>NC_092426.1:18668855-21168855 GCF_036169615.1 Heliangelus exortis | reverse complement strand
AGTCTTACAGATGCAAAATTTTATACTGTAATAACAACAGCAGTTTACTGCTTTGTTTTATATCTGATTTCCAGAGACTTAATGTAAACTTGGGGACGTGGATGTTATTTCAGACTGTGACTCTTCTCTGGAAATGATTCTCTTATATGTTATATAAACTTGAAATGAGATTGAGAGTACTCCTTAGCATGTGCTTTATATGCAAAACTGTCAAGGCCTTCATTTCTTGAAAACATCACTTAGCTACACAGGTAGATCTCTCCTGTCTGTTTGTGAACCGGAAATACTGATTTCATATGAATAGCCAGCCAAAAATATCCACTAAATCAACTCAACCTTCAACTTACTCCTCTGAGAAGGCAGAAAACTGTTGCTGCAAGCCCAGAAAGGGGAGACATTGGTGTCTGGTGGGTTCAAAGAGTCTTCATCAGAAGCTACCCTGCCACAGCTCCTTCATGAACTATGTTTCAAAACATGATTTTCAAAAAGTAAGTCTTTCTGCATGTGTGTGGTCAGTGTAGGGAGGGAGCAATAGCATGGTTAGTGGTGAAGCAAATCAAACCTTGGCTTACCCTGTGTGTGTCTTTTGCTGAGCTTACCAGCAGGCTTTTCTTACAGGGCTTTCTTTGGATCTGAGGTGGACCTAATTAGGAGGGACACCTCCTGCAATGATCTGATCAATTTTGCCAGTGCTACTTTTTCTTCACTTCTGAGTTTCATGGCGTTTGGTCTCAAACAGATAGCAGAGACTAGTGACCTGCATTGTAGGCTATATTTAAGTGGGGGGAAGGCTGCTCTCATTTGAAAATGACTGTTAAGTTTCCAACTTTGGTTTGGTATTCCAAAGGAGTCTTTCATGCTTGGGTTTTTCCACCAAGTGCACTTTCTCCTGTTTCTCTTTTCTTATTGCAAAGCATTCCACCAGTGAAAGGTCTGTCTACCTCAAGCCTTTCAGCTCTGCAGGGGACTTCTGGAGTGACTGGGATGTTGAATAACCTGCAATGAATTGTACTGCCCTAATTAAACATTTCTTGCTGTGAACTCATTATGCTTTCCTGCCCTATTCTTGTGGCTTCTCTGTTGCAAACCCTAGTTTCAGTTTATACTGGGTACCAGTAAATCCCAGTGCTGAAATTTCACTGAACTGGCTTGCAGGAATGTGTGCAGCACTGCTTTAGCAGGAAGTGATGTTCATGCATTTGTTTCCTATCAGTAGTTTCCATGGTTGCATTTGGGCATAAGCTTACACTGACTAGATGTAGTAAGGAGAGTGCATATAGGTGAGAGAGGTCAAGTGTCAAAGTAAAAATGTTTTATAGAATTATTAATTTAAAACTGCAAAGGGCCGATGAGATCATTCCAGCCTCTGACCCTCTATATGTTATGAACTGTAGATTTTTATGGACTTATCCTTTAATTAAGTCAAACCATCCCTGTGCATTTAACACATTTGATTAAATTTTAATTTGAAAATTAGGTTTTTGTGTCTTATTACAGCTGATTTATCTAGTGAGATGATCTTTACTAGTTCTTGATTAAGAAGGGAAGCCTTATTTTTTTAATTGAAAGCTTTGTATATAAAGGTTCACATCCACTGAAAGCTGTTGTGGTTGGAGTGGTTCTGCTGGGAACTGGCATGCAGCAGGAGATGCTTCCAGCACTGTGTGGTGGAGGAATAGCAGTGAGCTGCTCATACCCCATTCTGCCTGCGTTTGCTTTCTGCGAGTATCACAGGGCGATGGCCTAGCTTGGCAAGAGGGGGAGGGTGACTGTGGGGCTTGTGTGCTGCAGATGCTTTGTAACATTTCAGCTCTTTGTTCTGTCTGAATAGAGCAAATAAGGCAGTCGGGCTAATTTGAAAAGATGCTCGATTAGGCATGGAGTGTTTAATATTCTCCCTCTGTCCCTAGCTACCGTAGAGCCTCCATTTTACCTTCTCATAGCTCCAAATGGAGCCTGCTGCTTTCCCTCAACAGAAGTCCTGGGCTAGATGTGATATTTGATGACAGGCTGAAACAATGAAATTGCATAAGCAGGTTCTCTGGCGGATCTTCCTGCAAAGTGCTTATTTCTCCAGGATAGCCTGTGGGCTACAGCAGGGTGTTCTGTCCATGGCTAGCAGGCAGACAAGGAGTCCACAAGGACTGTCAGCATCTGGCATCAAGCAAACCAGAGGCAATGGATTTTCAGTTAATGTGTCAATTAATTGTGGTGAGCCCTTGGTGTGTTACCCCTTCGAGTTAAGTGGCATTGCTGAATATACAAAGATTGTCACTCTTGAGTTTCCAGCAATCTCTGCGGTTTTTGAAGTATAGGAATAGCTTGCTTAGTTTGCACATTGGTGTTGGATTCAAAATGCCAGGCCTGTGCTTCCTCTGAAGGCTGGACAGTCCTTCTTCCAGCTGCAGTGGCTGTTGGTCATTCTGCCCTGTCTGTCCCCAGCTCAGCAACCAGCCTGTTGTAGAGCTTCTGTTGCACCAACCTTCTGTGCCTCTCAGAAAATAGGAATGACCATCAGGTTACAGGAAGGCCATGTAATGTTTAATGTTTGCTTTGAGGTCCTTAAAAGTATCTAGCAACAGCTCTCTAGTTATAAATCTTTACAGGAAGTTTAGTAGTAAAAATGAAGAGTCTTGGTTTTTGTAAGACCTAGAGAGCTTACTGTTTTGCATGGTAAGCATCCTTCTTCAGCTGTTCTTTTTATTTCCTTTATAAAAAACACACTGAAGTACTTCGTATTTCATTTTGAAGTACATCATATTTAAATGGAGTAGAAGTAGAGGAGGAAAAAGTGAATTTAGAAATAGATTTAGTTTTCCTGGTAATTAAGAAATAAAAATTCCCAGATGCTTAGGATTATAACTTTCAAATGTGACAGTTGTTAATGCTAGCGATGTGAATAGTTTTCAATAACAGGATTATATATTTTACTGAGTATGTCCCAGTGGCAGAGTTCATAGTGGAAGATGATTTCATTGTGTTTTTACTGATAGGAAACACCTTTGATCAGTTTGGGAAATTTCCTTTGAATATGTTCTATCCAGAGCGTTTTGCAGTGTTCTTGTTTTCCTGTAGCATTGCTGATCTTGCCTATTGAAAACAATTCATTTATTCCTCCAAATTCGGCTTGTTTGTAGTGGGGTTTTTTGTTTGTTTTAGTTAAACACCAATATGTATACTAGATAACCTGAGACAGTCCTTGTGGATAGCACCCATTAAAACCTCTTTTTTTTTTGCACATGCACCCATGAAGTAGGCTTGCATGCTGAGGAGAACTTTTGGTCTGTATTTTAAGTAGTGATATGTGCAAACATTGGCAGCCCCATTTATTTCTCTTTTCTAAGTAAAGCCTATCTAATAATTTTGGGCAAATTTAATAATTTTGTGTAATGACAGAATTAGGGCTATAATTTAAGGAAAAAAGACTTGATTCCTTGAAATGTTTGTCTTATCATTTAATTGAAAAGTAACTTCTTTCCCCTTCCTACATAGGCTAAATGAGCCCTATGTAGCATCTCATCCTCTTTGAAGTTGTGGACACTCTGCTCCTTAATATTGGGCAAGGAAGTAGAAGTGAGCCAGAGGAGGTTGGCAACCTTGCTTTGGTGTTGCTCTTCTGTGAGTAGACAGCCATGACAGTATCTGCATTTTCAGAGTGTAGGAGCATCTGGAGCTTTGCTTGTTTTTGACCTTTGAACATTGCCCCAATTTGGGGCATCTGGTCTTCAGAAATATCTAGACTATGCCTGTTCCTCTGTAATGTTACTTTATAATACACTCTCTATAGAATACAAATATGATAACTGCATAGACTAAAGTGGCAGGTGCTCTGAACTTGACTAGAACAGCAAAGATTTTTTTTTTTTAGATTTTAAAAATAAGAATTTTAGAATTTAGAATTTTTAGAATTTAATTCTGTTGTACTACCTGCCTACATTGGTCATTGGAAAGGCTGGGAGTTTGCTTACCACTTCTACTGCCAGTATTATCCAAAGTATTAGAGATTCATCTACTTTTTTTTCTTCTTGCTGAGAAGATCACGTAATGATAATTCTGGAGGAAAGTTCTGAAAAGTCCTCTCTCACTTTCTTGCTGAGCCCTGTTCTGGGTGCTCATCTGGGCACTCAGATCCATTCAGATCTACCTTATGAGTCATTCTGTGCCCAGCCCTGGAGGGGGGCATAGCTGCTTGAATGGATGTGAAAGTGTTCTTTCTGTTAAGTAGATCATAAATGCTTGGCTCTGAGAGGCACTGTCCTTTCAGAGGGAGATTATTCTTAGTCCATCGGTCTATTCCTTGTGCTTAGATAGCCTCCTGTCTTCAGTAAGTGCTCTGCTGCCCCCACATACCAAACATTCTAGCAACTCTTCTCTCCAATTCAGCCTGGACTTCTCCTCTCAACATCATCCTATAAGTTATCTCCCTTGCCTGCCATGCTGCTTTGTGTTCACTGTAACACACTGCTCTTGTCCGATAAAATCAGAGCTTCCATCTGCTTTATTATTCTGGGCAGTTAAGTCAGCAAAACCTGAATCAAAACAACAAAACACAGCACTGCCTCCCCAGAGGGAAGTGATGATGTGTGTTTGCACTGTGCGTGAGCTTCTCAGCTTTCTAGCAGAGACTCCAAAAAAATTTGTCGTTTCTTAGCAGTTCTGGCTTCTCTTGTATGATGTTACCCAGGGACAGGCTTGAACCTTCACCTCAGGGTTTCTATAAAGTTCTTAACTTTCACTAGAGACCTTGTTCCCTGATGGCTAGGATGCCCATTACTGGAAACCATTTGGTCTGGTTTGTCTGGCTGCTCTGCTATTAGCTCACCTAGTGCAACTCAGTTTGACAGTGTTCATTGGACCCTTATTGCATCCAAGAGAGATCTATTGCCAGAAAGTGGAAGACCTAAAAGAATTATTAGGTGTCTATCTGCAGCTTTTCGGGGCCCTGTAAGACTTTAGTGACTAAGGGAGTGGTCCTCTGATGATAGACTGGTGTATGTATGAATCACCGTAGTGTCTGAATACGGTGTATGAATACACCGTAGTGTATGAATCACCTTCTTCAAAGAATCGAGACTCATCCTCGATTTCCACGGCTGCCATGAACTTCTAGATACAGCTGAGTTGCAAGTCGTAGCTGATTATGGGGTTTTTTGTTTTGTTTTTTTGTTTTTTTTGTTTTTTTTGTGTTTTTTTTTTTAAGTATTATTGAGGCAGGAAAAGCAAATAGGGAGAGGGTAAATGTGTTGTCTGCTATCGTACACGTCTTCAACCAAGCCAGGAATAGAAGGCACACCTAGCACCCAGTCCTGGGCTTTAGAGGAAGGCCGTGGTTGCATAAACTACTTGGCAGACTTCAGTGGGGTTGGTGGTGTGCTCCATTACGTGACTCTCTTCCTGTAACAAATTTCTGAATTTGTTGAGCTGATCTCAACTGATCAGAACTTCAGTGAGCTTTGGCTCACTTGCAGACACTTCTGAGATTAAAATGGAGATGTAAAAGGTGATGGTGAGGAGGGAGAGGTGGTGAGAGGCTGAGAACAGGAGGAGAACTCTGGCCACAGACTTCACAAAGTGTGAGAGTACATTATGATATATTATGGATGGCCAAAGCTTCACTTTCAAATCATCTTCCTGTAGGCAGGAGGATATCGGGAAGGAGGCTGCTGAGGGACAAGGAAAAATAATCTGCAAAGCTTGGCAGTCATGACATGATCTGATGTTTACTTAGCAGCTCCAGGTGGGTGGGGATGTAGTAGTACCTCAGACGGCTGGTGTCCTCATGTAGTTTTACCTCCTGCTGCTCTTAATTTCCTGGTAAAATGCAGGTTGGACATGCATATATGTTTAGGCCAAGGCTAAACTAGATGTTACAGACAGTACAGTTATGCATTAAAGAGGGGAGAAGGTGAGAACTGGGCATGAGCTTCATCACCCTTTCTGTTCTTAAGCAACTCCTCCCTTATCCTCAGTTAGAAGCTAAGGCATTCCTGAGCCTTCGTGTGGTAACATGCTAACAGGCACAGCTCAGTATACAGAAGCAAATCCATAGGCATAACCCACGGCAAAACCAGATGTCCTACAATAAACAAGGCCACCTTAAGGGTGAGGACAGAACATTCCATCCATAGAATATCAGGGAAATTGTACTGAGTCATCTGGAGTGGAAGAAAGGGATGGATGGCAGTAAGAGCTCTGAAGTTGCTGGTTGAGGCCCAGCCTCCTGGGCCATGTCTGTTCTGCTTCAGCTGCTGCGGAGGCCGCAGCACCGTGTGGTCACGTATTTGTTCTGACTGGCAGCACCATGTAATTGCATTTGTGTTCAGTGACTATCAGTCTTTCCAGTGTGTTTTTCTGAAAGGTCGTCTTATGCCAGAAGAGATGTAATGCCATGGCCATCTCAGGTTTGTTGATTCTTTCTCGATGCTTCTTAGCCTTTCAGTAGGAGAGAACAGAAAGCAAATCCTACCATTTACTCCCTAAAATAATGGTGTGGTGCAGCCTCATAGCAGTGCTGATCTCTGCTTACTGAGTTGCTTTTGAGCTGCTGATTGCAAGAGATGGATGGGTAATGGAAGCCAGTCCCCTATTGGGTTTGGCTATCTTGATATATAGGGTTGCTGATGTCTTCAGTGGGATGCAAGTCTGGAGGCGAGAGGAAGGTCCCTCTCCAGTACTGCTTCAGAGTACTCTGGAGAGTTCATATTAATTGTCCAATCTATTTCTAGAGCCACAACAATCCAAAATGGTGTCACTGGGGACGACTTCAGTCAGTAAAGAGGGGACAAAAAAGTATACATCTATGATTAGTGATCTCTTTTTTTCTGATCCCTTTGCCTTCCCCTCCTGACAACATCTGCCCACAGTACCCCCAGAAAAGGGGAAGAAGAGATGGAATCTACTGAAAAAAAAAAAGGTGGACAAGCTTACACTGCACCTGTTTGCATGTTTGCTTCTCACACCCTTTCCCTATTTCCCAGCACAATTAACAAAGAGATTAAAACTTGAAAATACTTGTCGTCTGGCCCCACTGCAGCATAAGCCTGATCACCCTAATTTGTAGTGATCCTAGAGGATGCAGAATCAAGCCGCGGCTGCAGAAAGTAATCTACATCTCAAACTGGCACCTGAAATGTGATTGTCTTCATGCTCCTGTAGAAGGACCTGATTTGTGGGCACTTTGAAAACCATTCCTAAAATAAAAAGTAATTTCTAGGAACATGACTGGCAAGAGGGTTTTCATTTTTGAAAAATAGAAGAACAAAGTAAAGGAATAAATAGAAGATGTTTAAGAGAAAAAAGTGTGATATTTACTTGAATCTGTGTTTATAGGATGCCTAGGAGCATGGACTAGAGTGTTGAGGACATGAACTTGTGCCCCAGCAGCAATTTAGCAATATCTCGGTGTTGGACTAGAGGCTTTTCAAATTCAAATGGAATGAGTTTAGCACTTGCAGAAATTAAGAGCCTGTAATATAATCTGCAGATAGAGTATAGTACAGACAGGCTGTTATGCTCCGTGCTGTATGCTCACTTGCCCCAACCTCTGTCACAGTTACCTGGCTTCCTCCATACCCTGCTATGCTACAGTACCTTGTGCCTGATGTGTTGCCCTCTGAAGTCAATTTAGGACTCTGTCAATCTGCCAGCATATCTGAATTCCACTCTTGTTTCTTCCTTGTCTTCTAGTTGTCAGCCAAGGCAAATGACTTGAGGTTGTCTGAAGAGTATTTGTCTCCTGACTTAGCTGATACCATGCACTTATTTTGGATGTTGAACTGAATGTCTCAAGATATCCCAGTTTTGTAGTGTGTTCTGTTCTATGTGGTAGTAACTTATGGTGGCAGAAATTGGTACTGAAATTGGTACTTCTTCTTCAGAACAGGTCTGTGGTTGCTATTCTGAGCAACTGTGAAATGAAGGTCTCGTTTTTTTGTTTTGTTTTGTTTTTAAGAAAGCAGAATGAATATTGATTGAGGAACAATTAACTTGAAGGGGCAAGGCCCTTCTGTTGTTACGTCTGTTAACTTTTTAATATGCTTTCAGTTGCTCATTTCTGGCCCCAATCCTCTCAAGTTACAGCAATGAGATAGGATCTGAAATCTCACCACTTGATTGCATGTCTATGAAATTAGTTATTGCTTTTACCCTGTATTTGTATGGCTCCGTTTCCTATTGTCTCCAGCCATGTGTTCTTATCCCCCGTTCTTTGCTCTGCACACAGAATGGTGGTAAGTGCTTACCCCCATTAAAGTGCTTACCACTAAGCTCAGTGACTATATAGAGGGAGAGAAACCAGTTCATTTGACCCACAAACATTCACAGATTTTTTTTTTTTTTTCAAATCCTACAACTGAAAGCCATCAAGGCATGGTGAAATACATGCCACAAGCCTATCTCCAAACTGGTTTTCAGTAAAGGGACAGCTGTTTAATGTTATAATTATAGTGCAGAGCAGAAGCAACTCACCTGGCAGTACCTCCGGTGCAGTGTCACTTATCTGCTTGAAAGTGACTAAAATAGCTTCAGGAAAACTATTGAGTCTCTTTGATTAGCCAGTGGTCCCTTCCACAGCCTGTATCCTCTTGACTGAGAGGAACCTCCTTCTTTGGCCCATTCTGTTTCAGGGAAGGAAGGACATTTTATGGAAGCTCTAAGAAGAACACTAAGAAGTGTTGGTCAGTAACCTGAAACCAAAAATCTAAATTTTAGTTCTAAAAATATCTCACTTCTCACAACAGCTACCATTTGCTGTTTTGCTCAAGATTGGTGGCCAGTCTGCTGGCATGAACAGTCTAATGGCTCAGAAACTCACCTTCACAGAATATCCTCTGACAGCTTTTTCAAAACCAGCTTTTTAACCAAAGCTGTTCCTTCAAAGCACTGGGATGCTTCACTGGGCAGCACAAGGTGCTTGGCTCTGATACACATCCCAGTCTTTGTCCTTCTGTCCTGGCAGAAAAAAAACACGTGTAGTTGAAGTAACCAATTGCTGCTCTTTTAATGAAGTGCAAATTTCTAATTAAATCTTTTCTTGATGTGTGGTTGATGTAACCTGTGCAGTTATGGAGTATGCTGCTTTTAGTTCCCTTGCTGCTTGCCCACAGCACCCGATCAAATGGCTCAAAGGCACCAGTCTTGGTTCTCAGGCATCAAAAGCTTGAGCGACCAAATACTTCATAATTTCACTTTTGTGCCAATGTTTCTTTCTCAGCTCTGGTATTCTGGCATCATCCCTAGGTTTTTTTCCTGTTGAGGATCTTTCCAACTCTTTCTCAGAGGCAGTGGGCAGAAGCAGATTGTGGTGCACAGGCTGCCATGCAGGGTTAGGCAGGAGGAGAGGGTGGGAAGAAACAAGTTTTTGCACACTGGGAATGGGAAGAGGGAGGACAAGCTGCTAAGAAATGACTACATGATTTGCAGGAGGGACAACTTCTCAAAATTTTAGTAAACCTAAATATTTTTTGTGGGAGTGCTATTGCTCTGACATCAGGGAAGGGATTAATTGCCCAGTGTGTCTTTCAGAGCTGGGGAGGAGGAAGGGATGAGGAAGAGAAAGCTTCAGTTCTGTGGAAGTGGCTTTCTGCTTTAAGACAGCAACAATGATATTTCATGTCTTGTGTCGTGTCTCCCACTTTTAAATGTCAGTCTCTGCAAGGCAGCCTTATCTCCCATAGCACATTTCAATTAGGTATTCCAAATCATGCACTGTTCTTCCAGGACAAATATGCCAGAGGTGATATTTACTGTCCCAGCAGCATTTTAATACTCCCCACTTTCTTGTGTGTGTGATTGTTTGTGGTTTTGGGGTTTAGTTTTTTGTTTTCTAATCAAATGAATGTCAGAATTGTATTACTACTAATAACTTAATAATAGGAGAGAGAAGAATTCTGGGACCAGCACTGACAGCTAAGTGATTTTAATGAAAACGTTTTTGGTTTGGTTTTTTTTCCTTCTTCTTTGCTCTAGTTTAGCTTTCAAACCTATTAAGGTTACCTGTTCATTGAAGCAGTCCAGTGCCTTGTGTTTTTCATGGCAGTGTAAATGTCAATATGTGTTTCCAGGCTTTGTACAAAATCTAGTTGGGTGACAAAGTCAACAGGACAAATGCAACTAAATTCTTCTCTCTAATTCTGTAAATCAGACCTTTCTCTTTGAAATGAGTGTCTGAAGAAATGGGGTTAAGCAGGGATGGGGGTACTGACTTTTTGAGCCTAGGAGCCAGGGTGTGGATGTTCAGAAAGGTGACGGAGTTCTGGCTGTTGGTTGCATTGGCATGTGCATTTTAAACCTTGTAGCAGGGCTTGTGCTAATCACCTTGCACCTCTGAAAAGGATTCCCATGTTTGGGGTTTTTTTTTAGCCCCTCAAGCACTCTGAGGCATCAGGATGAAGGCTGAACTGTGCAGCCCTACAGGACGACAGTACTCAGTGCCACCCTTTGTCACCTTGCCAGGGCCTTGTGTCACTGATAGTCACCTCCTGCTGCCTTCAGGCTCAGCATGCCTTGAAGACCTGGTGCCTTGGAAAGTAGGCAGCAGGTTCTTGCAGAGAAGTAGCCAAGTCTGGCGTGAACAGAGCAGGGCTGGTACGCAAGGAAGGGCTCCCTGGGGCCCAGCAAGAGTGGGCATTCTTTTGGCACACCTGGAGTTATCACTAACTTGAAATCCTCTGCTTCTGTCACATGTCATAACTCATGATTTCTTTTCATGGCTGTGTATGGGACTTCTGATCTCTGAACTCCAGCAAATATTACAAAATTGCACACATGTAGCTCTGGGTGTTTCATCCCCAGCATGGATGTGGGCTGCTGCATGCACCAAGAAGAATGCTACAGCATTCTTAATTCCCCCCACCCCTCCTTTCTAATTTAGTTTAATGCACATATCATTTACCTGTCTCTTACTGCCAAGAACAACATACAAAAAACAAGGATGCTTTGCCAGGTATTTTCATCCTAGACTCTGCCCTTTTTCCTTGACTGGCTGTGGAAATATCTCAGTTGTTTCCACAGATTATCCATCATAATGGTGCAGACAGCTAGGTGACATGTCAGATTGTTCCATTAAATTTGTTTGAAAGTCCAAAACCATTCCTATTTAGCACTACTGCAAAGGGGAGAATTTATAAAATGTTTCATGAGAAGTGAAAGAAAAGTCTTGCATGGTTTAGGAAAGGGATTGGGCCTCAACCCTCACTGTACCAAAGAAGCATCATAAGTATCGGATGTGAAATTTTATGGTGAGATTCCATGTTTTAATTAACAGTATCCATATATTAAATTCATTCATGGCAGCCTCATAACTGCCAGATCATCTGCAGAAGAGGGAGGTGGACATATCTGGTTAAACATACAAGGGGTAACTTTCTGCAGCAGTCTATATGAAAAGTGATTTAATTTTCTCTTGTCTAAAAAGATACTTAAAAACTAATTTTGCCAGGGGAAAGACTGTGTGAGTTCCATTCTAGAGCTCAGCTACTGAGGTTTAATAGCATTATACTTGTAATACTAATTTTTTTTTTTCTACTACAAGAACTTGGCCTACAAGATGCAATTTGGATATATTCAGGAAGTGCATCTACTAAATTCCTATAAGTCCTCACAGAAAACTGTAAAACCTGCCAATTTGTGGATTTGTAGCTTGGCAAGCAGGAGTGACTGAGAGTGTGTTCTCATAGCATGAGGGATTGGGCAACTGTAGTCCTGAGTAGCTGATAATTCTTTTGCCTCCCTGAGGTGCTGTTGGGCTCACAGAGGAAAGCAGTGAGCTCATGATTTGCAGCATGCTAAAGCCAAGTTACAGGAGATGAACAGAAACTGTTGCATGGTAATGGCAGCTCAGGTCATGGTAGCTGTTTTGGCAACTCCGAGGTTTCTGATTAGATCCAAATTAAGCAAGGAGAGAGGGAGGCCTGTGTGATCTGTGGTGGTACTCTCTCTAAACATAGCAGATGGACATTTGTGCCAGTTACAATGCCTTTTCACCATCTTGGTCAAATAATGTGGATAACATCTTCAATGCCACATTAATTTTTTAAGCAGGCATCAACAATACTGGTTTACCAATGGAATTATTCTTATTTATAAAAAGACTTTTCTTATTTCCTGAGAATCGTTGCATAGCTATTTAAGTTAAAATGCAAACCCTGCATTACTGACTCCTGTGGTTATTTGACCTGTGTAAGAAGCCTGAATATGGTGTATTATGTTTAACTGGCACCATAATGTTTTGCTTTCTTTGCCTGTGCTTTGCCACAAATATCTTTAGGGTTTAGTGGGTTAGGTGACTGACTAATCTGTTTGGCTTCTCTACATCTTATGTCCTGCCATGTTTAGGTTAAATTGCATTTATCTCTTGCACTGAAGCCTTGAAGAAATAGTATTTGTTCATACTTGGAAAAGGGAGAGACATTTAAGAAAAATAGCATGGGAAAGGGATTGAATAGCAAAACTAAACACTGCTACTGCTGTTCTGAGACAAATTGTTATGCTTTAGGCTTCCTTCTGTGTGAAAAAGAAGTTAGTGGTGATGCTTTGGTTTTGTAAAATGGCGTCAGGCTTCTGGATGTAGAATGATGCAGACAATTGAGCATTGGCCTTTGTTCCCATAGGCAGGTGTATTTTTTGCAAAAACATCGTAAGCTGCAAATAAACAGAAATAACTGGCTGTGCAGGGTAACCTAGCTATTGCTTTCACTGTTAATTCAGGTCTGCCTCATAGTCTAGCAGCCCCTGCATTTTCCAGTTAGTTGTAGACTGGGTTTTCAAACACGCAATAGTGATAAATCAGAACTGCTTATTATTTGCATAGCTCCTGCCTGTTTTTTTTCACTCCCTTTTTCACGTATTGGTCCTAGTTTATAAACATGAACAGATTTGGAGGGGGGAAAAAAAAAGTGCTTATATTTCACATCTGCTGTTTCTTCTGACACACAGGCATATTGGATGAACTTGACTGGTGATGGCTTACTTTATCCCACAGATTGTCAAATTTTACGTGTGAGTTTCTTCTCTGTTTTTCTGATGGAAACCTTTTGTACTGCTAGAAGGGACTGTTTGTGGTCTCTCTCATCTTTCTGAGGACATTGGTTATGCTCAACCTTTTGGGCTGAGCAGATTCTGGCACAGTTAATACTTCTTCAGATTTTCAGTGAACTGCCCACGTGCTGTACAGTGTGACTTGATGAACTCTACAGCCTTGCCCTGCACTGACTGCAGCATTACAAGGGCAAATGCTATAGCATTAATTAGCAAATCAAAATCCAAACCACCTGCTGGAAAGAAAAACAAAGCTGTTTCTCTGGCAGGGCTTTCTGTAGAAGTTAGGAATGGTTTAGGCTCTATCACTGGCTTCTGGCATTGTTGTAGCGAAACTGCTTTCCCTTTCCAGGCTTCAGAAATAATTCTTGTCTCTCAGTGACAAGAAGTAACAAGAAGTTTCCTGCAGCAAGCAGGGACATCCTCAACTAGATCAGGTTGCTCAGAGCCTTGTCAAGCCTCACCTTGAATATCTCCAGGGATGAGGCCTCAAATACCTTCCTAGGTGACTTCCTGCATTTTTCTACAACCCTAGAAAAGAAAAGCAAAAGAGGCACTCCAGGCTAAAAAGCATTCTCAGAGGATAGCCTGGAACTGGATGACAATCTGAGGGTTGAGTTCTGTTACTGAATAGAAAAAGTCCTTAATGAGATTACGTAGAAAACAGAAGTGTGTCCTCCTAGTACAGGAATTAGGACACCCTGTCCTTGTCCATGAAGCTCACAAGGTCTAAAGTCAGACCTTCTCAGAGATGCTCAACTGCCTCAATTCTTCCTGAATGCGTCTGCAAGCACGGAAATAACATTACTGCAAGTAAGCAGGAAACTCATTTTGTTTTCAGTATAAAACCACAAACTAAGAAGGAACTGAAGTCTCTAACCACCTCACTGGATGATGTATCAGACTGAGGTCTGTGTGATGGTCAAAATAGCAGCATATCTATTTAGGAGGTATAGAAGTTACTGATCACTTTCAAAGATATATGTGGCTCCTAAAAGAGGCCTGAAATCTGGCCTTAGCAATATCAAGATCCATACCCTTCCCCGTAATTTGAAAGGAAAAGATGCAGTGTCCCACCTAGAGGCATTGCAAGGACTACCTGTGCTTCAGGGCTGTGAAAGGAACAGCAGTGGGAAGAGTAGGGAAGTACAAGTGCCGTGGAGAGACAAACGCCTGCCAAGAAGTGCAGCTTCGATCACAGGTTACAATTTTTTGCCCCTCTTCCTTGTCTTCATTTAACTCATTGCTAATATCACCAGCAATACTGGTTCTAAAACCTCCTGAAGGAAACTGCTCTTTATTTTAGCTGAAGTAACTTTCACCCTATACAAATGCAAATGCACAAATGAACCAAAGAGCAAAACAGAACTGAGAGATGGTTCTGGACCAGAATGATCTGTCAGCCTCTTTTAGCATGCCAGAAGCTCACATCTAACAGTAATTTAAGTTTATATAGGGCAAAGCCATAGTGGCATCAGAAATAGGAACCATTTCAGGAACTTGAGCTAATAACATTTTTAGAGAAACTTATTTTGCACTGGAAAAAACAAAAAAACATTCACTGTTAACCCAATATATTTTTTGTCCAAAAAAGCTACAAAACCAATTTTTCATAGAAAGTCTTGAATTCATTCCTTCAAAAATTAATATATATTGACTAATATTATGGTTACTGCAGTGCAGATATGGCATGACAGTGCCTCTGGAGCAGCAGCTATTTGGTGGCTTCCTGTCATAGTACTCTGTGATTGGCAGCCAGACATCCATCTCTTGGTGCCTCATGGCTAATGAGTCCCAGTCTGCACTACCTGTCTAGCCTGAAGGAGAGACTGTGATGTAATGTGAAATACATGCTTGAGGAGTCCGGTGTTAAGACTGAATTTGTAAGGATCTGATTTCCAGTGATTTCCTCTGGCAGCAATTGGTAAATATGTCAGTATTATAATTTTTGCCAAAAAGTCATTTCCTGAAGCTTAGAAACTGTGCTTTCTGACAGGTTGTATGTGCACTATTGTGGTGGTATCCTAGATCTTCATAACTTCAGCTGCTCTTATGTGTGCTCCAGCTCCATCTAGTAACTACAAGATAATTTGCTGCTGAGTGAATGTGAAAATGTGAAAACTACTTTTCATGAATGCTTAGGAATATTAATTTGAAGAGACATGGTTATTTAGGATTTGCTCCACGGAGATACCTGGTGCTACTTCATGTGGGCACTGATGTCTGGCTGGTCAAATTCAGAGATTTAATCCACCCAGGGAGACAGGAGCAAATGGTTTCTGCAAATTATGATGAGAATTTTAAAAAAACAAACAAACCCAAATCAAACAAACCCTTAAAAAATAAATGAAATTTTACTTGCCTTTGACTAAATAGGACACTGATGAATCTGTGCCTTTGAGTGGAGTTGCTCTTTCTCTGTGGTCATCTCTGCTTGCTGATAGGTCAAGCTCATACAAATTCTCTCATCAGACAGAAAACTGTAATCACAACTCCAGGTTTTCTGCTGAGAATTATGCTTAGAGGAAGCTGAGCATTGCTACACATGTATAAGTGTTTTAAAGGGGAGGTGAAGTGATTATGGGCAGAACTAGGAACAGAAATGGAATATCATACTCTTTGCTCATCAGTTCTTGCAGTGGTGAGAACAGCCCTCCCTGATCAACGTGGGTGGATAACATAGAGTCTAGAGATCCAAGTCCATAATTCCTGTGGCATTATACTAATTTTTAAGGATAGGCTAGTCAGATGGGAAATAATTAGGTAACTTTTAATTCACATTTTCCTTCTGAGCAAGTAATGATGTTGTAGGAAAAGCTGTGATGGTACAGGCAAGGCACTTGCAGAAAAAGGAAGAGAGATCTAGAATGGGGAAGCTGAACTCAAGTGCAGAGGTTAGTGGTAGTTCAGACCCCTCAGAGTTGGCAAACCCTCCCAGTGCAGCAAAAAAGCTAAATATATTAACTTCTGTGCTACTTGTCATTCTCCTTCTGTGATCTCACTTTGCATAGTAATTAAGAAGGAGAGCCTTCCGTTTAAGTCTGGAAGTAACAGGGAGCCAAACCAGGCACACTGCTGTGACCTGACATTCTAATTTGTCATGGAGGAGTATACAATAAATGTCAGCTGTAAAGGTAGTGTTTGTGAAGAAAAAAAATGTTGGTTTTCAATTTGGTGTAAAGACCATCAGATATGGTACTTCTCAGACAGACTGCTATTAAAATTAGTATATTAGTAACGCTGCTACAACTGGGTTATAAAAGGGGAGCTGAAGATGGAGCTCACTCCAATTACTACGTCTCTGTTGTCAGCCATCTTTACTTACTTGGTACTTCTGTGTATGTTTTAGAGGATTTATGTGAATTTTCTTGAAATGGGTAAATGCAGTTCAGTAATTACATGCTGAGACTGCAGCAGTGTCTGTTACCTACCTAAGGTCTTGTACTTATTGTGCACGCTGTGGCTCTGTGGTTTGATGTTACTCTGTGGCAGTGAGTTCCACAGGTTTTTATATATCTTGAAATCTTGTAAAAAATATTCTAGTTTTCTTGCTCGTACTGTGTGAAAGTGTGATGGATTTGTTATATAATGCTTCAATATTTCTAGTGCCTTTATTTTAGATAAAACAAGGATTTGCGTGTGGAAGTAATTTTTTCTGTCTCATAGGTCTGTTTGTGTAGTGTTTTTGTGTTCTCCTCCCCCATAACCCCCCCCCATCCATGTTCCTAAATATACTTTCTGCTGGTGCCTTCTCAAATTGAGTGACCAGCTACTGAACATAATCTGAAGAAAACTGTTCTGTCAATTAATGGGATTATGGTAGGGATATGTGAGTGTGGTGCACTGGATTGTGCATGGAACCCTTCTCCTATATGAAGGGTGTTTAATACTTCTTCAGGGTGAAAGCTTTCATGTTCTTTTGTACTGACAATGTGAATGGACTATATCAATATTCGTTTGTTCAGCCAGCAGCATATAAAATACAGTATCACAGAGAGTAAGATGTTATATTTTTGGAAGACCTGAGCATTAAAAAAAAAATCTTGTTTGTGAGCAGGGTAAAAAAAAAGGTTGTAAGGTCCCAGCTGGCACGTAGTAGAAAACTTGTCAGACTTTTTCTCACAGCCCTTGTATTAGAGAAAATAGCACTGGGATGGAGGTCAGAACTACAGAGCATGGGCTGAACTGTGTGTAGGAAGCCTTCACCTGGTGTTTTAAATGTGAGATGGATCAGAAATACCATGAAGGGGTAACACAAGGAGAGAATGCTCTTTGGTATTATTTTGGGGTGAAGTGCTTGTTCTGTCCTGAGTGATCATTGCTGTATTGCTTTCATGATGAAGAAGAGCCAGCCAAATAGCTCAGTGAGGTCGAAACACCTGATGTACCATAGGAGATGTCATATGTCTACAGCAGAAAAGGGTGACAACCCAGATAAATGTGTGCGTGTACATGTGCTGAGTGGCTCTTCCCAGTTGAGCCATGCAGCCTTGGGTTAGTATGCATTCCTGAACTGTGGATGTCTTCCTGGAAAATCTCTATAGTACATCTGTACTGCTTGTAGGTCCAAGCCCAGAGTGCATGTTAAAACCCATTTATTTTGTGCTGCATTGAGCTTTGCACTTCTTGCTCCGGGTTAGGCACATGTAGAGGCTTAACAGACAATACAATTGATTCATACACAGAAACTGTAGGAGCATGTGCACCTCCACAAACACAATGAATCAATGTATAATTTAATGTAGCTTCAACATCTGATAACCCTTTTAAAATAATCAGTGTGTTTTATCTGCTAAATCACATTACAGTATCTCAGAAGATGCTGTATGAGGCTGGCATGCATAATTTATTTCAGGCTTGATACATATCGTATGCAATTGTATTAATTATTTATAACTTGCATCTACCTACAAATGTATGTGCAATTAAGTTCTACTGAATTGAAAAAACATTGAAGAGAGAAAATGCAATATTATTTGGTTAATCCTTCCTGCATGGGACCAAGCTGCTTCTAATGATAGTCTTGTGGTTAAGGTGTATTCTAGACATGGAAAGATTTGCCTTTTTTTCTGGCTATGTTGAAAGAGTCTCTGCTTATGATTTTGGGCGCAGCACTGTTTCTGTGTATTCCTTTGGCTTCATGACTTTGGCTTTTACTGACCTCCAGTGGACCATGGCTATTGTAAATTGTATAAGACTAGATTAATCAATATTTTAAAACAGACAATATTCCAGTTGGAAGGTGCTCTTGAAAGGCAGACACTTTCAGAGGAAAAATGGGTTCATTTTTAGCTAACTCCTCATAATCTGTAGCATGAGATTAAGTAGTTTACTCCTTTTCTGCTTCGGAAAATGGGGTAATTTTTAGAAGAGCTTTCATGCTCCAAGTGTTCTGTTATCTCTAGGGAAACATTTGAAAGAATGTATCTGTCTCTTGCAACTGAAATACCAGAAGAAATCAACTTGCATAGATACTGGAAAGAATAAGAAAGCACAAATGATTAGTACCTACATTTCTGTGGTAAGGTTTAGTGGCCTTTATTTACGGGGGAGGTAAAGTATGTGGTTTAGGTGGTAAAATAAGCAGTATCCTCAGACACACTGGGTGAGGATGATGCCAGCAGGAGGTTTTTGTATTATTCAGCTATCAGGCAATTTTGTTCTTTTGTTAGAAAACCATAGTTCTTGTGGTTTTGCACGAATGTTTCAAATCTGAAATGCAATTGTAATTGTATTATAAAGCCATGTACATTAGGTACAGGCTTCTGGCAAACCATACAAACTTCAGCTGCAAATATTTCTGAGTTCCTAATGAGAATGTAGGCTGAGTTAAGAGTACTGGTGAAAACCCCCAGTGGCTCTAATTAAAAGATAATCTCAGTGGTCATAACAGATTAAGAAATGGGCAGCGTGGACTGATGTTTGTTTCCTGTGATGGCTGGGAAGGAGAAACAATGTGGTAGCCTTGTTTGGAGGGATAATGTTCAGCAAGTTGTTATGTACCTGAAAGAAAGATGGTTTGGATAAACACTACCATCCTTGAAACTCCCCTTAACTTGTGGGTTTTTTCGAGTATTTGCTTCTTGGTGGTGTTATCACCCAGCTTTTTAAAATAAATGCCCCAATTAAAACTCGGTGGTGGCTGTGAATGCAGAAATGCAGGGAACAGAAGCTGTCAGTCACTCAGCTTATGGCTGACAGAAAGTGCACACACACATTTGTTGCAGTGCTTAGCTTGTTATAAGGGATTTGATTCAATTCTCTCCACGTGTTTGGAGATAATAGTATAATTTAGGTGAGGAGAGAAAGTATTTTCTGCCTTTCTACAAAAAAATTATGCGTAACATGCATATAACTCCTGCCACACTTTGCCTTGTGTGGAAGAACCCATCATAACTGCTCTTTTCCTTCTTCCCATTTCTTTAAATTAGCATAAGTTATCGATATCTTGGTATAAAATTATAAAGTCTTAGCTGATGCTTGTGTTTCATTGTTGCTTCTGATGGGGTAGAACCACAAATAGTCATTTGTGACACAGCCCCCATGATGCTGATTATTAGGGAGATGCTGCTTTTTCCATGGGCAATGTCAGAGAATTGTCCTTTTCAAGCTTGTGGATGTTATTTCTGCCTTCACAGTTGCCTTAAGCTTCCAAATATTCACAGTGTGTAGTATTGATGAAATCCACACAAATCTAAATGATGGAATCTTCAGCAGTTGTAGCTTTATTAATACATACATTTCCCAGAATATTTGGTAAATACTGAGAGTTGATTTAAAAGGATAAGAACTACTGTCAGGTCAGCCCCAGAAACAGGTCCTTGAAATAAGAGAGTCCAGAAAAATCAGATGCAGAAATGCTGAGGTTTGGATTTATTTGGGTTTATTTTGTTTCTGTGGTACATCATGTTAATATCTGGCTGCACTCTGCAGTCCAAATATGAAATTGTTCATTTTTATGGATTTCATAAACATTTTGCCTCTAGTCTTCCCACTTTTGTATTTAAAGGAAGCATTCACTTTGAAACATCAGCTGCTTAAGCTTTTATCAGTATTTGGGTGGCTGAGGTACAGATGCTACACTGGTCACTGAACTGTCTGAAGATCTGATACCAGCATTCTTGGCTTTTGGGCAGCAATTCAATGTTACACAAGTACTTGACTGACTGCCTCATTTCCCCTCCTTTGTTATTCCTTTGACCTTGAGCCAAAAGTCAGCCAAAGATAGATATTCCAAGATATCTATCTATGACAATCTCATCTGTGAAATGAGAAAAAATTAGAAGATACCTCTGATCAGATGTACTCAAAACCATATATTTGTTAACTTATCTGTGTTTTTCATGGCACTTTTCCACCTCTGCTTTTTGGTTGACAGTCATTCTTAGTGCCAGCACTGCTGAACTCAGACATCAGGGCACTTTCTGCATTATGACACTGAGCAGCAGTTGGCACAGCTTCATTTCAAGACACATGTCCTTTCCAGGGATACTCTCACTGCCAACGTGTATTTGCTAAACGCTTGGCACACAGGGAATGCTGTAATTTACCAGATTTACTAGCAGCAGCAGGAAGGTAGCCATATGTCACAACACAGGCAGTGACATGCTGGCACTATCAAATGAAGGTGTGATGGGGCAGACTCCCAGGTCTGTGCAGCAAGAGTCCTAAACAGCATTTAGATGTCCTGGAAGGGTGCACCAGTGAAGCCTGGTGAACGGGGCAGCAGGAGCTCTCAGAGACCACAGCTGGCTTGAGGACATAGGGCAGGCAATACTGCTTGGACAGAAGAAGCAGGACGTGCTGCCCCATTCCAGTCTGTAAAGCAGAATCATGTAAGGATTGGGAGGGGTTTGCTACTGCTTTTTGCCTTGTAGCAGCTACAGGCATACTTTGAATGACCTAGTGCAGTGTAAACTTAAATTTACAAGCCTAAGAAGGTTGGAGTGGGATTGATGGTAGATGTTTTTGTGGGACCTAAGGAACTGGAGAAGCTTGAATGTGTGGCAAGTGGCTGTTTGATCAGGCTGCCTGGTACAAAAATCTGTGCGAGTGTTTGCTGAAGGTGGTTTGAATTTCTGCTGGCCTCAGCCTGACTGAAGGTTCCACAGAAATGTGGAGCTGTGTTTGGTCCTCAAATATATTACAGAAATGTTCAGCCTAGTCACAATCTGCCTGTAGAAGAACTCAAATCACAGACAACCTTGTTATTAGATTTCCTGCACTAATACAGATGATGGTCCTCTTGAATCCTCTTTTTAGTCAACGGGAACAGTAATTGTTGGTTAAGCTCTGCTCTGACCATTTACATAAAACTATGTAAATTAATTTGCACACGTAAATATCCAAGGTGCCTGAGAAGGCTGTAAGTAAGTCAAGAAAATGCGTATGAAAATATAGCAGACCTAAGAGACGATAGACCAGTTGTGGCTTCTTCTGAAGCTAAAACTTGATCTCCAAAACTAGTAAAACCACATATTTTATGGACTGAATTATGTATAGGCATATTATATGAATTAGACTGAGGGATTTACTACACAGCAGGGTTTAACTGAAAAGCTTGATAAAAATTCAACGAGGTGCTAGATACTAATAGAAATAACATGAATTTCCTACATATTTACATACTGTTTGCAAAGATTGAAAAGAGTCTTCAGAGGTCAAAGTCAGCTCTGATTTTTTGAGTTATGAATAAAGTCTTCATAATGACAAGTAATCCTGTATACAACTACTTGGAAATCTTGTTTTCTCCTGCAGTATAAAGTCAAGTTGTACTGAGGCAGAGGTGGCCAAGATGACCATGGGAGCAGTTGGAACTGCAGTGAGTTTGCAGCTTGGAGCTATGTGGTGGCATTTTTAAAGCATAGCTATTGTGATAGACAGAGGTCATAGCAATTCTATCAGTTGAGCTTTCCTCTGGCCATTTCAGAGCTGGTTACAGCAGAAAGTTGCTTTTTGCAGAGTTCAGTCTTGGGGCTTCCCTTGCTCCCAGCACAGCTGTGACTTTCTTGACAAGTGAGCCACAGTCCCACATCTTTCATCTCATTAGTATTGGTTTGGTTTTCCGACCACCTTTAAAAACAACAGGAAAAAGAGTCCTGGGTGTCTGCAGTGCTTTAAATAATGTGTTGGTGCTGCAAATGTGTGGAGTCATCATCACTGAGGGATCACTATATTTGTGCTGCATACTCTATGCATATTGATAAAGGCTTCTTTTTTTAAAGGAATACAACAGCAGTATTCATTGTACCTTGAGCAGAAATTTAAGTAAGATAACATCTATAAGAAATGCAGGCCTTCTAAAGCTCAGGCAATGATAATACTTGGGGATCTCTAATGTAGGGTTGATTAGAAAGGAATCTCATGTATAAGGCTGGATATTTGAGATTTCCAAGCTGAAAAAGGGCTAAGGAGTGAGGGGTCGATTCCTGCAGTCTTGGCTTTGTACCCACTTGTGTAATGAATTGCAGGCCTTGGTGCGGTGTTTGAAACACTGTTTGTGTTGCTGCATGCAATTGCTCTCCTGAAATGCTTCTCCTGAGACAGAAGGGTCACCTTATTCCTGATTATCGTAACCAGGCTGTGTAAGGAAAACCTATTTATCAGGTTATTTTCTGTTATTCAGTGTGTGGATGGTCCTTAGTGTTTCTTTAAATTTTGGTGGCAGAAAGTGCTCATGTCAATCTCTTGTCTACCTCTTTTTAAGTTGTGCAGTTTTTATTTGCCATTCCACAAATGATAAGTGCTGGCCCTATCTCATTTTCTGAACTCCCCCGTGTTTGCACTGGTAATCAGTTGCTCCGGCGGCGGGGACGTGCTAGGCAAGAGGAGAGTGTTGAGGCATGCGAAGGCTGGATTGGCTGGGAGTGAGGTAATGCAATGCAGTGCAAATAGAAATGCAGGGACAAGGACATATCCTGTCTTTTTCTCAAGCCTTGCTTTTTTTTCTGTATATTGGAACAGATGAGGCTATGCACATCTCTGGATAGTAGAGGCTGACTTGCAGTTACTGGTGTAGATCTGTATTACAGATCCTTCTGGCTATGCAGCTCAGAAATGGAGGAAATTTTAGACCTTTCCCCTTAGTGTTGCATAATATCGTTATTCTCATCTTTAGAACTTAGAGCAGCTGAGGGAAAAGGGACACTTAGCTGGGAAGAACCACACAGGAGGGAAAAGTGGTTGGAGCAAAGGTGAGGACATGCATCCTGCATCTTGCAGACATTTCTTGACTACTTTCATCAGGGAAGAATCTGGTTCACAGAAAAGCAGGATTTCAAAGGCTTTTGGGTTTTTGTTTTGACACCCAAATGTAGGTAAAAAAGTAGTCTTTGTCACCTACTGTTCTATGAAAAGCACTTTTCTACATAATTTGTGGTTTTAAGTCTGCTTCCTTGGATGCATGGCTGCCATTTTTTCACTTCAAGCTTCACAACAGCAACCAGCTTGAGGGAACATGGTCTGATTGCCTGAACTTGCTCAGGGGTCAAGGCAGTGGGTGGTGTGGGGTGTGTGACATGCAGCTAAGCAATTTTCATTCTATCCAAGAGAGGGCACATTAACAAGGTAATTATAGCACACTATTTCAGCAGGGATGCATCAATTTTAATCCTTGAAGCACCCTAGTGAAGTAGATAAGTGAGCATTGTTAGACCTGTTTTACAAAAGGACAGACTGAATTAAAAGCTGAAATTATTTGTCTGGGGCAAAAGCTGTAATCTCTTCAAAGGGCAAGAAATAGATGAGAAGGGCCTGATTCACAGATGACAGCAGGGAACCATTCCCACTTGGTTTTGGAGACCTCTCCATTAGCTTCAAGCCACACCACTCCAGCTGGAGCAGAGGGAATGGGGAAACAGGATGTTTTTGCCACTCCATTTTTCTGCTGGAAAATTGACTGTAATGTTGAAATTTTTTGATTTGAAATTATTTACGAATCTCTTTGAACAAGTAAGCCCTGGTTTATGGATAGTTTGTAGTCAGGCAATCACAAATATATAGAATTTACACTGCTGTTTGAGGCTTGGGTATGTCTTTGCATAGATACAATTAAAAGTCAAAAACTGGTTCCCTTCTTTTGGTGAAGGCTTAATCGTTTAATCAAACAGCAGTTCAGAGTCATGTTTCACCCAGAGGGGAAAGGGAGTGATTGTAAAAGACAATTTTTCATTGCTCTTGGTTAGCTGTTCAATTTGAGCTGGTCCTAATTACTATTTAATTATTTTTTTCTCCCCAAAATATTTATCAACTCTCAGAAGAATATTTTGGGAATGAAACCTTAAATGAGGAAATCTTTGCAGCATATTTATTCCCCTTAAGTCTCTTACATCATCAGTGCAAACTGTTCATGTGCAGTTTATCTTCTGCTGTAAGTCAAACAATCTTCTATCACTGACCAGATGTCTGACTTCAGCTGTTGAATATGAAATTGCAAATGTCTTGCTCAGGTTTTCTTTGAGCATTTAAATTGGGAGTGCCTTGTTTTTGTTCCAATACATTAGAATCTCTGAGGACTCCACAGATAATGCCTTTTACAATTTGCAAATATATTTATTCTATTTACTGTAAATAAATAGGGGTTTTATGTATTTTAATCTATGCCTGCTTTTTTCTCTTCCATGGCATACATATAGAAGTCTCATCCTGTTGGAATGCACAAGTACTGAAATAATGGATATTGAAAACCTTTTATTTTCCAGGTCTTCAGATTCAGCTCAACCCCTGCTGTACTGCTGCCATAGCTCTTTCACCAGCTATAAAAATCAAAACAAATCCATGTGAAACCAGGCTCCTCTTCTCTCTCTAATGAAGATTGAAATAGCATCAGCAAAACAGAATCATACCTGAGAGTCTGAGTTTGAATTAAACCCCAGGGTCTCCGGCTTCTTTAATCTCCTGGTTATGTAAAATGCTGTTTAAATGGAGAGAAGTGTTTTTCCTTGTGTTTTGGTGACAGTTCTGAACCTGGGCTGAACCTGCAGCTGCAGATAGTTGTGGGAGTGGATGAAGTTAATTGACATTTTGCTTGAAAACAAATGTTCGTTTAAGATTTGGAGGAGTTAAAGGACAGAAAAGGGATGAAATGGTTCATCTGTCCCCGAACTGTAATGAAAATGGCTAATGCATATTAAAAGGGTATTCTGAAGCCTGCTAGCTAGACTAGCAGCACAATTTTGCATTTGTTGATTTGCTGTAGATGTTACCAGTTAGCATCTAAAGATCTTATGGTGTTAGAACACTATGGAGGGGGTGGCAGCTCACTGGGGACTGGGATCCATGGGGCTGGCTAGGCAGGAACCTTGCTGTTCAGGGCATGTCCCACTGGCTCCAGAGAGAGAGAGCTGGGAAGGCTGGGGAGAGAGCAAGGCAGGAGAGGGCAACCCCCAGCCAATTGTACTCAGGACCCCAACTTGCTCTTGATAGAAATCTTTTTCTTGCCAAGACAGTCTCCCCTTCCTGAGTCTGCTGCTTTTCTTCCTCTTTGGAAGTCAGTAGTATCCAAAATAGAACTCTGTATCCAACAAGAGCTACTACTGTTGCAAGGACCACTATCTTCATGATAGAGTTGCAGTCGAAAACAGAACTCCTTCTACCCAGAAACCCTCATAGAACTGAGTTGTTTTGAAGTCCCTGTTGCAAGCCTGTTCTGTCCAACCAGAGCAGAATAAATTCTTTGTGCTCCAGTCTCTGCAGCACCCACTGTAACATCCTCTGACCAGTTTTGCATCGCAGGGGCTGTCTTAATGTATGTGGTACAGGTCAGGAACTGATTACTTGTGAAAAGGCACTAAATGTGTTTGTCTTGTATTCTTCTGGTCACAGCATACAACCTTGAAGTACAACTCGCAGCCCATTGTATGCAATACAGAAATGTATTGCAAGCAAATGATGGGTTTCTTTCACAGTGTGCAGTTCTAGAATATACTGCAACACTTTTAGGTTTCCCCATCCCTCTGCTTAGTTGCATCTTGCCTCTTCTTAAAGACTGTATTCTAGCAGTGTTCTAAATTTTGTCTTCATTTTATGCTGCTATTCAAAGGTTTGTATGAGCTCCCACTTAAGGTAACTTGAGTTAGGGGGTAACAAGTATAGAAGATTCCTGGGGACGCTAGGAATGACTGCTTTCTGTATTTCTGTGAAATACATTCCCTTGTGCTGTTCCTAAAGAGCATAGGAAAGGAAAAGGATCTTGTAGCAGTTTGAGAGCAGGGGGATGGAGAATTGACTAATCTTGTCTCTTTATCACTCTCTGTTAAACATAATTACTCTTGTTCTTACGGGGTGTCTAAACAGTCACAATTAGGAATTATGCTAATAAAGTCTGTTGTGACATGAACGCTCACTTCATTGCTTATGCTTCCTTGTGACTGTGTTTTAGTACTCTGGAAAATGTGATATCCTTTCCTATCCATCCCTACCTATTATGAAATAGTAAAGGAGACACTTCAGTGCCAAAGGCTGGCATCTGGAGGACTCGGCCTTCTTTCCCAGTTCTGCAGCAGAATGACTTTATGACCTTTGAACAGGCAGGTCATGAGAAGTGCTCAGCACCAGGGACACTGAGGTCTGAAGATCTGTTCCTGAACAGCTCCTGTAGAAACTGAGGCAGAGTTTTTATAGAAAGCTGGCTGTGATACCTGAGCTCTGAACTTCTCAAATGTCTGCCCTTTGGACCTGTGTTCTGCTGATGAATTGAGCTGTCCCAGCTTCTGTTGATATTTGGAGTATTGAAATATTCAAAGTTGGATTCTGTTTTGATGTGGAGACAAACAGACTTACTGTTGGAAGAGTGGTGTGCACCATTTCTTATTTTCACTATCTGGACTCAAGGAATGGCCTGTAGAAAAGAAGACGGTGGCAATTGTATGCTTTAGGGAAAGTAGGGAAAAGAAAGAGACAGCAAAATCCAGAGGCAGACATATCTGTTTCTTTCACCAGAACTTAAGTGCTCATTTTGTCTGCCAGAAAGCTTTCCACAAAGCATCCCTAGGGTGTTAGTAATCAATACTTTTGTTTAAAAACTCTTGCTGAATAAATATGATCAGTCTGTAGCATGTAGCAGTTAGGTTCCTTTCACAGCTTTATCGCTATGTTTTGTTTCTTAGCCAATGGAGTTGCTGGGTATGGGGAATGTGGTTACAGGAATTCATTGGAAATTCCCTTGCTCTTCTGAATGTGTTCTGTAACTTGAGTGGGACAGTTTAGCAGGTTGAGGACCCAGCTTATTTGTGCTGTATACGTCTAACCACAGACAGCACAGTTCTAGAAACTCCTTGAAATGACCACAAAGTTGTTTGTGAGAGCACTGCAGCATAATTTCTCTGTTGCTTTCTCATTTGTCTCAAAGACTGATCCATCAATGGTTTTGGTATAATCTTTTGCTGACAAGAGATTACATTAAACCAAAATCTCCTCTTTAATCTAATGGCAAATTTCTTTTTTCCCTTTGGCTTCCCTGGCTCAGTGAACCCAAATCTAGTGTCATTGACACTAACAGGCTAAAAAGTTCATTAGTATTCATATTTTCAATCATATAATTCAGCTGTTTGTTTGCAAAATTCCCTTGGATTACAAAGACTTTGATCAGACACTCTGAATTTAGGCATACCCCAGAGGAAAAAACAAGATTCTGCAAGCTGAATGGCAGTCTGGTGCTCAGTGTGGTACTTAGATAGTTCCATATTCAAAAGCAAAAGGTCCTGGAAGCAGAGCAAAGCCAAAAGAAGGATTAGTGTAGAAGCAATTCAGGCATGTATTTTTGAGATGTCACACAGAAATTTTGAAGTAATTACCAGTCAGCAAAATAAGAAGAGATGCTCGGAGAGCTATACTGGACAACAGCCATAGAGGTGCGGAAGGGCAGCAGTTCTGGGAAGGATGCACAGCATTGTGCCAATTAAATGTCACTTGAGGGCTTTCTTCAGAATCTACTTTAGAAAGTTTTGTCAAGTTATAGAATGCCCAATGTGGTGAAGTTACTTTACATCTGAAAATATCAGACTAAGAGGCTCTGATAAGAAAATACCAAGGTATGGATATCTTCCTAGTGAGAGATAAGGACTTGACTTAAGCATTAATATAATGAAGCACTTTGACCATTTATTGTAATGTCTCTTAACATGATGTATAGGAGGGCTAGGCAGGGCTTGAGAAACAGTGACATTTAAATGCTGTTTAAAACTGAATAAATAGAATAGATGAAGAAGGCTGCTCCACAGTCAGGTGTTAGAACTGTCTGCAATAGCAGGTCACTAGAAGAGAATGAAAGGGATCACTGGAAGGGACTATACTTTATACAGTTATTAAAAAAATATTTTCCAAGTTGAATGTTGAAGTGTTGTGAAGTTTAGTCTCAGAGACAAAAAAAAAAACCAAAAAAAAAACAACAAAAAAAACCCCACAACAAAACATTGGGAAATTGGGGAGTGGAAAGGAGAGGAAAAATGGACAAGCTAAAAGAAAGCATCAAATTAGTCTTTTAAAAATTAAGAATGCTCAGCATTGCTGTGTTATTTTCATATCAGTACATGTTACTTCAATTTCACATGCATTGAGATTAAATGGCAAAGAAGATGGGACACTCCACTGCACATTAGAGTTGGTCCTGGGCAGCTTTGTGTCTTTGGCTTGAACCTTCTTAGCAAAGATGTTTAAGTCTCTCTTCCTAGGCAATATGGAAGTTTGGGGAAAAGGGACATGACAGAGTGGGATAGTTTAAGGGAGCACTAAGGTTTGTATTTTGACAAACATTATCCAAGGATGCATTAGAAAGTTGTATATTAGAATTCATGGCAAATACAGATAACAAATACATCTGGAGAACCAGCTGCTTCCTGAAAAGCCGAAGGCTCTCAGAGTCTGACATCATTTCTGCATCATAAGTTCACCCTTCAAGGAGTAAATGTCCTCTGGGCTTCTCTGTCCTTAACCTTAAGCAATACACACCAAAGGGTGTGTAACGTCACATCGTGATAGTTCATGTGAAGGTGAGGCTTCCTGCAAGCTCAGAATGTAGGCAGCAGGTGGCAGGACCTGCCGAGTAATGAGCTCAGCCGGTGCTCAGCTCCACCTGTGCCCAGTTAGGGCTGGCCCAAGTGCGCATGATCAAGGGCCAATAAAAGGTGGGGCTTGAGACTGGCAAGGGGCTCACTCTGAAGCAGGTTCGCAGCCGTGCTGGTTGCTGGCCAGTCCTCTACCGAGCCTGTCCTCACTCTGAGCTTACCATCACTTCGAAGTTCTTCTCCAGCAACATCAGAATATAATATTAGAATATTCCCATGTAGCGCTCAGGAATTTTGAGACCCTGGAAGAACTTTTGGTACGTGTCCTAAGGCTGTGATTATCCTTGTCATCTTGAGTGGGATTATTGGTCTCGTTTTCCTACTTAACTGTTTAGGAGGATATATCTCAGCAAAACTATGGCTTAAAAAAGATGTAACTATTGTCCTGTACAGGCAACCAATGTGCATGACAAGCAGAGCTGTGCAAATCAGCCCTTTGATGGAGAGTTTGGGTGGACAGAGCTAAGATGTGCCTGCAAGACCTTTTATTGTTTTAGTTTGGGATTGGACGAAGTGCTGTGCTTGATGTCTCCGGGCTGGATCACCTGCTCATCCCTATAATTAGCTGAGCATGTCTGGGAATGTTTTCTGGCACTGGGGCTGGCCATTGCACTCTGGTCTGTTTGTGCTCATGAACATTCAAAAGAGGATGGTTGCACGCAAACTGGGTACTAGGAATCATCACAGGCATATCCTAACTCCTGAGCTGGGCTCAGGAAGTATTTGGAAGAGCACTAATTCAAATGATAAAAATTGCATCAGAGACTGTTCTCATAATTTAAAATTGCAAACTACCATGTTTCAAAGTCTGGGAGTGCACCCAGGCTCCATTGAATTTGTTAGTGTAGTTACAGTCTATCAGTTTGACATTGACCATGTCAGTGTCTCCATTGTTTCTAAAACTCTTCACAAGACATTAAGAGAAACAGTGCCCTCAAGGAGAGATAAATATCTCAGTGATAAGTGTTGGTAGACTGAAAATACTGCTGTTGGAACAGGACTGTTCAGCTCTGATGCTGTGCGTTGTCAGCAGTTCAAATAGGAAACTTTCCCCATTCTGCTGTGATGGAGATGCTACTGTACAGTGGGAGATGGGCTCTTCCATCCACTGCAGGTACACTGCTGATGAATCTGAAGCAACAGTGTTGGAGTTGCTAACTCTAGAGCATAAAGTTGGCATACAAGAGTTTGCCAACTGCAAGGTTCGAAGTTGCCACCATTAAGTGGTGAAGGGAGAGCCAAAAGTGTCTTCCCCCTAACAAACCTCATATTGAGAAATCAAGAAAAGGGAAATGGATGTCTTAATTTGATTCCAATTTGCTGTGTAGCTGTTTCCCACTCACTCCCTTGAAGGGACCATCCTTGTATTTAAATCAGGAAAATGGTGAATTAAGTTTTTCTGGCCTCAGCAGCTTGCTGCAGAAATCTTGGTGAGGGAGAGAGGCAAACCACATCTCATTGTGCCTTATGTTCCTGATTAATATTTTAGGAATATTAATGCTCCTTAACCTGTTGCATGGTCTTTGAGAGGCTTAGTTCATCATTGCTTCTAATAGCTGTAGAGATGTCGCTGCAGAGGAACAAGAAAGGAGGGGAGATTTGCTGCGACTGGGATGGGACGGAGGGTGTAAAGAAAGAAGGGCAGAGGGCTGAAAGGGCAGCCACAGGATCCTGCAGAAGTCAACTCACTGTGAATATGCTTGGCTGTTGACCCCTCTGTATATTAACAGGGTCTGTGAAATGGCTGTCACTGTGGTGCTTGCACGGGTGTGAGGGATCTGCACTCCCCTTCCTTGCGTTCCTCGGCTCATTTTCTCTCTGTCCTTTGCTCCCACTGCTCTGCAGTGCTGACTGCCTCCCCCCCTCCTGCACACACTCCTCTGCTCGCAGCCAGGTTAATCAAAAAAACAAGCGGGTCTCCATGGTAACAGGGAGACAGCTGAAAAATGGCAGCTAAATGCAGCTGCCCCTCATTTAATATCGACTCTGGCACTGACAGAACAGATAATGGGCAATAACACACCATTATGCTGCGGGGAAATGAAATGCTTCAGCAGACGCCTGTCATGCTGCAGGGATTTATTTGTTACTGTACCAGCAGAGATTTCTCTCCCATTCTGTCTATCACTTTTTTTCATTCTCTCTTCTTTGCCTGCTTCTTCTCTCATTTCTCTGCCTGTTTCTGCACTTGTCCCTTATTTGCTCTTTGCTATTTTTTTCTTTCTTTTTTTTTTTTTTTCCTTCCTCCTTGTTTTTCTTTTCCCCACCTCTTTTCTCACTTACCTCCTCTACTGTGTTCTCTAACTCTTACATTACACTGGTTTTCTTTTTCCTGGTGTTAGAGCATGCTGTATCTGAAACCCATGAGCTCTGTGAAGCTACAAGCTTTTTTGCTCCCTTCAGAGTTTCCATGTTCTCCCCACTTAAAATCTACTTCTCTCTTCTGTCTTCACATGTTAATAGGAGTAGTAATGATGATGTTTGCTTGATGAGACTTCAGCCAACATATTTCTCTAGGCCGAGTTTTAATTTGACAAGTAGAACACAAAGTAATAAAAGCTTTTGGTGGAAATGTGGAGGAAAGCACTACTAAAAGGGATGTTCTCCTGCTTATCTGATGCCAGAACTTGTATGCTTTATTTAAAGTTGGCCAGAGAATGCCCAGAGGTTGGGTAGTTTTTCTCTGACTTGAGGGTCATCTTGGTTTCTAAATGGTGCCTAATGCTGTTGCTCTTTCACATTGTAATTATTTAAGGCTAGTTTCACTTGTGATTGCTGTGGGGTTAGTTTTTCTAATCGTCCTGCTTGTTCATATCTGAAATGTCACAGAACCAGTGGCACTGACAATAGTAAATGGTCCTCTTTCAGGTCTTGTGAGGGTGTCCCTCCACAGCTGCATCTAAAAACTAAGTGATGAGCTTTCAGGTACCTGCCTTTAGCTGGCATGAGTCAAGGCCTGTGAAATGCATTGCTTTGACTCAGAGGCTTCCCTGACATCAGCAAAGGGCTCTCAGTGTGTATACTGTTCATAGAGGCAGAAGAATGCTCTTTTCAGTACAGCTTGTCTCCTCTGCGTCTTCATACAAAGAAACATGAATTCCTCACAGACAGAGTCATGTAGGTGTAACTGCATCTATGTGAGTGACCTTTGCTGGTCATCAGATGGGAAGACTAGGGGAGCTATACTATCATCTTCTCCCGCAGAATGTATACCATCTGTGCCATGTTCATTCCTAATTGCATGATGTGGTGGAGCTCTGGCACCTGCCCAATCGCTGCTTGCACAATTAACATTGTAGCTATATCAAGGATCATATCACTTCATCCCTGCTTGATTTTAGTGTCCTGGAAAATCTGTGTGATACAGAACTTGTTTGAGGCCTTGCTTGAAGCGGGAGGGTTTTATGGACCTAGGAATTCAAATTCCTCATTTGAAAACAGATGCCCTTTACAAATTCTTCTATCATGTCTGGTCCCTTATCAAAAGTCATAATACCAGCCAAGTCGAGTTATCTGCCAGTGTAATGATGCTTTCACTCGTGTTTTTGTCATTGTTGATATGATGGTTACAGGAGTTGTTGGATGTTCTTCTGTGCACTGAACTGATAGATCTGTGCCATTAAATCCCAAGGCCTAAATTCTCGAAGTGATGTATTTATACACATTGAACCAAAGGCACAACTTGAACTGAATCTCGCCACCTCTGTGAAGGATAACAAAAAGTCCTTCTACAGATAGATCAATGGCAAAAGGAGGGGCAAGGAAAACATCCATTCTTTACTGGACATGGGCGGGAATGTAGTTGTCAAAGATGAAGAAAAGGCTGAGGTATTTAACACCTTCTTTGCCTCAGTTTTCAACAGTAAGACAGGTTATCCTGAGGACAGCTGGCTTCTGGAGCTTATAGAAGGTGACAAGAATCTAAACAGCCCCCCTGTTATCCAGAAGGAAACAGTCAGTGACCTATTGAACTGTTTGGATCCCCACAAGTCTATGGGACCGGATGGGATCCACCCAAGGGTGATGAGAGAGCTGGCAGAAGAGCTCGCCAAGCCTCTCTCTATCATCTACCAACAGTCCTGGCTCACTGGGGACATCCCAGATGGTTGGAAGTTGGCGAATGTCACGCCAATCCACAAAAAGGGCCGGAAGGAGAACCCATTGGCCTGACCTCAGTGCCTGGCAGGGTTATGGAACAGATCATCCTCAGTGTAATCAGTGTAATCACACAGCACCTGCAGGATGGGCAAGGGATTAGACCCAGCCAGCAAGGGGCTAGGAAGGGCAGGTCCTGTCTGACCAACCTGATCTCCTTTTATGATCAGGTGACCCTCCTGGTGGATGAGGGGAAGGCTGTGGATGTGGTCTACCTGGACTTCAGCAAAGCCTTTGACACCGTCCCCCACAGCATTCTCCTGAAAAAGCTGTCAGCCCACAGCTTGGACAGGGGCACTCTGTGCTGGGTTAGGAACTGGCTGGAGGGCCGGGCCCAGAGAGTGGTGCTGAACAGTGCTGCATCCAGTTGGCGGCCGGTCACTAGTGGTGTCCCCCAGGGATCAGTGTTGGGACCAGTTCTATTTAATATCTTTATTGACGATTTAGATGAGGGGATTGAGTCCATCATCAGCAAGTTTGCAGATGACACTAAGCTGGGGGGGAGTGTGGATCAGCTGGAAGGCAGGAGGGCTCTGCAGAGGGACTTGGACAGACTGGAGAGTTGGGCTGATTCCAACGGGATGAGGTTCAAGACGGCCAAGTGCTGGGTCCTGCACTTTGGCCACAACAACCCCATGCAGTGCTAGAGGCTGGGGACAGAGTGGTTGGAGAGCAGCCAGGCAGAGAGGGACCTGGGAGTCTGGATTGACAGGAAGCTGAACATGAGCCAGCAGTGTGCCCAGGTAGCCAAGAAGGCCAATGGCATCCTGGCCTGTATCAGGAACAGCGTGGCCAGCAGGTCCAAGGAAGTGATTCTGCCCCTGTACTCAGCGCTGGTGAGGCCACACCTCGAGTACTGTTTCCAGTTCTGGGCCCCTCAGTTTAGGAAGGATATCGAGGTCCTGGAACAGGTCCAAAGGAGGGCAACCAGGCTGGTGAAGGGACTCCAGCACAGATCCTATGAGGAGAGTCTGAGGGAGCTGGGGCTGTTAAGCCTGGAGAAGAGGAGGCTCAGAGGAGACCTCATCACTCTCTACAACTCCCTGAAAGGAGATTGTAGCCAGGTGGGGGTTGGTCTCTTTTCCCAGGCAACCCTCAGCAAGACAAGAGGGCACAGTCTCAAGCTGTGCCAGGGGAGGTTTAGGTTGGACATTAGAAAGAATTTCTTTACTGAGAGGGTGATCAAGCATTGGAATGGGCTGCCTGGGAAGTGGTGGATTCTCTGTCCCTGGAGATATTTAAAAAGAGACTGGATGTGGCACTCAGTGCCATGGTCTGGTAACTGCAGCGGTAGTGGATCAAGGGTTGGACTTGATGATTTCTGAGGTCCCTTCCAACCCAGCCAATTCTATGATTCTATGATATGGACCTACAGCAGGAACATTGTTCTTTTCCCTAAATGTGATGGAGTCAGAAAACCTAGCTAAGCAGATTTTGCAAGGACCCAGTGCAATACACTTTTAAGCAATACAGATCTCACAGATTCTTCTGTTATTTTAGCATAGGGTTCCTCTAACTCAACCTTTGATAAAATAAATTGGTCCTGTCTTGCAAAACATCTACCTTTTTCATACTTGGATAATTTCTGATCCAAAATTCCAGGGCTGTGGAGTAAGTGCCCATTGCTTGGGTCTTAGCAGTTTCACAGAAATTTTTTAAACCTCTGAGTAAAAATCTATATGATTCCTAAATTCTTTTCACTAGTCAGCCCTTGCTGTGGTTAATGACAAATGAGTGTAGAAGGAATCTTTAATAGAATAGCAGTAGCTCTTGGGCATCTATGGTTTTCCCGGTCTTTTACTTTTTTTCCCAGTGTCTTTAAAATTGATCCCTGCTGTAAGATACTAAAACAGTGGGAAACTGATTTCCAAGCTTAGTGGTTTTTCTGCTTTAGGTTTCAAAGGGAGCAAGCTGGAGTCCAAAAATCCTTAAATGATGTCATTCCATCCACCCCTCTAAAGCTAGGAGTTGTTTAGATTTAAGCCCTGTTCAGAGCTATCTCTTCACAATTGAAATGCCAGAGCACTGACTCCCATTTCAACTGCATGCCCTGCCAGCTTCTTGAGCCGCAGTGCTTATTAATGAAATAAGCAAACATGGAAACATATAGGTTTTCTTTTCTTTCTTTCTTTTTTTTTTTTTTCTTTCTTTTTCTTTCCCTTCTCCCAAAAAACCTGCATCCATTAAGCGCCATCATGAGAGAGGAAATGGCTTGTTAAAAAGAAAAACCCTGATTATTGTTATTTTTTTTAAATGAAGAATACCATCAAGAGCAGGCTATGATTAATACGCATAATTGAAACAAATTGCAGCTAACTGCAGAAAAGCATCTCCCAGCTGTTGACAAAAGGAAATTGCTGACAGCCTTTTCCCATTCAATGAAGAAAAGAGAGAGAGAGAGAGAAAGGAACCCTGCCCAGTCCATAGAACTACACAACCACTGCTTGTGCATACATATAAAAAGCACTCAGACATCTACCATGTAGTGTGTCATCTTGTGTGTTATCTGGGAGCATGTACAGACATGTCACATGTTCAGGTGCAAATCCAACATTTGCACATACTTGCAATGACTTAGGATCCTTGCATGTTTATGGTGCTGAACATATTCTGTGCCCACACCAAGCGTGTCAGTAATGCCAATTTAATGAGAACTGTCTTGGAGGCACTGTGTGCTCCACCAGAGGGAGGAGGCTCCAGCTGCGTGTGTGCTTGCACACATGAAGTTACATATTCACCCTGCCTTCTACAAGGAACCCTACCTCTGGCTCTATCATTAGGAAGGTATAGCAGTCTCATTTATGCCTTTTAAAATGTCTTCCACCACTATTCTGTTTTTCTGTCCTTTCAACTTTTTGTTTTTCCTGCTCCCTGGCTATAATTAACAGCTTAAATAGAAAACACTTAGGGGTGGGAGAAAAAATTGAAGTTAGGAGAATAATCTTTGAATGAAATGCCGTAAGATGGCTAAGGTGTACATCAGATCTGTAAGTTGCTCTGGAGACGAATTTAATATCCATAGTTTATTCAGTTGCTTACTACTGCTAAGACAATGTGTTGCATTGATTGTTTTGTGATGCAGGTTTGTCACATATGTATCATTTATAACTGTCCCATCCAGTGATTTGCTCCCATGAAGCCATGTGGTTGTTCTAAAGTGGGCAACTGATTGCACTCTGTGGGCCACAGCAATGCTCGTGGGCAGAAGGCCAAGGTAGACACCTTCAGCAGATTGTTAATAAGATCCAGCAAACTTGTCAAAATCTGCAGTAAGGATGATGCTGTAATACATACTGAACATATTTTCTTTGCTCATCTGTTGATTTTATAATCTGAACTTCTATTGGCCACTTTATAAGGGTATTTTGACTTATTTAAAATCATGCAGGATGATTTTTTTCCCCAAGCATCTATCTTTAAAACTGACTGTTGCTGTGTGGTTCCAGATGGTAAAAAAAGTAGCTATTCCTCTTGTGGTTCTGCCCATTGAAATAAAGATGTGAAGTCTGTTTGTAACAACATGCTTATTATAAGTGTTATAAAAATAACCTGCTTGAACTGGTCCCTGATCAGTTACTGCCCCTCCCTTTGTGCCAGTGTTCACTGCAAGCACATCAATATGAAGCAGTTAGCAAACAAGCATTCCTTTATCAGACACATACATCGATCCCAACAGAAGCTTAACAGCTCAGGCAAGCAGATGCAGCAGCAGGGAAATAACTGATAAACTGAGATATTACAGGTTATGGATTTTGTTTATGAGTTAGTGATTCACAGAAGATGCAACCAAGGGAGTGAAAGAGGGCTGAAGCCATTGACATTTGAAATTCAATCTGGAAGATGGCACGTTCCTCTTTACCACTACCCAGGTTGGTTGGGAAGAGTCCCAGAACATGATAGTGAAAAATGTAAATGCTGAAAAAAATCAGAATTGTACCAGGAGGGTGATGCTGGAAAGAAGACAGCTAATTCAGATTGTTGCCATAATAACTAATTATTTTGAGGCAAGCTATACGATGACTTTACCTATTCCAAAACAACCACATGTGTTTGCTTGTAATTCTAAAAGAAATTCCTAAAGGAATTCTAAGGGAAAATTCTAACTAGCATATCCACATTGACGTGTGAGCTGCCTTGCATTTCCTCTATGGTAAGGCAATGCATCTGGGCAGCTATCCTGAAGCAGCTGATGAGAAGTATACTACACACTTTCCTGTTGCACAGAAACGCCTATGTCTAGTCTCTCAGGCAGGGTCACAGCTTGATGTGCAAAAGCCGAGTCTCCTGTTGCTCTAATTTCTTTCTTTTGCTTTAAACTACCTTTGCAGCCAAAAGAGTTCATGTACACAGCTGCATTTTAGTCCTCAGTGGTTATGCAACGTTGTTACAAAGCTATACACACAAGATACAGCTTGCTGTAGAAAGCCCTCTTTGTGTGGTTTGTAGCAATTTCTCTGTGCTACAGAAATGACCTACAGCAGGCCCAGCCACACTGCCCCTGTTCTTCATCACAGTCAGTTCTGACTGGTGCTTGCGTGACTATCAGAAATTGTAGTTGGTTGATGATTACAATTCCTGTCAAGCATCATTTTTGTCTTTTTCGGCCTGACAGCCTCAGTTCTGCTAAATGAAGCAATTTCAGCACATAGTTACAAACCACACTAGAATCACATAGGACTAAAGGTACTTTACAGAGTTGCTGCAGTTCCCGTTAAGAGCTTGAAAATGAGTTCTTAATTCACCTCCCCTGAGAAACAATCTTAGGTGCCAACAGGCTTTTTCTACCAGGTGCTATGAAATCTTAAGGTTGGCACTAACATTTGTTTGCTGATATCTCTGCAACTTGAGACCTTTATTTTTTTAGCTAGCGTTCCTTGTAGAGGCCGTTTAAGAAGATGCTGCTGGTGAAGAGGGCACCAGCTCTGTCTGATGAGTGATACGTCACAGTATGGTCAAGACAAACAGATTGGAGAACTCTGAAATCTAGCTGGTCATCTGCAGGACAAAGAAATAGAAACATGAAGCTTCAGAAATGTGCATAGACAGCAGCAGGAACAGCTGTGATCCTCTGTGGGCAGTAGATGAGTGAGCTTAATGCTGTAAGTTGTCAGAGAACTGTACAAAAGCTGTCAGTTTAGGTAGGTGAGTAGTTTTGCTCCCTTATTCTCCTAGAGTACTTAAGTTACCCAGTTTCCTTTTGTTCATGGGATTGAAATACAGTTGGAAGTAGGAAAAAGCTGTGTAAAATTGGGAAAAATATTTAATGGTGCTTCTTTATCTCTTTTTTTTTTTTTTTAGACCAGTTACCTGATTGTAAGGCTAGAACTCCATATATATGTATAGATAGGTAGATCAATTAAATAAGCTAAAATAACTACATAAAATTTCCCCTTCTTATTTTTCTTAGCTCTGCAGAACTGACACAGTTCTGAGAAAATAAAGTATACCTTGTTCTGACATAGGCATTAACAGAATAGCTTTTTGAATTACAATGTCAAGCCCAAAATTCCGCCATCAGTCCTCCTTCAGAAGCCCCATAGGAGATCATGGCATTATGAAGGTATGTGTAGACCTGGGTCTATAAAAATTCTGTTGCTAGATTTTTTGCATGGAAAAGGAATTCAGCTTCTCTGTGACTCCATAAAATAGTGGCAGACCTGGCAGTTACAGGGAAAAAAAAACCAAACCACTTACTTTCATTGGGACTAAGCATATTTGACAGATACAGATACCTGTCAATTAACCTGGAGGCTCAGGAGGTTACTTTGGCAACTTTCATTTTCAGAATTATCATAGATTTTAAAAATAGAGATCCTTTCTATATAGCAGGGGCTTCAGTGATCCCTCACCCTTGTACAGGTACAAGGATGCTCAATGGTTTTTTCTGAGTCTTGACCAAAGGTGCAATCCCTGTTTCCCAAAACCTCTGACCAGCTTTCTGTTCTAAACCAGCAATTGGCAGTGGGTTAATAGAGTTGTTAGAGTGTAGGGAACAGCTTGAACAGGGACACCGCTTTGGTAAAGCATGGGTTGAGAAATATTTATAAACTATAAAATGCCTCTGGTGTTTAGATTAGAATAAGAGTCTTTGCTATTTAAAACAAATCAAAACAAACCCCCAAACACAGAAGTACAGAAATCAAGATCCTCCAGGGTAAACTCCTCTCTGGGAAAATAACCATAACACCTTTCTGAACTGAAAGAGAAGCACATATTTTTCAACAGTAGTTGTAACAAAAGGGCTGTGTCACATTTCCTGCAGGGAGATTTGAAAAGTCATTTTTATAGCAGCTGGGCTTTGCTTGTAAGACTAAGAATTACATCGGTTCTGACCTTCTGGCAATAGGCTTAGGAAGAAGAACATGAACACAGATACCAGCGTGATCACTGCTATCTGTTGTTGTACATCCAGCAGTGTACCAGCACTGATTACCATAAAATTACTCCTAATTTTTATCAGGGACAGTGGGTTCAGAGTTTGGCTTATAGTACTGAAGAGAAAAACTCAATTGGCTGTTGTTTTTTATTGGGTTTAGTTGATATCCAGTGTTTATAATTTGTAAAAGGATTTGAACCAATGAAAACAGCTGAGTTCATCCTTGGTACTGTCACATGTGGACAGGAAAGTAATTTCATTGGTGCTATGAAGTTACTAATTTTGAACGAATTGTTAGAATAGCTGTGATTTATTATTCCAAACAGCATAGATAATATGAAAACAGGTGAGCTAATTTTAAAAGAATGACATTATATACTAAACATGAATTTGTGTTGCATTCAAATAAATGTATATAGTATGTTTATATAAAAAAGACTGCATGGAAATAGCCAAGAAACAATTACAATTGTGTTAACTTTTTCAGCAAAAATCAAAAAACCCTCCACCAGAACAAAATATTTATTTTCAGAATCTTTTTAGTTTGGAGAGGTTGGAAGAAATCTTGTATACTCCAGGGATTAACTGGAATACTTTCACCTAAGCAGTCTAGGACAATTTTCTGCTGCCACCTTCCTGCCAGTGGGAAAATGGTAGTGACTAATCCTTCCTGTTCCCACTCTCTGACCTAACCTGACCCTGTTTCTCAGTCTTGGCTGAATTACTTGTGAAACCAGATAAGATCATCAAAAGCAGACTTGATTTTCTGTAAGGGCCTAGATGATTTAGGTGCTGTGTCCAGAGGACTTCTGTGGAGCTTCTGGCAAACTTTTACTATGTGAACTTTCTTCAGTGTCCTCAAGCTCCCATTATGTACATTTGGGAGTTACTAAAATGGAAGAGCATGTCCCTTTTAGACTCTCTGCTATAGCACTGCAACGATAGCAAAAAACCTAAAACATTTGATAGTAGTAAACTGTTCTGTCTCTTGCACCTAGAGGGAGACTGCTGCGGAAAAGATTGATGTCTACTTTTGCAAACAATTTTTATGCCTAGGATTTGGTCTTAAAATTTGAGATAAGTTGGTCTTTGTCTTCAAGCACGTTGGTGGTGTGCAGTTATTTGAGAAGATCATGTTAGTGAAGAGAGACTTCAGAAAAAGATTGCATGTATATATTTTCCCAAGCCTCACACTGAGCTGGCAGCAGAGCTGAGAATATGCAGTTTCTTTTTTTTTTTTTTTTTGAGCTTTTTCTGGGCAGCAATCCCTTTGGACAATGGACTAGACCATGCATAAATGTTTAGGTGTTTGTGCCTCCCAAGAGAAACAGTCTCCTGCTTACTGGAACTTGAAGAGTTGCACTCTTTATTGAATGACACTCCTTGTCATTATTGGAAGAGACTGGTTGATAAATTTTCTTATTTTTGAGGTTCCTAACTCAGGTGTATTCTTTTAATGACTGTATTTATCCATGTACTGTAAGGAGCTGGACATAAAACAGCAGAGGTATGGGATGGCAGGGTGATACTTGTGTTCACATCCTCTGCTTTTCTAGTGAGAAATTTTCTCCTTCTGTCAGCTTTGCATAGGTTTAGATAGACGTGTATTTATTTGTGTATGGGCTTAATGTCATTACATACTTCACAAGAGCATTCCCTGTCCTCTCTGCTTTCCTTTCCTGTTCCACATGGGCCTTCTTTTTGCACATACTTTGGTACAGTCAAGTTGTAAAGAAGGTAATGAAGTGCGTGCATTACAACATAAGGTGGAATCAAACCCTTGTATATCTGCTCTCTGTCATTTTTATGTGCATCACTCTCTCCCTTCAGTCTGTAGTGCTGCCTGTAACAGTCTAGAGTCTTCCCTTCCCTCAGCTTTATGTTTTCAGCATTGTGTTAATTGTTTGTGGTGTATGGGTTTTTCAGCGGTATGCAGTGGGAAAGGTCAGCTGTCAGAAACAGGCCTGTCCTCAACTGATAAGGCATTTGAGAGATTGGATTTGACTCATTAAGCACCTTCCCTGTAGACATGGAGTCTGCTCTGCCGCAGAAAAAAAAACTAAAACAGGAAGGAAAAAAGCCCAGGATGAAGTTGGAGCATGCGCCAGAAACAGTGGCGTGCCCGCCCTCTTTCCCCTGCGAGCAATGCCCGAGCGCAGTGCGCTTCCCCTGCCCTTGCATCCTCAGGCACCGTGGACATCCATCATTCCACTCTGAGACTGTGTGCATTTATTCTTGTATTTACACCTGCTCAAGACATGTATTCCTATACATGTGTAGGTCCTCATGCCTTGGTGCCCTGAGATTTTATAGGGTGGATGTATTTCATTCCTGCCCTCATAGACGCTCTCTAAGGTCTACAAGGATGTTAATTCTACTGCATTCTACATATATGCACACACAGCTACTCCAGGCTGGTTTTGCATGTTTCTTACTCTCTTCACACCTGCCTCCTTACTTTCACACTCTAGCAAAAGGGCACAGCTTGTCTTCATGTGTACACATGGTGTTTGTTTAGATGCACTTTACCAGCCTTTCCACAGAGGTGAGATGTGCAGGGGCACTGCCTCTACCTGCATGTGCACATCCACTGTCCTGGTAAACACACACAAACTTGCTGCTGTATGGGCATAGCAGAAGCCTAACCAGTTTCTCATTGCATACAAATGCACACATTTTTGCCCATAAATAACTGCGGGCCAAAGCTGCTTTGCCAGCTTGTAACAGTCCCTTGCCCGTGGTTTTGTTTTGAGAAGAATCATTGTGCCTCAAATTGGGTTTGGATATTACTACTTCCATAAATGGCCTTAATGATGTCTCACAACGAGCATAAATGAAGGGCATCAGCAGTGTTTGGCAGTATATTTTGATACCGTGGCAGTACTGGGGTTCCACACGTACGCACTCTCTAAAAATACTAAAGCTGTGAGGAGCTGACATTACCGCAGGCTCTGTGATACCAGCCGGTACATGCGCGGCTCTGCCCTGCTTTGCATCTCCCTCCCACCTCACTTTTGCTTTTCACCTTCCTTTGCATCTGCCCTTTCCCATGGGCATGGCGTTCAATACTGCTTGCTGGTATTGAAAAGGATAATTTTGTGGCTCATTATTGTGTTATTACAGTGATTAGCGTTAACTATTTTTCTCTTCGCACTTCATGCTGGAAGGGTGCCCGAAGGGCTCCCTGCTCCACAGCAAGTGTGACGCCTGCTGGGAGCCCGCTGCTAACACAAGTACACACACACTTTCGGTGCTGCCTCTCTGCTCCTGCTTTTCTGGCCACTTTCTTTGAAAGCTTCCAGTACTTTTCTAAAATAGTGCTCTTTGACTGAAGCAGGAGTTTCTCCTCCTGCTGGGCTCTTTATTCTTTATTCTGAATGCACTTTCCAACTTACTTACTCTCAATTTTGGTGTAAATCTTTTTAGTTCGTTCCTGCAGTCAGTCTTGGAAGACTATCACCAACAGCCCTCCTGTTTTGTTCCCAGGCAGGACCAATCTTACTGCACATATAGGGAAGACTGCATTAGGTAACTTATGTTCTTCTCCCTAATGCTATAGCTTTTTACCAAGGTCAGAAAGTTTACGGAAGACCTTGTCTTCATTATGGTAAGGCACAAAAATTCCCCAGGTGCATTCTCTTTCATCAGCTGAATATTTGTGCTCTTAAATCTACACCAGTAATAAACAGGTATAAATAGTTAGCACCGGGATTAGTATTTGGTGTTTGACTTCTGCTTTTATTATGATAGAAAAGTAAGGGTAGTGTGAAACCTGGGGTAGCAAGTGTGATAGAGATTGCTGCTGACGCATAATAAATCTCACTGCTGAAGCATAATAAATCTCTCCTGATGGGATGCAAGTTGCTTCAGTCTGTAAAAAAAGCATGGGCTGTATAAAACAATGGCACTTTTATTAAACAGTGTAGGTAAGATAAAAAGCTGGTGAATTAAGAGCTTAGCTGTATAATTGCAAGCTCTTACCCTGTTGTACTGTCATGAGTGTTCTACACAGAAGGTGCCAGGTAACAAATGAGCAGTAGGGACACCTCTATGAGAATAGGGCTGGTGAATAGGTCAAGTCTTGAGTTTTATGTTCATGTGCTGTGATGTCCTCTCTGTAGTTAGTTTGCACTTTGCTGAACATTCAGTCTGTAAGGAAACACCTCTGTTGGGTGGTATGTAAAGAGACTGGCATAATGTTTTAGAATGGTGCACCAGAAAAAGATGTAAACTGGAAGAAGTGCAGAGGAAAATAAAATATATAAGTAAATGAAGCAGCAATGTGTATCATCCTCATCCACACTCAGCAGTGAGGAGACTATAGGAGTTTTTATGCCCAGCACATCATCGTGGTACCTGATCTCTTGACTAAGTCAGTAGCAATGTCACACTTTCCCGCATTTCTTTAGCTGGGAGTGAGAGTAGCAAAACTGTTCAGAGGAATGAAAATTAAAAAGTGAACTTTGTTCAACCAAAACAAATTGTGAATATATAAATTTTTTCAGGCAAATTATTTTAAAAGCATGTTTATTGAGTGGAATTCATTTAAAAATAAACATCTTTCATGCTTTTATTTTAAAATGGAACTTTAGATTTTTAAGGAATATGTTTTTAAGAGAGCTTAAAAATGTTAAATTTCATTTTGGGTTAAGCTAGACATTGTCACAGGATTTTTATTTGTGTCTTTGGCCAGTTGATCAGAACATAAATAACAAGTAGAGCTCTGAGTACATACTGCCACAGTCAGGTTGATATTTGGAGTTCATTTTTTCTTTGCAAATGGCAGAGAATGCAACATCACACACTGATACTGGTGCAGTTATTTGCACTTAGTAAACAATGGAAAATAGGTGGAGAGAAGGATGCCACTGTGTACACTGCACATACACTGGGTTGGCTTCTCCTCAAAGGTGTGAAACATTTCTGCTTCGTCTGAGAAGTTTAATAAAACTTAGAGCATTCTTTTCCCATAGGTCTCAAGGACTTAACCTGTATTTTTGTTATCTTTGTAGTACAGATGGAGGGAGCTAAGGTTAATTAAGTGCCTCAGGTTGAGCAGTAAATCAGTGGCAAAGTCAAGGATAAAATGCTTGGGTGGTGACTTCTACACCTGCAGTTTGTCATTTAGATCAATTTTCACGAGCAATTTAAAAAAATGTCACCAACCATACACTATAAACTTCTGTAAATGTATGTAATTTATTTATTTATTTTCATTATTGTAGTGCTGGTACTTTTGTCATCAAAGCATTTTAGCTAAAAATTTACTGAGGCATTTTTCTGCTGTTTTTGTGTGGTATTGGAGCAAATGATGCTGATGGGTGATTTCTGTAATAAATGGTTCATTCACACAGGTTCAGATTCTTCAGATCCTCTGTTTTCCGCTTCCTTAAGGAAAAGACAGAAAAAGTGGTTTGGGGAGGCAGCAGGGAATCTATGGATCTTCGTTTTGATGAATCTAGGTTAAATAATCTCTATACTGATTTTGTGGACTAACTAGGAGATTTTTGTTGATACACTGATTTATTTTTTTTTCCCTCTCTGAAGAGATTTCACTGAAAGGACAGCAATATACTATTGAGTGAGGAAGAATCTTCCATGGTTGAGAAGAAAAATAGCCTTTCATTTGTGTGGATTTTCATTTTTTTGTGGATGGTATGAACTTCACCTCTATATTCAATTGGTGCATTCTTCAGAAATTATACTAACAGACCATTAGCTCTATCACTAATCTGTGAAAGTGGTACATGGAAACTGTTTTTATGTTTTCCATTAGATGGTACATGTCAACTGTTTGAGGATCAGGAGCCTTGAGGATATTCCCCCTTTCTTTGGGTTAAAAATTCAGGCATTGTCATGACTCTTTCTCTCTCTTTGCTCTCAGTCTGTGCTATGCAACATCTCAAGTTTATCAGGGGAGGGAAGTCCCTTTGTAGGACCTCTTAGGCATGGTTTGCACTCCATGGAAGTGCAGAGAAGGTCAGAGCCTTCTCTGTGTTGGAGCCCAGCCCAACAGAGCATCGTTCAAGGATGCAGGCAGCAGCAGGAGAACCTGATGCTCTGGAGCTCTTCTGTAGTATCTTTAGAGAAAACAGTTGTTCATCCTGTTTTCATTAAGAAAGAGGTTTGGAGGTCAGGAAAGTAATAGATTAGCAGGTTTGACAAAAAAACCCAAACATTTATTGTGTTATGTAATCTCCTTGATCTCTTCTTGGCTTAGATTTGAGAACCTTTTAGCAAGCATTTTCCTTTGGAAGCAAATGGTGATGTGTAAACAGCAAATGGAGGAGAGAGCATGATTCATGCCAAGCACTTGGTGTTCTCTTGTGTAGTACAATGCATCCTTTGCTCTTACTGGTGAGATGAAAGAGTTTTTTGGTAAGATCAGAGCTGCTATACTATGTGCTAAATTTGAGTTCAGTACAGCAAGAGCACTGACTGTTGAGTGCTTCTCACCATTTCTTTGGGTTCCGAGGCTAACGGTGCTCTTTGCACCTCTTAAACATGATGGTAAATGTTGTCCTCCACTGATTCTTACCAACATAGTTTCTGATGTTATTACTGTCATTCTTCTTTGCTTCCAAGTTACAAATTATGTAGATATAATAAGTGAGAATGAAGGGCCTGAGGAAAAAATAAATGAGACTATTTCTGGAAAATCTAACATTACCCAGTATGCTTTAAAGCATTTGGGAAACTACTCTTTTTACTGTGGGAGTTCAGCTCAGCTCTTAATCTTCTGCATTATAACCCCCTTCTATGATTTTTACAATTTTTTTCCCAACAGTGAAAAATCTTTTTCTTCTGTAAATTTATTCACATAGTTTTTATCAATGTAATCAGTTCAGTCATCTCATTATGACATTAAAATGACTTAGATGTTCTATTTTATGGTTTGTGGTGTATAAATGCAGTATATGATATGACTCTCAAAGCTTCCACATATCAGTATCACTGTTGGTAATTCTTAGAAGATACTTCATGCATAGCAGAATATTTCTCATACTCTTTTTTGTGTATCTGAATACTTAAATAAGCTCTGTTAGACTTTTCAAAACAATATTTGCTTTTTACTGTTGAAAGCACAAAAGTGTGTATGTGAGAGAGTGTGTGGAACTTTATGAGAGGATTTGATTAGTGGTGTCACTAATTCAATCAGGTGGTGTGAAGAACAATGAGACTAGGAAAACCAGAATTATTTGGATGTATTATTTTTCCTGCCCAAAGGCTAGGAAGTAGGAATGCCACAAAAGGACTTGGACAACTTAATGGGAGATGCAGTAATCTACTGCTTAGCTGTTACTGGAGTCTGTCACCATGTCTTTAAAATAACATCCTGGTTGTTATTAAACTATCCAGCTTTTTTTTTTTAATAACATAAATCTGGCTGAGCAGCTTTGACTGCTTCTGAGGGCTTTCATCAGCGTTTCAGCATTCAGTCACTGGACAACTCTTTTGGAACGTGATAGAAATAGTTCACGTTTTTTGTCTTTCAGAGGTGTTGGCTGACTGACTTTCTGTGACATCTGATGAACAGTTTCTCCTCCCCTAACCTCCAAGGGAACATCAGATACATGTGAAAGTGACTGGGAACATAAATTGTTCATTGTTCTGTAATGGTGTTGAGGATCATACCTATTTTAGGTGACTCCCAGGACAACCATTCTGTCCAGAACAGAATTACATCCTAGTAGATTTCATAGGGGCTTTGCCCCGTCCTTTATAAGGTGATGCCTTGATCTCTCATTGCTCATCATGTAGAGCAATGAGAAGCTATTTCCTCCTTAGTTCACTTGCTTCATATGTAGAAATTATTCTTTCCAGACTTCCTTGACTCAGGTCAAAAGATTTCCTAAAGCTCAGTTAGAATTCCAAAACTGTAAGTCTATTGTCTATGGTGTAAAGGGTAAGTACAGAAAGGAAGCAAAGATATATGTGATGTCACAAAGACATCTAGTTATGTCTGTACCCTGACATACAGTGAGAAAGCAGAAATACCTGTTAATTTAGCAGTGGATGGTAGTCCTCTATTTTAATAACAGTTGGTATCCAACTTTGGAAGGAACTTTTTGTTGTGTAAGAAAAGCTCTGTACCTGCAGGATTTCCTGAAGTTATAGATAACCGTTAAGGGGTAGGGAGAAAAGGTTCCTGAAAATAAAGTTTTCCTTGTTGACCTCTGTTTGACAGAAGTTCAAGGGGAGTACCTGGCTGTTCTGCTGCCTCCATCATCAGTGCACTGCTTTGGTGGAGTAGCTTGGCAGTGTTAAACCTTTCCTAGATTGTCAGACAACACCAACTCTTCTGTGCAAAGTACAGCAAACCGCTCAGATAAGGTAAATCCCAGCCAACACTGAAGTAGTTATTATTCTGAAGCAGTGCAGAGAGTTTGCTTTTCTCACTGGCAGAAAACATACTTTAATCCTGGCCATAAACCAAAGCCCAGTGAGACAGGGACTGCCTCAGAGTTCACCTGTAATGCAGTGGATTTACAGAAGGTGAGAGGGTGAGAAACTGGCTTTTTTTGAGAGAGAGATACTTGAAGTTTTCTCCAGGAGAGTTCAAAAAAGTCACTGTACATTTCATATTAATCTAAATATTTCCTAATTGTGTCGTAGGCCAGAAATCTTGTTACATGAGATGCTTTTTTTGAATATTAAGCTTCATGTCCCTGCGCAGAATCAGTACTTCTAGGATTTACTGTGTTCAGCTTCACAGTTATGAAATATTTATTTCCAGGCATGATCCAAAACTTTTTAGGATCCTCTACACCATTCTCTTGGCTTGGGTGACTTCATGGAACGACAGGAGAAAAAAAGGAGGTTGATATGGGAACCATTGAATGAGCCCAGAATGGGGGGCTAGGGAGTCCTGAACCCAAATGCTTCCTCTTACTATTTTTATTACTATTACTATTGTTTTTTTGGTGGTCGTGAGTAAATCCATTAAAATGTCTGTGTACTTTTTTTCATTATCTATAAATCAAAATGCCAAGGTTTTTGGGCTTCACAGTGATGCTTTGAATTCTGAATCTTTGAGGCCCTCATTGTAGGAAGAGCTTTGACATGAACACATAGCAAGAGTTTTGCACATGAAAACTGAAGCTAAAATTATTATCTGGCTCTCTTGAAAAGGCAGTACAGCCATAAATACACTGTGTGGAAAGATCCCCAGTCTTTACCTCTGCTGGGAACCAGAGGCTCAGCAAGCTCTGAGGTTTCTGCAGGGATGAGAAGAGTCAGGAGCTTGGCTTGGGTGGTTGTTGGCCATGCCTTTGTTTCTGTTCTTGCTATCAGCCTGTGGCATGTACTGATAGCTGATTTGGGGATCTGAGACTTGAAAAATTGGCTTTGCAGTGGGGTGGTGATGGTAGATGCTTAATTCTTAAAGTACTTGAACTGTTGATGGTAAGTCAGAAAAGGATGACCTTTTCCCACTTATTAAAGTGATGGGTAACTTCAGCAAGGAAAAGGTCTGTTTTGGTCAGTTTGAAGATCTTGGGTTTTGCTTTTACTCTGGTGATTTATGTAAGGCTTTGAAAAGAGTGTTTAAGTTTGAATGTGGAGTTTTTACAGGTCTTAGATCTCTGCAAATCTGTCTGTTATTGAGTTAAAAACTAAATTTTACAACTTGGCTATAAAACAAGAGTTTGCAAACATATTCTAAATGCTGTTTTAAGTAAATGTTACTTTATGCAGTTGAATTGTCACTCTTAACAGTTAGATCATCAATTCAGGTTAACATCACTTACTGTATACAGGTTTTCACATGCCAGCAAAACTAGGGTTAGATCTATTGCTCCATGTAACATAAAACAGGGATTCCTCTTCACTTTGAATCAGGCCATAAGTTCAGTGATTCTGGGTCAGCTGTGCTGCTATGCAGAGGTCCTGTGGTACACTACCACTGTACAGACAATGTAGAAGCTATCAATATCATAGCAGAGTTTGTGGAGCCTTCAGAAATGTGCAGCTCAAGGGTCAAAAGCTAACAATCAATGAGAGCTTCACCACTCTGATCTTTCCAGACATCATCAGACTGTTCCTGAAAGGATATGGAAGCGAGACCTGCAGCCTACTCAGAGCTTTTTCTCCTCATATATTGTGGAGAGAACCTGTATTCCTTTTTCCCCTCCATGCTCTCTGATAATTCTTAAAGTGCTTTATGATCTTAGCTCTCATGTAAGTCAGAGTGTCCTAACTGGCAGGACAAATGAAAAGATTGTGCTTAGTAAAAAGCCCTTCATGTGGCCTGATGCAGGCTGCTGTGTTTAACTTGGAGGAGCACAGTTAAGCTCTTCAGCAACTGGAGCCTAATTGATGAATTTTACCTTTCATGAAACTGGTAAATCAGTCATCCGTAAGACTGATAAGCTACCTAGGGATTAGTTGTGGGAGAATACAGTTTTAGAGATTTTGACCTTGGAAGTCATGCTTATGAGGTGTGGGGTAGACAGGAATGAATTTGGATTGGCTAGTGGAACCCCAGAGAGATTTCAGTGTACAATGGTGATCTAATCTGAAAGTCTACCCAGAGCAGCCACAGGAGGAAGAAAAAACCACATAACAACATATGAAGTAGAAGGAGGTGGCATTCTCCCAAGAACAGGAAGGATGTAAAGATGGGTCACGTTCACCTGTGACAAGTGTCAGCTGCAGATGATGTATTTGCACATAGATGTGGGTACAAGTGATAGAAGAACAACCTCTCTGAATTTTCTCTGCTTTGTTTTGATGAGTCTGCAGTTGTTGCCTCAAATTTCTATTTAGATTTCTAACCTAAAACAGTCTTTGACTTTTCTGTTGTACTGAGTAGAACCAGTGAGGTTTTGTCTAAGTGGCTGAGGAAGTGTAAATGAGCCCTTATTAATGTCTTGTTCTGAGTGAACAACCAGCTCCCCATGCCCACTTCCCAAAGACATCAAATGTGTGTTCAGTGCTTTGCACATCTATGGCTGTGGAGAGAAGTCTCAGCTAATGATTGTCTTTGACTCCTGCCATCAGATGCTGGCTATTTGATGGGAATTACCCCTGGGTACTACTTGTACCATCTAGTTATTCATGCTCAGACTTACCTTTGCAGCTGGGAGTCAGAAAGATGCTGCAATATGTAGTGGGTAGACTCCATTCTAAGTACCATTTTCTCTCAGATGGCACTGATAGGAATGGGCTAGAGACTGCTCTCCTGCAAGCTTTACCATCACTATCATGGATTTCTTTCACTTGGCAAAACTGGGGTACACAGCTGATTTGAGTCCTGTATGTCAGCAGAGCTGGTTCTCTGTGACTGTGGAAGGCCAGGCTGGGAAGCAGGCTTCCACCTCATACAAAGGAATTTTATGGTATTCAAATGCTGCCTCCAGTTGCTAAGGAATTAGCTCAGTTGTTTTCCTTACTGTACATAAGAGACTTTCTTTCCTAATGAGGAAATGTTTCATGTTGCATGCTGTAAATAATCCCCCTATGTTTATGTTTTCTATATGAGAAATCTGTCTAATACAGATTTTCTGGATAAGGTGATCAAAAGGGCAAAGTTCTGAGGTGTGTTTAGCAGCAACCTCATTACTTATAGCTGTGGACAAAGTATTTTATGTGGACTTCCTTCACAATCTCAGAGATGGGAACTATAGGACACTTTGTCTCTCTTGTCTGCTTGGTCTCTCAATCACTTGAAAAAAAGGGCAGCTGTGTCAGGGTAATATTCTGATGCTTCTCTTAAATTGTCTGATGATTAAATTGTAAACAGTTAAAGATAAATTCAGACCACATTAGCAAAGAATCTAAATACTAATTTTTGGGAGGCGTAGGTTTCTTTTGGAACAACACATATGTGATGGTCATGGGGTAAGGTTTGCCATATTTCTCCCAAAAAGGATGCAAAGTTAGTATTGTCTTTAATTGTACTTCTCCTAGGCTCCACTGCATACTTCTGAACGGTCCCTATGGTGACAGTGCTGCAGTGAAACTGAAAATACATCACTGAATTTCTTTGGTACCAAGGACCCTGCCGCTAATTCTCCTGATAGCCATGTTAGAAGAGGAACTGCATGAGAGAAGTCATTAGCATGCCATGATATATATTCGTATAGAACATTAACAACGCTGTGGGATTGCTTAGAAATTTCATGACAACCCTAAATCTCTTCTTGGCTGACTGCTGAATAGTTCTTTTGTTTCCCTTTTTTTTTTTTTTTCCAGCACGAGATGAGAACATGGCCACTTTCCGTGGTTCCGAATACCTTTGCTACGACCTGTCACAAAACCCCATCCAGAGCAGCAGCGATGAGATCACTCTCTCCTTCAAGACCTGGCAGCGCAACGGGCTCATCCTGCACACCGGCAAGTCGGCTGATTATGTCAACCTGGCCTTGAAGGATGGCGCCGTCTCGTTGGTCATTAACCTGGGGTCTGGGGCCTTCGAGGCCATCGTGGAGCCAGTCAATGGCAAGTTCAATGACAACGCATGGCATGACGTTAAGGTGACACGCAACCTGCGGCAGGTAATGGAGAAGGGGAGAAAATGATAGGGAAATTTCCTTGTATTACTGGGACGGGCAGATGGGAGACAGTAATGGAGAAATGGGGATGCTCAGTGGGACTGCTAGAGGTGCTCCCCCTTTTCTGGATCTCGATATCTAAAGGAGAGTGAAAAAAAAAAATATTTGATGGGAATTTATCCCTGTCATGATAACTTCATTCCCACTTAATTAGTTTTTTTTGTTTTGATTTGGTTTTTTTTTTCTTTTGATTTAATAGTAAAACCTTGTGGCTTGTGACATAGCTTTACTTTAATTTCCCTTTTTCTTTTCTCTTTTTTTGTTTCCTTTTCTGAATTCATTATTTCCTTAATTGTGATACAATTTTACCATTAATATTTTGTTGCATTTAATTACCATGGGAACAGAGTCTTTTTCCAACAGCAAACACTCTGCGCCTCTCTCTTTTTTCATTCAGTTTTGTTAATTGGTTTAACCATTGCCATGATGTCATAATTCTAATTCTGGAAGTCATTTGTTTTTCCTTTATTTTTTCTTTTCTTTTGTGTGTGCATGTGAGTGTGCAGGTATGCAGGCTGGTGGGTATGTGTGTAATTATTTTAACTTTATAGCTTTGGAATTAATTGGCTGGAGTCTTTCTGAGTCTTCTTGATTCTCTGTTCTTTTTGATTTTTTTCTCCCCTTTCTTTCTGTAATGAGATTCTACTCTATTTCTTGTGTCTCTACCTATGAGACTCTTCTGTTGGCTGTGAGGACTGGAAAAGAGGAAGGATCAAAAAAGTCAAGCAATCCCAGAACCATCCAGCACCATACAATTCCACTTTGGAAAAGTTTTGTCTGATTTTACCACTGTAATTTGCACACCTGCATGCCGCTTTTCTAAGCAGACAACTCTATCAGGTGAAGTATTGGGTAGTAGGCTAGTCTTAAAATCCTGAAGCCTTTCACAGGAAGTATAAATACAGACACATAGAGCATAAAATTAAATAACCTTGCTCTGAAAGCTGGAGAATAAATCAAGTCACTAAGGCCCATGTGCTGCATGGTAAATGAGGTTTACACTGGGAATAAGAGTTATTTGGTGTCTTTCTGGTTGTTGTAGCCAGCAGAAATATCCTGTAAACTGAGATTTTAAAATCAAGTTGTGAAAAATATTTTCAAAATTTTCTCATTAGTGTGAATATTAACACAAGCCTTAATAGTTTTGTTTAAATTTATACAATGTTGTTTGTGGTAACATTTTGCAGTAAAATTTGTCTGTGGGTATAGGCTGATCAGAAACAGTCTCTCCTAGTAGATGTCAGCAGATAATATATCTGTTATGTGGGATTCACACCTTTTTTTTTTTTTTTAATATTTGGATTTGGGGCTGAATATACTAACTTGTCTTTCCCATGTGAATCTGACTCAGGTTGTCAGAGTCTTTGATGAAAAATCTGTCATCAAACTTTTATGAGACTGCAGGGTTCTTACTTATGGCAACATGAGTCTGTTTTCAATAGTTTATATGCAGATGCAAATTAAATTTCTTATGCAGTGGATAGATCTTAATGATCCTATTTCATTCAAATGTTCCCATCAGTCCACTAGATAGAGATGCACCAACTGGCTGAGGTTTGTCAGTCTGAAAGGGTCAGGATATATGGCTTTATTTTGTGTGCTTTTTATTTTTAGATGGTCTCAGAATGGCTGGTCTCTGAATATCTCAATATAGCTTACAGTCATTTTAGTTAATCGTAATTTTGATCTTTGTCAGAAACTAGTTTTCAATGGGAAAATTTGCCTGAAGCAAAATGCATCCTTGTTTGAAGCCAGGATTGTTTTGGATCTTGAGAAAGCAGAAAATGAAGAAGGGCTACAGACAAAATAGGATGGAAAGCTCTTGCTTTTTTTTTTTTTTTTTCCTAATCTTTCAGGTAGTGCTTTTTGATTTGTTTTCTGGGTCTATGGTTAAATGCCATTTTGATTACACTAGGACAGAGCTTTGGTGATTATTAGAAAGCAGGTAAGTCCCTTACCAGTCAAGGACCACCACAAATTTTTAAACCTAAAGAGTCCTACTTGAATGGGCAAGACAAAGGACGTTTCAATAAGATGTCTGTGCTCTTTCCAAAGAAAGGCCAGTCGTAAAACTAAAAGTAAGTAGCTGAGGTGGTTTGGGGTCCAGTTCTATAGATAGACATGACAGAATACAGGTCAACCAAGAAATAAAACTGGAATTCTTTTGATTCATCTTTTCCTTGGATGCTTCCATTTTAACTGCTGCTCAAGTTCAGTCTCAAAATTAAGACACTGACACAGAAACTAAAACTTCCCAGAAGCTGAAACCAGCAGGCTATAAAGAAAAGTGATCCTGCTAGTCCTGAAGGTTGCCATCCAAAAATTATTGGCAATTTTAACCACAGTTTTCAGTAAGGATGAATCTTGAATGTTGCATCCTTCCCCTCAAGTCCTGGTCTTCAACCTCTTCAATCTTTTGGATGAAGAGTTTGGAAAACATTGAAAACTTTACTGGCAGTTAACTAATACCAGCTATACACATTTTTCAGGACACAATATTGGTGTCTCTCTAAATTACATTATAAATGCTTCATTTAACAACAAAGATAAAGACTCCAGTCTAAATAAAGTACCGGATGAAGGAGTTTTTTCTCCATTCTGACAGCTGCTTTCATCAGCTTATGTCCCCTGGTTTTCTCTGTGTATACATGAGAGAGTTTCTCTATCTGTAGAATACTTTACCATTTTTAGACAGGCTATGAAACTGTGAAGTCCTTTGATATCTTCATACGGCATATGTAATAAAGGCCAAAGATTATTTATTGTTTAGAAAATTATACATTTTGCCCTTCATTGCATCCAGTACAATGTTGTGTATCCTAAATAACCCTGTAAGAAATCATCTGCTCTGAATCTTTCCTGCCACAAATCCACCTCTAAAGTTGCTGCATAATATAGGTCACTTGGAAGTCTTATTTCCAATTGTGCTCATGTTTTCTTAAAAAAAACCACCCCAAAACCAAACAAAAAAGCCTAACAAAAAGCATTGCCCCTGAATATTGAAGCTTTATAAGGAAATCAGTAACCTTCTTGTAATCGGTTGAAAACATTGCACAGGAGATAAATACTGTTCTCTTTAAAATGAACTTTAAAAAAAATTTTGAAATGCAAATAGTATGATCCAAAGATAAAGCAATTCCAGCCAAATGGGTTATCAGCAGCTTCACAATGCTATCTAGTCTTTCCTTTGCTCTTTTTGGGGCTGATAGAAGGGGGAGGCGGATTTGCATAATTTTTTGGTTGCTTCTAGAATTAGAGCAGAACTTTATATAGCTGGACTTTTGCCCGGTACTTTTTGGAACTGTTAAATGGTTAGTACCTAAGCTAGGAGAGTACTAAGTGCTGCCTTTTGTTAGATCAGATGACTATCACACCAGTTAATCTCCTTAGACACAAACCAAGTGAACCTACAGATTCCCTGGAGTTGTGATTGTTAATGTCAAAGCAAATCTCCTTGTTTATTTATTATTCTCATTAAAAATAAGCCCTCTTTCTACTTTGTGAGAAATCCTTGCTAGAAATAGGATCATGGCTGTATTTCACCAGGGATTTCTGAGCATGTTTTGGGGCAGTGTGGTCTGGTGGGAGGAGCAGCAGGAGTGGAGGAGACTGAAGGTCAGACTTCCCATGTCTGTCCTTGGGTCTGCAGCTGATGCTCCATCTCATTTTTAACATGCTATTCTGACCTCCCATCCCATACTTCAACTCCTTGTTTGTGAAAATGGATTTACTAACACAACATATCACTGAGAGTCAGACTTCCTTGATGAATTCAGGAGCTGGGTTTGTTATACCCAAGTAAAGAATATTATTCTTTCATTCCTGTAGACAAATGAAATAGACTTGGGACACCATGTTCAATGCCACTGATTTTTCACAAACTTATTTCCTTAGTCAATACACAACTCTGAAATTTGCAAGCAGATAGTTTTTACACAAGGCAGCAAGCATACATATTGCTGGACTCATTTAGGCTACTTCTTGTCAACTTCAGTCACACTAGAACAAGGATGTGGAGCTTCCACAGGTTGCACTTCCCTATTAACAGTGAAACTAGTCACCATACAAATCTGCTATAAAAATCTTGAGTTTCCCAACTCCTAAAAAGCAATATGTATGTTTGAACACCTGGCATCTGTTTGCCTTGGGAAGGATTAACAAAGCATTGGCAAAGTTCTGCTAAACCCAGCTAAGTGAACTGACTGGTGAAGGCTCCTAACTCCTCCAAAATACAGATCCAGTATAACAGGGAGCAAGCACAAGCAACACAGTTCTTCCCACACAATTCTTTTGCACATTTCTTCCTAGAGTAGGATAGATTTAACTCCCATACTCTCAGATGACAGAAGTGAGCTATAGGCAAACAGCCAAGCTCAGGACTTTTTGTGTGCTTCTCCTGAAAGTCACACTCACCTTCTGTAAAGAAACCTGCAGATTGGGAAGCTTGGAAGGAAGAGTGAGAGTCATGGACTCAACTTCATCTTTATCCTCCAGCCAAATGAAATAGTGGTCTTCTTTTGATACTCTGCAACATCTGAGGGTAGTGAGGCTTGGAAGAGGAGCAGGGTGGTGGTGGTTGGAAGAAAGGAGTCATGGTTGGGTTTGTGCTGAAGGGGCGAACTGTGTTTGTGTACATCTCTGAGGATAAGGTTCTTGTTTAGGGGAAACGCCTTGATGGGCATTTGAAGAGTAAGTATTGCACTGTTTTAACTTTGCTTCTGTCCTGGATAATGTATATGAAGGTTGAAGTTAATAGCTAACACCAGGGTGGGACAACTAGACAACACCCTTTTTCTTTACAGTCTAGATGGCATGGTTCCCCATAGAGTCCTGGTCATATTGTCCTCTTTTTCACTTTGTGTGTCTCAGGTGCCCCACGCCTTTTTTTAAAGACTAACACTAGACCATTCATGCAATGTGTCATTTTTACTAACCAACTAATGTACTAACACCCTAACGACTCATCTTTGCTTTTAGTTATTTTAATTAACAATCGTTCTGTTCACGATTTTTTAATTTCCTTTCTTCCCCCTTTTCCGCAAAGCACTCAGGCATTGGACACGCTATGGTAAACAAACTACATTGTCTGGTAGATATCATTCTTATTGTCTCTTTTTTTGGGTTTGCCGTGTGTTACCTGCCTTTTCCTCCCCCTACCCTCTCTTTTTCCCCCTCCTTTATACTTCTTCATTTAATTTTTTTTAAATTTCATTGAAATGCTTCTTTTTCCCCTCTTTTTTTCTTTTTTTTTAGTTTTCTTTTTCTTCTTCTTCTTCTTTTTAATGGAAAAATGAACAACAAAAGCAACTAACACAACTCTTCTGGAAATGCGGTTTGGACATTTCTTTCCTTGGTTTCATCTCCCTCTTTAGTCCTTCTTTTCCATTCCAGTGATCAATTCTTGGGTATTTTGTCCCTTGCTTTTGAGTTTAGCTCTCTCTTTTGCTTTGGTTTTCATTTTGCTTTTTTTTTTTTTTTTTTTGTTTTTTTTTTTAAAGCTGAGGGTTTCTAGATCAGAACCATTGCAGGGCCTCTAGTCCGTGGTGGTGAAGGCTCTCTTTTTCTCTCATCATTTTGTTGTGGCAACGGCTATTACAGGCAAATTGGCCGGAGTTGTCCTCTTTCTCCTGATTTTCACCCCCTTCCCTCCCTCTGCTTTCTCTCCTCCTCCCTCTTGCTTTCTCTCTCACTTTCTTTCTCTCTCTGACCTCTACCTGCCGTGGCCAAAAGGAGCTCAGCCAGTTGTTTGTTTCAGTACACACTCTGCATGGCATGTCCATGTCTGGTGATTCACCCTTCTCCTCCTGGCCTTGATCTGTTTTCCTCCATCTTCCCTTTGAATCACTAACAACATCTAAGCAAAACATATCAAGTTCACTTGCTCCTCTCCCTCCTCTGCTTCTGTCCCCCTTCACACTCCATGTGTTTGTGGTTAGAATTTTTGGGGACATTTCTGTTTGTTTTGAGTTCTTTTATTATTATGGAGTTTGCTTGGTATTTTTATTTTTGTTTGCATGCAAGTGTGAAATGGTTTTCTATATCTGTCCTTCTCCCTCTCTCCCTTTTCTCTCTTTTTTCCTGTCTTCTTTCTGGGCTCCAGATATATTGGCATGACATGTCAAAGTGCAGTGTGTGCACGCTTTGTGTTTTCTTTCCCATCTCTGCTTCTCTAACATTGTTGGTGTGTGGTTGATTTATTTTTATTTATTTTATTTTATTTCCTTTTTTTTTTTTTTGGTTATGAGTTAGTTTGTAATAAATATATATTTTTTTTTCTTTTTGTGGTGGGTGGTGGGTGTGTGTCTCGCTAGGTACATGGCATGCACATCCATAATATATTGAAAGTGAGACCCTTCCCTCCCTCCCCGAATGCATGATTGTCAGCGTGCTGTGAGCAAAAGAAACATAAAAAATAAAAAATACCAACCTCGTCTTCATTAGTGTTTTGTTTGTTTTTTTTTACTAACAACCATACTAACTGTAATCATTAAAATAAATACTACCTAATCATAAAATCAGCTAATATGAGAAATCTCTTTCAAGGACAGTTCCATTTTCTGGCCTGAATAAATGGAAAGCATCTTGCTGGGTAGAATGCCGAGTCAGCCTGGCAGAGCTGATACAACAGAAAGGGGAGGAGCAGATGCTGGAGCCTTTCCATTGTGGGTGAAGCAGACCAGAAAATGGAGCTTGGTTGCACTAAAAAAACATATAGCAAATCTCAACAAAATCCTTAATAAAACTGACATAAAAGTATAGGGGAAGTAGTTTGTTCTATTCAGGATTGTAAGGTCATTGCTGGGATTTTCTTTGTCCATTGTGTCCCTTGAACAGGTGACAATCTCTGTGGATGGCATCCTTACCACCACGGGCTACACACAGGAGGACTACACCATGCTGGGCTCAGATGACTTCTTTTACGTGGGAGGGAGCCCCAGTACAGCTGATTTACCTGGCTCTCCAGTAAGCAACAACTTCATGGGCTGCCTCAAAGAGGTAACTGTTCCAAATTAATTCTCGTTTCTGTGCCTTTGATTTTTCAAAGTCATCTCTCTTCCCTGCCTTTCATTGCACACATTATGAGAGGAGAAATGCAGCACGAGGATATAATGGACATAAAGCAGTCATGTGGACTTGAAGTGTACTGTGTTGCTAAGAGCATGCAGCAGAGTTGCTGCAGGGGTGCAGAGTAGTTAGATGGCTTCCAGAACCATGTTGTCTCATGCTGGCTGCCTGCCTGCCCTGGTCACATAGTTAATCCACAACACTGAGAAAATCCATATATGAAACATAAAGATTGAACTACCTGGCTAGCATCTGGAACAAGGATATTGTTCTCTGGAGGGGAAAAAAAATCCAACCAAAAAACGAAGCCTCATCCCAAACCTAAAACTTCAGAGGGGAGGTAGAGCAGAATCTTCCTATAGGAGTCAGGGAAACAGTGATACTGAGCTAGATGCTGTTCTGTGTAACTGTCTGACAAGTTGGCATCCTACTGGTGCTCGACTCTTGGTGCCAGAGGTTGTTTGTTATATGCCAGTCCTTTGATGTAAGCAACGGCTGTCAATAGCTCTCCTGCCTGACCTCTGGATTAGCTAATGGTATGCACATATACTGTAAAGAGCATGTAAGCATCTTACGTAGGAAATGAAACTGCCGTGCTGAATACAAATTGTCATACAGAGATCACATCCCTCTGTTTTCATCTATAGAGCCTTCGGCCTGATTTTCTTAGGCACTGAGCATCTCAGATTGATTGAAATCAAGAGGAGATACAGCTTCTTAGTGTCTCTTTAAATCAGGATCTTAATTTTATTTATGGATGCTATGAACATCAGCGCTTAGCAGAGGCCATTTTTATGTGTGCTTTAAGTCAAGCCAATGGAGCAGAGAAAGCAGTGACAAGAAAATCTTCAGCAGCTTTATTATTTATATAATCATTTGTATTCTATTAGCTTGCACAATGTGCTAAGAGCTGCTTACATAGCTGTCCCGGGCTCATAATGCTCTGTTGAAAGAAAAATCCAAGCAACCACTTAAGAATGAGAGGAAGAGGAAGAAAACAGATAATCAGAATGTACTTTGTAATCTTCACTTGACTAGGCAGTGACAGGAAATGTGTATAAGTAGCTGTCTTGACTTAAATTCAGGCTGGTGCTGCCTGTGTTTGAGCTACAGTCAACTTAATAGCAACCTGCTTTTAGTAGTGGTCCAGTAATGCTTCCAGCTGTTCTGCAAATGTGCCCAAAATTTGCAGAGCCTGACCTCTGAGGATGAATCCAGCATACAGTGTTCACTAAGCAAAAGTGTAGTCTAGGGCTGTCAGAGGAGGCATCTGGAAGTGGGATGAATGAAGAAATCCAGTATCTCAAAAGGAAAGCCATGTTACTAATTAGCACTTTGTATTTCTATTCTGTTATTCCTTCAGATCTCTTAGGCCACAAGATGAGTTACCGAAGGTATCACTAGGAAGTGTAAGGCAGCTGATGTGTGCTTTTTGCTCAGTTCTGGTTTTGGCAAGTGGAGGAGATGGAGCTGAGATTAATGGAGGAGGAGCAGCTCTAGTCGGCTGTCAGAATTCTGACAGACTCCAAAAGTGCTGCCTTAGCACCAGCGCCTGCACAGAGCAAGGCCTGGCCAGAACAGGTGGCCTGTGCAGGCTCAGAAGGTTTCTCATTGCATATATAGTGAGTTATTCCCAGACATCAAAACAGGCAGTGTTTTCATAATGTGTAGCTTTGGATGAATTGAGCAGAAAATAATTTGCCTTGTGAAATTCCTCCCAGGGTCAGTTTCCTTTAATTTTCTCTGCTAGGGATGAAAACACTGATGGCAAGGTAGCAGGATCAGCCCGGGATCCACCTGGAATTATGGAATGATTCTTTGAAATGTTTTGTTTATGCTTACTTTTGAAATGTCAGGGTATATCTGTGTGATGCAATGCAGCATGGTATGAAAGAAACCTGAGCTGGCCTGAGAAAGCTAGAATGCCTTTGGGTGTCAGACTGACACCCTGGAGCAAGCCAGCTCTGATTCTTGAAGAGGCAGAACTGGGTTAGTGCAATGCTTGTGTGCCTATAATGTTTTTGGTTCCAGAACTGGCTACAGCGAACTTGGATTTCTACATAGCAAAACACTGTATTTCATAAATCGGTCCCTATGATATTGTAATTTTTTTAATGCTGTTTCTGAAAAGGATACTTAGTCTCTCATCAGCCAGTACTGGAGGAGCTTAAGCTTTTAAGAAAAATGTTCTAAGCTAAGAAAGTTACACAGAGGGGTAGGATAGGCCATAATAGCAAATATTATTCCTTTCACTTTATGCTTCTTAGTAGAGCAATTCTCTTTTCCGGCAAAAAACCCTACCTTTGTAATTGCCTGGTACCAGGGATGTACTACATCCTGAGTGGATTGTACTGCTGTTTGTAATGGTGGAGAATATCTTACCAAGCCCTGTACTTGTCTTTTGAAGGTGTGAAAGCCGGATCATCTATTCCTACTCCTTGGCATTTGGGATTGATGCTGGTGTTGGGGTGAAACTTTCAGCTTTGCCCCTCTGATCTCTCTTATTTCATTTGACTGCGTCAGCCAAACTGCTCACATGGTAGCCAAGAGGCCTCCTGGAGTGGAGCATTGCCTTCCCACTTCCTCTGACATTACCCATGGGTGCTGAAGTGCAGTGGGGCAGGGTGCCTAATGACCTTCTCCGCTCCCTTGCAGCTGCAGAGCACTTCTCCACTAAGCTGGGGTTGCTTGTGGGAAGAGGGGCAGCTCTGGCAGGATAGATGCTTCGTGTGCTTAGAGTCTGAGCCTTGGCTAGGAGGAATGCATAAGCATGTGTTTCTGGCAGGGAACTAAGGGTCTTAGGGCTCCTCTGCTGTGGTATCTAAATAAGCTGTAGTGAAGGTAATCATATTTTCTTTGAATTGCATGATAATGTTTCCCTTTTATACCACCAAATAGATCCTCCTGTCTCTTCTTGTGGCTGCAGGTTCTAATTGAAGACATTCCACTAACTTGTTAGCAGTAATATACGTAAATCATAAATCCAAGTGCTGAATGTGTAGTTCGTGTTGTTGTTTTTCTTCCCCTCCATTTTCATCAGAATTAACGATGTCCCAAGGTGTGGTAGCAATGTTTGTTTTGCATTCTCTGTAGCTGTCTTGGTCGTGCTTGGGAGCACTGACTGAAAGTGTAAAGGAAAAGCATCCATTATTAGTTTTTAGAGACACTATAGGGCCAGAAGGAGGTAGGATGAGACAAATAATGACAAACAGTTATATTTTTCATATACTGGAGAGTCTCAGGGACAAGGTTCTAGTAATCAGGGGTAGAGATGCAGAGTGGAGAGATTTAGCTGTGTGGGCTAAGAGGGAAAGCTGCATTTCAGTCTCCCATCACTAGGGAAGGGAGAGAATCAGAGTAATTCCTGGGCTCTATGAGTGAGCCAGCCATTCAGATTTGATTTACTTGTAGCATTGCTTAGATGGTACAGATGGAAATGCTTTAGAAGACCCTAAAGTGATCCTTAGAGAGTGGATGTGCATGAGAATTAATGAAATGTTCACATTTTTCCATCAATGCTTTTTTAAAATCTTCAGTTCTGAAAAATGTTGATTAGTAATAGCTTAATGGAAGCAGTGAGGTTTGCATATGGGTGGAATATGGTAGAAATTATTCCAGGGGTCAGGCACCATCTGGCTGTGATGGGAGAAATCTGTGAAAGCTTAGATCATTTCTTTCTACAGTTCAACTGCTAGGAGCCAGATTTCCAAATAGTTCATGAATGTGCCTAGTTGCTGTATGTAAATCTTAAATGCTATCTGTAAGCCAGTTTTTAATAAAGCCTATTTGCATTTGTAATGATGCTATGATTTCTGTTTGAGGATGAATTTTTCTGGTTGGAGTGTCACACTGGGGAGGAGGCTGAAGGTACAAATAGAATGCCTAAAACACAGAGGCAGACAAAGACAGCCTGAGTGTGAAGAGAGCAGATGGAGGAAGTTGAGGTCGCAAGAATCCCTTTTTAGCGGGAGGCCAGACAGCCCAAGAGCATTTTGGTTCCCAAGATCCTCTTTCAGGGCAGTGATGTAACAGAATCCCAAGAATGCATAAGAGGAGATGGTGAGTCAGGAAGCAACAGTTTGAGGAATTTTGCTGATGTGCTGTGGAGAAGGTTACCATGTAAGTGACATTAATTATCTAGACTTGCTGGTCTGACACTGCTTCAACTGCAGTATTGTTTTTGGACCCATCTGTTTCCTATCTGTATTATAAGTGATATTAATATTTGAAAAAGAAAGCGAGGGGCTAGTGACACTGCCTAGAAACAGACAAAGCTTGACCAAAGGCTGAATATGACTCCTTTCCTCAAAACATGTCTAGTTCTTAATCATGGTATCCCATTAGTATTCTCTGCTAGAGCATCAGAAATAGTCCTGATGATGATGACCCTGATTCCTAAACTTCCATATCCAGAGGCCTGTAAAATTTTTGCTTGCTGCTCATTCTTGATTTTCTCCTGCTGCAGTGGTAGATCAGCCTACTGCTGCAGCTCCACACTGTGCCTTGTGAATGAAGAAGGTGCATTTTCTCTGCGCATCTGTAGAGCATCCACCACAAAGCCTTTGTCATGTTTTTGTGTGCCCCTGTTGTAGAATCATAAAAACACAGTAATATTCTTTTTCTAAATCGTAATTCATGTGAATGACAAGGATCTCATACAGAAAATCCAGTGGTACGGAGTAGATGCACTGTGACAGTATACCTAGTAAATACATGTACTAAAAGTATACTTCATAATGAGTAACATTAGCTCACAAGAACCTTTGTCTAAAGAGCTCAGCAAGTGGCTCTTTCAAAGGACCCTCAAAGATTTTGTTTTTTTTTAAAAAACCATCAGCTCAAATGCAGTGCCAAAGAGGTGTATGGCATTGTCCTCTTCCTTCAAATGTTGCAACAGAGCACAGATGTGATGTGACTTGGTCAATATCATGCAGCCTGACACTTGTAGAGCAATAGATGAAAGAGAGACATCCTGCCTAACACTCCATCTCCTTTTGTTGCTCTCCCTCCTGGCACGTAGAGCCATAGCTGATGTTCTTACTGGAGAATATTAGATGTTCCTGGAATTACAGAAACCTTGTTTCTCCAGGGAATATTCTTCTTTATGAGTAATATTTACTGGTTTCTTCCTGTTTTATCCTCAGTTTCATTGTAGATTCCTGTCAAGCTGAGAAGGGGAAAAGTATGAAAAATAAACTTAAGCAGATTGCTCAGGGTATATATAGGATATGTCCAAAGTGTATTTTAACTTGCCAGCTGAACTGTTGTTTGTGGGCATGAAATGCCCCCAACTTTCTCTTGAGAGTCAGCTCAGGTGGGGAGAGGAAGGAAAAATCTGCAACAGACCCTGCTCATAAGCAATCTAAGTGGCTGAATTTGAGACTGGGGGCTGTTAAAATAAAGATCAGTCCTGAAAAAATGGTTGCCCATGTAGCTCTTTTTTGAACGTGAGCAAGGTCTGATGGGCAGTTCTTTGCTACTTTGTGGTGTTTCAGTTGGATTTGAGTTCAAGATATTAGGAATTGCATCATAAGTGCAGTGTATCTTAGGAGATTTCTTCCATCTCTGACCAGAATGGGAAGTGATCTTCCAAGTTATGGATCCAGTTAAAACTTAAACTTCTACTGCATCTGGGAAGACTCCCTAATGAAATACATGTTGCCCTGCATGATCTACAGGTTAATATTTCACATATATGTTCCCAAATTTTCTCCTGGCCCACAGGAGCTACAATCAGTAGTCTTGTCAGATGTATTAGTGTGCTACCAGTGCTGCAGTTTTGCTTTAGCTAGGTAGTTGTTCAAAGCTTCTTTTTCTAACATAGCTTAGCCCTTCCCTGCCCTAAAGAAGAAACACCTCTGCTAGCATTATTGCCTTGCCTTATGCATGACGGAGAAATGTTTTGTCAGTTTGTCTTAATTTGCATCCAAAACAAGAGTTTTGCTGGCATAATAATATTGGATGAGGGTTTGGGGCAAAATAGCACAAGCTAACATCAGTTATTGACAATCCATTTCATATGTTTCTGCCCGCATAGAAAGTGGAAGAGTAATGTACTCATGACATGTGCATAGAAAATTTAAACATTCCCTGCCCATGAAATGCTTTTCCATGGAAAGTATTCCTGTTAAACAGGAAAACTTTGAAATTGGATTATGAAATTCATCCTTAATGAAGGAATTTGAGTATGGAAAAGAAGGGCTGAATTACTTTTCAATTAGTAAGATATAAGAGATTCAAAGACAGGAGCTGAAGTTTCAGCTGACTGTAGTACAGTAGGTGGAGGAGAAGATATTTTATCATCTGTGTACTGAAACAATCACTAGGCTCATAAACTTTTTTCTTTAATGAAATTCATATAACAAAGGCTCTAGACTCCTACAGCTGTAACAAACCTAGAAGTGCAAAGTGTTTGGCTTTTTTTCATAGCTCTGTTCCCAGTTTAAATAAATACAGGTTCTAGTTAAGATCACATATATTACAACAAAGCATCTTCTTCTCTGGAACTTTTATCAGCAGGCCAACAGCAGCTTGCAGACATTCCAGGTCAGCCCCAGTGCAAACATTTTGTTGAGGAATTAATTTAAAGGATTACTTGCATGTCAGCAGTTCAGCAGCACTGAACTCCTGAAGTTACTGCACTCTTAATAAATTGAAAAGAGTAATTAATGGCCAAAATCTTATTAATAAAATATACATTTAGATTGAGCATGATTTAAAGTAAGCATTGATGAGCAAACATAAATACAGAAACTTTTTATGCAGGAGGTGCAAGAGGCATCCTTTGTGGGGCTGTTTGAACTGTGTACTGCTTAGCACACTCATCAGCTAAAGAGACTCCATGGAGCTAGAACAAGATGTGGTCTAACCCAGTCAGAATGTCTCCAGCTGCCACTGAAACAGGTACCTAGGGAGGAGATCAGCAGCAGAAGCTGTTGTAACCACTCAGCAAGGCAGCCAGCAGGCTGATGTGTCACACCAGTAATGGGCCACTGCACTGAATCCTGCCTGAGCCATATGTATGTGACCCTCAGTCCTGGTGCTCTGGCCATCTGTGCTCGATTTGCGACAGAACTGTCAGGAACAGGCTTTTCTTTCCTGCATAACAAACCTGACTCCTGCAAGGGATGTGCCATGTGCTGTTGTTTAGAAAATGAGTGTTTACAGGTGTAGAACTGGGTTCATATAGGAAAAATTGGAAAATGTAATGGGAATTGGAGCAATATAACTTCTGCTTTGGGAATATAATGGAAATATCTTAATGCAACAACCCTGGCATGCAAATGTTATCGAATCCACCTCCATTCAAGAATGAGCAAACTCAGACAGGATACAGAGTATGGATGAACAAACATAGCTGAATCCAAAGTAATTAGCAGAGCAGTGGTGATTCTCACGGAGGTTACTGGGGCAAAGATTTTTGGCCCATTTTTCTTATTCTGTCAGCCAAATGCGGTTCCATCCTAAGGGATGCTGTGATCTTAACTTTGTCCATCCAAAGCCTTATATTCTCAGCTCATGATGAAACTTAATGAGCTTCTTTTGCTATGCTTGGCTTTGTAACTCACTGAGCTTAGTAAATGCTTAATTTGGGTGAATTCTGAGCAGAAATGGGATATATACTTTTGTTCCTCTTTATGTTGCATTGAAGAGATGACTAAGGCTCAATCTTATACTGTCAGATGGGTTGTTTTGGAGGGTCAGTACCTGCCATATGCTAAGATTAATAAAATGATAGGAGGGTGAGAAGTTGTGAAACTTTGCTCTGTATGTAGATATGTAGAGAACAGGCATTTTCAGCTTATGAGTGAGTAGGATTCTCATTACTGAGAAAGGTAAAGAGACAATATACTTCTGTGGCAAGCAGAGAGTTAATAATCACAAGTATGCAGAGCTTAATCTGTTCTGCAGTGCTATGATACACACACTGACTCCTGGCATAGCTGTGTAGTGATGAGAGAAGCAACTTTCTACTATTTTGAGTACCTGTTCCATGCTCAGGAATTAAAGGGATTCTGCTCCCTATGTAACTGTGTCCCTCAGCACAGTTCTGCTTCTTTGGAGAATATTGTATACCTTTATCTTTATTGTATACCTTTTCCCTTGTGTGTGGGAATACACATCACTAGGTTTGAGGCTAGAACTTTTTTTTTTTTTTTTGAGGCTAGAACTTCTATGATTCTACCTTAACCTCATTTCAGTACAAGTCCTCAGCTTACTTGGTAATTATTTCTTTATTCTCTTGGTCTTTTAATTTTATTGCAGCCTTCAAATATGAATGTGCCCAAGAGTATATATTATACTCTAGCTGTGCTTTCAGGTAGGTTGTGGTCCTTCCATCATGGTGTGCAAGGGCTGGATCTTGATTTTTGGAACTGTATTGAAAGGAGTTTTCTTGGCTTCCTGCTTGACAAGTGTCATCTCTTTGGGAGCAGCAGTTACTTTACAAAACTTCTTGCTTGACCCTGTAGGCTAGACAATTGCTATGAACTGCTTGTATGTGGGTATGGATTGTGAGCAATGGGGAGAGTCTGAGCTGCTGCTTCCCACCACAAAAAGTCAGGCTGCTGTAGCTGCCAACAAGGGGGGTGAGAAAGGATGATGAGGTTCGAATGTTGAGCAGGTGGGCTGGATGACTCCTCCCAGGTCCACCACTCCTCTGTAGCAGTGAGCCAGGTAGCTGTCAAGCCTGAGTAGGACAGCAGGAGAGAACTAATGAGCAGTGTTTGTTGCTTGAACTGCATGCAAAAGGCAGTGGCCTTGGTATGCTATAACCAGATTTTGTGTTGTGTCTAATTTTCTTGCTGTTCTAATTCTTTGTCATTGCTGCTGTCTGGCTTTGGTCTACTCCTGCTGGTGTCAGTTGCACTGATTAGCTGTGTTTTGGGATTATTTTCTCTCCCCCCTTCTTTCAAACTGACAGGCAGAATGTACTTAGCTAAGAATTAACAGTGGATGTATCTGGGTTCCTAGGCAATTAAATTGGAATAATATAGGTGATTTGTCTTGCAATTTAAGCTGAATGGCTTATGGCAAGGTTTTATGCTCTTTGGGTCAGCTCCATAAGTGGAGGATGTCAGAAATGGCAATCTTAGAGCTCAAAAATGAGTTAGGGTCTGGCTTCGGCCCCTGCTCCTTGTAGCTACCTGGACATATATCTAGTAGCACAATGAGATGAGTGATGTTTATTTTCACAGGTCTTAAGGTAACATCAGGGGGATTGCTGTATTTCATACTGTGGCTACTGGTGACTTCACATCACCAGAAAGGGGAAAGCTCAAATGCTCGTACTTCCTAAACACAGATCTTAGCACTAGAGGACTTAGCACTTCAGGAAGAGCATCATTTACTGTGAGCTGTGTGAGGCTCATGATACACAGCTGAAGAGTAACCACTGCTTTCAGGAAAGCAGTGATGTGTAGCATGCAAATTACCAAGCTCCTCTGGCCAGAGTGGAAGTGACTGAGAGGTGGTGTCTCAGGTGTAGCATCCCGAGAGGTAACTATGAGTGATGCCAGCAAAGCTTTCTTACTGTATCAGTGTTGCCAAGTAGAGGGAACACAAAGGTTTGGGACTAATGGCAGAGTTGAAAAATGGGGCCTGATAATGCCATAATCATTTCTGTTAAATCTGTGCCTTTCTTACTTATTATTAGCCGTTTTAAGTGGAATGGGTTTTGCATCTAGAACAAGTCTCTGAACAGATGATTAATGGTTTTATCTGTAATAACTTTACATTTTATAGAACCCTGCTAGGAGTCTGCATCTGGTGAGCCAAGCTATTTAAAGCTGTGTTAATTCTGTTAATTGCTCTGTGTTTATTTGGATTGTTGGCATCTGTGGGCTTTAGGATAATGTAGTGGGGGGTATATTCTCTCCCTCTTTCTAGCTGAGGAAAATGGAGAGGACAGTTTCCTCAGCTAGGAACAGCAACCTTGGCAGAACATCCTGGCTGGATTTGTTGTCCTTGAGATTTCCCTCTCTTACTACAGCTGAATGCAGTGAGATGCCAGCGAGTGGCAAGATGTTCCCTTGATTGAGGCAGGAGGTAGGCAGACAATCTGCTTTTGTATGCACTTGCCATCATCAGGCACTAACAGCAACAGGGAAAGAAGCCAGTGATTTTTAGAAGGCTGATCATGTCCATCCCAATCTGATCCTCCCTCTCAGCTGCCTTCTAGTGTTCATTTTCCAGTTTGGTTTTGGTTGTGAAGTAGGTTTCAAGCCCTGAACAGATGTGAAGATACATGTGCTGATGCTTTCTGAACTTTTGTCAGAGAAAAGTTCCATCAGTGGAATTAAAAAAATTAGAAGTTTCTAAAACATTGCTATGAAATGCTAGGAGGGTATCACAGTTGTTTTCATGCTTGCAGCTGGGTTGGACAAACCACTGGAACAAACTGGATCAGGCTCTGGTGACAAATCTGTTCACTGTCTTGTACCTCTGTGAAGATTCTCTTTTGGGCAGCAAAATGAGAAAGCAAAGGGTTCACTGACATTATTAACTGTTGACCTAAAAGTGCAGAACATTCTGAAAGGGTTGGTACTTGAAGGTATTTAGCTAATGTGAGCTCACTATGGCTGTTATCTGAGTAGGTGGGAGAAGAGGTGGCTATTCTGGTTTATGTAAGTACCAGGTCCCTCTCAGACCTATGATGTGTGTTTCAGTCTATGCTTCAGCTTTGGCAATGCTACAGCACCTTCCCATCAGCCAATTAAGATTTCTTCACATGCTCTTACTTCTTTTATGGCTGTCTTCAAAACTTTTTTTCTTGTGAAGACAGGTGAGATGCTAGGGTGAAATATATCCTCCTGATGATGCAACTACAGTTGGATTTCTGCACCTGCCCTATAACTCTTTATGGCCACTGACTAAGTAGGATGTTAGTTGTAGCCTCCCAAAGAAAGTTCCCACAAAAAGGAGGGGCTGTCACATTACCTGTCTCAAATTTGTAAAGAAAACTCTGTGTAGCATAGGGGAAAGCTTTTTCAAGAGTGTGACAGCCCATGATCCTTGTGACTTTCCACTCCTAAAGTACAAGAGTTCTGTATTTGTCATCTCTGCTAAGTAGAAGCTGGTACTGGGGATGTCCAGTTCATGTTTTATATCCAGATAATAGTTGAACAGCCAATTGCAGTATTAAAATTGGTTAGAAAGCAAAGCTCAAGGAAAGTATATGCTGTTCTTACATTTAAGAATGGGTCTTCTTCTGCATCTTCAGTGTTCAGCGAGCCATAAAAGTTGTCAGCTGAGCACTTTCCTCCATTTCTCTGGTTTATGTTCCATAGCTGATGTGTCCTGAAGCATCCTTCATCTGGGACAACGGGAACGCTGAATGCCTCTGTCCTCCTTTACTCGAGCTTGGTGTGCCTGCTTCTGTTTCTGTTTCTGTCTCAGCTTGCTTCTTGCTATTCATAACTGCACACTAGGACATCACATATAAATGCAGCGTTGTTGCTTCCTCTCTCTTCTCCCTCTTTTTCTTAATATGTATTTCTAGTGTGTTCTCTTAATTAGCATATGCTTAACTCTTCTGGCTTCAGGCTACTTTTCCTGTTTACAACCTCTCTGACACATTTTGTTAGAACTTCACAAATCATATATCACAGGAGAAATTAATTATGCATGTAACATATTAGGTTAATAACTTTCATCTCATTGTGAGCTTCACATAAAGTCTATACGTTACACATTAATAATTCAAATGGCAGCTTTGACATCAAGTGCACTTTCTAAATTGCTTCTATCCTTTCTTAGGAGCTTTGAGTGGAAACTACAGCTGGTTTTAAAGATTTCATCCTGTCTCTGTTTCCATGTTCCTCCTGGAGTCTGAATTTGCCAGTGCATCCAGCAGAAGAGAGCAAATAAATGTTAGTCTACCCTTTGGTTTTGCAACCAAAAATGACTTGTTTTTATGAGGGCATCTATTAGTAAGAATTATAGGATGGTTTGGGTCAGAAAGGACCTTTGAAAGTCATTTACTCCAATCCCACATGCAAAAGCAGGGACATCTTCAACTAGATCAGGTTGCTCAGAGAACTGTCCAACCTGATCTTGAACATTTCCACAAATGAGACACCTACCACCTCTCTGGGCAACCTGTTTCCAGTACTTCCCCACCCTTACTGAAAAAAACCCAAAATTTTTTACATCTAGTCTAAATCTTCTCTCTTTTCATTTAAAACCATTACCCTTTGTACTGTCAAAAAACGTCCCTGCTAAACGTTTGTCTCCATTTTTCTCATGAGCCCCCCTTAAGTATTGAAAGGCTGAAATAAAGTCTCCCAGGAGCCTTCTTTCCTCCAGGCTGAAAAAACACAATTCTCTCAGCCTGTCTTCACAGGAGAGGTGCTCCAGCCCTCTGATCATTTTTTTGGCCCTTCTCTGAACCTTCTCCAACAGGTCCATATCTTTCCCATGCTGAGGACATCAGAGCTGGACACAGTATTGGAAGTGCAGTCTTACCAGAGAAGAGTGCAGTGCACTCTGCAAGTGCATATTGCTGGCTCATGTCCAGCTTTTCACCCACCAGTACCCCTGAGTTCTTCTTGGACTTGGGCTGCTCTCAATCCCTTCATCCCCCCAACCTGTATTGGTACTGGAAGATGCCCTGACCTAGGTTCAGGACCTTTCATAAGGTTCATATGGGCCCAGCTCTTCAGCTTGTCCAAATCCCTCTGGATGGCATGCCATCCCTCAGGCATTCGTTAGTGGAATTATAAATGGAAAAGGATATGGATGGAGAAGCATGTTTTGCTGAGAATATGATAATATTCAGCTAAGGAGTGTCTGCAGAACTGCAGGGGATAACCTAGTAATGCTAGGACAAAAAATGAGCAAAAAAAAAGGCAGATTAAATTAAATGTATGTCAATAGAAATTGAGGTACATATATTGGGAAGGAGGAAAGTAATCCCCATCTTCCATAGGCAGTGGTGAACTTTGAGTTGATTCTGATGTTTTAGTAAGGTATTCATTGAAAATACTTGAGTGGCGGTCAGTATCGATCAAATAAGTTCTAATGTTAGACTTTGTTTTTTTAGGTAAGGAGTAGAGAAAATACGAAAAATCTAATGGTGTCATTAAATAAAACCACGCAGTGGACAGTGTTATTGTGTCCTTTTAATCTCAGAAAGAGAAAAGGCGTGCCACAGTTTTAGCCAATAACCAGGTGACACATGCTCTTTTTTAATCCCCTGCTATGTCCTCAGGGGAAGATAAAAAGGGATAATTAGGGAGAGAGAATTTAAGATTGGAAAAAAACAGAAGAGGTTTAATGAAGTAGTAGTAATAATAATGATGGTGAATTACAAGTATATAGATATGGAACCTGCGCTTCTCAGTTGGTTATTATTTCCTGACCAGAAAAGTCCAAAACTGAAATTGTCAGCAGATGGGGGTGCCCGAGTTCAGGGTCCCAGTGACAGTCCACAACAGCCTAGGAGAGTCTGAGCCAGTTCTGCTGAGGGAGACAGGAGGTGACTTGTCATTGTCAATGAAGTTCTTTTCCAGCAAGAAAACAGGATATATGGGAACAGCAGAGGGAGAGATGACAAACAAATGCCCCCCAATGCTGCCAGCACAGTAACCAGAGATGCCAGAGGAGGGGTCTTGTAAGATCCATTTTCGAGCACCATGGGCAGGAGCACTGTGATTGGTCCCTTTGGGTCCCCTGACCCATCCTGTTCCCCCCCATGGGCACAGCTGCTCCCCCCCGGATGTTACTGCTGCAGCCACAGCCTGGCAGCAACTGGGGGTTCTTGAGAGCTCTCAGATCAGTGTAGCCATAGGGAATTTTTATCCTGGTCGTCTCAGACGCAGACACAGAGCAACAAAGATATCTAAGATCACAAGAGATTTCTGTACAAGGACTGACCAAACATACTATGGCTCTTCATAAGAGAACTGACAGAGGAAAGATATGACAATGGGATGTAAAATCATGTGTGCTGTGGGAGAGGAATCAAAGGAAAGTGTCATTCAGTTTCTTTTCAAATAAAAGGATTAAGTAGCATCAAGAGCCAAAGGCAGGGCAAGCTTCAGAACAAACAAAAAGAAATATGATAGCACTTGAAGCCATGAAAATTCTTGATGTGGGATGTTAGTGAGACTGGAAAAAACTCACAGAAGAAAAATCCTTGATGGTACATAAAATACTAAGACATCAGTTTGTGCATGCAGAGTCTCCTAGCACATAATAAGTGGAGCCTATGAAATGGTTTTGCTACACATCTGCTCTCTTAGGCTTGCCTGGGTATTTGTGGAGGTGGTTTTCAGGTATAGGATCCAATGTTATATGGGGGAATTTTATGTTTAAATATTTTCTGGTGTGGCTACACCATTCTAGTCTCTCCTTAGTATTTTCAAGTAGATATTCTATTTGATCTGCCGTTTATTAGCTACAGCATGCCACGACACATCAGAGGCCACGATACACAGAACCCTTTCATTGCAAGTATTGCGTAGGAAAGTTCCTGAAGGCTTGCACACAGCAGAGGAGGAAGGCAGCTGAGCACACGGTACATTAGAGGAGCAGAGAGTCAATTTGGTATAAGGTCTGGCAGGTTATGCAAATAAGGTTATGCAAAATTAGGCAGTAATATGTACATGTGGAAGTGGGATAGGTGTGTAGGAGAAGCTGGAGAAACAAAAGAGAGAAGGCTGGAGTGGATTATCGGAGGTGTAATGATGCCCATTTTAATGAAAACAAGGGGTTTTGTGTCAGGCAGCCACATTTGAGGAAGTCTCTGTAAGTGAAAAGAGCAATAAGAAGGGCTAGATGAATCCTGGATGTTTTCAGAGAAATGCAAGATAGATTGGCAAGTTAGATTGTAATTATTAAGGCCCTGAGAGCAATCGATCTAAAATAAGAATATTAGCAAGCAAAGCTGTAAAACTGCCTCTTGAGTTTGTGAGTTGTGCTGCAAAGCTGTCTGCCTTTCAGTACTTAATGGTCTTTCTATGTATGGTATCTGGAATTTTGTGAAGGTTTGGAGGGTTCATTTCCGGTAGAGAGCTCTCTCCAAAGCAATACAGGCTCCCAGGCTTCAGTCTGGGCTTGGGAACCCTTCTATCCAGGACTAATGTTTGAGTGGTGATTAAGTCTACTTCTTTACATGTCACTGTAGCTGTTGAAGTAACTTTTAAGAAGTTATTGGACCCTTTTTCTGAGTGCAGAGTCTACATGGGGCTGTCTTTTACAGGAGACTTAAAACCCACATTTTTTGGGTTGTTTTTTTTTACTGCCTCAAAAAGATGGACTGGTGCTGTGTAAAAAAGAGATGAAAAGAGACTACCCTACTGGGCCAAACTCCAGAACTGTAGATAGTAGAAATAGTAAACCAATCTAATCACCTTGTCCATCTTCTCCTGACAAGAGTGCCATTGTTCCTTTCATTGTATTAACTCTGGCATATTTCTACAAAGAGATGTCTACTATGGGACTGTATTTATTGCTTTCTGTGTTCAGTTTGCTGCTGAAGATGTCTCAATGCCAAATAAGACTTTTCTTTGTGCCTGGGCATCCTTGTATTTTGGATACTAGAGACTTAACTATAAAAATAAAGAAAAACAAAATAAAATAATAAAAATAAATAAAAATAAAAACCTACTAAAACTCAAAGAATTACTGTTTGGAGAATGAGATAAGTTAGCACTATTTAGTTAATTATTGCTGACTTCCTCAACTAAAAGGCTGTAAAAACTGTCAGAAGTTATCTGACAGACAAGTGGCAGGATCAGAAATAGAAACCAGGAACTGTAGCTATTGTTCAACTCAGTAGAAGACAAATGTCTGCTACTCAACCTGAATCTGCAGTCATCTATCCTGTTGTTCACTGAGTGACTGGTGGCATGAAAGGGTTTCAGAATGTTAGAGACTTTTAGATCAAAAGAACTACCATACCCTGCTAGCTCAGCCTTCTGCTGATTATCATATTATCCCCACTTAAAGCATAATTTCATAGGGTTTGTAAGCAATAAACTTGAAGCCTCAATCTCTCCTATTTCCCCCACATTATATCTAAGAGTTCTGGGCATTAAAAGAAATCAATTTGGAATTTCTCTGACACTAGCTCCCAAGTGTTGATTCTTGTAAAACAGTTTTCCACTGAAACAAAGATGTTTCAGAAGTCCAGTGTTTTTCCTTTATCCACTATAATCAAGTCCCTTCTTTATCTGTCTTCTGAAAAACTAAACAGATGTTCCTTTTACATTAATGCAACTATTCTAGTTCTCAAACTGTGGTGAAGCTGTGTGATATATTCTTTAAAATTTTTTAGTCTTCAAGAAAATAGAGATTTTAGAATTATGCCAAGGACTTAGTGTGCTTGCATATTGCTTATTTTAGTCATATATCCTGTGACTGAACTTGCTCTTTTGGCCATAATACTTCACTGAAAGCTTACACTTTCTCCTTCTATGTTTCCTAAATTGTTTCCAAAGTCACAGCTTTACAAAGTGCAGGTCCTCTAAGGCTTTACCTTCTGGTTTCTGTAGTTCTTGGCCTGTCCTCCATGCTTATAACCTCATATGTTTTACTATTTGGCTGTTTTTAAAAGTTGCTTGGACTGAAAGGGCTTGGACTTCTATGCTCTATATATCACTGTATTACTGCTGTGTCTTTAAAGTTTAGTGCTGTGCCAAACTTGGTATTACCTTGAAGTATTAGCTTCAATGCTTTATATATTTCCTTTGAGGAAGTTTATAAAATATTTAATACTTTTGCTTCAAATAACGTATCCTTATGGTACATCAGAAATGCCTCTTTTCACTGATTTTGAGATTTGTCAGCTGGCTATCTATCTGTCTACTTGTCTATCTGTCTAATACTGTGTCCTATTTTGTTCTTACATGCTGTTAATTTAGAGAGAACTGTCTTCTGGTGTTCAGTCAATGTCTTAAAATATATTTCGTCTCTGCCTTTGCCATTGTCATGACAGAGATTCCTTTTATACAGGAAGGTCTAATGACATTAAGTATTGTATTCCAATCCTTTAATGTTTTTACTAAGCACTTAGATAGAAGCTGCTGTGATATTTCCTGCAGGGTTGATGTTTCCTGCAGGCTAAACCCAGCTACAGTTATGCATCTTGTCCTGTTTGGCTTTTGAAAATGTTCACACAACATTATCATTCTTTTATTCTTCTGTTATCTTTCTGTTATTCTAAGATTAAAAATAAACCTCAGTGGATCAGAAATCTCATCATTCAGCTCTCTTAAGACTTTGGAGCAAGTGACCCAGGTCTGTGAAATTAAAAATAAAGCATATTTATTCCTGGTAGCTGATCAACACCCTCTTTTGTTCTTATGGATTGCAAAATACTTTATCGTCCTCTTGAGATATAAGCACTTATGTTCATCATGTATTTATATCTGACAGAGAAAAAAGTGTTGCATACTTCATAAATTTTATAAGCTGAACCATTTAAACAAACCATTACTTTGGGTTTTTGATGGACTTCTGTATCAAGATATAACCAGTTTTTTAGCTACTAATGCATCCTTTTGTGACTTAAAAGACTTCATTGGTTAATCAGATCACCAGGAAACAATGCACATTACTTCCAAACTAAATAGTTGTGATTTGTCCAGCCACTGCATAGGATTATGCTTTGGTCTCATAAATTAGAGGACACCTCTGTTAGATGACTTTTCCCATGCCGATTCCTGTAGCATGTAGGTTAGGATCAGCTTGTAACCTGACTTTACATGAAAGAGAAGGAATGCATTGGATAGCTCACATAGCATGGTGTAAGAATCAGGCTTGAAATCTAGTATTTCTCTGTGCTCTTTGAAGTTTTGTAGCATGTTTTTAAAAGCATATGCCTCAGTGTTACTAAATATTTTCACTAATACCATATACATAGTATACGTATATAGTATAGTATCTTTAATATGTATAGTGTCTTTAATATGTGCTTTCTGGGCAGTTTCCTGCTTGAGACACTGAAGAATCACATTATCCCTCTTAGCAACTGCTTTACAAAGGCATTTCATGTTCAATTGGTTATGCACCAAGACACATGTGCTCTTTTCATAGTCACTATTTTCAAGGCTTAGATACGGTTCCGATTGTGTGAGAGTTACTTACAGTCTTTGATCTTAAATCTATAATCTAGCACTGGGCTGAACTGAAATGACAATATGTCAGTGTCTGTATCATTAAATGCATGTCGAAGTGATAAGTAAACTCAACTTGAGATATCTTCTTGTCCTTTTCCAGAATCCACCCTAGGTGTCAAGGCTGCTTTCCAGTATCTGGAAGTTGCTTAGTGGTTGTTATTCAGACATCCTTGGACAAAATCTTTGGGCAGTGGCCTTCTTCCCAGCATGCTGCCTCAGCATCTCTCTCTGGCACCTGGAAAACTTTATTAACTTTTCTTCCACAAAACTGGAAGCAAGGGTTTAGGCAAAATACAGCTTGAATATTTCCTTTTACTGCTTTTAATTTGGTTCATGCAAGGGATTCTAGGACATTGGAACAAACCTCCAGTTTTAAGTTTTTCGTAAGGGGTACAGGATTAATCTTATGCTTCTCCACGTCAGACAAATCCCTGCAACTGCCACTTGCTACCTCTTTGCTTCCCAGACCATGGCAGTGTCTCCAATGTGTAATAATCAATAATAATTGTAGCAATAGTAATATCAATGTAATGGTAATGTTCCATTCCTGGCAAAGATTTTATGTTCAGCCTGGGAAAATGAAACTTGTTTTCAGGAGACAGTGATTGTGCCTTTTATACCTCTTAGAGGAATGTGCAGGCAAACTTTGCAAGGTGTTATTAGACACAAAGGGGCTTATTCTCTTTCTTCAAGCTAATTGAAGCATTTAGCTTCCTTGAGTAAATTACTTCTACACAAATAGGGAAGAATGTGGCAAGAAGATGATGATCTGCTTTTAAGAGACATGTTAGCCTAGGTAGAACAAAACTAGTTGGTAGCACAGTGCAGAAACAACAGCTCAGGACTTCTGGCTTCTTTGTGGCTTTGTGATAAACTTGCAAGGTCTTGGACAAAGGTCTGCAACCCATCTTTTCCTTTTGGAAGCTCTTGGGAAATAAATCTTACCCTTAGTAACACCTGTTGATAGATCTACCTGCAAACAATGGCTTTGTGCTAAGAGGTTTCAGGCTTATGGGTGCCAGAACTGTATGGGGTAGTTGCAGTTTCAAGGGCTAAGGGACTGTGTTATAAATACGTACAGAACTTATTGACAGAGTGACTGAGGAGTCAGGGAAATAATTTGCCTGTTTTGGTTACTCTTTAGATTGCTCTCAAAGCAAAATGGGGAGCTGTGGGATAGGTGAAAAATGCAGCCCTTTCAGAGTGCTGTGCTCTGGAGGAAGAAAGAGGAAGGAAAGAGCATACTACAGTACAAAAACCAGCAATGCTCTCACTGGGCCATAATCATCATCACTAATTCTCACCATTTGAGTGCCATGTGTATGAAGTACCCAAGCCAAACAGAACAATTCCTGCCCAGAAATGGCAAGACCTAGCAATGCTGAGCTGCATCATGGGCTGAACATTCATTTTATAGCAATGAACTTTTCTGCATCTTCCTCTTCATATTCTGCACAGTGGGCTTTGTAGGCAGTTTCTGAGTTTTGTTTTGTTTTGTTTTTTTCCTTGTTTGCCTCTTTGAAGTAGTAAACCAATCAGTGTTGACATTAAGTTATTTGGGCTTGGAAAAGGACTGCAGGCAAGAATGTGCCCAATCCAGAATAGTTTACATTAGAAATACTTCACTTGGAAGCTCCTTTTGTTGTTTTCCTTTCTTCCTCATTTAGCTGTGTTCCTTTTGGGATTGCCCATGCCATAGTGACAGAAAAATGCATGAAGGAGCATGATTGGCTCCTGCTGAGTCCCATTCAGCACATAGTCCTGTGTCATGCAGAGCAAAACTAGTTGCAATTTCTGAAGTCTCACTGCTAGATATACTGGAGGGTGTGAGTGTGCAAAGGCTGAATTTGCGGTCACAAGGATTCTGGTAGAATCTTATGTCCCCCAGCCTTTTCTCTGGGAAAAGGTAACTGCGACCTTATGTACAGTGTTTAAAAAAAAAGATACATTTGCCTTTTGAGCTACCTCCAGGATGAGAGGTAGCAGTTACCAGAATAAACAAGCAGTTTATTGGCAGCAGAGCTGTGTAAGAACATAAGCGTGTGAGGACCCACAAACAGACAATGTGCATTCTTCCCGTGCTAATCATGAGCACAGTCAAGTTCACTGTCATGGAAAAAAGTGGACGTTGCACAGGAATCACAGGTGGAGAGATGAGTGCATGGGTGTACATATAACAGCATGTGTGCAGGTGCTGTTCACAGACCCATACATATCACCTTAGTAGGTACCAGTGCACAGATCCTCAGTTCAGATTTACATGCGAGCACATAAATACATATGTCTTTCTAAGCATGTATGCACAGGGGATAGAAATGTTTATGTAAGTGCAAATACACATTGACACATATTAGCAGGCAAATACAGCATGTAAGCTGATTAGGTATCTAAACATCAGCAGCCAGTTCTGCACTGAAAAATACATAGGTATCCTTGATTCCAGGGTTTTCTTAAAATTTTGTGAGCAATTATCTCTTATTGCCAGCCCCCCCCTCCCCCCCCCTTTTTTTTTTTTCTTCAATAGCAGCTATAACACACAGTCAACCTTTCTTGGTATATTAGAAAAACAATGGCTGGCTGATTTCTATGAATTTTGTGATTTTTGACAGAGTTTGCTCTATGAAAGGAGAGTTAAACTGCCACAGAGAAGAAACACTCGGTTCTTTAAGATTCATAGATGACACACAGGTGAAACAATTGTTTCTATCATTCTAGTCAACATGGACTGGGTAACAGTAAGAGCAGAGCCCCTTTCTCAAGCCCATCCTTCAAAGATGGTGCCTCCAGAAATGGAAGTTCACAGTGTGCTGGGACTGTTTGCTGCTGCAATAGTGGTGTCTCAGTAAAGGTATGGAAAGGTGACTGGGACTTGAATGATAGAAGTGAATGGGCAGTCCAGTTAACCAGAAAGGATTAGATGATTTAAATGGAGAATTTTGGCCAAACACTGGCTAAGATGGATTTTACTTTTGGCTTGTTAGTATTTGAACAGCTCTATAGCTCTTCTAAAGATCTGCTATAGATCTTTCTTAAGCAGTGAGATACTACTGAACAAAACAGAAAATGTAAGATAATGTTGTAAATTATCCTTGTATCAAATAAGCTTTCTTAGATGTAAGATTTGTCTCCTGCATATGGACAAGCAAGCTCCACACAGAGAAGATGGGAAGTCCGTGCCTGGATGCATTAAAATGGCATTGTAGGAAAAGTGAGCAAACTGAGGGAAAAGTTAGTGCTATTTTAGATTGATATTACTGCATTTCAAAGCTGAAAGAGGCAAGTAGTTTAGTAACACTGATCTACCAAAACATTTCCTCCAGCTACTCCTTAGGTATGGGATAGTAATTATGAAGAAGATACGTTCTTCCTGATCATCTATTGTCTTGCCACATGAATCAGCCAAGAATATTTGGTTACCTTCACATTCTCTTTCTGTAGATTGGGGATAGTGGCCCATAATGAGGGAGTGGCAATTAATACAAGAGGTTAATGTAAAGATACTAATGTTCACAGATGAACTTAAAATGCACTATAGGAATCTCTTATGAAAAATGGAGACTTATATTTTGTCCCTTTGAGTAAAAGCCTGCACCCCACCCACCCCACTTTTTTTCTTTTTTTTTTTAAAGGAAAAATGTGCATAGCCCACACTTAAAGGCAAAACAGTACTGAGAGCTCCGTCCATTTTGCAGAATCAGGCCCAGCTAATCAGCTGCCTCTTGTCTAGTGCTCAGTGTTGACTTCAGCCCTGGCCTCCCTCCATACCAAAGAGCTCTTGCTGTTTCTGATTGCTGCACCCCATCTGCTTCGAGAAGGAACTGTAATCTGGTGCTGAATGGGGTGCTTAGGCTCTCATCTGTCTCCCATTTCTGCTTCTCATTTCAGTATTTCCACTGGAAAATGTCACCCTATTTTTTCGTTTTTGTGTCTTTCCCCTTTCACATGCTTTCCTCAATGCCCTTTCACTGGGGTGGCAGCGTTCTGTCTGTGCTGACTGCGTCCCCCTGCCCCCTTACCCCCCAGGAGCAGCTCGGCTTAGATTCCATGCATACACCTTGCAGATCAAGGGAAGGGATGAAGGTGAAGTTATACCGACAGCCCAGGTGACCTCTAGCAGCACCACTGGGCTCTTTGCTCTCTTTTAATACGCCAAGAATCCTGTAAAGATGATGAGGGTTAGGAAAGAAGATTTATCAGTATGGATTGCTTTGTAGGCCAGGTGAGACCTGGTGAGCAGGTGAGGGAGAGCTTTCCCACTCCCAGTGACTCTTTTTTGGCCTCAGACAGTGTTTCACTGTGTGCTAAAGCCATGATTGATGCAGTTAGGTGTTTTCTGAAGGAGCAGATAGACTACACTTCTTGGCAACATGCTAACTGTGACTCAGTCCCAAACAGAAGATAGATTTTTAATTTTTTTTTTTTTTACCCCATCTTCCTTTCGTTAGTGCTGTAATCTCTAGAGGTGTGGATCACAGTTGAGTTTTTAGATACATGTAGGAGAAAGGTGTAAAAGAAGTTCTTGTTCTTTTTGTAGCATCAAAGTAGATGACCGTATTTTTCTCTTGATGTCCCTTATAGGTGGGGAGTTAATTACATTCCCTGCAACCCTCCAGCAAATATTCCAACAAATATTTAGCTCATTACATCCGTGTTTTTTGCACAACATATGGCCCAGTGCAGATAAATACTTGGGGAATCCTACCTGTGCAGAGTTTGAATTTTGTTCCTACCTTGGGAATTTGAACAGAGGTGAGCAAAAAGATCTTGGAAAAATGCATATGTTGGCCAGTTTTTGCATGGAGCAACAAGAGGAATTAAAAAATCTTGAGAAACCCATAGCATTTCAGTCTAGACTTACAGAGGCAAGTCCTTCTCCCCAGACCATCTAAACTTGTTTAGTACATTAAGGCAGATGGTGTCAGCAGTGGGATAGTCAGCAGCCATCCTGCTGGTGGCATTTTTTCAGCAGACCCAAAGTCTCTTTGCTCCCTTGCAGGAGGAGAGGCTACCTGAAGGGGTGCCTCTTACTTTGGCTGCCACTGCAGATGGAAGAAGATGGCAGTGCCTGTGCACCCTTTGTGCTGAGGGAGGGAGACACATGATGGGATGCAGCACCCCCAGCTTCTGTCACCTGGCTACAAAAAATAATGCCATCCTGCTGCTGTGGTACCACTGTTAGTTTGTGGACTAAGTCTACTAAATCCCCCAAATACTTCCTCTGTTGCTCTAATGGCATCAGTATTTGAGCAGTGCTCACTTTTAAGCATGTGCTCTCCCATGGGAAACATTTTAGATTTTTTTTTTTCTGAACAGGTGACAAAAACATAGACAGTGCCACAGTGGCTGCCTAGCACATAGGAATCCTAAGCAGTGAGAGTAATGCTTGACTGGCATATGGAGACAGAACTCCCTTCTTGTACCTGCCACACATATTCTGGTGGAGCAGGGTCAATGCACATTAACTGCAGAAAATGGGTAGTAGAGGAAAACTGCAGACTTGTAAGTGATCAATATATATTCAGGATTTAAAAAGAAGGGTTTAGACATTTGTGCCATCATTAAAACATGCGGAAAAGAAAAGCTGTGTAAAACTAAGAGCTTCTGTCCCCAAGGAGGTTCCTCCAGCCCACATTTGTTTTCATTGCTGCTACTAAGATATTTTTTAATGGAAATCCCTCAAAAACTTCAGAATGGAATTAACTTTCTCATATTCCCTGAATCATATTATTTCATATTAATTATTGAGCTGACAGCAAATACTCTGAAGCCAAATTAAAAAATAAATCTATCTTTTCCTCGTGTCCCACCCTCCCATAGGGGCCAGAGCACCTGGTCAAGCTACTTCCTAGCAGAAGAAGTCATCTCTCTTGTGATGTCAAGTGGAACACTGACATCATGTCATGAGAAAACTCTTCTCTAGAATGCAGAGATAAAAGTGCCTGGAAAAATACTGATTTATATTATGTTAAGTTCATACAAGAGCTTTTCTATTAAGTTTGATGAAACTGAATGTGCCATTTCGGGTTGGAGTGGCTTGAAGTGAAGCATTTCATTGCTAAGCCTCTGCTAGGAAAATGGAATTCTGTTTTAGAAAGCCATCCCAACCAACCATACTAAGCAGTTCTCTTTCCTGAGATAGGTCTTGCACAACCTTCAGTGGATTTCAAATACAACAAAATTGCTAAGTGAAGTGTTAGTTGCTAATTCATAGTCTGATACAGTTTTCAGTGTCTTGTGTAATAAAGCTCAAGCTGTAGTTGATCAGTGGGGCCATCCTAAAATAATTCCTCTCTGCTTTTGAGATGAAATCCTTAAGACACTTGACAGTAATAATTTCCTCACATACTCATCACTGAACCAAGCCAGACAGATTTAGCTTGTGCTAGCTAGACAAATCTGAGATTTCAGGATGCATTAAGGAGGAGCAGAGCATTCTATAACTGGTGAATGTCTATGTGAGCTTAATATAGAGCTGAATGTAATTGAAGTCAACTACTGCATGCTTGTTAATAAGCTGTGATCATTATGGTTTTTTTGGTTTTGTTTTTTTTTTAACTCTAAAAAATTTATCAGTTATGCATTAGATAGGATATTTATTTATAAATTTAAACTATTCAAATGTGTGATTTATTTGAATTGTGTTAATGCAAGGTTTCTTTCCTTTCTGTGAACTGAACAGCAGAAAAGCCTCTAGCTACATAATTAATTCCCCTTTCTCATGTCTTTCCCACCCCCTACCCCATAGTCCACGCTCTCTCCCTGCAACAAAGAGTCATATAAAATAAAACTGGAGTGGACAATGCAATGTTATTTAATCCTCTCCATTTCCACTGTCCCGAGACGAAATCAATGACATATATGTGTGTCTTGACAGCAATTTGTTTAACCTGTAATTGAAGGTCTGCAGTGATGGTTGCTTCTCAGGAAATCTCTTCCAGTGCTTCAGGCTTTTCCTAACATCCATTCTAACACTTTCTTGCTGTAATTTTTGCCATTATTTCTTGTCCTTTTCAGCATAGATACAAAGAACAGATTGTTCCTTGTTACTTTATAGCACCCTTTTTATATTTGAACATTCTTATAATGTCTCCTTGCAGTTTTCTTTTTGTTAAAAAGAAACAATACTTTCAATCTTTCTTCTGTTTTCTACATCTCTGGTTATTTTCAGTGCTCTCCTCAAGACTCTTTCCAGTAGTCCCACTTCTTCCCTGAAGTGCAATTCTTGAAACTGGACATGATCTCCAGCAGAGTAAAGCATTGTCTCCTCCTAGGTCTCCTTATATTCCAGGTTTCATCACTCAGTCAGCCCAATGAATTATTTCCTGTGTGTAGCTATTAAGTGTTGTGTTTTTTGTTGGTTTTTTTTTTCTTCACCTCTGTACTATACAGGCTCAGTGTAGAACACAGAATTTTCTCATTAATATATATGCACAAATATTTGCAAAATACTGACATGCTCTTTTTATATCCAGAGACATGTCTGAGATACCAGTTGCTTTTCAAGACAAGCATGAGATATTCCAGTGGCTGTGGCTGGTGACACAAATAAGGGGAATCATAGCTGGCTGTCTTGTCTTTCCTGTCCTGCAGCTTTTATTCTTCTTTGTTACAAGGCCAAATGAAGGGTGCAAAGAAAATGAAGCAAGACGAAAGTTCAAGTTTTGTGCACCTGAAGTGCAGTAAAATGCCTTAAACGCTTTGCTGTGATGCAAAGGTGAACTCTGCTGATGTAAAATACCAGTCAGTTAGTTACTTTTTTACCTAAATATTACCAATTATTATTAGCTAGTTTCTCAGTCAGGCTGAGAAATCAAAGTCTAATTTATCAGAATATTTCCTGTAGCTTTTGCAGTAAAGATTAAATTTCTCCTTCTCTTCACTCACAGCTTTTGTCTAGTGAGCACTTCTACAAAACCAGTTCCATAGCTTCAAGTTGTCCATCATGATGTGGAAAATATACTTTTGAAAATATTTGAATTTAGGTGTCTTTCTCACCATTGCTTAAAAAAAATACATATATATATATATATATATATATGGAAAAGTGATATTTTTAAGAAATCCAGAAAGTATACCTTATTCCCTGTGGTTCCTTTCTTCACTTATTGCAGAAATTGAAGTTTCTGTATCAAGGGGAGACTTGACACTTCCACTGAAAAAAACCATTCATCCTCTAATCATAGTCCATGCTTCAACCAATTCTACTTAGGCTTTTGGCAGCCCATACTGTGCCTTTTCAGTAGCTGAGGAAACAACTGTTGTCTTTGAGGCTAATACAGAATCCTTCAACAGCACTTCACTTGCAACTGTAAAGGTTTCTACTTCCTGTAGCTTTATTCACAAATATATACATATAATTTCTAGTGTTCCCATCCTATTTCTCTCAAGACACGACTCTGGTGTTGGATATTTCCTATATTGAACATTTTCTTCAACAGCTCACCCAATGAATTTGTAGTCTGTGTATCCCAGCATGGAGAAAGCATAAATCTACCCATGTGATAAAGTCTGTCCTTATTGCTACCTGTTAAAAGGAAGGAATCCAAGAATAAGGTTGTTTCACAGTCCTGCTTTCCCGTAGTTTGAATGCTGCAGTGCAACACCAAGAATAAGTGAGACTGTAGAGCATTTGGCATTTTAGTCTGTTAGCAATATTCATCGCTAGCTCAAGAAGCAGCAGGCTCAGTATATGCAAAAAAATAGATAAATGGAAAAAAAATGTACAGCTCCAGGCACATATTAGGACTTCAATAAATAGCTGTAAAGCAACTTTTTTTTCCCCCTAAAGTTTGGAATCCCTGTAATTCATATATTTGGTTGTTGTAAGGCAAGAAATCTTAGATCTTATTCCAAAAAGACATAGATAGAAATGTTTGGTCCTTATCTTGGTGTATTCCAAGGCGAAAAATAAGGTAGCAAGATGGACCTTGATCTCCCTTAATCTATTTAAGCTTGCTCTGAGATACAATGTGAATGATTTGGGTTGGTGTTAACTCTGTCATAAGTGTTAACGCATGTCCTGAATTTTCATGAGAAGAGGATTATTTTTTGGCTTAAAGGATAGTTGTGACCACAACAAGCTACTGGGTTCTCTTTCCTCAGTATCTGTTAAGGAATTTTTCAGCATAAGCCTCTTTCTGAATGATTATTTTTAATCTGCTCTCACTTGGCCAGTTGAAGAAATTTCACCCTGCCTTTTTCATCCCTTTTATACCTGACATTATTCAGAGCCTATAATTGATTTGTAAGGTAGAAAAATTCTGTAGGGAAGCTTGAAATAGTCCTGCATTATTGCTTAAGCACTCTACTCACCATATTCCTATTTTTAGCTGGGTAAACATACACTCTTTGTTAAACATAATGCAGATGAAATTTAGGATTGCATTACTTCACTCAATATAGCACAAATAATATTCAAATCTTATTTGTATGGTTTAAGTTACTTATCCTCTATGTTTGATGTATTACTTTTTCATAATGGGTAAATTAACTCATTGAGTGTGGTGACTAGGGATTGTGTTTGCTTATGACCTGAATACTGTTGTTATCTCATTGAATTATCAGATTCATTTAGACCATTAATTACCATGTAATTCATTACATGTGCACAGTCCACATATGATTCTTTAAATAAATACAGCAGCTCTAGTAATCCATCACTGAAGCCTTGGATAGCTTTATACCAACTCTCTCCTAGACACAAAGTAAAATGCAGTTTACTGGTGTGTTTGTTTCTACTTGCTGGTCAGGCCAGGCTAGAAACACTTAGCTTTGGTAAACCAGTTTATAAGCCGTAATTCTTAAGCTGCAGGAGCTTGTCCTGTTCAATTCAGGTGCCTTTGGGGAAGCCTTAGAATGGCTCTAGGCTGAATGTCTCACAGTTACCCCTTCTGAGAAGAGATATGGTCAGGTGGTGAAGGGGGGCAGCTTGTGACAGAAAGCAGCAATTGGCGAAGCACAAGTTGCAGTAGATGTACAGCTTGGCTGAACTTCAAAGGTACTCTTCCTAGGTAGCTAAACTTCTACAGCCTTCAGGCTATTGTCCTTTTTTCATGATGAGGTTTCACAATGAGCCTGTGTCCAGCCTGCACAAAACCTGATGTTTTCTGCTCAACAGCACTAACATGAGGAGTAGGGTTTTTTGGTATTGGCTACTGGCCAAGTCAAACCCATTTGTTTCCTCAGTTTTGTTACTTGCTTTCTATCTGCATCTTAACTTGATTGCAGAGAGACACTTTTAATCTTTGTGAAAAGCTATCTGATTAGAGCGCTCATTAACCCTTACCTCAAGCTTCTTGAAGTTTAGCTCGTGAAATTCCTTGAATGCTTCAGAATTACGAAGTTGCCATTTTTGAGAAATCTGGAAACTGGATTGCCAATTTGTTTTAGCTCAGCTGAAACTTCTTTCTCAGCAGATTTAAAGCAATGTGAATTTACTGAATATCTTTTATATATCCAAGTGTCTCAGATGTCACGGAATTCTACTGCTAGTTATCAGATTGTGTGTATCTGGACTATCCCATCCCTGACCATCCATCTATATTGGCTAAATTCAGTAAACAGTCAATAAAGTTTCTCCATTAAAGTGTATTTAGACGCAGTTCTCATGGGAATGGAAAAACCCCCACTTTTGTCATTGCTTTTTGTTTAATATTTACAATAGAAAGCAATTTTAAGATTGCAAGCATAAAGCTTACTTTTCTAATGCTCTGTGCATAGCTTTTACAAGTAATTTTGTTCCCCTTTCTCTTTTCTACCTTCCTTTCAGGAAATAAGTGTTAAGTTGATGCGTATGTCTGTACCAGGAATTGTCTTCTTGACCCTCTTAGGCCTCTTTACCTTCTCAGATAGACATAGCAGACACTGAAGGAATTAAAATTTGTCTCTGTTTAAACAGGCAAGACCAGCTTTGTTCAGAAAGCTATGTGGTAAAAAGGAACAAATTTATGGGCCCAGCTTTCATTGCTGTGGTTATTTCTAAATTGTTATGGTAGCTGTGTCCCAAAGTGGCATTGGAGGACTATGTCCTAGTGAAGGGACACCTCTCTGAGTTAATCATGGTCTCATTTGGAGGTAAAGAGCTGTGGGTTTTAACCAACATTTGGTATATCCTGAAGAGCCCTCAAATTAGTTCAGAGATTGCTGATAAAAGGAGACAATGAGTTAGGAAGTGCTACACAGATGATAGGTACTACTGCTGGCAGAAAGATTCTTCAATGAAACATGAAAATGTTTCTTCTCTGTCTTGCAGCAGGTGAATCCCTAAGAAACTAATTCTTGAAGCTCATATATTTAGGACTATAGAATCAAGTTTTTTGTCCTATACTTTTTACTTGCTTGCTTTTTTAATGGTAGGTTGCAAAGTAGGACCATGAACAAATAAAAAAGCCTCAGTGAAAACATTGTCAGGACTGAATTGACTCACGCATACTCCTTAACAGGCAGTTTTAACATTTGAGAAGTGTGTTTCATCCGCCCTGGAAAACTGCACTGAAGCATCTGTTGGTTTCATTAAAACACTAATATTCATAGGTTATGAGGCCAGAAAGAGCCATTACGATCATCTAGGCTGATTTTCTGTATAATTAATTCCTATCTCACTATGTCTTTTAGAGAAAATGGTATACTATTCTAATTTAAAGTTTTCCAGTATCAAGAAGACACCATAATCTGTAGTAAATGATTAAAATAACAATTTGCCCTCATGTAAAAATAACTCATAATATTTAAAAATGTATATTTATCTAATTTCAGTATTTAGCCCCCAGATGCCATTATTCCTTTGTCACATGGATTGAAGAGCCCTCTCTTGCCAAATTCCATTTACTGCACAGATACTCAGAGATTGTGATCAGATCACCCTTTAACCTCTACCTATAAAACAGTCTGAATTCGAATTTTTTTCACTATGGGACATGCATTCCAGTAATTTAGTTGTACTTCCTTTTCTCATTCTTGAACCTTTGGTTTAACAATGAATTGTGGATATCAGAAGATGCCTTATTATTTCATTGCCCAAGACAAAGATACTGTTTTTTCTCTTTATTCCTGCTCAGGAGGCACCTTGGTTTTACACCCAAGAATTATTTTTATCCTTTTGTTTATAGTGCTGACACTTCTGATGTACCTGATTATACAACAAGATCTTGGTGTGCAAGTGTGACTGTCAAAGTTACCTCCAGTCAGCTGTCTGAACACTTATACTTTTTTCTGAAACCCTTTTTAAATTTATTAAGCTAGCTTGTGGAATTTTTTTTTTTAAGGAAAAGAATGTATAACAACAAACACTTGAATTATAGAGATTCAGTTTGAGGTGAGCCTCTTTCTTTGAAAAATATGAATTCAAAGCTCTTTTATCTATGCAACATGCTGTCTTCTCTATTCCTCTTTGTGTTTGCTTTTTAAAGACCTTATATAAAAATTGCTCTCAGACCCACCATTGTTGGTGACTTTCTGGGTTATAACTGACTCTATGTAATTTATTCTAGATCCTTTGAGAGTCTTCTGTTTCAAGGATTCTCCAGCTTTGGTACTGGTAGAACTGGTGAAATACAATTTCTAGGGTGAAACCAGAAATGCAGCATTGGACCAAAGTCATACCAGCCAGGAAGTCCTGTATAAATGTGATGGCAGAAGGACTCTGTACAGAGGAACCCGTTTCCAGTTACCTTCTTTACCAGGCTGGTCCTGCAGTGGGACAAGGAGTAGACTGTACACAACCTACTTTACTCATAGATTCATTAAGAACATGAGAAAAGTCCTAGTGGTCCTGAAGAACAGTCGATCCATTTACCTGGTATTCTGCCTCCAAGAGGGACTGATACAAGTGCTATTGAGGGAGAGCATGTATACATGGCTACTATCAGTGGTGCATTCCCCTTACCCTCCCGCAGCACCCACTGCTATAGGAGTAGGATTATTAGAAAGTCCATCCCTTCCTTTTCTGTTTAATATCAGTTTGTGGACTTGCTGTTGAGTTATCTTTCTGGTTCTTTTTTGAGCCTGCTGATGCCCTCTCTTCTGTGACCTCCTGTGGCAGCAAGTTCCAGAAGTTCACTACCTTCCATATTAATAAGTACTTCTAAAAATCCATTTTTAATGATATCCTACAAGTTTCAGCGAGGGTCTCTAGTTCTGTCATTGCTGAATTTGGCAAAGAGTGTTTCTACATTCACCTTCTCCATCTTCTTTAGACTTCAATAATCTTTTCCTCAGTCCTCTCCAAATACAAGAGCCCTGGCCCTTCCAGGCTATCCAAATAAAGCATCCTGCCACATCATCTTAATTGTTCTATTTATTTTCCTCTGTTCCTTCAGGTCAGGTCCTTTCTTTCCTTGAGATGCAGAAATAGGACTTCATGCAGAACTCAAAACAAGTGTCTAGCACTCTAGATGCACCTCCTTGTCTGACGAGGTGGAAGCTGTAATGCACAGCCTTGCTGAGTCACTGAAAGAAGGTGTAGGATCTGTCTAGCAAGAGCTCTTGACATGTTAATCCACAGAATAAAACTACTAAAGTCCTACAAGTTGAAAATATATTTTATTCCTGTTGCAGATATTAATAGACGATGTTTTTTTAAGCCTGTGCGAGAGTAGAGTGCTTTATTGGGAACTGGAGCAAAACAAGCTATTGCAGGTCAATACTGTCCTCTGCTGGGAGGAACTACAGCTTTGTGCCATGATTCCAACTGGGAATGAACAGGAAAAGCTGATGCTGTGCTGGCTAAACTGGGGAAATTCTCCTTTAATGCTTAGCAAAAGCTGGAAACCTTTCACTTACTACAAATGTGTTGAACTGTGATTTCATTTATTTTTCATCCTGAGGTCATTTACTTTAGAAGCTTCTCACTCATTCTCTCCTATGCCTTTTAATATTTACTGCACACTCATCTCTCTGGCTTTCCCATCCTATTTGTAGAATTAACAATGCACATCTCCTTCCCCTTCTCTCTTCATAGCAAATTGCTGACAACTCATCCTGCTAGTATTTTGTAAGCAGAAATCAAATGTATGTGTATGTATATGCTATACACAATAGACACAAAGTATTTTAAAATAATAACTCCTTAGAAGAAATCACTCTTCAGCAGTATCGCAGAACATGAATTCACTCAAAATTGTGCTACTTGCAGAAATGCTTTTGCTTACAGTATGTGCCAGTTCTGGGTTTATGAAGCATGGAAGGTGGCTGAGAGGAAGTACAGTTTACAAAGATTTCAATTTTGTGCAGTCTCCAGTCCCTGCATCTTTGAGAATGCCCTGGGGCAGAGAGCAGTCCTCTTTGCAATGAATTAATTTTGTACCTGCGAGAAAGAAGACAGGAGAACTGTACTCCTGAGCAAACCAGGCATGCTCAGGAGTGCTTGGGACTCTTGTCTAATTTCCATCCATGTAGCAACACAAAGTCCAGAGTTCTGGTCCTTAACCCAGAGAGAATTAGAATCCAGGCACTGAGTCTTACAGACTGTGTTAGGACAGAGAGTGTGGGTTTCTTGTGAGTGTCAGGGAGATGGAGTTAGGCTTTTCTCAGTGGTGACCAGTGATAGGACAAGGGGTAATGGGTGTAAATTGGAGCATAGGAGGTTCAAGTTGAATATCAGAAGAAATTTTTTTACTGTAAGGGTGACGGAGCCCTGGAACAGGCTGCCCAGGGGGGTTGTGGAGTCTCCTTCACTGGAGACATTCAAAACCCGCCTGGACACGTTCCTATGCGATGTACTCTAGGGGGCCCTGCTCTGGCAGGGGGGGGTTGGACTAGATGATCTTTCGAGGTCCCTTCCAACCCCTAGGATTCTATGATTCTATGATTCTATGAAATGAGGGTAAGCTAAGCTGTTATTTCTATACCAAGTTTGTGCCTGTAATGATCGAAGATTTCTCGGTCAGAGAAATCTGAAGCCCTGTTTATTTTTTTCCTGCACCTCTTTAGGAGCCACAGGGCAATCACCTACATTTTACAGCAACTTGCTTAAATTTTTTTTTTTTTTTTGCATCTTTCTCCTACTAGTTAAGTGGGTTTATACCAATAATAGAAAAATGACAGTGGTGGTACTGAGTTCCCTGCTGTGGCTAGCAGGAATGGACATGGAGGTTACACTTCGTTACGTATTTTGAATGGGGTTTATGCAAATATAACAGCATGATACCAGGCACACATTCTATTTTATGTATGAAAGCTTTTACAGCAGAGTGGGCTAGTGGTAGAGTTAATTGTTCATGCTGTCCTTCAGTTAAATGTTCTCATCTGGCTGCTTATCTGATCACAAAGCATCCATTGCTGTCATTTCTATACACACTCCTGGTTGTCCTCTGTCATCATGGCAGACTCTTGCATGGTCTACTTTCTGCTCCCCACTGCCTTTTGGGAGAAGTTTGTCTCCCATGGCTGAAAGTAATTGGGGTATTTGTACTGTATGCAGGATTGATGTATGATATTTTTCTTTGTGTCTGGCAGGTTGTTTATAAGAATAATGACATTCGTCTGGAGCTGTCTCGCTTGGCACGGATTGGTGATACTAAGATGAAGATCTACGGGGAAGTGAAGTTTGTATGTGAGAATGTGGCTACACTGGATCCCATCAGCTTTGAGACACCTGAGGCATATATTAGTCTTCCTAAATGGAATACCAAACGGATGGGTTCCATCTCATTTGATTTCCGAACCACTGAACCCAATGGACTGATCCTTTTCACCCATGGCAAGCCTCAGGAGAGGAAAGATGCCAGGAGCCAGAAAAATACCAAGGTAGACTTTTTTGCAGTTGAGCTTCTAGATGGGAACCTCTACTTGCTGCTGGACATGGGCTCAGGGACGATTAAGGTTAAGGCCACTCAGAAGAAAGCCAATGATGGGGAGTGGTATCATGTGGATATTCAACGAGATGGAAGATCAGGTAGAGTGATAACTTTATCTCTTAAATAGGTTAATCTTTCAGTTCCAGACCTAGGGCTCTGTATTAATTCTCAGAACCTTGAAAACCTGTTAGATATGTCACCTTCCTGCAGAAACTCAGTGTTACTCCAGTGATGTTTATTCAGCAAAGCAAAGATGTGACTAGCTCGACTTTCATTAATTGTTTTGTGTGAACTTTGAATAGCACATCACAGAAGCAGTCTATTAATATTTTATTCACACTCTTTAAATATTCTTGACCTATATTTGCAATTACATATATAATTATAGTCATGACCTCTTGGGGGTTATGGTAAGGTGCAAGATCCTCCAAAACCATTATTATTTAGTTATTATTTTGAGAAATTCTCACTCATGTCCTTTTGGTTTCTATTAAAAAACAAAATTAGTAGAAACCAACTGAGAACTTAATGCTGTGACCTAATAATATCATCTTCTCCTGGATCTTGTGTTGTTAAAGAGCAGGGGGTTGAGATCTTGTAATGAAGAAAATGAAAGTAACAGGCATGACCAGTTTCAAAATTATGGTGATGAATCAACATTTTCATCCTATTCTCTATCATTTATTATCTTGTAGTTTTCAGTTTGGTTTTGTTAATCTCTTTTGGATGCCAAATTCTAGTCATACTATCTGAGTCAGCATTCAGTGGATGTTCCTTTTTTTCCTTTCATCTTTTCATTTTCAAAAATGTGTTTAGTTCTAATTATACACCTACCATGCAATTACTGAGACATATTTTGTTTGTTTCTAGTGCTGGATATCAAGCTGGCATACTCATGATGTACTCTGAAATTGTGTAAGGAAACAAAATGATCAGATACTGTAACTACATCTTGAGAATATGTGAAAAATTGTAGTGGAATGCTTCCTGAGTGATTGGGTTCTCAAAGCCTGGCCATACATCCCCTTCAAAGGGAACTTTGCAAGTGGATTTGAGATTTGCCTGATGATCTCCATATTATGTCTTTAGGTCCCAAATTTTATATTTTTAGTGGCTGAATGCCATCTGTAGAGAGAACACAATGCTAGACTGCCTCCCTTGAGTTTTCAGAAGAGATGACTTTTAGATGCCATGCAAAGCCTATCTATTTGAAGAGGTCTTTGCCTGAAGCTTCTTTTTTCTTTGATGATGTGTGGGCTTTCTTTGTATTTGACATGGCACTCTACCAGGTCTTAATATGTGTGGTTATTTATTTCTATCTTCTAAAGACATTGATAGGAACATTTTATAAAGGAAGTCATAAATAGATAAATGGAGCTTTGATTTCTTTAGAATTGCTAAAATTTAATTAACTTCCAGGGATAAACTCAATTAGTAGCATTCTGTCCTGTCTTCAGTTTTGCTCACTCACTTGGGGACTGTCTGGTCCCTGAAGAGGCAGATGCTGAAGAAGAAACAGAAATGGCACTAAGCTCTCTGCTAACAAAGTTTCTTAAAAATTAGGAAGGCGGATGCATGTTTGTTTGGACTAGGAAGGCGTGACAGATGGCTACTCGGTGGATGAGACTGTAGTAGTAACTTGTTTGTCGCTTTGGTGGGGAGGTTCTGGACACTGGTTAGAAATAACATATTTTGAATTAAAAGCACTTTGCCCAGCAAGAATATACACACTTGTACATTTTTGTCCTTCTTATCTTTTTCTGCTGCTGCTCAGTACTGGCTTAGTGGTCCTAGTTACTGATGGCTTGTCTCTCCAGAAAATCAGGATATCGGCACTGGTTTCTTCATACCCTTAGCAAGCATTATCCAGCGGTACTTTTAGTATATGTGAGAAGAAAGTTCACTGTCTGTTTTTGACTTTCCTCCTATGCATGGACCAGAGAATGGTTATACCTTGGAGATATTTTTAAATTTTTGTTGTTGTTGTTGTTGTTGAAATGTGGATGCCTGTCTGCCTATCTTCTGCAATAATTGAACTGAATTGAAATAATGAAGTTGCTTAAGGTAGGCTACAAAAAAGCCATGTGTGTTTAATGAGCTGATGACACAAAGGTTATGATTCTCATTACTAAAGAGACCAGGCTTTTATTAGGAGTCCTCTGTCCTCTGTGTCTTCCTGTTTCTGTAAGAGTCCAACATTTCTGCTGGGCTTAGTAAAATAGCCTAAAGATCCAAGTACTCATTACTGCAATGTACTAAGGCAGGAGTGTGGATGCTGAGGAAGGACGGCGGTTGTGCTCAAATAACCACTGGCGCTTCTAGTCCCCTTAGGCTTTTTGTATGCTTTTTGTCAGTGTTGGCTGCCAGAGCAACAAAAGCTGTTTTTTCTCTCTATTCTGACAGAAGCTGACAGCGTGGACATGGACACCTACTGTCCTGTGACCTTTCTGTCCCTGAGGAAAGCTCTAGGAAGTGTCCACAAAACCTGTCACAGTTTCTAGCTGGGGAACACTGGTCGTGTTACACAAGACAATGTTTTAGACTGGCCATTGGCTGCAAAACATGTTGTCCCACCCACTCAGACATGAAAAATCTTACTGGAAGGTCTGGTCTGCAGCAGCAGCATGCTTTGAATATCATCTCTGCCCTCAGTAACTGCGGTTTTTTGATCTGGGATTTTGGAAAGTAAAAGGAAAAAAAAAGTCAGCTCATATGATTACTCTTTCCTAGGGTCAGTTCAGAATTTATCCATCTCGGCAACTTGGTCTTAAGAGTGATGTGCATCCAAGCTAAAATCATCGCTATATAGGAATAGCTGCAGGGTACAAAACTGACAAAAAGTTTGGTCTGCTGTCTAGCTTATTTCTTTCACCACGTCTTCACATGCTCTTTCTCCAGGTTTTATACATCTCCTTGATATCGACTATTTCCTGTCTTTTGGGGTGTTTCTTTACCTTTGTGTTTTTTCAGGTGGTGTTTGTTTTCTCCATAGCAGAAGCTGTCTGGAGCTCAGCCCTCCAGTATTTTGGTTTGTTCTAGTCTTTTGGATAATATGTACTCCCCATGCTGCTTTTGAGGAGTAACAGCAGAGATTCTGAAAGGGGGCTCTGGTCCTGTGGCTCTGTAACATGCTGCCTTTATAGCTGTAGGTGTACTATCACATCTTCTCTTCCTTTGTAAAAGGGAAAACGTCTGCTCTGCTGTAGCTTGTTTTTACAAGATGATTCATCAAATAATCGTGGTTCTCTTTGAGCCTTTAATTTGTTATGCCTCTATTGCTTCTGGCACTCTACTGCCTCTGACATTATTCCTAAATTATTACTGAACATCACACACTTGAAATACCTTGTGTCTGTATCATATGTGCTGCTTGCACCAGTTACAGCTGAAGAAAAAAAACATGCCGACATGACTGTGCTTTCTCAGAGACACAAAATAGAACTCTTTTAACTTTCCCACCTGGTTGTAAGGGTGTATGATAAAAATGCAATTATTTGAAAATAATCTTAAAGCTTGGATAGTTGTCTCTGAGGACAGACTATCTTAATGACAAGGCAACTGAATGCCATGATTTCTATAGGTAGGGAGAGTCAATTGCTGATTTTTATCTGAGTATCTGGTGGGAAGGTGTCCCTAACATGAAAGCTTCTTATTGCTCTTCTGAAGAGTGTGCTGAACTGCATTATGTTCCCTGTTTTCCTTTGGATGCAGCATCTGACCGTAAACAAGAAACTTTGCTTCTCTGTTTCATGTGATCTGATTACATTTCTGTATTATATGCACTGATTATTTTATGTGCTGGGGCAATTTCTTGAAATACACAATAATGACCTCAGTGCAGTATGCCCACATCTTATCTGGAACATATGGAAGCTACTACACTTCTAATAACTATTTTTCAGAGATAACTTTTATCTTTCTCTACTTCAATTTTTTGTTTGCAAAATAGAAGTTAGGATACTTAGCTTTCTTTGTAAAACCATAGAATAGTCTATTTTGGAACAAACTTCTTGAGATTTCTAGTCAAACTCAACTGAAATCTAGGCTTTTTTCAGCTTTTTTTGAATGCCTTCAAAATGGCGATTTCACAACCTCTCTGAAGTTTCTGTTCTCACTTGACCACCCTCATTGGGGAAAATGCTCCTTTCTATGTAGCTGGAGTTTCCCTTACTGCAACCTGTGATCAGTGTTTCTTGTCACTGCAAGTGAGCACTGCTGACTCATATTCAAACTGTTGTTCACCAAATCCTCAGGTCCTTTTCTGCAGAGCTGTTCCATAGCCAGCTGATCTCCAGCCTGTATTATGCCTGCGGTTATTCTGCCCCAGGTGTAGGACTTTGTATTTATTGTTGCTGATTTACATTAAACATTTTTTGTCAGTCTTGGCTCCACCTTGTAAAGTTTTCTCTAAATGGTAGCACTGTGCTGCCTTCAATGCATCAACCATTCTCCCCCATTTGATGTCACCTACAAACTTGATGATGGCCTATTAAGTTCCATCATCCAGGTCCATCTCTGGAGGTCCTGATGAAGTGTTTTCTGGAAGAGCTATGTAGTGTGAATTAGTATGCTTTTACTTATCTATTTTTCTTTTCAGTCTTGATACCATTAAATTCCTAAATGTTTTCATTAATCTTTGTTTTGCTGGATAAATGCCACTGAATAATGCTTAGTTTTTACATGGTTTTCTATAGCCATTGCATTATTATGCTTGTGACCTTAGAATGCAAACTGGGATACAGACACAAGATGATCATTCACTGCATGGAAGTACGGATGGTCTGAGGTTTAAGAGGAGTGGGAGCTGTGTGGGACTCACTGCCACTGTTGAGAGGGCATTTGGGTAGGGAGAAATACCCACTCTCCTGCACTGATTCTTAAACCTCATTCACTTATTGGAAAAATGGGATCTAGGCTTAGGCTTTAACTGAAAGTGTTGATTTCTCCTTATTCTCCTAATCTAGGTACTATATCTGTGAACAGCAGGCGCACCCCATTCACTGCTAGTGGGGAGAGTGAGATCCTTGATCTGGAAGGTGACATGTACCTCGGGGGGCTGCCTGAGAACCGGGCAGGACTCATCCTTCCCACCGAGCTCTGGACAGCAATGCTGAACTACGGCTACGTCGGCTGTATCCGAGACTTGTTCATTGATGGCCGAAGCAAGAACATCCGCCAGCTGGCAGAGGCACAGAACGCTGCAGGAGTCAAATCCTCCTGCTCCCGCCTGAGCACCAAGCAGTGCGACAGCTACCCCTGTAAGAACAACGCCGTCTGCAAGGACGGGTGGAACCGCTTCATCTGTGACTGCACGGGCACCGGCTATTGGGGCAGGACGTGTGAGCGAGGTAAGCTGAGTTTCCTGATCTCACTTACACAGAGCCAAAGGTGTACAGGAGAACTAGAACAAAATCCAGGGTTTCCATGAGACCTTCCCCAGCCACTGTTGGTCTTCCTTCTGCTAAGTTTCCGTTCCCACTGTAAGAAAGCTTTTTTCTCTGGTTGTTTCCTTCTGGTCTTTTCTTCCTTCATTTTGTGAGCTTACCTTCTTCAGCTGTCACTTTACTCTCTAAATCTTCTGAAGACCTTGTAGTCAGGTTCCAGAGTTTGTTTGGCTGAATATAGTTTCTCTCCCAATGCAGAAAATGCTACTGCATGTGAGAATTCTCTGGCAAATTACTGGAAACAGTAGTACCAAGTATGAATTTGAGTTATGAAGATTTTTCCTACTAGCTAGAATATAATATTCTTGGGAGACAACTCATGAAGGCTTAGATCTATCAGGTATAGTTACTTTGAAGTCCTGAATATAGAAATGGTCATTGAATGACTGGACATCAGTAATGATTAGAAAAGCTGAAACACAGTATTTTATATAAACAAGTCTCTCTTCAGTCTTCATTGATTTCACTTGATCTGCTTGTGAGATTGTTTCTCTCCAGTGCAGTAGCCAGTGCCAGCTGACACAGAGGGGACAGGAAATCAAAGTGCAGTGGGTTTCATGGGCCAGAAGGGCTCAGTGCAAGCCTGTGAGGCTAAGCAAAGGCAGCAGCAAAGGCTGGGAACTAGTTAGATATGGTCCCCATTTCACATTTTCCACTGCAGACGATGCTGATCAGATATCCTTGAGCTTCCCTTTTTCTATCATCTTTTCCTAATGGTTCTCTACTCCCCAGTCTAACTCAGTGTGGCAATGTTGGAATTCCGATGTGAGAAGAGCCTTTTTGTGCCACTGCTGCTATAAATATCACAACATTTGTATGAATTTCTAAATTCCCCAATAGCAGTTAGAAGGGAGCAGTGGTGTGGCTGTCCACCAGGCTAGCAAAGAAGACTGATGGTTTTGCAAGTGGCATGAACTCAATTAAAGCAGTATTGTGACCTGCTTCTTTATATTCTGCAGCTAAGTACTCTGATGGTAAAGCAGAGGGTTGGCAATGGGTACCTGTGCTAAATGTCTAAGTTCCTTGTGCAGTCAATGGAAGGAGGTCATTACTTCTCAGGAGAAATTCAAAGCAATGATATGATCAGCTGCCTTTTTTGTTGATTTACTTGTCTCCTTTTATTGATTATGTGGAGATTATGGTCTGATAATTCAGTGTTACTGCACTTTGGAAGGTAATTCTCTGTGCCATGGAGAAATTGACAGTCCCAGACTGCCAAGGCTACCAGGCTGACAAAAAAGAGGATGTCTTGCTTGAGGTGGGGGCATAAAGCAAATAAAATAGAAACTAAGCTAACAGGCAGGACACAATCCCTCTTGCAAGTGATGCTCTGAGTGCCTTGTGATGTGGTAACAATCTTGCCTTCCCCTTCTAACCAAACTCTCCTGCATTCCTGGTACATCTGAGTAGAGTATGCGTGGTAGAGAGCAAGATTTAATCATGCCAGAAAGTCTCCTAAACTGAAAGGCAGTTTTTGGGTGTCTCTGAAATGAATGGCAGGCACAACAAAATGGATCGGTAATTGAAGCTATGATTGTGAGTACATATTTGAGGCTTTGTACTGAGTTTCCTAAGTGTTGGGTTGTGGTGTGTCAGGCATCTGGGGAAAAAAAACAAACCACCTCGGAGCTTGTACTCTTGATAGTATTTAGTAATTCATGCATCCTAGAGTTTTAGAAAGAATATGATTATCAGAGAACATCTGCAGTTCAGCCTCTCAGTTCCTTTCTTTTTCTCTCCAGAAACTGGTGCAACAGGTCTGCCGTTTTGCTAGGTAGGTTGAAGAAAGGACATAAAATACCTGAAAGCCCATGGGAATGCTTCCCCAAATCTTTCCAGTGATCAGATGTGGGGCAGGCGTTGGGAGAATTGAGAAGGATTCTTTGATACAATGGGTAGCAGACTTCCTTGTGTTGCGTATGAACTACCCTCTCCTACTGACTCAAGTAGAAATTAGGGTGAGTTGCAACTCTTGTCAGCATGAAGGGCTGAAGAGCTGCTACAGACATGCACGAGAGTGGGAAGTGCAGGTTGGTTCTGCTACTATGAAGAATCTTTTTAAGTGAGTGATGTCCTCCCTAAGCTTTGTCTCCTAATTTGTTCATATTTGACATCAGTTGCAACATCAGGTTGCAATACAGGTCCCTGTTAATTGCATTTAAGATGTTGAGAGGTAGGAGTTGGGTTCTAGCTCATGGAAGATGATGAACTCCTTTGCTGTGATAGCAAAGTACCTCCTCACAAACCATGGACTTGTCTAAAAAGGACCCCAAAGCCCTGGCATTAAACAAACAGGAGGAGGGGACTGTGTTTTGTATTCACATTAGCTGTTTTCTATAGCTGCAGTGGAAATGCTTTGGGCTCAAAAAGGTACATGAGTTCCGTTCTCCTGCAGATCCTGAGAGCTCTCTGCATGTTTTCCTTCCACTGAAAATCTTTGGAAAGGGACTGCAGAGACCAAATACCCAGGAAGGATGTGAAGCAAAAGACATCTGAAAATCAGATCTTTTTAGGCCAATGAAAAGAAAATTTTGCTGATCACTCAGTTTTTAATGCTTTCTCCTACTTAGTGGCCTTGATTGGAGGTTTTTGTATTTGATTTTTTTTTCTTTTTTCTTTTTTATTATTAAGAGGTATGAGACTGCATGCCATTTAAGACTCAAGGTTTAGATTTTAAATCTTTGAAATTAGTTGCTTCAAACTGAAGAAACCTGAGTCCTTTCCAGGTAAGGAAAAAAATAAGGTCTTCCAGCCTTTTCCTTTTGCTGATTTGCACCCAGTGGTCATTGTGGGAAGACAGGGATACCACACTCCAGTTCTGCCTCCAAGGACTCAAATCCTTGTCCCTTCCTGTTTGGCTCACATATGGATGATTAACATCCTGAGCAAACCAGGCTATGGATTGTGTTTTGTGGCATGCTGTTTGTGAACAGCATGTTTACCTTCTGTTGGCAAGGCTGATGTTGAGCATAGGGCTACGCATTTTATTATCTGCCAAGTACCTTTATAGCAGTGTTTGCTAAGAACAGTTTAATGACAACACACATCTGCCATTATGTATGCAATAAACAGAGCTATTGGAAAATTACTGGTAATAAGAGATGCTACAAAATCATTTACTACATGCTTTAAGTGCTCCATGCTTTGCTGTCTAAAGCACAGGTAGCAGAATATATTTCTTTTTTATTTTAGTGAAGATGTTTGATGATGATTATGTGTTCAAGGTTTGTTTAAAAAACTGCAATTGTGTTGTTGCTTTTTGAACTGTCCAGACTTCCTGAGTCTGCAATGTAATGCTGGATAACTACTGAGAATAGATTTTTCTTAAAGGACTGATGGTCCCCAGAGGTGCTTACATTAGGAGAAAAGCCTTTGCTGCATTGTTTTAATGCTTTTAATTCCTGCTGCATGTTAAATATTCAGACTTTAGTCAAAACATCAGAATCATTTTTTTGATTTCATGAGATCAAGTAAAACATTAGAAATCAGACATTTCTGGCTAGCTCATCTATTCATTGACTTTCTAGGACAAAATAGGTTCCTATTATATGACTTCCCAAAATGTCTCCAAAGTGCAGAAAAAAAAGATTCCACCTGAATTTAGAAAAAAGTACACACAATCCCTTTATATCCATTTTAATTTGTTCCTCACTAATTGTATAGTAAAATATCCATTTAAGGCATGTTAGCTTTTGCTAAGGGCATATGTGTGAGAGGGTGGTTTCCTCCCTTGCCATCAATCCATTTGTAACATCTGTGGCTGCTCCACTGCTGGCATCAGCAGCTACTACTATGGTATATGCTGTATGGAATTCTTCTGCTCAAGAAACACAGGCCTGGGCTTTCTGTGCTTAGATCCATTTATCTTGTCCTAATGAATGGGTGTCAGAGCAGAAAGCTACTGTTGGATGCATAAGTTGTGTATTATTCTACTGTACTAGGATTTCATGTATCCTTCATCTCTGAATTCTTTCTTTGCCTTTCATGGGGTAACTTCTGTTCTAACAACCAAAGGATTCCCAAGATGCTCATGAGATGATGTGCTAGCTCCAGCAAAGACAGTGCAGCCAAGGTGGGGCTTATAAGGGAAGCGAAACAATATGAAAGAACAATTTCAGAGCCTCTCACTTCTGTGAATTTATATTATGATCCTTTCCACTCATCACAACTTTATTGCCCATAAATGTGTATATTCAGTCAAAAGCCACTCTCAAGGTAAGTTGTTTCCAGGACAAGTGATGGAATTTTGTTTCCTCGTAATGCTCAATATCCTCAGTAATGAAGAGTTCAGTTAATTCTGCAGTCAGGGAGATTAAATCTTTTTGGGAAAAGATCATTTCATGGTCTTTAGGCTGTTGAACTTTAGCTTCAAAGAGTCTTACTGATGTGACAATCTCCAACAGCATCTGCTGAGCAGCTGGAAAATCTGAGACCATATAAAAATCAGCTGTTTGTCTCCTATATTTTATAATGACATGAGTATGATTTTTTATTTGTGTGTTCTTTCCTGTTCCTTCATCCTCTCTCCATCATCACATGCTCTTGATGTATGCAGCCTCTCCTGCCTTCCATGCTGCATGTGAATTTTTTAGTACCCCAGGTGCTCTTTATGTCATCTGAATATGGTAACTGATGGCACAGAAGAAGATAATTTCTGCTGGTTTTCTTTAAACTTCTGTGGTTCTGGCTGTTTATTGCTGAATGTAGCTTTCAGAAGGTCCTCCCACTTCAAGAAATATGATTACCCAAAACTATATTAGATTTTCTGCTACTGTCAGCTCCTCTAAAGAGCACTTGAACAACAAAAAAGCTGTTGATGGGTAGATGAGGAAGAAATTTGAATAATGGTTTTTGGCATCTTTTACTTTTCTCAGTGTAGGCCTTCTCTAGAGGGCTAATATTGTAGTGGTGAATATGTTTATCTGCTGGTTTATAAATGGCAACTTAGAACAATGGCTTGTCCTTAATGCAAGCCACACAAAACACCCTATCTATAAGGCAAAGTGCAATGCTGCTCAGATAACTCTCAGTTTAAAGGACATATCAGGTCAGTTTTTCCTGAATCACAGTGTATAAGGGGAAGATAGAATTTAGAAAAACTTGGATCATCTGAGGGGCATCAACAACAATCTCCCTAGGCAACCTATTCCAGTATCTAACTACCCTCATGGGGAAGAATTTTTTCTAATATCTAACCTAAATCTACCTTTTCTGAATTTAAAATCATTACCCCTTGTCCTATCACTACCCTCTCTGGTGAACAGCCCCTCCCCAGCTTTCCTGTAGGCCCCCTTCAGGTACTGGAAGGCTACTACAAGGTCTTCCTGGGGCCTCCTCTTCTACAGATTAAATACCCCCACTGTCAGTCTCAGCCTGTCTTTGCAGCAGAGGTGCTTCAGCCCTCTGATCATCTTTGTGGTCCTTCTCTTTACCCTTTCCTACAGGTCTATATCTTTCCTGTTCTTGAGGCTCCAGAGCTCTATGCAGTATTCCAGGTGTGATCTCAAAAGAGCAGAGAAAAGAGGCAGAATCACCTCCCTTGCCATGCTGGCCATACTTCTTTTGATGCAGTCCAAGATCCAGTTGGCCTTCTGGGCTGCAAGTGCACACTGGCGGCTCATGTCAAGTTTCTCATCTGCTACCACCCTCAAGTGGTTTTCCTCAGAGCTACTCTCTATCCATTCTGTCCTCCAGCCTGTATTTGTGCCTGGGGTTGTGCTGACCCAGGTGCAGGACCTTGCACCTGGCCATGTCTAACTTCATGATGTTGGCATGAGCCCACCTGTCCATCCTGTCAAGGTCCCTCTGGATGCCCTGCTTTCCCTGTCAACCACACCACACAGCTTGGTATTGTCAGAAAACTTGCTGAGAATACACTCTATCCCACTCTCTGTGTCTCCAACAAAGATGTTAAAGAGCACTGGTCCCCATACTGACCCTGAAGAACACCACTCTTCATTGCCCCCACTTGGACACTGAACACACCTCTCTGGGTGTGGCCATCCAACCAATTACTTACCCACCATCTGGTTCATCTGTCAAATCTATGTCTTGTCTGTTTGGAGACCAGGATGTTGTGTGGGATGGTGTCAAATGCCTTGCACAAATCCAGGTAGATGTTGTCAGCAGCTCTGCCACTATCCACAATCCCTGTAGCCTTGTTGTAGAAGGCCACCATACTGGTCAGGCATGGTTTGCCCTTCGTGAAACCATGTTGGCTTTCACCAGTCACCTCCTTGTTTTTCATGTGCCCCAGTAGATTTTCCAGGAGGACCTATCTGTTCCATGATCTTGCCGGGCACAGAGGTGTGACTGACCAGCCTGTAGCTCCCTGGGTCTTTTTTCCCCTTGTTAAAAACAGGGGCTATGTTACCTTTCTTCCAATCAGTGGGAACCCCACCAGACAGCCATGACCTCTCAAATATGATAGACAGGGGCTTAGGAGCTGCATCCGCCAGCTCCCTCAGGATCTGTGGGTGGACCCCATCAGGTCCCATAGATTTGTGCACCTTCAGGTTCTTTAGATGGTCACAAACCTGTTCTTCTCCTACAGTTCCTTCAGACTACATGGTATCTTCGAGTCTGTTATTGCTCAGTGGCTGATCTCAGACCCTATGGACTCGTTACCCCCCCTTCCTTTCCATACCCTTGAATCAGAATAGTAGATGTTTCTTCTGAGACTGTCAATTGTCCCTACATTTTGTGGGAATATCTTGATTGAAGTGTCCAGGATGAAGTAGATTCATTTGTCATGAAAAATTATTTCCAATATTTAAAATTACTATATAGACCTTGGAGATGTTATCTGTGAAATTAGCTTTCTCTATCTCTCTGCTTTGCCCAGTCAAGGCCATCAGGCTGAAAGACAGGCACTGGCACAGTGCATTATCTGTTTCATTTCTTCTCTATTAATTTCAGGGTAAGAATAAAGACTTGCCATTCATGATGGTTCCTTAATTGGCTCTCTGTCCATGTAGAGGTAGGCATTTGCCCCTTGGACACTGATGGATTGGATGAGGCTATTATGTGACTTGGAAAGGGTATGCAAACGCACAGCCATCACCACAAGCATGGAACAGTCCTGCTTGGCCATGTATATTGGCTCAACCAGATCTGACTGGTTTGTGAGCCTTCTCTCATAAGTGGTTAATCCTCAGAAAAGCTCACAGGGTGGTGCTTGCTGAATCTGCTGCCGGTAGGTACCAGAGTCCAAGGTGTGGTTCTCCAGAGGAAAATTATTCTATCATTCTGCTAAAATGTCTGAGAATAAAAGATAAAATTCATATTTATTAACTTCCATACATACTCATATTTTTCTATGTAATCAAGAACAAGGAGGTTAAAATTGGGAGATAATGTGAAGAAGAGGGGAACTTTATCCTGATGAATCAGATCTTAATATGAGTTTCAGAGCCAGATCCTGCTTTATGATGGTTATAGGTGGTCAGTAGGTAGATAGGAAAAATGTAAAACTCAGGAGATATCTGTCACATTAATGCAAAAGTCAACTCACAAAGAGACACAGGAGAAGGAAGGATGTAGAAGAAAAGCAGCCTCAAAATAAATGATCTTCTCACTATGCTTCCACTTCTTATGGCCTGAATTTTTTTCTGAAGTTCTGCCTGTTAAGGTAGGGCCCTTTTGTTGTCAGCCTGAGCCCTCTGGGTGGTGGTTTCCTACCACCCTAATCTTGTGTTCGTATGAGTAACTTAGCATTTTTCAATTTCTGAACAAGGAAGAATTGTAATTATGTTACAATACCACTAGAGGGGGCAGAAGGAGAGGGCAGGTTGGAGGAGATTATTGTTGGAAGTTGTGTTGAAGCACCAGAGCGTAGGATTCAAACTGAGTGGTATGGAATCAGACTTTTAAGTCTGACTACCCCAGAACCTACAGGCCCCATTTGAAACTGCAGATAAAAGAAAATGATATTTTAAGTAGTGATTTTTTTTACCCTCTACCTTGCATTAAATAAGTTGAAATAGAAAACGGCAATTCAGCCATCAGCTGAAAAGCATGTTAGATTAACAGCTTTTGGAAGACCTAGGTTTGTGCTCAGAATAAGAAATACAGAAAGAGTAGCTACTCTGTATATATCTTATTCATCTCTTGGTATTTGCATAAGAAATTAGAAGGTAGGTCAGTCTTCCTGACCTGCCTTATCTTTGATAGAGATGCAAAGTACAGTGGTGAAAAGAGGAACTCTTCTTCTATAGCTCTGATTTTCTCTCCATTCCCTGTGTGACTGCTGAAGAGAGAGTGAGGCATGGAGCAGCTTAGTGCACCCAGCCAAGGGAACAGAGCAAGGGGTTTTGAGTGAAGGAGAATAAAATGGAGGTTGTGCTGCCTGTATCAGCTGCTATGTTAGGACAACTGATTGGCAAAAGTCATGTGCTTGCTGAGTAGTGAGAAGGAAGCAAGGAAATAGAAGAACATCTGAAATATTTTAGTTTTGTTGTTTTTTTTTGTAGGGATCTGGTTACTAGCTATGGAAACCTAACAATCCAGTGCCTCGTCATGGAAACATCCAAGTTTTCCCCATTTTTGTTACCAATTAAGTTCTCTTCTGTTGCAGTCTGATGTAAACTCCAAAAGCCACTGCTACTCCATTTCTGCTGGTCAGCTGTCATGTCCAGTTTTGCAAATCTCCTTTATTCTACATTTGCATTTGGTTGTTCTGTCCTCTGTAGGTCTGACCAGTGCTGAACTAGAGCCTTTCCCTCCCTATCAAGTGTTACCTGAGGCTGATTTCTGACTACAGCCAAGATGCTTTCCTCAAAGCTGTTTTTAATAATTCCACCTTTTCTTCTTGTTGAACACAGGGTTGGTGAGCTGAGGCTGTGGATAAAGTAAGGCACAGGTAGTAAGGCAGTTCACTTTTTACCAGTCCCAGTCTGATGCAGGGAGCACCCTTGTGGTTTGAGGAGCTGCCTTTAGCCACTTTGGTGCACAGGGTGGAAATTGTCCAGAGCTCAGCAGGATGGAGATCCACTCCTGTCCCAGTCTGTCACCCTCCTTTTTATTGAGGCAACTTTACATTTCTGTATCTTGTTAAAACACATGCATGTTATTCTCCTAAGTCTTCTGGGTTCCTTCTGCAACCTCACTTTCCAGTCTGATCAAATATCACTTCCATGTCTTGTGCCAGAAGAGAAAGGAATGTCCTGGAGATTTCTTGGGGTATAGGAAAAGGGTACAAGGGAAGGAATGAATAGATCTTTGTCAAACAAAAGTCTGGGATCTTTTCCTTGTGTAATTTTATAGCCTGCAAGCTTTTTGGGTTAATTAGGCAAAAAAAAAAGGATTAGAGTAAAGAGAACCAGAAATTATTTATCATGCTATTTTCTAAATGCCTCACTTTGATTTTGCTTTTCTTTTTAATTTTTTAATTTAAAGTCAAAGGCACTTGTGCTGCTTTTAAAAACTCAAAACATAAAGGAACACCACAAATAGCCATGTAGAAGAGTAATGAATCCAGCAGACAGAAGGACTTGTGTCCCAGCAAAAAAAAGCAAAAAAGTGTAGGCTGGAATCAGTATTGACTGTGCAACGTGCACGGTGCTAATGGACCTGCAGAAGAAACAAGAATATTGCAGCCATAAAGTGAAAACCTACTCTGCTGTGAATACAGATGAGGGTAAAAAAGACAGTGCTTTTATGAGGCTGCTTTTGCACACATGGCCTCTTGAGCTAACCTGCTTAAAAAGTCAAAGTGTCAGGATGTAGAATAGCATTCAACATCCTCATTTAGCCATTTCTCCCCAGGCTGATTTACACTGCTGTGATTTCTCTTTTGTTTTTTAATTCTGGTTGGTGATGATTTGCTTATTTGATCTATTCTCTTTTAGGCTGATTTTGGTAATTTTCACTTGGTGTTTGGTTGGGTTTTCTTCTTGTTCTGTGTTTTTGTTGTTTGGGGTTTTTTTGTGGTTTTGCTATTGTTTTTTGTTTTGTTTTGTTTTGGTTTTTTTGTTTTTTACTTAGAAAAACCGTAAAAGTTAAAATGATGGTCACTTACCCTTTGTGTTTGTATGCGTGTGTTGCCTATGGTTCATACCTTAGTCCAAGCCACCAGTAAAGCCTAAGTCAGTAAGTCTCCTAGGAGAAGCAGCTTTGAAATAGCTGCCATGTCCCTTCTGCTGAGAGTTGATTTTTCCCAGACACCTCACTGATCAGATTAGGGAGGTATCCACTTGATCAGTGTGCTCCATCAAAGTGCTGATCAACTAAATCCTGTCAAAACTGTGTGGCACCCTTAGATTTCTTCTCTCATGTGGATCACTTGAAAGAGCGTATCCTGTTTGGCACAGAAGAGATTGTTAGTGCCAAGAGCTGTAATTCAGCATCCATTTGGGTGCCTGCAGATGGCTATGGATTTTTCTTTTCCTGCTTCAGCATTGCTTCTGGATTACATACTTGAGCAACTCCTTGGTGAAGGCTGCCTAGGATGGCTTCAGAACAGGAAGGAGGACCACCCAGATATAATTGGGAGGGGAGATATGGGGGTCTTGGCGTCAGATCTATTTGTTTGGAACTGAGATGTGCTCAGCACTGAGGTGAGACAGAAGTGCTCAATCAATGAACTGCAACCCATCTGACACTGTTGATGAGGCCATCTTTGCACTGTGGCAATGGAATTGGGGCTATTCTCTCCTATAGGGATGAAAGGCCTACCAAATATCATAGTCTTACCCCTCTTTCTGTAGAAGCCAGAAATGCAGGTTCGGGTGATTCTTTTTATCCTTGCATACAGGTAGCACATGGAAGAGCCTCCAAGCTTACAAGGAACAGGCAGTCATAGCTGGGAGAAAGCCAGTAAGTTGCTGACCTGTCTTCCTCTGATAACAGGCTAAATAACCCACATTTAACTGGTTTTAGTGTGCAAAATAAAAAGTCTGTGCATACAAGTGTCATTTTTGCATATATGCAGTGTTTTCAAAAAGAGGTAGATAACATTATCTCTTTATGTTTTGGGAAACCATAATACAGAGCAATTAAGGTATCTATAGAAAGATTCAAGATTACAAAAGTAATTAACGACAGACCCAGGCTGAGACATTGCTTTTACTTTACTGGGACAAATGTCTGAGTCACTTGACTCTTTGTTCACTTAGCTACTTTTTCCACCTTGAAAAACTGTCTAATGTCTCAAATAATACTTGAAGATCTCTACAGGCATGGTGATATAGTCCTGGAATATTTGATTAGCAGTTCCTATAAATGCATACTTATATAGTGATAGGATAAAGATAATTCATATCAGGACAAGGGTTATATATCTTCTCCTCTCCTGTTTTCTCACTCTGAAAAGCACTGATGAATCACTTTGGCCTTTCAGCCATGCAGTAATGAAAAGCTGATTATGGTACAGCTCCCCATGGGTGGGCTTCTCTCTTATCTGGCATTGCACTCACTCAACTTCCCTGTGTGGCTGGCCAGAATCCAGGGCACTCCAGCTAGCTTATACATGGAAGAAATTAGTAAAGATGTGTTTATAAGATAAAACTGAAGTTGTACAAACCTTAACTAAGGGAACAAATAAACATAAAAGACATGTTACCTGACAGAGAGAACTAGAAGACACAGTGATTTCCCCTAGACCAGGGATAAAAGCGCACAACAAATGCTTGGAAATCTTGCAAAGATGCTTCATGGGTGCTGTTCAGAAGGTGTGTTGTGGTTTATTGGGTGCAGAGCTCTCTGTGCTACAGTGTGTGGAATCCTGCTATCTTCACAAGACTGTCTGCTGACTGCTCCGGTGGCAGGACCCACAGGTGAACAGTGTGAATGAACACAGGCAGCTGTGTCATCTATATTCAGCATCACTGCTGGGTTAATGAGTAGGTTTGATCAGGGGTTCCCAGAAACAAAGCCTTGACATATATGGGACATCACTAATTCACTGTGTCACAAAAATATACAATATAGACAGGCCTTGGGATTCTCTCTCTGGCTCGTATGACTACGAGCAAGTTCATTTTTCTGTGCCTTATCTCCCCCAGCTGCAAAAAACCCCAGATACGTGAGACTTTCCTAAATCATAGAAGGCTTGCAAGGTGAAAAATTAATGAATCGTTAAGACCTTTAGATTCTAGGATGAGAGAAGTTGAAGACCAGTAAAATGTTAAGTTTTATTAATCTCTGACCTTCTGTTTCATAGTTTTCTTGATCTTAATGGACATCCTGGTACATTTCTACTTGGTCAGGTAGGAAAACTGACCGAGTGATTGATATTTATTGTTGTGTCACCTTATTAATTTTCCTATTGCTAGTTGACACATAGTATTTTATTTTTCAGCAGTAGAGAAATGTGGACAGCTTTTGGTCTTTTGTATTAATAACTTGAGTTTATATCCCCAAAAGAACAACATTTCCCAGACCCACAATGTTTCATAAAAATCCTTAAAGGTCAGAGATTTTCTTTTAAAATAGCAGTGACTTTCTGTCTTTTGCTACTTTTCTATAACCACAGTGCTAATGCAATCCTTGTGCGGCTGTTGAGACACAGTGCTGGATTTTTTTGAGGTATACAGGCAACCTTTTGCAGATCAAATGCTGTAGTACTTGAACCACTCAAGGGGAAAAACTTTCTAGTTTCTTTGGCATTGAAAAGGAAAAATTATTCATTGCCCTTTATGAAGCACTAAACAAATGATGAGATTTTGTATGGGGTGTCTGCAATTGGCTGAATGTATTTTACTTGACAGTGATATGAGGTTTACAGAGTACACAAGAAGGGAGCCTTAAATAGTTTTACACGTTGACCTTTGCCAAGATAATAAGCCTGAATATCAACTCCTTACCAGTTAAATTGTGTACTAAGGAAGGGACATTGAATACTGGGCTACTGGTGTGCTAATGAGAAGTATTCCTGGGCACATGAGTAGAAACATATATTTAAGAAGCTGGGGCAGGATTCAGGTAGTCAGTAGTGCGTACCAGGTAGAGGATGTGCTAGTCCCCTCTCATAGATGCAGCCTTGATTTTGCTGCAGCCTTGAGCTCGATGCCCACATGAATATGAAATTCACCTTCTAAAACCCGCTTCAAAGTTTAGATGCCAAGTAGCATCGGATGTGGTCATACAGCTGCAGGGTGCTGATGAGGCACTTTGGTGCTCTGCCTAGTGCCTCTACTTTTACAGTCCCTTCTTTTCATTAAACAGAAACTCCTTTGTTGCCAGACCCTAATTTGTTTGCAGTTCTGTGCCTTAATCTCTTCTCATGTCTAATTGCTCACTGGATGTCCTCTGCTCTGTCCAAGAGTTTTGCAAGTAACTATGCACCTAGATCCCTGTATTCGTTTTGCTGGCAACCTTGTTCCTTCTGAAGAAAATGCTGGTGCCTTGTTTAAAAAGTGTGGAATCTTGAGAGCTTCTTAGATTGTACATCTACTACTGTGAGGATTTTTTAAATTAGATTGATGATGTTCTATTGAGCTGTGTCAGGAGTGAATGAGGAAAAAAAAGCACAGTGATTTCCTCTTCCAGATACAGATGAAATTAGGGAAGTATGACAGTCCTGCAGCAATCCTGCTGGTATCGGTGCCTTTGTTGAAGCACAGCTGTGCCCAGCAGCTGGTCTGGAATCAGGGAACCAGAAAATTTGCACAGTTAGCAGATATAAATAGAGAATCTGTAACTATGAGAGATGCTTAACTCTGCAGTAAATAAATCCTAGTCCAAATAAAAGGCTAATTGAAATCTTAAAACACTGTCTTGTGCCTCAGTTCTTCCCCTTTTGAGTCTCTGCATAACTTGAAAGAGAAACGTGTTATATCTACAGCATCTTGCCATCTATGTTTCAAGTGACGTCAAGAACTGTCCCCTTTCCCTTACAGATTTAGATTGTTTTGGGGCTTGTAGATTATTGTCCAGTTTCCAAAGGAATCTGTCTTATTTATTATTTTGATTCGTTTCATATTCTGAGAATTTTCCAGGGCCTGTTTAATGAAAAGTAGAACAAGGAGGGGGGTGGGGTGGGGTAGCTTATAGATCAGCCAAACCAGCAGTACAGTGGGGGTGGAACAGTATTTCAGGGCACTGGGTTGTGTCCCTGCACTGCTGTGACATTGCAGTGTGACACTGGATGAAATGGCTCCTATTTCTGTCTCAGTTTTTCCTGTGAAATTGGGCAAGTTCAAAAGCCATTCCTGACAGCATCTTAGTGCTTCAAATTGTGCTGAGGACTTCAAGTCACAGGAGTTGAGGACTGGAAAGCCATCCTATTAGGTAACCTACCCTTTTCACTGTTTGGACAGAGCCTGCCACTGCTTCTTTTAGGAAACAGGTTGTTCTTTGTGCAGTTTGGTGTAGAGAAATGACGGTATTTTGCTGTGTGTCTCTGCTTTCTCTTCCACTCCTTGAGGAGCCACACTGCTGTCTCTTGAAAAAACACATAAAAAGTATTCCCCAGCACTGGCTGCATAAGTGAGGAGCCAGATGCTGTCTCCTTTACCTCCTCTGCCACCTGCCCCCAGAGTGTCTGAGCAAATGCATCAGCCCTTGGAGCCCACAGCCTCTGCATCCACATCGCCTGCTTGGCTCATGCAGAAGCTCCTGTCTCATTTGATTTAATAAATTCCTACAGGCAACCCCTTGTTGAAAAAGCTTTACACTCCCTTTATCTTCAAATAGACTTGAAATATATATCTGTTCCCATATTACATCTCCAAGCTTTTCCATCTCCCACTCTCCCCCTGCACATTCTCAGCCTCTCCAGGAGCCCTCAGAAGAAAGCAGAGCAAGCTGTACCATACAGCTGTTGCATTGTAACACTCAGGATCATGACTGAGCCCTGAGTAAGAGCCTATGAATCGCTTTAAATTGAAAACAGAGAAGTGGCTTGCTCTTTGTGCAAGAGAGGCTACGTGTCTGCTTCTGTGAGTGAAGAGCTTAACATCCCTTTACTCCAGAGATACAGGGATTGATGGATCATTTATTAAACTATGAGTTTTTAAACTCTTGAATGACTTTTTTAGTTTAAGATAATAAGTTGGAGACAGTTCTATGAAGGAAGCATTCCTTCTGTGTGTATCTGAAGTACTCATCTTCCATCATGTCAGTCTGACAGCTTTCACTTGCCCTCATTTCCACATTAAAAAGGGGAGTAAATTCAGCTGTCTTTAGTGGCTGTGTAGAATTAGACTCCAATGACCTGTCAAAAGTGGACTCCAAATATATCTATGCCTGATGCATAATATCCTCAGTACAAGAATTGATTATGTTTTATTTTTCTGATTGCAACCTCCTTTTAATATAGTGGTTTTAGCTTTGTAATGGTTTCTTAAGTGAGGATCTAAAGATATATTGCTGAAGGGAGGTAAATGACATTCTTCTCAATTTCCAGGTCAAATAAAGGAAAATCAAAAACTGTCTTGTGGAATAGATCTCAAAAGTCCTAATTTTGTGCCCTTTTGCTTTAGATAATAGGCAAGTATTTTTAAGGGCTCAGTGAAAACATAATAAAGAAGTTCTATTAAGTATTGTTTTACCAAATTGAAGAAGGAAATAAATCTAGCCTGTTTGGACTAGATTTCTCTGATTTTGATGCATTGCAAAGCTTAAAATTCTGCTGATACTTGAATGACTAAGAAAAATTATTTGGGAGCATCAGCATCAGATCATGATACAAATTAAAGGTGTCTATAAGGAAATCACTTTGGTCCTGGAATTGCTGAACTGCCCAGTAAGTCAGTATCAGTGGCATAATTTAGCTTTTTGAACTTGGTTGCATTTCTACACTCCCCCAATTCTGGTAATTTTCATCAGAAGTTAAAAGGATGTTATCAATCTCCAAAAGAAAAAAAAATATCCAGAACTGAACTTTAGCTTTATTATGTTCTTTGTTATGCATCTCTTATCTGTGGCATAAAACTGGGAATAAAATCTGGCAATTTAAGAAAGTAATCACATCCCTGATGAAGATATATTTTGTCACTTAAAACACACACTTTTGCTTCACCAGCAGCCAGTGCTGTAGGAATCAGCATATAATTAAATGTTGTTGAAGAAGGTGTTTATCAGTCTGAATTCAAGACATATAGGCCAGAGCAGCATTTGTGGCCATGTGTGCTGGCTGCTAAACTCACTTCAGCGTTAGTTTCACAGTTAGATGGCAGTTTCACTTAATTTTTTATTTTCTCAATGTATGTTTTAAGCCTTTCTCTCCTTCTAAACTATGGAAATCTTGACTCTGCTTTCTGCATCATAGGCATCTCTGTGAAATTCAGTATCACATCAGAGTGATGCAGGTGAAATCAAGCTTTTTGCTTTTTCAGGACCCAAGAAACAGATGTCAATCTTTTTCTTAAATAAATAATGTAATCCAGTAATTAAAAAAATGAACTCTGATGCTGTGGAAGATTTGAACTGTGTGAATCAATCAGTTATTGGGAACTGTCTTCAATATTTGAATACCTACCTTTGCCTGTTTATAACATACCATTTTTTTTCAGAAAAAAATGTACACAACAGGTTCAACACTGAAGGGAAACCAGTTAGTTGCTCTACTTCTTGGATTAAGTATGTTCACCAGCCACAAAGTCTATATTCTTGTTGTGATTTTATTCAATGACTGTTTCCTGAAGAGCTGGGACTATAAACAGCTACAGAGAAATTTAATTCAGGAGTGATAGACATAAAAAAATTAAAAAATTAAAAAAATTAAATCCCAGGCCTCAAAATAAAAAAATGTGCCTGCATCCTGGGAATATTTAGATTGAGTCTTCAATGTTTATTTCATGAAACTCTCAATGAACAATACATGCAGATCTTTAACAAAATCAAAATTTAGAAGTTAGAGGGTTTTTTTTTTGTTCAGCCTCAATTTAAAAGTGCTCCCTTTGCATCTGAGAATCTAAGGACTGAACAGGCTTAATGGGCTTTTCTTCCTTCCAAAGTACAATACCTCTGAGCCAAAGCTGAACCACACTTACTTGCATTTGGTAGGATTTTTATAGTAAAATGGCACCTGCCTGGTGCCTGGCACAGAGATCTCACCTTGCCTGGTTACTGGTACTGTTGATCCAAATCCTATACTGATCTCAGATTGTGTCTTCCTGTTTGGGAGGGTGAGAGCTTTGCCTGTTTTCCTTTGGTTTTGTTTTTCTGTTGTGATTCTCCCTTTGTGGAGGTGATATTCAGCCTTGCTGACTCAGATGGGGTGTTTGTGCAGTGTCCAGAAGCAGCAACATGCTCTGGAAGACCATGTGGCTGCAGGTGTAACCATGTGAAACCAGGAGAAAGAGTGCAGTGTGACCAGATAAAATCCTTGTTGCTTTAATATAATAATAACAAAATAATATCAATAATAACAGAATGCTGTTTTGACATGATAAAATTGCTGTTAAGGCAAAGCCCTTTAACTCCTGTTGAAGATAAGGATATAGTGCATTTAGTAGCAGTGCGAGTTCTTTGTTTTGCTGTTTTCCAAAGTTGTTTGAAAATTGGAAGGAGAAAAGTTTGGAAAATGCCACAAAATTTGACTTGTGTTTTGCAGGTAGGAATTATAGAATGTGCTCTGCTTATTGCTTTGAAAAGGTAACTGGCCAGTTTTGCTGTTCTGTGTATATGCCTTTTACACAGAAGAAAGAAAATATGTAAGATGGGGGAAAAAGAAATGCCATATTCTGATGCCACAAACAGTAGGAGGGAGAAATCTGACAGGTGAAGTACATAAAGCTAGATGTTTTTAGATTATTTTTCACAATGTGATTTATTTCAAACTGAAGGTGTCCCAGTAGGCAGTTGTTACATTCAGGCTCAAAATGTTCCTGTTGTTATGAAATATTTTTTGTCTGAATAATTTCTGAAATTGTACAGAATCTTCCAGAATGTAAAAGCTTCTGGACTTTAAGTTCTTCTGTTTGCTTATATTGGCTTTGGTTTAGCTTTGCATCTCTCGTGGGAAGGCTTGTAGTATGGGTTCATGAATATTTTCCAAACTGGGGGCCATCTGAGGCCATCTGGGATATGAAGGCTTGGTACCAGTTTCCCATGCTGTTCCACTTAGTAGGCTTCAGCCCCATATAACAGCTGTGGGCTGTCCCCACCACCCCCATTCTGTCCTTACTGCAGAGCTTCCACTTGTTACCTCCTGTGCTTGGTTGTGTGACTCCTTTGAAATATGGGCAGATGTGAGGGTTATGGAAGTGGGACTGCTCCTACCTGCCCTTGCTTGTCTGACCAACACCTGAACCCTGCTCCCTGCAGCTGAAGGCTGCCTTTTCAGAGCTGCTGACTGCATTTCTCATGCCTTTCCTATGGGTGCAGAAACAGTCAGGATGTAGACTGCAGAAAGCCCAAGAGAAGAGGTTAGATATCACCTAAGCAATGTTAAGTTTTTGTAAAACTGAAAGAGTGCCTTCAGATCTTGTAGTTACCATCTTCCCCACCCTATAGTTTTCATTGGTAATGATTAATGGCTTTTATCACTATAGAGAAATACCATTAGAGAGAGTAGAAGAAAATGCCAGACTCTCCCCCCACCAATTCTTTTTTTGGCTCATATAATGAGGGAAGAGAAGAATTTTCATCTCTGAAGTAAACAAAATTTGCTGGTAGGACCAGTTCTAGTCAGGCTCTCTCAGAGCCTGGAAAACCTCATGATGGATTTGCCACAGCCTTTACACAAGTTAATCTGATAGACACGCTCCCATGTGCTTTTACCATGCTTTGTTAAATTGTGTTGGGCTCTAATCTAAGAATCTTACTTTCTCTGATACACTTCAGAGATTTGTCCAAATAAAACATGTGAAAACATTCTCCAGTCCTTCAAACATACATTTGAACATCTGGCCTTCCCCTAACCTTGCCATGGTTTCCATCTTTAAATGTTCTCTTTGTTCTGATTCATTCCCTTCCTTTAGTTATAGTGTTAAGTCTTACTATATACCTATTTCATATTCACATCAACAAGCGCTTATTTCTGTATGGAAATTGTGCATCTAATTAACTTTATGGGTAATTTTCAGCAAATAGATAGTGATTAACTGTCCTGACCTTACCTGTGATCCCACCCAGCTAAATGGGATGTCTTTTGCAATTCACTCTCCTAGTTCCATCTCCTCTGCACTTAAAGATCTGAGAGATGTTTTAGGTGAAACCAAACCATTCTTTCCACTGTGTAGAGCATTAAGACTGTGGCTGTTGACTTTTTTATCAAACACTAATCTGTTCTAAGAGATTGAACTTCCTGCCCACCACTGAGGTTAGCAAAGAAGTTGTACTTGTGATATGATTCTTTATTCCTTTCCCTACTCCAGACTTCCTCAGAACACAGGAAATCCTCCAGGTCATTCTAAACAGCAGTTTTAGGATGTGGAAAATCTGTGGTTAGGTTGAGACTACCACACTTTGGTTTTTCTCTGTCTAAAGTATTTCTGACCTCTGGTCTTTAGGAATGAGTGCTTGATGCTGGATTTCTTCCCGCTGTCCTTGGGACAAGGCTGTCAACTGTAGCATCCTCACTGCTGTTCTGAACAGTACAAGGGCTAACATTGGTGCAGTGGGGGAACCAATTCTTCCTTCCTATTTGAGTGACTTTAAGGTTTATAGTGGAACCTGTAGTGAAAAGGAGCCTTTTATCACCTGTCCTCTAATTGTGAAGTTCTCTCCCAGGCAGTTTTGCAGGTATGCTGCATAGCATTAAGTGAAGAAGTTGTATGGAAAGTGATGCCATGCAGGAATTGGAATCACTAATGTGTAAGACACTGAATTTTTGTTTGAGTCGGTTTACATGTCTGAGGAAACCCTTCTTCTTGATGGGCTGCATTTAATCTAACATAATTTGATGTCATTTTTCAGAAGTGTTGTAACAAAATATATCACATCTGGTTTTCTGCTAGGAATCTGGAGAGTAAATGTCTCTCTAGACTTCATTACAGTGGACAAAAGTGTTTTAAAGAGGATAAATAGGTTATTCAACATCAAAACTCTCTTGATTTGAAGTTTTCTGTTGTATCTAGTATAAAGAGAACAACGCAGGACATGGATTAATTCTCATGCCTTACCTGTAAGAGGATGCAAATGTCTTGATATGGGGTAATTATGTGGCCATGTGGCCACTTTCCAATTTTAATTAGGAGCAGGAGAGATCCAAGCATTTCAGCAAAAGTCATAGGCACCGTAGAAGATGTTTTGAAAATGTTCTGCACAGAAACAAAATTTTCAGTCTAAATATATTGTAATGTCAAGATTTGGCCTTGATTTGAATTGTAATAAGCTCAGGCCTCATGAATTATCTCAGTAAGTCATAGGAGCAGCTAAAGAAGATTCAGCTTTACTTAACCACAATGTCAGCATGGTGCTTTTGGACTATTATTGGACTTTTATTGTATTATGACTGCTGCCCTGAACTTCAAAGAGAATGAAATGGGCAACAAAATGGTGAACATGAAAGTTTAGGGTCACAGCTGCTGCCATAATTTATACGTTTACCATTCTTTTCACTGGAAGATCTCAGAACTTGCCAGCACTGACTAAACCTTCACAGCTCCCACAAGTAGGATTTATTATCTTTTATAGTTCCCATCAAGATCATTGGAGGCTCTGGGAACTCCGAGAAGAAGAAGATTAATGGAACTCTCTTGTCCAGGAATATCAATCTTAGAATTTAGAATGGAGGGTTTGGACTGGCTGCTGTTGTATGTAAATCTATCCATTGAATGCTAATGTATGCACTTAGAAGATCCTGCACCACAGCCTTGAGATAGGCTTGTAGGATTTTAATACCTATATATTTTTGCATCAATTTAACAAGGGTTTTGGTTTACGAATTGCTAACTTTGTCCTTGCTGAGAGATAGTGATTTTGAGAGAGAGAAACTGCACCTCATCATGGTTGGAGTCAGAGAGGGACAGCTCATGGACATTTCTTTGATTGTCTAAACAAGGTAATTCTGGGTAATTTTGGTCATCATTAGTACAGAAGAGTCATATATGCCTATGTTAATTCTTTTTTTCTTCCTTTTTTATGTGAAATCCTTTTTTCTATAAACACTTCTTCACAGGTATCAGAGTCATATAGTAGAATTTGGTCTGCGGGGCAATCATGTTTCAAAAGGCAGTGCCTATTAATTCAAAATAGGGCTTAATTTCTTTTATCTGATAGTGAAATTTACAGGCTTGAATGTGTATCTCTTGCTTCAGCTTTCATGATCTTGGCAGTATGAACTGCTATCCCATGCCAGCTACTAGTTTCTGCCTCTTTTTTCTTCGTTATCATGATTACAATAATTGAACAGTGGTTGCAATTAGCTGGGTGAGCAGCCCTGATGGTTGCATCTCTGCTGATGACTTTATTAGGAGTGGACAGAGCCTCTAGGATGTCTGGAAATCAGTGTCATTATTTTTGCACTATCTGTGCTGCACTGACTGAGCCTTGCTTTCAGGCAAGCACCACCTGGGATTAGTGGCTTTGCAAATGTTTTTGGGAAAAGCAGCAGCTTTGTGACAGGAGAAGAAAAGACTCTGAAAGCGCTTTCCCCCAGGTCCAAGTATTATAAAGTCAGCTTACTATATCTTATATTTTAAGTTTGGAAGTCATAGTCTGAAACCCCAAATTGCATGTTATCCTGTATTTTTGCACAGCATGTATGCTGTTGTTACCCTCTCCCTAATTGCTACCTGCTCTGTTGCATTGAGCTTCCCCAAAGATCACCTCTTTTCCAGCCTTTGTGAGTGCTGTAATATTCCCATTTCCATGAACCTGCTTGCCTTACATTAGCTATAGTTACCCAGCTCCTCTGTCTCCATATTTTCAGCATGACAGTCTCTTGCTTCTGACCCCTCCTAAATCAGAGACTTACTGGGCTGAAGAATTGTTGCTTTTTCAAAAACACTATGGTGTGTTTGCCTGTTATTTTTGCAGGCAAGTTCACCCTACAGTTTGTAGGCCCATGCTTTCTCTCTGTTCTTTGTCCTACTAAAGCACCTTTTCCAGGACTTTACAAAATTTAGGGGGTTTGGGCTATACAAGGAGAAAAAGAACGAAAAGAAATAGAGGGTTGTCTGGTCCATGCTGTGAACCTTCTTTAAACCAACAGACAGAGGCAATATGAATTACTGGTTTTCTTTTCAGTATTCAAAAAACAGAACCGAGGGGAGGTTATTTGTGCTTTTACATAAGGCTATGAATGTAGTTCACATTACAGCCTCTGCTTTTCAGAGATGGTAAGCTGGTGAAAAGGGTCTCTTTAGTAGCTTTGCCACATCTGTGGATTTTATAGCAGAGCCCTCATCTCCTGGAAATTTGAGGAAGTAATGCAAATTTTACTGCTGAGAGCTACTCTTAAAATCTTTTCAATTTCCACCTGAGAGTCAGCAGCCCCTGGGAGATTTTTGCAGTGTGTGACATACCAGTTGTACCATTGAATGCATCCACAACAGTCGGATAAGTTTAGTAGTGTCATAATATGTTTAGTTCCTAGTTGTAATTGGTCTGAGAGAATTCGACTGGGATAAAGAACTTGCCCAAGGACATATATGCAGTGCCGACAGGAGAGCAAAGTTTTGAATCTTCTGTTTCTTCAGTCTTGACAAGCTGTAGTCAGCATTCCCATTATTGTGATAACTCACAATGAAAAAATCTTTTCCGTCTCAGATCAGTAGTAACTTGCAGGTGTAAGGTGGTACCAGTGAAGGGGTGCAATATGCAGTAAAATTCATGCATACTGACACTTGTCATAGAATCATTACATTCAAAAAGGAGCTCTGGAAGTCTGTCCCAAACAACTGCTCCAAGTGGGGCCAACTTCAAAAGCAGAATTTCTTGTTAAAGTCATTATTCATTTGAGTTTTGAATATTCCCAGGGATGGATTTTCCACAGTATTTCTGTTGCAGTGTGTGGCTACCCTTGTGTAATTTTTTTCCTCATAATTTTCTGGAATTTCCCTTAGGGCAAATAGTGACGCCTCTTTTTTTCACTGTACACTTCTGAGACAAGGCAAACTCTGTGTCCATGGTAATCCCCCTTTCTTGGAGAACACTACAGAAAAGACAGTGATCAGATGCTTCATGCAGCTTGAAAGTGCCATGAAATGCAACTGAGAAATGTTGGAAGTAAGCAGAAGTCACATCACTGTCTAAGTTGTACCAGCCATGTACTCAGCTCAGACTTACCATTTTAATAGCAGAGTTCTCCAATCTTTCCCTTTTACTCCTTGGCTTTGAGGAAAATTTTTTCATATACCCTTAGCCTTCTTGCCAGTGATTTCTTCCCATATAATTGTACACAGCTCTGTAAATGTTAGAGTGACATTTGGAGTACTTTTGAAGAGCCTATATGCTCCTTCTTGGTTCCTCTGCATCTCTGCGAAGCTTCAGTATGGCAGTGTAGCCTTGCTTGTCACCTCCCAGGGCTAGCAATAACATTTACAAGCTACAGTTTCCTCTAGCTGCAAATATTTCCACTGTGCTACTCAGTGCTCCTATATCTCCTCCCTAGCCTGTTTTTTTTATGATCATAGCCTGAAGAACAAAGATGCAGAATTTATTTTATTAGATGACATTTGCCTTTCATTGTGGATAAGGTGGGGTTTTTTGGTTTTGTTTTGGTTTGGTTTTGTAACTCCCCACTTCACAGCACCCATTTAATTAACTTACACTCTGTTTTCTGTGATGATGACAGAAAATTACGTACCCAGACTGATGCTGATGGGAACTGGTACATACTTTTAGTAGGGTTGATTTTGGATTAAGAAAAAAAATAATATGTGTAGTTCTTGGAAAAAAAAAAGGCTTTCATTCAAAACCAATGTTATTTCAGTGTCTAAACTTTGTGAATTCAAGCTTGTGAATAAAGGGACATTATATTACTTGCACTGAACCCTGCATTTTCATACAGATGTGTTGCTTGGTTCTCTTAATTTTCTTTCTTTGCCAAGATTTTTGTATGTCTTCCATTCTGTGGATATTTAGACATGATTTTTTTCAGCATTGATGTTTCTGCTTCTTTTTGGAAAAAATTCAAAGGAGAGAGGCAGGAAATATATAAGATACTGGAACAGGGAGGACAGTGGTAGGAGAAAGAAGAAGTTGAAGAGAGGGTATTTATTCTATTCTGACTTTCTAGATAAATAGGTGTAGTTTGCACGTAAGGTGTTCTTCAGGAATTTCTTATTTTATGTGAACCAACCTGCACTTCTGAGCTATTTTCAGACTTAAGTGTATGTTACAAGTAATGAAGTACTTCAAATAACGTTATGAAATAAATTTTGCAAGGGTTTTAGAAAAATGGGTGGCCTATGTAAACATCTGCTAGCAATTTTTGTCTATTGCAGCAGCCTTATAAATGACAATTATTATTACTGTTCTGCCAGTATTCTTGCATCCCTGGAAATGTGATGAATGCCTTGAAGCTAGCTCTATTATCTCTCTCGTTTGCTGCTCATTTGGAAATGTTTTGTACACATTGTACTGATAAGGATGTCTTATGTAATTATTCCACTTTTAGTGCCTGTTTGTTCTTAAATGACGTATGCTATTTAAATTGCAGCATTTGAATTTAAGAAAGTAGTATAAAAATCAGGGAAGCCAGAGGTGAGAAGCAGAAGAGACAAATTTTAGAGAATAAAAGGTAGAAGGAGATGAATGAAAGGTATTCACTTAGTCTAGAACAGAATAAGAGAGCTGGGGTAATGGTGTGCTGAGCTCTGGGGTATGAAGGTCCTGTTTTAAAGAAGCTATGTACCCACCATCTGAAGGGAATTTGAAAGGAAGAAAAATCTGGATTGATGTTGCAAAAGTACTCTGGTCTGTGAGGGTCATTACGCACCTGCAAAGCCAGTCCATTTTCTTTATATTTCTGTTGTTGTATATTTGTAGGATTTAATGGTTTTATCTTTGTGAGTTTCCAGTGAATAACAGCTGATGATAGTTCTGTTGACATCCTGTCAGGCTGAAATCTTTGTAGCAGAATAAGGTTCTTATTAGCATAATAAACCTATTTGTGGCTGATTAGTATGATTATTTGCAGGTATTTTGATAGACTCATAGACCCCATTCTTATTTCTAACGTGATGGTTCTCTTTAGGCAGATATTTAAAGTGGTATTGTTGTTGCCCCTCTCAGTGCTAGTGAATTGCATTTACATCCCTTTGAGGTTTTCTTTCCTGTATGGCAGGCTAAGTAGAGGTGAGGTCCAGTGGCACCTAGATGGAAGACATCCAGGAAAAATCCATTTTGCTGCAAAAGGTGTTGTAGTGCATTTAGTAAATACAGACCATTCTTCTGGGTCACCGAGCGGTATAGAGCACAGTACCACCAGCTTCACACCACCAGGGCCTTTGGGACAGTGACAGAGACCCTGCCTGACCCTTAGAGTTTCCTGAGCTTGCCCATGGCTCAGGACCCCATGTCATCTCCATAGGTCTCCTTCAGCCTACCCAAAGCCTAGAACTCCATGTCAGCCCCAGTGGTGCTGCAGCCAGGCTGCTCTGCAGCTCCCCACAGCCCTGCCTGCTCACGAGCCTTGGCGACACAGGCCCATGTCCCATCTCTGCTGACATGGCCCTGTCTGAAAATTGTGACACCTAATCTTAGCCCTTGCCTGCGAATTGACTTCCTGTCAGACCCTAGGCCTGCCTTGTCACTGTAATGTTTCCTGGTTTCTGGTTGGACCTGGCCACCACCTGCAGGTCTCTCATGCTCACCCACACAGCCCTGGGCAGTGAGGATCTGTCCCCGGGAGCCTGGCAGCTCCCATCCTGCCAGGAGATATGTGAGGCTGTAATCATGTGTGTGCACTTCAAGTTCCCATAACATTTTTCCACCAAAGAAAGAGCATTATCTCCTGGATCCTCATCAAATTTCAGTCTGAGTGATTATATTTGGGCTTTCTAATTTACTTGATAGACTTCTGTTTTTGAAACTCATCTGTATGGAATCCACTTGGAGAGGAATGAGGATTTTCTTTTTGGGGCTTTTAAAATTCTGTGTGTTTTCATTTCATGTGTTTTGTTTTTTCTTTTTTTTTCTTAAGTGCAATTTTGATTTTCAAAACACTGAGAGTAGTGGATATGAATGCAAAAGAACTGTGGTGTGGGTTGCCTATACAGTATTTTTGTCTGTTTTGTGGATACAAAACTTTGGCACTTTTTCCTTACGGATATTTGAATTTTTTTTTTTTTTTTTTTTTTTTTTTTGAGTAGGTGTAGGGATTTCTATATTCTCCCATGGTTTGAAACCAGCATAACTCTTTCCTACACTTGCTCCTCACTGCGTGTCTCGTGCCTCTCCAGTTGGTGGTTCTTGTCTCTGGAAGCTCTGCACATGGGAGTGGGGGGTGACAGCTGACTTTTGCAAACATAGCTAGGGAGAACAGGTCATGTGTCCTGAACTGCTGCTCTTAGCAAGTTCAGCTAAACTTCTCATGAAGGGAGGATAATTTTTCCTTCTTTTTATGCTGTTGTCTTTCTGGAGATTTCAGGAGGAAAGCTGTATTATAGTTTGTGAGACAGGGAGAGGAGATCACAGGGAAGAACAGGAGAATATAGAAAAGCTGTAAGGAAGAGAAAAAGATGGCGAAAAATGGAAATCAATAGAAGAGAAAGGTTAGAAAGCAGGAGTAAAGAGCATGAAGAGGTCCTGAATATTTCTGTTCGTATTCTAAGAATGCGCCTGTTGCTGTCTCCCCAGGAGGTTTATGCAGAGCCTTGTGGGTTTGTGGGGAAGCAGCAGTGATTTGCTCCTTTGGATGATAAATATAAAATTAAAGCTGGCAGGATCTCAGAGCACATGACTGGGAAGCTAATCACTCCTAATGACATATTGATTTTCACAGAACTCTGGCATTATGTTACGGTGGTTTTGAATCAGCACCTGGTTTCTTCCTCTTCCCATCTCCAAGCTAATGGCAATGAAGCTTCTGGCTATGGGATTGCGAATGAATGCCCTTCTGGATCTTTTTGCCTGTACAAATCTGTGGGTCTCTGAAACATGGCTTCACCCATTACTTCTATGCATGTCTTTCTGGACATCCACGTATAATAGCTACCCTTAAAGTAGAGAAGTGGAAGAAATGTGTTCTTATTTTAAGATGGATAGGTGTGCTGCATTTAGGGTGCTGAACAAAAGTATTAGTCCCTTTGCAGATGGCTGAGGAAAATTGAATAGATGCCTGTATTCAGGCAGAAGCTTCCAGCATGGGTGCCTAGAAGGCTAAGGTCACCTAGTTGTTGTGATAGTGGTTAGGTTTTCTTGTCTGAGGACAGTAATTTTCTGCAATGGGATCACTGGAGCTGAAGGACATGAATTCTTTTTGAAGGGAAGAGACTCATTATTACCTGCTTTTGTTTTGTGATCTTTTAGTGTTTGCATAAAAATTCCTGTTTGCAAAGCACCTCATGCACTGTGCTGTGGAGATGGAAGCAGCAGACCTGAGGCACTTGTGTCACCTACTCCCCTTCAAAGTTCTGATATCCTCCAACCTCCTTCTCAATTCAGTGCTAGGGCAAGCAACTGTTTCATGCAAGGCACATCTGAGCTGAAGGCATCAAAAGAGCCATTTCATGCTTGACTGCATTTTCTAATACAATCCACAGAGAGAGAGAGGAAAGAGAGAAAGGAGGGTTTGTGTGTACATACACATTGCCTTTGAGTGTATGTATAATATACAGGACATTTAGTTCCAGCTTGCAGCTGTGGGTGGCAAGTAAGAGGTGCAAACGTGAGGGGGAAGAGAATTGGGCTTTGAAAAGAAGGAACAGTTCCCCCACCTTGAAAAAAGAAGCTTTATTTCCTTGTCTGTCTCTTGGCCAAGTGAAGATATGAGTCCCCAGGGTAGCACTGCCAGCTGGTACCCAGAAGGTGCATGTATGGCTGAGTGGGTGTTGTGTGTTGAGAGCTTTTTGTGTATAGACCATGGAAGTCTTCTTAATTTTTCTTCTTAATGGGTTTGCATGTCCCATGATCAGAGAGATGCTGCACACTGGCTATCGGTGTGGTGAGTCGCTGTATCAGAACAACCACAGTGATCCTCACCATATGTTTTGTAACCAGAAACATATCTTCTGTGCCACTTTATCAGCTTGATACTTATATCCTTATTTATCATCTCATTTGCATATTTATTACATACTGCAGTCCTGTTACTTGCCATTGTAGAACCAGTTGTAGGTCCTTTTCAGCATGGACATGTGGCTGTTCCTCAGTTTCCCATCATCTATACTACTCTAGCTTCTAACATCTAAACATTGAGAGGATGTAAGGATTGGCTCTGCTAACGTTGCTGTTTCCCTCTAGAAGGTTCACTCCTATCAGCATGAGTGACCTGGTAAGGCCTGGCTGAATCCTGCTGACTATGCTAGGACTAGAGGAAATGACCTGAAGTTGCACCAGGGGAGGTTGAGAGTAGATATTAGAAAGAATTTCTTTACTAAGAGAGTAGTCAGGCATAGGAACAGACTGCCCACAGGGGTGCTGGAATCACCATCCCTGGAGGTATTTAAAAATATGTAGATGAGGCACTTCAGGACATGTTCTAGTGGGTACGGTGATTAATATATATAATTTAATTGGGTTTTAATTTATTTTTATTTTATTTCATGTTATTTTATTTGTTTGTCAGGGGTGGATGTTGATGGTTGGACACTGTGACTTTAAAGGTGTTTTCTAACTATGACAATTCTGTGAAAATTCTGTGAAATATTGGACAAAGGGATGAAATATAAGGAGAATGTCTAGATTCCAAGTACATGTTGTTGCAGATGGTTAATTAGATGGGGTGTTAGCTTTTGGGAGGTATGTGTGGACTGCCTGGTGAGAATCCCAACCTCTGGAGAAAACAGCAGCTAAACTGTATCTGAACTTGTCTTTATTTTTTAGCTTCTGTATTTTTATATGTAGTTTGTGGAAATCATACATGAAGCAATCTCTACAGTTCTGCCTTTGGTAGGGGTTGGCTGTGAGAGGGGAAACTCTGATTTGTACATTGATATATTTATGTAGATTTGTAAATTTTGTGGACAAAAATGATTTGGAGCATATTCCCAGAGCAAAGCAATCGTTGCCATGCTGTAGTGTTTGCAGTAGTTCTATCACAAAACTTAAGACCCCCTTAGAGAAGAATATGGGTGTCTGTAGGCAAGACCATGAACAAATAGAGCACGTTAAATACTATAGCTCCTTTCCTCAGCCATTTTCTTTGGCATCCTCAGAGATCATAGAAAATATAATTTCTTTCCTTGTTTTTTCCTTTTTCCTTCTCCTGATTTTCACGGAAGATGTGAAAACCAGAGTCTTTGCCAGTCTTTTATCACAAAAAGGCCCTGTGCTAACACACTTGTCCCTGTGGATTGTGTCTTCATGGGTATGGCTGCCTCCAGTTGTGAGTAGCATGTCTTTGTGTTTGCTGCTTGTACTTTCCACATGGCATTGCTGGATGCAGTTAAACAGCTACTGTGTTTTTCCTCAGTTGTGTACTTATCTGTGGTGAGTGGTATGGTTTCTGTAAGCCCAGTATTCTGTGTTGGATGTCAGGATACTTCAGGACCGAAGATCACACCGAGGCGTAACTTCTTTTCATTTTTCCCATTGTTTGTTGATTCCTTGCAGAGGCTTCTATCTTGAGCTATGATGGCAGCATGTACATGAAGATCATCATGCCTATGGTCATGCATACAGAAGCAGAAGATGTGTCCTTCCGTTTCATGTCCCAGCGTGCTTATGGTCTGTTGATGGCAACCACCTCACGAGACTCTGCTGACACCCTGCGCCTGGAGCTGGATGGAGGCCGTGTCAAACTTATGGTCAATTTAGGTATCGTATAAAAACCTTCCACTGCTCCCTTCAGTATTAGTTTGGGTGTGTGAATAGTGTTGTGGTTTTTTTTAATAATTTTGTTTAAATTTTTTGGTTTGATTGGATTGATTTCTAAAATAATTGCTGAGACTTTCATAATGATATTGTTCTGCGGAGAGAAAATCTCTTCTGCATTGCTGCATGAAGTTTTGTTGTCAGTTTCTTCGTTATGGACACTGTTGGTTTTTAAGTCTTTAAGTTTCCTTTCTTGGTCTGGGACTGGTGAGCTCTGTGTGAGACATGCTGCTTGGTCCATCTTTTGATCAGTTACATCCCTCATTCATGCAGCATCACTCAAAACAGTCAAACCCAAATGTGGGAGGGAAGAAAAATGGATATGGTGGAAAGCAGAAGTCCCATGAATCCCATGTGCTTTACAAAATTTGGCAGTGTTTGATACAGCTTGGTCTGTTGTATTAAATTGCCAATTATTTCTATTTCCTAATTGCTACATATTTCAGCTTTTAGGGATTTTTATATATTAAAAAAAAAAAAAAAAAAAAAAAAAAAAAAAAGTCTAGGTTTTTTTTGATTACGTCTTTACTAAAATGAGGGCAACAATAATAAAGTGCAACCCCGCAATCCAAAGGGTTATGCTTTCCCAGGAAAAATTTAAGACAACTAGAGGTGGCTCCAACAACAGTGAAAAAAAAGAGTGACTGTGCTATTAGATTAGCCTCAGTCCATTTTCATGCCAGTCTTTAACTATTCAACTGAATGAAAAATAGCCTTTCTAAGGAATGTAAATACATGGGTTGAAGCTTTCTCTCACTTTTCAGTGGTGCAACTTGTTGCTTTCTCTGAATCCAGGAATATAACTTCATAAAAGATTCTGACTCAGAGAGACAGAACTATTGTGACAGTACAAAATGTTAAACCACTTCTAATATATAGGATACTCCATAGGAAGATGTGCATTTGCAGTCTATGAAAGCTTATGTGAGCTTTCAAAATTCTAAGCCCCACTGGAACAAGTTTTTGCATTTTTTGATTTAACAGTATCAGCATCTTCGAAGCCCTGCTATGGTGATATCAGGAGAAACCAGCACTGTGGTTTTGTAAGGGGCAAAAATAGTATTCAACACCAATACCTATAGTATTGGTTCTTAGTTTTTAACACCTTGACTGGCTAGATAGGGTAAGTTTATTTATGTCTTGCTGTACCATAAATGAACTTAAGTGATGATTGTAGGATTCGTTATCCTCACATGAAGAATATGTTGCCCAGCAGTTGTCCTCTCAGACTAACTTGTTTTTTAAACTTGTTTCTAATGTCCTTTTGGCTTTCAAAATACAAGTCAGACACTAATGTGTCATTGATGGTTTACTACAGGGACAAATGTGTAAACCAAGCTTTCAATGTTAACTGAAGGCAATTTTTGTATAGTTGCAGGGCCTGACGCAGTGTGTATTCCAGATTTGCCAGTTTTTCAGCTGGAAACTTTTGCGAGGTTGAATCTGCCCTTCAAAGTGACTATAGGATGCATCAGTGGAAACTTGTCAGCACTCTCCTTCCATGCCCAATTTCTATTCTCTTAGGATTTATAAAGCTGTCAGATACATTCCTTCATAAAGGTCTTTCCTTCTCTCAAAATCGCAATTTTACCTTGCTGCTGATGAAAGAAAATTTGAGGAGGAACTTTACCAGAGCTGTTTTCAGCTGTTTACTCTAAGTCACTAAGCTGTTTACTCCTTAACCAGACTGTTCATAGCCAAAATTACACAAACGAGAACCAAATCTTCATTATCTGACACTGCCAAAAGTCCCTTACCAGTGAGTCAGCAGCAGCACCTCTGCTGATGTATACAGACCTGAGTATGCTTGGTGCTGAATGTGTAAGCATCTCTCAAGTGTTTAACTCATGCCAGATATGTGTAAACAAAGACTGTTTTGAGTGGTGAGTTATTTAATTGTGCTTTTCCTATAAATCACTCAATACTGTTACTAAGAGCTGTGTCTTCTTTAATCTATTCCATTTGATGACTTACTATAATTTGTATGGTTATTAAGGTCTTTCCTATGTTGTTTTTTTCTTTCTTTCTTTCTTTTTTCTTTTATTTTTCTTTTTCTCCTATTTTTTTCTGTGTATTTCAGTTGTAAGGCTTTCCCATATGCCATATACATAGCCATGGTAAATCAAAAGATGGTATTCAACCCTTCAAAGGCCTGAAGCCTGCGGCCCGCACAGCAAACAGCCCTGAGAACAGAGTGTACAGAGCAGCCTGCAGGGGCTGGCATATCCCACCCATCCCCTCAGCACTCAGTGTTCAAACCAAACAGGGGAGAGAGACACCATACAGCAGGCATGGGTGGGCATGGGTCTCTGGGTGCTTGCTGTAGAAGGTGGGAGGGAAAGAAAGAGCAGTGATGAGTAGTTCTCTAAGAAAGAGGGGTGAGGAAGTTGTTCCAGAACTTTCCCATGTGGGTGCCTGAGGCACTGCAATCTGCATGGTGACAGCATGTCTCATGGTAGTTTGAGTGTTCACTGGGTGAAGATTAGAAGCCCAAATGTGATACAGATCTCACTTCTCTTGAGAAGGACTCTGAACAAATGGGTCTAGAGTGGAAGGAGAGAGAGAAATAAAGCAAATCATGGCTTGGGACATGCTTGGGAATAATTTATGATGCCGAGAAGATATGCAGAAAGGGAAAGAAATGGCTGGTCCAATAGGGAGATCCACTGTTATATGTTTCCTCTCATTGATGAGCAGGAGGGACCTTAGCAATGTAAAATACGTATAGCAGTTTTCAGGCAAAAAGAAACAAATGGTAGGAAACATGGGCCTAATTCACAGAGACTTCTGTCCACTACTAAAGGTATCTGTATTCAACCAGTAAATCCCTTGTGTTAGCTAATTCTGGTGGAGCTATTAAACATTTTGCTAGGAGAGGGTCTTTCGCTCATTTTCCAGGTGATGAGCTCTGAAAAACCTTTCATCTGAACACTAAGAAAGCAGCTTCTGCTTTACATTAGGAATAATAATGAAAGAAAGAAACTGTAAAAGGTCTTTCCAGCTCATCCTGCTCCCCATGCTATTAGAGGCTGCGTTTTCACTTTACCGTTGTCCTCCAGATTGCTCATCTGATTGCTGAACTGGCAGGTGATTGGATTTACAGCTGTTTAGGCATAATTACCTTCAAAACCTAAAGCAAGGGAAAACCTCTTTAGTCAGGAATGCAGCCAAAGCTAAATAAAGCACATTTCATCAGTAGAAGAAGATAACAAGACTGAGAACCCCAGATGATTATTACCAGAAGTCCTATTGCTCTGGTACTGTGCAGAAGGAATCCAAAGTAGTTTTTAAAATTATTTCTGAATTCCCCAGCTGCCGCTGTTTTGAGCACAAAGACCAGGGTAAACCTGCACCTTATTGCCAGGGAAGGCAACCTCTGACTTAGATTTGTAGTGTTTCACCAGTTTATAGGAAAGCAGGTGTTTTCTTCCTTTCTAAAAACTGATGTAAGAGGAAGAAAATAGCTTTGTGTATTAATGAAATTTTTTTTGGTTGCTTTGGGAAATGAATGAAGAAAACTATATTTCTATTTGATGGCAGTGTGGAGAGTATGGTGCAGCATCAAAGTAGATGCAATTGCCATGCAGAGTCCCTAGTGGCCCGAATGGACTAGGTCTGGTTTGGGTGCTGGTTCTTCTGAAGTGTGCTTGGGTGTTTCTGCCCAGCACCCTGTTGCATGTCACTGCAGAACCTTTGTGCTTGCAGGCTGGAGATCTAATAATGCCATGGTAGTTATCAGGGCAACCCTCTCAGTGGCCTGATCTCTTGTTCTTTGAAATAGAAATTTAGCAGCCAGGCCAGATTGGGCTACTCTGGTTTTCAGATTGTAACATCGATCCATTCACCTGGAGCAGTGACTCAGCCTTGAGGGCAAGGCCTGGGACACTGTTATTTCAGTATTGCTGATATTAGGTTAGATAAAAAATGAAAAACGCAGAACTTCTCTGTAGACATCACTAACACATCTATGGTTTTAGTTTCTTAGTTTGATGGATGTTGCTGAGGACTGGCCATGTTTCCCTTCCAGCACTTACTGTTTAGCCCATAAAAAATTTCCCTGTTGTTCCAGCTGTAACAACTCTCTTGATCTCACTTGCTTGTGGTGAGACTTGGGAGTCTCTCTCACTCTTGCTCTCACTCTCCATCAGGTCACAGTGCAAAGGTCCCCAGTATGTATTTCAGAGCTCCTCTTACTCCACCCAACTCCTGTAAGGGATATAGCCACCACTGTATGGTGGTTGTACCAATTGCTCCAGGGCTGTTTGCTCCCACTTTTCTGTTGCGGTTGACGACACATGACAAACCTAATCGCACAAAACCAAACCCAGATTTTCTCAAGAGAAGTTCTGCTTGAAAACAGACTGTCTCTGGCTATGCTGCTTCTGATTGGTGTGCCCCTGCTCATTACACCTCTTTATTTATGGACTTATTCTTACTCCTCTTCCATTTTTTAAGAACTGCATTTAGTTTCATCTGCTGAAATAACATAAAATTGGTCCAGTTAAACAGCAAACTGCATTATATTTTTCTGCCATACTGTATAATCTCTCTTGCTGGGCCATATCTCTGTAATAAATACAACTATCCCTGCTGGTCAAAGCTTTAGTTGTCCAGATAGCGTGTCCAGTAGCATGGTGCTATTATTCCTGTCCTTGATTTCCTGAGAGAAGGTCAGTATGGCCCAAAATAGCACTAATATGATAGCTCTCGCCCATATCAGACACCACAGTAATCCATGTTCTCAATGCTGTAAGAAGGCATTTGTAAACAAAAGAACCTCTTATGGATCATATCCTGAGATATGCTGAGCATTAGTGTGTTAAATGAGAGAAGCAATGCTCAGAAGCCCTCTAGCTCGGGCTCTCTTACAGCAACTTGTTTTCTTCATACAGACTCCTCCGTTACCATTTATTAGATTCCACAAGCATAACTCTAGTTTTTTTTTTATCACGTACTCCTCTTCATCCCTCCTTTACCTGTAAACTCTGAATGAAGCAGGGCCAGCAAAGGTTCCCAGATCTGCCACTTCACTGCCCATTTCGTCTTCTACCTGAATGTTACAAGCATCACGTTCAGTCTTAGCGTTCAGACAGCAAGATGAGACTGGGCTCTGAGGAACTGGCAGGGCTGGGGACCTTTGAAAGACATCCCCATTCCCCCTGCAAAGCAAAAAACCAGTATTCCCAACCTCCAGAACTAGCTGAAATCTGGGCTGGGCGTTCGTGCGGTTAGCTGTTTGCAAGTGGCCATTTTATGACAGGACACAACTGGGCAATATATTAACCCTTTTCTCACCTGAATGGACAGTGTAAAATGTGTACGTGCACATAATTTTATAACAAGTATTTTGGGCTGGCACTGGGGAAATGAGAAGTGGGTCTGTCTTTGGGAGAACTGGAAAGGGTTAAATATTGCACCAACAAATCTATAGGCTGATTTTTACAGGTATTCTGTGTTGGACAGATGGTGTATTTATGCAAAAACAATATGAATTAATTCAAAAGAAACCAAGTGTAAAGGTTGACTTTGAGCTTCAAGCTTCTTAGAGAAATTGCCTAAGGTCTTTAAAAAGTGAAATGACACTGTATTATAATAATTTGCTTTTTGAGGGAGATTTTTTTGTGCCTTAATTATAAATCTTTGTATTGTAATTCACACCAGTTCATGGTCTGCAGTAGAACATACTCTTAGATGCACAGGTTTCTTTAAAAGAAAATAGCTTTCTTTGTCAACATGTGGTTATATATGTATATCAGTATATCTCTCTATACATATGTGTATGTATATATATATGTGTGTGTATATATATATATATATATTTATGTAAAAGATATTTCTGTAGAATATACTGTACATATACACCCACTCCTGAACTTGTACAGACTGTATATAAGTATAAAATGGCCACATCTCTTTGCGTGTGTCTGTCCCCGGAAGGGTGGACTGATTGTTTTTGGATGTCTGCAGCTGTTACCTTGAAGGATGCAATTTCATCTTTCATTTATTTTTCCCCATCTAGACTGTATCAGGATAAACTGTAACGCCAGTAAGTTTTCCCTCAAGTTTCATTTTGTTCTCTTTCTATATATATTAAAATAACTTTATTTTCTTTGCTGTTTTATAAACTGTTTTTCTTTTTTTTTTCTTTTTTTTTTATCTTTTCTTTTTACAAAAAAAAAAAAAAAAAAAAAAAAATCTGAAATTGAAGGGTTGGATGGAATGTGAAGCTGGGGGGAGGAGGGAAGACATTATGATGACTGTATGTGAAAATTTTGTGTTAGGTTTCTCCCAGGAGGAGATGAACTATTATTTCATAACTTTACAGAAGAGCACCAGAGGAACCTGATGAGCTGATACTGTATTTTACTGTAACCTGTTGTCTTTATGAAAACATTTAAAGAACCGCATAAGAATAACAACAGGTATTGTATGCACTTCTCCACTACAAAAAAGCCATGCATATTTAAAAACAAACAAACCCACACCAAATTCTCACTTGATTTCAGAATGGTGACAACTTAGCCTGATATTATACAAAGCAATTTTTATTGGGCTATAGAAGAAGGAAAGATTAGAATTAACTATGCTATCAGAGTTATGTGATAACTTTTTATATAGCATTTACTACTCTTAGGTTTCTGTAATAAATTCCAGCTAAGTCTTTTGATCACTGAGGATCCATTCAGCTGTAAAAGGAGGGAAGAAGACTTCTAAAATTTCTGTGAAAAATAATAGGGAATGATCAGATCCATTTCCACACTGATTGAACAAATAAAATCTTTCCTACTTTGAAGAGCTGGTTGAAGTTGATGTAGGTCTCAAAGTAAAAATCACTTCCCAAAGACTGGGGTTCTTTAGCTGTCAAGTGTGCTTTGAGGCTTATCTTACTTGAAACTGGATTCCTGAACTGGCAGATCCTCAGTGTTAGATTTTATGTGGAAAGATTTATGGAAGGCTTAACATCACTTTGAAATGGTATAAGGAATTAAAAGGCAAGCATGATCTATGTGTTTTCCAGAAGATGTGGTCTTTTTGCTTTCCAGTGTGTCCCATCCAAGCTATCAGGAAAAAAGTGTGTTGTACTCCCAAAAGCTTTTAGACTAAGAGCAAGTTTGTAATTTTAGACAGCAGATATCAGGTGTTTGCATTTTTTCCACCATGTACAATTATTTGCAAAATTTAAAATATTCTCTGCAGTTGCAAATAGAAAGAAGAAAAGAAAAACCCACACATAGCAAATAGATTTGCTTTCACTCCTGCTCACTGCCAGCTTATTGAGAAACTTATTTCCAGGACAGTGGAAACAATTAGTTTTGTGGTTTTGGGAAGTGGTCCCTAGGGAGCCTATAGCCAGGGTCAAGCCAAAGCATTGGCTGGTGTGTGATTATTCCAGTTGTGAGCCCGGATATGCTGTAGAAACTTGATCGTGAGTTCACAACATTGAGAACTGAAGCTTTCTTCAGCCCTATTGCACGAGTATGTGGGATTAGTCCTGTATGACTCAAAGCCTGACACCTCCTTTTGGATTCTTTTTAGTCTTCCCTGTTTTCATGCTGTATTTCAAGATATAGTGGGTAATAGGAAAAGGTCTCTTGAATCTCTGCTAGCTGAGATCACTGGTTTTAACCAAGCAGCACTGATGACACGTGCATAAAAAAATAGGATCTTTTTCTTCCTAAGAGTACATATGCTCTTGCTGCTCAGACATCTGTAACTCTAAACACTTGAACCATAGTTCTTGTTGGTACAAGTCATCTGAGCATCCATACCACTTCCTTTGGTACTGGATGTTATCTGATGTTATCATCATCTTCAACTTTTGGTGACAGCGGGCTGCTAGAGGCTTAGCTATAGAAGCCTATCTTCAGGTGGGAAATCAGCTTGAGCTGTAAGGAGCTATAGTCTGGTTTTCAAGCAAATCAAAATCTGGCAGTAATTGGGAGAAATATTTTTGAAAAGTGAGAGAGAAAAGAGTATGCTATAATCAGAGCAGCTGGAAGACAGACTGAATCTAGTTCTTTTGTTAATTTATCCTGAAGAAGCAAAGCATCTTGAAACATTTTGCTTCCATGTATTTTCAGTAGTTGAGCCTGTTGCATTTTGAAATACATTATACCTCTGAATATTTTAACTAATTAATTAATTAAAAAAACAATTTGGGTTTTTTTTATAATACTTTGCTGAAAATGAGCAACAGTACTTGTCCCTCCAACACCTGCTTTTGTTCTTCCCTATTGCAATGACTTGGGTCATCAGTTCTGCTTTCTAGAAAGGAACCTGCTGGGACCTGATTGATAAAAAATCTGTATACTCTTGCATGAATAAAATATGGTTGGGCTGGAGCAGAGCAAGTGTCAGTTCAACTACTCTTGCAGGCACACTTACAGGTAATTGTGCAGAGGGAGTTATCTATATACACACAGGGCTGCCAGGGTCTGTTGATATGGACAGAAGTGTTTTAAAGGAATTTGACAAATGTGATTCCCAATCAGCTGCACAGTCAAGGAGTCACCATTTCTAATTGAATAGACAGGACCTAGTGCATGGTTTTAAAAGTAAACAGAGCTGTACTTCTGTGGTCTCATGGAGTGTGTAGGTTAAAGAGCCTACCACAGCAAGCAATGAAGCTCATGCTCTTTCAGAGGAGTGTAGTGTGTTGTCCCAGGTAAGCATTTAATTTTCCATCTACTTGTTAATAATTTTCATTGACAGGATTGGTGTTTTGGTTTGTATATCTTTGAGTTGTCATATATATATGATGCAAAATACTGGTTTCCATCACTTAATTTCTTCTTACCCTCTCTCTGCTTCTCATGACTGTCTTATCTCACAGTTCTGAAACAGAAGACTGACATATTTTTTTAGAATATGATTTTTTTTTTTTTTTTTTTTTTTTTTGCTTTCTCTGTGTTTCTTTTAATACTCATCCTTCATTTCACTCTTGTCAATAGCTAAACTGATCCTACCTGTTTCTGGACACTGACAGAGGTTAAATTTATAAGGACCCAACAGGACTCTTGCTTACACGGATGTGTCTAGGTAATAATTCCCTTTTCCTCTGAGTGTAAAATCAACATAACCAAAAGCAGGATCTGGGTTCCAAAATACATTGTCTGGAGGTGCATTGAAGGATTCCTTAACATACTGCAGACATATGGATAGTACAGTTTGGTTGCCTGGATTTATGGGGGAAACAGGTATCGTCTAAATACCCTTATATTTTTGTATACATGTATTTTGGGTTTTTTAACAGGATTTCATTAAGAGTAGCTCTTTTGCCCATCTCCTGTAAACAGATTCTTGAAATGCATAGATCTCCTTACAGAAAGTTAAAGTTGGTGTGATAGTTTTATAGCTTGCGGCATAACATGCGGTGTGCTGACTTTTCTTAATGTTTTTCAAAGGGATGTGGTCCTTAATTTCCTTATTCCCTTTTCAGTGAACTCACTGAGTTCACACATTCTACCCAATATTAAGTGTGGATGACAGGACTGTGCGTGCGACATATTTACTAGGTTTTGGAGGTGTTTTCGCTCTGTGTTCTTTCTAGGATACTGCTTATATCATTTTTCATGGCCTAGTTGTTTCTTCTTATCCCAAACCTTTTATATGTGTGCCAATGGTCACAGTCACATAGTTTGACAGTACCTTAACTGGAAGTTTGATCTTTCAAGAGTAGCTGCCCTTGGGCCAGTGACTTGTTCAGTCCTATTGCTTGTTATTCCCCCATGAGGCCTTTTCTTCTTACTGAAGCATACCAGACAAGCCATCACCTCTTTTCATGTCACTTGTGAAGCCTCAGCAACTCCTGATCCTCTTCTCTTAATTGTTGCTAAAAGCACAAATGGAAGAGGATGAAAAATCACAGTCCAAACACTACTAGTTGATCCTGTGTCTTTTCAAGGCCCCACAGTTAGCATTTTGTTTCAGATCCAATATGTTTTGGACTGTCTTTGACAGTAGAAGACTGCCAGAATGGGAGATTGATTCTCCCTCCTCAGTTGCCATGCTTACTGTACGTAGTTCCTTGATTCAGTGCAATGTTAGTACTTTGTTTCACTAAGTGCCACTGTAAAATCATAAAATACAAGCCTGTGATGTGTAAGTCTCTGGGAGAGGTTTTAATTTTCTTTTTTTTTCTGTGTTACCATAAGGAAATAGGAAGCCATGCTCACTCTAATCAAAATATTGCAAAAGCAAGTGCACTTATCTGATTCCTAGTGATGTTGCTGTCATTTTAATAAAAGCTTAATAGTCCTCTAAGATGAAAACATTATTTGGAAAGTGAAGAGGTATGATTAAACATACACATCATATTTGTGACTCTGCTATCCCCTAACTCCATTTAAACATAATCAGAAATTAATGCTTATGCAGCCTGAAAAGTGACGAGTCATTAGTATGTCACATTGTAGTGGTGAAAGCAGAGCTGGTGTCTGAAGCATCTGTACAGCCTGGCTGATAAGTCTCACCTCTGAGCAGCCTCTGGATCAGGAATGCCAGTGCTGCACTGCGAAGCAGGGGAAGGTAGGGGAGCAAGCCTGTCTTTGGAAGACATTTCCTTCTGTCAGATGATGAAACAGCAGTCCTCCCAAATATTTTGTCAGATGGTAAATGAATAATTCTGCTTGAAGAAGCATACCATATGGGATCCAACAGACTGAGAAAGGCAAGGCTACTGCCACTCCTTGTTCTCAGGTTCAACCAGTAGCGAGGTTAAAGATGCATTCCTGACAGGCCCTTTGCTACTCAGCACACACTTACTCACAGGTTGAATTTGTCTGAGAACAATCTAGAGAGAGCATCTCTAATGAGTCTTCAAATAGTTAAAAAGAAAAAGGAAAGAAAACACTAATCAGCACAAGCACTGCTTCCTATGTTGGGTGCTACCCTATCAGTAAATTTAAGGCCAAATCAGTGAGTCTTAAGACTCAGTGGGTACTGGATAAGGAGTGACTGGTAAAGAGGCTGTAGTGGTTTGCATTACTGGGTGCAGAATGATAGGTATAATGAGGGCAAGCCTTTTACAGTGTGTTAATCTTCCCCATCAAGACAGTGCCATGAAGATTAAGGTTCTGCAGTGATGTAATTAGTTAATTTCTGTAATTTAACCGCCGTTTGTGTTATCACAGAATATTTCAGAGGCCCTAAATCTTGGCTACAAATGCAAGTGTGTGTTAAGTAGACTAGGGCTAGCCCCAGCTCTCAGCAGCAGATAGCTTTCATCTTCCAGCTAATGCTGTCACATTCTTTGAAAGTCTCTAGTCCAACTCTGAGTTCAAGCACTCAGGGAGAGACTTCAGCAGATCTTCTAAGGTCATCAGTCTGAAGAGATGGTGCTGTAGAAAACAGATCCTGGCAGAATGCACTCTGTGTTATTTTTAACTAAATTGCTGCAGTGAGACCTAATGGGAAAGAAAACTAACCTTGAAAACTCAGCAGTCATCTGTCAGGAATCAGTGACCTGCTTTTGGAAATCAACTGTGCCATTTTACTGGCTATCATTCCCACCCCAGCATCCCTTTTCGTGACTCCTCACCACATCTTGAAAGGTTATTTTTTTGCTGTATGGTTTTATATAAAGAATTTTCAATTTCTGTAGCCTCTGACCCCTGCCATGGGATTATAATTAAAAATGATAACTGTTGTGGAAGAGGCAGAGTCTAAACATCTATATTAATCAGCCTATCAGTCACTAAGCTAGATACCCACTACTTGATATTAGAAATTCCAATTAAATATTTGGATTCTGGATGCTATGAAGCATACTGTGGAATATGAAAAGGTTGGGGTGGGTTTTTTTTGGTTTTGTTTGTTTGTTTGTTGGGGGTTTTTTTGTTTTGTTTTGGGGTTTTTTTGTTTTTTTGGTTTTTTTCCAGAGGAGAAAGGTGCTATGTCTGAACCTTGGAGTAACCTAGGAAAAGGTTTCTGAGTAGGGTAACTTTTGAAGTTGTGTGGTGCTGAGTTTTGTTTTAATGAAACATTGAATTAACTAGTTTCTGGCCTTAATGATATATTGAATTAACTATTTGTTGGTCAGCAATAATCTTCTCTTATCAACTGGTTGTTACAATACAGGCTTTCTTTTTCATGGCTGTTTGGGAAAGTAAGGATGTATTGTTTCCTTTCTTGTTGCAATGTTTGCAAGAGCTCAGTCAGGGTGCTTGGGGAAAAGAAAAAGTCTTTGAAATAAAAACTTGTGTGCTCTTCAGTTTATTATTTTCACTACTTTCTTTGCGTAAGTTGATTTGTGTTCCTCTCGTATCAGCTGTTATCACTTGCACTTTCCTCTGTGTTTTGGTTGAACCCCTGTAGATGGCTAAGCTGGCTAAGCACCCTACAGCTGCTCACTCACTCTCCCCCAGTCTGTGTTACCAACACTCTTGCTCACAAACCCAAAATGTGGCACCATAAAGGCTGCTGTGAAGAAAATTAACTCTCCCCCAGCCATACCCAGTACACCTGGGAAGCAACTATAGCCTTCAAATTTTGTGAAAATCACTCTAGAGGGCTTAAAAATACAGTGCTTTTGCCACCTTCCAGTGACATAAAAGGCCAAAGGTAGACTCAAACAGTGGTATCTATGGTGATCTATCATTGAGCATTTCACAGAATCATGGAATGGTTTGGATGGGAAGGGGCATTTAAGATAACCTAGCTCCAACCCCCTGCTGTGGACAGGGACACCTCCCACTAGACCAGGTTGCTCAAAGCTCCAGATAACCAGACCTTGAACTTCCACAGGTGTTTCACAACTTCTCTGGGCAGTTTGTTCCAGTGACTTGCCACCTGCACAGTCAAGAATTTCTTTGTAATATTTAACCTAACTCTCCAGTTTAAAGCCATTGCCCCTTCTTCTATCACTACATCCCCTTGTAAAAAGTCCCTCTCCAGCTCTCTTGAGGACCCCCTTCAGGTACTGGAAGGCCATTATAAATTCTCCCCAGCACCTTCTCATCTCCAGGCTAAACAACCCCAACTCTCTCAGCCTGTCTTCATTTGCTCATTTCTTTTTCCATTTCATTGATTTTTCTTTTCGTACACAAGGCACTGAGTTTGAGGAAACATGCTATGTGAGTGATAATATCAGGAAGCTGTGCAGCTATGTAGTAAATATGTTGCTTCCAGGATTAAGATATGCCAGGCTGTTGACTGTCTTAAAACATAACAATGACTCCATTAGGACTTAAATACTTGTTAGTTTCCATGAATGAATAGTGAAAGAGTTGATAATGGTGGAGAAAATAGAGATGGAGATGCCTCTATACCTCAAAGCTTTTTTCCATGCTTAACAGCCCTCACAGCACCTACCTAATTCAGCAGTGACTGCTACTGTCCCTCTGTCACCACTGACCCATCACATTGCCTGTATTTTGCAAAGTGAGGCTGGTTTGTCTAGCAAAATACACTGATGCTAGAATATTTTTCTGGGTGCAAAGAACTGCAATTGTGCACAGGTGCTTGAGGAACAAAATAGAAGTTTACTTTTTAAATATCCTTCAGTGCTTATGTGCTTGAACATTGACCTCTGAAATGAGCTGGGCAAAGTTGAGCTGTAGGTTTGTGATCTGCCTCTGAAAGAAGCACCTTAGAAATACATACTGTTCCTGCAGGAACAGAGAGACTCAGAGAACAAGAACCCTTCTTCTACCAGGAAGAGTCTCGCTTGCTCTGGCTGTTGCACATTGGTGTGTGATGCTCAGTGCAGACTTGTGTTGCTGCCACTTTTCTGGAAACTTGCCCTTAGCAAGCCTTTCAGCAGTGATGTCTTCTTTTCTAATTGTTTGCCTTGTTCTCTCAAGAAAAGCTGATTCTTGAGGTTTCAGGGCCAAGATAACAGCTGTTGACTTCTTGCATCGCTTGTGCAAAGGGAATACAATGCATAGAAGACTCAATACCACAAGGAACCTGGGCAAGTTACCACAGATGTGTTTGATCAGCAGTGAAGATTTTTTTTCTATTATCATAAATAATTTTCTAGCTCATGGAAAATGCAATAGAAACATTTTCATTCTGAATACAGAAAGTTAGAAAGTCTGAGAGTATTTCTGAAGTAATTTTCCTAAGTAAATATTCTTTTTGATTCATGCCACTCAGTGGTTGCCATATTTTTACTCTTTTTGGATCTCACAGTATCCAGGCCTGATCATGAATTGCAGGTCAAATCACCATGTACAGTTTTAATCGTCCAAGGATAACTTATTATTTTTTTTGCTCATGAACTGAAGTAGAGAATCACCAGCAAGCTTGAAAGTAAACAGGGAAGTTATTATGCTAATGAACAGTTTATGCAAGAGTAGGTTCAGATAAGGGTTTAATTGTGTGTTAAGAAACTGTTAGTGTGCTGATGTCATTAGAATTAGTGTGTTTTCTCTTCCCCTTTTTTGTAGGGGGTTCTTTGAAATTATTCAGCCCACTGTTTTGAACTGAAAGAGAAATGAAGAAATGTGTCTGCTATTGCTTTTGACTCAGATTAGCATCTTTAAGGTTGCAAGTTGTTGTCACCTTTACCAAGCTCTTAGAATCTTTGGAACTGTCTAGTGAAAAATGTTCTTCCAACATCCGAGCCTGGAACAAAGTTGTGGTCTTCTGCCCAGCACGGTGCTCCTCTTGAATTCTTGGAGTTTAGCTCTTCGCTTTGAGAGAAGGGACAGAATATGCCAAATTGTTCTGAATGCAAACCCAGAAATCTTTCTTAGCTCAGCTGGGGAAAGATGTAATACATTTGATATTTTGTTGTCCCCAAACCTAAGTTCTTTTGCATTCCTAAGAGGGGTTGTAGATTTGAATGGATTCCTTCCATTCCATTTGTTATGTACAGTCGAAGATGTGTGCATCTTGTAGAGTTTCTAGTGGAATAAGGTTTAGTTTAAATAAAGTGGGTTTGCATGTTCAGTGCAGCAGAAAAAATGCCACGTGCAAATGCTGCTAGCATATCATAATTAATTTTTAAAGGCAGAAATAATATAAAAATGTTTTAATTGCAAAGAAACCCCTTGAAATGTTTTAATTGCAAAGAAACCCCTTGAAAGAGCTGTAGTATTCTGAGATGTGGGGTTCTTTTTTCTGTCTAGGCTTCTAAGGTGAGTTTGGACAATAGGATTTTGAATGAAGCCAGGAGTTTTTTAGGGGCTGTTACAGATTAAATATCCATTGCTAAAATGTAGCCAGTTCTACTGTGGAAGGTAGGCACCAAATATCATGTAACACCTCTGAGTCAGTTTCAATGCAAGAAAGGAAAGGAAAGGAAGAAGCATATTTGTAGATAACCACTGACATTTTTGGAGTTCAATGCACAGTTGGCCAAATGATGTACTGGTAGTTACCCTTAGAGTGTAAAAATAATTGCATACACCCCATTTATACTGTTACCATAGCCTTTTCTGGCACAGGTCTTGCTGTCTCTCATGCAAATATTGATCATAGTCCTAGAATTGACAAAACATTGGTGCCACAACTGTGGGCAATATCACTGTCTTTCTTGCAATAGAGACAGAATGAAAGTTCGTTGCTGCCAATTTATTATATTATAGTTTGCTACTTAGTATGCTTTCAGTTTAAGGGCAACTTAGTTCCTAAATCTTCATTGCAGTTGTCAGCAGTGTCAATAAAATTGACCAGTTTTCATTGAAATAAAAGTTTATAATATTTGTCTCACTGGTCACACTTTGATTTATTTCAAGCACATTAAAATGCAACAGAGCTGATGGAGCAAGTTCAAAACTATATGAAAATGTAGGATTAGGATTTTTTTTTTCTTTTTCTTCCCATAGTTCTTATGCAGCATTTTTTTTTTTTTTTTTTTGTTTGTTTGTTTGTTTGTTTGTTTGTTTTGCTTTATTCTTTCCTTCCCTGAATGAACTGAAAAGTTTATCCAAACTTCATGGCTCACTCAGTGGTATTATTTTTTGCAATTTCTCACAGGCTAGGATGACTTCTCTGCAACACACTGCAGGGAATGCTGTATCCAGCAGGGCTACATGGAGAGGACCATTTATAAGCTCAGCTACCTGTTCATGCTTAGGCTGGGAGTATCAGTACCCATTTCAAGCCCACTTTCCTGACTCTGTTAGCACCATGTGCCTGTTACGGAGGGGGCTGAGCACCATCTCGTGGTACAGCTGGAGATTTTCTAATTTCTTCTCTCACATCACATGCTGAGCAGTCTAAATACATCTCCAAAGCAATATGATAATTTCATGGTTGTGTTATTGTTTTTCTACCTGTCAAAGGGTTGGAGATATGTTTGGAATACTTTGTGGACAGTAGTAAAGAAGATGTGTTCATTGGCAGACCTATGTGAAAAGGGACTAGAACACAAGCAGGTTCTTGACAGTAGCACTGGGTTCCTTATCAGTTATGCTCCACAGGGAGCAAGGAGATTTTGCAAAGTACAGGCAAAAGTTTTTGGCCTGTACTGTAGGCCAGTACTAATTAGCACAGAAATCAACTGCATGCTCTACTTCCTTTAAGTTACTCCCTTTTGTCTCGGGTTTAAACATCTGATGCCATGGAGCTGAAATTCTTCCGCTTAAATGTGATGAACAATCCAAGGATGGAGATTGTGGGGACTTCTCAGCCTCTGCCAGGCTGTATCAGACTCTGTGTCTCTGACAGCTACAGCAAATCAGAGAATCCTAACTTCAGTATTCCTTTCTAGGACTTGAATCCACCTAATGTGTTGTATTTAAAATATTTTTTTCTGCTACCTGCATCTGATTCCAAAAGTAGGTATTTAGGAAACTCAGTGATAAAGCTAAGATCAGGCTTGAAGTAATAAGAGAAGTGTTCTTGTATAAGTATATCCAAAACATCCTTATTAAAATAAATAATATGAACTGCCTATAGAAATGTTTAACTTCTCCAGACCTCTGAAGTTTCACAGAATATATATATAAAACTGCTGGGTTTTTTCTAATAAATCAATAAATACATGTATAATAGGAATGGCCTCATAATAGGAATGGCTTAGAGTGGATATGGGCAACTGACAGGTATGTAGGCTAGGAAAGTAGGGAAAATATTCATTAAACCCAGATACTAAAAAAAAAAACCCAAAACAAACACAGCTGCACAAATTTGCACAGCTGATATTTCATAGAATCATAGAATCATAGAACTGGCTGGGTTGGAAGGGACCTCAGAGATCATCAAGTCCAACCCTTGATCCACTACCGCTGCTGTTACCAGACCATGGCACTGAGTGCCACATCCAGTCTCTTTTTAAATATCTCCAGGGATGGAGAATCCACCACTTCCCGGGGCATCCCATTCCAATGCTTGATCACCCTCTCAGTAAAGAAATTCTTTCTAATGTCCAACCTAAACCTCCCCCGGCACAACTTGAGACCTCTTGTGCCCTCTTGTCTTGCTGAGGGTTGCCTGGGAAAAGAGACCAACCCCCACCTGGCTCCAACCTCCTTTCAGGGAGTTGTAGAGAGTGATGAGGTCTCCCCTGAGCCTCCTCTTCTCCAGGCTGAACAGCCCCAGCTCCCTCAGCCTCTCCTCATAGGTTCCGTGCTCGAGTCCCTTCACCAGCCTAGTTGATCACTCCTAACTAGTTAGGCAGGAATTCAGAAAGGGGTTTTCATAGTTAAGTACTGTAATGGACTGTAGCATCCATACGTGAATAAAGAGGTGGTAAAAACTGAGGACAGCACTTGGCAGTTATATGATGCAACTTTTTAGACAAACCCTCAACTGAAACAGCTGGAACCTTCCTAAGAATTTTGAGTCAGAGTAGTTAAGCAAATAGAGATGCAGTCTGTTATATTCTCTGATATTAGGATTGCACCTGGTATTCATTTTTAGCAAACAAAATGCCAAAACTTTGCATCTCTCAAAGATCTTGTGTTTTGCTTTACAATGAATCCAGTCTGAAATTTTTTGAGCTGAGTCAAGGTCAGGATCCTCATGAATCAGTGTGTTTCACAACCACAGAAAGAGTGACTCTGGAAAGGGAGTTTTTTTAAAACAGGACAGAGGAACTTGGGGTCTGAGATTTGTTTAGGGAGCCAGAGGGCTGGAGATGTTTCCTAGAAAATTGGAAAGGGTGGGTGCAGAGAGTGGGTTGTGGGCAGGCATTCCTCTGAATGGGTGCCAGCCACTTCTCTAACTATGGGACACAGAAAAGTTAAAGATACTTCCCTGTTTCAGTTAAACTTTGATGCCTCATGAGGAAACATTTCTTATTTTGAGAGATACATTTTTTTCCTTTGTGCTTCCAGGCATCTCCTTTTGTTCAATAGACACAAACTGAGTTGAGATACAAATCCATTCCTCTCCCTTGCACCTCTTTTGGTAGTTTTCAAATGTTGTCAGTTATTTCTGTGTTATAAAAGAGCCAAGCTTTCTGTCTTAATTGCTGAAACTATGGTTTTTCAGCAGTCCATTAAGAGGTTATTAAGATGTTTATTCTACTTAAGCTCTAATTTACAGAGTTACTGAGCCAAGTCAGTCCCTGTTGATCTCAACGGGATTTTGGATCCTCATCATGTGTGAAGATTCAAGTCCTAAAACATTTGTCCTAAGAGAGATGCTACAAAACGCTAAGGGGAAATTTTCAGAACTGAAAATATAACAAGTGAGAGATACTGTATCATCTTTTCCAGTTTTAAGATTAATGAATTGGATGTGAGTTCTTGGGGCTGGTATGTCTTCATGTGAGCAGGTGGACAGGGTTATTGCCAGTCTTGGTGACCACTTCTGGGTCATGTGAGGTACATAATGGATCAGGTTTTCCTATTTGATTCAATTGCCATGATCTGAAAAATGTATTAGTCTGTGAAGGATGAGGGTCTCAGTTACTTTGCTTCAACTGCTACAAAGTGAATTTTAACTTGTTAAAAATTAACTTCTGGGAATCTGGATATTTAGACTTAATGGCCAAACATGAACATGTTTTCATATAGGGTTTCTGTTCTCACTTTTTCCGACTGTGCCAGATATGAAACAGAAACATCATTTGCCTGAGAGCTTTGAGATAAGCTTAAAATATTTTAAGCTTATATACCAAAATATTTTTAATTTTAAATTTTTTGTGTGTGTGTGTGAGGGAATGGTAGCTTCATCTGCATCTGGGCAAGGTAATGCATTGCTGATTTTTGGCATTTCTTTTTTTCTGGTCACAGCACCAAAAGAATGTTTGATTCTGCTTCATAGTGGAACAAGATTAGAGCCTAGAACTAAAAATCCTTTCTTAGGAGTTCTTAAACATATTTTTATCTTTGGAATATTGTTCTTACTCTGAGTATTTAATCCTTACAAGACTGCAATAGTTGCATCTTTACTTTCCCCGTGGCATTACTGAAGGATGCTGTGAAGTTATTTTATGCAGAAGCAGTAGCAATGACATTGTGGGCTTTCATACTACAGGTATACTTGAAATGAGTCTGTTAGGGATAAAAAGATTTCAATGAATGGTGAGCACTGTTAACTTTATCTGTACTGAAAAAAAATAAAATCCTCACATTCTGCCTCAGGTGACAATAGTTCCAGATCTTTTCCTTCAAGGTGGCAGTAGGTCTTGTGAAGCTGTGGTAGGTCTACTGTAAATCCTGGGCAGACTTTGCGAAGGCAGAAGCAAAAAAAATCTAGGAGAATATTTCCCAAGGGTATTGAAACCACATCGCAAGATCTGGGTTTTTTGTGAAGAAAATGAACTGAAGTACATGCTTGCTAGTATAAAATTTCCATGGTGAGAAATACAGAGCTGAAATGAACCCAGACTTGATGGAAGATATGAAGGCACAGCCCCTGGTTTCTGTGCATGATCAGAATCATTTATTATGTGGTTTGTTACACTTATATCTATATCTATACACTTATATCAATATCTATTGATTGATCTACAATTTGCACCTCAAAGTGCTCTTTCTACTACCATAAAACCTTATCTACCCTTTCCCACTGGAGGCACCTGGTACCAGGACATAAGATCATCCAGATGGCAAATTCCTCAGGTTATTCACAGCTCTTTGTTCTTCTTCAGGGTCAGTGAGTGCCAGGGAATTCACAGCACTCCTTGATCCCACGCAGTCCTGCTCCTCTGCTGTTCTCCTACACAGACTCTTTCCTAAGCATCAAAGACTGTTGGGAAGTTCTATTTGGTTCTTATTGTCGCTGAGCAAAGAAAATGTCACAGTGGAAAAGCAGGTGGTGATTATAGTGTTGTACATTGTTCCACTTGCTGTTAGTTTAAGAATACTGTAAGTAAAGGGGCAGTAAGGAGCCATTTTGCTCCGGTGACTGTTACTCTATAGAAACAGTTGTTTCTAAGTCTCTCCAGTCACTAGTCCAGTGACTAGACTGTCCCAATTTTGGTCCTGTTTGGTTATCCCACACTTCACTCTTATTTTTTTCAAGCACTGAACATCTGTTTATAGCTTTTAGGATCTCCACATTGGCTAGAGATGGGGTTTATCATTCCAAATATCTCTCCTCGGTCCTTCTTCTCTTCCACAGCATTCTTCTGTGACCAGCTCTTGTACGTTCACAGGCAGGAGAGGAAAAAGGACTTATATTTGAAAAGGATGAGACAGTTTGGGTAGGTGAACCAGTTCACATCCAGATCCTGTATCTGTTCTAACACCAGAGAAATACCAAATTTTCAACATAGTAGACAGGTAGTCTAGCCTGGCTTTGATAAAAACATCTTGGTGCCATCAGAGCAAAGGGTATTACTGCTTCTGTTTAGACAGTAGGTACCTCTTTTCTGGACACAGAAAATCCTAGTTTCAGTCCTTGCTGATAAGAATAGTATCCATGTAGAAGCAGCCATATATTTTTACAGGATAGCTCAGAAACAGAATCTGCTCTGAAGATTTTAGTATCCAAAAGTGTACAAGGATAAAAGACATCAAGGGAGAATATGGGTATTCACATTTGCTCCAATGGTTAAATTTAGTCAGCATTTAGTCTGCTGAGAATAGTCTTGTCTTTAGCCATTGGAGAGGACTGAGCTCTTCTAGAGAACGTTTTGGAGCTGCAAGCTGAGTGAGCCTCCTCCAGTGGGCAATTCTGGGCCACCTGCAGCTCCTGGCAGATTATCAGAAACATCACTGTGACATTTCTCATTGAGGCTTTGTATAGACTTCTGAAATTGACCTCCCCACAACAGTCTCCAAGTACTCTGTATAAGTGTGCAATAGCACAACTTTGGGCAGGTCATTTATTTACCTGCTTTTCAGTAATGTGTAGACACCTGCTTGCCAGAAGGCTTTAGGATCTGAAGTCATGAGTGTCTGTAATTGTCTTTAATAATCGTCAGTATAAAGGTATGGTGCAAACATATTTAGTGCATGTGAAAGAATAATTAATTCCTGTCTATTATCCTTGACGTTACAGCAATAAACTGCTGTAAGATATAATTTTTTCCTAAATATTAAAGGCCAGATTGTCCTGCTGGTGCAATTTGGTGGAATCACAGCAAGCAATTTTTTGCCTTTTATGTGTGGCAATTAATTTCTTGAAGGAAACCAACATCCATGGGATATGTATAATTTTAGATGTAATTATTGGGATATAGAAACCATCAATTTGATAAAAAATGCCACACTTGAATACATTTAAAAAAAAAAAAAAGCTTCCACTGAAATCAACAAAATGTCTCAATGAGCAGGAAGATATGGATGTCTTTACAAGTGAAATGTCTTATCCATAGATGATCAAATCTTGCCACAATATTTCAATGTGTTATTAGCAGTTTTCTCTCTCCTCTCATTTGAGTTGCCCACATTTGTAGATAGTTCTAATAGCAGCACATTGGAAGAGATCACTGTATTTCTTACACCACTGCCTATGTCTTCAGTAACTGAGAAATTATGAACCTGCTCCTTAAGCAAAAAGAAACACATGCTCATTCTCCTACACCAGCAATATCTGGATTGTTATATTCATGGTTACTGTGTACAGTTTTATAGGCTTGGATTTATGCACTATTTTTCAAATTCAGTCATAATTTCATAAAAATGAGAATAATTATGACAGAGGAATGAGGTTATCAATGATGAATGATATTGCTCTTGCACATAACTACGTATTTCACTCTCTGGATGGCTGGAATGCCTGCAAACAGGCAGGTTACCTGTTTTATGATATTATCTGCATATGATGTTCCATTTCTTTCATTACTACATGTCAGAATTAGAGAGCTACCTTACATACATGGGTAACCCTAATCCCACCTTGAACTTTTTAATGTGTCTTTTCAACACTGTGTTCAATTTAGCATTTTACTGCAGCTGTATTAATATTTCAATTAACATCTGAGTCTGCAGAAGCTGAGGTTTGCTTCCTTGGGTTTCTCTATAATACTTACAGCATGTCTCTGTGCTGATAGTACTTGTTTTATTATGCTCCCTTATAGACAGAGCAGAATAAGTTTAAATGGATATGGGAGTTTTTTCATGTTTGTTAGTGTTCTAACCCAATTTTGAAAAATTATGTTAGAATAGCAAAAAGGGAAACTGAATTATGCCTGTAAGAATTTCAGTGGGCTTAGTTGCTGTTAGAAGAAATAATAAAGCTAAAATTTGCTTGTGTCCTAAGAAATAATGAATTCTGTAAATAAAAGCTAAGTGGTGAGGCTGACCCTGTGCCATAGCAGTCTGATCTGTTTACCCTGTAAAATGGTCCGCTGAGTTTTACATAAGTGCAGTTTCCCTTTGGCCTGGGAAGTGTCATTTCAGCTGTGACTTGAATGCCTGTTCACAAGGCTTTCTTCTTTGCACTCAGTAAAATGTCCAGAGTTGTGACTCCTGTTATTTTCTTTGGCAGGTGTCAGGAGGTCAACAAAACACTGTTGACATAAAACTTCATAGCTTAGGTGAGGTTTTTGTTTTGGAATTTGAGATGAAAAGAAGCGAATTCTTCCTGATTATTTTTTTTTTTAATTATATGCATAGATGGTGATGTTATTATCCGTTCCATATGTACAATCAGAATTTTACTGGCTTTAACTGTACCTCATTCCTGGTATTTTGCTCCATATGGATATAGATGTGTGCCTGTATTCATATATATATATGTATATGTGTACATAAAGGGCCTAATGTCACCTAGGTAATGGACATCTGCTCCTGCTTCTTATTGGAGCAAAAAGCCAATATTCGTTTTGAGTTGAAATCAGGAGTAAAAAGACAGGTATTAGCAGGAAAAGACTCTTAATGTGCCTCCTATATAAAAGAATTAAATGTATTCTTTGAGGATGTTTGAAAAGAATTGGTATTGATTGGTATTGATAAGAATTGGCAAAAGTGCAGAGGAAAAATATGTATTAGAGGAAACTAAATTATGTGTGAGGAGACAAAAAGAGATTGAAAAGAAGCCAGTGTTAAACAGCAATTGAAACTGAAAGATCTAAAAGGAAAGAAATTTTAGTTTTGACAAGGTTGATTTTAAATGTCTAAAAAGCAGAAAGGAATCCTTTTTTCCCTAAAAGTACTATGGAGTCACTCTAGATATGTGAGAAGGGAGAGTGATATGGTCATGAGAATAGTACACTAAAAATTTCATAAAACGTGTATAAATCTCAAGACAGAAAAGAGAGGGAATAGGTACTTGAACTTATGACCTGGGTATATAATATGTAACGTGTCAAATTGGCTTCCAAATTCACTCGGTTCTGTCTCAAGCTGTTTGTTTTGGAGCTGTTACACACCTGGAGAATAATTGTTCTCTGCCCTTCTGTAAATAACCCCAAACAATAGCAGAGCTCTGGCAGTTGCTGCTTTGATCTGAACGTACAAAGCCACGTTAGTAAGACAGCAGCTTTGGAACATAAGAGAGGAACACACTCAAAAACACAGCGTGAGCGTGTGCATGTAATTTTTGGTATAGATTGGAGCCATTTTTCTTTGCCTGCTCACTCCTGGGAGAGATTCAGTCTTTAGAATTACTCTGCTGCAATTGCTGAGCACTCTCATGCAGCGTGTGCAGGTACACTGAATGCATCTATCAATTGCCACATTGGCCTTAATGGTTCTGTGTGTTTTTGTTCCTTTTCAAAATCTATCTTGCGAGTCAGTCATTCATTTGGTCTTTCAGTCTGTCTAATCTTTTTTATGATTTTATTGATTTGTTTGTGCCAAGGGTATAGAAGAAAGAAGCCATCTTAACTGCTCTGCAAATAACTAGAACAAGGCAGCTGGGCTGGCATGTCCTGTCTTTTCAAGGCAGGTCTAAGAATGTGTTTCTGCTCTTACTGAAACTGCTGTCAAAAACCCCAGGTGGATTTTTTGTGATACTTTCATGGGGCCTAGCATATCTCAGGAACTCTCAGGAAATATGTTAGACACAAATATATTGATGAATGAGAGCATTTTACCATGAAGTGAGCCTCTTCAAATTTACTAAATCACCAGGAAACCTTTTCCATTCATAATTCTTTTTTGAAGAAAAAGCTGTGCTCATAATTGCTGACCGGTGTTTGTGATGTTTCAGTCTCTGGCACACAGGGCTTCACTTTGCTTTCCTTTTTCTACTCCACTTAATTCTGCTAAGTGTTTCATACGGACACAGGAGTGGTAGCATCTTGAATTTACTGCATCATTTTAGCTTGAAATTTTGTTTCACATACACTGTTCTAAATTCAGTGTTTAATTTTGAATTATTGCTTTCTTCAGAAAAGGCTGTGTGAGGGTGGTGTTAACTAGCAGGTTTATTCTGCAAGGAACAAATATTTTTTGCCTAGATCAAAAAAAGTTTAATAATTTGTGCCTACCACTGCTCATCAAATTTTTCTTTCTCCCAGGCACTCTGCTTTTTCCATGTTTTCAGCAGCTTTTTCCCAGAGGAGAGGTACAAGTTAGGCTGGAAGTGTCAGTGAAGTTCAAGGTCTTCCACTGTTGTGGAGCTTGAGATAGATGGTACTGATGCAGAGAACTAAACTGAACCACAGGAGGTATGTCAAGTCACTTATAAACACATGTATGTAGTCCTTGTGAATTAAGGGCAGATGTGATTCTAGTATCTAAGTTATCTGGGATCATTACTCTCTCAGATGCAGCATTTAACACCAGCAGTTCAATGACTTGATATCCAGTGCCCTTTCCCCAAGTCTTTGCTCTTAGTCATTCAAAGGAGACTTCCCTCTTCAGAAGTAACAAGAAAGGATTTTTCTTGCTTCTTAATAGAAAGAATGGAAGAGTCTATCTCCTAGCTTTCTGAGCCATTGAATTTTTTTGATGCTGCTATATAATTCCTTCACTGGTCACATGGCTGATGTGCTCTCGCACAGAGGTCCAGCACTCAGACCTGAACTCAGACTGCCCATTGAACCTCAGAGCTGAGAAATGCCAAAATGTCTCTTGCTCTACAAACAATTCCACTTCTCAAGCAGTTCTACTGTGGACCACTAACAGCAACAAGATTACGCCTGCTGGCTTGTGGTTTTGGTCACTACATTTTTGTTACAGAACTGCACTAAAGAATTTTAATAATATGAGGCCCAGACTAGGTGAAAATTTTTCTGAATCCATATACCCTTCTAAAGTCAAATCTCAAGTGTGAGACAGCAGGTCGTCCTTGTTTTTTGACAGGCTTAATTTTTCAAAAGTGCTATTTACCTTCTGATATATATCAGTAAAAAAGTCAAGAAAAAAGAATTAAGAAGTACCATCTCACTCAAAAGTTATCTACTTCACTCCAATCTCCCCATAGAAAGAAGGTGAGAATTCCCTTGAAATGCTGCATGCTTTTAATTATAATTTCCAATGCATAATTTTTTAGTTATCAGAGATTAATCCTATGAATTAGATTAATTTGGCTTTAAAAGGAAGTTGGGAAAATACAATTTTGCTGCTAATTGTTTTTGTCTTGATATTTTCTTCAAGCTAAGAATTCTCAAGTACTTTATAAACAGAAAGTCTCACAGTAGGTAGCACTAAGTGGGACCAATTGGCTACCTGCTGCAGTGTAAAAACCCACAAACATTCCCTTCCCACTTGACATATTGAAATGCTTCTTCCCTCACTCATTTTAACAGTTTGCCTGGTGACAACTACTAAACACTAAACTGTGATGTCTGCTAGCATCTTCCTCTTTCTATGAAAATTGAAAAAATAATCCACAGGCTGAAGTACTGCTGCTACAAAATATTTATTCTTAGCAGGAATCTGGCCCTTTGTTATGTACTGACACTGAGAATTTAAATTACAGCCTTTTAATCTTTCATATACAGCATCTAGAAGATGTTGAATAAATTAAAAATAGAATGCCACAATATTCTGCCTTGGCAGGGAATCAACATTTTCAGAAGCGTAGGTTTGGTTTTCCAGCATGTGCATGTGCTCCTGTCTTTGATAGGAGATGTGTTGTGTTCAATACTCCCAAGACCATGTATGTCAAAACCTAAATACCAGTTTTGATAATCTGAGCCTGTCTGAAAAAGCACCAAGGACAGCCTGCTGTCTCACACTTGAGATTTGACCCTGTTTCTACTTTAGAAGGGCATGTGGACTGAGTAGACAATTTTGCTCATAAAACCCGTACTTGACTGTTAGTCATAGACAGTGATGAGCTATGAAGGGTTTGAATCACTGCTCTCCAATAGGGTTCTGTGAAAAGTATTGCTAGAAAGAAGTCTTGTGGGTCTGGTGATTGAATTATTAAAAGTATTGCCCTCATGGGAATGTGTGACTACTACTAGAAGGACTTAAATTCAGATTTTATGCTTTGGATCTAGTCTTAAATGCTAGGTTGAAACCCTTTTTTTTTTTTTAGTTTTCTTTTAAAGTCATGGTAACAGCAGTCACTGTAGTACAAAGTGCTGGAGCAAGTGAGGTCCCTAGGACGGTGACCCACAGAAATGGTAAAACCACCACCAGCCCAGACAGGTTATGAGCAACAAATTTAACTTTTCACTGACTCTCCCATCTTGGGCAAAGTGCACAGACAATGAGTTGTCTACAATTACCTATTCTGAAGAGCTCAGCTTTCCTGGTACCTCTTCAGGTGTTGCTATCTGCTTTGAATCATATATTTGGAAGCCAGAAGACAACATTATGATCTATCCTGATCTCCCATGTAGCACAGGATGAAATAATTTGTGCTTGTAACAGTCCTTTGAGCTATGAAGTATCATATCTGAATGCATCACCAGCTTTGGCACCTTAGCTAAATTTTTGTCTTATAAAATGGAAGTTTTACTGTCCTCCTTGTGCTTCCAGGAAGGCAGGGACAGGCTGGGGGCAAGTACTTGAGAGAGAGGGGGTTTGCAAGAGCAGTGGCAGAACTGGGAGTGAAAAGGGAGCTTTAAAGACTCCCTTTATATTCAGAGCTGTAGCCTGTACTGATCTTTCTTGTATTACAACTTTTAAGAAACATTTCATAACCTAGGATGCTAGATAGCTGAAATCTGCTGTATGGCTATGTTGTCTAGTGTTGCTTACTTTCATTAACCCCCAGTGCTGCCTTTCTGAAACGTCCATGTAGTTGCTTGTCTTGGGTGTAACTGAATGTACTCTCCTAGTGCTCTCAATTGGATTAATAAGGATTTCCCTGTCAGTTCAAGGCTCTCTAGATCCTTAGCACTTTCCTGTCTGAATATCACATTACTGTCCTTTTTCCCTTAATGTGCATTTTACTTAGCAGAGAGATTTTTCTCTGTATTAGTGTGGGAGGGCTGCGTAGCTGGGCATGTACTCAGACCCCTGCATTCCCTAGGTGCACGCTTACTTCTGTGACTGTGAAACAGGGAATTTGTAATTTGTGAACAAGGTCTAAAATTACTAATTATAGAAGGTCAAAATTAATGGATCGGTTCAGATTTCCAGAAGTGAGAGACAGAAAATAAAGTGCTAGAATTGAAGGGGAGAAATCAGTGATTTTATGTCTTTTGTGGCGGAGTGCTCCCACTTTTATGTGTCTTCAGAGTTTGTGGCTGTGATCTTGCAGTCATAAATTGTAGAGCTGGCAGGAATAATTATGACATTTTAGCCTGAGCTCCTTTATATTCAGACTTCACAGTGAGCTGCCCTAGGACTTCACAGAATTGTTTTCTGTTTACTTTAAAGCTTATCTCAGGGAGAATAAGGCATCTTGGTTTCAGAAAGATTCCTTGAATTTAAAATTCCATCTTAAACATGAACTCCAATGTAAGTCTGTTTGCTACTGAAGGAGACTGTACTTGCCTTCACCTTTTCATGGTGGTAAGCTGCTGTTCTTATTCATTATTTTGCCATTTACTGCAAATAATAGGCTATTTGCCTTTTTCTGGGAACTCTTCCTTGGAAGCCTAGCTGGGCCCCTGCCATCAGGGAGCAAGGGTTATTTATCTTATGCACATACTGTGACTAGAACAGCCTAATGCAAAACACAATAATGGGCTTGAATGTGAAAGCCAATACCAAAGCATCTTACATAGTTCTCTCGAGTAATTAATGGGAATAAATTCCAGTTTCTGAGCTCTTGTACTGAAACTGGTGACCTATTGTTAACTCAATCTGTCCCTAGATATTTTTGTTTGGGGTTAGGTTATTTAGGTTTTTGTGTTTTTTTTTTGTTTGTTTGTTTTTTTTTGTTTTTTTTTTTTGTTGTTGTTGTTGCTTTGTTTTGGTTGTTTTTTGTTTTTGTTTTTTTGGTGGGTTTTTTTTTAATGTTATTAAGATTTTTTCATCAGTAGGCATGAAATCATCAAAATTTGGTAGCATTTGAAGAAATCCTCCTGTGGAGGGAGATTTAATATATGCATTGGCTACTATGCAGCATTTGGGCCAGTGTTCCAAAGTCACTTTATAATGGAGGCTGAAGGATTCCTTTCTGGAGAAAAATAGGTAACAAGTAGTGTTGCATTTGTCAAGGGTTGAGTTATCTGATGAGAATAAATCTGGGGTATTTGTTTATACCTCATTGCATTCACGAAGCATATTTGTAAGAATGGTTTGTATTTACCTCCATTTGAGGTGGCTGGGACACAGAAGAGTGATGGAGTACAATGCTAGTTGAGATTAATTATGCATAGAACAGCTTATGAAAGTGCTTGTAGCTTTCTGTGTGACACTTGTATGCACTACTATAGAGTTACAGAGAATGGTCTTTATTTCAGGGGAAAGAATGAAGAAGTAGGAATCAATTTAAATTGGTAGTTTCAGTGCAGGCAATTGAAAAATGAAACTATAGGAATTAAGTGTTTTGGGTTTTTTTGTGTTTTTTAATTTGTTTTGGTTTGTGTTTTTTAAAAAATATTATTTGTTTTAATTTTTAACACAGCAAAACAAGCAAAAAACCAAACAACAGAAAAACCTCATCAAAATCTTCTCTAGGGTGAATAACTTTGAATTATAATAATCATAAGCTAAAATAATAAATTTGAAAGGTTTATTTAGTTATTTATTTAAAGGAAGATATCACAGTGGAGTGTGAGGGATGAAGATCTTAAATGATCACTTGTGGTGCAGGTGAACAAAGGCAATCAGCAAATACACTACTCTGTATTTCGGTTGAAAATAAACTGGAGTATTTGTTAATAGCTGTTGCCATGCTACCCTTGAGGAATGAGCAAGATGGCAAGGGTAGATGATGGGTGCTTTATGTGTACCACTTCATTATTTGATCAAGAGAAATAAAGGTGTAATGGGTGTAGTGTTATGAGCAGATAAAGGACACAACTGTTAAAATGCGTAGGTGAGCCACACGGGTGATGGAGAGACAGTGATGTAGGCAAATCAAATATCCTTAAGTTTTTTGAATAATAGCTGAAGTAGGCTCACTTGGGTAATTAACCTCTTAATATAGCCTGTGGTAAACTCCTGCTTCCTGTAATAAAGACCATTGCTTACCATGGGAGCAGTGTTTTTGAAAAGAAACTGTGTCTTGTTTAGCCAGTTGACCCCCTAATTTTGTAGCTAAGAAAACTCTGCAGTACAAGTAGTAGAATATTCAGGCAGCAACATTACCTTGGATGTGACATTGAAGACTGTTAACAAAGGATTTCAGTTTTTGTCCTTTGCATCAAAAATAGCATTTCTTTGTAAATTGGAAAGGCTTCAGCAGAAGGCTATAAAAATGATATGAGATCTTACCACCTAAGGATGTGTCAAAACATAACTTGCATAGTGAGGCTAAGGAAGCTCAATCTACAGAGTTTATAGAAGTGAAGGTTAAGAGAGGACTTGAAGACAGCCTACAGACACTTATTCAGGGAACTGATCTGATTGTAGACTGATTCTTAATCTTTTGAGAACAGAAAATGTGTAATGAGGATTGATGATTGGAAGTGGAGGCGAAGCAAATTGAGACTTAAAATAAGGAACCCATCTTTGACAGTGTGAGTAATTAATCACTGGAACAATTTTTCTAGTTGGATAGTAGGTTCCCCATCACCTGAATACTCTAAATCAGGACATAATGTCTCTCAAAGATAAGCTCTACTTCAAACTGAAGTTATGGTCTCAGCATTGAAATTACTGGCTGAAGTGCTGTGGCCTGTTTTGTGCAGGAGGTCAGTACATATGATCATAATACTCATTCTGCTCTGAAAAATGTATTAATCTGTTCCTGGCTCATCTCGAACTGACCTTGTTCAAACTTGGTGATTTTATGTGTAAATGGATGAGTGATATTTACCTCCCTGAAGGTACAAGACCTTGGTTAATAATAAAGGCTGTGAAGGCTGCGGAAATACTATCAGGAAATATATGGACCCAGAAATCATTGTCTCTTCGCTGGCATGGCTGAATGTGTTTCCTGAAGCTATAGGAAATTGTATGTGGGAACTTTTGTCCTGGCCCAGCCATGCCATGTACTTGCCCTGGCAGCTTTTCTATCAAAGGCTGTTTGAAGGGGAGGTGGGGAGGTAGGAACACTCAGAATCACTTTGTGAAATACCTAGTATTTTCTGCTCTCTCTAAAGTGGATACTTGTCAGCTCTAATTACAGTTTAGCAACGTTAATGCTACATGTGAATACTGTTGTGGGTTCACTGACAAGTTTGAGGCAGGAGAAGAAAAGGAAGGTCAACCTAAGTTCCTGTGTTCAATCACTTGCAACTTTCTTATGACCAGTAATAGTCAGCCTTTGGAAATCAGACTTGTTCTGTCAGGGTTTGGGGTTTGCTGACAGAAGGGAAGATTGTAATTCTTTCTGTTCATGGTATTAAACTATAGTTTGTGATCTCTGTGCAACAGTGGATGAATAAGTGAATCCTGTGTTATGAGTGGTGTGCCCTTCTGAACACTACTGATGTCTTGCAAGAAGTAAATCTAGTTGTCAGGAGGTGCTTCCAGTCAGGCTGGGTCAGTCTGTAATGCTCATGATCATGCTAACAAGGCAGAGAGGGTTTAAAGACTGGAACAGAACTCGTCAGATCCATCCAGCTTCAGTCACTGCTGGTAGTTCTCACTCTCAAAATTAATCTGCAGTGTATCAGGTGTAGTCAATAACAGTTGGTTTTAGGTAGCACTATATTCTATATACTAAACTTTTGCTAAACTTTTATTTTCAGCAGATTTATAATATATACAATCATAATGTTCTCTGTATGTGACACATAGCACAAAGCATCCTTTCATCCAGCTGAAAACCAATTCAATTTACATATACAAGTTAAAATGTAATCCCACCTGTACCAAAAACTGGATCAGCTGCACTGTAAGTGCTTTTTTTTTATGTGGAAGAAAAAACCCCACAGAATTAGCCTGACTGTATGCTACACTCTTGCCTCTCTAAGTTGTGAATTTCATTTTGGAACTAGCAGGTAGGTCCTTCTGTGGTTCCTCTTAAGTGAAGAGCCCTTTGCAAAGCTGCAAAATTTCAGTATGGGGGGCTCCAGGGTCCAGAACTTACTGACCAGTACTGCTGCCCCTCTTGTACTGTGCTGTCAATCAGTGTGGAGGGCTCTCAAGTCTACCTGAGGTCAAAAGGGCACCATACAGAGCTAAACTCAGTTTTTCTTTAAATTAGTTTCCTTAAACACCCATTTCTAGGGTGGTTGCTTAAAGTCCAGGACTGACAGATTGGATCTTGGTGTTGTGATTGCTCTTATAGCAATTTGGAGGGGTAGAAGAGAATAGGAGTTTTCCATTCTGCTGTTAGTGTCTTTTTTGAACTACATGAGTTGACCGAGGGTGAAACCTGCATGACACTTTTCTGTCTCACTGCCTTCTGAGGCAATGGAGAAGGAATCCATCATAGGCATGCATATACTGCCAAACTGACTGAAGGAAAACAAAAGTTAAAATAGTTTTTCCTTGGGACATCTGGCTAAAGGTGATGCATATAGGATTTTATTTTTAGAGCAGAACTTGCTGAAAATAGAGGTCAGAATGATGGATGCTTGTTGCTTTGTTAGGCCTAGCTGATCCCTTCTCTAAAATGTTGTCAAGATTTTAGTAGCTTTATTTTATGCTTTTTTGACATTGAAAATTTTTCTTTATGAGCATTTGGAATATGATGGGAACAGAAACTTTGTTTAACTGGTGTTTATATACACTGAATGGTGTAGATACATAATTTATTTAAACCAAATAGGAGTTGTCTGTTGTCAGGTGTCAGCAATCTGATAATTAGTAACTGAACAATTCTGTGTAGTGGCAACATCTGGTTGTTGTGCTTCTAGCACATTTGAGGTACCCTTCCTCTGAGAGAAAATGCAAACCAGGTGTTTGTAAGAACCAGTGGTCCTTGAATCTTTACAGTTCAATCTTCTTCACTTCCAGTCTTCAGTGTTCTCTGAGATGCAGCATTGCCCTTTCTATGCCTCTGTCTGATCAGCCTTTCATTCCTATTGTTACGAGAAACATCCCCAAAAAATTAGATGGAACCTCTTGGGGATGAAATATTATAGACTGGGGATACAGATAAAAGCTTCTGGTTTGGTGGACAGTGCAAAATTGAACAGGCAAAATGTGCTTCTCTAGTGGGAGATTTGAATGGCTGAATGACCATGATGATATGAAAATGAAGGTAATAGATGTGCTAAACAGAGCTCCAGGGGTAAACAGCCTTCTCAGGTCTGATAGAAAAAGAACAATAATTTTCAGCTGAATCAAAGTAATTAAAAAGCAAAACACCCCTGAACACAATAAAATGAAAAGCTGAAGAGGAGGGATGGGCTCGTGAGGTCTGAGCATTTTTTCCCAACATTACTACATATTTTTTACAATAAATCTGATACTTAAGACCAGTTTTGCTTTATTTGGAAAATCTTTTAAGAGTGTTGATATTCTGCCACCCCTTCCCACCAAAGATGTAGCTTAGCAACGTTAGTTTGCTAAGCATCTTAGAGATGGTGAATCTTCCTCTCTGGAGAAGAAAAACTATTAGCTGTTATAAAAAGGAGTTCAATACACTCATAATTTCTACTTTTATGTAATGTTCACACTTTCAATAGAGATTTAAGAAGAGGTCTACAGGGTGCTATTTCACTGCCATCCTTCAATACTTATGCTCAGTGATGCAGCTGGCACCATGTAGACTGGAAGTCTCCACTTCCTTTTTGAATGCAACTGGCACCAGTGAGAATGAACATTTTCTAAGGTATTGACTTCAGCAAGTGCAGTTGGGAGACAATCTCAAAGAGATCTGCCTATATTTGAACACTTAAGTGTGCTGTCAGGTGATTGGCCTCTTTATCTATGCTTTAGTTGTTTTCAGTTTTTGACTCATTCTTCCTATGGGTACCCTGTTAGGTGGGCTGTGTTATTATGTGATACAATTTCTTCTGGCACTTGTAATTTTGTCATAGTGATTCATGCTCAGTAGTACTCATAACTGTTTTGCAGTGTCCATATCCAAACTTTGATCTTTCTTTTTTTAATATTGGTGCTTCTGAGTGTTCAAAGAACTCAACTGATGTGCGATGTTGACTCACTTGTACAGGAACTGTTCTCTTGCAGACACCTACTGCCTATGAGCTGCACACCACATGACAGGTTTTACTATGTAAGGCCAGAGCCAGGTCCTTTTTACTGCCCCTCCACCTTTTTTTTTTTTTTTTTAATTAAAATTAATCTCAGCTGACACTTTTCTGAGACATGCATTTTTGTCCTTTTGTTTCATTCTTCATTCTAATCCAAATGAATATATCTTCCTGTAGCTGAATGTATACTCGGCTTTGGTTTCAATCTTCAGCAACAGATGGCTTTTTATACTTGGCAATTTGGTCTTTTTTGTTTGTTTCTACGTGGTCCATTTTCTACAAGGTATTGTGCCTATGAAGAGCTGTCAGTTTTGTTAAGAATACATGATCTCCTGAAAGGATCTTCTGAAATGTTTCTAGACACTGAGCACAGCTTTCCTACTATGCCATGTCTTCATCTAAAAATTCCCCTAACTCATCAATTCTCAGTCTCGATGAACAATTCACAAATACCACTTGTTTCTCCGTGAAGCTGTTTCCTAGATGCATAAAACCAGTCCTTGTTTCTTGGGAAAATTTAAGTTTCTGGTAGCTGTTTGCTCTTGCTGAAGTGCAAAGTCATATGAGAGGATTCCTGGAACTGCAGACTCCTAAGAGAGGAATACACACATTTCTTATGGCTGGGCCAAAGGTCAGAAAACAAAGCTGGTGGGTTCTGTTTAGTGCAGGCAGTATTTTATAATTTATATGTGCCTTAAGACTTTTAATTTTCCCCTTCTGTAAAATGGAAATGGCTACATTTTTCATTAGGGTTTATTTGAACTGTTATAAAAGAAGGATTTATAAAATTATGAAATATTGTTGAGACATTTTGAGTCTTGATAAATAAGTGAGAGAGGAAATTAACTGAAACCAATCTTTACTTTTAAGCATATTTATAATTTTGAAGCTGAGATACATGCTACTGATGTGAGATTTCATGGTGGGGAGGAAGGGAGAGTTTCCTTCAAAGTACTTTGATTTTCTTTCATGCAGTCCTTCCTGAAGTCTTTTGGTAATATATGATTGATATACTTTGTGATGAATTCTGCTATTTCTCACCGTGGATTGATTACTTTTAGGGCAATGCAACTTCTTATTGAAGAGACAGGTGATGCAAAGACTCATCCTATCCCTGTGGAGACAGTGGATTCCCTCCTGGGGAATTTTGGTTTTTGGTTGCTTGTTTGAGATGTAAAACAGCAACGTGGGCTACTTAACAGCATAGAACAATATCATGGTTTGATCTTGCTCAGAAAGACTACAGTAGCTTCTGTAGTTTTAGGGATTTAGTCAGGGTGTGTGTGTCATGCAGAAAGGAATGGGTGCTGCTTTGGTGACCATCTGACCTACAGCTGGCCAGGGTAAAAAAAGGAACTTTAAATTAGTTACTTTCTGAGGAAAGCTTTGGGTGAAGTGGAAATAGAAAAAGCCTGGGGATTTGAGATTATTATCCTCATGATATTTTGGATTAATTTGGAGGAAAAAGCACGTAATTAAAGGTTCATGCTTCAATCAGACCACTTGCATTCTAAATGAAGCGCACACTGGCCTTTGTGTGTCTTTGTAGTCAGGCATAACCATTCAGGCATAATGGTAGGAGGAGGCTATCTGTGTCTACTAATGAATTATTTACAGTCTTACTGATTAATCTGATGGCATTACTGTCTCATCTGTATCTTGAAAATTGAGGGAAAGTTTAAAATTATAAATATCTAACTATGTGTAGCCTATAAATTTACAGTTAGGAATTCATGAACTTTTGTGACGAAGTGTTGAATGTATGGGAGATCTGGTGTCTGAATATGCTGCTCACAAAATCTCCTTACTACCCAAAGTATTCTTTTTTTATTTTTTATTTTTTTTTTAGATGCTTGAGTACTTTAGGACAGTTCTAGAAGTCCTACTATTTGCTATTATTTCTTGACACTACTGAAAATGAGGAACAGCTCAGACAAACTCCTTAAAACCAACTAATGGAAAAATGGAAAAAGTATTACAAACTTTGTCTTTTAACCCATCTTTTTCTTTTCCTGACTGTAGAAGAATGAAAGTTTGGAGGAGTTAATGTATCTCTGCCTGATACTATTGCACAGAAGGTGCAAGGGTTAAAAAAAAAGCAGAGCTATATATATCCACTTGATAACCAAGACTGTACTGCATGGGGATACATTTATTTCAGTAGCATAATAGCTGCCATGAGACATTAAGACTGAGGCAGACAGGAACATTTGTTTTCAGTTTTGGGGTTCACCTGCTCCAGTGTTCAGTAGAGGAAACAGATTTTGACAAGTTACATTACATTATGTACTTCAGACCCCTTCTGTTAATTGGGTAGTAAGTAGGAAACATGATCAATCCTCACGTTATAGAGTTCAAAGTGTCTTTAGGAGGCAAATCATGAGATTATCTTGGATGACAAACAATTTTTCTTTTTTTTTTAATTATTTTTTTAATCTGGGGAAATCTATGCAAATTGTTAGGATCCTCCTGCATAGGAAAATGTGCTGTTCTGACTTGTTTTCAGGAAAACATAGTTTAAGTAAACACCTAATATTTCCACACGGACAATTAGCTTATGTTCCAATGTGTGCTGAATTGATGCAATGGCAGAATAACAGCTAAATTAAACTGCAACTTAAGGTAAGTGTTTAAGGATGTTGATTTCTATATCCCTCTACCCTGCCCTTAGTCCCACATTATGCTCCACTAGTTTAAAGCCTTTCATGATTTCTTGGAGTTATTTCTGTAGCAGTCTGCACTGCACATGACATGCAACCAGAACCTGCAAAAGTTCTTAGAGGCATGTGGCCATGTTCCCTTCTTTCTGAAAACCAGGTACTTTGCCTGGGGAGAAAAAATTAGTGACCCATTAGTGCAGCCTTGGTATCACTGTTTTCTTCTGTCTGTGCTTAAGAAAAAGGCTGGTTTACAAATGTACAAAGAACATTTAATTTCATTAGGTGCTGAAATACTATCTGATATACTGAAGTTATCTCAGCCTATGTGCCATCCCAATAAATTGCTATCAAAGACAACCAGGATGAGGGATTAATCAATAAAAGGTAATAAAATGCATTAAGGATTTCAGATTAAGCTATGCAGAGCAATAAAACACCCAGATGTCTTCATCTTTAAACAGGACCTATGAGATACCTTCCATTTGTTGACAGTCATGGCTCTGGAAATAGCCATGGCATCTTTCACAATTTTCTGGAGTATTGGTAAAGGTTTTGCCAAACTGGAATGTGTGGGAGGGGTTGGAGGGCTTCCTGTTACACTCTAGACCACTGGAATTTTCCCCACTGCAACTTTTTATTTTATTTTGAAACAAAAATGCTTATAACAAAAATAAAGATAAAAAAATAAAGATAACAAAAATGTTATCTTTTCCCTCCATGAAGGTCTTAGAACTGTTTTTAGCTGTATTTATAAGTGGCTGTGATCAAACTGAACTGTTTGTTTAGGGTTTATTTTCCACGTGGTGTTACAGTTTATCCACAGATCCATATGAAACTAAAGATGCCTTTGACTGCGGAGCTAATTTCTTCTTCCCACCCCAAAAGGAAGTAGAAGGTCCCAGTGTGTAGCAGATAGTATCTAATGATTTTTTAGTAGAGGGTGTCTTCAGCTAGGAGTCTTGGTGTCTTCCTAAACAGCCATCCCCTCTGGAAGAACACCTTCAGCATGTTTTTACTCCCCGCTTTCTTTATGTTTTTACCAATGCTAATGTATACCTGAGGGAAGGGTGTTTTCAGTGATTCAGATTCACTGATGTGTTTTTTTTTCTGCTGTGGCCCACCAGAGGTCTGCAGGTGAAAGATCTTATGTTTTTGAAAGAAAGAGAAAAGCACGATTATGACTATTTCCCTAGTGATTTCATTTTTTTTCTTCATCTCTAATCACATAAGCATTCATTACCTGTTTGTCTCTCATCTCTACTCTTATCTGAACCCATTTAACCAAAAGGTATTTGTGAAGTTTTAATGGTTTCAGTGTCTGCCTGAGGTTTAAATTATGTATTTGAAGTTTTAAAACTTTGAAGTAGATATTTTCGTTCCATTTACAGGTTAAAGGAATCCAGCAGGGATGGTCTTACTATTATTACTTCAGGATTTCAAAAGCTCTGTTTACTTTTAACATGCTTGGGTTTACAGCAGAACTGTGTGTAGTGGAGAAATGCATACAAGTAATTACGTCAATTACCATCAGCTCTATACAATTCTTCTGTGGTGCTACGTGATTTAAATGCCATTATGTGTCTGGAAAAGGATGGGAAATTGTTGTTAGCTCCCGTTTGCTGCTTACAGCTGTTTTTATGACTGGTTTTGCTCATAAACAGGTGTTTAGAACATTTCTTTGACTGAGTGGTACAGCTTGTGCTTCTGTGAATTGATTTGTCTTGATGTCTGGGTAGCTTCAATTCCTTTTGTTTTCACTTCTTTAAAGAAAAGAAAACTAAATAAAAAGGCAGGAAGGCTCCCAGCAGATGAAGTTGTTTTGGTAAGCCATGCTTGGAGAAACTACAAGCTTACGATGAGTCTTACAATTTGTCTTTCAAGAGAAAGATGGTTTACTGTGGGTATCTGTGAGCATTCCCACCTAATAAAACATCATTTTTACTCTGTCCATTCCTGTTGAATGAGCTTTCATGTGCTTTCTCTGCTCTGGTTAGAAGTCCTATTCCTGATGCTGACTGTGGTAAGTGACAGAGAAATGGACATATGCATCAAAAATATATATGGGTTCAGTAATATTCCATGATGAAGACTTTGAGAACTCCATATAAAACGCTTTTGAAAAACATCAGCAGATGGTGCTTCTGAAAAAGGTAAGGTGAGCTCCTTCCCTACCCCCTTTCTCATTACTAACATCTGAAAGCAAGGAGGATCCATCCAGTGTAATTCACTTGTGGACTCGACAGTACTTATAGGTGAATGGAAGCCTCAAAAGAGCTTGTTGGGTCCTTTAAAGCTTTTAATACATTTTCTGTATATGTTTCATTCAAAAAGTACTGAGCTCTGCTTCAAACATTCCTTGCTAGTTAATCAGACTAGAAAAGCAGAATGCATTTAACCAAATTGGTCACTGCCATTTCATAGATGTTCCAGAAGGCTTAATTTCTATTTAAAAAAACCCAAAACAACCAAAATGAAAGTACAAACAAACAAAACCCAACACCACAAAATCTATAAAAATGTAAATATAACCCAAAAAATGCAAGTCATTGATCTGTATGCATGGGATTATGCATTGCTGAGAACACAGAGTATTCTGACTGCTAAATCCTTTGGAAAACAGGACTTTCATTACAAGAAGTCTTGTAGTTATTGTTAAGACTAACATAATCATCAAAGGAAAATTATAGTTACAGATCTCCTGGGCAACAAAGTAGTTATTAAACCACAAACTATGGAAAACAACCTGTTCTTTGAGAGAGAGTGTACCTTTAAAATGTCTTTCGTAAGCAGTGTTTTGGTTTGTTTTTTAAAGACATCAGTGCTCGGGTATTATCTTTAACTGCATGTCAGAGGAAGAAATGTGTTGTTAGGAGTGTGCTCTTTGCTGGAGATAAATCTGTTGTACCTTATTTCCACTACAGTGCATTAAAATATCCAGGGCTATGATAACTAAAAATAAGTGTCAAAATCACAAAGTATTGGAAGGGACAAGGGGAGATCCTCTAGGTGAATCTTCCTGCTCAGACAGGGTCACCTGGAGCAGGTTGCCTAAGGCTGTGTACAGCTGAGTTTGGAATGTCTCCAAAACTGGAGACTCCACATCTCTCTGAGCAACATCTTCCTGTGATTGGAAGCAAAAAACCCTCACAGCAAAAAACAAAGTTGGATTTTTGTTTTGGTTTTATGTTTTTGTTTTTGTTTTTTTTTAAGATGGAATTTCAGTTTCTGCCAATTGTCTCTCATTGTTAGGCACTGCTCCATCTTCTTTAGTCTCTTCAATAAAATACTTATACATATCAATAAGATTTTCCCCTGCCCTCCCTGAGCAGAACTCAGCCTGTTCCGTGCTGAACAATTCCAGTTTCCTCAGCATTACATGAAAGATGCTCCAGTATCTTAATGGTCTTCTTAGTCTTGTGCTTGGCTTATTCCTGTAAGCTTATACCTTCTCTGTACTGGGGAGCCCAGCACTGGACACAGCACTCCAGATGTGGGTTCCCCAGTGCTGAGCAGAGAGGAATGATCACTTCCCTTGCCCTGCTGGCAACAGTCTTCTTCATGTAGCCCAGGAGTCCTTCTGTGTCCCCAGAGCCATGTTGCTTGCTTGGAGCCCACTAGGACCCTGAGGTCCTTTTCAGAAAAGCTGCTGGGGCCAACAAGCTGGAAAGCAACTACTAGTATCTGAGGTTATTCCTTCTCAGGTGCAGAATTCAATTTCCAACTGTTGATCTTCATGAAACATCTGTCAGCCCAATTCTTCAGCCTGTCCAGGTCCCTCCAAATTTCAGCATATCCATCTGGTGTATGAGCCAGTCCTCCCTCTGTTTTCCTATCTGTGATCTTTTCAAGAGTGCTCTTTGTTCCATCATCTGGGTTATTAATGGAGATGTTGGACAGGAGTGGCCTCTGTATCTATGTGTGGGTACATCATAGTGACTTGCCTTCAAACTGACTTCCTGTTGCTCATCATAACTAAGTGGGCCTGGTCATTCATCCAGTTTTAAGTCCACCTCCTTGTGTACTTATCTAACCTGTACTTTGTCAGCTTAACACTAAGGATGTCGTGAGAGATGGTGTCAAAAGCCTTATTACATCAAAATGAATAACAACCACTTCTCCCCCTTGCCCACCAAGCTAGTCACCTCCCTGTAGAAGGCTGTCATGTTGGTCAGGAATGATTTACCCTTAATAATTTCATGCTGAATGCTTCCAATTACATTCTCATTCCGAATACTTTTGAAAATGTTGTGCAGAAGTTTTTGCTCTGTTAGTTTTCTAGAGACTGAGGTATGGCTGACCAGACTGTATTTCCCTGAATTCTCCTTGCCCACTAGGATTACTGGAGTAACATTCACTCCCTTGCCATCTTCAGGAACCTCCCTCAGTCACCATGGCCTTTCAGAAGTGCCCTTGCAATGGCATCAGCTTCCTTAGCACTTGTGTTTGTCTCATCAGGTTTATGGACTTGTAAATGCCTGATTTAAGAGTTCCCTAATTTTGTTCTCCTCCACTGAGGAAAATTCTTCTTTGTTCCAACCTTCCCCTCTGGTTCTGGGCTTCTGCACTTCTTGAAGGCTGGCTTTTCTGATCAAAGGTCAAGATGTACAAGGCTTAGGATTCTATCTTCTTTCTTCTGTGTCCTGTGTCACAAGGTTAGAAGTGAAAAATCTTGATCTTCTACTGGCAAATGGATTTAACAAGAGGAATGCTGGACATGTAAGTACAGGTCTTAGAATGCGACCTATGTGCCTGAGAAATCCTTTCTATTTCATAGGATCATAGAATGGCTTGGGTTGGAAGGGATCTTAAAGATCATCTGGTTCCAACCCCCTGCATGGGCAGGGACACCTCCCACTTGACCAGGTTACTCAAAGCCCCATCCAGCCTGGCCTTGAACACTTCCAGGGAGGGGGCCTCCACAACTTCTCTGGGCAACCTATGCCAGTGTCTCATCAGCCTCACAGTGAAGAATTTCTTCCTAATATCTAGCATAAATCTACCTTTTCCAATTTAAAGCCATTACCCCTTGTCCTCTCACTACATGCCTGTATGAAAAGTCCCTCTCAAGCATTCCTTTAGGACCCTTCAGTACTGAGAGGCTGCTTTAAGGTGTCTTCAGAGCCTGCTCTTCTTGAGTCTGAACAACCCCAGCTCTGTCTTCACAGGAGAGGTGCTCCAGCCCTCTGATCATCTTTGTGGCCCTCCTCTAGACTTGCTCCTAGATCTCCTTGTCCTTCTTATTTGGAGAGATCCAAAAGTAGACATTTTGTCTTCTGTTATTCCTGTTAAAGAAAGAAAGAAGCATTCAGTAGTCTAACAATAAAGTAACCTCAGCCTTTTCCTGTGTATATCTCTTGAGTCATGTAGGGATGCACTGGGACTTGTGGGTTCTGCACATGACTGGTGGTGGTGGTGGTGCTTGTGCTTCCCTAACACTGCAGCCTTCCTATCTCTGGAGTTTAGTTTGGGTAGAACAGAGGCTGATTTTTTTAAAGTAATGTTTCATCTAATTCAAAGAAAAAACAAAATCCCCAAGATGTAGTGGTACTTTTATCTTAATTCTTCTGTGGTGTATCTAGTCTGCAAGCAAAACTTCTCTCCTTGTGGCTTTGTTGCTCTACTTTCCACAAATGGACCACCTTTTTCTCATAGTTGTAAGAGATGTCCATGTATTTTGGTTACTGAAAAGACAGGAAATGGGTTACAACCCATGCTTGTTGGTTAAGATTTTATCAAAAAAATGCTTAGGGCAAAACTTAACTCTAGATGTGTAGATCATAGGAAACAGAATAGAGGTTGAGTATGGTTACTGTCCTAATGGCTCTTTTCAATGAACGTCACTGCAATTTTACAGATTAATTCTATCCAGCTGTATTTTTGTTTTGTGTTCAATTATGGTGTTGTCTGAACATGGCACCAGAGCTATGTTTACAAAAAATATAAACTTAGCAGCCTTTAGACTCTGTTCAACCATCGAAAAAGTTCAGGTGAATGAAGCACTGCCTTGTTATGGATCCTTTTTAAGACGATGGTGAGAATATTTGCTTATAAAACAGGCTCTCCTGCTTCCCCACCTCATTATCAGAGATTCACATTGGGCTTCTCTTCAACAAAGCTTCTTTCTGTAGAATTTTCTTTACCTTTCAGTCAAGGTCAATATGAAATACCTGCAGAGATGGAGGGAAGGCTTAGGTTGAAGAGTTATTTTAACCATAAAATCTAGTGTGGTGGAGAGACATTTAGTCTAATTTAGAGACCTGTAAATTGAAGAATTTTGTGCAGAACCAAGTGCACAACTTTGGGAGATGTAGATCTGTCTGGAAAAAATCATCCTGCTGTATACCTGTTTTGCTAATGTCCATGATTTTTCTAGGCATGCTGTGCACTTCTCTTTAGGAAGTGCTTGTGTATTTAGAAAATATCTGATTTTCTTCCAGATAAAGGAGAGAAGATTTCAATGTACGGTCTTTTTTTGTCTCTTGTTTGGTTTAGGTTGCATCTAATAAAAAAGAAAAGCTCCTGGGTTTTGCTTAAGTTTAATTGTATTTTATCTTTTTCATTTTTGATAACAGAACCAAAGGCCCCTAGAGCTGTTTATTCATTTGAAATCAGAATAACAGGAAAGCAATGTGGTTAAATTAATATTTGAACATACCAGACAGATTTAACAGGGGAGTGTACTACATGGAGATTTCAGTCTATGATACATCAATAAATAAATAATGACACATAACTTCTTGTTAGTATCTCCTCCTGCAGTAGGTGTTGTCATACAGTTACATGGATTTAAGCTTGAGAGGTCATTTCTGTAAGATAAGGTAGTAAACTTGAATTGATACCTTGCATTTCTTTGGCTGTTATTACAGGTATGTCCTTGTTCTGGCTCTAGGATCCCAGGGACTTAGGAATTAGTGCTCCTGAGATGTGTAAAAAACTTGAAAACTTTGTTTCAGCACTGTTCTGTTTCATGAAACAAAAAGTAGTGTACAGTCCATCCGTGGCCTCTCAGGATGGTTGGTGTATAGCAGACTATCTGGGTAGATTCTTGCCCACCAATTTTATCATTCCTGCTGTCACTTAAATAGCTTATGATGCTACCCAGGCATGTAGAGATCTCTGGACTCAAGGTGAGCTCCTTAGTATCAGTTTTGAACAAAATGTTGTGCTTGGAGAACTGGATAGACTGGAGAATGTGTGTTGCAGGCAGAAAGATTTAATGCACCTTAATACTCGCTATACAGTAGTGAGCTCTCCTCTTAAGATCTGACTTCAAAGAAGAGATGAGGAAGTTAAGACAAAAGCGGGACTGAAATACTGTAGGCTTGTACTTGTTTTTAGACTGGTAGTGACAAAAAATAATTTGCATTTTATCTGGCAAAAGGGTTTTACATTGGAAAAAAAACACCCAAACCAAAACAAGTGATAAATCTATCAACTCTTCAGAAACAAATACAAGAATTTCTATAGTAAAAATGAGTATTCCACTAGGATAGCAAAGGTGTGAATTATACTGCACGTTGCTGTGTTACTGTCCTCTGCTTCAGTAGATGCTTTGTGGCTTGAGGAAGCAAACTTAGCTCTGTCCACCAGAATTTGTTGGGGATGAGAACCTTAAGCAGTATCACTCATCTCCAAATTTCCAATTTTTCCTTTTCCAGATGCCCTTAGTGGTGACAATCTTTACTTTCTGTGTTACACTGTAGTGTTGTGCTATACTTCACTTAGGAGCTGGATGCAGTTCAGTAGGATGTGAAATGATACGTTTGTTTAAACAATGAAGTGGTTTGGAATTCATTTAGATGAGTCCTGATATCTGTTCAGGGTGAATACAGTTATCTTGGAGATGGAGATAAAGCTTTTACCTAGACTTGTGGCTTAGATTTCAAGTAATTGAGTTCACAGTGACCTCATCTAAATGGGTAATTTTTTTGGAAGAGGAGTAACATGCTGTGGGATGAGCTTGTCAGGAAGTTCTCCCTGCACTTGATGAGATTGTTGAGAGAGCTTGATGTCTACCAGTGTCTAGCTGTCAAATGCAACCCCAAAAGCAGGCAGAGGGCTGAGAACTTAGTCTAGAAATCAGACTGTGATTTATGCAGTAGATTTTTCTCCTCTTGTGCCTCTGGCATAAAGTGAAGCAAAAAATAATTTGAGAAGTAAAACCAAGCAATAGGCTAAAACCAGTAATCAAATACTTCATTTTAAAATTTCCTAATTCCTGAGTGTATTAATGCTGGATAGTTGCCAAAAAGAGTGTATGGGTTTTCTACTGCCCGTTTTCAATTTTTATTTATTTTCCTTTTCATTTCACAGCACTCCAGGGTCTTTTATTAATGTTTTTTTTGAGTTGAAACATAAAGGACTAGAAAGGCTGCTTTATTCTCTGCCCTTTATTCCCCTTGAGGATAAGGGAATAGAAGGGGGAAAAAAAATCCATTGGAGGCTGGAGTAATCAAAATAGTTCTTTGGAAAAGCTTTACAGGTTTCAGTTTAAACATGGGAGGAGAAAAGGCAAGGATAAAATTCACTTCAAGTCTCCAGCTAGTTATTAGTTATAAATATGCACAGCAATTCAGGCTTTGATGTTAAAACTTGCAGGGTCTGGGAGATTCAAGGCATTTAAAAGCATTATATTATTTTTTAAATTTTTTTAGAGCTAGTTTCTTTTCTCTGTTTAGTTGCAAAAGAACAATTTTTCAACTGTTCAGAATTCTTAATTTGTGAGATTCTTTGTTATCTTAGAGCTACTTAGGACCTCCAGTTTCTATTTGCTTCTACAAATACTTAGTTCTCAGTTTCTGAAAATCTAAGATTATCATTCCAGTCAAAGCAAAACTTTTTGTATTAAGGAACTGTGTGAAGATAATGATGTGAAAAAGCTTTTCAGGTTTTGATTGTAACTATTTTTCAGAAAAAGTAAGGAAGAACCAAAGAATTTAAAATAATGAATGATAAAGAAACAACCAATAACCCCCCTAACAAAATCCTGGTATAAATAGAGTGATAGAAATTAGAAAATTAGTAGAAGAAAATATTTTTCAACAATTGATTAAGCTGTTGTAATCATTCAGGTTGAGAATTTATGGAGGTTTGAAAGCATCGGTCTTCTGAATAGTTGATTATATTTTGCTTCCCTGTTTATCATAGGGGCTTGAGGGGAATATTATGCATCATATTTCATAGTCAACCTCTAGCAACAAAAATCCTGGAAAGAGAAATTATGTAAACAACAGTGTGGCACTCTTGCTCTGCCTATAGCTGTGCTATTGCCTCTGGCAATGGCCATGATCAAAAATAGGACACTGGATTAAGTGGATTAGAGCTTGTTTGTTAACTGCAAGTTCACTACATATGTGATATAGACTCTCACCATGCTTAGTGTTTGTAATTTGTTATTTACTGTTCATATACTTTCCAGTGAGGCATTTCCTTCCATTTGATACAACCTGTCTTCCTCTTTTTCATCTTTAACATCCTGTGCTTCTAAATATATTTACCCCTTAAGTAAAACATAGGTACAATAAGAAAACTCCTGAGATTATATCTTTTTTCTTGTTTTTTATTTCAGAAACAAGAGATGATAAAAGGTTGACAACAAAGTCATATTCCTAGGAGAGAGTGAGAATCTATCAGTTAGGGTGTGAGTGGCAGACAGTGCCAGAGGAATGAGTGGTGCTAAGAAGAAGCATGGGGTGATCTTTTTCTGTTGCAGTAATAGAAGAACCAAAACCACAGACCTAAAACTGAAAGGCACCAAGTTCAACAGCAACTGATAAAATAAAATACTTTTGTCCTGTTTCATAACTATGCAGTGAACCTCATTACTGCAAGATAGCATCAAGGCAAAGCGCTTAACTGCTGCTCTTTAATAGGAAATTCATCTCGATAAAAGTGCACTAGGATTAACTTATCATTTTATTTTCATGGTATAGAATATACATAGGGGAGACTTGAAACTTGCACTTGTTTAATTTTTATGCCAACCTTTGCATACTAGGGACTTGGAAGATGCTTCTTACGTGCATCTTATATACTTCTTATATATATCTTATCCACAGATTCCTCTGCAATTGCTTATAGTGAGTTTCCTTTGTCCCTGCATCAGGACTCTGTTTTAGCTGCTCTTAGACAGAGTTTGCTGTGGGCAGACTTGCTGGATCAGGTGGAGAGTCCCCTATGGCATGATTTTAAGGGGTGTGTTCACCTTTCTTCCGTCTGCTTAAAGCCAGCTCTATCTGAAATCTCATACTTGATCTGATTGTGAGATTTTGAAAAGGGCTACTGGTGTCTCAAACACCATTGGTTAAAGATTTTGCAGTCTGGGGAATGTTTTTCTGTGAAAGCAGTGCATGTGGAGCAAAGATATCTTTGTCTTATTGGACTGAGTGTCCTTTATATTACTCTTTAAGTGACTGTAAGACATGTTGCATGTGTAAACTGCAAGTCCATTGTGAGCCTTTGGAAAGCTGTCCATTAACCACAAAGTGCTGTTGTCTGCAAACCTTTTTGACAGCATCAACTTGTTAAGCAGAGTTGTCTAATTTTAGAAACTTCCCAACCCTTAGCACTTTTGTTTCTTTGCCATTCAAAATAGCACCATGACCCTTTTTTCAGCTATTCATTTTTCTTCACCCACACACCAATAAAGAACACACTGAAGTGAAGATGAAGTGTGGTAAATTGATTTACACAATTAAGCTCAGAAATATTTCTGGAGGTATTTACTATTGTTAATATTAAAAAACAAAAACACAAAACAAAAACAAAAAACCAAAATAACCTAGATCTTTTCCCAAGACTAACAGAGCTGTAAAACTTAGGCAGATCATTTGGTTGTGGATACTCAAAGGTTATAGACATTTGATTGCTAGTGAAATCAGTGGCCGTTTAAAAATTTGTTTGAAGATCTGGCCTAGTGAGGTTTAATTTTTGTAGGACATGAATGTTTCTTAATTCCAGCTCAAGTCTGTACTACAACTATAGAACTGATCTCAAAAACTGATTCAAAATTGGATGTTTAGCCCTGAGCTTTTTAGATTTCTGTTTTCTTATATAATAGGGATTATAATTTGAATTTGCCTCAGTGAAAAAGATTAACCCCAGAAACAAGCAGTTAAGACAAATTCCCTTGCACAGGCATCAGTCAACTGTGGGTATTATATACATATTCTAGAAATAATAGGAAAGGAGTCTTACCTTTGTACCCCCCTTTCCTTCCTTTGTCTTATTGATCTGTTGCGATTTATTGCTAAGAACATATGGAACCACTTTGAAAAATGAAACAAGAAAGTAAACAACCTAAATATCTTGTCTGAATATAAATTTGGTTGATTTACGTTGTTTCTTCAACTCCTGCTTTCTTATAATCTTGGCATATTTCATGGCATCAGTAGGTAATGAGCTCCATCTAGTGACACAGTACCCGCGTGTGCTTCTTGTGTGAGGAACAAGTTTTGAGTCTGGTCTCTTCTTGTCTGAGGACTGGCTGTTTTTCTAATGTATGTCTAATGGGCAGTGAAGTGACACAGAAGGAAAATGTGAACACAAGTGAAGCAGTTTGGTGAATTACATCTAATACACCTTTAATACTCTTGTCTTTTCTTACAGGTTGCTCGTACTTTAACAAAATAACATTTTTCTTAAGGTATAAAAATGATTCACCTATATTAAGTCCTAATTAGCTCCATATGCATGTGTATACCTTCTATACAAACGTGTATAGTGATGGATCACTCAGAAGTTCAAAAACAATTGGTGCCTTTCCTTCTAGTCCAGCACACCATTGAATTACTGCTGCAGTGATCTTTACCAGAAACTGAAATTGGTCTTTCCTGGTAGCAAGTGAGAGGTTTTACTATTTCAAGGCTATAAGCACCACAGTGTGTAAATGCCTGTATCCTGGTTTGAGGCAGATCATCTGTGAGTCCCTGGCTGTACATTATTTAAAATTAACAGAGCATATCTTTTAGTGCATTAACTGAAACTTGTACTACACAAAGCAGAAATGTGAGGTCTGGCCTTGCTGCTGCTCACATGAAGGGGAAGCTTATTATCTGAGAATAATTTGGGCTGCCTTCATTGTACCTCTTAGAAAGCATACCAACCATATGCTGGCTTACTAAAATGTTTCTGGATGTTGGTCATGTTGGAAACTAAGCTGGTAAGTTTAGAATGGAAAAAGCTGTGAGGCACCACAGTGCTGAGCCCTCAGGCTCTGGCCTTGCAGCCAGAGGAAAGCTATGGAGCCTCTGCTGCCGCTGGATGTCTTTCTCCACCTCATACCCTTGAAGGTTATCTGGGGAAGCACAGACACTGCATAATAATCTGCCTTGCAGATTTATTAGTAGAGTTGTGAGGCTGCGCTGCCAAGGTACTGACTTTGAAGCACCTGCTATGAAAACAGCAGGGGTTGAGCAAAGCTCAGAAGCATCTGAGGAGCAAAGTCTCTCCCAGCCCATCTGGATATGTATTTCCTGTGCTTTCCAAGCTAGCTTTAGACTAGTTCACTTCAGGTTAGCTTGGATATTGCTGGCATACCAAGATGCATTGGCATAGTGTGACATTTCTGCTGGACCGGGGACTTAGCACAGGCTCCAGAACGGTCTTGAGCAAGACTGGGCTGTTGCGGCAAGCCTTCTTTCTCCGGGAGCTCTTTCCTGCTGTTCCTCTCCTCAGGCGTCTTCATCTGCTTCTGACTCTGCTTCTGGGAGCATGCCTTTTACCTAGCCCTTCAGCCCCGCCCATTTCCGGCTGGGGCAGGCCCTAATTAGTGGGCACACCTGGGCTTAAGCTCCCAGTTCATTATCAGTGACACCTGAGGACTTGTGGTTTTCTCTACATTTCCCCCCTTTTTGTTGTTTGTTGAAAAAAAAAAATAAACTTCATTTTTTCAATAGGCCTTTTCAAACATTTCATTCAAACATTTCATTACAATAACTTATAAATATTTCATTTCACATAATAATTTACAAACATTTTTACGGCCTTATATTCTTAATAATTTACAAACATTTTTACAATAATTTATAAAGTAGACGCTTCGGGCCCCGCGGGACACTCAGCTAAGAGCATCGAGGGGGCGCCGGATAAACATTTTTCAATAAATATATAAACGCTTCGGGCCCCACAGGACAGTCAGCTAAGAGCATCGAGGGGGCGCCGGATAAACGTTTAATTATTTTCATTATTTTTCAATAAATATATATTTTTTCTCTTAGCCTTTATGGAGGGAAAGTTCAGGCTCTTACCGGCCTTTTTGCTTTGGTCTTTATTATCAGCAGGAGATGAGGTCTCATGAGCACCAGCTCAGCTTTCGCTGGTACTCGCCACCTCGGAATGCCTGGCCATGCAGAGACTTCTCCGAGCATTCGGCGCACCAGTCTTATCGCGTGTCCCTAGGGCCCCGTTTTCAGGACCGCACTGTCGCGTGTCCCTGGGGGCTCCGTTTCAGGACCGCGTTGTGTGTCCCTGGGAGGCTCCGTTTCAGGACCGCGTTGTCGCGTGTCCCTGGGAGACTCCGTTTCAGGGGCCGCACTGACTTGATGCGCACTCAGAGCTCCGCTTCAGCTTCAGCATTCCTCGGTCTTGAGTTCCGCGCGCCAAACTGCTGCGCCTTTCGAGCCTCATTCTTCTCTCCCGCCTGGCTCGCCATACCGGGCTGTTGTATCTTGCTGTGCTGGGCTTCTATTTTTGAGCTTCTACACACCACCTTCCGCATTTAAGCCTGGCCTTGTGGAGCTTGTTCCCATGGTTGCGTTTTTGGAGCTCTTTTCTAGAGCATCCCGCACCACTGTGGTGTCTCCATCTGACGTGGTTGCGTATTTCGAAGCTCTTTTTACCGCCTTTCGCATTTAAGCCAGGCTTTGTAGAGCTTCCCGCACCAACGTGGTCGTGTAGAGCTTCTTTTTTACCTCAGCATTTACGGCTTGCTCTTGTTGCCCGCATTCTCCACCAGATGTTGCGGCAAGCCTTCTTTCTCCGGGAGCTCTTTCCTGCTGTTCCTCTCCTCAGGCGTCTTCATCTGCTTCTGACTCTGCTTCTGGGAGCATGCCTTTTACCTAGCCCTTCAGCCCCGCCCATTTCCGGCTGGGGCAGGCCCTAATTAGTGGGCACACCTGGGCTTAAGCTCCCAGTTCATTATCAGTGACACCTGAGGACTTGTGGTTTTCTCTACACTGGGCCTACACGTGTGTGGTTTGACTATACTGAACAGCCTTCTGCTGATGCCAGATGATTACAAGTATTTGTGACAATGGTCATGACCATGATGTGATGGTCACAGCACAAATTACAGTCTAAACATAATCTTGAGAATGAGAGGGGCAAAATTTTGATAAGCAAAGCTGAACTTTTTATTTTGAGAGAAGTCTTCTGGCATCTTGCGCCAAAACGGCCATTTCCTAAGCAGTTTATGTGCAGTTAACATTAGAGATTGAACCATAGGAGGCTACAGTTAAATAATTCCATGGATTGGATCAGTCAAACACAACTTTTATTTTAATTAAGATTGTATGTAGAAAAGAGGTTATTTATATCCCATTCACCATCTGCTGTGAGGGAAGAATCCAGCCATCTTGTTCAAATTTACAATTTTTATGTTGTCCTTTAATCCATTGTCTTCAATGTTCTTTGGAGGGAAGAGGTCTGCAGTTACAGAAGAGCAACAGCAACTCCTCTTACATGCAGTGTTTTGCTGACTCTCTTTAACAGGGGGCATGCACAAATAGCCATCCAAATCTGTACAATCCTTTTTTGTCTGTTACAAGGAGGCAGAATGCTTCCCTAAAGTGTTTTAACATCTTGCTACACCTGTTACATAAACCAAGTATTTTATCTGTTTTCTCTCACATATACCCATCTAATTGTGAGGTATTATTTTATCAATTTTTCACTGACCTTAGGTCTAATCTTTCCTCATTTCATAATTTTGTCTTATTGCCTCTTTTTCCCTTCTAAACTTGTGGGGTTCCTCTATATGTAGCTACTAGCAACCATCAGTAATATACTGTGCTATGTCTCTGTATTGATGTGTTTCCAACTCAGCTAACAGCTAGTGACAGGGAATATATCTTGTGTAATTATGCTGAAGTCATTGAGTATTGGCATGCTTATTGCACTTGACTGTGTGGGGGGCAATGTCTTGTAACTTTTTTGGAAAGTAGGGAGAGCTTCTCATTTATGGAGCACATTTGCTTGAGACCAAAAGCTGGAGTTAGAAGTCCACAAGCAGTTCCAGGGCTATGACCTGACTGAGGTGGTGATGGCAGGGTGAATGGCTTTTGTGGTGGAGTGCTAACATGGAGAGATAGAGCTTTTGGTTTGAAAGGACAGGCTGCTCCTCCTTTTTGAGAGGAAGGCAAGGGGAGGGAGTTGCCTTCAAGGTAAGAGAGCAGCTATTATGTGTGGTGCTCTGCCTTGGGACCAGTCAGGACTCAGGCAGGAGTTTATTTGTGAAGATAAGTGGGCAGACCTACATCAATGGTGATGTAGTGACTGTTATCCACAGTGTAGAGTTCCTTGACAAGCCAGTTCTAAAATTTGGAAAGGAAAAGCTGTGGAATATGTCCTTTAGAAATTAGATGTGCAGGACAGTCTACTTCCTTCCCGTGGTGCACTTTCTGTCAAATTAAATTAGGTTGGTCCTTAATTTTGCTGATTGCAGCTTTTAAGATCTGTGTCCATATTCTATGGCGATGAAAACAAAAGAAAAGTCCTGGGCATTAAGCCATTAGTATGCATAAATTCTTTTAAAATGCACTAAATTTGATTTACCTTGCACATCTATTGCTTTTTAAGTGTATGTTAAAAATAGTTGAGTAGTGGGAGAGGAAGGAAATAGTTTAGGTATGAAATGTAGAGCTAATGATTTTCATATGTGAATAATGCATCTTGGGTTTTAGAACTTTCTTAATTTACTGTTTGGGTTTCCCTCATACCTGAAAGAACAGCCTAACTGGTGCCCTACTCATGCAGATTGATCTCAATTTAATATTGAGGTGGCTTGGACTAGTCTCTGGCAAATTTTCTTTTTCATTTTTTGAGAAGATTCCTGTTCTCTTGTCTTGCTGGCTTAATTTTGCTTTGTAGGTGTACAAATAGGTAAGTGCTTTGAAGGTGAAAGCTGAGGTAAGAAGCCCTGTTGGGCACTGGCATGATGATAAACTGGGATTGTTGATGAAAATCAGCAATAGTCCCAGTTTGTCCAGAATGTGAATAGTCTGAAGAAGACTGTGTATTCCAGTTCTGGAAAAGCAGGCAAAAGGGCTGGACTGCAAGGACTGTCCTAGCCTCCTGCAGATCTCTTTTTTTATACAAGAATGGACAGCTTATAACAATAAATATTTGCTGTGGAAGGCCAAAGAGGGAAAAACGAATTGCCTGTATATATAAGTTTCATGACTATTCAAAGAGGATTTGCAAATATGAAACATAATGGGAACAGATTCAAAATTACTCCAAAATGCAATAATTGAGGCACTTTGAAGAAAAATTAGAAGAAAGGGCCTGGGCTATTGTTATTTTTTTTTATGTTCACTGCTCTCTTAGGAACGTATGCCTTTTTTATGCTTTCTGCATGGGCTAATTGAATGAAAATGCTTAGGTTGGACTAACTAATGGAAAGTGAGTGTAATTTTTGTACAAAGGAACTTAAACACTGAAAAAGAGGCCTGTGCAGATTTTCAAATACTGAACTAGGTAATGACAGTCCTTTGTGGTAGATACATTAAGTGATGTTGGTTTACAGAAAAGATAATTTGTAGTCCATATGAAAATGTGAACAGCTTCTAGGTTTCTTCTGCCTCTTTCCTAGGCAGAGGAAAAAAAATCATATTCGTATTTGTGCTGGGACCCATAGTAATGTGATACATGTTTTATTGGCACTGGACAGCTTCGGTCAGGTGAAGCATCTATTTACTTCTCTCTCCTCATCTATCACAATTCTATTTTTATTCTCTTGTTTAGGTGCTTTTGATTTGGTGGATTTTTTTTTTGTTGCAGTGTTTCACTTGATTTGAACTATAGTGTAAAGGTTATGACTTGCCCAAAGCAATGAAACCTGTCACTGGTATTAAGGACCTTATCTGATGTGATACTTCAAAATTTTGACAAGTGTAATTTTCTCATCCATAAGCAGTGGTGTTGCTGGCATTGCCAGTGATACTCCAATATTTGATTGAATTTGCCTACTCTCTGTAGACTGCATAGGTAATTGCAGGGAATAACTGTGTTTGAGTAGCTTGGGGATTTAGAAAGCTGTCATGAATATTTAGACCAGAGCTTTTGTAAAATCCTCCTGAAGAAAATAATTGAAGAGTGAGACCAGAAGGTAACAGAATACTGATTAGGAACTACAGTCTGACGTAATGAAACGCATCTGTGTAGCATCAGAATGAAAGAGAGGGTAGTGGCACAGATGGTGAATTAGGAAACAATTTCCACTTGTAACTACTGAAGTCAGTTGAAACTGACAGTAATAAAGGTTGAGTCCCTTAACAGTGCTTGTTTTTTTTGTGTGTGTGCTGTATCATTATATTAGATTGTTTGATGACATTCTGATTTTCTGTGTTCTTCTGAAGTGCACTGTATATGGCTGGTCATTGAGAAGCAGACTGTGCAACCACTCTGTGTCATTTCACTGCTAAAGCTGGAGGGAAAAAACCCAAGATGAACTGCCAGCTTTCCACAGTACTTTTCACAACTGACAAGTGAATGTGTAAATAATTCAGTCTAGTGAAAATATTGCATACAGGTTAAGTGTTCATGATTGTGTATGTAGAGATACGAACCAGTCCCTCCATACACATGAGCCTCATGCTATATATGGCAAATTGCCCAATGTTGTGCATCATGTTTATTTTTTAGATGATCTCTGTTGGCAAATAAAACAATAAAGCAGTAAATACACCATATGTTGAAGTCTTGTAAGTACTTCACTCATAGAATCCAACATGCTTTCCTGAGGCGGCAGCAGCTCTAGAAAATGTTAGAAATCCTTCTGGAAGCTTAAGGAGATAGCATAAAATGATGTAAAGCTCTCAGAAGTTCTCAAAAAACAATGTTATTTACAAAATTATCTTTAAAATAAATACGTATGAATATTCTTGCTGGGAAGTATTCTGTTTGAGTAGCAGAACTGCTGATGCAAAGCTGGTCAATCTGCAGTGAGATAATGCATTTGTGGAAACTACTGTGAATGTTAACAACTTCAAAACAAGAGCTTGGGGTAACTAATCTGCTCAAGTTTTATTTTATTGATGTTTACAGAAGGTTCTAATCCTTAAAGTCTCCACACAAATGTAAGGTGCAACAGAACAGAAGTACAGTCTCTTGTCTTTGAAGTGCTTGTGAACCCACTGTGATCGCATTCTACTAAAATACTGAGAAATAGTTTCAGTACTTCTGGTCTTTTCAGAAGCTGGTGTCAACACTGCTACTATGTGCTTTTGATAGTATTGGTACCTTTTGAACTTGTAATAAGGATACAAAAATAGATTTGTGTGTGTGTATACATACACTCCTTGCTTGCTTCTGTTTTATGTAGAATATGTCTGAAGGGAGTGAGAAGCTACCGACAAACAGGTGTGAGGTCCTGGGTGTGGTGTTAAGTTATGCACAGAGAGGCAGATGAAGTGGTGTTCAGGCAAAGTGCTTTTTTCATGGTTTGTACATCAGAAGTGCTTTCTGTTGGTTCATTCAGAATGTCAGTGAGGAATTTGGCTATAAATGAGAAGAAGGATGTAGTCTGCAGTGTATCTGCTTTGTTGTGCTGTGACCCATCTGGACAGTTGCTTTATTTACCAAAACATGTTTGAGTATTATCCTTACATAATTATCTTTAGTTGTCTTTACATGCAAATAATGTTCCTGTGTGATACTGGAGAAATAATAGTATAAATTATACGAAGAAAGAAGTAATAGGACTACCTCTTCCAAATGTGGATCAAAAGGTCTATTATTTAGTGGTAACGGAAGTTATCACTCTTGTCATAGAATTATGTGAGGCTTGAGAAGTCTGTTAGCTTGTTCCCCATCATCAGGAGGTGTGAACTTTTTCCTTGTTAAAGAACAACTTTAAATCAGAAACTTCCATGGAAGCCAATTTTCATTAAGAAAGAGGTTACAAGACCTTTCAGTTATGAATGGGTAGTGACCAACTCAAGATTTTCATAAAGTTCAGTTAGGCTGTCATACTGCTAGAAAAATACATTGTCTCTACACTGTGAGTGACGAAAGTTGTGAGCTGTTAATGGGAAGAAGTTGCTTTACCTTTTCTGTGTCATATATTTCACTGGTACACAGGAGTTAAGTTTTTTGTGGTTTTTTTTTTAGGCAGTCATAGAGTGGTGAACACTTGTGAAAATTGTCTACAACTTCTCTCCCTCTAATTGTGCAACTTTTTTCACAAAAGGTGGAACCAGTGGTAACATATTCTGACTGGCTTTATTTGAAAGTCATTCATACTAATTTATTGATAGGCATTGCACATAGCTATTTTCTGCTATATCTCAATGAATCCTGCTTTGATCAAATCAATATTTAAAAGTGTTCCAAACCAAAACATTCAGTCTCAGGCATATCACTTTTGTGAAATGACATTTGCAAAGTTTTCCTTGGAAAAAGCAATTTCAAATATTTCCAAACTCCAGGTGAAGCTTCAATGTGAGCTGTAAAAGTAGATGTAGTGATGGCACGACAACAAGGTAACTTTGAAAAGAAAAATCTTATGTTATTGTTTCACTGTATCAGATATGTCATAGTTGATGCCTCAGATAATCCTAGAATACGTGGGAGAGTAAGTGACACTCAACAGTTGAGTTGAAGCCAGACAATCAGACACACTAGGCTAGAAACTCAGCAGCCATTTTATGGCTTCTATACCAGTCATACCTCTTCTATATCCAGTCATATGCTTCTGAATGCTTTTTAGAAGTGTCTGCTCATGTCTTAGTGAAGAACCTGTTTGATAAAGGAAGCCAATATCTTATCTTGGTTTAGTTTTTGGTGATGACAAAACCATAAGAAATTATGCTGTTGTTCTGTAATGTGAGCTGCAGTTGTGATGGTAACGTGGATGTGTGGTGTTTATGGAATCTTTCATATGTATGCAAGTAACATCTTGGTTTAATAGCAGGAACCAATTGTAGGGAAAGCACAGCTCAAATTAACAGATGCCATTAATTGCTGGAGTCGACTCATGAAGTCCCTGACGTAAACGTACTGATCTTAATAGGCTATTTTTGGCTGGTAGTTTTTTTGAGATTGAAGAGCCTGTCTCTTAAAAAGTAAAACATAATAAAGAGTTAAAAAATATTTTTAGATGTTGTGGTTTTTTCCTAAGTAAATTTATTTTCTAACATTTCTAGTATGTCTATTGAAGACTACATATTCAAAGTATAATATCTTCTGTATGCCTCAGCTGAACTAAGCATCTGAGATTTGGATGAAGAAAGTTTTGTAACTTGTATCAGCTGCAAGTAGTGTGGAAGAGAGGCACACCAGTCATGCCCTTCTCCTTCCACAGGAAAGAGACTGATTTGCAGTGATGCTTGTCTTCGGAAATATAGGTGGGTTTTGTCTGCAGGAAGCACTGATGTAGTCTCTGAACTGTATTTCAGCAATGTTGAATTAAGAAAATATTTTTAGGTAGGTGCACAGGTGGCTTTTATTTAATAGGTACAACATGTCAATATGTTTTCAACCAGCTATACATTGCCTATAGATAGATGCTAATTGTAAGGAAGGGCAGAAATTTACAACCTATTCAAACTGCTTCTCACCAAGTTATATCTACCTCATCTTTTATTTTGAACTCATTTGTTAATTCCTCAATTCAGAACAATGTAAAAAGTAGAATTATGTAAACAGACAAAAAAAGGAACAGGAGTTGATTCCATAGTTTCTTGTGGTTTTGACTTTAACTATTGACCATCTTGTACCCCTTGAGATTATTCCGAAGTGTAATTTACAGTTGGTGTACTGCTAATAGGACATTTACTGCCAATTGACCTATTTTTAAAAAATTACTATTTCATAGTGCTACTGAAGCAAATATAGATTTATCAACAGTAATTATTACAACAGTACTCAATCTTCAAAAACTATTTTTATTTTCACAAATACTGATGAAGTTCTCATGTTTTGTTTTAATGGCATCAAAAGTGCCTGAAATTTATGCCTATAAATCATTTTTACAGAAAAGCCAAAAGACAGTAACTGTTAAAGATGAAGGCAATGTGTAATGTTATATAAAGTTTGCTGCTGCTAACGTTTTGCTATTTAAATAAAATCAATTAATAATCTTACCTCCTTTCAGTTGTGATATACATGTACAAATTAACTTCTTTGGAATCCCTAAGCAGCACTATAGTAATATTAATAATACTACATTCTGTTCTTATTATGACTATCATTACTGCAATTCCAGGAGGAGGGGGAAGTTAATCAAAGAGACAATAATACTGAATAACTTGGTGTCTTACAATATTAAAGACTGTTAGACTATTTGTGAATGGTCTTTCCAGTGTCTCAGCCTCAGTGGTGAACTGGGGAGTTGCATGACACCTGAGACACTTGCAAGTAAGCCGAGAAGTAACAGAAAGAAAATTGGTCTCCATCCCATGGTACAGGACTGACTAATCTCATTGGGATTCTCCTTGTTGTTCCTGTAAAAGATGATTTTTCCATTTCTAGAGGCTATAGAAGTTTCTGATGAAGTTGTACTTTTTCTAAATTAGAGCAGGTGCACAGATTAGAATTTTTCTGCCTTTAGGAACTCCAGTAGTTTAAAGATTTGTTTAGCTTTTGCTTGTCTATTTAGATGAAGTGTTGACACGCAGTTGGGGAATGCTTTGTAGAGCTGTGTAGTCTGCTATGTCTTTTGCATTCTGCTAGACTTCATTTAGGGGAAGTGTGGCTTAGTATGCAAAGGGTAATTGTCATTTGTTTTAGGCAATCTCTCATCCATTCCCTGACTCTTGCATTTTTCAGTAGGTATCCATTCCTCCTGTGTAGTACTCTTTTAACTCCAGAAAAATTGAGACAACATACTTGCTAATTGCTATTACAATTCTATTTTTTCCAGCCACTGTGAAAAGTTTATAGCACCCATAGACTTGGGAAGTGCTATCAGTCAGAAGCACAGTAATTTTGGGTAAGCCTTCTCCAAGGTCTTTGCTGTAGTTATTCTTCACTGTAGTTATTATCAAAATTCCTTTTTAGCTCTAATGCTACTGCAGTGGGTTTGATATGAAAAATGTATTTAAACTGCAAGTCTGCATGGATCTTCTTGCACAATATATTAAAGCACAAGGCCAAATCAATGCTGTTATGGGAGATCTGTGTGAAATTGGCTTCTTTTCGTTTCTGTGAAAGACTTTGTGTGAGCTGGAAATTGTGGCTCACCTTCAAAGCTAGTTAAGAGGCCAGATAGGGTTGGGAAGATACTTAGCAGGTTTTTTCCACAAACTCACTGTTTCCACATATCTAGGAAGTGGGGAGAAGATAAATGGATAGTGCTCCTTGCAGCAGCTCTCTAGGTAAAGCTGTGCAAGGCTGTAATTACAGAGAAAAATCAGATCATGAAGGATCACTGCCCACCTCTCATTTCCCACTATACTCAGCATATTCCATAATGAGGTAGGTGCTAGAAATCAATTGAATAATCCAGCTAAGAACATTCACTATTGTGGCTTTAATGGAGGCAGTACAGTGTACCAGCAAGAAGCTTTTTTTAGTGCCCTCTTCTTGTTTTGGACTGGGGAGTTAATGTAGCTGTTTATATGCTCTGCTCCATTAATGTGGTCCTTGTAATGTAATGTGGGTAGCTCTTTGCCTGGTTATCTAGAACTAAGCTAATTTATAGGCAACCAAAGGAGATTTTATTTGGTATTCAACTGGGGAAGCACCATGTAAAATTAGTCTGTGTTTCTTCAAGGATTTATCTCTATTGTGCCATTCTGCCTTAGGCAAACTTAAAGTTTTGACATCTCAGTGCTGTCTTCGGTCTCCCTGAGGAGTTTTATATACTGAAGGAGTGCTGGAATAGGCTTTTCAAAGGATGACCATCCCAGGATTGGTGGGCTTGTGTGTAAATACAGACATAAATTCCAAAGGTCTATCTTCGGTGATTAAAACTGACAATCTGTCAGTACTAGGCAGACCAGGTTTTCCTGCTGTAAGAAATTTTAAAACAAAGAAAAGCCCAAACAAACTCCCTACATGCACAGCACAACCATGTTAAACTTCCTTCCCTACATTTATTATATGTGATACATTTATCGATGTAATAACTTCTACTGCTTAAAAAGGAAAACTGGGAGCTCTTAGAACTTGATTCCCTTTCCAGCTTCGCACCTAACCTGCTGAGTTGTCTTGGTTATCCTCCTCCCCCCATCCCTAGGGGATTTTCTCCTAGGACGCATTCCTTCACCTATAGGAAAGAGATGGTACTTTATCAGGGTTTGCTTTTGTTTGCAGTTGCTTTTGGATCCTTGCACTGTTGAGTTTCAGAGATACATTTTTGTTGTACATATTTTCACTGTTATTACAATTATGACTTGAGGCTATTAAATTTATTACATTTAAGAGTAATGGTTACATAGCATTCACTGACTGTGTTTCAAAGGTATATAGAAATAGCTTTTCTCCTGTACCACCATAAACATTTCCCTTAATTGTCTTTTTTTGTCACTTTTAACCTCATGGGCAATCTTTTAAACTGATGAAGTTGGGCAGCTACAACTTCAAACTAGCAGTTATGATAATAAATACATCTTGTACTCTGGATCTTTTTGACAGTTGAGTACTGTTATTAATTCAGGTTAATTTGCTTGTTTCTCCATTTCTAAGGAGAACCCCTTTATATTGTCCCACAGTATTCAAAAAGCCCAGAAGTGGTTGCCATCCATTATGCAGAATAAGTCTCATGGAAATGAGCAACAAAGCTGTCGAAACCAGGACCCTTAATTTCCTACCAATACAATTTTTTTGTTATTTGGTGGGGTTTGTTTGGTTTTTGGTTGGCTTTTATTGTTAGGTTGGTTGGTTTTGTTATTTTGGTTTTTGTATTTTTGTGGGGTTTTTTGTGGGTGGGGGTTTGAGTTTGGTTGGTTGGTTGGTTGGTTTTTTGTTTGTTTTTTTTCCCTCCAAAAAAGATACAATTGGTATCAAAAGTATAGGGTTGCTAGGTATCATATATAAGGGAATATATATCTGATAATGAAGCTTTAATGAAGCTTGAGATGTCTGTGGAGTCCTTGAGGACTGTATACTTGCTCAGTGTGCAACTGAATATGTTGGGTTTTGCCAGAGAAGTCTCATGAAAATTCTAGGGATGTGGAAGCTGACAGGTAAACAGGCTTTCCAGGATGAAGTGCTGAAGAGCTCACAAAAAACAAGTTGGGGAATTTTACGAAGCATTGTGCAAAGCACAGAGATTTATATTACTCAGGCTCTTCAACTCTATTGACTCCTGAGGCTATGCATGTAATGAAGCACCTGCTGTGAAGAAATCTTGTGTCTAAATGTGTGAGCATGAAGCCTCTCTGTTTGCTTAAGCACTTTATTTCTCTCTCCTTTTTTTTTTTTTTTTTTTTTTTTTTTTTTTTTTTTTTTTTGACACCAATGCCTCTCTTTCAAAAGATGTCTTTTTCTGCTAGTAGTTTTCTTTGTTAGGTGAGATAGCTGCCTTCAAATCCTGAAAGGAATGCTGTCATGTGAGTGTCAAAAACATGAAGTTTGAGTTTCCATTATAGTGTGGCTGTCCTTTTGGATTTGGAGTGCCACAAATGTTCTGTTAAGAGTGTGGAAAAGCAGTAATTTCTTTTTATAGTTTTCTTGAGCATTTTAGCATCTGAAGTACAATGTAATAGTTCATTATCAATGCTGTTCTGTAACAGGTAGAGGGTAAACTGCATGATCTAGAAGAGCCAGTGTTGAACACTTTCTGGAAAGACTGATACAAAAGAGAAGACCAGAAGAACTTTACTAGAAATCTTAAATTTATTGGAGGATATAGGGAAATGTTTAAAAACACATGGCTATGTAGGCATTAGTGGAGTATGTACTTTGGACTACTGAATTAGGTAGGAATTGTATGGATGTCTGCAATCGTTTGTCTGAGACATTTTGTTTTCTCTAATCTTGCCAAAGTGTGGTAAGAAGGACTGGAAAATTATCACCTTATAAAATTTTGTGAAAGCTGGGGAAAAAATTTGTATTGATGGATTATTTCTCTCTGTCTAGTAAGAGTAGCTCTGTTTAAGCACATATTTTCTCACCTAAGTGGGGAGCTTGTAAACAGCTGTTACTGTGTTAGACTTGTGTTACCTTAAAGGATACCATTACCTTGTTTTGCAGGTAGGTCTATGCCTGCAAGCATCCTCCCTCCCCTGCCTTCTGGCATAGACTGGGTAGAATAGTAAAGGAGAGAACTTTGAGTTTTTAAATCTCTCATTTAAATGAAAGAAATTTTTGTTTTCAGCATGTGTGGGAATAAGCAGGTAATTGTCACAGATTATTCTCAATATGATTTTTAAAGACAGAAACTACTTAAATATCACCTTGGATGCCAGAAGCACTAGTTTGGTGGAAAGAAAAGCAGTCTTGTAAAATCATTCCCTCAGCTGGCCAAACAAAATATTTTTGAAGAAAGTTTTACAGAGGAATGATGCTGCTCCATCTCTTCCTAAATTGTATATGCGGAGCAAGAACGTTGCTGATAGGGCCGTGAAGCAGACATTAATAGCTGTAGAGATTTGTACATCTTGGTGACATTTCTTGGTGTTTTTTGATGCAGTCATTTTTGTTTGCTATTTTAGAACATTCTTCATATTTTCTAATGAAGATACTCTGGAGAAAACTTTTCTTTGCCAAAAGTTAATGGTAAAACTTGTAGAAGAAATTAATTCACTATATTACCTGTGGAATATATTACTATTTACTATATTCCCTGTAGAATTTGGATTTCTTCTCACGTTTTCTCTTCATCACTTCTATTCTGTTCTGTTCCCAAAACCTATTATTTTTTGATCAGAACTATTTTTTTCCTAGCTTAGTCTTGTAAATTACACTAATCTTATTTTGAAGTTACTTCCAGAATTACAAAGTATCCAGGTACTCACTATTCCACAGTCATTTATGGAGTAGAATTCACTTTCAGCTATTTTTGTAATCCTCAATTAAGCCACTTATGTCAGCAGAAACAAAAGACAACTGTTTAAAAAAAAAAAAAAAAAAGTAAAAAGGACTGGAAGCAGACATAGAAGTCTTCCAAATGTAACTATCAAATCAAGGTTATTATCAGAATGCCACAGTTGAGATCAGTTCTGCAGGAACATTTTATTGAAATCAAATTTTCCTTCCAAAAGTCCTTTTGGTTGGATGAGTGTGTGCATGTGAAGATGACAGGTTGTTAAAAGAAAGGGATATTAACACCTCAAAAAGCAGGACCTTAGCTGATATGATAACTTCAAATGGCCTGACTTTTCAGGAAGGATAGGGCAATTTTCTAATGTGTGTTCTATTTCAAGGGAGCACCAGCAACACATTTCTGTGAGTTTTAACCTGGTTCTGCCTCAATTCTGTCATTTTTAGACTTTAAGAAGACTGTATTGCTTGCCACAGGAAGCCAGGAGTATTTGCATTTTGCTGTTGCATTTATAAGACAAAAGGAATTCCTTCTTGAGAGAATCAAGTTCTGTGCAAAGTGGTTGTTAGTATATTTTACCAAACAGAGCAGTGCTCAGCAGGACCAGATAGCAGCACTGGTTTAGTACCTGAGACACCAGGAAAGAGGATAGAGGCTCTTTCCACTTCAAATGCCAGCACTGTTTGATGCTAGATTTTTCTTTGTCTTCTCTTAGAAGAAACTAGGTAGTGCAAAGTTGTACAAGGGGAATAGTCACTGTCAGTCAGCTTCCTGGTATTCCCAAGGTGTTTGTCTGACTTAGAAGCTTTGGATTCCTAACAATCTTCTAAATTAAAATCAGTTTATTCATTAAATTCCAAACACCATGATATTGTAACTCCTTTTCAATAATATGGTAGCAGTTCATTTAATTTCAGTGTGATTATTTTTACTTTTATGTTAATTTTGTTTTGGTCCCACAGCATGACATTATTTCTGTCTCCTAAAGTGCAATCCAATTTACATTGATATTATTTTAGCTCTAGGTATAATAACTCAATACTCTAAAGGAAGCCTCTGAATGCTTTGTCTTAATGCAGTCAAGTAAATTAAGCAAGGGAGCAGACTGCCTGTTTTTTGCTGTTTAATATGGGTGGTGGTGGGTCCATTCTCTTTCAAAAGTTTCATTCAAAATGTTTCCACATGCCAAATATTAAGGAGACAAAATGTAGGCTGTGACAAATTCATTGCTATTTTTTCAATATCATTTTTATTGCACAGATCTTTACAGCCAAAGAAATCGGCACATCTAGGTTTCTGTTAGAGAAACCAGTATATTCTGCAATGGGCATCAGGAACAGGTCAGCTGAGGACTTCTGGACAAGATTTTTCCTCCTTGTTTCTCTGGGCCATTGCACTATAGCGACTTGAGTTGTTGTGTCACTTCAACATTTTTACAAGAGAGACAATTTAATCCTGGGTGCAGCTACACTGAAATTACTCAGAGCTTGATGCCAAATCTGGTCTAGTATTTCCCCTTATCTTGCTGTATAAAGGCATGCTATTTCAGGAGGGTTCAGTAAAATGACATGTTCTGCATGTGAACACAGAAAATGGCTGGCTAGTTTACAGAAGTTGTGTAGGCTTCTTTCCTTTAGGAAAAAAAAAAAAACAAACCAGGACATCCTAGCAGTTTCTTTATTTTTAGAAACTATTCCAGAATTCAACTAGATGCTATTTTTAGTAGCAGTGTAACAGAGGATCCTTTCCAACCCAAACCATTCTATGACTCTAGGAACCTTGCAAGCAGAATGCATTGACTTGGTATTGGAGATAAGCAGCTGAGAGAACATTCCCTGCAGCTCCAGTAAAATAATGTAAAACTCTATCTCATTTATACAATAGTTATGTAAGTACCTTGCTATTGCTATTAGAAAAAAATCTAATCAAAGCAGACTGTAATAGCAAAGTGAAAGATTACATTATGAGAACTGGATGCAAACACCATGTAAAAATGATGGAAAGATGCTAAGAGCTGTCAAGGAGAATATATTGGAATGGGGTTGGCAGTCATTGATCGTACTAGAACCAAACTTTTTGGAAGCTGTGTGATTTGTCTGTTCTGTGAGGAAGTCTCTGGTAATAGCCCTCTTTATTGCTCCCATGTTTGTTGGGCTGAAACATAGCATAGGCGTATCTTGCTTTCCTAAAATCATGCAACATTTTCAGGGCACGCGTCATAAGTATGAAAAGGTAATACATAGAGGTGCAGATATAGAAGAACCTGAATCAAACAAACAATTAAAAGGTTTCAGCCCTTTTTATATCTGCTTATCAGAAGCTTATTGAAGCTGTCATTTAAGCTATAAATGAGGGAAAAACAATACTGACAAAATCAAGTGCTGAGTAGAGGGCATTTGCTCAATTCTTAGCAAGTTGGGCGGGTTGACTGAAGAAAAGCCACTTTCTTTATGGAGCTGTCTGTTCCAAACTGTTTCTTCAGCTTGTAGTTTATCAGTTTGTCCTGGCTATCCATGTAATGACAAAACTAAATCTCCAATGTTTGGTTGAAAGTTTTATGCTTTTCTCTATGCTCTGGGTCTTTTCAACAGTAATTCTTGCTAGTGGCACCTCCAGGAATGCTGGACTTCCATTTTATTTTAATGTGTATTTGAGTGTGTAATCCTAAAATATCTGCAGCTATTACAGCTATTGTGGCAGCTGATCACAGTGCAAGTACTTGAGATGATACTTCTGGGGTTGAATGCAAAGGATCTGCAGACAGAGGATCTTTTTGGCAATTGGGGCTTCATTTTTTGTTCTTTCTCCTTACTATACCAGCAATTTCTGAGGTGTTTTGTTGAGTAGATCTATTGTGCATAACTTGTTACATGCAAGGTTTCTCCTTGTGGAGATGAAAGACTTTGGGTAGGAAAGCAGAAGGGTTTTAATTTTCTGGGTGATTGGGAAGTTCAAATAAAAGTTCATTATGTACATGCTGGGGGGTTTTTTTGTTTTGTTTTTTTTTGGGTTTTTTTCTTGTGAATTTTTAAGTTGTTCACATATTCAAGATGTTGGGGCTATCTTAATTACTGAGCCAGTACTTGTAATTTTAGTCAGAAAGAGCTTCCATTGTCTATAGAGACTGGTGCAAGTCTGACTGTCTGACTAGAGCTCTAGTTAATGTGTGAAGGAAGATTAATGAGAAGAACTGGAAAGAGGGGTGTATCAAGTATGTTGAGTCATTTGCCACCGGCTCACTTTTGTTGTTTTGAGAGTCGGGCATTCTTGTGATTGCTTTCATATAAACTTGTTTCCTGTATGTTCCTAGGGTTCCTAGCTAATATACTCCTTCCTGATGAAATTGGTACTCATGAATCACAGATACTATAGCTGGAAATAGTTTAATTTCAGCAATAGGCAATCTGAGGACAAACTGGCTCTTCCAAATCTGCTTGGTCTCCCCAGAGTTGCGTGTGTGTACTGAGCTCATGTTCGCACCACTGCATGTGGTTGCTTTCATGTTCATGATTTCTTAGCATGGTAGAACCTGGGATTCCTCCTGAATCTTGCAGAGAAGAGCCAGAGGTATAACTTGCAGAAACTAAAGTAACACTGTGAGAAACCATTTGGGGACCACAGATTGCTTCCCCTTTTACTCAGTGTTACTCAGGGATTAGAGGAGAAGCTGAGAAGGAACTAATTCAGGTCAATCAACTCTGAAGAATGTACTGGAACCTCCCAGCATATGTAGAGGTTATTTCTTTGCCATGATAGCTTTAGTAACTCCTAAACATATCTTGACATTACTAGCCTACCTCTATGGGGAAAAATAACACTGCTGGCACTAGAGAAAAAAAAAAAGCACTCATGTTCAGTGATAAACAGCCATTTACTTTTGCTAAACACCCATTGCAGAGAGGCATAATATTTTGCAACAAATCTCTAAATATTGCTGTAATGTAGGAAAAACTATTACCCTGTTATATCCAGAGAAATATGAGTGTGTGGACTTCAGACTTTATTTCTCTGCCCTGTAACACTTTTGTAAGGAAAAGAGAAATTTAGTCTATGGCTATTAAAGTATAAAGCCCTTTGAGGTCACTTCTCCTTATGTCTGTTATATATCTGTAGTGACAGGAAAGTGTGAAGTGTCAGCTGGACATAACTCTTTGTGATTGTTGAGTTTTGCAAGTTTGTATGCATTTTAAATGTTCCCAAGGGCACATGCAGTTGAGGTAATGTTGTAATGTTGAGGTTTTCCGACTGACACTTTAGAAATTATTTTTCCCCTCTTATTTGATGCATTGATTTCTTTGAGGGGATAGGTGAAAGGAGAAAGTGGATAGAAAATTTGGAAGAATTTTGAAATGAGCTTTTGACAGTTTCTGATAATTGTTAAATTGAAAGGTAATTTATCATGATTAATGTCCTTCCTAGACTATACTTACAATGCCATTTAATCTGTTCCAATGGCTATTGTCCAGCTGATTCATATTCTGTGTTGGATTGTCTCAGTGTCATTGGACATGAAAGAAAGCATTAGTGAAAGGAAAGACTATTATCTGTATAATATTTTCAGGGTATTCCTTGTTATTGTCTTCCTTTCTTTCCAAGAAATTCCTGACTGGTTTTTGCATCTTAATACTCCCCATGATTAAACTTCACAGATAGCTAAATTGTAATAAATACGTATATTGCTCCCAAATATATCCATTTCCTAAGGGTTTATAATACAATTAAAGCCTCCCTGAAGCTTGCCAGTCTCTAGTCAGATGCTTTGCTACTTGGGTCTCTGCCACCTACGAATGAGAGAGGCTGCATAGTGGGGCTGTTCACTATATTCTGGCCAGCTGTGGTTCTGCTGCACATCCAGTGTGTTGTCCATATGGACACATGATATACTTCAAATAGAGGAGGAGTAGAAGAAGGGAATGGTAGAGAAACTCCAGGATCTGAACACTGGGAAAGCTGACTTCCTTTTTGCTGTGCATCTCCTTGCTGTGCCTTCCCACCCACATGTGTGTTGTTCCTTTGCTTCAGAGTGGTGGCTCACAGAAACTTTCTTTGTATTAATGAAAGCCAGATTGAACCTAGTCTTATGCTAGAGTTTCTCCCCAAATTCCAATGACAAAAAGTGCTAGACCTTTTCAGAGGGTTAGTTCTTCCCTTCATGAAACGAGGTGCTAAGTGAATATATGAGATACAGGCATATGAGGGGCTCTGGTCTAAAGCCAGAGAAGTGATTGCATAGCATCAGTGTCAACCTTGTAGGTAGAAATATTCATGTTTCCTTGCGCACATATAAACTCGGGGTATAACAAAGTAAATTTCTCCCATACCAGCTGTGGTCACATGCACGTATCTTGTCATGTTAATAAGGAGGCTGATAGTGTCAGGAGGGAAACTGAAACCTGTCTGCAAGCAAAGCTTTGGGAAGGTCGTTTAGGGATTTTGCTGCACATTCTTGAAATTTGACATTATAAGTTGTTCCTTGTATTTGGTTGGCATTGGAGAAAGTCCTCCATGCTTTCTGTTTCTGAGAGAACCTATCAAGTCAGGTGCGTTATGGAGAAATGGAAGTGTCCAGGCTTCCTCCTGCTGAGGGGTCCTAGGGACTGCAGTATCATGTTTAATAACTGGGACTGGAGAGGGCTTGAGCTGAGTCACTGCTGCGATGAGAGGCACCCAGAATGTGGGTGATATAGTACAATTTCCTGCTCAGGGGAGGCTTGGTCTCCTCCTTGTTACCCCATGGCATAGGGTCAGTAATTGGGCTGTGGTAACCATATCTACAGTGAATGCAGATGAGGAGCATAGGAAGCATTTCTGACCATTTTTTCAGTATGAATACCAAAGGAAACAAGACCAATTTGGTAAGAGCAAGCTGTCTTTCTCTAATGATGTTTATATGTAAAATCTCCTTGATTCTTCATGGATCATTTCTCTAAGGTAAGAGAATATATTGTAAACATCCATATCATTTTAACAATACATTCCAAAGGAATAACTTAGATAGAAAAGCTGCTCATCTTTAATTTCCTGGAGAAGATCACTGCATGTTGCACAGCAGAGCTGCTGTTCAGCTGAAGCCCATAGACCTGAAGTTAATCAGGTTCCTAGGTGAATTGGGGTTGGTGGTTTTGATGTCTGATGCTAGCAATATTTTTCTGCAGGTTGTCAGTAGATTAGCATATAAATAATGGTAATTGGAGACAATAGTCCATAGGCTTTGCCTGAAGTAGTTGATTTTATATGGAGTTTCTCTGAATAGAGGTTTTTCTCACAAGTATTCTGTATTTTTTTCAGCAGTAATATTGCTGAAAGCAACTGCCAAGTGCAACTAGATTAAATGTTTTCATTTGAACAATTTATCAGCTGAAAAGTGCAGATTTATGTTGACTGTGTGTATTTGTGAATTTAGTTTGAACTTGGCAAGTGTTTATGAAAAAGGAAATTGCAAACATAAAAATATTATGACGTTTCATTTAAAAATATTTTGACTTTTCATTTTTAACAATGTCTCAATGTTTATTTTATTCTAAATTATCTCTCTTCCAGCCAGTGAAAACAAAAACTTCTGCCTACCGGTGAAACAAAATGTTTTCTGGGAACATTTTAGGTTGGAAATGGATCTCTGGAGGTCTGCAGTCCAACTCACTGTTCAAAACAGGACTAGCTTTTAAAATTTTTTCTTATTTCTCTCTCTCTTTTTTTTTTTGGTCACTTCAGACCTCAGACCTCCTTCTATGACTGCAGCCTTTGAAAGGTGACTAAAGGTGTTATTGCATCAACAATGGCTGCTCCTTCAGTACACTTGGATGCAGCCCTTACTAGTCCTATGAATTTATATATATCAGAAACTTTAGAGGCCTGAGGGCAGACCTTGCCATTTAATACCACAGCAAAGAACACATTGACTGAGCACTTCAGCCTTTTTCAACTTTGAATTTCAAAAACTCTATGCATAATTGTTTGCGGTTTGTTTGGATTTTTCTGGGGGGGAATGCACTTTTCGGTCCAAAACCCAGGATCAGATTGTCATGGAGTGATTTTTTTTTCCTTCCTCTGTTTCCAGTTTGTTCAATGAAACAAAAAAGCCTGCTGTTCTTTGACTTCCTCAGATGCCAAATATAATGCATACTGTGGCAGCATCTCTGTGGTCCAATTCTTGCTTTGTACACGTGTGTTTCCAAATAGTATAAATATTCACCTTAGTGTCATAATCTGATATAGGTAATATTATATTCTGTCAGCTAGCATTATTCAGTAGATAATCAGATAGGCTTAGTGAAGAGGAAATTCACAGAAAAAGTGCATTTTCACATTCAATTTGCTTATATGCTGAAGGGATATTTCTTTATGTGTTGGTGAGAGAACAGATGTTTTGTGCATAATTTTTGATGATGTAGCTATTGCTTACTTGACTATAAAAGACTAAATTTGCTGATCCAGATGGTGGTCCTAGATTGGTGTTCTGATGAAGATAGACTTTTTATTGTTCTTTGCGTGAAACCATGTGCCTGCATTTGACACATCATTAAAAGTCTGCCTCACTATAAAACTAGAGGCTGTTTTGCTTTTTGATGCTTGCAATGTTGAGTGAAATATCAGAAATCCTTTAATTCCAACTTATCACAGTAGTTCTGCCACTTCTTTTATTCTTAACCTGCTTGAAATTACTACAATGATGGTAAGGAATATTAGATGAGGGCCAGTTGCCTGCAGACCTGTACAAATGGCTTGGTTTATAGGTGAAACTTAATTTATGTGATATTAGGTATGCTTGGCATTGTACAAATGTTCAACAGCTTTGGAACTGGACTTAGGAGTGAATGAAAGGTGACACTTCACTTTCTATTGGAGATGAAATATAGCAGCACTCTGTCATTTACTGAAACTTTGAATTTATGTACCTTTCTGTCTGATTTTCCAGAGTGATGTGCTTTATGGTTCCCAATCAGCACCTCTGAAAATCAAGCTTCGTGCAGACTGCATTTATTAAAACTGAACTGCTATCAATTTGAGGCACTCTTAGGTAGTCTTTACAGTGAAAAGGGGCCAGGGCTTAAGCTATTTCTTTCTCTTCTCCAGAGAGGGGGAGGGGAGGAGAGGGAGAGAGAGAGAGAGACAGACAGAGACAGAGACAGAGACAGAGACAGAGACAGAGACAGAGACAGAGACAGAGAAACCTGGTGCCTGCGTAGAGCAGATGGGAAGGGCAACCCCTGACTGCAGTGGCCCCGGTGTTACCACAGCAGCTGCCAAGTCAGGAGGGGGGTCCAGGGTGACAGTCATAATAGTGGTGAGGATGGAGAAGGTGAGCTGGAGCAGTGGTGTATGAAGAGGTCAAAAGACACAGGGTGGGAGCTCTTGCTTGTTTGGGCTTGGCTGTTGGTGTTTCAAGAGCAGCCAGGCAGGCTTGGTTTCATACTTGCTTCCTTTCACCTTTTGGCATGGGCTGGATGGATGGCAGGGGAGATGTCAGAATTATTGCTGTTGTCTAGACACTGAAGTGCTTTGTCAATAGTAAGGAAACCGGAGAAAGTCAGACTCCAGCTGTGAGAAGAACACACAGATCCGAAACACAGAGATTCATATTTTTCTAAGTGTTCTTCCATGTTAAAAGTTGCTTTAACCATTCAGTGATAAAAACCAGTGTTGACCAAGGAAAATATCTTGGCCCTCAGTTTCATAATATCTTCTCAGCCTCCTGGTTTGAAGTGCTGTACTTGATATATGATCACAAACCAATGAGAGAGGGTAGTTTAGGTACTAATATCTAGAGCATTCATTACCAATACAGATTAAAAAAAGAAAAAAGAAAACAAAAAAAAAACCCCAAATTGGCCCGTGGTCCTGGAGGGTATTACACAGTCTTTTATTTTAGAAGACCCTAGTGAGATAAGATTAATACAACACTTGCAGATGAAAGTATTTATATCTGTAAAACCTTGACACTTGAAGAATCAGTACTTTCAAGATTTGGGAGCAGGAACCTTCTGAAGTCTAATCCTTTTCCTGCAGCCATGGCTGGTTTTTTGAATAATCAGTGAAACACTTCTCCACATAATTAATATTCCCAGGGGTGTGATGAGCTAAATGATGGGATTTGTTATTCCTGACTGATTCAATGGGATTCCAAATCTCAATGAATTGGTAAGGTAGCTTATCCTTTTTCATTTATAAAAACAAAAAAACCCCAAAACATCACTCCCCTAACAAAAAAACCCTTCTTGAGAGGGGTGCTTATTGCTCTTGAAATCAAGAGAACTGTATAGAGCATGAGACTCTTGCCCTATATAATATTTTCAGTCATCTGTATCATGCCCCATGTTAGCACTGTGTCCTAGGAATTCATTTTCCTTAGCTGTTTGATACTTGGGACTTGATGATCTCACACTAATTGCTGTGATGTTTCTCTTGCACTAATTCTAGAATCTAAAGATCCACATTTTTAAGAGAATCTGTAAATATCCTGCTGCTGTGATAATTTTAAAATAACAGATTTCCTAATGTTATACACTGCATAAATTTTAGTGTTCTTATGGTCTTTGTTCAGTGTAGGATCTGAATGCTTTCTGAACACACAAGGATAAATTATAACAATGCTCTTGTGAACAACAGAAATAAGAGAGAAATACTGGTTTGCTCAGTATTCCAGCACACTAGCTATTCACTGGCTAGAAATCAAGATATCATAGGGAAAAATCCAAGGGCAGAGAGGTACACATAATGTACCCATTCCTGTAACAATCACTACCTTCACTAACAGACAACCAGAGAAGAAAATAAAGAGGCTGTGGAGGTTTTGTGTTGGTTTTTTTTTGTTGTTGTTGGTTTTTTTTTGTGTGTGTGTGTATGTGCCCTCTAAAGAGCAACACAGAATTCACATTTTCTCAGAGCAAAAGGATGTCTTTCTAGACTTGTGATAGAAAACAAAGTATGCTTGTCACTAAGCTCTCAACAGGAAATGAAACTGCTAGAGAGATGTTTGTGACCAGCTTATGCCATTAATCAAATTCTACTGTTTTTACAACTTAGCCAGAGGCCAGCATATACTATTGCTTGATAGTCAAACAACCTTATTGCTTAAATGTCTCTAGAACAGCTTGAACTCATATGTAATCCCAAGACAACTAGATTTTTTTTTTCTTTAGAAACTTTACAATTCTGTCTGCTACTATTACTATTTTATGTGTGGTGCATAAGAATTAATAACCCTCTTAACTAAGATGGCTTGTGAACGTGCATAGACAGTAATTGATCTCAAGAGCTGTAAAGTCACCACTTTCCTTCTTTGGGCTTAATTCATTATCTGTACTCACGTATTGCTATCAGAGTTCTGGTCTTTTTAAAGTAAGCATTAACTTCTCTATCTTGAGCAAGAAAATAAGATCCCCCAGGCACTAGTGGTACCCTTCCAGCAATAAGTCTACATTTTTTTACAAATGTCTATAATTTTTTACAATTAATTATATGATGTAACTCAATCTAATTTTAATGATACTCGAATTACCTGTGGATGCTGTATGATATGCTCAGGGTTTGTGTGAAGGTATACGTATGAAACTGACTCTGGAGACATGTTAGAGAAGAGGGGTGGCATACGTTTGCATAATAGACACTATCATTGGAAGTTCTGGGGGCAGAGGTGTGGATATGTTTAAAGCCACATGTGGTTAGCTTTATCAGTCCCTCCCCATCTTCTCCCAGGGCATTTTTTGCTTTACGTGCTCCTTAGCTGATGTGAAAGCTGTGACTTTAAAATATGAATTTCAGAGGAGTTCTCAGTATTTGCCTCAGATGTCATCTTTATCTGTAGATCCTCAGCTATCTTTCAGTCTGTAGTGTTGATCCCTCAGCTTCCAAGAAGCAGGTAATCCTTCCTTGATAGTTCTTTAAACTAAAGAAGGAGAGAAGGAGCCTCCTAGATGTAGGTCTATGTACTACTTGTTATCAGTCTCATCTGGGTTTCTCAGTATGGGTAAAAGTGACCAGAGTGTGCTACCAGTAGACTGGAAATTTGTGGTCTGTGACACATCTGAGAAGGATTTTCATCAGTGAATACAGATCTTGTTGCTATAACAGAGGTAGTTCTGTGCTAGCATGGTCCCAATTCTTCTGGGAATAATCAAAAGAACTGCTGAGAGGTTTTTGGAAATTGAAGTATTAAGTGGGATTAAACAGATTATTTGCAGTTAGACTTCTGAATAGCTTCTTGGGTTTTTCTTTGAGGGTACCTGGTTTTGACACTCATACATCTGATTTATGTTTTTTCCCTCTGAGGTAAGTAGTTTAAATCCTGCCCAGGCAGTGAGTAGTCAAATTATTTCATTGCCATAATACGTGATATGGTTCACTCCAGTTGCCTCAGCCTCATCTCCAGCATCTTTTTCTAACTATGATTATGATTAATCAATTTATTTTGTAGTATTTGTGGTGAGATTTGGAACTAAACAGGAAGAGAAAATCCAGTGTTGGTAGCACAGACCATCCGTGTTTCAAGAAAGATAGACTGGTGGCACTAGTGAAAAGCTATTTGGCTTTGATTCTTGCTCTATTATATCTACCCAGAAATAAACAGAAGAATTTAATAAGTAGCTTTGTCATGCTTGAGTCTTTGACTAGCAATGCACCACTGGAAAGCTAATAAAATATAAATCTGTCTTAAAATAGGATCTCTTTACCTATTTATTACTTTTGTGTTCTGCAGAAGCCTATGTATAATTATTGCTGTGATATCTCGTTTAAAATTTAGTCCTATGAGGTTTTTTGAGGTTTTACCTGTTTCTTGTGCAATAGACTCATTTTTTGCATGGCAAATACATCCATTAAGTGACTGTACCTGAAGTGAACAGGTGTTTGCTACTAAGTGAATGAATCTGAGTTGAAGTTCTAAAGTCATTCATTTATCACTGAGATGTAGTAATCTTCAAAGCAAAATATATCAGCAGGTGAAACTCTGGCAAGCAACACTGTGAATGCTCTAATTCTTTTGTACTTATATACAACTGTATAAGCAGGAGCTTTAGTGAATGTGGCTGTTTCCCTCTGGTGGCTGCTCTCTGGCGTCTCTGCAGCAGCAGCTGCTCCTCTGACTCCTTGCTGCCTTGTTCACACTACTAATTCTCTTGAGCTTTGCCCTCTGAAAATCTCGTGTCTGAGTATTTCCGTAGGCAAATTGTAGATGAGTCACAGCATTGCTGCTTCTGAGTTCTTTGTACCTACTCTGAAGCTTTTGTTGCCTTGATCTGCTTCGAACAGAAGTATATGGTGTTCTGGCTGATGTTCTGGGTGATGCAAAGTGTTTCATGTAACAGCCCTATCTAAAAACAAAGGTAGAGCCAGTCTGACCGAAATCACTTTGAAGTTAATTTAATTAAATTGTTGTAAATCTTAATTTTAAAAACATGAATATTTAATTATTTTTCTGCATATTTTTCCACATGTCCTTTTTTGACCTGCCTGCTGGTTGTGAATATAAAATAAAATCTTACTCCTTAAAAATGGAAATAGCTCTCTCAAAAAAATTTAAAACATGTATAATCATAAAAAATAACGATATTTTGAATAGATAATAAAAAGCTTCATTTTATTTTTAAATGCTGAAAACTTTTTAACTTGAAGTTCAAAGATTCTGAACATTTTCTAAGTCAGAATAGTTTTTTTCAGAAGAACTGAAACATCTTTTAGCTGAAATTGTAATCTCCTTTTTAAAGTCTTTTAGGAGGTATCAATTTCCTGTTAACTCAAATATTTTCATGGTGTCTGCTAAAAATATTCTGCTGCATAGCTACATATTAGTTTTGTAGTCCCTAAAAGTAGCAGCAGTGAAATTGAGGGAAAGATGGAAAAACCTCAATAGAAGCACAATTGTGACCTGTACTGTATATACAATCAGACTGTATCCTTTTTCGTTCTTTATCACAAATGCAATTCACATCAAGTAAAGGACACACAACATAATTTCTACACTGAGTCTTGTTGAAGAGACTTATAGACAAGCTGCAGTCGTGGTGAATGATGCCTGAATCCATGTTGAGCCAGTGTGTCTGTAAATCAAGAAACTATTGTTTTAAATAGTGGCTTTGATTTTCGTTTTTTGTGGGGGTTTTTTTGGTTTTTGTTTTTGGTCTTTTTTGTTTGCTGTGGTTCTGGTTTTTTTGTAAAGCCTTTTTAATCTTTATTTATTTATTTATTTATTTTTAGTGGATTCTATTAATTAGTTAAACCTGGCTTGACTTAATTTTTCAGTTTAATAGGGAAACCAAGGTATGTTTATGGCAGAAGTAGATAGGGTGGTCTTGCTACTTTTCCTTTATTTGCTGAGTTGATTCTGTGCAAGTGATTAGTTTGGCTGTGTGGGGGGGGGCTTATTTGCACTCATGAGGTTAACTGATTCTGTGGCTATTTAAAGGACTTTGTGTATGCACTTTCTGTTGTTGGATGAATGTAAATAATTAAACTTTGCTTCTGTCTAGACTGGTATAAATCATGTTCAACTTGATTGATTTTTCAATGAAGCCACTCTGTGCAGCTGTAAGCCTAACTTTTCTGAAAGCCCTGTTAAAAACTTGTGTAAGTGTATGCTGTGTTTTGTTTATCATGGGGGAGCACATGGAGATGATCCTGTTCCTTGAGGAAACAAAAAGGTTGGTGCAGGTAAGGTCCCTGGTGAAGGTGTTGACCATCTGTACGAAAGTGCAACTGCTCATTACCAGTTGCAGCCACAGTTTACTTAAAAAGAGGGATTCTAAAACCTGTATATGAGCAAAACAAGTGTGTATGTATGTGAATATGTGTTGATTTACTGGGCTATCTATATAAATGTCTGCAAGGTACTGAGTCTGGGGCTGCCAGTTGTTTCCTAGCAATTAACAATGCTCCTGGAGTTGGACAGTGGATTCTGGTCAAGCAAAATACACTTTTTCTATACTAGTGCTGCTTAAAAATACCCAACAAAATTTACACTAGTCATTTATATTCAAACAAGACTAAAAGATATCGAGGTTTTCAGAGCAGTTGTCAGCTCCATTTTTTTATCCTTGTTCATGTTTTGATATTCATCCTATTTTTGTAGGAACTCGCTACATATCAGGAAGCCATGTATTCATACATGTATGAAGTAATGAGAAATTGTATGGTGTATGAGTAATTGGCAGCATCTTTGTCCTTAAACCTATTTCTTCCTGTTCCCTGTACACACCCAACCTCCTACCCGTAGCCACCTCCCCTGACCCCTGCCTTGTTCAAACCTGCCTGTAGAAATTGTGGCTGAATATTTTTGGACCTAGATTATCTTCTGCCTGTCTTTTGAAATGACAGTATATGGAAAAGAGAATTCTGCTTCTCATATGTTAGCAGATACACAAAATATCTGCCATATTGCATTATTATGCATAATTACTTCATGTACATTACTAATATGCAGTTTGCATATGTAAGACAATTATCTTCCAAAGCACTGTTAATATGACCGGAGATACAAAACCGGAGGGGCACTGACTTTATAATCCCTTATTCTCTGAGACAATGTTAGGGCTACAGTGAAGAATCCATCTGTGGCTGTACTTGTCACATCTGAATATTCTTTAGGAAATAGTTGAATAATGTCTAAACAGAATGGATGTGTTTCTTGTAAGCTTTGAGAGAATCCATACTGCTTGTTGTTTTATTGATTCTCATGTTTCACAAATCTATGCTTACATGTTTTTCACAATGAACCACAACTTCTCTGGTTATTTTGTAGAAGTCACAGTAAATACAATTGATTCTTCTGCCTGCTTCATAACAACAACCCACAACCCACAAAAAAACCCAAACATAAAAACCCGAAGAAGCTTCCCCTCACTTCCTTGGGATGCTTTTGGCTTTCCTAAGGGATTTTTGGCCTGTGTAAAAAGGCACAGAAAAGAATCTTGCCACTGACCAAAGCTGAGATGGCAGCTGAGCATTTTAGTTAAAAAGAAAAAAAATCAGATACCCTTCAGTTGTTGCTGAGGGTCTTCTCTGAAAAGCATTAGTATATCACTCTAGAATTATTTATTGCTGTAATTATAATGATGAAAAGCCTTTTCCATTCTCATCAATCTGGCAGTGTCCTTTCTGGTTGTCTCTTCTGCCATTCTGTAGACTTGAATGTTTGACTTCTTCTGTAATGTTGGATAAGATGTGCAATAATGAAGATAGCCTGGTTTCCTGAAGGCCATTTTGTTCATATAAATGGATCAGATAATGACATCCTTCAGCAAGGGTGAAAACACATTTTTTGATCCACCTGTGAGGAACTGGGGAGAGGTTTAACCCTGTTTCTCCTTTGACTTTCATAGGAGGAAAATTTTATGAGCTGTTAACTACTGAGGGTGGGTAACAGCTGGTGTTTACAGAACTGCTCTTTTAACTGTATCCCTCTGACCATCTTTTCGTTCTAAATGAGTGAATTATTTGGGCCAGTGTCAAGCATGAACTACTTGCTTCTTTACACTTTGGCTTGTCTATTCTTGATACTTTTATAGGATCCATTTGGGCCAAGCTGTTAGTTGGCAACACTGCACCTTTGATGTAGGGATAATGATTGGGAAATTATCCCTCAGAAGATTTGATGGAGTTGTTCCATGTTTGAAATCATATGCTAGTTGGTTCTTATGAGCAATGTGCACACAAGTTTTAAGTAGGTATCAAAGGATTCATGACAGCATGAAGAGGAGTTGCTAGAGATGAATCAAGTGATATTTGCTCAAGAAGCCTGAACTGCAGCTTGACTATGTCCAGAATATGGGAATCCCTGAGAAAGATCTTTTTGCTTCTGATTAAGGAGCAGTTGCCACTACAGAGCACCAAAGGAATCCATACTGCTCTGCCTTGAGCTTGAAAATGAGAGATAGTGATCCGTTCTGTATGATATACTGTTCTGTAGAGGACATTAGGAAGGGGCATGGGATGACCAAGAAGGCCAGAGGCACCAACAGGGACCGGGCTCTGGCAGCTTAATTATTAAGTTATTGCTATGGTTTAAACTATCTTGTTCTTCATGCTGTTGTTGTCTTTTACTTTTCTCACTCCTAAAAATGAAATCAATTTCAAAAATTATCTAATGCCCAACTGCCATCTCATCAGAAGTGTTACAAACAGAGTATTTATAGGCATCCAGGTCATAACATTGTTGAAGAGTCCCTTTGCCTTCTTACCTGGGAAGTGGCTGTGTGCAACTATAGTAACTGTTGCAGTATGTTTTGATGTGGGCAATAATTTTGCTGGCCATCCAGAGGCATCGTTTTGTGATATGTGCTGTGAGGTAAAATGTACTCACTCATTGTAAATCTAGCATAGCTTCCTTGGACTCTATTTAATAGAGTTTTGCTTGATTCCAAAGAATTTAAGCTTTCTGGCTGTGATTTAGCTGCCTTGTGCATCGGGATTTACATGTGTGGTACAGTGTGACTTTGGCACCTGAGTGAGGAACTGCAGAGGTTACAGGATTCTCCTGTTAAGAAGATACTCTCTGGAACAGCAGTAACTGGCTTCCCATCCTTTAAAACCAAGAATGACTCTTATTCTTCAGATGCTAAACTTCTTTCCTATTAACACAAACTGGATGACCTTTTAATCACAATAGCAGAATATTAACTTTGGATTGGTTTTCCTCCCATAGGATTTCCCTACCCGTTATATCCTAGCTGAATGAGAAACCACCTTTTTTGCCCATGTTCCCTCTCATTAAGAATTAGTTACAGTAATGTTGCAAATTAGGCAGAATACCTACTGTGGACTGTGTGAAGTCCCTGAATACTTTTCCTACATCTTCCTTCAATTCTGTCTTGCTATGGAATATGTTACTCTTACTTACTAGTTTCCACACAGACAAGAGTGGGTGCATCTCCCCATGCAGTTTTGCTTGAAGACATATACAACAGTTGTGTAGAAGACATATACAACTGTGTGATGTAACCAGACTCATTGAAACAAATGTTATTCATAGGCTATCTGAACAAAAAGATTGATTTGCTTGTGTTGCACATAGATAATCTGCAAATATGTCATCAGTTTTACCATGTGCAGTAAGCTGTAACAGTGCCTCTTGTCACTGTCCCATCTCTTTTAATATGTTCAGTGTGTCTTGCTTTTTCTATCTTGGGTTCCCCTTTTTACCAGTTTGGGCAATGACTCAGACCTGATGCAGAACAAGTTCTGCTGTCCTTATTCTGCATTTCTCCAGTATGCCTGTGTCAAAAACCACTCTGGTACTGTACTGAAGTGAGCACAGATGCCTTTAATTTAGGACACACTATTAGTCAATTGCACTTAGCATTTTACATGAGTGAGGTGTTCCAGTCCTGTAATCTGAACAATTAATGTTTAAAGTAATTACCTGACAATTGTGATGGGTGAGCAGCAAAAGTGGGCAAATATGGGTAGCACTGCTGCTATTTTCTCTGGAGCATTGTTTGCAAGGACAACTGAGTTTTTCTCTTTTGGAGAAGAAAGGGCTCCTCTTGCCCTTTTAACCTGTAATTCAAGGGGCAAAGTAAGCACCTTGTAGCCAGGCTACTATGCAAGAAAGAACCTTGAGGCAATCAGTCAGGTTAGTAAGTGGTTGTCTTTCTGTGGTTTTATTTTTTTTATTTTGTAATGGTCATGTTTTGGGGGGTGGGATTTGAGCTTTTGTGGGTTGGTTATGTTGTGTTGTAGGGTTTTTGAGACTGGAAGACTGAAAACAGCCTGGTGTTGAATACCTAAGTGTTGAGAGACTAGTGTGATTAACTTTGAAAATAATCCCAAACACTTGGGGCTGTTGTAAATCTTAATTGTTAGAAGAGCTCTAAGGGTTCCGCTCTAGAGACATTTCTGTCACCAGCTTGTTTTTCTAATACTGCAATGCATTGTACAATGTGACATTTGGAAATGAATACCATAGCACAAGAGAGATTTTTACCCCTGTTTTAAATGCATGTGACCCCTGGGCCCTGCGGAGGAAGGCACTTCAGTGAGTGGAAGAGTTTGAGACCCTGACTTCCATCTGAGCTGAGAAGGTGTAGGTGTGAGAGCTGATTACAGGTCATAATACACCTACACAGTCTACTAGTCTGTATCACACCAGGTTGATTTTGGTGATATTTCCCATTGACCAAATACTAAACTAACTGGGGGGTCTGGCTTTAACTATTGTACCTATCACCATCCCCAGGCAAGGGACCTGAAACCCTTTATGCTGGGCAGAAACTCAACGACAACGAATGGCACACTGTGCGGGTGGTACGGCGAGGAAAGAGCCTCAAGCTTATGGTGGATGATGATGTTGCTGAGGGTAAGTGTGACATTTAAGTATTTTTTGTCATTGTCTTTGAATCTTTGTTCCCAGACTCTTCTTTGTCATTACACCCCATATTACTGTAATTGTGTGTGGTTTTCTATTTTTATTTTTTCCCCTTCCTTTTCCTTCTTGGATATTGACTGTTGCTTTGTTAAAAACTAATATTCAGTTCTGAGAGACAAACTGCTCTTAGCTAGCACCAGAAACTTCTGTGGCAGCTGTGACAACATGAGATGTGGGATTAAGGGGGAAAACGAGCTTGCACATACCCAAGGTTGCAGAGGTGCTCAGCTGCACTCTCTCTTGTGCCAGACTGGGTTTGGGATACGCTGTGAGTATTCCTCATTCCTGAGCTGCAAATGTGGTGGTTTCCAACACTGTGGAATCAAAGTCAAGGCTCTCTAAACCTTTCCTTTGGACAAACTTTTCCCTGATGGTAAACCTGCATTTGACAGGGATGATAGATAATATGGATTTCTGTTTGTTTTTTGTTTGTTTGTTTGTTTGCTTTGTTTGGTTTTTTTATTCTTTGGTTGGTTGGTTTGGTTTCAGGTTTTTTTTCCAAGTTCCTGTGCTCATGGCTGAGAACCATCCAGAAGACCGTAGCATATAAATTGTGTCAGTCTTTCCCCCCCATACTGTGCTCCTACCATTTCTGCATTTACTGATAGTTTTTTCAGCTCCTGATTCTTTCTGTAGAAAAATGTAGTCGAAGGAGGGGAGAAAAGATCAATCACTCAGGAAAGCTGGTATCTCCCAAACTAGGAGATTTGCATTGAAATGATCAAGGTACTTTAGGTTGAGCTTTTTTTCATTAAAAAAAAAAATTAGAGGTTATACTTTTCTGGTTCATTTCCTCACAGCCTCAACAGCCAGAAACTTATTTGATTTTTTTTTTGGTCTCTTTTTAAATTTCTTTTTTTTTTTTTTTTTTTTTTTTTGAAAGTCAAGAATTATCATAGTGGATAGCTGAGGAGCTGATTTTTTGAGGAAAATGCCAGCACTCTTAAGGTTGATAATAGAGTGAGAGAGAATGGTAGCACTGCATGCAACACTGACATAAGTATATTTGTTTAGTTGTGACCCATGCTGTTTTGCCAAATCCTTTCTTTCTTCTAAGTAGCTTCTACTCAGAAGGCAGCTAGGAGGAACAGCTGCCATGGGCAGTGCCAGAATGCTGTAACCTATCTCTGCAAAAAGTTCTTTTCTGCTGTATGAATGCAATTATCTTTAAGTAATGTGGTAATTAGATTTTTTGGAAAGCCATGAGTTAGGATTTTGAAATTTGCCCAAAGAAGTGAGTTTGCATGAAAACGACTTGCTAGACATTTTCCCTCTGAAGTGTATGCTGTGATACATAGGCTGAGAATTTGCAAGAGAGAATCAGAAGCATATGAAAGAAGAATCTTTCTCTCTCCTTAGGGTTTCTGGAGGCTTAGTCAACATTAGCTTGTAGGAAAAAGGAAATTTCATTTAAGAGGGAACTTCCTGCATTAGTGAAACATGCTGGTAAAAATTTAATCCGTTTACATGTGCATTTAAGAATTCTTCTAGAGATGCTTTTTTAAGCAAGCACCATCAGATGGCACTCTTTGCTTTACCAACTCAGTCCTCAAATGCCATCTTTTTTTTTTTTTTGAAGTCTGTTTTTCATGAAACTGAGTTTATAAATACTAATGATAAAATCCTATACTAAAATAGGATGTGCATATGTACGTTTATATGAACTGCATAATTAAAGATGCATTATAGATAAAAATATCTCTTGAAAGAGTGCCATCATAGCATAAATTGGAAAAGCCAAAGTTAAGAATTTTCTGTGCAGTCTGCATCCCGTTTCCTTGGTCAGATGCTACAGCCTTCAACAATGTGGTCACATAGATTTTTCCACAGGATTCTGGCTGTCTTCAGGCATAGATCAGAAGTCTAAATTGGGCCCCCAGTAAAAAGAAAAAGCCTCTTTGATTGATGCCTTCTTTCTTATTGCTAATTTGGCACAATTCTTGCCATCTAAATTTTACCCTAAGTGTATATCTGTTGTTTCTCGCCCCCCTCTTTTTTTTTTCTCTCCTTTTGTGTTTTGCATGCTACTCATCAATATGTTTATACATCTGTAACTCGATTTATTTCCATGTCTATATTATATGAAGTGAGTAGGTGTCTTTTTCCCATTTTACAGGTTTGGAAACAAGGCACTAGATTAAAAATTAGATGTATTTGGTACCAGTTTGGCATAATTTTTCTGTTATTTGCATGCACAGATTTACAGCATGTCTGTAAATTAGCTCAGCCCTGCTAGTTGGAGAATTAGGTTCTGACAATTAATGACCACCTGTGAAAAATTTGTATATAAGTGACTGACTTGGCTTCCTGCAGGACAGCTAAGGGAGAAAAGGAATCTAGTTCTTCTGGATAGCATTTTGCTTCTTAATCACAAAACCTTCCTCCCACATTCCCCCACCTCAGAATGTCAGTGACAAAGGAGACATAAATGTAGCAGTCACATTCCGCCCCACAACAGCTTGCTAGCACCAAAATACTGCAGTGGGGACTGGATTTTTTTCTGTCTGCTACCACTTGAACTAAAGAGCTGCTGATTGCTGTAGTAGTTACAAAACTGCAGGTTAGACTGACAGCTAAGAAGATCAGAAAATAATGATTTCACTCCATGATTTCTTAAGAAAATGCATCTCTGTCCTGATTCTAGTCTTGTATTGACTTATACTTTTCAGCTTTTCATTGAAATACTCCTAACTTTCTGCACTACTACTGCTATCACTGTCCTATTTCTCTCAACACAGTCCCACAGTCCCCACAGTTTCTCATTTTTTAGCTTTTCTAAAATTCTAAGTTCACCTCTTCCAGCCTCCATCAGTCTATTTCTGTTGCCTCCTATACTTGGGTTCCAGATCTCAGTGTAATTCAGATTTCACAGGCAAGGCATTTCTTTCCCTCTCTGGCTCTAAGTACTTTGCATTTATCTAAGAGTGGGAGAGCTAAGGAGAGGAGTTTTATTCTTCTTGGTTCCCAACAGCTCTAGCTCTACACTTTCTTTTTCTAATCTCATGAAGTAAAGAAGTAGCTTGTTGTCTGGGGGGTTTAAAGTAATTTTAAAAATTTTGTTTTATTTTAAAGAAAATGCTATTCTTCAAGTTTGGAAAAATCATAAGCTTTCATTTGTTAACACTAAAACTGAAACAGCCCCAGATGATCACAGCTGGATGTGAGATGGTTTGTCTAAACAAACTTGCCTATATACAGATTCAGTTTCCATGAAATAGCAGTTTTCAAACTAAAATACTACTACTGTTAAATAATTATTTCAGGATTTAAAAACGTTGACATTGGTCCTGACACTGACACTTGAGTTTCTACAGGCAGAAATATGCAACTTTCTTCAGCAGCTTGTAAGTTTGTTCAGCCAGTGTTTGGGTTGAAGCTTTCTATGTCAATGTTTTTTCCATAATTGTCTTTAAATTTAAATCCACCTCTAAAATTAGGAAGATGTGAAAAAATAAATTTGCATAATACTTTCTTTTTGTATTTGTAACAGATACTTGAAAACATTTTTTTCTAGTAAAAACCGTGCCTATTTGCTTTCTTTGCAAAAACTTGGTCACATTTTACAAAGTATAAACTGAGGAAATACACTTTGTACATGATCATGAGAGGTGAGTTAGGAATATTTTAATGTTCCAAGAGAATGTAAGAAAGGAAGAGACCAGAGATTCACTTAATCTGACTCTTTAGATACCACAACCCAAGATCCAAAGGTCTTAAAAGTGTTTTCAGCTTTCATTCAATCTCCAACAGAAAAAAATATGTTGCAAATACTAGGAAAAGTCTTGAAGAGCCTGTCTATACATTTTTTTTTTTTATCATTTAATATCTGGGAATTGCTTAGCTGAGGAATGCTAGATTTCAGGCGATAGCACAGAAGATGAGACTGTTTCTAAGTTTCAGTTGATATGACCTGGGGGAATTAAAGAGTTTGTCCTGACTTCACTATGGTAATTGGTGTGACTCCCAGGTAAAACCCAAATGACTCAGAAATACCTCTTGCAGTAACTGGTCAAGCATTGTGTATATGTGCTAACTGAGCTGCAGATGCAATCTGGAAGGATAGTATTGCTAAACTTTGTTTATAGAAAACTGGGAATATTTATTTGGGTGTCAATTTTTCACAAAACTGCTATGAATTTAAAAATTTTTGACCCTTCTGCTCTTTTAAACTTGATCGAATTTGACCAGCATGTTAAAATGTTTTTGGAGGCAGAGGAACTGACCGGCAGCTAAAGTGTTTCCTCTGGAAACACTTTTAAAACAAAGGACTTTATCTATGCAGTAATTGTATTAGCAACATGCTAGAAGAGGATCATGCAAAAGTAGGTAAAATTGAGAGTAAATATGTCTGTGTCTGTATGCTGTTTGATGTCTAATTTTGTATTTGCTACTGTTAGTTTTCTAGAGGAGATTTGCTTCCCTGTTTACATTAAAAAAAGATGATACAGCAAATGGGTTGCCAGAGATCTTTGTAAAAAGGAGGTGCTTATTTTTACAATCTTCTTTGAAAAATCTTTGGTGAGTGCAACATAGCATGGTAAAAAAGAGGAAAGGGACCTCTATATAAGGCATATGAATACAGCCAAAATGTGCTGACATCTCTACCTTACAGTGTCTGTGGAAAGCTGGATAAGTCACTTCAAAGTCAGATTGTTCATAGTTGAATGCTAATTGCATGTGCCTTTTGGGAGGTACTTTTTGGGGATTGTGAATCTGTGATGGGGTGACCCTGACTAGATATCAGGTGCCCACAAAAGCTGTTCTACCACTCCACTCCTCAGCTGAACAGGGCAGAGAAAATAGAACAAAAGGCTTGTGGGTCGAGATAAGAACAGGGAGATCACTCAGCAATTACCATCATGGCAAAACAGACGCAACTTGAGGAAAAATTATTTTATTACTAATCAGATCAGACTGAGACAATGGGAAATAAAATAACTTAAAAACACCTTCCTCCCAACCTTCCCTTCTTCCTGGGTTCAACTTTACTCCCAATTTTCTCTACTTTGTTCCCCTCTTTGGTGGCACAGGGGGATGAGGAATGGGGGCTGTGATCCGTTCATCACATGTTGTTTCTGCCGCTCCTCCCACCTCAGGAGGAAGAGTCCTCACACTCTTCCCCTGCTCTAGCATGGGGCCCCTCCCATGGGAAACAGACCTCCACAACCTTTTCCAATTTGAGTCCTTCCCATGGGATGAAGTTCTTCATGAACTGCTCCATTGTGGGTCCCTCCTGCAGTCTGCATGCAGTCTTTTCAGGAACAATCTGCTCCAGGAGGGGATCACAAGTCCTGCTGGAAAACCTGCTCCAGCATGGGCGTCTCTTTCTGCAGGTCCTGCCAGAAGCCTGTTCCATTGTGGGCTGCCCACTGGGTCATGGCCTCCTTCAGCATCCACCTGCTCTGGCATGGGGTAGTCCAAGGGCTGCAGTAACTTCCAAGGGCTGCAGAGGGACAGATGTCTGCCTCACCGTGACCTTCACCACAGGCTGGAGGGGAATCTCTGCTCTGCCGCCTGGAGCATCTCCTGCCTCTTAGAGTCTGACCTTGGTGTCTACAGAGTTGTTTCTCTCACTCCTCTCTCCAGCTGCACATGTTTTTGGTTTTTTTTTTTTTTCTTCTCAAATATGTTATCCCATGTCTACAATGGGCTCAGCCTTAGGTAGTGGTGGGTGCATCTTAGAGCTGTCTGGCATTGGCTTTATCAGACAGAGATGCTTCTAGAAGCTTCTCACAGAAGCCACCACTGTAGCTGCCCCCCACCCCCTGGTTCTAAAACCTTGCCATGCAGACCCAATACAGGGTCTTATTTCTAGAAGTTCTGAGCCTCAAAACTAATGAGTACTCCAAAGTTGTTACATATTACACTAAGCTGGATTCCAAATATTTCCTTTTTGAGATCTAAAGCTATTTATGTGTTGAAGTCTCTGTTTCTCAGCCTTATGTATATAAAATTGAAAGCAATGTTCCATAATTTTGCAGCAGCAGTAGAAGATGAGGTGAATATTTGAGGATAATTTGCACATTAGGATGCTGAAATTGTGGGTTTACTGTGGCTGAATGCCAGACACCCACTCAGCTGCTCTCTTCCTTCCTCTCCTCAGTAGGTTAGGGGAGAAAATAGGATGAGAAGGGTCATGGTTCCAGATAAAGATAGAGAAATCAGTTACCAATTACTGTTATGGACAAAGCAGACTTCATTTGGGGAAAATTAATTTGTTTTATTGTGCATTAAATATAGAGTTGGATGGCGAGAAACAAAGACAAAAAATAAAACACGGTCTTCCATCCCCTTCTTTTCTCTGGTTTGCTCCTTCATTCCTGATTCTTCTACCACCACCACCAATCCTTTCCCCAGGGAATGGAGTATGGTGGCTGGTGGTGAGTCTCTAACATCTCTCTGATACTCCTTCCTCCTCACATTTTTCCCTTGCTCCAGTGTGGGTCCTTTCCATGGGCATTGGTCCTTCATGAGGTGTTTCACCATGGGTCCTTTCCACAGGCTGTCAGGAAAACCTGCTCCAGTGTGGGCTCTCCTTGGGTTGCAGGAGACATCCACTGCTATGGCATAAGGGTCCTCCATAGGCTGCAGTATGGACTCAGTCTGCTCCAGCTGTGGTCTTCTCCATGGACTGCTGGACAGTTGTCACTCTGGTGCCTAAAGAGCCTCCTCCTGCTCTTCTTTTTCTGACTTTGGTGTTAACAGGGGTTTGTGTTGTGATTTTTTTGTTGTTTTGTTTGTTGGGTTTTTTTATTCCTTCTTTTATTTCCCACTCATAGACAGCATTTTCTCTTTTCTTCAGAGCACTTCCCCAGAGGTGCCAGCATCTTGGCTGTGGGGCTCGGCCATGCCCTGCAGCCACCCTCCAGCCACCATGTCACCACATTAACTCAATGCAACACTGCAGAAAATTCCAGCCTATTTAGAGATGGATTTCAATAATGGTTGTACATTGAAGGATGAAAAAATTATTGTATGTTGAGTAATTAATGAATTTTAAATTATTTCTATAGTCTATGAAATGGCATAGGGCCTGTGTAGAAAGGATACTTGCTTGTGTGAGCAAATAGTTAAAACTATCTTAATGAAAATCTGGAGGACTAAAATAAGGTTGTTGGTGATGGTTTTTCATTCTGATGTTGCCCAACTTGTCTTTGTACTCAAAGCAGTCTTTTAGTATAGTATTGTATTTCATCTGTCTATGTGGGTTCTGTGTTCTGTGTTCACTTAATGAAACACAAATATATTTCAGTATTAGTCTGATACGTTTGGCATACTGAATACCTTGAATATTTTAATTGAGAGGTTAAAATCTTTGACAATGTAACAAAAAGCCCAAGTGGTAGGTTTATGATTTTAAATATACGGAGGCATTTTTGCCTGTTACATGCTTGTGTTTCTCTCCTGCCATTCTCTTAAAACAAGCTAAATAGCATCAGGAGAAAACAACTGAATAAGTATTAGCAGGTTTATTACTGTCCTCACTTCTTCTGCTCTTTTTACTTTAATCTATGTTTACTAAGTATATTTGGAAGTGCATTTGTAAGATTTGCTTCAGAAGTGTCTGAGTTGTTTGGCAGATAAACTGTGGATCAAATAGGTGACTGTAGACTTTAAGGAAGAGATGAAGTCTGCTTTGCAAACAAGAAGGTCTGTGAAGTACAGGGAAAAATACAGAGCTTGCTGCCCATGGCCCTTTAGTTTGTCTTCTCTCTTCTGCCAGGTTTTGGCAATGGCTAGACTCAAACCCCTCCACCAAGAGCCTGTACATTAGGCTGTTAATTAGTGATCAGATAGGATGAAATTAGCACTGCTTTTAGTCTGTAAACTGGAGGGTGAAGGCTTCCATATGACCTGTTACTGATCCCGGGGCTTTCTGTATGTTCCTCCTCGGTTTTAGGCACAATGGTTGGTGATCACACCCGCTTGGAGTTCCACAACATCGAGACAGGGATCATGACAGAGAAACGTTACATCTCTGTCATCCCCTCCAGCTTCATTGGCCACCTCCAGAGCCTCATGTTCAATGGGATGCTCTACATTGACCTCTGCAAGAATGGTGACATTGACTACTGTGAGCTGAAGGCACGCTTCGGTCTCCGCAACATCATAGCTGACCCTGTGACGTTCAAGACCAAGAGCAGCTATCTGAGCTTGGCCACTTTGCAGGCTTATACATCCATGCATCTCTTCTTTCAATTCAAGACCACCTCAGCTGATGGTTTCATCCTCTTTAACAGTGGTGATGGCAACGACTTTATTGCAGTTGAACTAGTCAAGGGGTAAGTGACTATATTGTATCAGCTAATTTACAGATAAATTTACTTATAGGAAAGCTTAAAATACTTGCATAAAGAGAAATTCACTTCAAAGTCGTGGGTTTTGTTTGCTGAGGTGTATGACAAAGCACTTAGACATAAACACTGAAGCTAAAGACTCCTGATTTTAGCACTGACTTCCCCCTGTGGCTGAGGGAAAAGCACTATTACAGTGTGAATCATGAATGTTTTGAGTCCTCTGGATCTAGCTAGGCTAACATTTGGTCCTGTTAACCTTGCAGAATATCACAGAAGAGGAGGAAACATGCTGAAGTCTCTGAATCTCTCTTCCCTGTTTTATGGGTTGTTGGTTTTTTTCCTGTAACAGATTTTCTGTGTTTCTGCCATCTCCGCTGAATGAAAAAAAGGGCATGTGAGCTACTGAATTTGTCTTGCTGCTGGTGTTGCTTAAGGAAATGTGAACTCAGCTTGCTTTTGAGATGCTATATTCTTTCTGCAAGACCAATAGCTTATTTAAAATAATCCTTTGCTAGCTGAACAATTTTTGATCTCTTATGCTCATCTAGTCACAGTAGATGTGTTTTCCACAAGTGCAGTTTTCTAGTCCTGTTTCTTTCAGTATAGGTATAGTTAAATCTGTTTTATTTTTAACTTTGCACAAATTTCTGGAAGTGGGACATTGCGTAATAAAAAAGCAAGAGTTGTGAGCTCCTTCAGAGTGCTCTCTTGAGAGCTGAATTTCTGTGGTCCTTTTTGTTGTTTATTTGTTTGTTTTGGTTTTTTCCTAAGTAGAATATTTCTCTTCTATCCTCAGGTGGATTTCTGTTTTTTAATTAAATAAACAGTTCAGAATAAAACTTCCATGACTTCAGTCTTTGTTAGGGTTTTTATTTTTTGTCAAAAGCTTTTCTAATTATTTTCCAGCTGTTTGGAAGGCTAGGGTTTTGTGTGAATTTCAGTACAATATTTTGAGTTTCCCAATTAAATTCTAAATGAAGTTATTAAAAATTGGGAAAATTTATGCCTCAAATCAGCATATCTAACATTGCTCTCCAGTACATTTGTTGATATTACCAATTTTATAAAATAATTACATGCACAGGTAGGGTTTTTGTGTACCTTTGAGAACTTTGTGTAAAAAGAAGGATGCTTTATGGTTAAATCTGATTACTCAAAAAGATAATCCTGGCACTTTCTTGGTAGAAAGGCAACAACTATATCTTTTCAAATTAGTAGGTAATATTTTGGCTTACTAGAACTTCCAGTGATACTTCCTTTCATGACTTTTGTAAGGTAATTTTTCACTTCTGACTAAAATAAAGGTTAATAGCACTGGAGTTCTTACTCAATTTTAACTAGTTCTTGCTATGTTTACAGGTATATACACTATGTGTTTGACCTTGGAAATGGACCTAATGTTATCAAAGGCAACAGTGATCGTCCTCTTCATGACAACCAATGGCACAATGTTGTCATCACCAGAGACAACAGTAACACCCACAGTCTAAAAGTGGACACTAAGGTGGTCACTCAGGTTATCAATGGTGCCAAAAATCTGGATCTTAAAGGTAAATTCTACAAGCCTGGCAGTTCATCTGTTTATACCTGTGGGGCTCAAATAGTAAATGAGAAAGTGTGCAGGAACTGTTCGCTACAGAACTGTAAATCTGGAATTTGCTGATATTAGCTTTCACTTTCATTTTTCTCTTTCTCTGTTTGGCAACCCCTGTAGCAAAACAGTTTGTCATATTTAGCTTTTTCAGAAATTAATTGACATCCTACAGATTTTCCTAGTTAGGATCGCATCGCAACCTTTTTTTAGTTGTTTTTTCTTGGGAGTGGAGCAGGTGGGACATGGAGGAGGTGGAAGGATTATTTTTGTTTTGACTTTGATTCTGGGGAGTTTGAGGGCATAAAGGTGCAGGTGGCATATTCTTTGTGCACGATGTCTTGCTCTGCTTTTAACTTTTCCTGAACAGCTGTTTAGCTTGCAATATTCATGTCAGGAGGGATAGGGGAGCCTCTCTGGAAAGTGTGCATTGTCCACTTTCTTGCCTGTTTATTCCTTTCTATTCTAGGTGATCTCTACATTGCTGGTCTAGCTCAAGGCATGTATACCAACCTCCCAAAGCTGGTGGCCTCACGTGATGGATTTCAGGGCTGTTTAGCATCTGTGGACTTGAATGGGCGTCTGCCCGATCTGATCAACGACGCTCTGCACCGCAGTGGGCAGATTGAACGTGGATGTGAAGGTAGAATTGATTGCAGAGAAGTTCCTCTCTCGAGCAATCCCCTCTTAATTCACTGCTGCCCCTTGTACATCTACTTGTCCACCTTACTGTTCCTTTTATCAGTTTGATTTCCATGTATCATCCTTCATTACACTTATGCCTTCTAAATGCAGCTTAAGAATAGCTGCCTAGCAGCTCTTTTGCATTCTCTGTCCCCTCAAAGTGGCCTCAAAGTGGTTCTATGGTAGTAAAAAGGATTGTACTGAGATTATTAGTACTTTTCTCAGAGTATTTTATTAGCATTACAGTACTCTTAGAATACTTCAAAAGATGTGCCTTCAGTTAACTTGTGCTTCAGAGCATCCTTTTTGGGATCCATAGAAGTATTTTGCAGACCAAGTAGAGACAGGGGAAGTGGAAGGTTGAAGAAACTAAAGGGTGAAGTTGAGACAAAACAGGAGTTAATTTTTGAGGAGGTGGGCCTCTAATGAAAGCACTGGAGGCATTCTCTCTGCCATCTGGACAAACTTCTCTTCTAAAGTTTCTTTTCCAGCCAGTGTGGAAAAAATGTGATTAATGACTTTTTAAAGCATGTAAATATTAGAGATTTCTTACTGTTGCTTCAAATAATTTACTGTTCCTTCTAAGTTCTCATTAACTAAAAGAATATTGACATCAGCAGCACTGACTCAGTAACGTGTATGCCATCAATTCCCAAAGCATTTGGGATACATCAGAAACCCCATTTTGCTGTCTTTGTTAAGTTGAAATCAGTATTATGCCTAACTCCACTGGATACCAGTCTGCTGTATTGATTACCAGTCACTAGAAGAAGATAGTTTTATCAGTAAAGTTTTCTGGTATGTATGTTTGCTAAGAATGTGAAAGTGCAGAACTGATCCTTCAAAACAAGACTTCACAAATTAAAATTACTCCTAGATCATATTTCTGTACCATGTTAAGATTACAGGTTACTAAATCATGCTGAAGCCTTGCCACTTGTCGAGATTGTCCCTTCTTAGGACTGAAAATATTATCTCAGTGCTATCTTTGAATATTCATGAAACACCAAATTGGCAGTCCAAACAAATTGCATCCCTTGCTTGTCTCTCAGTGTTCTGTTTGACTGGGAGCTCCTGTGCCTCAGTCCGTCTTCCACATTACCACAAAAAACCTGAGAATTATGAGAATTTTGTGGTCTGTCACAGCTCACTCAGTGTCTGCTCTAATTTCACATTATTGGTAAGTGCTGCACATGTGTAGGCAGCTCTTTTTTTTCTTATATTTAATAGTGCCTGTTAACCATGTTGTTCCTTGTGGAAATGAGCATAGCATAGCAGAACTCATGGCTTTGCCCATCTAGGGCAGAGCCAAAATGCCAAAGATTTCTGGTGATTCTTCTATTTGAAATTAGCTTAATATGTTAGCTGCATAGCCTGCACGTTACCTCTATTAGCTCTGCTCCTGGAGAGGATTTCTCACTAGACTAACCCATTGTCTCTCACTAAACTAACCTCTTCTTCTGGTTATGCCTCAGGAGCAAAGTCATCATGCTCTCCCAGAAGACTGCACCCTTACTAGAGCTATAGTGTTTCCCTTCTCTGTGTCCAGGGTAGTTCTTTGATTTATTGTCTTATTGTTGAGGTTGTGTAGTACCAGTGCCACTCCCCCAAAAATGTAATGCTACACATGCTTTGTCTGTGTACCGACCTGGTACCAGCACAACTGCTGTCTGAATGTGGAGACTGAGTTGTTAGAAATGTCAGGAATGAGAGTTGCCTTTCTTTTATGAAGCACTTCAGACAAGATTCAAAGTTGGAGAAAGATCTAAAAAACTGGCTGGGGAGGTCAATGACCCTTATTCTGTCTTTGGAAGTACTTGATCTTGCAAAGTGGTGCCCATGCTGTATTCCTAAGTGGTCTCTCCTTGGTAACCAAGGGAACTGCTGAAGAGTAAGCCATTCTCATCACCAACATATTTAGATTAGTAAAAATCCTGATAATTAGGTCACTAGAAAGCCATAGGTGGGTTTTTTTGTTGTTGTTTGGTAGGTTGGTTTTTTGTTTGCTTTTTGGTGGTTTTTTTGTTTTGTTTTGTTTTGTTTTCTTTGTTTGTTTGTTGGTTTGTTTGAATCACAGCAATCTCCCAGGCTTCATCCCTTATCTTGACTGCTACCTTCTGGTGCCTGTTGTTCTAGCTGCCACTGAAAGCCACACTTATCTCCTCTTTCTCTAAAGAAGGAAAAACTCAAGCATGTTTGGTCTTTATTTAAGTCTGCCTATTTTCTTTCCATCTGAAGTGATCTTGGGTGCAGTTGTAACGACGTTTTAAGGGCTAAATTCCCAAGCAATTCTTGCTGTCTCATGATGTTCCAACATGTTTGTAATAAACATTTTCAGGCTTTTGGGGTGAATAGTTGTGCTGCATGTTGATTTGCAGGGCATGTCTTAATTTCATCATGAAGGTCAGTGGGACCACATACATGATGAGAGCCTCCATTCTAAAAGAAATGTCATTTTGTCCTTACAAATGATTCTAACCTTCCAAATGTGGTGTAAGAAAGATTTCTGATAATGCTTGTCCCTCATTGCTTTCAGAAGCAGAGGAGATTACAGCTGTTTCCTCTGAAACTGTCAGTTTGATCTCAGGATATAGTTAAAGGATGCAAGGAGGAAGAAAGCCCAGAGAATAGTAGAGAGTGAGACGTAGGTCAGCAGACAGCACTTTCCCACCTAAGACAGATCAGCACCACTACAGCTGCGTGGTATGATCCCATCCTATTTGCATTTCTTCTTTCTATTAATTTATTTCAGTACCCTATTCTATACTACCAATTAAGATTCACAAGTTTTATTAGGAAAATAATATTCTTTAATGTCTTGGTTTATCCTCCACCACCTTTTATTTAGTTTGAGCAAGCCATTGAAATTGCTTAGCCACATTGTTCCTCTTATGTGCTCAAACATAATTCAGCCTTGCTGTGCACCAAAACACAAACCTACCACATTATACAATTTGCTGTGTTCCAGTGATGGGTAAGGCAGTGATCCTATTTGAGCAAAAAGCTCAAATAAATTATTTTTTTGTGACAGTTTTTTCTTTAGGACCTGGAGAATCACAAAGCATCCTTAGATCATGGATAGGAGTCATTAACTGAAATGTAGGCAGCCTTGACATTGAGATTGGCTGGTATTTAATAGTGTATAGTAGTGTAAATAACCCAACAACCCGGCAGTTCAAGACCCAAGGCAAGAATTACTTTATCTATGATTGCTTTTCTGTTTTATTCCTATGATTTCTTTAAATTATCTGTGGTGGTATTTGTTAGAAGAGCTCAGCTAAGTAACCTCTTTATCCTGTTAGTTGAATTGTCAGCTTCCTTTTGAATTATGCAGCTTCCTTGTGTGCTGTATAAACTTAAGGTTTCAGCTTTTGAAGTGTGCTGCTTAATCATGAGTGGGCTGGACCAGATAATAACTGCCACGCTGTTTTGTCATTTGAGGTGTCTTGTAGGACCATTGTTTTTAGCAAAATATTTTGTGAGTGATTATCTGGAATAAGGGAACCCAGGAGTGTCTGGAATGTCAAATGAGCTTATGGAGTCAAAGCTCCACACCATACATGCCTTCTTATTTGCATGTGTTGGTTGGTTTATTTACTTTTTCTTTTTCGCTCTTGAAATTGTTGCATCTCTAATTTTGGGGGAGCAACAGGCAGGTCTTCATTGATCTTGAAGGTCTCATCAGATCTGTAGTGGTGGCTTCTATTTCCCAAAAAGGTGTCAAATAAAGCCAGAAACTTTCTTGGTGCTTAGTGTGTAAGATCTCTTCTGAGCTGCACACAAGTGTGAGAAAAATCAAGTTTCAGGATAGTGGGATAATGTCATCATACCAATGTATTTTCCACAGTATACCTTTAGCTCTTATGCTGTCTGCAGCTTTCATCACCATCTTCTATGAAACAAGAGGGCCCTTTCCTCAACCATCATCCCCCCCCCAAAAAGGGGGGGATTAGTGAAAGGGTCTGAGACAAGAGGACAAGAGGTAGGAAAGTGGTTAAGATTTTAAACTGGTCCTTGTGTCAGTGTGGGATCAGGCTACAAAACAGTCTGAAGACACAAAGTCAGTTCTCAGAAAACTTCATTTTGGTTGCCCACTTCTACTGCAAGCTTGCAGGCAAGTGTGCCACCTACTTTAGACATTGGTCACCTGATCAATAAAACAGGCACACAGTATTAAAGTTTGTGATGAGAGTATGAAATTCAGCTGTGCCTTTCAGAGCACTTTGAAGGAGTGAATGGAGGCCCCTGGAGATGACCAAAGCGTTAGAAACTGAGGAAAAGAAGCTCTCTTTCATAACCTGGCTTTCTCATGCCACATGAGCTGTGGCTGGAACTTTTTATACAACTCTTCTGTTTGAATAAGTCAGGCTATTTCCATTTCTGTGTAAGCCATAGACAGCTTGAGAGAAAAGATGTCTGCACTATGGGTCTGTATAGAAGAGCTGGAGGATGGAAGAAGTTGTTCCAGGTGACCTTCTTTCCCTCCTTGAAAGTAAGCCAATTTAAGATTTGAATCAGCTCCTCCTTGATTGTAGACTTCTAAAATAATTTCTTTTTTGCTGAGCACTTCATTCCTGATTTTACTACTAGACAAATTGATACATTTATTCCATCCAAAAAAGTAAAAACTCAGTGACTCACTGCCTTTTCCTCACTGGTCTTGTAAGAAGTTAAGCAGATGTCCAACATAGAGTTTAAAGATGTTGCCCTAAATATTAACGAGTAATTCCTGCATTTGGGTTGTTTTTTCGCCTCTTTAATAAAATGCCATATGTTCTTCTATGTGTATCTTTCCTTTATTTGGACATCCTTATGTTACTATGGGCATTAAAGCTCTCTGAAATCCAGCTGCACTTTTGAAATACTCATTTTCTAAATACTCATTCACCCTTTCCCCAGCCTAAGAAACCTGACAGCAGGAGTTAAAGAACATCGCATTTCTTCTACAAGGCAGTTTTCTGTGTGCTTTAGAGATGTGACTTCTTCCACTCCACCTTTTTTTTCACCTGTTCCACTGATAGAAAATTCTCCCAAAGGAGAGTGACTGGATGACAGAGTTCCAGATGTTTGGAGACTTTTCTGGTCCTAATTTTATCTTTTTCCAGATCCTGCATTAAAATCGTAATCTTGTGCTGCTTTCCATGAAATAGTGCAGTTAACCTTTGAAATCCACTGTTGCATGAAAAGCATGAATGACAGAGGCTGGATAATCAGAATACATTTTGCATACTAAGTAGTATGTGAAAAAAAAGAAAATCTAATATCGTGCTTAAAATCTCACAGCAGGATGATGTCAGAAAGGATTTCACCCTTCATCTGCTCAGTAGTGAAACTTCAAATCTGGTGATACTTCACTTTCTCTGTGTAATCAAAGGTTGCCCATGGAGGAGAGGAGCATTAATTTATTCCATGATGGTTGGGCAGCTCTCCTGTTCTTTTGACTTCTGTTTTCTGTTGACACAGTGCTACTGGAATAATGGAAAAAATGCAAGCTTTGCTCTAGCTCATCTGCAAACAAGATGAGGAACAGGGCAGTTAGGGAAAATGCTTGCTTGTTACACAGAAATTACTTTGTTAGATGAGATGTCGAAGAGGATGCATGCAGAAATGCACCCCCCTCTGCTTCCCACCCCTACCCCCTTTTTATTTTGCATTTTGATTAAAGCACTCTGGGGATTTTATGGCTCTGTGTAGCAGAGCAGTTCCAGAAGTTGGAAGAAAAATCTGACTAGCTCGAAAGGGAAGGTAATTTCCATCTTGAGTCATTTGTAGGCTGTAAAACAATAGCAAAATTTCAAAATGTTAAAATTCATAGGAACCACGGGAAATGGCATCTGCACATGCCAGTTCTAATTTACTGGGTTGTAAATGTAAAATGAGACAATGGGAGAAAGGTAGTGCTACTAAACTCTCTTCCACATCAACTGTGACATTAGAACTTTTTTAAGAACATAAGGTTATAAAGGTGAGTATGTGTTTCTCTAATACCCACCTTTTTAGCAGTGAGCTCAGTGATTTGGTGTTGTTCCCATTGTGCTGTGTAATAATAATATTGTAATCTTCAGTGGCAAGGAATTCAGGAGCTGCTGCTTTTACTCCCATCTTTGTCCATTGATTTCTCCATGGTGAAAGAGAAAACTTAGAATAAAGGTATCACATATTAAAAATCTATGTGACTTCCTCGTGAACTGGAATCCATTTTAAAAAATTAAAAACCTGTATATAAACTGAAAAGCATCAGTGTTTTTTTGGTTTTGTTTATGTCCTGCAATTTTTAGAAAGTGTACTTGGATCTTCAGTCAGTTATTAATGGTAGGTCTATGATTCTCTTTTGCCATGTGGACTATGATTTGACCACCTACAACAAAGCCACTCCCATTCAGGTGAAAGAGTGAGTTTGTACTACTGTCACTTCTCTTGACTGATCTGATGAGATCAACAAAGACTGTACGGGCCTGAGCTGTCCCTTTGCCTGTGGATGCAAGTTTTTCCTAAGGTTGCATTGAAATTTATGAGCAGGCAGCAGCTTGTGAGGGGGTGAGGTTTCACTGTCACTTTACATCCAGTGTCAGGTTCAGGTTTTGGGATAAACAGAGGTTGTTGTTTTCCAGAGTTATCAGTCCCCTATGATCTTCTGGAAATAAATCCACTTTGGACAAAAAGCCAGGCCAATCTGTGCTTTTATGAGGGACAAAAAACTTAAGTTCATATCCAGAGCCTGGATGTACCAACAAAAGAAAAATATTATTTACTAATGTTATGAAAGGCAAATAGATTTTTTTACTTCCCTGAGTTCTAACCATTTCTCAAATGAGGCAAAAATCTCTATTAAATTATCAGTAAATCCTGAGAGATGGGTGTTAAGAATAAGATTTTTTTTTCTTTCTTTTTCAACTTTGTAAATTCTGTGACGTTGTGTTTGTGCGTGTGTGAAAGAAGTGCATTTCCTTTCTCTTGTATGATATCTTTCTCTTGTTTTTGATATCTGTTGCTTGGTTGGGGTAACTAAGGTAGCCATGTCCCTCTGTCCTTGCTGCTCACTTTGTCATTCCTGCATGTATTGATTATGCATGATGTCTGTTATTGTTATAGTAATTGCTTTTATTTATTTAAACTTATGTGCCTCAGGTTTATCTGCCTTTATACTAACCTGATTTTGGTTTTGCCTTTCTTGTTTTCTTTTTTTTTTTTTTTGTTTGTTTTTTTTTTTTTTTTTTTGTTTTTGTTTTTTTGTTTTTGTTTTTGTTTTTTGTTTTTCTTTTTCTTTTTCTTTTTTTTTTTTTTTTTGGTTTTGGTTTTGGTTTTGGTTTTGGTTTTTTTTTGCAAACAAAGTTGAGTTGACCAAAGCTGATCTGCAAGGTAGAGAAGGTTATTCTTCCCCAGTATTGGTCTGAACTGAAAGATGCTTTTGTTTAACATTTGGTGCCTTTTAATGGATGCATTCACACCTCTGAGACAGGAACAGAATAACAAGACCCAGCACCACTGGAGGGGATATCTGGGTTGAAGAAGGACATGGAAAATAATGGAGTTTTTTTGTTGACCTGAGTGGGTTTGACTGTATCAATCTCTGACTATCCATAAGATCATAGGTTGATTTCCTGAAATGCCTTATGGTTGTCCAGGCAAACAGCTGCTCTGTATAGAAACAAAGAAGGCCCTCAGATCTTTACAAAACAAAAACCCGACTTGGATTCTTCAGTAATGGTCTTCAGGAGTGAGACCAGGAGGTAGAAGCTAGATTTTTTTAACTTAAACTTTGGGAGAAACCCCACAGAAATAATCTCCTAGAATTTCAGTTAACTACAAATTCCCTTAGCAATTAGATGGCATTTTACAATCCATAATCGATAATCCTATGAGTGGTCATGCCTGATCTTTTTGTATCTGCTAATTTTTGTACCTCTCATAGTTCTTTTTCAGAATCTTCTACTGCATTGTCTCTAATATTTACAAAGCAGATAGAGCTCTTTCATTATGTTGATCCTCACATGAAATTTTTACATCTTTTATTACAATTATTAAGTAAAAAGGGATAGTCAAGGTGGCCAAAATGTTGAGGACCCTGTGGATAGTGTTAAAATGGATATCGACTACCTCGATTTTAGTAAAGCCTTTGACACAGTTTCCCACAGCATTCTCTTAGAGAAACTGGCTGTTCATAGCTTGGACAGGTTTATGCTTCCCTGGGTCAAACACTGGCTGGATGGCCGGGTCCAAAGGTTTGTAGTGAGTGGAATTAAATCCAGGTGGTGACAGTCACAAGTGGTGTTCCACAGGGCTCAGTGTGGGGGTCAGTTCTCTTTAGTATCTTTATCAATGATCTGAATGAGGGGATCGAGTGCACCCTCAGTAAGTTTCCAGGTGACACCAAGTTGTGCAGGGGCGTTTATCTCCTTGAGGGCAGAAAGGCTCTACAGAAGGATCTGGACAGGCTGGATTGCTCAACTTGAAATTTTGTATCTAAGCCACAGGTTTAGTGTAAGGTTCCGTTGTGGGAGAAAGCATGTAGGGTGTTCCTGTTTCTGAGGTACAGAGGAGACTTCTCAACAGTTTATGTATCACTTTAATTAAGCTTTTGTGGATTTAATCATGTGCTTCAGAGAGTTCTTTTCTATTTACTGTGTACACTGAGGTGTAAATAGCTTTAGGATACAGGTGTTCTGTGCAGTCCCTTCAAATGGTGGCAGGGAATTTGGGTTTTCTGTTAGGCATCAGCAATTATTGTGTCTCTCTGTCCACAGTCACTACCATTCTTTCTAATCACTTGTGTGTCCATCAGAATTTAGAATAGATGCCTAGGAGTTCCTGCTTCTGATATCCATTTAAATGGATGCAACATGAAGAAGGGATCCTCTGTTTAGAGTCCTGAGAACCTAAAGGCTTGTTACGGCTGTGGAGATTATCCCAGCTCAAGCTCATATTGTTGCAGAGCTCTTAACTCTTCGCCCTTTAGATGAAGACACCTGATCACATTGAAGACTAAGGGGAAATGTTTGTCTTTGGCTTTTCAGGAAACCAACCTTTGCTAATTAGATTTGGCTATTTCAGAATGGGCCATGAGGCCTGGTACTTTTGTACGGCTGTGATTTGCAGTGGGGAAGGGTATTTTCACAATTGACTGTGTTTTGTTGTTCATATACAGCCCTTTCAGTTTTTCCTTTCTGTTTTTGGTTTCTGTATCTTAATGTCTGAAACCTGTTTACTTCCTCTGCTTCATTTGCATTCCCTTGTTGCACCTCAGATCCCAGCATGCTCCCTTTTATGCAGCTAACTCACCTGGTTGTGTTTGGGTTTTTTGCTTGGCTTGGGTTGGTGTTTTATTTCTGTACTTTCCTCACCAGCTGGTATATGAACACTTTGCTCAAGACCTTTTATGTTGGTTTAGAGATGGAGAGTGTCAGGGTAACAAGAGGGGTGAAGATAGGTATATCACAGGTTTCATGAAAGTTAAAAAAACCCACACCACCTTGTACATCCATCCCCTGTGGATTGCCATTGCTGTCTATTCCTTTCTCTTGTCACCTTGAGGTAAATGTATTTTCCATGGGAGGCTTGCATATTTATTACTTTAACTTGTCCCAGTCCCTGAAATGTTTAGATCAGCCACTATCTGGAACAGAAGGACTTGGTGCCATAACTAACATCAGGTGAATGAAGAGTTCAGGTTCTGGTGACACACTGGAATAAGTAGCTGTGTTTTCAGAGGACTGCAGAATGGATAACTTTAAATATGGAACCTGCCAGATGTCTAACTTCATTTAGGTGACGAAAGGGATGATGAGTTCTTAACAAAATCTGGAACTGATAGAGCTCAAAGAGCTGGCCTTGCAGGCCTTGAACATACTTTTTAGCTTTTTGGTTCTAGTTTGCTAAGTTCAAGTTACTTTCATAATACAGAATCTAACTTTCTGAACCATGCATTGAATCTTTATATTTTCTTACTTTTGTGCCAAGTAGGTGCCAACCACTGATGTTTGACAGTTACAGTATATGAGGTATGGCCCATTGACTGCAGTCGTGGTTTAATGAGATTCAGTCTCAATTTTGCACACTTTTTACTCAGAAACAAATGGCTTTTTTTCCAAGTTATTCTAAAATTGGAAAACTAAGATGGATTAACTTCATTTCTCCCTAACCTGCACTAAGAGTGAGTCCTGAAACAGGTTTGTATTCTGCCTAGTGCATATGGTTTCCAAGACCTGATGCCTTTCAGAGCAGTACAGGGCCTACACATGGAATTAAAACAGACTATTGCTAGTGATGAAAGAGGAGAGCTGTCAGAAGTATATTGTAGATATATTGTAGGTATAAATTGCCTAACATATCATCTGACCAGTAGTGCTAGAAATATTACAGTGCTTGATGGCATTTGCAGTTTAGGAACTATAGGACAAAAGCAGCACCTTTTCCTGCAACTACAGTAAAGATACCTTGTGTGTTTTACTTTCCTATCTCTTCCTAACCTCTTTGAATGTACAAGGAAAAAGGATGGGAGCATTTAGGGAAATGGAGAATGAAAATGGTCCTGTGGTGCCAGTCAACCCTGACTGTTGCAGATCTTTATCTTACTGAGAAAATAATGTTAACTCAAATGGTAGATCCCTTTCAATAGAAGTGAATTTTCAATGTGTGAAGGAAGGTGTTACATGCAAGACCAAGAATGATTTGCTTAGCTTAACGCTTATTGCTACTTACGACCAAAGCACAATGCAGTTGTTTTAATCCTGCAGCCATTGTATAAAGAAAATGATTCCTCATATAACTCAAAAATAATAAGCACAATATTGTCTTTCATTCCTGAAGTTCCTTTCTCTTCAAAGAGCTTTCAAATGATATCGGAGGAATGAGTCCTCTTGCCAGTGAAAGTCACCCACCTGGGGGATGAAACATGGCAGTTTTAGCAATGCGGGGTATGAATAAGAGATCTGCCTACTGTACTCTTCTAATGTGACTTTCTTCAAATCCTTAGTGCTAAAACTAATAAACACTCCATAGGTCTAGCTACGTAAAGTGGAAGAAAAGTATAATACTGGACTCCTTCTCAGGTAGGAATGCCCAAAAAAGATCTCAGATTCTGCAAGTCCTCACATACTGACCTCTTCCATTAGAAATCATAGATGCAGAAATAAAGATCAAATGGTCATTCTTGAAGAGTTCTGCTTTGCCATCTATATTCCTAAGGAGCCATCTCTGTTCAGTGAAGGTTTTAGCTAATAACAAGGTGACAGATGCTCTCTGTTATTCCCCCAACTGCCCTTCCAAGGGGGAAGATTAAAAAGGGAGTTGAGGGGAGAGACTTCAAGGTTGGAAGAAAAAAATAGGATAGATTTAATAAAGTAATAATAAACACAGTGAATTAGAAATATATGTAAATATGGAAGCTACGCTCTTCAGCTGGTAATTACTTCCCAACCAGAGAAGTCCCACACTGGACTCAGCAGCAGATTTGGGGGTACCGAAATCCCAGGGTCTCCATGACAGTCCACAACATCTCGAGCAACCAAGCCCATCCTGCCTGGGAAGGTAGAAGAAGGCAGCTTCTTTCAGGGAATGATGTTCTTTTCCATTGAAGAAACAAGGAGGACCAGCAGGAATATCAGAGGCCTCAACCTAGCCAGCAGAGCAGCAAGAGCAGCCAGCAGAGGGCTGCCTTGGGAGCCATTTTATGCTGAGCGCCATGGACAGGAGTGCTGTGATTGGTCCATTTGGCTTCCCCAGTTGTTTTCTGTGTATACTGCTCACTCACTCCCCTGCTTACGGTGCCTGTGCCATGAAGAAGACAATTCACCAAGCCCAGCTACAAATAGGAAAGAAAAGCTAGGCCTTTGAACAAAAATACACTTAATGGAAATAGGAAGTGTTGTCAAGCTGTTGGAAAATTAAGGAGAAAAAATAAGTTATCATGCATATTTTAGTCATTAACAGTACAGTGTGATTTATCAGATGTATCTTGGATTATTATGTGAAGAACAGTTCTGAATCTTTGTTTTTAAATACCTTGCCTGCTATAAGGCATTACTTGCCAAAGTAATGAGATTAAAAATAAGACCTTAACCCTCATGGCAGTTACATTTTGGAACCAAATCTAGTGCTGTATATATAAATTTTTTGTCATTTTCTTTTTCCTTGTTCATTAGTGCTAAAGGGCATGTGTGTGGTAACACAGCGTTCATGTTTTGTAAGCCTTCCTGTGCTTCTGTTGCTTTGCTCAATAATCCAAAATTCTAATTCCCTGTGACATCCCTGTTAGTTGTTCTGAACAAAATTCTGTTGCCACAGATGGAGGATTATGACATCAGGCAAGGACTGTAAGCAGCAGGAGTAGATGACTCTGAGTGAGACAAAGATCCCTTTACCATGGAAATGGCTCAAAGTACTAAGGTGTGAGGCAAAACATAATACCCAGCATCTGTGCTGTGCTGTCATCACAAATGACTCTAAAGATGGTAGATCAGGCTTTGAAAATCCTTGTGGTATTGTCAAGCTTTCAAAATTCCCTTTACTTTCACAGCAGCCAGGGGAAAAAAAAAAAAAAAAGTGTTTCCATCTTTACATTCAGTTTCTGTAAAACGCAATTCAGAAACCATAATTGGTCATGAATTCAAGTCGTTTGGCTCTCTGGGCTTTCTTACTTCAAGCACCTCTAGCCACAAGTACTAGGCCTTGTGTAGTCTTACTCCTTGAATAAACAAGTGCTTCTGTGTAATGATGTTTACAGTTTATGCTCTAGGAAGTTTGCATAGAGTCACAATTGCTTTTTATTTTTAATATATATATATAGCTTGCTTGTATCTCTAGGACTATCGGCATTCATATGTAGGGGTAGAAGTTAGATAATGGGATAGCAAGGTACAGGGACAGAGTAAGGCTAAAGCAAGTGTTAGTCCCCAATTAGATCAGATGCATGTGTATCTATATACATATATCCATGTCTTTTATAAGTATAAAGGCAAGAGAGAAGCATGTACATGCATCTGCCCACCAGCCCACACTGTCAAGTCTGTCAGCATCATTGTAATCCTGTAAGTGATCTGTTAACTTCAGACTGTGCCAGTGAGACCACTGGGATTCAGACAGCTGTAAATGAGAATCAGGTGGGTGGGAAGAAGAGGTGGAGGGGAAGAAAAACTGTTGAAAACACTGCTCAACTTTCTTTCAGTATGGTAACAAGTTTTCTTGCTGTGGCTGCTGCTGCCCCCTCTTTTCAATAGTAGATTTTGCTTCCTGGGATTTGTTGTCTCCTTTTGTTATCCACACTTATGCTTCTACCTAGAGGCTTTGGGGTTTTTGTTTGGTTTGCATTTGTGTGTTTTTATTAACACTGTAGCAGACCTTGGGAGAAACTGAAGTTTTTTGTTAATGTTCAGTTAAATTCTCTACCTACCGATAGTTACGTTCCTTCACATTGCAGGAGAGATATCAAGAAGCACAGGTAGCAAAAAGATACTGAAATTCACCTATTCTGTTTTTGCAGTGGGGAAAAATGATCTACTAGTAAGACCAGTTACTCTTCTCTTACACTTTGGTGTGTCCTAGGTCACCTATGAAGGACAGATGGTAGCACTGGTATAGTGAAGAATATGTGAGCCTCATTAAATTGCTGTTCCTAACAAAGACTGTGATAGAAGCTTCTGGGATGCGTAGAACAGTCACTGCTCTATCTTTATGCTGTTTTCCGAGACTGGAAGTGGCAGCCTAGTCATCTGATCCTCTATTATCTACTCTATTTTGTTTTGTTCTTGTTTTCCAACATGTGCAGGAAATAGAAGTGTAGGTATGTCAAGTATAGTTGTATGTTTTATTTGAAGTACTGCACAATAGGGACAGTATAGCTTTGTCTAAAATGCTGAAGATAAAATGCTTTCCCAGGAAGTAACTTCTGAAGACATTCTTATGATCTATGGCTTACAGCTTCACCTCTGCTCTCAGGTGATTCAGAATCCAGCTCCCACTTTGTGGATGACATACGAGTTGTCATTCAGACAGTCTCTGACCGATTTTTTGCCAGTTGCTTCTGTAGTGTCTTGGCAAGGTTTATCTGAGCAGGATAGCAACTGTTAGCTCCAAATCACAGAACAACAAAAGCTGTTCTGTGGCTGCTTCCTTTTCTGCTTTCCCCAAAGGCTGTGGGATCCAGAATAGAGAAGTGTTATGGACTAATGTCATGCCCTTCTGAGGGCTTTACTCATGTTTCCAGAGGCAACTATGTAATGGGACTGTTCAGAGTCTTTGCTTTTTTGCTTGGGTTTTTTTGTGGGTTTTTTTTTGGTTTTTTCCTAACCAATAATGGAAAGCTGTAGCCAACTCAGGCTTTCAAACTTGTTAGAATCTAGATATCAAGCTTCTTTGGGTAGGAGGAAGCATTTCATAGGCCCATTTCTTAGTCATAATTTCTTCAAGGAGCTGAAACTTCCGGGGAAGCATGACAACCTGGCTGTGTTTGTTATCCTTGTGTCACACCGTGTTTTACATAAAATTTCTTTGAGCAAAAACCAAACATATGACTTGGGCTTTACTAAGAGGGAATATGTTGCTGTTCACTATTCCTCCTTGTTCTATGTTACAGTTTGCTCTTTTGTTGTGGAGCGTACAGTTGTCTTCATGTTTGTTTTACCTGAGCTTCTTGCATGTCTAAGAATGTAAAAATGTTTGGTTTATGTTTTTTGTCTCTGCATGAGGAGCCGGATAGTAATAGTAACAGTAACAATGAATCAAAGCTAAAATAATTATCTCAGCTTTGTTTCATCCTCTTTGTCATCTCTTTTCCAGGACCAAGCACTACCTGCCAAGAAGATTCCTGTGCAAATCAGGGCATCTGTAATCAGCAATGGGAAGGCTTCACCTGTGACTGCTCCATGACTTCGTATTCTGGGAGCCAGTGTAATGACCGTAAGTAGACTTTTCCTTTGGATTGATGACTGTGAGTTCTGATGGGTGGAAGACAGAGAACACAGGATGAGTTTTACTTTCAGTTGAAATAGAGCTTTCCCAGTGTCACACTCTTTTTTCTCAGAAGTTTCTTTGAAATATACAGCAATTAATTTTTTCCTTTGTTAAAATGAAAAGATGCAATTTGGTGTGTGGTTGTTGTGTTGTATAGTTGGTGTTAATGAATTTCCTGGTTTAGAGGAACAAGAAATGACATAAACATTGTGTGTAATATTTACATAGGTACAAAATGACTAGATTTTGTGAACTGAATTATGCTTTGAGGTTTTCATGCAAATCTTGGTGACAAAGATGTGGAATCCATGTAAAATTACTGAACAGTGTTCTAGATTATTGTCTACTGAATTACTACCTGTATGCTCAGATGAAATACTGGGTAGTGTTTGTTAGAATGTTGAGTTAAAAGCAGGTGGGCAACTCAACATACAGCAACAGTGTTATGCTTCTTGGCATATTGATTTGCTTCATCTCGATACATTGGATTATGTTCTTGGCCAATTAATATTAAGATAAAATAAATCTGTTCTCTGATAAAATAATTGAACAAAACTCTGAAGCTTCTACTTGAGGGACAGATAATCAGCTTTCAGAGATTTCCTCTGATCATTCTGATATGGCCTTTGCTTCTGCCTGGAAGGAGCAGATCAGTTTGGCTCTACTCTCTCCCTAATTCTATTGTTTAAGATGACAGTTCCCTTCTCCTTCTCCACTCTGAGGATGCAAACAAAGGAGCACATTGTTAGTGGTCTATGAAGCATAACAGTAGGCTTCAATAGTTTGATTAATTGAGCAGAAAAGATGTTTACAGTCCACTCTGACTACCTACATCTCACAAGCTGCTGCTTTTCATTAAGAGCAGACTTTATTAGTGGAGCCAGCAAGGCACATGTGATATTGGTGCCACAACTCTGTCATATCTGCAACTCTTCTGCCATAAGTTTGAAATGGGACTGTGTTGATGACACATCTGATGTTTAATATGTAGTCACAGTCTGTTTCTGCTGAAGTCTCAAAATCCTGCTTTTCTGAGTCATTTGTATAATGTGATGTTGTCTGCACTGGTCTCCCTTTTCTCCCAACATAATTATCTCAGAATGATACTGGGAAGGATTCATACATAGTCAGGGGCTGTGTAAGAAGGGTAGTTCAGATGCAGATTTGTACACTGTAGCGCCACATTTGATTTTGGGTTTTTGGAACCCAAATTATTCCTTTCGGTTCAGAAGATTCCATATTAGAGACACAAGATTTGGCTCTGATTTTCTGTATTTTTGTTTTGGTTTTCTTTTTTCAACTGAACACCCAGTTTTCCATTCTCACTCTGCTTGTGTTTAGTAACTCAGTTTAGAATTGCTAAGCAGAGCCCATTATAAACCTGCTGTGTAAAAGGAATGCTACTTTGAACCCCATTGGGCTGCATTTAAGTACATGTCCAGGAAATCTCTGAAGAGATTATTGATGCTGTCAGTTTTGTTCCTAATGTGCTGGGCTTCACAGCTCCAGAATGTGGCAGTGCCCTTGTTATACTGTTGCTAATGACTCAGAAGAGCAGGCTCTGTAGTCTCAGGAAGCCAGGTTGCTCTGTCTGTAATTGGAGATACCTTGCTGCTTTTTAGAGCTGGCACCTGGAAACCATGCAGAGCATAGACAGGGATTTGATATGAGTGAGAGTGATGTGGGCAACACAGTAGCCAACCTCCCAGTTATCAAGCCTGGCTTGTGATTTAGAAATGCTGACAGGAAGATGTTTCAAATGGTCTGGAAAGGTAAGTAATTAGGACTCCTTCTGGAACACGAGACTTCTTCCAGGATCTTCAAAAAGTATGTATATCATTTTTTGTTGGGGTTTTTTGTGTGTTTGTTTGGTTTTGTTTGGTTTTGTTTGTTTTGTTTGTTTTGGTTCTTAAATCTTTGCCATATATCAGAGAATCTATATGCTCTCCTGGTTGTCTGAGGAAGTTATGAAGTGGTGTGGGTTGTGGAAACGGAGAAGTCTTTCTTCTTGTTCCTGTCTGTTAGATATGGTTGCTATTATACCCTAGTCTAATGGAAATACTGGCAGTTGTATGCTAATTGAATGAAATGTACTTTAAGCTGGATTTTAGTGGAAGTAATGGCAGGAGGAAGCAACTACTGTGTAACCTGAAATCTTGCTATTTAGAAATGGATCAGGCTCTTTGTTGGGTTTTTTTGTTTTTTTTTTTTGTTATAGGAGTCTAATTCTATTAATTTAGTAGTTAGCTATTTCCACTTCATGAGCAAACTGTGGTCTCTCCCTGATGTAAATATGGAATATTGAAATCAATAGAACATGTCTAGATTTGCACAATGGAAAAGTAGCAAAAAAAGGACTTAATGAATATATTTTGTCTTTCCCTTTCTGTTAGTCACCTCAAGCATCCATACTGGAAAGTTTGCATTTCTGTGTGTTTGATGCAGAATATTTCAGTGTCTCTGAGACAGATAATTGGCATGTCTGGTGTTATCTTCATTTATTCTTGATGATCCTTTTAAATCATCCCTACTTAATGGAGAGTAAACGTGATTTGTTATTTGCTAGAGTAAACTTGCCAAGTCATTCAGTTTTATCATTATCCAAGAAAGCTTTAAGGACCAATATGATTTTGCTTTTAATTTTTTTCCCAGGACTGGGACATTAAGCTTCCCAGTTCAGATTCAACTGGCTTGGAACCTCTGTTTCTGAAAGATGGAGAAGCACAGGTGGCAGAGACTCACACTGTACATCTGTACACATTTGTACAGTCACTAGTGTTTAACTAGACAAGGATTTAAATTCCTAATGGAAGTGATGATGCAACCTTAATTTTTAGCTGTTGCTGTGTAACTCTATTTTAGGTGTTCTTTACACTGTAAGAATCAAGTTTTCTCCGAACAAAAATTAATGGAAGCAAGGGTGCATAAATTAATATGTTTATGTTAATATGCTAATAAACATATTAACTTACGCTTCATTTTGAGTTGTATAATTTCTTGTGCCAATGTTAGCAAAACAAAACATCAGAAAAAGATACCTCCTGCTTTCAAATTTATTTAGGGAGTTTGTTATACAAAAGTGAATTTAGAGATCTGACCTATATAATAGCCTGAACTAATACCACAAAGATATGTAGAAGTAGAAGTAACAGTACTATTTGGGATATGTTGGTTCCATTCTTCTTGCCTTTTAAGATCAGTTCTTAACTTTTAAAAATAATTTCTTGTTCTTCAGACTTTAGAGATTTTTTAATTAGTTGAGCATCTCATTCAATAAATTCAGGCTTTCAACCTATTTTCAGAATTAATAAGAATTAATCTAATGCCCTGGTTTTTCTGGGACAGAACTCTAAATTAATTTAAGAGAAACTGCAGTTTTGAGAGCCTGCAGAGCCCAATTCTGTGGGAAGAACCGAGGTAAGATGCTCTGGTATGCTGGTCTCTGTAATGGCCAAGGTCGAGGGTAGTTTTGAACCATGCAGGTGCTGTGGACTAGTAGGGGCAAAGCCCAGGGTAGCTGGCCCAATCTGGCCAGTTGAAGTATTCCATATGATAAACATCACCCTCACTATAGATCAGGAAGATCACAAGGAAGTTTGGAGCTAAAATTTCAAAGTTCACAACTGTCTGGAGCTGACTATAACTTTTTATCTTATATTAGCATTGGCTATAATATTAGTTCATTACTATTATTCTATTAAATCTGTTTTCGCTTCAACCCATTTTCTTTCCCCAATTCCCCCTTCTGGTTGGGATTGGATCACAGAGCAAACATCTGAACTGCAATATACACTTCAGTTGATGCTTAGGAATATTAATCAGCCTTGGTTTCCCAAACTGTTGCCTAGACTGTTCAAATGGGTGACTTTCAGCAAATAAGGTACCAGCATTAGAAGTGAAGCCACAATGATAATGTAGTATCTTGCAGCTGGGGTGAACTCCGTCCTGTTACTGCTCTTCACCATGTTACAAGGTGAATACATGGTAGTTAAAGACTTCCAAGTGACCTGGGATGTGACATATATTTAAACTGTTATTGTCTGAACAGCTTTACAGATTCCTTACCATATTCCTGTTCATGTCTACCTGGTCAAACAATGTCATTTTCTTTTCTGTGCAGAAAGAGCTCATAAAAAATAGGCTTCAGCAATCTAGCTAATGGGCATGGTATATGTATGTCAAGCTGGATCATGGAAAACTGCTTGTTACTCAGTGCCTCATGCAAATGTCTGACACCGAGGGTCAAGCTTTCCAGGAGAAATTGCCAAGCTAACACAAGTATGTGATAATGGAAGCTATTCGTCTGTAAAAGATCAATAGCTTGCAGCAATGACTAGTGCAAGCAGATTATAAAGCACTTTTTCAAACAGCTTCTTGGTTTTGTTTAAACAGTTGTTGAGTCCATCTGCTGACTATGGGCTGGCTTTTTAAGGGGGTTATTATTCATTCATTTATAAACTCTGGGTTACAATATCCACCTGCTTTAAAAAGATGTTTTCCATTTGATTGGCAAAAAGAAAACACAACCCATGTTTGTCCTCTTGTGTGTGTTTCTTCATATGCCTCCAGTCTGCATGCTTTTCAAAGAGCCTGTTGATAAGCAGAGCAATCCTCTGACCTCCCAATGTGATTGTTTGGTTAAGTTATGCTTGTCTTTTTGTCTTAGACAGAGGTAATATATAGGGCTGTTGTTCTTTTTGTGAGATTTTTATCTTTAATTCCAAGATCCCTTACCATAAGATGCATAACCTACATGCTTCAACTGTGTGTGAATTGCATTTGGAGGAGGGAAGGATTAGTGGAAAAGGGAGTCAGGGTGACTTTGCTATTTTGTTCATTCATTTAGCACTCTCACAGGAAGGGTTTTTTGATAACTTCAGTTTTGTAATCATAATGGCTTACTCAGTAGACAAAATATTTTTCTTTTGTCCTCGACTTAAAAAGAAGGATGTAAAAATTGTCAGTACAAGCCTAAGACCAATACTTCAGAGTAAAGCATAGAGCATTTTGGACTGAATGAGGAAGACTGCAGCTGGCCTCTCTGCCTCTTGTGTGTTCTAAGTGAGATGCCAGGGATGTCAGAGCAGACACATCCCTCTTTCATGAGTGCCTTTCCTTTTTTTACCCTTCTGTGTAAGTGGATGAGTGCCTAACTGGATAGATATTCTGGAGCATAATCTGTAGACTAGTTTGCAAAAATAAGGTGATAGAATCAGCTACCCTCACCCCTGCTTAAATAGCATGTCAGAATAGTCATTAGAAGAGAGTGGTAGCAGGGCAAATAGCTAGAAAAGTAACATTATTTGATGATAAGGGCTTTATTCTGTTGTGCTCTGCGTGTTGGCACTCCATGCTTGCTTTGTCTGTGCTACTGAGCAGCTAGAGCTATCTCCATGGAATGAGTCAAACCCCCAGTTGGGAGATGGACCCTATTTTCTCTCCCTCAGGTTTTGTGGTTTGTTTGTTTGTTTGTTTGTTTTTGTTTTTTTTGTTTTTTTGTTTGTTTGTTTTGTTTTGTTTTGTTTTTTTTACTATCTGGGCCAATTTTTGTCGACTTCGTGACCTCCCTTAATGTCAATGCTGGCACTCTCAGCTTGCTTTACTTAACAGAAACCCTCTTCGTTGTTCATGTTTAATTATCACCCATTCATTTCTAAAGCACCCAGCTTATCACTTACTGAGTCAGAGAGCAAGAGGTTGCTAGTGTGTAGAAAATAAATGTGCACAGACTTCATTAGCTATGCATAGCTGAACCAGTCCGCTGTTTAAATATCAGCACGCTTAGGGATTTGCCTTTGATACTACAGAGACATCCGCCCTACATGAAGCAAGAGTCACCTTTGATTTATCTTGAGTGAATCATGCTTCGTTCCAGGAGGTCAGGCACCCTGCCTCTTTCTTTCTTCCCTGCTCCTGCTTTGCCCTCGCTTACTCAGTGCTCTTTTACCCGCACTGTAACGAGTGTCTTCTGGCTGATGGCTCATTTTCAATTCTGACTCTAAGCCTTTGGTGTCTCTGAATGACCTCATCCTCTGGAAACTGGGATAAAAGGGCAGGGAAATGCAACTGTATACTTTAATACGTAATGTAAATTGGACTGTTGCAATTTGAGTTGTGAACCCTGCTTTTACCCTTCTTTACAACTATTTACTTTAATTTGTGCTGCATCTCCAAGAACTAACACCTTAAGGGCAAGGATCTAGTGCTACTTGTTACTAAAGCGCCGTGTACTTCTCCGGTGCTTAGTAATAACCCACTACATAATAGCTTTAACACTTGAGTGGTTTGAGTGCTTGCTGCTTTTCTTTGTACTGAAAGGCATTTCCCCTCCCTTGAGTAACAGCTGTAAAACATCAGTTCAGGCTGCAGATCAAGAGCTTATTTGGCCCATGTTTCTTTTGGGACTCTTCAGAATGGGTAATACTGTCACCATCAAGAGAAAAATTTGAGTATCCCTGTTCTGGGTGAGAAAGGGGTAATTTGAGTGACACATGCTTTTTGGAATTGCTTCTGCATCTTCCAGCGTCTCAAGGTGCCCCTGACAGAAAAGTGTAAAAGTGTTTCTTTTTTTTTTTTTTTTTTTTTTTTTCAGGTGTGAAAGCTAGCCAACTTTATCCTTTTGTGATCCCCAAAATGCAGCTAGGTCTCTAGTGTGTAATTTAATTACGATTGCTTCAACAGCTTGGCAGAAGTAGCATTTAGAATGAGGGCTGCAATCAGTCACTGATATCTGTGCACACCTGGCTGCTGTCAGCACATAAGCTATGGTCCAGCCATGCTACAGACTTCAATAGGATGGAAGGAGAGAGATTTTTTTTTACGGTTGGCAGTGATTACAGCTTCTGTTATCAACCTTTGTGCAGTTCAAGCAGTTACTTAATTCTCTTCCTGACACTGCTCAGCAGCTATGCCATTTCCATAAACATGTCACAGAAGGCTCTTGACACAATTTCGTTCCTTGTGATCTCTGCTGTATTTGACAGTATTTTTTTAAGTGGTACTTTTTGGTAGTCAAGGCAATCATTATCACTTTTCATGTTATTAATAGCTGAATGAGTGGCACTCTGTCCCTGGGTATTTTGCCCCATGAAAGAGCTGGACTCTGAAACTGTTCCTTCAGTAATGGCACACCCAGGGTGTGATCTCTGATAAGACATTGATGCAAGTTGACAGCAGTAACAGAAATGTGGTAGAGCTGAGCAGAGGTTTCTCTTTTTAATATCACCCCAAGCTCCATTTGCCAACAGTGATCTCTAGGTGCATTTTTCCACTAAATGTATGTCAATAAATTAAGTGTTCTAAATTTTGAAGTGTAACAAGGATTTGATTAATTTTAAATGTAGCTTTTCTCCTGTAGTCTGCAGATGTTGGCTTGGTTTAAGAAGTAGTAAATGTAAAAACTCAGGAAAACACCAAAATAGGTTTGAACCATCAATGTCAGTCTTAAAAGATTTTTTCTTCCTATATCAGTTGCACCACAGAAGCTGAGGCAATAGTGAATTTTGAAGCTGATGGGCAGTGTATCTAGTATTGGGTTTTGTAGATAAAAGTTCCTCTGAGCTTGAGGATCACTATTTTGAGTGGATTTTTTTTTCTTTTTTCTTTTTTTTTTTTTTTCCATAGTGCTATGAAATTGCATTGTATTGTATCCTCGATTGTACTGCCCAAATACTCGAGATTAATCTCATACCAGTTAGGGTATTATCACCAGGAAGTATTTTGTGCCACATGGCATGCAGATGGTATGTGTACTTTTGCAGAGAAGGGAAAAAACCTTTGCAAAAGCCTGTTAAACTTGCAGCTGTTGCTCTTGATCTACAATAGGATACCCCAGTCACCAATTAAGGTAAAAGCACAGGTGGCTTTGATGGTTGCCTCCATTTCCCTATGAATGTGCCATAACTATGGTTTATGAAAATGTGATTCCTATAATGGGACTAATGTCCTGTATGGGAACTCTGCTTTGCAATAAACTTTAGTCCATTTTTTGCCCTTTCTGGGTTTTGTGTGCTCTCCTATCTTCACAGTTAGATAACTGTGCTTTTAAGCCATTGCTCTAAATCTGATGTATGGTAAGTGGGCTGTAATGGTATAATTGAGGTGGGTTAGGGTTCTCTTAGTGCTTTCCCAGGCAGCATGGAATTGTCTTTCATAGTACATGCTGTATTGCCTTCTTATTCCTGTAGGGTCCTCAAGGTGATTTTGCAAGGCTGCTTAAGTAGAAAACAGTTTGCAAAGAGGAATCTGTTAATGGGTGAAAAACAGATGGAGATTGAGTTGGTCTTGGTATTTTATGGACTAGACTTCATTTCCAATAATGCTTATTTATAAATACAAAATTATTCTTCTGTTTTAAATGAGGTAATGAGATTTATGCCAGCAACAGTAGACCAAAATCTGGTGTCAGATTCTCTCAGTGCACTAATCAAATATGCCTAATTGTATTTTATTTAAGATTTATATATAAATGTTTATATACACCTTAGACTGAAAGCTACTTTTAAGATTACAGTCATTAACATGGACAAATGAATGTCCTAAAATATTTACAGGGTGCAGGTAGCTGAGAGAATGCCAACAGGTAGAGGGATGCAGATGGTGCTAGAATTTTTTTTTTCTTTTGGCTTTTGAGCCTTGGAGCCTGAGGCTACATAAGGGGGGAGGCTGAGGTGTGTAGGTAGAAACAGACAACTTGTACGCTTATCCTGCTTTTGCAACGGAAATTATTAACAGAAAAGTGAAGGCAGGAGGTGTCAGAGGTCCTGAAGGAGGTTCTTGCTCGCATGCTGCCTAATATACTGACTATTGCCTGTCATTGGAAGAAGGCTACCTATTGATCTCCAGTGAAGTTTAGCTGTATATAGGGACGTATCTTTATTACATTGCAATCTTGTTACCCAGGAGCTGATATAATAATCTCAGCTGTGGAACATTGGGGAATAGATGCAAAACCTTAATTACAGTTGTTTTCATAATGATCCCTGAGGTTCAGATTGAAACTGGCTGCTTGGGTAACTATAAAATAAGCTTTGAGAAGGTGTTTTTTGGTGGATTTGATTATTTTGGTGGAGCTGATTCACTCTGTACTGACATCTGAGGTCTGCACAAACAGTGGGAGTGGAGTCTGGGACTTTAGTTGCCTTTTACTACCGTTAGAGATTTTGGGCAACAAAATAATTTCTCTGGCTGTGGAAAGAAATTTTTACTTTTAAGTAAAAAAACTCCAAGAATAATCAAAATTACAGTAATTTTACTGGGTGATTAGTGTTAACTAAAACCCCACTTTGTTAATGCCTGGAAGATGCACAGAAGAAAAAGCTTCCAAATCGGTGAATGTTAGGTCATTTCAAAGTCTTGGGTACATCAAAACCAATGAAAATTTTTCTTGGGTGCTAGTTTAATTAGTGAAAACTGCACATTTAGGGCAAGAAAAACCTTGTATATTTCAGTGAAAATCCTAGAACAGTTCTGAAGAGAAAAAATGAAGAAGGAATAAAAAAGTGGGATGTGACTGGTTTCATATTTTGCAGAACAAAATTCAGGGTTCATTAGCTGAATCAAAAAGATGAATTCATCTTGACAATTACCAGAAAGAGCTTAAAAACCAAAGAAAGGAGACAACTAATCTTAGTTTCACAGTGTTGACTTAAGTTCATCCTCCTCCTTCTAGAATTTATGATTTAGGCAACCACTCTGCTGTGACCCCCTCAGACTCTTCCCAGATCTCTGTGTCGGAGATGAGCAGCATGAGCTTGTGGTGGTCTCCCTGACCTGGGAGCTGCCTTTCAGGCAGGGTGCTTGAGGGTGATCTTGAGTGGGATGGGGAGAGTAGAAAATTATCCCTTCCCTAGGAAAGCAGCCTTGTCTCATCTTTGTAGCGTGTATTTGTTTAAATGCCTCTCAGCCTGAGAGTAGTTGTGCTATTGAGTAACTGTCCCAGATAATATAACTGACCTCTAGATCAGAGTGTCTTGACTAAATTCTGGCTTTCATAATACACCTGCCAAATCTAAATAGTTTTTTCTTCCAGAGAGATTCTGGCATGTTGATGTTGAAGGAAGTGTGGTTGAAGCTGTGTTCTTCCTCTTGTCTCTGTTCTAAAGCCTAATTGCTGTGCTGACCACAGCAAAGCTGGTGTCAGGTTCGCTGACTTCCCATAACTATCTGTCATATTTCTATTTCTTTTCTTCAGATTTCACTAAATGACCTTCTGTCTGTTAAATTTCTGCCCTGCTGATCTCAGGCAAATGATGAAGATAGATAGCAATATCACAAGCCATCCATCATGCAGTTTGTAGGCCCCTTGGAAGCATCTGTGCCGTTAGTAGTTCATCTGTCACAGATATTCTCATAATTGGAGACCACAAAATACTGAAGAAAGGGCTAATCCTGGTATTACTTGTTACTACTGGAGACTTCAGGAGTCAGGTATCTTTTGCTTGGAAATGAAGACTGTAATGGGAAGTGCCTTTGCACCAGGGTTTAAATTATGGATCCAAACCAACTGCATGTTATAGAAATCAGTGCTACTGCTGACATAAGCAAAGACTTGGTTTTCTGCTTTCCTGTTGTAGCTGTATTGGTTATGTTACAAGTGCAGAATGAACTGAGCAGACATGGTTTTCAGGCCCTTGTTCTGTGTAAATGAAGAGGAGTTTTAAGGAGCAGTGACTGTGAATCTGACTTCTGGCATATGGTTGTAGGCACTCCAGCTGTGTGACAGGGGACAAGAATAAAATCTGGTCGAGGGAGTGTGTGTGTCTGTGTCTGTGTGTGTGTGTAAGAAATATCAATATGGATCTCAATGGGCATAATGTTTGACTGCAGAAAACATACCAAGGTACCCAATGGGGCATTATGTCAAACTTTTGTAACAGTACCATCAGCTGTGCAGCATATATATAAATATGCAGTAGATTACATAGCTAAAATACCTGTCTGAAGTGGAGTTGGCATCTTATGTTAGACCACAAAGGACACCATGGTAATGCTGCATGTTTAACTTCAGTGTTTACCTGGATTTTTCCATGTGATGCTGCAGCAGATAGTGCTTCAGCATGGAGAGTATCTTGAGAATTATTTTGTTACAGTAACTTGAATGCTGAAAACTGAGCCAAGACAGAATTGTCTATGCTTCTTCTTGTTTAAACACACATTGTAGCAGTTAAATGTTTGTACTCGAAGTTAAAAAAAAAAAAACAAAAAACAAAAAAACCCAAGAGCCTTCTTTTTGTCTATTTTTTCCTCTGTTTTTGACACCTTGTTACCAGTGTTGAACTTATTTTTCATTTGTTCCAGCTGGGAAAGACTGGGTGCTTAAATCCCTTACCTCATCCTGCTGAAATAGAGATACTTTTGATGGGCACTTTGTGTTTGTGCTTTGTCTCAAGGGAATCACCCTCACAGACATTCCTACTTGGATATGGAATTGCCACTGATGGCTCATGTGCATGGAATATTTATATATCAAGTAATTTAAACTTGATACTTTTGGCACGCCAGAGTACATAGCGCAAATATCACATGAGAGATTTGTCCTAAATTCATTGTGGAAGTTATTAAAAATGCATAGACATGATATCATAATGCTTCATGTTTTAACCAAATTTCATCCTGGAGTTCAGGGAAAAATAAAAATAAACTTGGAAGTATTTTCTGAAGTGGAACTAGGTATAGCACAATGCTTGGGATGGAGCAGAAAGTAAGATCAACTATACATCCTCCTGCACAGAGTCCTGCACTTGCCTACCTCCTTTAGAAGCCAGGATGCTTAAATTCTTTCTGTTGCAGAGATGAATTCCTGAGTGAAGTAGAAAGTAAAGAGTTTTTCATACCTTCACTACTGCCAGGAAATTCTTATGTATGACCAGCAAGATGTGAACCAGCTGGGTAACAGAAGTTACTCCCTGTCAGACACTTCCTAAGCATACCTCCATGTTCAGGAGCAAAGGGTGGAATAACTGCCTCTGAGTTCCCTCCAGCTCCTTCTCCTAGATGGAAAAGGGCTTTTTTCCTTTCAGTTCTGAGCAGACAGAAGTGAAAGTCTTTAGTCCTAGCAAGTTTAGTATTTGGGGACTTGTTTTCTTTGCCCACCTTAAGCACAGGAGGTTCAGACTTGCAAGAAAAGGGTGCTCACAACTGCACTGGGCCTGCTGGCAAAGAGCCTCCAGTACAGATGGCTCTCTGCCCACACGTCTCTATTTGTGAGGAGGCCCCCAGTGTTTATGTTAACAGTGATGAGTTTGAGAGATAAAAATAGGGAGTTGTTTGCTGTTCATTTGTTCTTTATAAATCTGCAGTGAACTTTTTTTTTTTATAAAGCACAAATTCGACAGAAAAATTTGTTAACCTACTAGAAGAGCAAGCTGTCAAAAAGCCAAGCTGCAGATGTCTGAAGCGCTGAAATATTTAGTCCTTGTTTCTTATACTTCTTCCCCTGCCTCCACGAGATGGTGCTGTGTTCCCATAGACCTAGAGAAGCCTTTGCTCGGCTTTTCTCAGACTCTCGATGGGTGTTTGGAATACAGAAACCTGAAATGAAACAAGAATGAATATCTATCTCTCCAGTTGCCTTTTTCTCCTCTCCAAATTAATATCAAAGAGGTTTTCCAAAATCACCTGAGGCTTTGTGTAGTCCTCTGCAGTTTACATTGTCTTTGCTGTTTACTGAGTCCTGTGGCTTTGCCATGACTTAAGAGGGTTTAGGAAACACTCCAGGGGCCCCTTCAAGATGTTGTAGTTTCAGAGTAGCCACACTAAATTACAAACAGTAGAGCTGAGACTGTCTTGTTCTCTGTGGTGATTCCTTGTTGAAAGCCTGCTCAGTCGAGAAGCTGTTTACATATTGCAGGGGTCTGCCTAATTCCATGCTTATTTATTTATTTATTTATTTAGGTTTTGTGCAAAATGTTCCAAGGCTTTAGCCCTGGAAACTTAAATTATCTGATCATGTAACTTCAAATAATTAGCAGTTCTGCTCTCCTCATTATTCTATCGCAAGCTTTGCCACTTATGTGGAAGCTGTGGTTTTGAGAGCTCTTGTGTATTTTATGTCTCCTGCTTTCAGTTAGATTTGGAGTAGAGAAATACTGATCTGGGGATATTGTCTTTGAAAGGAGGAAACATTGGAAGATAGAGTTTGAAAAGACTGAAGTTCACTGAGCTTCTGACAGAAGTGAGGAAGAGACTCATATGGAATAAAAAGAAAATTCCTTTTTACAGGCTGGCCCAGGCAATAGCCGGTCTTGGGTTTCTAAAATGAGTTTAATGTCAGTGTGGAAAGTGATAGAAGTGACTCATTAGTTATTTTTGAAGTCACAGTTAAAGAACTTCTATTTGTTCCGCAGAACTTATTATTTCTTTTCTGAAACAGGTGCCTGGGGCACAAGGCTTCTTCAGCCACTGTGTCTCCCTGGAGTCTGCCATTTTAGCTTCCTGGTTGCCACACTTACCTTCCTGTGTTGTAGGTGTGGGTTCAGTGTCTTCACAGCACTTCCTCTTATTTTTTCATGCTTCTGAAAAAAACAGTCTGACCTCCCATACTCTCCCGCTTTTGTTTTAAGCATTTTCCAAAAACTTGAACTTGCACTTTCCTATTTTTTCTTCTTACTGAGTGTGGAGTCCCCATGTCTCATCCCTGTACATGGTGTGGAGGCAATGTGTAAAGATGTACAAAGTCCTTGCATCCTAAATGAGGCTGAGAGTAACTTTTCTTCCAACTTTTTAACTCCTTATAACTAGTCCTGATTAATGTGGAACACGTACAGCTCCAGGGCAAGACTGTAAAAGTTTTCCATTTCAAATATGCAAATACTATCAGCAGGACTGCTAATGCGCATCTTAGAATTATCATAACTGTTACATTTAGTCAACTTGGGAACTTTAAGGCCTATCTAAATTGATGACACTGTTGCATAAGGATTGTTTAGTACTCTCTTAGCTCAGGACACATTTTGAATATGAGCTGCAGTTTCTGCCAGCAGCCATTAATCCCCTTGAGCTGTGGCATGTAAACACCAAAGCAAGTGAAGCTTCTTATCTGGATACCACTGACAAATTTTTGAAGTTCCCAGTAATTGTTCCAGTGCTCAAAGCTCCTCTTCAGCTTCTCAGCCAAATTTTAATACACAGATAAGGCTTTAGAAAAACTTCTGAGTGTGATCAGATATGCACCAGAGATATTTTTGACCTCAGAGGTGGTGGTTCTCATCAGTACTTGGTAAGTGTCCTGCCTCTGCTGCTATGAAAATTTAGCAAAAATAAAATCTAGGCTGCCCTGGCTGGCTTTCCTCTGTAAAACTTCCCCAGAACCTTATCTGAGGAAGTCTTGTCTTGATGTAGTAGTTATGGCTTTCAAGGTGCAGGGTGTTGAAAAGTATGCTCGGAGACTTTATGGATAACACTGTGAGAGTGTTTAGTGTTTTCTACACATAGTGTGGCATTTCTTTACCCTCTTAAAAAGTATGCATGTTACTAAATAATTGCAATAGCAAGAATTGTTCAGTTAACTGGCTCTTGTTTATTACATATACATGATACTGGACTTCGAAGACCAGACTGGATCACAATCTGTCAGGAGCTTGAGGGCATTTTGGAACTGAAGGCAGGGGCATGGGTGAGGAGCAGTACAAAGTATGGTCTGTTCTATATGGGGAGCTTTGATCTAATGACAGTAGTATCAGCTAAGTACAGCTTTTGTCCTGGCTCACCCTGTCATTATAGGTGTAGTGCAGGCTTCTGGCTTCTTTCTCTGTTCCTGTCTTCTCTCTGCCTGGGGACTCTCTGGTGGGGGGGAAAGGGTTCTTTGTCTTTGACGTGTGCTTCCTTTTGAAGGCAGCCCAGGGTCTGAACAGAGCAGCAGCTGTGAGTCGACAGAGCTTGCAGTTAAACAGCAGGAGGACCCAGTGGAGCAGAAGGAATTGAATTCTCCAGGGTCAGAGTTTTTAAACTATTACACCAAGCAAAGTTTCCCTTGCTCCCCATTTGTTTGCTTGTTTGGCTTTTTTCTTTATTTTGAAGGGTCCTAGGTTACCTTTGGCATTTGCTGCTGATACTTTTTACATCTTTTCATCCTGGGAACTGCAAACTACAGCTGTTAGTATGATTGTTTCATGTCAGTGGCAGATTCTTCTTCAAAAGGCAACTGAAAGATGGCAAGGACTGGCAAGTTGGGGATTATGTACCTGTCTTCCTCTGGGTGAAATCTGGCTAAGGCCTTGAGAAAATAATAGCTGCTACACTTTGACGGCAACTAAGCAGCTTATGTTAGGGGATGTTTGGAGGAGCTGGTACAATCAGAATAATTCTCCTACTTTTGGTTCTCATTAGAGCTTGTGGTTGCAGTAGAGAGGTGAAAAAGCTGAATAAGCTTTGTATGTTACCTAGATATGTAAATGCTACCTGGTGAATGCTGAAAACTGTAGGTTCTTTTTAATGGTAATCCAATGGGAAGTAGTCCAAGCCACTGTTCACAGTCTCTGGCATTTACAGTTTGCAGGCTTTTACTTAGTTGATGTTTGGTTAGTGCTAGTTCTTTCAGAAACAAAGGTTAAGCTCAGATGTTCTCAGAAACCTGTGAAACTTGGAAACCTCACAGAAGTATCTCTTCCTAAAAGCAATAGGGGAGACCTTGGTGCCAGAAATCCTGTGATTTCAATTGTTTGTCAGCACAATACAAACTCCAGGAAGCACAGTGATCAGGAATTTCCAAAGATATTTCTGAGCAACTTCAGTGAATCCACCTGAAGCTGGTAAAGACAGCACTAAATTGTTTGAGAATGGTTAAGGTCAGATGGCACGGGAACATCCTCCTACTTTGCAAACTAAATGGAGCACTTGATATCAGCTTGCTCCAGAACTATCAAGAGGTTAAATTTGATCATGACTAAACACAGCCGAAAAAAATCTGTTTTCTGTCTCCTGCCTTACATGTTACCAGTTTCAGGGATCCTATTTCAGCTTTTCTCTGACGTAGGATCTTTTCCTGATTGTGTGAATGGAGTTTGTACGTTAACTTATATGGAGAACAGGAAACCATTTCTATCAGCTGGGTGAGGATGCTAAAGGACCTTAAAAGATGATTCAGCAAAGAAGGTGACTGGAGGCATGAAAATATATATATATATATATATAGGCACACATATATATAAAGATAGAAAAATTGCAGTCCTTATGTGTCACAACTGCAATATTTCTTGGTTTTTTGGGAGAAGCTCTAGACAAGAAGGACAGATTTTCACTCTTTAAGTGAAGGAAATTTACTGGTGATTGACCATAATAATGAACAAAAAATTCTAAAACAATCCCTTGAAGAAACCAGCAGTTAAAAAAAAACAAACAAAAAACCCCAACCAACCAACTAAACAAAACAAGGAAAAAAACCCCAATCCAAAAAGCCACATATAGAGAAAACAAAGCAAAACCAACAAAACATAAAAATAAATCAATCCCCCCAAAATTATGTATTTGATACTGTTTGCTTGTGATGAAAGTAGATGCCTAAATAGGTAGAGGATAGAGATTATTTCCTATCCAATCTGCTGTTGCATTTCTAGTACTTACACAGCATTATTATGTAGTCAATTAGAAGGCAAATGTTCTAGGAATGTCTCCCTTCCTCCTACCATCAATGCCTTTGCCTCAGTTCACAAAATAAATTTTTCTTTTTTTGAGTAAGAGCTTAGTAATGGAATGTCTTACTGTCAGGAAAACTAGTTCCAGATATCTCTAGAAGCAGTATACCCTCAGGGTTAGGCCTTGTTGATGACTTTAAATAAACCCCTTGGATCTATGATGCCTTTTCATTCTAACTTCACTGAAGATGGGTTATTTTGTAGATAAGCATTGGACAGTGATGAGTATTGTCTGAATGTAGAGAAGATAGCACTGCACTACTGCATAAACTGTTTCTGAATGTCTGAAAGGATGCAATAACAGTAAGAAGCTGGTGGATTGTTTCTCTTTACATAGATTGGTACTATTCCTTTCTGGTTTCCTTCAGCTTCTAGTGAGATGAGGTTGTGTTTAACAAAATATTTACTTCCTTGAAAGATTAATATCACACTCAGTGTGATGTAATTCATTCTCAGGGCTGATGCAACCCTCCCTTTTGAAGTACAACTCCAAAATGTTAGCTGGAGGTACTTCCCTTCCATACTTCGTATGTGGGGATCTCTGTCCCTGAGCTGTCTTGGAGAGCTGCTGTTGCTCTTCATTTTGCAGTCTTCCTCATGCTGTCAGGAGAGCACCCTCGTGTTGATCAAGTGCCAAGAATTTGCTGTTCTGTTTGGTTAGTGTGATGGATGACTATTTCTCTGCCTTTTCACTGTTTGGAACCAAAATGTGGGTTTGTAAATTAGAAAGTGATTAATCTTTCCTAATGGAACTCGGTGCTGCAAGCAGAATCTCACCCACTGCTGCTTTATTAACCTTCACCAAAGCCTGCATTACCTCAGATTAGGTAATTGGTCATTTATAACACCTTTATACACTTGCCCCTTTCCTGAGACTTTTCTATTAAGATAATGTAAAAACTGAGCTCAGGCCTTCTTTCCAGGTTTGGCTGCTCCAAAAGTCCCTCCCTTAGAAACTGTCTTGCTTTACCCTTCAGCAGAGTCCGGCCAGAATGGTTCTCCATGAAGTTGCTCTGGGAGGTCAGGTTATTTCAGAACTGGATTTTTGATATGTTGATCGTGCTATGAATGGGTTTTGATGTGAAATTCAGAGAAGCAGAAGGCTGCAATGGACCTGAGGAGTAATTTCCTCCACTACTGTGCTTTGTAGGGATCCATATTTCATAATACCTTTCAGAAATACATGAAGCTTTATCCCTCAATTAGAGCAGCTTTTTGCCCCTGTTCTCTGTAAAGGCTTTTTAAAAGCTTCATTGCTCTGCTGATTAGAAACCTTTGTCTAATTTTCAGTCTAAATTTATTCTTTGGCAGTTTATAACCATCTGTTCTTTACCAGTATTGTCCTTTAGTTAAATAGCAATTTCCACTCCTCAGCTATTTCTATCCCCCGGGTATTTATGCACATCAAGTGTATCCCCTTTCAACATTTATTTAGTTGGTCTGAAGAAGCCAAGCTCCCTTAATATTCTTTTTATCAGATAGGCTTGTTGGTCCCCTGGTAGCCTTGCTCTGCATCTGTTTCTGTTAATTTTTCTTGACCAGTATCGTATGTGCATTGTCATTTGTTTGAGTTTAGAAAGCACAGCCATGCGTTTCTGGGAAAAAAAAAAAAAAAAAAAAAAAGTGTTGGGTTTTTTTTCTGGTTTTTGTGTGGAAGTATGACTCTCATCCAAATTGTGCTGCTGGTTTTCCTAGAAAGTTTTACCTTCTCTGGTGCTTGGGAAATATAGGGGTAAGTAATGGTGGAAATGTGTGAGCAGTGCTGGCACGAGACTACATGAAGGCTTTTTTGCGAACCTGGGAGTATCTAAAATTTCTCCCAGCATTTCCATGCTCAGCTGCACACGGCTGCTATTATCCTCTTCAGAGGTGCATTGTGGTGTCTGGCTGGTCTGGCAGAGTTGTTTCTTGATAAGCAAACCTTGGTGAAACTTGGCAGATTTGGATACACTGTAGACATACTCTTATGGGTAGCGTAAGAGTACACACATAGATATGTATGTTATATAGATACCTGGCATGGAAGCACACTGGAACCAGTCAAACTCTTGTTAAGGTCAATGAAGAAGAATAGAATCCTCCAGGGCCTGAATCATTTAATTCTAAAATAGATCTTTCTAAAACATTTTACTGTCTATTGCTTATGAACTAAACTTATGAGCATCCTTATAATTAGGATATATAGTTGATTAAACCCACTGTTTTCCCTAGCCTGTACTAGCCAAGTGGAGCTAATAGCTGTTACATGTCATTCAAGTATGTGTTAAGGAAAAGCACAAAGGCTTGTGGGGTCATTCAGTATTTTAAAACTATACAAGTAAGTTAGGTGTGGAGAAGCAGAAAATATATGACAGCTTGGTGAATGATTGCTTGTGGGAAGATCTTGTCATTGTCAGCAGCTACAAGTTTATTCTGTCACTTTCTTTTGAAAGCTGAGGGTATGTCTTGAAGAAGTGCAAGTAAAAGCAAGAGGAAGAACAAAAGCCTGCAACACCTTAAGTGGTTGGTGGTCCAAGAATGTGTATTCTTTGCCATACTGGTGAAATCCAGAGTTTTGTTTTTCTGTGTAACACCAACAATTTCCTCCCCATTTCTCTTGGCAAGTTTGGTAATGAGCAAAGACAAAACACATTCAACATGTTAGGGGCTCTTGTCTCTTCTCTGTAAGGGCATGCAAAGAAGAAATCTGATGTATGGAAGGTACTTCAGAAGTTTGCTCTAATGTTGAACTTATTCCATGGAAACAGGACTGCAGCATGAGCCAGTTCTTCCTAGCAGCACAGCAAGGTCTTTGTTTGTTTTTTGTTGGTTTGTTTGTTATTGTTGTTTTGGTTTTTTTAAACAACTGGGGAGGGACAGATGAAGGATAACAATCCAGGAGATAAGCTGATGTGCCTTTGTTTTGGCCTTGCACTATTTCAGAGAAACAGAATAAGTTTACTTGTCAGCTATTTCAATGAAAGAAGGGAAGTCCCTTAAAGGAGCCTCATCTGTTGAGCAGGTGCTTCCCAGTGAAAAGGAAGGCTGAGTAGGAACTGTGTAGTACCAAATGTGCTGGGTACTATATACATGAGTAGAATTTAGGGCACACATGTAAATGGTTCTCAGGACTTTGAAGTCCTGAAGGATATCAAGAAATGTTGGGAAGCATTGAACTGTTGAAGAAGAGGGCCTAAGTCAGTGGGCATATTAATTAATTTCTTTGTTTGTTTTTCTCTAGTCTGCCCAAATGTGGCTCACATCAACAGCTAAGTGTATAATTTTTGGAGTGTAGACATATTCCTGCTCTGTAGAGAAAATCTGCTGAAAAGCAAAGCCCTTAGAAGGCAAAAAGAATGTGAATGCTATAAGATAGCTATTATTTTAGGTTTTTATGATCTTGTCCTATGCCAAAATACAGGCCGTGTGACCTCAATCTAGACAACGGGGCTATTTCCTGTACATAGTGCTTGTGAGATATTGTGGAGCAGTTTGCAGAATTAGAGTGTATGGATAGATGTATAACCCTTTATAAAGTAATTCTAACATTTCACACTTATTATTAGTTTTCATGGACTGTGACGAATAAGTACAAGTATACAAGAAAAAGATTTAATGATAAGATTTTAGCAAAAGTCAACAATAATGAGTTCCTTTTTTTTATTATTTTTATTTTTACTCCTTGCTGTTATTATCTCTGGGGCTTACTAATCCCTTACTGATACATGAGGTCTAGGATTTGAAACAGAACAATCTTGTTCTTCACCCCAATTTGAATGAAACACTAAACATACATTAGGGTCACTGGTGAGAAAAAAGTCAGTGATTTATTTTCAATACTATTATCATAGTATCAATTGGTACCAAAAATGACATTTCCTCTGTAGCAATCTCTTTCATGTTACTTTGTTATCCTTGGAGGTTTTTAATCTTAATGTTAGAGCCATGTGATATTTCTGCCCTTTCTGTGCAAGGGAGGCTACTAATCAGCACTGGGGTTCTGTTCTGGCAGACCAAGTTATTGTTATATGCGATGTCTTTTCATTGTGCAGTTTTCCATGCTTAAGGAATGAGATTCCCAAATCTCCTTTCCTAACCTCAATCTGGGATTATTGCAATCTACAAGATACTGACATTAAAAGTTGAGCAAAATGGAGCAGATGTAGTAATTTTCAGAAACATAAAATACAAGGAGCAAAGTGCTGGAAAGCCTCCATGGATCTTTCGGTAACATGATTGCTGCTACTTGTGTTCTAGTAGCACTTTTCATTGCAAAGTGCTCTTTGGACTAGCTACATGCCAGGCTAATTCTCCACACCTTTGGGATGGGCTACACCCGTTTTTCAACAGCGTGGAGCACTGCCACTTGCACAATTTAAGGAAACAGATGAAGGAGAATTCCATACCATGCTAAAAGCAGAAGAATTCAGGGACACAAAATATATTTCATTACACTGCAACTGGATATGCCCTCCCTTTTGTTGCCAGAAGTTCTGAAAGGCTTTAGGAGAGATGCTGTGTTGTGGTATTAAGACATGTTTTAAAAGCCTTTGCATCCTGAAGTCCAAGGAACTGATGTGAGCAGTGTACAACAGGAACTTACACAAGCATAAGACCATTTAAAAGACTGATAAGCTAATGGAACTCTGCATCTTCAGTACTGGCTCATCAGTAATAAATTCAATACTGTGACCAGACCACCTGGATCACTTGGGTTCATTCACAGCATCCAGAAGGGACACAGTTTAATTTAAATATGTACTTGCTCTCTAACTGAGCAATAGAAGTAGTTTATTGACTCTGTTTTTCAGCATCTCTTCTCAGAAGTCTGATTTTTGGTGATATCTTCATGAAATTAGTTTGGGGTAGGAATCTTAGTGAAGCAGAGACCTGATTAAAACTCGTAAAGTAAAATAAATAATGGCTTTAGTTAACCTAATAGTAGCTGTTTCAAATAAACTGAAGAGGGTTTTCTCTTTGTATGCAGAAGGGAAAAGCTACTTTGCCTTCCATGAAATGCAAGCCTTTCTGAGCAGCTTCAATTGTTATGGAGATAAAAGTTCTCTATTTAGTATTTTGAAGTCCCAGGTATTTATGGTTTTATATCCTGAAGAACCTTCTTTTACAAGGGGCTGCTGCTCTTCTTTTCCAAACCATTTTTCTCAATTTAATCACAAAAAAATAAGATTTTTATTCCTAATAGACAGAGAATTCAGTCAAACATTAGCAACAGGCAGTGTTCAGACACTTAACTACCAGCTCAGAGACCACATCTTCACTCAGGTACATTTGATTTGAACCTGTCTTTTTATTAAACCCACAGCTAAAAATCTCCTCAGTTCCTTCTAGCAGTTTCTTATTAGTTTGGGGAGTTTCATTCCCTTTGTTTAGCAATATATAAATACTGGAAATTTCCAGAGATCTTTGCTTCAAGACTCAAGCTTCTTTCCATAATGCATTATGACTTCTTAGCTTACACTGGTGCCAGAGGACTATTCAGGTAAATAGGAAATGCAGTAGAGATGTTAAAATCTCCTGAACAACTTTAACTCTGTTGAACTGTTGAGCTGCTGTAGGATCATGCTTTTAGATAGCTTATTCATAAAGAACAGCTATAGTCATACTGTAGTGGTCTGTAGTGCTTCACCTGGCAGTAGCAGGAATTCCTTTGAAGATGCTGGCTGGAGCTTGGCATAGACTGGAGGCATCGGTTTATTTTAACAGACCAGGGAAGTAGGTTTGTACAGCATGAGTCAACCCAAGAACAGATGGGCACTGTCAGGGCAACAGCACTGTGCTATGATGTTAGGATTGAATGATACAGAGATGCAGAGAGAGGCAAAATGTAAAAAATTATTTTTGAGGGAAGAGGAAAAACAATGAGATTTCTGGAGATGCAAAAGCTAAGTGATAGCACTGGGGTGCAAAACACTTTGTAATCATTTATAAGGAAGCTAAACCAAGGAGTGGATAAGGACATATAAATTGGCAGCAGATTGTGGTTTATGGTAATGACAGTCCCAGAGGAATGTCTTTCTCTTGGTGACATTGAAGTAAATTGCATTACTCAAGATGTATGCTAAGGGTGGATAATGAGATGTGTGCATGGGAAAGAAGACTGCTGCTTTTATGATGCTATGAAATGACTGAGATGGGTGCATGTGTGTGTCTGTGTGTGCCCGTGCATGCGCATTCTAGGAGGGATGCAGGGAAAGGAGGCAGGCAGCAGAGCAGGATGGGCAGAATGTTATCTGTCTGAAAGCCCTAGAGTTGAACTTGTTAGGAAAAGAGACTTCGGTCATAAATATTGACCTAAACGTTTTTCCAAATAGAAATAAGTCTTTAAATGACTAAAGCTTTACCTTACCTTCATCTGAACAATGAGAAACACTCATTATGTTATATTGATGTTTTGTGCTTTGGACTGCAATTGCCTGTGGAAAATGTCTGACAAGCTGTCTTTCTAAGGCTGATGACTGGAAAATCCTGAGTAAAGTTTATGACCTGAATGTCCAGGCTGGAATAGGTTGTCTGTGACTCAGAATTGAACCACTTTCCCCACCTTGACTACTCTAAAGTCTTGCATGCCTCTAATAACAGAAATGCTGGTGGGCAGAGAGCACTCATATCTATGCTCTCCTCACTATGCCAGGATAGGAAAACTTGTACCAGAGCTTTAAGAATAGATCCATTGTTCATCTAATCATTGATCCTGGCTCTGTGATGCACCAGCTTTGCCTCATGGCCTTCTTATTCTGGCAGAAACTTTAGAGACAATGCACTTCTTTTACTTGACACTACACATCATCACACCTTATTGCCATAACTGAGTGTCTTTAACTGGCTCTTGAGCAAAACACCTGGATAATGGTTTTCATGAGAAGGTGTTCAAGCATTTTCTTGATTCTGGCCTTTCAAAGAGCGTTTGGATAATTTGTGATTTAGAAATCATAAATAAAGTGGATAAGAGGGTTCCTGGAATATCAAATCTGTGTTTACATACAACCAAACTGGTTACCAGATGAACAGTAAGAGGGGCAGTGCAAAGGCTGCGCTGCTGTAAAGTGCCTCAGTCTACAGAGAGGAGTGCAGCACAGACAGTACCTGTAGCCATGTCACCAGGAGAGAGGCAGTGGAGGTCCAGGAGCAAGAATCTCCAGGCAGCTGCTATGAAGGAGTGTGATGCTCTGCTTATTTTTGCTGCTGCTCCAAGTTTTAAAAATACCTCAGTCTTTTTTTTCATTGCCCTGAGCTACAGGCAACTGTCTACTTTTCAAACAGGCATGGGTTTGGGCTTATGTGGTGGGATTTTGGGTTGGTTCTTCAAAAATTTCTATTTTATTTTTAAGTATTTACAACTGTAATTTCTTAAAGTGAAGTTTTGGCAGTTCAATAACTGCTCTTAAATTTTTGATGAGAGGGATTCTTTGTTTGGGTGTCTAAACCTTTGAGAAGTGTCTTCATACATAGAAAAGATTTGCTGATATTTAGACACACCACTGCCTTTTGGATATAGGGGCTTTGGTCATTCCTTCCCATTGCAGTGCCTTTTTTTCAAAAGCAAAGAGGAACTTTACCTTGAAGAATGTGTCATCTTAAAGCTGACTTGTTCCCGAGAGCAGCGAGGGAGTCTCTGCCAACAGTGGCTGAAGTAAATTCACCCAGGCTGATGGCTGATGAAGGGATGGAGGATTTATAACTTATTTGAGTTTCCATACATCACCCTCTGTGTCGCTTGCTTATGATGGCCCTGCCAAAAGATAAAGAAGTGCAGGACGCTCAGTACAGGCTATGGTGACAAGCCAGGGACAAATGTCTCTGTTGGGTAAATTGATTTGAATGGTTGTAGTGAAATATCAGGCTGAGCTGAAAACATGATTGGATTTAATGATCCTTCTAGGTTTGTAACCTGGTGGAATTCCAAATGTAGGTAAAGTTAAAGTCATCTGTGTGGGTATTTTGTCTAGAATAGCAGGACGTGGACTTTTTTAGACATCTTTGTATGCTAATCTTTTACCCATATCTTATACATCTAAGTACAGTCTTGTACTATTTCTAATGTAGTGAAATTGCCACAAGGCTGATAAATATCAGTTGTAATTTATAGGGTGTTTATTCAGGTAATGCTGTACACAATACTTTTTACAGCCCCTAGAGTCTAAACCGGCGGAGACCCAGAGGCATAACAATGCATTATAAAAAGGCTGAAACCAGACAAACTGTTTTATTTTCTGCAGGTAAAATTTAATGGACATAAAACTTAATATGATGTTAAGAACGTGTTGAGGGTTTTTTTGTTGTTTTTTGTTTGGTTTTGTTTTGATTCTGTTCATTTGTTTTTTTTGAACAATGAATGCAGAGCTTGGGAAAAAGTGGCTGTCATGAGGACTGTTTAATTATCTTTCTGAAGTAGAACACCTTGTTTGATTTTTACTGTTGCCATTGTGTCCCCAGTGAGTCTGAGCCAGCTTTTTCCTCCCAGCTGTTATGCCTGGCAGAGGGGGCTTGTAAACAGTGGCTGCATGGAGGGACAACCTGCTGGCTCTCCAAGCTGTGCCTGCAGAGTGTCTGGCACCCAGCTTTTCCTTAACATTCTCACCCCTTTCAGAAGTTCTGTGGTGTCCATTAGGCCTTTTGATTACCTTGGGGTTTTAAGGAAAGTAAGCTGCTGCATACCAGTGCAGCTCACTACCTCCTGTGTTAGGAGAACATCTCTGTATAGCTCTTTACATCTGAGAGTTGTAGGATACAGCCATCCTTGGGCTGTTGGTGGGTGTTGTGTCAGTGCTCTGCATGGCCACAAACACAGGAACTGTTCATGGGTCATTCGCAAGGGAGTGCAATTTGAGGAGCTTCTATTATGTATGTAATTAATATTATGCATGTAAATTAATTTCTTAATGCTGTTTGATTTTCTTTATATAAGTTTTATTTTTCATCTAAGTCTCTTTTAAGTAGCTACAGTTGCTGTAATTAACAGCATGTTTTTCAGTGTCTGCTTCCAGGACCAATGAAAAAGTTGATAATTACTACTGGACAATGATATGGAGACCCACATTCACTGCTTGGCACTGCTAAACTTCTTATGCCTCAGAAAAAAAAAGAGAGGAACAGGGGTCACTCCTGATGCCCTCCTGTGGGGAGGAGCTGACCAAAGAGATGTCCCAAATAGACCAAATGAAGTTTTCCTTCCCATACTCAGTATAAATCCGAGGGACCATAATGGTCAAGTTCTCTTCGTCCTGGGAGGGTTCTGTGAGCTCATCTGCCTTTGATCCCAAACTGTGCATTCCTGAATTTGTGCATTCCCACATCCGTCTCTCTCCTGCTGCTGACTCCAGAAGCCCAGTTTGGGACTTCCCTAGGGCCTGGCCTGCAGCCTCAGGGGTGATGTGAACATAACTGGAGGGGCAAGGCAATACAGGTTTTGTATATATTTGTATGTATTTCCTTATTTTCTTTTTCATCATTTTTGTTTCCATTAAAGCTGTGTAGTTTAGTTTCCAACCAGTAAGTCTCTCTCCTTTATTCTCTTTTGTTTCCCTTTTTTTTTTGGAAGGGAGAGGGGTTAATAGAAAGCATGTGTCACTCATTTAATTGCCCAACCCACCACTAAACCTTCACACCAAAGCATGTAGATTTGAGTACAATCCAGAAAGAACTTGCTAGAGCTTAAACTGAAAATTATGTGATCTCTCACACAATCTGTCATTTCCCATCAGTGCAATTATGCAGAAGACTATCCTTAGTGGAACTCTGAATGTATAGGTCTTTGGCCAGTGAGCCATGGATAATTGGGGGAAACATCAGTGCAGAGCTCAGTCTCCTGTACCCAAGAGTGCTGACAGGTGGCATGACTCCGTGACACAGTGTTGAGGCATGGCAATGCAATGTCAATCAATCATGTTTTATTTCTTCAAATTTTCTCAGAGCAGAAACATAACAAAATAAAACCCCCGTACTCGCTATACAGGAACAATAAAAATACAATACAAGAAGGCACTGCAAATTACCAACATTTTTGGTCTAGCATATGCTATATTGATGTAGAGTAGAGAGTATTCTGAACTCAGACATGGCTCTGAGATGACACTGCATTCTACAGCTCAGCTGTATCAGTGGCCCAAGTTCAGGAGTCTCAGATTAGACATAATCTCTTTTCTTTTAAAGATGTCACATGTTCTTTTCAGACCCCTGAACTATAATATAAAACTTCTGCTTGGCGAAGTTTCCCATTTCTTTCCAAGTATGAAGAATGTGGGCAGTAACTACCCAGGTCATCCTGTGACTAGTTGTTTTCATTGTTTATTCGGAAGCAATTAGTGTGAGGAGTCATTGTCTACTAATAAACTGCTTTAATCAAATACAAATTACGAACTTCTAAATATGTTTTGGAATCAGATGAGCAGTCACATGCAACATCAGGGTTTTTTGAGTGCCAATAATGTAATTAAAGTATCAGTTTCAACCCTAGAAGTAGCTGCATTTTAACAGTTCCAACTAACACTACAACTCTAGCTTATGGGGACATTGGATTGCTGATGTTTCAAATACATGTTAATGTCCTTTGAAAAATAGAATATAACGCAAAGCATCTATTAGTAATAATACTCATAAGTACATTGTGGTGGCAAGTGTTCACTTTAAGCAAAATCCTATTCAAGTTGGTTGAGAAAGTGGCATTCACACTGCAGTGCTTAGAATAAATAAGGCAGAGCCTTTTTATTAACTCTATAATTAATGGCTCTTGTCAGAGCTCAGATTTCCTCATTACTTCTTTGGAAAAAGCTTCATTACATTTCTTGGAGTATGTGGCCAGAGACAGCTGACATTGGTGTCTAATTAATAAACCTTTAAAGTTGACCTGATCTGTGCTATTTCTTCTCCTGCAAAGGTGTGCTGAAATCCAGCTCCCATCAGCAAGTCAGTTTCTGTTATCTCTTCATCAGAGCACTGATAAGTCTTCCTCACATAAAGCTGGTTCTTCATAAGGTGAAGGAGGAAAAAACTGTGCTTTGGCATAGGACCATGGTGTTCCTGAGGGGTCAGTGCTGAAGTTGATACTTCTTAATGCCTTCACTAATAACTGAGATAATAAGGTGGAATAATCTCTTGCATTAAGTTTTCAGGTAATACTAGATAGTGGGAGCAATTGGCATACAAAGTGCATATTCTTGGCTGCAATTCAGACAGCTGTCATGACCTGGAGAAATGGGTTGCTAAAAGCTTTAGCCACCTTAAGTGCTGGGTAGTTAGGGATGAAGTGGGATCTTGTTACCAACTGAGAATGGGAAAGCTCTATGGAGAGGTGAACACATCCATTGTATTTGCTGCAGGTCCAGAGTAACTTTGCAAGAGTACAGGTTTAATAGTGTTCTCCACTGGATGTCTTTGTTCCTAGTGCCTGCCCAGCATCAAATAAAAAATATGAGACTGCCAGGTCTATAACATAAGGTAACTCCATATCTAAATCTTAGCTACAGCACCTGTCTTTTTGCCTCTATACAGATGGCTTTGTGATGCTCCAAAGAATAAAATTTTAAACAGTCAAACCAAGAAAATCACATGTGGGTTTTGTTCTCTAGTTTTGCTCCTAACCAGAAGCAGAACAGAAGGCGGAGTAAGTTTGATGATCTCTAGGGGTTACATGGAAGGGCTCTAGTTTGCCAAACATCAGTCTTCTCTTTTTCAGGAAAGCTGCTTCTTTCACCCTGAATTGAAAATTAAGGAGTAATGACAGTAAGATAGAATAAAAGTGAAGTTGTATTTGGAAAAGTTCATGTAATATGAATCCTCTGAATAAGGCTGCCTGAAAACCGAAGGCAGGTTGAGCCCACATGAGCATTATAGAACTTTTAAGCTCTTCAAATGAGGGAAAAATTCTCACCAAATTTCTCCATACCTTTATTTTCTTTATGTCTTTAACCAAAAATAATTTTTGTTAGATACAGTAACATTAGGTTGTCTCTTGCTTCTGGTACTTTATTTAGCTGTCTGTTTCATCATGTCCTGGCACAAGCAGGGAGACTTGGAAGTCTGATTTTGTCTGAATTTTACCTCCCCCTCCATTTGCTTTGTATTCATGTCTTGCTTGGACATGAAGTCTGAAGGCACCTGGAAGACTGCAGGTCTCCTTCTGAAATTATATAGTCTAGGGAGTAATCGGTGTTGAAGAATCATCCTGCTTCAGTGCCTGGCACCTTTGTTGTTTTCAGTTCTTTGTTACAGAGGTGGCCAACAGTACAGTGTTAAAGTTAACAGTATTGAGTGAAATAAATGTGTTAAATGGCTCTGTTGGTTAGAGTTATATATATTGTGCTTGCCCCTTTCCAAATGATAAATAAATTCTTTCAGGAACTGTCACAAATTCAAACCATATTTTCCTCATCTGTCACAGAATATGAATGAACCATGCACTTCAAATGCAGCCACTCTGGCTTGCAATATATCACTGAACAGCCATTTTATTTGCAGAAGCGAGGAATGAAATCTTGTCAACTGCTACTTGCAATAAAAAAAAAAAAATTCTGATTTAGATTTGATACAAGAAAAAGAAATATAGTTTCAGCATTTAGGTCAAAAGAAGGCAGCATGATTCAGAACCAGGACAAATTTTAGGAAACATATTGCTTATTATTAGGACTCACATTTGCTTTTTTACATGACCTAGGAATACAAATATACTTTCTCTTTTTTCTGATTATCCACCATGCAAAATAACAGCCCTCTTTTTTTCTTTTGTTGGAAATAATTGAATTAAAAAGTCCAATAAAATACTCCATATTCTTGTTGAAGGGGTTGCTCCTCCACACAGTTTGCATTTCAATGTCCTGTCTGTGTCCCTGGAACAATGTACCTTTTTAGCTCCCCTGAAAATTGGACCAGTAATCTGATCTTCAATTTGCATAGCTGTAATATGGAGATACTGTAAGCCCTTTGTGGAGAACTTTGTATGGGAAAGGAATATCATGGCCTGTGACAGCTCATAGGGGGGAAGTGTTATGTGGTGCTAAATGGGAGTTTCAGCATCTTAAAAATTGGCTTTACTACTCATGAGTTTAAAATCCAACCTAAAAAAAAAAGCTACATGGTGAAACATAAATAATTTTTCTGTGCAGATTGTTTTATGGAACTGCTAGCAGAGAAATGCTGTAAACAGCAAGAACTGAGGCTAATATATACCAAAACCCTATAAGCAGTTGTAGAGCTGTGGGTTAAAATATATTAATCAAGCTCAGCAGCAACTGTATTCCTAAGCAGAGTTTCTACACATAAATAGTTGTCTACATCTTACTCACACCTTATCATTCACGCCACCCTTATCTGAGAGTCTCTATTCAGAGGAGGAGGGATAACAGGAGGATATTAGGATGCTGTTGGAAAATGTTAGGAAATAGTCAGTATTTCATCACTGCAGGATGGCTGGAATTTTTTTACTGTTAGGAGACCGGAGTGATGGCTCGAGAGCCAGGCTACTCTTGCTGTAGAGAGCTGCTGAAGCACCCGTGACTCTAGGGTTCCATCAACTTTTACAGTGTCTGGAGCTGAAAGATGTGGAAAACAGGCTTTTTTTCATTTAGTATTTTTTTTTCCAAGTGCACAAGGTGTGTGGAACTTTTTCTGTTGCTATTTCTCATTTCCAGTTTTCTCCGTAGGCAGAGCTCTCTCTCTGACGACTTTGCATGTCAAACAGGGTGTCTCTCAGTGCTTCCTAGTGTGGCTTTGCAGCACTTTTACAGCCTTAGGGGTGATGGTTTTCTTTCTCAAGTCCCTCTATCTTTCCACAGCCCTCGATGATAGCATCTGAGCTCCTTTTGTTCCTCCTCTCATAGAGGAGAGGAGGATGAGATGACTGCATCTGTATTGGTGCAGTAGACAGGGGATTTAAGAAAGAGAAATTTCTGACACACAGTCAGGGGTGAGGAAGGGAAACATATGCTTCCACCCATGCAAGACAGTGTGGAATGAATACCCGGCGGCAACTGCAGTTCTCATCTGTTTCAGGTGGATGGAGATACACTGTTTGGAATCAGATTTGCTCAGGTGTTAGTGACCTCCTGCCTGTATAGACTCCACTAAGACTGTAATTACTATACTGCTGAAAAATCATTAAATTTCTTTCACCTAAGCAATAAAAGCCAGTGTGAGGTAGAGGACAAGGTGCTTTGGAAAAAAAACAAACAAACAAGAAACCAAACAACAAAACAGTTCTGTACTGAAGGTGTTTGATGGTGGGGGAAGAAGGTAGGAGGGGCCATTTCCTGCATGTATTGTGGGTCAGTAAAGTGAGAGTCAGTGTCTGGCTTGGTGAATAGCAAGTCACTCCTGATGGGTCCTGAGAGAAAATGTGTTGCCACAGCTGAGTTCCCCAGTATTCATACCCTCACCTTTCTGTCCAGCTGAATGCCTACTTTTGTGCACCTGCGTCATTGCTAGCAATGATGATGTTCTTTAAAAAAAAAAATTAAGGGCCCTGACATAAGCTGCTGTACATCAGGGCTTTCTCAAGGCTTTTCATTCTCCAAGTAGAAGATAAAAATGAAGTACTGAACTCAGGCTCATTGCTCAGGGCTCTCAGCCTCAAAATGAAAAGCATCCTGGAACCAAAAGTTCAGATCCTAGCAAAAGTAATTTATTCTTTTAATTCTCTTGCCATGAATGTGGAAAACAGTGCTGCTTGTCTTTTGGGGAGTATATCCATGATCAGTAAAACTGAGGCAATATAAAAGTTATGTGTTTGAGGGGAGACTTAGATACTTTTGCTTGCTGTTTCAGTAGGTTTATTTTTATCTTCATTTTTAGAAGAGACTTTGAAAGCAAGGTGAAGAAACCACTACAGCATTTGGTGGTGGCAATGTGGAAGTTGCAATTGCAGTACACAAAGGGCTTTCTAAAGGCAGACCTCCTGAGATGCTTTAAGTGGAGAGAAAACCCTCAGTACTTCCAAGATGGATAACTGCACATGTTTTTCTCTGTGTGACTGTCTATACTATGAGAGAACAGTAGAGTGTCTGATTAAAATAGAAATGCTTTGAGGCTCCAAAAGAACATTCAGAGTTTGCTCTGGCACCAAAACTATTTTGCAAATATTCCTAGTGTGTGGCCTCAGGTTAGGGTTGTCCAAAGGCTTTTCATTTTAGTTCTGCACAGTCTACACCCAGTGCTGTCGTGAGCAGTAAGATGAATGGCTATTTGTTTCAGTTTACCAGAGCTAATCCATCATGGTGCATGTAGCAATTCCATTTCTGCACTCCAAAAAGCTTTTACTTCTAAAGACAAAGTAAAGAAATAAATAGATAGAAGCAGCTCTCTTCCTCAGTCTTTCTTTTCCTTCTCCTTGCCTGCTGTGTAATGAATATGCTTGTTTATTTTGGTAACTATCCATAATTTGAAAATAGCTTTATTTAGCCCCACTACAGACATGATGTGTCTGGCAGCAGCATTTTTCTGTTGCGTCAGGAAATGAAATCAAGATTTCTTTTTTATCCCTTGATTGGTTGAAAACAAATGTTTTCATTTCTATGGATCAGTGAGGGCATCACTTCAGGATAGAAAGGTGTGACTTTTGCTAGTTCCATTAGGACCTTTCTGATGCAATTGATTTTCTTTATTTTTTTTATTTTTTTTTTACATTTTGTTTAATACTTCATCATATGAGGTTCTCTCTGTACTTATTAATATTTCAGTGATTCTACTTATCCCCTCTAGTTTCTTTATAACATTCTGCTTATATTTCTGTTATCTAAGATACTTAGTTGATCATATTTGACTAACTTCTTCTAATTTCAGAGGTGGCACTATGGCCCACCTATCTGCTCTGTATGCTACTGTACAAGATAAAACAATTTTGTACTCCTTCCTATATCATTGGTTTGTTAGGTGGGTTTGGTTTTTTAGAATAAATTTCTAAGCCTAATGCTTTCCATTTGATATTAAAAAAAAAAAAAAGTTACTGAAGGCCATTGTTTTTTGAGAACTAAGGGGCAGGATGTGGAGAAAACAAAAAGAATTCCACTATCTTTCTTTAATATTTCATAGTACCTGTTTTTATAAATTATTATGGCAGCAGGAGTTAGCTTAAGACATTGGGGCCCAAGCCTTTTCTGTTTTGAGGAGCTGGGAGAAGAGGCACCACTGCATCTAAAGAGTACAATTATATTTGTAAAAACTACTGGAATCTCACATTTTACAATACATCTGAATGACTACTGCTATTGAACGGTTGTTCTTTCCAAAGATAAATGTCATCTGTTTTCTGATAGTCATCTTGGATTTTCCTAGGTGGTGCTTACATGCAAACATTCTCTAGAATGAGACAGCTTAAATTCCAAGTCATATCTCACAGCAAGGACTGTAAGCATCACAGACTGAGGTAGGCTTACTGTAGACCTATAAGGGTGGGGGATGGATGGAAGAAAAGTCACTTCAGCTCATCTGAAGTACAGGAAGGGAAAAAAATAGTAAAAAAATACCACCACAAACCAGAAATTACATGCTTTCCTGCTCTCCAGAGAACCTGTCCATAACTTAAAATTGTTTGGATTGTTTGTAGCTTTGCTGCCTTCCTTCCTCTCCAGTTAATTATTCATGCACTTGGTACCAGCAGACAAGTTTTGTTTTCCTTTAGGTGTAATTGGAGCAATCAGGGGATTTGTAATATGGTAATAAAAACGCACTTTTATTCTTGCTTCCCCCTCTCTCCCTCCCTTTTCTTTCTGTCTCTCTTCCTCCCTCTTCTCTTTGTTGATGTCTGTCTGCTCACCACTGTCTGCTCACCACTTCTTCTGTTCCTCTGATTTTTTTTCCTATAAATTTTTAAATTTTAATTTTTTTTTTTTTTTGGGTGCAGTCACCACTTCTAGACTCCACTTTACAAATTCTTGCAGAGAAAATTGGCCTTTCAATAATAGCTATTGGCAGTGCTAATTCTAAAATGAACAAAATTAAATTGCACTCTTGAGAGCAATCACATACAGTGTATTGGAACAGAAGGACAGCAGAGGGAGGGGAGACAACATAGGTGAATTTTTAATGTGACTTTGCATGTTGTGGTAGATGATGAGAAGATTTCCTCCATGTTCAGCTAGCCAAAGATTGTGCTAAGGCTTAGGGGTTTTTTGCTGTTTTTCCTTTTCTTTTAATTTTTCTTTAAAATTTTTTATTTTTCCTCCACATGTAGATTCTGGATCAAGACAAAATAGAATTCTCCTTTCATAAACTACCATTATTACCTTGGATTTTGCAACAAACAGACCTAGTAGTTTATTTTTTGGCTTTGTTTTAAATCATTATGCCCTTATGTTTAGACTATACATATGTTTTCCTGCAAATGTGTATACACAAACATACATGTACAAATGCAGTTGAAGCTCCCTTCATGCAATTGTTGTCTTGCACATGTCAGAGCCATTCAGAGGTTTTGCAGAATATATTCAGTCCATCATGGTATAACTTTGGGGGGCTGTTTGAGCTGACCTGTGCACTGGAGTGTAGCAAATGAATCGTCAAGGAACAAGATTCTCAGTAACCAATAGTGACAAAAAGTAATCCTTAAGAAATGAAGATGATTTTGTCAAAACTCTCACTGCATCTTAAGCCAGGTGCTGATGAAATTCTCTTTTTGGCTCTGTTGATGCCAAATAGTATCTGTTGATACTATTACTAAACTTGCAAAGAGATACTGTGCCTCAATACTTGTAGGACTTGTAGCTGGTCAAGGCAAGAGTTGCTTAACAGATGGAAAACACACAAGATGTAAAAGATGTCCCACTGTGGCTTGGTTCTCTTGGTGGAATCATAGGTCTTCTTGCCAAGTATCTTACTGATGACTCTTTGTACATGTTAGTGTGAATAGGGTCTTTGAAAAATGTATAATTTATAATCTATAATCTATAATAATACATAATTATATGTATTATATTATTACATATAGATTATATAGTTTATATATATTACATGTATATGTATACATGTAATATATATACTTATAATTTATCATCTTTGAGAGATTATAAATCACAAGAAGGCAGTGATTTGGTAATGGCTCTTCAAAGGAAGTGTTCCTTGGCTGCAGCTCATGCAACTCCAGCAGTAGGGAAAAGTCTGTGTTACAGACTGACCACCAGCTCTCTATACCAGGTTCACATATACCAGGTTCCTAGAGGAAATAAGGAGGTACCCAACATGGGAGTTCTGACGTGGGCAGGCAGAGCTACTGAAAAAACCAGTAGTGATGAAGCAGCTTCTTTGGATATTTCCTCAATAGCAGAGTGAGACAACTTCCATTTACAAAATCCTCTTTCCATCAAAGACAACATTTTAAGAAAAGAGAAGTGTCTCGTTCTGGTTTTCATTGGTTTTCTTTATATATTTGTACTGCATGCTGTACTGAACACCAAAGATGCTGATGTTCTTCTCCATCTATGCAGACACCAGGATGTCATCCTGGGGGGAAAGGCATGATTGCTCTGATTTTTTGCATATGAGAAATGACAGGGCTTGTCACGTCCCGAAAACAGCAGCAGGCAAGGGTCTGCTGGTGAACATCAGCTCATCTCTTCCTCCTGACATCCTACCAGTGCTGCCAGGAGCTATCTAAGGTAAATGGAAATGACAGTCATACTGCTTTCTATCAGCATGGTTAGATCATGCAGTCAAAGATCCCCTCTGTACAGTGTTGGTCGGGGTCAGCTCTTTGGCGAGAGAGCTCTGAAGAACACTGACAATCCTTTGTGGAGAAGCATCAGCTTTTGGTAGTGGCTGTGTTCCTGCCTACATTTTTTACTATTCTTGAGGTGCTGAGTGGAAAGTGAAGTTGAGCCTTCTCATAGTTGCAGGGAAGAGTTCCTGCTCTTTCAAAGGCAGCATGAAGCTCTGTTGAACTCTGCATCTGAAGGTAGTGGGAAGTTCTGGTTTCTTTCCATTAGAATGATACTATATGTTGTTCTTAGTGATTTGTTTGGTCAGTGGCATTAGCATCAGTATTCTGGCTAAGCAGCAATGTTTTCTTATGTTTGTTTAATTTCCCTTTCTAGATGCTTTGAAGAGTCATCTCCAGTACTAGCTATGATTAACTTGCATTGTAACATCCCTTGGATGCCCAAGCAATTCCTCTAAGACAAATAGTGAGGCCTCTGTGGTTTTTTGTTTTGTTTTGTTTTTTTAAGTTTCTTGATCCTTTCCTAGGTGTCTGAGTGGGGTAAATTGTAGCTTTGTAATTCAGCCAGGCTTTCCTGGAACTCTGTAGCTGTCTTTCCTCCAGTTTGATTCAGGAACTGCTCTGCCATCCAGAGCCTCCTCTGGAGAAAACAGCTTTGTTAGAAACAATAGCAACATCAAAAACAAACTGTGGGAAAGCTACTTAGCCTGCATGTGTCCTGTAACCTGCTTTGAGCTTTTGTATAGCTCTGGCAGCTTTTATCGAGGTGCAGCAGACATTTATTAGGAAGCCCTGGAAGCCAAGGGATGAGGATCCCAAGTAATATTCTTCTTCTGTGAATACTTATACTTTGCCATTTTCAATGTGAGAAATTTACTGTGCTTTTCTCAGTAGAGGTATTCTTGAGCTGACATAATTATATCAGTCAGTGAGCATTCTCTCAGTGAGATGGGTTGGCTGATGTACAAGCTTGCTATTTCAATTTACTCTGCTTTTCTAAAAACCAGTGATGTTTAGCTGTGACATCAGCTGTCTCAGCACATTGCTCAGTATTTGTCTTCTGCTGAGCCAGAACCTAAAAGTCCAGGACCACACGGCAGTGTCAACTATCAAGGTTTTACTGACGTGGAGTAAGCATCTCATATACATCATTCAGCCTAAAGCAACTTAAATATGAAATTTCTGATTTCACTCTTTTTAGTAAGACTTCCTTTGGTATGTGTTTGACTTTTGATGAACTTTGATTTGTTTTTCCTAGCAACCTCATAGGAGGGGTCTGATTTCTTCTGCTTTAGAGAATTCTTTGTCATGGTCTAGGAAATGGCTGACTGCCACTGCTGGGTAAGGTGATGGCTTCATGTACTCTTTGAGAAACACTTTCTCTTTCTTTAGAGCTATCTGTGCTGTGGTGCACTAAAAGCCCTTAACTTTTAATGTTGGTTGTTTTACTTTCTTTCATCTTTGCTTCCCTTGATTAATCTTTCCTTGATTCTGCACTGAATCAGAGCTGCCTGTCTGTGAATCATAGGGCTTCTACAGCTCATGCATTTTTTTTTTTTTTTTTTTTTTTTTTTTTTGGTTTGTTTTTGGAACAGGATAAAGTGAATGATTCTTGCAAATAATAAAGGCCTGAGTAACACAGATGGAACAGTAAAGAGAGAAAGTAGGAGGAAACCCCCCATTAAATGGTGATGACTGTTGTTATTCTACCTTTAAAGTTGGAGTATTGTATTGTATTTTTCTGGGGGAGGAGGTTTGATTCTCATATCTGCAAACTACAGGCCAAGTGATGAATGTTCAATTAGATCTTTACTGTATGAAATACATTGTTGCTTAGCTGGGTATCCCATAAATTGGTAATTTTCTGTCAGCTTCCATGGTGCCCTGGACAGAAACAAAACCCTTGGCTTTGGATTTGGCACACTCTACAGATTCTTTTAAAAAACAATGATCTTTAGATTAGACTGTAAAGGGTTTAGCTCTTATAGCTCTTTTCTTTTCCTTCAGTTAACAAAAGAAAAAAAATAATAGAAAAGGAAGACTGAATGAAATTAAAAATTTAGAAGTACTTTTAGTATTGCAGTGGTAACAAACTGCATCTCTCAAAGTCAGCAGCCAGCACCCTTACCACCTGACGTGTGGTAAAGAAGCACCTTCAGTAAAGTGATATTGTTAAGAATTTGAACAGTGCTAACCTTTTCTGAAAACTAAAGAATCATATGTAGAGGAGCTTAACTTCTTTCATGTCATACTGCATTTCCTTTCCCTGGTGTTTTCTTACTGTTATTATTCAAATGGCCACTGGAAATAGGGTGTAATGGTTTTGCTCTGGCCAGGATTTACTTGCAGCCAGGGTGTGGCAGATAGTCAAGTGCCCATTTGAGTTCATTCAAGTGAGAGACTGATACTGTGGTTTTGACTAGGGTCAAATCTCCAAGGATTGCTGGCACCTTCCAGCTTTGAGGTGAGAAAGATAGAGGCTCCAATTTTGCTGCCATGCAATTTGTCCAAAAATGAATCAGGAGGATCAGAGTCTGAGGCGGAGGGAGGAGTAGCATCTGGTAGGTCCTGCTAAGTAGTTTCATGTCAAAACCTCAGGACAATCTTTTCTCTCTCCAGGTGCTGTGCTATTTCTGGGTCTGTCTTGATAATGCCCACTGAACAAGCCCTGACTGTATTTCGTACTATATTACTGTTTACTGTTGCTAATCTTAATTTCTATTATTATATAATACAGCAATGAGGCAACCCAGTCACTGCACATCAAAGGGATTAGTGCAGCTGCCATGAGGATAAGCTCACATTGTGCCTCACAACACCACCCCAGGCTTGCTTGAATCCTGTAGACTCAATGTTGTCTCCCTCTCACCACCATAGATAGAGCTGAGGATATGTAAATGTGCGTGGGTATATATGGATCCTGTAGGTATTTACACACACACAGGCAATGCTGCCTTGCAGCAGGGTTTATTATCTGGGTTTGACAGCACCCATTGTATGCACACATGGGTTTCCCATCCGTATGCTCCCTGAGGCTGTCAGCAGTCATTGCAATGACTGGCAGGGTGTCAGCTAAGCTCTCCTTTCCTGGAGGAATATTACAGTAGCAAGGCTGGTGAAGGCTGTGACATCTTTGAGGGGGGACACTGTGTGAGGTCTGCATGGCATGCATCGACCCCTATTTGATGAGTTTTTCACAGCAGAGACATTTATTATTGTTTCTGTTCTTGTCAGTATCTGCCAAGGTACCAAATTTAGCCTTCTCTTTTCTTTTTTTTTTTTTTTTTCTTTCTTTCTTCCTCTTCTTAATTCAGAGTCTCCAGTTGCAATGTTTCGGGTTATCATCTTTGCCAATGTCTGTAGTGACCAAGAGCTGGAACAATGCAGTTGATGGAAGAAGACTTAGTTTCCCATTAGCCCTAATCTGAGACAGAACACCATGCCAAGGGTCCCAGGGACTGGTGGTGTAGTTCTTTATCAAACATGAAAAGAAGAATTTTGTCTGCAGGGCTAGTTGAAGTTCTTGGAGATTTCTTAGCAATAGCCATCCCTTACCCTTCCAAACTATATTGTATAATGAAATTTTACTTCCTTAATTTTCTCCTTTGAAATTTGCATATGGAATCCTTTCTTTATCTGTTGCACTGCAACAGCAGTTAACAGCATTGTGCTGTTAAAATACTCCAGTTTCATTTAATGAGTAGCATTTCAGTGAGAGAGAAAGGTTCCCTAAATGCATTTTGAAAATTGTTTGGTACTGAAGAATCACAGTCAAATTTTTCATTGATTTCTTTTTTTAAAAAAACACTTCTCTGCATATGCACTTGTTATTCTAAGAGGAGATGGTATGTGGATGGAGATATTGCCTGACTCATGTGAGTTAGTCTTCTGATGTTTGCATGATCTTTACAATAGTGAGCAAAGAGGTTAACCTCACACTTCCACTTGGTACCCCAGTGCCACAGTGGAAAAACATTTACTTGAAATCCATTCCTTTCTACACTCGTTGCTGGGGTCATGTTCCACTGAGTCTTGCTTAGACTGGATAATTAATTGTCTAGAGTATTCAGTGTAGCTTATGTTATCGTTTCTTTTCAAATAAATGCCAGGCACTCACTTCCCCTTCAGAAAGAGGAAGGGCATCTCAGAGATGCTTTTAAAATTGTCCTGGTTAGTCTATGTTTGTCAGGCTACTCCCAAGTGCTCCCATAGGTCACAGTGATGGAAAAGTAGTGCTCTGCTTGCAAACAGCTTCTTCCGTATGATTCTCTCTTACCTGGTCTGTAGATTGGGTGCTCAAAGGAAAAAGCAAAAGCAGGACACTGGGCATCACTGGCAGCTGGCTGCCCTGCTGTGAAAGCCAGGCCTGGAGAGCTGTGGACTGGGTTTGTTTACTCTGATGGATGTTGTGCACTGCAGTTTGTGAACTGTGTCAAATTTCCCACCTCCTGCCTTGCCATCGCTGCTGGCGTTGCTTGTTGTGTTTATGAATGTGACAGTCAAACACATCAGAGGCACAACTTGCCCACTGATCTGTGAGACCGCCTGCCTTGCTTCGGTGGGAACCCAACTGACAGCTGCAGAGGCTGCACTGATTTTTAGGAGAGCTAGATCAGAGGATTCAGGTTTGGAAAGTTCATTGGGACGTGCCAGCCTAGGTAGTTTGGTTGTGCATTCTTCATGTTTATTTAACAGTTGAGGGGGAGGGTATTTTCCTAGTCTCAAAGATGAGATGTTTCCTCATAGATGTTGGAAACAATTTTCTGCTTTCAGTTAATGTGTTTATTATGAGCAATGAAGTTGCAATGTGATAGAAAGTGGCTAAAGAGGGAGAGGTGTGAAGAAGACTTCAAATGCAGAGCATAGTAGTTTTAGAACAGGGTCAGAGATCCTGGTCTTTGCCATTGCTGCTGTGCTAATGTACAGAATTATGTTTAAACTAGGTTTTATATTGGTATAGTTATTTTGCTAAATATCATATCCAAATGAGCATATTTAAATAAAAGTTATGAGCTGTCTTATCCAGTTTATGGTGGTAATGGACAAGGGTTTTTTAAGGAATTATGTTCTTCTGGCCTTCACATTGTTGCAGGCCATAATTTTTTTATTTCTTTTGGATTGTAGTGAGCAAAGATTGCTACATGCTATGGTTCAGGGAGCCCTGGTGAGGAGGCATTTGACCTTCTTCCTCAGAACCTTGTCTCTAATGCTGTGCGAGATCATTATAAAGAAGATTTGGTTGTTTACTGAAATTGTTTTTGCTGAATTAATTATTGTTTCAGTAATACATGGCTGATTATTATGTGAGTGAAGCCACAGGGCTGGTACACTGGCTTGTATCAATCGCTGTGGCTTTCCTTTTTAGCAGCAGTTGCAAACTGTTCTTTCCTCATCTTCAGCTTTGGACTGGAAAAATCCCTAATCACAAGACAAGGTGACATTTTCAGGTCTCCTGGAAAGTAGTTAACTTTCCTCTAGCCCCTGTCTCTATTGCCCTTTTCACAGCAATGTAGGATCTTTCTCTGTGCTCAAGCATTCTTGGAGGGGAAAAAAAATCTCCTTAGTACTAGATTCCTATAATAAGAGGCACTTTTCCTTTGCAGCTCTGAATCTCATTTACTGGGCTTGGCAGCTTATGTTTCAGTTGTTTAATTAAGTCCTCCCTTTGTCTCTCTATCTGCCAGAGCACGGTTCCTATTTTTCTTGCTGCAGCACTTAAGCATAATTTGGTGTCAAACACACGCTTTCTGATTGAGGTCCAACCAGATTTACTTGCAAATGTGTCTAGGTCAATAGCATTTGTTTCAATTAGATTTACAAAGAGCATTTTGGTTCTCTGGCATGTAAGTCAAAGGGGAGATTGTTGGGAGAGCTGGAATAAGGAGGGCATTGGGCTTGCCAGACACTTAACTAATTTATGATAAACGAAAAAAAAAAAAAAAAAAAAAAAAGAAAAAGAAAAAATGGAGGAACTGGTATCATTGGCTCGTGGCCAAACAGGGCTGTAACAGTTTCTGCTGAGTAGTAATCAATGGGCAGGGCTTAGCCTGCTGGGTACTCTGAGATGCACTGCTTTGAGATGTAATAAAACTAAGCAGAGCCAGGCATCTTTCAATGCAGATGGGATTGTGGCCACAGTTGGCTAAATAAATGAAAAGCATTTGTAGCAGGGCTGAGCCAAGGCCCCAGCAGGCTGGGAAGAATTATCTATTATCCAGTATTAATTATCTATCCATACTTTCCCCTGAAAATGCAGGGTCAGGATTTTTGCATGTGAGGGATTTGAATTGATGCACTGAGGTAAGAAGTTTGATTCACCTCCCTTGTTACCCCTGCAGTCACCATGAGGAATTTGGCTCCCCACTGATACTAAAGGAATTAGTGTGCTCAGTGCCTTTCCTAACATATACATTGTGGTGTTTAACTTGAACTGGATTGTATGCTGCAGAAAACAGACTGCAGATATCCAAATTGCATTAATCCAGCCTCTGGCACCCTGTGGATGTATTGGTGTTTTACACACCCATAAGTATCTTTACAGATAAATAAGACTAAAGAATTAGATTTGTCCCAAAATGCTTGAATGTTTTTTTCCAGTATTTCAAAGAACCTGCTAAAGAGACAAGCTTAATACTGTGGTACTGTGTGGGCCATGCTTTCTTTGCAAGATTGCTTTTCCCAGCCTTTTTGGCCTTTTGAGGGCATGAGTGCAGGGCTGCTCAGCATCAATCTTTTATTTTGTATTTCCCCCCTGCTTGAGGTGCTAAAAGAAAATTTCAGTAGAGGCAATTATTAATAGTTGTTTTTTAGCTCCTTGGTTGTTTCACATGCCTGATGTCTGAAAATGATCAGGTTTACAAATTAAATTAGCAGCAAAACTTGGCCGTGGCTTTGTAGGGGTCAAAGGAGGGATCATTGAGAAGCTGCTGCTGAGAGTTCCAACAGCCAAGGCAAGTCAAGTTCTAGCTGGAGTCATTCTGTCAGTGCAGATGACCCATGGGATAAGAGAGGCTTTTCTTTTTAAAAAGGCTTTTAAAAAAAGGCTTTTCTCTTGCTGTGATCCCTGAAACTGTCCTGTATTCTCTTTATTTTAAAGTCTGGTTCCTTTCAACCAGCTAGACTATTGCTTTTTCTGTGCGTAAATTCTGTGCATTGAACTTCGATGCCTCTGATGATTTCTGTGAGAGGCACCTGGTACCATTGGGATAAGCAGAGTTATTGGAAATAATGTGGAAGATGTAATTCATCATAAAGATATAAATATTTGTAAATGTAATAGCAGAGAGTAATTTTCTACTCATAATAAATCCTGGCATATTCCTACTGTATCCATCAAACAAAGTTTTTCATTTTGGCATAAAAAATAGGGAAAGCTATTTGATAAAAGATTGAATGGCTCAAAATGCCCACTGTCAAAAGTAATTCCATACACTTCCCATTTTTAACATGCTGCTTTAACATTCTTAAGTTAAGTCTTTGCTTTATTTGTGTCTCAGTTATGCTCAACCTGAAATCTTCCTCAGTCATTTTTAAAAGTGGCTGGGCATACAAATCTCTTCTTTCTACAGATGAGCAGTCAGACATAAACATATGCTATTACTCTGAAGCTTTTTAGAATTTTATTAATAAAATTTTTAAAAAAGCACACAGAAAAACAAGCAGGGGTGTCACAGACTTGGTCCATTTAGCTATTTGGTTGATACCAGTGTCCTTCAGAAAAAGATTAGATTTAGTATTAAATTTAGATTTAGTATTAGATTTAGTAAAGCATAAGTGACAGAGTGGGCCTTTCAGTGTGTTTATTGCAGCACACAGCACCAGTACTGCCAGCTATGTTCCCAAAACAGGTTGTGTGTTGTGGATGGTGACATAAGACACAAAGTACAGTGCAGATGGGTATGTTAGATTTTTGAGTGTCTGTTCAGACAATTTAATCTGACACCACAGAAAGAATTGATAGGGAGATCTGCACTGTCATTTTTATTGTCTTGCTTTTCAGAATATAGTTTAAAAATATTGCAAAGTGTTAGATGTCAGTGAACTGGTGAGCTCCCCACTGCCTCAGATAGAGCTACTGTGACCTTCAAAACCTGAAGCAAGGCAGTTGATTTATGGCAGTAAATTATATGACCTCAAATCCTAATAGGATCACACTGCCCTTAAATCCAGTCTAGCCACTGAGGAGAGAACTGCACTGATCTTCAAAATGTGTTGTAGAGAGAGAATTCACTGGCAAAATAACAGATTAGAGGGTAAGGAAGCAGATTGCTCTTGTGAGCAGCCCAGAAAATGGCAGTGAGATGGCTCCTGGGTCCTGTGCTGCTTCAGTTGCTATCTCCTTGACCTTGACTCTCTGACACTGAGTGAGGAGGATAACTGGCCTATTCAACCTCAGGGTGCAAAACTAAACAAAAGCAGTAGAAAAACATCTGCTTCTAAGTAGAGGACTCCAGGGTGAGTGTGGGACTGATTTAGTATTTTGCTGAGGGGCTCTTAACTCCAGCTGACTTCACAAGTCTTTGGTAGCTTGCTTAAATTTACAGATCATGGACAAATGCACTCTGTGTGCTGGGGATACTTTGTGTGAAGTGGGCTGCTTAACCCCAGCATCTACTCCAGAGGCAGTGGAGAAAGAGATCTTTTCTAAGAAGCCCTTTTTATGGGGTTCTTTTTAAAGGTATCTTGTGGCAATGTTGCACTGTAACGTGAGGCAGTGTGTTTATTTCCATGCTCTGCCAGCCCCTGATGCTGGTGCCACCTGTTTTCCTTCCCACTGCACAGCTGTGTCTTTGTGTACAATTTCTGAAATGGCTTTTTATGACATCTGTGTCTTAGCTCCCTTGGGATCCATCACTTACATACCTAGCTCACTCTGCACTATGCACACAGTGCTATAAATGTAACTTGCTTAAATAGCCACTCACTGGAAGAATAGAAAAGATTCATGAGCAAAAAGTTGCCTCGGTGGCAATGAAATGCTCACTACCACGATCTCATCCAATAGCAGAGAGCGTACATTTCTTTCATTTACAGTTCAGTCAAAATGACATAAAAAATGAGAGCAAGGCATGCACAAACCTTCTGCAAAGAACAGAGCTGTACTCAAACATTTGTTTTGTGCCAGGACTTGAGTTCCATGTGGTAGTAACACATGGGGATTGCTCAGGGGAGGATTCCATGGGGGATGTGCTGTAGAGACCATTACAAAGGCCAGTGGCTGTTAATGGAGACAACTTCCTTGCTCCCAGTTATGAAGACCTTAGCCTCAGTAAGAGCTATGAGGATAGCTACTCCAGTAGAACTCAGCTGTGTTCCCCCAGGATATATGCAAAAATACTGCTTAAAGCAGTGTTGTGTGTTGAGGTATTTTTTAGAGGTGTACAAACACCCTAGGCACTGCCCTAGGCACTGCAGTGTGTACTGCAATGTCTGTACCAATCCCCAGTGCAGGCTGCAGTTAATGGAAGAAAACTGTGGTATCCTAGCTGGTGGTTACTGGAGAAGTCTGGCTGCTTGAAGATGACTGGCATGTGTATTTCAGAAATGGAGTTTGCTAAAACTTGTAAGATGTATTCTGATTTTTAAAAGCAGAAGATAGAAATGTGATTATAAAAGTGGAGCTGGGGAAGGATCTGGAGCACAAATCTTCCAAAGAGCAGCTGGAGGTGTTCAGCCTGGAGAGAAGGAGGCTGAGGAGAGACATCCTGGCTCTCTGCAACTGCCTGGATGAGGTCAGAGCCTTGGAGGGGTTGGTCTTTTCTACAAAATTACAAGTGATAGGATGAGGGGAAATAGTCTCAAGTTGTACCAAGGGAGGTTTAGGTTGGAGCTTGGGAACAATTTCTTCCTGGAAAGGGTTGTCAGGCCCTGGCCCAGGCTGCCCAGGGCAGGGATGGAGTCCCCATCCCTGGAGGGGTTTCAAAGCCAATGGAGATGTAGTGCTGAGGGTCATGGGTTAGTGGTGGCTTTGGCAGTGCTGGGAGATTGGTTGGACTTGATGATCTTAAAAGGTCTTTTCCAACCACAAGCAATGTGATGATGATGATGTGAAGATAAAGTAGGTAGCATTGCAGCTCTGAGGGCATGTTCTTTCCCCAGCTTGTGTGAGAGTGAGGAACAGCAAGGAGAGAAAGGGAAACCTGATATGAAACCAGAGTTGGTTCTGCAAGCAGTGCTATTTGAATTTCATAGTGACCATACTGGTCATGAGATTAGAGAAGTTCTGGTGACTGCCTTCAGGATTAAGTGATTCCTAAAATCCCCATTCAGGTGCTCACTGAGTTTAGTGGAGAAGGAATGCAGAAATATTCAGGCTTGCATTTTAACTGCTGAAAGAGAATATTGTTGCAGCATAATTTTTGGGCCATTGACTCCCAAAAGAGTAGAGTTGTCTTGTTCATTGTCTTTATTCAAATCTTGTTATCACATCTTTGAAGAACCAGGCTCATTGATGGACTTCATGTGTTTTTTCATTATGTACAGACTAAAAGTGTAAAAAAACCACTTCTGGCCAGGTCAGAGCTTAAAGGAGAGTGAACATGAAAATGCTTAAAATAAAGTTAATGTCCATTTTTTGTTCAGTCAAACTGATAATTAGTAATCAGTTTACAATAATGTTGTTTTTACTACTCAGAAATGTGCTGGTTTGGGCCAGGATAGAGCTAATTTTCTGTCTTGTAATTTTGCTTTCAGCTAAGTCTCTCCTAAGTAGCTGTACTTGCTGAAATTAACAGCAAGTTTCTCAGTCAGTGTCTGCTTCTAGGACTGATAACTCTCAATGTTTATAGTTAGGGCTAAACAATGGTTTTATTCAGTCAAACTGATAATTTGTAATCAATTTACAATAATGTTCTTACTACTCAAAAGACACAGCTGGCTGTTATTTAGCTGGTTATCTCTTCAAGGCTGTCCTTTCCCTCTTGACCCAGTCTCTCAGTTACACCTGGAAGTGCTATAAGTTTGCAAGGAGGGAGAGAGGCATTCAGGGGAGGAGGGAGAGGAGGCATTCCAGCATTCCCTTTGAGAGCAGTGCTAAGCAACTCTCCTGTATGCATTCGGGTAAGTGTGACTTTCTTTGATTACTAGGTACTAGCAGAGTTTTCAGCTAGATAGGTTATAAAAAAAAATCAGAATTTTTGGCTTAATGCTGCTGACTCATCTTAGGGGCTTAGGTTTTTCTTAAAACAGATGCTGTTGAACTCTAGAGAAAGAAATAATGTGTGACTGCCATGAATCCCAAGCATCAGACCTTTGGAGAAGAATACAGTCTTTCTGTTTTGGTTTTATATGAAGCTTGGCTTTCCACTAAATAGCCTCTGAAATACAAGAGATATAAAATATTATACCTTACTGAATATAGTCTTGCTCAGGAAAACCCTCTTCCAAAACATCTTAATGGTCTGGTGCAAGACCTGTGAACTCATTGGGCTATGGGAACTACCACCAAAGAACCTGTGTGAAATGGTAGCATTACTAGTGAATGAAGACAGGGATTTTTACAGTTGCCTCACATTTTGCTTCAGACTGAAAGGTTCAGTACAAAGATTGGGGGAGTAGAGAAACTTCATCTGATTTCAACGGAACAATATAGTTTAGTCATCTGACACAATGGGATTTTCTTATGAGGATGGAGCTTTACTACAGAGCAGTGTCATTCACTTTAAAATGGCTCGTATTCAAATTAACAGTGTAAAATCCATGGAAGCAATGTGAAGAGCAATGTATTCTACTCCCTGAAGCAATTTAGAGAAGTAAAGTAAACTTTGGTTTTAATAAGCAAAGGCATCCTCTCTCAGATGAAATGGATTGGCTGTGATTTTTTTTTATTACCATTGCAATGAAGAAACATAGACCTTGTGCTATTTCATCTTGGTACCTGCTCAGGGAGGAAAAACAGTTGCATGGTCTGTGCAGAGCTGAATGATTATGCCAGTACTCATAGGTCTGAGTGAATCATTCCAGTTCCTTTTTTACTATAAACATTATTTGTAGAGGTCACAATTTTCTTTATGCCTCAGTTTCATATTTGTAAAATGGAGTTGATCTTTCTGTGCTTCAGAGAAATGTTCTGTGTTGGTGTACAATATATCTGTGATAATTTGAGGACCTATGGCTTCTGTGAAGGAGTCTGGTGAGTATATAGATCGAACACTATTACTTGTATTCTTCAGCCCCTAAATTAAGAAGTAGCACATTGTGCCAGTTTTTATCCATTTGTGTTCTTATCCTTCACTGAGTTCAGATAGATTGATTTGCGGTTTTTCCTCTTGAATTTGAGAGTTTTGTTTTGGCAGGCATTTCTGTTCTGACAATTTTTCTGACATTTGGCCAAGGAAAAATGACAAAAACAAATTAAAATTTATTTCCTTGCTATCTTGAACCCCAGTCACAGATGAGCTCAAGAGCTGTTGTCTTTCACCCTACCAGAGCAGGGCTCAGATTTCTATTCTTCCCCTGGTTAAACCGATATTACTTTCTGTGGCAGAACTGAGAATTAAGATGCTCAGCAAAAGCAGAAGTCATGCAAATGAGTATGGGACTGATCTGATAGTTTTACATCTCCTGTGAGTGAGAACTCAGGATCCTGGATGTATCTTGCCACTTCCTGATCTGAGTGAGCCACTCAGTCTCCTTTCCTTAAATGCATGAGCCAGCCTGAGGGACTTCCACAGCACACAGCTACATCTTCACTTAAAAAAAGTACCATTTGGGTTCTCACCAAAGAGAAGCAGTGTGGTGCTTTTGTAGTCCTAGTCGTACTTGGTCATCTGATCATTGCCTGATTCCTTCCTTTTTTTCTTACCTTCATTGCTTCTCCCTTTTTAACTGAGGTCAAATGCATATGTGTAGCTGACACAAGTCATTTAATACAGTTTGTCCTATTCCTCTGTTCTGGCTCAACCTCCTTGTGACATTCTGCTGTTTGACCATTGACAAATGAGGCCTGGAGTGAGATGGAAATGAACTCAGGAGTGAGTTTATGGGACTGCAGGGGACCATCTGTTAATGTAAATGTTTAAGGTAAAATGCATTAAGGCCTGCACGCTGATGAGACATTTCATTTGCATCCTGCCTCTAGGATGATTTCTGGCTCATGACTAAGGGCAGCAGAGTTCCAAAGTAGACAAGTGTGCTTTTTCTTCCTCATCTTTTTGCTGCTGCAAGTTTTACATTATTGTTGAGATGCCAGACCCTAAAATGTGAAAAGTGCTGCTTAGACTCCAAATGTGGGTTGGGTGTTTAAAATTAACAAGACCTTACCGTCCCCCAGGGAACTTATAGATTCTGTTACAAGTTTTGTTTGTTGGGTTTTGTTTGTTCTTGGTTTGTTGTTTTTTTTAATTTGTTGAAAAAGATAAATTAAGCAACGTTATTTTTAAAAGCAGGAGGGACTTCTTGGCTATTCAGAATTTAAATATAAAAGAGCTAGTGAGCAAGAAGGAAGAGTTCATAAGGAGAAAGTGCAATACGTTATTACCACTCATCTTGTTTTATGTGTGTCTCTCAATATGAAATCAATATCATCAATAAGGGAAGCTAAGCTAGATTTTTCTAATGTGTTCTGATAGTCTCATAAGTAACCTAGGGGAACTGAATTTAAAATGGTCTGAAGGTGTGTCATGGATTGCCCATCAAGGGACACTCTGTAATTTTAAACCTGACAGTTTCCATTTAAGACTGTGAGGAAAACGTAGGTGTTCCCAAACCTTAAGAGGGACATAAATCTATAGTTACAATGAATGTAGTTTAAAGTATGACTGTTCTGCATTAGAAACTGGGAATGCTCATCACTAAGGTTTATTTGCTTGACTCTAAGCTGCCCTAAAAACAAAATATTGTTGGTAATGGTGGGAGTCTTGTTACATAGCATTTCTGTGTTGGTGTTTCCTTAGCAACGTGAACTCCAAGAGCAGAGATCATATGAGTTTGTTCCATGATTGTGGGACATTCATCTCAACTGTAGTGACTTTACAAATATTAATTTAATGAGATAAAACACAGACAAGACCATCCTTACTAATAAACTGTTTCTTGATTACATAAATCTCCAATCTATTATCACATAGACATGCTGTTCATACAGTAAGAAATGTAGGTGCTCTATCTGGAGCTACATAAACCATGCACAACTCAAAATCTTTAAAGAGAATGGTGCCTGGTTCTTTGAAACACAGTGTACACTGGACCTCATTCTGTTCTTGTACTACCTTAGACATGCAACTGAATGTGGGTAGGTAGCTTGGGTGTGCCTGGAACTGATACCAGCAGAGGGGAATTCTTGTCTGTCTTCCAGTCATAGGAGTGGAGAGCAAAGACTTTAATGCAATTCATTTTTCCAACCTTGGCAGTTTAAATCTCTGAATAATAAGAATGACATTGGCAGTGAAGGTTGATGAAGAACTTTGTGCTAAGGTCTTGTTAGCTTAGCATACTTATTCTCTACTAATTCCTTGCGTGGGCACCCTGCACAGAACATGCCTTTGTGTGGGTTAGAAGTGGATTAAGCTTAACCGCCAAAAAGAACTTGAGGCAAAGAATAAGGGAATTACAGACAGAATGCTCTTAAGTCACATTCTTATTTGTTCTGAGTAATTTTCCTGTGCTGGCAAGCACTAAAGAAAAGCTTCTTGTCTTCTCATGGTAAGAGGGGGAAAAAATCCAGTTTGGGTTGAGCATGCCCTTCTTTTCTCCTTCTCTTTTAACCCCAGTTTGCCATCTGTGCCAAGCTGGAGAATAGCACATTCACCTCTAATTCTCCAGCTGAAGAAGATTGATGTGCAATTAAGATCCCTAAGGAGATGTATTAAACCCTGCAAAAAATCCAAATTCAGACATGAATCTTCCTGTTCTTTTGTTTTTCCTCTCCTTTCTAACTTGTGTATTACAACCTCCTCAATTCCAGGACCATGGTGACCTGGCTCATACACCAGTGAAAGGTGGCAGCTGAAGGTATTATGAAAACTAGTCACTGAAATCTGCCTCCAAGCACAACTCTCTTTGAAACCATGCCTTTTCAGCTCAGTTTTCCTCCTTTCTTGTACTGTGTTAAGATTTGATGAGTCTCAGTTGCTGCGATGTGTCTGGATCCAAATGTAGTTTAAAAACTTGAAATTATTTATTTTTTAATATTGAAAGAACCTCTGAAGTTTTGGGAATTCTGTTCTATGACAGCTTCCTCCAGAAAACTGTTGACAAAGCAGGGGGTTGTGTAATTTTTAGCTGATTACAAAATAGAGGAATTGTTAGCTCATCTTGTGAGTCCTGTCATTGCTAGATACACACATTTATTTTCTGGATCCAAGTATTCATTGTGTATGGATTCCAAGTTAGTTGATCTTGCTTCTCACATACCTGTTTTCCTAATACTGTAGTGGAGCTCCTCTCCCAAAAGAAAGTATTTCTTCACTTTTTTGTTCTCCAACCATCCTTCTACTTAGTTTGATTTAAGCTGTCCTTGTGGCTCTTGGTACCCGCAATATTGTGCATTAGGATTTCAAACAGCTCTGATCACAGAAGACATTTCTTCACCTATGGAAGGGTTAGAACTAATCTGAAATGTTAAACCCGTTGCTCCATTTCTTGCCCTGTGCATGATACTGTTGTTCTTTTGATGGAAGAAGTTTTTTACTATTGATCAGACTCGTGATCCATGCAGATGTACCAATCTACACAGTGAGTGATGTCTGATTCCACTTAGCTTTTGTGAATACTTTTTTTTTTTTTTCATTTGAGAAAATGGTTAAGCCTGAAAATTCACACTTTTCGGACTGGTTATGCTTAAACTGTGATATAGCTTTTGAATCTCTGGTATTATTTCCTTCCTCTGTACATACCAAATTCTGAGACCTCTGCTTGTGTATTGGGTTTCCAGACATTTTGTCCCCATCTTGTGTTATGGAATTGATTATCATTTAGTTGAATGAAATAAGAATATTTTTGCTCAAATCTGTGGATTTGGGAATCAGGAATTACATGATGGCAGATTAGCTGAGAAATGAGGCATGTTTGCAGGACTTCTTCTTTGTTGCTTCTCATCTGAGGTACAGAAATTCTCCACTGTGTGCAGTTTTTCTGTGAGTAGATAAAAACCAAAATTATGAGTAGATTGCACATCCTCTATAGAGGAGACTAGTGACAGCCAAGCCTGTTGCATTTTACCTCTCCTTTTATAAAAACATGTGAGAAAATTCCCTAATAAAAGGCAGTAGCCAAGCCTTGATTACTTGCAGTCTAAAAGAACTGCAGAGTATGTTTAGCTAGACCAAAGCATTAGTTTCAGTGTTCTGAACAAGTCAGACTACAAGCATTTATTAAGTTCTCCTTGCAATTTCAATTGTTTTGAATACTCTTCAGTTCCTTGCAAGAGTGATTGAAAAAATTGTTAACTTCCAGTGATGCTTTTTGTCTTGACTGTTTGTAAAGTGACCTATCTCTGTGCAATTCCTGCACTGGTCTCCTTTAATGTACAAGTCCCTATAGTAAAATGTTTGTTCTAAATTCTCTGTGATTGGCGTTTTGAATGCAACCATTTTAAAAGTGAAATTAAACAAGAGGTTAACCTGAGAAAGCAAAAGGAAGTTTAAAGAGCAGAAAGGGAAAGATAAGAACCTTGTTTGTCTCCCGTTTTCCAGTCTAAAAGTGGCCTCTATGATTAATTTAGCAGCCTGTGCTCCTCAAGAAGGCATTATTTGAGCAGGACTTTGTCTGCTCAGGGTAGAGGGAATGTGATAGGCTGGGGCCTAGCAGTGATAACACAAGGTCGCAGAGGTGTTAAAATGCCACAGAGAGTATGGAGGTAAGTGCCTTCCCTGAGCAGCTGCAGTGGAGAGATCTGTCAGAAGTTATGTAGTGGGCTGTGGCTTTATTAGTCTCTGAAGAAGCTGACCACCTAGATCAGTTGTCTTGGCAACTCTTTGATAGTCCTGGTTATAAATGGTTATATTGCTTGTTCCTCCAATGCCATCAGCATCGCTGAACCTGCACTGCTTAGGAAATGACTTTACTCCTCTGACAGTGCTATTACAATGTGTTTAGAGATAGCAGAGGCCTAGGCCTGTATCACCAGACATCAGTGGGGATGTGACATTATGCAGCAGGCTTGAAAAGTTACATTGCGGATATGCTTCTGCATATATTTGATCTCCTGGGGGAATGCGAAAGGTTGAGTATCCAAGTGTATAAGGAGGTATCTTTGAGAGCTGTCATGTGAGCTCTTGAATGGACATAAACAGCTTCTAAAGAACAAACACTTCAGGGAAATAGCGGAACTATTTGAAACTGGATTGAGGCTGCTGTAGAGGTTCATCCTGTGCAGAGAGGTTAATGGACCTAGTTTATGCTTTTCACTTGCTCATACTCCTTTGCAAGGATGTGCTAGCATAAGTTATTGGAAATAAACTGACATTGGTAGAACTGTGTCAACATATAAGTAAATCTAGCTCATAGGATAGCGAAGTATAAATCTGAAGACTGCAGACACATTCAGCAACTATAAACTACAGAGCAGAGTCTCTATCCTGCTAAGCAGTCGTGTGTGCTATTAGGTATGATGGAAGTCAAAACCAATAGTCTATAATGAAAGATTATGCAAAACTTTTAATGTAAACGCACATTTTACTGGGAATGGTTGGGATAGAAATTAGATAATTTTAATGTATTTATTTATTGAGTGTTGAAGTCCCGGTAGTGACAAATATTTGATTTTCTTTTATTTGTTTTTTCCCAAAAAGCCTCTTTGAAGCTAGTGGCCAACGATGAAGAACAGCATGTTATGATGGTGAATATGGCCAAGTGCTACTTGTGAGAGCAGAACTGCTGTTGTTTAAAGCCATCAAACTGGATGAGTCCAAGACAAGAACCAAAGGCAGGCGTTATAGTTAACTTGGTCTTGGGTCTTTGTGTTCTCCTGTTTTGAGGAATTTTCTGTTTTAGGGAGGAGGAAAAGAGTATTTTGTACTTTGCCTTGTGTAAAGGAAGCAGTGATATACTAACGAACTCAGTCCTGACTGAGCGGTGATCTTGAGCCTGTCTTTACTAATATGAGCAATATGGGTGCCCACAAGAGAATATTGTCACTAAAGTTAAACTTCATGCATCCAAGCATAAATGTTGGAAGCATAAATAACTCGATATACATTACAAGTCATGACTTTCTTTTTTTTTTCTTTTTTTTTTTTTTTTTCTTAAAATACCTTTTTTTAGCTTGGGATGTTTTATTTGGTGCCATTTCTTTTGATTCAAAAAAGTAGTATGAATTAAACTCTAACTGCCCCAATGGAACAAAGTTAATAGCTATTTAAATTAAACTACAGCCTCCAGTGGATTATCACCTCACTCTCTTTACTCAAGAATAGTGTCATTTTATTCCCGAGGTTACACAGTCTTTCCTTGTCAGTCATGGGAATTTAAATGTGATGCATTATCCACAGGAGGGCTCCCTTATTGTTCCCTGAAGCTAACAAACATATTTGGAGTTTCAAAATGCAAATGCAAGCAATACAGAGTTCAAAGAAAGTCTTTTTCCTTGTTCACACCAAAATCTGGTGTCATAAGAAATTTTATACAGACCAGCCTTAACATACTAAAACTAAAGTCAAGGTTGAGAATAATGTTTCTGCATTATATTTGCACATTTCTGAGTAAATTCTAAAGTGATTTTGTTTTCTTTCAGATATTAGTGTTAAGTCTGTGGAAAACTACAAAAGCAGCTCACATCAGGGTGGATGAAAAGCTAAATAAAAGCACAATGTTGCAAGTGGGATGTTTACAGAATATGATGAATTCTTAGATGCTTCTCCAATTGTTTTGTTTTATCTTTTGTAATAGAGGAAAGGAGTTGGACTGAGACACCTAATAACAAACATCCTACAACAATCCCTGAAACAAATTCTTTGTTAGTGTCAGTCCCCCCCTTTTCCTGATCTGGCCTTGTGCCCTTACAATGGAAGAGAGGTCATCTGTTTCAGGCTGTACAGACCATGGACAGTCTGTACATTACCTGTGATGAGAAGCTATTTCTGATGTGTTTGGAAAAGAGATTTGAACATGTGTCCTATCAGAAGCTGCATCTTGACAGATTATTTATTTGTTGAGAAAAATCATATCTGGTGATGGAACAGTGTAAGAACTTAACTGGAGGTCTCCTGAGTCTTCTGGGTTTTTTCCCCATGTGTAAATTTTGGAGCTAAACAATTAATATACATCAACACAATAATTTCTTTCCTTGCTGATGTTCATCTTGGATTGATATCTTACTGTGTTTCTAGCTAGCTTCAGATTGCCCACTCCAAGGAAATGTGTCACTTTCAGGCTGATGTTAATAGCATAAGCAATTATTCTTCATATTATCCCTCTTATTCTGCATGAGAACATTATATGAAGAAAATGTTAAGTGCCCTTGTGAACTCTGAGTTTATTTGCTATCTTTAGCCAGTTCCATTGGACAAGAAAATCTAGAGAGATAACTCTTAAAAAATAACTCAGGAGAAAAGTCTTGCAAACTGAGTTACAAGAACAGGATTAGATTCCAGCTGTTTGTTTGAGAAATAACAAGCTATTATCTGATAACGTTAAATGACACTATGAAGAGATGCCAAGCTATCTGGGAATAATTGGAAATTGCCAGTGGCTATCTCCAGCATAGATGGTTTTGTTATATTTCCCCGAGTGTTAGATTGACTTTTCTTCTGCTGCTATGTGGACAAGAACTTGGGAGAATATTTAGAAGTGGAAACCGCAGAGTTGGATTTTCAAGGTTTGTTTAGCATTGTCCAAGTTTTTGAGATCTGTGCATTAGAAATGGCATGTAAATAGGCAATATTATGCTATACTATTCTGTGCTTAGAGATTGTGCTTTGGGTACATTGTAGATCTAAATATAAGATGTGGCCCTCTGAAGAGCAGTCTTCTATATAATCTTCCTTTCATGCTCCTCAGCTGTTTGCCTAGTTTACATGGGTGGGGATCTTCTGTGCTCTGGACATGTAGGGTCATCTAAACAAGTTCTGAGTGTATTTTACAAAATTTCAAAAATTATAGATGAGTTGATTGTATACAAATGTTCTACGATTAGATTGAAGCTAGAGTTCAGGCTCTTAAACTGATTGTGAAGTTTCAAGGTGGTTCAGAATAAACAACACATTTGCCTAATTCCTCTTCTTCCTTGTCCTATACAAATTGAGAAAATTTTGTTATACCATCCTTTTCAGGATCTTCTTTAGTAAATATTGCCTTTTGAATCTGTTTTCTTTCTCATAATTTCTCTCTTTCATTGAGCCTATCCAAATTTGCATTATCTATGCAATATGCTTTTTGAAATGTGCATCTTGTCAGCACTGGAATATTCCTTTAATAAATGCCATTTGCTAAAACATCTGCAAATCCAAAAAGCTTCAAAATAACCAGAACACATAGGATGCCTGTGAAAATTACAAGAATTGAATGATACAGTGGTAAAAATGTGATTCTTATCTACATCTCTTATTAGTATTGCTTTTCTACAGTGATTGTGAGTGATGACCTTGAAATTTCTTTTCATCCATTGGTAGAGAAGAGGTAAAGCAGGATTAAAATATCTGTAGCATTATATTTTAATGTGAATTAACCACCTTTTCTTATGGAATTTTTCTAGAAAATCTTATATGGAAACACCCATGTAGTTCTTGCCGACAGATGTAGTAAGAGCTTGAACATGTGCTGAAGTATTATTTTGACCTCCCAGAGATGTGTTCGTACGCTATTGCCATATGTGTGTTGTTTCTCTTACACCGGGGGAAGTCAGCATGCTGTATTAGTGATAGAGATCTACATGAATTCTACTGTATAGAAAGGGGTTCAGGAAATCCCATGGATTGTCTCTTTTTTGAAATGACACGAAGTTTCCAGAATCTGAGAAATAAAGCACTGCATTGTCTTCTCTGTTTTCCTTTTACTTCAGACTTGTGCCTGAGCACATACCATTCATTCTCTCAAATGTTTCTGTGCATCCACATGCATTCTGTGTGAGTAAAGACTGATCTCAGAAAGTGACTCCAAGGGCTTAGCTTTGTCTGAAATGTGAAATAAAGTGTCCATATTATAGATGTGAAACTGGAAGGAACAGATATTCCTGTTGAGGACATGGTCTTTACTGTCCTTAGCAACATCATCTTTAAGGTTATTTGGAGATGTGGACTGCAGTTCACGTCACAGCAGTACAGACCACCCTCAGTTCTCTGCTGCAGTAACTTTAAGTGGAAAAAGACCCAGTCTCAACATGCAGGCATAACTATAAAATGCCCTTGTGGTTTTTTACCCACACCCTTTACAGAGCACTAAGCAAGGAATTCAAGAGGAATTCAGGAGGAATTAAGTGTTTTCCCAGGTCATAATTTGCCATGTCACCATATCCCTAGAGGACCAGTTAAACTCCTGACTCTGCCCAGTTGTCAATTATTTGTGTGCAGTGGCCCCTTCCAGATGAATGACACATTCATCTCAGCTACTTTTTTTTTTTTTTAATCACGTTCCTGTTTGCCTTGCACGAGTCTCTTCCTCTTTCAAGTTGTTCTCAGACATCCTGGCTTCCCTTAGTTATTCATGTACTTGTTGCTCTGGTGACTCTGCAGCTTGCTGATCTGCAGCCACCACGGGATTTTTGCGTCAACTGAAGTGTACTGGAGTGTGAAAGTGAAAGGCCCAACGAGGGCCATTTGGGCTTCCTGCAGGCCCCGTGGAGACCAGCTGTCAGGGAACCCAGAGGACTTGTTAGTATGTGTATATGTCAGCACAGCAGCCATCTACCCTTTCCAGTGGAGTTCTAAGGAGGAAAGGCAGTGCAATGCCAAAGGGTACTCCTCCTTACTCTCTTGGCATCACCACAAGACAATGCCTGGCTGTGCTTTCTGCTTGGCTGAGGAATCTGGAAGTGCTTATGAAATTGGAGGTATCTCTTGAGTTCTGCTTAATATGATAGTGTTTTGGTGATGTATCAGCATAGTTCTTCCGGTGCTAATCACAATCCTAATGTACTTCAAACATATTGTAGTAACTGTCAAAGGTGACCAGGTTGCTTTAAATATAAAGAGATCTTAAGGGATTAAATAAGAAGTCCTTACATTACTGTTTCACTTGTGATTTTTTTTTTTTTTTTTTTTTAAGCTTGGGTACCTACTTCTGCAGCAGCTATAGGATTTATCTGTACTTTTTTATGCTGTCACATCCCATAAATTATAGCAGATTCAGCAGAATCTCCTCTTGGCTGGAAACAGAACACTGAGCACTGTAAAGGTGAACGAGATATTTGTGAAATATTTGCATCTCTGATTAGAAAGACCTTCCTAGTGTCTCTACCCCCAGTTGCATATTCCATACAGTTTGCATTGCTCCCTACACTTGGCCGCTGCTGCTGTGAGCAAATTTGATTTCTCTGCAGTGCAGAGTTGTAGGAAAAATTGTCTCAGCACTATTATACTGTACAGACACACACCTTTTTCCTCTCCATTTTATAGCTGCTGCTGCAGTTTTTCCCTTCTGCTATACATGCAGGGGGCTGACAATCTCAAAAGGCTAAAGAAATGTCTAAAAAACCATCTTGATAAAGAGCAAGGCATTGGTGAAACCCCAGAAATCCTGAGGTTTTCACTGGTGTTCATTTTCCATGATTATCTGATAGCCACTTAGAGCATATATATTTACACTGCTCAGATACTGAAACATCTTAGTTAGTGTGATTTATTGTATCTTCTGTCTTATAAGTAGTTCCTTAAAAAACTGAGATATATTTTTTAGAGTCATAAGGTTGCATGAATAAATACATACTTGAGTGATGTACAGAGTTCCTTCCAGTCATACACTTTGTAGGCATGTCCCATAAAACAGGGCTTGACATTTTGTTGAGGTGCTTACAACTTCACAGCCTCAGTCTGTGCACTTAGGGACTTCAAATGTTGGAAATGGTAGAAAAAAGTGAACAGGGCATGTTGTGAGAAATGCACAAGGAAAATTGAGATGATGATGTAATTCGATGACATCTGGTGGAAAAAATGTCTGGTTGAAGCATCATAGGAAATTCCCCATTCTCCTAGGGATTTAATGGGTTTATGGTAGAGAAATGATTACCAAACCCCAAGCAGATATTTCGCTCATGTAGGTTCAGAGATGAGAATGTACTTGCATCTCTAGGCAGCATGTGCATACCAGAGCCTCAAAATTCATTACCCAGTTGGATTTTTGACATTTCTGCCTCATGTTCACTAGGGCTCTGGGTAGACCTTATAGCAGCCTTCCAGTACATGAAGGGGGCCTACAAGAAAGCTGGAGAGGGATTTATTACAGGGGCAGGTAACAACAGGACAGAAAAAACTGTAACTGCTTTAAACTGGAACAAGGTAGATTTAGGTTAGACATTAGGAAGAAATTCTTCACCTTGGGGGTGCTAATAGTCTGGAACAGCTTACCTAGGAAAGCTGTGGATGCCCCATCCCTGGAAGTGTTCAAGCCAGGTTGGATGGGGCTTTCAGCAACCTGGTCTAGTAACAGGTGTCCCTGCCCATGACAGGGGTGCCTGGAACTACATGATCTTTAAGATCCTTTCCAACCCAAACCATTCTATGATCTTATGGGATAAAGGCTGCCTGAACTTGCTTTTTTACATGAGTGAGCTATTTTATATATTCAGAGAAACACTTGAGGTGAGAATTTAATATCTAAGATTTTCCTGTCATATAGAGTGTAGATATGTGTATTAGCAATGCCTCTGAATGGAGGCTTTATTCTGGCTCACTAGTAAGAGAGGATCAAGCTCCTGTGTTTTCCCAAACATTCTCAAAATGTAGCTGTTCGTAGAGATATAGTTTGGGCCTATTTTTATGAGATAATTTGGGTACTGTGTGTTTATGTTATGATATACTTACCTTACTTTATTTGCCATGTAGTTGTTAAATCTTTAGAGGGCAGGGGACTGACCCTCTCCAGCACTTGGCAGGCTGGAGCCATGACTGTGAAGAGCAGTCTCCTAGGTTAGACTGCTTTGTTCTTCTGCACTGTTTTTGGTCCTTCTCTCTCTGATGTACTGAAGACTGATGAGAGTTTGGTGTTTGAAAAAAAGGAATTATAAGTCTGTAAGCAAGTTGGAGGATAGTATGCAGATATTCTGCCTCAAAAACCTGAGCCTCTTGGGTTTGTGTTAGATATTAGGGGTGGGTGGAAGTGACTGTAGTTATTTTTCTACTTTTTTTTTTTTTTTCTACTTTTTCTTTTTTTTTTCCCCAGTGAGATAATTGTAGCTGATGATGGAGTTTGCTCACTCAGTTTTTTGATCCTGTAGTGCAGCTGCCGCTCTATTTTCTACATGGCTGGGCTTTACTGCAGACCTGTCGAGCCATAGCTCATTTTGATTGATTTTTCTTTTCTTTTTTAAGAAAAGAGATTGCCATAAGGCAGCGTTATGGCAGTGCAGCCCAAATATATAATTATCAGGGCAGGGAGACCCCTTGGGCAGCCCAGACTGCCTGTATTTCCCATACCTGAATTGGTTTACTTTTTGCTGCTTGAATGTTAATCACAAGAGACACCAGTGTTTCTCTTTTGTGATGAGTTTGTATGATCTCTGTTTTTTGTTTACTTACTGGGGCTTTCTTTTTTCTTTTTTCTTTTTTTCTTTTTTTTTTTCCATTTTGTTAATTATATTTTAGGGTTTTAAGTGGAGGGAAATGAGCAAGCCAAAGAAGTAATTTAAAAAAAATAGTCTTGTTGACTTCAATGTGCTTTTGACAAGGGGAGGGCACTTTATCTCTGAGTTCAGAAAGTGTTACTGGTGAGTACTGTCTAGGAGTATTTATGTAGTGTAGTAGTGTAAGATTTATGAACCATATCTTCACCCTTAGCTAGCCCTTGGGTGAAGCAGCCCAGTACCAACAGCAATTCTATAACTCCATTCTCCTCACCACTCTGTAGCCTTATAGGTCAGTGCACTGTCCACATAAAGGGTTGTGAAGAAGGACAAGAGAGATTTTAAATGTGGTTGAAATAGGGAACATATACTTGAATAATGATAATAAAAGAACTGTACCAGGATAACACCCTGAATTAGTTGTTCTTTTACTACTGAGTGAGCATGTCACCTTAAAGTTTAACTGGTGCAGGATTTTGGTTCTGTATCACACTCTATCGTGTTAGGTGAGTTGCTTTAATTAACTGTTTGCACACTCTTTGTGGTAAAGGCAGGGTAACACTTAGCTTAAATCTCTTTTATGTATCCTGTTCAATTGCAGTAATGTGATAGTACAGCTAAGAATAGTCTGCTGTAACCATGTTGCATATATCACTGTTGTACACTATTGTCAAATAAAAACATACCATTGGAAAGGCTCAGAGCATTTACTGATTTTGTAGTTGAGGTATAAAAGACATACACAACCTTTCTGGGATCGGTGGCTTAGATCTGGGGAATAAGAGGAATGAAAAAATGGATATTTTTGACATAGATGTCACAGGGTTTCTGACATAACCCGATAGGCCTGAACACTGAGAATGCTATGTCTGCTGGCACAAAAGGTGTGAAGGTGGGGAGAACTGGCTGGTGCTTGTAATACTTGCTGGCATATTTTAATGCAGTGTGTCTCATAGATATGTATCCTTTTAAATGTTTCCCAAGCAGATGCATGAGGCTGCAAACAATCTATAAGCAATGCCTCTGAGGGATGTTAGGACTGTGTGTTTGTTTTGTGGGGATACAGCTCCAAAACCTAACAATATTAGCTTTAAAAACAGGCATAATTTACAATTTCACAGCTGATCATTTTGGTGGGAACATGTGATGAATTTGAAATAGAGGTGTGTGAGACACTGAATTAGGGTTGAATGTCATCAGTTTCTTTTGCCAATTTCACCCTCTGATAACGGTGGTGCTCCAAAAAGACCTCTTAAAGTGGATGTAAAGATTTCTCTGAAGCAAGCTTTTGGGGGTTCTCTGGACTCTGCAGCTTGGGTTGACTAAATCAAATGATCATTAACACTTACTACTTTTTGCTGTTGCAGCACTTGGTTAATATTGAGCCCTAAATGAAACGTTCTAAGTATGATTACTAATGAGGAATAACTACTGGGTGCCAGATATTTTATTTTGGTAGATTTGTAATAGCACTGATCCGTAATCATGTCTATGCTTACGATAGCTGCTCAGTCCTGAAGAGTCAGTGGTGATGAGGAGTCTATAGAGGTAATATGGTGGCATTGAGGAGAGCTGTGTTTGCTGTTGTTTCATTTTTAGAACATAATATTTGGATGTGTGGACGAGGTTGTCTTATGCATAGGGCCAGATCTGATTTAATCTGTCATCTTATGTAGGGTGGTTTCAGAGTAGTAACCGTCAGTCACTGTCAGCACCCTGCTCTTATTGCAGTAATAGATGCTCGATTATTTATTGCTCCTACCTTCCTATTACAAACTCTGCTGCTTTTCATTACAGCAGCTAGTGTAAATTTTGGGAATAGTAGTTCATTCCAGTTATAGAGAGGAAATTAATTGGATGGAGTCAGATATCTTTCATGGATTTTTTTGTTTTTTAAAGGAATGTATAAAGCCCTCCATTCTCAGATGAAGTAAGATATGAAACAAAATGGTCCTTCTCAGTACTCAGAGCATCAGTACTCTCTCTATATTGTGTCCTGAGGATGCAAAAGGATGTAGACAGGTTGGAGAGTGTCCAAAGAGCCACGAGGATGATCAGAGGACTAGAACACCTGCCCTATGAGGAGAGGCTGAGAAAACTGGGTTTCTTCAGCTTTGAGAAGAAAAAACTTAGAGGCAGACCTTATTAGAGTGTTCCAATGCTTAAAGGGGGGGATACAAAGAAGATTCCCTATTCACAAGGAGTCACATGGACAAAACAAGGAGCAATGGTCACAGGTTGCTCCTGCGGAGATTCTGATTGAATACAAGAGGAAAATTTTTCACCATGAGGACATGAGTCAGATGTTGGAATGGTCTTCCAGGGGAAGTGGAGAATTCCCCCACTTTGGAAAGTTTTAAGTCTTAGCATGATGGGGTGCTGACACACCTCACATAAACAAGTAATATTAGAAGGGTTGCACCAGATGATCTTTGAGGTTCCTTCCAGCCTGGCATTCTAGGATTCTATCATCCTTCTCCAAATGCTCTGTCTTAAAGCCACACCGCATATTAGCCAGCCTGAGCTGAACTTCTGTTTCTGTGTCTATCTGGAGAATATTTTCTGCTCCTGTGTGTCTTCTGAAAGAGTTGCCCAGTAATTGTGTGTTGTCTTGTCTGGGCTTTGTTTGTTTGGTTGGTTTTTTGCGTGGGTTTTTCTGGGAGGGTTGTTTTTTGGTTGCTTTTATGACAAAAATCTGAGACAACACTATATTTTCCTTTTGTCTGAAGTGGAAACCTGTTTTCCACTCTGTAAGTACATTGAAAGTACATGTGGCAATTAAACCTACCAGGTCTACTGGGATTTAACCTCTGTTTATCCTTATTTTTGACTGGCCTCTGTCAATCTGTCTTCAACAGTAAACCTTTGGCCTTTACTCTCCTCTGCCGTCAGCTGCACCAGTTTAAGATACTGTTTGCAGTGAGCTTCATTAAACCAGTGTACTCGCTTTGGTTTAGACCTGGTTTTCATTAGTTTAACTGCAAGGAACTAAAAGCAGCTCCAATACAATCAAGAAGTCAGCTATCATATTAAAAAAAGCCAACCTCTACTGGAAATAAGAACTTTTACATGTTAATTTCTCCTAGTTTAATTTAAGACAGACTTGTTGATAAGCATAGCTTTAATGTTTTTAAGGAGAAGTAATGGTAAGATAGACAAGAAATGGAATAAAAGGGATAGGTCAGAGAGAGGGATGGCAGAAGCTAAAAGGAATGAGGATCTTTTTTTTGTGACTGTAAGTGCATTTTCATAGAGGTTTATTATAGCTTCTTGTTCAAGCCGTTAACTATTTTGTGTCACTTTCATTTTTTAAATACTAAAAAAAAGGTACCTAATGAGTCTTCTGAGCTGACAATAGCAAGGTGCTAATTGGAGCTTTGGGTTTTCTTTGTTTCTTGATCTTCACTCAAAATAGAAGTCACAGTGTCCTCAAAAAGCTGAGTTGATGATTTTGTTAGAGAGGAGGAAGGGGACCAAGCAGGGGCAGTTAAAGTATTGGGTTTTTTATTTCCAGAAGCATAAATCTGTAGTCCAAAAGGACGGACTCTGTGTGCGCATGGAGAGAGAGAGAGTTAAGAGTGAGCGCAAACACTAATGCATCATGGAGGACAGGTCATTCCACTGAATGCAGTTCAGCTTCTGAGTGTTTGGAGATTAGAGACAGCAATAATTTCTGTCTGCTGTACTTTATGTTAATGTGGCAGCCCACGGTTGTATATTTCTGCTGAGATGGCCATTTTTGTGAGGCTTAATTTTGACCGCAGTAGAAACCACAAGGGTTTCAGGTACTGGTGTTTAGCTTTTGCTGATTTAGCCAGGCAGTGAAACAAACAATTTTATTGTTATTATTTAATGTTGGAATTTAACATCTGTTTATTACAACTGTTGTGGGCTAAAAAATTGTAAATGAATGGGAAGGAAGCACTAAGTTCTTCCTCATACCTTTGAGTAAACTACCCCATCATTAATGGAGGATCCAGCACTCCTTCCAGTTCCAATGAACAGATAAAAACATTCCTACAGGAGCTCGCCAGTAACCCCTTAGCCTTAGAGGTCTTTCAACGCCATTGATTTCTCACTCCAGATCTCCTGTCATCTAGTATTCTGTTGCAGTCTGTTCCATCAGCAGGGAGAAAAGAGGTCAAGGTCAAAGAATACACTATGGAAAGACTGAAATAAGTGTTCAATATTGAAAAAGAGGAGAAAGTTCAGGAGAACAATTGAAAAATGTTTTGAGAATTTAAGGAATATGTTTTAGAGGGTAGTACTGCAAGAGTTTTATGTTATTTGATTAAGTGGTAGCTGAGAGGGAGAAGGGGAAATATAACTTTGCTATTGTTTGAGGATTGTGAATACTCTGCAAATAGACAAAATATTTCGATGACTACTAATAGAGAATAAAAAAAAATTAAAGTACCATGGAAAACTTCCTGTCATGATGTCCTTGCACTGTCAAGCCTTGGAATCCTTTCCCAAAGAATGGAATAGGAGCACCATGGCTTGACAGGGTTTGAATTAGACTTGGAAAAATGTTACTGCATGCAGCATGTGGAGTAATTCTTCTCTGGCAGTAAGATAGCACATGAAAGGAGAAAACTATGATCTTGTAGAAGAAATTATGGTCTAGTGGTCTATATACAGAAGTGGGCATCAGGACACCTGATTCTTTCCTGTATTTTATCACTGATTATAATACTGGGCAAGTCATTTAATCCCTCTGCGCCTTTATGTTGCCATCTGTAAAAGGAATGTTCCATCCCCTCAAGGATTCACTCCTTGAACAGTGTTGTCTCAGCTAGATGGTACTCTGGAGTGTTGTGATTATTTTTAAAATGCCCCTAGTCTGGAGGAGACTGGAAACTCCCTGTCCCATGTGAGTTACTGCCTTAGCTCAAGACCCTAATAGTTGCTTAAAGCATCCAGTCTCCAGTCTCCTTTGCCTTGACACATACTAGAGACTCTATGGTATATCCAGTGGAAACCTGCTTCCTGTCTGCCCACAATTTTGCTGCTGCATTGTGGTGGGGTTTTTTTGGCTTGTTTTTGTTTTGGTTTGTTTTTTTGTACTTCCCACTGTAAAATAATACTAGCTTGCGAGACTAAAGAGAGGAAAAATCATCAGGCTACTTCCGTTTACACCCAGCAAGACCCCAGTTTTTGCAGTATATGGCTCAAACCCAGAGTGGACCATGGCATTCAGGCACCATTCTATTGCCTTCACATTACCACAGATTGGTGCCATTCCTGTTTTCATCTAACAAGGTTGTTTTTCCAAATTACTAGCTCAGTCTCCTACAAGAGGGTACAAGCAATCATGCCAATTTCATCACTACTTTTCCGCTTGAGGATCTTCCCTCACCCCTTGATACTGCAGTTGTGCAGCTTTGTGTACTCAGCCTGAGCTCTTTGCCATGGAAGGAGAGAGGATGATTCTCTCCACCTTGCTTAGAAGCTCCTGATGCATGTTACAAATCAGATGTGATCTGTGCTGTCAAAAGTGTCAAAATTTTGTGCTGAGCCACCAAAGAGGCTACATTAATACAAGGGCTGGTCTACTTACCAGGGACCTGATGCTTTCTTTCACACTGATGTGACTTCTCTGAAGTCAGTGGTATTATTGTTTATTCATGACAATTTGATTGTGAGGACAAACAGACCCAGTCTATCTATAATTCTGGAAATTAATAAATCCAAGGCCTTTTAGCCCTATTAAAAAGCTTTCTGATGTATTTAGGGGAATTTATCTAGAGTGTACATGTCATTTTGCTTGTATGTGCCACAGGTTACCACTTTAGCTGGCATGTAATAGCAGAAGAGCTAGACCAAGAAAAACAGGCTAACCTAAATATACTAAGTTCCCCTTGTGGAACACCCTTATTACCCTGGATATCACCTGCTCTCTGAGGTTGTTTCCTAACTAGCCTGTGAAATAAATCTGTGTTATATCCTTATCTTGAAAAAGAAAATACAGAAGGAAAACAATAGATGGGTGCAGGAAATTACCTTGGCAATCACAGTGCTTTTGAAGTACAAGTTCAGCAGCAAGATATCCTTGAAAAAGCAGCTTTGTAGTGCTAGTTTCTCCAAGCCCTTCAAGGGGGAGAGCACACCTGCTGAGTATGCCCAAACTGTCTTCACAGCTCCACCTGCTCTACCACAGCCTGCTGGAGTGTGATCCTCCCACTCTGTATTATCTGACTCATGCCACAGAATTCTTTGTTTAAAAATAAATAAATAAAATGCCAACATCCAGAAGGCTTTGTTCCTTTGACATAAAAATTTCTTCTCCCTTTACTTGATGACTAGGCAGTTCCCATATAAATAATTTATCACAGCAAGTGCACAAGATGACACAAAGGTCCAAGTAGGAGGGAGCTAAATTTGAATCTTAAATGAGAGCATTCTCTGTCCCTGTTTTAACATGTAGAACTGTGAATGGGTGTTGATCTTGAGTCTTTCCATCTATCAAGAATGTTGGAACCTCTTAATCAAAGAAGTAAGTAAATAAATTTTAAGAGAGCAGTTTGCAACCCTAGCTCATTGTCTCTTTCATTCCTTCCTTACCTCCAGCCTATGCTCTTCCTACGGATGTTCAAAAGGGCTTCAGGGGACCTTATTAGTGTTCAAATAATAGGTGTCACACTGACACCTGATAGAAAATGCATCATTTTTTATAAAATTTATAATACAGATTTTTTTGAAGTGCAAAAATTACTTAGAGATTTTGTAGGAAAGTCAGTGTCAGAGCAGCTACAGCAGGGAACAAATCTTCCAGTTCTGACCTCATAAGGGCTTTGAAGAAAAGAAGGTGAGAAGTGACTAAGGGGGGGAGTAGTGGGCTAGGTTGTAAGGAAAGAAGATCACTATGGAAGAGCCATGTACATGTTCTTTCCATGCAAGGCTTGCTTGACAGATTGTTAGAGGTTTTGTCCAAGGCAGAGCTCAATGAGGAGTTCAGGGATCCTCTATCATAGTCATGTTCCTATAGTGGTGTCTTTCTTGTCTTGTCAAGTCATCAGCGTGAAAGATTTGTTCCTATTGATAAAAGTGAAGGGACCCTGTAAGCAAGAAAATCATATTGAATGTAATTTCTGAGTCAGACTTGATGTTTTACTTATTTAAAACATCACTGGACAAAGAAAAGAATGGTTTTTAGAAAATAATTTTTTCAAGCTGAAGGAGCTAGTGACCAGCTGTTATGTGACAGTTTACCTAATTTCATCACGAAGTACATGGTTCCTTACACACCTGCCTACTCATTACTCAAGCAGTAAAGGCTTTTAGTCTGTAATTTGGAGATGCTGTAAGGATACCTAAGATATATCAAGGCAGAGTTATCCCTGTCATCAGAACAGGATCCAACAGATTTGCAAGGGTGTCTTATGTACTTAAATATCTTTAAAAAAACCTTGTCTTTCAAGATTTTATGTTACACACAAGAATCTCTGGTGGGGTAGTGGACTGAACCTAGGCTTATAATTCATGATTTGTCAAAGGGTATCTTTGAGGCCAAGAGCTTAGTGAGATGCAGGGAGATGACATTTACACAGATAATTGCTCTAACTTTGGATATTCTTGTTAACGGGAACAGGGACATTTAAAAGAGTGCTAAACCCCATACTTTAGATCAATATAGGGATTAATATGTTACCTTTTATGTTAGAGTCTTCTTGCCTCATTGCTGCTTACAGCAGGCAGGCTCTTCCAGCATGTCCATCTCAATGGTTGGGTCTTGACTATTGTTTTATGAGCCAGGCTGGTGCAGCACACCAGCATCTGTGTTTGGAAGTCCCCCAAGGCCCTGGTTTAAGCAGGTTACTAGTTCCCTACTCACTGGATTATCCTTTCTTTCTTTCTCTTTTGCCTCCTGCAGGTTGGTTGTAAATTTTCTTTTACTGCTATTATGTTGTGCTATTCTTCTGCCTTGAAGTGGCTTTGCTGCTCTGTGCAGTCACTGACATATATGCAGATGAAATTATTATTTTTTTTCCAATTTTTCTTTTCCTGATTTCCATTCCACGTTGCCTTTCTGTAGCTTTGGTTTTAGTGAGTGACCTCCTTCTCCACAGAAATTAAACCCATATGTTTCTATTTAACCTAAATAGGGATTAGTTTCTGTATTTAAAATTTAGGAAACTGGATATGTAACTTGTAAATTCATTGGCACTCACAGCAATAAAAATATTTATGAAGGTCCAGCCTGCAATTAGGGACAATTAGTCAGGTTTTGAAGTTAAATCTATATTGCTGAAGGCAACACCTTTATGGTCTTTTGGAGAAAAATAGAAAATGCTGCTAGTGGGGTGAGATGTCACTGTTGTCAATTAAAAATCGAAGGACACATTTAAGACTGAAATGAAAATAAATCAGATCTAAAAGTTCTGCTGCTTCTTGGACTGTATCTGTTCCATAGATAACACAGTACATAATCTTCAGGGATGTCAATCTGAGATGTTTTTGTGAGAACCAATATCAGTAAGAAATAATTAAATTGACAAAAAGTACCAGGCTGGATTATTTCAGTGTCTAGAAGCTTCTCATTTCTGCAGAGCAAGGTTTACTTAAGCCCTTGATTATAGGAGAAAATGAATGTGCTGGTCTCTCTCTGCTTATTCCTCTGCTTACTAAAACCACAGTGATAGTTTAGCTAGTTAACTTTTCTTGAGAAAAAACTTCAGCTTTTTTCTATTGGTAGCAAAGGCTACTGCCATGTTGATTGGATTGAGCACGTGAGGGTCCAGATGTATATGGAGCCAAAGAACCAAAGTTCAGTAACAACAAAGTTTGACAGACAGATCAGAAACTCTGCTCATGGAATCGGTCCTATGTAAACATATTGATGTATGAACTGATTAACATATACCTGACTCATTCACTTAAGTTAAACAGAAGGAGGAGATATATCTGAGACCATGATGGAAACCAGGAGTTGTGAATTCCCCTTCCCTGGAAGTGTTCAGTGCCAGGCTGGATGGGGCTTTTTGAGCAACCTGGACTAGTGGAAGGTGCTCCTGCTCGTGTACGGGGGTGGTTGGAACAAAATGATGTTTAAGATCCCTTCCAACGCAAAGCATTTTATGATTCGTACATCTGATTGACACTGCCTCTCCGTATTTTCTGGTCAGTTGAACAAGGTAATTAGTAGTGGCCAGCTCTTTTGAGAGCTTAGGTAGCAAAATGCATTTTTCAGGTGTTGAAATACAGATGAGCAGAACAGGTGTAGCTGTAATGATCCCATGGATAAGTAGAAAACTGGAAAGCAAAGTCAAAGGTAGCTTTTTTAATTGCTATATGCAGGACTGAATGGCAAATGTTCTTTTTTAGTGTTTGCTGATAGAAATAGAATATTGAGTATTGGAACGCGTCAAGCACTTTTCTTTTTCTCTTTGCTATGTAATTAAAATATGCTTCAGTATATTTCTATATCTGACAGAGCAAGTGCTTAGTTGATGTTTTTATGGACTTTTTAGAATTTAGGCAAAATTAAAATTGAGTTTCACATTTATATGAAAATGCAAAGGCTTTCTTTTGAAAAACTATGTTGCCTGTTTCAGATTTTATTGATGATATTATTTCAGCTGGAGCAGTTTGAATATGATTCTCATTTGGAGTAGTTTCAGTTAGATGAAAAGGCATTTTTAGGGTGAATGAAACATACAATTAAATGTTGTTTATTCATAATAAGAATTACTATATGGATAGACACTTTTTTTTGCAGGAGAATGGAAAATGTAGAAGTATCCAACCAATTTTCATTCTTGTGTTCAGAAAACTCTTCTATGATTCACATAACTCCCTCTCAGCCTTCTGAGGAAAAGCATCTTAATCAGATTATTGTCTTAGAATGGACACAAATTGAAGAATTTAAAGCATTACAGAACAGTTAGGTCAAAACCATGGTCAGAAAAGAATCATTGCTAGAAAGGAGCTGTGACTACTTGATAAGGCATGGTGCTGCTTTCCTTGACCATCTCAGATAGAACTAATTGAGAAGCAAAATCTCTCTTGACTTCTGTTACTCCCTAGGGATCTGTCAATGGAAAACGTTGTGTCAAGGCATTTTCTTGGTCCCTATGTCCAAAGCCAGAGCGTTTTGGAGATATCTAAGAGAACTGAAATTACATAATTTGAACTCTACCAACATGTAGCTTTTAAAGGAAAAGCTGCTTAGGAAGTAATACTTGGAGTGTTATTATGAAATTAGCTTTCTGGATATTGCTCTGACAACCAGAGAGCAATGTATAAAATAACATGTGATATGATATTATATATCCAGACATGTGGAAAAGTCCTAGCCAACTTCCTTGTGAACTGTTTTCTCCCAATGTAGTTGAAAAAGGCATGACCCTAGTCATGAAGTTCAAGATCAAAATTTACCCCCTCTTGGGAATCTTAGCATCTGGGATAACTGAGCAGTGAGGAAAATTTAGCTGACATGATGTGAATTAATGACAGTAACGTTTAAAGTTTTAATCTACACCTCCATCAGTACCAAAAAAGGCCCTGCCTACTGGTCATGATGCTCATCTTTAACCCACACACATGCTGAGAAACACTGGAGGTGATTACAACCTGTATTAATATTATTTTTTAATGGTTATAGTAGTCTACTTTTGAATAATTGTTACATGCACAATTTTTTTAATTAAAAATCCAAACTAGAATATATGCAGGTGACTAAAATATCAACAGTTCCTTTCTTCCTACACAGAACTATTATGCTTAAACATTCCCAGCAAAAGTGCCTGCAGTAGGATTTTAACCATTCACTTGTCTGATGTTCAGATTTCTCTCTTCATTGTTTTGCTGCTTGGGGAATGGGTTGTCAAGGTAAAATTTTAAAAAAGTCATTAACTTGCCATGTAAAAACTGAAGATTCCTTCTCTGGATCGCCCAAAGATGTGTATGACACTAATCCAGTCTGGTTTTAGAATTTTCTATCAGCCCATCACCATTATACCTGAGCATATCTCAGGTTAATGGGTTGGCATTCTCTCTGCTCTTCAGGGCTGAGGCGGCCAGGGAAATTAAAGAAGGATGCTAAGAAGTTGAGTAACAAAGAGAATATTGAATGTGCCCCAGAATGGGGTCTGTGGAATGAGTTCGAAGAGAGAAAAGGGAAGGAGTGACTTGACAAAGATGGTATCATGGCACTAAATTTATTCTAGTATGTGTCACTGTCTGCCTAGTTGGTGGTGCGTTTTTACGTATAGAAATGCCTGTCTTCCATGCCTTTGAGACAGTGATGAAGGTTTGCTTTGAAGTCAAATGGTGAAAGTTTGTGCTTTTCACACACAGGTTTCAGCAGAAGGTTCTTTTCTGTGTTGTGCATAGATAGCTACAGAAAAGGTTTGAAGTGGGGTTTTTTTGTCTCAAGTATGTTCCTTTTGTGTGTTTGTCTCATACACATTTATTTGAAGCAAAGCTGTTCATACATTCTTGGAGGTAAGGCTCAGCCATTCATTCTCAAAGCAGATGAGCCACTGAAGGTATGCCAAAGGTTGATGCAAGCTGATCTGGATCGGTAGATCACAGCTACTACTCGGGCAATTGTACCTTACAATTACCTGGAGTAAAGAAGCCACGAGGGAATCGCTGTCTGAGAAATCCTGTGAATGAGGTGTCTCTGCAGGTCCTCAGATCTCTATTGGTCTTGTCATCCCCTTCTGTAGTTCCTGTTCCAAACCGTGATGGCTCCAAACATTACCATCCTGTTTTGTTCTGCCTGACTGACTCCACATGAAGGCTCACTAAGCCCCAGCTTGCTTATTGTTTGCATTCTTAAGACTAATGTAAGTCAAGGGAGAGATCTGTGCTTGACTTTGGCTCAGAATGCTGAACAAACAGCCAACTGGTTTCTAAGTCTTTTAATAGAAGAAAAAAGCAAATTCTATTTTTAATGTTTAACTTGCTCTAGTAGTGATTTTTACAAGGTATTTTTCTTTGCTGGATGGAAATACAGACCAAGAATGAGTGCAGTTAACAGCTCTGGTGTCTGTACCTGTAAGCATTTGATAGAGATGCTGGAGCAGAATAGGAAATGTTGACCTAACTAGTGCTGCAGAGAGCAAACCCCAGATTCCCTGAGCCACAATGTGACAAACGAAGGCTCGTGTGTGGCAAGCCCTACAAAGGAACCATGGCAGGCAAGGGCAAATGACATATTGCTCTTCATAAGTGCTAGAGAAAGAAACAAGTTATTTGGTGACATACTTTGCTGCTGAAAATTGCCGTTTTCAGGTCTATTCCTGAAAGGAAACCTTCCCGTGTCTCGTTCTTTCCCCTCATACATGTACAAACAAATTGTTTTAAAGATGGAGGAGAGGAGAAAGCAAGATTAGCTGAGTGCTTCTCTAACTCCTCTCTGGAGAGTGGGATGGTAAAGAAATGGAGCCACGGTTATTTGCTTACAGCCTGCGCTTACTCTTTTCCCCTGGATTTCAGTGTGGAAAATCTCAGCTTGATGTTTTCTGAAGCACACATACTCCAAGTACCTGTGTGGAAAAGCTGTGATCATTACAGTTTTGTGAAATGTAAAGTCTGTGTGTGATGCAGAACCAAGGAAACAATGTTATTTCTTCTTGATTTTTATTTTAAGATCATGAATTTAATGCAGGCCCAAACTGTTGATGAAGTGGAAGTGGTGGAAGATATTTTGCAAATTTTTGTCAGCTGTAATGAAATACTCCAGAAAAGAAACCCTACATATTTATTAAGGTTCTTGTAGTTGCAGTTTTGCTGTATTTAAAGTTTCCTTCCAGGGGCACGCAGTTGAATCTCAGTGGGGGTTATCAAAAGATCAGGAAAAAGAATTGTGTGCTCAAACTGGCCATATCTCTCCTTTCAGTGTAGGTGTTAGCATGAGTTCTATGCCTGCTGAGGAAGCAATTACATGAAAGGAGAATTATTGTTGATGATAGACACTGAAAAGGACCATCTCTCTATGATGTAAAGTGAGCTCATCTGCCTACTAAAACAAAACCTTACATTTTGGAGAAACAACTGAGTGAGATCACTGGCTTGCTGAAGAGGGAGAAGTTCAGATAAGGAACATGGGCAAATGAGCAAAGGATCCCGGAGCAACAATTTCTTCAAGATTTAGTCATGTGTCACATTTTGCCAGTGTATTCGGATGACTGTGAAAGAAAAACAGAAGATATGAATCTGAAATTATGGACTTTGCTCAGCAAAGTCACCTTGTCACTGCCTTCGGTGGCATTGGTTCAATGAGTCTCTAAGATTTATCCTACCTTCCTGTGTATGTGCTTTACTACTGCAAGACTATACCTCTAAAATTGTGCCTTCTTTAAAGGCACAAGACCCTCTTATGCATTTTCTTTTTCTCTGCATGCATAAATCTACTTTTGCTACAAACACGTTGTTGAGAAATGGACAACTTATTTTTCAGGTACTCTAGACATCGGGGCCTCTATATGTTTGTTTTGTATTGTTTTTTTCCATTCTTTATTTAAATTTTAAGTGTGCTTAGTGATGAGGTTCTTATCCTCTGAGAACTGACACTGTTACTTTGCATTTATGATCCAGTTTTGAAGTTCTATGACAAACATTATAAGGAATAAATAATAATTCCATGGTATCGTCTCACTTTCTGGGAGATTTTTATGCTGTTCAGTCTTAATTTTCCTGCTTTTAATTTGGTTTTGATCTTTATGTATAGGCTCTTCTCTCTCTCCTGTATATCTCATGTTTGTAGATTTTTATTTCTCTTCTTAGTCAGCATTTGTCCAGGATTTTCGTATTCAGATTCAAAGCTGTCTTCCTAAATTAATGTAAGAGAATTGCAGTGGGTTTTTTTTCATGTCTTTTCTTAGCATTGCCAAATGGAGCTTGCAATAGTTGATAGGGAGTCTGAAGAAAAATGAAGAAGGAAATGTCAGATCCAAACCCACTAGCTAAGTAAAATTTAATAATCAGTCCTTTAGATACTTTCCCAAGCTTTTGTGTGTTGCAAAAAACCAACCAACCAAACAAGCAAACAAAAAAAAAACCAACAAACAAAAAAAAACCCAACCAAAAAAAACGAAGAAAAAACCCAAAAAGACCAAAAACCAAAAACAAACCAGGTTGGAAATCTAGAAGGAAATCAGATTTTTCCAAGATATAGAAAACTTACTGCTTTTGGAATTCTATCTACATTAATTTTATTTCAGTACTCTTTATGTGCAACAAATAACTGTATGTTTACTTATAATATGCATGTAATATCTGTAACACTTATTTTCCTGTTTGTATAACTTTTGTCCTTATGATTTGAATCATGAGTCGCTGTTCATTCGCAACCTGAGTCATTCTGTCCAAAGCATGGCACAATTTTCAAGGATACCTATATTTTAAATACCTTTCAGTGTAGAATAAGGTAGTAGATGGTCTCAGTAGAATTCTAAATTTAAATATATTTGAAGTATGCACTGGTTCCAGTTGTCTTAAAATCTGAAATAATGCTTTCCTGCAATGTTGTTTCTGGAAGTGTGTTTAATTTGTGGAAGTCCCTCAAAAAACTTTATGAATAGTGTTTTATCTATGGCTGTTTAGTGACAAAATACAGCAAAAAGCCCAATATTGGCTTCAGGGGGATATCATGCAGCCAATAATGCTGCTGTGTCTCTGGTATTTGTTTCTCAGTAAGTTCTCTACCAGCAGGGTGCATCACAGGCTTCTTCAGATCTCATTTAGTCCTACTTATTTTTAAAAATAGTGTCTTCGTAGTCAAATGTTTAAGGAGACTTGTTTCCCACTTGCAGTGTGGTCTTCTGCAAGTCCTTGTCTTCCATCCTTTTATCCTTTTCTTCATCTCCATGCCTGAGCCTTCATATTTCTCTATTGGTTTTTCTTGAAAACCCCCAGTGGGATGCAGGCTGGAACTCCATGGCATTTTAAATCCCAAGCTAAAACTGGGTAAGAAAGGATTTCAGAATTATTCCCACACACTCATTGCAACCACTGCATTGATTTGTAGATGAAAACTTCTCTTTTATTACAGAGTTTTATTGCCTTTCACTCCTTTGCAAACCCCAGCATGTTTTTTCTTTGCTGACCATAGAGGCATATATAGTTGTGTGGATGTGAACGTGTCACACTGCTCAGTTTCTGGTGCTTTCTATCAAGAAACATGATAAGCATTGGCTTTAACTGTCTGTATCGAATCCATTTTTAAAAAGAAAAAAAAGAATTCAGATTATTTTTGGTGTAAAAATATTTTATTATTTGTTTTTTCTGCCTTAGCAAGCTTTGTAGTTGCATACATGGTTAGTAAGAAAGTCTGGCTTTACAGCTGGAACAATATAAAAATAATTTCAATTAAAAATATGTGAAAAAAAAGACGAAGGTATCACAAATGTTCAGTTTTCTTAAAAAAGTGTGAAATTTACAGAGACCAGGATGGTGCCATTGGGTATAAATATTATACTGCTAAACAATTGGTGTGACCTTCAAGAATCACTTCGGGCTTTTCGAGATGTGAATAATACTAATATATAACTCAAACAAATAAAACCTTTTTATCATACCCCAAAATATTTTGTTATCTTTCCATAATTAAACTATAATCTGCGCACCTAAAATATTCTGTAACTTTCTCCATCTGGACCCTGTTACCAGACTAGCTGAAAAAGATCCAAGGATTTCATAACACTGCAGTAAGGAGATGCAATCCACACCTATTTTACAGATAAGGAGAGGAGCCATAGGAGTTTAATGACTTTCCCAATGTTACATGCTAAGTCAGGGATGGGTCTTCTGTGTGCTGGGTAGTCAGCCTAATTACTGAGATATAACCCAGTGGAGTTTGTGACCTAGATGAACATGTCTGGTCTATCTGGCAACACTTCATCCCTGTTTCTGTTGGGTACATCTCTAATGCCTGGCTGTCTTGCAGATACTTTGCCTGTGAGCACATCTGGAATTCATACCCATTGTGACTTTCAGTTAATGTTGCAGTAAATTGTGTGTTCTAATATTCTTGTAAAACTGAGCTGGGTCACCAGTAGTAGCTGCAGCAAATTTACAGAGAGCTTTGGATAATGGAAATATGCCATAAGCTGTACTGTCAGTAGGTAGAAAAGGTCAGCTGCATATTCTGTTGGAGAAAGAAAATTGTGGTAAAGGTCAGGAGGATTAAGACATTTTCAGTGTGCCTCAATATGCCAGTCCCTCCAGTTCTTTACTGCAGTGCATGTTTTATGGAGTGCGGTATCTAATTAGAAAGCTGAGAAACCCAACAATGAAAGCCCATCTCTAATTTTTATCTTTAGCCCTTCAAGCTGGGATTAAGTTAAGGAAGCAAAGGAGGTTTTTAATACTATTGCCTCTCTCCCCTTCAAAAAAGTAAGCTGTGGAGCACAGTATGCTTTCAATAACCTAAGTGATGTTAATCTGGAGTGAAACACACTTTGTTATTGAACACAGCTCTCTATAACTGACTACTGAAATCACAGCACTGACTTTATTTTATCGTGTGCTCTGGGCTTCTCTTGAGAGACAGAGGATTTATTATTTTTTTGCAAGTAGTGTCCTTAAAATGTGCTAGTTTTTTGGGGTTTTTTTTTCCCTTTTCACTACAGAACTTTAATAAATACAGGGAGACTATGTTGTTTAATGCAAGGTTTTGGTGTAACAAATCAGTGCATATTTGCACGGCATTCCCAAGTAAGATGCATATTTGGAAGGTAAGGAAATCCCGTGTTCTTATGTGCATAACCAGACCCTGAAACTCACTGCTGTGCAACATTATGGAGGTCATAATCTGGTGTGTTATAAATGTTATATGGAACACTATATGTAAGTAATGAGCAAACTCTCATTACTAAAAGTTGAGTAGAAAACCTGGTAAGAAATACAAACTCCAATACTTTAAAACATAAAGAAACCATTGAGAAAGAAGGAATTATATATTTAGGCCAGATATTCAGTTGACTACCTACTAAAATTATTCTTGTACTGCATCATCTGTTACCAGTAAGTCCAAAGCACATTCTTGGTTATACTTCTAATCCCTAAATGTCTGTTCATTCTTCTTCTCTGCCATTCTCAAAAACTGCACATTCACAGTGGCACAGGCCACGAGGCAGAATTATTTTTTTTTCTTTAACAATAATAATATAATTACTAAATGTATACATGGTATGTATCTCTTTTTGCTGTGACAGTTTGTTTCTGTGAAAAGGAAGTTAGCACTGCGAGGGGACAGTAGGAAAGGCAGAGTGTGTGTCAGGATAGCTCAGTGGAGAGAGCTCCACTGTGACCGAGACTGCTGCAGACTGCTCACTCTCAGCAACAGCAAAAGAAACAGCAGCAGCAGCAGCAGCAGAGAGAACAGTAAGAACTAATGGAAGGAGAAAATAAATTTTATAAATCCGGGGTTTAAAGTTGATGCTGTAGTCCTTAGGGACGAGCAGATGCATTGCTTAGACAGGAAAAACTTCAGTTAGATAAATATGGAAATGTGTATGGCAGAGTAATCTGAGCCTGGCAATGTGAACAATCACATCCTGTGCCATCCAGAAGTACCAGGATTTAGAGGTAGCTTTTTCCTTCTGCATTGCAAGAGTGATTCCTTTGTCAAAGATGGATAGCAATTGTTCAGTAGAATCTGTAACTATGCGTGCTTTCCTTTCCTTTGGCTTTCCACTAGGTCTGACCTCCAGCTCAGAGGAAGGAGGAGGTGACTGGGTACCTGTCATTCATCCAGTTATTGGCCTGGCACAGCCAACAAGAGGTCTAGCTTTAGTGACTGAACCCAATCTTCCAGCTAAAAGCTTTGCTCGTATTCCTGTTAATCTGTTGTACTGACTGTAGTGCCTTTTTTTCTTAAGATTTCCTTGGGTGCAGTTTATTCAGGTGGCTGCTGAGGTAGCAACCTGCAGCTGTTTCTGTCTTTGTGCCCATCTCGCTGTCTTTCTGAACTGCCAGCTGTTTTACATGTCATGCTCAACTCATACCACTTGTCACCCAAGTCACTGTAAAATTCTTTCCTTCCTTCCATTTCTGCTTAAGTGCTTTCCCTGATTACTGTCCAGTTCTCATCAGACTCCAATATCATAATAATTTTTTTTTTTTACTCTTCTGCCTTTTCACCAGCCATTTGGCATGAATGCCATGCCTTGGCCTTTCTCTTTTTTTGTGTCTCAATCACCACTTCAGCTCATTCAAGTACTTCCTAGCAGGGTTCTTCACATATGCTCTTTTTCCTGAATAAATTGTTGGGAAAAAAAGAAGTATATCAAAACATGTGAAAGGGGAACTTTCTGGACAAAAAAATTACTTTAGAGCCTACTTATCTTTCCATTTATTATACCTTGGGAATTCATTTCTAGTTCATGAGTCATTGGGCTGTGTAGCAGATGAAAAAAAAATCTCTGCTATAAAGAGCTCAGTGATGCCACCTTTGCACTAAAGTATTTTTTGCTCAAATGAGCTAGGACTAAGTTTGCAGGGTGTTTTGCTGACAAAAATGCATTTGGAACTGCCTTGTATCTGGCCAGTTGGTGAGTAAACAGGGAGGTCTGGAGGCCATATAACTGTCTCTGTGCTTGAACAATTAATCTTAACCTTTCAGCAGCTCCTCATCTTCTGGGAAGAAGGTGAAGCAGTCAGTAAGCAAGTTTCTCCACGCTTTGGACTCAAAAGCATATAGCTACAGCAGAGATAGTCCCATTGAAATACGAGGGCTTAGCTCACAGAGGAGAGGCCTCACCAGGTGGGATTGGTGGGACAGAGACTGTGATCAAGACTCCCTGTTAGGAGTCATGCCTGGGTGCTTTATAGGAGATTAAGCTAAACTGCGCTCATGCTTGCTGGTGATCTAGTAGGTGCATTGTTCCCTGGGAGCTGATATTGAAACAATATATTTAAATGTCTTAGCCAGTTTGGATTCAATGCTTATGTTAATTTCCCCTTGCTGTATCTTTGAAAAGAGGTGTCTTTCTTTCCTTCTGCAGTGTCTCGGATAAAGTTGTTTGCCACTGAATGGTAGTTGTACACAACCCAAAAGTGGCTGTAGTTTATTGTTAAGCAAAGGAATTTGTGATAAAGTTGTTTGCCACTGAATGGTAGTTGTACACAACCCAAAAGTGGCTGTAGTTTATTGTTAAGCAAAGGAATTTGTGATCAGACTCTTACTTGTTCAAGATGATGATTAGAGCTCTGTTATTAGTGGAATACAACCATTTTAGGATGTCCGGTGGTTTGACCCTTTGTAAGCATGCAGGCAGTATAAATTAAAAAATTAAACATGGTAGATATATGGGGAGCCATTTGGTGAAACCAAGGTATGGAAATACAGTTGCTTTCTTTGTAGTTTTAATGAGGTGTTGCCAGATATGATGATTGACTTCTATTCCAGATAATTTTGTCTGATTCTAGTATGCCCATTCATCAGGGTGCTTTTCAGCTGTGTGGGACAGTACAGTTATGTACAGGTGCAGAATACATGTAGAAAATATCTGTGCTGCTAAGTGCTGGAGATACAGTATTTTATATATATGTAAATACAATACATACATACAATATATGTACATACCATAAATACAGTAGTTAATTAAAAATGCTGCTGCAAAAATGCAGTAACTTGAAGACCCTGATTCTTACTGAGAATTTTGTTACAAGGTAACATAATGGAAATCATGTGTCCTCAGGAGATAACATAGTTTTGCTTTGATGGAAGTAGAGAAGTTGTATCAATGCTTAAAAAGAAATTCTCCTGTATATTTGCTATTTCATTGAACCTTTCTCTATTCTGTTTTTCTCTTTCTATATTTGGCATGGGAAGGCTGTTTTCCTACTGGAGCTCCAGCATACCAAACAGCTGAGTGTATGCATTTCCTTTTAATTTCCCTAAGCAGAAGGTTCATCAGTTTCATAAGATGTTACTGATCTCTACTTGTTGACAATGAAATAAACAGATATACCCTATTCACATATTTAATAAATGTGATTGGCATTGATAAAGGATGGGCCTATTTCCCTTGCCCTATGCAGATTTAAACACGGAAATAAGTGGCCCCAGGAGAATTACTCTGACAGAGAAGAAGCACTTTTTTCACTTTGATTTGTGCAACCTTATCTTGATTCCATCTTTTCTTTTGCTGGAAAATGAGGGAAGATAAAGGGAATGTGGACAAAGTCAGCTGCCACAGTTTTTCCCCAAGTGCTTTTGTCAGTTGCTCTCTTTTGCTGCTATAAATACTGCCAGGAAAGTGGTGAAGAAGGGCAGTGGCTACATTTGTGATCCTGCTGCTCTGAGTTGGGCAGTGCATCTGCAAGTGAAAATCTGGGCCAATCAGTGCAGTGCATTTTCCAGAATGTCATATATTTATGATGGATTATAGCCGGTCTTGCATGGGTAATGATATTTTGCAGTCAAGAATATAAATGCTTAAACTTAGGCTTTTGAATTTGTGTTCCAGCACCTAAAGATGTGGCCTGATTTTCAGGTTTTAAGCATCTTATAGCTCTTGACAATTTCAGAACTTCTGAGAATGAGGCCACTTTTGTACGTGCTTAAATGTAGATTTTGGAATGCTTAACTTTGGATATCTGTTTTTGAAAATCTTGGCCTATACTTGTCGAGAAAATATTAATCATAAAAAAATTCCCAGAAGACTGTCCTTGTGTAGGTACATGTGCAGATAAATGTGTGTGTGGATAAATACCTGGCACCATCGAAGACAGGCTTAGGAAGCTGGAGTTCTTCTTAGAGGAGTCATCCAGGTGACTTCACAATATCTGAAGGGGGCCTAAAGGAAGCTGGGGTAGGGTTTTTTACACAGGTGTGTAGCAAGAGGACAAGGGGAAATTTTTTCTATCTTCAAGAGGGGAGATTTAGGTTATACATTAGGAAAAAATTCTTTCCTATGGGGTGGTAAGCTGCTGGAACAGGTTTTCCAGGGAAGTTGTGTTTGCCCCCTTCCTGGAAATTTTCAGGGCCAGGCTGGATGGGGCCTTGAGCAACCTGGTCTAGTGGAAGGTGTCCCTGCCCATGCAGGGGGGTTGGAACTAGATGATCTTTAAGGTTCCTTCCAACCCAAACCATTCTATGATTCTATTGAACCTCATGAGCAGGTTCTCATTGCTAGTCACAGCCAGACTGTGCTGGGGGGTAGCTCAGTCCTCCCCAGCAGTGCCCTTCCCCAGCTTAATCAACAGCTACAATTCTGGGGCTGTTGTCAGTGGATGTGGGGTCATTTGTGTTTCTCTGCATTTTGTTATCAGTAATATTGTCAGTATGAATATGCTGTGCCTGTGGATAAATAATAACAGAATTAGGGCCAGGAAGTGGAAATGTCATTGTAGTAAATGCTCATTTATTTTTGCTTAACTATCACTGCTTTTATTAAGAATCTTGCTTGCAAAGTCTACTGAATATCCAGTGGTGTTGGTAAAGCTTCTACAACATCCATTTAATCTGAAATACTAACTACTGTGATTTTTTAAACTCAAGGGGCTGTCTGTAATCCCAGAAAATATATACAGTTTTTTTATCAAGGAAAAAGTAATTTGAGTCTAAGGTGTTCCTTGAATCCAAGGTGTTCTCTGATGGCCTGGCTCTACAAGTAGCTAGGTACCTCTTATGCCATAGGGGCAGCCTTTTTTTTCGTTCCCTCCATTCATAGCTTTACTTATACACCAGGCATTTTACCAGGTGTAGCTGTTCTTCTTTCTTACATAAGTGCGTATTAACAATGAATTAATAGAATCAACAGAGCTCTCATTAATATATATATATAATATATATACAGTATATGTGACTTTATATGTAGCAGAATGACCAGTAACAATGGTTTCTCTGACATGTTGTAATTATATCCCAAAGTAATGTAACCTGTACTCCAATATATATCCTTTGCTATTATTCCCCATGCTCTAAAATCTTTCCTACTCATTGTTGCTGGCCATTTGTTGCATTGTTGCTACAAATCTCTTATTTGATGAAGACAGAGAGGAATTAATGTCTGCATGTGTGTGCAGCTGTTTAGACTGAACTCTAAGTTTGTCTGCATCATCATTTTCACCTTTGATGGGAGGAGTGTCTTAGGTTTCTTCCATTTTCCTGAGGTTCTGACATGGCCTCCTCTTAAATCAAGCTTGAAGGGAAATTGATTGAAAATAAAACACCATTATGGGAAAACAATTTATTCTCTTCCCCTTGACAGAAGGCAGAGTTTTGTCTATACTGTGGAATAAATATTAGCTGGCTGTTTGCTTTAAGAAGTGGAAGCTACTCATTCCCCAATGATAGCTATGATCATTATTTGAAATGGGATTTTTCTCCTCCTCTGTACAGGCTTTTCATGTCAGGAATGTATAGTAAGCATAAAATACCCCATGCCCCACTGAGTGCACACCTATTTTTTTTCTCCTGTATGTGAACACATACAAATGAACCCCCATGTATGTACAAGTCTACTTAGGGGAAAATATTTTCTGGACAATTTTTTACTGCATGATTCCTCTATATTTGTCTATAACTTATACATCAGTCTCTGCTGCAATATGATGTCTGAAGAAATGTGGACTTAGCTGTTGGTATCTTTCAGTGCTCACTCCTTCCTTTGGTTCCTGGGGTGATCCTCTTTGGGTAAATGAGGCCCAGTACTGTTACAGTTCCTCAAACATGATTGTATTTAACTCTCTGGGGTTTTTGCTCGAAGTTTTATAAAGGTAGGACCTTGTGATGAGGCTGTTGTTTGCTGTAGAAGACTTGCTCCATCAAAAGCCAGCTCTGGAAATACACTTCTATTGAAAGCAGTGCTCCGGGTTCTCAGCCATACTCAGGTCAAGGCTGGCAGCCATGGCAGCTTTGTATTTTATCAGTGATTCCCTGGCTTTTCATAAAGGGCTTTGGAGGACAAATGCTACCACAACTAGTGCTTGACAAAACAATTATGAAAAGATTGCACTTCTTTATAGTATTGCCAATAAAAGCCCATTGTGCTGAGGTCAAGAGCCTTAGAAAGGAGATCACAAAATGAGAAAAGTGGCAATGTGGGAACAGGTAGGTGACCTGGTGGGTCCTGTCTCCCAGGGGCAGGAGAAGTGAAGGGACCTGGGGAGATTGACTGTAGATGGTGGGGCTGAGGAGTGTGACAAGGGCAGAGTGGTCCCAAGGAGGAGCTTGGAGGGTGGCAGCAAGGCTTCTCTGTCAGGTTCAGGAGGATAAAATTCAGAGTGCCAGTCTGAGAAGCCAGGCATCCTTTATCAAGACAGGCTAATAATTTGCCTTCACACATGAGACAGATATGCTAAAGGGAACTTGGAAATACTTGGTGTTTAGGGAGGAAGCATTAGCAATATCATCCTCCTCTTACCATGGGAAAGTTCGGGGGGGACTCAGGGCCAAAACAGAGCTCAGAGTGCTGAACATACCTGTATGAACAGTTCTGCAATTCCTGTGCATTATCCCTGTAATGTTTTCCTCCCTCTCTTCATCTCATCAGTGACTCTGTTTGTGGGCTGTGTGTCCTGGAGTGTTTCTGCTAGGTAGCTCTGTTGTAATTCTCCTGTTTGCAGACTATCATTGGTAATTTCTATGCAAATTTGCTCAAGGTAGCAATTTAGCAGCTTTCTGTTGACAAATGAAGGAACATCTTAATAGCAGAGAGGCTCCTTAAGTCTCTTTGGAGGGAGCTGAAGTGGCATCTTGAAGGTCATGGGAAACTCCAGTTACTGTGATGTGGCTAAGGGGAGCCCTCTCTGGCATCGCCTGCTCGACTTCCTGTTGCTGTTTCTCAATGAGGTCTCCCCTATGCCAGCTTTGCAAGATGGTCCACTAGGCTGAGCCTTGCAGTGTGCCATGGTGCTTTAAAATAATGATGAACTTCAACTGGAGTCAGGGAGTGATACTGGTGGAGTTTGAACTTTTTATTTTCTAAATTAGTTCAGGGAGAAATGCTGGCAGGTTTCATATAAAAAGGGGGTTTCAGTAAAAGGAGAACCATTTCACCCATAACTTTAAGCTCTGAATCTCCTTAGATTCATAATTTCTCTAAAGTTTGTATCTCACCTGGCAATAGCATGCATATCCTTGTCTCCTGTTTTATTTTGGAGCTAAAAGTTTGTTGTTTTTTTTTTTTTATTTGCTCCATGAGACTTTGGTTTGGTTTTGCCTTCCTTGACAGGTGTGTACCTTTGTGTTCCTTGACTGGTACCTTCTGGAGCAGTAGAAAAGTAATAGTGAGACAAATATCATTGGAGGACAGTTGGGCATAGACACTGGAAGAAGTGAAACAAAGTGAGTTGTGTCTGAGGAAAACATCAGGAAACCAACAAATAGGCAAGGCTTCATGTGCAGATCTGAATGGCTGCTTCCCATGTTTGCAAGTTTATGCAGACCACATTGCATAGCTTGTGTCTTGACTCCTGCACAAACAGCAGAGCTTCTCTCTCAGTGTCTCGGACGTGGTGTAGTAACATAATGTAGCTTGTTTAGCTTAGCCTAAATCCCGTGAGTTCCATAGATGGTGACTGTCTGAAACCTTATTTATTGCAGTCTGTTGTGATCTGGTTGAAGTTATAGAGGTCTCTACAGTAGACTAAGGACTGAGTAAGCCTAGAGGTCAAGAAGAGGTAAAGAAAAAAATATACTTAAAATGTGTTGGAAGTTGGAAGTTTATAAATTGGATCTGATTTTTTTTCCCTTTTTTCTTCTTTGTCTCAACGTGGTTGACTTTTTGCAGTTTTGCCTTCCTGGAAGACACCTACTAGTCTTTAAGACACTACCACAGCTTATAGTAAATTTCCTAGAAAATTAGTTTGCATTTTTCCTTTCCCAATGCCAAAATCATTAAACAGCAGGTGAGAAAACAACTTATCTTTATGAAGACTCTTGGGACCCAGTCGAACCCTTGGGTGTCTGTGTGCAACATCCTTTTTGCTTCTTCAGCCACCACATATAAAGGAAATATGGTCAAATGCATATAAGTGGACAGAAATTGGGACAGGAAATGACAAAGAATTTTTATGTTAAATTACTATTTGCTTATCAGGTCCTCTTTTGGTTGGTCACAAACCCCTCTCAGCATCCAGATCCCAATGTAGTACATTGTCTGAATGTGTATGACAGCATGATTTATGCCTTTAGAAACTACCAGTCAAATATGAGAAAACAGTAACAGTAAAACAAACAGAAAAAAGGAATGAGAAAAACTGGTAAGTACAGATTTAAGCAACATGAAAAAAGTTCCAAAGGAGTTGTGATAATTTGTTATGTGCTTTGTAAAACAAGATAGTGGATCTGAATGTTGTGCAGACCCCTAAACAGGCGTGCAGATTAAATAGGAACATTTTGTAACCAACAAGTAAAAGTAACAAGAACATTCATATACTGAAAAGTTTGGAAAACTCCCAACATTTTCCCCTCCGTGAAACTTCTTTTACCCCAAGTGATCCAACCAGCAAAGCCAGTGTCCAGTGTCTCTACCCAGTATTCTTACTAATAAGCTGCCAAAATGCAGCCACAGCCTCAATTTTCCAGTGATGCTAATGTGGCACAGTGCTTTTGGGATATCTTTAACTTAATTAACTTTAAAAAAAAAAACAACAAAAAAACAAAAAAACAAATGTCTGTATTCTATTGCAGTGTAAAGCAAATAGGCAAAAGAATATTTAACCAGTTAAAGTGTTCATGCGGAGGTATTTTTAAACTGATAATGTAACAAAGAGAAAAAATAATCAGTTGAATTATCAATTCACCTCTTTCGACACATGTTCATTCATGCCAGAGTCCATAAAAGTGCAAACACATAAGTCAACTGAGCAAATATTTTGTTGGAGATCTAGGGTCTGGCTAGGAGGAAACTGGAAGTGAACTACGCTGGAGAGCTGTAACTGCAGATGAAGGATGCAAGTAAAGTAAAGCAGAAAGAGAAAACTGGGAGAAAAAAAAAACCAACATGGGAAAAGCTTGGGTGTTAGATAAATAAAGCCACAAGGAAAAAAAAGAGATAAAGACCAGGACTAAGCAGTACCAGCGTTATGTGCCACATAATTATTCCTTTCAACTACAGCAATAGCAGCCATGAGCATTCCAGGATGCAGATGGTTGCAAGAGGTAGCACACTGAGGATGTATTACAGAGCAGCCCCACTGCTGCCTTTGCCTGTACCAGAAAGGATAAGAATTGGGTGCTGAGGTGCCATGTGCTAGCTGGACTGCAGGTTTCTACCACTGAATGTTTTGTGGCAGCTGAGCAGCCTGGTTTTCACAGCAGCTCTGAAGGGGGAGGCTGGTTTGTGAGGGGTGGTGCCCCTTTCCATTGACATTTATCTTCCCATGAAGGATCAGAGATGTTGTCACTCCAGTATTCTCATGGAATGGGAAGGGTCAAGGGTGGTGTTCACAATCTTTTCTGCTGACTTGGCATTACTGATCTACTTTATTTTGCCTTTCAAAATTCAGTTCTGGCAGTTCTTCTGAGAAACTGAGAGCTAGTTGTAGCAGGGGGAGGCAAGGAGTGTAAGTAAATTTTTTCTGCAGCTATGTTTAGCTATGTTTCACAGAAGTTTGCCTTTGGAGGAAAAAGCCCATGTAATTTTTTCTTCAACTTTCAAAAAATTCTTTCTTTGGCAGCTGCCCTTTTTGCACTTCACTCCTGTTCCAACTTCTTGGTTTTCCTTCCTGTCTCCTTTTTTTGCTTCTATATTTCTTCAATTTTTTTACCTTCATTTTTTTTCTTCTTCAATATATTGCTCTTTTCTGCTTCCACTTCCATCCTCCCCCAATATATGCAGTAGGTAATATTTTTAACATTTCTCAGCACTCACTGCCTGGACTGTGAAGATTGAGGATTTGCTGGCAATAGGTAATCATGTACTAAATTGCAAGTCAGCCTGTAGGTAGCTGTTGTGTTGATGAAACTTGGGTCTGGCACAGGTTGATTAGTAAGAAACAGTCCTTTTCTCTAACAGAATTAAGATATTTATTCTAACAGAACATTCTTCAAAGAGCATCAGTCAAAGGGTGAAACCTAGGCTGGTCTGTAGTATCTCCCAGATCCTCAGTGTCCCTGGCGGTGAATGGTAGTCTTTCTTTTTATCAGGACCTGGCTAGCTGTTTATTTAAACATTGTGGTAGAAAGGCTGAAAACTTCACAAAGAAGTTGTATGGAAAGTGACTCAGAAAGGGATAGCAAATGGACCTGGAGATAAGCAAAAATATTGCACATATTTCAGGGAATGGAAAAAAGGTTATGGTTGATTTTCCAAATTCTTTTCCTGGCTCTGCTGTTCATATGTTGTGCTTCAGTTCTACTACCTGTGCAATTCAATTTTTTTTTTTTCCATGTAAGGCTTTTCAAGCACTTTTGGGGCTCTTGAGGGAAAAGCTGAACTGTGAAAAGGAGTTTTTATCTCCATCGACTTACCAATCAAATGGCTTTCGCTTCTTTCCACTCACTTCCCAGTGAAGTGAAGTGTCTCCCTTTAGGTTAGGGAGCATCCTTAATTTGGAGTTTGACCCCTTGCAAAGCACACATCAAGGGTCGTTTCTTCCACAAACAGCACAGCTTCTGTCAATTCCAGGTATAGTTTTGTCTGAACTTCTGTTCAGGTATTGCTGTTCTGATCAGTAGAAAGACCTGCCATATCTACTAAAACTGAAACCTTAGAAATTGGGAAGGGAGATGTCAGTTTTTAAACCGTTAGATTTACCTTTGCTACCTGATGCGTTAGTAGATGCAGGCTAACCTTGTACATATATTAGGCCTTTTCAGTCAGCAGCTCTATATCACAGTGAGCCTCTTTATTTTTTCTTCTTTTTATCTTTTTCATTGTCCTAAACAAAGATCTCTACTCCCATCAAGCTTTGTTTGATTTTATTGTCTTTGAGTCTCTGTATCCATTAAGTTGAGCAGAGCCACAAGAGACAGAAGTGATGAAGATAGCATACAATGGTGCATAGAGTTTATATAAGAGAGGGTGGAAAGCCTCTTGAATATTTAATTTCATCCACCTCCTGACTGTGCTGTGAAGATGAGTCTATCATGAAGTACATAGGGTACCAGACATCCAAGAAGGGGAGAGCTGATGCTGGCAGTTGCAGTACCCTCTCTCATACATGCCCAGACCGACTCCAAGCTCCCCATGATGGGGCTGTGCTCCTGATTATGGCTCATGTGCAAGGTGGCTGTGGCAGCACATCACATGTTCCTGGCAGTCTCTGCTGACCTCCTTGTCAACCTGCTGCTTGGCACCCTCATTGCCTTCCTTAAAAACAAATCCCTCAGTCAAAAATTGTCTTTATTTGAGAAAGAGGATCTTTGTAAAGTTATAGAAAGGCATGAGAATACAACTTTGCTTTGTTTTGCTACTACAAGAAACCTGCTATTGTTTTATAATACTTTCAACATTCTTCAGAGCTATTCAAATTGGTTTAGATAATTGGTTTAGATGCTTGAGAAAAATCTTTTGTTTCTTTAATAATTTTAAGAAAGAAAGAAAATGAACTAACCTGTTTTCAATAAGTCTTGCTGTTCAGTACTGGCTTTCCTCTAGATAGTATTTTATGCTTTATTTCAGTATCAAGTTATGAAATTTCTATTCAAACCAGCTGTAAGTGCTTACATAGAACAACCTCACTGGCATGTAGTTGAGGTTGGCCTCTTTTGAGAACATCCAAACCATCCACCACCAATCTGGTTTCTTACCTCTGCAGGACAGAGTATTGTATGGTGTTATAATCCAGCAATGCTTAATGCTTCTTTGTTGCACTTACTGTGAAAATTCACATTATATTTCACTAAAATAATTGACCTCTTTATTACTAAATTTGGAAATTGTGATTCTCATAGGGATTCTTTCATCAGGTTTTTGCACCTGATTGTTTTGACCTAGGTATTTGAATTCTGGCAAAACTCCAAATGTGGGATTAGAGTACCCATTGGGATGTTGTACATGTCAAGTGCAGTGGGAAGATGGTGCTGAGACTGCCACAAGGATAACAGAGCTTTGCAAGTAATGTAACAGAATTTTTATGAAGAAAGCTTATTCTTCATTCTCATTGTTTGTGTCCAGTGCAAGCTATTTCTACTCAATACTGGAATGACTCTGAACCTATGGAAAAATCTCAACCCTGCATGTCCCTCCCCTCAGCAATGATGCAAGTCCTTCAGCTCCCTACCCCTAGTCCCACCACATATACGGTCTCACAGGTGTCCATACTAAAGGCTGTAAATTTTCTTTTGTCCTTCCTTTAAGCTGTGTCAAGATTTATTAATTTCTCAGAGGGAAGGATATATGCCCTGTCTTAGCATCCAAGAAAAGACATAAAGACTAACTTATTTGTAATATGGACTAAATGAGATCTGAAGGGGTTGGCACACAGTCTCATATTTTGCTCTCTGTCTTCCACCCTCATTTGCTTTATATATAAAATAAAAAATGTCAGCTGACTCAGAGACAAACTGGGATGGGCATTTCTTGTGTCTCTATAAAAGCTGCCTTGATTATTCATCAGGGCACTCTGAGTGCAGGAAAAGAAGTGGTGCCATGTCACTCATATGTAAGCACCTAGACTTTCTCTTTGAAGTTAGCATTGAATCAAAGTCCCCATCAGCCCTGGAGCTTACAGTCAGCTCTTAACCATAAAAAAATATTTTTAAAAAGTAGCATATATTGATGACAAGAAGGAGAGGGTGAGCACTGTATTGGCAAATGAGGGAGGATTTGAGGAGTACAGGAGGTAGGGTTGCTAGGTTCCCCAGGGACATAGGAAGTGTGTTGCCTTGATTTTTAGCTTATTTCTTCTGACATTACAGCACTGGGTTTTTTGTATTTATTACTTCCAGTTCAAAATAAAAATGAAAAAAGGACTCAGAAGGAACAGATTCTATTACTATAGATGGCTAGAATGGTACTTATCCTATCTATTTCGTTTCTGACTTCTGTCAGCTTAAACCATTTCTTGTCTATTTTCGCCTTAAAAAATTAAGTCCTCTATGGCAAAGTCAGGGCACAGCCACACCCTATCAAATTTAGTGTTGCAAAAGCTCTCCATCAGTCAGCCATCCAAATGTCATTCTGCAAACATTGTGACACTACAGCTTGTCCATGGCAGCAGAATGCTGTTATCCATTCACTAAATTATATAGTATAGCACCTCTCTTTCTGGCACAGTAATAGCATAACCAACCTTTAGTTATCAAGGTTGATTCCAACAAATTTTTTGGCCATCTCCATAGTTATCATTATTTTTCACACTGTAAACAGAGAACTTGACAATTATTAGCTATTAGATGATGGAGAATTTTTAGTGTCAGAGCTTTGGAAAGAACAGGAAGCTACTCATAAATGTATATAGCATGCAAAATTGGAAAAAGAAGTGGTGGTGATTGCCAGTAATGAAGGTGCTGAACCTGCTTAAAAATTACTGAGTGTTCTTTAATGTGACTTTTCTTTTCTTGTGAAAAACAATAATGAATTTGTCAGTATGGTATCACTACTTGAGGCTTTAAAAATATCACTCTTGGATATTAAAATTTGTTGCTTAATGAAAAAAAGCAATTTGTAAATATTTTTTTAAGTAAAATATTGATGTGACTACCACTATATGTGAGGTCAGATTGCTTCTTTCTGGTAGATATTTGTAAAAAAATTGTTCTGTTTTGTAGGTTTCATAGACTTTACTGTAAGCATGTAATCATGCAATCATGCAGTCATCTACCTTAGAAAGCATTTGCTACTTATCACTCCCTCATTTAAAAACTTTTATTCCTCTAGTCAAAAACTGAAAACAATACTGTGCTACCACTCACATGCTGTGAATATGAAATAATTGAAATGAGCAGCTCGCAAGTGTTCTGTAGGTGGAAATTTGTTCAAATGAAGTATTTGGTAGATGTTCCTGTATAACAAATCCATTCACAGAAATATGGTTCAGTCCATGAAGAATAAAAATGGGCCAAACTTGCATGGATTTTTGTTTTCAGTGAAATATTTACCTAGCCATAGCAATTAGTCTTTAATATTTTATACATAGTACTGATGATAAAAGGCTTAGCAAAAGTAAATTAGAAACACTGCCTTCAGCAGAGAGTGGGCAACCTGTGATGGTCATAAGAAAGAATGGGTGAAAAAGCAGAGCCATGCTGTTTGTGTATTTCCACGTGTACATAAGAAACTTGTAGTCTGTACTAGGAAGAAACCCTCTGGCTGCATCATTTGTATTGCAAGAAAAGAGTTGAGGTATGACATTGCAATGCAGTTTTTTAACCCTTCTTCAAAAAGACTGGGAAGGCCAGAGTTTGAAAGTTGGTTATGGTGAATACACAGCTCCCTTTGGCAACGTTTGCTGTCTGCCTACACACCCACAATGGGAATATACCCCAAACCCCTTGAATCTGAATTTGGTAGCAAGGATTCAGAAGCTAAGAGGCTCATCCTTACTACAGATGAATCAGGATGGCTCAAAAGACTTGTCATCAAAATCTGTTCCACTGGATTTCCAGTGCTTCCTAGTCCCACTTAGTCTTTATACATGTAAAGGGTTATGTCCATAGTGCTTTTTTGTTTAAAAAAAGTGAAGAGAAATTGCAGAGATAGTTGCAAAAAATAATGCTGTTTACAAGGGGTTTACCAAATATTTTTTTTCTACCTTGTGGATTTCTGTTTTATTTGATTTGGCAGATTATTCTTTTAATTGTTCCAAACATGGCACCTGTTCTAGGTTTTTAAAATCCATTCTTTTTTGCAACTTTTCAAAGGTAAGCGGAAATGAAAAGCAAACCCCTTTTTTTTCTTATGACTTCACAAAATTGTTTTTGGTTCAGATTGTACTTTGAATGTCTGCTACTGCAGCAATGGTAACTTTATAAGCTGAGAGCTGGAAGGGTCTGGGGTGGGATGGTTTTCCAAAAGAAAATTGGCAGGAAACCTGTTTTCTTAAAGCTGAAGCTATATTTATTGAGGATAAAAACCAACCAGTCTCATAGCTGAGAAGACAGCTTTGGCTTGTGAACTTGATGTAAAGCCTCACCTGTTGTCTCAGTGCATCTTTTATTTAGAAATGTAATGACTGTAATTGTTTCTGTAACTGATAAATTTTCTGAAGAAAAAAGGTGTAACAGTGTTCAGATCATAGAATCATAGAGTGATTTGGGTTGGAAGAGACCTTAAAGATCACCCCCCTGCACGGACAGGGACACCTCCCACTGGAGCAGATCGCTCAAAGCACCACACAACGTGGCCTTGATCACTTCCAGGCACCCACAACTTCCCCAGGAGATCTGTAACTGGATGAATGATATTCATGAAGAAGTCTAGTAGGACCAGTCTTGCATTCTGGGAAATAAGCTGTTGTGGATAAAACTTTGAGGGGTGCCTCTTTCCGATTTCTCTCATGTATTAGTGCTGTGATTTCTTTTATTTTGGTACTGGGATTTGTGTCCAGTATATGGATCTGAGAATGGGCATTTTCTGTCAGCACCTGAGATTTTGACTCATGCCATACCCAATTCTTCTTTCATTATCTTGTACTAATTCTAGTGAATTTAATAGGAGTGATAGAAGAATAATTGTGAGATGGGAAGAACAAAGTTTTCCACCCTCCAGGAAAAAAAAAAAAGGGAGGGGGGGGAGAAATTACTTCATGAAGCAGTGCTTGGCATTAATACTTAAACAGATGGCTGTGATGACAGGGCTGCAGGCACCAGCAAGTCAAGGTAGAGCGGACAGAGAATATTTGTTTTGTACATGTGCATGGTAAGTGGGAGCAGTCGGATCGCTTGTTCTTTTTACAACATGAGTCATGACAAAATTACTTCAGCTTTCAGGAATTTGAAAGAGAATGAGGGGAAGAAAACACTTGGCATATGCAATTTAATGCTTTTAACTGGAGAAAGAGAGCTAAGCTAACACTCAAGTGTTTCACGTGTTGCAAGCAGGCGTTAATATACCCAGAGGATAGTTAAAGATTCCTTGGAGAAACCTCACAGCCACCTCATTCTCGCCTCATCATGACAGCCTCACTTCCCACAGTTTAAAAAAAAATAAAATGAAAAAAAGACATCCTGACTTGCCAGTAAGGTGAGAGATCTGTGGATCATTTTTCAGTTCTATTCTCAATAGCTGTGCTTCTGTGCCTTCTCTTCAGCTGGGCCTTCAGAGGTTTTACATTATCTATCTAATGATTTTCTCTGTGTAGTGAGTCCTCAGGTACATTTTTTTTTTCAGGTCAGAAGAAGTCCAGAGTGAGTTACCAATTGTTGGCATCAAAAAAACAGACCTCCTAATACAGCATAAGGGTATTGGATATAAATCTGGTCCTGTTCTTCCACAACTGAAAGTCTGTTTCTACTGGAGCTGAAGCAGACTCTCTGCTCAGCCTGCAAACTCTAGGCATATGAGCAGTGCTGGCTGCTAGAGCAGCTCTGATTCCATCCTTCAGCAATACAGGCAGGTATATCCAGTCTCCCATAAGCAAGTCAATTACAAATTCAACATATAAAAAAAAATAAATTAAAAAATAAAGAAATTTAGTTGCTGTTCTGCTGACAGTATTAGGTTACAGAAGTAAGAGATGGGAAAGCCCTGCCATATTCCATTTGGTCTGTTTGCCTAAGCACAAAGCAGAATTATTCCCCGGCAGTATAACCTGTAGGTTTTTTCTGCTATGTATAAAGGTAGTTTTTATTACATATTTATTACTGCAATGCCACTGGGATTTTCATATTACCATTCCAGCTAATGAAGTGGCACAGCTTTGCCTCAAGGTCTGATCTAGGCAGCTTCTTGGGCTCTTGACTGTTTTCTTGCAAGCCAGTCATCACTGGCTAAATTTGCTGTCCCAAAGGGTTTACTCCTGGTCTCAAAAAAGCTGAAGGTAAGAATTATGTGAACAAGAGGAGACAAAGGATGAATGAGAGTGAAATAGTTTATATGCTGGAAAATATAATACAAAAGGTGACTGCTAAGAAATCTTATGGGCAACCAATTATATAGTTCATTGGCAACCAATTAGTCAGTGTTGTGAATACCTCAAATTCTTTTAAATCATGGAGTGCTTGTTAGATTGAATCTGTGGACAGATTACTGAGCCTTAATCATCAGGAATTCCTAGGTATATTTGGCTGTGAGTCATGGCAAGCAGGGCAGTTCTGGATTGATCTGAAGTTCTGAATCTTTGCCTGTATACCACAAGAAACTGTCCCTGCTATGCATATTGCTGATGCTTCAGTGACACAGTTGATCCAGCTTTGGGAAATCTCAGATGAAAACCACAAAAACTGAACCACATGGAACCAATAAATTTATTTTGCTTTCTCAGATTTGCTCAAAGGATTTTGGTGTGTACCAGTAGACTTCGTGCTGGATCTTAGGCTGTCTGTTTATGCATCTTTGATTACATGCTGGATCAGGTATCTTCAACCCCAGCTGAAATGACAATGTCCCTAAATGCTATATTGTATTCTCTGGCTAACTTAACAGAGGTACAGCTCTGGGCCTATCCCTGATCTATATCAAATTAACACTGTTAGAAAGGGTGGATGTCTGTACTAATGACTGAGCAACTGTGCCCTGTGTCAGAGAATGTTTGGAGACAGCCAGTAGGATGTGGTATGACAGAAATGGATTAAGGATTATTTAAAAGGTTCAGCTCTGTTATGATTTTGTCTGTCTTGCTTTGTCCCTTGTCTCTGCAATACCCGTCATGAATTTTGTCCTCTATATCAAGGACATTATGTCCATCATAACCATGTGCTTCCAGAAATACGAGTGGGCTGCATCCAGTTCAGCTCCTGCAGATTTTCAGAGCTTGCCCAGTGGTCTCAGAACACCTTTATGTAATATCCTTGCTTTCGTGTGTTGAAGGAGACTAAGTAGAATGTGCAAAGTATACCTCTGATGAAAGCAGAAATGGGGAATTTCTTTTGTTGCTTTTGGGAAGCATCAGGTATTTTTGGTATTACTGTAAATTGGCTCAGCTCAAGGCTTACGTTCAAGTTTCAAATACGTTTTTACACCACTGAAGTCACCTATTAACCTACTAAACTAGGTTGGCATTAGTCTTTAAAAGGTTTATTGGAAAAGAGTAGGTGTGGATCTGAACTCGGCTTTTCTGTTGTGTTTAAAGCTGTCTTTTAGTGTCAGAGTCTCAAATGGTGCTGGAAGATGTGCTCTTTCATCACAAGCCTTTATTCTGTGCCTTTAGTCTGTAGTAGAGGTTCCTGTTGGACTCAGTTATGAGAGGTCTTATTATGGAGTAAATCTTAAGGAGGCAGCTTCACTATTATCTCCCTTGTCATATATCTGTGAGACACGGTGATATGCTGACCTCTGATGGACCATTTATTGGGGATTTTGTCTGGAAGTTTGAGAGCAAAATCTGAATTATTTTCCTTGTAATAAAAGTTGCTTCATGGTGTCCATTATAGCTGTAAATAAAGGTTTAAAAGCATATGGTAGGCATTGGAATGCTATTTCTGAGTTGAAATGTGACAAATTCTTAGATCCAGAGGTTCTTTTTCTCTGTCCACTGAAGTTCCTGTTTTGTTATCTCTCTCTCCTCTTTTGAGCTTTGTGAGTTCACTTCCACTATTAACCGTTCTCTTAGCAACATTTCCCTGTCTCTGTGCTGCTTCACATCTAGCTGATCTTCTGCTCACTCTTTTTCAGGACTCCTCTTTTTCTCTTGACTTCTACTGTTGCCTATTGCTACAGTAGCTGAGCCAGTTTTCTCTTCAAGAATAGAGGGAATAGCTTGTGTAAGCATGTGAAACTCAGAAGACTAAGAATTATTTTTGCCAGAGTTCCCTTCCCCCACTCTTAAAATGCCAGAAGTTTCATACATGGTTACACAAGGCAGGGAAAGGCTTGGGGAGAATGAATTCTGAAGGATGAGGGAAACAGGAGCAGAAGAGAACAGGCTTTCTTCTTCCTCACCTATGAAGCTTTCCTGTAGAAGTGCAGTGACACACCTCCACAGGACTGAACAGACCAAAAGCAGAGAAATCTCCAATAAAATCCTGGGTTTCCTCTGTCTCCTTTTCCACCCTGCAATACACAAGGCTTTGCTCTAGGCAAGATTTGTGGAGTTTTCTTGTTTTCTGAAGGAGTGAAAGGGATGCTTTGCATTTTGAGTATCATTCTAGCTATAACAGAAGTGCTTTCTGAGGCAAACACCATCAAGTTTCTTTCAGTTCTCAAAAGTTTGTTCTCCCTTCCCCTCTGTGCCCTCCCTCAGTCACTGTGCATGAAGCCTCTGGCACCCTTGAGGGAGGAAATCATCCTGGAAAGGGAACTCTGGGTCTTGTGTGCATTTAAAGCTGTTCCCTGAAGTCCTGAATAGAGTGTTGGCTATGGTCCCAGCTGGAGATGAGAGCACAGTAAATTCAGTCTGGGAAAAATCCACTACACAAGGGGAGATAGCATAGTTTGCTTGCAGCCTTTTCTTCCTTTTGCTGCTGTGATGCAAAGGGAACAGTAACAAGTCCTCAGAGGACCAACATCCTGGGATGAATCTAGAATTCACCTCTTCTCCTTTGCTTACTTTCCCTTCTCTCCTCCTCCCATTTCCTTCTATTATTTAATTTTCGAAACAAATGTCCCCCGGTGTGCACTGTGTAAATATTGTCACTGAATTACTGTCTGTTTGCTTAGCTCATTAGAGAAAGCCATGATAAGCTTTTTAATTACAAAATTAGCTTCACCAAATCAATTTCTTTCATTTAATGAACTGAAGAAAACTGCAAATGGGAGGGGTAGCATTCCCTTTTCCCCCGAAGCATAAATTCACTACCTTCAACCTCAAGTTCCTGCATAAAGTCAAGGTAGCCAAGAAATAAATTTTCTAACTTAAAAAAAAAAAAAAAAAGTTAGTTGAAGAGTATCTTCAACCTCTCTTTGTTTTCTCTCTTGTGTAGCTAATCCTTTTGGGGACTTGATTTGTTCTTTTCTCTTTTGCATTTTACTCCATGTATTTATTTTATCTTTACCTTAGAGCAGCAGTCACAAAACTGGATGTGCTTGAAAGCAAAAGCATTCATTTAGTGAATGCAACTTCTTGGTGAAACTTTGCTTCTTTATGAAAGGACAGCATCAAGAGAAGGAAGCTTCTTCAGCAATTCCAAAGGAAAATGGTTGGATGGAAAGAGATTATTAGTGGCTTTACAAGCAGTTCATGTCAAAAGAATTGAAGTTCAGAAAGGAAGGATGAAAGAAAAATCAATTGAATTGCTCAGTGACCTGATGGATATGTTTGAATACCATAGTTTTGCTGTAAGACCTTGAATTGAATAGAGTAAAATGTCACAAGCAGGAGAGCCTGGATGGCCCTTGGGCATCTACCAGTAAACTATGGTAGATGTAGGTGTATTGAACATTAACTTTCTCAGTTATGGACCCTATTCCAGTGCACATGGTTATCACTTTTGTCAGCGAAATGGCAGAATGGATGCAGTGTCTGCATTTTCACTACTAATTCACAATATAACAACTCAGATGGAGCTATCAGAGAAGATGAGTTTGTGCTAAGATGCTGATTAGAACCGTGACCTGAAGAAAGTAAGGCAAACTTCCCATTTTGTCAATTTACTTTTGAGGGCTGTCCCCACCAGTGAAGTGATGGGATAGAGAGATATGTATAGTGCCATCTTAAACTGCTTGAGTTAAATTTGCCAAAGTTTATCCATGTGCATTTTTGTGTAAGGTTTCATACTATTCTTGTTTTAGTGTATTGTCATTAATGTCTCAGAAACTTTGGGACAGAGTTGGATAGAAACTCTGGTGGGTTTTGTGATCCCCAGGTTCTGCTTTGAACCTAGAAGTATTTATATATTCCTGCTAATATGATCAGAAGTGAACTAAATCACATAGATAGCACTTAACTTGTCACCTGTACACTTCAGTGTCAATGATTTGCAGAACCGTGTGGGGACAACCCACACCTCTCATAGCCTCCTCATTGTCACCCATCTCTCTGTGGGCTCTGTCAGCTCTGCCACTGGGACAGATTTTTATAACTATTCTGGTGACTTTAACCTTATTATCTCATCCCTTCTCAGTTTGCCACCTTCAGCAATACAGGCAGAGTTTGGAAATACTTAGTACTGTAGAACTGAAAAGAAGAAAACTCCAAACAGTATTTTAAATCCTTAAAAGAGTCACGTTGAGCTCAGATGAAAACTACAGCCAATCCTTTTTCATCCAAATCAACACACCAATTTCTTTCCACTGTATTGTTTAGATGAGAGAGCACAAGGGCAACCAGAGGGCTCAAAGGGAAGAGGAAGACATAAAGCCAAGTGTTCAAAGCTTCTGGAAGGGTTTCTATGACATATATTGAAACTCTTTTCACCAGGCCACTGAAATAATGTGTGGCCACAGGAAACTGGCTGTGCTTGTTACTGTGCATCAGCGCTGTTCCCTACAGCTGGCAGTGTTTCATCAGGAATATTAGAAAAGATAAGCCAGATTCTCTCCTGATTACCATTGGATTTTACTTGTTCTTAAGCATAAGGATCCAAGTTCTGAAGCATTTAGCTGTTCTTTTTATAATACAAAGTTGATATGTATGTAGTGTATTTATTTATAATGAAATTCAGTTGCCATAATTCTAATTTCTGGCTGGCAAAAATGATGCAGCATGGAATTAATGCAGAAGAAGACATGGTTATGATTGCTCTCAGCTTCTTACTTCTAATTGCAAGGGTAGATTTTTTGAAAGTATGAATTCAGCTGTTACAGCAATCAAAGCAGCTTCTTGGAGACTGAAGGGCAGCAGTCAGCCATTTCTGCCTTCCACTCTCAGCCTGTGCTAAGCATAGCTCATCTGCTGCTCACAATAGAACTAGAGTGCATTTGCCAAGCAAATCCATGTGCTGCAGATGAACAGGTGTCCCTTATGTCAGATTAGAAAACATCCTAGAGCTGCAAGGCCCATGGCCTCCTGGGGAGCAATATTAAAAGAAAATCTAATCTTCTGTATTTAAGCAGTAATAAGAATCCTCAGTGAAGCAGAACCCTGTTTTGTGCCTTTCTCTTGCTACCTGCTGTTTTGCATAATGATTATGCCTACTCAGATGATGCACCCAGGGCTTCTTATTACAGTAGTCTGGCTACTCTGTGGTGAAAGCAGGGTGGATTCTTACTTTCATCCCTTGCTTTATTATGCTCCCCTGTAATCTAGTGATCAGAGGTGAACAAGGAATTAAGGGCATTTATTCTCTGGAACTGAGTTGAATACTCATTGGTTTTAAGTGCTATGGACACTTTAGTAGCAAAACATAGTTGTGAGAAGCATGTGAAGGTTGATGAATACCCATTACTATGTAGTATTGCTTGATATATGCAGGTTGCAAACCTGTGCTTTGTGTTTCACAAATAACCAGAACCAGACAAGTTAATGAGATCCAACTGAACCCATGCTTCTAGATCAACATAAAAAGTTATTCCTCCACTTAGTACAGTACTTGCTGAAAAGATACTTCTAGAGTGACTGAGCCTTTCTGGTTTTATAGATCTTTTGCTTGAGGACTAGTAAGAAGGTTCCTGACTTGGTGAGATTTTCTGGGAGCAGTTTCAATGAAGAGCTGGTTAAAAGGCATAATAGCAAAAAGGTGAATAGCTAGTCAAAGCCCTCTGAACCTTAGCAGCAACCTCTCCCATGTTCCTTTTAAGTCAAGGTAGGGATGAGTTATTATGAACTGAAGAAGCCACTTCCCATTGCTGAAAGCAGAAAAATTACAAGTAACATGGTAATTTCATTGTGAAAAATCCCCCAAGCTTTTTGATTTGTGTGCCTTTACAATGGACCAAATTAATCCCTGGCATGAGAGGTTGTATTGACATTGAGTTCACATGAGCTGCTCCCCAGAAGGCAGTGGGCATGCAGCTCCCCTTCTCTCTCACACTCCCACTTGCTGTCTGTGCCTGCTTATGTAACGCTGCAGCTTTCCCTCCTATTATCCTGCCTGCTGATCCGTGCCTGATGGCCATGTCAGACCTCCAGCACTATGAGCTCTCTGATTGCTGCACTCCGTGCTCTTTAACATGACAATTAAAAATTATTTACAAATGATCATTTTCTTTCCAAAGAGAGAGCAGTAAGAGGCTGCGATGCTTGCTGAAGAATCAGAGACACCCAACCATCTCGGCAACTGCTGCCTTGGCCTTCACTGCTTGCTTGTCCACAGAGGATGTGTGTTCTTGAAGAGGTGCTTTGTGAAAGCTTTCTGTGGGGCCAAAGGAGTCAGTGCAGCAGAGTCAGCCTTCTGGAGATAGTGGCCTGTTTCCAATAAAGGAGACACTTGGTAGGATTGTGGGGCTGTTCTATGGATATCCCTGTAAGATGGAAGAAGACTATGCAGGAAGCCAATGCTAGCATGAGGACTGATTATTAACCATCAGTTAGGAAAAAATGAGGAAAGTTTACTGTTTGTTACCGTCAGTCTGCCTCATAGAGAAAGTGGGGCCTGAGACTGATTCATGAGCATTTTAGAGGGTATTCATGCACACTAATTTTGAATAACTAAACTGCAAGGCAGGAATCACCATACAGTCTGTGGAGAGAAATGAGATCCCTCAGAGTTTTGAAGCGCCCTTGTCAGGCACACATCCTGAATCACGTTTGGAAGAGGGCATCCTGCTCCTCCTGTCTTTGTTATGCCAAGTAGCTTCCTCTGCTTAGTGAGGCTGTATTTGGGTTTGGGGGAGGTATAGCTGATCTTATCATTCCCTGACCCGATGATCTAACACTTTTATCAAATCCTTTTGTTTTTTTAAGGTCAGTTATATTGCCAGTCTGTGACAGAAGCTCCTAAAGAAGGCCTGTGCACATCTACTCTGAACCCAGCCCCTAGCTCTTCAGCAACTGTATTATGATACTGTTATGCTCTGTAGGATCTGGATTCCTTTGACAGGAAGGACTAGTGACAGAAAAGATTTTTCCAATCATTAATATTTTTCAGTGAAGGAGGAGCAGCTGCTATCATGTTTTGTCTGCCAACAGTAGTGAAGTCAATCCATGGAAGTGGAAGTGAATACAAAGTACTAATGCTACTTCCCTTTGTGTTTCTTTCTCCTCTTGTACATTTTAGGTCATGTTGTGTCAAAGTCTCATGTCATTTCTTGATTTAGCTCAACAGGAAAGAGCTTGAATTTTGAACCATCTTAAATTTTATGTCTTCTTTACAGTAAACTCTTCCCTCACTGTCAGAGCCTCACCAGGTTCCTCTTCCTGGGTGCTGCTTCGCCTGCTGCTGTGACTGGGAATGCATTGGGATTAACACTGTGTTGTGTGAGTGTGGGCAACCTTCTCTCCCAGAGAGACTGCACCATCTAGTGAGTGTGTAGGAGATACCTACTCAGGGTTGTAGGTGTTGGTGCAATGCTAAAGGATCTTCCAATCAGTCTGATCTTACCATGGGGACACGACCATGCTGTTTCTCAGAGGTGGGTACCTGAAAACCCAAGGTTAATTGCTGCTACCACATGATTCAGTAGAATCTGTGTGGTGTTTTCACAGCTGATTGTGGTGCCTTCTGCTGTCAATGGCAGGTTAGCTCTGTCCCAGAAAGATTCTGCTGCACTTCAATACAGATATAGAGGTCTTAAGTGTTAGTTCTACCCAGATGGATCATCAGTGATCAGTACTTCAAGGCTTGTTAAAATAGAGCATTTGAGAGCTACAGGAAGTTTAGTTCAGCTACATGCTGCTCCCTGCTGCTCTGGGGAAAAAATTGAGTGGAAAATCCCATTTGAAGGAGAAGTAAGAAAATAGCATATACATGTAATATGATTTGCATGACACCCTGGCAGGAAGCAAGTATTCTCATATAATGACACTTTGACCTTCTCAGATATACTCATTTTGCACAGTGAAAGCAAGAAAGAAAATGGACTGGAGAAAGAGATTTAAACTATGTTAAAGCATCAAGAATTGATGAGTTACAAACTTTTCAGCTCTGTAGGTATAGGATCAAGTCCTGTCCATAGGAGGAGTAAAAGAATTCAGTGATCTAAGATGCCTCTGCTATAGATTCCAGTCCCAGGATGGAGTTTTCCAAGTCTTGAAAGACTGTGGGTAGAGAAAATAAAGAGAGCAGTTCTGAAAAAGGTTGTAATATTATTGCAGCACCTAGGCCTTAACTACTTGGGAATCTGCATGCTGGAACAGAAGTACTTTAGAAAGTAAATTGATTTGCCTGTCCAAAATTTGTGTAGTTCTGCTTGATGCTTTCAGTCATTCTCTGCTACAAGCTCTGGAGGTATTTCCCGTATTTAAGGTAAAATGTCAGAAAAAAAAGCCTGCAGTGTTACTTTAAGTGAGAGAAACTAATTCTCATTTTTTATTTCCCTTACTTTTTGTCCCACCAACACCAGCTTCGGATGTAGTATTTTGTTTTCATGACATACGTTGCACATGTGCAATCTGACAAACTGTGATGTGTCACATTCCTTGAAATGACAGAGACTGACATTGTGGGTCAGGCCCTGGAGCACAGCTGTAATGCAAATCTAAAAAATAAGTAAATAAAACAGGGAGGCAAGTACTGGTTGTTTGATCTGATATTTAGGATACTATTAAAATGCCATTTTCCTGAAAACTTTTTAACTCTGGACTTCTCCAAAGTACTCATTATTCAGATGTCTTTGAGCCCCAGCTTTCAGAGCACTTGACAAAGATGGAAGATGCTGCTACTGCTTTATGAGGCAGGAAAACAGGAATGGAAAGGAGCAATGTGGTGTGTCCAAAACTCACCCACTTGTAGAATTAAGGATATAACTTGTGTCCTCTCACTTGCAGCTCTGTTTTGATTCCCATCATAGTCATTTTCAGCAAAAGAGGTGGAGAACCTTAGGTTTGCAGCCAAAGGAAATGGAAATGAAGTGGCTTTTAAGGTGGTGACTGAAAAAAAGGAAATGTTTATGGTAACTTCTTTGCTAGCTAGAAATCATAGCAGGTGAAGTCCTTCAAAATCACCAGTTTTCCAAATGGAAGCACTTCTCCTTGCTTATTCTCTGCAGGTAGAAGAGCTTCTACAGTGGCTCTGTGTAGGCATGGCTCCAGTTCAGTTCTGTTTCAGTGTAGGCACTTGAATACTTCTGAGCAAGTGTTAAACTGAGTTTCAGTGCACGTTGCTCAAATCTGGGGAGGTTATTAATTCAGAGATTGACTCATTTTTCTGCTCCTCCCATCTCAGCAACATAAAAACAAGATCAGACTGTAGAGCTGAGGTGTTTGCAGCATCCACAAGTGAAAAATTGTCAGACACTGAAACACAGGTAAATGCTTCTGAAATTACCCTTAATTACAGTGTTGTGTGTGTCTATATCACATATATGCTCCCTCCCTACCAGACAGCCTCCTTCCTACCTCAGTGGTGCTCGCTAGCTTCTGAGCACCGAGATAGGTGCATTAAAGTCAACATAACACTTTCCAGCTGCTTAGGCTAAGGCAGGATTTGCAGAGATTTCATGATGAAGCTGTTCATTGTGGGTTATATTAGTCATAAAGGGGATGTGAGAGCCAGATTGTGCCTCAGGCCATGTCTGTGTCCAGCAGCCATCTTACAGAATCTTCTTTTATAGCTGTCATGGGTGAATTTCTTCTTTCAACTGAGATGAAGGCACAGGCTTGCCATCTAGTCATTCTGTAACACCCTCTTTTATGCCAGTGAATGTGGAACAGTTGGGGGGAGAAAAAACACAGCACCTTTCTTTAGCAAAGGACTTTGAAGAAAGAATGATGTCTTTCTTTAAGCTAGTCTGATGATCTGAGAAATAGGCCAAGTTATGGTAAAAGCCTAGTGGCCTGACATTGGAGTTTCACCTAGACATCTGACATCATCATCTAGTCGTGTCTCATCTCAGGTATCTGAAAAGTTACCACTACCTGTGCTGAAGTTAAGATCTCAGGAATGACTTTTGCTTGCTCACAGAAAGATTTACTTTGGGGAGGAGCTGTTCTGATCAGACCAACGTTAGAAGCAGATAGTATTTAAAAATGTGTACAGAAGAGATGGCACATTAGCAGGGCAGCGTGTTATTTCAGGCTGTCTCACAAACACAGGCTTTCCACCAGTGCTAATATACTGTGAATCACCTTTGGCTTGGGAGCTTGCTCTTGTGTTCCAGTCCCAGGCACATTTGAAACCGTGGCTCCATTTATGGGGAAATTACAACAGACTTGGATTTACTTCTGTGTTATGGGGAAGTACAAGATGGTGGGAAAAAGCAGGGCTAAGGACACAGAGAACCCCTCTGCAGGTGGGATTGGTCCTGGTGTGGCATAATTAGGGGCAGAATCTTTTGCACTCCTGACGTGAAGAAAAGATGGTTTAACCACTTTCCTCTTTTTTTTTTTTTTTCTTTTTTCTTTTCATGTCATAATTACTCCTTCCAAATGACCCTTGCTTGGTTAGGCTCATTCTGAACCCCACAGCCTGTGGATAGCATTCCTGAATATGCATGAGCTGATAAGAGAATCTAATGTGTGAATCACACTTAAAACAGACCCACCCACTCACTCCCTGACATCAGCTTTTTCAGAACTGTGAAGTGAGAGTGATTTTAAAATTAGAAAGCATGTCATAAAGAACTTTTATCAGCCCTCAGAGAAAATAAATAACCTCTCAAGATGTGAGAATGGATTTAACTAATGCAGTTAGTTATTTATTTTTGCTTTGCAGATAAAAAATGTGCTTTCATATTTCTTCAATATCTATGTTCCTCTTCAAAAACGTGAATAATAATTGTAATGGATGCCAGAAAATACTGTCATCTCTCGTTCTTCTCCCATGTCTCCTGAGATTACAGTATGTAGTTTCTGGGGGATTACTGCTGCATGTAGTATACATGAAACTTATTTCAATGGGAAGAACAGAGGGAAGAAATAGTAATCCACTTTCTAGTATGTGTTTTTCCTGAACATTTGCATTTTTAAAGCAATCTTGCATGCTTTTTAAAATGGGTGAATTTTTAAGAGGAGGAAAAAAATCAGATCATCTAGGAACTTAAATTGCCAAGTTTTTTCAGAATAAATAAGCAGAGAGGAAAGAACCAAACATCTTATTTTTATGTTTGTTGTTCCTTTTCAAGTGTTGTTGCTATTTCCCAGACTGAGCTATGTGCTAAAAAGTAGAACAAGAGGGCTGTCTACAAAAAAAATCAGTTGACTTCTTTCAGCCTCACTGCCTTGTGCTGTGATCTCTCCAGATTTCACATAGGATTACATTGAGCCTGAAGATAAGATCTCAATAAAACAAAACAAACAAAAAAAGCCACCTCCCAAAAAAAGCTCCCAAAACCAAACAAACAAAACCCACCACCACCAACAAAGAACAACAAAAATAAAAAAACCCAAACCAAACAAACCCAAGAAACGTTTTTTTGCAAGAATTAATAGGCATGACTCAGTAGAAGGTCTTTTGTCCCTTGAAGTGGTACTGATTCCACTGCCCTTTTTGGGCTAAAGCATAGGCCTGTTTCATGAGTATTGGTGTTTATAAAAATCTGTCAGTTTTCACAATTGTAGTTATGTTAAATCCAGGGTTCTGGTCTAGTTCCAAATTGAGAAGCTATTTTCTGCTTAGTTTCTGCAGCAGATTTGTATTGCCTGTGATCTCCTCCTCCACTTGCTGTCATACATTTTCATGTTTGCTGAGCTCTTTTAAACAGCCAGCACATTCCCCTTCTGTGTGTGTATTAGCAGCTACTTCTGGAGTGGAACATGGCAGCAAAATATTATACTTCACTTAAGAGAAGACACGATAATGCTATAACAAATCAAATCTAGAAAAAGAAATTTAAGGTAGGCAGAAACTAATTACTAAGTTGGAATTTTGCCAGGATAGTGGGACTAACAGGCTTATACAGAAAAACTAGAAAGCACTCAGAAGTGAAAGATGCCTTAGACACAAGAAATGGCAAACACCTGTGCCATCTATTCCTTACCTTGGCAATTGCTACAAGTTTGTTCTATATGTCACATACACCAGCAATACATCCAGTCTAATTATAAATGAGTAAAGCAACACAAATTCTACCATCATTCTATGGAGGCTGTTCCAGGGGGATTAATTTGCAAGCAGAAATGCATCTCAATATTCCTCCTGTGTGTTCCTTTGTGTCTTTTTCTTCCTAATTGTACAATCTGGAATTGCTTTCTTCCCCTTCTTCTCTCTCCTTACTACAGTCTTTGCATTACGTGCCCTTCAAAGGCTTATAGATGTTTATCATGGCAGGCTGTTTTCTGCAATCATGCCTTTCCAACTAACAGTCAGGTTTTCCCAGCCAGCTCCTGCAATCACTTTTAGCCTTGTCTACAAGCAGCTTGAGCTGTAACAATGACTTAAAATCACTACCTTCACTGGATGCTCGACTCACTTCCCCAAAGCTGGAAGGACTCGGTCAAGATTATGAGGCATAAGATGGATCATATCATATGCCCAGAAGGCCAGACTCATTGGAACCCAGACTAGTCCTGTTCCTTTTTAAGTGGGTTTTGTTCATGCCATCTTAGATGGACTGCCTGTTGGAAAAGGTAGACTTTTTAATAGAAAATGTTGTGGTTTTTTTTTAGATTTGTTGTCCTATCAGGTTTTCTGGAATTTTGCTATTAGCTGTGCATGTTAGTGCCAAAATATTACCTTTGTGCTATAGGGAATTTAATTGTGTGGCTGTTCCATTACTTACCTTACCTAGCACAAATAATACATAAGCAGCTGTAAATGTTGTGATTAGGGATTGGATCTCATTTTAGACTCAGGAAGCTGAAGTGGTTCACAGAAAGGGTTTTAGTGTTTCAGCCAGTCTATTTTCGTTGTGCTCTGTTTTCTCAGGCTGTAGTGTCTGTCAGTCCTCGGTATGTACATCCCACCTATTGCCAGGGCTCATAAATCAGGTTAGCTTTGATTTATGGAAGGTGGTAATATTTGCAGATATTTTTTTTTTTTCTTTTCCTAATATTTGAAAATGGAGGGAGTTTTTCGTTCTTCAGCATGTGTTGATACAAGTACCAAAAGCAATGCATAGATTGCCTACCTTCCTGCATCCCTGCCTTCTCAAGGCAGGGAATGATTTTCAGTATTTCAGGCCTTTGTTTTACAGTCAGTTGTTCAGGGGAGGCCTCTACATTTGCAAACCTTAGTAGCTACAAGGTCATATTATGTAATTACCTATGTATTCTGAGTTTATGTAATATACTCAATGGATATTCTTAATGTTGTTTTGGGAGAAAAAGAGCGCCTGTTTAATTTCTTTCTTCCCTCTAATTATAGCACAAATTACACTTTGTTAATCATTCGTCTTTAGAAAAATTATAAAAGGCTGCAATTGCTAAAAAGTATGCAGTAAACAAAAATGGTTTTGATTGCTTCTTCTGCCACATTGTCTCAAATGGAACTTGAAAGTCAGAATAGATCAGATAATTTGTCAGAGAGCCAAAACTGAACATATTGTTGGCTTAGTCTGCTAGGGATTTCTGTTCATTTTCAGAGTGTGTGTGATCAAGTAGACTGTTCAGGAGAGGAAGTATAACGTAAGACAAAATGCAAGCCCATAAAGGGAGAAGAAAATGAAAGCTTTCTACATGTCTGGAAAGTAGTTCTTGAGATATTGGTATCCCTGGCAAGCCTGGGGGAGTGTTAGCAAAATTAGAACTTCATGGTGTCTTCAAGTTTTATTTTAGAGCAATGCTATCAGACCTCACTGAAACCCCAGGGAAACTTCTGACATTGCATTTGTTGCAGATATGTCCTTAATTGTAATTTAATTTTTCTTTTCTACCTTCAGTGTTAACAGTTAGAACTTTGAAATTCAGGAGACTTTGTGTTTGTGATCTACAAATGGAGCTGTCAATCAATCGTTTTTTATCAGAGGTTTGTTCCATAAATGTTAGACAACTGGGGCCCAATTATTGTATCTATTATACAGTGTGAATTTGACAAATAAAGGTGCAAGTTCCAGGTAATCTTACTGAAGTGAGGGTGAATTTTAGGAAGATGCTATTGTGTGGTTTCAGAAGAGCCAGGGAGTTTCAAGGCATGTAAAAGATTAAGAGTGACATGTCACCATGCAGATCTTTAGATAGGGTGTGGTCAGACCCATATCCTTCACTAATTTTTCTCTCAGATTTGGGAACAAAAGGAACTAAAGCTGCTTCAGCTTTATGGGAATTGTCTTGCTTGGTGATATGGAAATGCAAAGCATATTGCTATAGTATTAATGCAGAATTCTTGCCTTCGCTTGTCCTTCATGAAGGATGTGATTTGATATTTTTGTTAGGAGTTATGCTGGAAGTATTATTGTAATAGAATTATTTAGGATAGCTGAACTTTCAGCAGCAACTGCATTGTGTAGCTGGGTGCAGGAACAGCCAACTCTGTCTAAACTGACTCATTCAGGAACACATTTTTAGTTCTACATTGAATACTTGAATGCACAATGTGCTTTTTAAAAGTAATATTATCACATGTGGTATCTCAGAGAAGTAAACAAGTAAGAAGACACCAGTATAAAGCAAAGGTACACGCCCAGGTCCAGCAGATTCTATGTTATTTAAGAAATGGTAGACCATAAAATAGACTCATTCCCATCTGCTTATGCTCATTCAAGCCAGCTAAGTATTTCTTCTCTATCTCTGATGTAGCTAGTTTATTACAGATGGTTATCTCTTATGGACATTTCCATTGTGTGTTCAGTATTAATAAGCTAAGCTTATCGGTGTCATATTATTCCATCAGCTGCCCCTGCACTGCACTATGAAAACCAAAAGTTGTTCTTTTACACTTGGAAAACATTTTTGAGTTTCTCATAGGAATAAGTAAAAGTAAAAAAAAAAAAAAAAAAAAAAAAAAAAAATCTGGAATAAGTTGGTGTTTGTGCCATTCTGAATGGGTACATGGACATTTTTCTTAACTGTCTCCAGCCCTGCACACACCACCTCATACCATCCAGAGGGGGATGAGATGCCAGCAGCTCTCCTCCATGTGACAGTGGAGGAGACTACAAAACTACACAAAACTACAGCTTTGTGTAGTTTACATATATCACATTAGGGAGCTTTTCAGATCATGTGTCAGTATCTAGTGATCCAGTTCTCTTACCATTCGCTCATTTTTTCAGGTGAGTCCAAAATTTGCTGATACTTATCCTTAGAAACCCTTAAGGGAATAAAATATCTTCAACCTCCAGACAATGACTTCATGCCAGCCCACAGGCTTTACTCCAGCTTGACCTGAAATCTTCCTGACATTGCTTGTTCATCTGTCCCATGAAGAATGGCTGGTGCTGCATTGCCACTTTTCTAGCTGCTTGGGACTTTATCAGCCTGACCCACTGGTACCAACTGATAGTCTTGTATGTTCTGTCTTGCCTGTCTACACAGGTGTAGGATGCTGATAGTTCACACTGAAGTACACATAGACCTACCTGTATGTTTGGGACCCACACCTATAAAAAACAGTGTCAGTCTCTTTACTTCACTTTTTTTTTCCTTCTTTCTCCATTGTTCTTTTAATTTATTTCACTCCATTTCTCTCTATGCTCCTCTGTGTGTCCTTTCTTACTCTCCAGTTCTATTCACATTTGTGCTACACCAGTAATGGGACCTGATTGCTCAGCACAGCATGCAAACATTAGGTAAAAGGCACAGTGTTCAGAGAAGAACATAAGGTGACCAAAGCATTAGTGTTAATACTGAGCAGACTTTTTATTTCTCCATTTATCCTCCTGCACCTGTCTCCACTCTGATATCATGATTCACTTTCTGCAATGTGTTTGGGGACTAAGTTCCCTTTTTCTCTGCATGATCTGTTTGTTCCCTTGGCTTTTCTGGTTTTGTTTTTATACTCAGCCAGACAAAAACCTAATGATCCATATATAAAAACAGCTTCTCGCTCTACACTGTAAGTGCCAGCTCTTTCCTGAGAATTTGGCATTATCAGAATTACTGTTGATTATATACAAAAGCATTCTCTTGGTTGATGTGGTGTTTGGATAATGCTTTAATGATGTTGGTGTAAACAATTAGTTAATGTATTATTAGAGGGACTTAGCAGTGCTCATATGTGCTGGTGGGATTTTTCCAGCTGTCTGCTTTGTAGAAAAAATTGTTAAAGGCATTTTGGAGTTAGGTCTCCCATCTTCCTCTCTCCCACTCTCTGTTTTTCTCACTTTCCCTATTTTCCTTTCCTTCTTGCCTTCTTTTCGTCTTTCCATCTCTTTCTGTCTCTTTCTTTGTCTTCCTGTCTTTCATTCTGTCTTTCGTTCCATCTTTCTTTCATTCTTTTTTCCAAGTATTCCCACCCCCCCCCTTTTTTTCTTTCCCTCAGACTGAAAATGATGTTTGCTGCTTATGGGGTATTGATTGTATATTATCAGTCAGGCTCACACATTGACAATTACATGTAGTGCCAAGGTAGCCGTGACAATGAGGGCCCGTTGCCATGGCAGTGAAAGCGGCCTATTGCTGCTACCAGGCGCCTGCTCTATAGCGATAATCGTGCTGCTCATTTCATTTTAATTGAAATTTGAAATCATATTCTCTGGGAAGAAGCATACAGACCTTTTTCTCCATTTTTTTTCAGTCACCACTAAAAAAAAAATATTACAAATATGAAAGATTTGCACATTTCTTACAGCAAAATATTAACTTCCTGACAGTCAGTCAACACGACAAGACCATAGTCAATGCAAAGCTTTATAAAGGTAGTTTTTCAATCTTTTTCATTCTGTACCTAATTAATAATTTCCGTTTTTCACTAGCCTCATGCTCCATTTCTCTGCTGTGTTCATTTTTTTGGTACCAGCTCATCCAGATAGTCAGAGAGTTCTTCGCAAAAGTCACCATTTATTGCAGGCTACATACTCAGATTTGTTCTAGAAGTGAATTTAAGAACTTGTCCATAATTATTTGTATAGTTTTTATTAAACTTACTGTCTGCTGTGAGCAAAGTTTTCCACCATGTAAACTGACACACCTCCACCAATGACAGTGAAAACACAGTAACTCTTATTTTCAAAGAAGTAGAAACTCAGTGAAGATGTGTAGAGGCAAGTGCTTTCTTGGGGGGTGGGGAAGAATTTGAAAGCTTAACAGTAGTAAGAGAAGGTGATACAGAAAAGTGTATCTTGATGGCAGGAAGTACAAAGGGAAAAATTCTCTCACCAACAATGACAAAACTGACAAAGAGAAAAGTAGACTCTTTTTTCTTGATGCTGCTTAGGTGAGGTTAACCTTCTTGGACTCTGAGAACTAAAGTAAGATACCTGCTTGATCTTCTCCACTTTTAATTCTGCACAAATTTGATGCCTGGTTTTCCCACAGCATTTCAAGGTGGCCAGAACTTGAGTGTATGTATTGAATCTACTGCTGTTCCCAAACTGCTTTCCCATGTGGGACCATGGGTTCAGGGAGCCTCCCACATGTGTGCCATTCTTGCCATCTAGTAATGATAAAAGGTAGATATGTTGCACTTAATTGGATTTTTTTTGTTTGTTTTGGTATTTGTGTGGTTTTGTACTTTTTTTTTTTTCTCTTTGGACTCTTGTAGCTTTCCAAATCAGGAAAGGACACAACAAATAAATAAGTTTAAAGTTACTAGATAGGGTCTTTCGGACATAGAGAAAATATGTATGAAATGCACTTTGTCATTTGCTGTTACGTTCTTGTTTGATTCCTTTCTTAATAAGCATCCATTCACTGGATGAACCAGAAAGGCAATCTTCAAATCTGAATCCTAAACGTGAAAAGTTAAAGCTTGCTCAGGTATATTCTTCATCCAAAGCCCTCTGAATTACACAGCAAAATTTGGGGAGTTTAGAATCAAAAGGTGTTAACTGCTCACCCGGTCCTCTGTGTCACAGCACTGAAGGTGTCAGAGCTGTGAAGGAGCTGTCACTGGACGCTCTCCTTGCAGTAAAACTTTTGGCCTTCCAACTCTTTAATTGGTCTTTGATGCTCCTGGAATTGGACCTGAAGCTTTGAATTTGCAGTGTAATCAGGCATTTTATGAGAATGGAGCTAGAGGATGGTCAAGCAAACAGTATTCCTTCTCTTGCTTATCTCTGGTTTTGCTAACCCATGGCTTTCCACAAAAGGAGCAGCAAGCAGGGTCTGCACAGGTAATTTTGTGATGTGGCTTAAAACCTGAAACTAGATTGGATGCAAATTCTATCTGTTTTCTAAAGACTGATAAATTGGCTTTCACCCTGGCAGATTCCATCGTTTTTTGCTAATTTGTTTTTGCTGTGGTTTTGATTTTTTAAAAATTATCTTGTTTTGTTTATAAATGCCACTTTCCTTTGTTAAATGATACAGTTTTAAGTAGCTCACAGGTTTTAATGTCTGCTCTGGGACCAGATTAAAAGATACTACTGCCAAATGATACAATGTAATGATCCAGGTTAAACTTACATTGTTGGTATAGAGCTATTAAAAAAATGGTAATGGGTTACTTTGCAGTGAGCTGCAATATTAATGCTAGATCAGACATTATATCCTTGTTCTTTTCTAACTTTTTGCTGGAATAAGCATCATCTGCCCTCCTGTAGCCAACTGAAAGCCAGTATAACCATGAAAACCAGTATTTAGCTCTTGTCATCATTCAGAACAAACCCAGCTGTCGGTTTGCCACAGACCTAGATCACAGTTTGTACTGCTGGGTCACCCCCAGGTTGCACCAGTTGGTAGCAGTGTTTTTCAAAGCAATGCCTTTACCTTGCAGCCAGCAAGGTCCTGCAGGCACTATGCTTGCTGGAAAGGTGGCTGCTGACTCAGGGAAAAGTACACCCTTTCTCCTCTTCATCTCACTGTGGAAGGCTGACTTTTCTGCAGAGGTCTCCGAATTATGCCTGAACCTCAGTCTGATGAATGTGGGAGGTACCATGCACTTTCAGCTTGAAGTGTTATGCTTGAAGCCTGTCTGATGCAGCCTGCTTTGGAAACATCTGTCTGAAAGTAGATCTAAGGGCCTAGAGGGGTTTTGAAGCCATTACTGGTGGCAGGGCTGAGATTAAGGTAATAAAAAAAACCCAACTGAAGCAAGTGGTTAGAGTGACAGATAAAGTGTGAAGTAATATTAAAGCTGGAAGATGGGCAGGGACAGTGAGGGAAGTGGAGATCCATTTGTGCCAGGAGTTTTAACAGCCTGTGCTCTACATTGCATATCCACTCTGCTGCCCAACATCTCCCCCCTCTTCCCTGAATCCTCACAGGCCAGCAGAGTTCTTAATTAAGTGTCAAAGAATTGATTAGCGAGAGCTCTTGCAAGGCAATTCCATTGATGAAACCATTTTGTCAGGCCAGCTGATATAATTAGACCAAACAAGATGTGAAATCTTCAGTGTTTTGGGCTACAGCCCAGTAATTATTTAATTTGTAATAAAAAGGAGCTGGGGAGGAAGAGCGAACAGCAGCAGGAGTTAAAGAAAAAAAAAAAAAAAGAAAAAGAAAAAAGTTTACAAAATGTTTTTCTTTTCCTCCCCAGCATTCTTTCCTCTCGCTGGGGACTTTGAGCATTTGCAGAAAGCTTCTTAATGTCTGTGCAGAGGAAGCCTTGGTGAGCTGTCAGCACTTGTCCATTCCTCTTGAGACATAATATCGCCTTCCTTGCAACTCATCAAACTGCCAGGCCTGATTTATACAGAGCTAAACATACGAGTGCTGTTGGGATGATCATCACTACTGAGATTGCACTGTTCATTTTCTAAGCTGTTGCTGGTGTGTCTGAAGGAGTTAGAGCAGAATCATATTTTTAACAATAATTAGCACTTATCCAGCAGTTTTCTGTGGATTGTTGTGCTTTATGGAAGCATATTGCATTTTACAGTTAGAAAAATTGAACTTGCATAACGTGATCAGTGCTTCACCAGAGAGAAGAGGCATGGCTGAGAATAAGACCGATATCTTAACTGCTAGCCCAAACCCCACAGTACCAGACTTTGTTTGTCATTCTTGTGGACAGCAGCATGGTTTTCTCTTCCTTTCTCACCCTTTAGTGAGGTAGTGGCTGAGCTACCATTAGGACAGATTAGCAACAGACTGCTACCTTCTATTTTCAGGTTCTCCATGCTTGCCCACTGTACTGATGCCTTGAAGATCCCCTTTTACCACAGCACACTTCCTTGCACAGTGCGTTTGATACTGAGTCCTAAAGGCTTTCATACATTAAAGTGAATGAGGGATGTTATGGGAGTAAGAAATACAGGTGCTCCAAGTTCTTACTTCCAAAGCCTGGAGAGCAGCAGGCTGCAAGCTCTCCCTAGGACTTTTATTACAGACTGTAATCCCTCAGCAAATCCACAAGAGAGCTGAAAGCCCAGAAGCCCTCCATCTCTGCCTCCTATTTGATCCAACTTGTATTGGCTCCTTTCTTGAGCTACTTGAGCTGGATTTTAAGAGTGCTCTTGTTTGTGAAGGGTTGTTTATTTGTTTTTTTTAATTTGTTTGTTTTCTCTTTCATTGCACAAACAGCAGATAAAAAAACTCCACTTAAATAATAGAAGAAAAATATTCCCATACACTACAGGTTGGCAAGAGAAAACCAGGGAAAGGAAGAGAATATAAAAGAAAATCTGGTTAGCAAGTGAAAATCACATTCCAAAGATGTTGCACGCCTTGCAGTACCAGCTTTTCTCCCTGAGCTATGATTACTGGATGATAGCTCTAGCTCTGCTCCATCCCCCGCACACCTTCCTCGTGGTATTACAGAACGAACGTGTGCTGCCTTTCCCCTCTTTCTCTCTACCACCCCTGTCTTGTAGTCTTCTTTTCTTGAGGGATGGGTGGATGTGCACACATCTGTGTAGTGGAAAGAAACAGGGCTGACAGAATCCAAGACTGAACAAGAGTATCAGCTGAGTTATAGATGATAATAAATTAGAACAAATCCTCATGTGCATTTCTGGGAGTGATGTGCCACTCTCCTAGAGGCAAGAACTGCCACATTCCTGTCCCCCTGTATTCCACAACACAGTGTATGTTATGTTGTCTGAATAGTTCATGAAGCAAAAGTAGAAGGAGAAGATATATTTATGTGGAAGGCAACCACAGTAAGCCTGGAACAAAATTCTTGAACCAAGATAAGATGGTGGGTAGGCTAAGCTGCAAGGAAGAATAATGCATTGTCATCTGCCCTTCTGAGTTGTTTCATAGAGCAAGGTTATTAAGGTGGTTATTAAGGCAGAGGGCAGAGCCCCTGTGGAAATGCAGAGCTGGTCGCTATCATAATGAAATGTAAAATCCAGCAGTAGCCAGATGCTTAGGAATTTCCTGGGGGACTCCAGGTATGGAAACACATTATAAGCTTCTAAGATGCAGCCAAAAGAATAAAATTCTAAAAAGTTTGAAGATCCTGTTTGTCATTCTTTAGAGGACAGTGATTTTCACTGAGCTCTGGCCACCAGTATAAGAATCCAGAGATACGCTGCTGTGGGTTATGTATGGTTTGTACCTATGACATGTACTGGGATACAAGACCCACCCTGGCAACTCTGTAATTAGTTTCTGGAAATTGTTGAGTAGAGATTGTATATCTGTGTGTGTGTGTGCATATATGCATATATTTATATACATGCATGCACACGCACTCATAGAACATACACAGCAGCTGTTGAATAGTTCTGAGAGGGCTGGATCTACAGGGTTATTTCTGTGTCTCCCTTGTAGTATTTATGCAGTGGGACAATCCATCTGCCCATGGGTGCTTGTCTTGTGTAATCACACCCTCAGCTTATCACAGGAGTCCCCAGAGTATCCTGATGTAGTTGTATATCCACTTGGTACCACCATGTGATGTCCAACAGAAATACTTTCATGCTGTGTGACAGAGCATTAGGACAGGAGAGGGGTGGATTTTGCATAAGCCCCAAAGAAGACAAGTATGAGACTTTTTAGCATGAGCCCTGGAGATGTCAAATCTTAAGTCTTCTTGCTCCTTGTGTTTACAGAACCCCCAAACAACTCTTTAAACGTGAGGAATAACATAAAACTTACTCTCTTCCTTGCTGTCTTCCTCACACTCTGCTGTCTTCGAGAGCACCATGCATTTCATAACTACCACTCCTCTGCTGGCATGGTGGCATTTTTTGTGATAATTAAAGAGCTAAGGCCAGTGATGAGCTTGAATGTGACCTGAAGCCACTGCCCCAATGTTTGTACTGTTCTGCTTCTCTAGTTATATACTCCATGCACATTTCCTACAGTGTTTGTTTCTTTCTATTTAGGCAAGTGAAGCGTATAGATCAAATGTTGGAAGCCATTAGAAGTATGTTAAATCAGGGACACCACTGATGTAAGAGCATTAATGAGGGACAGCCCATGGTGTTTGACAGTATTGATTCTAGTGTTAGGTGGCTGTTAAAAACATTAAGTGTCTGATCCATACCTTTTACCAGGCTAAGCAGAGTGGAGATAAACATCTGAGCACATACTAAATGACAAGTCTTTGATGTTGCTTTTGTGGGTATTGAACCTAGGGGATGCATTTCTCTTTCAGCCTGTGCTCTCTGGAGTTTGACACCCAGTACAAAAAGCATTGAGAGTTTATGCCTTGTCTGACTGGAAAAGCCATAGGGCAGCATGGTACGGAGAGATCGTCCTGGTTAAGCACCATAACTAAGGGATAGGATAAGATTCTTTCAACATTTTTGCACAACTTCTTTATCTTATTTTGTCAGTTAAACACTACCATCCAGGTAATCATATCAGATTGCCAGTGTTAAAAGTCTCTCTTATACTGTTTTTATTCTTTCTGGCTCATGTGTGGGCAATTGAAACATGTGGGGTTTGGCCCTAGGCATTTTTTGCTCACACTTCCAATAGTAACTATATTGTCAGCTACATATATGGAAGAATAATAGGGAAGAAGCCAGAATGTTTTCCAGCACTGAAATCATTTGGCTTGAGCACTGAGGCAAGAGGTAGGAAGATCTTCCCTTGTCTGATGAACTGTGTGTTTGTATGTATCTTCCTCTATCAGCTTGAATAAGAGTCTGTTTCGTAACTCCTTTCCATTGATGGGATTCTCTGTTAGTCCAAGCACAGTGCTAAATACATGTCATAGAATGTTTTGAATCTCCACGTAATAAAAGATATGGTTCCTGCCACAGCAATATTGGGATCTAAATCTCACTCCTGCTGTTTCTGTGGAGCCATAGGGCTTTCTGTGAGATGGCCACAGGGTGCTGGAGAGTGCCAGCCTTGTGGTGGCACATGTATTGTGTTATTCTGCCTCAGATTCTTTGCCTAGGCCTGGTTTAGAGTGCTGGGTCAGAAGCTGTCACTGTGTAGCCTAGACAGTGGTGGGACTCCTGTGGGTGTAATATGTTCAAGCTGTGAGCTGGCATGTCACTCATAATGACTGGCAGCTTCAGGTGATTAAGAGAAAGTGTTGTCAGGCTTCATTGGCAGGCCAGGAAGAAGGATAGTGGCTATAACTTGGAGGCTTAAATGGAAAGGACAAAATATGGACAACTGTAGGGAGAGGTGAAGGGGAAACCCACTCAAGTGTTTGGAGGTACTTTTTTTTGTTTGAGAGCAGATTCGGGTGCTTTCAGAGTGGAATTGTTGTAGGAGACAGATCTCCAGAGCTATACTGAGGCACCATCTGCAGGGAAAGATGCTGAGATTCAGTGAATATGAAAAATGGATATGAAGAAGAACAGTCTTTCAAGCTGACTTTCATTACATGGGGTCAATGAATATAGTGTGTCAGGGAAAAGACAGACCTCCAACAGTAGTACATATTTTCTGCACTTTTAGCTGCAATTTAGAACCAGGTGAAATTAAAACTGTTTTTATAAAAGGCAAAAAAACAACAGTTTTTCTTCCATGGATTTTGTATCCACTCAGAGTTTGCTTTTTGAGAAACTCTGATGAAGCAGGAATTGCAGATTTGCATGAAAATGGTGCTGAGGGCAACGATTTACAAAGCTTTTGAAGGAAGTTTACCTTTACTTAGAAAGTGACTCATTTTTACTGAGAAAGCACATGCACTTTGAGGGTGACAGTGTTTATGGTTTGAAGAGATGGGACCACTTTTAACATGATAATCAGGGAAGAGAGAAATGTGAAGATGAAAATTATGCCATTTTTAGGCGTTTTGTAAGGTTTTTCACAGTTGCTGTAGTTTCTGTAGATGTGTAAGGTGACCTTGAGCAGTGACTTGCCTTTCTCTTCCAGTCTCTGTAAAGTGTAGAGCAGATCTGTGTGGAAGGATGTGCTGTTCTTGCAGTAGTGTTGTAATATCCATATGCAGCTGTTGGCCTCTGCCTCTCAGCAGGGACATGGTGATTTCTGGTGATCATGGTGATTTTCTGATGCAGCTTGGATACAGATCATTCATGGCTTCTGACATATACTTTTCTGTCCTCTGCTTTCTTTTCAGGCCATATTGTAGGGCTCAGTTGTGTCTTTCATAGTTTGGGAGGACACGTACATTGCAGGTTGTGAAATATTCTGCTAACAGGGAGGTGGGAAATCTCAGTATCAAAAGGTTGTGGTCAGGATCCACAAAAGCACTTTGGTGTTTAAAGTACAGCTTAAGTGATGCTGAAAACTCTGCTAAGGCAGCATAGCTGCCTGGGACACTGTATGTCTCTCCTTTTTTTGGTGAAATTTTATGAAGATGTCTCCTACTACTCTGCTCCTGTATGTTCCCAGGAGTGCTGACAGTTTAGCTGCACTGAAAGGATACATAGTTTTGTATTGTCTAAGCTTTTTGGATGCCCTTGTGCCTAACTCCTCAGGTAGAGATGACAGGGTAGGCAGAGAGGGGGAGAGGTCACATTGGTGGCTATACTTTTTAGTCTCCCTACATCTATTAAGACCTTGGAATTTCTGTCTTTAAACTCAGAAAATTTCCCCTTTTCCAAGGACTTTGTAAATAGTGTGCACAGTCCAGGTCCTTGGTCTTCAAGTCCTTTATTCTGGGTACTGCAGAGACTCAGAAGTCCCTCGTCAGCCCTGACCCTCTAGATGCTTAGACCCTGCACATACTGAGAAAGTGAGCTACCATTGAATGGTGATTGTCATCAGTTGGTCTAATCCTCACTCAACTACTGCTAAAAGCAATTTTACTACTAATGAATGTGGGACAAGTGGTTTCCAGTAGCTGCCACTGTGACTGAAACCTGGTGCAATATGATCTGAAGCCTATTTGCTCAAATAATAATGGAAATAATTTTTAACTCTTTGTGACTGCAGAATTAGAACTTCAGGATATAGACATTAAGATGCGTTTGAAATATTTTTCACTATTATTTAAGTCAGCAGAACTTTGAGAGAAGTGAAATGTATCTTCTTTCATGGCTTACATGTTTTCACAGAATTGTTTTAAAAGTCCAAAAGTGCATTCTTTATTTCAAATGATGTATGAGCTGAAAAGGTGTGAACTTCAGATCAGAGGCTGAGTTTGCAAGGTTGGTAACTACGGAAGCACAAACCAGCATTATTTCTTGAAAGCTCAGTGAGCGATATGAGAACTTAATGGCATTTTAGCTGAGCTGTTTCGTAGCATAATTGCACTCTAATTTATTTTAAATAACATGTAAGGGGAGATCAGTTTTTGGCAATTTTAGCAATAGAGGTAGGTTTTTCAAAAAGTATCAACTTTCAGGTTAGAGATCAGCTACAGGAAAAACATCACAATTGCATGTGATTTACACTTCAAAAGGATTTAAATCCTCTGTGCAGCCATTTCAGTTTTACACAGCAGTATTGTTCTCACAGTCTGTTGATCCCAGGTGCATATTGGTCACTCCATATGTAAAATATTGTTTAAGGCCAAAGCGACTGCCTGCCCATGAGATTTGTCCCTCAGAAAGCTCTGAGGCTCAGAGCAGCAGTGCAGAGGGAAAAGGGGCTGGGTGGCTCTGTGGGTCTTTTCAGCCTGCAGGCCTTCTGAACGTGGATTCCAGTGCTCGCCTCATTGAGCTGATGGGGCTCTTCTCAGGGAAGCTGTGTCTGTGCTGTGCATATATAGCGATAAAATTCACCCTCCTCTGGCTTTCACTGTCACTGCCAAGTCTGGTAATTAATCAAGACTGTACTGTGGCTGACTCTTTCTTATTTTCCTTTCCCCCTTTCTGAAGTGAATAATGAAGAATGATGTCTTCACTTCTTCACCTCTATATCCCCTCACCTGCTGAACACTTGAAGTAGTCCCTTTGACAAGCAGCCTGCACCAGGGAGAAAGTGCCACAGATGACAAATGTGGCTTTGGAGTTTGGCAACCATGAGGCTGGCTGTGTGACACTTTTCCATTTGCCACCATCAATCTTTCTCTTTCAAAGTCCTTTTTGTCCTGTTGTTGTTGCTGTTTGTTTCACATTATGCATCAGGTCCTCCCTCTGCATGAGCTGGCTGGAGACTGTACTTCCTCAGCATACTAGGAAAAAACCTTCTAACCAGTGGGGCATAGTGCCATAGTGATGGTTAATAGGGGTCAGTGCTGCAGGTCTGAAGTGGCTATTAAGGAAGACAAAAAAGAGGTTCTCTGCAAATTTCAGATTCTTTTCCAGCCACTGCTCTCAATCTTCTTTCCCTGCACAATAAAGTTAAAAGAATCTTGAAGGTTAAAATCAAGTCATGATCTAAGGTCTGCTGTAGAAACCAAGGGGTGTCTGGTTTGTTTGTTTTATTCTCTCACAACAAAAGGTTAGATTTTCAAATGTAAGAAGTTGCTGTACTCGTAGCACTCGCTAGTCATTCATAGCTTCTCACCAAGTATCACAGCTCAGGTGATGTAAAGTGATATGAGCATTAAACTACATAATTCATCTGAGTAGATAGTACCATAATCATCCTCCTTTTTGAAATGAAGAGAAGCTGGGATTCTGGAATGGGAAGAGATTTTGTTTCATGAAGAATCCATGGCCAGTCCAGAATGGGAAATGAGGTCTATCAAAACTATAGAGGTATTCTGGAGGTTACTGAAGGATAAGGAATTAAACTGTATAACTTATCCTAGTGCCATCACAATGTAAGAATGTGTTTTCATGAAAGAACTAGAACTTCTAATCTGCTCTTCATTAAGATACATGTTTTCATGTTTTTTACTTCACTTGTTGAGGAAGCTGTAGGCTTTAGATGTTTTTGAAGAAGAGGTCATGATCTGATGAGCAATGAAGTCCTTTATTGACATAGTTTAGACTAAAATTAATTTCATTGCTTTATAGTAATGTCAGTTATTCACAACTGTAAACTTAATAGAATAACTTTATAAAATCAGAGAACTGCTTATTTCGAAATGATGCTGTTTAATTCAATGTTAAGTAGTTCCAGAGGAGACACTGTATGAGTTGAAAAGAGTATGCCTAATGCTCTGTACACCTAAAAAGCCTAGAAAAATGATCTGGTTCCTGCCTAGTATTACCCCAGGGCAGCCATTCACCCAACTCTTGTTTTAATGGTGAGTTCACAAGGCAAGACTTGACATAGCCAAATGGACCTAATGCATTAATTGTGGCCATAGCTTTTAACTGTTTCTGTTGAAGGACTAGTCTAATCTCTTTCCACTCAAACATGTCAAAAAGACATCTCAAACCAACAAATTAAGAAGCAACACAGGGTATGGTAGCATCGTTGTAAGTTACACTTTCTGAATATCTGAATCTCTTCTGATTGCAGACATAGTCTTCATTTCAAAATTGGAAGGTATTGAGCTTTATTTTCTCATAAGAATTTATCTTGCCTCAGCTTCTAGTGCTCACATAATTGTTCTTCTTATGCTGCTTTCTGTCAGGTTAAAGAAACCTTTTAACTCTCAGAATTTTCATCTATTGATGCATCAAGCTGGCTGTGAACATATTTGTATTACATGATGTAGCATGGTGCTCAGTGGTTCCACCTCTAGGCTGGTGAAAACTTAGTCCAGTAAGTCCACATGAGATGCAAGGGTTAGGATTATACTTGTGTTATTTTTCATATGCTCAGAGTTTTAAGAGAGAGTTTTTTCAAAGCTGAAAAGACAGGAGCAGTGATACATCTTCATACAGATAAGTGTTGACCCTTCTTTCTTTGCAGGTCTGATTCCTCAACACTCACTGATCCTTATTAATGACTGCCTGTCCTGTATGAATTGTGGATCTTCTGAACTCTTTTTCCCATATATTTAGGATCTATTTGACAACATGTAAACTAGACATACAACATTAAGAGACTGGCTTTTTTCCTCTGCTCTAATTCTTCAAACATATGGCTTCATACTGTAAATACACCCTACCATGTGCCAGAACATACAGTGTACGTGTGGCTACACACACACACACACACATTGAGGAACAATCTGTCTTTTTTCTCCTATTGCTAAAAGCATTTTGTGCTTTTCACATCATAAGGTGGTCAAACAGTTGCATGTGAAACAAACTAAATATGTACAAATTGACTGATTTGTGACTAAGTAGGGATGAGATAATTATTTCAAATCAAGGAGTGAAAAGTCTTGCTTACAGTGAACCTTAGCAAAAGAAGGTATAACAAAGGCAAAGAGAACTCTTAGGAAGATTCAGCTGAATATGACAGAGGGAAAATCTTTTGGCAGTAAGATCCACCCCATATAAGTGCTGGTATTTTTACTGGTTGTTTAGTCAGCCTTAGACAAAACTAGTGGATAACTTGTTCATTGGTATGCAGCTGTAGCTTGCATGTGTTGCAGGGATTCCCTGCTAGCCTAGGCCAAGGTACATAGTGACATGCTTGCTGACTGTGAGATGAAGTTATAAAGAACATGTTTAGCTGTTATGGAAACAAGATTGCACTGTGACTTTGTTCCTGTTTTCACCAATAAAGTGACCTAACTGGCTGGCATCAACAGTGGTCAGGAAGTGGCTTTGTCATCCTGCTATGAGGTGACAGCAATCATCTGCTAGCATCTGACCACATCATTTGATAGCTCTTTAACTGTAGTTGGGAGACAGCTTCTGACCGTATTCACTATGAGGTGTTGACAGTGGTTGGGAATTGTTAGCCCACAATATTTGCTGGAGTCATTGTCATCAGTTAGAACCCAGCAGGACTATTTTATGATTAATTATAAAACACAAACTCAGGTTATTAATACAAACTAGAAGTCAAAATTGGTCTCTCTTTTCTCTGGCGTCATGTCTATCTGGATGGAGAATGCACTGAAGTGAGGATTAGCCATGTTGCTTCCTTCATCAGAAACTGAAATGAGGAAGGAGAAGGGATGACTGCAGACAGACAGATCTACTCACCTCTCTTGCTCTGTGGGTACTGCAATGAGAAAAATACTTTTCTCAAGTGTTAGGATTTTGCAGAATCTCACATTTTCCATTCTCTGCTAAGCTGGGATGTATGAATAGGGCAATGTGGAGTTTCTCTTTGAGCTGACATGCCATTACAGGAAGAGGCTTCACCTTCTGAATAGGTTCCCCTGAAAATTCTCTTTGGGATATTTAATCTTTGTTTTGTCATTATTTTTCCCATGTATTCCTTCTGTTTGGTGATTTACAAAGTATAGAGAAGAAGATAATGTTATTTACCTGCCATGGTTCATGCATGTCTGTGGCCTGTGCAATCACTAGGCTGGAGAGCATTAGTGTGCCCCTAGTTCCATAGTTTTCTACACATTTCCAACAAAAGAATGGGAATATGTACTTTTTACTGCAGCCATGTTTTCACATTCTCTGTGACTCTGTTCCAGCTTGGCAGTCTCATGTGTGAATGTGACTCATTGTGCTTTAGAAGAGGCTGCACATTGTTCTCAGTCTAATTTTATCATTGGTCCTTATATAATATAGTGACTTGTACCTTCCAAATGGTCAAATGCCAACAGTGTTTCCTCTAAAACTCTTCACAATGAAATGTAAACTTTATTACTGAGAAATGGATCCTTATGTGGCATGCAGTGAGCTGGACAACTTAAGGTTTGAAAGATCACTGCTATGGCCAGTGAAGCTGTTAATTTTTGACAGCTTCTTTATTAGTATTGCCACTGCCTCATGCTAGTCTCTGGGTAAAACATGTTGCAAGGATGCAGTCCCTTTCCCAGAGAGATACTATTCTAAAAATAAGTTGAGAGATGACAGGCAGAGATGATCAAGAACAGATTAAGGTGACAGGTCCAACCAAGGTGATCTGCTGTGCCCGCAGCATGCTGACCATGCTGAAACTGAGACAGTTATGAACATTCATTCTGTGGTAGCTCACTACTTTAACAAATCTCTCTCTCAAAAAAAAAAACCAAAACAAAGCCCTTATATTAAAAGATAAATGTAAGAAAAGAGGAATATCAATGTTGAGCAGAGTAGGACTGATGTGTTTGACATTAACAGCTCTGGGCATGTAGTCAGCTTTGCCAGAGCAGTGCAGTGTGTTTGCTTAGCCCATACTCATCCTGTACAACTGCTGGTATATCTTGACACAGAAGTGTGATGTGCTTTTCCGGATAACTAGACGAAGCCCCATCTATTCATAGGAAGCAGCTCTCACACTGAAATTTTCTTTGCTATTCTCAGTATTAATCATCTTAATACAAAACATTGAGTACAAATTCTGCAATAATGCTACATCTTCAATTGTTTCTCATGCCTCAGTAGAAGTTAGTAGTATTACTTTATTTCTAATATGATTAGAAATTATTACATATTACATTATTCTATGCTAGTACATGTCATTATATAATATATTATTATACATCTTCAGGTAGTGTAAATGTTGGAAGATGCTTAGGGAAAGGCATTCTGTAGTCACTGAAGGTGTCAGGGAGGAATTGGCTTCCTTCAGCAGCAGACACCAAGACTTCATTGTCAGGCTATAGATTTTTCTTGGTCTGGGCTGTAGAATGGAAACACTTGGAGCTAAAAATATGTCTTTGTCAGTAAGAAGAAAAGTGGTTTGTTTAATTCAGAAATACTAACCACTCTAAACTTGCTGCTGTTTGGATTTACAAAGGCTCTTTCCAATGAAGTGAGATAAAGTAAAAAAAAAAAAAAGTTTGCAAGATGCTCTCATGAGACGCTAGTGCAACCCAGTAAACAAACTTATTTCAGGAGCACTTGCAATCCCAGATCTCTCTCACCTGGTGCTCTTAGAGCTTTCTTGCAAGGCTTTCTTTTTTCTTTAGAGTATCTATCTACATCAACAGCTGTATAGGAGAAAACTGGTCCAGAGACTAATATCCTCAGAAATACTGTATTAAATTTTCCAGGATCATAGCCCATTCTAACACTTATTAATCTTAAAGACTTGGGATTTGTTGTTTTGTTTTTTTAAATGCTAGCCCAATGGATTAATAGTAATTATAAAACCGTCCTCATATGCAAAACTTCTTGTCTGAAGAACTTAAAGCACCTAAAGTATTTTTATCCCCTTTATGAAGTATGAATAGAAGGTAGAAAAGGTATGTGAATGACTTGCTGCAGATAAACTGGCAAACATGTGGCAGATTCAGGAGTAGAAATCAGAAGTCCTCCTGTATTCCTCTTTCCTTTCTGACCTCTTGGTCACTGTGTGGCTACTGTGAGCAATTTGTTTTGTACTCGTGTCTCTTTTTTCTTCGTCTCTTTTCTCTGCGTTTCCATTGCTATTATTTTAATCTCTATAAGGTTTATAACCAGCGTGGGGGGAAAAAAAAAAAAGACTGAAAGAAAGAGATACTAGACATTATTTATATTATTTGAACATAGTGTCCTCTCACCTCAGCATTTTCACCTCTTGTCACAGTTTAATGCTGGGCTGGCAATTAACTGAATGACAGATGCTCTCTATTAATTCCCCTCCCTGATAAAGAAAGGAGAGAGAATAAGGGAGAGATGTATGGGTTAGAAACTAAACTACACAGCTTTAATGAAACAGTAATGATGAAAAAAGGAGAAATTATTAAATATATACAAACATACAAAAAAACAATGCCACGTTCCCCCCAGCCTTTTCCCCCAGTAACGCTCCCGTCACCACCAAGGCTGCAGGGCAGCCCTGGGAAAGTCCAGGCTGGACTCCTGGAGTCAGGAGCAGTTGGGAGCTGGAGGCAGGATTCAGGCTCGCATGGATCTGGACCAGAGTCAGAGGAATGGACGGAATCCTTCCAGGATGCTGAAGCAAAGAGGGACAGGCGAAGAAGGGCCAAAGAGAAGGGTGAACAGGAAGAGTGAAGGGACTTGACTCTCATGATCCCCCAAATTTATATTATGACACATATGGGATGGAATATTCTGGTCAGTTTTGGTCATTTATCTTGTCTGCTCCTCCCTAAAGGAGGGTTGCAGGTGTGACCTCTTTACTCCCTTTCTCTTTCCAGAGCATAAAATGTTCCTTGGAACCAAGCAGTGGCCTTGGTTCTGCACACTGTTCTCTAGCCATAAATATAAACATCAAACATTATTAGTCCTAGCAGCAGTCACTGATTAAGAAACTTGCTGTTAATTTCAGCACATGCAGCTACTTACAAGAGACTTAGTTGGCAGAAAAACTACAAGACAGAGAATTCTCTCTCTCCTGGCCCAAACCAGGACACCTCTATATATATGCTGCTATCGATGTAGAACTGCTTTAAAAGCTAACTTTTCCTTATCATGAAGTATCATTTTCCCATCAGTCCTCATGGAGGAATTTTCAAGCTGTTTGTAAGAAAAGTAAGAAAAGTATGCCAAGTTCCCCCTTGCAAGGTGCATGACTACTTTTTAAGGTTCAGCTTGAATCTTCAAAAATCAGCCTTTCTTATGTTTGTTGTGACTGATCCTACTAAGTGCCTAAAGGACAAACCCTGCAGATGCATATGAGACTAATATAAGTTCTCCTCAGTCTTCAGAAGGCAGTAAGACACTAGAACCAACACTTAGGTCCTGGTCTTAGAACTTATTGAATTAAGGGGTATGTGCCACGTGTTTATCAATTTACCTATTTGTCATAAGCAGGGAGCATAGATGAAGATGGGGAGGACCAGGTTGGCTCTCTTCAAGGACAGGTTAGATGAGGCTTTGAGCATCCTTGTCTAGTTGAGAGGCATCCCATGGCAAGGAGGTTGGAGTAATGATCTCCAAAGTCCCTTCCAACTTAAGCCATTCTATGATTCTATGACCAAGTAAAAATAACAGCACTTGGAAGTTTGACCTTGTTTTGTTGAGAGGTGGAGTCTTCTGTGCCTTTTTCTACCCTATCAAGACTGCCTTGGGCATGGGACCTCTTGGTTGTACTGGTGTAACACGCTGGTGCTGCCCTTGGTTGCACTGGAGGCAGGAAGAAAGCCCTTCTGTTGGCTTCCTGCTTCTAGGTCTAAATCAGTGATACAAAGTATCCTTCACTTACCCTTGGAGAAGCATTGACTCTCATCTTCACTGGGAGTTGTCACAGTGGTCTTCTCCATTAGTACTATTCTCAAGCTTTTGAGGTTTGACTCCCCTGTTCAGTTTGTACCTTAGTTGCTACCATCCCTGTCTTTAGTTACCTATGAAAGTGTGGTGGGATTTGGTTTATTTTTATGTTGGTACATAGAACATCAGTTTCTTGAAGAGAAAAGAAGGTTCTTCAGATTCCATGTAGGAGGAAGCTTAGGGATTTGGCTAGAGGAAAGGTCAGTGGAGTTTATAATCAGTTTTTCTTATTACTGTTATTTTGACTGTAAAATTAGATGGGTTTTTTTCTATAAGACAATTCAGGCCTCAGATGCAAATAAGATAATACAACCAAAACAAATGAACAGCTCCTGATAAAAATTTGAAATTGTTCCTTTTACTTCTTCTTCCATTTTATTTTTCATTCCACATTTCATGTCACTTGCTATAATATTCACAGAAGGAAAACACAGAAGGGACTCAGCACAACCAACTCTATATTTATCTATCTGAATAATAACAAGATTCAGAGGTGTTTGTCTAGTCCTATATTTAATAATGAAATGCTACAAAACATTTTGCATTTTCTGTCTCCCAGATAACTCTAAGCACTTGATCATCACCATTATGAGACAAACTCAAGTCCAAGGAAAGGTTTTGTGAGATGTCCACATCTGACATCCAGCAGAAAATAGAGCTGAGGACAGGATCTATGTCCTGCACCCTCAGGCTGCTCTGCCATCCTTACTGCAACAACTGTCAGATGTGTTCCCTCTCCTCCCCTGTCCCTGCTGTTCCAAGGTCACAAATCAGGGAATTAAGCTTCAGAAGCAGGCGGCTCTGCTTGTGAGGCCCCCTGAGCTGAAGCCTTGTTCTGCAATTAGTGCCGCCTCAGCAAGCAAGCTCGGAAAGTGAAACAAAGAGAATCCTTTCCAAATTGCAGTCATTATCTCTGCAGACTTTCTTCTGAACCCTTGTGAGCACCACATAGCAATAGGATACTAAGAGGTGCAGACATAAGTATATTCACTCATCCTACAGTTGTTGCAGGGTTGCACAGGAGTCTTTATCTTGAAAGGCCAACCTGCAGCATTCAGGTGTCAGAATATTGTTTTAGCCCACAGAGTGCAATGCAAAGACTACAGTGTGGTGGCCTGTTGCTCTCATATTGGAGGTTAAAGTTAACAGAAAGTGGAACTATTTTTAAAGTGTTGATCGCTACTATGAAGATTTACTAATAAACTGACTCAAAATTATATTAAAAAGTAACTAAGAAAGCAAGCCTACTGTTATTTGGCTTAAAATCACTGTATAGAGATCTACAAGAGAAGTCCCAAGATGTCTGAGTGTGTACAAACTGAAAATGTTGGAAACCATTGTAATTAGATCATCAGCCTCCTGAAGAAGATATCATTATGTCCTACCAGTTTTAGAAGTCCCGGGTAAAGAAAGTATCTACTGATATGACTGAGAATTAAGTGGGTGGTCATGGAGCTGTGGTAACCATCTGTCCTAGCTCCATAGGCATGCTAGGAGCTTCTGACCTTTTTACAGTACTTTGGGGATTTTAATTCTCAGTACTCAGCCATTGGACTTGACTGGTGTTTGAGAGCTGTGCAGCTCCATAGTTTTGGAAGTACTCAGCTTCCCAGCCCCTGTTTGTTACTGCTGTTCCTCCAACAAGGCTAAACATGTGCAAGACCCCCACAGGATATAGACTCCTTTTTTGTTCTACCTAACAACAAATAGTAGACAGAAGAGTCTTGTCAAAAAACAAAAAAAATCAAACAAAAAACCCCAGATTATTAGCAATTTCAAAGGAATCATTGGACATTTTCTAGCTCAAAACAGCAAAGCTTGTACATGTCTATTTCGCTGGGGTTAGTTGTCCCTCTTCCAAGCAAGAACCATTGCAATTAATTGTTGCAGAGGGGAGCCCAAGTCCTCAAGTTGCTTCTTCACTGCAATATGCAGTTCAGGTGTTGCTATACATTCAGACTTGTTTGACTGCAGTTTGTTGAAAGTTAGTAGTGACCTGGTGTTCCTCTGTTATATTTTCTAGTTATCTTTATTTCTGCAAAGTGGCAGACTTCAATCAATCAAGTTTAATTTATTATGGGCAAATTACTAATAGGTATTTGAATATTCTGTTTGAGAGTGGAAAAAAAAAAAAAGGCTGCTTCAATCGCAGGAGGCTACTGTTCAAAATTCACTGGTAAACTGAGGCATATGTATTTTCCAAGGAGATACTGACAGTATTTGATGCTTTTTGCAGGAAGAAAAAAAGTGACATTTTGGAGCTGGGGTGCTATGACCAATTTGATAAGTTGAATTTTACAAGCTTCCTGTTTTAATAGCTTCATTGAGATTTTCCAAGTCTTTTTGGTCTCCACAATAGTGTAGGACTGATTGTTAAAGCAATGGTATTTCAGATGCTTTTGATCTTGCATCAGAGATCCAGACAATTGCTTTCCTTGTGAAAGCTCAGATATTATCCTGTAGTTATAACAGACCAGGTAAGTAACTAAGTCACAAGCACACTCCTTTTTGAAAAGCATAATGTACCATAATTTTTTATTTTATTATTATTTCATGGCTTTCCAGGTGTTCTAAAATCTGATAAATATTTCAGAACTTTTGAACCTTTTCCAAATTGATCATCCTATCTGTGACTGAAGACTGGTGTGGGGAGGAATGTAGCAATGCAGGTTATAGTGCAGTAGGATTGGAATGAGTGGTGACAGAAGAAAGGGAATTGGTTATATCTTGCCCTCTTGCTAAAAAAATTTGGCAGTTGTCACATTTAGATACAGGAACATTGTGCTTGTATTTGTATCTCAGTGTTTTGGTAAGCAGTGTTTAACAAGAGGTTGTAAAAGTCTGGCTTTTCTTTATGTCTCTTGATCCAGTTGAAGTACCATGTTTTGCAGCCTGTTTTCAAAAAGAGAGATCCAAGAAGCATAAAAAAGAACGTGACTGTAATTGAGCAAATGGATTCTTGTAAAATACTTTTGGAGTGGGGAGATACTCTTCAAGCTTCCTTAAGTAAATGCCACACTGCCAGTGTTGCAGCTGTGTGTGCTGTGCAGCTTGCAGTTTTCATGACAGTGTAGGGTATAAGAAACCCACTACAAGTCAAGAGTTGGGAAATGAACTGTAAAGTTTTTGTGAATTACCTTCTTTATATAGAAATGTACTCGAGATTGTGTATGATGGACTTGGACTAGCTAATGGACCATGGTTAGGCCTAGCTAGAACTCTGTAGAGAAGATAAATCATTCAGCATAAGAATGGGGTTCATCTGGGTGTCAGAAAGCCCTGCCTGTTCTCATGACATTGTTTCCATAGCAGCTAATGCACTTCAGAAAAGAGGGAGACAGGAATCAAACTCATGACTAACATGGCCATCCTGAGCTCGTGATGATATAAACTGTGGCACCCACACTGTCACGTATCTTTCAGTGTGTGGTAAGGCTAGGCAAGTCACTGAATAGTACACTAAGGTAATTAAACTCTCCTTTTTCCTAGGAGACTGATCTGATTAATCATTGCTAACCACCTTATCTTCATTGAATTCATGAAAAAGAGTTGGGTTTGCTAAATGAAGCCTCTGCATTTGGAGTCAAAACTGGCTTAAAACTTATACTAGCTTAAGTCTGGGTCCTGGAGTTCTAATTAACTCTTGTTGGGATTAGTCTTGGTTTGCAGTTACGGGGTTTAATGTAATAACCAGCCTCTATGTTGACCTATTGCATTAGGTACGTTGTGTGTACTCCAAATTTGGTGGCAAACATTCTAATAGAGCACAGGATGGAGTCTGTACCATTTTAGTCTTGGCAGTATGCATCAACACAGGGAAATGTGTTTAAAGGAGTACATTACCTTTGCTCATTTTTGTGCCACATGCTTCCCCTTTGATGTTGCAGAGGACATTTTGTGACGTTTCATTTTAGCTCTTGCTACTTGAATTTTACATGAACTGTCTGAATCCTCAGCTCTCATGTGTTTGTCTGAGAGTTCAGTAAAGGAAGTATATGTATATGTTTGCTTGTATGAATTTAAATTTGGATTTCCAGCTTGAGACTCAGCATGGGAAGGGTATACACTTGGTATCTCCCTTTTTTCTATAATGGACATTTAAAAGAGACTAGATGAATTCAACCTTGGAAATGCACTTTTTGACTCTGAAGGAAATCTTGCTCATTCTCAGATGTGAGAAGTGTGAGTCCTGGCCAGCATGATTGTGATATTAATTATGGTGTCTCAGGTACCATAAGACAGGATGACTCTTGGCCAGTCTGCAATAGTTACCCCAATTAGGTGGTGGCTTGTTTGTCCTTGGCAAGTCTCACTACAAGTCGTGTCTTGCAAAGGACAGGTTAAGAGTGACAGATAGTGGCTTATGAGGGTTTCCTTGGTATGGGAGTGCTACCAATTTGTGGTTGTTTCTTTCCAGGTGTTACTATGTTCTTGCACCTACTTAATTGTTTAGGAAAAAAGGTTTCCATTGCATTGTCTCTCACTTTTTCCACAGTCCTGTGGGGATGTCTTTTCCATCTACAGGTTTTTCTTTTAAGTGCTTTATAAAGCACAGCTGTGAGGAGAGGCTACTGACCTGACACTTAGAAAATCTGCTTTTAAGTCCAGTTCAGCCTCTCCTTGCCATTTGGTGCTGGCCTCCTCATTTCACATTCTCTTTGCTTTAACTCCATCTTTTGTTGATTGATAAAACTACTTCATTCTGGTGAAAGATGCTCTCTAAGTATAGACCATCATCATCCTTAGACCAATCTGAGGACAGACAGTCTTCCTAAATGTTTCGTACTCCCACACCAGCTGTGGTACTCTTGTGTTACAGATGAGATTTTTGGAGGAGAGGGGAGTATCTAAGATTTTAACTTCAGGTCTTAGATTTTGTTTGCATTTTCTCCTTTTCAGTAACTCATGGATACCTATTTTTCAGTACTTACTTCATCCATCCTGAAACAACCCAATTACACCAGTTGAACAGATACTAGAGATAAAACAGACTGCAGAATTTCCCCAGGGTTTAAAAGCAGGTGGAAGAGCTATTTCTCACCTACGAGTGCCAGAAGCAGGGAGCTAGAAGTGAATCAAAGCCCTCCTGAGATACACCAGAGGAACAAAGAAGTCAATAGCAAACACTGACATGAGCCACTCAAGCTTGGAGGCTCAAATTTATATTCCCTTGTCTTTCTAGGAGATTACATGGCCACAGTGACCAAGACAGTCCTTTTCAATAAGATTAAGGATGCAGAGGTCTAGAAAGTCTCAACTAGTTCATTCCTTCTGCAGCACAGGATGTCTCCCTACAGGATAATCCCAATGGCTTTTATGTCTCTAGTTTCACCTCAGGTATTGAGTTTTCTGGCATGACCCTTTAGAGAAATATTCCCTCTCTAAACATGAAAAGCAGTTTCTTGTTGGATCTTCTAGTATGTTTCTCTGGGTTGAAGAATGACCAGTCACATTATTTTTCCTATGTCTAGGAATGGCTACCCTACTCCTCCTGTTCGGCTACTTAAAGAGAAGTAGATATCATTGTACTACCATGAGTTCTCTGAAGCAGTCAGCAATTTTACACTAAGGAACTCTATGTTGGTGGGGTTTTTTTAAACAAAACTGTATTCAACTGAGGAAGAGCTTCAGGAAGGCTTTTGACTTACATAAGAGGTGAAATTGGCCTACTAAATTAAAAGCAGTACATTGATTCTTTCTGTATTTGTCTGAGCTGATGCTTAACTGAATAACATGATTCAGTATTTACATGGTATATTAAAAGTAGATCACTGACTGGTACCTGGGTTTAAGTCGGAAGAGGAGAGATTAACATGCTTTGCGTCTTGAACTAATCTTTCTTCATTTCCAGACTGTGTCAGCTCTTATTTATGTGAAAACAGAGAGCTATGCTGAAAGTTGTCAATTTATGTTTCATACAGTAACAGAGGCTGCTGGAGGCCTGCCCCACACCACACTCACACACAGACACAGATACAAAACTTTCTGATGAGGGAGCTGCCTACTCCAAAAGCAAGGGAGCTGAGGTAGACTCACTGGAAGCTGCGTCTGCCATCTCTGTGGTGCAATGTGCTTGTGTTAGTGAATTTGCTGCTATAAACCATGGATTCCCCTATACCAAATTTCCCTAAAGACTGGAAAGAGTATACACTCAGAAAGCAGAAAGCAAGCTTCAAGGCATCTAGTGAGCATGGAAGTTGTGGTAGTAAAGAAAAAAAAAAAAAAAAAAGGAGGGAGGGGAGCAGGGAAGAAAGGGAAGCAAGGGAGAAAACACACAGAGAACTGTATTTGCCAGTAGGGGATAATTTCTCATGAGGGTACAGCCTGACTTTATGGTCAAACACATTTCCCAAGGCTGCATGAATCAGTACCCTAGTGGGCAACAGCATGTCTGGGCTTGATTATGATTTGCCAGCAATCTGTCTTGCCCTTCCACCTTGTTTTCTCCTCTTCCTTTCATTTTCCCTGCTGTTCTTTAGCATATTTTCTGGAGATAATGCTGCAACAGGGTCTCTAATATGACTGAAGATCTAGTGCAATCAAACTCACTGAGAAATTATTTTTAATGAGCAAAAATGTTGCACTGAAGCAGTGAATTCCCTCTCTAACACAACAGAAAAGATCATTGCAGTGGAAATCCTGGAGTGAAAAAATCTTCAGATGAATAGCTTGTTAAAGGATAAAGAAGTTAGGTGAATAAAAGTCTGATTATGTACCTGGAGGTAGAATATAATAAGAATAAGAACAAGTAAATTAATAATTTGGCTGCTGCTTCTGACTGTGGGTTGTGCCTGAGCAATCTTAACCAATACCTGCTTCTTAAAAGGCAGAATTATTGCAAGAGGCAGCATAGTCAGAAGGGGACTTGGTTCTGCATTTGAGTGCCTGCCCAGTTGTCTCTGAGTTGGGACTGTAAAATGAGAAGGAGGCATTTCAAGCTGTTGTCTACATGAGGTAGTCAGTTTGGACAGGACACATGACATTTCCAGTTGCACTGAGACTCCCTGATGGTAATGTGACAGAATGACACGACATCTCTGCACAGCCTGGCAGCTTGATGGTACTGCATTAGATAGATGTAGTAGGAGAGTGGAGTGCTTTCACCCTTATTGTGAACATCATGTTCCCCTTGGTCTGATGGGGCTAGTGCACAAAAATGCACATTGCACTCCTGAGGTCCCAGACCTGCATTGTGGCTTCAGTTTTGAGGTGCTTCTGCCTCCCCTGAGCTGCCTGCTTTAACTGCAATCCTCAGGCAGCGTTTATTGAGCTTGGAGTAAGTGGTTACTGTTAACTCACAGACTTAAGTGCTGCTTGTACACCACTTCCCATTTATTTAGTCCTTTTTCTCATTACAGCTTAGCCCTATTTCCCTTGGGCTTTTGTGCTGCATTTCTTTTTCTTTTTTCTTTTTTTTTTTTTTTTTTTTTTTTTTTCTTTCCTTTTCTTTTCTCCTCTCTTCTTCTCCTCTCTTTTCTCTTTTCATTTTTTGGCTGTCAAGGTCTTATATATCAAATAAGCCATGTTTTTATTTGGGATATGCCCACTGGATCCATATAAACCATTCCAGATCAGTGCTGCCAAGGAAAAGGAAATACAGGTATCTGTTCCCAAACTGGAAAGTACACTTGCTCCAGTTGACAGCACAGAGCTGTTCTTCATCTAAATACATCCAAAAAGCCCAGTGCCAACCGAGATTACTTTCCTTATGCTTATGACTGCTCAGCTTCCCATCATTATCCTGGGTAATTCCCATCACTGACCGGCTAGAGTTCCCAAAATGAGGATGGCCTTGCCACCTCTTCAAAATGACTAGTAAGCTGCTGTGTGGAGTTTACACTGCTAGCAAAGCTTCTCTGTCTAAAATAGCTTGCAAATGGCTCTGTTTCTCATCCAGTTAAATTTTTCACCTTTTCTTGTTAAATAAAGCTGGACCTTGCATCTCCAATGTAGCTTCTGTTTGCTGCAGAGAGGATCTCATCTCTGTGCTGAAGACAAAGTAGTAATTTTCCCCAATGCCTGGCACACACACACACAGCAGTCATCTTTTATGTTTTCCCAAATGGTAATTGCTACCTTCTCTCTCCTGTTTTTTCAGACAAACAGTATTAGGAGATGGTCTCTGAGCAAGCCTCTAAATGAAACATGTCATTTCTTTCACCTGGATTTTTTGCACAAAGCCTCTGAAGTTTTAGCTGTTGTGAATCCGTTTATCTGCTTGTCACAGATTTCCCTACTGCGTTAGTTATCAGATTGTGTGAATCTGCCTGCCTACCTCTTTTTTTTTTTCTCTACTTTGTAACTAAAGATAGCACAGTATTCACTTTATTAAGATAATTTCATGTAAATCTCTGATGACTGCTTTTTCTTTAAAACTTTCTGTCTGATGGTCTTAAATCACATCTATGCATGTTAATGAATTGACTCTTAACAGCTCCCAGTTGAGAAACACAAAAAATAAGAGGTTTTCCTAAGTTTATACAGAGAGTCAGTATCAGAGTCCCTTCCAGATGAGCTCTATATGTTGGCTTTGAGTTCAGTTTTTATCAGGGAATTATTTGTGTTGTAATAAATGATTCTCAGTGTGTTAAGAACCTAACATATGAATCAAATGTCTAGAATTTTACATTTTAGTAATCAAAGTGCACAGAAGAGAAGAGAAATAATAATGTGGTCTTTTAATAGAATTTTTTGGGTGAGTGTGACTGCAGTCTCATCTGATAGGAAGAACTTTACAGTTTATGTGTATGATGTGGTGCTTCTCCAATATATAGAGATGTACCCAATGTCACCATCAAAGCATGCATGTATCAGCATCAGTATCCATCCTTCTTTGCCATTCTGTTCTGTAAAAAAACTTAAAAAAAATAAAAATTATCAGGTCCCACATACTCCTTTTACTTCTTTATTCTCTCAGATTTATTCTGGACAAAATTCTTCACCTTTATTGAAATTAAAATGGTTTTATTTATTTTTTAAGGGAAAAAAATCTTGCTTCCCTCATGTCAAAACTGCTGTCGATAGCCAGGAAATAATATATGCAAATGAGGCTCATTGTGGTGTTAGCAAAAGTAAGTGCTGACATTTGATTAGGTAATATTTCATATTTTCTCCCATTTGGGGTTATTATTTAAACAGAGCTAATGCAGAGAAAGCTCTGCTTTCCAAACAATGAGTGTAAATCTAGGGTATACCACTTTAAAGAAAAAAAATAAAAGATCTAGCATACAAGAGTAATTACCCCAAATATTGCTGCAGCATAGCTGTCGTGAGCAGCAGTGGAAGTCTTTAAGTCTTTATAATAAAGTAAACTGTGTTCTTTGGGATTGTTGCAGATTTATAACATTTTAACAGTTGAATAATTTGTCCCACTTCATGTTACTCTTCCATCTGCTGGGACACTATAAGCACAGGGCACCCAGGCTACAATACTTTTGTATTTTCAGGTAGGGTACTAATTCAAAGACACATACTCCCTGTATATAGAAACATGGTGACCTCCCTTGAGGCTGTTATTTGGACTGAGCACCCAAAATCCTGGCCTGGCCCCCATCACAGCAGGGAGTGGGAGCAGAGCGGGCAGCAGTGGGCTCCCTGCAAACACTGGGATTTGGCCAGCATGCTCATGTACCTCAGCCTTGCATCCTCTAATGGCAGGTATCTTCTGGAGCTGAAGTCATGACAGTAATTTTTTCCTAAGGGCTTAAGCAGGTCACGAATTTCTTCCTGCAATGAGCAATAGGCAGTGTGAAGCGACAGACGCTGTCCTGGCACATTTTAATAGGAACTGCTTCTGAGAGCAGGAGAGGCTGCAGTGGAGTGGTCAGGTGCTGTGTGGGACTGATAGTGAACAACACAAAGTATTTGCAAGGGCAAATACTGTTGCTTCTTTCTTGGTGATTGGGAAAAGGAACTGTTGAGACAAGGGAGAGTTGCTCAGCCCAGCAGCAGTGCCCCTTTGCTTTCTGTCTGCAAGCTTTGGGAAGTTTATGGAAGAGCATCTGAGCAGTATCTAATGGGGAATTAGGCAGAGATGATTGCAGAGAAGTGACCAGGAGCTGGGCTTTCCTATTTGAAGCAGAAAGATAAGGAAATAGATATATAACAGAAGAGTGGTAAAAGGGGGCCCTGAGACCAGGGACTCAGATTTGATTTCACAGATTTTGTCTGTTGGATAAGTCACATCACCTGTGCACCTGATTTTTTTTATCTGTGTAATGGGGGACATATTATAGATCTCTGTTCAAGGGAGGTATGAGAATTAATGGAAGCTGTTAGAGTGCCTGGTAGATGAAAAATGCTGAGTATTACCACAGCAAATAGTAACCTCTTTGACTCGTTTATGATCTTATGACGACGAAATGTTTCTGGCTTCCTGTTATTTCAACTAAGCTTCCTTCTGATCCTATTAAACACCAGGGGGAAGATCCTTAGCTAGTGTCAGTTGTCACAGCTCCATTGACTTCAATTATTTCTCTTGCACAACATATTTCATCCAAAGCACTTCCAGTATTTGAGAGATATTGGCCAATTAAAAACCGTAACCTCTATGAGAGGTAGGAGTCATACCCCAGTTAAAGTTAAAGAAGCTTAGAAAAGCAAGGTTAATCAGCTTACCCAAGGTCAGGAAGAAAGTGTAATAGAGATGAGAAATCTGACCAAGAGTCATGCTCCTAGTACTGAAGGTCACCTTGGCCAGGTTTTGCTTTGTGTATCAGAGTGGATCTGAAGCCACCACTCAAGTTCTGCCTTTTTCAGGTTCTTGCTAGCATGAGGTGGATCAGGGCTCACTTTCTTTTCATGCTCTCGTCTACCTCTAGTTTTTACCATTCTCATTTTATTCAAGGTATCGTAGGAAGAGAATTATGGAGTGCTATGCATATAGAAGTGGAGTCCTCTGCTGGTATAGATTAGAAGGACTTTCCAAAGGCAATGGGAATATGATGACTTATACCTGAGGATCTGGTCCCTGGGGATTATTTGTGGCAGAGTATGGCTATAAGATGCCTCGGGATTTTCATCCTCCAGTAAGTTATGCACAGGCTGCCTGCAGCTGCAGTAAGCTAAACTGCCTACTGGTGGTGATTGCTTTTCCAATACACTGAAAGTCAGGACTTTATCATCATATGTGAAAATGATTCTCAGTAAGCTAGTTTGTGCCCTCATGCCTGCTGAAAGTCCAAAATGGCAGAATCAAATGGCAATACTTAGAATAGCCCCAAGTGCAAATACTTCAAATATCCACAGGAACTCTGCTGTTTCTGGGATGGGAATTTTTTCTAATGTAAAGAGTGTTTGTGCAGCTTCAGCACTTTATTCTGCAAATTTAGACCCTCTTTCAGGGAAGCTACTCAATGCTGTGTTAGTGGAGCTAAATTTATAAACAGCCAGCAGATGAGCATGAGGAGATGCAATGAATAGCTCACAGATGGAAGAGTTAGAGATCAGTTGTGACATAATGGCTGAGCAGCAGTGCAGAGCTGAGGAGCGGAGCTCAGCTGGGTCACTACTGAAAGAGAATCCACAAGTGCAAGCACTTAATTAGACACACAGTTTTAAGTCCAAAATAATTGTTTATTTAAAAAAAACAAACAAACAAAAGCCAAACAGCAACAAGCACAGAACAATGCCTGTCCTGCAAAATTTGCAGCTCATAATGTACAGCTAGGAAGTTGTACAGCTAGGAATATGTTATTTGTTTGGGGTTTTATTTTTTTTAAAGCTACAAACAAGTTGAAGAGGCAAGCCTATCAGACCTATGAGAAACTAAGTGTATTTATAAGCTTGAGATTTTAATTTCCTGAAGTAGCTTTAAATCCTGACAGTGAACTACCTTTGTGCACTGAGTTAAGATGAGAATATACCAAAATATCAGCTGTTTATTATTTAGGTAAAGAGGAAAGTAAGCTAAAATGTACTGTGTTTTCACAGTTGGGAGAGAAAACTATTCTATCTCTGTAAAGCTCATGAAGATATTTACATTGAAGTAAATAGATATAAATGCATTTGTACACACAAATGTAAGCAAATACAGGTCAGTTCTGGGAGCAGGCAGGTCTTCACTGGAGCACTGGAGGAAGGGCTGAGTGTATTGAGAGTAAAGTGAGGATAGGGTAGCCCAGAAACCTGGACTGTTTACCTGTGTAATTCCCTGTCTGCCCCCCTACACACACGTACTTCAGAACTAAGAACAAGTATTTTCTAGAAAAGCCATCTGTCTGAAGTCCTGGACATTCTTCTTTTTTCTTAATCCCTATCCTAAGGCTAGACACTACCTTGGGCTAGACTTTCCTGACATTTTTACCAAACAAATCTTAATATAAAAACACTTAGAAATGTAGAATAATAGAATGCGTTGGGTTGGAAGGGACCTTAAAGATCATACAGTTCCTGCCCCTCTGCATGGGCAGTGACACCTCCCACCACACCAGGTTGCTCAAAGCCTCCTCCAACCTGGCCTTGAACACTTCCAGGGAGTGGGCTTCCATACCTTCCCTGGGCAACCTGTTCCAGTGTCCCTCAGAGTACAGAATGTCTTCCTAGTATCTAATCTAAATTTACCCTCTTCCAGTTTAAAACCACTACCCCTCATCCTATCACCATATGCTCTTGTAAAAAGCCCCTATCTAGCTTTCTTGTAGGCCCCTTTCAGGGATTGAAAGGCTGCTTTCAGGTCCTCCTGGAGTCATCTCTTCTTCAAGATGAACAACTCCAACTCTCTCAGCCTGTCTTCATAGGAAAGATGCTCCAACCCTCTGATAATCTCTGTAGCCCTCCTCTGTACTTGCTCAAATAGCTTCAAACATCCTTGTTATGTTTAGGCCAGAACAACTTGGTCAGGGATCCTCACCTATGAAAGCAGATCAAGCTTTGAAAAGAAGACTCCAAACTTCAATTCCGGCCTGGGAAAACTGTCTTTTTCACTTCTCCCATGTCAAAAACATGCTTCCTAGCAAGAGGAAAGGGAGATGCACACACTTTAGGTCAGTAGGCACGTATGGACTGTGTTTGGTCTTCATGAGAACCTATATTAGGCATATGCTCCCTCTTGGAAATATCTGTCAAGTGTGGTGTCCCATACCAACTCAACCTATTTTTTTTTTCACTGCCACGGGAGCCAGAGGTCTTGATTAGGCAAAGAAAGGGAACTGCTCCTCTGCCAGGAACCCAATATAAGAGAAATCAGGAAGTTGTCCTATATGTTTGGTATGTCCAAATACTGACTTGGAAAATTCAGCCTATTTAGAGATGCTGTCTCCTCATGAAGATAATGGTGTGCTGTGGAATAAGCAAGGTCTTGTTCCTCCAGAGAGTGGGCACAGGCTTTAGGTGTTCCCCTTTTATCCTCAGTAAATGTGTAAAAGTTCTAGCATCCCTCTTTAAGGGGTATGGAACTAAGAAAAAACACCCCTTGTAAAGTGCCAGAATACTTTACTGTTAGGTATAAAACCTGTTTCTGTTGACAAGTGCAAACAGCCTTTACTGTTTGCAGTTAACAGGACCCTGGGGACTTCCTGTTCATTTATGTACAAGCTAATGCTTTCTACTAGTACCAGGTCTCCTGCAGGACACTGAAAGGCCAACTTTACTTTCACATGGTATTTTAGAAGCCTAAAAGCACTCCTTCTTCAACATTATCTCAAAGACCTGGAACTGACCTGGTCAATCTGATTCCATAGGAATACAGTAAATGAATATATGCTGTGTGAGCATACAGGGTCCTATATCACAAGCCTAGTGCGGTTCTGAGAACACAAAAATAAAGATGACCTTTTAGACTAATTAAAGCCAGTGTGAAAACTCTTCCTCAACTCCAAGGAATTGTCTATAGAAGGGAGGCTAAGTCCTGTATCCTTTCTTGGAGATTCCCAGATTGGGCCCTGACAATCTTCCCATCACTGGGACTGTGAAAGTGAAAAATTTGTGAGTAATGCAGTCCTGGGCTTGTGCAGAGGCACCTCCCTCAGGGGAATCCAGGATTGCTTCCAGAAAATGCCACGTCCCCTCCTACTTTTTGGGAAAGGGAGAGAGACATCAAGGCTTGCATGGTTTGCAGTGGGTGGCTGCCAATTGAAGGGGGCTTCTGCTTTCATAGTACTGGCATCCACTACCTTCTACTCTTTGCAAAAAAGGTAAGGATAGACTTCTAAAAGAACTTCTGTGTGATCATTAGCTATATAGATGAGATTTATTTCCTGGCAAGGTCCTGCTAGGAATGCTATAGTCAAGAAAGGAACCTTTTCCATCTTCTGAAAGAGCATTTTTCATCCTTGGTGGTGCTTTGGTGTTGTTGAGTATCTATCTACTTATGCTTCCAGAGATCTGTCCAGGTCTTTGCATAGAGAGCTTATACTGATTGCTCTCCAAAACTGTGGTCTCTTGCGTATCCCTCTGCACAGCAAAGGGTATTTAGGACTCCTGCTGGTTGTTCCCTGGTGGACATGAGTATCCTGTTCATCTTTCTCCCATTTCAAATGCTGCTATCAACATCATACCTTGACTACTTGTCAAAGCTTTTGAAATGCAAACCATACTTAGGAGCAAGAGGACCTGCTGTGAGGGCATGGGAGGTGTGGGTCATTCCGCACAACATAGTGGGGTACACAGCACAGGCAGGATTTCTTTCTGAGAGTCATTCTCCGATGAAATCCCAGGATCTCTCAGTTAAGGTAATTTTTTTTGGTCAGAGAGAGGGAATGCAATGGGAGCTGTGTGACACCTGGCTGGCTCAGTGTCACTTCTGACATTTAGCTAATATGCAAATATGGTTCTCATTCTCATTTTTTTCAGCTCTAAAGAAATGTTAAAAATGTATAAAAGCCATCATGTTCTCATCAGTTTTGATGATAGTATTAAACAGTGTATTAAACCATTCCCTTCTGTGTACAAATCATACCTTAGCCTGGAGGTGCATTTCTTATTAAAATGCCTCAGATCCACATATTGTGAAATAATACCACTGAATTTTCCCCTTTTTATTTATATATTTAAAAGAAGTTAGTAAGGGATTTGGGGAAACAAATGAATTTACTGCTTGGTTATAATGTAACATCATAAAAGGTGCAGTGCTTATTATGAGAGTTATTTTCTAAGAGATATTTTAGGCATTTCATTCAAATTGGCTTTGAAATAAGCATTTTTCCAGATGGACTGAAAACTATCTGAATGTCCCTAGGGGTGGCATGTTGAGCTGGAGATAAGGGGACAGTAGAGTTGGAGGGTGCTTTAGAAAAGATTGAGCTGCAAGATTTCCTTTTTCATTCAATCAAACCAGTCAGGATTTAAAGAATTAGTGGTTTTGATCATCTCAGTTTTAATGATTCAAAACTGAATTTTGAAACTGATTGCAGAGGGTGCTGATCACTATTTTTCTGAAGCTCAGGCTCACGTAAGGGTTCTTAATTCAACACCCAAATACTGGGGTACGGAAAGCAAACCACACTAAAACATCAGAATGGTTGAACAGCTGCAGTGTCAATGTGGAAAGAGGTTAAGTAATAGTCATCAGTTCTGTTGTCAAACAGGGAAGAACCGCAAGCACTAGGAAAAAAAAAAGACAGTGACAAATGGTCTGTGTTTGTGGATTTGCCAAAAGTGTTATATGCAGAGCTTATATGAACAAGCTTATATGTTGTGCCAGCGTGGGGCAGAGCCAGGACACGGCTGTACTGGGGATAAAAACTTTTTTTTTTTTCTTTATTTCTTCTTTTTCTTCCATGTAGTTGTAACTGTAACTGAGGATTTTTCCTCAGATGAGCTGAGTCCTTTGCAGAGGTACAGAAGAGGTGAATAATTCACTGAGCCAGAGTCATAAAGGGATAATTTCTGTGCACTGGGCATCATCATGGGTTTGCAGAGGTTGTTTCCTGCATACATTTGCTCTGCATGATCTGGCCCTTACCAGGCACAGGTGCAGTATGGCAAGTGGTTTAATACTTCTTTATTTTCTCCATTCTATTTCCTTCTTTTATAAATCACATCTTCTTTTTAACTTAATGTGTAATGACATATTAGGTTTTGACCTGCAAAGGTCTATGCTTCTAGTATGTAGGAGACAGCTTCCCCACCTTTTTATCTGTGCTCTCTTTTGCTTGCTGTTCTTCTTTGGCACTGAAAATGTAATCAAAGCCATCGGGGCCCCAGTGGACCTCAACTTGTTGATTAGAATTGGATAAACTAGACATACTCTAGTGGGAAAGAAAGGCATTTATGATTACTACCTGGCATTTTTCTCTGGCCTTTTTTATGTACTTGTCACTGTATTTTCCCACATCAATCTCATAAAACATTCTTTTGCTCATGCTTGAAATATTGATATTATCCTACAGCACAGATAAAAGCACATCACAGAGCAATATGGCTTGGTGATAGAATTATCTGCAATAAACAGAAATCTCTACTGATGTTTAGGGCTGGCGTGGTATTAAACACATTACTTTTGCTGACAGGCATTTTCATTTCCTTGCATCATGCAGGTAGGGGAATTTGAAGGAAATGTAGTTTTCACTTCTAGATTTGTTCAAGAAAAAATTTAAAAGAGGAATGCTGGTGGATATGGTAGCATCTCTTAGATCAAAAGGAACTCATTGTAATTTTAAGAAAGTTTCAGAGAATTGCTATGTTTTTGTGTGTACATCTTAGTGTTGTATGTATAAATATATCTAACTATACATAAATATTAATATAAACACCACAACTGTGCCATATTTAACAAACGCTGAAGGAACGGGGAACAGTTAAAAATTTGTGTCAGTGAACTTTATGCTCCTTTGGTATGGGCTTTAGGACACAATCTTAGGTAAAATCTTTAGTCATTATTTCCCCCTGTGACTTTCTCCCAGCTGTGCACTGAAAAAAAAAAAAAGAGCTCCTGGCATAAACTGGGGATCTGCTCCCAAAATTACTGCATGGTACATAGAATGCACACTTCAATTTTTTTTGAGCTGGAAATATAGAGAATGAGGCAAGGGGTACTTAAAAGTGAAGAAGGCCTCTTGAGTGAAGCACTGATCAAGGGAAATCTCAGTCTGTCTGTCCCTCCTATTCTCTAGGGTCACAATATAATGCTGGTTAAGATACTAAAATCATTTTTTTCTCAGACCATCCCTAAATTATGTATTTCTTGTGTTCTGGTTGCCAACTTGAGATCATATAACTTGTGTGCAAACAATATGGAGCCCTGAAAACAACATTTCAAATGTATAAGGTGCCATAAGGTGCTAAGCACTCTGTGTAATCAGAATTTGCATCTGAATTTGCACATTCAACAGTAGAAGGCCTTTTGACTTAATTTCCCTGTTCCTGAGCTCTCCACTCATATAATAAACCTATCACCTCAGAAAGGTGTTGTCCAAAGTAATTAGTTTTTGCAAAACAGTCCAGTGCTCTGCTGAGTGGCATCACAGAAACGCCCATGTGAAAATAAATTACTCGTCAGAGCAGGATTAGTATGGTGTGCAGGAGAAGGGCCCACAAAGGGAGCAGTGAAGATAAAATATAGTATGAAGTAACAGCACCTTCCACAGGCATTATTCTTCCTGTGTGCTGAACGAAGGAAAGGTCATGTCAAAAAAGAGTAGTGTGTGAATCATGTACTTAGGAAGCTGTACCAAAACATGCATGCATGATAACCATGGACTGCTTTTATGTTGTATTGTGCAGGAGTTTATGCCTAGAAGTGAAAAAAATATAATTAAAAATAATAATGGTTGCTGTTGGTGGGATGGGAGAGAATCTGCTCAAACAGCTGGGGCTTGTGGCAGAGACTGCTCCACCCTGATCCTCTGCTCTGTCCCTCACTGCTGCAGCTCTGCACTCCATAAACTGGAGTCAATGGATGCTTCTTTCTGTGTGCTGCTGTATTAAATTCCTTTGGAATATTTTGGTACCTTACATCTGTACATTGTAGAAACAACCTAGTCCTACGTAGTACACAATGTATTTGTGGAGTTGTGGATTTTGGAACAGTATCTTTGTATGTTTTCAGGGTTATGCATTCATAGTAGCATAAAACTGAGTGTCCTGATGCTGTACTGTGTGGAACCAGAGCTGATCAGAGAATTCTGGGGTTTTCATACACCACACAGTTTAGGGAGATCAGGACTTCTGCAGCTTAGAAGACAGCATCTTTGGAGAGGAGACTGAGGTATTTTCTTGCTGCTGCTACATAGTTGAGTATCCTGCATGAAGCTGGCATAAATTATTAATCAGAAAATCCTATTCTTTCTTTAACTGATGAGGGATTTACAAAACTTTGCTGAATATAACCAAATATTTATTTATGCCAATATTTGTGACTGTAATGAAATTTCCTAATAGGGCAAATTAGTGAGAACATAGAAAATGAGATGTCAGTTTACTACATAACCTTACCAGGCCATTTCCCCAGAAAAAGCAGAAGTTTACCTGAATGTTTGGCACAGCTGACACAAAGATATTGTGCTGATCCATAACTCTGGTTTGCAGTGTGCCTTCTCATTGCTAGCAAGCCACAAATTGTATTTAGTATGTGACTTACTGTAAATACATCCCCTTGCTTTATGGTGTCGTGGAGGTGAATTATATGTGGGCTGTTGGGATCAGGCTGGCCATGGGTCCTTATAGCTTCTTTTGCAAGGGGACTGTTGAGGTTAAACTACATAATTTTTGTAATTTATTCTTTCCTCCTGGATATGACCTTAGTTTTACTCTCAGGTCTAAGCCTTGACAGTTAAAAGCCCCCCAACACTTTCCTCTCATCAGAAGGTCAAATATATTTGATCTGGTTAATTCCTAGAAGGTGGAAAAATAGGTATAATTTTGCAGTTACTTTTATAGCCCGAGTACCAAAAGAAGGACTATTGTCACCATTTTCAGCTAGACTGGAACCCGCTGTCTTTTGAAATCTGAGGGAAAAATGCTTATTTTTCTCAAGAAGCATTGAACCAGTGTAGAAGCTTTTAATCCTATCCAAAAGGAACAAGCTGGGTTATCTCCTGTCATCCCTTTGAATGTGCCAGCCATTAACCTAGTATATGGATATGTAGACTCTACATATAAACACACCTTACAAGCAAAGGGTTATCCTGTGCCATGACTTACATTACCTTTTAGATTCCTGCTTGTTCCAGGTAGTGTTCAGGTCAGTGCTACTGAGCATGTTTCTTTGTGTGGCAATTTGTATTGTGTGCAGGGTTCTGGGAGACAGTGTAGGGGATCATATGGCTGTAGGTTGTGCAAGCTCTCTGTGCACATCCATCATTTTCAAGGCAGCAGGAAGGCTCATTCTTTTTGCCAGGATTTAGCTGCAGGAGCCTGGATGTGCCTCCCCCTTGGAGCCCCTGTTGGCCTGCTGCCTAGGGAATGTTCAGCACTGGGTGCAGCCATGCTGCAGCCACCTGGCAGAGCACCAAACTTGCAAAAGGGCACAAGAGAAAGCATAACCCAGTTGAAAATGACCGAGGTTCATCATCAGACTGTGGTACTGCAAAAGAGGAGAGGTAACATGGCTGCATGGTTTAGCCTTATGCATTAAGGCACCAGCCAGCAGTAGTGAAAGGGACTATTTCCTGAAACTGACACACGCTGCAAGCAGTGAGGAAAAGATATGAGGTTATTTGTGTGCTACTCTTGCTCCTTGTCCAGTTGTAACCTATGAAATGGGGAGAAAAGGAAGGAAAAAAGAAAAGGGAAAGAGTTGGGTGGTCACGAGAGGGGGGAGACAAGGAAATGAGTCAGATTCCCAGGGTAATTTCCTGTATTTCCTAACTAGGTTTAAAAAAGCTAAGGCAATGTGAGAGAGCACTGTTGCCCATCCAAGTTTCACCTAGGTGGGAAGGTTAGTAACTAGCAGGGGGCAACAAAACAACTCTACTTTAATTTTTAATTTTCTCCCTTCAAAGACAAATAATCACATATTTAAATGATCACAGCACTTAAACTCTGTTTCAGTGAATTAGCATTCTGATGCATCTGCCTATATAACACCTGGGTGTGCCTCTGCAGAACAGAGGTTTTAAAATGTTCACTGATCAAGGATTCTGGTTTTGTTTTTTTAACTGGGAGATGTCTTTTTATTGCTAGTGCATAATTTAATTTTGAGGCCACTGGTGTCTGATGTATATCTTAAAATCTGAGCTCCTGCAGGCACATAGTGTGTCATTGTATCTGCTCATTTAATTTTTCTGAAAGGAAATTTTCTAGTTATTACAGATGAAAGCATGAAATCATACCCACATTTTCCTTCTCTCCATTCCCAAATCCAAAAGGAAAAGGCAAATAAAGCAAATGCTACTACGTTTTAATAAAAAAATAAATCCCTAGTTTTGCTCTGGAGGGTCCAGCTCCCAGATTTGGACTTTAGTATCTGGTCGTTTTACTAGTCTGAGCTTCTGAACTGCAGTCTGGAATGGAAAGGCCCACATTTCGTTTTGGGTATGGTCAGACTGTGGGAGATGATGCAAAAGGAAAATGACCTTTGTGAGATTTAATTTTTCTGGTGTAGAAGATGTCTCTTAATTTGGATGTCAGAAGGAGCCCCAGAAGATTTCAATGGAATTATGAACAAAGGTTGTTTGCAGAGGGTTCCTTAGCAGAGAACATGAGGTTCCCCTTCCATGATGTAAGCTTTCCTAAGTGCAGTGTCTGATGCTGCTCCTCCAGGTTAAGTTGCAGCATTCTTGTAGATTATCTGTGTTGCCTGTGTTCTTGTAGGTTGTATGATGGCTTGAGGAATAAGTTTTGTCTGAATAAATGGTGTTGCGTGAGCTCGGTTCGCGAACAGAGTCAATCGAGCTAGTGTTGGTTCAGATTAGTATCAGAGAGCTAACTTCGATCCGCCTGGCTCTGGGGCCTGCTCCGGAAAGCCACACCCTGCCGATCCCGGGCATGCGCACCTGGGCCAGCCCCAACTGGGCACAGGTGGGGCGAGCACCGTCCGGGCCATCACCCGGCAAGTCCTGGCACCTGCTGCCTACAAATGGCATTCCATTTCGGGACCACACATCTCATTTGACAGTGTTGCAGGATACTGCAGTGCATTAGCACAGCTTTGCTCCTACTGCTGCATAGTTATACCGATTTCCAGCGTGTTCTGTTGAACAGACCATAGAATGTGATAATTTCTTTGACCCCTGTACTTGGCTGCAGAACAAAATGGCATCTTTCTGGTAAGATCAGAAATGCAATCTATAGTCCAGAGCTCATTTTTTTTTCTTTAACTGAGAGCACAGTGGAATGAGGAGATATGAGTGACCTTTGGGATGAAGAAAGGACCATGTTTGATTGTACTAAAAGGGAAGGAGCTGATTCATTGAGTCCACTAAGCATAGTCAGACTCTGCAGATCTCCCCAGTTCTCCAGTTTATAGAATAGCCAGTGCTGGCTGCCCTCATCTGTTATCACATAGTTCCCAGAACAATTTACCACACCATCATTCTCAGTATGGCATATCTACAAGAGTCACAGCTATATGAGCACCAGTGAGGAAGCTTGAGCTGTTCCCACTTTTTAAATTAAGTTTTCTTAGCTGCACTGTCCTTGGCAGGGCTGGTGTTTTGCAAAGGCTTCAGCACTGTCTTTTCTGTGGTGGTGCGGGGGTGCTCTGGGGTCACAGCTCTTGAGGATTAGTCACTGTCTTCAAGTTCATGCTACCAGAAAAGAAACAAAGCAACGAATAATCTTCAAATGCAGTTTTTAAAATATGAGGGAGCCTGTCTGTTCTGTCACAGAAAGGCCCCTTAGGTCTGCTCATGCCCTAGCTGGAGTAGTTTTCAGCCTTGTCTTTATCTACGTTTGCCCTTCCTTCTGGCTTCCCTGCACTACAGTGAATGCTGCTGCAGGAGAACATGAGGAGCACTGCTGGGGGTCACTGCAATCAGCTGGCCTCAGGAATGGTGAAGGGCACAGTGGTCTGAAAGTGTGTGCCTTTTTTAATTAAAAAAAAAAAAACCAACAAAAAAACCCCCAAAAAAGAACTAAAAAAAAAAGAGCAATCCATTTTAGATACAAGAGAGAAAAACATTTGGAAAGCTTTTCACTTAACAAGGCTCTTCGGTGACATTTAGATGCATTTATACAAGTTAAAAAGGAATTTGGCACCTTCCCACCTCACTCAGCAGGCTTAGAAGAGAAAAAGCAAATAAAAAGACAAGATTACTTGAAATCTTGCTTGGTTTTGTTCACATGAAGTGGTGTGCCCGTTGATGTTGGCTGAGTACTATTACAGCCCACAGAGGGCTTTGACAGAGGAGTCATATTCAGTCAGGTTCAGGGCCTGCTTTCTAATGAGGAAAGATAATTATCGTGCCAATCTCTGATCGTTTTTTACCAGGCACATTTAATCTGAGGGAAGGTGGGAGCAGCTTCTGTCTAATACAGACTTGAGAGCAGGGCCAGCAGGTATAACAAGAGTAATCATGCTGTAGGATTTGGTCATTATTTCCCAGAAAGACAAAGGGGAAAATTCTTCATGTCACCATATCTCTGTGTCTTCACTGCTCTTAAGTTCAGCTTGTGCAGTTTTACTGTGGTGGCCCCACTTCTCCAAGCATCTTTAGATCCCATCAGAAATGCTCTTGACAAGCACTTATTACTGGATTTGACAACCAAGCAGTCTCTCTCTCCTCAACCTGTTTTCTGTCTGAAAGAGAAAATCTGAGGTGTGTTTGATGGGAATCTGATGATGTGCAGTGTGCTCTGAGGCATCTTCTCCCTTGGCTGTAGAGCTGTGTGGGCAGGGTTGTATTCTTACATTCATTTTTGTACATTATAAAGGATCTACATAGATGTGCATGCTACCTACCTGAGTGCACATGCATAAATGTGCACGTGTCTTTTCTTTGAAAATGCACAGGTGCCACAGGAGAGTGTACAGATGAGCACATGCTCTGGAAGATGTTTTATATGCCTGAGTACCTTCATGTTTACAAATTTATGGCTTTGGATTATATGGGAGCTCTAAGACTACAGGGTCAGCTGTAACTCTGAGAATTGTCTTGAGCATTCTCTTGTGTCTTTCTTAGTTGCAGCACAAATTCATGGAGCTTCTGTTTTTACACACTTCTTCATAACAAATTAGTGATCCTCTTTACCACTTGGTCCCACAGTCACACCAGAGAGATAACCAGTAGGCTGGGAATAAGTGGATCTGGGGACCACTGTATGAACTGATTTTTCTGCAGGGAAAAAAGGCAAATGGAACTATATTGTGCAACACAGAAGCTTTAGGAAATGATGTCTTCCTTTTAGACAATGTATTAAGATTCTCAAGCAACGTGGCCAGATATAGAAGCTTGGAAACAGCTCCAGCAAATGCTTAAGGTGTAACTGCCGTAAGGATAAATTTATTTTGTCTTTTGCTTTACATCCAGTTCTTTTATAACATCTCAGTGACTTTCCAACATGTCATAGGTTTCTGCAATGGAGGTGCATATTGAATGTGAAGAAAGCTGGTGGGACAGATGCACTTCAGCTACGGGAGAAGTGGGTTTTGCATGTTAGCTGGATTATTCCCAGATCAGTAATGGAAAATTTGGCAGGATTCACTTGCTGTCTTTTGCTATCAGCATTGACAACTCATTGAAGTGAATGGAAGGTTACAGATCTCACAAACCTCCAAGTTTTATGATACCTGCAGTTTATCAGTGCACTGGTTTATGTATGGTTCAAGATCTTGTCCTTGTATACTGCTAGATCAAGACCAGGATACTATCGTGATCCCATAAATAGGCAATTTTTCTTGCACTGTAGCAAGGTCCAGCAGTGGGGAAGAGTAACACCCTCACCCTTTTGATTCATTCACACTATCCCATGCAACACAAATTTCTCCAAGCACAGGATGAAGCACTCAAGTTGCTATTGGCTCTGAGAGGAAAAAGCTTTGAGTAAATCTTATTGATCCAAATCCCAGTGTCCAGCTGCTGAAACAACTGTTAAAACAGGTGTACCTAATTTTAGCTTTTGAAACAGCTGGGCAAAGTGTTGGCTGTGTTTCAGTATCTTTTGCTTAAAGAGAAGGCAGGTGGCATTCTGTAAACACTCTGCTATTGAATTAGAGACCTATTAATATTGGTGAGTCAACTTAACTTAATTCTCTCAACCTGCTAACAAGAGCACTTTGGAAAGGATTGGAGAAGAATGACAGCATACCTTGAATAAATGAAAGAGGAAGAGATTGCAGTGTGTGTGTTTTAGCAACAGCAATTTAATCAATTTAGGTACATCTGTGCTACCCATCACTTTGCTGGCTGCTTGTATTTCTTTTGTCTGGATGACTTGAGGCATACATGTCCTGGCTGTTTTTTTGAAATGAAGGCATACTCCACTGAACTACAGATTACACATGTGCATGAGTAGATAGATATGTGTGTGAGAGAGAACATTAAAGAGCCAGCAACCACCCTGCTCTGAGTGATTCTGGGTTTTGTTGCAAAATCAAGCATTCAAAATCGAGGCATGTTGGAAGTAACTGTAATATCTTCCCTGTTCTGTATTTCTTTCAGTCTTTAATTAGAGGATCATGTTACTGTGAACTCCTGAATTGTTTGCAAGGCAGAAACAATCATTAACTGAAACACACTTGTATACTTAGAAAATTCTGTAGTCTGTGAAACCCCTATTTTAACTGCTGTAAAAATTAAGGTGTCTGTTGAATAATGAAGAGGAAGGAGGGGTCTGGACACTATGGGTACCCCGGTCATGGTCCTATCTCTGCAGCATGGTTCTAGAGGGATACATTTTTCATAAAAAAACCAAAACAAAACAGTGAGTGTTGTAGAAGTGAGTCCTGGACAGCAGAAATAATGGATTGTTGTCGGTGTATACTTTTATATTGGTCTCTTTGTGTCCCCAAGAACAGCAGGTCTGAAAGTTGATCACTGTATGTAGTGGACTGTGAATGTCCTCACCCAAAAAAACTGTTAGAAGGAAGTAGAGGGGGTAAAGAGAAGTTATTTTTAAGACGAGGCATTTTATTCACATTCTTTAACAGCATCTGATCGTGCTAAGGAGTGTATAAGTAGCATCTAGCTCCTCCAGATGTCGGCTATTTAGAGAGACACACACCAGAAGTTCTGTGGACAACAAATGACTGGATCCCACGCAGGATGCTCTTCTTGGCAACAGAAGAAATGGGAGTGAGTGGGTGAGCCTCTGTGTGTGTTCCTGTGCAGGATGGGACAGGCAATTACCAAAATGGGAGATAGAGAGGGAGAAAAATGAAGATAGATGGAGGTAAAAATACCTGCTAAATGCCAGCTGTCTTACTTGGACAGTGTAGGATTGTTGCCTGGGGTAGTCGCAGTGCTTTGTCTCATAGTTTTTAACCCCATGTGCTTTTTTACCATGACTTGTGTAACCTAGGCTAGAATAAGCTCTGTTAAACATCTGGATTTATATTATTTTCAACCTTTAACTAGCAAACCAAGAAAACCCAATAATAAGAGCAGTTTGTTGCAATACAGATTGATGAGGAAAAAAAAAAAAACAAAACCTACTAGGTTGTCCTCTGTCAAAAGCATAAGCTGTTCAGGGACATATTTATTTGAATGCAAAATTTGTTAATAAGTTTGCTAAAGTTCAGCAGTATTTCTGGGGACAGAACCTATGGTTTGAGGACTCCCGTCAGATGCCACCTATTTCACCAACAGAAGCCGGAAATCATGCTAGCTTTGAAGTTCTCTTTGGATTAATATTTTCCTGCTAACTAGAACTGCATTAGATAATTTATTTCTATTTCTTGTGCAATTTCTGTCCAGTGCTTGGTTGGCTCTGTGACTGGAGCAATGTTTGCAGGTGCAGAAGAGAGGCAACCTCTTTGCCGTTGTGTTCCAGCCAGTCTACATGATGTTGCCAGCACTAGATGAAATCTCCTATTTCCAGTGCAGAGTGCAGTGCACTTGACCAAAGTGGCACAGAATAATTCACCTTTGAAGGTTTCCTTCTGGTGCTGCTATTTTTGTCAACCCTTTAGCTAAAACATGCTCCTTTACTGTATCTGTGTAGTACAGATCTAAGATGCTGAATTACCCATTTCTTGTACCAAATTCTTTGGCGCTGTTACTCCTTTTACAAAAGATTTCTTGCAATACAGCTCATGGTGAGAAGCTGATACCCTGCAACTTCAACTGTCACACCACTTGAGGCTATACTGTACTGGTGTGGAAATACAGTGTTATTTTAGTCTGGCTTTCTAAGGTAATGACTCTTCTGCAATCACTCTGGCCATTGTCCCTTTAGTTACCTGCCCAGCAACCACCACATTTGACAGGAACACTGAATCCTCATAGATACAGAATTCCTACAGAGCTTGTTCCCTGTCCCTGCTGAGGTGTAAGGGATGGTTCACCTGCTGGTAGACTTTCAGCTTTGAGCCTGCTACAACACATGCTACCTCTTCCTCAACCAAAGCAGGACATGAGGAGGTAAAGAAATGAAAGGTGTGACAGGGGGTTAAGGAAATATGACAAAAATCTGAGCTCATCATAGGAGGGAGTGTGAGAGAACGTGGGGAGAACTGAGGGTGATGTGGTTATGTTATTATAGTAATGTGGGGGGAGTGAAAAGGGGGAAACATGAAGCCTCATTTCCTACTAATCTGTTTCTGTAGTTCTGCTGCTTGTAGAATATGTTTTCAGATGGCCAGGAATATCAGATGCCCTCTTTTTATCTGTGTGCTGCTACATTTCTGAGGATTAAATCTAGTGTAGGTGCTGGTAGTGGGTAAGAAGCACCTCAGTGCAAGAAAAGGTGTTACAGAGAGTGCCTGTATATATCTTTATTCTGTTTATCACATACTGCTTTCTGTCTCTTTGGGGGATTTTTAGTATCATGGTCTGTCACAGAATAGCTACCTTCTGATCTTTGTGCAGGAGGAGATCAGACTGCAGGGATGAAGACAGCAACAAAATGATTCAGAGTTAGTCATCCTGGAGACCACTCAGATTTCTTTCATCCTCATAGTACCCACCATACTTCTGCCAGGATCCTGGAGGAGTGAATTACAGACTGTGTGTTGCCATCCTGACTGTTCACTTTTGGTGACTGATAAAAAGAGGAGGGGGCTGAAACATGGCATCTACTTAAAACTTAAAGACTTACTTATAACTTAAGGGGTTACTTAAGGGATGAGCTGGCCCGTGGGGGAGGTGGCTTTTGTATGACCAACCAGAAGTTTAGAAGGAAGAAAGAAAACCAAACAACATGATTCTTCAAGGGAGCTTTGTCTATGGGTCACACAGGCATTTCCCTATGTTCCCATTTTCTGGTTTCTTCTGTAGTTGTCCATGGTTGATAATCTGAGGAAGAGATAAAGAGACTGCAGAGAGAAGCAGAAATATGCATGTACATGTGTGTGCATGCACACCTGCTTGTGTGCATCTGGCTACTTTGAATGTAATCCCTAGATCCCTATTGTTAGCTTTTTCCTTGGCACTTTACAGTGAATAGCTGAGGTTTATTGTCTGTCCTGTCCAATAAATAGCAGATCCATGTTGGGAGCAATTTACATCTTATCCATAGTATACAGCTTCTCAGTGAGGGAGTATGTTGCTCCTTTCTCTTCTTTGTGTCTACTACTCAGTTTTCACAACTTCCTGGTGCTTAAAGCCCATGCACTTACCACTGTAAGTGATGTCTGCACTTGCTCTGGGGTTAGCACTTGCAATTCCAGTTGGGTTTTGCCCCTGTTGGATGCCTGTCCCTATGCAAATTCCCTTCCATTCTGCTCAGAGAAGAGAGTGCTGGGTAAAGAGAAGTGTTCCGTTTGAGGAAACAGGCTTTTTGCATCTCTGTGACTAGCACAACCACTCTTTGAGTCACAGGCAGGATAGAGAATTTGACAAGACAAGGAGACCTGCAGCACTAGAGGAGCGTGCACAGGTGGTGTGGAGTTTGAGACCCAGGAGAATGATAGGACAGTGAGATGCTTCACAAGGAGAGAGATGTTTTTAAAGCAGTTCATGCCCCTTACATTTATCCTTACTAATGTGCTTTTCTTGACCACCTCTGGTAGAGACAAAGTATCCTAGGAAGTCCTCGAATCAGTTAAGGCAAATGGACCTGGAATTGATTTTGCTTCCATCTATTTGATTTGTTTGAGTGGGTTTGTTGCATACCTTGAAGCCTGGGCCTGTCCTCAGTAGTCTTAAATATATTGGGTAGTAGATGCTGTACTACTACCCATCCCAGGGTAATGCTACAGTGACCAAATACCTTTTTTGAAAGCTGCAAAACCTTTTAAAAATCACCGTGAAAAAAGGCCTAAGAACTCATGGACCAGGGCTTAGTCATATTTTCTATTCCACTGAACAAAAAAATGGAAGCAGCTAGCAGCTAATATGAGCCCTCCTTCTATGCAAGAGGAACAAATGTCTTCCAAGTACTCTAAAATGGAGTATCAACAATGAGATACATGAGATAATTTATCTTCTGTATGAAGTGCTCATGAGATTTGATCTGAAAGATTGCATCCAGCCTAGGGCATTGTACTTCAAGAAAAATGTAGATATTTGGGAAAAGTCTCTAGGAAACCAGCAATAATGGGCACAGTCGATTTCTAAGGAACAATAAAGCAAATGTCCTTTTCTAGGGAGAAGGGATATAGCAGAAGTCTTCAAATATGGAAAAGATAGCTGTAAAGAGGAAGGTAATAATCTTCCTTCTATGATAGGGCAAGAAATAATGTACCACAATACCACACCTGAAAATGTGTGTATGTGTAGGTACATGTATGTTAGGGAATTACTGATTGTTAGGATGGGAATGTTTAGATACTGATAAATCAGGCCAGTCTTAAACTTTAAAATGGAACTTGATTGAACTCATTAATTAGCAACACACTATATTGTAATGGTTAATTCTCGATCATTTTCATCAATTCTTACTTTATGCACAAAACTGTTAGCCTTTAATATTTATGCCCCTAAGTTAGCTGTGATTATGCAATGTCATAGAGATGATTCTGCATAGTTAGCACTGACAGCTACTGTCACTGATGGTCTTGGCTGCAGAAAAAGAGGTGAGGAGGAGGATGAGAGAAGTTCGAAGTGATGCTGGCTTGTTGTCTCCTGAATCCAATTTCCCTTTTCATACCTAACGTTTTAATGCTACTTTCCCTCTCCCAAAAGTGTGATCTTCAGCTGCTAATAGTGCTGTTTCTCTTGGTTTTTTCCCTAGACATGCTTCTTTTGTACTCAGCAGGATGCCCTGCCTGTTTGTATCCCTTACACTTATCTTGTCCTTCATTGCAACTTTTTGTTACTTGGATGCCTCCTATAAGCAGCTAACCATGGTTTGTTTGCTCCTTTGGTGGTCAAATTACTCACACATTTAGTGAAATGCTTATATATACTATAACAGCACTGCAGTATGTTATATGCTGCTGTTAGTCTGTTAGTTACTATGTTTTAGTACATGTATATTTGGACACAAAGAAAGCTAGTATTAATTGTATCTTCATGCATTTGTAATTTATAGTTAAGTTCAAGCCACTTCATTGACTACAGCAGATTTTTTGACAAGAAGAAAGGAAAAAAAAAAATTCTCTTGATAAAGTTGAGCACCACTATATATTGCTCCCAGAAGCATCATTTGTTCATCACTGCTAGTTAGACAATATCACTAAGACTGTTGTAGGTAAAGTTTTTCCTGCCTTGGCACAGAGAGATGTGAGATGTCTCACCTATTATAAGCCTAAATACTTGGAGGGAAAAAAAATTGTTTCTACTGTGACTGAGAGGAACTGAACTGAATTCTGTGTGCCACCCTGTGCAGGTTGTGTAGCACAGGCAGTGCATGGAAAAATAGCTGCTCCCTTTGAGTGAGGAGAAGGCCATCTAATGGTCTCATTGTTCATTTTGCCTTAGCCAGTAAGTTGGTTTGCCACAGACTGCACAGCATGGGCTCTTTGAGGGTTAAAAGCAGAAGAATTGTTCCCTACAGTGTCTTCTTTTGTCCTTCCAATTTTTTAGCTTTGGCTGCTCTGACCTTCTTTTTCTTTTCATCTTCTTCACACTGACAAGGTATACATCTTAGGAAATTACACCTACCAGCAGCTCCCACACAAGCAGGCTTGGCTGCAGGAGACATTTCACTCTTTGTCTGGCTGGTGGTGAGACACTTGTGTCATTGAAAGATTTTTCCACTATATTCTTCTTTGCTTTTTTTCTAAATTCTTTTTTGGCATTCAGGAGACTTCAGCAAACACCAGTCACCTGGGCAGTTATTGCTGTGAGATGAGCAGGTGATTATAGAGGGAAAAACCAGGCAAGGTGGTAGGTGAAAGAGAAGAACAGGGGAGCCTGTGCTCAGTCTCTGTTAGAGAACTTGCTTTTCATTAGCACAGAAGCCAGTTTAAAGGAGCAAAAGCAAGGAGCTTTTTTCAGCTTTTCCTTTCTGTCAGGCAACAGTTCTTTGAGCACAAATGGATAACAAGCCTCCTTTCTGCTCTCACGGGTTAAAATTAAAATAGTTCCCTATTTATTGCAGCAGATATTTTAAGTCAGATTGTTTCCTGCCTCTTTCTACTTCAGCCTTTCAGATTTTAAACTATTAAAGTTTTAGAGCTCCAAGCTCTTAAGAAATGATCTCCCAGCTCTTTTCTGACACAGTAGGAATTCATGACATTAAGGTTACTTCTGCATTGCTAATATTTACCACTAGTGTGTAAGGTGCTGGACTGACGGACCTCAGGGATCTAAATCTAGATCTGCAGAACAGATGCAGCTAAAATGACAGTAGGTCACACCTCCTCCTCTGTGATCTGCTGGTGTGTCTAACCTCTTGCACCAGTGTGCTATCTCAGGCAAGGCTGACACCTAGGCTGGGAGCAGGCTCTTCACCTTAGACTTGCTGACACTGATTCCAGCCATAGTGAGAGCAATGTACACATGTATTTTTTATTTCCATAAATGTAGTAGCTACTTGCATCCATAGTATCAGTTGCTAGGAGTTATGCTGGTGACTGATGTTCTTAACATAATCAGGCTAATTTCAGAGTTGGTTAGAAAGTCATCTGCCTATAAGAGAAGGCTGTTACGAATGACAGAAATAAGTTCTCAGTACATGCTTCTGGTCGCTTCAGGTTTTTTTCTGTAATCCTTAGTGAAGAGGTACTGAAGTGTGTATTCTGTGACAGAAACATTGGGCTGCTTTCCTTCACTGGTGATTCGATAACTATCTAAGGCTGGAACAGTGGGAAACCCTGATTTTTTCAAAACTGGCCAGCCTTCTGGTTTCTGAAATCTTTCTGAATCTGAACAAATAAATACAAAGTCACATTGCCTAAAACAATACAAGAAGTAGAAGCAGGTTCTGTTTCTCTGCCTGACAAGATTTGAGCAGCTGCCATTGAGTCCAGCTTCTACTGAGAGTAAAAGGAATAGGTGCAGTTCCACCCTTCCTGGAGAAAAAAGCTCTGAAGTCATATGGGATCAGTTTTCTCTTGTGAGATGAGAGTCTTCCTCTCAGCACATTGCCGCCAGGCAGCCTGGAGCTGCCTTTGATAGCCCACTTTGATAAAGTAACCCAGGGGCAGGGATTGAAGTGTTTTTACAACAAAAGGGCAGATGGTGGGTACTTTAATGACAGGAACTCCTCATGACTTATGAAGTAAATCAAACCTAAGCATCCTCCATTTAACACGAAACACATTCATAATTTCTGATCTGGTAGAGGGTCCAAAGTGTGAAGAAAGATCTTGTCCTAATTTCTGAGGCAGCTTTAGGAGAGAGCATATATGCTTGTGTCCTGTGCAGGCAGCCAGGAGTATCTCTGTGGCACATTTATCGACGATTGAAAGGAGACTTACAAGCTCGGAGCTGGAAGCAATAGCACTAGTGGCTCCTGTGGGAAGCCACTGCTGCCAGTATCTAAGGCTTTCCATTCTCTTGGGTTCACAGAGTAGTCAACTTGAAAAGGTACTGTTTGTTCATAAAGCTGGTTCAAAATATTTTGACTCATGCCTTTCCAGCAAGTCTGTAAACTCTCCAGGGGAGGGACTCTTCTGCTAGTTTACATAGTGCTGAGTACTCTGGATTGTCTTTTATGCATTAGCTGGTAAACAGGGCCAATTCTAACATGTTATTGTCAGTTTGCATTAGCAAATTCTGACATTTCCTCTTCCTCAATTACAACTGATTAATGCTTATTAAAGTAAGATACACATTTGCTTGCCTGTTTCCAGGACTGTAGGTGTGAAATTTCAGAAAATGAAAGTCTGAACTTTGCAAGTTTTCTGGCACTTAAATTGGACTCTTGACAGAATTGAATTTCATCTTCTGTCAAAACTCCCAGTATTGGTGTTGGCTTACTTACTGGTAGCCCACAACAAACTGATTGTAATCAACTTTCATTTCTCTTCTCACAACTGAACATCAAGGGTCAGATCTCCTTTCACTGATGTCAGTCCACTGGCTTTGTTGAATTTACTCACTCTGACATAAACTGAGAATAAAACTAGGCTCCAAAGATTCTGCACAGGCTGCTTGTAGGAAACTGTGGTCTCTTGGAGCTGAGCTGAAAAGAGAATTAGACCTGGCCTATAACCCTGATAGTATGTAAAGCATGTGCCTCAATTTCTGTAGGTAACTGGGCTGACTGCTCTATTTCCAAAGGTACCAAATACAACTGAGAACTACAGTAACCACAGCGAGTTGGTTATATGCAGAAAAAGCACTGCATAGCAGCAGCTGTGTCGGTGGTCTTCAACCCTCTCCTGGAGCAACCCTTCTCTTTCCCTCTGGATGAGCAAACACTGATAATTCCTTGGTGCTGCTGGGTCTTACTGGGTCTCTTGAGGCTGTCTGCAGAAAGACGGTGATGACAAGGACAGTGGGGCACCAGGGACAAGTCTCAGAGCAGTTAATTCTGACAGCACTGCTGAGAAACTTCCCCACTGCTGTGCTCAGCAGTATTTGAGGTAGCTTCCTAAAGGCAAAGGTCCCAAGCTCTCTACAGCATGGAATCTCCTCTGGTTTATTTTACGTTATTTTATTTAAGACTCTGTTTTAAGATTGTAAGTGGACCCTGTTCTCTCCCTCCTTGTTCCTGGAAAAGTACATTTGAAAAAAAAAAAAAAATCTGTTTTGGACCTTGAGAGAAACAGTTCAGGCTGGGAAAAGCTTTTGGGTTACAAGCTGTTCTAGCTGACCTTATTCTCTTAACCTTATTATATAGTAATGCATTGGCTAATGCTGTTATCCTCTGCTGGGTGGAGCCAGATCTGTCATCTCTTTGCCAGTCACCCTGTATTGCTGAAAGCTAATGGAGAATCCCCTTTGGATCTAGTTTTAGATATTTAAGAGAGATTTAGTGATTTTAGAGCAGAGCTGACGATTTCATTTCTTTTTCAGAAAAGTACAGCAAAGTAATTAACAGCTAAGGTTTAACAGGAAATATAGACAGAGTTGTACTTACACAAATAAGGTAGAGTGCAAACTTTTCCTGGGCTTGAAGCCAACTGGATTGCTTTCTATGACTCTAAAAATCAGAAAAAATAATGCTTTGTTATTTCCCATTTCTGCAGAATATGGTGGCCCTCTGCTCTTTTAATTAAAGAAACAGCCATGTAAGAAATATGAGTAGTTTTCTCATATCTGTAGGGAGCAACTTCTGATGGGAAACATTATTCTTTAAGGTGCCTGTCTCAGTTCTGAAGATGCAAGGGCATTTAGAAAGAGCCTGTATGCATAGCCAGATGAACTAAACTAAGGAAAATAACTATGTCTATTTTGAAGTCAATCTGATGGGAATAATGCTGAAACTTCACTTCTGCCTATGAACTTCCCCTTGACACCAGAGGGGGAAAACTGCAATTGAAATCTGCCCTCTTCCTGCAGCAGTGCTGCTAAATAAATGAGTCACCTGTGAATTACAGGGCAGTAAATACATCCACCAGCACCTAATAAAGCAAGGCAGAGTGAAGTTCCCGGTACTTTATGGTGTCACCAGAACCCTATGATGTATTTACAGCCAGCTTCCCAGTTTTTCTTTTTTTTTTTTTTTTTTTTTCTAATTTATTTTTATTTTTGTACTGTACTACTACAATTTGGCTTTCTTGGCCTTTCTCCTTTTTGCCTAAGGTGGTTTATGCGATGGTTTGCAGCACAGTATAGACAGGTGATTGCTCAGCACAGGGACAACACACAGCATCTTGCTGTTTCTCCTGTTCAGGAACTACCAGGTATTTTCTGTCTCTGGCCAGGGAATTTTGAGGGAATGCTCATCTCCCTTGTACATCCCCTGCACCTAAGCTGGTACCTCTGTATGTGGGGAAGTGTTGGTGGCAGACTGAGCTAGGAGAGGATCGGTGATTCATTTTGGAGCTTGGTAATTTATTGTCCATTGAGGGCTCTGCCTCCTACAGCAGCCCAAGATGGGGCCAGCATGAACAAGGGATCAAGTACAGAGAGGTTGTGTTCTGCCAGGCTGTTAAAAGGCATTTAAGATCCTAAGGATGCTACCATAGTTTAGTCAATAAAAAAGTCCTTCATCTGTTTTTTCTTTTTCAGCAACAAGGCAAATAGCTGCAGGGAACTGGCAAGTAGTGTATCCATACCCTGGTCTGCTCTCCAGAACTGTGCTTCCTAAAACACATCAGTTTTTCATACAAATGAATGAGTTTTCCACCACCACTTTCTGGAGAAGCAGCACTGAGTCCTCAATGTTTTGATCTGGAGTCCCCATTTAAGTGATTGATCCTGTCATGTGTGGTATATTCTATCCTTTTTGTAATGCTGTAGCAAGAGAAAAAGAAAGTAAAATAATGGTAGATCTTGGCGCATTGCTAATAACTGTCTGGGTCTGAATCCTATTCTGAATAGATTTCCTGTATTTTACAAATAACCTATTTGTTTAGCTGTATTTAATATATACCCTTTCCTCTTTTCCCTAACACAAGCCCCTTACAGATTAACACAATGAATATTTTAAACTACTTTGTCTGTGGACTAGTTGAAAATCAGGACTTCTGTGTTGAAGGACTTGAGGTGTACATTAGCAGCATCCTCATGGGTTGGCAGCCTTTCAAGGGTGATATGCCAGGCTATGTCTCCCCTCTTCTCCCAGCTACAGTTAGGAGCAGGAGGTGGCTTCCTCTTGAAGACAGGATCCTTCTGGCGATCCTACTACATACATAGCAGTAACCTCAACAAAACTCGGGGCCAGAAACAGTTGTCTTGCACAGATAAAACTGCTCTAAGCCCTGTATATGGCACTGTAAATCTGTCAGCCAGCAGGCACCTGCACCACGGGTTACTCACCTCTGTTTCTTTCTGTGTGCCCTATTGTGAGGAAGGATGATATTCACACAAAAATCAGTCAGAAGTTTATGTGTGCAGACTAGGATGGAGAATCTCTGTCTGTTCTGTTCAGTTCCCATGTCTATCAGTCACTCACTGGCTCGATGTCTCTGAGCCTGTTTCCTTATCTGCAGAATGCCAAGGTAATACCTAAAGCTGTTGAATGGCTTTGTTAATAAAAGATTTTAAATCACTTTAAGATTCTTAGGTGGCAGATGTTGGATAAATTTGAAAGTAATATTCTTGCTTTCAGCTTTACCATCCACAATCATTGATTAAACCCAGCAAGACACTCAAGTGTTTCTGTCTGCTCTAGCCCCTGATTTGCATCACTTAAACTATAACACAAGTTACTGGAAAATAAATTACAAGCATATGAGGTTCAGTGAGAAGTACTAGATGAGCAATTCGGGCTGATCGTGACTAGTTAGTGTCGTGTTGAACAACCTGAGATCAATGACCAAAAACGTTGCATCCCTACATTAGGGAAATACGTATGACATGAGTCAAGCAGGTTTCTGAGGCGCATGTGTGCACACCTACATTCAAGGCTCTAGAAGGGAAAACAAGGAAACTTACAGTCATAAACAATTTATTCTGGTTTGAATGAACGAACAAAGGAGAGGAAGGCAGTGCAGTGCACTGTGAGTCCTGGGGCGGGCTGGCTCATTTTCCAGAGCTTCTTATTGACTCCCTGAGTGATCTTGAATGAGTCACTTCAGCGTTGGTGCCTGGCTAGCCTAGGGTGGCTGGGGAATTTTGCTATGCAAATTGATAGGCAATGAATTTCTAGATAATGCTAACGCGTTTTTATTAATTTATGGGCTGCAAACTCGAGCTGCAGCCGGAGGATTAAGCGCAGTTATGCCTGTCTGGACTCTGCTTGTTACTGCAGGAGCATTAAAACAAGCAAGCACACACAACCCAACAACACTTTACAGAAGCAGTACGGAGTTTTAGCGTGCGCCAGTCATTCCGAGTGCTCCCTGCGTTCCTGTGCAGCTGCGGCCGCAGGACAAGCTCTAGGACGGGGCAGCGGGGTAAATGAAGGGCGTCCTTGTGGCACGCCAGAGGGTCAGGCAGTATCAGTTGCGCCTCCTCGCTCCGCTCCTACCCCTCCGGCTCCGCGCCGGCGGAGAGCAGTCCCGGCACGACACTGCAGGGCGGGACAGCGGCCTGAGGGGAGGTGCCCGTGCGAGGCGGGCACGCTCCGTCCCCCCACGTACGGACCGGGCGCGTTTCCCCCAGCGCTGCTCAGGGTGCGGACGGGAGGGGGCAAGGGTTGGGCAGGGGTTTGCCGGCGCTCCCCCCTCACCGGGGCAGGGCTGGCAACTCCCTCAGCACTCTGGGGTGTTCCCCGCTGCTCCCACCGCCGCCTCTCGCCGCCCTCCCCCCTCACCGCCCCGGGGGCCGCGTTGGGCCCGGAGCCGGGGCCGTCCCCTCCGGGGTGGTTGGCGGCGCCGAGCGCGTGTGTGAAGCACCGGCGCATGAATGGCGGGGGCGGTGCCGCCCTCCGGCCCCGCCTCCCCCCGGAGCCAGCCAGTCCCTCTGCGGAGAGCTGCGGCCGCTCTCATTGGCTCGCCCTGGCCGGGACATTTGCATACGGCTCGCCCATTCGTGGAGCCGCTTCCCCGGCCGCCCCGGCTGCGCTTCACCTGCGCCGCCGAGTTGCCGGCACTTGGCGCGCCGACCGCCAGCATCCCGCCCCCGGCTCCGCGCCGCTCCGCGCCCGGCTGGACCGCGCCGCCCGGCCCTTCGGCCTCGCCTCCGCGCTTTACTGCCTGCCAGCTTGCCTGTCTACCTGTTTACCTACCTACCTACCTACCTACCTACCTACCTACCTACCTACCTACCTACCTACTTACTTACCTACCTACCTGGGAAGACTTGGCGTTGCCCTGCCCCGGCTGCGCAGGGTTAATCGGCTTGAGCTCTCGGTCGCCTGGATCCGGTGGAAGGAGGATAACAATCCAGATCTGTCTGTGTGTGTGTGTCTGTGTGTGTGTGTGTTGCGCGCGTGTGCGTGACCCTACCAGTTCTGCATTGCAACACTTGCTAGTGGAGAAGCAACAGAACCCCCCTGGAATTGGGATAAAAAAAAGAAAAAAAAAAAAAGGTCAAAAATTTACCTGGGGTCTCTGGCTTTTTTTCTTCTTTTTAATTTTCAATAGTCCCTCTCAGTTTAGTGAGAGACAGGGATCGCAGGCAGGGAGAAGTCCTCAAGGACCCCGTGATCCTGGAGGAACCTGACAAGTGCAAGCTTCAGGACCCTCGCGCTGACATGTGCGGCTTTCCTGCGCTCTCCCGGAGGCTCGGTACGGCCGCGGGGTTCCTGGCACAGTAGATCCAGCCCTGAGAAACGGCGCGTCTTACTCTTCTGTGTGTGGTTACTAACCTTCCCCTCTCCCCCTCCCCCCCTACCCCCCTCCCTCCTTTCCCTCCTAGCACACACTTTCTCGCACAGACACATACTGTCTCTGCCTCTTGAACATACACGCACACTCTAGAGCCTCGGAAGCGACTCTCCTTTCTGCTAGCATGGGTCCCCTGGCATCATGAACCTTATCCTCTCTCCCTGGCTGGAATTCAGACTGCCCGTCTGTAGGTGCTCTGTGCCTTGACCATGCACCTGAGAATAGACCCCAGCATTTGCCCGGGACGCCGCCCCGCCTGGACCCTGTGGATGTGCTCCCTCTTTTGGGGATGTATCGTCAGCTCTGTGTGGAGTTCCTCTAACGTGGCTTCTCCTGCCTCCTCTTCCTCGTCTGTATCTCAGGCTCAGTATGAGCATCACTTCCACGGCAGCAAGCACCACTCTGTGCCTATTTCTATCTACCGCTCCCCTGTCTCCCTCCGAGGAGGACACGGTGGGTTCCCACTCTTGTTTCTTTCTAACCTTTTTGCAGAGCAGCTGGAGCAGCAGAGAGGGAACAGGGGCGATGGCTGGGGCTCCGAGGGAGGGGGGGGGGTCGTCCTAGTCCCTCGTATTTCCGCCGTTAGCTTCCCTCCCCATTAACTCTCTTTCCTTCCCCTGTCACCTCCCCGAGAGAAAAACCGGCTAAGAACGGGCCGTTTCCAGAGCTAACTTCCCCAGCCGGCGTGGTCCAGGAGGACTGAGGGGGGGGGGGCTCGGGCTGGTTCGGGCCGCTCCGTGCCGGGAGGCAGCTCCCAACATCTCGGAGCAGGCGGAGGGACACCCTCTGGGGCTGGAGGTCTTTAAGCAGAGGATCACTAACTCTGGCTCCAGTCCCTAGCATACTCGTAGCGGCTGATAGGGTTCTTGCAGCAGCGCATCTTCCCTGCCGGCGTCCCTCCCCCGTTTTCTCGGATGCTCCGCTGCGGGGGAGGCGGCCCGGGGTTCGGGGGAGGCTCCCGCCTAGGCTTCTCCCCTGCCCGCTTGCTCCCTCGCTCGCAGCTCTCCTTAGTGAAACTGTCGGGTGGCTCGGGGTGTATTAAGGAAACGGCGAGGTCTCCCTACCCTTGCTCCTGACTCCCTGCTTGGTGCCTGGCAGTAGCTTCCCGGAAAACCTAGGGGCAGGGAAACATAGGCAGTGGGTTTCCACTCTGACAGCAAGGGAGAAGGGGAAGAGAGAGTCTGAGGGACTCCACGGGAGAGGGGAGGTCCCGTCAGTATCCTGTCCCTGAAATGCTGAGCAACGCTCAGCAGCTGGACCAGCACTACCTCTCCCGGGCTTTCTTGAGTCTGTCCACTCTGCGAGGAGTTGGCCCTGGCCTGGCTGACTAAGGGACTCACCCTCATCTCCACATTCAGCTCTGCCTGAATTTCTTCGCTTCTGCCTTCAGCCACAGCAGCCAGGAGAGGCAGGCAGGGCAGGTCTTGGCCCTTTTCCTGCAGAGCTGCAGGTCAGGGTCAGGTCTAGCCAATCCCTGCTGAATCCTGTGGCAGCTCTGCTCTGACACCCCTTAGGCAAAGGTAGTGATATTCTGGAAAGGTGACTAAAATCTCTGCTATTGTACCCAGCTCTGTGCTTCTCTATCCTCCCAGCTTGCTTTTGCTTTAGCTATTCCTGTTGGAAACACTTTGGGGCAGGGACTGGCTGATCCCCCACATCTCTTGCTTTAGTGCAATAGGGACTACCCAACATGGTTATTGAGTATTGCTACAAATAACAGGGCTCCTGCTGCTAATGATTAATAACCCTATAAAAGAGTTTCACATGGGTGGTGCCTAACAGATGGTCTTGATATCTGGCATGGCAATGGTTCCCTTCCTGCGTGGTAACCTGTTTGTCTTGCTTTTTGGGGTGGATGTGAGCTTTGAGGTAGAAGTGGAAGATTGATAGGCTGACAAACTGCTACCACTTGTGTCTGCAGTGCTGGCTGCGTACATCCAGCTCAACCCATTTTGCCCAGTGCTGTTTCTGTCCAAAGTCCTCACCTCTGCAGCAAGGTGTTGTTCTGCAGCGCTGTGGGCTCCCCCCTCCCTGCCAAAGCACCCGCAACCTGCCCTGCAGTGCTCCCAGTGCACCCACCAGCAGCTCTGCCAAAGTACCTCCTGCTAGCGCAGCCCTGCTCTGCTGGTGCTCAGTTGTGACCCCACAGCATCTGCCTCCTGGCTTTGTTCCTCTGCCCATTCCCTCTCCAATGCGCCTCAGCTCAGACCCGCAAAACTGAGCTCTTTCTCCAACTCTGTCAGTGTACCCATAGCTTTCATTGGAATTCCATCCCTCTTTGTGCCATTTGAACTCTTCAGACAGCTCTGCTGGACATCCAGGCACTTAGCTGTGACACTCTGGGTTTCAGTATCCCCGTAACACCAACATAGCTCTGTTAACACATCCTCCAAGCATCTACTGCAGCCATGTCATGCGGCATTTCAGTGAAGTGTCCCAGGGCTGTCCCTCCATTTCTCTCCCCTTCCAAGTGGTCCTCTCCCTCATTTCTGACACTGGTTCTTCTTCTGACCCTGCACAGACAGGCTTGTCTAGCTGAGCACTGTTGTGGTGGAAGGGGATAGCAAAGTCTGGCTCATAGGTCACTTGTGAAGGAAAGAGACAAGGATGTTGCAAAATGTGCTAGTGGTTAGCCTTGATGTAGCAGGCAGGCAGGACTCTGAGAAAGTTCACATTTGGTTTCTTGGTCAAGAAATGATAGTTCTTTTCTCCTTGATGACTTTCCCATCTGCCCTGAAAGCCCAGTAAAGCCTCATTTAGGAGCCCTGAGCAAAAGCTGTTATCAACTTCAGTGAGAGACAGGCATTTTTTCTGTGTCCTCATTGCAGTAAGGAATCAAGAGAAATTGAGAGAGCTCAGGGAGCTCAGGCCAGTACATAAGCCAGCATGAGATTTTTTCTTTTCCTTTCCTAATCATGCCATGTAGCAAAACTGGCATGGAAACCCCTTTGGCCACAAATAAAGAAGATGTTGAAGAGGTGGAAGGGGGGGGGTGGGAAGAGAGGAAAAAGAGACCACAAAGACAGCTGGTCTTGTAAACACACACATGGCTTATTTTTGTGTTTTCGTTCACTGTTGCGTGACAGAGGCCCTTGGAATTTGGATCTGTGACAGTGTTGAGGAGTCAGATCCCAGGGAGACTATGCACTCCATGTGTTTCTGGCATTCTGATTTTTTTTCTTTCCTAGGAGGAAATAAAATTTCCCTCTGACTCCTGCCCTGATCAATGGCTACATTCATACTTGTTTTGAAAGGAAACAGGTGATGCCTGCAGTCACCCTGTCATGTTGTCTTCCAGTGACCCCCTCTTGGCTCAGTTTTCTTATCTATTGTAGGTTTTTTGTTATACATCCCAATAGATTTCAGCCTGTTTGAAGAAGCAGATTAGCGTTGAGAACAGAGGCAAGGTGAATGTCTTGCAAGCAGCAAGCCCTTGTTTGGAGCCTTAGTTCAGTGCTCCCCTTTAAAATCAATGAAAAATGTTGTAGCTTAATTTGAGCAGGACCGGGCCCAGTTTTGGCAGGATATAACCACACTAGTGTTACAAGAGTTAATTCTGAAATCACTAATCTGGCGCTTTTCAGTAGTAGAGCTGCAACCTGCAAATGTAAAACTTGGCACAGTGCATCTTCTCAAGGAGAAAATCTTTGTAACAGGTTTACTTCCCTGTCATCCATGAAGCAAGCCTGGCTGGGCAGGGGACTTCAGCAACTCAGAGAATATTTCTTTTTCCAGGTGATGACCTTCCTAGACTGGACGTTCCTAGACTCTCTCCCCAGACAATAGGAAGTAAAAGTCATGATTCTTCGTTGTTTCACTTAAGGGCTTGCAGGACAGAAGGAAGAAAAAAATCTGTCTGTGGAACAATGTTAGGGTTGTGTGTATTGAAAGTCCACCCGTGCTTCCCCTCTGGCTATCTAGCACATTGCTGGGTCAGCTGTTTTACCAGAACCTGCAGCAGTGGTTTCACAGCCCCCCTTTCCACATCTTTATTTCCTCAGCTGATGAATAATGCATACCTTCAGTCAATAGATAAATTGAAGATATTTGTGCATTTTTTGTCTCAATGATGAATGAATTAATTTGGTTTCTTCTCCAGCTGTTTTTTCTCTGGCTGTCCTTAATGGATGGGTGGCAGGGATGCACAGAGATCTGTGATGCCCTGTGCTGGTTGCCCCATCCTTCAGAGTACTGCTGTGCAGCAGCAGCTGTGGGAGCAGTGCTGTGCCCAGGGACATTTCTCTTTTGGTTTTCATTTTGTGGGGACTACGCTTGCTCAAGCTGTTGCACAAGTCACAGCAAAAAGTGAAGGTTTGACATGAGGACTGATGTGAGCAGTAACCAGATATTGTAGGTGTTAAGTTGCAGGCCTTGGTCAGTTCTTAGAAGTTCTGTCATTTATGTGAAACATGTCTATCTCTTTAATCTTTTTTTTTTTTTTGGTTTGGTTTGGTTTGGTTTTTTGTTGTTTTTTTTTTTTTCTTTGTTAGTAAATGAGAACAAATGCTTGGACCAGTTGAAAGAGTGTTTCTATGAAGATATTTTGCAAACCAGCTTTGAAGCTTGCCACACAGGGTGGTGACACTGTACCCCCTCATTATACACATCCCCTTCTCCTAGCTACTTCTCCAATGTGTTCTATTCCTCAAGTGTCTTTGTTACTGTGATCCCACCCTCCTTGTAGAGTAGAAAACTAATTCCCATCCTTGGAACTGCCTGATCCTCAGTACTGAGCAGGACTTTCCCTGTTCTTCCTTCATTGGGAGGTTACTTTGATCAAAGGTTGGTAGCTTTAACAAAAGGGAAAACAATATCCTATAGAGAGCAGTCAGTGATCCAGTAAAATTAACTTCACTCAGAGCTGAAATTTAGGATTGCAGTTAAAGTCTGCAAAGGTGAATAGCCAGAAGTCTTTCTGTGGCTTGTCTCTAGTCTCTGCTAGAAGCCTAATTTTTGGAAAAGACTAGTGATTCTGTATGAATATTTGAATATTTGCATTCTCTTCCTCATAAACATTAACAATTACTTATATTTTTAAAGAAATACGAGGTCTGTTCAAATTGATTCAAGCCATCTGTCCAGAAATCTAAGCATTCAAGCTCACTAGTCCCTTGTAGTCTTGTTTAAGTGACCATAGCTGAGTTTGCACTCCCTTCTCTGGGTCTCTATAGCTCTTCTGAAGAAGCACACTTTTAGCTGAACACAGAAAAAAATCTGGTATATGCAAAGGCTGTTTCCTTAAAGCAGTGTTACTATTTGCAAACTTTTATATGAAGCTGTATCTGATCAAGTGCTTTGACTTCTCATTCTGCTGTCCATGGAGTGCTTAGTACTAACTTCCAATGTGGACTGGCTTGCACTGTACTATAAAATTGAAGCTTTAGTCTGTTTGCGTGGTACTTGATCCTGGGAGATCCCAGTAATATGAGATCTGGAACATGAGAAACCTAATCTTACTGTTGGACACTGTCATATTATGATATATACATATATGTCTCTGTGCCCTTTGAGACATTTGTCAGAGGGTGCTGCTGAAGATGTAGTCTCTTAAGACGTGCTTAAAAAAAAAACCCTCTTCTGATAGCTGCTTTTTGCTTGCTCAGTATCTCACAGCACATTCTGCAAAAAATGGGAGTGCTAGTCCTGAGTCAGAATTAGGTCAGGGTTTTCTTTCTCCTTATATTTCCTTTGCAATTTAGGGTGGAGAGCAGTTTCTTCTTCTCTTTATCATTTCTGCATTTGGATAATATAGCCCTGACTTGTCAAGCAACTGCCACATTCTACTGCAGAGGTGACTGCATTTCAAAGACAGATGAAGGATCCTGCTGAATGCTTTGTATAGGCATTGAAGTTGTAAAGAATACTGGGGTATGTGACATAAACTACACAGTCTGAATGCTGCAGAATGAGAATGGTACTTTTCATAATATTTCTACCTTTAAAAAATGAAAGACATTTTTATTAAATGTTGACCAGTTTTTCTTGGTTTGTTTTGGTTTGGTTTTTTCCTTTCTCTTCTTTTGCCATGGCCTTCATGAAAAGATATGCTTGATTAATGTTACTATAATCACTGAGTTATTTCATACAGTGCTGTTGAAATTTCTTACACAAGTCTTACCAGAACTAGGAGAGCATACCTAGGTTGTATAAGGTGGGAATATTGAAAAAAACAGGTTAGCCTTCAACTGGACACAGGAAAGTTTCATATTTCACCATGCAAAAGGTAACTGAATAAAGAGCTGGAGCTTGTAAGGGCAAGGAATGGAAGTTTTGTCTGGGAAGTACACAGGATAACCATATTTTCTCCCTTTCCATGTTCTGCACCTTAAGAAGACTGGCTATCTGTGTAGTTGCCCAGGATGATAGTCCTGTGTGAAGTGGCAGACAGTTTTTGGTTTGCATTTCTGTTGTTTTAGTGGGCTTTAGTAACTATGAAAGATCAGTTGCATTAGAGACTAAAAGATAGTTTTCCTGTCTTCTTTGTAACCTCTGCACATGCTGTTGACCAGTAACTCTGATTTTTTGTATGACCTTGGTGAAAAATTTCCTTTCTCTCTGACTTGGTTCCCATATCTGTGAAACGAAGAGAAAACCATTTATCCTGGAGGTGAAGTGAGCAGTCCTGGTGTACCTGTGTGCTTTGAGATCTTTGGCAGGGAGCCATAAGAGTGTTTTAAATCCCAATAGTCCTCTTGGGCTTTAGATGTCGGAGCAACTTAAAAGAGCAGCCTGCTTCACTCTTTTCTTGAAGGACAAGCAAGACACCTTCAGATTCTGGACATAGATCCCAGTAGTGTTTTCCTTCGTACCTTTATTGCCTGGACTGGCTTTAGTGCCTTATTCCAGCTCCAAAGGAGCAGGAGAGCATTTCAGATGGAATGCCGACTGTGCCGAATTCCAGGCAGCCAGTGGAGCTGGAGGGCTGCAATTTGCCACGGCTCCCTCACCACTCTCAGAAATTACTTCTCTTGTGTTTTCTTCGTGTGTGTGTGTTGTTTTTGCACATTAAAACTACTTATACCCCTGAGTGACTTTCCCCCAAACTATGAATTTAAAGTACTTCCGACACTGTCTTTTAGAATTTGAATATAATTATATGCTTTGGGTTTATACTGTGGTTTTTGCTACATAAGAAACTAATGGAAATGATCTGCTTGTTCCTGTAGTTTACAGATTATATGCTTTAGATCTGGGGATGTATATTTAGGCTGCTTTTCTGTAAGGTGTATTAAAATGAAAATGAACTTGGTGTGAGCCATAGTGGTTGCTAAGCATGAATAGCAGGCTGATAAAGGACATTACTAAACTGATCCAGTGCTAAGGTTTACTTTATCATTTCTTAGTTTTGCACCTTTCATCTCTTTGCATTCTTGATGATGGAGGAGTGTGGAAAGTGCTTCACAGTCTATAAAGGGCCTTGTGTCTGCAGAAACTCAAGGGACAAGGTGAATGAATCAGAAAGATGCAAGATGTTGCTAAAAAAAGACCCTCTGCTTAGTCTGTGAATATCACGTGGTAAAGAATCAGAGACAACTGTTTTCTAGAGGGCTCATAAAAAGAGCACCATCAGGCTAAATCATCTGTTTATTCGACAGATCAGGCTCCAGGCAATAACTGTAGAGTAAATCCATCTCCAGGCTATGCTTGGAATGTGGTTTTGAATTTGGAACAAATGATGAATATCTGCACCAAGCAGGTCAAATGATTGTTTGGGGAGAGGAGGTTTTGGGTTTTTTTCCCAGACATTGGCATCCTTAGCATCATGCTGGATGACATCAGCTAGGATGTGTTTGGTGAATCCCTTGGTTCCTTGCTCATCTTCTGTGCTGCCCAGCAAGGGTATTCATGACTCAGAGTCACGGCTGGATCCTGCAGTTGCAGCAGCCTGCTGCTCCTGCTCCAGCTGGTTTGCTTAATGACCCTAGCCAGTGCAGATGTTACAGGGACAATATCTGGAAGTGTTCCTATCTAGCTGGTTCTGCAGGTTTTCTGTTTCAGTGCACAAATGTCCTCCACCATTGGTGAAAGCTTCCGACTATACTATGAGGACAAAGCAGGAGAGTACAGAAATTTCTCAAATAGAAACAGTTATGGAGGAGTTAAAGGAGAGGGGACACAGTAGACAACTGTGCATCAAGCACACTGATTATTAACATATGTTTCTCCTTGTCTACAGAGCATACATAAACACAGCTTTAGAGAAGCCAAATCTACCAATATTTTATTAAAACTGAAAACTTTCGACACTGCTCATTTTGTCAAGCAGGGAAACTGGGTTCTTAAGTATGTGATTATGCTAACAAATGTTGCAAAATGGTTTGAGATCTGCCTGGTTTCTGGCGCAGTTGCACTCCAAAGACAACAGAAGCTTGTAGTTATATATTCACATTTTCTACCCACAAGTGCTTTTGGTCTTTTAGTACCTGATGAGGTGAAAGTGGAAACAGTAGGCAAAAGCTCTTTCCTGTTTTTCTTGGTTAACTTGTCTCATGGTAGCCAGTCTTACACTTTTTTCATATTCTGATTATTCTGCTGATAATTATGACCTCCTGGTCTTTTACAGAGGAATTTGTCGTTCACTGATGTCCACTGAGTGCAATGTTTTTGTAGTGGCCTACATCTAGATGTTTGCTTCCATAACCTCTCTATAGGGTTGCAGGAGAACCCCCTGCTGCCCCGATGTCATGTTGTCTTTGCAGTTAAATAATGAAAAAGCTATTCCATGTTTTTCTGGCCTTGCTCCCCTGTCTGCAGTCCAGCATATTTCTGTCAGTGTAGGTTTGCAAGATACTGATGGTTTTGAATGCCTTTTCACTTTTTATTATCTCACTGCTTTCCTTCCTGTGCCCTCATGCATTCAGAATCAGTTCATTAGAGGCAAGGAAAATGCAAATAAATTAATTTTCCTTGAGAAATATATGCAGCACCTTATATAGGCTTGGAAGAAAGAAACAGAGCAGAGAATTCATACTGTCTTCTTTTTAAACTTTTTTTTTTTCCCTTTTGGAAATCTGAAGAAAAGTGTCTGTGCCCTGCAAGCATTCCTTTTAGTTGGTGACTTGTTTTTCTATTACTAGGCACTATGAACACCCCAGCACTGAAACAAAATAAGGTGATGGGGGTGCCTGTCCTCCAGAATCAATATGTATTAGCTTAGAAAAAGCCCAAAAAAACATACATATATTTGGTATATAGCAGATCAGGGTGGCAAGGGGTAATGGTGAAGACATTTTTTTCTCAGCAGCAGCACTGAGTAGCACTGTGGACAAAGACCTCCAAACTTTTTCCCTAGATCTGTCACTGCTTACTCTGACATGCTGGATGGTGAATTTTAGGGTCACATCATATATTGCCAGGTGCTTCAATTTCCCTATGGTGTACTGTAGAAATGTCATGAGTATTTAAAATCTCTTCAGATCCTGACATAATACATGTGAAATACATGTGAAATACATGTGAAAGGAAAAGTGCTGTGTTGTTATTGTTCTTTCCTAACTGGAAAGATACTTCTGAACTTCAGCTGGGATACTTGGTCCTTTGAATTCAGGGACCATCACAGTGCTATGGCTCTTGGTACTGTCTTTTAATGAAGCTCTGGGAATTCATCCTTGTAATACCCTGAGAAGGATCAGTACCCTTTCATGCAGCCAGTTCTACAAAGAAATATTGATCCTCATCCCAAGATTACAGTGTCAAGGCTGTGGGCTGTGTGGTTGAATGCTGTGGGGTTTTTTTCAGGCATTTCTTTCTGGGAGTGAATGATTCTCTGCTGCTCATGATAGTTTCATTTACTGCTTCAAGGAGTGTTATGGACATGCATTTCTCTTTTCTGGTTCCAGAACTCCAGGGAGATTTTTTACATCAGTGACTCAAAGACTGACCAAACCCCCAGTCTCTACTTTCAGTGTCTCTGTTCACTGTATTCTTCTCCTGTCACAAGTTAGATTTTGTCTGCAAGTGTTTGATGAATTTGTTTTACCAAAACTTGTGAATAAAATTATCAAGGTGATTTCAGCTAGCAAGGGAAAGAAGGGGTGAGAGACAGGAAAAAGGTAGAAATTAAGAGGAAGTCTATATCATTCAAGGGTACAATTCCCATTTCCCATTCTTTAATCAGAAGTAAAGGGGGCAGGGATTATCAGAAGCACTATTAAAGATCAAAGTAGTTCTCAACAAAAGACACATACAGTTTGAAGCTGGAGGAAAAAATGCACTGAAGGAACAGGAAAGGAAGGAAGGAAGGAAGGGAAGGCAGGAAGGAAGGCAGGAAGGAAGATTGTGAGACCTCAGGAGCGAGGCTGCTCTCTTGTTCTTTCTTGATCTCAGTTGAGGAGGTCCAGGCTGCTCTGCCAAATGTTGTAGGTCTGTCAGCTTGCTCAGCAGAGCCATGTGCTGCTGATGTTCAGTTTACAGTGGTCTTTTAGCCACACACCTGTTTGACCTTGAACCTAGATTTCAAAGTGTTCCATATGTTTTTTACAAATCCAGGTACTGTGATGATTGGAACACCCATTTAGAATTTAGAATTTTTGTGGGGATTTTTATTTGTTTTGTTTTTTACAATTGCCTGTGCTCTTGAAAAATCCTGTTGTCAATATCTAGAATGAGGCATTAATATATTTAGCTCACTGCTCACCAGTCTTAAAAAAAATCTTTTCTATGGACTGGGTTCCACTGCTACTTGGCATGGAAAGAGCTATGCAATTCTTCATTTATGTTACTAGTAAGGTCACTTACTAGTACAGGCCCACGTAAAGGCTGAGCTGTGCTGCAGTCTGCAGGGATACCTCAGGGTGTGCGCTTTCCCTGCCCATGCTCCCCTCTTACACAACAGGAGACAAAGAGGAGCAGTGTCTGAATAGCAGACGTTGTTATTGGGGCATCCCTACATGTCTGCACAGGGCTATTTGTAGTATTTCTCCTTGGGGAAACTTGCTTCTCTTCAGAAGCTGTATCTGGTTTTTACGTTTCTGCTGAAGTTTTGGATTGTGTGTAATTCATGTCCATAGGGAATCTGAGCTCAGATTGAAGAAAGTGCTAGAGGCTGTATCTGGAGACTATTTCCCTCCAAATACTGAGTAAAGACAAAGCTGTCACATCTTCAGAAGCTCTGTATTTCTTCTTTTATCCCATTTCACAGCCTGAGCCACCAGCCTACAGCAACTTTCTGCAGTTCCTGTTGGATTCAAGGGCACCTTCTAGTGAGGCTGATTCGGTCCCTAGCTTTCACATAGCTGAACTCAGCTGTGTTTATAGAAGTCCTAGTTAGTCAAGAAGTTTAAAATATGGCAATAGAGAGCCCTGGTGTGATATGACAATGAAACATTATTCTTTTATCGTGCAATGCTAATGGTTTCTAAATATTAAATTATTAAATAATTATAAAATTGTAAAATCTGGTGATCATTATTACTTAAATGATCCTCAGACAAAAAAAACTAGGTAGTGAATGGTTCTTATAGAAGATGAGGTTTCTGTTGTCTCTGCTCTCTCTACATATCTCAGAATGAACCACAGGAAAACAGGACATTTCAGAAGAATTTGTGGGTAGGTTTTAGAATCCTGCCACGCAAAGCTAGTCTCTAGAAATTCATAGGCAAAACTGTAGCTTTAAGAAAAATGTTTATTGGAGCCTTACAGTCTACAGTCCTGTAGGCTAGACTCTTTCAGTAGCAAAGACTGAGGAACTTTAAAAGATTTTTGGTTCAAATTACAGTTGAGTCATGTATTCTGTGGGTAATCTCTGAGGAGAAGTCTTGGGAAATGTATGAGTGAAAGTAGAAATTCACTGATAAACAAATCCTGCAGCTGAGTTGAGGTAAGCAGGGGACTAAACTGTCCCAGAATGCTGAGCTGCAGATAAACTCACAGTACAATCAATGATATGTCAGCACCAATTTTGGTTAGATGTTGATGTACAATTAGAAGAGACGTATTTAACCTGAAGGAAGAAATTAATCACATGAGATTATAAGAATTGCCATACATGTTGGTCCATCTGGTCTGGTAGTCTGTCTCTGGCCCTGGCCAGTGCCAGATGCTACAGATGGACACAGATAACTTCTTTGATATGTTTAATTGTATATCTCAAGGGAGGGTTATGGTTCTTTTCCTTGACCTCACAAATGATGATCACCTTATGCTGTGAAGAACCAAGAAGGAGACTTATTTCAGTTTTCTCCTAATTACAATAATTTCTCATGCCAATCTTTATTAGGAAGTCTGGATTTTATGTTAAATATTTTTGCTTGGTTATTTTTATATTGTTAACTCAAAGCATTTTATATAGTTTCTTAGAGCATCACAGCACTGATAGAGCACAAGCAACCAGTTTTTATAGTTATTGAAGAAGAGAAAACGGGACATGGAGAGGGAAAGCTTGCTGAGTCAGAAACTGTTGTCACATTTAAGCAGCCTGAGTTCTGCTGAAGTCCCTGGGTCTGCTGCTTTCTGTCACTTGACTGCTATCCATCAGGGTGCCTAATCAATAGGCTCTGGAGGTTAATAGAGTTTAGGCTATCTGAATGCAGCCGTGCAAAGAGTCCAACCAGACAGTAAAACTTGGTACTAGTGATGTCTGGTCCACTGCACTGTTCATGCTGCTTTTTCTTCATAGAGTGGCTGTTTTTCTGTCTAGTATTGTCCCACAGAAATATGTGCACAGGGGTAGAAAGCACATGCATAGTTAGTCTGACTCTATCAAGAAGCATTGACCATTGTGGTTAATGATATTCCTCCAGTACATTGTGTCTCATATTAATGAGTTATTGCTTCAGGTCATTCTGGAACATTTGCCTCGGTGCACATGCATTTTAGCATTGACGTGGACATGGGCACTGGAAAACTAGATACCCAAAAATTCCAGACATGAGTAAGCAACTCTAGCTTGCTCAGACAGAATTCCCAGGTAGAAGAATAAGACATATTTAGCAAAATCTGTGCATATGGCAGCCATACCACTTTCTTTTCCTAACAGTAACATACATCATCGAGTTCTGAGGATTGGAAAGATGGTGTGTTTGTCAGAGAGACACTATACATTGCTTTGTAGAAAAGCTGGATTTATGTGCATTTGTGTGTAATAAAAATCTCCCCCATACTAAATGCTGCCAGAAATATTTTCTCTTCTGCTTGCAAACTACCTAGATGTTAAGCTTGCTGTGGCCACTTTCAAGCAGCAATCACAATGTTTCTGTTACAGTCCATGTCACATAGAAGTAAGTACTTTCTCTTTAGTGTTTTCATCTGAAGTAATGTAAGCCTTCTAAAGAGCAGCTTTAAGATAAGAGTATGCCTCAAAGAAAAAGTCAGAGTCATCTAAGTAAGGAATACAGAAAGAACAGCTTCTGGTTATGGGTCCTGTCTTGACCCTGACTACTTCTATAGCTCTAGAAAAATCAGAGCTTCTCCACTGTGTGCTCTAAATGCTCTAAACTAATGGGGAGCTGAAATACTTCTTTCCTAGTACCTTGGGAGACATTATGAGTCTGATCTTTTTTTGCTATTACAGACCAAAAGATATTTGACTTCAAGACAGAGTTTGGTCTGTTGACACCATGCTCCCACCTGGCTAGAGGTCACTGAAGTTCCCCTGTCAGCGGAGTCTCTTCCTGCATGGTTAAAGAAGTAGCTCTGACCTCTGGATCATAGCTTCAGCTTCAGCTGGGGTAGTGTGCAGGAGTGTTCCTCAACATTATGCCAACCATGGGTGAAAATCTTTATTGATCTTGTATTTGTCTAGCAGTTGGCAGAGTCAGCAGCAGAAAAGGAATGCCAAGGAACTTCTGACCTGGGCAGAAAGGACTTTTCTCCCTTGTAACCTATGATGTACATAAAGTAGGCTACAGAGAATGAAGAGCTGCCCCATCTAGTTTAGTCAAGTTTTCTTTTTTCCTATGAAATAGGACAAAACCCCCAAATTTTGAAAACATTGACTATTCCAAGGAATTCAGAGAGGGTTAGTCCAGCTACCTTCTTTCAGCAGCTACTGCTCAAGGGAGGTAGATCACAGTTTTATATGAAACATCCGAGCACCAGATGCAGGACTGTGGTAATACAATCCTTTATTCTGTGCACAAACGCACCCATTGTATACACTTATGACTTAAAACTGCATGCAGGAACTTAAGCAGAAAACTGTTAAACTTTTATAGGAAAAAAAGAAAACAAGAAACCAAAACCATTACTAAAAAGCTTTTTTCTAGAATTGATTCCTTCCCTAAAATGCCCATAGTCCTCAGGCTACCTCTGCAACAACCTTGCAAAATTCATCACCAGAAGTAAAATTTATTCCATAAAACCAAACCACAGGTGGCCTCATTTCTATAGTGACCATACTAAAATGTCATTCCCAATAAAGCCACCCAAAGCTTTGGATTTACCACGTGTGGTTCAGAATATGGACCAGTGTGGCAAAGTCATGCAAAAGACTTCATGGAACCTAAGCCGACAAACCTGCTGTGTACCATGGTGAACTCACACTGATATTCAGTAAACAGAAACACACAGTTAACAGTGGGAGAACATTTTTCACAAATAACTAATCTATACTATCAACCCTGATCTTCAAGGGAGTCCTTCAAAGTAGTTTCAAAGGAAGATCTGAGAAACTCAAATTTGTTACTCTGTTAGACTTTAAAAATCAAGGGCTCTTTATAGCAATATTGATTTATAGTATGTTGTATTTCTTCTTACATCCTTCTGCCTGGGAAATTCCTTCATGCCCTATAGATAATAATTAGTTCTCTCTGTTCCACAGAGGGAAAGAGCATATTACCTCTCCTTTTGATAGTGCCACTCCCCATGGACCTACAGGTAGAATTAATCTGTTCTTTCCAGCTGACTGTTTTATTAGTTATCAATGTTAAAGTCAGAGCTGCTAGCCTAAACTTGCATGTAACTTTGTAAAATGCTGTTACTCTTACAGGTCAAAATGGGCTTTATGTTCTTCATGTTTTGCATTTTAACCTTCTACACCAATAGATCTATTAAAGGCAAACCATGCTCATTTATATCCTTTGATCATCATGGGTATAACATCATTACAAGAGTTTCAATCTTTCACATTTTTAAATTTCATTAAGTATTTATTTATTAAGCTTTGTAAACAGAACATATTTTTAATTAAATTTGAAGCTTTACTGTTAAATTCCCTTAACTTGCTTAAAACTGAATGTGGAACAATTCCTATAAGTAGTTTACTTCTATTGAAATACCTGTCAGTAAAAAATTCTCAACTAGTCCTAGTCATAAAAAGGTTTGGACACAAATGCAAACAAACCACACATCTATGCCATTAGAACCATTCTGAAAGCCATGGGTTACATGAGCAATAATCCATTTGGAATGCTCCCAAAATAGTTGCTGTTATTTCTCCCATAGTTGATACAGTGTGGCTTGAACAGCAGGAAGAATGAGAAATACTTCTGATCTTAGCTGCAGGTGACTGGGGCTCTGGAAGCAAATATTCTAAATCACGTGATCTTCACAATTTTTAGCCCTGAAACTGGATATTTGTTTTATTATGGCTCTGTAGCTGAGAGTTTAATTGAATAGGAATTTTTAAATTAAAATTGGTATCAGTGGGATTCTGAGGAAAAGCATTTAAAGATGACAGAGCAGTGTCGTGCCTCAGTAATAAGGTGATGGTATTTAACTGCCACTGTGGAACAAGCCTAGTTTTCAATACCAGACTGTGGTTGTGAACTTCTGTTATGAAAAAAATTCTTCGTGAACTTCCACACTGAGTCTTCACCAAAGAATTCCAGCCTGTAACCTGGTACTTGAGCAAGCCTGAATTGTGTCTCAATCCCACCTTCACTGCTAGCTGCCATACCATGCTTTTTCAGTGTTTAAAGCTAGATAAATTTAAAGCCCTCAAAATTCACTATTTAGGCAATACAGCATTTAGGATAAACACTACAATACATTAATATATTACAATACTTGTTCAGGCACATATAATACAGTCATACTTGCATAAATTAATACTCCTTGCACGCCTCTACAAATTATGGATTTGCATACCTAAACTAGATGCTTTAAAATTTGTGTCTCAGTGGCTGTTGTCAAATGGAATAATTTTGATGAGATCCCAGCCTTGTGGCACAGCATTTAGTCTTTATTTAGTAAGATTTCTGTCTATGTCTTTCATATCGACCTGTTTCAGTGTGTTTGGGAATCTGGAGCAAAGAAGCATCTAAGAATCTGTTTCTGAGTCTTCTATTTTCTGGTTTTATAATCTTAGCCAAATTACTCAAACTACTTACTGCAGTTTTTTCCTATGTATGGGAATTACTACAGTGACACAGCTTTATAAAGCAATTTGAGATACGTAAAAGTTTTTGATTATGCAAAAGTCAAGCATTGTAAGTGTACACAGAGAAAGAATGATGTATGCCTGCATACAGACATTACATTTAGAATGTAGTCCTTAGTTTTGCCCTTAATTTACCTTTCCTAAAATAATGTCTATGAGAAGCTTAATCCTTTGCATTGTGTGGTTATTGGACTAAGTATTTTGGGATATTTTTAAAGTGGATATTTGTTAGCATCATGATCTTATCTAGTTTCTCATTTAAACTATATTGAGCTGCCTAGGTGTTATTCATATTCTCCTACCACTGGGAAGTCAAGGTCTTGGGGAGACAGACTTGATGCATTCTGTTTATCCCCGATCGTTCATCATCTAAGATAAGCCAGGGTTGTCTGCAAACTGCAATCTCATCAGGCAGGCTCAGATAGCATCTCACTTGACTTTTTTGCTTATTCCATTAACACAACTGTCCTAGAAATTTGGGATGTTGAGCTTTACCGTGCTGGCAAGAGCAAATGAATAACTGGGGTTGAGGTTTAGCCAACATTAGCTCCATTAAACATGACAATCCTTTTAGTTCTTACACTGAATCTCTATAAGGCTGTACTCCTAGAGAGCAAGTAAACAGGAGGGAGAGGAAAGATTAGAGTTCAGTGGCTTTTATGACAGCTCTGCATCATTACATTATACTTCAAAAATATCTTAATTCAGGTCTCAAGAAAGGTTTTACTTTCTCCCTTTTAGCAGCTGCTGTTCCCATACAGGTATTCACTAGCACTGACATTTTAGAGATAAAAGCCAAGTAGGATCCCTAACTCTTATTAATTTAGTTTACTTCCTACAGCTTAAATAGTTGTGGGGAGAGACCCAGGCAGTTAAGGGCGATGTGTGGGTGCAGCAGTGGTAGTTGTATGCACGTGGTCAGGACTGCTTAGGATTCTGTGTCTCTTCCTGCAAGGTGTTACCCAGGAAGGCAGTCCATTCAGTTTTCTTGAGCTGTAGAGGTTGTAATTTGTACATAAACTTGTGGGCATGTGAATAGCTAGCCCTCTGGAAACAGGGGATGATAGATTCATAGGTAGGTAGGCTGTGGAGAATCCAGGTTTTGTTGTATCCACATTGGAAGTAATGCATGCCAGCCTTTCAGTGCTTGTGTTTGCAGAGAGAGAGAGGTGAGGGAGAGAGTGCAGGAAGGAGTGAGTTAACTGCCTGCCTTTCTAAAGAGCTAAGCTGGAAACTATTTTTCAACTTATTCTTTCAATACAGAGGTTTTGATGATTTTTCTGTTTCACAGGGTTCAAAATGGATTTGTTTTTCATGTTCTAAGGGTTTTACTACAGTTATAACCATTTTGATAACAGCTCCAATAACATTTTTGATAAAAGAATTAGCATTTTAAATGTTTCAAAATTGAAAAATGTTGAAATTCAAAATGTTGCTCTTTTAATTTAAAAGACCATTTTTCAATTTAAGAAGTGTTCATTTTGAAAACATCAAAGTAACTGTATTATCTTAGAATATCTGCACCAGAATACTGTCAAAGGAAGCAGAGGCTGGGAGGGGAGAAGTGACAGGGTAGTTTCTTAAATTTAAGCATGAGGAACCCCCCCTTGGCTGAGAAAAACACCCTAGAGAAGCATGTCTCTAGGTGATGGTCAGTAGCATTTACAGATGTGACAGGAACAAGGCACTAAGTGGATTGAGTTGAATCACCTTGTGTTTATTCCTGGAATCGGGGACAACTCTAAGGTCTTGCACCTGGGAAAACATAATCCAGGAGTGCAGCACAGACTGGGATCCACCTGGCTGGGGATTAGCTCTGTGGAAAGGGATGGTGGACAAGAAGGTCAGAACAGTGTACTGCAGTGGCAAAGAAAGCCATCTGGATGTTGAGGCACATCAACAAGGGCATCACCAGCAAAGATAAAGAAGTCATCATCCCACTCTACACGGTGCTTGTCAGGCCACATCTGTAATACTGTGTTCAGTTCTGGTCCCTGCTATACAAAAAAAGATGCAGGCAGGTTTCAAAGAATCCAGACAAGATGCAAAGATGTTCAAGGATGGAAAGCCTGCCCTATGGGGAAAGGTTGAGAAAACCGGGTTTGTTCAGCCTGGAGAAAATAAGGTTTAGTGTTAGGGTTAGGGTTTTAGTTGTAAATAAAAAAAATCAAGGTAGATGATTGATTTTTAGAAGCCCGCTTATACGATTACTATTGTTATCATCTTCTGCCACGGGAAATTTTGCCCAACATAGGAGAGTGGCAGCAGAGCAAGGTGCATTCTGGGGTGAAGGGTGGATGTTTAGAAGGAGGAGGGTAATCAGCAGGGGCAGATGGGTGCCACAGTGCCTCTGACTCAGCCTGGCTCATTTTATCAAGTGTGTATGTGAGGGAAGTGATACATTCATTAGGCTGAAGATCGGAACAGATGAGGTAACAGCCCCTTTCTCTTTTACCTCATATTGTCTCTGGTGCTAATATTTTGAGACACACAGGATAACTTCTCAGTAGGTATCAATATATTGACTCATTATACTCAATGACTGTTGAAGATCTATGGTAGTTTATACCCAGTGGGGATCTGACACTCTCTCTCTGTTTTTTATCTGCTTCAGGTGTCTTAAAAAAAAAAGAGGGAGTAACAGATTGCAAATGATCTAATTTCTTCCCTGGTTTGTCCGGTGTGTCAGCCTTTCCGTGACAGAATCCAAGGGAAGCTGTGATTTGAAAAAATAATACAGTCAATGTATTGTTAATGCTACACCAAAATTCCAAGCAGTTTGTCCCTTTCCTGAAATCTTAACATGAAATCTTACTTTGTAACTCAAAAGAGGACAAGATCAGAGGACAGGTATCATGTTCCTTCCAGACCTGGAGCAATACTGCATTTATGGATGAACTCACAAAGGAGCCTGGGATCTAAAATTATTAAAACATCCATTTTAATTATACTGAATCTGCCCAATTCCACCATTAACTGCGTGGTGTTTCCCTATCCTTCTGACATAGGACCAAGATCATTCAGCAAGGTGTTGGGGAGGCTGTACTGCATAGAGGCCACTAACAAGGCAGCATGACAGGTCTCTCACTGCTAGTAAGAAACCTGCTGATATCTCTAAAAATGAGGATGAGACCTACGAGGTGCAGGAGCATGTCTTCCCAAAACTTGCTAGAGAAGATTGTAGTTAATAGAGATTCTGTGTCTGTAATGGTGTTAATGTGTAAATGAAGCAAGGTTAGTAAAGCAACTTATAAAATTGGACTATAAACAACTAGGTTTTTAACCTGAAAGTGATTTTGAGTCTGCACCTGTTTGTTCCAATCACATCACCTGTTCTGCTAAACTATATCAGTTCCCTCTCACAGCAGTATTTATTGTTCTTTCACCATGGGGTGTGACACTGGCTACTGTCATAGGGACAGCCTAGACTACATGAACCTAGATTTCATCTGAAATGACAGTTCCATTGTTTGAGCGCTGAGGTCGCTCTTCTTGGGGCTAGGGGGCAAGTTGTTACTTGTGGGATATTTTTGGTATTAGGCATGCAGCTGGGAATCCTCATCACTCATTGTCACGGATGTTGTCTAGTGTTAATCCTCATTTCTGGCTTTGTCTGAATTCTGGGGGTTTTGTTAGTTTGGTTTCTTTGGTAGGTTGGTTGGTTTTTTGTTTGTTTTGGTTTTTGCTTGTTTTGGTTTTTTTTATCCTGACTCTTTAAATTCTTCCTACCGGCTTACTCAAATACTAACTTTTTCTTCATGTCTTGACCTGCACTGCTTCATCATCCTTTTGTGAACTAGTCATAAGCTTCTGAGATCCACAGCAGAGACATTCACACCTCAGGGCAAAGCAGGGAGAACAAAATTAGACCACCACTGAATGCTTTTCATGCTTTTACTAAGTAGTGTGGCTTGGACTCAGGGCTAATAGCAAAGCAGGCTGGTATAACTGAACAGGCAGAGGCTTTCTAAAGATAGTGCCCTATTCCACCCTGCTATTCAAGGAACAGAGCAGGATTGCTCAAAGGTTGGGAATTAGTGAGCGAGTTCTCTTTTAGTCCTTCAGGTAGCTGATAAAACTGGCACACATGCAGGAAAGCTTTTAAGGGAGGTGTCAAGTGTGGGAATGCAGTCTGCTGGATAATAGGCTGCACTTGGGCTTTGGGATTAGAAGATACCACTGCCAATTTTTTAATGCAGTAGCTAAAACTCTCAGGTGTAAAGGATTAATACCATTATTTGCTCCATTTACTCCCACCCCCAAACCTTCACCCCCCAAAATCCAAACTTGACAAATCAGCATGTAGCTCCTGCTGAGCTAGCTGACCTGCTTGCTTGCTTTTTTATTTATTTATTTTATTTTTTGACACAGTAATTTCTACACAGAAAAAGACTGGGAGGGAAGAAAAAAATGGGTGAGGAAGGCTGAAGCTCAGGTAAGGGGGATTGAGACATGATTTTTTAGTTGATTTAAGTTTTTCTTTCAAGTACCTGCTACTTTTCTGCTAGTGTGCCCAGGGTAGCAGTGAATTTTCCTGTAGCAAAGCTAATGCTCCGTGTATTTGCTGAAGAAGGAGAGCACAGACAGTGCTTTCGTTAGGTCTGCTGGGCACAACAAGAGATGAGAAAGCAAAAATCCCAGTAATGCTGCGGGGCTCGGAGCAGCAGCAGAGGGAAGGAAAGGGCTGCTCCTTGCCTGCCCCGAGGCAGCTCTGTGCCATGGAGCAGCCACAGGGGATGACAGGGAGCTCCTGTGTGCAGGGTCATTCCTGGAACCTCCTTTAATTCTGCCAGAGTCCAGTTTAGCCCTCTATCATCGGTATTTCACACATTTTAAATGTGAAAAGAAGGGGTGTTTCACAGTTTAACATATGTCTAATTGGACCTGAAATGTTTCAGAATTATTTTCCATACCAGATGAAAAATGTTTCTTCCGTGTGGTATTTGAGCAAGTCACATATTTAACTGCAAAGAGATTTTAATTTCTTTGCTACTCATTCAGCTGGCAGTCCTTTAGTATAATATTATGGCATGAAGATTTGTGAGACTTGGGTCAAGCAGTCAAGTTTATTTGGTGCTTCAAAATTACATATGCTTGCTAGGTTTTTTCCTAGCCATTAAAGGTGAGTGACTTGTACTTTATTATGTGATGAGTGTCAGGTTAAAATCTTAATTCCCATCTCCAGTTACAGAGCAGAAATATGTAAGACCATACAAAGAGTAACAACTGCATAACCATAAGCAAGTACAAATGAGTTAAATTATTATTTGCAATTTCCCAGCTTCTTACACATCTAGAGTCAGCCAGCTAAAACTACCCTACCAAAATAGGGAAATACCATTAATTCCACTTCATTGAAAATTGAGTTTCATAAGGAAACTAAGTAACATAAGATTACTGAGGCCTAGAGAAAAACAGCATCTCATCTAGGTACACAAAACAATTTTGCAGCAGAACAAGGGGAATCTAGGAGCTACAGTGTGCCACAGGTTTACTAGACTAAGAAGCTGTTATCGAGTTATGATTCCATCTATATTTAGATTTATACCGTTAATCTCAAAATGAGTAACCCACCACAGCACTGGTGGAATGATAGCAAAGTTTAATGTCCTGATGATACATTTTTTAGATGACTTTGACTGGCATTCTAGAAGTACCTTAGCTACATAAAGCAGCTGTATTGTATCTCATTCCCGTGACACCAAGAGCTTGCTTGACAGGATTTAGCTAATAACAAAAAAAGTGTGTGCCAGATCATGGTGATGAACAAGTTTCATGTACATAGAGGTCAAGAAATACCATTCTGTGGTCTCTACATTGTGAGTCTGAGACCAATAAATATGTGGGACAAGAGAACACTGTGCTGATTTTGGGTTTGGAAGTGCCAAGTTCTTGTAAACTGCTAAAACTGATAGTGTGTTTTTTCCCACTGGAAAAAGTGTTGTGCAGTGGCAATACATCGATGTGGACCTCTCATCACTTAAAACTAAGTGATTTTAGGTGTGGAGATTTCCCAGAGATGCTGTTCCGGAGTATTAGCAGAAACCTGTTCTAAGTAGCTTTCTCTGGGATGTTTAGCATCATTTGTGTTTCTTTATCCAGTCTAGTCTTGCCTTCTCAAATTATTCCCCAGTTCCTCTCCTTGTTTGCCATCTGCAGATTCCGTATCCATGCAGATGGCTGTACCCCACAGTTAGGGCTTTATCTAGACATACATATTTAGCTGCATGTAGGAACTACAAGTTACTTTTTATTTATTTACTTTGAAAGACTCCCTTGGAGAACTTGGCTTCCATCTGTTAAAAATGCTGCCTCTACTTGCCCTCCCTGGTGGAGGCTTTGGGGAAGGGGGGGAGGGTAAGCTTCTCTTCGTAACAAGCATCGTATATTTAGCTGAGGAACAAAATAACCCAGGTCTTTGGGCTACCCGTGGAGATAGATTAGGCCAGGGTTGTCACTTCAAACATGCATCAGATCTGGGCCAGACCCATGGAGAAGCTTCTCTCCTACAATTTTAACAAATGTTATAATAGTAAATGTTTCTTTTGAAGAGAAGGAGGGTTGGAGGGAGAAGGAGAGTGAAAGTCCTGTTTCTTTCCTTCCATCTTTTCTAGTTGCTTTCACTTAGAAATGAAACTGCAGCCCCTTGAGCACCTTGAAGGATTAAATGCTGATCAAAGGCAGGTTTAACCATATCCCCAGGACAAGCTGCTTAGACACCAAGCAGCACATCTCTGGGTTAGCACAGCAACCAGAAAAGCAGAATAAATTAACAATTATCATTTTGACATGAACAGAGTGGAGTTTTGGAAGAAGAGGCACTGGGAGGATTCAGGGAAGAGAGTATGGGAATGCAGATGGAAATGAAGTCAACATTTATCTCATACATATAGCCAGGAGATATGCTATGCTTCTGATCTTGGCTGATTTCTGGCATCTGCTGCCACACACTGCTTTTTCCCTCCTCAGTTTTGGGCTTTCCAGCATAATAGCATTAGTGGCATTAGATAGGAGTTTGTGTTATTAACTACAACCTAAAGGGGGAGGAAATCTTTGGGGGATGAATTTGCAGACCCCTCAGCTATCCCTTTAATTCCTGCCTACTCTGTTACAGCCCAGCTTTTTATAGGCTTGCAAAATGTTGAGTATCTTATTAATCTGTTTATTTTGCAGTGATTTTCCCTTGCGAATTCTGCACTTGTAGCTTCTGGCTTGGACATAATCAGAGCACACACTTCTGCTTTGAGTATTCCTAGCTTTGGCAAAATCTGGGGAAAGCAGATGCACTGACTTTTGAAGTTATATGTGGGGGAGACACTGAAAAGGAGGATAATTTAGCTTTGAGGACAGGTGAGTTAGATAAGACTACTTAACTGATAGTGAAAGGAACTGTGAAGGGTGAGACAGCAAATGATGAACATCTGGTTCTCAAAGTCTTCAATAATACAGAACCAGAGGGCCAGCCAGGAACAGAGTGGAGATGCAAAAAGAAGTATGATTTTGCACTGTGAGCAAACCCTACATGTTAAGACCCTCTGTTGCCACTGGGCAGCAGTTCATACATTTCCTCAGAATAATACAAGGTTGCTGTGATAAGACCCTGGACTGTGTGCAGCCTTTTTCTTTGTAGAGCAGGAGGAGAGGTACAGTAACTCTCACCTTTCTCAATGCTCGTCTCCAAACCTTTTGGGGATTGTGAGCATAGTCATAGGCTACCTCTGCTTTAAAAGGAGAGCAGGGATGGCTGGAGGGTGTATATTTAGGTTCTCCACTTCTTTCATCTTAATCCTAGGTAGAATTAAAGTAAAGGGACAGCAATCCTGTCCCAGTTCACTCCCTACCCTTATGGACATTTACTCAGAGGCACATACAGGCTCTAACAAATCGCATGTCCTTATCTAATCACTGTAGAGATCAAGGAGGAGTCACTCTCTGTACTGCCTACCTTTGCTATTTGAACCAAGCATGCTGGAAGATCTTTCGCTCCCTCAGTGGAGTTCAGAGGCAGAAGGCAAATTTTGGTGGACCATCAGTCCAATTCAGCATGAAACCCCAATGTTCTGAAAAATCAACACTCTCATAAGAGAATCTCTCTTGCACACTGGTGTGGAACAGGCAAAGGGCTCTAGCTCCCTGTTCAGTTATCAAATATGAATGTGAACAGCATGAGTAGCAGAAGCCTTTCATGAGGGTATATCTTTATTTTTTTTTAATAATGGAAGGAATTCCTTATGAGTGAATAAACCTGCCAAAAGGATTCAACTTGCTCACTAAGACTTCTCCTTTGATGTGAGGCTGCAATGCTGCAAAGACTAGGAGCCATCATTAAAAATCCTTTACAAAGAAAACCTAAATAAAATTACTATGTTATCTCACTTCCCTTTCCCAAAAAAAGAAGCATGCACTTCTTTCTTTTGACCCTCTGGACAGCTTTGTTTGAATCAAGAGTTTGGCAGAGGAACCTGGAAGTCTCAGTGTGGTTGGAGTGAAGAGTGATTTACTGGTCCATCAAATGCTTGGAAAACAAAAGGGCCAAGCTCAGAGGCTAAGAAGAGGTCAGTTGGTTTTAGTACCTGATGCTTATCCTATTCCTGAATTATTTTATGTATAACCAGGTCTTTAAGGATTTCACCCTGTCTAAACCTTGGATTCTGGGATGAAAGGAAGAGGCTGAGTTGTGCATGCCTTGAGGAAGGGTAGTGAAATTATGGCTTTTTTGAACTAGCATTAGTAAAGCATACAAGAGTATTTACTCATACTCAGCTGTTGGGTTGTGTTAGGATAACTGGTAGAGGAAAAAAAGAGAGGTTAAAAGAACCTGTGGAAGGAAAAGGAGGGGCTGCCCAGTAGCGTTATATGTACTCAGAGATTTTATGGCTTTAAGGTGGTTTTGTTCCATTTGGGAAACAATCAATGTTCTACGAGTGTGTCTTCTGTAAGGCAGGCAAAGATTTGCCATGGCCTCTGTAGATCTTTTGTTCCTGTCTGGGTTGTGTTATTATGCTATGATGTGCCTCAAGAACTTTAACATTTATTGTCAACACTCGTGATGAATTGTGGAAGTGTGATTGTACCTGTTTACAAGTAGGAAAACAAGAATGGGAGGCTGTAGCTAAATTTACCTCTGCGTATATACTGAATTGCTCCATAAAATCTTTAAAGTCTCCCAGTCATCTTGATCTTTTACCAGGATGAGAACATGTGGCACCACTCCATGCTCTCATTTTTCCAGGTTTTCCGTTCATGAAAAGTAGGGTGTTAAGTGGGAGGGTTGACATGTACCCACTTCTTGCTCTAGTTTAGATTTGGGGCAGAGTTAAGGTACGAACATAGACTTGTGAGCATGGGGACTCCCCAGGGCCTAGCATTGCTCCTTCCTCTTGGGTTAAGGGACAACCTGGCAAAAAAAGCCTGGCAGTGAGCCTGGCAAAAACTGACTTTTCTGACTGCCTGGAGCACAGGGTGTGGGAGCAGAAGCAGTTGTGGGTGACTGACAGCATGAAGGACTTAGTGGTGGTAGAGGTATTTGGGAAAGACAGTATGACAGGAGAGTACCATAGAGACTCTGCTGTCGGGACACACTGGCACCAAGGACACAGGGATAAGCAGGGACAGGGGGATGCAGGCAAGAATGAAACTTTCATATCAGCTCAGAGATAACACGATGGATTTTGAAGTAGCAATGAGAGGACTTTGTGGAGGTACAGAGACATGTAGGAGACAAACCTCATAAAAAATGCAAAGCAGCTCACTTTGGTATCTCTCTGTTACGGTCCGAGGTAACATTAAAATTTATTTTTGTTTTGGATCTGCAAAACAAAGTCCAACCGTAGAAGGGTCGGGTGCAAGTAGACTTTATTTGACAAATGACACAGGCAAAATTATAGAGCCAGGCAAAAGAGAGAGAAAGGAAAACAAGATACAAGAGAGAGAGAAAAGTGGAGAAAAAGGGTATGAAAGTGGGAAGAAAGAATGAGAGAGAGAGAAAGAGAGAGGAGTCATCACCAGGGGCCCAGCTGTCCAGCGAGTTTCTTCAAGGTGGCACTGATCCTGGACAGGGTCCGATGCAAGATGGCAGTGGGTCAAGAGATGACCAAACAGCCACAGCCTGGACAGCCATATATACCCCTGAGTTCCTTTTGTTCCAAAGGGGCAGCTGTCAGTCAGCTCCCACAGCATCCAGGGTCATTGGCATCAGAGCCATTACAGACAGGCTGCCTGGAGGGGAGCTGCCGCAGAAGGGTGCAGTCCCCCACCCACTCATCATTTCTTATCTCCTTCTAGGTGTCACCCCTGTTCTGCTTATGCCCAGGCCAGGTCCATTAGCATCAGAGCCATTGAAAACAGGCTCGCCTGGAGGTGGGGGGACTTCCAGCACACAGGTCTCATCTCTTTCCAAAGCACCACTGCCTGCTCTGTCCCAGCCACCTCAGCCAGGTACATCAGCACAAGTACAATCAAGGTGGCTTCCTCTATCCTGGCCAGGGTAATCATGTCTGGAGAGATGTCCCAGCATTGAAGGCTGGTCCTCAGAAAACTCCCTTTTTTGCTGGTCTCCACCCAGTAGTTCTTATCTCTCCCTGAGGTGTCACCCCTGCTCCGTTCTGGCCAGGCCAGGTCCTCCACCCTAGCCAGCGCTATTCACTTTAAAATTGCTCTTTTGAGGCAATTGCAAATCAGTGAGGTCAGACTCACACTCTCCTTGCTTGGCTTTGTTCTTTTGTGGCTGTGGGGCTTGGAGGGTTATGATTCTCAGCAAACACAGGCTGTTGAGGGTCTGAAACTGCACATATTCACACACGCACAGAATTACGTACACATATGCACAGGCTCAGCTCATATATCATCAAGTGATGTCAGATGTCACATTGTTGATCTTTTTTCTTAAATCCAGCATGAGCCTGGCTGCTGTGGGAAGAGAATGAAAGGCTTGCACTAAGGAGCTGATCCATGGCAGAGGGATCTAGCTACTAGGACCCTGTGCATTGGGAAACCTTGGGGCATTTAGAGACAGCAGTGGTTTGGCTTGCTCCTCTGGCACCTTGGATTTTCAGGAGGAGCTGGGCCTTCCTGTGCTTGCAGTGTCTGTATTTTAACACCCAGGGCAACTATTTTGTCTGACAGGGCAGTAAACATTCTTACAGCACTTCAGAAGTGTTTTGATATTTTGTCTATTCCTCCTTTATTCTGCCTTTCTGGAAGTCTGTGGTCAGTTGTGCTATGTGTATGTCTTGATGGAGTACTTTGAATTAGAAGCTCTTGATTATAGAGACTGGACTGCATCCACCAGAGCTTTATACCTTGTTTTAAGAAATGATACTCTAATATCTAGATGATTTTGTGACCATTTTTATTGAGAATGAGAGAAATCTCACAAAATGACCTTGAGATGTTCCTGTAGGAGGTGTCCTCCTGGCTGTGCTTTGCAAGATGCCAACAGAGAAGAAATTCTATTAGAATAAGTGGTTTTATTACACCATTAAAAAAAAAAAAAAAGATAATTTTGGCATTTGTTTGGCCTTACTGGGAACTGGGATTTCTCACCCTGAGATCTAATGTAGAAGACTCTGGGAAATGTTGGTGCAGCACCTCCAAATCAATGAGGTATGATAAAGTGAGGCACTGTACTGGCTGTTTTCAATCTTTCTTAATCTTAGGGGTGAATTTGACATTAGTTCCTCTGTCACTCTGCTTCCTCTGCAACCCGTAGTATGTAGGCTGATTCAGTCAATCCATATTCAAGCCAAATATCCATACAAGTCAAAGGAATTTGTTCTGTGTCAACGCTACAGAACTTGGTGCCACAAAGAAAAATTACCCAAATTTTTGGTTTTTATGAGATGTTGGTTATATTGGTGTGTTGCTTTCATTGTCAGTGCCAAATTTCCATGTTCATATCTCAAAAAAGAAAAAAACTAAAGGTAACACAGTAAGACCAAGCACAATGTAGACTAGCCAACATTAGATCAGTGAAAGGAGAAGGTTCATTCACAGACTATTTAATATGGTCATGACATACAGAAGTTGAATGAGATTCATCCTGTGTTCTTAGAACAGAAAAGTCAAAAGTTTTGCCCCTATCCTGTGCAGTGAGCTCCCAGATGCCCCAGATCCCACCTTAGTTGAGGGCTGCAGCTCTTACCAGTTTTTAGGCTCTTGGTTCTTTTGTTGCTTTCTTTCCCAGTCATTCCTCCCACATATTTATCAGTACTCTTAATAGTTGTGCTTATGTTGTATATACAACTGGTAGATATAAATGAGGCATCATATACCAGAAAAGATAGACACAGTATCTGTAGCCAAGGCATGCTATGCACTGTGTATTCAAACATCTAAAATAGCCTTGACATTCATTCACCTGTGGACCCAGTCTGCGTAAAGCACTCTAAAGCCCAACACGGCGTGTTCCCAAATCTTCTGTCAGGCATGGAGCCAAATTCAAGCCCATCATAAACAGATGCCTCTCTTTGGGCTCCAGTGTGTTTGAACTCAGCGCATGGTGCCTGCTGTGCAGGCTGCTCTGTGCTGCCCTTTCTTCTTCTGACAGAGAAGGCAAAGGGGTCTGCCCATGATTGAGAAAGGGTGTGCCAGGAGGGGAGCATCTGTCCCCTGGCCAGCAGACAGCAGCCACCCCTTTGCCAACATGGGAGCTGCACAGGGCAGATAAAAAGGGTCCTTTCTCATCTCGCTCTTCTTCTTTGCAAATGCTGTTCATCTGCATGGATATTTACATGTTCTGCAAAAGTGACAACATCATTACCACTTGCTCAATATTTGAGCTGTTGGAATATTTTCTGCATAATTTAATGCTCAGATGGGATAATGTATTTGGGTGGGCAGTAAGGCGCTCCGGGCTGCTGGCTCCCCACTCACACAGAGAATGCTGCTTTACTGATCTTGAGGGGGTACCTGGATTGCTGAGAAAGTTCCTTACTGCCTAATCCTGTTACTTTCAGGTGGGGAATCAGTCCCTCTCAAGCCTGAATGGTAGGGAAATCCAAGGAGTCTTGATAATTATAACATTAAAAACATTTCACCTTAGAGTTTGGGGAGTAACTGGAGAAGTATATAGGAGCTGATGGGAAAGGAATTGAAATGACCCTGGAAGAAAACTGGAATGCTGTATTTCTGAAGCCAAGACAGCACTAGAAAGCTGAGATTATCCTCACAGAACATAATCTTCTTAGGCTTTGTTCACAGGCAGCGCTGGGCTGTTTAAACAGAGCAAGGGAGGGGGAGAGATCCAAACCCTCATGTCTCTTATTTAAATGGAGACTGATTTTGCACTCTCTGTTCCTTACTCTCCCACTTGGGATTCTGTCGGTTGTCTCAGAATAAATGGCTGTAAAGCCAGAAACACACGTTCTCCCTCTCTGGTCTTGCCCTTGGGCTCACCATAATATTTCCCATAGGTATCTGACTCTTAGAGGATGGAATTGATCTCCCTTGGAGCTGTGAATTCCTCAGGAGGCCTTGTCTTGTCTTATGGGTGCAGCACATTGTTGTGACTACTCAAGGAGAGGAGAGGAAGGACCAAGTGCCCTTTTTCTTTACCCACCTTCAAGTGTTCAGAGGAAATGTCATTACCTTTGCCAGCTTCCCCAGGCATGCTGTTATGTGGCATGCACCACTGTGTGGCAGGTGGGATGAGGCTGTAGAAGCTTCTGTTCCTCATAACAAAATAATACTTTGTTTAGCAGGAAAATGACCCTGCTTTTTTGCTTCAGAATCTGTTGACTTTGTTGCCAAAAGCAAAGGCTGAAAGAATTGTTAATTTTTATTTTTCTCCATTAAAAAATTGAATTTCCAATCAGGGCGCTGTTTAGTCCCATTGCTTCGCCCTCCATGGCAGTCAGATGTATTTCTCTCCATTAACATCCCCTTGTCCAGTGCTCTCTATGCAGACCCTGGAACAGGAATGACAGTCTCAGAGCTTGCTATTTCAGATGCAGGGAGGCACTGAGCCTCACCAGTGGGTTATCTGAAATCTGAAGATGGGTCATTCCTGCTTCCACCATGTCACGTATGCCATCTCCCTTCTGCTGAGCCAGTCTCCCAGCACAACCCTTTCTTTATGACTTATCCAACAGAGTTGGCTTATTTTCTTTGCTCTTCACAATGCCACTGCTTCCTGTATTACAGCATCTTCTGGAAGAAGAAGGGTCTACAGTTGTGACTTAAGCTGCTGTTTAGAGGAAAAAACATGTATAGTGTAGGGAAATGGTATCTTGCAAGTCCCTCTCACAGGCTATCTGGCACAGAATAACTCAAACAGAGGGCAGTCCTCTCAACATTCAGAGAAGAAATGGCAGTTTTAGACTGAACTGTATTGTAAATTGAGGGCAGCTGAACAAGATGCATTTTGAAAGGGCTGTTTTGAAATGCATCAGTTTTAAAACACATCAGTTTTAAAACAAAGAATGCAGGCAATTCTTACAGAGTATCTTAGGAAGCAGTGATTTTTCCAAAGGACTTTGGAGTCATGACTGTTACTCAGTTTAATAGAACCTCTCAGGATAATGTTGTAACCTAAGAACTAAATCACTCCCTGGATATGTAAACAGGAGAGTATTGAGTAGGAATAAAAATCCTGGTTTTGGCATGAGTGTGACTACAATTTTTTCTTATCCTTACAGCTATTATGTTAGAGGGGTTGATTCCTAAATATGATAATTGTTAAAAGGATTGGAAAATTTGCCCCTTGGTGAGAGACAAAATGTATCCACCTGAAAAAGAGAAGGTCAATGTTAACTGCAGTGGTAAACAGCAATTTTATAACGGAGAGCTTTAAAATTTTTAGAAGTGAAATAGTGATGTTACTGTGTGGATTGAAGTTAAAGCTAGACAAATATAGATTAGAAATAGCCTGCACATTTTAAATAATAGGGATTAAGTAATAATAGAACAGTTTTCTGCAGTGTGGGAAAGTCATCACTGCTGGCAATTTTCAGTCCAAAATCCACACCCCCACCCCACTGAAAGAATTAAATAAAAAAAAAAAAAGTAAAAAATACTCTAGTTCAGACACAGCTACTGGACTTTAAGTAGGATTTAAAATAAGGAAATTAGGTTGAGTTGCGCTGGAGTTCTGAGTAGATTTCTTCATGGCTCTGGAAAAAAAAAAAAAAAAAAATAGTCCATGTCCATCTCCAGAATCTTCTACAGAGTATTGACTGCTGTAAGCCTAGCACTTGAGGAGAGGAAGCAAAGGCTTCTTCTCCCTACATAGTATTTCTTTCCTTGCATCAGCTGATCTCCTCCAGTCTTCTCCTACTGTGTACAGTGCTGCAGTGTGGGTGATTTAAAGCATCAGCCTTTTCATTCTAACAGGAAGCAAGCTAAGAGGTTTCTCAAATAATTTAAGCACACAGAATTTATCTTACAAAAAACTGTCTTCTAGACTTTCTTCTGCTGGCTTGTCAGAGCAAAATCACGTAATCTATATGTGAAATGGGAAAAGTCAAAAACATTATTGCAAAAACCCAGCATCTTGCCATTGTCTTGAACCCGCTCTCCTTATGGTGAAATTTTCCTTTTTGATAAAGAAGGACACGTGCTTTTTAACAGATGATTCCTTGAAGCTGTAATTTACAGCTCTTCCTCCTCCTCTTTACCAACCCACCTGTCACGCTCATTCTCCTGTTACATTTTGCTAATGCCACCAAGTGCTGGTCATAAACCATTGCCCTAATTACTCAGAACATGGGGCTGAACGGTTAGTTAGCAGTGCTGTTGCAATTATGGCAGCTTTTCAGGTCTAATAGCACTTTATGTTTCACTGCTTTTTATATGTCACTGGTTAAGATGATGAATTAGAGGTAGTAATGCACCACCTGCTCACACTCTCTCGGCAGCACACCCACTGCAATGCTGTCTGAATGCAAGATGGGAGCTAACTGGGAGCAGGTAGCTGGGAATGCTTAAGATGTGCTTCTCTGTGGACATAATATTCTAGGATTGTATTTTCCCATATTATTTCAAACACGTGATCTGTTTTTCACCACCACCACCAGTACAGTACATGCTGGTTTTTGTCCTCTCATTAAAAAATTTTCTACAGCAATCTTGGGGCTAGAGCAACAAGTACAAACCTTGGGAGAAGAGGCATGTTAAATTGCACACAACTTTTCCTTCTCTAAACTTTTCTTCTTAAAATGATGTATAAAGGGGAAGAGAGAAGCTACAGCTTTGAACTTTTAATGTATCACAGTATCTTTGAACTAACTGGTGCATGAAATGTTCTTAAAATTCTTTAAAAACATGATAGAGAATTAGGATGTGTAGACTTCTTTTTTTAAGGGAGTTATATTAGGGCGATGAATACTGGTATAAAGGACAGAGTTTTGTCTGGGTATGATCTTGGAGTCCTTGGATATTGCCTTGTAATGAAGAGCTTTAATTGTGTGGTCTCCTGCTTGCTGAAGAACTCTCCCTTACACTGCCCTTTATCAATTTTAAAAGATTAAGTAGTGCTGCCTGAATATGCTCCTAATTGGTAATGAAAACTGTTCTTTTTCTCATTTTCCTCATCATACCTTTGAGTCCAGCTCAAGGGAAAGAATCCTGTTAGCTAGAGTAGAAGACAGACATGTTAATATGGGCATGCTAGTTTGGGTGTATGTAGTGTGTTGGTGTACTTGGGTAAAGTGCTGAATTGTTGTTTAATTTAACAGATTGAATATGGGTAAAATTCTAGATTGGTGTCCTATCTGCCAGCTGCTTCTTTTTATTTGCTTTATTTTATTTATACAGTGATGGTATTTTAAAGCTCCCATGTATGCTTACACAGAATTGGAGAGCTCACCTATATGGACAGAATGGGAATCTCTGTTATGCAGTCAGCCCTTGTGTTCAATATTCCCCAAAAAGACTATTTCTCTTTGCTTTTAGGGTGCTTGTAGGGTCACTGTATGTGTTTGTTTTGTCTGCACTGACAGTGTCTCTGAAAACCAGATCCATATCCACAAAACTCATGTCAGAAGGGTCCTAAACTACTGGCGGACATGATTAACTTCCATTTGCTCCTGCCCTGGGTCAGCAGAACGCTGGCAGTCTACCAGTGAAATGCTATTTGGCCTCTTCTTGTCCCCTTCATGCCATTTTTGGATCTAAACTTAGGTGAAACATGTTTCCATGTTCCCATCTCAATCCCAGCAGCTTTCTGAAGTCTGAATGACAGCTGGAGAGAGACAAATCTGACAAACTATGCAAAATGAACACATCTCAGGGAAAGTAGCACACTAAGGATGTGGATGGATTTTTTGTAAAGCAGAAGTGCATGCGGCCAAAGAGGTTCTCAGTGTTACTGAGGAGACATTTTGTGGGGAGAACAAGAGTGAATGCCACTCAATGTAGAATCGTACTTTGCCCTGAGGGTAGCTTGCTGGTTGTAGAAGACAGTGTAAATAGATGCATTTTAAGACTGAATCCTACCATACTTTTGAAAACAGCCACAGAGTTGCAGTGCAAGCTAGAAAAGAGACAGGAGCCTCCTAACTGCATCTGAAAAAGCTTGAAGAAATTAAATAATTATGCTCAAGAGTAGTGAAATTGCACTTCATGCCTTTACAAACAGTGTTTCTGTACACAGTTTGAAATAAATCTATAAATAAGACATTTGTGTTCCCAGTCTCTCTCTAAAGTAACATAGAGAAAGCAGTTGTGTAATGGATGCCGCATTTGATGCCTAAAGGTTATTTCTTGCCTTTGCTGCAGATTCAGATGACCAGAGCTGAGGGTGCTTGTGCATCTCATGCACTGTTGCATAACAAGCTATGCTAGTGTTGTGAGCTGATTTATTTTCAGCTTTCTAGCACATGACTGCTTTAGACCATCCTCCTTTCTTGTTCCAAATTTCTATTACTCCCTCCCACAGTCGTTCTCATCCTGCTGCTTTGTGGCTAGCGCCAGTCCTGCGTTTCCTTTAGGAAAACACCCTTGAGGAATATCATGCCATCATGAATGTGTCCTAGACTTTTTTCAATATATCCTCAAAATGAATTTTTTTTGTTTTTTCCTTCCACTTCTGCAGCATAGGTTGTATTTTACCCTGTTACCTTGATTTAAGATGACTTGACTTGTGTTTCCTTAAGTTCTAATTATCTTCTTTGCAAAGTGTGGCATGTACCTCACTTGAACTTGCCCAGTTATGTCCAAATTCAGACTGTCATGTGCTGAAAAAAGGCCAACCTCATGTTTGGCTGGCTTAGTAAAAAGAGTCTGTGTTTAGAGGAAGTTAAATGTCCTAAGGGTATGATATGGTTTATTGGAGTCCCAAAGATAGACAAAGACATTTGAAGTAGGGAAGCTGGGTACATAATACCCTAATAATTGCCTGAAAGCACTGAGGAACATTTAGCCCTTAGCCCTTCCTCATTTACTGTGCATTGCTGATTTTCTCATAATGACTGAAGAGACAAACAGCATGGGAGTTACACCGTGGTACTGTGGTATGCCAAATCTCTAGTGATGGCTGCTCTTAGAGGGGAATGCCACCCCTAAGCAGAAGCCTGTCCTATTTTAGATTTAGGATGGGGACCATATGTGTGCCATGAATATTAGATATGTTTCTTACAGAGCTCCTGTCATAAATAGTTTCAAGACAATGGAAGCAATATTAAGACTCAGATGTTTAGCATGAACTGGACATGATATTCTGCTCCTGAACCAGTATTATATGTCTGTTTAATCTCTCTAAAGTTTAAGAATAAGGCTGTTTTCTGATCCCCTCTTCAGCAGTCCTTTCTTGCTGACAGCATAGTATCTTTGTGCAGGATTTTTTTCTTTGCCTTTCTGGCCATTTTGTAGCAGATGGGTGTTTGCTGCCTACATTGTCCTCTCTCCTCACTGGTAGAATTCTTCATTCCTGTTTTGTTCTTTTCCCTCTAGGTCCTGAGAAAATAGCAAACCATCACCTCATCTCCTTGCTCCCAATATCACTGCTGTTACTTGTCCACTCTTGGGGCTGATTCTCAGTTCTGGAAAGCAGTCTGTCTGTACTCTGGTTGGAGTCTGAAATCCAGAGCAGGACTTGACTCAAGCCTGACTCTGCCTCTGATGGTGATACATGTTTGCACACTCTCTGCTGTGTCATCCTTCTGTTGACATCATTGCAGAGATGGGAATTGGTTCCTAAGCCTGTCTCCAGTGGTTCGTTTATTCATTTCCTATGCTAAAACCTGTGTAAAGAGGGTATGTCAGGGACCCTTCCCTGCATTCCCTCAGTTTTAAGGAGAAGACAGGATGTGGAGCGAGGCATGTTAGTGCTTCAGTGCACATGGAAACTGGGGGAAGGAAGGAGGTAGAGGAAGTACAGTGTAGCTTTTTGGATGCAGCTCTGGGGATAACTGATTGTCTTGACACTTCCTGGGAGAGAGGCAACTGTTGTTATCTCTTTTACCAGAGACTACAAGACAAACTATCAGGGACACTGAAAACAGAGTTACAGAATCAAAGAAGTCCCTTTGGGTTGGAAATGACCTTAAAGGTCATGTAGTTCCAACCCCCCCCCACATGGGCAGGGACACCTCCCACTAGAACAGGTTTCTTAAAACCCCATCCAACCTGTCCTTGAACTCCTCTATGGTTGGGGCATCCACAGCTTCTTTGGGCAATTTGTTCCAGTGTCTCACCATCTGCACAGTGAAGAATTTCTTCCTAATGTCCAACCTAAATCTTCCCTCTAGCTGTTGCTACATGCCCTTGTAAAATGTCCCTCCCCAGTTCTCCCTTATGGCCTCTTCAGGTACCTGAAGGGCACTATAAGGTGACCCAAGAGCCTTCTCCAGCCTGAACAACCCCAACTTCCTCAGCCTGTCTTCACAGGAGAGGTGCTCCAGCCCTCTGATCATCTTTGTGGCCACATCCCCAATCTGAGTCTTCTTGCTAATTAGCCAGTGTATTCTTTTGTAACTGGCAACAAAACCTAGGAAATCTGACTGAGCCAAGCCTCTAGATTACCTATTCTCATTATCTTTATTGATTATTATTATTTTAGTTGTTATTGTTACATCTTTTTCATTTTAAAAAAATTATAATGCTAAAAACACATATGGCTTTACATATTTATTGAACGAAATGTTGCTATCAATTAAATACCCAATAGGAGAGGGAGAAAAGCAGCCCCAAACACATGAAGGGGAGGCCTGGATGGGACAGGATGGTGTTCTAGTCCTGTAGGAAGCCAAAGTTAAGGAGATTGCTACTGGACCGCTGCAGAGCACGGCTCTGTGGGACACGCTGCTGTGTGCTGGAGTCAGAGTGGGCTGAGGTTACCTTCACAGCTATAATTTCACTACTGCTGCTTTTTCACTCAAAGTGATTTTTTTCATTTGTTCAGCAAATGAGGCAGAGGAAGAACGGAGGGATATGTGGCATGGAAGTGACTTCATAAACCCCTGGCTGAATTCATGTTGCTTATGAACTGGGAATAAGAAGATTGGCTTTGGTTCTTTTCTCACTATGTCTGTGATCTGAAAGTAGTAGAGAAGCCAGTTAATTTTTATTGCAGTGAAACCAGAATAAATACAAGAAGGTTTGAGCCACTTTTTTAAAAAAAATTGCTTAGTTTCAAGGGACGTGTCTAAAGAATGATTCCTGGTTACTTTTGCTTCTGTAGAGGCTTCTGATATGATTACATGAAGTTCATTCAATGCTTCCTGCTTTATCTACCCACAAATTTACATCTTTACTTGCCATGTCAAACAAGGTGAAGAAAAGGATCCTTTTTGTTCAAAGAATTTCCGGTGCCTTTTTACAAAAGGAAATACTTTAAAAGGCAAACTGCCTTTGAAACCTCATTCTTCCAAATTCTGCCTTAACTTTAAAACAAAGTTAGTGAGAACCAAGAATGAGAAACAAGCTGAATTTTAGGAGACAAATAGTGACAATGAGAACCGTATACAGAAAACATTTGCAGTGTAATCTAGAGGAATGGACCTTGGCAGACTCTTAAAAAAGAACTAGGAGACTTTCCTTATGCGTGTCTCAACTGGCATGGGGATTATACTGTTAATGATGTAACCCTGAATACTTTCTGACCATAATTGTCTTCAGTGGGAGCTGCAGTTCATGTCTTGCGAATTGGATTTGTAAGTAATTACTAACTTTAATATTAAGTGCTTAAAATTAAATATTATCAGTTTGCATTTAGAAAATAAAACCTGTACATAGAGATAGAAAGCATCAAGATTGTTCTTACATTATTCTTTTTACTTCAGTAGAAGTTTTCCCAATTTCAGTGTTCAGGGGTTCAGACTTCACAATAGTTATGTGCCTGCTTAGCTAGTTCATTGAAGTGCAGAAGAACTCTGGTCTGACCTCAACCTGAGGAGACTGTAATGTGCTGGAAACTAATTTGATAAGAGCTGGAGGCTTGTCATCTAAGTGCGGTATATATACTCCAAATTACTGATGAATTATTGAGCATTAAAGAAGATATGCCTTGCCATATTTGTGAAGGGAACTATATAGAATTAACTGGCTACAACGTTTTTCACTTTCTTCTCTTTCAAGTATGACTTTGGTTAGATTCAAACAAAATTTGTCACCATTTGGCAGTTATTCGCTGACTTTCAGATACAGATGTTGGATGTTGCTGATAAAAGCCTTATACTTGCTGCCTTTATGTGACAAATGGATGCCAGATAGAGTCAGGAGATAATTTTTAAGCACTTAAGGGCAATTTACAGTACTTGTTACATTAGATGCAGAAGCTGGGTTCTGCAAAGTCAAAAACTGTTTCAAGGATTACAAGTAGATCAAATACAGCTGAAATTATATTGGATTGCTTCAAAGGCCGTTTGTTAATGTACAGAACACCTGGAAAACTCATACTGAAAAAAGTACTACCCAAGACAAATCAATAGAGGAGATACCTCTGCAAAATACAGCAGAGCTGAAAGGAGGCTTGGGGAGAATCTGACTTAAACTCTTATAGGAACACTGTGAAAATATAATCTCCAGAATTTCAGTGGAATTTTTTTGCAGCCATTAAGAACTGTCCTACATTTTACATGAAAAAGAAACCAAAACAACAAATGTTAATACCTAGATTGTGTTTTTAATTTCTGAATTTAAAAGTGCCATGTGAAGTCTGAATCATTATTACTGTTTTGTAGACAGGTAAATTGAGGCACAAGAAATACAGGAATTTATTCAGACTTATAATGCATATCAGTGGTGGAACTGAAAATAGTAGCTGGCTCTTATTCCCTAATGCTTTTCTCTTTCTATTTGAAATGAAGAAGAAGAAGAAAAAAAAAGTTTAAATGGTGCTGAATTTGAAAATTGAACTTGAAAATGAAATCTCATAATTTTTAACAGTGCATTTAAAATAATAATAAGGAATTTGTCACCAGGCCTTGTAGATTTTGGGGTTTTTTTAAATACTTATGATTTTCCTTTAGTTTTTCCAAATGCAACCAAGTTAAGTATGAATTAACTTATATAGTTTTCTGCCAGTATGCTGGATCTGACCTAAAATACAAAATTAAGTAGTATAAAGAGTCTGTTTTCTGCAAACAACAGCAGAAAATCTTTGCTTTTTTGCAAAGCTTTTCAGGTGATGTGAACTGACTTCACAGAGCTACACAAATTTACCTTGGCTGAAAACCTGGCTCAAAATCAAATTCAGTTCCACAGCAGAGGAAATGCCTTAAGATATACAGAGGAAAAAAACCATACAAGGTAATATAAAACACCTTACAGGGTCTGTTTAACAAAAAGTGAACTTAATCGTGTTCCAGAGAGGAGCTAGTTAAAGCTTGTAATGAAAAGATTATTTGCTGTCGTTTGCTGTGGGTTCTTCAGCAATTATCTGGAACGTGGTTTGGATGGCATCTCTATACCCTCCCTCCAGCAGCACTTGAATCATCTTGCTGAATTTCAAGTCACTAGAGAGAAGAGAGACCAAGGCAGGTGTCAGATGCTGGCTGACAAACCACATTGGTTCTGCAAGGTCTCATGCATTGTAGCAGGGTTCTGAGGACAAAATGCGTTGGTGTTTGATCTACTCAGAAAGAGCTTCAGAGTAATTAAGAATAGCTAAACCAGTCCAGAGATATGGAGAACATTCTCCTTCTCTTGACTGACTTACTGACTCTGAAGGAAGAACTGGGTTTGGAAACTATTTTGGAAAACCTTTGATACAGTTATGCTATTCATTTGCTTTGAATTTTTACATCAATGTAGATTTGACAAGAAATTAAAATGTCAGAACCTCAGTAGGAATTTTTGTTTATTTGTTTGCACCAAAGGAAAGATAGATCTAGATTAAGCACAATGTTTGAACATAGTGAGATTCCAAAGTTTTTATGCCTAGATTTATATATGAACTTTTTTCCGATTAAGTTTTTCTTCCCTTGGAATTAAAAGCAATGAGAAATGTTGTGCCTGAATATTCCTATGAGATTTAAAATACAGTTTTGTGGAACAGAGGGTTCTGAACAAACATGAAAAGGTGATGGAAATATAAAATTATATCCCAGGATATGTCAGCAGACCTGCCATACTTTCAGTAGAAATAAGGAAACATTTATGCTCTTGTTTACAACACTGGTAAGGATTCTTTTAGAAAATGTGACTGGATTTGGTGTGTTTTGTTCAAGAAATACAATTTCCCTCCAGAATAGATAAAGAGAAGAGCTTCTAGGTTGCTGAGGAATGGAAGGTCCTTCAGAGAAAATTATTTTAAAAGAATTTCGTTTATTTAGCCTAAGAGAGCAAAGGCTAGGAGGTTAAGTGATTATCTCCTGTAATTAGACCAATCAGTAGTAAAGCACCCAGGAGGATAAGGGCTCTTTGAACTCAGAAAGACAAATTTTACCTAAGAAGAAAAGAGTTTATGTTTGTGATGGATAAATGGAATTCAGAGATGAGAGGAAGATTCCCAACCCTTTCAGTGGTAGGTTTTTTTGATAGTTTCCAAAGAGAGGTGGGCAGGAAAAGAAAGTAAAAAAAACCTGTTTCTAAGATGGAGCTTGAAAATACTGTTTCAAATAGAGCTGGTGTGAACAGGATGGACAGCTGGAGAAAGATTTGAAATCACTCTGCCTGAATCTGAAATTGTTCAGACATGAATAAGATCAGGTCCAGAAGTTACAGAGCAGGGATAGCCTGGCACTGTGATCCAGATAATGAGACCTGTTGAGTGGGAGGATGCATTAGGCTGGGCACAATCCCACAGTAATGTAGCTGTGGATCTGCAGCTGTTTCATTTTAAGCCAGCTTTGAGCACAAATTGGAGTTAGATATAGTTATGTCTTTTTGTACAAACATACTCTGGGTTTGGCAGAATAAACACAATTCAAGCAAAAAGCCATTTGTGCCACTTCTGTATACAAAGAGTAAAGGCTACAGAGTGATGCTAAAGGCTTCTTGCTATGAACAGAAAACCTTTCCCAGTACTGCTGAGCTGTGCCAGCCCAGGAGGAGAGCTTTTATCTTCAGCTTCAGCTTACGATTCCATGAATGGTAGCGAGGAATGCTAATTACAATCTTTATCAAGATAGCATGCTCTGAGTGTACGTTTTTGTTTTCAAAGAGATGCAACTGGATAGAGCATCCTTTTAAAATCTCTTCCTGTGGAGACTGTATGTCCTGCATAGCGTTCTTTCTCTCACTTCCTATCTTTCCCACACTGTGAATTGTAATGGGGAACTTCACAACCTACAGTCAGAGGGACACTGGGGTCCAAAAGAGCCTGGCCAGGTGGCTAGTGGTGCAAGGTTTGGGTTTCAAACCATTTTGGAATTCTCACCACCTCCTAGGACCAAAAGTGTTTGAATCTGTTGACCATCAGCATATGCCATTTATTTTGGGAATGATGCAGAGCAGACAGATTGCTTGAAGAAGATTTAATGAGTTGTTGATTAACTGAAGGCGTTTTTATTATTGTTTAATTATAGCTTTTCTGTATACTTTCTAAGGCTTATAGATAATGACAAAAGCTTTGTAAACTCCAGAGTGTTCCTGAGGCCTTTGTGGTCTGTTCTTCTTCTTCCTTTTTTTTCACATGACACTGGGAATTTTTTCTGCCTTTGCTGACATGCTGGTAGCTTTTCTGTCCTCTAACCTGCAGGAGACTGACAACTACTGCTTTGAGGGACAGCCCTTCACTTAGACAGGCTAAGTTCCATATGCAAGCGTGGAATTGCAGTCCTCAAGGAAAATACTATTTGAGCTACATAATTAGAGAATAAATTGTTATTTGTCAACCAATAGAGAATAAAGAAGCATATTGTTATCTAATGTTTTATCATTAGTTGAAGCAGAGGGAGGATTTTTAAGTTCAATTTCAATAAGGAGAAGATAATACACAGCTGAAATTCTTAAATTAGCTGCTTTTATTGTAGTTAATACTTTGGTTAATCTTTTTAATTTATCACTTAGTACAGAGCAATTACCCACCATATGGAAATAAGCCAAGGTTATTGTATTAGTGAGATATATTTGCAGTGTGCAGCCTGGAATGAAACCATAAAGACTTCCCACTGTATCAGTTGGTGCAATAGTGGTAACAGCTCTATTGAGAGCTCCAGGTAGATTTCAGATGGTGACCTCTTGATCCTTCTTATCAGTTTAATGGTAGGTAAAGAAGCTCTCCTAGGGAATCTTGGCTTACAATGGTTAATGCTGTCCTTTCTTCAGTTGAGAAGGCCAACTGATAGGATAAAACTATGGATTTATTTCAATCATTTGATGTGGCAAATTAGCATTATCTAAATTAACACAGATTGGCATAAAGGCAGAAGAAGTAAATTACTTTATGGATTATCTCAAATACAGTACACAAGTAATTTACTTGGCTTAATAGATGTAATTTTCGACCTGGTAACCCAATGTCTATAGGTGCCTTAGGTTTCCACATGGAGATAATTATTATCCTCTCAATTCATTATTTGCCCATACTGTGTGTGTTCAGCAGGTTCTGTTGGTAGTTAAGAAACACAAGAGTGTTGGAGATTGCAGAAGAAAGGAGGTAGATGCCAGTCTACTTCTGTACTGATAGAGAGTTGTGAAGTGGTAATTTAATTTGTGTGACATTGGATGGCTTTTTCCAGTTTCTGGTGGAAAGAATTTTATGTCACTGTAGACAAGCACCTAGCCCACTTCAAAAAGCACATAAATAGTTTGCTGACATCCTTAATGACAGCTTCAGCTGAAAAAATTAAGGAAGATCCCCTTTGTGGAAAATACCTCTCCTGATGTAACACATTTACAGAAATTACAATCTCTCTCTATTATCCAAGCTGTATTTGTTCTGTGCACTTCATATTCTGGTGTGACAGTCTAGCACTCTGTACCAGTACTGATGTCACTGCAATTTGATCAAGTTGGTATTGCATTAGTCAAGGCATCTCCACACCACCCACATATTCTTAAAGCAAATAGTTGTTTCCAAAGTACAGAAAATAATTTTATTTTTTGCTAGATTACTTGCAGTCCTTAATGCTGCAAACATTTAAACAAAATTACTCTGTCAATCTTTTGTTATATATGAAGTAAAACCACCCATGCAGTTACCCTGGTGTTTTTCTCCACTCCCTTTTCTTCTCTGAGAGGAACTGAAATGGAAGAAGTCTTCTGATGTGAAGCAGTTTGGGAAGGGAAAGAGGGAGGGCTGTGGTATCCAAATTACTGCAGTCATAGAGACTGGATGGGAAAAAGTTTGGGGTGGCTTGAAGAAGAAAGTTTTACTCTGAAAATAATGGTGGTGTCCAAGAGCTCTTTTTTTCTCCCCTAAGCACAGTGTACATGCCTAACTTTAACCCTGTGCTTCAAAGTCTTGCAGTGCAGCATTTATTTCTTTAGGACTCACTGACTTTGTTGAACTGGTGCCCTGGACTATTGTTTTTATTCCATGCATATTCAAACCATAGTCTCCTAGCTGCTGTGCTGCTGCTTTCACCTGAGCAGAGAAGGTAGAGTGGAATATACTTTGTGATAAATAAAAATCAGACTTGTTGCTCCTTTTGATTATGTATTTTTTTTTTAATTTTTAAGGAGTTATTGACTCTCTGAATAAGTCACTATTAGCATCGGCATTTTGAAGGACAAATACAGCCTTATTGCAAACTGACAGCTTTAAGTGTCCCCTCTGATAGCCAGATTCATCATTGCTGGCATGGCTAAATGCAAAGCATGTGTGATTTCAGACTGCTTCCAGTGGCTCTGGAAAACGTGCTAAATGTAATGTCAAGGTCAAAAATGAAAACTGAACTTTTTATTTTCAACCTTTTTCTTACCAGACATTTACTTGGTAGTAAAAGTCAACTAATTTCATGCCACTTTCCTTTTCCTGAGAAAAAGCTCCAGTAATGTATAAGAGATCCCAATGTTCAGGATATACCTTTCAAGCCATAGGCACCAGTAGCCACTCCTAGTGTACAATATTGCAGCTGTTGAAAGTATGCAGCAAAAATGAATATACAGTGAAAGAATACACTATTTTGTTGAACTTCAAAAAAGAATAATGTTTTCTGAAGTGGGATCTGAAGAAGATATAAGTAAACCCCTTACCTCTTTTGAAAGTGCAGTGCAGGTCTGCAGATCTGTAGGTCCATCTTTTTAGTAAAATCCTGCTTAGCTCACCTGCAGAATCTGCATATACAACTCTTCCAGTATCTGAAATATCAAAGAAAAAAAATAGGTACAGAATAAAATAACTGCCTGAAAGTGTCCCCAGGTGTATTATCTGCAACACTGCTCTATCACTTTTAAAAGGCACCTTAGTAAAAGAAAATTGAGGTGACCTGGTAAGCAGTTTAAAAGTGCGTTTGCAGGAAGAAAATACCAAGCACTAATGGGATCTTTAGTCTCCAGAGGAATATATATCCAAAACCAGTAACAAAAAGCTGAATCTAGAGACATTCAAATAGAAAAACAGGCATGTTTTAAATAGAGAGGGTGATTGATCATTTACACAAAAATATCAAAGGAAGCAGTGTGTTCTCTCTCTTTATCTTCCTGGCAGGAGGTTTTAAGGGAGATGTCTTTAGTGTCCTGAAGCACCTTCACCCTGTTTGCCTATGGGAATGTATTGTTTTGATATAGAGGTGGTTGCAAACCTACTGTTCAGTTTCTGTGCTAATTAGAGACCAACTAAAAGTGAATGAATTGTGCTCCTGCTGTCACTCCACATCATTGTTTCATTACTAATTTGCCGGGGAAGGTACTTCAGTGGCTGAGATGCTCCCTCATAGCTCTGTGGTAGCTTTGTCCCTCTCACTACGACATATTCATAGATCAAAAATTAAAGTTCAGTTTTGAGTATGAAACAGGAAAACCAAGTTAACATCTAATGATGTTCCTTGATGGATGATGCTTTGGAATAAAGTAGCAATGAAGACATAGATCAGAGGAATCATTTGTTAGCTGATGAAATGATGATGATGATGGCTATTCCAATTGTATCTTCTGCTCTATTGCACACCTAGTTCTTTGACATAGTGTGATCTCATCTACTGGGATTTACTTTAATTTACTGTAAGCTGAGATGAGCTGTACCCATCATAGTGACAAAAGATGAACCTGATCCTTTTGATGAGGCTGCAGATCTTAAACACATCCTGGACTTCAGTATTTTTCCCCCTCACAGTTCAATGAACATGTACTTCAAGAGGCAGGGACAGAGTAAATAGCTGTTTACAAAGATGTGAGCAAAGCTATTTCCCTCAGGCCAACATACACTTAAAAATCCATTTTAACACATGCACTTATACTATCTATTCCTCACAGAAACACTGTCTGCCTAGTAACTCTTCCCACTTGATAATTCTTCTATCAAAGTAGGAGATGAAAAAGGCTACTTACGGTTTTCTTATATTTATGGCTTCCCATCATGATACCTAGGGCTATACATAGGTATGGATAATTCTTCAGTCACAGAAAATTTGCAGAAATCAGGTGCCCACTAGAACAGACTCTTGCTTGTCCCTGGAGGTAGAACCAGCCAAAGTCAGTCTGAGATATTTGTTGCACTAACTCTGCCAGAGTAAGCTGCCTGCAGTGAACAATCTCCTTCAAGTAGTTGCTGAGATGTGCATTGTATTTAGTAAGATACTGCCTTCTGACCAAGTCTAGGTAAAAGAACAAGATCAGAAACTCTTTTGCATCAGTGGCTATGTTTTTTTTTTTCCAAACTGTTTTGGATTGGCAACAATTTAATCCAGTAATTGAACATCCTAAACAAAATATTTGTGTACATTGGATAAATCAGCTAATGGGCACAGAGCATGCTGCAGTATGACTGTATTGTATGTATATGAAAGAAAGAAGTAGCGAGCAGAATGGCACCTGTCATTTCCTAACAGCTTCTCAGGTAGCCATCCAGATGTCCTTTCCTGCTAACAAAGTGAAGCTGAGTAACTTCAAAGATGATGAGAATCAAGGTTAAATCCTTTTTTCAGGCACACTTATTTTCTACCTCTTCCTTGGATGTTCACACTCTGATTTTAGGCAATGTGGAGCCTGATGGATCCGAAGTTGTAGGTACCTTTTCTGAATAACATCCTATCTTGCAATACTGTAGTGTACATATGATGTAGGGGCATCATTGCTGACATACATGGAAGTGCAGAAAGAGGAAATTCATGGGATCTGAAAGACGGTGCTGAAGTGGCTACAGGTCATTCGTCCCACTCACAAACACTCTGATCTTTAGTGCCATCAGGAGTTGATGATTGTTTGCATCTCATATTTACAGATTTTCAGAAACATATTGATGTGCTTGGGGGTGGTTTTCAACATACTTCACTTGTTTGGAAATTCCTGCTTGATATTATAAGTGGATATTTTTGTATTTTCAGACTGAAATGATTGGGACCTTATGAAAAGCAAAACTACTTCTTGGTCTAAAGAAAAAGTGAAGTTAAATCTTAATGAAATGCATTATAAATAATAACATATGTTTCCTTCTGTTAAATGGAAGGAAATGATTACTTTTCTTCAAAGTGATGCATTGTGCAAATTATTCCCTTTGTTATGAAGAATCGAGATATTGACTAGATAACAGATTTTATGTGTCTGCTGAGTTCTTTTGAGCTGTAAGCTTCACACAGAAAGGGGGAACTGGTAGATCTGTTTTAAATCTGCTGGGTAAAAGAATCACTGCCTGACCAAGGCAGCACATTTCTTCTGTCAGAATGTTTCACTGTTGCATTTCCATGGAGGACCATTGGTAATGGAGTGGAAGATTAGTTTAGCCACAGGAGTGTGTTTTATACAGATGTTTCAAACTGTTTCTGTATTCTCTACCATTTTCTAGAGGAACTAATTCAACCTAGGTAGCTAGCCACTCCATTTCCTTGATGCTTTAGTTGGAAAGATAAATGACCTTGAGGCTCTATGAAGAAGCAATAAAACTGATGGATTTGCTGTTGTCTTTTCATGAGTGGAAAGGTTGAGTGTTTCTGGCTAGATCCAGGCACCTTGCAGGGGTACTCTGTAGCTCTGCCAGGGCTGTTCGTTCATCCATGCTGTCCCAGCCTGGGTTTGCTTGGCATCATTTCCAATGTGCTTCATTTCTGATATGCTGCACTCACTGCTCTCTTTGGCTTTCACATAGTCTAAGTCTGGCATCCTTATCCTGGGCTGAAGTTTGTGGATTAGCAAGTCCATTATGGACAAGTGTGTCTTTGACCGTTCCAGTTCACAACTCCAGCTCCTGTAAGCACTTCTGTTGTGGCCTTCAGCATCTCTGCAGCCCCAGTCCAATGCCTTTCGCTGTTGCAAATGAAATGTGACTTCCATCCTGCTCTCATCATTCCTCACAATGTGTTTTTGCCTTGGTGAGCATAGTTGCAAAAATTTGCTCCAAGCTAATCATCTGAGCACTGAATGATCAGGAAAAGCCCCCAGGCTGAACTGTGGCACTTCTGAAATAATTTTCTCAAGATCATTTAGTGGGTAAAGCTATTTACAATTTCCCTTCACTCAGAAATAATTGTAGGAGGGGAAGAGCCATAGGTGGACAAAAGAAAGCCATTGTATTTATGTGAATGTATTATTATTTATTTGCTTATGCGTGGAACCATTCTTTTAATAGGCTGTAGGAGACTGTGAGTTCTGTTCTCTTTGCCTTTAATAAAGCCCTCTGCAATCTCTTTAATACTAAGTATTTTGAAGGGTATTATAAGCACAGCTAATTGTCACCTGGGAAAAGTAGCTGGTCATGGCAGTAAACAACTCTTAGAGGCAGGCAGTTGTGCAGACCGTGGAACAGAAATAAAGGCTGCTGCTGTCTGTGAGTTATGTGCAGTGACTGCCAGCCCGAGACATTATCAGTATGGCCATTATGCAGTGTCAGGGCCTGATCACACAGGCCCCTGCCATCAGCAGCCCCTGATAGCTGCATTTTGGATGATTGGATGACACTAATGAAAGGAAACAAAATCAAAATTCAATTTTTGTTTACCTACTGATTGTTGGCTGTTTGTATGTCTTTGGGTGGAATTCCATGATGCCTGGTTTTGTACTAATGAAGGGTGATACTTTGGTTCACAGTTAGGTTCATAACTTGGGCTTCCTGAGTAAGGTAATGAACCTGAAAGGCTCTTTTAGTGGCATAAAGACTTGTACAAATGTAATTGTCTTTACATACTTGAATTCTCTGCACTGAATGGGTGGGATGAAGTTTAATTTTGCCAGATGCACAGCAATTACCTGTCTAAGTAGTTATCTATAAATTTATTAAACTGTAACCTGTTTATGCAAAAGCTACTCATTATGTAAAATCTACTCATTACTTATCTTGGTGTACAAAAGCAACACTGGATATGAGTTGCGTAGCAGAAGTGTTTGAAATGTTTATTGGAAGGGTGCTTAGTAGATAAAACATGCCATGCTCTTTATTTTGGTATGGATGAAACTTGTAGTGGACAGTCATTTTCAGACAGTACTGAAAGCACTTTAAAAATTAAATTACTTTTTTGAATCGTACATAGGAAGTTACGTTGAAATCTGGAGCTCAGTTTGAGTTATTTAGGTCTAAAGGTTTAACTTTGAATCCAACTGAGCTGATAATGCCTGAACTGTGCCTTTCAGATTTTAGTTGTATAATTTCACATGCTGCTATATACATTATTTACAACAGGCATTCCAAAACATTTTAAAGATACATTATCTTTTGGGACATCTCTTCACTGATAATCAACCCACAAAATCCTGGTAACAGCAATATCAATGGCTTGCGAGGAAAAGTAAGATTAGGAGTGTGTACTTCTGTATCTTTCTTTTAAATAGAATTCTGTCATTGGAAATAAGGGGACAGAGGGGAGAACTATGGGATGAAACTGTTCTTCCCAGACAGCCAAGAATTGTCTTATGTACCCTTTGTGCTCTACAGACCACAACTAGGGCATTTCAGTTTTGTGACACAAATCTATTTTCTTTCTAGCTTTTTATGAAGATGACTTTGCTTTTATACTAATAATATGCTGTCAGCATTATAGCAAGGGCCTTGCATGAAAAATGTGTTCTCTTATACTCTGGCACACTGTAGTCCTTTAGTCTTAACTCCTATGTATTAAAACTAGAGTGAGCGAACTGTCAGTCCACAAGTACAGAACAAAATCAGAATTCTGTTATGTTCTCACATTGACATCACGGTCTTTTTGTTTACTGGGAGGTTTTTGTTTTGTTTTATTACTATTATTATTATTATTGTACTTGCATTTCCAGAACTGTGGCTCTTTTAAGTATTCCAGATTCTGCATTAAAGTATGTACCACATAATGATCACTTGAAAGTCTGCAGTAGCATTAAGGCTACATTGGAAGAGCTTCTGCTCAAAAAAACACATTCATCTGGTACATGAGCTGAAGGAGAATCTTTGTCAGTGTTAATTAGTTCTAATACACAGCTGGATGCTCCTGATCACGTCTGGTCATGGTCAGATGTCAAAATAAAAATTTTATACTAAGAAGGAAAATGTCTAAAACAAGTACAGAAATATAGTTGTTGTTTTCCTGAAATCATTCCTACATCCCCAAATCCTTCTAAGGTCAGAGGTTTATTTACATTTTTGAGATTAAATCACTAGTGGAATTTTTTTCTGTGAACTGGTCTAATGACTTTTTCAGCCCATTTGTACTTGTGGTATCCTGCAAAATGGCTATCACAACTGTAATTAGAAATTATGTAGAAAAAGCCTTTTCTTTTTATTTTTCATAAGCTTTGGCTTGATGATCTGGTGTCTCCCTTATTGTGAAATAGCGACTAATTATTCCCTATTCATCTTCTCTGTGTCTTTCATGGTACTGTGTATTTCTCTTGTAAATCTTCCTAATTGTGTTTTCCAAGTTGAAGTATCTCAGTTTAAATTTGCACAGAAACCTTTCTCAGATTGCCTTTTTCCATACCTTCTCCTGTTCTGTGGTCTGTCTGAGGTGGGAATGACTTCTACTAGGATCATTTTCTCTCTGCAGAAAGCACTAATATGTGTGTTTGAAATATCTGCAGTTCAATGTGCAGCTTATCAGTAAGAGGCAGCCAATTTCAAGCATCAATGCTTCCCCTCCTCTGTTGCTCAAAGGTGTACCTGTAGCACACCTCTGCACACACCTGATGGGTACTGATAAAGATCCCCAGCTTGCACAGGGATGTGTGCAAGCTACTGCCTGTCATGGCAGACTCCACTGCAGGTTCCATGATGCAGTTTAGAAAAGCTTATCCACATCCCACTGCCCTTATTCGTGACCTTTGGATTTCAGAGGATTTTGGATTATGCCATAGCAGAGATTGAACTGGACCTTGGTAGATTTTTTCCCTTGTCAGCACACCACGGCAGGCTTTTCTCTAGGTCAAAGGTAAAGGAGGGAGAGTTTCTTAGAACTCTCTTAGAATCACAGAATCACAAAATCATCCGGGTTGGAAAGGACCTCTGAGATCATCAAGTCCAACCCTTGACCCACTACCACACTGGCACTGAGTGCTCCATCAGTCTCTTCTTAAAAACCTCCAAGGATGGAGAATACACCATCCTCCTGGGCAGCCCATTCCAGTGCCTGATCATCCCCTCTGTAAAGATTTTTTTCCTAACATCTAACCTAAACCTCCCCTGGCAGAGCTTATGTCCATGTCCTCTTGTCTTACTGGCAGCTACTTGAGAGAAGAGACCGACCTCCCCCCTGGCTACACCCTCCTGTCAGGGAGTTGTAGAGAGTGATGAGGTCTCCCCTGAGCCTCCTCTTCTCCAGACTGAACAACCCCAGTTCCCTCAGCCCTTCCTCTGTAGGACTTGTGCTAGAGTCTCTTCACAGCCCTGTTGTCCTTCTCTAGACCTGCTCCAGCACCTCAATCTCCTTCCTGAACTGAGGGTCCCAGAACTGGACACAGGTGTGGCCTCACAATAGAACTTCTATTCTCTATTCTGTCTCAGTTTTCTAAGATAATAGTGTAAGGATCTGAAAGCCTTATAGGTTTTCTAGAATAGCTGTGGTTTTGGGAATGCCATCCTTTACATTTTACTAATGCATGTAGTGTGATGGAATCTATACTTATTTTTACAGAAGAAATGAGTAGTCTAGGTTTTGAATCTCCTCCCCTTCCATGTGTGGTAATAAGACTTTTTTTCATAATCAGCTGACGTTACTTGGTCTCTTACGTAAAAATATTTACTCAACTATAAATTGTCCTAGAAAAACTGAAGTAATACAGGGAAACTAAATGGTGTTTCTCCAAGCCCCAGAGGAAGTAAGAAATCATTATCTAATATGTGAGATGGGAGGGAGAAGTAGCTGAAAAGATAAAACATAAAAAACCCCACAAAGATTCTATAAAATACTAGTGCACTTTTAATGGATTGCCTTGATTTCTTAAGTAAAATTAAACAACTACATATTTTTAAGGAACAACTCTTTTATAGCATTAGCATGGTAGGATCACGTGGCACAATTTGTGTAATACTTTGATCAATTTCCATGAGAGAAAGTGCCAAGTGCTTGCATTCATTTATGAAGTGGTTTGCCCATATGTGACAGTGTGTGTGACACGCACAACTATTCTATTTATTTATTTTTTTTTTAATTCTAATCTTACTAAACTGGAGTCATTAAGTATCTTGGCATTCCTTCTGGTGGAAATCACCTTGAGGGAAATGAGAAAGGTTGCTAATTCTTGCAGAGCATAAAATAGACTGACTAGTAACAAAACAATGCACACAACCATTTCATCAGACTCTGAATGTAGCCCCACCCTTACAGGAGTCACAGACAGTATCTAATATTCTGTTTAAAATCAGTAGGATTTTCTAAATGGTCTTGTTTCAATCCAAAGGAGAGGTGAGGCTGTATGTGTTTCTGTGAGAGTATACAGCTCACTGCCTGCTGAGCACAAAACGCTTCTGTCTCTTCAGAGCCTTCGCACGTTCTTCTTTGGATGTTACTTAGTCTCATTTATAATAAATGGTAAATGGTTTTCTGAGAGTTCATATGTGACAAATAAGCATCATGAGGAGATATTGCTGTTAGTCACAACACATCAGGGAAAGATATTTTATTGTGAATATGAGCCATGGCTATTAAAACCTGTCATCCAATGAGCTTCAGTATACTTTGTGATACTTGCTTATCCACTTATGACAACATTAAGTACTAATTATTTATAATTGAAATAAAATTATAAAGTGTGACTCTACAACTGATGAGAGCAGGAAAATATCTCTCAAGAGACAGGTCAAAAAATTTACTTCTCATACTCTCACCATCCATCACTCCTAAATTTTGAATCATCACTCATCAAAGCTGCCAGCAGCTAGTGTCTAGCAGGTCATGCTGTGATGACAGTTTCAGTTTCCTGATTTTCATAATGAGAAGAGCATGAAGTAGTTAAAATATGGGCATAAGAATTGTAATAAGATCGTAGTGTCTGTTATTTCTCCCACAAATTATTGGAGAACACAATAGGAAAAAATGAGATTTTGAGTTGTGAAAATATTGGCTTATAAAACAGTCTTTGTGCAAAATTAATACTCATTTGGCCAATAATAATTTACATAACTTTCCCACCACAAATGCTATACAAGGACGAGTAGGAAGGTCATGCTAAAAAATTGTAACAAACAGCAGTACAGTCTCTGAGATGCCTTTGCTATGTGTAGTCCCTTGAGGGTTGGATATATAGAAAGAGGAATTCTCCACTTGATAGGAGTGATAGTTAAAGAAATTCTGCCCACAACATCCGTCTGTCTCTATTTCTCTGCTAGAGATTCCTTCTTAGAATGGGAATAAATTTAATGTATTAAAATGGAGCTGATGAGGAATGAGGACATAGTCAGAGGTTCTACTTTAAAATTCAGCTCTTGAATTTTGTTCTACATCTAACCCTCCTGACAACCTTATAGTAAATAAACCTATCAGTTTTTCTTGAAACATGTCAGCCAGCATTGTGCAAGTAGGTGAAAGCACTGCTCATGGAAATAATGGGACTTGCCCCAGGGAACAAACAGCAAGTTAGTAGTAAAGATATCCAGGTTCCCAGTGGAAGTCTTACACTAACTATTGAAGAGAAGAAACAAGCTAAGAACTCAAAGTATTTAATAAAAAGTGTAGTGCAAGTGGTAAAATAGTTATTACAATACTGTTATTATGAACTGTGGAATTCACTAACAAATCAAAGTGGTCATTTGCAGAAAACTATACTGATATTTTTCAAAATCATAGCTACAGCACTATGACAAAAAAAGATATTTCAGATAATGAACCTGAAATACAAAACTGGAAGGCCCCTATGAAAATTAGTGTGTAAATTAGAGGTAAGAAAGACCTAATAAGGCATGTCAACTATGGTGTGTGAGTTACATGTCGTATGAATTATGATTTCAAATGGTACTTCCCATATGGAAAAGTTCTGTGTGTTGTTTATTGTGAATTTAGGACTATAACCTTTCTCTGAAGTTTTAAGACCAATGGCAGAACCCTGTTTTGAAGGCTGTAGCTCTTTAGGAACCTTTAAGATGAATTTCTGAAACTCGTAATGAATTGTGTTGAGTCCCATTACCTTCTACTGGATTTTTATCTTTTCCAGTTAAAATGACCAATAGACTAAGCATTTTCCTCAGAGAGACAATTTCATAGCCAGTAAAGCTCACTGTCAAGAAGGTTTTTTTTTAATAATGAACCTTAATTTTCCTCTTATTTCTCCCCTAGAATTTTTCAGAAACAAATAAAACTCTGTAATTAACTATGTTTCCTTCAGTGTGGAAATACTGGCTATAGATTAGAGATCTCTTACTGTCAGCAGCAGGTTTTTATTCTCCTAGGAGCAAACAACAAGGCACTTCTCATTAAACACAATTTGCAGGCCTCAGAAGGCTTGATTACCAAAATTTGCACAAATCCATCTCTCTGTTTCTAAAACATAAAAAGGGACAAAATTGGGCAAGAGTGCTGGGGTTTAATCATGTAGCTCAGCATCTTAGCAGCCATAGGTCAGCATGGAGAAATCACTCTTTTAACCCTGATTCCCAGAACTTAATTAGTACCCAGATATTAAGAGGCAAAGAAGGTGTTTTGGTTCTGGTCAAATTTTTTCAATCTAAAGTGATCTTTAAAATGTTTGTTGCTTGTCTTCTGATAAGGAAGGTATCCTGGCATGGGTTTATCTGTGCAGATAACAGGCTTCGTGGCCATAGGGAAAAGTTGATACCATATTTCAGCACCTCTCATTTCAATATCTCTTTAGTAGATTGAAAATAATAATGGCTACTTGAGGTGCTGTATTAGAGTGAATTCTGTACGGTCAGAATAGGGGATTCTAATGGGGATCATATGTCTTATCTTATATATCATCTTCTAGTAAATATGTATTATCTTTTCTCCTTACTACCCCTTCCTAATTTGTTTACTTGCAAACTTGCTTTGACATGTTTTCTTCTTTCCTCTGTCCACTTTTTACTCTTCTCATACAATCTTTTACATTTTCTCTTTTCTTCTCAACCATGCTCATTTGTTTTTCCTTTTTGTTTTTCTTCTGTTTTTACATCTTTTTCTCCAGAAGTATGACCAGCCAGGCAAAGAGATACCCCATACTCCATACAATTTAGAAAGATAAATTTGGAAATATTCACTGCAGAATGAAATTGTTCAGGGATCTTGTGGAAATGGAAGAAATTTGGATGAGAAACTGTGGACCTGCCTCTTGTGCTCCAAGTTTATGGCCGTGTGTGGTGTCTTCATGTCCTGAAAGTGGTGTTAAGTCCACCAAATCCTGCACTATATTATCAGTGGGGCCACAGAGTGGGTTAGTGGGAATTGTAGATTTCTGATCCATGTTTAGTATAATGACAGTTTATTGAAAAATGAGTTCACATATATGAGATACAAGAAGGGTAATTTATGATGTTTTGTGATGAAATGTAAGGATCTGAAGAGGTGATTAGTACTTTCTTGAGAGCACACTACAAGTAGATGCAAATAGCTATGCAGTTCTTATTACAACCGGTAGATTTTATTTGCAGAGCTTGGCAATTTATTAATCTAATCCTAGTTAATTGGCATATTGCTATCCTGTGTAAAGTACATATATCTGGACTTATCTATTATACCCATCTGGACTGTGTATGGGCACCTTGTACAGACACAACTAATAGTTATTGTCTGTAAATAAGGGGAGGGAGGGAAGTTGTTCTGCTGAGACTTTTGAATTTTCCTTATGTTGTCAGTGAAAAAGGCTTCTGATGAGTCCAGGGTGAAAATAAAATCAATGTAATGTTCTCACTGCAGTCATTGGAAACAGACATCACAGGAAAACAGGGCAGTAATGAAAGGTAATAAAGTCTACAGTAAAAAATATGGAACAATAATTGATTATAACCTAGAAACATGATTCTCATTTATTCCAAGGCCTTTTTACAAAGTGATGGTGGTGTAAAAGACATATAGAGGTAATAGAGAAGTGCTTGAAAAAATACCTGTTTAATGATCTTTTACGTTGAATGAGTAATGTGGCCTTGGTATAAATAATAAGTGAGTACTCCATATATCTAGAGTGATTTATAGTGAGAGATGCATAGGTTTGCAGCTTGATGAGTCCACCAGTAAAGGCACAACCAATAACAAATACTCAGTAATGTGTCTGTTCAGGCCTAGGCAATACAGCTTCTTTGCTGCAGGAAACAAAATACCTGCATGCTGCTATTTTTTTGTTGCTTTGGAAAAAATACTTGAAGGAATCTTAGTGTGTCATCTTTTATAAATCAAAGAACTATAACATTTCTACTTTTCTTTTCTCTAGTGTCTCCTCTTGGTGCCTTACATTTGCTCCAGTCTCTGCAGGGTTGTGCTGAGCACTCTCTTGCCATGTGATTTGATTCTTTCCTTAACCTGAGTGATTGCCTCCTTCCCTCATGTGCCAGCAATGCGTCACATTTGTGATGTTTGGTTCAGCTCTCTCCCTGCCTTGCTCTTCTTGATGCTGTCTGCTGCTGGATGGAGCAGACATATGAATCTTGCCAGGGACCCTGTCCTGCAATAGTAGCTTGCACCATTTAATATTTTCCAGGCTTTCTGGAAAGTTTGATTTCAGTGAGACACCAAGTGAGTCCCCCTTTATCTTACAACAGTCCTGCTGAAGTCCTCTGATACAGATCTGCCTCTGACTCCTTTCTCACTCAAATTTTTCATCTGTATAACTTCCATGCAAGCCATGGAGATAATCTTTCCTGGCAGTGGTCTGTGCAGAAAATTACTCCTACCCAATGACTGCTCTTACCTGGTGTTTAATAAAGGTGATTAAGAATTAAGGGAACCAATTCTGTCTTGCTGGATGTCTTTTAGCTAGAGCTCAGCAAAAGCTAAATGCCATATAATCTCTGGAATACTTTGTACATATCTGACCATGCAAAATGAGGTTGTGCTCTATGACAATAAATGAAGGAAGTGCTATACTGGATTCTTGAAATGTTTTTCAACTGTTGGCAGAGATTTTTTGTAGAACTTCCTGTCTATGGTACTTTTGATCTGCTTGTATTGGGGTATTTTGATTCTGTGGTGCTTAAGTTGATCTGCCTTCCAAACAGAAGAGGAGAATTTTTGTTGTGTTTCATTATTTGACAGGTTGCTTATAGTAATTAAGAGAGTGTATCCAGACAGATAGGAAAGATCACACTGAGGTGAGAATCTCCCCTTTTTGCTGCTCCAGGAGATGCTTCAAAGTGTAACTGTTCATCAGAAATGTGCAACATGAAGCAAGTGAAGTGATTTCCTGTTTTTAAAAACTTTTGGTGTTATTTTGTGTTGTTCATCTTTCATTAGGCTTTTTTGATCAGTAGTTACTGCATGTGCAATTTAATCAGTTGTGTAAAGTTTCTACTGTTATATTTTATACTGTTCTAAAACTCAAGCCTGGAAACTGTGACAAAACCAAAAAAATAAGATGCAGCCACCCATATGTCTTCCTTTACATCTTCTCTCTGCCTAATGGATTTGTGTCTGTCTTATTTTCACTTCCATGTGATGTCATCAAGCTACCTGTTTGTGCTGGAACTGGGACTGCCCTTCTGATCAACCCTGCATTTCTGGTCACTTTAAAGAACCATTTAGATTAATATCTCTGTCCAGGATGGCTCTTGAAACACCCATTGTAAAGATTTGGCATCTAAGGATTTAGTAAGATGACAAACCCCAGACAGTTTAAAGTAGCTGAGACTTCAACTTAGACTGGATCTGGATAGCAACCTAAATAAAATGGAATTGTCAGAATTCTTGGTTTTTGTCTCATTGAAAAGGGGACCAATTCCAGAAGCACTGTGCCATCAGTGAAAGACAGTATAAAAAGAGAAAAGTCCTTTTTTTAGTGGAGTCATGGACACTTTCGGTAGCACAGTGCCTAGTGGGGACATTGACTAATTATTGATTAGAGAAGTGAGAACTCCCAGAAGTTACTCTACAGCTAATGTCTCAAGTAATCTGTCTTCTAAGCACCTACCAGATCCAATACAGGCATTTTTCTACCTTGGGATATCACAGAATTTCAGGGTAAGAAATCATCTCATATGTCTTACCTCAAGACATAATAAAAAAATATCTGGTTTATTCTGAACAGTTGGTGAGCTAGGCTCTTTGTAAAGACTTCCAGTGACGGAGACTCAACGGACACCCCTGGCAGTGCCTGCCAGGGCTCCAGTATTTTAAACAATGGAAAACCTTTCCTTTTACATGGTCATAGAATCATAGAGTGTTTTGGGTTGGAAGGGACCTTAAAGTTCACCTAGTTACCTGGTTCCAACCACCTGCATGGGCAGGGACATCTCCCACTAGAACAGGTTGCTCAAAGCCCTTTCTAATCTCTCCTTGAACACTTCCAGGGAGAGGGCATCTGGGCAACCTGTTCCAGTGCCTGAACTGCCCTGAAAGTGCAAAATATCTTTCTAATACCTAATCTAAATCTACCCTCATCCATCTTAAAACTGTTTCCCTTGTCACTCCATGCTCCTGTAAAAAGTCCCATCTTTCTCATGGGCCTCCTTCAAGTAGTGGAAGGCTGATAGAAGGTCTTCTCAGAGCCTTCTCTTCTCTGTATCTAACTTTGATCTCTTCTGCTGCAGCTTAAGTCTGTTTTTTCTTACTTTATCCACCCTTGATGAGGAGAATGTCTTGGCAGCAGTCTTCATGTAGGCAGTAGTCTATAATGAAGACTGTTATCACGTCTCCCCAGTATTTGTTCCTGATAGGTTACAGCAGACAAAAGGATGTATGAAAAAAGGGAGAGTAGTAAAAACAGAAAGAAAGATTAAGATGAACATCTCTCAGCCATCATAATCTTAAAGATCACATTCAGATTCTTTGATGGTGTAGGCCAATATAATTTACACACTTCAGTGGCTTTTTATACCAAAAAAGAATCTGGCCCCAGATTTTTTTCTATAAATATGAAATTTAATCTAAGGGTTTTTTTTTTCCTCTGCTATTTAGAGCACACAAATTAATTCCTGTAGTTTGTTTTTCCTTCTGCCACAAAAGATGGATTAGAAAAAAAAGACTTATGGAGGGAGGGGAAAAAAAAAAGAAGTTATTAAGCCTGTCTTTTTTATTTTTCTGGGTTTTGTACAGAAAATTACCCAAAAGTAGTACTTGGTGTAATTAGGGAAGAGCATGTCTGTGCTGCCTGGATTAGACTGATTCCATGATGCTTTTATCAGTAGCTTCAATTTTGTCATTGACACCATTGTAAGCTAAATCAGTGAGGAAAATATTAGAGAGAGCAAGAGTGAGAGAGAGACAGCTAGAAGCAATCCAGCTAATGGAAAGTGTACTGAGTAAAATGTTCTGCTTTTGAAGTATGCTGACATCTCATTTTTTTCCTCCCTTTAATCCAAACTTGTTTATCTGCTGAAGTAAACAGGAGCTCAGAAACAGGTTTTGCCTTTCTCTTAACCTCCTCTCACCCAGCCAACTAAGCAATAATTTTAGCAGAGATTTGTGAAAGAATTCCTGTGCTATTCCCTCCACCCTTATCTAGTCTTTTTCTTTTCTCTCTCCATATGTAGGTGTTTTCTTCCTTTCTTCTTCCCTCTTCGATATGTGCCTTGCAACTCACCATAGCTTAGTCCAACAGTGAAGGTGTTAATTAGGTTGCAAGCACCTGGCTATGCAGTAGTTCATGTTTCTGTTGTGATCCTACTGGGCAGCACAAATAAAATTACTATTAGAATTATTAATAAAGTGCAATTTATAAGGGGTCTTATAAGGGGTCTGCTGCTATTGCGGTGAAAAGAGAAGTATAAAAGATGTAAGGAAGCCTTGGCAGATTTTTCATACCTTCCTAATATTTTCAGCACTTGGAAATTCTTGGAACTTTATAATTACTTAAGAAATCCACTAGAAATACCATGGCTTCTTAGATTCCATTATTGTTGTTTGAACTTTCCTCATCTTCTTCTGACTTTACTCTGTTGGCTTAAATGTATCCTTTAGGGTTCATTCTATCATAACTTCCCATTTCCTAGTTTAAGCTCTGGAGATATTTACATCCTACTTTACTGCTGAACAAATTGTGCAGAAGGGAAGTAACTCTCTCCCAAGGTGGGAATATTGATGCTACATCTATATGAAATGACATGGGAACACCAGGAAGTGGGATGCTAATCAACCTTGGCTGGAAAGTCTGGGAAGGGATTATTGCTTCTGTGTTAGTTTAATTCCTGGGGAAGTAAAAATTTCACCCTTAAGCAGGTAAGAGAAGGGTCATGAAGGGCCATGCAGAGACAGCCTCTTCCCATGCTGTTCACTTAATGCATCTACCTTCAGTCTCAAAACAACAAAGAGTCAGCTCTGAGCACTTTGATGTTGCAGAATATCAATTCCCTTTTTGTATTTGGGAAAAAAATACCAGAAATGGTATCTTACTTCACTAATTCTAGATAAAGTATGTATTAAAGTATATAAAAGAGTTAACCAATACTGCATCTGCTCCAGGATTAAAGGCAGAGGCAAGTCTTTGAATTAGTTACTATTTATAGATCACATTTTAGAGTCAGACTGTTGCAGTGAATTTATATTTCTGTTCCTTTAGTCCTACACAGAGAGTTTCCATTTATGCTTTAGTTTCACTGAGTCTGGGGAAAAAAGTCTAAGGAGTTCAGATTTTGCCCTCTGTTTTCAAGTGGAGTATAGCATTAAATCCTTCAAACTACCTGGGAAGAAAGGTTGGAGTTGGGCTTCCTATGTTCTTTTCAATTTAATTACTCAAGTCTGAGCTTCTCTTCTGCCAGCATTAATAGTATTTCTAATCAAACAGATATGTCCAAACCTTGTAATGGGAGGTCGAAGGAACTTGGTTTCTGTCAGCTCTTGTGGATGGTTGGACAATCAGTGGTCTTTGGCCTTTAAGCAGAACATTCCTAGGTGGGAACACTGGATTTTTTCATTAGAAGCTGCTGAATTAGCACATGATGAGTAATTAACTGATGGGAAATGCAGGACAAGGGCAAATAAGAACTACTTTTATCTTGCACTGGAGTTTTGTTTTGTCAGAGATGTCCTGGGCATGTATTTTGCCGATTGTTGTGTATTTATTTAATATCAACAAACTTTTTGAGACCTGATAAACAAGGACACATTTCTAGTTGTTGTAAAAACACTTAAGCCCTTTGGAACAAAATGTTTCCTTAAAACTTGGTGAAACAAATTGCAAAGTCCTCAGTACTGTTCTCTGTTCACTCTGAAGGGACTTAATTGTTACGTAGGATAATTAGCATAAACATAAGGATAAGACAAGGAATGTTGTATGATAGCATGATACCACAAGTTGCTACAGACGGAACACTCCAGATGTGGTGAGCTATGAGAAAGAGGCCTTTTCTGGGTACTGTGGGAACTGAAATCAAAGGCTCTAGAATTAATGCTGGGCCCCTGGCACTGGCTAGAGTCTAAGTTAGTATGGCTACTTTATTTTATTGTATTATATTTTATTTATTTTATTTATTCTTTTATTTCACTAGCTTCCCAAACATTTAGAGAGCATTGTGTTCTTGCAGCTGGAGAGCTACAGTTTATTTCTGACCTTGTCTATCCCACGCCTTAACTAATTGTTTGCCTTTGCTGATCTTCCAGAACTTGACTCAATGGATAGATGAGTTTGTTCTGAATGCTAGGAGAGAGTTCTTGCTGCACTCAAGATATTAGCTCAGTTTCTTGCTTTCCTTCCTTGAGGTAAGCATATATGAGGAAGGGAGAGACACATTTGGGATTAAAAAGTTCATTCACTTCCGTGCTGTCAAAACCAGAGGTCAAGCAATAGGTTAGACAGAGTAGAGGCCACTCACAGGAGGCTGAGATGCATTAGGAATGTTGAAATCCAGGTCAGCTGTTTCTTCTGTAGACAAAAATAGCTTCAGAGTGCTTGAAATACAGATATTTATACGTCACAAAATAGCTGTGCTGGGGAGAACAACCTGTCCTTTCCTCTTCACTTCTACTCATAATAGAAAAAATGCATTAAGAGTTAATCTTCATAAAATAGGTGGCTGTGCTGTATATGCATGGAAACGTCAGTGCCAGATAACTTGCCTCTGGACAATTGTTTTCTTCCCTTTGGTGTCTGTAGTTTGTCTCTTAGAGCCAGTCTACCCCAGGACTCAGCTGGTGTGAGTGCTACAGCTTGGCTGCTGAAAGTCAGGCAATGGCTGCTTCTCACAAGTTTAGCCTGGTTCCTTCATTATGATTAGAACTGGTGCTAGTTCTCATCAACTCTAATTAAACTTAAGTTTTTCTCATGTATGTAAACTAAGTCCTTGGAAGACCTCACAGTATTCCTGTAATTCTTCTTACAGGCAGTTGTTCCCAGCAGCTATTGGGATATTTTCTGCCCATGTCCTTACAACAGTAACCTATCAACAATTTATGGTAGCAAAAAGGGTGACAAAGAGGAAAAAAACCCAGAGCGTTTGTTAAATAATATAGCAAGAAATGCCGAGAAGCTATCTAGTGCTATTTAGTTACTTCTTCATCACTTGATTATTTTACTGTTTCATTTCTATTTACATACCCCGTTGATTCTTTTGCATCTGGGTTTTGCACAATTCTTTCAATAACCTACGGTTCAGTGACTATAATTACAGGATTGTTAAAGTTCACATTTCACTATTCATCTTGTTATCTCTCTTAATGGAAGGTTGAAATAAATGCACATAATTACATGGTTGGTTCTAAATTATTTTTGTATTGCTGTCACTAGGACACACTTGAAAAGCAAAACTTATTTTCAGTGTGTTTGTTATGGGGGTCTCTGGCAATAATAGAATACCTGCAGCTGAACCCATCTGCTATGATGTTGTGGTGTTTCCATCTCCCTGCCATTGAAAGCCATGAGTTTCATACTATTTCAGTATAGGACTTAGTAGCCTACACAGTTGAAATGCCTGCCTAGTGAATTCTAAACAAGGGGTTTGGACCTGATGTGTGAAGGTATTTTTTATCTGCAAATGACAGCTCTGTGTAAATGCCAGACATGAAACAGCTGTCGGGTATGTTTTACTTTTTTTACATGTTGTGTCCTGAGGTCACAAGGTTGTGTATTAAAAGAAATTGAACAAAGAGGAGTCTTAACTTCAATTCTATGCAAATGCTGTCATTCTCTGTCTAAGATCCCATACCTTACTGTGCAGAGCTATACTCGACTCAGATCCAGGGTGTTTTCCTGTTCTGATGAACTTGGGTCTGTAGTAATTTTGTTTTAAGTGGGAGAGCAGAAGAGGGTTAAAATAATATTTTACCAGTTCCATTTAATTTCCCAGTTGCTTCATAAAAAATTACTTGCATTTTTTTGTGAAAATTATCTTGAAAGCTTGCTCTGACTCCCAGCATCAGTCTGTTGACCCTTTAGAAAGATGTAAAAAAGCTATTGGATTCAAGCCTGTGGTGAGATATCGAGAATGATGCAATCTGTGGTCAGTATAAAAGGAACAGTCTGTCTGAAGTTGAGGTCTCTATGAGAAGAATGGCTAGTGTGAGTATGTATCTATCTTTTAATTGGAAACTGGATGAGTTTAGCATAGTTTGTCTTCTGACAAGTGTACAGGTTGCCGTAAATATATGATAATTATTTCCTGCCCTAGCTATAGTTTTTCTAATCCCTAAAGTAGGGGTGGAAGAATTTGTGACTCATGGGTTAACTTCCACAAACAGTCCCTCTCTAGGGTGATAATCTGAGAGCCTCCCTGTAACAGTGATAATTCACTTGCATTTGGGCATTCCAAGAGGATCATGTTTTAAATGAATACTGAGCAGGAAAAGGTATCCCAGACTTGTTTTAAAGTTACTGAAGATGTGTTTGATTATCACATTTGTGCAAGGGAGAACTGCAGATGTCTGTCAAGAAGCAACATGCTTTGACTACAGGAACAAAACTTGAGCTTTTTTAACACAACTTAGTATTCAGGTTTTTTATCTACTTGTGAACATTTATGAGCCACTAAGTGTGTAGAGACTAATAGATAGTATTCAGTGAAGAACTAAGGATATTTATAGATAATTTGTAAGCAGAAAAAGCCCTGAGCAAAGTCAATAAGAAAACAAACAGTATCCCTTGATGAATCATAGCAGTAATGCATGGTGAATGCTGCAGAAATCAGTTTGAAGGCAAACCACAGAATAATCTGGACCAAGCACCTGCTCAACACCTGCAAGTAATATATTGGTGAACTGACAAACTCTTGGCAAAACTTGGAGTTTTTCATTATTAGCCGTTCTTCAGAAAAATAAATCAAGAAAGTTGATGACCTTTGCACTACATGGTCAAAAAGGACAAGGTCAATGGGTAGCTTAGTCCTTAAAACAAGGACTACATTGAAGTGACACCTTGTCTTGACTGTAAAAGACTGTGGAAACTTCTTAGCAGTGAGAGATGTCTCATAGCCCCAGCAGAATCATAGAACCATTAAAGTTGGAAAAGACTTCTAAGATCATCAAGTCCAACATTAGCATGCAAAATAAACCATGTCATGAAGCACCACATCCACATGTTTTTTGAACACTTCCAGGGATGGTGGCTTCACCAGTTCCCTGGCCAGCCTGTTCTAATGCCTGACCACTGTTTCAGTAAAGCCTTTTTTTCTAATATCCTACCTGAACACCCCCTGGTGCAACTTGAGGTCATTTCATCTCACCCTATTGCCAGTTACATGGGAGAAGAGACCAGCCCCTAGCTCACCACAACCTCCTTTCAGGTAGTTGTAGAGAGAAATAAAAATCTCCCTTCAGCGTCTGCTTTTTCAATCGATACAATCCATATTCCCTTAAAAGACTTGTGCTCCATACCCTTCACCATCTTGGTTGGTTGTAGACTATAGCTGGATGACAGGCACTTGGTGCAGCACTCAACATGTAATTACATCTGCTATATGTCACTTCCTTTATTGAAACCATTCCTATAAATTGTTTTTCAAACCTCTAGCTCTATTTTATCTGTCCATATTCTTTCAGGTTGCTGTCAGTTGCCTTACAAGCTGCTGTGACACTATGTGGAAAAGCTGAACTGGTACAAACTTACAGATGAAATTCCTCCATCTCCTGCACATTAAATACAACGTAGCCTGCTACTTCTGTGTTTGATGGACTGAGGAAGGGTGTGAGGACAAATGTAGGAGGAATGATAGAGCAGGAATCTTGCTGCCTCCAGAGATGGTTGCCCTGGGTGGCCTTTGTTTATCACCCCTTGCCAAGATAGAAGCCAAAGCCCAGATCATGTCAAATCCTCATTTGGCATGGAGCTGGGGGCCCTTGTTGGCTGACAGCCATACACATGCTTTACCTCCCTCATAAATAATATTTCTTCTTTTATTTAGAATACACGAGAGATGGGCTCATGTGTGAGATGAGTTTTGTCATACTGAATCTTGAGGTAATCTAAATTGGTATAAACTGTCCTTTGTAGTGTCCAGGGTACCATTACAAACTATCTCCTGCATCCCATAGGCTTGCAGTGTGCCTGACTCGGGACTGCTGAGTTTGTCTTGCTTTGGAATGAGTTTCTGCTGTGAAGTGACCTAATTTCCACTCTCAACAGTATACTTATTTGAAAGTGGAAAGGAAGCATGTGAAGGAATCCCCCTCACCAAGGTAAATATAGGTGGTAACATGCAATATCCAATTGCTCTTCTCCTAGGGTAAGGCCTTGTTTGGAGGCTGAAACGAAATGCCAGGGCAGCTTCCAACTTCTCCCAGGAGCTGCTCTCTGGTCATTTGAGGTCCAAGTCCTGTGGCCTGTTATGTTGAACAGTGAAGGCTGCTCCAGGATTTTAATAATCCTGTTTTATTACTCCTTATTTTTTGATGTTGTGGCTTCTGCTACAATAGAAGAAGCTTTTTTCTGGTAGTTATGTACTTAAGAATCAATAAAACTAACACATGCAGCTAGTTACTACCTTTCTTCCTTACCATGGATTCTTTCTTCTTTCCTCCTCAGTGGCAATAACTGTTTCATGAAAAGGTTTCAAGCTACCCACAAATTTAGGATGACTAACTGTGAAGACAGGCTTCCATATGATGCCTCAATGGTAGACTTCTCTGCCTTGTGGCATGCTCCCCTGCATCTGTTTTTCTTTTGCAGATGAATGACTCCCAAAAGTGAGGAGAAAATGTGCAAAGCAAACATATTTCATGTCTGTCCCTAGATCCCTTTTATTTATCTTCTGTCCTTCCAAAAGATATCAAGGAGTGCTTGTTATTTCTGGGCATCTTGGGGAGAGTACTTTCAGGTTTCAGCTATCAGACACACATGGCACATTATGCAAGCCTGCTGTCCCTTTGTCCCACCTCAGCAGGCCTGTCAGGTGAAAGATTAGCTTTGGGTATTTTGTGTCTGTCTCTGAGATCCCCCTAGTGTTTTCAGTGCTCTAAAAATACTCTGCAGGTATGCCCACACTATTTAAAGTGAGATTTAGATTTTTCTTGGATGCACCTCGCCTGTTAAACTTTGCTGTTGCCATCACCACCATTCTGGTCATGTGGAGCTCCCTAGATTTTATTCTAGCCTTTGAAAATCAGACATCAGGTCATAAAACTAGGCAGCTAGATTTGACATAACGTAGATGATTCCCAGGTTTTTTAAAAGGAGAGAAATAGATAGTAGATGCTTGAAAGAAGGCAATAGCTGCTTGTCCTCTGAGTAACAGTATTGGACTTGTTCATAGCCAGATGCTTGGATGATGTCACACCATAGCTAAAGTTCCGACAATACCTATCAGAGCCAGATGGTGGTTGGTGTGAGAGTCCATCGGCTTCAGAACTGATGACATAACTAAGATACCTCACTGTTTACTGAGCAGGGGGAGTTGGTTGATCTGGGGAAGGTAAAGCTGGACAGAAGCTCCACATATTGAGGAGATCAACTGTTAGACTGAGGGTGAGCAAATGCAATTAACTCTTAGTGTCATTTGCATTTGGTGTACAGATTCCAGGATTTTTTTTGTGCATTGAATGTATCACTCTTTACTAGCAGGATGAATCCTCCTGAGATGTCAGACTTGGTATGTGTTTGATAACGTTAATGTATAGCAGCAGCCCAGGTGTATGTCACAGTACCAGCCTGTGCACTGGATGACTTTTGCTCAGATTTGAAAGGCTTCTCCCGTAGTGCTTGAATAAAACTCAGTGTTTCAATATGCTCAACTATTAAGTTACAGCCCTGTGGTTTTCAGTATCATATTTAAGGATGTCACAGCAGTTGGCTTTTGCATTAATTGTTTGCTTTTCCAAATCAATGGAGTTTAGTAATGATGTGCTGAAGACATTTATTTGGAAGCTGTCACAAGATAGGTAATTTATTGATGCCTTTGAGCTTTCTCTGACATTTTACTTCTTCCCCTAACCCCTATACTGTTCCAAATTACCAGGTGTACCTCACCATGATGCATCCTTCTGCACATACATGGCTCCATGTGCTTGGTTCTGCTGAAAACTTCATTTGTTACTCTCAGCCTCCCTTATGATTTTGGTGTGGTCTTGCTCATTGGGTCTAAAAATTGAAGTATTCCTTGGCAGTCCAGCCATGGGTTTCTTAGGAAAATAGTAGAAGTTTTCTTCAATCCTGACCTCAAGAAACATGACTGCTAATATGTACAGGTTTGCTAGTGTGCTGCAAGCTGAGGCCATGCCCCACGCCTTTGCAGAATGTTCCCACAGCTCCTCACCCCTCTGCCCACAGTGCTCTGCTCTCATCACTGCTGCTTCTTATGTCTTGCTGCAAATGAAATGCACTAATAAAAATTGGTGCACTATTGTCCTCTGAGAGCTTTCCCAGTTATACTAACCTGCATCCCAGTTCTGTGGCATAGACTAATGTGCTCTTTAACTCCTTTGAATTTTTGTCTACACTGTTTCTTTTTAGTCTATGAACAAAAGTCAAACAAAGGAGTTCAAAGGCAGAGGTCTCTTCAGTGTTGCTCTTCTATATTTTTTACTAAGTTGGAGACCTCACACAATGTTGCAAAACAAACTGCAGACAAAGTTTTTATTTTATTTAATACCATCTGTTTTCCTGCTTCGATTTCATGATTGCACGATTCTCACTGCTGTGCCTATGGAAGGGTTATAGACATTGCCAAAGATGTATTGGCTTAATTAGGGCTTTGAAGCTCATTTCCAAAGGTACCACTATGCGGCTGTTGTTTAACATCGAGTGCTATTCTGGCATCTGTCTGATGCTGAAAGTGAAGAAGGAAAAAATGTGCAAGCCTTTAAAAGAAGGGAGGAAAAAAGGATGGAGGAAAGAGGGGAGGGGGCAAGGCAGAACAGATTCAGAGCGGCCACTTCAGCATTGCCTCTTTCAATGTACTTCCAGCATGATGTCTTGAATTTCTTCTATCACACATTGCTGACAAAAATTGCCTCAAAAGAAATAATCTTTGGCATTTAAACTGCAATTTCCTACATGCAATTTCATCCTTTTCTCCTACTTGAGACTTACTTAAGATATTATTTTGGTTTTTCGCACTTCAGATCTTTGCATACAGCTACATCCACAGTGTGTTGGTATGTGCTTTAATTTCCTGTTACAAACCTGTTTGTCCTGTTTATTTTGGGATAAACCCTATGCTTTATCCACTGTTCAGGAAAGTCCTTTAGAAACATAGCTAGCTTATCACTCGGTGTAGCCCTGTCTGGTTGTGTTGCAATGAGTTTCTGCTAATGGAGAAGAAGCAGGCAAGCAGCCTTCTGCAGCCACCATGAGACAGCAGGAGCAAGCCATGCACCATAGAGCACAGGGCCAGCCTGGTGCTGTGCCCAACCTGATGCTTCCTGGTCTAGAAAAAATAATGCAGAATATGGGAGGTGTTCTCAACTCCAGGATAATAAGGATTTCATTAGTAATAGTAGTTCCTTGCACAGATCAGTTCCTGAGTTAGCAGCTGCATAACTTGTGGAACTACCTTATACTAGCTTATTATTACATTTGTGTATGTGGGGTGGGGAGGGGAACCATTAATTCTGTGCCTTGGCATGCCATGTCACACAGCTTGGTGCAAGATCATTGCAGATTGTGCATCTGAAGTATTCCCCTGGTGCAAGGCACTGACACAAATACGTCAATCACTGGCAGCACAGTATCTGTCTAAGTTTCAGTCAGTCCTTGGCTCTGAAAGCCTGCAAACTCATCAGGGAGCTTAAATGGAGATTTCAAATGGCTGGAGCCTGGCCTTTGTGGATACTGAGCCACCAAATGTAACCATGCCCAATTTGATGCAATCAATGCTCTGAAGCTCAAGAGGCGAGGGCTAAAGGGTTGAAGTGGACTGTGAAGGAAAAAGTATAGGTGGGTAGTGGTGATGGATGGAATAAGGAAGAGAAGAGGTTTTTAAAAAAAAAACCTAAAAAAATGTAGAGGAAATATGGTGGTGAAGTATCCCAAGATTGTGTTCTGGACTGGAAAGCTGGGCACAAGATGCCAGGGAAGATGACCTGTGTGAATATTTGGATCAGAATGGAATATGAGGAAAGGGAGGATTAAATAAATATATAAGGAAATGTCAAATAATACTGGAAAAGACTAGGATCTGAGGTTTTGCTTTGGGGGACTGGTACTCAGGATTTTTTCTATTATTCTCTGACAGGGACAGAAGGGGTTGTTTCCAACTAGAAGGGAGGTGCTGCCAGAAGTGGGTAGATGTGTAAGTCAGCAAGAAGAGCTCTCTCTGCCTTCTGAGGCTGAAATACTTGAAGTATTTTAGTAGGAAAACTGGCCTGGAACAGACAAAGCATGTCGCACTTCAAGCAGTAGGTATGTTGACCGCAGGAGAAAAGGTTGGTTTGGCTTAGCTCTGCTCTGGCAGCTCCCACTTCTTATTTTTTATTTAATGTTTGTAAATGTGGAGTGCCCAATACGTCCTAAGTATTGTTATCAATACTAAAAGTGACCATAAAACCTACTATAGAGAATGTGTACACATATTTATCTGCATAAGCAAAGCAGTTCCTGATGTCCATCGACTTATGTCACTGAACAGAAAATGCAGTAGTTATGCTGAAGGAGATGTGGTCTAATGGAGTTTTAAAATTGAGTGATATTTATCTTGGAGACAGCTGTAGCTCATCAGGGGAGAAATGGTTTATTGAGTCAGTACATGTGCGAGAACATTGAAATCAATTGTTATTTACCTGGTAATGAATAACTGTGATGAACTAGTGGAATCTGTTTTATCTGCAAAGTTTTATCACCAGCTTTAAAAAGAAAAAAAAAAATTAAGAATATTGGTCTGCCAGAGACTTTAACATTTGTTTTGCAGTGCTGTGATTCTGACCTCAGGTGCCTGGCATGTCTCTGCTCTGTTGAGTCTATTTTGAATTTCAGCATATGGTCCCAGCAGCGCATCACCGACGTGCGGCCCACTGGCCCCAAGTGCAGTTACCTATGGGGAAACTGCTTCTCCCCACACTTGTGCCAGGAGACCAAGAGCCTTTCATGGCAGTACAGCAGAACAGAGCTTACAAGCTCCTTACCTGATTTTTATACAGTCAGAGAGCATAAGCTATTTTATCAACCAAAATAGATTTCTAGCTAACTGGTATCTTACCTGTATCCCTATATATGTTAGAAATACAGTATCAGGAGGAATTTTTTTTCCTAAACCCAGACTGGGTAATGCTGCAGCAGGAAAACTGATACTTACATTAATTTTCTTTCAGCCAGTAAGTTGCTTCTTCTATTGGAAATGTATGTTTTCTCAGGGGTTCAACTCTTAGAAGAAGTTTATACTGAAGTACTCCTCCAGGTTAATGACATAGTTATCTATAGATAAGTGCAATATTTCCTTATTTTTTTTCCTTAAATATCCTGCATATCTGTGTTGAGGATAAGCTTGTTTCCAAAACACACAATATTTCAGTATCTGATACTTTCCTGCACAGAAAAATGAACTGTCATCAGTAACATCTAGCTTCAATTTTATTTTTTGCCAGTTTAAAAATTATTGTCTCAAATGGTTGATAGCAGATATTGAACAAATCAAAAAGGTGTCAGACACCTGTTAATTATCCTTACTACACAGGTAATTTTTTTCTGAGAAGGCCACTACTTCCCTTGTTCTTATTTCACTCGTTCACAGCTGCATTTGAATGTGCACAGAGAGATTTCCTATCTCTGAGCAATGTCTGGCCTCTTACAGAAAGGCTCAGCAAAAGTGCAAAGTGCAGGAAAGGTGTTTGCACAGTGACTTTTTTTTTTTTGTCTCTGAAAATCTGGACTGAAATTTGCATGGCTGGGTCTGCAAGGGCAATTGTATAATTTCTTTTTTTTTCCTTTTGATTTTTATGCAGTGTAGTGTTTCATGATACAATTCGTTCAAACAATGGTTTCAGTGGTTTGTTTGTTGGAGTTCTTTTGGGGTGGTTTCTTTTTGTTTGTTGGTTTGGTTTTTTTGCAAGCCTGGACAGAATAACTTTGCAAATGTAAATTGGACCTCAGATAGATGGTATTACTACTCAGATTAGTATGTTATCTTTTCCAAACACTGTCTTGGACTGAGAGGTATTTCTGAGATAAGAAGTAGATGGAAATCCCTTGCAACAACTGCTCAGTGCTCAGGGAAACTTTTCATCTGGAGTGTTGTCAGGAGCATTAGAGCAATTTTCACATAATCATACACTTGAGTGTCTACAGTTTGTATGTGGTAGAGGGCTGGCAAGATGTGGTACTGTTGGATAGAGTCAGTTTGGCATTGGTGGACTGTCCTGGGCAAAGTCATGGGCATGATACAAGTTGTCAGGATACTGAGCAAGTAGGTGCATGAGTTTTGGTTGTGTGTTTGATTTTCATGTGGGTTTGTTTCCTTTGGTGTAAAACAGCATGAGTAATGCATGCCTATCGTGGACTGTAACTTTATTTCCAGAATACCTGGAAATTATAAAATTGCTTTACTCTCAGTGCAATGAGGGAGTTTTTCTTAAGGAATCATTAAGGTACAGCCACATCTAGGAATGAAGGGCATTTTTGTGAGGTGTACATTAACAGTTTATTAAACTGAAATGTTTTAATAAGAAAGCAACATCATTGTGTCCTCTTTGAGTTCAAAATAAGCCAAAGTCTGCTGTTGTGCTGATGAAGGCATGAAAGCAACAAGGTGTTGTTCCATGACAATGTAAGCCATCCTTAAGTGAAGACTGCTGCTACAAGCTTCTGGCTTTATGCTGGTACTACCATTGGAATTTGGGTGAAAAGGTGACATATTGTCTGTTTGACCTAAACAGATCCCCCCCAAAAGCAGCCCTTCTATTAAGACCTGGATCAACACTCTGAAGTGGTCAGTTTGCCTTGTCATTGTCCCTTATGGGCCAAGATAGCACATGGGATGTATATGCATAAAACCAAGATTTATTGTAAATATTAAAGAATCTTAAAAATAAGAATAAAAAAGGCCTAAATTGTATTACTTGACTGTTAAAATGTTAGGATATTAGGGTTAGACCCCACGCAAATTTGGTCTGAGGAGGTGGAGATTGCACAATGAGTGGGACAGCAGCCAAAATGTAAGATGTCTCATGCTTCTGAGAACATCAGCCTCACATGGCATTACTGGGATTTGGCTTTACAAAAGGAGACAACTGGTGGAAATGAGGAGCAACTTATATTTTTAGATGCAAAGGCACTGAGGTTATCTGCTCTGAGCCATAAAGAACACAGTACTGTGAACACTGTTCCCAGCCTGTGGACTGTCTTGGCTGGCCTGTGCTTATAGAGCCTGGGGAGTGACATATGACTCGGTCACTCACACTCATGGGCAACAAAGCCAATGTCATAGCAATGTAATGTCACTGTGGGAACATATGTCACTGATTCATGAGGTGTTTGGGGATATCTTTAGGGGCGCTGAATTAGAATAAAGATGTTCTTGTGCCAGGAAGTCCAAAGTCCAGTTCTAAAACAAGTAATAGACTAGGGAGTAAAAAGGTCAAATTAAACTAGGCTTCAATTCAGACAAAGCTTTGATCATTATTTTCATGAAGGTGCTAGCATTCCTGCCATAATTTTCACAAATAGGTTACACTTAGAAGTCTGTATACAGTGTATTATGTGAGGCACTTAATATGATTGAATCCCTGGAAGGAAATCAGGAATATTTAATCACTAAATATTATAGCAAATATTGCATCATATAGCTGCCAAATTTCTCTTGTACAAGAAAGGGGATCCTGACTCATGTGAGAAAGAAATTGTTCTTAACATGAGCAAAAATTCCAGAAATCTATTTCAAGGCTGTAGCGATTGTAGTTCTGAAAAATACCCTTACTTCTGGGTAAGTTTTCTTAATGGAAATGAATTCTGGGTTTTCTGCTATTTGGTCCCCTCTTTCAGAGCTATATAATCTTTTACTAGTCTTAAAATCCGTCTTCTCACTGTGTATAAAAAGCAGATTCCAATAGGTAAAGGTACAAGCCATATAACTCTAGGAATTTAGATGAATTAAAAATACTGGTTATTAAATTAAGAGGTCCAGAACACCTGATTTGTCTTGATAATGTGGTCTATTAAACATAAACCATCAACAGCAAGAGGATTTAGTAAAAAAAAAACCCCAAAACTCCCAAGTGAGGCTTCCCTAGGGAAAATTTGTTTCTTGTTGATCCAAATTCTTCGCTGTGCTTTTTACTTTCTGCTTTTCTGTGAAGATTTCTGTTAAGAGACTGAACACTGGAACCAGAAGGTTAGCAGGTATTTCAAAGCCTAGATTGCTTGAATCTTTGGAGATTTTTAAAATTTAAACTAGAGTAGAACTGTAAAGATTCTAGAGATGCTGCTAAACTATGAAGGATTTACAGCCTTTTCTATGGCTAATAATCCTATGGCTAATAATAGCAAAGTAACGAAATATTTAATTAACTGCATCAGCAATATCATACTGTATTACCATAATATGTTAGCTCTTCAGTAAAAAGGACTTTATACATAAGTATCTGTGGTCTCCACTGGAGCTTTGGTTTACCTTATTCTGAAGAGTAGAGGACTGACCAGCTTTCCTTGGATAAGAAATTTTGCTTTTTAACCATGCCATACGCTTGATCAAGTACTGTGGTGCCTGAGTATCACCACTGAAGGCAGCTGGAAACTTGCCATGTTGCAGCTGTCTGTTAGGTCTGTTGAAATAACAAGTTTATGAGAGAATCTTCTGTGAGAATCTTCTTCACCCAGCCTAACTGAAGAACCTGACTTAGGCCAGAAGGTAGAGTACTTTCATGTGTAAGATCCTGTCTGTTCTTAAACTGTAAACCTAAGCAGTTTTCCTTATGTTAGGTGCTTAAGGTTAGGTGGTGCATAGATCCCCATAGCATCTCTTATTGTGAGCAGTTACACACCCTTGGTTTGTAGAAAAATGTACCCATAAAAACACCAGTGGGGTGGAAAATCAATATATCATGCAGAAGGGTATCTGAGAAATGCTGTTTCCCTGCTGCCTGCAAATATTTGGATGCTCACAATTGCTGCCTTCATAAGAGAGGTTACTGTTTCATGTGCAGCCTTTCTGTCTAGCATCCCTTAGCTCAAGAGAACAATCAGCTATTCTTGTTTGCTTCCTTGAAATAGCATGGACAGATTGATACTTGTTCCTAAATTATACATGTTTTACAATTCAAAATGAGACTGAAGAAAAAGTAAACAAGGAAAATAGAAAAATAAAATACGAATAACAAAAAAGCTCAAAAAACCCCCAACCAACCAAACGTGAGTGTGTTTGTCTTTTCAGTGACTGAAATTTAATTAAGAATTGGTAGGGTGAGGTGTGTGATCTGAGGGATCAGGAATAGTTGAAGTATGACCTTGTAATGGTTTCTGGATTCTCACAGCTTTATTTACAAAGCATTGTAGAATATGAGTAAAAAGAAGTAAAGAAGTATCTAAAAAGCAGAAGAGAGGGAAAAAGGAACAGTAAGCAAGATAAAATAGGGGAAAAGAAGACAATGAGGAAATAGGCAACAGGACAAAGGCTGGGAGTTAAGAAGAGTTAATGTTATGTACTGGTGAGTGGTAAAATGTGTGTGTGGAGGCTGAACATGGGTGCAGAGGAGACTTAGAAAAAAGAAAGAAAATTGAAACTGAAGTGTTGGAGTGGGAGGAGAGGTTATTTAATTTGTTTCTGACTTGTTTTGGCAGTAAACCAGCCAAGCTTGTATTTTTCTAGGCAGTCCTGTACAAGAGGATTGGAGAGGGCTGGTTCCCTGGGTTCAGTCCCAGGCACGGGCAGCATGGCAAGGCTGGGCAAATCAGACCTGTCCTAGGTAGACACTGAATGGAGCTCCTGCTCTGGGAGGCCATGAGTATCGAAGCAGTTTCCCCAGGGGGCCGTAGGATAATCCTGTGAAGGGGAGGACAGCAGGAAGTTGTCATGGAAACGAAGGGCCTGAAAGATTGACTCTGAGCAGGAACAGGCCAGCTAAGCAGCCTAAGTAGGATTTATAGCACATTATAGTGTGAAAAACAGGAGAAAATTACTGTAAAGGCAGGAATTATAGCACAACAGAACATATCAGCTCTGAGATCTGTCTTGCTAATTAAAACAGCATAGTCTGTGGTGGAGCGCGCGATAAGCCTGTTAGTCTAAATGGGAAGATGTTATCGATACTTCATTATAAAGTTTATTGTCTTTAAGGTAATTGTGGAGGAGGGGTAGGGAAGTGTGGAACCTGAATAACCAATCCCATTCTCTCTCTGCTCACTGTACTTAATAAATATCCATTCACTGCTAAATCTGAAATCTCTGGAATGTTTTTTCCTTCTTGAAATTTCCCAGCTGCAAGTCAATTTGCATGTGTTTGTGGGGTAAATGTGGAGCCTAAGGGGGAAAAATGTGACTGCGTATAGAGGGGCTGGCAAAGCAAATTTTAGTAACTCTCTCTTACTTAAGTAACTGAGTGTGTCACCTTAGGTTTGGGTTTTTAGGTTTTTGTTTTTCTGTGGTGGGTTTTGTTTTTTTTTAATGGTGGTGTGGATGTAGGGAAGCAGATATTCTTGAAATAGCCTTATTTTTGCTTGGTTCTAGTAGCTCTTAACTGAGGATCTCAAATCACGTAACATTCCTGTGAAACTTGTAAGGACTAGTTCAAGGTCATGTAAATCAATAATGAGGCAAACTAGCCACAACTTTGTTCTGACCATGAAGTAATGTCTGTCTAGTCATTAGAAGAATTTTCCTTATTTCTTAATATTTTCACATCCTTTCTTCAGCCTTTTCCCTACAGTAATCAAGCAACAACTACTTGAGTTTTGACTGCATTAGTCCTAATTGTCCTGACAATTCCTGTGTAATAACACGCATATAAAAGGTTTGAGTGAACAGTGTTTAAAAAAATTTAGCAGCTGGTGCAGTCTAATCCATGTAATACATCATAATATGCTGAGCAGGAGATGAAAAGCCTACAACGCTTCTATTCAATGAAGTAATTAATATTCTTGTTTGAATATCAGAAGACTATTTAAGGAAGAAATGAAAAAGAAAAAACCTGAAGCTCAGTTGTTGACACATTGACTGGTGTGTTGGAAGTGCTTTCATATAACAGAAGCTGAGGCAGTGTGTCTTATGATGCTGGCTTTTAAGCATTTTAGCACATTACAGTATTGCAGCAGTGTTTAAAAATAGCCTCAAAAAATTGTACTTTATCAGCTTTGAATCCTTAACTGCAACGAGTCTCTCATTTCTTGCTTCTTACAGTTTTCTTTATGTCTTTGTGTGCAGTGTTTCCCACGGATGAACACTGTGAAAGGGTTGGCATAGGCACCTTTAATGATGAAAGTGATAAAAAGCCACAAAAAAGTAGCTCATGGCAAAGAAATTGAGCAACCTGTTAAGTGCTGTTATCTTGCAGCCAAAACCTTCCTGCATACTCCCTTTCTGCTGGAAGGAGAGGTTTTGCAGGTAGAGGACCTTTCCTGGGCAGACACAAGCAATTAGTGGAAAACTGAGGACTGGTTATTCTTTAAAGGCCAGGCTGGATGAGGCCTTGAGCAACCTTGTCTAGATGAGAGGTGTTGTGGATCATGGCACAGAGGTTGGAGTAGATGATCTCTACAGTCCCTTCCAACCTAAGCCATTCTATGATTCTATGATTCTTCCTTCATCTCATCATGGCCAGACCTCAGGTGCTGATCTGACTGCTCTGCCTTTCTTCCCCATTGCTGCCTTTGTGCATTGCTCTTCAAACACTTGGTCCACTTTAAGGAGCAGCTGCAGTGGGGTCTGCATTTTGTTTCCAGAAGTGCTATGACACTTAAAGAACTGTGGTGCTAGACCTGGTTAGCTTCATATGGTGACTGCTATAGCATCTATCAATTTATTGTCTCTGATAGATGCAGTAGATGTTGAGAAATATTACAAGAATTTCAAGAGGTATGTCTAGTTGAGACCTCCAGGTTGCATAGATCATTGGCACATTACTCAGCATTTTGTGATGTTGAAACATGAAGTAGCTGCAAAACATCTCAACTTGAAGTAAAAGCTTCTAAAGAAAAAAATTAGTTCATGGATTGTAAGCAAACCTAGGTAAAGTTATAGGACATGCTTTGTTGATACCTGCTGTGTGTCCATTATCATGTGTTAAACGGCTGAATGGGATGGACAGTCATCATCAGTCATCATTGGGAAAGTATGTACATTTCTTTATACTGATTTCAAGATTTCTTTCAAAGCTTCTAGCAAGTTTTGATTTCATACTTGAGATGTGTTCCTCTTGACAGCTGCAGAAATAGAAATGTATTCACTAATGAAGCTTGAAGTGCTCATGATCATTGTTTGAACAATTTCAGGTCCTGACTACTGGGGAATGTGCTGCATAAGTCTTTGTAACCATGTGGATTTTTCTACCTGTGGTTTCTGCCAGTAAAGCTACAATAAGCTTTCTGTCCCTGTCTGCTTTCTTTAATGACATATTTTTCTTGAGTTAAAGCTCAGATGTAATCTAAAAATACTGTATGTGACAAATCTGAAATACCAGGAGCTGTTATTGTTAGGGCAGATCTTGTGTGCTGAATAAGGGTGTACTTTGTTACACTACCTTTCAATGAGTGAATGCTTATTACAGAGAATGCTACAGGTGCTGCCATAGTATCTGAGAACACTTAGTAAGTTAGGTTAGTGTATGTCAGGTTACATTTTTGTATAAGAATAATGTAGGATGGTGATGTTTTTTGTATGGGATTTAAAAATAGTTGAGTATTGTATGTTAAGTGATTTAGTATGTGATACTGTCTCCTTTAGTCTTGGGCAGTGATTAGATCTTCTTGGCAGCAATGCCAAGTTAAACACTGCCACTGCTAGCTATTGCTTTAGCCTGAAGGTTGTTGACTCTGCTGTCCAAGTTAGCGATGTGAACCAGTTTAATGAACTGATCCAGCTGAAAAACAACTAAAGAAAACAGTTTCTTGATCTGGTTCACTCCAAGGAGCTGCATCAGCACAATGGAGACAAAAGCAGGGGGCACAAATGTTAACCCTCACCTCTGAGAAAGGGGATGGAAAGCAGACGTTGTAGGTAGGTTGCACTTGGCATTAATGCCAATTGTAGTGCTATGACTGCAGCATCAGTTTCAGACCTATGCTCTCACTATTCACAGGATCTGTAGCAAGTAGTCTTATTGTTATGAGGACAGCTTGGTTGAATATGTCTTCTTATTGCAATGTTTGACAAAGTCACAGCGTATGAAGTCATTTGCCAACTAAGTATCGATTAATATACAAGCAGATAGAGAAGAGATGGAGGGATAAAAGAAGCAGCTGAAGTCGCTGTAACCTAATTTCCTTAATCTTTTTCTGTAAGACTTATTTCTGAAAAGTTTTATTATCATCCATGGGCTCCATAGGTGTTTGAAACTTTGATCCATTGCTTTTGGTGAGAGATGTCCATAGTATAGCACAGCAGAGAGCCCTCAGGGTTTGTCCTGAAGGAGATCCAGTGGGAGAAACAATGAAATTAACAGCCTGCAGCCCATGCTGCCTGCTTTGCAGTCAGGGAGCAGCTCATGAGAGCATACGCAGCACCAGCAGAGATTGTAAAAAATAACGCAGCCTCTTAGTGAGTCATCAAACCCATGGCACAGACTTTGTCCACTTAGTAACTCGTGGTTTGGTGTTTTTTTTTTTTTTTCTAGTGGGGCATTAAAGCATGCCAGAGTACTGTGAGTGCTTTTGCTGTGACTTTGTGTTTTTAGGTGGACGTTTTACAACTATAATTATTTCTAGGAGGCTTTCTGTTTGTTTAGGATTCTGGTAAAGTCATAAAGACCCCTCTTTGGGAAGGGCAGACAGCTGTAAAGAACATTTTCTTGGACTATTACAGTAACCAAGGCCAACTGTATTGGCATGTTTCTAAAACTTTTTACTTATTTGCTTCTCTCTTACATGTAGAAATACTTATCTACATAACATCTTTTTTTTTGTTTCCTGCCGATCCTACTTGTTTATCCCCTCAAGCAACCCTCCCTCCCCTTTTTCATTGCTTTATTTTTCCCTGTCTGTGTATTTTTGTTATTGAGTATCATTGTTTCTGCACTGTTCCCTTCAGAGAACAAGGCTTTCCCAGAATTGATACACTTGACTGACCCTGCTAATTACTTGCTGCAGCCAGCACAGAGTATTCATGCTGCTTCTGAGCGGTACCATTTGGAAAGGAACATTTATTTTCTGTTGATGCTTATGAGAAAGCATGGAGTTGTGTTGTCCTGGGTCTGCACCATAGCACTAAATGGGCAGAACTTCATCAGCTTTTTGTTGTACTTCTAATTTCTACTAATAAAGGCTGTCACAGGGTAACGTGTATGCTTTTTGGAGTAAAAGGGTAGGGAAAAAGGCGTTGAATTTTCATATTTAGATTTCTATGCTGAAAACCTGAAGAACACTTTCTTATTAGTATCATTGCTGTTTTGGGCACTTTTTTGACAAGAGGTATTATTAACCATGTAGATTTGGAACAGCCATTAAATGCTGGTGAAATGAAAGCCAGTGTGATGAAGGAAAATGGAACAACTGAAGTGATGTGGTTAAATTATAATTATAGTACTTTTGAAGTCTTTTAGACCATGTGATAGAGAAAAGAAAATCTATTCTTTTATTTAGAATGGTGTATGAGATGATTAGGAGAAAGCCCTGTTGAAGCCTTTTCTGACAAAACTGAGAAGTTCTGTGTAGCAAATATCCTTCTGTACTAGATCCTAGTTTGGAACAAACTTTGTCATGATGCTCTTCAAAATGTGGTGCTAAATCTGAGCATTTGCTTTGTAAGTACCACATGCAAAGTGATAACAAGTATTTAAAATGGAGCCCAGGTCTGTTCCTTCTGCTGCCCTTTCTGCTTAGTTAACTCTTTTTAGGGTGAGTTAACTCATGTTTATTATGAGTTAACTCATTTTCCTCCACCTGATTTATTCTAATATTTCCAGTATGGCCAGCTCTAGACTGTTGGGTTTAATATGGCAATGTTCCATTAAGGCAGAACTGGAATGTCTTCCCTCAGAAAAGTGGTGATGAATTTTTTATTTATGTGTATGCATATTGTCCTTCAAGTGCACTGTCATGTTTAAAACCAATCGAAATCCCAGGGAACTGCAGAAATCTTGGATCATTAAATCTTCTTTGTGTAGCTATCCGAATATATATTTGGGGAAAACCAAGTCTAGTCAATTACATTTAGGGAGAAAAATCAAAAATGTTCCATACTGTACTTTCTGTTCTATAGAGTTAAAACAGCTGTGATAATTATAGTGGTTCCTACTCTTGGTGTACAACTTGAAATTCATTAAGAAGTCTCTATACTTCTGAATCTTTTTTGGGAAAATGAGCTGCAAAAAGGTGTACATTGTTAGTAGAGACTCCTAACTAAAGCTGTAACTACTCAGAGCAGGCCTGAACTCTCATTTGTTTAAAGTGTTTTTTTCATACTCCTGCATTGTCTTGAAGTCCTTCTGCTAGGACTTCTTTCTAAAAATATTACTCCTGTATCAGAGGCATGCAATGAATATGTTTGTGGACTATTTCTGGAGGAAGAGATGTTTTCTTCTTAAAGAACACTGCTAAGAGCTGAAGCATTGACTCAGTAGCTGGTATTACATTTTTGAGCTGATGTCTCATTAACTGGGTTTTTGGAAGAAGATAAGAATGGTTCAATAAAATAATAGAATATCCATCTAATATTTTTGTGCTATCTCAGGTAATTTATACTATACCAGAAACATGCCTCTCTTTCTGTCTTCCTTTTTAGCTTAGCTAGGACTAACATATAAATCATTACTTCTCCCTGTGTACCTGTCTGAGGATGTTGTGAGGCTTTCTTTGCTGGTATTTTGGTCACTTCCAAATGATGACTTGACCAGCAGAATGTCTCAAGGAATTTGATTGTGCGATTTGTGAGGATTAGTCTCTAATCCTTAACACAATCTTATGGGATGATAGGGAAGATGAGTTTTACATAACTTTTTTTAATTTTATTTTTCAATTTTTTTATTAAGTTTAGATTTTATTCAGCTCTTCATGCTAGTATGTGTGCAAATTAAGATGTCAGTGTAGGAATGACCTGAAATCATGCTGTTTTTACAATGCAGAACGAGAGAGAGAAAAAATAGGATTACAGCCATATAAACTCTCAAAGGAATGGTCAGATTCATTGTCTTTAATGGTGAGAGGTATAAAGCATGCCCTTTCCACAACAGGTTTTCCTATTTAGGCCAGGTGTGACAAAGATGAGCTATCTGCCCCCTGACTTCATCTGAGTAAACCTTTAACCTCTAAAGTTGCAGGTATGATGAAGTGTTGCCTTTGGAAAAAATAGGCTTATAAAATTTCTATCCACATGACTAGACAGTGCCCTTCTGCTGGTGAAATGTATTCAGCAGTTGGTGAGAATCCTCTGCAGCAGAATTCAGATGTTTTGTGTAATGCTGACCTATTTCCTTCTTGGTCCCTGAGGTCCCATCAGTGCCTCCTCACAGCTTTGTTGTTGCTGAATTCATGTGTGTCCATTTTTGTTTATTTCAGAAGATGCATTCAGAGCTAAGGGCTCTAAGGGCTAAGAAAAGGAGTTGATAGCATCAAGTAAGCTTGCAAATCAGCCAAAATTCATTGCAAACCCTTATGAGACAACCCCAATGGTGTTTACTTCAAAAGCACAGTTGCTTTTTTGTTTAATGTTGCCTTTGAGATGCCCTTGAAAGCAGAAACAACACTGGGCAATGTGGGCAGTGTCCACTTTCCAGCAGTGCTGATGTATGGACTACTTTATATTCCTTATAAACTGCATTGGAAGTGGCAAACTGTAAATCTGGCACTAGTTAGCGTTGGAGAATGGAAGACAAAATAGATGCTATAGATAGTATAGGCTTGTACCTAGCAGTCCTAAATGACCTCTATAAGGGTGTTGAGACACTGACACAGGTTTCCCAGGGAAATTGTGGATATCCTCTCTCTGGAAGTGTTCAGGACCAGGTCGGATAGGGCTGTGAGCAAGCTGGTCTAGTGGAAGGTGTCCCTGAACATGATAGGGATGTCGGAACTAGGTGATATTTAAGGTCCCTTCAAACCCAAGTCATTCTATGATTCTATAGAATTCTATGATGTAGCCCATTGACCAGGTATTTTTTTACTATCTGCCAAGGTAATTTGGGAATCAACCTAAATGGAGATATATCCCACCAAGGTAATTTGGGAATCAACCTAAATGGAGATATATCCCACCAAGGTAATTTGGGAATCAACCTAAATGGAGATATATCCCACCTGGCTCATTTCCTTGACTTTATTTTGATCATGGATTTGACTACATGCTGGGTTACTGTTGGACTGCTTTGAATGAAATTTCCGTGAATGGAAATTGAGTTTGTTGGGGCTGTAGTGGAGAAATGCAGTAAATGCAAACCAAAGGCATTCAGCATACACTGGACCCACAGATCTGCAAGGTGTAGGTATTCAGCAGAATGTCATCTGTGCATGAAGTAGGCTTAATACGTGGTAAATATTGATTAGGATGCTACCAGCATGGTGGTATATACCTACTTATTAAATGCCTTGAAAGGGCCCAATACTGTTCTAATTTTTAACAACATGAAAATAGAGTGACTTTGAACTTAGTGGTAGTACTCTAAAATTATAGAAGCATTATGAAAGCTGGCAGGAATCTGCCAGAATGCTTTCCTTCCATTAGTAACATGGCCTATACATTCTGTAAGTTCCTTTGATATCTCTGATCTTTATCATAATATTGTACTTTATGTTAGCACATGAGATAACTGACGCCCTGAGTATTGACAGAATTAAATTTATATAATGTGACTTGTTGATGTAGTGTGTCTTACAGATATACAGGTGATGTGTTCCTTTCCATATATGATGCACCTTGCAATACTCTGTGTGGCGTTGTAGGGAACTATTATGCAGGGGAGATGCATCCTCACACTGACTATGTGAAGTTCAGGCTTAAGCTTCTCTTCAGGGATAAGTCTATTCAGTAAGTCTCAAGCAGCCTAATCCACTGATCTGAGCGAGACCCACTCTGAGCTATCACAGAGTTCTGTTTGACTTCTCACCTCAATCCATCACTAGTATCTGACAGCAGGTAGGAAGAAGTCTCCAAATTTCTTTTCTCATTGTGTACTTATCTCTTCTCCTTGGGAAACAGGACAATTATCTGAGAAAATAGGAAAAACATAATAAGGATCTGAGATTTCTCCAACAGTAGAATCATAATCCTAATCCTGGACATATGTGATTAACTACAGCATGATTGCATCTCAATGTTCAGTATTAATTTTTGAGATCTCATGTGTCAGCAAGATTCCTTAATAGGATTATAACATAGCTGGGAAGATCAAAGATGAGTTGCCATCTACCTGTTTGCATAGTTTGTGTTTCCTGCTTACCCAGTAATTCAGGTATCCTCCATTGGAAATTGAATTGCACTTGATAAATCACACTGTTGTCATTGTATTTGCTGGTTCTGATGAATCAGTGAGCTTGAAGTATGGCATTACTCCAGAAGATACAGTCTCTGCCTCAAAAAAACTCATGCAGCATCCCCTCCTTTTCCTCCCCCCCCCCCCCCCCCTCCCCATCACCCTACCTCCCCTCCTTGAACAGTTGTTGAAAAGATACTGGGGATATAAGGAGGGAGTTGTACAATTTTTATTGAAATATATAGGAAGGTAAACCTGGGCTTTGAATTGACAGTCTTAGCAGGACTAAAGAACTCAGGAGCTGCTATTCTGAAATCATTCTGTTAGTTTTTGTTAGTAAGATTTTTGGAAAGAAGGCAAGACACTCGTGGACAGAGCTGGAAACTGGATTGCACCTTTCCTATGGATAAGTGGAAGTTTTCCATTAGTGCAAATCCAATAGCATTAACCTTAAGGGAAAAGAGACAAGTTTAACTCTCTCCATACTGCTTTATGGAATTGAAGTTTCTTATACCCTTTGGCTGCATAACTTGTATTTAGATAGCTGTGCAACACATGGGTTCACTATTTTTTTCCCCAAGTTTTCTCACAGTAAGTGCTCTTTCTTGCTAGAGGAGGGGACAGTTCCTTTAAGCTGCAAAGAAATTCGCTCAGGTCTTGACATTTGCACTCCAATGTCAGAAAGTAAGAGGAAAAGACTGGGGTGGCACCCAATCACTGAGACCTTTGGGACTGGACTATATTTTTTGAGCAGCTGTCAATGGAGTGTGTGTGAGATTATTATTGTTTGCAGAAGCTTTATTGATTTTGGCTTTGAAGCCCAGAAATCTGTTTACAGTGGCCTATAAAAGTGAACTGCTACTTTTTTTTGCTGAAGGTTGAAACACTGTGTTTGTTTAATTGAATTGAAATGGCTTTGTGTTGTCTAAATGTCAGTGTTATTGAATTTTCAAGTGATTCTAGATTCTCCTAGTTGGGTAAAAATATATAGATAAAAAGCAGTATGTTAAAAGGGGGTGCTATCCACTTTATTAAAACATAGATCTGAAGAGAGACACTGTTGCCTTTGACACAGTTGAATGCATGAGAAGGTTGTTTTAGCTTTCCAAGTCTGTTTCGTGTTGTTTTGATTTTTTTTCTTCAGTTTGTTTTATTTGCATCAGCAGAAAAAAATACAGAAAGAAGGCCAAAAACCATACCTTTGGAATATCCAGCTCTTCTAGAAAATAAGTTGATGGAAGGAAGTTCTTGCTAAAATAAAATGGGAATACATTTATTTATAGCTTCCTGATTGCAGCAAGAGAGATGGAAACTTGTGGCATTACCTGGCAGTAATGAGTTCTTCTCTGGACTGCTGTGGGCATTTTCCCCTTCTGTATTTCTTCTCCTGAAACTAGTTCATCAAGCTTTTTGTCTGGTTTCGTTACAGAGCCCTTCCTTTGCCCTGTAATTTTTCAGATAAATGTGATGCATGTTGTTGACTGTACTTTAAGCTTAAGACACAGAGATGTAATATAGAAGCAGAATTTACTAAAACATACACGTGTTCTGGCCATGATACACCCAGGCTGCTGGTGTGCAACTGGACAGGCTTAGAGATAGTGCTTTTCCCCAGACCTTTTGCCCTGTTTTTAGCTGTCTATAATATGTTTTGTCTATCTAGAAATGTATCAGGATGCTGCTGAAATAAGCATTGCATAAACACAGCAGGAAAGGATTGCCTGTGTATTTTACCCTCAGTTATCTCTCGTTCTCTTCCTACTGTCAAGCTTCTCTCCATTAGGGAGTTCTTTCCCTTTCAGTCTTCCCTTTCTCATCTCCTCCTCTGTGTATTGGGTGATTACATATGACAGGGACCAGTGACTGCAGTTCACAAGTGACCATTGACTGCAACATCTGCTTCTCTTCAGTTAATGACTATTTTGAAGTTTTGTGTCCCCTCCCTAATCTGCACAGGTACAGAACTGGGAGCTAAAAGGTTATAAGCAGAAAATGTTCAGGGGCATGAAGAGATGTCTATTTTAATTTCTGTTAGGTGAGAGCACCAGAAAATTTATCTTTTTTTTCTTCTGAACATCATGAGTGCTCACTGTATTCATATATTGTTTAATTTATTTATTGAATTACTGTGAATTTCCCACAAACATTTGTTGAGAGCTCAAACAGAACAGTGAAGTTCCCCAGGGAGTATGAAGTTACACAGATCATTGCTCTCTGTCAGGGCTTTCAAATCTCACAATGCTCTTGAGAAGGTTTGCTCATGAAACAGGTTCATCTTCTATTAAGTGCGTTCTCCTAGGAATGGTTGATAATATACAAATAAATGAAAGCTGAACACAGAAGATATCCTGAGCATCTGTATCCCTCTGGCTGAAAACTTCTATTAGCAGATGCTGCTTAAATAAAGGCAAAAGGCATACTGGCTGTTACAGATAATAAACCCAAAAAGGTTCTTTGAGCCCTTTCCTATGTCAATGTGGTCTTTATCTGAGCTTTTCAAATCTGTGGCCTATTATACCTTAAATAACTCCATCAGGATGACTAACTCTATAAAAAGACACAAATTAAATTAGAGGCATATTTTAAATCCTTTCCAAATATTAAATATCCTGTTTCAAAACCTTTGATCTCTATAGGTTTTGGATCAAAAAAAGGCTGTAGGTTCGATCCTTTTGTGACTTTCATATCTGGAACTTGAAGGGGTGGAAATACAGTGAATTTCAGTTTCCATGTTCAAAATGGAGTCCATACAGGGAAGAGAGAAGATATGATAGGTGCTTACCCTCCTGATTTGCCTTAAGGAAGTCTCAGGAGAGAACCACTTCATCTTCATGGTGTGAGAAGTTCTCTGGAAGATCTGCAGCTGAGTTCATTATGTGCAGGAACAGGACCTGCTTGGGAAGGCAACGAAGAACATTGTAGGAAGGTGGCTTAGAACTATATTTGTTTTGTAATTTGAACATTTGTTTTGTCTGTGGTAACAACATTGTATTGTTTCCTGTAACAAGGAAATCCTTATTTTAACTTCCAGGTGATGATATTTGCAGGGAGAGTTGAATGAATGTTTTTTAGGAACACTTACCTTAAGGCTGGGATTTAGCAATGTTACAGATCAGTTAGGTTACAGTAAAAATAATTTTTTTATGTATTACAGAATTGATCTATGAAATCTGTCAATTTCCTCTTAGTGGATCTGTTAATATTGCAATATATTTATTTTTATTTTTGTTGACAGTCCCAGCAGAAGATCTCTAGTTATTCCTCCTTTAGACCTAAGCTTGAGGATTTTTTGTCAGCTGGGGAGAGCATCACTAGTCTGTAGGTCACCACAGTGTGGGAGCTCCCTGCTTTCATTGCAGGTAATATACTCTGTCTTGCTCCAGGAGAAACAAAAAACTCTAAGCTTGTGCCTTCTCAGACAAAGGAAACCTTTCACTGCACAGCTGATTGTTCCTACTCTTTTCTGAAAACTAGAGGGAAGATTAGAAATATTTGCATGGTAACATAAAGCTTCTATCAAAAGGGGGTGATGCTTTTGGTGCATCTTTATTCTCCCTTTGGACATTTTCTGAGTTGAATATTTGTATGAGTGTAGTGTGTTCAAATGGTTGAACATGGTATTTTCTATTTTAATTGGTAATAAGATTCCTTCGCACTGCGATGTAACTAAATTTGTGAACCAGTTTTAGGTGATTTATTATAAATGTGAGGATCTGTGTTTTTTCTAAAGACAGAAATTATTCCACTTTATTTTTCTTTCTAAATGAACAATGTGTGCAGAAGTTATCTGTCATATCTTAGAGACATCACAAACAGAGGCTTGAGCAACAGAAGATTATTCTTCCCATTTGGAAAATACAGGGGAGGTTTTGTTGTTTTTTTTTTGTATTTAGTATTTGGACAGTTTGGGGAAAAATAAGATTTAGATAAACTTCCTGAGTGGATAACAGGACAGCAGCAGAACTCATTGTTGTGTTTGCAAAATTTCTAGTTCTGGACTTCAGCAAGAGGGCAAGAAACAATAGTTGAGCCTCTTCTGTGCCATGCAGGTGTTTGAATTTTTTTCTTGCAGACGTTCCACAAATTAATTTTCCGTTTTGATTTGGAAACAATTTTTGTTTTTCTCCGGTGAAAAACCTCTACAAATCAGCTAAAAAAGAAACATTTGAGTGAAAATAAATCTCTGTTCAGCAATAGCTAATTAGATGTTTCCACCCATTTTGCTACAGGGCTCAGCCATATTGTTACAGTTCAGTGCATTTTTGTATGCAGCCTTTCTTCTCTTGATCAACAGGTTTTTTTACTGTAATTTTTGTAATTGTTGTTGCTTCCACTAATTGTTATTCTTATAACATAACATGGATATTTATGAGGTGATCTCATTGGAAGATCACCTCAGGGCTCCCTGTCTGAGCATCAGGGAGCAGAGGGTTAGGGGTGTGTAGTGCAGGTATTGCACTCAAAGTGGTACTCACTGAATCTTAAAGGTCAAATTTCTTGTTTTTTGAGGGATTTTAATCTTCTGGTTTTATATTTTGAGCACTTGGGGGAAAAAAAAAATGTTACTTGGTTTTAAACAAAGCTAGACCTTATAAACACCAAGGTCCTATATCATCTTTGCTCACATTTCTTGTGCCACTGGTTGGTCAGGGGAAATATTTCCTGTCCAGTTGTACATAATTGCTTCCAAGACAGGTTAAAAAGCAGCAGAGGTTCTGTTCCATATATTTGGAGGATAAGACTTACAAAGCTATAATTGTGATTTTTACCTCTTTGTTTTCAGTTTTTGTTGCTCTTAACTGTTTATTACTAGGGACTCTCCAGCGCAACTCTCGTTCCATGCGAATGGGTTTTTCATGTCTATTATTGATGCACCACAAGCTGTAACACTCTAATATCACGATCAAAATGGCTGAGATTTTGTAAGGAGGAGACAGGGTTCTCTGTCTTTCAAACTTTTGACCACTGAGTTACTGTCAAAAAAAAATGATCAGGAAAGATCCTAAATGTACAGCTTCTGAGCAGAAAAAAATCTGATAGCAATGTAATTCTGCAGACCAATTTCAGATCATTTTTATGAACTCCTAGGTGACTTTTAGGATCGCTGCTTTGGAGCTGGGAATTTCAAATTCTTTCTTTACTGTCTTGCTGACTTTGTGGTGCTTGCTAAATCATGTGGGAGCAAAGAGATGGTGTGGTACTACACTTCTTAATATAGTCTACTGGGAATTTCCGGTTATTCTGAAAGTGTGGGCCACTGAAGTCCTTTTTCCTGGACTTCTAAAAAAGCATAGTATTAATTCTTTCTAAGCACTATGAAATATATATAAAAAAAAAAATGTAAATTTTAGTGTTGATATGATTCCATGTTTGAAATTATTATAACATTTTATAAAAACAGTGCTATGCAAGTGTTTTTAATAACAGAACACTGGAACTCGATCTTGTAGACTTCATTGGAATTCACTTTGACAGACTGTGTCTGAGCAAGGAGGTTGCTGAACCTGTATGATAACTTCATAGGAATGCTAGAATTTGCTCCCTTGGGCTATATTGGGTGCCTGGAGTCAGTGCAAACAGACAGCAAAAAGAAATCGTTAATATTTTTTGTCTGTTGTGAGCTACTTATCTCTTCTTTGCTGATCTCACTTAAGGAGTGTGTGTGTGTGTGCACACATGTGGTAGTATGTCTCAAAAATCTTGTCTTTATCATATTCTCATATTGATCAATCATATTGATGATTGTTTTCCAAGTAATAAGGAGCAATAGAAAAACATTTTGTTTCAATTATAAGATCAGGTTCTGCTTCTGAACATGATTTTTACTACTGATTCCTTTGTTGTCATTCATTGCTCTTAACGAATCGTTTTAGGCCATTTCTTTGTGTGCCAACACAGATTTGGAAATGAATGTAATTTTCCCCTTTTCCTTTAATTTCAAATGAAACCTTACTTACTGGCTGGAAAATCTTTTGTCTCTGGGGATATTAGTACAAAGCATGCAATTTCCTCATCTATAACTTTGACTGACACATGGCTTATCCAGTCAGTCTGCAGTAATCCTTCACACTTGTCACATGCTTACTGGTACCCAGAAACATACACTTTTTGCACTACTAAGTATTTTAGAGATAAAATAAAATAAAAAATTAAAGGTTTTATCTTGTTCTTTGTTGATGTAATGAAGTGTCCAGAAAGGTTTTATCACTAAGTTAAGATGGGTATTTTTTTACTTTCTCCATGTGGAAAAATGCAGAATTATGTTCCTAATTCTGATCTTTGTGTCCACCTCACGGTGCTGTGCTCTGTCATGCAGAAAGGAAAACTGCTTCTCTTCAGATAATAAGGGAGCAGAACAAGTACTGCTCCATGACATTACATTAGCCCTTAAAGACTCAGGGCTGTGTCTGTGCAGAAGAGACGCAGAAACTGGTGATTCTGAGATCCATTTGGCAGTTCCCATTATCACTCCTGACTCTGATTGCTTGCCTTTTTGGCAACCTCACCTGGATAGAGCCAGAAGTGAAAACAATTCAAAGGTGAACTCTAGCTCTCAGCCCTAGAAATTCATTACTTCTTAGCAGCAGTGTTGGAGGCAGGTAGTTAAAAACTTTGTGGCTTCTCCCTGTCGTAAGCCTGCAAGCAGATGTCCTTATGCAGAGCCATGTCAACCGAGAAAATTTCAGCAGTTCTAATGTGCTAGCAAAGACAGACCTTGAAAATCTCAGCAATGTGCCCTTGTGTGCTCTGCATCCTTTAGAAGCAGCTGATGAGTCTGTTGTATCCATATTCGCTGGTACTTTGAATGTGTTTTGGCACATTGACAAACTATTAAAAACTTGTGTTTTCACAGCTAATTATAATTCCTTCCTGGCAGCATTAGAGGCAACAGCATCAAACCATGGGAGACACTTACACAGAAATATATACATAAAAACTCCTAAAGCACGTTTCTTCTAGACTGATGTGTAGGGAAGAGTACAGAACTATACAATAAAGGCAGCATTAAGAAATATTGAAATAACAGGATGCAACAACATTCACCTGTCAGAAGAGTGAGTTATAATAGTCTGTGTTGGTACAGGTCACATTTCATGATGACTTTAGTCTTGTCTGTCTTTTCTAAATCTGACAGCCTGGTCCACTTAATGTGTTTAAGGTTCCCTAGATGATGCATCAAAGTTGTGAAAGCCCTTTTTTGTCTCCAGGTACAGAATGGGTAGCTTCTCTTTCCGTGGTATTTGTCACTTCAGCTTAGTGGTGTAAAGGAAGGGGATGAGGAACAGGAGTTAAAGCAAAGAAATTGTCTGATAGGGAGCCTGAATTAGAATCCAACATGTTATCATTAGAGGGTTTATTGTGGGTAAATGGTCAGTCATAATATATTGCAGTAGTTGTTAATACTGCTTAATCAAGCTGTCTTCCATCAACATTTCTCAAAGCAGCCTGTATTAAAAGAGAAATATATAATTTGTCTGCTTTGCAGAAGGTTAGAGTGGGACTGTGCAAGGCCCAGTGACCTGGAAAAAGCCAGCAGTAAACCCAGGAAAATATCCCATGCACCAAATTCCTTATCTTCTGCAGTTTCTCAGGGAGGCAGTCATTACAACTAGCCCCTTTCTAGTGTGCAAGGCTATGCCTCTGTCTGTTTAATAGCTGAGGAGATGTTACAAAGGGAATTGATTAGGAGTAATTTGCCATGGGAAGGGAGCTGTCTTGTCAGCTGTCAGCAAGTAGTGAAGCAAGGATGCCAATTGACAGGTGGACCAAAGCATTTTCTGTTGGAAGGAGGAGGAAACTGGTTCCAAGATGCAATTGCTTTAATTGAGGCTGTGAAGAAATAACTGGGGAAAGTTTACAACAGATCGAGACTGCTCTGAAGGAAAAGTTTTGAGGGTTTGTTATCTTCTTAGGAGGTCTTTTAGTCACCATGGTGATGCCTCTGGCAGACATCAGCAGGGGGGGTAAGAGCCCAGTAAAACCAAAATGAAATTCAATCAAAAGCCCCAAGGCAAAAAGTTCCAGAAACTGGAAGGGGAAGGGGTTGTGGGGGGAAGAAGAAATAAATGTTGGTGGTGATGTTCTTTGAACTGGCACTTGAAAAGAACTTTAAGTACACATCCGTACAGTGCTGGGATGCCATCGTTACAGGTTCTATATAAAAATTTCAGAAATTATAAAGCAATGTGTGTTGGCCACCAGAAACAGTAGTGTTGGACCTGGGTTTTCAGGGCCCACAGACATTTTTGCAAGACAGTTTTCCTGTGTGTCCACTAGAAAGGTGTGTAAAAAGGTTCATGGTAGGATTAGGTATTATGGATTTAAAGTGAGAAGGATGATTATGTGAAAGCCTGCTTCAGAATTCGAAGGCAGAAAGAAAAGCAAGCCACAGAGAGAGAGCTCATCACCATTATTAATTTTTTTCTATTCCTTGATATTCAGCTGACTACTTCTTCATTTCTTATGTATTTTATTTTTCTCCCAGTTTCATCTCATTACTCCTAGCTGTTCATTTTTGGCTCCACTTTGAAACTTTATCTCCTTTCTCACTATAGGCGTTTTTCAAACACACTTCTTAGATAAGCTATATGTAGAGTTTATAGCTTTTCTTAAATCTCAGTCATTCCTTTTTGTTCCAGATTACTTATATTGCTTCAGAAAGGAGTGGGATTAGCCAAAACATTTTTTTCTGGTTTTCTTCTCAAATTTCAATAGGTTTATTTGTTGAGTTCAAGTTAATTAGGGAAAAATGCATTTAAAAAATGTCTATGTTTCAGCATTATGGACAGAGACTCTAGTGCTGACTGGATTATTTGCTTGTATAAGTAGTAGTTGGTAGGCAAAAAACCCTCTTACATCAGGGTCCTCTTGGACCTGTGCTGAACAAACAAAGGACTAATCATGATTACTGTTTTGGAGATACTACCCTGTAATGTCAAACTGGATGTCACTGACTGTACAGAGGAAAAACTAATGGGAAAATAGGAGCTGTAGTAATAGGATTGTGTGCCTGGAAGCAAGAAGAATTTTATTTCAGAGTGTCAAAACCATTGTATTTTCAAAAAGAAATTGGATTGCAGTAGTCTTCAGAGGTCTAATCAATGACCCAGCCTTAAGTGGTCTACACCTATAACTGGTAACGTTGAGGAACTTTTGAATCATATTAAATGCAATTTACCCTACCCATAATTTCATAATAATTCACTTCTCATGGGTCTTGTTGAAGTTGTATGATAAGGGGAAGATCTGGAGGATAAAATATTTTGATTATTCTTCCTTTCTGCATACAAAAGTTAACACGGAAGAAGGAATAAATATGAGTGCAAGTATGTATGATGCCAATGTTGCTGGATTTGTGGGTTTATTGAAGGAAGCTACTTCTTTAGCCTTTTCTCTTTTAATAAAAACATTTCTGCCAATATGTTTGCAGTAAGGAAGAATGCTAAAATATAGTAGTATCTCAATATATGTAGTACTTAGTGCTGAAAACCTCCACATTTGAAAGTAAGAGCTGAGTGACAATGGGAATTCATGCTGCCGTGAGAACTTGGTAAGCAAGATGCTGGCTTGTTGTTAGAAGTGTGGGAGTAAGGAAGGGCTCTTGTGTTTTTGTTAGGTGGCCAAGAGTGTATAGTTACCACTGTCCTGTGAGGCTGACATGCTTTGGGGAATTTATATATTTATTTCCTTATTCAGATACTTTCTAGATGTGGTTTATCTTGATTCCTTTGTTCCTACAAAGCTGATCCTAAGAGACATATTAAAAACAAAACAAACCAAACCAGTATGTTTCTATCCACAAAAAACTTGGTGTTGTAACATTGCATATGGAAATGAAATGAGTGTAGTGTATCTGGAAAATAAATGGAAAATAGTTTTCTGACATTATTCTTGAGATGCCAGCTCTTTTCACCAGTGTCTGAGAGCTGCCAGTTTCTGAGTCCTTGCTGTCTGGATGTGGAAATGTGTATAGACCACAGTTCTTATCATGCTGAAACTTAGTGTTATCAGTTGCTCAATTTTTGGATTGGTTGATCTCCTAGAAGACAAGTAAAACTGTTATTTTGGCAACTACTAGCACACAATGTCTGTCATTTCTCTGTAAGGCATTGTTTATATACTCTGCTTGATGTACTTCAACTGTAGATACAGCAGTGCAAATTGACTTGCACAGGACAATCTTAAACTCCCTCAGAGCATATAGCCACTTGACCTAACATAGGAGAGAGAACTGTACATCTTTTGCCTTGTTTGGTTTCTAAGCTTTTTCTACTGGACGGTGTAGCAGCTATGTAAGTGTTAGCAATTCTTCAATTTCCTCTTGCTCTACTGTGACAGTAATTGGTTGCTGATAGACTATGCCTAATGCCAAAATAACAGGACAGGAATGTCTATTACAGTGCTCTGCTGTGTGTGGTACAAATCTACTGTGGCAGTGTCATGTGAGGAAAGATCCATCCCAGGTACTTGTGGAATACATCGTCAAGAAAGACTGTGACTGATGGATGAAGTTCTTATATATTCTGTAACAGCTGGAAAATTTCAGTAGTGACTTCAATTTTCCAGTGATTGTTTCCACCCAGAATTTCCCCGATATAATAATATGTTATAGAAGGTATTGTATTTTAATATAGTTTAAGAAGCAGGCAGATAGTACATTTAAGTACTGCACTGGGCATGGTTTCTTTTATAACTAAATGTACTTGAATTAAGTCACTGACCTGAGATGAATTGCTTTAGATTTACATTTGTTGCATGGCCAGAATGACATTCCCTTTCTGTATGTTTGTGACCTTCCTGTGCTGTTATGCCAGTTATTGTCACCTTATCAATTCAGCCTTTTATGAGTTTAGTAGAGAATCAAATTTAGAGAATTAAAGCCAGAGTTACCTGTTTAAATATAAGTAACTTTGAGGATTAGCAAAAGTGACAGGGAAACTGATTGTACATAAAAAGCAATAATTCAATGTACAAAAATGTTAAGTATTTCAAAGTTTTCCCTGTATAGAAGCCACCTTTCTGAATAGTCTGTGAACTTCTGAACAAAGAAAAATGAGCCATGGAACAGCCTGCAGTTCTGAGACCAGGAAAGAAAATTGGCATTTCCAGGAATTTGCTTTCTCCTTTTAAGTATGCATTCCAATTTATCTGTAGTAGTGAAGGAGAGATAGAGCTGTTAGAATACCATGTAGGAAGTACTCCTCTGAAGAAACCACTGCTTCCACAGGCTTTGGGAGTATCACGTAACACCATTCTCCTCTGGAAAACCAAAACTAAATCCATAATAATCTTCTTCTTTAGAAAAAAGGAGCAGAGCTATGAGTTGGATTTGGAGCAGAATGCCTGAATTTGAAGACCTATATCTCCAAAACCTATATCTCCAAATGTATTGCCTGAGAGACCATTTGATTTAGTCAAAATGGGAGAAAAGATCAGATTAATGAACTGGGCTTCTGGCCCAATCCTACAAAAATGAAAACACACTTCTGGATTTGGAAGAAAATAGGGCATTATGGTATACAGAACTCCAGCAGCATGTGGTGTGTTTCATGAAACAGTTCAGTTAGCTAATGCTATAGCTCAGGGACACGTTCTGCTGTTTGATGAACTAAGTGGTTGATCTTGAGACTGTCATTTATATTTTCAAGCCCTTTAAACAGGTGAAGTAATGCTTGCAGGCCCTCAGATGGGAAGTGATAAGTGATATCCTGAGCTGTCATAAGAAGAGTTCTCTTTTTAACAGTAATATTGAGAATAACACATGTAAAGGGAAGAAACTCTCCTGAGGATAGAAAAAATATTAAGATCCTAGAGCTACATCACACTGTAGCACTTTCATCTTCAGCAAACATGGAGAGGAGTTGTGAGGAACTCAGTGAGTAGCTGAACAAAAAAAAAAGCAAAAATGTTGTTAATGCGATATGATGACTGGGAAAAAAATGGCAAATGCCATGTCTACTAGAGAGTGGCAGGCTAGTCAGCCTAACAGCAGGTCCTGGGAGGACTAGAGAAAATTTGCCTAGAAGCTGCTTGCGATCACACAAAGGACAAAAAAAGTGAACTTTGAATAACCCACAGGGATTTACTGAGGACTAATAGTGCAAGATGAGCACTGCCATTCCTAGCATGGGTATAGCTACTCCAAAAGTGGCCACTGCTAAGGGGTGGAATATCCTGGTCTGAGCCAGGATAGAACCAATTTTTCTTTCTAGTAATTTTACTTTTCACTTGTCTCTTCCAAATAACTGCAGTCCCTGAAATTATAGATACAGTTTTCAGTCAGCGTCTGCTTTTAAAACTGATAGCTCCGATGTTTATACTGATGGAGAATAGTATGCAGAACCCAGGGCAATGCTTGGTTCTGCTAAACATCCCACTGTCCAGAAACAAAAGGGAGGGAAAGGGGATACACTTGTGACTCTCCTGTCAGGAGGAGCAGATCAGACAGGTAAACAAAATTGACAAAAATATTCAATCCCATATGCATCTTGGTATAAATCTGAGGGATCATAAGAACCAAGCTCTCTCTTTGGCCATGGTCAGCACCCTGGAAGGACTCTGTCCATTTGTCTGCCTTTGATCCCAATCCATGAACTCCTGAATCTGGGCACTCCTGCATGCAGTTCCTGTGTGCCACTGACTCCAGCAGCTCAGTGAGGGGCTTTCCCAGGGCCCGCCATATGGTCTTGGTGGTGATGTCAACACTAAAGGGGGGGAGTGTGATACTGGTTTTGTATACATTTTTCTATATTTCATTATTTTCTTTTTCCATCATTACTTTTTCATTAAAGCAGGGTAATTTAATTTCCAGACCCTAAGACTCTCTCCCTTATTTTCTTTCTTTTCCCTTTCTGAGCAGGGAGAGGAGTTAATAGAGAATATTTGTCATTTGTATAAACTGTGACTCTGGCCAACCTCATTGCTTTCTACAAAGAGACTGGCTTTGTGAACAGCAGGGATACATGAGGTGGTGTTTACTTGGATTTCTACAAAGGCTTTGATATGGTCTCCTGCATTACCTTTTATCCCAACTGGTGAGATATGGGCTAGGTATGTGGATGATAAGAGGTGGGAGATTGGCTTGACTACTGGTTCAAAGGGTTTTGCTCAGTGACAGAAAGTCCAACAGGCAGTTTATCACTGGTGATGCCCCAAAGGGGTCTATGCTGATTTCAGTACTGCTTAATGTCTATGTTGATAACCTGAGTAATGGGACAGAGTGAACTCTCAGGAAGTTTGCAAATGATCAAACTAGGGGACAGTTGTTGGTGAGCTGCTATCAGAGGGACCTCAAGATTTTCTGCATCTGAAATGGAGAATTCCTGTGCATCAGGCTGTGTTCTAACTGAATGAAAGAAAGCAGCTGTGTAGAAAAGGTGGGTAGCCATATGAATTTGAGCCAGCAATGTGCCCGTGGGGCAAGGAGAGCCAATTTCTTAGTGATTTGCCTTAGCAAGAAAGCATCCAGGAGTTTAAGGAAATAGATTCCTCCTGTCTGGTCAGCAGTTGTGAGACCACATCTGAGATACTGTGCCCAGGTCTGGAGCAAGAGACACAAGTCACAGTAAGAGACTGGTGTCAAGAGTGCAGCAAGTCTGGCAGAAGGCTAACAAGGTGGTAAAGGTGCTGGAATACATAACATATGAATTAAGTCTGAGATAAGAGTTTGTTCATCTGTAAGGGAAGAGAGGGAGGATATACCATTCTGAACTACCAGAGTAGGAGTTTATAGAGAAGACAACTCTTTGACACTCACAATGATAGTATGAAATGCAACAGGCACAAGATGGAATATGGAAAATTTTTATTTAAGTAGTTGGGTGGTAAAACACTGGAAATGGTTCCAGCAGTTGTTGAATGTCCTTTCTTTAGGATATTCAAAACTCAACTGCAGAGGTTCCTAAGCAATTTGATTACACTGGCCTTCATTTCACTTGGAAGAGAGGAAAATAACATGACTTCTGTAGGTTCTTTCTAATTACTCGATGGTTCTTTTTTTTTTTTTTTTTCTTTTTTTGTAGGCTTTTTTAATGAGAATGCCTATATATGTTTTGTTTTATATGGGAGAATAAACTTATGGTTTCTTATAACTGAACCATCAGCATTATTCATTGCTGCCAGCTTAATTTAAAGCTGCACTGGCATCCTAAATTACTTTTTATCCATATTTTACTGTTGCTATACCACATGCAGGAGGATGCTTCTAAAAGACCAAACAGAAATTATCAGAAGTTTGAGAAACTAGGATTTATAAACAACTTGTCTTTCTTTGTTTCTTTCCTTCTCACCTTCCAAAGAAGTGAGGAGGTAAGTGATTATGTACTACTTGCATGCCTCTCTAGCTGTCACCTGTAGAGCTCTGTAGGATGCAAGTGCTGCAGTTTGAGGAAGAATTGAGTGACCCTTAACGTGGGGCTTAAGAGGCATTCCAGGCCTGGAGATGAAAGGATGAAGAACAAATCCCCTGTATTATTGAAGCGTGTGAAAGGCATGAAAGAGCTGGAGGCAAATCAATAGTTTGCATTTACAGCACAGGAGAGAAAAAAAAATAGATATAGTGGGATTTATTTTTCCAAGTTATTTCAGAGAGTTTTTTCTGTTTAGGAAGCACAGAACTGAGCTTTCTGTAGAACTGCAGGCCCTTGGCACCTTGGAAGGTGTACCCAAGAGGGAGTTGTCTCCCAAATAAATTATTTGGTAATGAAATGCTTTATTGGAATTATAGCTGGCAATTCTCAATAAAGCAGTGAAACTAAAATATTGAGCTTCAATGCTTGCAGAGTTGGAGATTAATAGAGACTTGAAATATGAGTGAAGGAAATCTTTATCAATTTTAATCAAAGTTTCCCTGTGGGAGTAGGAGATGAAGTTAAGAGAACTACCAATTTTTAGGTATTCGTTCACCTTTATTAATTTAACTTGTCTCTATAAAACTTTCTAGCAATAGCCATATAATACCATCTGATTCACTTATTCCTCTAAGAAATCCCTTCTCCCTGCCTAGGTAGGTGCTTGGATACCACCTGTCACTGGCATACCTTAGCAATGTGTGCTGATGTGCCTCATTACCTTTTAATGTGGTGACAGAGTCATTTCAAAGACTAGCAAGTTAAATTTCCTGTCTTAGTTTGTACAGGCCCTCTTCTAGAACAGGAAATGCCAAGGCATTTAAGATTAAATACTTTATATAGGTGCCAAAAATGTAGCATTAAAATATACTCAAAAATGTGTAAGAAAAGTTTTCTCTGTGAGGTTGTTATGAACATTATCTGTAATATTAATTGAAACTTACTGTTTCTATACCTGAAATTATCTAATACTACCAAAATGAAGTTTAGGGAAATTATTGTGGTCATTAGATCAATGTGATCAGCCAACAGCCCTTTCATTAGCCTCACTTATGTTACATATTGCTCCATGTAACTGAAGGCCACAGACTCAGCACCTCTCCAGTCATGATGTGTTTTAGTCTAGACTGTAACTGCTGAACTTCTCAGGAAACAATAGTGGTGGAAAAGCTTTCAGAGAGTGGCTGAATATCAAAGTTGTAGGAGTTCTCAGTGTCCTCTCCCAGAGGGAAGAAATGGTGCAATTTTTTGCATGCCTCATGCAATTCATGTTTGATGTGTTCATCATGGCAATGGGAATATCTTGGTTGCCAAGTATTGTTGAGGCTGTGGTGTTGTGTACCTGCACCATCCTGCTCCTCTGGGTAAGGCCCATGTACATCTTTACCATTGAATCTCATGGAAGGAGCAGTTTCTGCCTGTAAGATGGAGGCCACTCCACTGTGGTGTAAAAAAATGTTATGATAGAGTAATTTCTATCAAAACAATTAGAAATTACTAGAGTGGGTGGCTTTTGTGGCTAAACTTCACTAAAGAACAGTAGCCAGGCATGGGAGATTAGGCATCTCCCTTGAGTGAAAATACATTTGTAATTAGGAAAGCAGAGGATGCTGGAAAAGAACTACTACCAAAAACAAAGCAAACTCACTGAGAACGAAGTCCCAGGTCAAGGTGAGCAAGTTATTCAGAACCACTCTGCTTTTTCCTCTCCCCTGCTGACTTTCTACAGATACAGTTGTTCTTGAATGATCACAATCAGTATATCAAAATAAACGCTTTATAGAGTAAGGTAAAAGGACTTGCTGGCAAGACTGTAAATCCTCTCATGGAACAAATGATAACTCAGCTCAAGAGCCCTTTTGTCCTGGCACTGTGGGAAGGATATAAATTCTCTGAAAGTATCTGTCAGTTGGAATTGCTCTGCATTCATCATGCCAGCTCTCTGCATCATTCATGAATGTCATAAGAGACTAAAGAACTGGCACTTCATGGTGGGAATGATTAAACAACCATTACTCTTGTCTTTTACTCTGGCATGGTACCTTATAACAGATTGCCTTTATAATGCTCACATATGTCCACCTATACTAATGGTGGCTGTTGTCCTTTCATGGTGGCAAGAGAAGGAGGCACTGGCAAGAAAAACTGCACATCCTTTACAGAACACATTCTATGCTGTATTATTAGCTCTGGGTACATATTGGTTTTACACTTCCACTATGTGACCTTGGAAAAGGGTTAGAGAGTCTTGGAAATGGTGAATTTCTGCAACTGCATTTCTTGTAATCACTAGCCTTCTGGTAGTTGTGAGGGACAATTTCATACTTAAGGTGAGAACTCTGAGACTTTTTTCTTGGTAGACAAAACCAGCCCCATTTAGTCCTAGAAGACTAGACTGTATCGACAGTAATAACCATCATGAGAGTGGTTTTGCAGGATGAAATTTAGTACCAAGGACCAGAGATCCAAACTGCAGGAATTTTACTTACAAGTTTTTACTTTGGACTATCTCTCTTTTGGCCCTATGGAATATTAACTGGATTGCATCTTCTGTTTGGTTAATTGCATTAACAGCTGGATTGCATCTTCTAGTTTGGTTTTATTTGAAAGGAGTCAAATTTTTATACTCTGAGGCTACACTGTTGTGTGCCAAAGCACAGCAAGCAATGATCAAAAAGTTTATATCAAAAGCATGCTGCTAAAACAAACTAAAAAGTAATATAATAATTTATGTTGGAAAAGACCTTTAAGATCGAGTCCAACCAAAAACCTAACAGTCCCAAAGCTGCCACTAAACTATGTCTGTAAGTACCCCATCTACACACCTTTTAAATAGCCCAGGGATGGTGACGCAATCAGTTCCCTGGGCAGCCAGTTCCAGTGCTTGATAATCCTTTCAGTGAAGAAATTTTTCATAAGATCCAATATAAACCTTTGCTGGCACAACTTGAGGTGACTTACTTTCTACCTATCACTACTTAGTTGGGGGAAGGGACTGACACCCACATCACTACAACCTCCTTTCAGGTAGTTGTAGAGAGTGGTGAGGTCTTCCTTGAGTTCTTCCAGACTAAACAACCCCAGTTCCCTCAGATATTCCTCACAAGACCTGTTCTCTCACCAGCTTCATTGCCCTTGTCCGTCTCAATGTCTTTCTTGAAATGAGGGGCTCAAAACTGAACACAATGTTCCAGGTGGATCCAAACCATGAGCAGCCAGTTTCCCTACGAGAATGCTGTGAGAAACAGGTGTTGACAGTTTTACTAATGTCTAGGTAAACAACATCTACAGCTTTTCCCTCTTTCTGCTAAGCAGATTGCTTTGCCATAGAAGGAGATCAGGTTTGTCAAGCAGGACCTGCCCTTCATAAACCTATGCTTATGGCCAGCAAGGTTAGATCTCTTAAAACCTGCTTCCTATTCCCAAATGTGCTGCTGATTTAATATGTGAGGTTTGGTAAAACTTCTACCTTCCAGGGCTCTTAGGATTATCTGATAGCAAAAATCTCTTGCCTATCTCTGTTTAGCATTCAAGCCTGAAAATTTGATCTCCTGCTGTGAAGACTGTAAATGTAAACTGTGTTTTCTGTTTTAATACCTGTGACTAAGGAAACATGAATAGGTATGTAAGGAATAATGAAGAATTACTTTGATTTAAAACAAAAAACCCACCCTGTAGTCTGTAAACTGACCACGCAAAATATCATGCTACTTAAACATAGAGTGACTAAATGAAACTGAGACACCAGCAGTTGTCTTTGTGGTATATTGTCTGGAGCTTTTTTATTTGTTTATTTTGGGGGGGGTTTGTGGTTTGGTTGTGGTTGTGGTTTTTTGTTGTTTTTTTGTTGTTGTTTTCTGATTGTTTGTTTTAATGGAATAAACTGTAGCTGAAGGATCAAGGCTAGAGATTCTTTAGGTGGGAGTTAAGTGGGCTGAGATCAATAGTAGCAGTTTGGCCTCCATCCATCTTCAGCTATATCTAAGCCATTTTGTTACCATTCAGATTCTGTAAAACTGTAGTGAACTAACATCCCTATTCTTCCTCCAGGCCCCAAATGAGCTATGAATCCTGCTGTGCTTCTCATTGCTAACAGTATTTTTTGTATTCAGCTCCTCTGGCATGCTGCCTTCTGGGCTTCTCCAAGGACATCCTCTCCGTGGGCTCTTTTATCAGGAAACACCAAGAAATAAGAAAATGCATCCAGATTCCAAGTCCTCTTTGGCAGCAGAATGCAACTAAGAGATACTTCCATCTTACCCTTACTGAATTTAGTCAGGTGCACCTAATGAAGTCTCTTTCCAGGTGGCAGTTAACTTTGACCCCAATAAACATGTCCTGCAAGGGGCACAATAAGTGGACACTGTTTCCTGGGAACTTTTGCCCAGCAAATTTTGTATTTCAGTTGTAGTGTTTGTAATTTCTTTTATCTTCTTCTACTGGTGCATAGTGGTTTGAAGCCTTTTGTCTTCCTGTAATGAAAGTTGTATATTTGTTATGAACAGTACTTTTTTTCCCCCAGGATGCTTTCCATTTTCTGTGCATTCTGGTTTGAGCCAGTACAGACCCAAATGTTCTTCTTAGTTATTTTACTTTTTTGGTTAAGTCTCTTCTAAGTAACTGCACTTGCTGAAATTAACAGCATGTTAATTATACTTGTATACTTATACTGACTTATATTTACTTCTGTAGAAACCAAGGTCACTGCTTGGTTCTGCTAAACTTCTTATATGCCAGAAGCTAAAGGGAGGAAAAGGGGCCACACCTGGCATCTTCCTGTGGGGTTGAGTGGACTGTACAGGTGACCAAAACTGACCAAAGTATTTCATCCCACAGGCATTATACTTACTGTAAAGCTGAGGGATCACAAGGGTCAAGCTCTCTTCATCTGTGGCTGGCATCCTGGATGGTCTCTGTTTGTTTGTCTGCCTTTCATCCCAATTTGTGCATTCCTGAATCTGCGTTCCTGAATCCGTGTAATCCTGAATCCAGTTCCGATCTGCTTCTGATTCTTGGGTCCCCGTCTGGGGCTTTCTAGGGTCTGCCCTGAAGGCTTGGTGGTATTGTAAGCATTATTAAGCTGAAGGGTAATAGTGAGTTTGCATATGCTTGCATATATTTATACACATTTCATTATTTTCTTCTTCATCATTATTATTTCATTAAATCTTTTTAGTTTCCAGCCCGTAAGTCTCTCTCCTCTACTCTGTTTCCTTCCCCCTTCTGGGAAAGGAGGGGGGTTAATAGTATCTGTCATTTATTTAATTGCCAGTCCTATATTAAACCTTGCCACTGTAGTGTGTTTCAAAAAAACAAAAACAAAACCAAAAACCCCAAACCTGGAGAAATGGTCTTTGTGGTCTCTTTCTAGGCTGACATCTGTCATCTGGCTGCCTAAAGCTGTGGGGCCTGAATTTCATATAAAACTGGTCTCTTTACTGAAAGAGAGGACTTAAAGGCTGAGGGTGGTGGTATGACAAAAGTCTGCAAGGCAAGGTTGACACTGAGAATGTAGATGTGGGGACAGACTACTGTGTCTTCTAGTACAAGAACTAGGGAACAAGTAACTTGTTTAGCAAAAGCAAGTATGAAAAAAGGTGATTCTTCACACATTAAAATCATTTGGTTTGCAGTAGATCTCAAGAGATCCTCTAGTCCAAACCTTTGCTCAGAGCAGAGTCTGCTGTACTGTAAGATCAGATTGGTTGGGGTTTTATGTGGTCAAATCTTGAAAACCTCTGCACATGGATACTCCAAAATCTCTTTGGTCAACCTATTTGACTCCACATCTGTGCTTGTAAAGGGAAGGCTTGTTACTTCTATTACATCAGATTCTCTCACTTTGAGCTATTCCTATTGCTTTCTGTTTGTCAGCTGTGCACCACTGTGAAGACCCTACCTTTTTTTTCTCAATAACCTCATTGAAGGTGCTGTGAGACTGCCATAAGTTCCTCTTGGAAGTTGTCATCTTCAAGCTGAACAAGCACAAACCCTTTGGCCTCTCCTCACAAAGCAGGCACTTCAGCCACCTGTCTTTTTGTGGCCCTTCACTGAGCTCACTACAATCTGTCAAAATCTCTCATAATGTGGTACCCAAAACTACATTAATCTAGATCCAGTCTAGCAAGCACTGAGTAAAGGGAGTAATCACCTACTAGTAGACATTGCCCCTGTTAATGAAGTATAGGGTGCTGTAAGCTGCCTTTGCTGATGGGGCTCACAGACGGGCAGTGCTCAGCTTGCTGCATCAGTGGTAGCTTTATACAAGTCATTGCTAAAGGTTTGCAAGTCATTATTGTGAATGCATTCAAGGAGAGACTGGATGAGTACTTGGAAATAAGTTCCATCTGAGATTACTGAGCACATAAGGCTGTTAGTTGCTGGAAGGGCTTATAGTCTGGGTGCTTCCTTTAAGGAAACGTGCTTTGCTGTGCTTTTGTTCCCCTGGGTGTCCACTTTGGATCAGTGTTGAAGACATGACAGTGAACTAGGCAGATCCTTGTCTGACCAGTTATGTTTTTGATTATGCAAATGAAGATATTACTGAAGTATTTTCCTGGTTGCAATCTGTTCTGTTTACACTGATATGCCTATGGTCATCTTGGGTCCATCTTAGCAGCTAATCCCTAAATTCCTTCTACGATGATAAACATCCCCACCATGCCCCATGGAAAATTCAACTTTGAGAAAAAAAACAATCTTCCCAGTATCCTGGATCTAGGGAAATTTGTACTTCAAGTGTAAACTGTCTTGGATCTTCTAGTAGTTCTAGGAACCATACCTTACTCTCCCCTTTTTACTCTTCCAGTCTTTTTAATGCAGTGTAACTAATAAGAAGTAGCATACTGTCTGATCCAATTGTTGGCCGATGCACAGGTACTGGGAGGAAAGTGACTTGCATTAATTTGCTGTCATTAAAAAAGACAAACACAGAAAACAGTCATGATCTGAATTGCTGCTTTTCTTTTGTGTTAGTCTTGCAGACTTTGTAACTCCTCCCCCTTTTTGTAAAAAACCAACTCCTTCATATTTTGAAGTGTGAAAGGAATTTCAGTTTCATGTCAAACAATGTCTGCTTTTTGAGATGCCAGCTGAGCGTGGTGTTCAATATGGATCTGAAAGTGTTTGTCAAGAGAAGAGCATCCTTAAAGATAAAAAAAATGCTAGTTCATGAAAACTTCCTTTTTGAGGATTAGACTGAAAATTTTACATTTTCAGAGATTTTTTTTTCTTCATTCTTAAGCAATTTAAATTTCTCGATAAATTAAAGGATCTTTCAGCATTCATGTCAGAAAAGTATCAGGTCTGTCTTTGTGTGCTCCTAGGAAGGATCCTGTGGTGGAATGGTCAAGTGAGCCCTTGATGATGAGGATGATTACATACTCTGTAACCTTTTAAAACCCACTCTCCAACCCTACCCCCTTTTTCTCATTTTTTTTCTTTCTCATGGAGGTGTTTGTATTAATAGGCATATATCTTGTAAATCCAGGGTGTGGAAAGTGCAACAGCTGGGTCACAGGGATGTGTAAGTGTCAGAGAGTGAGTTTTAGGAGAACAAAAAGGAAGACTGTTCCTGCTTGATGATACTCAGTTTTGACTAGGCCTCTATTTCTTGATGTGTGTAATCGACTGAAAGTAAATCAAAGACATCCCTGGGTTATCCTTATATTGCAGATCATTCCATATGCTGTAAGAACATTGGCATGTATGTTTGAAGGAAGGGATTGTATTGATGTCTAGCTTGTTTCTTGTTTCCTGAGCCCTAGTTCATTCTTATAGCTAAGAACTTCTTTTATTTGGTAGACATGGAATGAGATAGAATGAGGAGGAGTAAAACAAATATTAGGATAACAGTGTATTAAAGTTTAAGACTGAGGGTAACTGGATGGCAGTTTATAACTGGAGAAGGAAGAATAGCTGCTGTCAAGACTGATGCCTTGGTAAATATGGAAGGGCAGGAGTGAGGCTGGCATACACCACTTTATTTCTTTTAATTAAAAAAAGATCTATTAATCTTAAATTCAGTCTGATCACTTCTCAATTGATCTGTTTTTTTCTTGTTTCCTAATTTGATTTATAATGGTAGCTGGAAATGATATGTAATGTACTGTAATAGCAAGGCAGAGAAGCTGTATCTAGTGGAAATCTAGCAGTGCATCTAGTGGAAAACACCCCAAGGAGTAATTTACATACACATGGAAAATCACAGAAATTGGAAATTGGAAACACCTGTTTGGTCATCTCTAGAGAGTGTAGATGTCCCAGCATACCTAAAGTTGACCCACTTCAGATGATTTCAAGTAATGAAGAGTGAGACTAATCACCCATGCTATTTGGGGGGGTATATTGCAAAACTAGATAAAAACTTTGCTTATTTTCACCACTATTTTGTTCTTAATGCATATGGACACTTGCATTTCTTTATCCTCAAAATTTTCTCTTGTCAATTTTTTCAATTTTTTTACTCCTAAGAAATTCACTTAGAGAGGAAATTTGGAGATGCACAGCATGAATGGTTTTTTTGATGTGTCCAAAAATAATTAAGGTTGAAAAACAGCTGTCAGCATTTTTACTCAGTCAATGCATGTCCCTTTTGAAGGCGTGCAGGTATCAACTTCTATTTATTTTTCATGTTGCTGTTTGATAAATTTCTGGGGAGCAATAGTCAGAAGCCACTTGAAAGTCCTGATGCTCTGGTTTGTGCAATCTGTATTGTTTTCTTTAGCTCCCCCTTAGAGATGGTGTTCATAGCATGCCCCATTTTTCCTCAGTAGTATAGCAAACGTAAATAAGTAAGAAGTTGAAAAGTCTCACTGTGTTAAGGCCTGAAGGTCTATGCCACTGTTGATTCCCTGACCAGATAATGCAAATATGCAGCTTACCTTAAGTTGTGAATGTAAGGGAGAGACATTAGGGCAGCAATCAGATTAATCTGATCAGATTTCAGGCAAAACCTCCAATCTATTTTATTGGAGATTTCTATTACAACGGAAGGTGGTCTTAGCAACTCTTCCTTGTTACTTTATCTCCACTTTCTAAGGCAGAATAGCTCTCATATACCATTTTCTGGGGAGCTGTTTTTTCATTAAGTAGCCAAATAATTATGCTTCCTGCTGCAGCAAGTTTTGTGTTCTTACTGCATTTCTGCAAATGTATGCCTGATCTCTTCTTACTTTCATGCTAGTATTCTGTCTGACTTGTATTTCTTTACTAGTGACTTTTCTGATGATGAAAATAGTAAATAAGCCACCTAGTGCAGGTATAATGATATGAGAGTCACCATTACTTACTTTTTCTTATTTCTATGAGTTTTTCAGACCTCTGCCTTGTCTTATTGAGACTCAGTGGGAAATTCTGACTGTCTGCACAAACTATCAGGTCTTTGTTACTTAATTGGTTCTTGAAAGGGCTACTCTGATCATTTAAAGTGCTGCCTGTGGTCATGTACAAAGTGTTACTGGTTCCATTCCTTGGCATAATTACTTCTTTAAAATAACCTAGATTTCAGTTTCATGTTAAGAAATAAGGGCAAAATGTCACCAACCCACATTTTCCTGTAGGTGAATTTACAGCTTCTTGTTAGAGAGCAGAAGGTTATGGTTAGTAATAAACATGGTAGGACTTTCACACCAGCAAATGCCCCAAAATCAGAATTACTGGACTAAGCAGAAAATAGAGAAGGAATATAAAGGAGGTACAAAACAGGAGGGGGCGAAATAAAAAAAGAAAAAACAAGCAATGGGTAAGGACAATGCAATACTTTTGTTTATTTACAAATCTTTGATTAAAAATTGTTGTTTCCCATTTGTCTTTTTATTGAGGAGTGAAAATGTAAATTTCCAGTGTTTTTACAAAAAAATTCAGTAAGTAAAATTATATCTACAGTTTTTAAAGAGTTCTGTGCAAGAGAATAGAGACATAATAATTGAGGAAAAGACATATACCTTGTTTTGCATATTATTTTAGATAGGAAGATGTTGTCATTAAGTTTACATGCCTAGTAGGTTTTGGTGATTTACCACCACAGTGAGGGTATTTATATTTGTGATGGGTCACAAGTGGCAGAGGGCTGCAGAGCTCCCAGTGTGGGAGGAAGCCATGAAATGTCCTGTGTGTGGTCACAGCTGGCTCTGACATGGATGAAAACAATAAAAAACATTCCAGAACTTCAGCCTGACAGAGAAGCACATGATGCTTCTGGCCACAGTGAAACAAGTGTATGTTTTGCTGTAGCTGAGGCAAAATGAACTGTTGATGGCTTAGTAGATGCAAGTAGGGAATTTGCAATAGAATATTTAATATGGAGAGATTCATATTATCCCTAAGGCACAAAAGTAGTTCTATCTTGTGCAGATGTGACAGACTTGTTTTCTACTGCTTTACAGGATTAGTGTTAGGCAGGATATAGCTGCTGCCGTAGTGGTGTGCTGATTGAAGGACACTCTTTCTAAAGAAAGGCTTTTGAAGTCTTTGGGCAATGGTGAAGAAAAAGTGATAAATGACTTAAAATTATAGGTGGTGGTGCCAAATTCAGCTACATGTTTCTGAGCTCACTAGGAGGTTTTCTTTGCTGTGACTTATAACACTGCTTATTACTTTTCTGTTAGGAATTTTCCACAAAGAGTCTTTGCCTCCAACTATTTTTTTTACTGAAACTAAATAATCAAATAGCTCTTTTCATGAACATAGCTAGCAGATATTTGCCTAAGCTAGATGTGCAGACTTTAAATAATAGCATTTTCATATGTGTTGCAACATATCCATCTCCCTGAAGTTAGTGTTATATACTAGCTGTATATAACTCCCTGAAGTTAGTGTTATATAGTTAAAGTGGGGAAGCACTGTAACAAATATGATGGAATTGATCAGTCCTTCAGACTTTTCTATTTTCAGGGCACAGTTGGTGTTTATTAAAGGAGGTATATAGCTAAACCATGAACAATGAAGAAAAACTAAATATCAAGTGACTGCTCCTTAATAGCCATTGTCTGTCTTGAGTAAAAAGTGTCTTAGAAAAATTGCGTGCTCATGTACAATAAAAAGGTCTGTAAAAAAGCTTTGGTTCAATGAGATGATCTCGAGCTTAGCAGACTGGCATTTCATCAGCATTTTCACAGCTGAGTTCTTCACTTAGTATATGGTTCTGTGCAAGACAACAAAGGAAGGATAGTTACCAATTATAATCAGAACAGACCTTTGAAAGTAAACTAGTCCAGCCTGCTTCCTGACACCATGTTAAAGCAAGGCTAACTAGACAGAGTTGTTCAGCCCCTTCTCAACTTCTTGAAATCTCCTTTCCTGAAGTCCAGGGCTGTCTTGTTTAATTCTCTTGGAGCTTTAAGCTTCATAAATTTCAGTCAAATAGATGCATTCAAATCAAATGTGTTTGTATTGTGGGTTTGGGGTATGATTTGTTTTGTTGTGTTTTTGGTTTTATAATGTGATTGCTGTGTGGTTGTATCTCTTGTTATTGTTACTCTTCCACTTTTTCTTGTTGTGTGCACGTTGTGTTTTAAGACTGGAGTGACTGTTTTGTTCATACGTCAGGGTAAAAAAGTGTTACTGGTCCAATATTAATATACCATCTTTTTCTAAGCAAGACAATGGGTATCCTGTTTACCCTCAAAAAGTTGGGGAAGGAAAAGGGCATTGACAGACCCAGCAAACAAGTGGCTGTTCTATCATCACACAAATAATTCTGACCTGGACAGTAACGAAACAACTGTTGGTTGCCAAGCTTAAGTTAACAGATTTGTTTGGGTAGTGCATTAGTTATGGCTATTTCATCTGGTCTTAGTGAAACAATCCAAAGTACTGATATCTTCAAGTTAGGCTTAGAAGCAAAAATCTATGAGGAGAAAATGAGTTCTGTTAAGCAGTTAAGTCCCATGACAAGCCTATGAAGACATAATTGGTTCTAAGTGGTGTTCATAGGAGCACTGACATGTTCTACCTGCAGCCTGATAGTTCTTAGAGAGGCAGAGAAATCATCTATCTTCATAAATAGCAAAAAACTCTCTTCCAAGATTGTCTTTGATAATGAAGGGCCTGATAATCAGTGCAAAAAATGAGGAGAATTTGCAAGTCAAGTGAGAATAGTTTTAATGGGTTTGGAAAATAAGTTTTAATTGGTGAAGCCACAACGATGAGTTAACTCGTTTTATTTAACACACTGCTATGTTTGGGCTTTTTTTAATCTGCAATGCCACACACATAGCTTTAAAAAAAAATTGATAAACTGAGGCTGTGTATTTGTAACGTAGTTTACACTGGGATATTGGTTTCCCTGCACATGGGAAGAAACCACAGACAACTCATTACCAACTCATCTCCAGCTATCTCTCTAACCAAGAAATTGCAGATACTGTTGGGGATGCATTTAAACAAAAAGATGAGCAAAACCCCTTTTCTATGTATTTTTCAATAGCTGTGTAACCTCTATCTTGAATTCAAAACTGAACAAGAAGATAGAGTTCAGCCTGTAAAAGCAGTCTTTCTGGAACTGAAATTATAGATGTGCACAGTTCCATTATGCCAGTGTGCTCATTTCTTAACTCAAAATCATAAGTAACATTTCCTACCTAACCCTGATCTCCAAGACATTTGTTTGAACTTACGGGGCATTCTCTGATGGGCATGCACAGACCTGGAATGAAGGAAAGTGGAATTAATTTTCACACTGTCGTTGAGTCAACTGTTTATAGATAACTTATCTTTTATGTGTATGAGGTTTTGATGTCTATTTTGGCAATGTGCTGAGATGTCTAGAGGAAGCCTCCTAAGCAAGGGTGAAATGTATCGATTATTTCTACTAATATGTAGTATTTATTTGGAATTCAGTTAATAAAGAGCTGCAGGTTTGTAGGCATGTGTAGAAAGTACCTGTATGTGATTTCACATGGTTCTGTATTTATTTACATTTACTCTGAGTTGCTTGATATGTTGCTTATTGGTATACGGTAGGAAAAAAAAATCAGTTGTAGTTTCACTCAAACTGGAAAACATACCCACTATATTACCTGCACTTTCTTATAGATTTTTCATCCGTGGTGCTTTAATGGGAGCTGGTTATTTTTGCTTGTTATTCTGTAACTTGTGACTTGTTGTAATAGTGCTCGGAAGATGAGGTGCAGCTGAAGCATTGAGAAGTGCTGTGCCTGTCAGGTGCTGTCAACCTGTAGATTTGGTTCTAGGACAACAATTTAAACCAAATTTTCCAATTAGCTCAGGGACTGATTTTATAACTACTGAGATAAAATCTAGTTCCACTTTTACTGAGGTGGAAGTGAGAATGTGAACTCCAAATGCTTCTCAGCTTCCTCATCTGCAACAATAAGTCCTCACTTGTGAGTTTGTCTTGCTCAGCTCAGATGTCCCTTGTGAATGTGGGAGGACAGTGTTCAGCTTTTGAGAGGTTTGGTGTTGTCCTGAAAAATAAGGTCAAGGAACAAATTCCCAGGCTCACTGTATAGACAAATGATGCTGGAAATCTGTGAGCCAGATATCCCAAATTCTTAGGAAGTGTTGAGAAAAGCATAGCCTCCCACTGTGTGTGAATAGTCTTCAGCTGAAGACAAGCCCAGACTCAAAGAGAGCTGCCAGATATTCCCTTTGAATCTCCAGGTAACATTGAATCCCATGCTTTAGAAACAGGTGCAGCTTGCTATGGTTTCCTTTTTTTCCCCAGTGGTAGCGTCCTGTCTGGCATTTCCTGGGCTATTAACACTAATGAAATCACAGAATCACAGAATGTTAGGAGTTGGAAGGGACCTCAAAAGATCATTGAGTCCAAACCCCCTGCCAGAGTAGGATAACCTTGTGTAGGTCACACAGGAATGTGTCCAGGCAGGTTTTGAATGTCTCCAGAGGAGACTCCACAACGTGCCTGGGCAGCCTGTTCCATTCCTGAAAAACTCTTCCCTTATCTTTATTTTAAATGCTTCTTGTCTTTATTTGGGAACTAATAAAATGCACTTCTTAAAGTTGCATAGAGAAGACATTTCTTGAATGATTTATAGCTTAAAAGGAAGCTTGCTTGTTTGTTTGTAGTTCCCCTGCTGTGATGTGTGTAGGAAGATGAGGATGTTCTGAATAACATACATGCACCTTTAGATTACTCTGTAAGTGTTTGCGAGTCTCAAGGCCGTGCTCATTTGAAGGATGAATTTTCCATAAGGAACGAATTACTTTGTTTGTTACCAAGTCTAATGGTGCAAAGCTAATGGTGAAGGAACAGATATGTTTTGTCTGATAAAAAGCTTTTTCACCTTCATATCTCTTTCCATCACAAGAAGTGCCTAGCATTCCGGAGCCATTACTTTACAAAGCAAAACTTATAATTTTATAGAAGGAAGAATGAAGTTAGAGAAGGCAGTCTAAAGCATTACTCTGTGTGTGTCTTATAACGCATATGGAGACAATTCCATTATCAAAGATGGAACCACAACATGATTTGTTGCAAACTACAAGGATTTTAGTACCTGTTGTCCTCTTCTGTTACCTCCCTGAAGTTATAGTGCTATTATAGAAGCTGGCAAATAAGGTGGCAAATGGGTAACTAATACTTTTTTCTTTGGTTTTATGTTTTGTAGCTGGTGCCACATATATATTTGGGAAGAGTGGAGGTCTCATCCTGTACACCTGGCCAGCTAATGACAGACCGAGCACAAGGACAGACCGGCTTGCTGTGGGCTTCAGCACTACAGTGAAGGATGGCATCCTGGTTCGGATTGACAGTGCCCCTGGGCTTGGTGATTTTCTGCAGCTGCACATAGTGAGTATAGATAGACCCATGTCTGTGCCAGACCTGGGTTTCTATTAATAAAATATGCATTCAAAGACAGTTATCACTATGAAAGAAGAAGCATCATGCTCTGCACTTTCTATATCCTCAGCACTCATATTAATCTGCCTTAGCTTCTTCTAATTTAGGCTTTTCTAGAAGCACTGAATGGGGTGAACAGGGAACCAAGTTGTGGCGACAGAAGTAAAAAGGGGGACACACATCAAACCAAAAAAAAAGCCCTTCAAGATTCAATAGCAGTAGTGTTTATTAAAAATTAAAATGAACATATATATATATATACACAAATATATATATCAGCAGGGTTAATTTACTGTGGCATATTCACAGTTCTGAACAGCTGGATTTATGACAGAGAGCACCAATATTCTCAGAAGGCAGAGTGAAATGGAGTGATGTGTTGTTTTTTCCTTAGTTAAGTGAGAACTAAACAGATTTCTAGCTGATAGAACTGATGCTTGCTTTAGCAAGATAGTTCAAAAGAATTAGATTTTAATGTTAGCAAAACCTGGCTTTGCAAGAAGAAACTAGACTTTTTTGTGAGACCAAATAATACTGGAAACTTCTGAAGTTAGTTACTTTAGATGATGCTTTGTGAGGGAGTGACAATTGTTTGCTTCCTTTTCCTTTGTCAACAAAGTAGCCAAGAAGCTTATGAGACATAGAAGCTGCCCATGTTAATTGATGCTCATCTTATTTTCAATATTTTATGTGTAAGAGGAATGTGCCATTTGCAAGTTTTCACTGGGCTGGGGAGATGTTGAATTTTCAATGGAACTTGAAGATTTAAGTAAAGAGTGGGAATGCCAGGGACCAAAATGCAGACCTAATGTGAATGACTGAGGGTTTTAATCTGCTACTGGATTCTGCTATGTCCCAAATCATGTTGAAACAATGGGTATATTTCAGTGAGAATCTGAAACAAGGGTCAGGGCTAGTAGCCATTGCCAGCATTAAGCATTTTATTTTGAATTTTATTCTCAATTTAAGATTAATTTGGAGGGATTATAATATGAGCTTGAGCCATTAGACTGTGACCAGTTTTTAACAGAGATGGACTCATGGAGGATGTCATTGATGGAGACCATCTTGAACATAGCAATCATGAATTGGTAGAATTTTTTGTTGTTGGAGAACTAAGAAGGACAGTCATCAAAACTGCTGTCTTGGACTTCTGGTGGACAGACTTTGACCTATTTTGGAGACTGGTTGACCTAGTCCCTTGGAAGACAGCACTGAAGGGCAAAGGAGTCCAGGAAGGCTGGTCATTATTCAAGCACAAAGTCTTAGAAGAGCAGGAGCAGGCAATCCTCCTGTGCTGGAAGACAAGCTGGCAGGGAAAACCAGCCTGGCTCAATACAGAGATCTGGTTGCATCTTAGGAAAAAAAGGAGAGTTATTGTCTTTGGAAAAAGGGACAGGCCACACAGGAGGACTACAAAGATGTCTTGGGTTTATTTGGGGGGAAAATTAGAAGAGCCAAAACCTGAAATTAATCTGGCTGCAGCTGCCAAAGATAACAAGAAAATTTTCTACAAATATATTATCACCAAAAGGAGGACTAAAGAGAACCTCCAGCCCTTATTAGATAGAGGGAAACATAGTCATCAAGGGTGAGGAAAAGGCTGAGGTACATTGTATTTTCTTTGCCTCAGTCTTCAGTAGTGGGGCCAGTTTTTCACTGGGTACCCAGTCCCCTGACCTGGAAGATAGGGATGGGGAGCAGAATGAAACTCTCATAATCTGAGAGGAGATGGTTACAAACCTGCTGTGCCACTTTGTATGAGATTCAACAAAGCCAAGTGTTCAGTTTTGGGCCCTTCAGTGTAAAAAGGATAAACTGGTGCTGGAGCTCATATTTTCTCTTTCCAGTCAGTTTTGGAAATGAATGAAATTTTTTCTTGTTCCTCCCCATATATTCTGCTTAAAATGGCATGGTGCTAGTTTCAGATTGTTTCGGATCTCTAAATTAAAGCTATTAATTGTGGCTAAAAGTTATGTTGTCTGCTTCATGTAGTTTGGCCAATTTTATCCCTGAAGATGTACACTAGCAGAAACTATAGAACTTGTTCAGCTTTAATTTCTCTTGTTCTTTTATGGTCAGGATGGATTAGGAGGATTTGTGAGTCATTCACGAGGAGCTAAGGCATGCTGCTGGGACCATTCATAAATATCACCGACTACCTAAGTGTTCAAATAAAAAAATGTAGTCTGAGATTCATGCTGTTACATGCAATAGAAAAGTTAAGGAGGAACTTTTTAAAGTATTACTGGCTTCTTGAATGTCTGGAAGACTTTGTTACCTCTCGTTTAAGGTTCAAAGTCACAGAAGGGAATTCATATCAGTATTATTTTAGAAAAAGTGGAAATCTGAAATGAAAATTGCATCTTGAAATGATTTAAAATGCAAAATCATATAGGACCTTATACTTAGCAAAATGCATGCAAACTTTCTATGAGGCCAAGATCTTTCATAGCTGACTGAAAACTACCACATGCTTCATGCTATCATGTTCAAAGAGTCTCTCCGTCTTCTTGTCTTCAAAACTTTGTCCTTCCATAGGCCATTTTCAGGTGTAAAGACAAACAAAGCAGTGTGGATCAAGTTATAATACAAATATTATAATAGAAACACAAATTTGTAGATCAGAGATATGAAAGCAGATTAAACTGATAATAAAAAACATTTGTAAAACTGCAGTTACTTAAGCCATAAATCATATTGTAGGAGAATGAAAAAATAGTTATTAAAACAGGGAGGGCCAATCTTAATGCAATTTATTTTTCTGTATACTTAGCAACTTCTTCAGGAGCAATTATATTTAGTAACACATTCTCTCACTTCCTGTGATGTTCTGTTGGAATTAGTGGCAGGAGCCACCTGTTGATTGTTGCTTTCTAATGAACATCACTGAATTAAAATTTAATCCAAAAGTTGCAGAATAGTCTATGGTTTTATCGAGATCTGGTCCTATTTTAAAGATTGTAAAAGTGACTCGTACTCTGCTAAGACAACTTTTTAATAATTTGCCTGCTTTTTTCCATATAACTTGCATTGTGGACTTCTTTTCATTATCATTTCTTTCTATTTGCAAAATTCAGAGCTATAAAAAGATACCTAATTAACAAGTTACACATTTGCTTATCTAATTTGTGCTTGTTCTGTTTGGATTAATTTTTTAATTGAGTCTTTCAGACACTGTGGAAAATTTATTGACTAAGATGTCCATTTTATGTGACAAAAAATTACAGCCTCTAAAACTATTTTCTCTTCTGATTTACAATGAGAAGCCCCGAAAAAAATTGCATACCATCCAGATCAATGTCAGATGTGAAGAATGAGTTGCTTGTGTGAACAGACTGTAGCGCATGGGAAGAGGGTGTTCTTACAACATCGGATCCCTCCTTATGAGATATTTTTTCCCTGCTTTTTAAAGGACCAAGTCCAGACCTGTACCAGAATTTTTTGTTCCATGATGGATGCTTAAAGACTACATGTATGAGTTGTGGTTGAAATGTTTCTATACGTTTCATTGCCTTACACTACCACACCTATTTTGTGGTAGTGCAAAAGCCTTCATATAGATAAAATGGGGAGAGGAAGACAGCTGCAGATGGCTATGGATATCATTCTTGTGATGACCGTGGAGAGAGAAATCACCCTCCATGTGCACTGCTGGTTTATTCTGCAGTCTTTCATTTTGATGTGTATTGTAAGCTGTCATCTCACATCTGGCTGTCCGGAATAGCATTGCCAGACTGTTGCAGTGTTTGAATTGCTTGTAAAAAGTCAGCTCTCAACTTGGGAAAAAACTTTTGGGAGGAGTTTTAGTTAAGTAGGCCCAAGCTAGTGGGGGTCAATTTTTTAGGACCAGGCTGCTACAAAGGCTACACAATTTGGTGAAGAACAGTTTGATTCTTAATCAATAAGGATAAGAAAGTCTTTTTTGAGCTAGAGATGGCATTGCTAAATGGGACTGAGTATAAAAGGAAGAAAATTTACATGTCCATTCTGCCAAATTTGTGCAGTTATAGCATGACTGCCCAAAATCTGAGCTTTATGGTTGTAGAGACAATTCTGGCTCTTTTGTTACAAAGACTTCTATGGAGACTCTGTCCAAAACTGCAGTGCCATGTCATCTGAGCAGAGAAAGAAGAAGTAAAAGTAGAATTGGAATCAGCAGAAGGATAACCACAGGGGGTGTATGATGAACTGAACGTTCTAAGGACTAGGCTGAGATAATAAATGGAGTTTGTGTCTTGCTTTTCTATAACCAAGATCACCTTGATGCAAAATATTTCAACCTTTTTTAGGCCAGAATTGAATTGAGCATTAAGAGTTACATTTTCTACCCAAGAAAGTAGAAAGAAGAGGGTTTCTTTAAGACTGGTCTGGTTTATTTTGCCTCTACAGAGGCTACAAACCATGGAGAAAAAAAAATTACACTATCTGCTTCGATCTCCTATCTTCTGTTTTGCTTTTTTAAGCTGCCTTTATTGACTTTATGGTTACAGTTTTATCTTAAAATGTGTTTTTCTCCATGTTAGATCTGCTTTTCTGCTCTTGTATAAAATTCATAGTTTGTTCGTGTTTAATTTTTGTGAATACAGGTAATTTCATTCCCCTTTAACTTGGCCTTGTTCACATTGGTGTGCACCCAGAGTAGTGCTATTCTTGCCTTTCCACCCTCTTAACCAGCATAAAGTCTTGGAGTTTGATACATTTCTTGGAGTATACCAAAAGTGGCTAAGCATGAGTGGCCTATAAGAAGTTATCAGTTCCAAAGTGTGTAATGCCCATCATGTCTCATTTCATTCAGCAAACAGTAAAGAACTGTGTACATTTCCCTTAATGACATTATACAAATAAAAAGCCCCTTCAGATTGGTTTGGGATATGTGTTCAGTGAAAGATGTTTTGTGTTTAAGCTTGCCAGCAGATAACCAAAAGTTGAGGTGGGGCTGTTTTGTTGATCTGTAAGAGCAGACTGTGTAAGACATTTTCCACCAAGAAAAAATCAAGCAATCTAAATGAGCGAGTATGCTGCAGGTGTCCTGTAATTATTAATGTATAAAAACTATCCAAATGTAGCCTTCTGTTAGGGATGTGTTCTCTGGCTAAGACTTCTGAATATATTATCTTCAATAGGTGCAACCTGAGGGTTAATATAAGTATAAAGACTTACAATGACTGCTAACCTACCAAGCAAGATAGTAAGTGAGATGAATGAGGGGGTGAGAGAACTGTTTGGAGTTAATGTTAGTGTGTGAAGATTCAGCAGAGTGTCTTTTGCATTTCTTCATATATATTTTCTATAAACATTTGTAGCTGTGGTTTGTCAATACTTGAAATTATGACTGAATAGTTACAGATACCTTTAAGGTAACTCAGGTTGCATATTATTTAAGGTAACTGAGGGTTGGCAAAGATAGTCCTCATATAAGATTTGACATATATGTACCCTTCAGCACCTTAGAAGTATCTTACATCCCCAGCAGAACCTCCACTGTGTTCAGTGGAATAGTTTCCACTTATCTGCGTGGGCCAGGTAGAGTGCAAGGATTGGGGATGTCCACTGGTAACAATGAGTGACTTAGGAGTTTCTCTAAGCATTAAGCTTTTGGATTGCAGATGAGTTATGAGGATCAAACAGAGCACATCACAAGAGTTTACCTCTTTTCTATAAGCATTTGTGTAATAAATGTAAGGAATAAGTGACATCTTCCCTTTTGCTAAGGATGGCAGTCATATTCAGCTGAGACTTGCATCTTAATTGCGTTTTTCTTTAGATGATCTCAAGAAAATTATTTAAGTGCATCTGGCTTAATCAACATGGAAGCAAATTAACAGCCTGCATATTGTCATTTACTACTTTTCCTTAGATGGAAGCAATTTCTAGTTGGTGACTGATAAATTTTTGGATTACTTGAATTAGTTTGCGAAACAGGAGAGTGCCCAGAATTGTGGCTTCTCTGGAAAAGGAGGGAAATATCTGAAAAAAATAAGGTTGTTTTGTATATTAAAAAACAAAAACTAAGAAAGAACAGAAGACCAGTGTATAGCAAAGATATTTTCTTCACAAAAAGCCTATCAAAAGGCGTAACAGTCATTGCACTGAGGGATGCAAATTCATTTGTTGTTTCTGGGTAACAAGGTGTGGTGCATGCTGGAGGGATGAATTTCTTGGTACTTCATATATAAAACAACTGTGTTTTTTAATGTCTATCATGACATACTTAGTGCATGTGAATTATTATTGAAGAAATTTGATGGAGGAGGGTAACATTATCTTAAAGGCTAACTTGTAAGGTAAAAAAAAAACACCCCACTGTGTATTCAGAGATCAGTGAGTAGGCTGGGAGTGCACCAGAATTTGGAAAGGAACACAGGTAGGACAGCTAACCCAAACAGGCCAAAAGCATATTCCATCCCATAAAATGTTGTGCTCAGCAATAAAATGCAGCAGAACAAAGAGGGGATGCTGGTGGTTATTATGGCCTGTGCCTTTCCAAGTAACCATTACATGTGCTGAGTCCCCCCTTTACTAGGAAGTGGCTCAACATCTGCCTGCCAATGGGAAGTAGTGAGGCTTTGCTTCACTTATTAAACTGTCTTTATCTTGCAAATATGTGACTTCAGCATCATTATTTTACCTGTGAGAGGCTGTATCTAAATGAACCTCAAATGTGAGGCATGCACATCAGCGGTTATTCTGTCAGCTGGTGTTAAATTGCCAAGGTGTGTTTTGTTTGTTTTGTTTGTTTTGTTTGTTTTGTTGTTGGTGCTTTTGTTTTGTTTTGTTTTCTTTTTTTTTTTTTTTTTTTTTTTTTTTCTTTTTTTTCTTTTTTTTGTTCTTAATGGAAGTATTCTATTTAAACACTCAAGGATTCTGTCCCAAGATGCCCTCAGCTTTTTCTTATCCTTTTCTAAACTCTTTGGTTCTACAAAGTCCCATGTGTTTGTGCATGCTGCATTTATTGTTCCCTTGAGCACAGAAGAATTAGTAAAGTAAAACTAATTTGACCTTCAGTCTTCAAAACAGATTTGAAACATTTTATTGTTACTTCTGTTCTTATTTTTAAAAGGTGGTTAAAATCCATTTTTAATATATCTGCATTATGCATAGGAATGGTCCATCTATTTTTGTCTACTTGATCTCAGGAAAGAATCTCTGTCGCAGACGATCACAAGTTGAAACTAAACCTTTGATGGCTAAGGAGCTTCTCACCCCAGTGTTCCTATTTATGGCTGGCACAATCTGGCACCGTGCCTCATCCACATTATCTCAATGACCTTTTAAGCTTCAGCCCCTGCTTTGTTGCCAGTGGCTTTACCAGGTGTATGAATGAATGTCCGTAGCTGAACGCAGTGGTGCGGGGAAGAGCACACTGATACCTTTTGGTGAAAGATAATGGATTTGAGATCCCTAGCTCCATTTAGGCAGGATGGAAGCTCAGTGCTTTGATACAGGGATTCATTAACTCCTTGCTCAGTGACAGTTTGTGAATAGATCCTGGTGTTTTCGCTGTTGTTAATGAAGGTTGTGAAACTGATTAAAGATGTGGAAGAAAGAGATGGTAGGGCGATGCTAGCATGAATGGTAAAATTGTCAGCTGAACCATGAGTTAGCCTGAGTAGAGTCACAAACCTGAAAAATAATCTTGGGGCTTTGGCTCTGCAGAAGAGGCCAAGTTCAGCTGGACAACGGGGTGAAAATTAAGAGACGGTGAAAGAATCAATGGAAGTTACATAGGTAAGTTTCTGAAACCTGGTTTAAAGGCACAGGTAGCTGAATACACTGCCTCAGCTGATATTCCAAAAGAAAGAGCTTTGCCACTTCATGAAGGAAGCAGACTTGTACAAATAAGATAATGGTTTGGTATAGTGGGCAAAATTAACAGCATTTTTTTAAAAATACACACTTGACCGTTTTAGTGTTGTACCTCTTGTAAAGTCAGATCGTAGCAATTCAATGTAGGTGCAGAAATAAAAAATATTGTCACAAAGTCTTGTAAATGTATAGCTATTCAAACTTTTTCTCATGCCAAGAAAATTTAAATTTGGCTCCTTAATGTTTTTTATACTTAATACAAGGGAGTAAAACAGTGTGAGGTTGTTGGGTTTTTTTTTCCAGCTGGGTCAAAGAAAGAAGCTCAGACAATCTTCAGGGAAGTTCTTTTTCTTAAAATGCACAAGACCTGGAAGAGCTAAGTGTGAGGTTTTTAGTTTTCATTCTGGAAAATGGCTAAAGTCTTTTATATTTGTAGACTCTAGTAACAACTGACAATATGTACTCTTCTCTTTTACAAGAAACATCAAATTTACAAGCTTCTTTGGCCCAATCCATCTTGCTTCTGTGTGCTTGGATAAATCACACTAGTAGGTTCTAAATTAAATCTGTTTGTAATTAAAGTCTTTATCACGCTCTCTATGGCTGCATCAAAAAAGTAAATAAAATTTTTGGTTTTCATGTTAATGGGTAGCAGCACAGTATGATACTAATTCACTGCACATTCAAACATACTGAGTACCACTCAGAAGCAATTAAACAAGGGCAATTTTCAGTTTAATTTACCCCTGGCTTGGTGTTTGATGTAACCTTCTCATCAAAGGTTAACAAATGTTTGGAATGACATTAGCTACACCAAAATTAATTGTTTCTCTATTAAACTCCTAAGACACCCATCTTATAAGGAACAAATTATTGAATCTTACTGGCAAAATATAAATGTCATCTAACCCAAACAAAGTCACACTTTCTTTGCACTGTGACTTTAATTTAGAAAATTTAAAAACTCAGTGCAGGGAAAACATAACTTGATCATTGATATGTAGCCAGTTCTGAGATGAAAATCAGCTGTTCTAGAGAACATAAAAGACTATTCCTGCATAGTTTTGCATGTAAAATGAAAGAAATTGCTGCTTTTTCCATTCTATCAGGACTCTGAAGACACAATTTTGAGGAGAAACTGCACTGAACTGGAGTTTGACTAGAAGTCTAACATCCAGGTTCTGTGAGTTTTCAAGAAATTAGCATTCTTATGCAGACTCATTACCTTAAAAGTTGTTAGGATGCCTAAAATATACATATGCATTTAATTTTAAAACATCTATTCAATCCAAATATATGACAATATCTCTTTGAAAGGTATACATGAGCATCCTTATAGAATGAGAAAATGAAAACATTAGAGATTAAATGGCTAGATGTAAATATTGTCTCAGAATTGGCACAGGCTGGCTCTGACTCTTCATCTTTTCTTAAATCGAAGGCTTCACAGTGCTTCATTCTACCTCTTAAGAGAGTAGTTCAGTACACAGGCTGGGGCAAAGGTAGAGCCCGCAACGTAGAATCATAGAATGGTTTCAGTTGGAAGAGATCTTAAAGATCATTTACTTCCAACCCCTTTGCCATAGGCAGGGACACCTTCCACTAGATCAGGTTTCTCAAAGCCCCATCCAACCTGGCCTTGAAGACTTCCAGGGATGGAACAGCCCCAACTTCCCTGGGCAATCTGTTTCAGTTTCTCAGCACCCTCACAGTAATTACTTCCTAATATCTAATCTAAATTTAATCTCTTCCAGTTTTAAGCCGTTACCCCATCCTAAAACTACACTCTTATACAGAGTCCCTCCCCAGGTTTCCTGTAGCCTCCTTCAGGTACTGGAAGGCTGCTTTGAGGTCCTCCTGGGAGTCTTCTCGAGGCTGAACAAACTCAACTCTCTCAGCCTATTTTCACAAGAGAGATGCTACAACCCTCTGATCATTTTTGTGGCCCACCTCTGGACTCACTCCAACAGCTCAATGTCCCTCCTGTGCTGGGGCCCCCAGAACTGGACACAGTACTGCTGTTTTCCATAGCACTTTCAGACTGATTTTACAGCAGCAGTTGGTGTGTGATTTTTTTTGTTATCTGTTTTTTGTGGGTTTTTTTCTCCTTTTACATGCTTATGCAGCCTGAACTTGTGTGCTGTTGGTATCTCAGGCTGAAGAGGTATTATTTGTGCTAATAAGCCTCTTCTGTTAGTTAACCTTTTAGTACATGAAACATGAGTGAACTGAAGGCTTCCTGCTGATTTGAAAGGCTTTTATGTTAAGTACATGATACTGCATTTTCCTTTTCTGTCTCCTTATTTAAAGGTGTGGGATGGGGGAGACTGCAAACACAGTCTAAAACCCAGCTGAAATAATGCTTATACAGTGTGAAAGCTCCCTTAAATATCTTGGCATATCTCTCTTTCTACTACATTTAAATTCTTGGTGTTCTATTTAAGCAGTTTGCAGCCTACAGAAAGAGACTTCCTGCCTCACATAACTGGTATAGTTTTGGCCAGTGTAAAGCATCAGCTGCCCATGTTTTTGCCTAAACCTGATAACCAAATGTATTGCTATCTCTGACTCTCCAGATTTACTTTCAGTGCACACAGCCACTGTTTTAGCTTATTTTTTATTCTTGTCAATTACTGATGTCAGGAGTGCAGTTTCTGGAAACTGGGTAATAGAAATCATTAAGCCTGGCAGAGAAAAGTATCCTATACTGACTCAGGCTTCCTTTGCTATCTTATCATGTCACTCTTATTCTATTATTTTTAGACAATCTCATCTGAAAGCCAGTGCCACATACAGGATTTCAGGTTTTGGATCATGTAAAACCACTTAGTATGATGCTGCTGAGCTTAAAAGAGATGGTGGGATTAACCAGTTCTGCAGGGAACCATGTCATGCTTCTAGTATGCTATTATAACTAGTGATAGGAATTAGATCCTCTGACTTAGCAAGCATTTCCCAGTTGTTTAAGGGAAAAGGGTCTTGTCTGTCTGGGTGCATTGCAGAAACAATCTTAAAAAACATTCTTATCTGCAGTTTATTTTTTCATACATGGTGTATTGTATCCCAAATATATTTAGAGAGACAAGGCCCTCAATGGGCAATGATCTTTTGGCATAATTCAGGTGGACAGCACATGCTGCAGCATTGCACATTGAAGTGGATGTATCTCCACAGCAAAACAGAGAAGTTAATAGATAAATACAGCATTCCAGTAGTAGGCACTGGATTTGCTCATAAAATGAGCTGGGTAACACTTGGAAAAAAACTTGGGACTTGCTGAAAGGTAGTTTAGCTGTGCAGTTAGGGGGTTGTCAAAGGAGGGGTAAGAGATCCCTTTGGGTGCTGTTTTCTGAGTGCTGCTGTACTGGGTGTTGTCAATGTACTAAATTGTTGGGGCAGGAATGATCCTTTTAGGAAGGAAATGGATCGTGCTGGGCATGTAAGCTTAGAATCCATAGCAATAAATGCCCTGGGGAGTTGGTACCTGTTTGCAGTAGTACTGCCTTCAATCACTACTAACACTGGATTTTGTACCCTTCAGTTTCAGGAGGGTTTTACAAGAGGATTTTTCATTCGTTTTTCTCCTTTTGGATTTTCCTGTGATGTGTTAAATTCTAACTGCACTGGTTGTGCCCAGTTGTGACACTGGATAATTCTTTTCCTGTTCTTTTTTGGTTTGTTTTGGTTTGGTTTTTTTACATCAGATAACTTGTATGTCCTGACATATGCAAATTTTGTGTTTCTTTTAATGCAGAAATGTTGTTCTTGTGGTATTTTCAGTCCCCTGGACTGTGTTCTTATCTAGTCTTCTCTGTCTTTCCATGGAGAAGGGATAGGAGGATGTGGTTTCTCATTTGTATTTCTTTAAATGGTTCTGCAATGGTTGCTGTGAGTTACCTTAATTTTTAAAAATCAAGTAAACTCCATTTTGATTGGAGTCTGTAGGAAAAACACATATTTCAGCCCATGTTACATGTTAGAAAACTGTTTTGCTTGAAACTGATTTTTAAATCCTTGTCCATTTGTGTTCTGATTTGTGTAACAAAATAACTGAACTTCTGATGGGGGGAAAAAACATTGGTTAGTTTTGAAGTTTCACAAATGGGTGAGGTTTTCAGAACTGCTGGCTTTGCATTTTAACTTAGGAGCACAGGACAGGGAGAGGACTATCTGGGTCATCAGGTCCAGTTCTCTCCCCTTGCATGCAATTGCACCGTTACTGCTGTGTTTCTTTCTGTATCAGATCTACCTCATCCCTTCCAGTTTTCTGCTTGTTTATTTATCTTAAATTTTTTCTTGCAGTTTTAAAGTTTAACTTATATTCTAAACTGTATAGACTCATGTATGTCAATTTAACTTGTATCTGCTCTGTGCGAATATTGTCCTTCAGCTCCTCTCTGGTTTTGATGATTCTGGTTTTATCTCTCAGCTGCACTTACTAAGAGGAATTGTATTGACTGTGCTTTTCATTGGCAACTCCCCTCAGTCCCACCAGGCAATCGTGGGTTATCTGAGTAGCACAATGGGATCTCACAGAGATATCCCAAGGCTACAGCAAAGACAACCGTACAAGTCCCCACGTTGCAGCTTCAGGCAGATTTCACTGCTTCTGCTCCTGAATGTTTGTTGTTCTGTGCTCAGGAGGATTTATTCATTCAGCTGCAGCATCAGATAAGCATTGCTTCTTTGTTGTAGACCCAAGTTGTGTCTTTGCAATCTGCACTGGGTATCTTTTTACCTTGTATTTTGTTGTGAGCTTGGTTGGCTGTGTAGACCCAGTTTAGTGCATTTGCATGCAGATGTCATCCAATAAGATTTTTTTTCAAAATCCTTTCACAGCAGTGGAATCTCTAGAGCACATTAAATGACACATTTTCAACCAAAGGCTCTAAGTTCTTGTCCAATTTGTTGTTCTTCATCATAACATGAACATTTTGTACATGCAATTCTTCTCTCTGAGCATTCCTGTTTTTCAGTGGCAGCTTCTATTAAATGATAATACTGAGTTGGAAGGGAGAGGGGCTGTCCTCTGGTTTCCTATTTTCAGTCTAGGAAATAAGCATTTTAGCACATTAGGTGACATGTTGGAACAGTTTATAAAACCTGTATCAGAAAAGAAGTCATGTGATATGGAGTCTGAAGCCTTGCAGAGATTCCGAAAATGGTTATTAATGGACTTGTGAATTTATGAATAGAGCATGGTAGATCTGGCCTTTGAAATAATTGAAAAGCTATCACTTGTAATGTGAGCAGCTGCTCTGAAGGGTGATCACTGCTTTTTGGGGACAGAAGATAATATCTTGTTGCACACAACTCTGAACCAGTGCACCCAATATTAATATCTACTTCACCCATGTCTTAACACCACTTGATCAGCTGCACAATACAGTTCTTTCTTGCCCTACTCCTATTTCCCTTCTTTCACAAGAGCTTCTTGCTAGCAGACTCAGACTCAGACTTCCCTAATGAAAAGCTTTACAAAAGTTTTTCAAAGTTTTACAAGGGGTTACAGAACTGACTGTGAAAAGAAGAAATATCTAGGAAAATGAGGGCTTTACAGAGGCACAGAGATAGTGCATTTTATATTTTAAAATATAGAAATAGGCAGAAAGAAGGAATCCAAGCTCTGTTGTCCACTTCATTTACATATTACATAGATCTTTCAGTATTTGCATAACTCCTGATCTTAATTTGACACACATCACTGTGACCAAAGTGATGGTAATCCTTGATATTGCTCCAGTATGTAGTACCTGGTTCTCCTTGCTTGCTTGCTCCCCTCTGCTGACTGAATTTGAGGCTAGCCATGAAGGTGGCTCTCAATGTGGGTGATACTCACTGGATAGTTGCTGGTAGTAGCTTCTTTCAGAAGTTTCTTGCCTTTCACATTTGCACTCCTGTGTCAAGAGCCACCCTTTTCCTGGGAGGATGAGTTGCAATGTGCCTTTTCCAGAACTGCTTACACAATAAGTGATTTTGGGGTTTGGGAGGTCACTTGTATCATCTGGGCAAGGCCAGCTCCAAAGAATGAGTTTGACCTGGCTGAAGAGCTCAAAGCTTTAACTGCTGGGCGTTGCTCAATGTCTTTTAGGATGCTATTAATTTTTAATGTTGATGTGGGTTTTGGACTACAGTGCAACTAGAACATGTTGTTTGTGCCTCCTGCCTTTTAGAATAAATATGATCCTGAAACCAGGCAAATATAGGGCAGGATGAGTTCATCTCCAGGGCTGTGTTCTCTGGTGGCTTTGTTGAGTTCTGTCTTTATCAGGTGTGATGCCTTATGGCATTGCCTGTCTTCACTAAAAGTTAATTTGTTCTAAACAGAAGAGTGAATGAGAGCATATTTGTTGTCATCAGTTACTTAAAATGAGAACAAAAAAAATTACTCCCTGCATAATTTGTGACTTCTGCTGGCTTGTATTGGCTGGACTGTAGAACATATCCACTCTGCTGTCAAACTACACTGTCTTGTGTGTATACATTAGGTCCAGAGATGACAGAAAGCATTACAAACTCGAGCATAAGCAGGCAAATCTCTACAAAATAATCTTCAAATGTGGTGTATCCATACATATAAATGCAGCTTGTTTAAACACCACTGGGAGAAGCAAAAGAGGGGGCTGTACAGCTGTTTGATGGTATCCTAATGTATATGTAAAACCATGTTTTGAGTGCAAATGGCATGGTAGTAGTTTCAGAGTGGCCTTGCAGAACAAGACCAGGGGCTGCCCCATGCCAGACTCAGTTGTTTCCAAAACCAGCATAGCACACATCTAAGCCCATCAGCCAGGCTGGTAGCATCTCTGCAAAAACATATTCAAGAAAGAACAGAAACTGCCAAGAGGTGGAAGGAAAAGGGTGATAAACAGCAGAGGTAACACCAAGGCAAGAGGAGATGGAGGAGGTGCTTCACTTCAGAGCAGATATCCACTGCAGCCCATGAAAGACCCCATCCTCGAGCAGATGACTATTCCCAAAGGAACTGACTTATGGAGACCCCAAACTGGAGCAGAGGAAAATGTAAGAAGCAAGGAGCAGGAGAGAGAAACCACTCCATACTGTCCATAACTTCCCCTCCCTCCATCCTTTGCACAGTTGTTGTTCCACTGATAGAACTGAGTGTAACTTGTGAGAGCAGGGTGGGAGTGGAGTCTGCAGTGGAGGAGTAAAACTGAGCATGGTGTAGGAGAAGAAGAGGTGTTTTCCTATGTTTTCATGTTTTACTTTTTGTCGCCCATTTATCAGATCAGTTACGAACAATATATTAATTGATAATAAATGAATTTCCTCATGCTAAGTCAATTTTTCACACATCAAAAATTGGTAAATTATCTCCCTGTCTTTATCTTCGCCTATAAGCCTTTTACTACTGTTTTCCTCAGAAGAAGGCAGGACAAACTAGGAAGCTGGGTGGGAGTTTGACTGCCAGCCAGGTCCTAGCCACCACCAAGCACTAGCAGGGCAGTTTTGTGAAAATGCAAGGGTAAAATTCCTTAAATTCTTTTGTTGGTAAACCTGAGCCTGTCCCATTGACATGTCTAAATTTGACACTGAAGAGTGCTTTGAAACTGAAAGGGCTTTTTTTTTTTTTTTTTTTTTTTTTTTTTTTTTTTTTTTTTTTTTTTTAAAAAAAAAAAAAAAACAGGTCAAGATAGCTAAAAATGTCTTCCTTAAATACAGTAAATTTAGTCTTCAAAGATTCATCACTGCATCTCATGCTGGACAGGTTTGTGATAGTGCTTATGGTTGGTGTGTCCTGCTTCCCTTCCTGTGTCAGAGCTGTTTGCTAATAGAGTATGGATGGAGTGCTTGGAAATGTCCAGTTGTAAGGATGAACAGCAAACGGACTCTTAGATTTTAGGCAAACTTAAATGAGGCCAGGGAACATAGCTATGCTTATTTAGTGGTCTAAAGGAATCTAGAAATTCATAAATGACCTGGAATTAATTTTTAAAGTATGGAAAGAATACTGTTTGAAAGTAAAATGGTGCTTTATTGTACTAATATAAACAACTCTGTGGTCTGACTTTTCCAACAGTGCCTTGATTATTCCTGATAGAAACAGACAATTCTTTTGAGAATTTTCCCTGAGATCAATATTAGGTCTGAAGGTTTCTAATGGTAATGTCTTGCTAACAACTGTGGTAGTTTTTGTTGTTAGATTTCTCTGTTACATATATCCTATATGTTGGACTTACAGAATTACCTAAGCATGAAGAATCATACCATATAATTTTAGTCTATGCTTCTGAATTTAGTGTAATCTTTCTAGAACTGTGTGTGCAAAAATATTGTCAGCTTCTGCTGCCATGCTTGGAGTGCTGCGGGATTCCCTCAAGCCCTGGCAGCTCATTGATGTGACATGTGGCAGCCTTGAAGGTGCCAAACTGAGGAAAATTATGAATTAGTATAAATGAAGGGAGCATAGTCTTTGAAATATATGGTTGAGGGGACACTATGGTCCCTTGGAATGAGGATGAAATGGGCCTTTCTCAGAGATCTATCAAGGAAGTGCATGGTAATATATAACATGTTTCAGGCCTTTCTGAAACCTTACATGAAGTGGAATTAAGGTGTAAAAGTCTCAAAGGTCAGCAGAAAAGTATCTGCAAGCAATAACTTATTCAGAGTGGAATGCAGGATAAAAGGGATATAAGATTAATGTGATGATTGAATATCTTGTGTAAAATTCCTCTAAGCCTTTGCCTTGGACAATAGTCTACAGGCTACATTGAACAATCAAGCAGTGGAATTACCTCCGGGAAGGTTGTCTCCTGAGGATAAAAGCTGAAGATTAGAACATGAATACTATTATTAAAGATAAAGTTTGTTCTCTAGATTTCTGATACAGAATGGAATAGAAATTTTTCTGAAGTAGAAAGATAAATAGTGCCCATACAATAGGGTTTTTCTGTTAGTTAGGCTTAGATTATTTTTAAATTACCTCAGTGGGGGAGGAATATGACATCATCTTGGCAGTTCATTACAATATTGCATACCAATTTATTGGAAAATGTTTACTGTAGTAGCTGATATTATTTACCCAACTTAAAAACATCCAAGTTACATGTTAAAATCTAACTATAGTGCTGCAAACAATAAGGCAAGTAAGATTAAAACAATCTTGAAGTTTTGAAAAATAGCAGCTGAAGGATACTGAGCTTCTAGCAGTAATGAAGAATGCTGGCATAGGAAAAGACAAAGTTAATCATAGTTTCCACTTAAGACAGACTCTGTGTTACATTTCCCAAATCTTTTTCCCTTACTCTACAGTTAATGAATGGTGAGGATTTTACCACTTTGTATAAGTGATGATTTCACTACCGAATAGGCTTTCATCTTTAATGTGGTAATAAAATCTTAATATAAATTGATGAAAAGGCATGTTTCTTTTAATACTTCTGAATTGAACATTTTTCTTCAGTGATGGATTTATTTTGCAAGGGAAATAAATTTCACATATATGAGAACAATTATTAGGAGCCCGCTTTCCTTTTCTGAGGATAATTTTCCTTGCTAATATTCTGACATCTTTCAAATTTGTCTATGTTTATTCAAAAATACCTGTCTGTGGCAAACACCTGGTGGGTTCTTTACTCTCTTAGGACGGGTATACTGCTTAGAATAACATATTTACATTAAAATTTATCAGGTGTTGATGAAAAACAACTTTTCTTTATAAACAATGCAAACCCTACATCAAAATCTTATGTGCCTCATGGTTCAGGGTTTCATTAATGGCAGCACTAAATGACTCAGATGCAAGACCAGCACCCCCCACCCATGCAAACATCAGGAAGGTTTTGAAGGTGGGAAATAGTTTCATCTTGAATTTTTTTGTAAAAGTCTTCTGTCTAAAATGTAATAGATGTTTTCCTACTTTACTTGTAGGATCTAATCATAAAACTAGAGTAATACAGTTGTGAAGAGATCTTATCAGCCCTAAAAACATGTCACTGGCTTATAAATACTTCTGGATATGGGGAAAGAGATTGGTGGACCAACTGGTTAATAATTGATAGCTTTCATTAATGGCTTCAGCCTTTGTAATTAACCTTCTGTTTCATCTGAAGCATCTACATTTTCAGGTCAAGCACTCAGTGTGGGATACACTGAACTGTCAGAATGAAAGATGAAGTGATGTTCTGGGAACTCTAGAACAGGTTACACACAGCACTGGCCATCAGAGAAAAGTTCTGTTTAAAATTCACTGTTGTGTACCAACTTCCTTATGTACATTTGTATCATATCAACTCTGGTTCAGTCCAGCTGTAATGCCTCAGCAGTTGTGTGAATGACAAAAGCGAGGATATTTACTGATCCTGGAATCCTCTATGGAAGAGCCTTGTACAGGATATGTCCATCCTGAGGTGAAAGATTGCACAGAGACATTCTTCCTCACTGGTACTTTTTGCTCATCTGCTGAGGACAGTATACCTCAAAACATATATGATTAGCCTTGATGCCTGATATTTAAGAGTTAAGAAACCTGCACACTTAGTAGGCAGAGTACAAGGCCAACTTGGATGGTTGCTTACTAGGGGACAAAAGAACTAATGAGTTTTGTGTCATCTGTCATTTAGTCTTACTGGGCTGTTTCTGTATTTGTTTAAAAATAACCTTTTATTATATTTTGTTATATTTATTCTACTGGTATAAGTAAACCTCTGTTGTGTTTAAAGATAAAACCCCATGGAATGGAGATCAGGAAAATCTACTCCAACAACAGTCAACACTGTAGCAATAGTAAGGAAACATAAGAAAACATACATGGGAAAATACTGTCAACAAATCGAAAAAAATTCACTTCAGAAAAGTGATGTGAATTTATGGTAATTATCACTCTCAACTTCAATCTGAATTGAGTGCAACCAAAGCAGACTGACCCAAGTAGAGTTTAATGGGAAATAGTTGATGCTTCAGTAGCCTAAATGAAGAGCTGATTCAGGCTCCATTCAGAAAGAAAGGTTGGTTGGAACTATTGACATTTCTGCTTCTCTTTGCAATTATAAGAAACGTTATTGCCACCACTTGGAAGATGATTAAAATAATTGCCATCTTTTTGTTCTCCTTCGACAGCAATCGCTGCATGTCTGCTTCCTTCTATATCTTGATGTGTTATGCTTTGAATCTGTTTTGCCAGGGAAAAAGCTAGGCTCAGCATAATTGGGCCATTTCCCTGTCACAGTGGCTTCCTTTTGAATCTTGTTACTTTCCACGGGTTGTGGTGAGGTCAATTGTATTCAGTCAAATGGCTGAGTAGATAAAAAGTGTACTAGAACAAAGTACCTGCTGTCCATGCAGGTTGGAGTGAAAACATGGAAGGACAGTCTTGGGTAAAGGGGTGCCTTTGCTGCTGGTTTTAACAAAACTTTGCTGAGTTAGGACTTACACTCACCTATATTTGTCCTGCCAAGAGAAAATGAAGTGGCCTTGTGATTTATGAGTTGCCACTCATCAACATTAATATCCTGCACAATGACTGTGACCGTCATGTCAAAACTTAGCATACCTCTATACTGATTTGTTGTTACAGGACAGGATCTCTGAGTATTTGTGCACCATCATGGCATAGTACCCCTGAACAGATGCAGGATGACCTTGCAGTATCATGCAAGTTGATGCAACATCATAATGCAAAACTATTTTAGATTGATGCAGTGCCATGACCCAGCATAGTGACTATTGATTCAACATTAGAGTTCAGTCTCATACCCACTGTGCCATTGCCATCATTATTGACTTGCGAGCATGTCACAAGGTCATTCTTTGAGACATCATGGAGCACTGTTAAGAATCACTTTCTTTGCATGTTGATGCAATGCTATTATCTGCTCTTACAGTCTCGTTAATCTTTTTATGGCAATTATCAGATATTTGGGGCAAAGTTTGTAAATTATTAATACAACAGTATAGATTGAGTAATTCTTTATTACTATTATTATGTAGTGATGTTTGCCGTGATATAAGCTTCTCATTACTGTAGTGAGCCAAGCCCTCATCTGTTGACTCTGTCTCTGCTATCACCATTAGTGCACACAGATATACTGGAAAGTCATTATTAGGGATGAGAATTTTTTAAGTCAAGAATTTCTATGGACTTGGGGACAAATTTATTGACCTTATTTTAAATTATTCTTGAGAAACTGTTCTGAGAGTTGGTTTAGTACAAGATAGTATTTGATCTTTTCAAGCACACCTGTTGTTTTAAGTTTCAGCTGTGACTGTTCAATCATTTTGCAAATCATATTCTGGGACCCACATCTGGTGAGTAAAAATGAATACTAAAACAATTCTGTTTTCCTATTTTGAGTGTCTGACCATGCAAATAATTTTGTATGTGCAGTATTTTCTTGACGTTGATCAAAACAAACAAACCAACCAACAGACAAAATCTTAAATTCTACCAGGGAACATCTCCAGGTCATAACAGGACTAGAATTTTTCCTTTTGCTACTTAAGCTAGCACAGAAACTAATGGAAACAGTGTTACTTTTGTTGTAGCTGTGATTTCCTAAAGATCAAAACAGGATTTGTATGCTGATAACAAATATTAACAGACCACACAGTACATGAATGTTGGCAAACTTTTGGGGAAATTGGGTTTTATCCTTGAAAGTTGTAGTAAAATAACACTTTTCTCCTTTGGGATGTAAAAGAGGGCACATGTATGCCCCAAACTTCATTTTTTCCTAGCTGTATTAGTTTGATCTAATAAAACATGTCACCTCACTCCATAAACCTTTAACCAGGTTGTTAATCTTATTCTTTGTGTTGAGCAATCACTTAAGTGAGTTGAGGTAATTAATTGGATCAGTCCCTCACAAATATTGATTAAAGCATAGAAATGTTGTGATTCAGAAACTCTTGGGAGCATTTCCTGGCTCCAAAAGGAACAGGATTGAAGGAACAAAGATTCTTTTGGGGCTGAACCTTAGTGAAGCAAACGACTTATGACAGATACACAGTATTGGAAACTTCAGCCTCCAAATTTTTTATTTTATAATTGTAATAACTTAAAGTAAATTATTTTAATGGGTAATGTCAAGCATCTGTGTTAGGAAGAATTCCCTTCTGTAATAGTCTTCAATGCAGTAAAAGGATTCGTTATTTCTATTCAACGTATCCCCCAGTTCAGGCTTAGAGTCTCATTAGTGTAGAAGAAATTGCTTGATAATATTGTTTTACACCATAATTTGATCTTTCAGAAGCCTTTGTCATATGTCAAACACTGGATTATGCCATGAAATGAATCAAGCAAGCTGAACAGCCCTATGACAAAAAAGCAGGGGGATACTTCTTCACATTGCTAATTAGCAGCATTACAAAAAGGGGCAGAGATGTAGCAAGAAGTTATTAAATGAGGTTTCCATAGCAAAGTATGTGCAGAAGACCTGGGGTTAGTTGAATATTTTTGAAGCTAAATTTCTACGTTATTCCTTGAGGCTGTTTAACTATTCTTTTCAATAGCAATAATTTCAATATCTGGCAATTGGTTGAGTTTTGCACTCTCCTCTTTCAGTTTTAATTTACTCTGCTGGGTTTTTATATTTCATTCATTTCATTGGCTCTTAGTTAGGCAAGTTTGTGCCTCTTGCTCTCCAGGAAATTATGGAGAAAAATATCTGTATATGCACATTTCACATTGTAAATAAATAAAGAAATAAATGAAGGAACCTACTTGGAAATATACCAGAAATCCGTGTTAGAAACACATGAATAGAATTAGTGGTTAGGGTAAAAAGTATCTTTCTTCTCCTGACTCCAAGCAAGCACCTCAGCCAACGAGCAATAATTAGCTTCAGCTAGAGTTTATTGGAGGAGGTTTGATTTTGTGTAAAACCATATATGCTTAATACTCCTGCTATACTCCCTTATCACAGTTTGGACCACTTCATGCTGGATGTTACAAGGTATTAAATCTATTATCCTGGTTTTGTTAATTTATTCAATGTGAATGTGCTATTAATCTAAATAAAAGGGACAGCAATAGTCATTTTGCACTCAGAACCATCATTTTTTTTAACTTATCTGTGGTGACTTGGGTGCACACATGCACACAACAGAAGAGCTTTAAAGATAGATAACATATATAGCAGGACTCAAAATAGGTCAGGTAATGAATACCTGAAAAATATTCTAGACAGCCATCCTATATTGTCAGTTGGCATAATTCTATAGAATAAAGGCTTTTTTCTAGCCTTTCTTTCCCCTTTCTAGCTCTATGGTTATTATAATACTGCATGTGGATGTGAAGTCTAACTGTAGCTGTAATCAGATCATTTTATGTTGTGTACATTGCTTCTATTCAGTATCTCAATCTTTCATTCAAAGTATCATTTTTTTGAATACAGTAGCAAACAATTTGTAGAAAAACATACTTAAGTCTCTATATAAGTTATTAATGAGAAAAACAATCATAGATGTTGATTAACTTGGTTGTTGTGTGGGTAGGTAGGCAGGTTTTCTTACTGTGATATTTTTTCAGCTCCAATATATTCCCATTTTCATAGAATCATAGAATCATAGAATAGGCTGGGTTGGAAGGGACCTCAGAGATCATCGAGTCCAACCCTTGATTAACTACCTCTGCAGTCACTAGACCATGACACTGAGTGCCACATCCAGTCTCTTTTTAAATGTCTCCAGGGACGAAGAGTCCACTACCTCCCTGGGCAGCCCGTTCCAATGTCTGATCACCCTTTCCGTGAAAAAATTCTTTCTAATATCCAATCTGAACTTCCCCCGGCACAACTTGAGACCATGCCCTCTTGTCTTACTGAGAGCTGCCTGGGAAAAGAGACCAACCCCCACCTGGCTCCAACCTCCTTTCAGGTAGTTGTAGAGAGCAATGAGGTCTCCCCTGAGCCTCCTCTTCTCCAGGCTGAACAGCCCCAGCTCCCTCAGCCTCTCCTCATAGGATCTGTGCTCGAGTCCCTTCACCAGCCTGGTTGCCCTCCTTTGGACCTGTTCGAGGACCTCAACATCCTTCTTGAACTGAGGGGCCCAGAACTGGACACAGTACTCGAGGTGAGGCCTCACCAGGGCTGAGTACAGGGGCAGAATCACCTCCTTGGACCTGCTGGCCATGCTGTTCCTGATACAGGACAGGATGCCATTGGCCTTCTTGGCTACCTGGGCACACTGCTGGCTCATGTTCAGCTTCCTGTCAATCCAGACTCCCAGGTCCCTCTCTGTCTGGCTGCTCTCCAACCACTCTGTCCCCAGCCTGTAGCGCTGCATGGGGTTGTTGTGGCCAAAGTGCAGGACCTGGCACTTGGCCTTGCTGAACCATTTTGTCTTTCTGCTCTCAGGACAGCTGCATTAGAAGTTTGGACTTGAGGAAAACACTTGCATTGGTAAATCTGATGGATTTTTGATGGTGCAGATGGAACAAGGAACCAAAAGGAAACCATCTTTTGCCTTTCAGAAAGACTCAAGCACATCTGTTTACTTGGTACCTGTGATTACTAGGGAATTAATCACTTGAACAAGGAAGAGCAGTTGAAACCTGGCTGAGGCTGTTATACTGAGGCTTTTGAGGAGGGAGAGTGTGTATGTGCAGAGGCATGGGGATGACATCGGAGCAGAGATGGCCTGCAGATTGTGGAAAATTCAATTTTCAATAGAAAAAAAAATTATGTAAACTACTTCAGATGCTTGTCTTTAATTCTAATTTGTAGCTTCAAAATCCTTGTGGTCTTTCTCTTTGTGAACTTTTTGAGGGGAGCTTGTGCAAGATAGCCCCTCAGGCATTACAGATGAGAGAAAAATTAAGCAGTGAGGGGAAATGTTCCTACCTAAAAAAGATTGAAAGTAAAGTGAAAAAAAAGATCAGCTGTGTTTTGAAGTGAGAGGAAAGGAGAGAAGAAAGAAATAAAACTCCTTGTTGGTACAATTATGCATTTCTTTGCTGAATTAAAAAGAGAAAGTAGTAGTTGGTGTAGCTTGTAATAATCAGTATCTAAAATGCATGGAAACTATCCCCAAAGGAGGGGAAGATGTTGAACACAACACCTTAAAAATCGTGCTAATTTGGGGTTTGTTTTTTTACAAATATAATAGCATATCCCACCACTTTGTTTCCTGATTCAGTGGTTGTTTTGCCTTAATAATCTTTCAGTAATTAAAAAATTACATGTAAGGTAGCATCTGGATTCATGTGGTTTGTAGGCAGATTTGGTAGGCTGTAACAACACAATGAAGTGGACTTGCCATCTTTCAGCTGAAGTTTACAACAAAGGCTTCTGGAAACTAATGCACTCCCACCAACCCTCAAAAAACCAACTCAAGCCAGAAAAACTAACGCTCCCACATGAGTAACAACAGCAGTCCTGGCTTTTACCAGAACTAACCCTGATAAAATCTCATATTCATCTTTTTTTTCCTTCAGTCCAGAAGTAATGTTTCTCTGGTGCTTCCAAACAGGCTGTGTGTTCTTTTTATCTAGGCCATATATATAGGAGCTTCAGATACCTTGTGGTAGCTTTTTTTTTAAAAAAAATGACCCATAATTTTATGCCCTTTGTGGCATCTCCATCCTCCTTACTAATACCACATTGAACACTGTGACTGCCAGTTCTAAAATAGACTTCAAGGAGCCAGTTTTAAGGCAGGTACTGCTGACAGTTGTGCTCTCGTATCAAAGTGTGCAAAAATGTTTGGGCCTGGAGAGCATTTCCAGCCAACATTAAAGTCTGTGTGCTGTGCATGAACTGCTCCAACAGATGATCAACAGGTAGTAGGTCTTTTCCATACTGAAGAAATGCCTTTAGTCATATCCCTTGACCAAAAGTTCTGTAATGTTACCTTTTCCCCTTCAAGCAGATGGGATTACCACGATAAAGGGAAATTCCAAGTGCTCATTCCACAGGGACATAGAGACCCTCTAGTTATTTCTAGTGATTTCTGCCTGATGGCAGTTCAAACTGTACCCCGAACTATTGTTCTCCATAAAGAATATCTGTTCTCTTTTGGTAATCACTTGTCAGCCTCTCTTCTTTCAGTGATATGACTAAATGAGTATATGAGCTAAAACTATTCCCTTTACTTTTATCTAAGTTTTTCTTTTACACTCAAAAAGGGGTTCTTGCCTTAGTTTGTTACAAGTAGCTTTTCCTCAAATATACAGTTGACAACAGGTACCTGATGTTAGTTAAAAGATGGTGCTTTAATCTAGTTACTGTCACCAATTTTCTTTTCAAGAAACCACACATTCATTTTGCAGAAGGCACTATACAGTTGGAATAGGCTGTTTGGTGCATTGGCATTGGTTAAGTTCTTTAAGGTAATGAGCAGCTATTTTTAGCCGACCCTGAGAACAGCCTTGCAGCTACTGTCAGCAAAGCAGTAATGATTCTGTTCAATAAATATGGGCAAAATGATGCAGAGGAATAAGTGAGTTACCTTAGTTTTCACAGAACATCACTGGCAAGGTAGAGTGTGGCAGTTCTGGGTGGTACAGGTGCTATCCCTTAGTACAAAATTGAAATAGACTGTACAGCTTCAGAGGTGGTGTGTTAGCCTGTGAAGGAAGGGGTGAATGCCGTCTGGATGAAAATGTCCACCTGGAAACTACACAGGTTTAACAAGTTAGTGTTTCTGACTGGGAGAGATACTCCTTCTGGGTGAATTCAGTGGCTGTGCTGCCCATTAAAAAAAAAAATCACTGACTATATCTTGACAGGAAGTGATAGGAAAATAGCTAAATAGTTAGTATTATACCTATTTTACAGATGCAGCAAAGTGTCAGATACATGAGCTGTCTAAAGCAAGGCCATGAAGGGAGTTGTTTGTAGGGCCAGCTATGGGATCCGGGAGCTCCATGGTATCAAACAGTAGCACCCTAACCACTGAACTGCAGTGCTTTATTTGAACCTACCCTACTGCATGCCTGAAAAATGCTGCCACTAAAAGGTTTCCAAGAAAATTGAGTTCATGGAATGTGTGTCAGTGAGCAATACTAGTCAGTCTCCTCTCCTCTGCCAGCTTGGAGAGGGTTTGAAAGCCTGTACTAAAACCCTTGAGATTTGTTTTGTTGCCAGCTATGGATGGTGTTGTCTTTTCTTATGTACTGAGGTACAATCATATGCAGTATGATAGATGAGTGGTGAGGAGTAATTAAATGCAGACTACAGCAGAGAGACTGTTTCTGATCACAGTTCTGTTTCTATGTTCCTGACTGAGTCCTCAGCTGCTAAAAGCAGAAGCATTCTTTTTTAAGAAATCCAGCCAATATTAAGGTGGTTATTTGTGTGTGTATATGCGTTTAATTTCTAAAACAGAAGAAACTGTAAAGGTGATAAAATCTTCTCTAGAAGAAATTTGTCCTTTTTTTTTGCCTGTCTTATTTTTTACCTCTTGGAATTGGGAGTTGGGAAAAAACCTGTGAGAAGAAGTGGTGTGGAAGTTATGGTGAACTGTTAGCACTTCAGAGCACTCTCAAGGGAGACATTGTGCTAACAGCTGCAGGAATAGTTCACTGCTTGTGGAGGATGCAGCTCTTCAGTAAGATGGGTGGCTACACATACACTTGCAAAAGAGGAGGGTGGTGGAGGGAAATCTTAGTTTGCTGAAAAGTGAAGTTTCAGGTTTTAAGTTCTGAGCAACAGAATCCGTGCTGTATGCATCTGTGTACCTGTGAGGAGGTTGAATCTGCTCAAACTAGCTGGTGGCCTTAGGCTTTGAGGAGGAAGGCTTAGAAATTTGAAGTTATCTCTTTTCACAATTTTGGAGAAGGTCAGTTTAGCTTTGAAATATCTATCTAGTGCTACTCCTTTCACATTTGCTCTTGTGTTTTCTTGCTTACTTTTCTGTGGTTATCACCTATTACTTTACCAGAATAAGATACTGGAGATAAGATTTGAAAGAAAATTATTAAAAGATACTGAGCCGCAAAACTCAGAACTGAGTGTCAGGTATTTTCTAAGTAGCTTATTTTATGTGTAAAAGAAAGCATATTTTATCCTATTAATTGTGTTATACTAGTAGTCTAGGGAAACAGGAAGGACAACAGGTCTACCTACATAGACGATAAGGTATGAGACACAGTTATGAGCAACAGTGAAGCAGCTCCCCACTACATGAGTGATTTACAATTTTAACTCCCAGTATGAAGAACATGATGGGCAAAAATATGTCTACCTGTAATTTGGAGTGGAGACTGATCATTGAAGGACCAGAGGTGACCTTTTAATAAGAGAGAAAAGCCAGTCAAAGTTGTAAAAGTAGAGACAGACCGTATGTGTTGGGCAGAGAGGGGAAATCTGTGGAACAATGAAGAGGTAGGGTGACTGATGTGTGACCATCTCACAGTGACAGATTAGGAAAATAATATTTGTGGCAAAATTATAGATGGCTATGAAGTGCTAGCAGAGATGAGCGTTGTATCTGCAGCTGTCTGAAATAAAAAGTTAGTGGCTTGTTTTTCAATAAGAACTCTTAAATTTATATGAATTTAGTCAACTATCTTTTATTCTTATACTATGTTTTATCATTTTGTTTGCAGAAGTATATGACAACTTGAAACAAAGTATAGACTAGTCTCAAGTAAAATCAAGTTCATTTTCTGGCTTTTCTTACAAAGCACAGGAAACTACATTTTGGGCTTAGTTTATTCACCTGTAGATGACCAGCTTCACAAGGTTCCTGGGAAAACCCAACATGTCATTGAATCCATGACCACCCATGTTCTGTATCTTTGCTGTACATCATGAATGACTGCAATGATAATAGCATTATTTTGGTAAGTGTTAAGACTGACCACTGAAAATTATGACCTATACCATTTTGATGAAAGAGAAATCTCAGTCAGATCGTAGTATTATGCAAGAATCATGCAGGCAGAAATAACTCCAACTCTTTGTGTCTCTAAAGAATACCAATATGCATGCAGTAAACATTGTACAGTAGCATTATACAGAATTTATGCATTATCCATAATGATGTAAACCATACATGCTAACAGACAGCCTTATAAGTCAAGATATTGGAGTCCAGATTTTCCTATGACACCATAAGCAGAGGCAAAATCCATTAATACAATAACCATTTGGACTTTTCAGTGGGCCTCTAAGTCCAGATGCAGACTTCTTTCTCGTTTACTTTTCTTTAGGCAGTGAAGCAAAGGCCAGTCTCAAACTATATTTATTTTATAAATTTGCTGTGTAGCTATGGAATTGCAGCACTTACTGGCTTTCTGTATTGTTAAAAAAATACTCCACCTCTCCTCTTGAAGTCTGTTACCTAAGCTTCCTTCTATTTCTGTCTACTGGGGATTTTCACAAGATCACAAAATAATTGATCATACCAACAAGGTAATGAGTGGGAGGCTTCCTAGTTGTAGTTCCCACTGTTGATGCTGCACTGCAATATCAATTATTTGGTAGCTAATAGTGACATAGAGTCTCACTTACCATGCCAGTTAAATCTTGATACTTTAAAGAATATAAAAAAAGGTGTTGGTGCAACTTGTATGAAAATATATTACCCCCGAGACTGAGAAAACTTTTCTCAAATACATAGTGGCTACTGCTTTTTTGCCTTCTCTAGATGCCATTGCACTTCTAATAACAAATTTACTGTTTTGTGAAATGCTTTGGACTATGTGGTGGTTAAAATGCAGGATACAAAACCAATTTTTTTTGCCTCACCCAGTGCAAATGCAGTCCCTTGAGATATTACTGTTTTCCTTTTAGTGTCAGTAAAATTGACATCAGATCAGGAGTAGGAGTCACTCAGTTATGCTGTGCCAGCGGCACAATGCATTGGTCAAAGGTAGAAGCCCAGATAATTTATAGTTTAAAAAGAACAACATAGCAAAAGCCATTGAAGTCACTCAATATTCTCATAAGTGCTGTCTGCAGATAAGTAGCATGATGGAGAGAGAAAAAAACCTCTGGATGTACATAGTCTTTCAACTGGAACACCTTTGAGAAAATGGACATTTTGATAGTACTGATGTCTAACTAGAGAAACCTTAATGTTTCAGCAGTTCTTAATAATAGCTTGTTTTCTCTGAGACTGTTTGGAGCTTCTTTCCAATGAGCCCATGGCTCATTTCTATACCTGTCACACAAAAGGCCTTTGAGATTTCCAATAAACCAGAACATATACTTATAAGTGTATTTATTCATGAAAATGTGTATAGTCTGTTTCTGCTTCTGCATGAGGAGAGGAAGAGAATGATTTTACTTGGAAGTGTAAATTTTGCTTACAGTCAGGTGGGAGAAAAAAGCTGAGGGTAAGACTGGATATCCTGGGCCAGGTCTTGTGAACTAGTCTTGGTTCAGGTCTTGTCCATCCACCCAAGGAAGATCAAACACAGATGCTGAAATTGCTCAGGACTACTGAGATTTTTGCATAGCATTAGAGAGGTTGTCAATTCTGGACCCAGGCATCGGTCTGTGGAAAGGTGGAATTTTTGAATTGCCATAATATAAGATTTTTTGGTGCTTATACTGGCTGACCAGACAAATAAATCAATTGGCTTTGTGGTGTTATCTTTTGTAAACTTCCTTGTGTTCAAAGCTAATTGAGAGAATCTGAAGTGGTAGTGTTTTATTTTCAGTGAGCAAGGGGTTAGCCACAGCTTAGCTTTCCTCCAGCTCTGTGCATGGGAAAGGGAAAGAAGAATAAATTGATTTAATGGCTGTGACCAGAGTTTTTGAGATGTGTTGAATCCCATGCTCTATTGTGGAAATTTCAAGATGAGGGAAACATCAGGTTTTGTTTAATCTCTACTTACATTAGCTTTTTCTGCTTTACTGCTGTAAGTATCTTTACTTGAAAATCATAGAATCATTTAGGTTGGAAAAGACCTTTAAGATCAAATTAACCCTTAACTCAACTCTGTCAAGTCCACCACTAAATCATGTTGCTAAGTGCCACATCTACACCTTTTAAATACCTCCAGGGATGGTGACTTAAACACTTTCCTGGGCAGCCTGTTGCAGTGACTGACAACCCTTTCAGTTAAGAAATTTTTCCTAAAATTCAATCTAAACCTCCCCTGGCACAACTTGAGGCCATTTCTTCTCATCCTGTCTCTTGTTAAATGGGAGAAGAGACCAACACCCACTTCACTGCAACCTCCTTCAAGGTAGTTGGAGAGGGCAATGAGGTTCTCCCCTGACACTCTTTCTAAAGAACCTCAGACTAAAGAACCACAGTTCCCTCAGCTGCCCATCATAAAAGTTGTGCTTTAGGCTCTTCACCAGCTTTTTTGCATTTCTCTGGACATGCTCCACAGCCTCAATATCTTTCTTGTAGTGAAGGGCCCAAAACCAAACACAGTATTCAAGATGTGGTCTCACCAGTGCCAAGTACTGGGAGAAAATCCTTTGGGCCAGGAGACTGTTTGCCTTCTTGACCACCTGGGCACATTGCTGCCTCACATTCATCTGTCTGTCCCCCAGCACCCCCAAGTGTAGACAGTACTGTACAGAGTCTTCCACAAGTCTCTAGCACTGCATGGGATGGTTGTGATCAAAGTTGGCAAGGCCCAACACTACCTTGTTGAATCTCACACAAATGCCCTTGGGCAATTTATCCTGTCTGTCCCAATCCTAAAATATATGTTACTTAAGATAGTTGCATTTATTTATGTCAAGCCACTGGTGTTCATCTTGGTGCATGCATATTGCTTGTGTGTGCTTACAGGTCTGGGTAGAGGAGCTTCATTATTTATGTATTTTGCATCACCCAAAATCTAATAAGAATAGCTCTGAATGTTTCTGCTGGGGTTACTAGAAATGGAAATCAATGTCCTTAATCTTCCTCTCCTCCTGTTGTGATTATTTCTTCATGTGGGAAGAAAAACTCCAGCTTCATCTTCAGAACATGAGGAGAGGTTGGAACCGCAATTGTAATCTCTCAGGTAACCCAACTGCAAAGGTACAAGGCCTACCCTGGTCCTAAAAGCACACCAGCTCCCATGCTTTTCCAAAGTTGAAGCATCTTCCAAGGGGAAGCCTGCATTTTCAGTTGTATAATCAAAATTCTTCTTAGGAGCACCTCTAAAAGCTCCTGAGCCTTACTGATGTATAAAGTGCTTTAAAATGTCATTAACAGTTTTTGACTTATGTTGATTGGCTGAGTACCTATCAGAGAATGTGCATCGGTTGTAGTTTCTCTGAAATATGGGTAGTTTATGTGCATAGAAAAGTGAAGGCAGTCTGGCTATCAATCAAATATTACTCTGTCATTTCTTGTGGTGTATGCAGATATCTTTTAGGAATGGGAAGATGCATAATATAACTTGCATCTTTTATCCACAAAATAACTCATATGCCTAATGGAAATTCTAAGAGGCCTGTAACCTACTGTTGTTAAAATACTCTACTGGTAGCATAAATATCAGGCTTTTGGAATTAAACGTGACCATTACAGTCATCCTACTTCTGAGTGACCTGACTTGGCTCCTGGGTTTTGTGCACAGCACTAAGAGTCCTTAGCAAAATGAGCTGAATGTGGTTCTCAATTCCATGGAGAAGTGTGACCTAGAACTGAGCTGCTGACTGTTCAGAAATAGCATTGGTCAAATATTAATATTGCTGAAAAACTTCAAAACAATCCTCTTTGTTCCATTTCTGAAGGAATATTTAGATGACTTTAAACACTTTTCAAAGATGCTCTGCAAGAAAAATGTATCTGTCATGTAAATCTGACAGTTGCTGGTTGTTGATTACTCTAAGTTTTGTGAACTTTAAATATGAAAGTGTTTTGCCTCTTGAATGTAGTAGGCCTGGAGCCTGGCCAAATGTAAACCTGTAGTTATTCCAGTGAAATCAGAGGGTTTAGTCTGGATTTACACCAGTGAAAACGAGAAAAGAATCTGGCTATGTCCTCTTCTGCCGGCAGTGTTAGATGAGGCTCAAGGCAAGAGTGATGGCTGCTCCTATCAGTACCACAGAATCGTAGAATGGTATGGAAGGTACCTTAAAAATCATCTAGTTCCAAACCCCCTTGCATTAGGAGGGACATCTCCCACTGGATCAGATTTCTCAAGGCCCCATCTATCCTGGCCTTCAACACTTAAGGGTATGTGGGATGTCCACAGCCTTCAGGGGCAACCTGGTCCAGTCTCTCACCACTCTCACCATGAAGAATTTTTTCCTCATGTCTAATCTAAATCTCCCCTTTTCCAGTTTAAAACCATTACTTCTCATCCTATGACTAAATACCCCTATAAAAAGTCTCTCCTCAGATTTTCTATAGTCCACTTCAAGTACTGGAAGGATGCTATAAGGTGTCACCAGGGCCTTCTCCGGGCTGAACAACACCAACTTTCTCATCCTGTCTTCATAGAAGAGGTGCTCCAGCTCTCTGATCATTTTGGTGGCCCTCTTCTGGACTTGCTCCAACAGCTCCATGTCTTTCTTGTGTTGGAGGCTTCAGAACTGAACAGAGTGCTCAGCTGGCTTTTTGGATACAGTTGGCTTTTTGGGCTGCGGGTGCACATTGCCAGCTCCTGGCAATCCCTTCCCTCCAGCGTGTGGACCACACCACACAGCTTGGTGTCAGCAACAAACCTGCATCTTTCTGGTTTGCTTTGCCTTACAGAGCCTTAGGAGAGACACAATCCTCAGTGAACTGAAAGAAGCTGTATCCAATGTATGTATTTAGGAAATAATGATCACAACAGAGTTGTACTAACCTGAAGGGAGTTTCTTTATATATCACAGATACTATGATGTATAGTGGCCACTGCCTGTGGTTTTTGACTAAGCTACCTATATAAGCAGCAAACTAAGCTTCAGAAAAACTTATACAATTGTGTTGGCTTACTGCAGAGGGTGTTAAAGGCAGCCAGAGCCAAACTAGTGGAAAAGCACAGAGAACAGGCTGAAGTGGTGAGGATATCTGATCCCAGATTGTGTATGCCCTCTATGAAATCCTCCCTGACTGTTTCCATCATGCCAGAACCCAATTTTAACTGAAAAATGGTTTTGAGTTTGAAAGGCAAATTAAAAATGATAGATTACTCAAATGAAATAGCCCTTTGTGTGTGAATGACATTCAGCTAATGACAGAGCCTTAAACTGCTTTTTGTATTTGTGCATTTTGTCTTCCAAACTTCCCTCAGCTTCCAATGAAAATTGCTCTTGGGCAGTTAGCTAAGGAGCAAATTTCTCTTTCTTTAATACGTTGTCTGCACAGGCAGTGGTGCTTTTGTTTCCCTTTCAGACTGGTGCTGAGTTTACAGGATTTTCTGCAGTGGTACCCACTCTACACAGTGATGAGAAGTGAGCTGTTGGAATTTCATCTTAGCAATGAGAAAGAGAAGAAAATGACAAAAAAACCCAAACAAAAAACCAACCAACCAGAAAAAAAACCCCAAACAACAACAACCAAAAAAAAAAAACCTAAAAAAAACACCTAAGGAAGAAAAGGCAAACTGCTTGTGAAAATGAAGGAACAGTGAGAGGCAAGAGTTATTGCTGTTACTAGCAATGTACTTTTCCAGTATCTTCCACAGCCATCAGTACTGTAAGGCCAAAAGCATATGCACAGCAAAGAGAGAATTTGTAGTTCATGCTAATTCTGTTCCTGGAGAGCCTCTGCTTCTATGTATGCAAGGCAGCATTATATAAACTTCTGTGTTGTTTGTAGAAGATGTGTTTAATTCTTGTAACCCATTAACAGAAAGCAACCAAAATGAGACTGATAGAGTCATGATTTAGACTTGTGAATCTGACAGAATTACTGGCATAACCACTGAATTGTAGGGCAGGATGGAGGTCACCTTGTCATCTCAGAACTTGGTGGCAATAGGGGCCTGGAACAGCAATAATCCCACTGCTAGTGCTGGAAGCACAGGCTGGAGACAAGTGTCCTCACCTGAGCTAACAAATTTTCTCCAGGTTAGAAAGTGGGTACCAGATTGATGGGGGCAGAAAGACTTCAGGGGGGGCAGGGGGGGAGTGAGGTGTACCTTGTCTTTTCCCATCCCATTTTCTGCTAATTGTCCTCTCCCACAGACACACACACACTTGCAGTTCCACTCAATAGATAAGTACTTGATTCCCCTGCACTGTTTATTCTTTCTCTCTGCAGAGCTGCAAAATAGATTCTAAAAGACCCCTTGCTGTGTGTACCAGTAGACCTACTGTTATGAAGTGTATTGAGGTACATGGTTCTGTATAAATCTTATTTTAGAAAAGCAGATTATTGTAATATGGTCTTCAATTTGTGAGAATGTTTTTGTTGCAACAGACTGTGCTTGAGTCTGAGGGAACTGTAAAATCTAACCATGGGCTAAGGCCCTTCTTAAGCACAGCACAATTATTCAGTTGTTCAAATGCCTTTGTGATCTTTTACTTAAAGGATCAGTTTTGTGCAATTAACAAATACAACCAATACAAAAAGAAAAAGGTCACTATACAAGAATGTGTAATAGTTGTACAGGTTTTTCAAATGCCAGTGAACTTGTTTGTTCCAGTTGTATTGCAATCAAAACGCAGAGAATGCCAAGCTGGAGGTCAGAGAGGAAAAGTCATCTTTCTGTTGCAGTTTCATGTCTGCTTTATGAATTTTCATCTTCCTCCTTTGTCTCTGTAATTTTTCAAACTCTTCATGAACTTATATATCCTTAACTATTGTAATACTGAATTTATGGTAGTGGAAACAGAAGACTGACAACCACAAGGGACAGATAAGTTATCCTAGGCAGTGTAAGAGCATGGCAATCCAGCCATGCTCTCTCTTCACAGTCCCCATCCCCAGTTCTTCCTGTGTCAGCATCATGAGTGTGTGTGAGGTATCAGTTTCTGACAGAGCTCCTATGCTAAGATTGTCCTTGACTTGGATGCATTCCCCACCTCTCTCTGCTGCCTTTGCAAAACAGTCACACTGCTCAGGACCATCTGTTGTATAATATTTCTGAGTGGTGTTTCCTTTATCTGTCGTCTGAACTTCTTAAGCCCTTACTTACATTTTACTCTAAGAAAAGGTCTAAAAGAATAATGAGAGGGTGAGGAGGTACAGTTGTACACAAAGATACAGTTATATTAAAAAATTAATGGATGCAAAAACCTTGTACCACTTTCAAATATTTTTGTTCTAAGTAATCAGAAATATGTACAGTAGTGGTGTGTAGCTGAGGGAATCTTTTACTTTTGCAACATGTGCTGCTCTTACTGCTTGTATATGGAAAGTCACCAGAGCGCTTTTCACTAACACTAAGTAGATATAAATAAAAGGAAAGCTGTTAAATTTTAAACTGGCAAAGTAAATGTCATGAATATGCTTCAGTGTTGAACGCAAGTAAATAACAGATGTGTTGTCAAATTTATTGGCCTATATTTGCAGTGGAAAAAATGGAATTAAACATGCACCACTGTGGTAATATAGACAGTACTGATATTGCTAGAGGGATTTGATCTGTGGCATTATCTAGAATAAACATTCTTACTACAAGAAAAATCATTTATATTTACTATCTCAAATCTATCAGACCTTCTATCCTTACAGAGTCCCCTGTGCTTGTTCCCTTTCCCCTACTCCCCCTCGTCTCAAGTGTTTTGGAGTTTCCTTATCATACAGGGGTGGGAGCACAGTCTTGGGAGGCAAAGCTGTGCACACTTGGCTGCAGCACTGGTGGTTGCTGGCTCTGATTGTCTACTTCAAGGTTCAAGTCATTTCTGTAAGTCTCTGAAAGTCAGTTTCTACTCTTTTCAGACACCAGCAGTTTGAGAAACAGGTCTTTTCATGTTGATATGTGGACAAACACTTCCAAGTGGCAACAATTGTGTCTGCTTTGCAAAGGATGGGCAAGTGCTAAGGCTGTCATACAGAATGGGCATGTGTTCTTTACCAGTGTCACCGGGTGGGCATTAGCATTGAGACTGAAGGTAATTGCACAGGCTTCTTTCCCCAGCTGCAAACAGCCCTGGTCTGGTTTCTTTTCTCCATGCCTGAGGGAGGATGAATTGTCAAAAGCTAATCCTACACCTTAGAGAGTTAAAGAACTCAAAGAAGTGGAAGGGAAAAAAAATAATGACAGTAAAACAAAGCAAAGAAATTGTGTAAACAAATTAATTAATTGTGTGGAAGTGAAGTATGTGTTTGTAATTTTGCCCTTGTTGAAGGGAAATTGAAGTTCATTATGTTCACTGACTGATTTAAAAGCTCTTTCCTGCACAACATCACCTAGAGAGAGAAAGAGAGGGAGGCCCATTTGGAGCTCACACATTGGCTGCAGCTTCAATTAAACCAGGAATTCATTATGGGAAACCTCCAGAGAGAAGGCTGTTACTTCAGTCTTCAGTGTGGGAAGGAGGCTGCATTTTCTCTTGCTGATTCACTCTTCTGTTTTAATGTGAAGCCTTAGTTTTTATACTAAAAGCCTTTCATTTTGGCTCATTCTAGTAGTAATCTTGAGATGCTGGTAAAATTAAGAGATGTGAGACCATATTTGGAGGCAGGCTGTGCTAATTTTTGCTAAAATTTACTGTGTGAATATGTGAATATAGACAGCACAACACATGGAGGGAAGAAATGGGACTTACAAAATTCAGTTTACCCCATGTTAGGAATTCTAGGGTTGATGCTAAGGGAATCTGATCACAGCATAGTAATCAAATATTTCTAATTAGGTGCATATGTATTATTTCAAAATCCCACAACATACTTATCAGCATCTTCCCTTGCCAAATGCAAATGCCTTTAATATCTCTGACCATTGATGTCTGGCAGATGCCCAGGCTATTTAGGACCACAGAAATGTGTAGGTAGGGGTTGGATCCCCTTTTGCTGAACTAGGTAGGAGAAAACTGTTGGAAGGAAAAGTAGGTTGTTTGGGGAAAGCTTTTGATTTAAAATTTTATTTCAAAGGCTTTGCAGGTTGTCTGGGCAGGAATGCTTAACAAGCCTACTGTAGGGAAGTGAGCTCAGGGCTTCAGCTTGTTGCATTTGGCTAGTTTCAGCTCTATCCTTTCTCTTTTCCTCCTTGTAATACGAAACCCACTGGGTCTTTATTTTTCCATGAAGCACCCACAGATGGTTGCCTTGTCCCTTCCTTTTGTTCACTGTGAATGTGAAGACACAGCTAAACAAGAGGAGCACAGCCCCCTTCCTGGAATTAGCAGATATTAAAGCAAATGCTTTTTCAGAAAGAAAGATGTTTGGCAGTTCTCCAACTCTTTCAGCAGGTGCAATATGCCTGCGGCTGTGCCACACGTACATTTCTGAAATGTTGTAGCCCACTGTTTCATACATCAAAGTGCTCCAGGAAAGGAAGTGCATGTCTGCATATGCACAGATGTATTAGTCCTCTGTGGTCAGTAATACACACTGATTAATGAGCACTGGATCAGGGTCAAGAATTTTCTAATTGGAAATGTTTTTTTCCTAAAAGAAAAATATCAGGATGAGTATTTTGTTTTGGAGAAATTGAAAGAAATCAATTAGATTTTGAGTGGAAATCTGTCTAGCTTCCTCAACAGCATCCATCCAGCTGTTTGCATGCCATCTCCTTTTCCTTCTTTTCCGGTATTTTAAAGAATGCTGGAAAGGTCCCATGGGTATGGGATGGTGATTATATCTTCTCAACTTGCCTGGCTAGTAACTTGATACACAGAGATCTACAAACTCCTAAGTTCCCAGTTTCTTTGTGGCTGAGGTTTCCAGTGCCATGAAATATAGAAGGTTCATATACAGAACTGCTTGGGAAAGGCTTCTCCTATTTTGTCAGTCATCTAGGAATATTGGGAAACATATTTTACTTAGGGAGAAAAAATATTTTTTTTCACCAGGAAAATGTTTGTTTTCTAAAGCAAAATATCTTTTAATTTCTATAAAAACTCTTTTAGAAGTGATGGTGAGGTTGTTGTTTTTACCTTCCTTTTCTCCCAGCCTTTTTTTCCTTTTCTCCCAGACTTTTTTTTTTTTTCCTACAAAGATATATCAACTTTCCTTCTGATTTCAGGGTACATCCTAGTGTAGGAGTGCATTTATTTCAAATGAGCATGTAAATATTGGTCTACTGTGCCCCTGGGGTACAAGTCAGAGGAGTGCCAATGTGGAAGAGTGCAGTAGCCAGGACTCTAAAGCAGAACTCTTATCCTCTACTCTAACCACCTTCCTTGCACACACCTCTTTTGTGTGTCAGAACATTCTGAGGTACTTGATCATTCCTCTGGAAGAAAACACCAAAACCACCAAAAACTAGGCATGGAACCATAGAGGGCATAGGTGAATTTTTGCTAAAAAGCCAGATTTGTGGAAGACGTGGTATTAGTGGTATTTTTGTGTTTTCCCTATCAGTGGGGCAGTGAACTCTATAGAGTTATGATGATGGGACACTAACCAGATTTCTCATTGGTGGGAAGAATATGAAGTTGATTAATTGGAAGAGAATGCAAGGATTTTTCAGTGCAGTCTCATACCTGACCCATGTATTTAGTTCTTCCGTCTTTATCTTTGTTTGTGTTTTTATTTTTACTGTTATGTCCTTGGGTCTGTGCTATCCTTTGTAATATTTACACAGCACAGTTGTATCCTGACCTGTGGTCTTTTCTGTGTTATAGCGATATAAATATTTAACAGCAATAACAACAGAGAGCATGTTTATCCCTTGATATTTGAGAAACATAAAGCTGGGAATTTTATCATTTCAGCAGATCTAGCTGTCTTGACAAGAGGACTATAGGCAACAAATACTAGTGATACTGTATTCATGGTGTCCATGTTATACATTCTACCTTTTCCTTTGCCACCCACTACCTTGTCCAACTTCAGTTCATATGCTAGCACTGCAGATCATAAGGAGCACCTATATGCTTCTGCTTTTAAAATCATTAATTATATTAGTGGCAAAATTAGAACAAAGTTTGGTCATAGAAGTTCAATCACAAAGAAATGACTGAAATAGAAAATGTCTGTAAAAAGCAGGGAACATTAAACACAGCTCATGGAAATGAGTGTCGAGGGGATTGTATGAGACGACAAGAAAGAAAACAATTTTTATCCTGGATATGAAGAATTTTAGAAGATGTGGAGGTCAATAGAGGAAATAGAAGATGATTAGGAAAGGCAGGATTTTGTTTGCAAGATGGTGAAAGCACAGAATCAAATTTACAGCCCTTTAAAGATGGATACAACCTGAATAAACCTTGGACTGGGTTCAGTCAAGCAGGTAAGGTGCAGCTTTGGGTTCCTACACTTGGCAGGACATTCAGAGAAGTTATTATAGACTTGGAAATTTTTTTTCCACAATGGTTTTTGTGTTTCAGTGAAGGTGCCCTAACTTCATTTTTATTGGAAAATTTGTGATGAGGCAGCACTGACTCATCTGAGTCACATGGGTAATTTTATTAAATTTTTTTTCAATAGCACTGTTATGTGATTGAATCCTAATAATGGAACAAGGAGTCCCTTGTCCACCTTGGAAAGTTACCAGAAGATATTCTTTGCCTCTGTGAACTTATGATGTAAGCACAAGGTGAGAGGCAGGAAATGAACGAAATATGTGCTTCATGTGTGTGAATAAGTGCATCAGGGTGCACAGAGACACAGACGTGGTGATGAGCATTGTAAAGGTAAACAAGGAAATGTTCTTTTAAGATAATGAGTTCTTTCTTACTTTTACCATAAAGTGGCTTTTGGCAAGGGTGTATCCTCTCTTGTAGGGTTCCTGTTTGGGCATCAGTGCTGTAAGACTTTCCAGTCTTCTGAGAAGACTGGAATGTACTTTTGAAGCAGAGTGAGTAAAGTCCAGGGTCTGTAGGAAGCATCCTCGGGAAGGTGATGTTTGGCATATTTGATCTGATTCTGTCTGTTCTTGACTGGGCTCCAGTTAAAGCAACAGGTCTGACTGGCTGATTGCCTCATCTAGGATTTCTAAGCTTCCTGTGTTGGTGTTTTCCCTCTTGAATCCTTGAGATACAAACAATTTCATCTTTCTAGCCTTACCTCTCACTTTAATATTTAATTTTTCTGTCTTTCTGCATTCTTTCCCTTAGTTTTCTCAGCTGTTTCATCCAAGCTAGTGCATCTGTGTCATATGAGAAATAGGCTTTGGATCTTTGAGACATAGTTAAATAACTCTAGGGAGGGCAAGGGGAAAAGCTTACAGGAGTAGTTACAGGACAAGAGAGTTTCAGCATGTTGAAGATAGTTTTTTCTTGATAAAGTGACACAAAACAATTGGCTAATATTTTTAAAGTTAGTGCATGACTAGGGAATCATGTCAGGATAATTTAGGCAGGTTTTTGGTGCAAAAGAATAAGCAACAGCATATAGCAAGTTAGATGGCAGAAAGAGTTGTTTCTGAGAATATTATGTCCACAGGGGTTTCTTCTGGGCTAATTCTAATGTGAAGCTGAGGAGCAAAACACTGCTCATTACAGGATCCCTGTTAGGTGCATTGGAGCTTGGCTTTCAGCTCACCCATTCTGTGGTGTGGAGCAAATCCTCAGAAGCGGGGACAATCAGATTATTTGCTTCAAGGTGCACTCCTTGCATCACTTCCTTGGCTGAACTGAAAGTTTAATCTTGGCATATGTGATCTTATTGATAGGTTTCACTTCTATTTTTAGTCATGCCCTAACTACTAGCTAATCTGTTTTCCTGCATTCATTATTCATTATTAGATTATACTGTAGAACTATTATGTCTGAAACTTCTAATTGCAGGAGGGATTTGAGGCTTTTGTTCTTTATCCTGTGCTTTTATTCTAATTGTTACTTCATGGTCTGGTCACTCATTTCTTACACTGTATGTGTGAATGCTCACTTGTATATGAAATTGCAAAATTGTTCCCTGTTGCAAAATCAAAACCACACAAATTTCCTTGTGTGATAGAGTAATTCTGATCACTAGTTTTAGATTAAAGAGTAAATTTAAACACAGCCATTGCAAATCCACTTTTATACTTGGCCATTATAAGGCATGAATCTTGCAGGTACTTACCTCATAGTCACCTTTAATGCAGTGTAGGGCGAATGTGACTTTACTTCAATTCATCTGACTCAAAGTAGTCTTTATAGCAAATATCTTGAGGATGATAGCCAAGAGAGAGCTAGTGAGCTGTGAAAGAAAATGCAATGTATCTACAGGCTGTTGTTGAATTTCGATAGCCTGAAGTGTTCATAAATCCCTGGTTGTTGTCCAAGTCTGCTAGACTGTTGTTTTTCAGGTGCCTGAAGTTAGGCTGCTTAGCTATTGCAAAAGTGCCTGCCATTGAAGGATATGTTTCTAAGACTAATAAACAAGTGTAACTCAAGATGTCCCCAGAGCAGAAGGGCTAAGGGTTTAAGATGTCAGTAGATACTCTGGAACTGATCCTACCATCTATACTGTAATAAAACTTGGAGTGACTCAGCTGTGTTTGTGCTGTCTTGAAGTGGAACCTGCTTTAAGGTTTCCACTGGACACTGTCAGTATGCTTGGCTGTTTTCTGAATTTGTCTTTGTCTGCCTTTCTCTCCAATATTGTCCAAAGGATTTATGCCATGCTAAATCATGCTAAATGTATGAGATCAGCGTAGATAAGGGAAAGAAAGGGATGGAAAACCAAACAAATCAGGAGGGATTGTGATTGAAGGTGAAATTTTTTGCTTTCAAATGAAACATGATAGTGTATTATCTGTGGGGCCTGAGGGATAATGCAAGGGGTCAGAGGAGAGTTCCGAGTTGCTCAGAATTAGGAAAATAAATCCCAGTTGCCAGTTCAGGTTCTGCAGCTGTGACCAAGAACAACAGATAGATTTTTTTTTTCCCCATTAGATTTACTCTCTGATATCCAAGTTTATCACTCAAGCCAGGACTACTCATTAATCTCCCTGTCGATAATCCAAACCTAAGTCGGCAAGCTACATTTTCATGATTCACTCCTAAAAAAACTCTAGAAGAGTATTCTGCTGCTTTTGTCTCAGGCTTAGCAAAAGGGAAGGAGCATAGGTATGAGGAACTTTTGTCCATTGAATGGTCTCCAAGAAGCATTGCACATGATCTGTGTAATAATGCACAGTCTCCAGAGGCTGTCAGTTTAGCCCTAGTGGGTAGTGAACTGTAGCGTTTCCTGCTCATGGCCATCTGTTTAATGGCCATCCATTTATAAAAAAACAGTCACAAATGAGCAGATAAGTCCAGTTGCTGTTGGAGAAGGGTTGATGTTGCAAAAACGGATGCAATAGTTGACCACTTAGAGAATCTCATCGTTATCCGAGCGGATGTGTATGCCCTTGGCACAGCACAGGCACATGGGCACAGTATTTTTACAGAAGTCATGGCTACTGAAGACTCCATCGTAGCACAAATGCTGGGATCGAACACAGCAAATGTATGTTAATAAGCAGACAGAAACCCCATGTTTGGAGGTTTATTCTAGAACTTCTGTTACTGAATCTTTGCTTATCTCTGTCATCCCAGATTAATTCTGACCCAGCTTCTGCCTTTTGATTAAGAGCATAACAGTCTGCATTTTTAATCACTGCTCCATGAACTTTGTAGTTCACTGGAATCTCTTATCAACAGCTGGACATCCAGTGTCTGTATGCAACCAGAATTTTAGTTTAGGGAAGTTTTGAGAACAAAATATGCCAGAATGGATGTCCCTGATTGACTTCCTCTTTTCTGTCATCCAGATTTTTCCAGTGTCTTAAGCTGCTCAGGATCTTGGAGCCCTCGTGTATTCTGTCTGCATTCAGTGTGAATGAACCTTTTTGAACCCAAACTCATTCTTTGTCAATAGCAGGAGGTGTCAACTTGTTTCCCCTTTTCTATTGTCACTGGCAGACAAGAAATATTTATGATCCTTTCTGCTACCTCCAGCCCTACAACAAGGACTGAAGAGTCAGACCTTCTCCAGACCACCGGCCTCCTGCCACTGTAGCCTGTATCAAACTCCCTGAGGGTGGAGGAGACTTGAACAGAGCTGTTTGATGCAAGGCACCAAGGGGCACAATGGCTTTGTGAGCCATGACAGACAGTTCTGCTGGACTGCACTGAAGCTTCAGGATATCTTTTTTGCTGCCTCTGTCTTGGCTTCAATAGTAAAGGGAGAGGCTTCAGGTTTCTCAAACACTCTTTGGGAGAGATGAAGGGGTAAAAGGAGGGAAGGAAATAAGCTGAAGGAGTAAGAATTATCTATCTATATAAAAAAGAGGGAGATGGGAAAGCAAAAGAAAACAGTAAAGCAAAGCAAATGCATACAGTTTGATCTGGAAGAATTTGTCTTTCAACCAATGTGCAAGAGGGGAGCTATTAAAAATTCCTTTCAATAAACACTATTTTACATTAACGGGACTACTGAAGGTACAGCATTAGTGAGAAGATGGATATGAGGGTATTGAGCTTTCTGGGACTTCAGAATTTCATTATCATCTTTGAAGAGTGATGGGAGAACCTGGGGATGCTTCCATAAACGTAGATGTAAATTCCTTTTCAGAGTTCCTAAAGGAAATGGATTTAGTCTTGGCCCTTGGAAAAGAAAAGTACGAGCTGCTGGCTGTGAAGCTGCAGGCTTTCTCAGGGGGAATTGAAATGGAGATGGAATGAAGTGGAATGGATGTTTTGATATGTCTTCAAGGTGTACCTGAGTATGGCTGTGAGTTTGTAAACACACTGAGTTAATGGTAGCATGGGTCCAGCAGTGACAGCAGCACAGCTTGAGCAAAGAGGCAACATGTCACCCCTCCTTGGTCTTAGAACCAAGTAGTGACCTCAGAGACCTACTTTTTTGTCATCTCTGTTTCTCAAGGAGTACAAGAGGAGTCACTGGCTGGTGGAAAGAGCCTGTTCCTCTGGCTTAGAAGTAATTTTCCTGGTGGTATGCTCTAATCCAGTAATCTCTTCAGTTGGAAAGGTCTCTGTTGCCTGTAGCAGTGACGTTAGGAACTCAAAGCATGTTTCCTGCTGTCACTGATTTACTGACCATCTATTTTCAGCCTCTCAAAAACTGTGCCTTGAGTGAGGAGTAACTTCAGTGGACTTGCTCCAGAGATGAGTTTCTTCACTACTGCACCTGATGACTGCTGCATGTACATTTATATATGCATACATTTATATATATACATGCATACATTTATCCATCATCACTAAGTTTCCTGATTTTATTGTATTATGAAATTGTCTCAGCTGATTAAAAGTACCTCTTTGAGCCTGTGGATAGAATAGCTGCAAGTTGTTAAGGCAACTCTCAGCCAGGCTGGTTCTTATCTATTCTGGCTTGTTGTGCAGTTTAACTTACCAGCACACAAATGACTGTTGTCCAACAGGTGGGGACTGAAGCATTCTGAAAGTTTTACTATAGTATATCTATCTAGTGAACCACAACTTCCTATGAAAAGGTACTGTCAGAGTATCACTTATTGTTTTTTTTTTCAATTCCCATACTAAATATAAAATACTTGTGTGTTACGCAAGTGTTTTACATACAGTGTTTTACATTGTATTTCTTTGACTGAATTATGACTTTTCTTGGTCCATCTGCTGTTGCACCCTGATAATTCCTGTGAGGATATGTTGATTCTTTCACTGTACTGCTGTAGTCAGTGGAATTACAGTCGTGCAGACAAGTTGCTGGAACAAACTCATATTTGGTCCTTGTGTCTTTGGATCCTTGTCTTTCTATCGTGGTTCGCCTACTACTTCTTCTGCCCTCCTTGAAGTCTTCCACATTTGCCTTAGACTTCAATTTATTTCACTACTCCTTTTGCCCCTCCACCCCAAAGAAGGTTTCTGGTGGAATACTTTGGCTTCAGAAAACTTATTTGTCTGTCTTTATTTACTGGAAGTCCTCTGAATTGTCCTGGCTGGTAACTGCCCGCGTCATCTCGGTATCGATTGCTTTTAGAGCTGCTGAGCTCTTATTACTGCAGCTCACTGGGGAGAGAAAAAGAAGAGTGAAAGATCCAGGTCAGCATGGTCTCAACAATAGATGAGCCTCATCAAATCTCTTTTCTCCCAGCTGCTGAATAACAGCTTTACTAGTTTTAAATAAAAGAAGAAAAGGAATGCTCAATGTGAGAAGACTAGAAGGAGGAAAACAGAAAAAATCTTGTACATTTAGGGGAAATAAGGAAGAGGATACAGTCTGATCTACCAAGGGCAGTGAGAAAAGTGAAGAATACCTAGATGCAAGATGTGACAAACTAGCTCTGATTTGCTCCCCCACTGACAAAACATTCATCTCCAGTATTGCTATCATAAGGGAATGAAAATTGAAGTAATAATTACTGGAAGTTCCTTCCAGTAATGGAAGGAAACATTGTCCTGATTATGGCACATGCAGGGTGCAATGCATTTGCTACAAGCTGCTCACTTCTGAGACATAAGAAAAGGGCCCAAGAGACTGTAACAGTCTCTGATCATTAGGTCTAAACCAGTTTCTCTTCATAGATATGTGTGTCTGTATCAAACGTTGCTGAATACAGGGACTCATGTCCTTTAAAAAAATAGAAGTGTCTCATTTGCAGGTGTCTGTTGAGCAGTGTTGCCCATGTTACTGAAATAAAATGGCCATTTGTGCCATTGACCTCAGTAGTGTTTGGAACAGTGAGTGGTAAGACAGGTTGTCGTATGTGAAGATGGGTACTGCACGGTGTGGGAAAGCTGACACAGCTTCCAGAGAGCAAAGATCATGGTTCCAGCAAAGTTGTGTGCTAGCCACAAGCAGCCTCTCCTCCCTGGCTTTGAGGTACAGCAGCAACCCATTGTCCTATAACAGTGACAAATGAGAAGAATGTTGAGTTCTAAGCCTGATGTTAAGCTCTTTTAAGAGTTCACATATAAGAATCTGTAAGATTGATGGGCTAGAAATCTCAGGAATGTATTTCCCTTGGGAAATTGTCATCATTCTCTAATTTGGATTTCATCTGTCCATTCCTTTATGTGTCCCCTTTCCTTCTCTCTACAGGCGTACTAGCACATCTTATCTGCCTCCGACAGACCCTTCTCCAGATTTCTACCTCCACTATTGTCCTAAATGGGGAAATACTTATTTCTCTTAAGAAGAAGCAGATTTTTTTAAAGCTTTGTTTGAAAATTTAGCCTGTTTATTAGTTTGTCAAATTGAGCATTCATCTTTTCCCAAGTCTTGCATAGCTGCAGAGGCAGTCCAATGGCCTAAGTATGTATGACTGATGCAGTTGCAGAACCTCAAGCAGTTTAAGTACCACCACACCCTTCAAGGAGAGGCAATTGAGGGGCATACTGACCTGTGGGTACCCCATGATATTTCCTTGAAGGGTAGCTGACAAGCAGAAACCTATAGATCTCAGTATATTTAGCAATTCAGGTCTGCATCTCAATAGCTACATATTTTGTGTGGAGGAGGTTGCCTGGTTTTGTGGATGCTCCCTTTTGTTGGAATAAGGATAACTTGTACAATATGTTTAACTTTTTTTGGAGAATGAGGTTATGTTTTGAATTAAACCGTGTATTTCTTATTTTATTCAGAGTGCAGAGACAGAAGCCTGCTCTTGATATTACACCCATTGTCAGTGCTGTTCTATTCTGCCTTTGAGAGCCTAGCAAGTGCCTTATCATAAAGGATTTTTTCCAGCTGTCATGTGCATGCTTTCATAGTCAGTCAATAGTGCCTCTCTGCTCCCCTTTCTTCTTTCTAACTGGAAGGAAAACTGTAGTAATTTAGACTTAGGTGGCTGAAGTCCACAAAAAAAACATGTTACTCTTTAATATCAGTTTAAGAAAATGGCTTCAATTTGTGACTGGTATGCAGTAGTCATCCTCCAAAATAGCTCTGTGCAATCCGGACTTCATATCTTGAGGAAAGAAAATTGTAGCCCAGATGGTATCATGCAGCAGCCAGACAAAACCCAATTGCTTAAGAAGCGCTTTGGTTTCTTCTTGAATTGTGTGTTAGAAAGAGGCTTGAGGATTGTAAATGTTGCAATTTTATTGTACCAGGGCAGATGTCCAATAAAAACTGCTGGAGCTGAGAGCACTGTTGGCTTATATACAGTTTGCTTCTTGAGTTCTTCTGTGCAGCTGATTGAACTCCTGAAATTAAGTTTCCTTCTATAGTTATAGAAGGGGTCTATAGGCATGTGTGCATGTATATAACCCATCACTATCTCCCAGATAACATCAGGGAAAAGAAGTAGCAGAAGGTGGTATAGACTTCTAGCTTTTCTAAGATTATCGTGATTTCTTTATTCTTCCTCAGACTGTCACCCTGCAACTGTAGGTTGCTTGCTACTTACTACTACAGTAGTACAGATGTAAGCAGACAAAAATTCTACGAAATCAGAAATCTGTGCTGGTCAGTTTTTCATTTGCAGTTGTTATAAAGGCCTCATGTTAATTGACACTTCTTTTCTTGGAGTGAAGTGCAAAAAAGACCCATCTCTATAGAGGTGCTGCTTCAGGGACATATATGAAGTAAGAATTGTTCTGTCCAGGAAAGGCAGGTCACAGGTATACAAAGGAGACGTCGCATGAAAAGTTGAATTATGAATATTGCATAACAGGGACTCTTATAATCAAGTTTGGGATTTAATGTAGTAACAAGTACTATAACAGGTGTGACAGTCTTGTCTTAGGATATCCTTGAGCTCTACAGAAGTAATTTGATTTGGAACTATCCAGTACTTGCACAATTTATTTATGATTAATCCAAAGATTTTACAAATAACCTCCTTTAGTACCTCCCCACTAGATAAAAATTGAGTTATGCTGTTACGGGTACATTTTGTAAAGCATGAGGAGTGCAATATTCTGGTGTTCATGCATTGGCTTGGTTGGACTTTCAGATGTCATTCTCCAATCAAAGTTGCTTCCTGCAGTGTTCCCTTCCTCTGTTGTGGACAGCTGCTAGAAGGGAGACTGGTTTTGTGCTCCCTCTGAGGCACTGCACACTCCAATGTGGATGGATGGAGTAAACAGTTTTTTGCCACATGAAACAGTAAATGAGTCCAAGGTGGCTTTTATGTTTCTTTGCACTACTTTGTGCACATGCCGCTAACGATTTGCCTGAGTGTAAGCTTCTGGCCGTCTAGAAAGCTGGCCTTTTCTTCTAAGTATTTAGCAGACTGCTATAGTTTAGTTTGGGCAGAACAGTATCAGGCCTGAACCAAACCAGAACTGAAACATTTTATGTCAGAAAAATCTGTTAAACTTTAAGGGTGAAGGGATGAGAGGTGGGTGGCCATGCATCTTCTGATTTAAATATTTTTGTGACTTGGAATGGCAGCACATGGTATAAACAGGTGAGAGGTTTCAGGTTAGTGCAGTGTCATGGCAGTGATACAATTTGTATATATTTACTGTTTCTCCACTGCCTTTGTAACCCGTGAACAAAACCATTTCAGACTCCTGTTCTTCCTAGATGTTCACCTTCAAGCTGTCCCGCAGCCTTGCTGCTCCTGCTGCACAGCACTTGGGAATGTCCTCAACATTCTTTTTCCTTCCCTTACACAAAGACTCAAATTTAAATAGTAGGGTTTTGCTTGGTATATTTTCTGTTTTGGGAAAGTAGTGTATTAAAGTTTTAAATGGTCATTCATGCTAAACTAAATGAGAAACTTTGCCCCATCTCCCAGATACGCTGTGTACAGCAGAGGCTGAAGGAAACAAGTCATTAAGTGAAAAATGTGAAATCTTCTGAAGCCAGTTTTCAGTCTCACCAGAAAGCTCAGACTGCTTCCTCTGTATCTGAGGCTGTTATTTACACATAAGCATCATATGTAATGTACAAGTGGAGTGATATTAATAGGGGAATGTTGGCTTTTAATGGCATTTAGCATGGATGGGAGTGAGAGAATGGATTTCCCACAGAAAGATTTTGAGCTGCCACCACAAAAAAGACAGCCAGTTACTCTATATAATAACAAGATAGCAATTATTCTGACAGGAAATCTGTATTGTCAGACTGCTGTTACTTTGGGTTATCTAGGAAGATTATACCTTGCCAGGCCAGTTGATGAGTTTTCATAGACTATTAATGGTACAGCATAGTATCTGTTTCCCATTTGCCAGTACATCTTCCCAGTTAGTTCCCTGACTGCATTTGGCATCTGTATTACCTTGCAGGAATGAACCCTCGTGTTATCACTAAGAGTAGTCCTGTTCTAAAAGGGACTGTCTTCAGGTGGGTTGCTGTGATCTGGATAGTGGTAGGCTAAGTGGTTTCTCCTGCTGATATGGCTTAATTTCTTTCCTTTAAAATAGAGGCTTTGTCTCAGCAAAGCATCTGTAGGTCACTAACCCCCAGCCACTACTATTGCCAGTAGCTGCATAGTTTAATTCTTTTCCATAGTAATGCTACTCTGCCCCTTAACTCATGGGATTTCTTCTTCAATAGTGTTATTGAAAAGCTGCTGTAGAACCCAAGCCTTGTAATAAGGAGAGACAGTTCTTAATTTACATCCCATAGTGTGTTTTTAGCCCATGTAGAGCCATTCCTTTTTGGGCAAGTACTATTCTTTAGCTTTACTTTTCTTTCTCTTTCCTTCTGCCCTTCTTCACTCTAAGGAAATTTGTGGATAGGAAAAGCACATCTTTTTAGCCTTCGTTTTGCTAGCTAAATATTTAGGATAACAGAGGTGGAACATAAGACCTCCTGTTGTGCAATGGTTTCTGATTTTCACAACACCCACTCTTTCTCTTAGCATGGCCAGAAACAGCTTTGCCTTGAAAACCAAAAGACTGGTTCTGTAGGCAAAATTAATTGGCTTACTGTGGGTGCAGACTAATGTTAAATATCACCTTAGAAAAATATGCATAACCTGATCTAGTGGGAGGTGTCACTGCCCATGGGAGGAGGATTGGAACTAGATGATCTTTAAAGTCCCTTCCTACCCAAACTATTCTGTGATCATCTAGTTCCGACCCCCTTGCCATGGGCTGTGAAAACTCCCACAAGAACAGGTTTCTAAAAGCCCCATCCAACCTGGCCTTGAACACTTCCAGGGGTGGGGCAACCACAACTTCTCAGGGCATCCTCTTCCAGTATCTCACCACCCTCACACTAAAAACTGTCTACCTGATGTCCAGCCTAAATCTCCCCTCTTCTACTTTAAATCCACTCCCCCTTGTCCTGTTGCTACACACCCTTGTAAAAAGTTCCTCCCCAGCTCTCTTGTAGGCCTCCTTCAGGTACTGGAAACCCACTATAAGGTCTTTTTGGAGTCTTCAGGCTGAACAACCACCATCATTTTCTTTCTCATTTTGACTCTGTAGCAATGACACATAAGTGTTTTGGGTGGGGGCGTTGGATTTAATTGTATTTCTTTTTATCTTTTTCTTTTTTGTTTTTCCTCACTTAAAATTTCCCTTTGTTAATAATAACATTTAAAGGGTCAATAATTGACAGTAGTGACATAGATGGAGTTAATTCCATCTTACAGGTTGCAGAGTTTTCTGTAAAATTGGGTTAACAGGGCACCATCACAAGACCTGGTTGTATTTTGACAGCTACTTCTTTCCAAAGCAGAGAGATTTAAAATGTTTCTTTTCTTTTCTTTTAATGAAAGCTTAAAGTTGGCACCACAATTCAGAATGGAAAACATGTCAGGGAGACCTTAAAGCTGTCACAGGAGCTGTGATACTCTCTATGCTTGTGATTTTATTTCAGCTAGCCTTCATGCTTTCAAAATGTTGGGAGAGAAGGAAGAAATGTACAATTAAATAACCCCTGTAACTTTTTCCACTTTGGATTTACATCTGTATGTATCTCAAGCTGAGTAGATGCTTGTCCTTTGCAATGACTCTACCCTCAGCCCACCAGTTACAGTAAGACTGTTTTTGCTGTTTCACTGTTTAAAACAGAATAACTATAAGGTTTTAATTAAAAAAAGAATGAATTCAGCTTTACACAGAGATCACTGAAGCTTTAGATCTGATTCTCCTCAAAGTAAAGATGGTGCATCATTGTAAGTTCAATGAAGAAATAACACAATTTCCAATGTATTGTCATCAGCTTTGAAGCATGTGTGTTGGATTTTGTGATGTACTACTTTGAAATGAACAGAAGTCTGAAAAAATTATGGCTGGTAACAATTAACAGATAAAAAAAAAAGGAAACAAAAAGTATACCTTCAGGATCTAAAATGTGTCGTAAGCAAGCATAGTTCATTTTTTATCTTAATGGATATTAATTCTGGCTTGCCTTGAAGTAACTGAGGATGTGTTGAACCCTTGTGTGAACAAGGGTTCTATTCCATTGTCCTTTTAGGTTTTCACATGTTGTTTTCAATCATCTATCTTTGATAGATTTACTTTCATCAACTCTCTCTCCCAAGGTGTCATGTCATGGTCATGGTCATGGTAACTTTTGAACCTACCAAATTCCAATGTTAGTATCACCAAAAGGGTTTTTTTTAAGTTTGTAGAGCTGCATTTCTATCTTTGGTAAGAAACCTCTTATACTTAAATTTTTAAATAAGCTGACAGACTGTCAGAGTGCAGGTGACTGACTGCTGTGGAAACTGCTGGTGAATCTGGGATAGCAAAAACTGAAGAACATTAAATACAAACAAAGACAGCCAACTATCCATAATGCATTGTTAATAAAGTTTTGATGCTTCCAAATCCTCAGGATCAACACCACAATGTATAGTGAAATTCTTGAAGACCAGACGTAAATTCTCTTTTTCAGTTGAGAATAAAACTAGGGCAGAAAGTCTTACAGTAGACCTTCTGGAACGTAGCTTGAATTCCACAATTCTTTACATTGTAAATGGGTACTGAAAATGCTACCTCAAAACAGTCAAATCTCACAGAACCTTGCCAAAATTTACAAGTGATTAGCTGGCCTTGCAATGAAAGGTAAAGAGACTGATGTCCATATATGGTTATATCAAATCTTGTCTGTCTTCCTCCACCTTCATCTTAAAAATGCTTAGTGACTTTGGGAGGGAAGAGTGAGGACTAGGTTACATGTGAGTGACAGAGAGCAAAAAGAGCAGTGGAATAGTAAATTCCTCTTTCTTTTTTTTTTTTTTGCTTTCTACTAACTGTTTGGCTCTAATGCTGCCTCCTTCATCTGCTCAAAGCAGAGACTAGGAATTTGAAGTCAAGACATCTTAAACATAAGCAAGAAGTTTAAATCCAGGATAGGCTAGAATTCTGGATGACAAATTCAAAGTGTTGGTGACAGACACTTTCCTTGTCTGTCAGCCACTGGGACAGATGCTTTCCCTGTCTGTCTTTAGCCATTGGTCTTGCATATAACAAACATGATAGAACTTCTCCCTGCTCTCTGCTTTTCTCCATTTGTACTGTTTTAAATTCCATGAGATGACTCCTTTGAAGAGTTTCTGCATGTTTCCACTCAGTTCTAGCAGGTTCATATAAACTACCAATACTGAAGCTGCTCACTAATGCATCTTATGTCCTGTGTCACACTATGTGCAGGGGAAGTAGAAATGAGCTTGCTATTACTGAACCCCAGCTCTTGCACTCAAAGTAACACACTGGTATCCTTCCTGCTGCTTTCTGCTATTCAGTTTTTGAAGTAGATCTTAAAGAACTTTCAGTGTTTTCATCTGCTCTTGTTGATTTTGGGGCAGGCATATGAGTTAAAGTAAGGCTAATCAGATTGGTATAGAGGTCTGCTATAGGAACCTCTTGACTTGGAATCTTTTGCCACTTCCTCATCAGGCAAAATGCTCTCTTCTGTCCAGGCAGTCCAATGTGGTATTTTTGTTGGAGGCTTCTGTGCCATCACTGTAGAGCACTCAGGTCCCCAGGACCTCAGTGGGACTCCGCTTCCTTGCATAAAAGCAATTTGTAGCTGATCAGTGGTGTCTTTTGTGTATCTAAAAGTAATGTGGGTCTGAAAGGCTCAAGGATTGCTTCCACTCAGAAAAACAAGAATCCAAGGCTTGCTGCCTTGGGTTTTGGAGACCTATTGTGCATTCATTTAAGGCAGGGACTGTCACTTGGTCCTAATCACGTAGTCACCTGCTAATCACAGAGGTGCCTGAAGTCTGAAAAGTAGCAACTTCCAGTTCCTGCAGAATTTCCAAACAAATCTTAGTTTTTCCACTACTCTAAAGTGCCAAGCCTGTGGTTTCAGGTGATCTTATGCTCACAAACATGCTACTAATACACTTCTAAAGGAATTACTCACAGTATCCTTTCATCTTGATGGATTCAGAAAAAAAAACATTAAGATATTCACATTGAGTCACCTCACCCACCTGTACAATTTCAGTACCTTTAAACCCAGACGTGGTGAAGATAACAGTGCACAGAGACACTACACTTATCCATAGGGCAATGAATTGAATGTATTGAGAGAGGATGTTCCTGAGCAGATACAAAAAGAAAATGTCATGACTAGGCTGGAAGAGATGATGAAGGGTGCTGATCTTTTCAAGACTTTGCTTGTCTCTTTCCATCATCTAGGAAAGCTGTTAATATCCTTGATGCACACAAAACACCTCTGAGTTACATCCCTAGTAGAAATGTATAAATGTTCTAGTAAATATCCCCTTGGGGGAAAAAAGAAATCCTTATTCTTAACTATTCAAAATGGGGAGTGACAGACTTCTCATTCACAGTCATTAGCAAATGTTTTCAGTCAATCACCCACTTACAGTCCAAGTAGGAAGATGTGATTCAGACACAATGGGCTGGGAAATGAATCAGTCACGAAAAAAGCTGCCTTTTTTCTTTCTTTCTTTTTTTTTTTTTTTTTTTTTTTTTTTTTTTAACAGATTTAGGAAGAACAAAGCCATTAGGATTGTTACAGTTTTGAAATGTTGGAAAAAGACTTGCCCCACTCTGGCAATACCATATAACTTTTCATCTGTACCAAATGGGGGAAAGGGAAGGAAAGAGAAAGACAATTTATTAAAAATCTTTCCTCAAGACTCCTATGAAGTTATTTAAAATAGTGCATTTAAAAGTTTATGAGCAATAGTTACAATAGTTGCATGGGGAAATACAGTAGTCATATGACTGCTGTAGACATATGATAAGATTTTCACAAACAGGGACACATACAAAGAAAAATTGGTAGCCATAAAGAGATGAGCCTATGCTGCAGATTAATCTAGATGGATTTACTGACACAAGGAGGTACATTGTGTAGATGTGAGAATGGCTCCTGAATAAGGCTGCGAGCATGGATATATGATATATATTATACTTAGAAGACATTCATTTCCCACACAGGCAGCCCACTAATATCCTAATCTGTAGGCACTATTGTGGAAAGGAAAAGGGAAGGGAAGGGAAAGGAAGGGAAGGGCAGGGCAGGGAAGGGAAGGGAAGGGAAGGGAAGGGAAGGAAAGGAAAGGAAAGGAAAGGAAAGGAAAGGAAAGGAAAGGAAAGGAAAGGAAAGGAAAGGAAAGGAAAGGAAAGGAAAGGAAAGGAAAGGAAAGGAAAGGAAAGGAAAGGAAAGGAAAGGAAAGGAAAGGAAAGGAAAGGAAAGGAAAGGAAAGGGGAAAAGGAAAGGGAAGGGGAAGGGGAAGGGGAAACGGAAGGGGAAGGGGAAAAGGAAAGGGAAGGGGAAGGGGAAAAGGAAAGGAAAGGAAGGGAAAGGGGAAAAGGAAAGGGGAAAAGGAAGAGAATCTTTATTTTGTCTAATCCCCCCTTACAGCTTTTTCCTGTCCATTATAAATCATGTGCTAAGATCTGTGAGAAACAGATGCATCCGTCCATACTCAGCAACAAGCAGCAGCTGCATCAGCATCACCTGTTCAGGAAGCAGTCCCTGTGCTGTACATCCATAAAAGAGCAAATGAGATCAGAGAAGTCTGAGAAGTCCATTGTTTTTTTCCTTTACTGTGGCTGTTTTTTACACTTATGAATGACAGTGAGAGATTTCTTTCACTTGGGAGGTAGGGAGGCTGACAGGTACTAGCAGCCTCAGGGTGGGCAATGGACCTTACGCCTAGGCAGTAGCAGTCATTGCCTGAGGATGGATGAATATTCACTGTGAACTTTCATAGGGTGACTTAAACTTCAGGGGTTTGAGCTGGGAGGTACAAAAGTCTTGGGACTTGAAGAAAAGGAAGAGGGAACTTTGCCAGAAAAAAGGGAATTTTGGTGTAGTTAGTAACTTTTCAAACAAAAATAATGGTGAAAATTAAGACTGAGGTGAGTTATCATAGAATATCTAGGTTGGAATGGACCTTAAAATAATCTAATTCTAACCCCACTGTCACGGGCAGGGACACCTTCCACTAGATCAGGTTGTTCAAGATCGAGTGTGTCCAGAACTTAAGAGTGAAGCAGAAGGGGTGGTGTAAATCTAAGGTGTGTTTGCTGAGGTATGTTTGCAAAGCTAGCAGGAAGGTTTGAAGCATCAAAAATGGTTTTGTCAGAACTGAAGCAGGATCAGGACTCACATGCATTAACAGAGCCTTGTAGCAGGCTCAACTAAAGGTATTAGAATGCAGCAATATTGCAGTGTTGAAGCAACCTTGCAATTCATGTAATAACAATGAGGAGGAAAGCTACATGGGCAACATAGAAAGGCAAAACTGAGCTGAAAAACAAAGGATGCTACAAAGAAGGCTTAGAACTCACCCGAATTATTGCCACATTGCTTATGTGCCTTGGAACATAAGCACAACTGTAATTTTTCTGAACAAACCTTTTCACCTGCAAAAAACCCCCTATTTGTCTTCATCCTTTTAAAAAATGAGAAAGTTAGGTGAAAACTATTTTGGAAGATATTACAGTACTCAGTGTAATCAGTACTGCAGCCTGGCTTCCCCACCTCAACATCAGTCTCAAAATGATGATTCCTCTGTACTTTCCTTTGAACTTGACTTTGCCTATAAACTGTTCTGGCAATGGCTAAGTGTGTTGTGTAGCTTTCCTGGAAGTTACTGGCTGTTCATGTCTGCAGAGAGACAGCTGCTGTTTCAGTGATGATGGCTGCAAAATAGAAGGATTCAGATGGTTATATCTTTGTCGTGCTGTGTACTGTAAGCAACGTCAGCCACAAGTCTCTGAAGATATCATAAAGAGACAATCAATTACCTGGAAAAATAGATGGATTGTTGTCATTAGATGATTACTTTCTACTTATAATCTGAATTTCTAGATGTTTAACTTTCCTTTGCCTGCTGTGGAATAACACCAGCGGTATTACAGAAGAAGCAGTTGAGCTGGGGAAGATTGGCTGCTTAGAAATTAATTCCTTATCATTTTCTAACTGCCTAGTATGCAAAAGTGAATTTTAGGCAAAAAGAAGACTCAGTGCATCTTTGAAATAGTAAAACAAATCACTGCAATATGATCATTCTGTCTCTGCAAATAAGACTCCACTGAAGATTTGAATTCGTTCAGTTTTCTCACTCAAAAAACATTCTGAGTGTAACCACCAAGAAAGGAAAAGAATTGTAGGGTGAATGAAAGGTTATAAAAGGAGGAAAGTGTGGCAATTAAAGACAAGGAAAATGCAGATACTGCTTAGATTCAGCACACTGGGAAATGTGTAAGCTTAAGTGTTGCAGTTGTTTCTCTTGTGTTTGTGTTATAGATTTGGGATTCTTGCCACTTCCCTTTGTATTGCTAATAATTTTAACACTATAAAACAAATCAGGAAAAAAAAATTAGGAAATGCACTAAATAGTTGAAGTGTTCTGGATTCATGTTATCTCTTCCGCCTGAGGACTTTCAAGTGCTTCATAACCAAATATTTCATAAAAATCATATCTTCCCCTAAGAAATTATATCCTGTCTTAGTAATGGAGTAGCTGAGATACTAGTAGAAGTTAGACAATCTTGTACTGGGAGTGAGGTAGATGGAACAAATGCCTTTAATACTCTTTCTACATTGTTCACAGGAATATAGAAGTGAAATGTCAAGTAAAACTTCCTACTGTCACTTTACCTCTTCTGTTTTTCTTGTCACTAGATTTAGTTTGCTGTATGTAAGCATCTCTCTGCTCTTCCAGGTTCTTCTGTGAGTAAAATTATTAAATACAGATGAGCTAGCACTGCCCTAAATCTTTTTAATATAGGAATCAATAGGTGCTGCATATTTTTTAGCTCAGAAAACCTGATATGTTATCAGTCTATACCTTGCTTAGTATTACACATTAAAACATTTTTGCCTGTATCATAATCTTTTTTCTTCAACAAAAAGAATGACCTCAGAAATGTAGGTAAGCAAAGTCTTCAGAGTTAAACTGGCTATGTAATTCTCACATGTCATGACCTGACTTCTCAGAACTGGGGTTCCCTTTGAGGGTACCCAAACAGTGATGCCCTTAGCCGACCAAATGACACTCAGAGTCTACACCCAAACACAAACTTTAATTAGAACTTATAGAAGGAATAAAAGCACAAAGACAAATACTTCGATTATTATATATGTTCAGGGTGTGCAATCACAAAAGCTGATTATTTAGATCACAAAAGCCACAATACATGGATGTTGATGCTGCATAACCTTGGAAAAAATTGTGGTTACTTAATGATTTTAGGAAAGAGAAAGAGAAAGTGAGAGAGTAGGAGATAAAAAGTTAACAGAGGTAGTTAACAGAAAATTGCCATTCCTGGATCCAGGTTGGGCCAACTAATGGAGGACAGTTGGTTTCAAAGAAACTCCCAAAGCCCACTAATGCAGCCCATCATTTTATAGGCCTGTTTTGCTTACTGGGTGTGGTTGAGACATATCAGATTGAACAACTAGAGCAGACCTTTACTCACTTCACTTCCCAAACCTTATCTCTATCATATGCAGACCCTAGGCCATATGCAGACACTTCTCTGTCTCCATCCTCTCCAGCAATCCTCTAGGAAATGCTAATGAGGATTTGTTTGGGGATTTGCAAAGGTGGCTTGGACCTGCTCTGCCACTCCCTTCAGACCAGTTCTATTGGACTGCTAAAAGGGATTACAGTGGTTCCTCCATCTGGTCCCTTACAGTAATGATAAACATTGATTTCAGAATTTCTTTTTCACTATTTCTAATATGAAGGTATGAAAAAAAGTCCCACTTGTTCATAAGAGAAACCTAGAACATGCCTTAACCTCTCCTAAGATTATTAGCCTTCCCTAAATGAAAATAGCAGTGGAAAGATGAGTGTCTTCTAGCAGAAACTGCACAATTTGTGTGCTCTTTTCTCTGCTTTGTCTCTAGGTCATCACAAGCTTCTCATTGCATTGAATCAGATAAGACGAGGTCAATTTTCTGTCATACAGCTACACCAACGCAGCCCAGTTAGAGGAGATTGCATTGCATTGATTTGTTTATTTGGCACCCCCTTTAGGGAAAAGAAGATGTATTTTTGTTGTATTCACTGCAGTGGTCTGCCACAGCAAGCCGTTCACTTGCTCATTCACTCACCTGTTCTCATAAATGAATCTGATCTTGTGCAAACAGTACATGGGTCAAACCAGCTGGTTTAGTGTGTGATTCTGTACTCTCTTTTTATAACTGTATTTCTATTTGATTATTTACCACAGTAGTGAAGGAACACTTTTCTGTTTTTCGCTCCAGATAAATTTTCGAGTCAATTATCTGGCATGTCTGAGCATCCTCTCAGTTTCACTTTTGCAAAGAGAAGCCACAATTAAGATAGCAAGTTCTTTTTAGTGTTTCATTTTCTAAACCATCCATAATGTACTTCAAAACTACAAATAGTCAAACTCATGGATATAAGTACCTGAATACCTAGCAGCAGGTTTGTTAATAAACTGAAGCAATAGCTCCCAGTTTAGGTCTGTACTGAAGTGAAACAGCAGCCTCAAGTCTTTTGCATTTGGTCGGTTCACTTTAAGTACTTTCCAAGTGCAGTGATACTAGTTGTGCTGTGCTACATCAAATTCCTTCTTGGATACACAGTATCTGTTTCTCTTAATTCTGGGGACAACTTAAATTGGTATTCATTTTTCTGAATTCAAAAGTTGCTGTGTTCTATCCAAGAAACATCACTATTACAAGACTATATAAAGTGCTTTGAGGTCTCTGAATATATATGGAGAATTAAAGCCATCAAATTGAAATACGCATGGTATCAAAGTGTTTTACTTAATAAATATTGGAGAATTCCACGTGTAAAAATTTGCTGTTATCTAAAGTTTTGCAGTTTTTTGGGTGTTTTGGGTTGTTTTGGTTTTTTTTTTTTTTGGTTGTTTTGGTTTGGGTTTTTTGTTTCTTTTTTTCATAACCTACTCATCCAAGAATTTATTTGCTCCATTTATATAAGGGAAGTAAAGTGTTTAACTGACCTCAGCTCATAGTTCCCAAGAGACTTGAAGAGGCCATCTTCACTTTCTCATGAACTCTCATTTATTTTTTGAAAATTATTTTTTGAGAAACATGTAGCCACAAAATTAAATACCACCCTTTGATTCTGAGAAAACACCTTTCTACTTGTTTTTAATGATGTTTTTTTGTCTTTCTGGTATGTAGTATGTGTCAAGTAAAACCATGGGGGGAAAAAGGCATAGCAAATCTTATTCAAGCTCTTCCACTCTAGGCTACCTACATTTGTGTTCCCTCTGCTTTTTCTAAGTGAGGGTAGTACATAAACTTGTTAGGTGCAAATGTCAGAATATTGTATAAATAAGTGAGATGCCTTTAAAGGTTAGAAATCAATAAAAGTTTCTGTAAATTTAAAAATATATCAAACAAATTTAGGGAATAAAAATAGTTAAAATTATTTAACCTTCAGTATTGCTATATAATTTCTCATTTCATCCCTACCCTTACTTTTACAGCATGTATTTTCTTTAAGCCCTGAAGACCCATTCAGTTGATGATCCCATTAACAATACTGATCATTGATCTGGGGTCAGGATATCAACATTTGGCCCAGCTAACATTGTATTCAGAAGCTCTCCAACATGCAAGAGAAGTAGAATCTAGCTCATTCTTTTGCAGTAATGTTGTCTCCAAATGAACTATTTCAGCACTAGTTTTGTGAGTATATTTGTAGATATGTTATAGGAAAAAATACTGCCACATCTAGCAGACTGCATTCCCTTTCAACTCAGAGCTGCTTCCCACAAGTGTGTAGCAGACCAAATGTATATTGTCAGGCATGGGTAATTCTACTGAATAAATACTGCCTGAGAGGAGCAGCATAACTCAGGAGAACAGTGCAGTGGAGAGCAAAAAGTCAGGTGGTAATTAGAATAATATAACTTGGGTGTCTGCTGCCTTTCAAACTTCTGTGCCTGCAGACAATGCCTGGAAGCTGACGGTGTGGAACAGCTGTACCTCATTCCCAGTTGTACATGGATAGTTTTGAGTTGGCCATAGAAACCTTGTAGCAGGCAAAAATACAAACTGCTTACAGACAGCTCCTTTTAAGGCTTCAGGGGCTTAAATGATTCATCCAGTGGACCAAGACTAAGACTTGCAGTGTCCAGCAGTTGTTGGCTTTGTTCTTCTATTCACCGAGATGATCTGAACAATCCAGACTATGTTAACTGCCTCTTGTTAGGGCATAAATTCAAAGGGAGTGGTATAGAAATACCTGGGGTTAAGAAGTCTTTCGTCATACACATATCCAAGTAGAAGAACAATCAACAATCTGGGTGTTAATATTTTCATTTCACATGGCTTGGCTTACAAAAGTAAATCCTGCGAATGAATAAAAGTGGGTCCTTTCTAAATCTGTATAGATTTTATTTGGAATGGTTGACAGTGCAACACAGGGAAGATTACTATTCAAATATTTAAATGCTATGTTTGAGAATAGACCAAGTGTCTTCTATGTTGGAGCTCACACCATGACTGAAGAAACTATGTAAATGAAAAGGAAACCCCAGGAAATGAAAGACTGAAAACAACAGAGGGAAAAGATGAATTGTATGCTGAAATTTAAGTGTGAGCAATCTGGAATATATTTTATCAAAAATTGCTTTTTAAATAGTACTTTCTCTTGCTACAGAGGACATTATTGAACAAAAAAGCTAAGCCCAATGCAATTCAATTTGAATTTATCACTCTATTATTTTAATATATTTACTCAGGGTTAACAACTCATTAAGCACCAAATTGCTCACTCTTAATGAGTCCCTGATGGTGAAAATGAGCTGACTACAACTGTACGGTAAAATAACAACAACGGCATGGCAGAAGGTTGTAATAAAAATCAAATAAATGCTATTGAATATTTGGTGTGTGTGAATGCCAGACTTGTTTTAAGAAGTGTTTCCATTAATGTAGTTGAGTTGGCTGTAGTAGTGGTGTAGTTGCCTGTCAGGCTATATGTCTGTTTTTGTTTTCAGGAAAGTATTTAATTTGATTTTGACTTTTAGAAGAGGCTAAGGGAACAGATACTATATGTATACAACTTTTTTAGGCTGTTTTCATAATAAGTGAAGTAATGCCAAGGAATCTGTTTCCTGATTTCCTTCTTCTTCTGTGTGGTCTTTTATGATCTCTTTTAATAAACTGAGGTTTTTCAGATACTTTTCTCACAGTCTTCAAGTCTTAATACTGCAATGGCTACAGCACACACTCAGCAGTAAGGGTAAATTATGCCAGGTGTCTAACTAAATCACACTAAGGCTTAGTCTCCAGCCCTGACAACTTACCAATGCTCAGTCTGACAAATGAATTTAACCAGTAGAAGGGGAAAGAAGTAGTTAAACCAATCATACTCAACAATATATACAGCTTGTAAACTCTGAATTGCTAACTATTTAATTAATGAAGGAGCATCATGTAAAAACACCTACCAAAACAGTCTAGTGGCTTATACTTGCTGTCCCATCAACTTGTAGTTTTCTTCTGCAAGTGTTCTTACCTTTTTAATTATGATATTTTGAAACAACATTATCTATAAATTCCAGAAAAGCTCATAGACCTCTGTGTGATGTCCTTCTCCCTTCTGATGGTAATTTCATGCTGCAGGGAGGTTAGAGTTGCTTCATTTTTTTGATGCTTACTGCCAAGGATGTCTCTCAGTGAGTGTCACCCACAGGTCAGATACTTGAGTGTTATGTTCTCCTAACTAGTCAGGCTGTTGCTGTTAAGGTGAATGCAAGTGACATGACGATTTCCTCAGCGTCTCTTTTTCACACCTCTGATGGATCTGTCCTTCAGCCTGTTTTGCTTTGTGTAGGCAGAGAGATACAAGTCAAGTGCTTCTGACACTAGACGCTATGAGAGCTTAAAGTTGGAGAAAACTGGCTAAGTGTCACATGTTGCTTCTCCTGTCTTCTGACTGATGTAATTTCTTATCTCATTTGCATGAAGGTTCCCATACTGGCTTCTTCAGTATCTTTCTTAGAAGAGTCTGTATTATGGTTACCATTTCCTGTTCTTGTGCAAAACCTGATTTCCTAAATTCTGGCTATGAAAACTTTGTCTCTGACTAATATGTCAAGCAGAGACCTAGTTGCCTAATAAACAAGAGGATAAACCTTATGATCTGCTCAGAAAGCACTGGGAACAGCAGAAAGAGGAGAGCTCAGCTGGCAAGCCTATGCATTTTTTGCCTCCTTCTGAAGCATCTCATAGATTTCTAGCTGTGGTTTCAATAAAAGTGTAGAGAATTGCTGCATGATCTAGGTATCTGCTTGTGACAGGTAGCTGTTGTTTTGGGAACCTGATTTCTTGTGTTCATGAAACAAGTGAAAGTCTCCATTCCACAACCTGTCTCTGCTTCCTTCTCAAGAGGTTTCTTTTGACCGTGAGGGATTGTAAACTGCTAATGTAACACTCACTTTGTATAGAAAGACTTATTGGTCTAATGGAAAATGAGTTTCCTGGCACATCATCAATATAAAAATCTTAGAGGAGGAAAGGGAAAAATGTGGCCTCATTTTTTGAGGTTGTCTTCTTAGTATATTGATTGTTTTGCAGTATTAGCATCCTCCACAGAGGGGAAGGTCAATACCATTATAACTCCCACTGCTCTCACCCACTCTTTAAAACAAAATTGAATCCTGTGTATTATTGAAATAAGAAGAGCATGTGCATGCAATCACTTTTTTTCACTTTTAAGTTACATTGAATAATGGACACCTGGCAAATCAGCTATCAAACAGAAAATTAACTGTACTCATAGCAATGCAGATTCAATGCTGATTTAATTTTGACTTCAGAAGTTAATCATCTCTAACACGATGGATGGTTATTTAATGAGAAGTATTCATGAGTTTTAGAAACCATGCTACAAGCTAACAAATCAAAGCTGATGCCATCGCCTCCTCACTGAATCACTGCTTTGGCACCACAGAATGGCTGGGCAGCTTCATTGCTCAATACAGCCAGGAAGTGGGAGATTACAGCAGGAATCAAATTCTTTGAGATGCTTGGCTTTTGAATGTGCAATTCTGAACTAAACTTGCACACAAATAATTAATGTAGTTGTAGGCAAAATAATATCAGAAACCAAACCCTATCAACCTTTCCCAGAAATAATTACTAATTGGCAGTTTTCCATATCCACTGATCATTATCAAGTATCAGTGGTTATTTTAGAGACCATATTAATGGAAAAGTTTTAGGAGGCTTTGGGTTTTTGGTTTGCATTGGATTTTTTAGGGTCTAAGGTTTTTTTCCCAGATGTTATTATTATGATTTTATATTTTTGCTTAGTTTTTGATCTGAATTTAGTGCTAGCAATAGCTGTGAAAATTATAATGATGGTCTCTGTTAGTTTAATTAGCAATTATATTGCAGGCAAGATCTATGGAAAGTTCTTGTGTTACCGACCTTGAAGGTGGGTTTTTGGAGGGCTCTGTGAGGTAATCAGTGTCTGGGTGTGTGAGGGTTTTTTTGGTGAAAGTGTCAAAAGCTAGATAAGTGATTACTGCTTGTTTCACTGATTCTGTTAGATAGACCTATCTGCTCACTGGCAACTGAACTAAATTCCACCTGCTGGTTTCATGCAGTTCACTGAGTGTCTGATAGATGGTGGTGGCTTTCAGCCTCTTATATAGATCAAGATGGAACAGGTTAAGCTAGAGGATACAAGTTTCAATGCTTTTCCTTATAGGCATCTAATATTTTGTTCCCTACAGGAATTCAGCTCCAGTAAAATATTTTTTATGTTGGAGGACTCTGTGGCAATAAATTTGCTTCAATCCAAAGAAGGTACTATGGGGTTTGACCTTAATTGTTCTGTGTTCTGTATTCTGTAGTTAAAGAGAAGATGTCAAGACACTTTTATTAAGGTAGAGAAAATGTGTTATGATATTATTTTTCAGTACCTGGCAAACATTCATTAGGAAAAGCCATCAGAGCGTTGATAAATGGCTTGAATTAGTTTTTGTGCATCCAAGTTATTCCTCAGGGAGACAGTCTTCATTCCTTCTTATACAGAGAAACAAAGAGAGTGGTCAAGTTGTTTGTGGCTAAAATTCCACTGAAAGTGTAAGATGCAGTGACAGTTATTTTGCTGCTCCTAGAGAATGCTGAACTGCTGGTGTGAACTGCAGACATAGATTCCTTAGCTGTATATCTGTCATCCCATATACCAATAAGTGGTGCTTGATCTCCTGTCTCTAGTTTTATTTTGAAAACTTGCTCTCATCCTGACAAAGATAATTTTAATTTCTTTGTACATCCGTTCACTTCTAGCATAGTAAATGTTTTTTCAATATGTGAGTTACCTGAAACGTTTTGCAGTGTTGGTGTCTGGCTCAGAACAGCTGTGAACTCCTAAGAATAGCAAATAATTGCACTCAGTAAACAATCATTGTACAAATGTGATTATCTTAGAGGGAATCACATTTTGGCAAGTACATTTGCAATTAATCTCAAGAGATACAGGTTTGGACTGACAAAAGAGGAATTGACCAGCAAGGTCAAAAACAATTTTTTCAGATTTTGCTAAAGATGATGGGCATGTAAAGGTAACATCTTTATAAGTAAGCAATTATTATTTGGTTTATCAGGCTTTGAGTCATATCAAGGGTGGAAAAGAAGTGACCCATGTCTAGACTTCAAAGTCTTGTTTTCAGACATTTTTAGTATTGGTGATTTTTAGTATTAGGGGAGAATTTTCAACAATTTTTTTTTTTTTTTTTCTAAATTCAGTCCAAATAACTCAGCCCTGTTTGAAAGTGAAGCTGAGGGAAAATAGCAGTTTTCTTTTTTTATGCAGGCGGAGGCCATGTGTAGCAGTTTTGTAGGAGTCACTGTGTGGACAAAAGGTACTTGAACTTTCGGTCCTGTTGTGCATGATACTGTGGTTGAAAGGGTACATCTCCATTAAGGCAGTTAGTGATGATGAGCAAAAATCCAGTAGCAAAAACAGAAAAGAAAAAATGCAGAGCTTAGAAAATTTATTGTTAATAGATGCTACTATGTAGAAATGGCTTGGCAGTATTTAGCTGTTAAGCAGTAGGGTAAAAATGTGATTAGAATAACAAGGGCTGTTTGGTAATGGTCAGGTTCTGAGATGGAACATTGAGCTCTACTCTGATTCCTCTGTAATGCCAAGGGAATGTCTGACTCGTTCTTTCTTCTCTGAGAGGTACAGCTAAGGGATTCCTGTGTAATTCTAATGTGGAAAGTAGAAGAGAAAAATTCTGACCTGCTTCCTTTGTTTCCTTCCGAAATATTTTACTTCTATTTCTAGCTGTAGAGCATGATAGAAGAAAGTAGGTAATTCAGGAAAGTCTTGTTAGTGAGCATGGATGAGCAAACTTGATATCCACAGTTTTCAAGCCTTTTCAAATATGAAAAGTACTTTTAAAGTTTTGAAGGTTTCTCAGTTGACTCCTCAAGCAGGACTTCAGAGAGCAAAAAGACACATCACTTTCCTCCTGTGTCAATACAAATTGACAGCCAAATGATTAGTATAAGGACTGTATCATGGAATCATCTTCCTTTGTCCAGAGATGTACCTATTCTGGCTCCTTTAGCAGCTTTCCCTCTCTGCTGCACTACCAGGAACTTCTTCAATAAGATGACAAATTCCTACTCTACAGGGGAAAATGTCTAGGCAAACCAAGCATATGTGCTATGTAAAGAATAAAACTAATAGATTCAGTGTTGCTGATGCACAGTAGCAAAAACTACTAGGGAGGAAAGGAAGTGAGGAAGATGTCTAGTTGTGAAGGAGTAGTAAAGGATGAAGTAAAAGTTCTCATGCTCCAGTGCTCTGTCAAGCCCTATAGTAGGACTCAAGGACTGAAAGAAAATCCAATCAATAAAGACAGGTGCATCTAAAGATGTTCTGCAATAAGTTCATATACATCCATGTAAAATAATTTCCACTACAAACAGCAAGAAGCTTCTCTGACCACACTGTATTATCCCTTACAGAATTCAGGTTAGATCAGACTCGCACTTCCAGATTAGTTCTAATGGATCAGTTAGGCTACAGGACCAGTATCTGTCTGGGCTAATGACACAGTAACCTTGCTTTGCTCAAGCAGTGAGTTGGCTCTAGTCTTCATGGCTTGTCATCTACCCCATCAAGAACTTGCCAGCAAGTGTGTATTTACCTTTGCTAAGGAATATTCCTTGATGACAGTATTTAAATAGGTAAATGTTTCTCGATCACTTAAACATGTGAGCTGTTTGCAGGCTGTCAGCTGTAGCACATCATTCAAACAGTGCAGCAGTCCTCACAGACAGGCATAGAACTTAAGCTCCCAGCTCATCCTTTTTGTCATACGTGAGGCCTCACCATTTCAGCTAAAAGCTATCCTGTCACTGCTCTTCCTAAGGCTGCCACCATGATACTGCTCAGCAGGGGCACGATTCAGATCCAACTAAAGTCAGTAGGAAATATCCAGCTGGCTTCCTGAATGCCATGCGTGACTTCAGTGAGCTGAGGATACACAAAAATAGAACAGACATCGGTGGCGTGTGCTCTGGCAGCACTTTCAGGGCCCATGCTGCAGCTTCTTCAAATTCAGCATCTTGGGTGCATGGGTGGAAGCAGCTGTGGCCTGGAGGATGTTTTAGGGAGCAGCTGTCTTGGTTGCTTGCTTCCACCTTGTTCTGGGAACACTGGTCCCTTCTGGACAGCAATGTCCACGCTGGCCCTGTTTTATCAGGGTTGGTCTCAGGGTGTTTGTGTCGGTAGCCATGCACTGCAGTAGCCTTGCTTTGTGGCAGGTGGACTGTGATGGAGGGGGAAGGGTACCATGTGTGCACCATCTTTATTGCTGGCAGGCACGAAAGACAAGGACAGGATGCCAGCTATTACCTCAAGTCCTGGAACAAAGAGATGTGCAGGAGAAACGTGGTCTGGAGTTCTTGCTGTCAGATCATGCCAAGCTGATGGAAGAACTGCCTAATTTAGGTAATAAAAATGCCTTGAACTCTAAGCTGAAGCTTTAGACAGTTGTATGTGCAGAAGTAGTTAATGAGGCTTTCTTTGTTTGAGCCTTGGAAAATCTCCAAGACCCACTCATGAGAGAAATTAGCAAATGTCTTTTTGTTACCTGAAGCAAAATTGCCTTTCTGAAATGCCGAGATGTACTCTCTCCATCATCACCACCTAATCAAAACCAAAGTGGTTGTGGTGAGGGAATGAAAAGAGTGGGAGTACAGGGAAAAAAGAGAGAGGTAAATTAAGACTAATTGAAGGGGGAGGAGGAAAAGTGCTTTGAAAATTATTCAAAATTTTTCTAAGCAGTGGGTCCTACAGCTTCAAACATCAAGCAAATCTCCATCCCAGTCATTCTGGAAATCTGTTTTTAATGTGAAAATTGATTAGTGGAAGACTTGTATGCTACCAGAATATAACGAAAACTAAACAGGAGCCCTACCAGAGAAATCTTTTAGGCCTTGATCTGTTCTCTAGACCAGCTTAGAAATAGGTTGTGCACTCATGAAGAGCTGGAGTTTTCACTGCCAAGTCCATTTTCAGTCTTTATTTCTGTGCCCTAATGTAGTATGTAAACTCCGCTCCTTTTTAGCATGAGGAATCCACCGAGGTTTGGTGTACTGGTGTTCAGGGTCTGTGTTCCTCAACTCACCCATCTTTGCCACTCTTTTGCAGTATGTTCTTCTGGGCATATGTCACATATGCCTTCTCTCTGGTCTTAGTTGCCTGATACATAACGTAAATTTAGGTGTTCAGAAGTGGTGTATAAGAAGTAAAATTATTTGATGCTATACCATGCAAAGCTAAAAAAAAGCAATGTGCTGGGAACACTGCATGACTTGGTCTTTTAGAATAGTGGACCACCTACTTCTGCTCATTTTGAAGTTCTGAGATTCTGTTCTAACTCATAAGTGCAAGGCTGATCCTCACTATTGTGGCCTTCAAGTCAATGGCAGCAATAAATTAAAACTGCAGTTCTATTTTGAGGCTTTAGGTCTGTTTGATGTTGCTGAACCTTTCTCATTTTCGCATGAAGCAGTTATGTTGAAGACTAATTAAATGCAGGTGAGCATATTTGATCCTTCCCATTGTTTCTTGTCAGTCTGTCTTCTAAAAATCATGGGTTACATCAGATCATCATTCAGGAGGCAAAAAGGCAAGAAGAGACATCAGTAGATTATGTACGAATTAGTGACAGGCAGGGAAAGGGAAAAGGTTAAGGAGGGGATATTATAATGCTTCAGTGCTACTTGTTTGAATTACTGCAGCACAGGCTTTTTAAGAGAGGTGACACATAAGCATAACTATTTGATGTGTCAGTGAGCAATGGGTTGGTAGTTAAACACAAGATTTAGGAATTAGAAAATTTGTTTGTACTTCTGAATATATTGTCTGGAAAGGTCTCATGGTTTTTTTGTTTCTGTACTGAAGTTTCCTCTGCAAAACAGACCTGATGCCTCCTTCAAGAAACAATCAAAAGGCTCTGAATATTCATAGTGTGCTTGTAGGTGTTTGGCAAAAGATGATATGTAAATACAAGAAATTGCTACACTTCTATTAAACATTTGTCAGCAAATGTTCTTTTAATCATTAAACCACAAACTATAAACAGACATCTCTAAAAGAGCATATACCTGAAACATTGAAACCAAAATTTGTGTTCTTTCATTCTTAGTGTGTAGGACTAGGAAATCTCAGAGAATATGGGAGCCACCTGCTGTCGGGGGAAAGGTCAATAATTTCATATTTCTGTGCACCTTACAAAGCACACCCAAAGAGGTACTAAACGAAATAAGAAATGGCTCTAGTAATCCACATGAGAGGAAGTAATCTCTTAGGTCTCAGTAGGCTCCACCCTTCTTTATTTTCTAATTCTAGGTGCTCAGAATACCAGCCACAGTCTCAATTCCTGTACTGGTGGAGTCAGTGTCAACTTTGCTACTAGCTACAGTGGGAAGGATACAAAACCCCAGTTGAAGATGAAAAGCCTGAACTATTTTATGTGTTCCTGATTTCCTTTTACCATTTCTAGCATTTGTTGGATAGTTAGTGCACTGACTTATTTCTGGCTTTGCCTGTGCATGTTGGAGATCCAAGCGATCTCCAACATGGCTGACAAGAGGATGTATGCAGTATGTTAGAAAATAGTCAGCACAAATGCTACCATTTTTTGTACAGCTTTCCTATACAGTTATTCATATTAGCCAAGTCTGAGAAGACCATGAGAAAAGGTAACCTAAAATCTAGAGATCAATTTGAAACTGGCATTCCCAAGGGAAGAATAATTGTGGTTTCCTTGCATCTTCTTTAGAACAGAGTGGTCCAAAAATGATGAAATAGGAACTGTAATTACCTGAATGAATTGGTTTATCTGTCTCCCCCAGGGCTAAATTTTCACTTATTCTTAAGTGTACCTCTCCTGGGAGCAAGATAAAGAATGCTATAGTAACATGCATCCAGTAAAGATACTACTAGTAGTTACTTTTAGTTTTTGTTTTGAAGAGTGATCTAGGAAAAGTGCTGATGTTTTGTTCTGGAGGCACTGGATATAAACTGGTGTTTAAATGTAGTTGGGCATCTGCCTGTGCCCTCCCATGCCTCATCGTCCCTTGGCTATGTGTACGGTATTTGTGAAATCATCAGTCAGGTCTCCCATAACCAGCTTTAATGGCATTCTTTCAGGTGCTTTATAAATTGGGTCTCATAATCTGATAGAAATGTTTGGCTTATGTCACTGAGTGAATCCTTTTTCAAACTTTCCAACTTTCACCTTTCAGAGTTGCTCATATCCCTTGCAGATGGAAGAAATGCAGTGAAGCTGTTTGAAATAAATATTTCACTCCAACATAAGCCACATAAAGAAAGTGTGTGTACAAGATCCGGCTGTAGAAGAACTTCTATTCACTTATTTATGAGTGTAAACAGAAAGACCAATTAATGCAGAGACCTTTAGAAAGGTTTAGAGCACAGAGTGTCCATAGGTAGTCTTTCATGGATGTGTTTCTTAGCCTAGGCATTTTGCCTTCACTAGAGGCTTGAATCCATCATAGAATCATAGAATCATAGGGGTTGGAAGGGACCTCGAAAGATCATCTAGTCCAACCCCCCCTGCCAGAGCAGGGCCCCCTAGAGTACATCGCATAGGAACGTGTCCAGGTGGGTTTTGAATGTCTCCAGTGAAGGAGACTCCACAACCCCCCTGGGCAGCCTGTTCCAGGGCTCTGTCACCCTTACAGTAAAAAAATTTTTTCTGATATTCAACTTGAACCTCCTATGCTCCAATTTACACCCATTACCCCTTGTCCTATCACTGGTCACCACTGAGAAAAGCCTAACTCCATCTCCCTGACACTCACCCCTTACATATTTGAAAACATTGATGAGGTCACCTCTCAGTCTCCTTTTCTCCAAACTAAAGAGACCCAGCTCCCTCAGCCTTTCCTCATAAGGGAGATGTTCCACTCCCTTAATCATCTTAGTAGCTCTGCGCTGGACTCTTTCAAGCACCACTTATACCTAAAACTGCTAGAAACATCTTGGACAAACACCTTAAGCAAATTGTTTTTTCTGTTGTTTTCTAGTTTCTCTAGAAATTACTCTCAGTATTTTTATTCCTTGCTTCCAACACAAATTATTAATTGAGGGTTTTTTTTAACTTTATTTTTCTATTGTTCACTTTAATTTTAAAATACTGAAGTCAAATTTCCACTGCTTGTGCTATGCATGCTGTCCCCAAACCTTTCAATATTAAGGTCCTGTATGATTTACAGGGAATCAGATATTACATCATGGCATTGCTCCTTGGAAGTCCTTGAGTTTATATTCCTTGTGTTTATTGTGATCACCTTCTACTGTTACTGTTGAGACTTTTATTATTGCAATGCACATTTACTGATGTAGTAGTACCTGCACTGTGGCTTTTGCTTTGGTTTGACTTAATTAGTGTGAAATATAAAAGGTGTATAATTTTGAACCAGTAGCTGCAGGTAGCTTAACTGTCTTGTTTTCTTTTGTATTGCACTCAACATCATCTCATGGCATTCTCACACATCTGGTAATACCCAGAATCCTTTTTACAGGAGCTTTGGTGAGAATAGTAATAATATGTTTTTTCAGTCTTGGAACACATTAGTATTAGACTGATTGTGAATTAGTTTGTCTGTAAATATGCCAAGAATATTTTCTCAAAACTAGAACAATTGGGTTATAAGGACTAAAGGGACAGATGCAGCTGGTCAGTTCAGTGGAACCCTGTTTTGTTTTATGCAGACAAGCCCAGAACACTACAAACTCCTAGATCTCTCTTTTCTCTCTTTTTGATTCTTTTTTCTTTATTACAGAGGTTTCATACACACAAAAAATTGTATCAGTCTTATCACATATTGAAGTGCTGGTGATGGTTGGTATTGAAGTATGAGGGGTGTTGGCACATTTTTCAACAGTCTAATTCCTTTTTCTGTACCCAGTGAAATGTTACATCAGATAGCAACACTGACAAGGTTGCATTGGTTTCTGTAATATGTTGGCAGGATTTCATTACTAAAGTCTCTAAGATTTAGTTGTGTAGCTCTGTTTCTATCTACATGTTGCATCTGAATCATTATGTCCTGGACATAAGTCCTAATAAGGACTATGTGGTGCTTGATGATTGTAGGAAGAAAAATTGATACAGTAAGGCTATGGCTAGAGAAATGTGATACAGCAAATGTGTATTGTATAGACTGCATCTCAAGTAATAAGGCACTGTTTGTCAGTAAGTCTCCTAGAACTGTAAATGAAGTGTGAAGAACCCCCTCATCACCATGGAGGAAGGACAGGAAGAGGTGATAATTAGTTGGGAGTGGCATGTGGGTTCAATTGGCAGACAGTGTTTTAGGCCAAAGAAAATTATAAAACCTACCTCTTCTGCTTGGTCCTTTTGACATTACTCTCTCAAATAATGATACAGTGTTGTCTCAAGAGCTAGCCAACACTGAAACTGGTCTGTAGTCTTATATATTTCCTTTGGTGATCACTAAGACACTGCAATTATTAGTTTGATTCCAGTGCATGATGATGTACTTTCAGTCACATTAAATATTGTACATAAAATACCTTTTTTTCTTTGTACTAGAACAGATTTCTTTTTTAAAATAGTAAATATGAGCAGAGGTCATTACTATCTCAGTCTATGAAAAGATATCCATAGACATGGGATACTGCATTTGAAGTAAGCAAAATTTATCCACCCTAAAAATGCTATTTCTTTTCCATCTGAGGAAGGGTTCTTGCCATAAATCTCCTGTAGTGTGATGATGCTTTGAGGTGGAATGCAGTGACTAGTAATAAAATTCTTCTTCGTTGTAAAGGGTTATGGAATCCTTTGAACTAAAAAAAGATCATGAAATGGTTTCTTTGAAACTGTGGGTAGAAGGGACTATAGAAGTCTCTAGTCCGGCCTCATAATCAGAACAGGGCTGTGACCAACACTGAATTAAGTCAGCTCTAACTTTGTCTAGCCAAGTCTTAGAAATCTCCAGGTGATGTTTGCTAAATAGAACACTAGTCCCATCACCAGGATGTAAACTGCCTGTTCCTCAATAGTTCCTGTTCATCATGTATACTTCTGCAAGCAGTATGTATTTGGGACAGGATTAGAAGCAATGTTCAGTGCTGCAAGAAGTTTATACTGATTATATACTGAGCAGTATTCACTGAGAGTACATGTACATTTTTTAAAGTAAAGGGTACTTGTAAATGTTATTAACTTTGGGTATTATTACCAACTCATTATTTCATAAATGTGCAAACTTGCTGCTATGAAAATTAATTTCTATGTTACTGTAATGTGTAGAAAGACCCAGGCAAGAATGACAGTAAAGATGATCTTAGTTTTATGCAGTCACCAGCTTCCTGTTATCTTATTCTTATGTAGCATCACTCAGAATTTCTCTGAGACTTCAACTCTAAAGTTGTCAACCTCTTATCAAAAGTTGGTTAGCTGTGCACAGCATGAAACAGGTGGGCGGTCCTCACTGCAGCCAACAGAAGGGATCAAACCATGTATATAACTATTTAGTTGGAATATTCTTGTTATTATTTATTATTATTTTCACGCAGCATTTGGAAACAGCAAATTGATAATAAATTTAATTAATAATACGATAGCTGAAAGGAGGAGAAAACCACTGGGCTAAGTGTCACACAATTAGGGACTGAAGAAAGAGAGCAGGAGCTTGATGTGTTCCTCTTTGGGAAGAGATCTTGTATCTCAGGAGGAACAGGATTTAAGAGATTGCATGGCCTGTTCTGGACCCTGCTTTTCCAATAAGCACCTCTTGAAACACTGAAGAGCTTGCAGTGCTTGACCAGGAACTGCAGTTACTTATATCCCATCCATTTTCACACTCCTCTGAAGAGATTTCAATAATGTGCTTTAAAGAAAAACTACCAAATAAGACTTCCATCTGACTGGCTTGATCTATTTTTTAATGCATTAAGTAATCTATTTATGTAGCATATATTTTGTTCAAAATACTACTGAAAGGCACATACTGCTGCAGAAAAAGTGAGCCATAGACAAGCTTTTAGCAATGAATCAGCCGCCTTTGCAGCCTGGAGGCTTTTCTGTGGATATGGCAAAGATAAGAAAAATGCAGATGTCTGCTGGAACTGTGACAACATGAAAGAGGAGTTGCAAAGAGGGAAAGAGATATGTTTGACAGAACTATAATGAGCTTATTTCCTCAGGTTCTAGAGAAAAACTAAACAAACAAAAGACCAGTAAGTACTGGTCCTAAAATCCTAGGGATTTTAAATGTCCATTCTCCATGATCTTAAAGGGTTAAAGAGAAGTAGTTTTACAACTGCTGCCTTATTAGTTCTTTGGCTCCCATTGTGTTCTTTGCCTCCAGGACAAGAAGAATAGGAGATTTAATGATGAGTGAAACTAGAAATAAAATGAAGTTATGCAGAATGACAGTTATGCCACCAGTGCAAAGAAGTTACAGGTAATGCCAGCTTTCCTGGAAGCTGACACCTGTATTCTTGATATTTGTGATGTAGGGTAATGGTGCTTGGTGATGATTAAGGGATTTTTCAGCCTTTTTATAAGACAAAAGTCAAACTCTGAAATGTTTAATTTCATAATCCTCTCACCTCTGCTTTTGGTGACAAAACTGCAAGAGCGTATTTATTTCCACGACTGTAGTTCTTTAGCTGTGTCCCAGTAATCTCAACAGGAAGGTGACTTAGTGTAAGTCTTGCAGCTCTGGCTTGTACTTTCATGTAACTAATCTCCAAACTGCTAGGAAAGTACTTTTACTAAACTTTAGCAGATGAACTTTGAGGAAGTATGATTTCCCCATGTGAAATGTGGACAGAGTTGGGTAGCCTGACAACACTGGAGAGTTACAAGACCTGTAGAGTAGGCAAGAAAAATACTGCAAAAAAAGATGATTTCCTCCAAATCCCCATTTTTCCCTACCACATTAGAACAGAATATTTTCATTTTAGAGGGACCTACAATGACCATATCAGACACTGATAAAAATGTTGAACAGAACTGTCCCTAGGACTAGACCCTGAGGAACTCTGCTGGTGACCAGTCACCAACAAGATAGAGCTTCATCCACTACAGTCCTTCAGGCTCTTCCCTTCAGCCAGTTTTTCATCCAGTGCACCGTGGAAAAAAAGAAAAATACTTTAAGACAATATATTTTTTTTTAAATTATGGAGGAGAATATGGACTTAATCTTACTATAGTACAAAACTGGGTGGCTTCAAGTTGAGTTACAGATGTGCAGAAGCCAAGAAAGATAGGAATTAAATATTTAATAGGTTAAGTCTAGTACAATCAGCCAGAAGGATTAAGAACAAAAGAAAATCCATGGGAATGACTGATGGGAGATGACTGTTTCCACACTGGAGGCATATTTTGTCTTATGTGGTATAGAGAAGGAGGTAGACTAACTTAGAAATAGCCAGAGAGAGAAGAAGGAACACTTCCTTCTATTTGTTATAATCCTGTAGGTGATAGTAAGTGATAATAAAAAATGGGTGATGAGGTCAGGTTGAAACATGAATAGGCAAAACCTAGCAGAAACGTAGATTTGAATAATTATAAATAATGCAAATAAACAGAGGCATAACCTGATCCAAAAACAGACTGTACCAAGGGCACTACATTTCCACCAATACAGAACTCTTCTCTCTTCTTTAATATTGCAGCCAACGGTACTGTTGATGCCTTAATGGAATGACCTTTTCATATAGCATACAAAACAATTGATCTTTCTGCTCATTTATTTATTAATTATAAATATTTATGAATTATTTATTATTTAGTTAAAAAAACATGCTTGTTTAGAGCAGCTGATGAGGTGCTGAGTTATAACATCATTAATGAACAAATCATAAAACAGAAATTTTAATGTGCTGAATACTGAGCAGGGAAATTTAACTATTAGAATCACTTCAAATAGCTATTAGGCATTTACAAGAAAAGAATTTACATAATTCAAACGATAATTTCTTGTGGGTCTCACAAAGGTGTGTGTTAGAAAAAACTTAAGGGATTATAGTGGTGAGATAACCATGTGCCCAGTGGATGCTTATCAATCTCATGTCAGTCAAATACTTTTCTAATGTCAGATTTATCTCGTGGTATTTAGAATTTGTTGTTGTCTCCTGTTCCAAGAGCAAGGGTGTCACCCTTCAGAAAGCTCTGTCTACTAACAGCCCCTAAATTTTTACTTTTTACTTACACTGTTGAGTTGCCATCATCTTTGAAGAATACAAACACTGAAGAAGTTGCTTGGAGTAGATTTAACCATGAGGTTAAAAGGTACAGGGGCAGTATAATGCTTTTATTTCCCTTTCAGAGGTGAATGACCTCTTCTCTGCTCCCTGGATGCATTAAGAGGTAGAATGAAATTTTGAACAAGCCACTGTTTGAATATTCAATACAAAACAATACCAAAGGGAGGAAACTTGTAAAAGAAAGAGAACTTGACCATGTGTACCTACATGGGTCCTTTCTGCCTCTAGAACCTGTGCTATTGTTAATTAATCCATGCTTTGGGAAATAAAAAGAAACAAACCAGAGCCATGCTATAGGACTGGATTTGTACTGTGTGTCTAAAAGACCTTGAAGATAATATAGGGCATGATACTAAGCTAGAGAGGATCTACCACTTCTTTCTGGCAGGAATGATGGTATTTCAGTGAATCACAGGCCCTTTGCTGCTGCTGGGAATTATCTTTTAGCTCCAGTGGGAAGGGAGAGGCAAGTCTGAGATGTGTGCATGCTTCAACCCATGACATCTAAATAGGTAACGTGCAAAGTGACAGCCAGAATGTCCCAGACAGCTGTGATGGTATTGTTATAAAACTGAAAGAGGGGTCAAAGCCAGACAAAGTACAAACTAGTAACACCCCCCAGTGGGAACAGTTAAGAGGAGATTAAAGCAGTTTCACTTGTCCTGAACTATTGATTTTTGCCCATATTTTGTTGGTATTCAGTGTTATAGCAGTGACTGCAACAAGCCAGAAGGCAGCAGACTAGAATGGCAGCAAGAATCAAGGAAGAGCAGTTTTATTAAGTTTGCTATGCCATTTAGTAATGACACAAAGCAAAAAGTATTTTTAATTCCAAAGAGAAAACTCCTGTCCTGTCAGCTGAGAAGGAGTATACAAGCAGGTAGCTGGTGAAAGAAGTCAGTAAAGAAACAAGTGCCTTGCTGCTTTATCCACTCAATTCCTGTATTTGGCTATTATTTTCAATTTACATTGACACAAATACAATAGTTCTTACACTTGCCTTTTTTCGCTCTTAGTAACATCAAACAGAATCTAATACTACAGTACCTTGCAAGCATTTCCGCCAAAATCTCTGTTTTCCTGTTTCCTGTTCTATAGTTTGGGGTTTAATTATCTTTTTGCTACATAGAAAAGCTAAACTTAAAATCATATGGCCAGTTTTGGATCTTGCTTCATGTCTCTTGCCATATAAAGCATTCAATGCATTCAGAATTTGCTCTGGTGTAATTGAGATTGCTGTTAAACTGAGGGTATTCAAAGAATATTCAAAAGTAGAAGAACAAAAAACCCCACCACCTACCTTTTTAATGATGGTGATGCATCCTGATAAAACTTGTGAGAATCATTCTTACAAACAGCCCTTAACTCGATTACGTTCTGGTCTTCCAGGATACTCAGTCCTTGATTTCTTTTAGTTAAATAAAATGAAGGCCATTGAGGACAAAATGAATAAGGGTGCATTTACTGTGGTAAGGGGATCAATTGTGTTTAAATAGCTGTTGTGGTTCTCAACAACAAGGATTATCTGTGAGATGGGAGTGTGGAAGCTTCCTACATCTGGCAATAAGCATTACAACAAGTGTAGGATGGATGATGAGTGGAACTTTGATTGATAGATTTAATGATTAAATTCTGCAGTTTACAGCAAAGTATTTTAAGCTCAGTCATCATTCCTCAGCTCTCTCACAAGGATCTGCCAAAGAGGCAGTGGTACACTTTAAAAACATTATTCCAATTGCTCAGGAAAAAGAAACTTCTTTTTAGTTCCCATTCAGCAGCTGCAATGTTTATAGCCAGAGATAAAGCCGTTGTGTCATATAAGCAAAGGACATTCATAGAAATGCCCTTCAACACCATCTCATCATAAGCAGCACATCTTTACCTGCTTTTCACAGATGATGTATGAAAGTCTGTGATTCCAAGTGCATAAAGAGCACACCACAAGCTACTCCCTCTGGTCTGCCAGTCCTCGCTGCCTTTTAACCCTGCTTCCTCCTCACCCTGTCACAGGTTGATCTTTTCCAGCTGCTCTACCAGCTCAATCCACTATTTCTTGCAGGCTGTCTACAAGGTACTATTCCCTAGTTTTCCCTATTTGGCATTATTATATGCCATTTGCACTTGCTCTATTTACTACTCTTCATCCCATCCCATTCTGTGAACCACGTGTCTCTCTGTCTGCTGACCTACTTACACTAGAGCAGTGGTCTTCAAATTTTTATGATTGCATCCTTATCAGTGAAAAATTTTTGAGCTTGTACTTTCTAGATATGTTTATTTATTGATAAATCGTATATATGTAGTATAGTACTAGTATATTGTACAAATTATAAAATGTTTTCTAAAATATAAATTAGAGAGGGATGAGATAAAGATGACAAACAATATTTTAAAGTAATGATTTTATTTTTATTTACAGAACAGTAAACCTTTCTGCACTCATTCTTAAATCATCACCTTTACTTTGAAGTGTGTTTATTTCTCTGAACATAACTGCTGCACAGCATACCACTGATAGCCCAGTGGTCAGCAAATTTGGAACATTGGGGGTTTTTGTAAGAGAAAAGTACTTAACTCATCCTTAGGTTGGACAGCTTTTTAAAGTCCTTTGCCTTAAGATAACCAGCAAACTTTGGCACAGTACAAGAGATTTCCATGGTCACTCTATCTCATGACAGTGTTGTAAAGCTTCTATTGTTTTAAAGTGATGTTTTTAAAAAGTGAACCATATCGATGAGATCCTGCAGCACTTAGAACACTTCTTCCTCCAATTTCTTTGCTGCACAAGCTTGACTGTGAGTGATGCAATTTTTCTGTAGAATGTTAGTTTTATTAAAGAAGTTATTTACTGTTGAAACAACATATTACCCAGTACATCTTTACTCTAGTGGCTCATAAAAAAGCCCAGTTCTTCCTGTATTTCATTATTGAAACAGAATCTAGCAAATACCATAATCTGAGACACGTTAGAAACATCTGTACTTTCATCAAACTGCAGAGCAACCCTCCCACACTGCATAATTTGCTTGAATACTTGTTTTTTCAAATCTGCAGTAGTGTTTCTGATGCATCTTCCAAGAGTATTTGCTGACAAAGGAAAGCATGTTAGTTTGTTGCCATCTTGCTTTCCAGGTATTATCCCAGACATTTTTACCATGGCAGGAGTAACAAGTTTTCCCCAGTGGTATATGGGTGTTCTTTTCTTTTAAGTAAGGAACCTCTCAGTACTCAACAGTTACCATTTAGTCTTAAAACGTGCTGGAGTTCATATTGCATGAATTTAAACTGCTGAAATATTTTAGAAGCTTTGTGGGTTTGATGCCTAGTTTTTAAAGAATTGTGATGGCTTCGTACTATCATTAGTTAGTATCTCAAGGCAATTATTTGTTTATTTATTTATTGCCATGTTAATGTGAGATCTGATTAGATTGTCACTGGTTTTACCTCATGTGGCTGATGAAGAGTTCATACTGGGAATAGGAGAAATGTCAGCTCTGCCATTTTCTTTTTGACTTGTGCTTGAATTAGCAATGTTATCCTCAGTCTGGTTTCTTTGCAAGAATCTTTTTAAGTTGCTTGTCCATGTCATGAGAGTTAGTTTGGTTAAAAGTAAATCACTGAATCCATAAATCCACTCAAACAAGCAAACATAAGCTGCAATACATAACAATATGCTGAAAGTGAATGAAAGAAGGATGTCACTTTGAACCCCTCCAGAGTAGTGGGCAACACCCACTCTTCCCCCAGGACACCTCATAGGCCACATGTGACATGCAACCATCTGACAAACAGGCAGTAACATATGTATAGTTACAGATCCTGTCTAAGAACCCCTGCCTGAACAACAGCAGATGACAAATAACATAACTATGAAATAAATGTCAATTGATGCTGCAAAGCTTTCAACTTATATCAATCACTCCAATGTTTATTGATCAATGGTGTGTTTTCCCAGACCATATTTCTCAGTATTTGTCATGTCAATTAATGAAGTATTTTCTTAGTATAAGGAACAACAGATCTTTAGTGGAGTATTTGCTGACCTTGTGGTGACAGTAAAAGAACCTGGTAAAGTATGTTTTATTTCAACAAGGTTTTGGGCCCCCTTTTTTGGCTTGATATTCTGCACCATGAAAGGGGGGTGAGATCAAAGAATCAAGGCTCTTTCTGGATCTCAGTAGGAAGACCAGACAACAAATGGGCTAATAAAATAACAGTTGCAGTAATATATAGTAAATAGAGGAATATAGATAGCGAGTAAGTCTAGAATTCCTTCGGTGCCTGTTAACCCCAGTTTCATGCAGCACTGAGTGATCCCCAGATGCTCTTCCCAAAGCACAGTGCACAGGCTGGCACAAGGCATTCGAGCAGGTTCCCATGCAGTGGCTCCTGCTGATGGATCAGCTTCTCAAGACCCAACAGAGCAGATATGGCCTGATCAAGGCTTCTAACTTCTAAAATACAATGTCTTCTGCAAGACTCCTGGTACATTAGGTAAGAAAAATCCCTATCTCTAGGCAGAGTACATGGCTTGTATGTGGGGTGGACAGTATTTCCATCTGAAATTCAACAGAAAATGAGTATATTAAGAAACAACATGAGATAATGGGAGCTATAAAAGATTTATTACCATTCAAGATGGAAAAAAAAAAAAAAAAAAAAGCACTCTACATATTTGAAAGATGAAAAAGATGGACAAACTATAGAAAAATGAAGAGGGTAGTAAAGATTTGATATAATGAAAGGCAGTTAGCTGTTATATTCTCAAAGTGGCTAATGCACAGCACTTTAAAAATTCATTCAGTTAAATTGAACAAAAATTTACATGAGATACTCCTGTGCACTTAGATGCACAGGTACGCTGAGGTACCTGTGCTTGGGAAGAGATCCTCAAAAGTCAAGACAGACACATACAATAATTTCAGGTAACTATATTAAAAAGAATGGAAAATAAATGTTCTTCAACCAACACACAAACAATAGAAAAGTGCATTGTTTTCCAGAACTTAAGAAAAAAAATGTGACTTTTGTATCCTTGTATCCTTTCCAAGTATTCCTGGGCAAGAGCTCACTGACAATTACAGAAATGAGTGTTTCAGATATTATTTCATGGCAAAACTCTTTGGCCTATCAGAAGGTATACTGAGTAGCTGAAGGGGAAGAAATTTGAAATTACTTTATCAATTTTTTTGTGTTTTGTGAATGAAGCAGCTAGTTTTGTAAAAGACTTTGATTTGATGGAATAATGGTCTTCTGTATGAAGGGTGAGGAGACTAAGATTTGTATAGCTTTCAGTTAAGTAAATGAACACTAATTTCACTCTAAAATCTAGTTATTGCTTGGATTAATTTTGTTCTTAACAAAGAATCTGAAAGTAATTTATTTTTAACAATCTCTACATAGATATTAGGGGCCTGAGTAATAACAAGTGAGAGGATTTTGAATTGCTCGTTTGTCACATAATTTGACCTACTTGAAGTTGTGGAAACCTAGGAGAAAAAGATGAGATTGGAGTGTAAGACAAATGTTTTTCAAGCTCTTGAGGAATGTATGCATGAACTAAAAGAGTGGGTAATGGCACACTAAGTAAAATATATATTAGTCCCACAATTTATATATGTGTGTATATGTATGTATGTGTATATATATATTTATTTCCAAGTCACTGGTAAATGAGAAACAAAACAAGAATGTTTATGGACCAGTGTTCTAATGGAGAAAGTACAAATAACTTTGTTATTTGGTGCCTTTAAAACTTTTAGAGATGCTGCATTGTCACCAACAGCTGCAGAGTATGTGTTGCAATTTCTTGCACATCTTTCTGGCTAAAGTTTATAAATGGGCAACATTCAGTTCTTAGAGGGTGTTGCACTGAAGGTGGTGTACTGTTAACTTTATGAAATACTTATTATAGAAGTAAAACATGGATAAGTTCGGTATCATGCTATTATGTTTCTTGTGTGTACATTTGTTCAGTGCTCTAAAAGCAGCAATTTTGTAAAACTACAAATCATTACAGTTTGACATAAAAAAAAAGCAATGGTAATGGGATGAAATTACAACTCACTCAATTCGGCATCCATTAACATATCATTAAGACTAAAGATTGGAAGAGTTTATCCTTCTTCTGGTTTTAATGTCTTCATGCATGGTAGTTATTTATTTTGAGATCTAGGAAGATAGTTTTGATTTTTAAATCAAAAAAATCTTTTAAATCTTCAATTTTTAAATCTCACACTGACATTACAGTCTTACAAGTGGTATGGTCTCATGTCTGAATAATGAAGTGCCATGAATGATTTGGGGTGGGAATCCAACTGTTCTGTTCCTTAGGTAGTCTGAGTTGTTTTTGCAGTCCTTTCCCCAGATACACAAATTATGAGGATAGCATATCAGAAACAAAAACAAACTAATTATCTGTTGGATTTTTGTGATGAGGCCAAGATTTCAATTCACTTGTTGCACATGGACTTTGCTCTTTGAGTTTTGAGGCGTGCAGTTACTTTTTTATTTGCAGCATCATGGAGAATACTGAAAGAACTGCAATATTCTTTTCCACAGTTGTCCTGAAACAAGCCTTAAATTAGTTTTTAGGATTTTCTAGAGACTCTCCAGTCTGAGATGCTTCTGTCTTCCTCTCTAATTTTAGTGGCCATTTGACCACATAAAACAGGAGGGACATACCTGAAGGGAAGAACAGAGAACAGTCTGGCATATTGAAAATTTCATAGCTGGATGAAATGTGGCATAGGATACCTTAACATAGCTTTAAAGATGGAAATAATTGCATTATATAAAGTTGTAAATATCTTTGTCTTGATGGATAATAGAGCATTTGCCCTGGGGCTCCTTTCAGATTTTGGACTCTTCTTTCAATCTGCTAAAAGAAAAATCCTACTGTCTTAGGAGGTTAGACTGAGAGCATCTTGCTCCTAGTACACTGGTGAAAAGAATCTTTTGAACTCCAAGTATCAATTTTGTATCTTAAAGAAACCAATTTAGCCAGTTTATAATTGCTCACGGGGAAATGAAAGAGGTTGTCAATCACAAAATTATCTGAGAAGGAATTAGTCACCTATTGGAGACAGAGAAATAGCCAGAAGGCAGCAACATGCTGTTCTCACATCAGTCCTTACACCATGCCAGCTTCAACTCGCCATCCTCAATAATAAAATAGGCTCCAGTGGCAATATATCTTGCAGTTTCTGGATTTATTATTCAAGACTCAAGTGTTGTAATCCAAAATATATCAGCCAGGTCTGAGAACCTGTAGCCTGAAAGAAAAGCAAAACCAGTTTGTTAGGGGTATTTGTGGAGCAATCACCTCTGCGTAGGGAAAAGTTTCTGTGGTTCCTTCTGAGGTTGGGGCTTTGCTTTCAGACTTCTTGTCTGGTTTGCTGTTGGTTTGGGTTTTGTTTTTGTTTGGTGGGTTGGTTGTGGTTTTGTGTTTGGTTTGGTTTGATTTTGGTTGTTTATTTTATGCTGTAAGCAGCTGCAGTGTGTGCCCTGCGAGGGGATTTTTTTTGCTCCTGTTACTTAAAAATTTTTTTTTTTTTTCCTCTTTATCTTATGCAGAATTTCTGTGTTTTGAAAGGTTTTATGGTTATTGTCTATACACCATTAGTTAAAGTCCTCAGAGGACCAAACATGAATTTGATTCTGGGAAGGTTTGTTGACATCTTTACTGCATGTTTCAGTCTGAAAGAGAGGTAAAGATGTGATTCCACTCCAACTGCAAGCACTATGCTCATCACCTGGGGGACTGGAGTTTTTGATGTACCTGTAATATTAGACCTTGGGTAAAACAGGGATTGAGGCTATGACTATTTAGGACTGTTAGATATCCCAAACAATATTTTGTAAGAAGCGGTATCGTAAACCTCTAGGCCAAATACCCTCCTCATGAATTTCCACTCTGTTCTTCTAAACCTTCCCTCCGAGCTTTCACTTAGCTATAGGCTATTTAATTTCAGATCCTAATACTGCACTGTTATAGTTGCTGAGATATATTGCTGAGAACACACATAAAGGATGAAAGATGCTTTAGAAGAACAAGATATTGCAATTAGCAACAATAAAAAAAATTTCAAGTACAAATGACAAAGGTCAAATGCACATCCTTGTCTCCAACTGGTTACAGCCTCCTTAGATCTATATTTTGTGCAAAATGTTAAAAATAGGTGTGCTCTAGACTGGCAGCCATTTAGCTGAAGAGAGAGTTGTGGTGTTTCAAGCAGCCTGCCTGTGAGTAACAGAAAAAAATAGTAACGATTGTGATCATTTATGAACTCATATGCACGAGAGCCAGACTGACTGCTTTGCTCATTTAGCAAAGCTTTAGAATCTTACCTTGAAATTCCTTATCTAAAGTGATGCTGAGCTGCTGGGTACTCTCATTTGCAGCCTAGAATTGCAATCCCAAGAGGGATTGTAGAAATCCACACTCCATGAAATTTATTAATACCTCAGGTTGTACATGTTGGAGATCATCCCTGGATTGCCTGGAGGCTCCAGAGTTCTGTTGATTATGTCCCACTTTTTCTCTAAATTTTCATAGAAAGAAGGGAATATCAAACCAATACACTGCAAAGCAACATTCTGACACATTTTTTTCTGTCTTTCTTTAAAACTGCAGATCCCTAATTCATGAGACTGCATAATTATATATTTGCTTATGAATAATACACTGTGTGGGTTTTTGTTCCCAGTTCTCCACCTCCTTTTTCATTCTTGTTTGGATGCATACTGTAATTGAGATGCCTCCCAGAGGGGCATCACAACACCCTACAACCACTGTGAGAAATCTTCATGGCTTGCTTACACCCTATTTCCCTCCCACACCCTGGCTCAGAGAATTTAAAGAGCCCTCATTAATTAACACAGAACCTTTCTGGGAATGCATGAATCACAGCAGCTGTGGATAGGGACTGAAATTTAATTAGAAGCACTTATTAGGAAGGTGATTTTTTGAAGTTTCATACTGCAAGAGTTAGGTAGTTGGCTGTTAGTATGTTTCAATCTAAAAGAAGGGGAGGACACAGCTAACTGTGTGATGGTGCCAGATATTTCAAAGTCAGGAAAAGACAAAAGATAAAACTAACAAAAGTTATCTTGTCTTTTCGAAGTCACTTCAAGGAAGATTTTTGACAAAATGATTAACAAGTTATACTATTTGTTTAGAATTTGATACTGAGTGCATCAAGATCTTTTGACAATGCACTACATGGAAAATTAGGATTTATAAAATAAACGCAGTGAAATATGCCAGTAGTAATGCTACATAATATTAGCTTTCTTCCCTAGTAAGACAAGATAGGTAAGTGCTCTGAAGCCTGTTTATGGACTGTGGAGGTGGCACACAATAGATTCAAAGATTTGTTTGCTGGATGGAAACAGGGCTCTGGCAGATTTGGTGATAACACCTGTATCTTAACCACCTCTCTCTTATTCTGAGTACTGGCATACTAGGGTGCTTTATAGCTCTCAAAAAATTTTGCTTGTCAACCTTGATTTTGGTGTTATTGGCAGAATCATTTATTTTTTTTAAAACTAAAATTCCTGTATTTGAGATGGTTACAAAAAGGAGGGACAAATATAGTAATTAAAGTTATTAGCTGAAAGAAATTATATTTGATAGCAAAGGATAGCATTAGGTATCTTTCTTTAAAACAGTGAACCAGAAGACTTGCTAGAGTTTAGCACTCTTGGTTATAGGGGGGATAGAAATAACATGGAAAAACTATGAAAAGAAAAAGAATTAACTTGTAATGTGAGGTTTGGTTTTTGTATTCTTAGCTATATAAGATCCTACATTTTTAGCCTACTGGTGTTTTCTGCATTCTATGCATAGCCAGTGAAGACACAGTGATAGGCACTTCCAGTGATCATGCCACCCCACATATATGGGCTGACTTTTGCTTCTACTGCTCACCAGTGAGTACAGAAGGACTCTAGGAAAGTAACTTTGAATAGATGCCTGAATCATAGTGGCTAAGGCTGGGAAGGAAATCCCATCTTCTGTGTATCCTGCAGGTACTGCAGCACTGACCTACTCATGTGCTCTGTTCTTGTGTATGTCTCTTCCATATAAAATTGAAATGCCTGTTCAACTGTATACAGTGCATGCCTGTCTGTGGTCTTGATAGCTTTCAGAAACTAGAATTTATGTTGCTTTATGTTCATGTAGGCAATTCCTAAAGCAAATGCAAGTACATTGAGTATCATGAGGCTCAGGATGCAACACTTGTTTTAATTCCCAGAAAGTCAAGAACATTGGAATTAACATATTGACCTAATGTATGGTTCAGAGTATGCAGTAGTTAAATTCTAGATTGCTTGGGTAAGGATTTTCTCAGTGGTTTGACCTTGCAATGTGCTTTTAAAATCTAAACCAATCCGTCTCATTTTGGTAGCTGTGTGATTCATCTGTACATATAGATCAATGAGGAATGCCTAGGTACTGTGAACATGGTATTTACAATTCATGGTGTGAGGTTCTGGTATTCCCTGCATCTCCCATATAGGATTTACTCCCACACACAATGAGAACTTACTTTTTCTGGAACCATTTAAGGATATGGATGATTTAACAGTTCCTGTGAAAGTAGGTTGAATTTTTATACATTTCACAGCAACCTTCACAATTTAATAATTTGGGCATCCGTCATTTGTCATCTCCATACTTTCAGGATGTTCTTATTTCTCTTAGCAGCCCTCCTCTGGAAGAAGAAGGGAGAATCACAATTATCACGATTGGAAAAGACCTCTAAGATCAATGAGGCCAACGATTAAGCTAGCACATTGCCAATTTCACCAATAAACCATGTCCTGAAGTGCCACATGTACATGTTTTTTTTAGTACCTCCAGGGAGGGATGGTGGTGACCACTACTCTGAACAGCCTGTTTAGGTGCCTGACTGCTCTTTCAGGAAGTATATTCTTCATTGGGAAGAATCAAATCTAAACCCCCCCTGGCACAGCTTCAGGCTATTTCCTCTACTCCTACTGTTATATACCTGGGAGAAGAGGCCAACACCCACCTCACAACAATCTTTTTTCAGGTATTTGTAGATTATAAGGTCCTCCTCAGTCTCCTCCAAACTAAACAATCCCATTTCTCTCAGCTTCTCATCACAGGACTTGTTCTCTAGACTCTTCACTGGCATGGCTGGTCTTCTCTGGACACACTTCAGCTACTCAATGACCTTCTTGTTATGCAACGCCCAAAACTAAACACAGTTCAACCTCACCAGTGCTAAGTACAGGAGCATCAGCACTTCACTTCTTCTGGCCACAATATTCCTGATACAGGCCATGATGCTGTTGGCCTTCTTGGCCACCTGGGCACACTGCTGGTTCATATTCAGTCAGTTGTTGACCAGCAACCCCAGGTCCTTTTCCTCTGAGCAGCTTTCCAGCCTCTCTTCTCCAAGCCTGTGACATAACATGGAGCTGTTGAGACCAAAATGCAGTACCTGGCTCTTGGCCTTGTTGAATCTCATACTATTGAAGTTTTATTTAGTTCCAAATTCCACACTTTATTAAAACTATAGAGAATTTAAGCTATGCTAAAATCAAGTGCCAGAGGAAAAATTAAAAATTACCACAGATCTTCTTGGAAGTATCCACTGAGCTTTGCCAATGGTAAATCATTGGGACAGTGGCTTAAAACCAGTGTTTTACAAAGGAACAGATGTATTCTCAGAAAGGTGATCACGAAAATTTGACTCAGTTATCCTCTGGTAGGTAGTGACTGTGGTTCTATGAATAGAGTTGGTGTACTGAGCTGTCTGCTTGAATTAAATAAAATTCTGGAGTGGAGCAAGCATAGCCATCAAACATTTTAACATTTTTTTCATACATATTTCTCCCTTCACAACTATTTTTTTTAGTTCCACCTTAACCTGGTTGTGAAATGGTGATTTTCAGTTTTGTCTGGCAGATCTTGAACAAGAAAAGCAAATAAACAAAAGAAACCACATAAAAACAAAAACAGACAAAAAAAATTTTTATTATAAATTCTGGATGTGGAATCTGATTTTGGTTGCAAACTTTTTTAGTACAAAAAGCTATGGTAAGTTTAATGGGAGCTGAAGTATGGATCATTCTAGATGCTGTAAGTAGATTCTGAAGGAACCATTTAAATCCACTAAAACTGGATAACCTAAACATCCCATGTCTTGATCTCAGAGCTGACACAAAATCAGGGCTTCAAAATGGTGTTGGGTGACACCATCTTGTTGAAGAAGATCCATTTAAGACAGATGGTAGAACTGACATTCCAACTGTGCTGACGTGCTTAAAATATCTCTGCCTGTTTGTCACAGCAGAGGGTGTGCTAGCCCTGCTTCCTTGGCCCGGTTCATATGGGGCTGTAATCACTTGGCACCTAAAATTTAAACCTGTACTTTCCCATTGTGGCAATTTTCCCAAGCTAATAGTTTTTCAAGTGGACTGACTTCAATTGGTGGCAAATTAATTCCCAAGATCCAAACTGCTTCAACATGTTTTATTGCAAACTTCATTTGTGCCTTCATTCAGTTGACAGCCATTGTGCCACATCCTGGTTTCAAAGTGCTTCAAATGCTTTGTAGTGGAATTAGAGCTGTGTTGGTGTAGAATGGAAAGTTTTATTAAACAGTAAGAATAATAATGACTATACTGCAATATGGACTTTGCTGGAAATTCGGTGTGTTATTCTGTAACTATTTTCTTCAAAGGATTTATGTGAAAAAAAAAAACTAAAAATTTCCAATCATCTTCACTGATTGGTGATTTAGTCCATTTCCTTACTGCTTCTTCCCTTTTTCTGTTACTTTATCTCATTCTGTTTCCTTGCATCACCCATCAGTGTATTTTCCCTGTCTGATCTGCTGCTAACAAATTCCTGTTTGAAATGAAGCCAAGCATTACCTGTCCTGCATCCCATTGAGTTGCTCACTTGTATCAACTATTACTTCCTTTCTGCTACAACTACAGTCCTGTCACTGAGTGTGGTGAGGCCACTTCCTTGTTGTCTCTTGTTGCTCTGCTGCAGGATAACTATGACTGTTAACAGTATTGGTATTGTTAGAGTGATTTTATTTATTACTTTTTTTTCAAGGGAGCTCCAAAGAGACAGTCAAAAGCAGCTTCAAAGCAGCTTGGTTATACCTATGCCCCACATTTTGAATCCTGAGTCTTCTTTCTTCTCTATGCTTTGTCTCCATTTATTTACCATGTTAGATATTATATCATTACAGAGAGTGAGACAGGAAAGCCCCTTTTTATTAACTGCAGTGCTTTCCTCTGTTCATGCTACATTGTCTATAAAGTGCATCCAGGAACAGAGGGTTTTTTAAAGATGAGATTTAGATTATTTTGTGGATTAGACACCAGAAGAGTGAGAGAGGAGAAAAAAGAAACTGCTGTTAAAAAAAAGAACAACAAAAAGAGAAAGTGTTGTTGGAGCCTGTCTTCTTTTGTTTCCTGCTTTGCATCCCTTTCTCTCTGAAAACCATTATCAGTGAGGTGCTCTGTTTTCTTCCATCTGGGTGGGTGGGGAAATTGGATGCTTGTTTTATCCCGATGCTAATAGCTTTTTACTTCTGCACCCAAGTGGCTATCCAGAGCAGTGTGTGCATATGACAGGAGATGCCATTTGGCAGCCTCTGCCATCCTCCCTTCCTCCGTTTCTCTTTCTGTTTTGTAGCATTTCAGAAAGGCCAATTGTACAGCACTGGCAAACACACTGGAAGTCTGGCTCTCCATTTCAGGGCATGCCTGTGTGGTTTGCCAAAAGGGCAAGCGAATCCCACTGGCCTCTTAGCTACACAGACACAAATACTCAGAAAACAGTGAATGGCATGGCAAAAAGGAAAAATATCCTAAAAAAAGGGAAAAAATTCTGTTGGGTATGGCTGCACACATTCTGGTCCCTTCACTTTCATCAAGCTGATAAAATGGGATATGGCAGGTGTTGGCCCAAAAGATACACCATATAATTTGGGGCATATGTGTCATTCTGTTTTTCAAGCGTCCTTCCAGCTATTGGTTGAGATACTAAATGTACTTTCCCCAGACTTCCAGACTTCAGGTAATGTGCAACCCAGGATGAGTTACTAGTATCTGTAAGGATTGGCTCAAATCCTAGGTATTGATTTTCTTGTATTTTTCCTAAGAGTTTTGTTTGTTAAGAGTATAAGACTCAAAGCCACTCAATGCCCTTTGCACTTGTGTCTTTCATTCTTGAACACCAGTAGGTACGTAAAAGAGATGCCCACCTCTACCCAGACTGACCCTACATCCCTTATTCATACCACACTTTTGCCACATTGTTTAAGTAAACAGCTGAATTATGTGCTGTTCCATAAATTCCTTCTATAAACAAGGAATGACCAATGTGTCTTTGAGGCAGGGATATCAGAGAGAAGAGTTGGTAGGCTATTTTCTCAGCATGAGAAACTTCTAAAGTGAGACAGAGGTAATAGTTGTGCTTATATGATATCAAAACCCATGGCTTGCAAAGTGAGTGGGAAATAAAAGAGGTGGTACATCTCTGCTCAGGGAGTAGACTAGAAGAAATGAACAGCAGGTAACCATGCTGCTGGCACAGAAAGTGAGAACACTCTTTGGATTACTCATGCCATTGTGGGAAGAAGAGTAGAGAAACAGCTGGTAAGCTGTCAGGTTGATCTTCATGAGTAAATGTGAAATGTCTTCTCCTGGTACATTAATAACAAGAGTTATTTGAATGAAGCTATGGAAGCAAGGGAAAAGGAGTCATAAGGGTTGGGTTGCACCTGCTATTAGCCCTTTTTCTCTTTTCAACATACGTATGTGTCAGATGTCCTCTCACTTTCTTACCCATTTTACTAAACTCATCCACAGCCATACTTTTCTGCCTATTTCTTCATATCATCATTACACCAGGTTTACCAGGCTGGTTTTTGTATCAATAGTGCAAATGGTTAGATCGGTCCATCTTGTTGACAAGGACATAGGTCAATAACAGACATCCAAAGACATGGTCATTCCAAACAAGTCTAGGTTGTGTATGAAGAATATGAGCAGATACAAGGGTAGGATTAGGGACAGTTATTTGACTTGCTCCACCCCTCCCCTTGCCATTTTCCTATCTGTAAGATGTTTTCATAGGAAGGTGTTTATTATTTACTCTTTTCTTCTTGCTTTTTTTTTTCATACTTTCTAGTCACTGAATTCTGTGTCTTCTCTTAGTGTACAGGATCAGGAGGTCTGTGTGTGGCTTAGTAATGAGTTCCTGTTAGCAATACTCCTTTTTGCACATTGAGATGACCTCTACCTGTGGCACATCACCCTTATTTTTGTCCCAGCAGGGGCAGATAGAAATATAATGATCCTGCTCTCCTAAGGAGTTAATTTTTAAACTCTCGAAATTTGCACAGGTACATATGCATGTAACAAGGGCAAAGCAAGGAAAAAAACAGAATCCCCTTTGCTTTTCTTTTTTACCTTACTGCTGAGCAGTCCCATGTCTAAAACTAGATCACATCCCAGAGTGAGCTTGCTGCACTAAATGTCTGTGTGGTTTGTTTTTTAGTCTAATTATGTCAGTAGGGAGCAGTCAGGGTTGGGGGAGGAGTCGTTTTTTTGTAGCTTCCATTTCTTAAATGCTTTTTCTGCTTCTTACATCTTACATATTTAACCCATGGATTTGCTGGAAAAATCTTCAGAAGATTTTTATTCCTCCTACATCCTCCATCTCTCTGATGGATCATATTCTTTGCTTCACAAGTTTTTACAAAACACTTAATGCAATGTGAATACTGCCTCCATTGTTTTCATCACCCACAAAGCCAAGCAGTCTGTTCTTTTACCTTGCCTGGAATGGGATCCCCTGAGTAACAAACACACTTGGCTTATGCTTTGAGCATCTTCCAGCACTGATGTAAGACTGCATGGTTTGGCTCATTTGATGTGAGTCATCCATCTGTCAGAGACGTGTGACAATCTGGAAAATCTAAGAGGTAAGTCTGTGCAATGACTCCTTTGTAATCAAAAAGAAAATGAAAGAAGGTTGAATATGTACCTTTCCTAGGTACATCTTGATGAAGTACTATCAAGGGCAAAACTGGATTTCATGATTGTTTGTCTGACCAGCCATTCGTGTAAGTGGGACCCATCTGAAGTTGCAAGATTCAGACTGATGATGCTACAGTGGCCTCCTTGTGTATGGATATATATGTGGACATACTTTTCAAAGTCTGTTACTTTAAGGACTATCACTTTTTTTTTTTTTTTTTAGGTTAACGTATGTTCTTCTGTAGTTCAGTGTCTGCCAAATTTTAAGGTCAAAATTTGCTTATATTGGAAAAAAGGGAACAATAGAGGAGAGGTTTCAGAGAAAGATCTATACACAGTAAATCCCAGAGTATTTCAAGATTTCTGCCTGAGTGGTTTTGCTGTGTGTCTCATTTAGGATCTTTTTCCCATGGTGTACCTCATGTTTAGGGCTTGAGAAGATGAGATACAGACATGAGCCATTGTCCTTGGTGTTTTTAGTTAATTTGGATCTCGGCAGCATATATACAGTTATAATTTTTCAGCATGCATTTCTTTGCATCTCTCAACAGTAAATTTATTGCGACTGTGCAAATCAGTTTCATAGAGCTCCTAGTAAGAAATAAGTTAGATAATTTTGTGCCAGCTGCAGATTTTTTTTCTTTGTTATTTACCTTCCTTTCCATAACACTGACAATTATGTGAAATGGGGCTCCTTAAGCAGAATGTCTCCATTGTTTTCTTTGTAATACTGAAAAAAAAAAAAAAAAAAATGGGATTTTTTCCCACTTTCTATTTCCTGTTTTATTTTTTTTATCAGTTTCTAATTCTTCACAGCACTTTTTCTACTATTACGATTTTTATAGTATCTTTTGGTTTCAATGCTATTGAAAAAGGACATTCAGAGTTCTGGCTGACACCTGTTTCTTTTATCTGTGTTTTCTTACAGCTTTGTAAATCTAAAGAATACTAGTTCATTTGATTACTTCGAAAAAGAATATTTGGTTTATGTATTTTCATAATCTATGACATTTATTTCTTTTACAATGCCTGGGAATGAAGTAAGGTTTGCAGGCACCTCATTTTCAGACGCAGCATGTATATCCTTCAAAAAAAGGAATTTAAAAAAAGGAGTAGGATATGCTACCTTCCAGTACTGTAGTGTCAGTACTCTGTAGGATAATATATGAAAGGTCGCATAATTTTACTAGCAAATCAAATTTGCCTTTAAAAATTAAGCAGGTAAGTAACTGTTTTTAATATCACCACAGTCTGTATTTCATTCTGAGGGTAATAATCACAGATCTTTGCAACTATTTGTGGAGTAAGTTGCACAGCATTCCCATGTGATGATAGCATATGATTATTTTTGCTGTATGAATAGGAAAAATCTAGGTCTGGTAACATGCCTTTTCCTCCTTTCGTGCTCCAATGTAGTACTTTTGTATGAACTGTAGACTGGAGATGGTTAAATATTCTTTCCAAGTTACCATTTGCAGGAACAAACCTAACAAGGGAAATCCTTGTGATTAGGTTATGATTCTAGAGGTTTAAAATCACTGGAGATTTATGTGAACCAAAGTTGATTGCATTCAGAGAGCTCCCCTCATCAGCCATGACAGTGGGAGACTTGAGCAGCTTCTCCAAATAATGATTAGGGCTCTTCTGCCAGTGGTCTGAAACCCTCAGGACTAAACCTTCCCATTTCCTCCTTGTGATGTACAAATTCTTGTACTTCTCAAAGAGATAAGTTCTCTTCAGTTGATGGAGACACAAGTGTGGAATAAATGGAAATTGAGTTAAGGGAGGATGCAATATAAGTGCTCCCCAGACACTGAGGGAAAGTTGAAGAACTGAAGAGAAACTTGAAGTTTTGAAACCTGAGAACCTGAAGTTGTAGCCCACGATGTGGAGTGATTTATGCTCAGAACTGCTCTCTGCACTGGACTAACACTGAATAGTGTGGAGTGTTCCCAATACTGATTGGGAAAGGGTTCTGGGTGTATCAACAGAGGGAAAAGTTAAATCAAAGAAATCTTCTGACTTCCTTCATCAACTTTTGTGTAAAATGAGCTAAAACATTAATAGTGTTACACATTTTTTTTTTTTTGTGGCCACTAAAGCTGTTTGACCCTTAAATGCCCATTTTTCTAGGAAATGAATTGAACCCTGGCACTCACTTGGATCTGAGAACACATGATGGATGTAAAGCAGGAAAATCTTTGCAGTCAGAATTTGTCAGATTTTTAGTCAGATACAGAACCTCGCTGTAAAAGTATCAAGATGCATAGTCAAGAACAAATTGTATGTCCAAGATGCTTTTACTTAACTTTAGAGATGAGGAGAAGAAAATTTTCACTGCTATGGTAAAAAATACTGAAAAGGAATATCAGATTGGACAAGAGTCCTATTTTTCCTGTTTAGTCTTCCATCCTTTCCACCTGAAAATACTTTGTTTGTGAGACCTACTATGTTTATCACAGGCAGCAACAATAAATGGATAAAGACAGGCAGGATAATGATTGTTCTCTGAAATGGCTCATTTTGTTAACTAAATTACAGGTTGTGCTGTGGACAAGAGACAGCTGGCAGGCAGTGTTGCCCAAGCACCAACCCTCACAGAAAGTGAAATGTGTATTTGCCTTTCATTAGTGCACACGGTATCATTATCACCACTGCCATCGCGACAAATGGGATGATTATATGTGTCCCCTGAGAACAGCTGCAGACAGAATGGGTGGACTGAGCAGTGAAACAAGCTACCCTGCTATCAGGAACTGTTTGGCCTGCAAACAAATCTGCAAACATTTCAGTAAGAGGTCAAACAATTCTTGGATGAAGTTTGCAGTTGTCTAGACTTCTCTCATTCTGTGATCTCAGAGCAGTCTACAAGTGTTTAACAAAAACGTTGTTGTTCTCATTTGAAAGAGAAAGAAATTGAGACAAAAATGCTGTTCTGTTTCCTGTAAGTTACATAGCAAGTACCTTGCTGTGTAAAGGGTAGGGCTGAGTTCTTCTGACTTGCAGCTCTCCAATTCATTTGTTAAATTGTGATTCCCTTCACAAAAACAGACACCCTGCTCTTTAACAGTCCCTGGGGAAACTTCTCTCCAGCTGTCCCCTTTATCTAGTGAATAGAAGTCAGTGATGTGCTAGCAGTGCTTGATTTTCCTTCTAAGTTTTATACCTTGTTTTATATATCTCTTATTTCTTTCCCATTTTAAACTTTTCTAGGTTGAAGTATTTTAAGACTTTTTAAAAGATTTTCCTATTGTAAAAGTCTGAGTCTAGGTTTACTCATTTTAGCTCCTAGTTAAAATCTAAGTCATTCCTTGAAACTGTAGGATTACTGGTTGAACTTCAGTAAGCAATGTTGATAGTTGTCTGTGCCACCTAGTTTGTTGTTGTAACATTTCTTTTTATCATGCAGGGACAATATTCAGTGCAGGGAAATTTTTCAATACTCCCACATCCAACAGAAAAGGAGCTAGCAGAAGTGCCATTCTGCTGCTACAAAAAAGTTTTACCTGTATTTATGTGGAAACTTAACCTGTACTCTGTGGGTGCTGGGGAATCAGACTGTGCTCAGACCGGGTGTGTGCTGCTTGGCCCTATGAGCTGTGTTCAGAACTGTGGGTGCTGAGCAATTCTGAGATGGGGGCTCCTGCATGCACAGTCTGCCTACCACCCAGAGCTGATGGGGCTGGACCCAAGAGTATTGTGGTGGTGACTCAGGCTAGCTGGAAGGTCCTTTCTGTCATGCTGCTTTGCTAGTTTGTTTCAATATCTTATTTTTCACTTAACAGTAAAATTAATGAAGTGAAAAACAATACTCATCCCCAGAACTTATCTATTGCCTTAATTAAAATGAAAATATTTAACATGACATTGTTAAGGTCAGCATGCCCAAATGTAGCCAACTGTAACTTTGAAATACCATTTAAAACATATTTAATTCAGCACTCAGGAAAGTTGCTGATCTAATGATCCAGGAAACTTGGCTCTGATCACAAGCACTGTACCTTTAGTAACATGAGTCATTGCATCTGTTCTCTTTTTCAGCTCTCAGACACCCAGTAGAGGCACTGAACTGTGCTAGCACTAGCATCTTGGTACATGGTGTTGATGCTTTGGTGGGTCTATCTCCTCCTTTATTTGTGTCATTTTTCCTTTTCATAGATTCATGAAAGGCTCTTCAGAAAGGAGAAATTCAGATCATTGTTCCAAGCGAAATGTACAAAAAGCAAAGACAAAAAGCACTATGTTCTGCTACGACATACTCTGCTTAAAGCCCTAAAAGAGAAAATGTCATAAGCAAATGGAACTGCAGGATGTTTTTCTCAAAATTGATTGTCACAGCAAGTAAAGTACACATAAACCCATAGCCAAATGACGGAAATGTTCTGAGATGTTAGTGGTCAAGACTTGATATTGTGGCTTACATCATTTCTGGAAAGTGACTGATCTGGATATACTAAGGCTGTTTTAGTTGGAAAGAAAATAGTTCATCTTTTTGAGGATGAGGAGTGGAAATCTTTGATTTGTGTTTAGTTAGAAAATGTGGCAGGGTTAAGTGCAGGTTCCATTTGTGTGTCAATACAATGATAGAAAAGTGGCTTTTGCAAATAAACCACAGGTAAATCTCAGAAAACAATGCAGCCTATTTAATCCTGTACTACTAACAGGGTTAAGACTCAAAGGATCAATTTAAAGCAACAGTTTTCAAGCCAAATCTCTTTCTAGATAAACATGTCTGAAGCCAAAGGGATGGTGCCAGGATTATACTATGCTGTTCCTTCCGAGTTAGATATTGAACTCAATCCACATAGGTAGTAAAAGAAAATCCCAGTTCTTTTGTAACTGTCTGGTAGTCTTCAAGGTAGACTTAGAGTGTCACCCCAATTGATAATGGTTGGAAAAATTCAGATTGCTAAAATAGTCTGTTTTTAGTATAAATGGGAATAATTTAGAGCTCCTTATGGAGCATCTGTCCCAAAAGACAGAAAAAAGAATGAGTCTCACCCCTTTTCCTAAAAGTCTTCCCAGAAGTTTCATCATCTAGTGAGAATGTCATGTAGGGAGCTTTCATTGTTGTTTATTGCATTCAGTTGAATCAGAAGAGGGGGGGGAAAAAAGAAAAAAAAATTAAGTACTCTATCTTGCATGTCTACAAAATTATCCAGAAAAACGAGGGGACACTTGACACTTCAGAGGATGCTTGGCAGAGTTTCCTATCACTTTGATCCAGGTCAGGACACAGCTGCTAGCTTTTTGATTCCCTCATCAGTTTTTTCTTTTCTTTCTTAAATGCAGCTAATGCTATGAAACTCTCTCACAATTTCAGATAATTCAGATGGCGGAGTGTTTTCTAGAAAAGAGGTCAAGACTTACATGTTCACTTTTCTTCTTGAAACCACCTACATAGTTTCACAAAGAAAGAAATGTAGCTCAAGGCTGGGGAAAGTACATGCATCTAAAACCACCTTAAAGTTCATGCAGCTGTTAACTATTGGCTTTGATACCAAAGCCACTACATTAGGGTGGCATCTTTAAGTGTTTAACATGCAATATTAAAAAGGACACCGAGACTCAGTCACTTGAAAGAAGGAATTGCATAATCATAAAAATTAATTGGTCATAGCATTTGCAAAAGGACCAAAAAACTGAAAGATGCAAATAACTTTGAAGAAATTATTTGAAGCACTTTCTTCCTATTCTCCTGCTTCAATGTCAAGAAGAGTCCTTATTAGAAGGATGGCAATGTTATCTCCTGTGATAGTAATTCTTGACTATGTCTTCTTGACTGCACTGAGTATATACTGTATACTAAAAAATATTTTGACATGAGTTTTCTAAGATAATAATAGAACCCAGTAGTGAGTAGTTCAAAGTGGTTATGCTCTGCATGTAATTCAAACCTGAGAAATCCACAAATTCAATTGTGAAGGAAAGGTAATAATAAATAATAGACATAATAGTGTTAACATAAATAAACATAACAGGGTTATTTTTTAACTGGACATAGTTTTTGAACATTTTCTACTGAAACCAACTTTTGTTGCTGTCTTAGAAAATTGTGTCTTCAGATAAAATGAATATTTTAACTTTAGGCTTATACATTTCTGCTTTATCTCATTTTGTAATCTTTTCTCTTTTCCTTTTTTCTTCAAAGAAAAGGGAAAGATGAAAATAAAGACCAACTGGAAGCAAAAGGAATATGTATAGAATTTCAAAGTTTGTAATAAAATTTGGGTAGCTAAATAAATCCACTTTATTTTTTTTACTGATTTTTTTTTTTATGTTCCTGCAGAAAATCTGATCATTTTAAAAGGCAGTATAATATTTTGATTTTTTCTTTTTCCAAACAAAACCGGAGTGTTAAGCCAGCTCTTGTGCTTCCTAAAGTATTCTGGCCATTTATTGCTCATGTGCTTTCATGCACTGGGTCAGTTCTCTGATAGTGTATGAGGCTCAATAGTAAGAAACTGCAAACTCTTCTGAAACTTTCAGAGCCCTGATTTAGAATTTTGCTGTGCATTCTGGCTGTCATTTGGACCCTTCTATTTAGAGAGACTGTAATTAGGTTAACGTGTTCTAGTGTGAAAAAAAGACCATCATGATATCATGATACAGAATGACAATCTGCTTGTTTTATCCAGCCTTGAAGCTATAGTGTAGGTTATCTGTGTGTGTGGGATGGTGTTATTTGAATTGCCTGGAGCTTCTTTCACTTATATCATGTACTGTGTTCTCTGTTGGTACAAGAGCATGGCTGATGTTTGGTGAATCAGCATAAACTTCTTTTTATTTCTTATTCCCAGAAACTGTCCCCATGTTCTGAAGGGCAGTCTTCAATTGTTAATTTTTTTAATGAGGTACAAAGCAATATGAGGATATTGATATTTATTCTGAGGAGCCCTGACATTGCACAGATATTAACAGGAATACTGTAAAATGCAGACATGTCCTATTTTGTTGTGCTTTATTATCTCATCTTTTTGCTTCTGTAATAGCTATAATACAGGGAATCCATGCCAGCAATCCTTATTTTCTTTTTCTGAAGGACTCCTACATCCACACATATACTATTTGCTTTGTTTTCTTGATATTGCTTTCTGTATACTGTAGCCTGAGGAGGCTGTGTCATGGCATTGTACACCAGTTCACAGAATAGTCTTTTAGATCCTGAAGAAGGGTACTGTCTTTCTGTGCATTTCTTTGCCTGTGAAAAACAGTGCTCTAAGAAGTCAGTGGCTCTGTTTTCACTATTATATAATTGCTAGTGCGTTTATTTTTAAACTGCCAGTGTCAAAGTTTCTGTTGAATTTGCTCATACGTGTCCTTTCAAAAGTTCTCAAAGGCCACAGGCTGTCTACAACATGGGTAAAGAAGAGGTGTTTGAAGGATGAGGCTGCTGTTCCTTTACACTACTATGCATGGACATAGGCAGGTGCGACAGTAAGGTAACAAAGCAGGTTATTTTTCATGATATGTTCAATATTTGCTTATCAAGGGCATCAACTAAACCTAGCTTCTCCTCTTTTAATGTAAGCATTCAGAAAACATGTCACAAAGTGTTTGCTGAAATCATTCTGAGACTTTACCAAGCTCCGGAGAAGCCCCGTCTTGATGCAGTATATTGCGGGTCTTCTTAAATGGAGAGCATTAGAGATGCTGAGAAGAACAAAACCCAGAGTCTGCTTGGAGGAGAAACAAATCTAAAGTCTGATGTGGCAAGAATGAGAACCATGTGAAAAGAAATATTTTCTAGGATTAGTTTTCAGGAGAAAAAGAAATGGCAATAAACTTCAATCACATGGGAACCTAGGTCACAGCTAGTGTGAGAGATGTGAGAGACCTTGGCTTCAGTGGCTGCAGTGACTGAATGTGGTGTACAGGATATCCTGTTACTAAGACCTGGGCTGACACACTCCTATGTACCTTACCATGGAAGCTGTAGTGGGAGTCTCACTCTAGGGACATGTGCTGGTCTCCATCGAGTTCTCTTCTCTATATCCCACCAGCTAAAGTGGCAAAATTATCATATTCTAAACGAATAGTTATGCAGGATGTGGTATGGTTTTAAGGAAACAACCAGTATTGATAGTGCTTTAGGAATCTTTCACCCAAGCCAGCCTCACCAACAGACCAACCACTGCCTGGATGCATCTACTCTAATGGATATTGGCTTTTACTTCTTTCCAGCTAGGGCTTCCTGACTCCCTCTTTGAAGAGGTAAAAGGCAAGAGGTAAGAATGGAGGTGAGATCCTAGAGATCTGGGTAAGATACAGAGGTTTAGAAACGAGGAAGGCAGTCAACTGTTCCATCTGTCAGACTGGTTTGCTAGTCACCATACTGCTTTGATTTTAATTCCTTTTATCAGTAGTGTGCTGTATCTGCCTTTCAAGCTCAAACTCCCATGCCATATGCTGCCAACACTGCCCTTCATCTGCATGAAGAACAGCCACAGACAAAAGCTGTAATAGCTGGTCACAGACATCCATCACCCTTATCTCTCCTTCAGTTTGTATTTCATGCTATCAACCTGTTAAAATTTAATTGACATTCCCAATCAGCTGCTCAGGTGGGTAGATTGTGTAGGAAGGAAAAAGGCTGGGGAGTTGGGACTATTGCCATATCATTGAAAGAAGATGAGATAAAGCACATCTGACTCCCATTTCCCTAAACTAAGTGGCAGTTCTTTAAGTTTTATTTCTAGAGCCTATGGTATTTTGTACTGAACATACAGTATCAAGCTAAATCTTTTTTCAGACCTGAGCCCTCTGTAGGGCTTTCTCCTGAATACAAATGTCAGGGTTTTACCTATTAACTTCAGCAGCATGCTGACAAAATAATGAATGAGTAGAGTAACTCTGTACAAAAGAGTACTATGTGTTTCTTTTCTCTTTTTCTGCCACTGTCTAATATTCTACTGTTCCTTGCCAAGCAATGCCCTGTCATAAAAAGTTATTAAATCTGCAGAGAAGTAAATTATTTGGGGTAATTAGGGTAATTTCATTAGCAGTATAACTGTCCTATACTGCAATGTTCACATATTGTTCACATATATTGTACTTTGTATTTTCCACCCTTACTCAAAATCTTAGGAGACCTCTTCAATTCAGGATTGGAAAATCCTTCTGGTGAAGTCCAGCCACATCTCAAAATCTGCATTATTTTTTCTTTAAAACAAATTCTGTAGTAAAAAAACAAAACAAAACAAAACCAAAACAAAAATACAACTTTGAAAAGGTAAAAAAAAACCTCTGAACAAATCCAGGCATTGTTCATGTTTACATATACTCATATTTTTCTCATTATCTTCTGTGATGGAAGAGGCCTATTGAACCTTAGCTCAAACCTCTTGTTTGTCTGGTAAAGAAGACTTACTGCGTTGTTTACAATATACTGTTGGTTTTATATACAGTTCATGAAATCTATTAAGTAGGCTTTTAAAGGAACATAGAACATAGACTCAGGATACATTAAATTCTGTTAGAATTCCATAAAAAAAACACAATGAGAAATGAAAATGAAGTGATATATAGTGCTTAGTAATATAATACATTTGAGCATGTGTTTTTGGCACCCTGTGTTACTGTTTATGATAAAGGGTAGAATAGAGTTAACAAATATACTTCAGACAAAACCAACTTTAAGTGGATTAATTTCATTCAATGCCTCTTCAGACCTTACACTTCTGTATCTACTTCACTTGAGTTGATTGGATGGTGGCAAGCTGATATTTGTGATCACCTTTCCTGTCAGACAGCAGCATCCTTTTTTAATGCCATCTTCCTGACAAGTGCTTGGTTTCCTGTGGGTTATGAGTTGAGACAGACAGCCCTGATTGCTATTACAGAGTGATATATGCTGTGTCTTCAGCCCACAGGCATCACAGAATTGTACCAATGCTCTTGATAGGGAAGCCTAGTGGTTAAGGGATGTGGCTTATTCTGTGCTGCTGGGAAGTATCAGATCTTTGATGCTGCATTTTGTGTAACTGACACATTCACTTCTGTCAGCTGAAGTTTTTGGCAATCTCACCCAGTGGATTAAAACTCCAAGGGAGATACTTGAGATGAATAGAGGTATTTCTGCTGGAAGATCTCTGCTTTTGAGCAAGTTGGTCTTTCTTGTGGTAGGTAATATATAAACATACTTTGTGATAAGCCTGCGGCTCTATAGTATAAAAGACAAAATGGAGGGGAAGAAAGAGAAGTGACTTGTTCAGGGTTCAACAGAGCAACAGTAAAAGTGAAACAGAAATCTTATCTTGTGTGTAATGTAATATCTCATTAATCACTCCTGACCTAGGTAGAGTTGTCGAAGAATTGAGCTGCTTATCCTTTATTTTTTTTTTCCTGACTTCAGGCTAGTTCTGTTTACAAAATAAACTTTTGTTATACAAAAGGCAAAGATTGAAAGAGAACAATGAAATGGGAGAAGGAGATAAGGTAAAAGTAAAGCAAGAAAAGGATTTGCTAAAGGAACTGCAATTTCACATTCCATTGGTAACTCAGCATTTTTGTGGCATTGCAAGAGTGTATGGTTAAAAAATAATAAATCAAGAACAGGAAAAACTAAGGCATGCTTCTATAGCACTGTATCACTGTGCTACAATTTCTTGTAGTACAGGCCATTTAAAAAGTATTATCTGACAGTCCACCTGAACAAACAGTTAAGTGGCAAAAAATGAAGGGCGGTTTGGATAGCTCAGCAAGTTCTTATCAGGGAAATTATTACTCACTTTACTTGAGCTAAATAATGTTACGCATCTCAAAACAAGGATTAGAAATCATCCTTCAGTCCAAGGAACAGCCCTAAGGAACACTCCTGAATGAGATTGTTGGTTATGGTGAGTAAGCTCCAAAAGCAAGCCCTCATTGTAAGGCAAAAGAAACAATGTGGTCTTTGAATGTATAAACGAAAGTGGTTGGTAGTTTCTGTAAACTAAAGTTTTAAATTTCTGGTGTCTGCATTGGGATAAATGTATTTAGTAGTAATCTGAAGGGGAAGATTAAATTAGGGACTGCAAAACCTGCTTTCGAGTGAGAAACTCAGAGTTTAGTGCTTTTCCACTGTGCCCTGAAAAGCTGTGGGGAAAGTTTCTAGGCATAAAGATGAAACTGGAACCCTAAGATATTCACTCTAGCACTTTTCTTGCTCTAAACACAGCAGCCTGGCCCTGGCAGGTGTTAATGTAAACTGCTCTTTCTAAACATTCAGTGAAGATTAGATTCTTGTTAATCTTTCCCAGATTCAGTGTTTCACCACTTTATAAAATGAATAAAAATTGGGATGAACCTTCAAGAAAATTTTGACTTGATCATAATCTAATAAATTGTTTATAGAAACAAATATGATGCTAGATGTTTTTTAATAGGAAACAAAAGTTAAAAGAAATTATATTGATCTGGTTTTAATGAGCAGTGTTATTTTCACATTGTTCTATTCAGTGGCTCTTGATTTACTTTCTTCCCATGAATTTGTCTATTTTTAAGTATATCTTAGGCATCTGAAACATCCTGTGACAGTAGGTTTCACAAGACAGTTATGTCCTGTCTCAAAACCCTTGCTTAAGCTTTATTACCAAATTGTTTTATTATATATTTGCATTTATTTGAGGTGGTTTTTTTTTGATCATGCTAAATCATCTCTATTGTTTTATGTTATATATACCCAATTCCATGTGTTGTAGTAGAACCTTCCTATTTCTTCTTTTTTCTTTTTGACACAGCCTGTTCAAGTTGTGCACTGTGTTTAAGAATTAAAATCAAATGTCCACCTGACTTAGAACAGAGATTTTTCTTCTGTACACTCTTCTTCTTTTTCATAATTCGTGACATTCCACTTGCCTTTTTGGCCATGATCAAAATGGGGAAATCTCAACGAAAAAAGTAACTTTAATGACTCTGAGGTTTCTTTCCTCAGCTGTAAGTGTTCAAATCACAAATAAGTGTTCTGAAATATATTCTATAGTTTATCAAAGAATCAATTCAGACAACATATATAGCCTTGCATAAAATTTTAGAGCAGACTAGATTATAACAATTGTCCTTTTTAGCCTTATAAATTATGTATTTGTGTGAATTGCTTCTTTTAAAAACCACAGCCCTGAAGGGTAATGATTTCTATTTATTTTGTCCCAAGTGTGTATCATTCTTTATGATGAAGAGGTTTGTAACTGGCATTTAGTGGATCTAGTGCAGCACCTTAAAGAAGCAGTAATAAACAATATATAAAAAAAAATGATGAGCTGTTTCTCCTAATAACTCTCAAAAATTGGCTAAAATGAGCAGGCTTATGTACTTCTTTCACCTTAATATTTTTTCCTTGTTTCAAGAAAACTGTAAAGTATTGGAACAATGATCAAGTGAGCTTCAGTACCTTTCTTTTCTTTTCTCTATCAACATTTGCTGCTTTTGTTGCTTATTCTATTTGTCTGAGTGGCTCTACTGATTTTTGAGCATGCCTCCCCTGCCACTGTTGGTTGGATAAAGGAAGACTTCATCCAGTAAGCTCTCCCTTTACCCAGCTCTTGAGATTTGTATAATTTGAAGTCTGATTTCAGACTTATTTCCCAGTGGTATTAAACATGGAATTAAATAGGACCAGAGTGGAATAGAAGTAACTGCGTCATGCTCTGTGCTAAATACAGCTTCTAATATTTCCCTTTCTTAAATCCCTTTATATACATTGCCTTGAAAGGACCACCCAGACATGCATCTAGTTCTACCTGTAGTTCAGAAGGGTCCTCTAGGTGCAATAATGGCTCTTACCACTTCCCTTACTAATGAGGAACTTTCTGAGTTTCTCTTTACAGTGAAAGTTCACATAAAGTGATTTAGTGTTGTAATAATTAGTGAATGTCCTTTGTGAAATATACACCTATACTTTCAGTGCCTCACTACATGTAGCACTATTGTGCAAAGTCCCCCACACCCCAGAAAGTGAGTGATCTGAAAGCTGGACTAACACCCCAAAATCAAGCTTTATGGCAAAGCAAAAATTAAAACCAACCAGGCAAACAAAAAAACAAACAAACAAAAAAAAACCCCAAACAAAACCCCAAAGTAAATAAAGTAAAAAAAGACTAGAAAGAGGCAAGTGGAAAAAAAATCCAAAGAGGGAGAAAAAGTTCAATCTCTTTTGGAAAACATAGACTGCAAGTATAAGAACCCTAAGTAGAAGGAAGCCATTCCAGGAAGAGCAGTGCCTGGGGTTAAAAGAAAACAGAACAATTTTCGGGGTTTTAGAGGGTAGGTAGCAGAGTTGAAATATATGCATGTGGCATCTTTTTGGGGAAAAAAAGAGAAAATGTTTGCAAAACCTTCCTATAAAGTGAAATGGCTTGTTTGTATTACTGAAAGAGCTTGTATCACTTTCAAATGAGATGGGCAAAGTCATCAGCGATCTTCAGGAAGCAGTAACTAAGAACATTGTCTGCCAGGTTTGGGCTGATGTCTAGTCATGCTGGAACCAGCCAGGGCAGGAGGAGGAGGCAGTCTGGACACTAGTGACTATTAAAAAATGATGAAGTAAAATGAGAGTGAGAAAACACAGTTATCCTGGGATTCTAATTGCTTTTCAGTTATGTTTACAAAATTATTGCTTTTCTTTTACGTTTAATTTCAGAAAAAGAAACAAAACAACATAAAGATACTAGGACAAAGTCTGCTTCCATTTGCATCAGTAAGAATCAAGTTTCGTCAACAGAATTGCTATTGATTTGTATCGATGCAGCTGAGAGTAGGATTTGTCCTATTGCCTGGTGTCCTCTCTCTTGGTTTTTGAAATTAAATGCTTCCTGCACACAGGGAACAGCTTTACACTTTCTGCCTGGGTGATTTGAATTTTAGATTAAGAGAAAGAAAACCCAAAGGTAAAGACCTTTTCAGAAAATACTGGCTGTTCACTTACTGTTCATCTTATAAAAACACTGCCAGCCCCATTTGACTTTCTTTTCACCTGGTCTGCCACAGAAAGACAGATGCCCTCAAAATGTAAAGGCAGAACACAGAGAAAACAAAGGCCTGACAATCTGCATGCAGACAGGCTCTGGTCCTCTTTAGGTGGTGGGAAACAAAAGAGAAAAACACACCTGTGAAAATGTCAGACCTCAGAAATGTTCCCAAGACCCCTTCAGAGGAAAGGAGCAAGTTTCAGAGGAGTTGGAGACAGAAGCTGAAAAAACCGTAGGACCCCTCCCCTTTTGGACTGCAGCCACTCTCAGGGATGAAAGGGCTGAGTTTGTCAGTCTGTCATCAGTTTATGTAAATACATCTGGCTTATAGAGTTTGTAGAGCTTGGAAAGATAGGTCACTTATTATCTTCTGCTACAAATGAGGAATCTGTTTCTTAGGAAGGTAAAAGAAAAAGTTGCCCAAAGTGAAATAATGCTTAAGGGCAAGCAATAGACTTCAGATCGCCTGGTCCAGGCTGTAGATCAGCCTCTCTATCATGACGTTCATGGCAGGAAACTGCTGCCTAAGGAAGGATATGGAGCAGAACAGAAAGCTTAAGGTGTAGCCTTTTGTGTTCTTTTTAGGACTTGGGTTTACTTTGTTCATGTAATCTCTCCATGGCCATATGTGATCACCATTATTTGCCTAGTTTTAGAATTATCAGAGCAGTATTTTATTTCCAGAAGGACTGTAATTGAGGAGAAGGTAATGTGGCTTTGATGGGCATCTGTTTAATAGGGCACATCAACAAAAAATAAATTTTTGGCACAGTGGTCTTAAATAAAGAAGGGGAGGAGTAAAATACAGACTGAATGCTGAGTCCAAGATATAGGGTCAGCACCTGGCGTCACTTACAGGTTTCAAAAAGTTTAATTAATAGGCATCTTTTCATAGAAAGTGTTCGGGCAGCCCAGTGAATTCTGATGCAGAGAAGAAAAAAACGTGCACTGTTTATTTAAATTCTCTTGAGCCCTTCTGTAGCACATAACTTGCATATCCTGTGTAGCTACGGATTCAGCTTTTCCCTTCCTGTGTGTTTAGGAATTTTTTTCTCTAACTATAAAATCAATGTTACAGGTAGAGTCTCAAATAAAACTTTCTTTGTCACATACTTACTGATCTAGTTAATATCTGTGTTTGATAATGTGGAAGAAAAATCTACAAGCTGACATTATGGGGAAATGAATGAAAGTTCATGTCCATCGTGAAGTGTTAAAATTTTACTGTAGAGCTTGCCTTTCAGATTTAGAAGGAAGGTAGGTCTTGGTAAAAGCTGCTTTTAATAAAGTGTTGTAGTGTAGGAAACTGTGGAACTGAAAATATCTTAAAAATAAATTCTGGATTTTTCCCCTGTGTCCATGGTCACTGTTCTTTGCTGTAGGATTTTCTTCTCTTTTGCTTTACTTTTTTTTCCTCTCAAGAATGTGTGAACTACTTGTTGCATCTTTCATCATGTTTGTTCCCTTAGAGATATGAAATATCAAGAATAAACTGTATCTTGAAGTCTATGAGTACATTTTGGCTTCAATAGCCCTGCTTTTGGAGTATTGTGTTATACTGTTTTTTATCTAGGTAATTGGAACAGAACCATTTTCATGACAAATTTCTCTCAGTCTGAATATAAAAATCTGCACAAAGTTGTGCTTCTGCAAAACTTGTTTTAAAGAGTCACAGGGAGCTCTGCCCAAGGAGGGGACTGAAGAGAGCTTGAGCAGGCCTTCAGTCAGGCTTATTTTTAAAACTTTTTTTTAAGAGAAATTTTTGCATTTCTCAGTTGCAACAAGCTGTTGTGCAGCTTTGAAAAGAGCCATTTCCTTGCCTCTTGGAAAGGGTGGCAATCTGCTTGGGATAGGGAGGGGTTTCTCCCCTTTGTCCAGTGGATCAAAGGCCACAGGCAATTTGCAGTCCTCAGTTTCCAGAAACTTATCTCTTTTCTAGCATGCCCTCTTATCTGTGGGTGATTGATAGCTCTTTGAATAGTTTTTTTCCCCATCAAGTCTGGGTAGGGGGCATGGTGAAAGATGCTATCTCATTTTTCTCAAAGGAGAGATCAGAAATGTGTTCTCCTTCTTCAAGGGAGATTCTTCTTATGAGAGAAGAGCTCACCAAGCCACTTTCTATCATTTACCAACAGTCCTGGCTCACTGGGAAGGTCCCAGATGATTGGAAGTTGGTGAATGTCACAGCAATCCACAAAAAGGGGCAAAAGAGGACCCAGGAAACTCCAGGCCTGTCAGCCTGACCTCAGTGCCTGATGGACAGGGGGTCAGACCCAGCCAGCATGGGGTTAGGAAGAATTTCTTTGCAGAGAGGGTGATCAGACATTGGAATGGGCTGCCCAGGGAAGTAGTGGATTCTCCATCCCTGGAGATATTTAAAAAGACACTGATGGGGCACTCAGTGCCAGGGTCTGGTAACCACAGTGGTAGTGGGTTAAGGGTTGGACTTGATGATCTCAGAAGTCCTTTCCAACCTGTCTGATTCTGTGATTCTGTGATAAGCTAAATTTCCACCATACCCACCTCCACTTGACAGTTTTTATCTGTGCCTTAAGCTTGGAGGTCTGAAAGGTACACAACTTTCTCTGCTGAAAACCTCTTAATCCTATTCTCTTCTTTGGTGGTGGGGGTGATCTGCTCCATTAGACACGGTGAAGCTCTTAGCTCTTCATCTTACCCACTTGCACTGTGCCTTCACTAAGGTAGACTCTTCTCAGAGTGGCACGGAAGTGGTAAAGATGTGCCAGCAGTGGGTTTACCTGAAATAAATCTCAGGTCAGTGAAAACTCCCTTCTTTTTGAGGTAGCATAAGAGAAGAAAGGTTGATTATTTTCAAATGGCATCTGCTGGAAGCAACAATCCACTTACCCCCTGTTATAGTGAAAAGATTACTGATGTCTTGGGCCCCTCACTACAAGAAAGACATTACGATCCTGGAGTATGTCCAAAGAAGGTCAGCAAAGCTGGTGCAGGGTCTAGAGCACAAGACTAACAAAGAGCAGCTGAGGGAACTGTGGTTTAGCCTGGAGAAAAGGAGGATGAGGAGGGGACTAATTAAAAGAAAGCTGTAACAAGGTGGGTGTCAGTTCCTTCTCCCAAAAAAACAAGTGACAGGACAAGATGAAATGCCTCAAGATGTGCCAGTGGAGGCTTAAATTGGATAGGAGGAAAAATTTGTTCACTGAAAGGGTTGTTGGGCAGTGGAACAATTGCCCAGGGAAGTGGTGAACTCACCATACCTGGAGGTATTTACAATATGTGTAGATGTGGTGCTTAGGGACATAGTGTAGTGGTGGACTTGGCAGTGCTACATTAACAGTTGAACTTGATTTTCTTGAATGTCTTTTCTAACCAAAACAATTTTTTGTTTTTCTGAAGGGAAGTGTCCAAATCTTATAGTACTGCAAATGTGAGATTGTTGTTATCCAGTATGCATTTACTATTATAAGATGAGAGAAATAATTTCAGTGTGTGTACTGTTACAGTGCTAAATTTCAAGTAGTACAAGGACAGGCTATTTTTTTAAATGACCTCTTCGTCAACAGGACTGTTTTCTTTCCTAATAACAATGTCAGTCTGATTAACAGGGAGGATGGTGTTAGGAATTAAAAAAAAAAAACCAAAACAAAACAACAACAAAAAAACAACAAGAAGGCTACTTAAGATATGAGTAATTTAGTAAAATTATCTTTTCATGAGTGTTAATTTGAGTATGAGGAAACTTTTAAATGTGAAGTAGAGAGAATTAGAAAGCATTGAGATTTTAAGGAAAAGGTCTGTTGATAACAGGAAACAGGAGTAAATCTAGAAGAGTCTTAGGTAGCCTGCAATGATAAGACAAAAACTGTCTTTCTTATTGCTGAGATTTGCTGACTTGAATGTTGTGAAATCAGTCAGGGTAACAGCTCTGAAGGATGTAGTTCTCTGTCCAAAACCAGATATGTAACAAAACCAGAATAGTAACAAAATTGTCTCAGTCCCTCTTCATATATCTCAGTTTCGTTCTGAAGAGCTTATATTTTGATACGTGATGGTATTTCACTCTCTGTTGTTGTTTCTTCCTTGACTTCTCCAGTAAGATGTTTGATAAGACCAGTGCTAATTTTATAGTATGGATAGCTAGCAAATGTACTGGCTTCTGACATGATACATTTTAGTTCTGCTTGTTTGCACCGGAGTTGAATCTGTGCAATACACCTTATATGCCATCATAAATATTGACAAATGCATACTGTGCCTCTTCTTCTTGAGGGCTTGAAGTTGCATTCTAGTTAAATGTATTTTATACAGTTATGGGAATTTCTGGCACCCTTTAAGTCAGTAGTAATAAATGTGGGTACCTAACCTGAATATATTCTGTATGTGTAGTTAACAAGCTAAAGTCACTGGATCTTCTCATTACTGGGAACTTCATGAGGGGAGCTGCAGGAGGAAGTGTTGTGGATGGTCCAACTTGCTTTGCCTGCTCTTTCCTTTCAGCCAGTAACTGGGGGATAGTTTTGGAAAAACACTGTAAAGGAATGCTTTATTGGTAAGGCATTGCTTGGGGAGTGACATAATAAAATAGAAGAGTAAAGCTACTCCTGCCTTTTGATAGTCTGGAGGGTTTTCCATTTCATTTAAGGGCAATTATCACTCCTTAGGTAGTCAAATTCAAAGCTGGCTAACTACACTTTTGGTCCCTTCTAATTTTTTCCATCTTGTAACTACATTCTCCCCACTGGATCCCACAGTACCTTGTTTTGGGGTGGTGACTGTTTTGCTCTGTTATTCTGCTCACGAAACAGTAGGAATACAGCTTGCCTGTGGATGCATTTTGGATAACAGTTGAACAAGTGACTACCAATCAGGGCTGTTACTCAAATAACTACTTATCCACATCTCCTTGTTTTTATTGCCTTATTTCTCACCTGTTCTTTGTGATGTTTTAAGGCAGCAAATGTTCAGGTGAATGCTGTAAAGAAGAATATGAAAGACAATATTTGCACTGAAGCAGAGCCATGAAACATGTCCTGACAATGCTTCTGTGTGTTCTTCAGTGCCATCTACTGGCACAGTTATCCATTAGAGATTTATAGACCAAGGAAGTTCTCCTAATGGACAGCAATTTACAAGTGTTTTTTTGTTTGGTTTTTTTGTTTGTTTGTTTTTTGTTTGTTTGTTTTTCTTTTTTTTTGTTTGTTTGTTTGTTTTGTTTTTTTTTTTGTTTTGTTTTGTTTTTTCTCTTTCGTTTCAGGAGCAAGGCAAGATTGGTGTAGTCTTCAATATTGGCACAGTGGACATCTCTATTAAAGAGGAAAGCACACCTGTAAACGATGGCAAATACCACGTGGTACGTTTTACCAGGAATGGTGGCAATGCCACACTGCAGGTTGACAGCTGGCCAGTGAATGAACATTACCCAACAGGTACATATATTTTTCTCTTTTTTTTTTTTTTTTTTTTTTTTTTTTTCTCTTTCTGCCTTCACTTTTAAAGCTTTGTTGTTTTATCTCGAAAAGTAATTGATGAGCCTGATGGCACATATTCTGTCTGCTAAAAAATAAGTATAACATAGGAATAGAAAGCATGCCAGCTGTGTGGTATGGTGCAACTAAATCCTGCTGTTTCAGTGGTCTCTAAGTGGATCTCGGTACTACAGAGTCACAAACTTGATTCAACAAATTTAGTTTTGCTACTTGTGATACTTTGTAACTGTTTAAGGAAAGAAAGTTTTGACTAAACCAGACAAAAAGGAGAGGTGACTAGTCACACCCAAGACATCATCTAGAATAGAGTTGAAATACAAGTAGGGTGAAAGATGAAGTTCAAGTATTTGAAGAGACTTTTATTTTTAGGTTTGCAGATGCAAAGGTTGGCAAACAATCTAGCTAAAGGTATCAACTCTTACTTGACTTGAAGTAAAAATGCTGTGTATCTTTTTTTAAATTATCACTCTGAATCTACCAGGAATAGTGAAGCACTCGCTCTTGAATCACTGTCCCATGTTTCTTCCCACTACTGGAAAATGACAGCCTCTTCATTTCAGCCTCTTCATTTTCCATGTCAGCATGCTAAAAGGTCAGACTCATTCCAAGTGAAAAACAGATTGCTATATGTGAGGCTGACATTGCACCAGACAGCTGAGGTTTGGTGATATGGATGGTTAAAAAAAGACAGGAGGAGCACAAGGAAAGAATTTTTCAGTGTTAACCACATTCTTATTCACATGGTATTGTGTAAAATCAAACGCTCATCTTGTTGCTTTCCAGTATTAAGTCTAAGCAGCTTCCAGTTTTTCCTTTCTTGGTTGCTCATAACTGACCCAGGACAGAAGAAGGAATTCTGTGATAAACATGGGACAATTTGCTAGCTCTGTAGGAGTTGCCCATAAACCAGTTAACCTCAGATTATGAGAAATATCCTAAATATGTAATGCCACATTAGTAAATTACTCCAAGGGGACATTTTCTTGTCTTCCACTCACTCAGAAAGTACACAAGAAACATTTTAATATAAGTGATCTGACTTGTGGTGACTTGTACCACTCACTGTGACACTGTCAATGTTTTGGAGATTTTTATGTGAAAGAGTACGTTTTAATAGTTATCCTTACTTTTGTGAAATAATTACTTTCCAAGAATGCCATGACAGACATGCTGAGCTATATTCTAGCTCTGTTATCCCTTAGTTATAGAAGGAAGCATGTTGAGGAGAGGCCCAGTCTAAGCATTTTATTCTGTTCTGTCCCTTTCAATTATTTTGTGGTAAAATACCTCTGATCCAGTTGTCAGCCAGTTATATTCAGTAAGAACCCCATGAATAAATTCTCTTCTTCTGTTACTTGCTGTAGGAAGTCACCGGTGTAAAGAAACAAAATATCAAATCACACTCAGAGAATGCCTCAGTACCCTCTGCTTCTGTCTTGGCTAAAGATGTCCCCGTGTCCTCATTAGAAGACATACGGTTTTAGAGAATCAGTGTTAATCTTATATTTTGGCCTAGAGTTGAGTATATGCTGTTGTTCCCCAAGGGAAAAGGACACCTTTGTACTCCAGACACTTCTTTCTTTCCATTCATGTATTTCAATTTCTGGCTACTTGTAGATGGTGACATTTTCAGTGTGTCCAGTGTGTCCCTGTGAAAATAAGGCATATGGGATCATACTTTGTCTGTGTGCATGTCTCTCCCTAATTTTCTCCAGTTTCATTCAAACTGGTGTTTCAGCTGAATTTAATGAAGGTGGAAAAGCCAAAGAAGAAGGTTGTAGATGGCTAGGGGAAATAGCTGTGGGAGGAGGGCAGTGTTCAGCCCTCCCATAGGGAGAGGTCTGTGGTTTGATCTCAGTTCATGTTAAATAACAGCATATCCATATAACAAAGAGAAGTTATGAATGTTTCAGATTCAAGAAAAGCTTCAATGAGGGAAGCCAATAACTACAGGAAAGCAAGCCTTATTAGTTCCATTTTCTGTGGAATGAATGGTTTAAAAGAAGACCGAACAGGAATTTTTGTAATGAATAATTTGTTGTCTTTCACGGACCAGACTTGCAGTAGTGTTTCTCATACTGAGTGCAAGTATTCAGCTGAGTTTCAGCTCCATAGAAAGCTTTGTGGTTGTCTTGACCCAGACTAATCCAGTGTGTTTCAGCTGGAGACTGCTGAAACTTCAATTGGTTTCAAACTTGTGTAATAATAGCTAGTAATCGTATGTGCAGAATCACTGCAGTTCTGGAAATAGTGATTTGTAGTGTTTAAAAAATATGGTATTTATAGCACATGCATGTTTGGGCATGCTGTGTTGTATCTAATATGAACAATTTCAAGCGTACTTGATTTTCTGCACAGTGCTGCAGCCTAATGTTTGCAAATTTTTCAAACCAACAAAATCATCATCTTCATCGTGTGATACAATCTTCAGGCAGCAGAGCTGCATTCAGAGTGGCATTTCCATGCTCTTTTCTGAGTTTTAGAACCTGTAGAAGGATTATGCGTTAGACTCATAATTACCTGCTCAATGGAAAGTACAAATAAAAGTAGTATATTCACTAAATGAGCAAAGAGAGAGAATATAGGCTTTCCTTAAAGCACAGTCATCAGTTAAATTGGAACTAAACGAAATTAAATTGAAACTAGCCCAATGGGACTGAAAGGTTCCAAAGCTGTATTTTTGCAACTTCATATTAAAGACAAGGAAGTGGAAGGAAAATGGAAAAGGAACAAACTTACAATTCAGGCACTGACATTTTTGTTTTTACTTTTTTATAGCATCCAATTACATCTCAATCACCTGTAACATGAGCTTTATGCTTTCTTGTGAGGAAAATGGTTAGAGAAAAATTGTAAAGGAAGGAATTAAACTGGAGCTAAGATTGGCTGAGATTCAGAACTGAAATAATCCCAATCATTAGGGATGATCTCTCACTGTTTGTATTATTCCAACCCAGACTGTCTCTTACTGCACAGTAAGACTCTGAACCCGGTGCAGGTATCTCAGACAAAGCTCCTGGGAGCTGAATGATTGCAAACAGCAGCACTAGCACTGGGACTGCGATCTGCAATTCTGCTGTTGTAATTTAGTTCAACCTAAACCACTGAGCCATTTATGATTTATTTGCATTAGTTTTGCCTTTTCTCTTCTCCCTCAAGTACACAATCAGGAGAGGAGCTTTTTCCATAGGCTGTAGCAATAGCCGATTTCTTGATGCTTAATTCACGAAGCTGATCATCACATCATATTTTTCAGTCAGGATATGTAGACACCTTTTGCTAAAAACCACTCATCAATTTCTGTTCTGAAGTGCAGTTATCCATGACTGCCTTCCTTCTGTTGTCTCACATCCCCTCATTCTCTGCTGTACATCCCAGGTAACAGATTGTACTTGGTCACTGTTTTTTTCTAGCTGAAAGCCTTTTCAATATCTAGGCTAATCTTCATAGTGAGTCAGTTTGGACCAAGCATAGGTAAGACAGAAAAGCTAATGCAGGCACAGGAAGCCTCTGACATTTTTTGTTTGTTTCAGATTACAGTAAACCCATCAAAATTTAAGGAACTTTACAGTAGGATAGAATGACTTAAATTAGGAAGCCTGAGTTTGGGAAGGTGTCAGCAATTCTCAAAAGGGTTAAATACCAGTTTTCTGTCTTGACACAGAACTGGTATACCTCAGTCCCTAAGTTTCATTATTTGTTATATATGAAGATGTTTTTTCTACTATACTCTCTTTGCTTGCAAAGAAATACTTGTATGTTGCCAGACTTGTAGTGTACATTGAAATGAACATGATATTCATGTTCATTCATCCAGGCACCAAATACATTTTCTGCTGTAGAAATGGAAGCAAAATGTTGTGAAGAGAAGCTGTAAAGCAAGAGTATCAGTGCACCAAAATGAAGTCTAACTGGACTTAATATTTTAAAGGAGATGAAAAGAAGGGAGGTGAGAGGCAGGAAGAGGTTGTGTTTTAAAGAAAAACATTATTTAGCAAGAAAACTTAGCTTGGATTTTATTCCTGCATTTTAGAAATAAGAAACAGGACAGCATCAAGCAACTGTACCTTTATCAGAATTAGTTCATCCACTCAACAGAGATTTTGAATTATTTGTCTTTATCATTGTCTTGAGTGATCTCTCAGCCTTTTAGGACCTTCTGCCCTTTCAAATGACATTAATTTGCAGTTCTATTGACACTGAATAAAATAAAAAAGATTTCATTCTCTGTGCTCCTACTTCATTCTCTCTCTCAAGTACACATTTGTGAGAAAGTTGGATTCTAGGAAGATGGACACATAGCTCTTGACAGCAGAACTCCATGGATTTTGTGGCTGCAGTGGCAAGTATTATGACCCAATTAGTGTGCATCTATAAAATAAAAATTTGATTCTGAGATTCTGAGCTCTTTGCTGGGGTTTTCCTTCAGAAAAGTTCTAGTACCTAAGACTGAATGCCTCTGAACAGTTGGAGCATATCTTCCTGTTTAATTTGAAAGGAATCCATTCTGTATTCCCTGAGAGCATTTCAGTATGTGAGCCAAAGTGCAGCAAGTGCAGAGAGTTGGAAGGCACATTTCTGCTTCAAACCAAAATGCTTATTTAGTAGGATGGTGGATCTTAACATAATACACAGCTGAAACTGGACAGAGGAGCTCATTCTTTCATTATTCCTGCCCATATTAGTTTCGCTTAAGAGTCAAATTGCCGTTTTCTACTCTCTCTCATCTTCCGTTCAGCTGGATCACTTTACCAATGCCATTCACCATGTAACTGTCCTAGGAATGGAGAGCACATGGAAGAGGACGTGATCATTCAGGACACAAGGAAGGATGAGATGAGTTCTTTTATCAGCAAGGCTGCTTTATGCCCATGCAAGGTCTTCACTGAGCTACTTTTTCAGTAGTCTGTGTGAGACAAAGTAATTCTTTCTCACCTGCTGATCAGGTGAAGCAAAATACTTTGCAGAAGCACAGATTAAAGTGATAGTGGTCTAGATTGTCCTACCTATCTAAAATGTGAAAGGTGTGAAGATTCTCATACTACCATATATTTTTCATTTGCTTGGTGGAAAGATGTGAAATTGCCTGCTTAGAACCAGGCAGGTGATGTGAGTCAGCTGTAATTGCATACAACATATATATATATATATTATAGACTTAATAGACACTATATATCTCATTTCATATTTTAATTGTAAAGAAGGAATTATGATGGGGAAAAGGTGAAGTATATAAACTGGTCTTCCTCTTTTGGTGGTTCCATCTTATCCTTATTCTACTAAAAGTCTTCTGTGACTGAGGGGATACAAATTGAAATGTGGGGGCTTTCATAGAGCTTTTGAGGATGACTGGGTACACTAACAAACTGCTGAATATTTGTCAGTGTGATGATGGTAGCTCTGCCCTGCTTGTGTGCTCTTTGGCTTAGAATATTGATTGCAGCCTAGTAAGATTCAAAATATCTAAATCCTTTTGTAAATTTATGTGGAAAACAGGAGACCTTGCTTTCATGCATGCATGCATGCATCATGCAGACATGCATGGATGTCTGCAGCTCCAGCTGTCTTTAAATGGACTGTCAGTATTCAGTATCTCTGAAAATGGTTATACCCATCTCTACAAATCAAAGTCCTTAAGCTTTACACAATTGTGACTACTAGAGCTCGTAGCCTGCTTTGAAACAGGTAATTTCAGGTCCTACTCAAGCCTTTTTATTACCTTTGCCTTGATATTTTCAATCTCCTTCCCCAACTGGCATCATCTTTTTGATCAATGAACTCTTTTTCCCACCTCATCCCTCTGCTGGAGGGACTTTGAGGAAGGTGGTGCTTCTTTTAAGTTCTTCATTCTTTTTTATTTTATTTAGTTTTTATCAGAAACATTTTCTTTCTCTCCCTGTGTGATTTCCCAGCCGTGAGATAAATAGCCTTGTATCTTACAAGCTAAATACAATTACTGCTATCAAAACTGGAGTCTTTCTCTCCCTGTAAATGTCTCTTGGAAGCTGATAAGCTGTTCAAGGCAAACTGCAGGCTTCTGCCTAATCCTGAGATTAAACATAACCACCCAGAAGACAGCAAAAGATAACTAGGGGAGGGGGAAGGGGGGAGGGGGTGGAGGGCTGGGGGGTAGACAGGCAGGAGAAGAAGAGAGGAGGAGAAAGTGTGATCCTCTCCTGAGATATTAAGAGGACATACATGAGACTCAAGGTTATTTGTAAAGGAATTACAAAAAACACAAAAGAGCTTGTTATGATGAGGTATTTCCTCAGATAACGCAGTGACTGTTGTACTTGTTAAAGATAAAATTTTGCAGGGATTTGTTTGATGTGAAGCATAGAGGGGAGCTGTAGAAAGCAGCTCCCAGCCACAACTGCTGATTTTTATATATTAGTCCCCATCTTGTCCTTGAATCAGGAGGAATTGCAAAGTTGCATCCATATTCTTTGTGCATGCTGGCTTGGATTCATCTCACTGGCTTTATGCTGAATATGAGGAGACAGTAGATTTCCCAAGAGTAAAGAAGGGGAATAAGCCAGCTTTTCTGTGCTTTGTTTTCTACCTGCTGACCATCTGATTGAGAGTAATTTAACTCACCTGTTTGTGAAACGGAGATAATGCTAGTCTTCTAGGAAATAAGAGTGCTTTAATTACGGAGGAATAGTGTATTATGCCTGTAGTAGTTTTCTATTAAAACCAAGACAGGATTACTGAAAACAGTCTCTAAGTTGAAAAATGCAGCCTTGTTTATGGAAAGTTCCTCTCATTTTTTTTATCAGAGACATTTTTGTTTTCTGTCTCTGCAATTTTTAAGTTATTTGGTTTCTGAAGCCTTGTCTATATTTTGTAACAGTTATCAATTGGCCTGATGTTGGATATTACCTCTCACAGCTTTGCTTTATTTCATTTAAAATTCACAGTCAAGAAGGAGAAAGTAAGTTTGGATGATCACTGGTAGCATCACTGGAGGATTTAAGAGAAGACTACATGTCCTTCAGCTAACATATACTCTGAAATACTGGAAATGATACACAATGTTTTCATTATTAGTTTTTATGAGGTCAGGAATGCAGAGTCTAATGCTGATTGAAACATTGACAAGAAAAACTCAAAAGCAGAACTAACTTCACAACAAGTTTTTCCTTTCTAACTCTACTTAACCCTGCACAGCACCCCTGCACTACTCAAGCTGTAATGCTTCTGAGGTTTGCAGATATCTTGTAACAGAGCCTTATTAGAGGAAATAATTTGTCCTCTGTGCTTTACAGAGCCTGCTTCCTCCTCCCTCAAATTTCTTCCGTCTCTTTCAGTCATTTTGGCTTCTTGCCTTCCCCTCTAATTTCCACACCCACACCTCCCAACACTGGTTTCTAACTTCTTGTGCCTCTTTGTCTCTCCCTTTCCTCCTTCAGACTTGAGGCTGTTATGATCTCTTCAATGCCACTGAAATCAAGGTAATGGCAAAAAGCTTGGCTGAAGCTGACTCCATGAAGAGGCACACAGATCTTGTATTTGAATGACTGGAGTCATTAATAGGTCCTGTTACTTGCTGTGCAAGCTAGAGGGAGTTCTTTGTGGTACTGCCAGCTCCCAGTGTGGTCTCAGTATTTTCCTATCCAAATGCCCTTGTGAGTGGATAATGAGTTAGGAACAAGAGCACCGAATTTTGATTAGCCCTGTGGGCTGAACGTGATCCCCAGTGTTCTTTTTCATCCACTTGTTGGTGGGGTTTGATTTTTCATATTGAACTCATTTGTGGGACTTAAATGAGCTCTCAGATGCTTCCTATAAACTTGAATTGGAGATGGCATGTAAAGTGCCTTTGACAGATTTGCTGCATTTCATAATGAGCCTAAAACATATAAAAAGACAGGGTTAATAAAACAACATTGGAGAAGCACATTTTGAAGGCAGTACTCTGACATATGTTGAAAGATCTGCCAAGAGGGATGATTAAAGCATGACAAGTTGAGGAAATCAGGAGTTGATTCTAGCTTGTCACTGCAGGGCCATAACATCTATAATATATTTATAAGCTTGGAAAACAGATAAATATGGCTACATGATATGAACACTAAGTTTTGGTCCCCTGTATCCACTGAGTTATAAATCTACACACAATTACACACCAACAGACAAACATACTTTGAAATTTGTGCAAACACACCCCTGTTAATGCGTGTGTGTCCATAATAGATGATGGGATAGGATCTGACATTATAAATAAGTTAAGTAAATGTTGCCAATGCATTCAGAGTTTACCTTCTGTGTACTTAATGTTTGGCTTTTCCACAGGAGGTGTGGTGCTGTGGTTCAGTTCCTCTTTGCCCTTACCCCCTAACTCTTGCATGGAAGTGCTGTAGGGCTTGTCTGTATTCCAAATTCTGTCTTTGAGGACAGACATGAAGAAGGACAGAGAGAAAAGGAACCATGTGGCTATATTGTGACTTCCAGTATTCATTCTTCCTGTTGAGGTTTTGTTTTTCAAAATTGATCCTGTGGTAGTTTATCAAGCATCATCATTTCTGTCAGTTTGGTAGTAAGAAAGAGGGACATAATGTTGGGTTTTTTGGTTTTGTTTTGGTTTTTTTTTAATGAAAACATATAAGATAGCCAGGAAGAGAAAACAGTACAGCATTGTTTAACAGCAGTAGCTTTGAAAGAAGTTTACCGAAGGAAGGGTACCTACACAACAGTATCTTCATGACTGCCTCATTCCAGCCTAGGATCTCATGGACAGTACTTTAGCTGTGAGAAGCAGGAGAAGGAATAAGAATCCTTTTGATATAGTAGTCTCTATTACTATTATGTAACAGCCACAGAAAAAGCTGTTCTAACACATAACTACATCCCACAGAGGCAATACTAGTTTTAATTTAACCAGGATATTTTATCTCATTTATACCCTGGAAAGCACTGACAGTTTGAGGAAAATTCTGTTGGTGCTGTCCAAAAGAACAAAGTTATGTGTTAAATTCCTGCATGCAGTTAGTTGAATTAATGTAACATCAATTTTTCATCCTCTTGAATGTCCAAATGTCCTATATGTTCAATATGTCAAATTTATGGGCAAATATCAAATAAATCAGTAGAAAAATTGCTTTAATGGTCAAAATGAAACTTCTCCAATAACCCTGAATTTGGGGTGGTGTCTGTTCTGTCGTCCCAGAGCCCATTTGTCCATCTAATCATTTTCTTGAGCTGGAGAGCAGCCAAGTGTCCAGTGATTCAGAGAATCACAGTAACCCACCATGGCAACAATGAAAATATGCCCCAAAAGATGTCCTTCTACTAAAAATTAGCCTAGTATTATGCTTAGTTTGTGGCCTGAAATATAAGGTCACATAAGCTGTACATGTTTATATCATGTCTACACTCATTACATTTGTATTACTCTTTTGGAAAGTAAATGTTTTCTTCTTTTCCTTCTACTTTATCCAGAGAGACTGGAAATTCTCCAACTCCCTCTCCAGCTGGAATTTGATAGAAGTTATTCTGCTCTATGTTGAGCACAATGCTCAGTCAAAATTTAAAACAAGACACACACACACAAAAAAACCAAACCAAAAAACCCAAGGCAGTTCAGTGGCTTCTCTAACTTGTCTTTATTTCTCTGATGCTTTTCCATTGATGGTCTTGATTCTTGAACCACAGTTCTTTTCTCATAGCTTAGTCCAACTGACTAGCATCCTCCGTAAGAGAAATTGTTGCAATACAGAGGGAATATTTATAAAAAGTCATATTTATAAGAAATGCTTACCTTCAACAATAGTAGTTTGCCATGTAGGTTGATTCAGGAGATGAGCTTTACATTTCCTCAATCCTAGGCTTGCTCTATGTTAGAATGGTGAGTTAAAGTGTGATAGCTATACTATCCATAGGGCACTGATGCATCTTTCTATTCTCACCCTTCTTGCATCTGATACAATAACTCTGGGCTGAGGGATTTCCTTAGCTATTTGGATTACATTCTTACACTCACCTCAGGCCTGCAAGTCCCTGTGTCTGAGATATTATGGTGCAAAAAAGGGTGTTGCATTCGTAAAGGGATCAAAGCCATGGATTTTTTTCCTTGTAGTTCTTTGACATTCAGCGTGTCTCTTGCTAAAATCATCACCATACCATTTCAGGAACTGAAATAAATACTAAGAGATGTAAGTATACCCTGATAGCTTGGTCTTGCTAACAATTCCAGGCTAAATGTATACAGATATTCATGTAACCATGATTATTCTAACTGTCTGAAAATCCAAATATTTTGATCTGGTCTCATCTGCTTGTGTCCACTGGTCCATGACTGAATTCATGTCCAGGTACCAAGCATGAGTAGTATCATCAAGAATCTCTGATAAATTTCTCCTTTTCTAGAGTAAGTAGAATTATTACTGGTTGTCATCTGATGAACTGTATATATAATGTATCTATATAGTGTAGTGCAGAGAAAGATGGAGAAATATTTCTGAAATGGAGACTCAAACTAAATAAGATTACTGGAAAGTTAGAATCCTGCTGGACAGCAGAGTGCAGTGAACTCCCAGACATTAATATAGTTACATTTCTCTCCTGGGTTAGTTCTGTTTCAGTTTTTATGGTCAAATTGAGTTCTTATAATATATTGTCTTTCTTCTCTCCCTGGCTCTCCTTCTGTCTCTGTCTCTCTCTCATACTCACACACGCAACAGGAGTGAGCAAACATCTGGCCTGAGGGATCAGAGGCTTGAACAACTTTGTGCTTTTCTGATCCTTTTGCCTGCAGAAAGAAGAGTGCCAGCTGTAATCCCAGGTTATCACAGCTGACATGCAATGACAGAGGGGGCTCACACATCCACATCACCTTGCTCAGAAAAAAGGCACTGGATATCACTAAGCCATTGAATTCCAGTGCTGTGGACTGAAGCATAGCAATTGTGTGGGTAGACAGACAGAAATAAAAGGCGACAGTCATGGAACTGGGAGCCAGAAATTCCTGAATCCTAGACTTGGCTTTACAGATGCCATTTCCTGTGGTCTTGGGCAATACTTTTAACACTCTGTGGCTCAGTTTTCCAATCAGTAGAGTAGGGGGGATAAAGCCAAAATTTACATTATCCTCAGAGACTTAAATAGAAAGTATTCTACAATTCACTGAATATCAAAACCTTTCTGGGTCAGTGAACTTAGATCTTTGCCATTCACTAAGTACCTGGAACACCGTGGAGGCTGAAAACTCCATTAGACTATCAAAAATTTTAATTTTTTTTCTTAAGCCCCACAAATTCAGTCAGTGAGATTCATGCTGCATAACAGTCTGTCATGTGTGGACTGAGTGATATTTTGCCCCATTTTAATAGCAATTTTTAAAGCTTAGGTCACTTCAAATAAAGGAGTGATTTAAAATATTGGAGTAGGAACAACCTATCTACAGAAACTACAAGTTCCTTTTCCCATAGATCTACCTTACTCCTGTCATAGTGTTTTTCATGAATTATTTTTTCACTGTATAGACATTTCCTGTGCCTCAAGTTCATGGCTTGGCTTTGTCAATGGCACCTGTCTCTAAGAAAGTTTACTGTATCACCACAGGGACCTGAAATTCTCTTTTTCTAAGCTGATGCAGACAGAAAAATTTATTTCAAGAGGAGGTAAAGATCACTGATTTGTAGCAATAAGAGATGGGAGAAGGCCTGTTTGGTCTCATTTATTCCATTCTGTAATCAAATGAAATACCACCACTTTTTCAAGTAGAATTTTAAATAAATCAAGAATTTCCCTTAGGAGACTGAAGCACCTTCTCATATGTAATCTTGATAGGAAGTGCTTCATAATAAACTTCTTCTTTCATCAGTTTCTTTTATGTTTTTAGTTATTTCCTGACACTCGCCCTAGAGAACTTACCTCCTTTCATAGAGTTTTCACTTTCCTATTATTTGTAACTGGTTAGCTTTCCAATTCTTGTTGGTGGCACTTGACTTAATCTTTTATAGGTATTGCTCTCATTAATGTTACTCACTGAGCAGCCTCACCATATGCAGTACATATTCAGCTCCCTGTATTATCTCCCTGATAATAATGTACACAGCAAAGGGAGATGCAGAAGCAGCTGAAGGTTGTTCCCAGCTCCATCCTCCAGCTGAACTGATTACCACACAGATACCAAGGTGCCTGCTGGCATCTTCCAACAGGGAGTCTTGGCTTTGGAGAAATGATTTATAAACATAAAGTGGAGCCTCTCTTGAACACGAGCACAGTGCACTGAGCCCCAAGTGGCTCCGTAGGAATCAGTGCTCTTTCTGCCTCCACCTCCCTGCTGGCTCTGTCAGACCTAAGGTAGCTGGCTACCTGAGTGCTCTTGTTTGCAGGGGTGTGACAGTGAGCTGCTAACTCTTTACAAAGGTGGTTTAAGACCACAAGTTATCTTGCCTTAGATCCTGCACCATGTAAAGGAAGTTGTTTTGTTTTCAGTCTCATATTGGTCCTGGAAGCAAAAGAGCTGCACTCAGATAACTCCAGTGCCTAACCGAGAGTATGTAAATCTTACTGAGATTATGGGCATCCATAAAAACTCAAAGGAACCTGGCATTAAAGGCTGCTGGGTGAACTGAGGTATCAGACACTGTTTACTAACCCATCTACTGAGACTCCATCTACAGTACGGGAAAGAGGGGTGGAATTAGTTTAAACCTTGAGCACCAATATCAAAATTTTTTCTTAAATTGTTAGTATCATTATCTCCCCTTTCATTTAATAACTGCTCATTAGGTAAAATTCTTTTTAGAGACATAAAAGCAATGAAGAAAATGTTGCTGCTGTAGTGTCTCTTCATAAAACAGCCTCTGGCATTAATTTAGAACAGATGAATGTTTTCTTATAGTGTATTCTTTTTAGTATCTTCACAGACTTGACAACACATCAGGTTGGATTAATATTCTACCTGGGAGCCAGTACTTCCTTTCTGCCCAGTGCAATTTGCTGGAACCTCCAGCTTTCTTCTTCCACACCAAAGAGGTAGTAAATCATCCTGATTGGTATCTAGGTCAAGAAGTAATGTTTTTCAGAGATTCAATTGCTTTCAATTTACTGAAATTCAATATATATTTACTGAAATTCAATATAAATTCAAAATACAGAGTTTCAATTTACTTTCTTTCACTTAAAAAAATTTTTTTGGCTTAGAAATAAGCTTAATGTAATAAAGACTATTTTCTTAAAGAAACAATGAGCAGAAAAGGAAAACATCATCCAACACTAAAGGGTTTTCAGAGGAAATCTACTTTGCCCGTGAGCAAATTTAAACTGTTTTCCCCTGGACTGTTGCACTGTATAAAACCATTTCCTGTGGGAACTGATAATAGTGATTAGCACAAGCATATTATTTGTTTCTGTTTAAAAAAATATATTTATTTATTTATTTTATTTTATTTATTTATTACCATTTTAGTTTGGTCTAGATTAAATATTATCAAGATATGAAGCCAGAAATTAACCTGATCTATTTATCTGTATACCCCATGGAGCAGGATTGCAGAGGACTTGAGAAAACATACAGAAGCCTACCAGCTGATCATACTTAACCAGCAGGCTCTGATTTTTATGATTGAGGTGCCAGGTTTTCTTGAGGGAAAGAGGAACAAACAAAAAAGTAGAGCTCTTCTGCCAGATTCCTCTCCAAAAGAAGTCCTCAGGCATGCCTGTGGTGTTTGAAGTATTTCTAATATTCAGGTTAAACAAGATTCAAGGATCCAGAAAATATCGAAATGTTACTATTAAAATCCTTAGGGTTATAGAAGCCTGGATGCTTATCAGTTTGTTGGAAAACTGAGGTCTATGCAATACTTTGGAGATGCAGCAGGATTTCTGTTCATTGTACATATAAGTACTAAATGGAATAAAAGACTTGTTTTATCTCAGTTTTCACAGAGCTGGATTTGGCTGTGCTCTCAAATTTTGCATGAGAAAGGAGAAAAACTAAAGGAATGCATTCTGAGGTACTGTTCTCTAGAATAAGCTGAATTGAGAAGCATATTGTAAGTCATGTTGATATGCAGGAATTCGTTATGTAGATAAAGGAAAAAGGAGCAAAACTATTTTAAATGAGTGTTCCTAGTGCTACTCATATCATTAATGCACCTCAGACCTATGGGAGAAAAATTATTTAGTAAATCACAAGTAGCAAAACTAATCAACACAATTTTGCTATAACAAGTTATATCCTGCAGACTTTTGAGATCCACATTGATTCTGACTGCAAAAGAACTATGGGATTAAGTGTGTTTTCAAAAATAAATTCAGAATATTTTCTTTGTCCTGTATATTCTCTTCTGAAATACATCCTTGAATCAGAGGGGCACTCAAAGAGAAAAAAGGAGGAATCTTTGAACATATGTGTCATTCAGCTCTAGAAAGGTGTTGCATTGGATTCACAATGTCACTAAAGGATCATGATTGAAAATTTCTGTGTATGAAGGTGGAAAGAATCCCTCTCAGTCATATCATGGCTCAGCAAAATGAGCTTACTTCATGTTGAACTTGTTACTTCATGTTGCAAACCATGATATTTCCTTTTTGAACTCTCATGTCAAATGCTGTGTTTATTTTTTTTCAACTTCAACTCAAAGCTGATGTTAATTTCATAATTGTATTGTTTTATTGATATTTATTTAATAATTATCCCAAGCGCTTAATAATGGAAAGCTTTTCCTTTAACTCATTGTTGTAACTGGGTATATCAGTGAAGACATTTTCATTCACCTGTTTTTAAAAATAATCCTTACTAATGTCTGAAATAAAATTAAAAAATAATAACAGATAAGCTACTAATGTTGCAATTTAAACCTATTTGAATTCTCTAATGCCCTTCAATTTTTCATAGCTTTTAAATGTATGACTTTTATACATATTTTAATCTTGCTGAGTATATATGCCTAATACTAATAATAAAATTAAATTAAACCTTACTGTTAAAAAGAAATCTTTAAAGATGTGGTGGGGAATAGTTGTCATTTCTGGCTTTCTTGAAGGTCTAGGACTGTATTATAAGAGAGTCATTTTTCCCTGTCATGTCTTCTTTCATTGTTCTCCCTTCCTTTTTACCTTAGTCTTGCTGGCTTGTTCTTGTCAGATGCCCTATTTCCGAGAAATTTCAATCCACTATAGTTTTCCCCATTCTACAGCCAGCCCTCCACACAGAGGGAGAGGTACTCCGTGCCAGTCACTGGCTAACTTCTTGCTGCCACCAGTAAAAGATGGCTTGTGTACAAAATGAATGAAACCAGTGGAGTTTTCTGTTCCAAGTAAAGTGTGTTATAGAATTTCTTTGACCCTATAGAAAATGTTATTGCCCATCAACATTAAGATTTCAATACACTCATCTAACCAGAAGTCCTAATTCAGAACATGTTCTATAAAGTGGTGAATAGCCTCCTCTCTGCTGAAACTGCATCTTTCTATATCATGTATAATATAGGTTAAGTAGCAGACTCTCTGCAAGTGTTGCAGTCTGGCTTGCCAGGGAAATTTAGACCTTTAAATCCCATTGAATGTTGAGAAACGGTCTAATGGATAATCAGAATGCCTTTAAGATCAGTTAACTGATCTTAGAAAAAGAAATTGGTTTTGGAGTGACTTAATTACTTTTGGTTTTGTTTTCTCCCCACACCAGCAGGTCTGCTGCTCTGTCCTGTGAATGAAAACTTCCTTTATTCTTGAATGGGAGAACTTGCAGGAAAGGGACCTTTCTTAACCTTTTAGGTTAAGAAACTGGGAAAATAACAGACCTACGTGACCCCAGACTACATTAGTCAGTAGTTTATTATTAAAGAGATCAAAAAATATTTCGTTAAAATTTCTATCACTTTAAATTTAAGTGAAGTTTTTTTGTTTTTTTTATTGTTTTTGTTATTTTATTTGTTTATATTACCTCAGTTTTTCTTCATCAATTTTTTTCCTAGGTCCTGCAGTGAGCGTGATTCAATTTTTATGGTTTTGAATCTGTATTCATAGTAGTACAGAACTGGCTATTGGTGGTTTTTGTTGCTGTAGATATGAGTTATGAGAGCTGGGGATGTACTTAAAGGTAACAATGTTTGTGGGTGACTCCATACCACTATGGTATGTTGTTTAATATTATTTCACAAATGAAAAAGAGTGTGTTTCCACTATTTGTCTTTTCCTTCTTGTTTGTCAGAGTATCCAGTTGTACATGGCAGGCATCTGAGGTGGAACAGAGAAACTGGTTCATCAGTGTGTGTCAGCTAGTGCTTAATTAGATCTTTCTACAATGAGAAATAGCAGTTTCCCACAATGGATCTGTTACACAGGAGGAAAAAAGTAGATGACTATCCAGGAAAGTGATAAGGAATCAGACTAGTAAAACTACTCTTAAAATTGCTTTGCCTCAAGCCTATTGCCTCAAACAAGCTGCAAGGCTCATAAATGTTCATGAGAACAGCTGAAAATGTTAACCCAAAACCAAATTGCTGTTATCCTTACAGCTGGACTTCTAGACATACAGATGATGTTTTTTACAAATACCCCTAAAGATTAGGTCCATGCATTATTACATGTGATTCCTGTGGGGTTACAGTTGGTGTGTCAGTATAGTGCCTCTCACCTGTTCCAGAATGCCATCATTTATAGGATGATGCTAGGAAGGACAACTGTGGTCAGTAAGTACCTCATATAGATTGGCAGGATTTATGAGCACCAGGTGCACAGCTGCTGACTCTTTGACATTTATTCAAAAGACATATTGGAGCACTACTGATATACTGAACCTCTTCTTATAGTAGCATTACTTCAGTAAACTGGGGTCTTAGTCTAGTTTTTGGCAGTATTATAGTGAACTTTGCACAAGATGCAGTCTTCATAAATCTATCTGACCAAAGAGTTTTTTTAAAAATAATAGATGAATCAAAAACTAGAATCAAAGTGACTGCAGTGGAAGAAAATGAGAAAGCAGAGTGGTGGCACTTGTTTACTGTCACTCCTAACACCATGAAACTGAGCTGCTCCTTCTTGGTCCAGATTGGTCCAGCTCATCTGCCCTGTACAATTTTTCAGTAGCCAGGGAATCTGGACAAAGACTGTGGGAATTCTATTCCTCCCTGTACTGCATGAGTGATAAGAGCTTTCCTCCAAAACACACTTTACTGGGTAATTCTATTATCCCTCAACATGGAATACTGGAATTGCACTTGCCAGAATTTACATCTTGGGTAATTATTTCTGCTTTCATTTAAATTAGTTTCTAAGATTCTGTTTTGTTCTGGCAACAGGCCCAAGTCTCTGGTAATTGGACACAAACTTTCACATATCCTTAATTTACAGTTCTTCCCCTTTTGAAATTTTACTTCCTTTTTTATCTTCTATCTATCTGCCCCACTCTTGTTTTTTTTAAGAACTAATTCTATTCCATCCTTTTTGCATTGATTTGTGATAAATACTTCTTTTCTTTTTTTGTTTTTTTTTTTTTGTTTTTTTTTTTTGAGGGTTTTTTTTTGGTTTTTTTTTTGTTTACTCTGTTTTCAGCTATAAGGCTGCTAGTCCTACTGCTGCAAAAGTTTATCAAAGTACTACAGATTGTGTGTTTGTGTAACTGACATATTGTGCCATGTCCTTATGCAATCAGATCTAGAGTCTGATCAAAATGTTTTAACTCATGGTACCGAGTTCACATAAGGTCTCGTGTCCCAGACAAATTACACATGCCTTCTAACCAATTTGGATAAACAAATACTCTAAGGAGAATTTGAGATATCTTTTTCATAGAATTTAACTTCTTTGACCTTCCAGAACCTCAGGCATTTGGATGTGTAACTATTCTCCACTTTATTAAAGATAAATCTGTTTTCAAGTATATGTATGTACACACATATGCACTTATTTATTTATAGCTAAATAAGGTCATAAAAAAACCAAAAAATCTAGGATGTTTTAACTATTTCATTGACTTTTCAGATTGTTTTTAAGCTCTTTTTTAAACTTTAAAGGCAACACTGATAGTGAACGGTTCCAAATGGTTAAACAGAAAATCCCCTTCAAATATAACCGGCCCGTAGAGGAGTGGCTGCAGGAAAAAGGTAACAGTCATTAAAACTTTCATTTTAAACCCATTTGATTATAAACCCTCATTTTTAAAGCCTGCAATAAATGTTTCTTAAATTATAATCGCCTGCTGCATAAATGACTGTTTTAATTTTCATTATAATTTGTGTCAGCTTCCACCTGCCATATGTTGATAAATCATGCTATAATACATTGCTATTAAAATGCAGTTAAAGGGACGAAATTCTAAGCTTTCTATCATAGTAATGAAAAACAAAGAAGCAAAAATTCAGGAGACATTTAAAAAAAAAAAAGAAGCGAGCGAAGAACAACAACATGTATTATGGCAATTTAACCATTGCATGATTTTTCTATTTTGATTTGTTTTTAAACTACATTTATATCTTTATTATCAAAGTTTCCTTAAAAAATTTCAAACCTGCTTGTTAAACCACTGCCTGTAATTTTCTTTTTTCTCATTAGTCTGATTAGTCACTATAGCTATGTATTTCCTAATGGTATTAATTTAATTAAACAATCTTTTAAAATGCTGTAAAGAAAAAATGTTTTAACTTTTTCATTTAAACTACAGTGAGGGAGACAGAGAAAGATGATTGTTCTGTCACTTTTGTGCTATGTCTGGAATACAGTCTGAACACTCATATGATGCCATGAAACATTTAGCTAAGTTATGGGTCAGCCTCTTCCCTCACTTAATCTCAGGCACTGCTACTTAATTTTGTGGCTTTGCCTGGAGTAATTTTCCTCAGTTCAGTAAAAGACTTATTAGACGTTCAAGTCTAACTGGCTTGAGTGAGGGTTGCTCATATGTTTCATGACTTATTGAAATGGGACTTGGGTCAGAACGGTGATGTTCTTCTCAGGAATTTGAAGGAGGGTGGGGTCCTGGTGTAGAGCCTATTCCAAGGCCTGTTGAAGCTAACAGAATATCCCACTGATTTCAGTAAGGTTTGGACTGCTTTACTGGTAATACAGTGGAGCTTAAGTCAGGAAGATCTCCCTCTATACTAACTGTGACATGTAAAACAAAAGCAAACCTTACTGTAATTCCTTGCCTTGAAGCCTAGAAAAAGCAGAACACAATCTTCTCTTGTCCCCTTTTAAGAAAGTACTTTACTTAAAAAAGGGTGACCTTTGAACTCAGATCTAGCATTTTCTGTGCAGATATACTGTGATTTCTAACAAATTTTCTAAAGGGAAAACGAATGTTGTGTAGAATTGGAATTAACATAAATTTATGTTCTGTTTCAAACTTCTGTACTCAGCTGAATTAACAAATTGATTCAATCAGTAGGAATGAAGGTCCTGAAGGATGTGGCTAAGAAATGTCAAGGATAAGGATGCTAAGGATATAAATTTTTTTATGTGAAGGGTTTGATCCTGCAAAGTGTTGTGAACACTCAGTTCCTGTTTACTTCAATGAGAGCTGACAGTGTTGCCCACTTTTCAGGTTTATGCTACTAATGTTTGTAATTAAAGTTCAAATAATTGTGAAAAAGAGAAAAAATATCAGCATAACTAAACCAATAATATTTTTGGACCACCATAGTTTTATGGAACAGTTAATTCAGCTAAGTTGTAACTAAATTTTAACATAAATATATATAGAAAGTGCTCATCGAGACTCAATGGGTTGCCCTAATAACTTACAAGATCAAAATAAAATAAATAAATAAAGCTTAGCACTAAAAAGAGGATAATTTTTACAAGTTTTTATTGCTAAAGTCCCTTTAACACTAAGGACAATGATTGCTTCAATTTTGTTAAAACAGATGCATGTCTAATTCCTTGATGCAATTCATGTGCTTGAGAAACCCACCTTTGTTTTATTTTGTGTTTTTATTTTTTTTTCTTTTTTTCCATTTTGTTTTTCCACTAAATCTTTTATTTTATGTCACTGCTTCTCCAAGTTTGAGCTTAAAGCATGCTAAAGCACTTTCATCTGTAAGCCATCCTGAAGTTTTGAACTGAAGTCTACCTTTTGTGGATATTGATACTCTGTTAAAATTCAATCAAACATGAAATAGGGTCTAAAAGAGACTATATTTGAGTGTTCAGGCATTCTCAAGGCACTGCATGATTTTAGGCTAGGAGCATAGACCTGTGGTTCTACTAAGGAGAAAAGAAATTCAGTCTTCATGCTTTGGGTAAAGGAATGATATTGTGCAGTGTAACATCTGAGACAATAGAGCTTTTTTCCTTTGTTCCAAAGCAGATAGACATTTTCAGCAATGTAGGTACCACTCAAATTAAAAAATAATGAGAATTAATAATTTACCGAGCTGTTCACCAACCTGCTCATCCCTCTGGTCATCTATCCAACAATTACTGTAACTTGGAAACCCTCTGTCACAAGACTCTATAAAGATGATGAGTGAAAGGGTAGCTTGCTATCAAAATGGAACAAGATGAACTGATGGATGGAGAACTAGATTCCACAAAGAGACAGCATATAGACTATCTGCCTTGCCTATGTTAGTTCTTGCCTGGAGTGAGGTAGGATGAAGTACTTTCAACTTGACATTTTTTAATACCATAGATTTGGTCTGTTAAATTATTCATAATAATGAAATAATTAATTCTTGGAAAGCAAATATAACACATCTTTCTGAAGTAGCTTCATTACTGTATTTTGTTTTGGGTTTTTTTGTTTGTTTTTTTTATAAGGTAGCTTAAAATATTTTTAACAGGAGCTTGTATTTACAATCTTGTAGCTTCACTGAGATTATGCATGTGAGTAAAAAAAGAAATATCAGTCCTAAGTTGTACAATTTAAATAGTCATTAAACCAGCAGATTTCCCTAGCAGAATACAAGGTGTCTGCTAAGGCACAGATGTTACCTATTATGCAATTGGAACAGTTAATGAAGACCCAGACGCATCTCACCAAAAGAACTGATCCTGGAAGTCCTAAATTCTTCAAAACTCTATTACATACATGTGAAGTCTCACTGATGCGAGTGCTGTACTTTTGAAGCAAGAATTATTGGTGTGTATTAGGATTTGCAAAATCAAGCCCAAAATCTCTCTTCATGTCATGGAACAGTTACACTTCACTAAGATTTCTCTGAGATATTTTTAATTGGTATTCAGTGTTTCAAATGAAGAAGTCAATGAGAGAGCAAACAAATGACAGCTTGAACTATTCATAATATTTACAAAACACCTCAGAAACTTAAAATATATTCATAACTTTTCTGATAGATGACTCTAAAATAGCAGTAGGAAGAGTTATCTGCTGAAAAGGAGCTAAGTCTGCAACCCTTACACATCCAGTAGAGTTTACTAATGTAAACAGTTCTTCAATAAAATTCAGTGGCCAAATAAATTTTACTTAGGGGAAGAATGGGCTTCTGAACCAAGTCTTCAAAAGAATGATTAGGTAAGACCTGCGGTGGAAGAATTAAGTGTATATTCTCACAGCAGTTTACTCTCATTCCATATGCATTTCCCTGTTGTCTTTATTCATGCTCATGGACACTATCACAGAGTGAAGAATGAGGAATGCCAAGTTGTAGATGATTCTATTAAGTGATTTTTCTTTTAGCAAACACAATACCAGTGCTTTCTCCAGAGTTTCCCATGTAATGCAGTGCACGAATCCTGGGCTAGAGGGCCACTTAACAAACAAGCAAGATCTCAAAATACGCAATAAGATTTCTTTTTTTACTAGAGAGGGAATTCTTCTTCGGTGTACACTTTTTCTTTCATCACCCACACAAGTTGTTTCAAGGAGGGAAAGGAGTGGAAATGGAAATATTTGAAAGGTCAGTACCCTCCCTCCAGTTTCAGGGATAACATCTCAATATTAATGAAATAACTGTTCTTTACTCGTCTCACCTCTACCTTTCAGATATATCAATATATAACAGTGTCAACTTTTCACACTCTATCATGAGTGAGGTGGAAAGGAGGGAACAGCAGCAGATGAGATGTCTGAGTACATAGGGACAGGGACAGTAAGGAAAGAAACAAAGTGCTAGATGGAGGCAACATGTAAGGAGAAGATAAAATGGTTTAGTAAAGAACTAGCAGCATATCCATTAAAAAATCAGCACAACAGAACAGAGAATAAAAGCAAATTCTCAGAGTACGTGGCATATGATAGGTTTGGCTTTCTGCAGTGTACAATGCCAATTCCTTTAGCTCAGACAGGAGCTGTTCTGAGAGGGCAGGATATTGTTACTGGATCTTATTTTCCCCATAAAGAAGAGGAAAGGCTCTGTTTTTACGTGTTGATGATGTGTGACTTCAGTGCATGTGTGTCGATGTTTTAATACAGGTATGTTGCCTCTGGTAAGTTTAAAACCTCCTGAGATGCAGCATATCGCATCAGGTGTTTCAATACTTCCCAGGGGAAGGATACCCTCCATTTTTATTTCTCATGTCTTCATCAATGCAGTTACTCCACCCTGATCAAGTCCTTCTGTTTCATTTACAAATCTGTGGGTGAGAAGCACAAGGGATATGCAGCCCACCTCCACGTGTCCGTACCTTACACTTCTCTAAACACTTTTGCTTAGTTAGCTAGGGCTATCTCTGGGGACAGGAACTCCTTTCAGATACATTTCTTCTCTTGTCCCCATTCTCTTCCCCATGGTCCATCCTGTCACCATAAGATGATGCAACACCGCATCACCACTTGACTTCGAGACCCGTCACGACGACCACCAAAATTGGTGAGCTCCCCCTCATATTTTAATCTACTCTAACCACTGGCTGTGAAAGAATGAGCAGTGTGTTATAGGCTGTGCTTTGCTACATGGTGGCATAGCACCTGTCATGAGGGCGGACTAGAGAACAGAAGTAGTGAGTGAGAACTGGGAAGAGGGAATGGGATGGGGACATATGTTGCAAACTTCATAAAAATAGGAAACACTGTAGATATCTGAATGATGGTCGACTTGATGCTGCATTGATAACCCTCCTGAGCTCTGTCCAATCTGGTTGTTAATTCAACAGATTCCAGGTGGCATGCCCCTAATCTTATGAGGAGCAGTGAAGTTATAGGTACTGACTTTGCACTGCATTAAACAAATTCTTTCCTAAAATGGTTAACCTTGTGCAGCCTGGGACATAAGCAGTGTTTAGAGAGCAGTCCCTGCTGAATGTGATTTAAGTGTCCTACAAAACTAGGTGGATTGGCAATTGTTACTGGATTTATTTTTAAGAAGTATGTTTTTAATTACATATGGCTTCAGACCACTTCTAACACTCAAGAGTGACCTTGAGTAAACCACTTAACCACCCAGCATTTGAATTTCACTGTCTATAAGGGAGGAGTAACCATCTGAAGAACTATGTTATTTTCACTATTTCAAGAATTTTGCTCTTTCAGAGACATCGCAATTTTGTGCATTTGTTGTTTCTTGGCTTTAGATTTGTGAGCCTTCACAACACAAAATTTACAAGTGGAAGATCATGACTGTCTTAGGATCCCTATACAATTCTTGTAGCACCATAAATTTTTTTTTCTGATGTTTTGCTGTCCTCAAGATCCCCCTTAAAACTTTTGCATTACTAAAAGTGGCTTTGCAAGTTAACGCTATCCTTTGACCAGTTGAAATAGAAGGTTTATTTATAAACTGAAGCTTGAAAGGTACTGCAGTCTGAATTGGTAGCAATAAAACCAGACATATATTGAAGCCTTATTTATAGTTTAAAATGGGTCCAACTGTAACAGAGTAGGTTCAAATTTCTAATTGAGTCAAAGCTACTCCAGAGTTTTGATGTGTGAGCAGATGCTGAAGTATGAGCTTCAGTTTTAGCTGTTCTTGCTTTCAGGCTAATCTTTCTCATAATTGAGCTGTAGACAGTATATTTCCATACTGTATTTCTACAGTCATCATAAACACTGCCAAGAATGAGTCTGCTTCTTTGCTGTCTGTTATTTCTGGCCAACACTCAACATAAGATGCAAAGTGAAGGAAATGTCTGGCAATAATGTTTTTCACCCCCCTTCATTAGGACGACAGCTAACGATCTTCAACACCCAGGCCCAAATTGCCATAGGAGGAAAGGACAGAGGGCGTCTCTTCCAAGGCCAACTCTCCGGTCTCTATTACAATGGCTTGAAAGTGCTGAACATGGCAGCAGAGAACAACCCCAACATTAAAATCAACGGCAGCGTCCGACTTGTTGGGGAAGTCCCTTCCATCTTGGGAACAACACCCACGACCTCTGTACCACCAGAAATGTCTACTACGGTCATGGAAACCACAACTACAATGGCCACGACTACAACCCGAAAAAATCGTTCGCCACCCAGCATCCAGGTGAGTCAATCTGCCTTCTGCATTTCCTTGACTCTTAGCCAGTCTTTTGCTTCACTGCACTTGAAGTTCACAGGAGCCAGGTTGTCTGAATCATGCTATGTAACTCCTTTATTTTAATAATATTTTGTAGGGTAAATCACCACAAAATATTCTCCCTCTATGTTAGTGTACAAACACTGGATGAATTATTGTGGCACATGTACATGATAATGGGGACAGCTTTGGCTCCCATTCTAGTGTAATCCTGTTTATGTAAGTAAGATTGCCCCAACGTGAATAAGAACATGATTTTAGCTATGTTTCTACAGTTTCATATGTGGGGAAATATATTCCTTAGAGAGTTACAAAGCTTAATGGGAGTTAGGTATATGGTTATTTATTATTCTGACAGAATGTACTGCTGCAACTGTGAAGTTTGTAATGGGGAGAAAAGCAGAGGAGCATGACTTCCAGGTAGAGCTATTTTTTGTTTTTCTTTTATAGCCTTCCTGTAGAAAATTTTAAAGGCATGCTCTCGAGATCAGTTTCTTGCAAAGTGTAGGTATAGCCTCTGGTAAAAATCATGGCTATATATTAAAAAAAAAAAAAAAAAAAAAAAAAGTAATTTCCAAAGTTCTGGCTGAATTATGCCAATATAAATGTTTCTATCCTAAAACTGCGGTGATTTTGGAATCACTTGTGTGACTAGCAGAAAATGCTACTGATTAAAAGTAAACACCTTAAATTGGCTGTCCTTGTCTGTTCAAAGAAAACAATCATGTAAATAAGCAATCTGAATAGTGATTCATATTTTGAAAATCATTTATTTCAGTAGTGTAGTATCATGTTATCAGCTAGGATGAAGTACTTATTTTAAAATCTTCATTTACATCACCATCTCATCCTGTAAAAATCAACATGCTTTTATTGACACCAGCACACACTGGCTGAGACACTGACCTACTGTGCACATTGTGACTGTTTATCAGTCTGCCTTTATTAAACCTTCAGAGAGAGTTAAATTGTCTGGTTGGGAAAAAAAAAATAATTATTCCATCTACTTCCATGAAAGAATTTCAGATGCTTAGGACAGAAGACCTTACTGAAATCGAGGACTTTGAAATCTGTATTCAAACTACTTGCATGCTTGCTTTCTAATTCCTTCAGAAGGTTTAATCAGTTATTGATTGTGTTCGCACTTATATGACCATTTTTGTTCTATTTTATCTAGTACTGGTCACTTAGGACAAGAAAACAATCCTCTTAATTGTATAGTAGGTCAGGCCCATACCTGGAGTTTTGTGCCCAGTTCTGGGCTCCTCAGTACAAAAGAGGTGGAGCTATAGGAGTCCAGCAAAAGGCCTCTAAGATGCTCAAAGGACTGGGGCATCTCTCCTATGAGAAAAGGCTGAGAGAGTTGTCACTGTTCAGTTTGGAGAAAAACAGACTCAGAGGGGATATTCACAATGTCTTCAAATACCTGAAGGGAGGGTGTAAAGATGACAGTTGTGCCTGAGGCAATAGATACAAACTGAAAAATGGGAGTTTCCACTTCTTTAGTGTGAGGGTGACCAAGCACTGGCACAGGTTGCCCGAGAGGTTGTGGAGTGTGTCCATGCTTGTAAATATTAAAAAGCCATCTGCACACAGTCCTAGGAAGCAGGCTGTGAGTGACACTGCTTGAGCAAGGTGGCTGGATCTGATGGCCTCCAGAGGTCCCTTCCAACCACAATCATTCTGTAATTCTTCAAGGTATCTCTGGCTACAGTGGAATTTACAGGTATTAGCGTAATTAATTTCAAGCCAAGGTTTAACAGTGCCCCCTTTGGTACTCTGTAAATCCATCTGGCAGCAGGACTGGGATTAATTGAGTTATTAGCCTCAAACACTCAGTAGATGATTTATAAAATCTCAGCTAAATGAGGGGAAATTACTCCAGGTTTGGTCACTGTTTGTCATAAACTCTGAGTTACAGTTTCTTCTCCTCAGTGGCTAGCTCTAATTTTAGAGAAAATCTTTGTATGATTACATTTCCAGAAGAATAGTCTGTGGTCCTGATGCTGCTCTTGTTAGTTAATTTGAGGCTTTCTATAATGTATAAAGGCAGCAGAACTGTGTTTAGCTGTATATGTAACAGAGAGTATCACTGGACCTTTGTGGGCTCGGTCAAGCTGGAAATGACCCTGGCTACTTGAAGAGTAACTCTTCCAGAAAGCTTCCTGCCTAAACTACATGACAGTTCACTCAGCCTGTAGAGACCACTGTTTGCTGAAAGAGCATCAAGAAGATTTAATAAAGTGTCAAAGTGCTTCTAAAAACATGGTTAGAGGAGTGATTTCCTGGATACACATGCACCACAACAAATGGCCTCATCTCAGCTGATATTAAAGCAATAACTCTTTGACACTTCATGCTACCCACTCAGAGAAAGATAAAGTTCAGTATGTACCTCCATTAGAACTTTCTGCATTTCAATACCAGGTCATTTTATTGCTGTCACAGCACAGATGGCTTGCCTTTCTTCCTTACTCTTGGTAGAACTTGATACTGTCAGCTTAAGTTGCATTATTTGTGTGGTGAAAGTGAGAAGAAATTGTCTTTTTCCGTTTGGGCAGTATGTCCAGCTGTGGTTTTCAGATACTTGATGGTTATTTTATCTCACTTGTCTTTCACATCCCCATTGCCAAACCTGATTACAATTTTAGATCTAAGTATTGGAAAAGTCTAATAGAACAAGCTTGTTCTTTAGGGAATGTAAAATATAGCCACCTAAGGCAATGAGCTGTACAAATATAGTTAGTTATTACTTTGCTACAGCTTTTACTTTCCTCTATTCTCCTCTCTCCTCCTCTCCTCTTCTCTCCTTTTCTCAGAAATAGCTATTTTTTCTTCACTTTCAAGGCCTTTCGGAGATTTCTATCCATTATGATCAGCACAATTCAGGCATTTTTTTTCTCACTTTTTAGATTTGATCATAAGAATCTTTCTACTTCCTGGTACCACCAAGACAACAGCAAGTTGTTTTTCTAATCCCATCAAAGTCCTCCTTTCATCATGATGTGTGCCAAAAACTTGTCAGAGCTTAGGCTGATAGTGGTCTAAGGCAGCTGTTTATCAAGCTAATCAATATTGAGTTTTAGTTTATTACCCTTTTTCCTGTACCCATGTGTGGTATCTTGTTTTATACTTAGAGTGTAGACTTCTTCAGTTCAAAATGTACTTCATTTTCTGCACATGTACATTATTGAACACAGAAGATTTCTGTCCCTTTGTAAAAATACCAAGCACGATACAGGTAAAAGTAAAGCATCCAATGCAGAACGGCAAGAATTGGGATAAAAATTATTGTTCTTACTGTATTAAAAGCACATGTGCTATTCATGTTACTCATTTTCACATGTAAGTAATTAAAACTTCTTTTAAAAGTTGTGTATGAAACTTACGCAGAATACCAAGTCTGTAATACCAATGTGATAAAAAATCCTGGGGAATTTCAGTACAGTTGAAATATTTACACATCACTTGCTAAGGAACTACAGAAGAGAATGATAACTGTACCGATTTCTTCTGTTTGTAATGTATACCAAACTACCTCCTCCAGTTAGGTGGTCTGAGTACTGCCAGAAGTATTTTAGAGCTCAGCTAGACTGTAATAGCTGGGGAACTGAAATGCTTTAAAAATACACAGTATGTGCACAGACCAATGACATGCTTTTCAATTTATGAAGATCCTAGATATGGGATACAGTCTTAGACAAACAACCAAGACAAAGGGAATTGAGAGAAAAATATTACTGGAGATACCTGGTGGCAATCATATTAGTATTTAAAATGTCTACATCTTCATTTTATTTTAAAATGTATAATATTTCTTCAAGGCAGCAGAACTCAGATCAGTGATTAGAGTGAGAAATGGTTGAATTGTATGACTGTATCCTTATTAATGACAGGAAAGTTTCTGTGATTGAAATATCCTTCAGAGAGTTCTTAAAGTAAGAAAGGAGCTGACCTCTTTCTGTTAAATAAAAAAGGAGGAGAAAAAGGAGTTTTGATTTGTGTTTGTTTCAGTGAGTTGCAAATAGTGCTCATGCACTCCTGCCCTGGAGTAGAAATACTCATTTGATTTTCTTGCACGTGGCTTTTTCTGGATTTAAGTTCAGTCTGTTCAGAACTGACATGTGTTGTACTGAATTCCTGCTGCCAGTCTGAGGGCACACGCCAGACTCTCCTGTGATAATGATATCCTCTCTGGGACTTCTGAGTTTTTATGTTGCCCTATGAAGACCTCAAAGAGAAGCCGATAGCTTTCGCATGAGGTACAGTAGCTTGCTGTGCAAGCTGCTAATGGATGACAGTCATGTCGTATTCCTGCAAGGCTGCTGTGTTTCTTGCAGGGGTACTTCATTAGCAACTGTTACAGGTCCTGGGAATCCCATGTATTCCTACTTCCTGACTGAAAGAACAGCTTTGCAGATTAAAGCATAGTTCAGGGATTTCTGGGTTTGGTAGACTTCTGTGAAAGCAAGTTAAAGTGGCACTCATTCTCTTGTCTTCTCTTTCCATGTCAGCTGCCTATATGATGAAAATTTATTTAGTGAGTCAGTGCTCAGATCTTTTTAGGAGTCTCTATATGCTCTCCTTCAGAGTGTTCTGTCCAGTTCTCAGCTAGGTCATTCAGTTTTCAAACTATTTGTGTAAAGATATCTTTAAAAGTTATTTAGTAAAGCTAGTCTAGAAAAGCATGCATGGTGATACACAAGTCTTCTGTTCACAATGCATTCAGTTCAGTGGATCCAAGACAGGATTCCAGCTTGTGTGTCCATAGGGACAGCTGTTCCAGTTAAGCTTCTGGAGGCCCCGAGTCCACTGATCTAGGACAGGCCCCTGATATGTTTGCCCTGTGACAGGGATGGCTGGGGTCCCAAGACCAAAATCACAGACGGTTTTCTGTGAAAAATATCAAAATCCTCCTGGAAGGACAGATGGATTTCTGGTTATGCTTTCCATGAAGAACCAGAAACTGTGTTCTATTACACATCCAGTTCTTGCCTCAGCTTCTTGAGATGAAAATAATCATGGAATGGTTGGAAGGAAGGTTGGAAGGAACCTTGGAGGTGACAGGAATAAGTTACTTGTGGGTATTTTCAGCTATGATATCAGAACCATAGAATGATATTGTATGGTATACAATATGCAGAACATTCCCTCTAAAAATAGTTGAGGGAATCTGCCCATTATCCATATGGACACTTCAGCCCATTGCCTTAGCTCAGAATAAGGTTCTCAGCCTTTTATTTTAACCATTAGGCTTTCCAGCCTTCTAACTCTTTTCTTCTGAGAGTCCAATAATGTTGATTAATGTCTTTCCATAACGTTCAGCTCCAGGCTAAATTCTTTCTTACAGTGTATGTCACAAAGGAAAATAGAACAGAAGATTTGTCAGTCTAATTAGACTTTCACTGTCAGCTAAGACAAATAAAATTGTCTCTCCCTTGGTCTTGCCTAGGTACTTTCTTTTACACTCATAGATAATAATTTGGGGGGGAAAGAAATTGGCCTTTAATTTAGTTTTTGCTTCTTACAAGTCACTGGTGACATTTTCATCCCAAGACAGCAGAGCTCTAATGAAAAAAGAGCTTTTGATGAGTCTCTGCTTCAAAGACTGATTTCATTGGCCCATTAGTACCGCTGAGAATTACACTGTCTGGCTCTCATCCCTCCTTCTCTGCTTCTTCCTCAACTATTTTTATTTAAAGAGACCAAAGCCCCCAGCCTGAAACATCTTTCAGAGTGGAATCCTTTCACCTGCATCACTGGCCTGTTGAGCAAGATGCTACAGTTGCATTGCTGCAGTGAAATTCACAAAATGGCATTTACTTATTCAAAGTCAAAATTCTTCTGTGATGATTAAATGGTAATGTGATTTGGGCAAAGAAAAGAAGAAGAGTTTGAAAGCAAGATTCCAAACATGGGATAGAAAATATTCATGCAAACTACTGTTCATGTAGGTTGCACAGGGATTAATTCAATGATACCAAATGACCACTAAATACTTCGCAAGTATGTAGTATAGAAAGAATTAGTGCACACTAAAATACAGAATCTTTGGCATGTATTGTAGTAGCTACCTAGACAGAAGCATATAAATTATAGCTAATCTTGTTTATGGGAAAAGAATTAAAAATATTCAAGTTTTAACTGAGTGCTAGGTGGGGTAGTGGTGTGGTGTGTTTGAAATCTACTTATTGATGCAGTGCTCAGGACGCTCAAGTTACATATAGAGCTCATATAATCTAAAACATATAATTCTATATTTCCATTGTTTCATTAATTTTCTGCAGAAGATAGTTGTGCTACACTTTTGAAAGTGCTGTAGTGAGCCAGGATTTCAGTACCATCCAGTACCATCCAAAACCAGATTGTGATTTTACTGTAATATTATTTTTCCAGTCAGGTTCTGACAAGTACTCATGATGGAAATAAGCTCAGCCTTGTATTTCTGCTAAGTACAATTACAGTAACAAAGAACACTGTATTTGTAAAACAGATCATCCATAAGCTAGTGTATGCTCTCCCTTGTTCAAGTTACCACCAGTTATATTGGAGCATTTAACTTAGTAACCAGTGTTGGCTTCAAATGGAGATGAGTCTTTCATGACTCCAGAGGGAGGGATTTGATTGGATGTGTGTGGCAAACTTGTGTGTCACAAGTTCATGTGTCACATGATTTCTCAAATCACAGCTTGTATTCCTTCTTTGGATAACCTATTTTTATATAGTTGTTTTCTCAAGTAGTTACTTTGGCCACTATTCTCTGTGTTCTGCTGTCCCAGACAGCACACTGTCTTTTATTTCTTCTAATAGTTTACAGAAGGCCTGAGTTAGCTGATTCATTTCTACAAGAGTTGAGTTTACACTGCCTTTAATTTGTGGATCTGAACAATCATTTGGGACTTGCAGCAAAATCTCGACTGGTGTTTTAGATACATTTACACAGTTCTGTTCTGTTGTGAACATTGGAAATTAAGATTTAGCCCAGATTATAAAACAGTGGGGTAGGGATGGTCTAGCACTTTCCTAGAATTTCAAGACTTATTAACATTTCCTCTGATTTTTTTTTTAATCTTGATCAAGAAATAATTGAAATATTTGTTTGATTTTAAGTGACCAAAAATGACACCCTTTTCTGTAATAAAAGATAAGAAGAAGTAAAAACAGCTGTAGTAAATTGCTACCTGCCTTCTTCAAAGACAGGCAGGCATACATTTCTTAGAAAGTACCCTGAGTAATATCAGTATGTACTATTTTTTTAAAAGCATGGTATAGCTTTGTGTATTTAGCCATGCCCTTTGTCCTGCCAAAAAGGATTCTTGAAAGTCACGTGGAAGATTATTTTCAAAATCTGATTAATATAGTACTCAGGAACTAAAACTACTACAGTTGACCGTACATTTGGTCACAAGCCAAATGAAAGAACAGGAAAAGTGTGTTGTTCTAAGACAGTTGTTCAGCAACAATATATGATGAAGAGATCCCATAGTGAAAAAGCAACTTCATAGAAATAAATGGAGTAGAATCAATGGTTATAGCTCAAATATAGTTGAAGGATTGGTTCACATTTTGTTACAGCGTACCTTCTCTTCTTGCTATTTATATACTTCAGGGAATTACCTAGAAGCTGCAGATATTGCCAAAATACTTCCAAAGCATATAGTTTTTGGTTTTTTTTTACAAGACTGGCTGAGAGTTGGGAATATACCGATTACCTTTCCTAGCTCATATTTGAATGAATGCACAGAAATAAGAAACACATCCATGCTGTTGTGACAGACCCGCTTTATGAAACCATCTAATTAATGCCTTGGGTTTTCTGTAGAATGATGGTGGTGTTAACTAGTAGAAACAAAAGGATTTCTGCTAGTTTCTTTTTCATCTGTGGGTTGAGTTGTCACTGATTTGTAAGATAAGTCTGTCACAGTACAGCTCTTAAAAGTAGTGATTAGCAAGACAGGCTATACAACCACCAATCCTTTCTTTCCTCCCTTAGCATATGAGTAGGTGGGATGTTGTTAATTTTCACTGCAGAATTACTTCTACTATATTCTGAAAGAGAAGACTTTATTTCCACAAAATTTTGACAGAAAAATAAAACCAAAGGGCTGTGGAATTTTATTTCACTTCTCTTGGTATAGCATGGGCAGCAAATGCTCCCCTTCTTTCTTACAGTGTGTTTTTGGAGAAAATTTACTCTGTTTGCTTTTCATCCCATTAATAACTCATGGCTTCCCTAATAACTGATGTCATGGTTTCCCACTGGTGCTGTGTTGCCCATTTTGCTGTTTCTCAGATGGAATATGCTAAGGAAATTGATTTGTAGGTAAGGACACTTCCAGTGAATACCAGTAGTTATTAGGAGGAATGAACCAGAGTGGGAAATGTTTGGAATGCTCTAATGAATAAATGTATGCAAGTGAGTAGAGAAAGGATGAATATTGACATGTGAACAAGGAACTAAGATCCAGAGGATGAGGTAGATCTATCTCACAGAGATCTAAAGATGTAGAGTGACATGGCTAGGGGTGGTGTGCTGTGCTGGTGGGTTTAGCAACTCTTTTTAATTGTGTTTTTCAATTAGTTACTGAAATAGCCAGGAGCTCACTTTCAGTAGCAAATAGCAGGCTGTATCAGGTTTGGGACTCTATTTGTGCATATAGTATCTAAATGGGTGGGAGATGCTGTTCTTTCAAGTTTTAATTGGGTACTTTAACTCAGATTCCTAAATATAAGATTAGATGATGATGAAACACTGAAGTATTTTAATTTTCTTCATAATATACATTTGGACAGAGAAAGTTTTGGAGAAGAGAGGAACTTGTACCCATGGGGATTAGTAAATGGTCTTCTACTTTTTATTTCTTTGTTCCACACTCCAATTTCCCCAGGGATAAAGGGAAGAAAGGGAAGCCAAGTTCAGTGCAACTGCTGGCAGTGATATCTGAGGACCCACAGCTTCTTCCATTGCAGTTCAAAATCAGGCAGTGCTGGACTCTCATACACTTGTACTAAGATAATCTAAAAAACATTTCTTCCTTGCAACTGCTATTTTTCAGTAACTGTTGTGGAGCAGCAAAACTCATTCTTAGTGTAAAAAGAGACAGGTCAGGTAAGGAAAAAAACTATGATAGGTTGTGTTCCAACATCCAAGCAATGGTCTCAGTGCCCAACCAATGCACAGAGATTTGCACAGATAGCTTGAATCTAAGTTGGTCATAATGTCCTTTTTTTCTATTTAATTTTTTTTCTGAAAGATGACCTCCAATGAAAGTATAAGGACACGAATGATTTTAATCTGTGGTAACAATGGAGAACCAGTCCTGACTGACTCCAGAGGCATAAATACACGAAATGACAGATTATCCTGCTACCTCACTCCCTGCTGCGTGAGAACACACATATACACTCAGTAGCACACAGCAAAATTCAAATTGGTCTTTATCTTTTATCTGTTGCCCCAGTGATTAATGCTGCTCTTGCTGGGAGACTAATCGAACGAGGGGAAATATGGAGAAAGAAACACGCATTTCTTAGGTTATCGTTATCACTGTTATTATTATTCCTTTAATATATTTTCCTCCTGTTAGAAGAACTTAATGTACTGACACAGCAGGAAACGAGAGGTGAGAGTGGTTTTGATGGCAAGAAGATGAATGAGGCAGACCACAGCAAGTGGAACACAGGCATTTTGCAGAAGGAGGTGAGCTGCCGAGCTGTTTTGGGACTGCAAGATTTCAGCTGGGAAACCAAGAAGATGTAGCAGGCTGAATACAGGTCCTGAACCAGGACCTACTGTTTTCTAAGCCCTGCTAAATTTATTCAGCAGCTGTCAACAAACCTCCTCTCAAAATGGTTCTCTGCTTTCCATGTGTAGTAAAACGAGGATATGGTGGTCCCTGATCTGTCTCAGCCAAGTTTACAGGCAGTATTCTGATGGAATGAGTAATACTTTGTAAATTCCCTCAGGTGTTGTATTCCCTTTCTCTCCTGCCTGGTGCTTGGACTAGGTCTTTCATAGTGGTACTATTACCTTGTAGTTCCAGTTGAATCCTACAGACGTCTACAGCACAGAGCAGAAAACTTTGTGCTGTGGTAAAGACAGAAATGGAGGCCTTCTGAGTGAGTAGGAGTGGATTTCATTTGTCATGTTTCCCCGTGATCTTATGAAAAAAGATATAAATATATCGTAATTCAGAGGTCATACCTTATTTTATTTTCTCCTTGAGAAGAGGAATTCAGAAAGGAGTACCTATAGTAAAGGCATAGACTTGTTTGGGATTAAGGGTCATGTTGCCTCTTGTTATTTCAGCATTCTGGTTTTTTTAATAAGTGTGACTACTTATTCTCCTAAATGTAATCTTGTTGTGGTGAGATGATGGTGGGCATCAAAAAGGAAATGATATAGAAACAGAAAGAGGAGCAATGATACCTATGCTATAGAAACATTTTTTGGTAAAATCAGTATTCCCTGGGCTCTCTGTTTTATTACTCTTGGCTCTGAGTATATTGGCACAATCTTCTCTTCCTTCAAAGAGTAGGCTCAAGACTTGAAAATATGTTTAGGGCCCAAATCTTAAACGTAATTATCTTAGCTCCCAATTGATTACATTTAGGAAGCAGTTAATCCTGTTGTTCTTCTCTGGAGCAATGCTGTATGTTTGTATTAATGCTTATATTAGCATGTAGGTCTCTAGTGCCCAGGCTTGTTTCATTGTAATAGACATAACTTCATTAGAGATATTCATAGAACAGAAAGCTAAAACTGATTTTGTACAACTGATACGTGCAGCTCCTCCACTCACATTAGTCCCATACATGTCTCCCAGTTCACATGCACTACTTAAGTTGCTCTCTCACTGCTTACTCTGTGACACTTTAGACTTGTGTAAGGAACTGAAGTTGTTCTTAACCTGGTAAGCAATGGTTGTTCATGTGACTGCTGCTGTCACCTGCTTGTCTTGAGATTTAGCAATTTGTGAGCATGAAATTTAGAAATGTAGATATGCTGGGCAGGTCCGAATATACAGCCTGGTCCTCTGAAGTCCCCAAAGGCATTCAGCTGTAGTAGTGCCAGAGGAGGATCCATGTACAAGAAATTATGGGTTTCCTCCAGAGCAGATGGGCAGCTGGCACCGCTACATAAAAGAGCAATGTGCAGGTGCTAAGGATCACCCATCAGGTAGGATTTTCAGCTGCTAGACATAAATAGGGGTCCCAGAGATGAGAGAGAGATGGGACGAAGAAGGAGAGTTGTGTGTATGCCTCAGAAGAAATACTGCAGTGGGACCCTCTCCTATAGAGAACTTCCACCCTCACATCTGACTAATTGTGAGGTATTGTTTCTTGCCTGAAGAAGAACTTTTTGGTGCTCAGGTGGACAGTCACATATTCTTCTTCTGTTTATGGACTCAAGTTCAGCAGAGAAATTTCTTCTTGCTTGGCTGTAGCATTTTTCACCCTGGCAAGAAGGAAGAATCACTCACAATCTGCTGTGAAAAGGCTTGGTGTCTTTCTGGCTGCCTCTCTGCTAGTGCCTGGTGCTTGCAAATTGCTTGTTTTATCCTTTGTTAACTGAAGCCATGGGAATGGCATTAATTTCTGTTCCACGTTGTAGTGACATAAGGCAACCAGGTGCCAATAATTGCCAGGTAGTGGGCTTGACCTCGTGTGAAGCCCACCTGTGCCTAATTAGGGCAGGGCCCTACTGCGCATGAGCAGGATTAGGGGGCCAATAAAAGGCTCACACCTGGTGTAGTTAGTGGGTGGCTACCCATCTTTGGAGCAGTAGCATGGATCCAGGCTAGTCAGAGCACCACTTGTGAGATTCTACTGGGATACCTGGTTGGACTGTGGAGCACCTCATCCATAGAAGAGGTTTGTCTTGCTACACCACGTGATTCTTGGAGAGAAGGGAGAGAGCAAGTTGGCAAGACCTGTAAAGGATGTCAAGAGTGTGGCCATGGATTGTTAAGGGCAATGTTCACTTTGGACTTTAAATAATGCTGTAGGAATTGAACTGGGCTGCAATCTGTGCCTTGCTCTTTTTATGGTGGTTTGGTTTACAGTTCCAGCTACATTCCCGGATCAGATGCTGGACCTGAACTGCTCTCTCACTTCCACAAGGCCATATTTTCTTCAGTAGGGCTTGGGAAGCCCTTCTGCTGCAACTCTTGGCAGGAATTTATGCTCTCTTGATTACTATTGTAGTGCCGGAAATGAGACATCAAAGGCAGCGAGAGAGTTAGGAAGTTAAATGGCATCAGGGCTTCTGTTGAGAAGGGAGAAATAGGGTGAAAGGAGGGCAATGTCATCACCTTCCCTGAGAGAGCTGAAGATTGAGCAGGGCAGAGAGTGTAAATAACAGTTTACAACACAACGATCACTCTGAGTGCAGAGAGAGGTTGTGGCACAGGCTGGCTGTCCTTCTGCTTCTATCACATTTGGTCACTTTGAATTACTGACTGTTTTTCTTCTATTCAAACCTGATTTAATGATGGCAGTAGCTGAAGATCAGGAGGACAGGCAGTTGTGGGTTTTTTTAAACCTTTCTTTTCTGTAGTTAGCCTTTCTTACCATGTTTTTTTGTCTTTCTAGAGCTGAGAGGCAACTTCTGTGGTGGCAATGAAAGGTGACAGTGGTTAGACAGTGTCGTACCCCATTTCTTCCAGTAGGATATTACAGAGGAGAAAAGAGGAGTAATTGCTGTTCTTCACTGGTACAGCTAAGCACCATCTGGCAAGTTGCATTTGCAGTACCTGTCACATGTATGGCTTCAGTATCTGAGAGCTTTTCATCTCAGGAGCCCATCCACCTGCAATGGTCCATAAATTCAGACTAAGGGTGTATGGAGAAATAGTGAGTTATTAAGTCAAAGCACCTATGTGTTTTACCTAGAAATCAGAAATCCACTTGATAGTTGCATCTCTTTGAGCTAGAAATCCTCTAATCCTCTCCTATCAGTATATATTTTATTTACACGATGGATAACTTTTACTGTAGAGCTACATGGGGATTCTGTGAGATTTAGATTAGGGCTGAGACATAACATCATGTTACAAGTTGGGCTGTTATTTAGCGCTCTATTGCAAATTCATGCATAGAAAGAAAATACTTAAAAGAACAAACAAACAATCAAATCCCCCAGAACCCTGAACCAAAAAAAAAAAAAAAAAAGACGGTCCAGACCCGTGTAATTTTTTTTCTCTTTTGCTACCTAGGAAGATCTTTTAAAACAAAACAAAAAACAAAACAAAACAACAACAAAAAAAGTACTTTCTGCAGAAGAATTCTGGCTTCCATTTAATGGAAGTAAAACTGAGTTAATAACTTGTTTTATTTAATTTTTTTTCCATTCATAGACTGATTTTCCAGTGTTACTTACCTGAAAGTACAGTGTCTGAAAAATAACATGTTCTGACTTTTGAGATGTACAGATAAGAATTATGGTAAAAACCATAATATGAATTGTGATTTCAAAATTGTAAAATATGTCAGTGGCAGCTGTGCATATACACTGGAAGAGACATGGACAAGTTAAACGTGTGCAGTCCTATAACTCTGCTATAGGGTCTGTAGTAGGTCTGTGTTTTTTCCTATCACTGCTTGTAGTTATTATTCATTTAACCAGATCATGTTCTGCTCTATTTTAATGTGTCTGGCATGATTTTCTTTTGCACAGAGGAGTGAAATTAACTCCACATGGAAGTATCAGGAAGAAAATTTTAACTAGATTGACCTTCTTTGGCTACAGACTGTATGCAGGAGTTCAGCCATTCCTTGTTCAACATACAGGATTTGCTTTCCTGTTTGTGTGTAATTTGTGTAAATTTATAATTCAGTTGATGCCTTTGACATAGTGCCAGGTAGAGGGAGTGGTCTAAAGCAATCCCTTTAGGCAAATCTTCCTGGGTAGAGCTGTGCTTCTTTGTTGTGTAGCAAGGGAAATGGGAGGATTTGGGATCCTGTTGACCAAAGGCTTCAGTCTCTGGGATAGACAATGTGGCACCTGCTGGAGCACTGTGTATGCATGCTAACAACAATAATGAAAATGGGCATTAGCAACTTTTCTTTCTGAAGCACCTTACAAACTGTATCTAAGGATTATTTTTTTCATCACAGATACACAGCTGTTGTAGGGTAGTACTTGCATTATTGTTTAATAATGCACAGCCAAGCCAGCAGTAGTTTGTGATGGCAACTAAAGAAGCTTTCAACATGGACATGAAGGAAGAAGCAAAAAGATACAGAAGCAGAATATAATTAACCGACTTGTCATTGCATCAGGACACTCATAAATCAGATATTTTAAAGAAGGCTGCTGAATAGTCAAATTATCTCAGTAAGACTATTAGCTCAACAATAGCCCCTTCTGACAGGCAAAATTATGTGCACTGATGAAAGAGAATCCTCTCCATTTGCATTTCATGGCTGTACTTTCTGTATCTGATTAGCATGTGCAAGCTGTTCTTATCCAAAGAGACAGTAGGTGGTTTGGGTTTTTTGTTTGTGTGTTTGTTTAATTTTTTTTGTTTTTTTTTTCTGTCAAAGAAAGACAGGTGGGTCGGAGAACAGTGAAGCAGTATCTAAAGTAGGTCTACATTAACTCAGTTTAGGTAATCAAAAACATTCTTCATATCAACTTTTCCCATTACTTATTGAGAATCAGGGAATAATATTTCAGGAAGATTGGTTTGCACATGACCACATATTAGCATGGTTGTTATGAGGTTATACTACAGCTGTCTTCAGAGATAGCTGGGGGTCAAATTGCTACAAGTAAACAGAAGATGTAATTGGCCAAGCAGAGGATCAGAATCAGAGAGAGAGAAAAGCTTCAATGCTTTGGACTCCAACACTTTCCTTACTGAATTTTGCCATTTAGCAGTTTGTCATTCACATGTGTCTGATCACCCCTTTGAGCTGACTCCTGACAGAGCTGGCACATTGGGACATATGCTTGTAGCTGAGCTGCTTCAGGTCACAGCCTCAGCTTCAGTGCCAGCCCCTTTAGATAAACAGGTTACACTGCACACTGTTCCTGACTGGACACGTGGCCTTCTTCACTGCCCTTGCTGCAGGGGCAATAACCTCTGGCTGGCGGATGAGGAGGACAGCTAGAGATGCTAACGTTTTCAACCACTGCCACAAGAGTAAAAAAAATTATGTCAGTCAGAGCTTTGTATTATAAACAAGTTTATATCTTAATATGACAAGGCTTTTCAATGCCCTTGCAATGCTTTACTGAAGTTTTTCTGCATGGCATTTCATTCTGTAATGCTGAATGGAGATAAGTATCCAAAGTTTTAAATGCGATACAGCAATTAATTCAGCAGGATATCCTTTTTCTGTAGGTGTATTCACTTAACTTATTTCTGGAACTGCTGTTCCTTCTGTGACATTTCTGGCACTTTGAAGTCCTTCTTGAACCACTGAAAGATTTTCATGTGTTGTCAAGGGTTTTAATAAAAACGATTTTTGCCTTTGACCTCTTACACTGAGATCTCACACCCTGCGTTGGCATCCCATGAGAGTGGTGTCTTTGTTCCTTCTTCTGTGCCAGGCTAGAATCTTACAGCTTCTGCTGAATTGCTTTCTCTTTAAAAAAGAAAAGTCAAGTGAGCCTAATTATTTCCCTGCCCAGGAGTGCAATGTCTCTTATTAAAATACACCTTGAGTGGCACACCTGCACAGTCCTCTCACTGAGCCTGAGATGCTTGCTGTGCTCTTCAAGGCTTCGGTAAAAGAGATAAACTCACATGTGCTTTCCAGGCTTTACTGAGTCATCTTTATCTCCAGACCTAGAAAACAAATCAAAGAAAGACCATTCATGTCAAACTGGATTTTTTTTCTCCTAAGTTAAAAAAGGCTTTCTGAGATGTGGAGCACTTCTGAATGACCTCCACTGCGCTTTCTGAAGCTGCTCAGCTGTGGAGTGTTTATGTGCTGTCAGTGGCAGCTGTCTCCCCCCAAAGAATTCACAAAAACATTGTTAGACTGCTAGGGTTCTGACTTAACCTTTTCTGTCTCAGCTTGCATCTTTTTCTTTTCTCATTCCCTCTCTTGCCATCACATCACACCACACTGTCTTTCTCCTTTCTTATCCAGGTCTCTAACTTTCCACAGCTCCCCACTGCTGCTTCAGTGCTTCCACCTTCTGTTTATTGTAATGTCAGCTGAATTCAAACCTTATTCATTTATATAAATGCACTCAAATAGAGTTGCTTTTTCAAGTCCCACAAATACTAGGGACCCTGTAACATCCTTAGCCGCTTGGAGAGGGTTTTCTCTCCCCATTTCCATCAGATTTGCAAAGTCCAAAGAGGATGAAGCTCTTCCTTGGGAGAATGGGATGCACCTGCCTTGCAGGGCTTAATCTTAATTCTATCAACAGGCTTAGTGGACAGTAGCTGAGACCATGAAATGGGGAGGAGGTTTCAGAGGATACTGTTAACCTGCCCAGAGCATCTGCTCATGGATTTTGTATGTGTGTGCTATATTCCTCTTGGATTGTGTCTCTGGATTTTGATTCCAAGAGTTTGAGGATCTATTGCATTAAAATATTTTCTGCCTTACAGTATTTTCCTGGCTAAGATTCCTGCAATCACTGTTTACAAAAACACCTAATCCTCCCAGGATGTTTATTACTTAATTAATCATGATAACAGAGCAGAATATTTCACAAAATATAAAATATTGACATTTATTTGTTTAAAAATCTGTTGCTTTTTTATTTGCCTATCCTTAGTTTTATGTTTCAGAACATCACAAATGAGCCCCTCTGGTTAACCATTCCTGTTACGCAATTTTTTCCTGTAATCTAGTCTTTCTCTTTTTCCAAACTAACCCATCCTCATCCATAGGAACTGGAGAGAAGCAGTAGCAGAAGCATTTTAAGTCAACATCCATTAAACTCTGCCTTTGTCTAGAATGGTGTTACTCACCTGGAACAGCTGACTTCAAAGCTGTCACATTAACTTCACTGTAGTAACAGCAGTTACTACAGAGAGGTGAAAACTTAAGCTGGCTATAAATTAAAATAAGTTGCCTCTCTTCTTTGCAACCAAAATAAACAAAACTGTTGTGAATAAAAAACAAGAAAAGCAATGAGAATGAAAGAACAAGTTTCTAATGTGAAAGTTAATCTAATCTAAAGTTGTTTCTTTATTCAGCCTTCTTTCTTTCCTTTTTATGCATTCTCCTTTCAGAGGCAATGGCAAGCTCAAGATCCAGCTTGTAACTATTTTCTGCCACCTCATAGTAATCTAAGAATTACATTGTATGTGCTACCCAGGCTGGCTCATGGGCTGTTTCTTTTCTGTCAGTAAAGCAGGCTATAAATGAAATTAAATTAAATCAAATCAGTGCATCAGGGATTCTTTCATTGCTGCCGAAATGGTCAGTTATGATAATCTGGGATTCTGAGAATTAAGGGTGTTCACTGCTTGCCACTTACTAATGGCAACTTCCAGTACCTGAAGGGGGCCTGCAGGATAGCAGGGGAAGAAATTTTTATGAGGGCAAGTAGCGATAGGACAAGAGGTAATGGCTTTAAACTGGAAGAGGGGAGATGTAGGTTAGACATTAGGAAGAAATTCTTCACTGTGAAGCTGGTAAGATACTGGAACAGGTTTCCCAGGGAGGTTGTGGATACCCCCTCCCTGGAAATGTTCAAGGCCAGGTTGGATGGGGTTTTGAGCAACCTGGTCTAGTGTGAGGTGTCCTTGCCTATGGTAGGGGGATTGGAACTAGATGATCTTTAAGGTCTCTTCCAACCAAAATCATTCTATGACTCTTTTCTGCTGTGAAAAGTGTCTCTTTAGAAAGCCAGGCTGTAGTCTGCCACTTGCAGCTTGAGTAGGAACACCTGAATTACTTCTGGATTGCTGATACTCAGAGGGCTTTTTTGCAACAGCTTTATTTGGCTTATTTCCAGAGCAAAAACAGTATTCTTCTCCCCAAAATTGGTTTAGATCATTCTTACAATCAGACAAAGTGAAAAGGAAAACAAGAGGCGTGGATTTAAACTTTCTTGACAAGACCTTAGCAGTGGAGTCAAAAAAAGAGAAGTAAAACAGTAAAATGTACTTGTGAGTTCATTTAAGAATAAGAATGTTTCCAATCTCATTTGTGGTTTTAGCTGGGTGGTGAAGTTGGCAATTATCTGCTTCCAAAGCCATCTGTCACTGAGGCCATCCTTTCTCTGAGTATTTCTCTTGTCCTTCATGCATCCATGCTGAAATGTCTTTCCCACCTGCCTGTGCTTCCAAGGTATCTGAGCCTGCCGTTCAAAGGTAAGAAGGGCTGCAGCCCCTTTTCTGGCATAACAATCCTGTTGTATTCCTTATGTGACACATACCTTCCAGCTAGAGAGGATGTTTTCCAGGCTGTGCAAGGTTTTTCTCAATTCATATTGAGAAGCATTCACTGTAATATATGCACTTCAGTATCTGCCCCGTTTTGCTACACTTTGAGTTTTTTCTCATGCTTACACATAATACTAGAAGCATGCTGAGCTTAGTGCATCCTCTTTTATTCTTCCTGTGCTGTTGCTCATCTTTGGGCAACGTGCTGTCACATGTGTCACTACTGAAGTGGCTCTACGTTATGGATGGGTAGCTACAGAAATGCAAGGTGGGACTTGTCACCATGCTGAACTTCAGTAACAGAAACGTTAGCTGGGTAGTCATAGCTTGTACCTAAAAACGTCTTTATAGCTGAGGGAAAGAGATGTCTCTAGAGAAAGATTATCCCATCCTAAAATAGCTGCCTAACTTAGGAGGAACGAACTGTCCCCTGGAGATCCCCATAGCTGTAAAAAGAACCTGGAAAACTAGTCTAAGAGTGGACATTGGATGTCTGAATGAGTATGTTTCAGTGTTACTGTGTCTATACCTATATGAACATTTTTTTATTTCTTCTTGGTTTTACTTTCTATTACCTTCAATCTTCCTTTTATTATTTTCTCTTTGGCAAGAGCTAGGTTTATTTCCACTATTCATGCTGAAGCATCCTTTCAAACTAGCTGGATTACACTACCTCTTAATAACCAGTTTTGACTTCTTTAGCAAATTCTTCAGTGTAATGTGCTTACTCCATTCTTACTAAAATAAATAACTTCTGCAGCCATCTTCTCTAGAACAGACCAGTAGATAAGACATCAGAATCCACTCTCGAGGCCTGAGCTACATGGTTCTAGGAGTCTATTGTAGGAAAACCTTATATGAGTCACTGGGTCAAGTTCCCCAGCTATTGTAGGCACCATTTTCTATGGTCACTTAAATAGTGTTTCATTCCCAGACTTTGCCTGAAATTTCAGAATAATATTGCCTAAGACACTTTAATCTCTATGTGCCTAAGTTGCTTCCTTGTGTAATGTAGGTTTGGTATTTCCTTTTTCTTTTTCTTCTTTTGTGAAGTGTTTTGAGTTTTAAATAATTGTTTGCATCAGTACTATCATATTATATTTGATGGATCTTTTCTGCTAAAGTCTAAAGAAAATTCTTCTTGGTTGGCATCTTTATGGAGAACAGTACAGGACACTAGCCATAACAAATGCCCTTCTTTGGTATAACTTTTATTTATTTAATGCACTAGAAACCCGGCAGGCAGAGTCAGGACAAGTAAGTTGTTTTTTGGACCCTGTAGAAATTAACAGTGCTCTTGACAGGACTCAGTTTGCTAACTTGGAAATTGAAAGTACCTTCTCTTAGCTCACCAGCATGGTCATGGGATAAAATGGGTGCTGTCTGCCTCAGCCTGGAGCTGCATAGATGAATGAAAATGCTTGTAAAAGTCAGCACTTGTCACTGCTGGGACTGAAGGTAACCACAGCAGGAGAAGAGCTGTACATGCCGTGTTGCTATTCTGAGCTGTGTAAAAATAACTTCAATTTTCTTTTCTGAGTACTGTCTTTTTGTCCTGCATTGTTCTTCAGAGCCTTAAGCAAGCCAGCACAAACTTGTGTTTCTGGGAGAAGCCTCCACTTTTGACTACAGAGAACCAAGGGGTGTTTGAGAGCAACTGGGTGCATCCCAGGAAACTGGTATTGCCTACAGCAATTATTCTGGTGCAGGGAACTTGTATGGCTCTTCTCAGTGGCTGGAGTCACCAAAAGAGCATTGGTCAGGAAGTACATTGAACACTCTCATGTTTGGGCTTTTGTTGTTCTTACTCCAAAACCATTTGTGTCCCTCCATTAGGGTAAATGGATGACTTGCTTCTTTGGTTTGTTACATTTGTTTAATTATCTTGAGTGGTTACCAAAGGAGAAAAGGTGGCCTGGGCTGTGAGTCAGAGATAAGATTAATTAGAGATTCTGAGCACTTAGGCTGTCAAAGAAAATGTGGTATCAGTCTTCTTAGGCCCATTTTTACACACAGGCAGGGTATGTTACTGTACTTACACTTATTTTTTAATAAAGAATTTACCCAGAGCTTTACTGCAGACAAATTTACCATGTAATTATCACAGTAGTACTACAGTAAACCTGCATCCAGCTGTTGTTTGTGGGTTTGTTTTTTATTCCTAGTGCACACCTGTACAATTAAGTTATTTCTTTGAGCTATGTAAAACTCTAATTGGAGATACCACTATCATGCCAGCATGCAGTCGTGTGGTGTCTGATAGTTACCAGTGGCTACCAAACGCTGTTAGTAGCTGTTTGAACTGTCAAAATTGAATGTAAATGTTGGGCTGGCATTTAAGGGGATGTTGAAAAATGAAGTGAGGTATATTGCTAAATAACATCAGTTTGGATTAAAATAGCTCATTCAAACTTTTAATGGAAAGAGGGAGAATTTTCAGTCAATGTCATTTCTTAACTTCAGCACTTCATTCCTGTATGACAATGACTTTCTGTCACTTTATAGTGAGTTCCAGTTACCTCTTATCAGCCTCTGCCTGCTCTTATGTCTGGTATCTGCACCACACAGGAAAAGGATTATTGCTTTTCTTAAATTAATTCTTGTCGTACTTTTTAATGCATGGATAATTTGTTTGTGTCTTAGCTTCTATAAAAGCTTCCCTCTATAGAGACTTCATTTTATTTAGGGGCTGAAAGAAAATTCTTCTTTAACATTGCAGACCTAAAACTCTGAACTAGTTTTGTCATCTCCTGACAGCATTGCTCTCAAGACAGTTTCACCTCTTTCCTAATTTTTGCTGAATATATAAGAAAGCCTGAGGCTGGACTGTTGTCTTTGTCCCCTCTATCAAGACTGGTGTCTCAGAGACATACTGTCCCCAGCTGGAAGGACCTTAAAGGTGATTCAGACTTTGAGAATCACAACATCTTCCAATACTACTTAGTTATTATTAGATAACAAACTTCTGCACTGCTGGCATGTGCAAGCATCAGTGATACTGTGCTCACTGAAATGGAAGTAATATTTTACAATAAAAGATTATTCATTTTGCTAGTATATAGTTTTTCCTTAACCCCTTGGAGGCTTTTGAAAGACATCTGTGAATACATCATCTGAATAAGAGAGTGTGCTAACTGCCTCTGGGTTTCCAGAACACATCTGGATTTAAGATTTCTGTGTCTTATGTGAAATGTGTCAGTAGGTATTATGTGTAATAATTTATGACTGACTGCTGAAGCCTTTGATAAACCTACCACTAGGTCAAATGTGAAGCAGCAGTGAAGCAATTTGGTGGGAAGTAGTAATAGTACTGACCTGTAGTGTGGTAGAATTGATCCTACAGTTGTAAGATATGGCACTGTAGTACCCCTCAGCTGCACAGGAGCATTGATATTATCTGTCATTTCCTTCGTCAGTGCACATAAGGCATGATTTACAGATCACCTCTCCATTTTAGGATCACTGTTTCCCATACTGAACTTGTACACATTTCTGTCGGAATAAAACTCCCTAAAATCAGTAGACTTTACTTCTGGCAACATCATCTCTTCACTGAGTGCTTCCCTCAGCAAGAGACTCAGTAATCCAACTTTAGAGGCTAAAGGCTGGCTGGCAGTCTATATAGATCTAACAGGGCTTAAACAAAAGTGTTGTTACAAATTTCAGGGATATATTCTCAGTTGAGAAAGTTCAGGTAACTCCCATACCTATGTAGCCAATAAAAAATGGGTTGAAGTTTGTCCTTCATAATATCAGCTGTGTCCATTAGACTTGACATTTGAGCCTTTGCCATAGGAGATCTTATAGTCTTACTGGAATCAATAGGAAAACTGCAGTATCTTGAACTGTCCTTATTGGCTAGACAAGTTCTTTTCAAGAAGAGTAATGAGCCTGGAAATTCAAGTAGGTCATCTGGGAAGCTTCTGGATACACAGTTTTGGTGGTTTTTGGGTTTTTGGGTTTTTGTTTTTTTTTTTTTTGGTTTGGTTTGGGGTATTTATGTTGGGTTTTTTTTGTTTGTTTTTTTTTTTTGTTGGGTTGGGTTTTTTTGTTGTGGCTTTTTGTTTCTTTTGGGGGGTTTTGTTTGGTTGGTTGGTTTTTGTGTTTGCTTTTTTTTGTCTGTTGCTGTTGTGAATATCTCAGAGCATACCTGAAGTATCCTGACAAAAGAGTATCTCTAGGGAAAAAATTACTTTTTCATGGATAGGCTAATTCCTTGGTGAAGCAGCTCTGTACAACCCCTTGCTGCCATCTCCTGCCACCAGACCAGCCCATGGGCAAAGATGATCCAATAGCAATGAAGTGGATGTTGGAGAAACTTACTTGATAATGCTGTGCCACTGTTGTTTGGTGTCTGACATTTTCAGCCAATGGATAATGACTGTACAGAGGTAGCTGTGTGGCACTAGGACTTGGAGAGATGCTCGCATTAGCCTAGGAATGACATAAATATATGGAAGCGCTGACACAGCAACTTGTTTGTTTTCGGGTCAAGACACTGCAAATGCCCCTAGGTAATCAAATCCAATAAAAACACTGCCTGCTTTGACCTTTGAAGCTAACAAATTGTGTTGCAATCAGTCACACTCTTTTTCTTTCACACTCTTCTTCTGCTTCTCTTTCCTTCTAATTTATACCCCTCTTCATTTACAGCTGGGAATAGAAAAGTTTCCCATAGGAAATGTTTTTTTCTAAACAGATAGATGTATCATTAAAGAGATATTTTTGTGTGGTCTTCTAGTAAATGGTTAATAGCTTGAATGTTAGGGTAAACCACTACACTTTGGATATTGATCTTGTATTTTTTACCAAATAATGTGAGCATCATAGACAGTAGTGAGGTAATCTTGTTTATTTGATTTTGTTTGTTAAAGAATACCATGACTGATACAGTCCTTAAAACCTCTGCCAAAATATTCCGGGTTTATTAATTCATTGCTTGCAGCATACTGACTTTTTTTACAAAAGTATTTTCCGTAGCTTCAGAAAATATTGCGCTAGCAATCACACTTCTTCATGTTCATGTATTATATCACTGAAAGTATAACTTCTGTCCCTTCCTGAAAGAGCCCATTATCATAGATACTAAGGGCTGGCCTATAACCTGAGCAGCCTCCTAACATGAGAAAGAGTTTATGTCTTTAAATCTGAAACCATCAGCTGAGATGCTTCACTGGAACAGGTTGCCCAGGGAGGTTGTGAGTGCCCCGTCCCTGGACATGTTCAAAGCCAGGCTGGATGGGACTTTGAACACTCTCATCCAGCGGGAGATGTCCCTGCTCATCCAGGGAGGTTGGAACAACATGATCTTTAAAATGCCTTACAACCCAAACCATTCTTTGATTCTATGACATATTGTCCACAGTGGTAAAATAAGGAACTTGATCACTGAAATACTCTCACGGCTCTTTTTCCTGTATTTAAACACATTAAGAATGTGACAAGAGTGGGCATTAAAATTTTCTCCTTAAATGGCAACTTTATGCTGGGGTCAGGGATTTATGACTTCAGGGGGAAAAGCCATCTATCTTCACAAAGGTTATTATTTCTGCAGAATAGGATCATGACCTACTGATAGAAGGAAGTTTGTAATGAAAAATCTTTGGTCTTCAGCGCAGTTGAAATTCAGTATTGCCAGACTTTTTCAAATAAAGATGCTATAAAGACTCTAAAAATTGCTTTTAAAAGAATATTTGAAGTGCTGGAGATGATGCTATTGAAAGCTGAGTTGAAGAAAACATACTATCAACTCTTCAACTCATATGGATTGTTCATGTGTTCCTCCTAGGCAGCTATCAATGTGGACATACACAGGAAAAATAATGATTTTCCATCAGCTGGCCATCCTTCTTTTTTGTAATGTTGGCAGTTAGAAGCCTATAGAGTATGGCTTCTGCTGCAGTATGGAATGATTAATCACTGGCTAGGAAGACCTGCTTACCTTCCTATTCCCTGTAGGAACAGCAGAGCTTTGACATATAGGCTGGTGCCAGAATAACAGTCATTGCCAAACTCTCTGACACTGGGGGATACTCAGCAATGGTCTAGGAGCAGTGAGCCATGTCTAATTTGCATATTAATTTACATACATATTTTAGCCATAACATATTCCAGAAGCAATGCTGTTTTGTAATCTGTTCTTCTTTAAGAAGCCACCAGCTACTGATTCAGCAACATATACGCCAGAATACTGTGAAGACAGGTTGCAGGACATCTCTGTGTCTGCAGTGAATCATGACTGTGTGCAGCGTTTCCTCTGATCCTAGCTTCCTGACCTCTCTGCTCAGTCATTCTTATGAATGATATAGAACTGCAAGAGGAAAGAATTCTTCCATCTCCCACCTCTTCTAATAGCTAATGGCTGATTTATCTCCAGAAAACCGTTTTTTTTTTTTTCATTCCAGCTTCCCTCTAGCCTGCCTCTGACCCAGGATCACAGTTTCTATAAGAGAACAGACCAAGAGAAGGGCCTATGATTTTCCTCTTTACTAAAGTAAAACATGTTTTCCAGGTGACAAGGTTAGGCTAATGAAGTGAGAGAAATCAGTGTTTCATCTATATTGTCATTGCTTCTAAAATACTGTGGCAAAGCACTCAGATTTTGCAGTAGTGTGATACAAGAGTTCTCTCGTATAGGATACATTCACTGCCTTGATCCTGTAAATAAGACAATGCCTGTGAACTCTGATAGCGTGGCTTGATGTGATCATTGGTAGATGTGAGTGCAGGGTGCCCATTCTGAATGGGATTATCTGATCTGTTACAGTAGGAGGCTCAATAAGAGATGAGAAACTATTTTTCTCTGCAGGTAAGAGAGGGGGCAGAGTACTGTAACTGGAGGGGCTAAAGGATGCCCTGATCTTCTTTGGCAAATGCTGTGCTACTGGTAGATTGTCCTGAATCAGTAGAAGGTGGAGGTGGCTTAACAAGATGACTGGAATGTCAGTAATCAATTGGCATCTTTCAAAAAGGCAAACAGTTTTCTTTTATATATAGTGACTTTTACATTGTGCCCCATCACAGCTTCCATTTTTTGTATTTGACAATTAATCCTGTTGCTTTAAAGAAAGCAATGAACAGAGGACTAATGTTCTCCTGCCATGCATGTCCCCAGTTGCCACTAAGTGTTAAAGTCTGACTTGGACTGAGGCCAGAATAGATACCTCCAGGCTGCACAGCTTTGAAGCACACGGAAACTGGATAAGTCATGTATGAAAATCAAAGTGTATCAGTTCTGCAGTCAGCAAAGAAAGAAGCAACCAAAATTAGGAATGCAAGCTGTCCAGAAAAAGGAAGGTCAGACTTTGCTTTCTCAATAAGGCATACAGTAATCAAAACACTTTTAGACAAGAAGCAGAATTTCTACTCTTTTTTCCTCTAAAGATACTGTCCTTAAGAACTGTTCAGTATTCCTGGAAACATGTAGTTTTAAAACACTTAGTTGTCCCATGAATATTTTGGAATTGAACCTGCTTAGAGTTTACTTTTACAAAGTAAAAGAAATGGAAATCATATGTTTCTGTTTGTCTTACTGTCATATGCTTCTATTTGTCTGTAAAATGAGCAACCCTTTTGCAAATATGAATATGGATATATAAAAATATAAATGTATGGTATCATGGTACACAACCAGAATGCCCTGCTTTGTGATGTTGAATTAATTAATAGAACTCTAATTTTCTGGTCATAAAGTGTAAAGATGCATCACTCCTAGGGCAGAGCTCCAATAAATGAATGGTCATAAAGCACATTGCAACTTGCTCTTCAAGGGTTGTGCGGTGTCAGGCAGGAGGCATAGGAGCTAGGACAATCCAAGAACTTCAAAGGAGAATGTTTTGTAGAACAACCTTATATTGAAACTCTGTTCCAGGTTGTAAAATGCCTTCAGGAGGAGTGCAGTAGAGCAGTGATCATTCTGCTCAAAAAGACAGCAAAAGGCAAGGAAATTGGTTGAAATTATATATGGTGACCATCTGCTGAGATCTTTCTGTGTTTTTGCTAGGAACTATTTCAGCTGTTCCGACAGTCTGCCTGAAAGGATCAAAGCACCCTGCACCATGCAGGAATCAACGATAATAGCAGAGAACAATGCTCCTAGGCCCTTAAGTTATCTGAAATTGTATTCCAGGAAGCATGATTTCTCTCTGTTGTCTTGATAACAAACCTTCTCAATCAAGGTTTCCCCCACGATACTCTTGTGACATGCTTTTGAGGTGTACTGTTCTTTCAGAGGTAGGAAAGCAAATGCAGAAATGTCAAGCGTTTTGCCTCAGGCTGCACAGGGAATCAGGGCCACACCAGAGGACTGCTCCAGAGTACTCCTGACTGAATTCATTTACTCTGACTGGGTAGTGCTCTCTCTGATGGATGCAGTAATTTCAGTTACTTCTCAGAGCTTAAAGTAGGGAGAGGAGGTATTTTAACTAGCATAGTGCCATCTTGTTTCCACAGTGTCATGACCTATTCCGGTTTGCCCAAGAGCACTCCTGTTACCTTTAGCATTTTTCTTGCAGCTATCTTTTTTTTCTTTTAATTTATGATTGCAGACAATGAAAAGCTCATAAAACCATCTGTTCAATCTAGACAGATGTTTGATCAATTCTTTTTTTTTTAAAAAAAAAGGTTTTGAAGATTAATATTCTGCAACTTCTTTACAAAAAACTTCTCAATGTTTATTTACCTTTATCTATAGAAAATTTATCCTAAAATCTCCATTTCTCTATAATGAGCTCATAATTTTTGTCATGTCCATCTTGCTAGACGTGTTCTTTACAGCACATTTCTATGTATTTTAATACTGCTGCTATATTAAGACCAAAGCTTCTAGGCTAAAGAGCAGGTTATTTCATCTTTCTTCTCATGTCTGTTTTCTAGAGCTCTGATTATTCTTCTTGCTGTCACCTTGGCAGTCTCCAGCTGTTTACCCTGTAGCTTCACGGGCTCTGTAGCACCCAAACACAATGCTCAAAAGATTTACGAACACTGAATGCATTGTATAGGAGACAATACTACACCTCTGTTTTGTATTTGTGCCATAAACTATAGCTGTATTTCTACATTTTGGCTTATGGTCCCCATTTTAACATCAGCATGAGCTTTCTGACTGGTATGTCCTGTAATGTACTTCTCTCTGTAGGTCCTGCTCTTCACAATTTCTCTCTGGCTCATTGGTTCCCATTTTGCAGTCATGCAGGTTTTCTAAGCTACTGTAGAAACTTACATTTATCTTTTTTGAATTACATCTCCAACATTTTCAATGATTTTTCCAAATTTCAAATCTCAGAATAAATTTGAAGTAAATTCTTTTTTTTTTTTTTTTTTTTTTTTTTAGTTTTGTTACAAGGTTCCAATTTGATGTAATATGAAGACTCAATCATCCCACTTTTTAGTCCATGATCAAGGTCCTAAAGAAATTAATTATTAATACCAAAGGCAGAACAAACCTACTTTATATAGCCTTCCATTTTCATTGTGAATTACTGCTAATTATTCTCTGTATGTTTTTTCAGGGGTTTTTTTGTGCCATTGTGTAGCAGTATGAGTAGCCCTGTTTCCCTCTGAGACTTTGTTGAAGGATATTCAAGGTAGAACATGTTCTGGTTTTACAATCCACAGCAAAACCAGGCTGGTGTGATACAATTTGGTATCCAGTTATTCTATTACTCACCCCTACGTTATCTTCAAAGCACTTACACTTTGAATATTCTTCCCTTCTTTTCCACCTCTGCAATACTGAAGCTGATAATGTGTTGTCTTCCATTACCAGGAATATCATGATCCTGAGCTTCCCTCTCTACTATTTGTGAAGTCTGTCCACTGACTTGGACACATAACTTGTTTTGGCAGTCTTTAGTTATCTGTCTGCAGCAACAGGATATTGATTATTGCAGGTAGAATATCAGAATCAGGATATTCAATATAGAAGCCTTGGGTTGGCTTGACAATGAAGGATTAAAGGGAGAAATTATACTTCCTAGAAAGCATTACAGAGTTGCTGAGTAATTTCTTGAAATCTGTTCTGGCAATAAAGACATGGTAGAGGATACACTCCTCAAAACTGCTTTTTTTTTCAGAATGCCAGAGATCAGAATATTGAAAAGAAGGGATGCTTAGATTAGAAGGAAAAATTTTCTGACGGAATACAGGAGCAAGTGCTTGCAAAAACTCAAAAAAACAGAAAAAAAAACCCCAACAACTTAAGTAGAACAGAAACAGAAAATAAGTAGGCATTATTTTCATAAATAATTATATAGCTCAGTGACTGTGATTTTAGAGAAGTTGGTTGAAATGGTAATTAAATTAATTTACTGTAAGAAAAAGCACCTGAATTAATATAATAGGAGAGCCAAAATCAGGGTTTGATGCTGTGCTTCTTCGGTCTGCTAGTATTTATTCTTTGCCACTCAAACAGTGAATACAATGAAATAAATAAATGAGACTTATTTAATCTTTAAAAAAATCCTTGTAAGAGGTGATAAAAACCCAAAGCTATCACATAGTAAGTGGTAAATGTCATTGGTTTGAAACTGGCCAACGACAGAAGACTGAAAAGAGAAATAAATGCTCAATTTTCAGGCTAATAGAAAAATGGCAAAAGGTTAATGGAAGGGTGCCTCAAACTTCTGTTTGAGGACCACTATTATTTAATCAGTGATGTGGAAAAGGGGGTAAGCAGTGTAGGTGCGAGATTTGCAGATAATAAGAAATAATTTATGAGAGTCTGTGGTAGAGAAAACCATGAGGAATTTCGGAGGCATCTAACAAAGGAGTCTATATTGACAGCAGAATATCACATGCAATCCTTTGTTGACAAACACAAAGTTATGCCCATTATAGGGAATAATTTGAATTGTTCATACACACTGCTGGGTTCTAAATTAACTGTAGCCATTCAGGGAGAAGGAAAAAAAAAACCTAGGGGACATTGCCAGCAGCTTGGTAAAAACATCTGCGCATTGCACAGCAGAAGTCAAAAGGCAAATACTGCACTGTGATACAGAAATAATGGGCTAGAAAATTCCACTGATCGAGGCATTATATAAAACAGTGGTACATCCTTACCAAGGATGCAGCATTCATTTCTATTCATAGAATCATGAAATAGTTTAACTAGAGGAAGTTCAAAACCAGCTGCTAATGTTGACAAGAAACACAAGAGTAAATTGCAGCAGGACATACTTGGGAGTTTATGGCTCTTGCTGACAAAGGCAGGCAAGCACGGGGAAATTTCCTAAATGGTTTGAGGAGGAAATACTGAACGTTCTTACTTGTCCTTTCTGAAAGTGCAAGAACAGGAGGATTTCAGTGGTTTTGAAAGGTGATACATTTGAAGACGACAGCAGAAAATGAGTTACATTCAAAAGATAATTAACCTGTAAAACTAATTACAGAAAGAGCCTAAATCAAAGAATTTATCAGTGCTCAAAAGAGGATTAAATAAGAGTATACTAATGAGAAAATCCTCAGTAATATTTTATAGGATTCCTAGCAGAGATTTAAATTTGTTTTAAGGAATTAACAGAAACACACTAAGAATTAGAGAGAACTGGTAAACATGGTTCATAGTGCCACGTGGTGCAGTGGGTATAGGCTTCTTCCTGAGACAGGTACTTGCATTAACTCTGGGGAGTACACAGTACTGATCTAAATAGATAGATTGCTTGTCTGGTTGGGTAATTGCTGTCTCCTTAAAGATTACATTAAATGTGGTGAATGAAATTTTATAAAGTATATTGCATGTTCAGATTAGAGGGTTCAGTTTGGCTTGCCTTTTCAGGAGGAAGTATCTGTTGCTAGGAATGTGAACTCTTCAACTTTCTTATTACTGCAAGGACATGAATGTAGCATATGTTATATCAGTAATGGTAGTATACCAGGGTGTAACTAACATTTTAGTGAAATATAACTGAGAACAGACTGCATCCCATTATCCCTTAGAATACAATAATTGTAGAATAGAATAACAAATTTGTATATAATTCATCACCTCTATTTGAAGAAACCGTTTTAAGAAGGTTTTGAGCCATTGACATATACACACAGCTGAAGAAAAATCTGCTTTGCTAATCTTATACATAGCAGTAAGATCAGCTGTACAATGTGTGGCAAAGATGAGGAGCTGTGGTACAATTAAAGTTCTCCCTATCATGAAAACACCAATGTGATCAAACAGTGAAATGCACAGCAGATGAATAATTAAATCCAGATGTCATTTCCATTGTTGACAAGCATGAAAGAAAAGACCACGAGCTCATTAAAAAATCACTTATTAGGTAGGCTTCATTTTTACCTTCAAAGTAAGCTGCAAAAACTCTTCCATGGAAAAATCCATCATAGAGATGTATAAAAAAATCAAGAACCAGCCTGCTGTTTAAAACAAAATAGTACATGATCTCCCAGTGGTAAGCACGATGAACATAACTAGGTTCACAGCTTAGTTTGCTTAAGGAGAAATAATGTAGTTATCATTAAACTCCTTGGGAAACTAGCATTAATAATGTTTCTTGGTTATCAGGGGTTTCATTTTTCCTTCAGGCAGAGCTGAGGAAATATGAAGTTTAAACCATCATTGAGTGTGATAATGAAGTCAGTGCATTTCAGTGCAAGACCAGAGTCGTTCTTTATCACTCCACACAGGCTGTGGGGCTGAAAGCTGTTTTTCTAGTTGAAAAAGTTGCTGAGCTCACAGATAGCTATCGGTTTTGCACGTGCTGTGTTGTGTCTGGAATAGCGAGAATATAAAAAGTATCCCCAAAATCTTCCAAAGCAAAGAAACTGGATTGCAAAAGAATTTTCAAAAAAGAAAACAATTGCACTGCCTTTCTAAGCTTTTGCCTACCTAAGACTTTTCTTCCAATGTGGAACTACTCTACATTTATACTTGAATTCACATGCCTGTCTTTCATTTAACTTGACATAATACCCCACATGCATCCCACATTCCTGTTTATACTTACTCTTGCTCACATTGATGTGTAAACTCATCATTCACTGGTGCCAGAAGAGCTGATGCTTACACAGACTCAGAATATATCATTTTCCATGCTTCTTCCCTAATAACATACATATACATACAGGCATGCAAAATTGTATTAGATACGTAGTATATAAATAAAAATTCTAATATCCTTACATGAGAAATGAAAAAATAAAAGCATCAGATAGAAGTAAAGTAGACTTAATTAGTAAAAAATTCATCAACAGAGCTAAAGCTTCATTAGGTTTTTCTCTGAATCATTTGTTTAATATTCATTGACTTGCAGTCAGTTACAGCAGCAGGCCTTCAGCATATCAAACATCTACAACCTCAAATGCTTTAAAATCCATTTCCACTTTCTAATAATCCCTCTGTGCATTCCTGGGCTGATCTTTTCATATGTAATGAATACACAGACTGGTACAAATAGACAGCTGCTTCTGATGCTATGAAAATGAAATTTGTAGCTGTGTTGTTTTCTGCTACACCTTTTGAAAAAAATTATTTTCTTATGGGACAGACACTAAGCATAGCATAACTCAGAGAGCTCAGAAGTTACTGTGTCCTGAACATGCTGGTCACAAAATTGACATCATGTTCATCTTTACCACTGAGGACAATGGTATTGGCAGTTGTGGTAGACCCACGTAAAGGTCACTGAGAACACCTAACCTATTGGAAACTCTGAAACAATTTTGTATGAAGAAGTGTCAGACAAAGTGCCTCTATAACACTACCAGAGGAGCAGGTTTTTTAACTTTCCAGTCTCTTTTACAGAGACCATACAGAAATTAAATCCTGTAACACATGAAGTACTTTCACTAAGCCACAATCCACTAAAGGGAGCAGTGATGTTCCAGAGATGGTGCAGTGTGAGCTGTATGAGTCACACTGACAAAAAAATGAAACAATTAAGTAGCCATAGTAATATTTATATTTACCCCTTTTGAAGCTAGTGCAGCAATGGTTGAATTAGAGCCTCCAGCTAGTGTTATCTATAGAGGAAAAGGCAATGCTTCATCAAGTCAGCTGATGATGATGATGTCAGGAACACACAGCTCTTCCTAGTGTATTTTTGCTAAAATCCCACAATGCAATGTAAGTAACAAATGAACATATAAGTAGGCTCTCTGCAGAGCTTGTCAAGCCCAAACAAAGAATTTCAAAACAACGCTGAACAGATTTGCATTTCCTGTGATGCTGCTGCAAGCCACTTCATATGCCTAAAAAAAAAAATTATAAAAAAAAAAATTTAAAATTACACATATTATGGATGTGTATTGTTTGGCTAAATTATGCTGAAGCAAAAGTGCAGTAATAGATGTTAAACATTTAAGGAGCACATGTTGTTTAGAGTGAGGCACAGAGTGCCATATAACTAAGAATATGGGACTAAAACTATGATTAAAGAAATTTAGACTGAAAGCAGATGGAATTTCATATGAGCAAGGCTTGGTAAACTGTGGAATACTCTCCCCAGGAAAGAACTTGAGATGTCCTTGCTTAGCAAGGATAAATGTGGATTGTACAGGTTACTACTGAATGTATTGTTCAGGACTGTGCTGTACTGGCTGTGAAGCAGGCAAAAGTGAAGCAGGTTACGTAATAGAATAGATATATTGAAATGCAGACCTTGCGCTCCTGGTGTCTGTGATCTTGTTAATATATAAAAGGTCTTGAGGGGGCTTAGTCCTAAAAACTTTTGGGGTAGAGGAAGCAGTTGGTCAAGAAATTGAACCAACTGGAATTTTCAAACACTGATATTTTTGTAATGCTGTTGCAGAGAGAAAAGTGGTGATCTGTGCCAACCAAACCACTACAGTAATGCTAGCAGCTAGCCAGTTACTCATGCCAGTGGCAATAGCTGTCCCCAGTGCCACTAAAGCAACAGTGAAAACTGCTTCTATTTTTGTCATGATTCATGTGGCCACAAGCAAAGGCAGCTTGATTTTATTTCAGCTGCATCCTAATAGTAATACTGCCTTTGTCTCATCCATATCTCTGTGGTCCTAAACCCCACACAGATTTCCCATGCTGAATAGAAATTGACATTTCAAGTGTGCCAGGGCTTGTGAAATGTTAATTAAAGCTTCATGTTGCAGATGTGATGCAGAGATTATCTTTCATTCTTCTTCTTTGCAAATGATTTCTTCTTGGCATTTTTGCGGGTGTCTGCACTGTACCACTTTTATCCCTAACTTTTGTCAAGGAGCCTGTCCTGGCTGGGACTGACTCCAAGGCGTATTGTGGCTTTTCTGTCTTTTGCTGCTCTGCCTTTGTTTTCTGTTAATCGCTCTTGTGGTCCAGAGCTGCAGCAAAACCAGATGTTGCTTCAGCCTCAAGTCAACATCGCACAAAGCAGACTGTCCTTCTTCACATCCTCCTTCAAATCCAGCCTGTTAGGTTACAAAACAGTAGCTCTGAGCTACTGACTGTTATTAAAACCAAGTCTAATAAACAGAGACTCTGCCTTTTTGGCCTCTGAGCTAGATTCTTCCCTTGGTGAAATTGTTATAAATACCTGCACAGAAGGCCGTAATCCTGTACAGAGTTAAGCAAGCCAGCTTTGAACAAGCATATAGAAATATTAGAAGTTTAACCAAGGCAGCCCAGAGCTCAGTGCAGATTATTTTACATGGTTGAGAAACAGGGAAAATTAGCCAAGGCAGTATGCAGCACTGCATGGCTTTATTGCTTCTAGCATCCAAATTTAGTAATTTAGAGTTCAAGTATTTTTTCACAACAGTGAATTGTGCAGTTTAAGTACATTGTACATGTAAGACTGCACACCTGAATGCTACAAAAGCTCCTACTAATAGCTATTAAATTCATGATCTGTTGCTCATTAATTTAAGAAATTACAACATACCTTTGTCTTTCAAATCCACACTGATTTAGAAACTTCAGTACAACACTTTTTGTAGCTTTGTTGAAAGAAATATTTATCTGTGCATATTTGCTTTTACAAAAAAGCAAATATGTCTGTATGAATAGTTACCTTTGTCATTCAAATATACATACTATTCTAGTGCACAATTTACTTTGCATTTACACTTCTGTTATTTCGATTTTCATGGTAATTGAATTATTCTCAAATAAACAAGTATATAAAACTGGCATGGAAAGTCTTAGGCTAGTTTTGAAATACTAAGCTGTGAACATTCAAATTATCTAGAATATGTCTGTGACTGGATAGCATTAATAAAAATTGCTCTGAATCTTATGAGAAATTTTATTTCTGTTGCTAACTGAACCAAGATGTCTTTGCCCTGTGATTACCTCTAGTTATGCTTGGCATAATTTACTGTAATTATGATTAACTCCATGTACTTAATTGCCCAATGTGTCTGTAAATTGATCTTGTATTTTCCCTTCTATTCAAGCTGTAATATGTAAATAGTTACACTCAGCACAGCACAGCTGTAGGCTGGAATATTAGAACCTTTCAGCCTGGGTAGTGGAGTGTCAAGGTTTTTCCTTTCCAGAGTAGCTCCGTTCTTTTGTTTTGTTTTTTGCTTTTGTTGTTTTTTTTTTTTTTTGTTGGGAAGGAGCAAATTCATATTCTGGAATGGGATGACTTTTCAGAAATGAATGGGATTGCCATTCTTTTTGGCCTTTAAATGAGTGGTAGGACTCTGTGGAAACTTTACATTTCAAGTCTGAACATTGCCTCTCATCTGCTCCAAGTTTCTATGAGTTGGAAAAAAAACTTGTAATGTGTGTTTTGTAAAAGTATGTCTTCATCTGCATCCAGTCATTGATCAATATTTCTCAAAAAGGTGGTAGGTAAATGTAACCTTTGTCTCCTCTAGAGGGGTAGAGCTGGAAGCTTACTGAAAAATGATATTATGCTTCTATATTGCTTTTTTATAACTTTTTACCATCCTTAGGAAGGAAAAAAGCACTAAATGTGAATTATTAGTGTAAAATGTTGATTTTACGAGAGGAATTGCACATTAGTAGCAATAAAATCTTATATTTGCTTAGCATTTTCACTCAAAAATCCTTATCCAGTTAAATATTTGTCTTTCTAGTCTTTTCAGGCTTCATTTCCCTCATTTCTAATATGCAGCTATCTTTGGTAAAGTGCAAAAGCTGTGTAGTAATGTGCAGAAATAGCACACAACAATGTAGAAGAGGAGGGGCTGGTGGTTCAGATTTAAGTAGGTGCAAATCCACTTAATTCCTGAAGTTGCATTTGATAATCCCCATTTTCATGCAGACCAAGGCAGAAAAAAAAAACCAGGAATAGAAGAAGGAATGTCATGTCAGGTTCACACTTCCTGAGGTAATGGTTGAATAAGCAACTAGGCAGACTTTTCTAGAAATTTGAAAGATTCATTGTCCAAAGAAGTGATGCATTCACCAAAATCATTGATTACTTCTTGTGAAGCATGATACTTCTTTGGTTACTTTATGGGATGACCTATTGTATATATTTGATTTTACCTCTATGAACTAAATTTTCATATTGGTAAGTTTGTGCATAGGTAGCCAGAGCTCTGTCCACTTTCACTGCAGAAAGAGGGAAGATGATACAGAATGTTAAAGATGTAGTTATGATTGTGCAGAGTAGTTTCCATGGAAGAAATTACTGATCCTGGTTGAGATACAGTAATTGGATACATTGTTACTCCTAGTGCAGCAGAAAATGCACTAATCAAAACATCAATGAAGGTAATTAAGTGAAACTGCTTTTATTTTTAATTGCAAATTGGAAAATTGTGGGTACTGTATCAGGAGTACCTTATTGGCAGTACCTAGAAGCTAAAGGAAAATAAGTTTTCAGGCCATTTTGATGCAATTGCAAAAGTACATTTATTTCCCATTTCAGAGGCTAGAATTAGCCCAACAAATATTACTTGCAAGTGCAATTCTACATTAGCAAGGAAGTGGTCTAACCCTCACTATGCTGAGAAGAGCATCTTTCCTAAACACTGTCCATTAGGTGTGAACAGCAGTTTGTGGTTTATTATAAAGGGTACAAATTAACAAGATGAGGTTTTTAAATTCTTTGGAAAGGTAATGTTTTACTAGTTTCTGAAGTTAGGAGAGCAATGAAATATTTGATCCCTAGTTGACAGCTGAAAGATGCTGTTTCCAGTGAAGTGTAAAAGGTGGGAAAGGGATGAAGAGTACAAAAGTGTAATATCCAACTTCAGAACAGTTTTCTGAAGATAAAATGTGAAACCTACCTGCACATTATTAAACATTTCACAGCATTCCCTGAATGCCTGCAGCCAAGTACTTTTGCAATTCCTGCTCCCATTTTTCTGGCCTGCAAATCTGAGAGATGCAGTTTGCAGCACACCTGAGTAATGACCCATAAAACTTGTTTACTCTGCATTAGAAAATAAGGTGAATAAAGCTTAACTGCAGAGTGAAAGAAAAAAACTTAATTATATGAAGATGTCACTCACCCTTATTGAGGGGAAAAATCACTGCTTCAATTCCCTGCCCTTTTTCATAAGGCTAAGCTGCACATTTATACATTTCTGAGCATGGTAGAAGAAGCTGGAAGCTAGAAGCTGATATGTCTGCTGCAGCACAATGACAAACAGAAGGGCTGGTGTAAAAACTGGTCATACCTTACATCATATTTGTGTTTTAGTTGCAGGCCTACCAAAAAGTAATGCAATTTTTATTTTGTTGTCGTTTGAGCCTTTACTACTGTGGCTTCATTTTTGTTTTTAGAATCACATACCTAGGCATCACCAGTTGCCAGGCTTCGGATCAGAGATGAGTTTCTTGATTATTTTTAGGGTACAGAAACAAGAAAGTTACTTGCATTTTTTCATAACATGTTAGTACAATATAAAAAAGAGATGGTTATTGTGCTATGCTGTTGTTTTATTGAAATAGCGAAAAAGATTGTGTGGATGGAGACAACAATTGGAAGCAAGGAGGGAAAGATCAGAGAAAACATCAGGAGAGTGACAGATAGGTAGGTCAGTGAAAGTGAAGAAGTGTTGACAATCTTGGTGGATTTTTAGTTGTTTTACCTTGGTGGTGATAGGGCACTTGTCATTTCAGCCCAAGCTCTGATAGACACTGTCTCACACATAAGCAAAAGAGAAATGTTTTATCTAAAGCTCAGAAAAAAAAGTTATTTTCAGGTACAAGTTCAGTTTCTTTTGAAAGCTTTGGGGTTTATGATATTTGATCCTAAACAACTTACCTTTCTTGAGTCAGCAATATGCTTTTGGCTTCTGGCAGCAGGTCAGATGGAATTTTTCTATTGAGATCATCCATCACTGCAAATCGCTGCCTGAAATGAGGCTGCCTATAAAGAAATCTCAGCTAGGATGTGCAATAGTCTTGAAGTAGCTTCTGTGAGAATTTTAGTATATCAGATGTCAGAGGGGAGAACAAAGGATAGAAAAGATCTGCTAGTTTCTCATAACACAATCAATTCTTACTAGGTTGCATGGAGACAGTGTGGTCTAATAGTGTGATGAAGGCATAGACAATACTTGTTAGATGCTACTTATTGCTATTACTTTAAGCTTTTAGTGACAATATTTAAACATCCAGAAAAATGGCAAAGGCATTTTAGCAGGGTAAATGTTTTTAAAATTTCACTCTTAGCTAGTTAAAAATATTAATGCACAAGTTTACAAAATAAAACATCCGCACTCAGCATTTGTAACAGCATACCATATACCTTCCATTTCTAAACTGAAAATTCCTAAAATGCCCATCATTATAATCTGTGTTTCCAGAACTAACATGCACACGCTGATACTTCTTTCCCCCTGGAAAGTCACATGGATAAGACTCTGTGATGAAGCCAATGTACAACAAAAATATTACCTTTATTGCACTTGGAAATGCTGCAGTGGTTAAGTAACTTAGGGGGTAGGATGTCCTACTCATTTTTAGGAGATGAGTATTTGGATGACAAGGGATAGTACAGAGCATTGTGGAGGGTGCAGTTGACCCCAGAAATAGAAAATGGAAGAGAAACATTGGCAAAGACTGTAGTACTTTGTCAGAACTCTAGGAAGAGAGGAAAATGTATGAAGTTACACATTAGCAGATAGGAAAACTGGCAGTGGTTTTGTGGGGGCTTCAGATCTTTAATAAGTGAGGATATGGGTATGTGATCAGATCAGGAGTTTCAAATGGGTGGTGAGACAGTTCTATAGTGACGAGGCTACCACAGCTGTGGATGGAGATATGCTTGGCAGAGCTCTATGTTTGCAGCTTTTCCTTTCTAGTGAGAACTATCAATCTGTCACACTTTATGAGCAGTAAAAAACTCACACAAATTATTAAGAGAAAAATAATAATAAAAGCTTAATAATTTTCTTGTTTCCGACAAGTAGTGAGTATGAATAAATGTTGTCAGAGAGAGCTCTCTGGCTCCTGCCTGCACCACACAAATGCTCACTTCTAATCCTTTTGGTCATTTTTTCCCACTAAGACATTGTATTTATTTCTGCCTCTGACAACTGTTTGAAAAGTTGTATGCCTTCTGCACAGCACTGTATTATGGACGATGTATTAGGAGTCATATATTCAGCATGCCTTCTTTGCTGGTACCTAATAACTGTGCCTCTGCTCCATGAAGAAAAAGCCTATGACAGGTTTATTCATCTTTTTATTTCCTTGTTGTGCTCTGCTTCCTACTGAAAAAAAAGTTCCTTTTTACTTCAGTGTAATTTTCTCTTGTCTGGTTTGTAAATGCCAGGTGAATTTCATTTATGCAGACACTGGTGGGAGTTGCTGTCCTGCCCCACAGGTTGCCAGTATCAGAAAGGAGACATTACACAGGCTTCTGCTTGCAAGGATCAAGCAGATGTGTTGGACTAAAGGGAAGAGAAAGTAAAGTAGGAGTGACAGTCATCTCTCCTTTCAAGATCAGAAAGAACACAGTATTAAAATCACTTAAAGCCTAAGTCAGTCCATTGCTATGCCTTTGAAAGCTTCATGCCTGCTTCTTGCAGAGAGATTTTTGGGGAGGGTTCCCATGATTTACCATCCTAAAGAATTGTGCTCTTCCCACATGTACCAGGTGCATGATGGGAATTGAATCCAAGCATCTGCTTCATATTGTAGAGGTAGTAATTCAACAGTGTGATATAGGATGAGCAAAAAGACCAAAGGAAGACAGAAGGGGTCCAGTTAGCTGGATAACAAAAACTTGTTAGAGGATGCATCAGTCTCTCCTGTAGTAGCCCTAATGGTATGTCAGGGGAGAGAACAAAGGTTAAGCCATGCTTAGAGGTCTCCAATATTTTCATGGAACAGTACATAGCCGCATCTGATGCCCTACAGTAAACTTTAGATGATTACATGCATACCATTTGCCCAGTGAACATACTCTTAGGTACTCCAAAAAGTGATAGAAAAGTTCGGAATGATGTCATTCCATCTGCTGTGACTATTTCTCAGCATAGCCATGCTCGTGCCTGTGTACTACACCCTCCCACACATCATCTTCCTCAGTGCTCACAGGCATCAGTGCTCGCAGGTACAGCAAACTGCTTCCCACAAGCAGTTTGATCAATCTTGTTCAGCAAGCTGTAGCCAACAAGAAACACTTGTGTGAGCCCACGTTTGCACTTGCCCTATACATAGTAGGTGCATCTTCCCAGGCGCACACAGAAGTGTAGTCAGGTCACATTAGCACAGCCTTTAAAAAGTTTTCTGTGATCTGCAAGTGAAGGCAAATGGATCACCTACAGAAAACCTCAACCTCTCTGTCTCTTACAGAGAAGAGGAAGATTATAAACCTTATAAAGGGGGCTTTTTACACCAGGCAATGGGAGTTCATTAGTTGATCTAACAGCAAGTATTTGAGTATGCATCAGGAATGCTGTGCATCTTCTATTTCATATCAGTGCTTTTCTCTTTCACACCATTTCCTTTTCAACTCTGATAGGAAGAGCTCATGTAAATTGCAGGCAGAGGGTGATGATTGCTTTAATGGAAATGGCTCTTAATGAGGCAATTCTTTCTGCTGGGCTGCCATGTGCTAGCTCCCCAGAACTGCTTAAAAGGCTGGTAGCAGCAGTCTTCTTCTATTATTGTAAAAGTACATCTCAGATAGGCATTGGCACTGCTCCTGCTAGCTTAGCCTGAGGGATATTTTTTTTTTCCTTCCAGTTCACTTGAGATAAGCACCGTCACAGAAGAGCAGAGTACTCCAGGCTCAGTGTTGAACTCTGCATCAGATGTCCTGTTACAGGCAGTAAGAAAACTGTGTAGCCAGCTAAGGTGATGGGTTTTATGTACTGTTGTGCCTTGCACTGCTTTCTCCTCGTTCTGATCAGCCTGTGCTGATGTGCGTGTTTAGGGATTTTATCAGGTTGCTTCATATTGCTGATGTGTAACTCCCAAAAGGATATCCTCCACTTTTTATCTTCAGGTCATTCAGCCCAGTAGGAGTGAAGACAATCAGTATATTGTAGCAATAAATTTTGAGATTGGTTTTATTGCCTCTCTTTGCTGTCTGGCCACACAGAGTTCCCACTGTACGGTTCTACAGAGCAATTCGTAACTGTGACATGGATAGTAAACAGGAGACCCTGAGTGCTATGGAGTTGAACACTGCAGAAATATAACAATAGTAGGAAAAATAAGAGCATTTTATCTAAAGAATAATATGATCTAGTGATGTTATTTCATTTTACCACTGCAGGCTATGAGGCCAATGAAGGTTTTGTAGTGCCTTTCACTTTAGCAACTCAGAAAGCTTTAAAATTCAGTCTTCCTACCCGTCTTGGTGAAACTATAATTATATCCAGAGTCAACTGAGGATATGGCCATTTGAGTGGATCTGAGCAAAGAAGAAAATTCAAAACTGGAGTCTCAGGAGAAATTGGGTCAGTTCATTCTTGTTATGAATTTTCTGTATGATCTTAGGGAAGACAAATAGCCTTTTGGTGTCTTTGTTCTACTCCTGAAAGTGAGGTTAGTAGTCTTTAGTATCAGTTATGAGGATCAAACATAAAGGGTGTTCAGATGCTATGATAGTGGTGGCCCTATAACATAAGTCTTGTATCAAAGTGAACAGCAGAAACTACACATGTGGGCTTCTGTCTCTGACTAAAATAACTAAATTAAACTTGATCTACAGCTTTGTCTTTGGCAAAGTTTAATAACAGAAGACACTATGCCTTTGTAAGGTCTGCAATAACACAGTTTTTTATCATTGCTGAAGTATCCTGGGAATTCCTGCTCGGGTTTCTGTTTTCATAACTGATGTTGCATGTGCAGTCATTATTGACTCCATGGAAATTCTCTCAACTTCTCAGCCCAGAACTTCTTGTCTCTACCTTCAGCAGTGTAAGCTATCATACTCTGAGACTTGCTTTTGTTTTGAGCAGCACTGTTATAACTCACCTTAGATTGGTGACTCCTTTTGCTTGTCTGCAACTACTGCCCAAGACATTAGCCTACTGAACACATTTGCATGTGCTTTGGGTAAAGGAGAGAAATACTCTCTGTGGTTTTATTGGAGTAATGACCATTAATCTGAGGAAAAGAAAGACCTGGCCAGAAGGAAAAGCACAAATAACTTCTGCAGAGTTCTAAAAAACCTTGCTATTCTGAAGTTCACAAGTTCAGTCTCCTTCAATATCTATGCAGTTATCTTTCTGCCCTGCTACTAGAATTCCTCAAGTGCATGCTGCAGTGCATCTTTAAGCTACCATTTTCAAGTGTCCTTTTTCTTATCCCCCCTTTGCACGATAACAGCAAATTATTGAAGCCATTGAGGAGTTAGCAAGGAAGAAAAAGTATAAAACTGGTACTAATGATCTGATCTAGATTTGCTGGAGGGTCCTTGATAGGTTTTGTTGAACTCCTAAGGCTACATGATTTTACTGACTAGCTGAAGTGATTCCCTTACAAAAGGCATTGCTGCAGAACTGTATGTGTTTGTGCAGGAAAAGGAAATGGAGAACAAAATGAAATTCTCTTCCTATGGCTGCAGCAAGCTCATACATTCAGGGCTTGACTTCCATGTTGCCTTTCATTTCCCAATCTAGTCAAGAAAATTGAATCTAGCAGTTTTGAAATCATCAACATTAAAGCAGAGATTAGCTGGTCTTGTGGTTTTGGTATGTCTCACATTATTCTCTTTTGGGAGTATCATCCATAATATAATGGCACATGTGGGAGGACCTTTTATTCTGACCTTTGAAGAATCACTCATAATAGCTATGGCATTTGCACAATCATTGTTCTTTTGCATTTAAGAATTGCTTTGGCAGTAATACCTAAAGGTTATTAGTCATCTTCTAGTGATTACAAAGAAGAGCATCTATGTATTGAAAAGAAGTTCAGGTTTCAAACATAACCCTCTTTCCAGATTTCACCTGTTGTTTGTCTGAAAAGACAAGATTTTCAAAGTTAATGCTAAATCTCTTCTTGGTAACTCATGGCTGCACATGTGTTGGGTTTGCGTAGTTTTGATAGTGGGGGAGCTAGAGAGATGGATTCTGTCAACAGCTGCTAGCAGCTCTCCCCAAGTCTGATAGAGCAAATGCCAGCCAGTTCCAAGATGGACTCAGCACTGGCTAAGGCCAAGTTCATCAGCAATGGTAGTAGCACTTCTGTGATAACATATTTTAAGAAGGTGGAAAAAAATACTGTGCATTTGCAGCCAGAGGGAGTGAGACCATGTGAGAGAAACAACTCTGTGGACACCAAGGTCAGTGAAAAAGGAGAGCAGAGATTACCCTACAGCCCATGATGAAGGCCATGGTGAGGCAGGCAGTCCCCCTGCAGCCCATGCAGGTTGAGGGTGTAGCAGATACCGCCTGTTCTTGGAGGACTCCCCACACTGGAGCAAGGGAACAGTGTAAGTAGTCCTCCTCCTGTGGAGGAAGGAGCAGCAGAAATGTGTGATGCTGACCCCATTGCCCTGTTTTGCTGTGGGAAAGAAGGCAGAGAAAATCAGGAGTGATACTGAGCCTGGGAAGAAGGGAAGGGTGAAAGGATGGTGTTTTAAGGTTTTATTTTATTTCTCAGTATCCTGCTCTGGTTTGATTGGTAATAAATTAAACTCATTTCCCCAAGCTGAGTCTGTTTTGCCCATGGCAGTAATTGCTGAGTGATTTCTCTCTGTCCTTAACCCATGATCCTTTTGTTATGTTTTGTCTCCTCTTTCCAGCTGAGGAGGGGAGTGATAGAGCAGCTTTGGTGGGCACCTGGCATCCAGCCAGGGTTAACCCACCACAACACCTCAGCCAAGTAGTGAACAAACTTCTCAATAACCATCTTACTAGCTACTGTGTGACTTGATCATGATGTGTGCCACAGTATGAAATGCTTCTCTCATGTTCTGTTGATGTTCTGTGTGATGTTCTGTTTGGCACCAGCTCTCACAATTTTCAGAATACTGTCTTTCATTATCAGAAATGTCTTTCATTATCTTTCATACTGTCTTTCATGCTGCAGATCAGTCCCCATGTTTTGCAGGGAAGTACCCTGTAATCCTGGAGTTCAAAAACATTAAGCTTCTCTCTGTGCACCCCAACTTTTCTTTCATTGGGAATATTAACTTCTTATTGCTTTCATGCATGGAAGCCAGTGGGAACCACTAAGACCACTGGGTTCTTCTCAGGTTGTTTTGCTGTAAACAGCAGCTTCCATCTGGCTATTTTTTTTTTTTTTTTTTTTTTTGCTTTCATACCAGGAAAGTTTTGAGGATCAAGCTGTATAAGGAAGAGAGTCTATCACAGGACTAGATGCTAAATTCAGCTGTGCGGTTCGAAAGATTCAGCGAATTGTTTATTTTTTTTTTCCCCTCTGCTGCTGGTTATTAGACTTCTCAAGTAATGGCTGCAAGCCCCAGGAGGCTTCCAGGTGAAAATCAGTGAAGCTTTTCCCTAGCAGGCCTGATGTGGGGAGAGCCAGCATGAGTGTAAGCTCAAATTCCCAGAGCTCTGCAATTTGGCTTAACCTTGGCAGGACTGCAGGGGTGTGCGGCAGCAGCACAGGCATCTGTTTCAGCAGGGTGTTCAGCTCGGGTGCACTCTTCTCTGCACTCTGATTAATTGCAGCTGTGCACAAATTAGTTTTCTCAAAAAGCTATTTATCGCCTTCAAATTAACCGCACAGGCATTAAACCTCAAACAAACAAACAAACAAATGGACAAAATAAAAGCACTAACGTAAACGTCCAGCTTGGAGATCTGGTTTCATCTTGGACTTGAGGTAAAGGTGGATGATGAGAGATCGCAGGCTTTCCTGATGACTGAGTAGCTGCTGTTCTCTTCTTTCAGTAGTTAATTAAAGCCCCAGCATGGTGCTCGAGGCACTGGACTGAAAGAGGCGATGACAGCGGCACAGCAGTGGCACCTGTACTTTTGGAATCTGAGATAAATGATGCTTTTCTGTAGTGGCAGAAGACATTACGGGCAGTGCTGCACTGTCAGGTGTGGACAGTTGTGCGCATTCCCTGAGCTAGCTGCACTAGAAAGGCCATCTGGCTGCATTAACACAGGAGGATGCCCACAGATGAAGTCCAGCTGTGAGGCAAGACTTCTTTCAGAGGCAGAGTCATCAGGTAATGTGTCTAATCGTCTTTGGGAACAAAGCTGGCTCAAAGCACAGGCTTGACTGCACCCTATGTGCTCTCAAGTGCTGTTTCAACAGAGGGTTTCACTGATGTCCTCTTTGTTTGCATGTTCATATGAGGTTTACACTTGTGAAGTGTGGAATGTTCAGGCCGGTCATGGAAGAAAAGGTCTTAAAAGTGAGCTATAACAAAGACCTGCACTAATTAAAGCAGGTCTATTCATATCGAGCTGCTCAGGGCCACATCCATCAACTCTTGAATACTTCATGGATGGAAGTCGTGTCCCATGCTGTGAGGTAGTGTTCAGTCTCCAGTGTAAACTCTTGGTTTCATTTAATGTGAAAATATTTCATTCATCTAATAATGTTATTTCATGGTCTAATGTAGTGTAAGTGTGTCTTAAGAGATTTTGCAGCTGGAATTTTTATTATATTTCATTTTATTATCTTTTAAAAACAGATAATGCTCTGCACTTCAATAAGAAAGTCTATCTTCAATAATCTTAAATATAATCTTAAATATCTTAAATAATTCATGATGACAGTGTTCTAAGATGAGTTTAGTTTTCTTCACTTTAAAGGGAGTAAAACTGAGGCAGAGAAGAGCCTTATGCTGTGCTCCTGGCCTGACAGCAAATGCAATGGAAGAGACAACCATGAAGAAACAAGGAAGTTGGATTCCAAGTGTTTCCAGGCCTATAGTCTTCTTTCAAATCAACAACAAAAAGAAAAACCTTGGGATATGCTGAACATGCACACGAACACCACACACAGAATGCATTTCAAGAAACTGTTTTTCTCTGAAGTTTGAAACTTCTAAAGATGCTCAGTATGCTAAGTCTTTTATCATTCTTTTTTCTATGAAGAACATACACTAGAGATAGTTTGATAATTTCCCATTATTAGTGAAGTTGAATATTCATTCTATACAAAAAGACTGCAGAATTAACAATACATTACAATTATATGTGCCCTCAAATGGGAACGCAGACTTATTACTTGTTTCAAGTGAAATAATTACTTAGACAAGTGACACATTGATTACTAATTCTTCAAGAAGTTATTATGCCTTACTATTTGAAAAACAGAGTTGAAGTCAGAAATATAATTCTTGCTAGGAGTTGCTCATTTGACAAATGATTTTGACTCAAATAATTACTTTGTTAAAGCTAAAGTGTGCTGAAAAAGCTTGAGTTTACTTTGCCAGTGCTACATATTAATAATAATTATAAAGCTAATAGCCTGCTGAGAATGAACTCCTGCTTTTTATTTGCTATCACAAAAAAACCAAACATTTAAAACTTCCGATCAGTTTGAAGCACTCTATAAACTGGTCCATTCCAGAGGCACGTGAATGCAACTCAGTGGCTTTTCATTATTTATTAATTTTTAAAAGATGCTTGTAAGTGGATAAAAACTCCAGTGATTTGGAGGTTATATGCACAATGTGGAAGCTACAATTGTATCCGTGCAAACTCTACAGCTCTCTAAAGCTTGCTTCTCAGCTGGATTCATTTACAACACTATCCCCTTTTGAGTTTTGACCCTAAGACATAAAAGGGAAGTTGATGATTTTCTACTAAAATGGAGATGAGTCAGAAATAGATTAGATCTGCCCCACCAGTATGGTGCAGAATCTCATCATGAGCTCCAGGGAAAAACAGTGTGCCTTATGATAGTGCTTCATGAGTCCAAGTTTTGTACTTAGTTCATTACATTAGGTTGTGCTCCACGACACTTCAGTTATAGGAAGCAGTAACTACTAGGAAGACATTACATTGGCTGGCTGGACTCATACCAAATCCATCTTTTAGCTTTCCAACGATCATTATTGGTAATATTGTAGTTATTGTTTTTCTGTGCTTAGGTAGTCTGGTAATGGGATCACTATAACACAGAGAGATATTGATACCAAACCTAGTACCTGTTTGTTCTCTTTATTAGTTGGCAGGAGATTGTTCCTGTTTGTGAAAGTTGTATTCATTTAATTAGAGAGTGTTTGAGGTAAAAAGAAAGAAATTATCATTTGAGTACATTCAGCGCAGGTAATTTTCTCATTTTCTTTAAAATAGTTGGGAGTTTGTGACATCTATTGCTGTTACATCCCTTCATCATCCAAATAAAAGTATATTCTGGTTAATTATTGTTACTTAGAGCAAGCAGCGTTCTCTTTTTTTGGTTTGGTTTGGGTTTTGGGTGTTTTTTTCTTTGCTAAAGCAAACAGCAATTTTCTTCCCTGAGAAGTACCTTCCCTGAGAAGTAGCTTCCCTGGGAGGGAGTCAGAGTGATGCTAGAGCAGCAGATACCTTCATGAGGGAGTTCTGACATTCTCACAGGACTCTTGATTTGAGTCCCAATTCAGGAGTAAGAAGCAGCTAGCACCTAAAATAAAAGGCTGGTCTGGCTTGGCTTGCTGGAAGACAAGGCATCCTATTTCTCTTATGTCTGAGCTGCTTTTGAAAATACATTCAGTGAATACAGAGCTCATGGGCTGGCACAGTAGAAAAAAAGGATCCACCTCTTCTGGTATCTGTTTGAAGGAATGATGTAATACTTCCATAAAGGACTGTGCATCATCTTTATACACATGGAAATATTAAATTCTGATTTTGAAATTGATGACCAGCTTGTATATATGAAATCAGACCATTTAACTTCATTGTTTTTTGTCAGATACAGCCTAAGGTATTAAAAAGTATCCAGAGTTCTTTTCTACTCATGTCTGCTTTTCAGAAGCTGCTCTGTAGAGCCATCACTTGCACGCAGAGAAGCAAGGAAAGCTTTATGAAAAGAGAGTGTGTGTTATTACTGGAGACAGGAGAGAGAGTCATCTTTCAGTAGAACTGTGAGCAAGCTGATCTGTGAATGACAGTGCTTTTTAGAAAACAGTTTCTTCACATAATTTTGCCCTAATGTGGAAAGATACAGTTGTTTCATCAATCAGGTTGACTTTTGCCTGAAACAAGATGAAGAGTAAGACAATGCACCCCAAACCTGCCAGTAACATTGCAATTAAGATCTCTAATAAACCTCCCATTTTTGCTCTGTTCCACCACCTTCTCTTGCTCAAGCAGAGGCCACCAGTGGCAAAGCAGAGACAAGAGATGCCTTGGCATACAGGCAGATAGCTGAGCTGCCACTAGGGATATCTTCTGCAACATTAGCATGGTTTTCACACACATCCTGCCATGTTAATTGAAAGATCTTTAATTTGCATGTGGGAATTATCTGATTGACTCTTTTCCATGAGCCCTCTTTATAATTATGCAAATGGTCCAGCACAAGGGAGAAACAAGTCATTTTATTAACTTCAAAAGCAGTATGTTTAAAATAAAGATGACAATGACAAAACTTCCTGATGATATGTGCAGCACTAACAACAGGTCCAAGAAATGTATGCCTATCTCATCTTGCAACTAAAGACCTTAATTTTATTTCAGATTTTACTTAGAGTGCTACTTTGAAAATACAAGAGCACTGAATGGGCATTCATTATACTATCCAAAACTGATGCTTTGTCTCACTTCTCATCAAGGTTTCTTCTCAGCTCACTTTATAACATCTCCCCAGGGCCAGTCATCATGGCTTGCTGTCAGGAAGAAACACTTCATATTGTGAAAAAAGCCAATCATTTCATCCAGATCTGGCTCTCCTCCATCTTGTTTGTATGAAATATATTCTCACTTGGGTAGCTGCTTTGGTGGCAATCATGCACGGAGAGTTATGGTCAGCATGTCATCTAAAAACTTCCACTTTTAAAATTTTTTTTTTTTTCTTTTTGAAAACAGCCACTTATGTGTTTGGAGTTTTATGAGGAAAGGAAATGTCTTCAACATATGGCATTTTGGCTACTCTTACCAAATAGTGCTTTGAAGCATTAGTTTCTACATTGTCAACTTTGTATAGAGAAGGGACTATGGACAAAGAATGTTTCATCTATAATGATGCACAACTTATACTTTCCATTCTGCAAGAGCTGATTCCAGGGATTTGGAGAGTGTGAGTGATAAACACATTCCTATGAGTGGGCTTTGATTCTCTGAGACTTGCACATATGTTTTCTGTATACCTTAAGACCAAAAATCCGAAAGCCATGACCTTAATGGGAGAAATTTTGGGAATAAGAAATCACACAGGTATATATTTTGTTTGTGGTATATCCTGAAGCAAATTAATTTTAATTTATTTTGCCTTTTATTACAGAGGATATTACAGAATTGTAGAATGGTAGGGGTTGGAAGGGACCTCTGGAGGTTATCGAGTCCAACCCCTATAGGAAAAGCATGAGTCTTAAATATTCATAGTTAAGCTTCTATAGTTTAGACTTTTTATAATGGCAAAGTATACAGTCATCCAGCTTCTTCCAACTCCTTTCATCATTACAGAGTAAACTCCTGTCATTCTTAGACAGGTTAACTTGATCATGCCACTCAGACTCTGGGAGAAGATATATTTGTGCTCACTTTGGAGAACTAACCCTGCTGCAATAATTCTGCAGAAAATGTTACATGAATTGTGGTATGGTGAAGATATCAAGGGCTGGTGCAGATACAGAACTCATTTTAACCTTGCCCAAGCAATGAGCTGTGAGCAGTGCCCGTTCACCTCAGTAGAGGCAGACAGTCTGGACTGCAGCACAAGGTGCCATAGCCTACACAAGGAGCTCATAATTTTTCACTTCTTCCTCTTTATGAGTTCCTGATGAAATTCCACAAATAATAATTTTTACTAAAAAAGACCTGTCTTTTCTTGCTCACTCTTCCCATTCCCCCTTTTCCTTTTTACTGTCCTCTGTTTTCACTAGTCCACTTCACTCGCTGGGCCAAAAGGAAGAAATCTGTTGAGAAATGGATTTTTGCTCCAGGGTTATGCAGACTTCAAAAGAAAAATCAGTCATTTCAAGAGGAGAAAAAAAAGTTTAATCATCACGAGCAATAATTGCTTTCTAAATATTAGCATGGCAGATAAGGAGACCAGAATTGAAATGGAAAGTGGGGCTTTCTTAGCTATTCACTATATTTGATTTGTAAGTTTGGAATTTCTAAGGACTTACTCTGTATTGGATCTCTGTAATGTAGTTATCAAAACTGATAATGTATCGACACATTTATCAGTTCCAGTTCTTCTGTTTCTTCAGAGATAAATGATGGCAGTTTGAAAAGTAACTGCCTTTTTTCTCAGTTTGATCCCTCTGCTTCCTTCTGTAAGTAGGCAAGACACACATTTCTGTTTCCGGCCATTTTGTAGATGCTTTGCTTTGGATTCATTCAAGAATATGTGGGGCTGATCCTTAAATCTCATTGCATTTAAGCCACTGCAAATCCCTTCCTTATAGAACTGGTTTCAATTATTTTGGTAGTCCCTTAATGCCAACCTAGTTACAACCAGTAGCAAGCCCACTTTTCTATCTGGCAGGACATTCCTCTACTTGTGGAAGTAAAGACCTCTTAAACCTCTTCACACAAATATACCCATCATTTTACTACAGAAGGATTGTTCTTTAAAGTATTTTATTAAAAATAATTCTCCCTCAGAGTTTGCTTAGCGCTTCTTAATAGTGTCGCTGCTCTTATTACTGAATGACTGGTAGGACTTGGCACAGGTACAGAGAAGGTTTTGAAGGACAAAGTTGTGAATGGGGAGGCAGTCTTAGGAGGTTTCTTATAATTCAAATTCTCTAGCTTGCATGCTGAAGGAATAAGGGAGGTGTAATTGCTCCCTGAAACTATATCATGTTTACAAAAAGGAAGCTGGGAAAAAAAGGATTTGAACTAAAGGGTTTCATCACGCAAAATGGCCAGTACCCAACTGTGAACAAGCTATGGCTGGAAGTTAGAAGTAGCTTTCCATCCAGAAGTCCTCTGGTTGAAGAGGCACAGAAGAATAAATTTATTGATGGCTTTATGTGATGTGGAGCTGAAGTAGCTGAGTACTAGCTCTTATGCCTTCAGAGATTCCTTCTTGTTTTTCAGGAATTCAGACATGATGAGTCTACACCTAGTGCCACTCTGCCATTTCAGTCCTGTGTTAATGGCAGTAGCAGAGAGAGACAAGAGCACTGATGTCTCTCAGCTCTGCTGAGCTTCAGGTGATGAATCATCAGCTGTTAGGTGGCACATCTGAGCAAGAGGCTCTTGAAAAAAGATGCAGAGCTCCCTGTGGCAGACAGTACCAAACAACTCACTGGTAAACATGCAAGATAAGACTTTTTGTTCATTTAACTACTCACAGCATATGAGGTCAGATTATCCCACTGATGAGACAAAGAGATAGCCATTCCACTTAAAGTGAATTTTGTCTTTCTGAACCAGAGAATTAATCAACTGCAAGGAAGAAAGGAGATTTCTCTTGAATCCAGCACTCCAAAAATCCTATATACTTGGGTTGAAGTGATAGGCACTCCTATTTTTACTAAGTAAGGAAGTATTTTATATTCAAGTTTCAATAAGTTTATAGCTCAGCTTCTGAGGGCTAGAAAGAGCAGGAGAAAAATCCTGAGCTCTTCAAAGATATCACTTGAGGCAAAACTCTCAATACTGACATTGGCTGTTACAGAAATGCATTAAAAATTATTAGCTGGATTTGATAGTATAGCTGGATGTCTTGTTCACTGGTATCTGGTGATAAATCCTTGGAGGAGAATTTCTGAGCTATTGGGAACTCAGTCAGCACTGGACTTCACAGCTTCTTCCCAGATGGGGTGGATGGAGGAGGATGGAGCTTGAAATTTTATCTTTTGGAATGTAGCTATCATAATAGAGCTAGTGAGAGCACAGACAGACAATCTGGGGCTTGGTCAGTCGTATTACCTGAGGACAAATTATTTCAATCTTTATTTCAAGATTAGGCAATGCACTTAAAGTGACAAAAATGCACTTAAAGTGCAAAAGCCCCCAACAGGAGAGAAGAATGAGTTATCTTGACAACTCTACTTACATGAGGGGTAAACTCATCAGCCTGGTGCAGTACTCCTCAGCTACAGAGCTTGTGGTTTGAAGTAGAGTGAAAAGTGATAGGCAAAATGCTGGGCATACAATGGTCCATTCAATTATTCCTACGCAGACTCAGAAATATGACACAGAAAATAACATGAAATTAAACACTTCATTAGTATGGGTCAGGTTTCAACATACATTACTGATTCATCAGTTTAATCTGATCATTTTAGTCTTTAAAAATATCACAATAATAAGTAGTTCCTGGCCCTAAAATGTATTTTATTTTGATAATTTTCCTTGCATTTGGAAGCCTTCTACTCAATTCAGCCTGAGGAGGTTCACTGCAGGTCAGAAAGGGGGAAGACAGTGGAGTGGAACCTTAAGGCATTTCCTCCCTCAAAGCTGCGTGCAAGCAGCAAATTCCCAACTCTGTGTACAGTGCAGATGTGAGAGAAAAACTTATGCTAACATGTTCCCAAATCTAGAACAGGGCTCTGGGTACCCAGGGGGGATAACACTATCCCACTCCAGAGCTAATGTATAATTTCTTGTGTTTTCATGTGTGCCATCCATCCAGCTGTACAAACTTTGGTTTGAATTAGATGAGTGTAGTGTACTGTACAGTGCTTAAGGACATACGAGTAATGCTCACAAACAGAAAAAAGAAGGGTGTTGCTCTCTCTGCAGTGTAAAACAGTGAAACAGGCATTATTTTGTACTCAGTCTACCAGTGACATTTTAATTTATGAGCTAAGAATGCACTGATTGCTAGCTGGAAAAATTGATTTGGTGTTCATCTGATTCAACCCATGTCAGAGTTTGAAAGTAATTATGATAGTGGAGCTGATAGGCAGGCAATTACATTTTTGTTCTCTCTTTTTCTCTCTTTTTTTTTTTTTTTTCTCTGAAGTTGTTCCTGTCAGAAGGCCCTGCAAGCATAAAAGTATAATCTTTGGCAGTCTTATTTTGTAGATTATTAAGGTATAGGCTCAGTTAATGCTAAATCTGTACCAACTGCTTTCTTAAACTCAGCTTCTGTTAGCTTTTTTGGAATTCTCCCAGGCTAACCAGATTAAAGTATCCATGCTTAAGCAAACAGTCTTATTATGCCCATATTTTCTCCACACCATCAGTAATTTGGGATATGGGTGGTATTTCCTAAAGCTGTCTGTCTGCCACCATTCACCTTGCCCTCTGCTGATGTCGTGCTCGCAGCAAGGAATCCACACGGGGGTGTGTGGGGGATGTAGAGGATTGTGTATAATCTCTGATGTGGAGGAGGGTGGGAGGCACTGTCACCATGGCAGGCTGCAATCAGGACACTGCACCTGGAAGGAGAGGTTGTAGGTTCTGGTGCCTATGCTTCCTTGAGAAGGAAATCCCCTGCTTTTAACTGTTCATATCCATGGATGTCAAGCCTGGATTCTTTCCTCAGGTTTAACCCTTTCTGGAGGCTCCAGTCTCCAAGCTGTCCTGTGGGTGTTTTGCTGTTGTGCTCATTCAAAAGGATATGTCTGAAATTTAGATATAAGAATTGTTATCTAAAAACTGATACTTTGATATAATTCTCTTTCTGAGATGTTTTTAAAGCATATCTGAGTTTGTTCCAGCACAGAAAAAAGCTAATGCCTTCATATTATAATTTATGATGAAACTGAACTGATATTCTTTTGTCTGCTGTACTAAATAAGTTGCTTGTTTGCCTCAACAGCAGTACTTGGAATAGGGTCTCTTTCATGCTGTCAATACTGCAATATCTAAACCATGGAATCTTGATCTGATTAGATTCTGGGTAATATCATTATTGTTAAAATTCAGGTAATAGCCATTGCATCTTCCCATATAAACTGTATGTTCTCTGGTAATGTGGAATTTAAAGAAATCTTCCCTATGAAAAATTAAAAGCCTGTGTTTGAGTAAAGATATGTATCTTTACTGGAATTAAAGAGTCACTTAGCTTTCTTCAGAGTCTAAAATAAGAAGGTATGCAGAGAAAAATAAAAGTAACATTGAAAGTAGGAGACCAAAACTTGTGAGCGTCAGTAATACTTCAAGGGAGGGAGAGCCACACTAGGAGAAGGAAGGATCTGACAGCTCTGGGCTGAAAGTGGGAACACTGAGTGGGAGATGGAGAATAAAGTCTCCCTTTAGCACATTTTCTTTAGATCCTATCTAAAGAAAAGCAAAATCTTAGTACAGGGAGAGAGATAGGTGAAGTCTATGAAAGGTATCTGTCTCCCTTCCAAACTTGTCTTGTCTTGTATCCATTTATTTAATTTGCTCAGTCCTGATAATTCTTATTTTCTTTTTTGTCAAAGCAGATGTGAAATTATATTTGCTTTAAATCAGTGGCAAGGCATGGAATTGTATGGAAGTTGTGATTTCATTTATGTCCTTTACATTTGTGTGCTATACAGTATTTAAAGAAGTTAATGATGCAGAACAATATAGGTCATATGCTTTCAGGACAATGACTTCTCTTCATTTTGCAAATATTTTTTACTGATGTACACTTAGTGAAATCACAGATAACCTGATTAGAGTCAATAGCTTCTCTCCTAGCTTTCCGGACACTGCATTTCACATAGAAAAGCCAGATCCTGTTGTTTGCTTAGGGCTGTGCTTTTTGGATTTACTTGTGTGCCTTCTCTTTGTCCTTTTTAACTTTAAACTAGAGTAGTTTTCTTAAAACTATCATCACTGATCCCCAGTGGACAATAGAGTCCACTCCAGAATGTAATGTCATGTTCATTTTCTAATTATACAAATGGTTTGAGGAAAAGAGACTACTGTGGGCAAACATGACATAGTTTTCCCCTTTTCAACTGTCTGTTGGACTATAAAGTACAGCTGTGGTTTTCTATAAAGTTCAGGGCTATTCTCAGCTTCTAATTAGATTCTGGCAACACTTTGGCATTATATTTAAGCCTGATTCACTTTATAACATCCATGGTATAAAGAATGTCTACCAACAAAAAAGAGATAAGGAAACAGATTGAAACAGATTCTACAGGAATGTATAGGTACACATTCCACATTTCTAATTTAAATATTGATTCTTCTCCCAGGTACTGATCCTTCTGTGGATCAGTAGGGTTGCTCCAGTCTATTCTGAATGATGCCCCATCACAGTGCATTGTTTCTGCCTCCTGATGCTGTGAACCTAACAGGAATCCCTTGAGTTTACTCAGGCACATTCAGCAACATGGAAAAAGTGTTGCCTTGTTGGACTTGGAATGGCTGAAAAGTCCAGCATCCTCCCAAATGCTTTATCACTTTTTTATAGATCCCACTGCCATATACCATTCAACGGATGGCATTGTGAAGCATCTCAAGAATCAATAGATTCCTCCTGTTAAAACACCATCAGCTGAAAAATGTCAAAACTGAGGCCACAACAGAAGAATGCATTATTGGGCACTGATTTATGTATGTCCTTAACCACACTGAACATTGAAAATAAGTTTCCATGCTGACAAATGGCCAGATTTGGTTACTTTTGGACATGTATTCACATTCAGGAAGGCAAAAGCAATTTAGAAATCATTAGTAAAAAGAAAACAAACTGAAAATATCATTGGGCCACTGTGTATATCTGTGTTGTGCTTTGCTGTGTGCAGTAAACTCAGTTTTGGCTATCAGTTCACAAAATCCAGTCTATGGCAACTAAAAAAAGCTGCAGAAGATATTAGCAGGTATGATCGAGAATATGTGGGGGTTTCCACATTAGGAGAGGTAAAATAGACTGGTATTCTTCAGGCTGAAAAGTCAGTAACCAAACGGTGATAACAGAGATCTCTAAAATCAAAATTCTGCAGAGAAATTGTGACTAGGAAATGACTGCTCACCATTTCTCATGTAACAAAGACTGAGGAGTGAAATAAAGCAGCCTCAGGCTTAGATCAAGCAAGAAAAAGTATTTTTACACAAAATGTGGATCTCACTGCCATATAATATTGTAGAAAAAAAGAAAAAAAAAGTCAATATGCCAGTTTGTGGTGGAAAAGCTCACTATGAACTATGAAGTACAAAATTTATGCAGTATAAAGACACAGGTATTACTGCTTCCTGACTGATGCTTAACACTCCAATTAGCATATGTGAGAGAAAAGTGTTCCTAGATGTCTCTCTTGTGTTTGTCTTTCTCAGTGAACAAACATAAATAACTGGCTAGCGCCAGAGTCAGGAATCAAGGCTTAGATGAAGTTTGAGCTAGCATGACTACACTTGTGCTCCGTTTTCACATGTTCTTAAAGTGCAGACATTGTAAGTATATATTTGTATTTGGAGCACTTACATCTGTGTGTTCATATGGGTGGATAGCAGCCAGACCTCCAGGCATTTTAGAGATGCTGAAAAGGCAAAAAATCATCTCCAGATAAATCAAGAATGAGGTAGTGAACTTCCAACTCTTTCTATAAAATTCACATTGCAGGAATTCCCTTCTAAATGGTAAGGCATTTGTCTGTAAACTGCAACAATATTTCATTAATTAAATTAATTTTTCTTTCTATCTTCCTTTTGTTTTGTTTAATTTGAATATAGTCATTTACAGCCAAACCTCTGTTCAGCTGCTATAAAATATTCATTAGCAGTTGCAGCTTGATAATGAAACAGTATCCTGCAGCCCGTTCAAACTGTTCCAAAGCAAGGCAAATCACCAAAGGGAAAGGAATAAATGCATTTAAAAAAAATAAAAATGGACTTAAATGTGCTCAGTGCAAACTAGTTTCAGGCAAAGGGAAAGGCTGCCAGCTAAAAAGCAAAAAAAAAGCAATTTATGTAATACATTGGCAAGGAGGTGGGAAGGCAGTGAATAGAACTTAATGAGCTGACAGCTGTCGAGAGCTCCGTAGTGTCAGATCGTAGCATTTGTTTCTGTCATTTGCACGCTGTGGGTAAGTGGCAGAGCTGGGCACAAGGGATATCCTGGGACCAGCCAGGCAATTTGTTCCACTACCTATGAGGTGCTGAGGTTCAAAGCTGCCTGGTACTGAGGTTACAGAGCATTTCTCTGCACCTGTTCTGAAGGCTGTGCTTTGTCTTGAAAGCAAGGTTTGCGTTCTGATGGGATGAGAACTGGTAGTCCACCCCGGCGAGCAGTTTTTCTGTGAGTGATTTGCCATTGGTGATGAATGGTCTGAAGCTCTGCTGCTGTTTATTTCTCCACCGAAGAGGAGAATTTACAGGAAGTTCCTTTCCTTCTTATGCAGGAGTCCCACGTTTTATGTCTGTGCAGTAATTTCCAGTACTTCATTTCAGAAACATTAAAGAGAGCTGAGTTTTTCATAGGTCCCTCTTACCCCAACCCCATGGAACGGTTTGTTACAGTCCTTATGGGATCTCCATTTGACCATGTGAGTGTTTCTGTCTCCAAACAAAGTACAAAAAAACCCAAAGCAAACCAAACTCCCCCCAAAAAAACCCCAAAAACCAAAACCCCAAAACTGATAGAATCACTGTAACTTCTTTTTGATGCTTTACACAGCACCCTTTCCCAAATATTTTCACAGCAGCTTATAAACATTTGCTTCCAAGAGATACCTGTTGATCTTCACTCTCTTAAAAATGAATCTACAGGTGAATGAATGACAGGTTAACTTCTCTTTCAAGGGTCATTGCAAATCAGGGGCAGAGGTATCCTGGCACTCACCTCTTCTGTGTAATTCCACAGCTGTGTAAAAAGGGAGATCAGACTAGGTGAAATAATGAACACTTCCAATCTTGAGATCTCTCAATACAATAAATAAATAAATAAAATAACAACTGTGAAGACAATTACAGGATTTAAATAAGATATTTTGCCATCTGAAGCATTTCAGAGTAACACAGAGTAATACTCCAAAGTTCTGTCACTTGCTGTAGTGTGCCAGAGTGCAAAAGTGCACGTTTTGATTTTATGTGCTGCTGACAGTCAAAAGACTGATATGGATAAAACCATGTCAGCTTTTTTCAGTTTAGCTTGCAATACTCACAAGTGGTGTAACTCTGCCAGCAAAAGCCCTTCTTCTGTCCAGCATTGCTGGATCTAAAGTGAGCAGCTCCGCTAACCTGGATATGCTGGCATGGTTGTAATGCCAGTAAGCTTTGTAGTCTGAAAATTAAGTGGGAAAATTCCAGAAGTCACCACTCTTTAATGTCAGTGGCTTCTATGACATGTTTCTGGATAGTACAGGGGAAGCTGCAATAATGATCCCACAGAGAAAGGAATTTTAAGTGACCTTGTTTCCTCCCAGGAGAGACTAGAAACATCCCAAAGCTGTTGCTATAGCTGTTACAGCAAGAGAATGTCAAGTTTTGTTTTTATAGAACAAGTATAGTTAGAAAAGGAAAAAGCTGAGATAGTGAGAAATGTATGCACACATTTTTACCCATCCAGCCAGGGCCTAGACTGCTTTGGATATGGGGACAAATGCCTTGAAATCAGCGTCTCGCTCAGATTCATTATGCAGGAGCTTCTTAGTTTCATCCTGGTCATGAATGTAATGCTATCTTACCATTCTTATGAGAGGTTATTCATGTCCAAAATGTTACACTGCAACAAATCTGAGTTTAGAGAGTTTAGAGAGTCAGTTTACTGACAGTGAACAAAGTGTTCCTGTGGAATTAGAGCTCCATGTCCTCTCCTTCTGGTTGTGTTTCTTGGAGACTTGTTTCCTAGCACCTCCCACCTTTGGCTATGGAAATTTGAGGGACACAAGAGGAGAAACTTGTACTATTTAATACCTTGATAGACAGAATTGCAGAGAAACAGAAAGCCTCTTCTCTGGGTTTGGGTTGGGTTTGTTTTTTTCCCTTTAAACAGGTAGAAGTATAGATGATCTCAGCATGTTCCTGATGGTGTTTAAAGCTGCCTGAATTCCTTTGTCTCACTCTCTCGCTCTCTAAGTGCATTCCAGCTGAGCATCTATTGGGCCATTAAAGCTAACTTTGTTCCTTTTTTTCATTTTACACAAACACGAAAGATTGATTTGCCTTTACTACTGTTAATCAAACTCAATGGAGAGCTAAATAAATAAGAGAGGAAAATGGTCTTCTTATCCATCATGGAGAGCAAATGTTCTGATTAGGCAGGGTCTGCAGAGAAACCCAGCAGGGATAAGTGATCACCATGTTTGTTGTGCATGAGAGTCTGCCTACCAAATGGCAGCATTTTCTTGCATGACAACCATTTGCAGCTTGGACCACTTGATGTGGCATTTAACTGAAGTTCAGTTCAAATTTAATGGGTCCCCAGGAGGCATTTGTTACGTTCAGCTGCTCAGGAGGTTGAAGTTTACCTGGGTGCATCAATACTTGATGGACCAAGTATGTTTTAAGCCTATGCATGTGTATTTGGTAGGAGTATTTTGAAGATCTCTTTCCTTGCTCAAGAATAGAGAATAATGGGCTAACTTTTGTGTGTAACTTACCTAAGTTTTCCCCCATGATTCCTCTTGGTAGTGGGATGGATTTGGGTTGTTTATTTACCTATTTTTTATGTTTTTTGTTAATATGTGGTGGGAAGTGAGTTCTTTGTTCCCTATAGTTGTTAGTCTATTCACATATGAAAAAGAAATGAAAAAAGGCAGTCATAGAAAAACATTTTTAAGGATCTGATATTTGGCTGAGGCATTCCTGGCTTGAATAATGTCTAGAGCTGTCTAGCTTCATTTTTATTAGACATGACCCTATTATGGTCTCAGATTAATAAATTAGTGGTAATATATACCTTCGTTTCTATATACAGTACTATGTACAGATGTTTCTGTACTAGCTACTGACAATAATTTATACCCTGTATAGCCTCAAAACCAAGGAGGTACTTGTTGTTACAAGGCTGTCACTGTTCCTGGGAAATCTGTGTTCTTCCAAAGCTCCCTTTGTGGCTTTCATTGTATTTATGAACTTTCTTATTGTTTATAAAATAACACTATTTATGATTTCTTCTTTTTTTGCTGCTTTGCTGTGAATATGCTTATGTATAGGTATTTAATGGCTGTTTTCATTTGTTAACTACTCTGTAAATTCATGTTATTCAAGGAGCAGTTCTAGTTGCTGATCTGTACCTAGTGGGCCAGGGTTCATCCTCCATCAATTTATTCTGCATTGTATATATTCTATATGTGAATGTGTGTGCCAGTCTCTACTTCTTGTGACCTAATATGTGAATCCTGTGAGCTGCACTATTTAAATGCCATTTTCTAAGTGTATGTTAAGGTGTGGAGAGAAGGAGGAATATTTATCTGGAAAGACTAGTCTAGTACATTAATGCAAATATTCAGATAGATGTTTATCTGACTGGACTCAGAGGTACTTAAAATAATTGCAGAAGTTGTTTTAAGGCACATTTATTCAGGGTAATTATGTTTATTGTTACTTTATGAATAACATACCTTATGAATAATGTCACATTAGATTTTAAGTGCCATGGTTTGGGCCATAGAACAAGGTATTTTCTCCTTTATGAATTCTACCATTATATACACCAACTTTTTGTGGCCTGTATAATAATTAGTATCAGAAATTGAGAGAAGCAGGGTGGGAGGCAAAGAACTACTCAAGTTAAGAAAATTACTGTGATTACTGTGTATCCCCTGGGGCTTACCTACTGATCATTTCCCACTTGGTACTCAGAGGGATGCTGTGGGCTGACATGGCACTTTGGTGCCCCTCCACTATTGCTTGCTGGGCTGGGCTTTTGCAGGTTGGGTGCAACCTGTAAGGATGTACTGTCACTTGCCATGAGTGATAAATAGGTGAACATGCTCAGATTCTCCAGTGAAAGATGTCTGCTGGAAGACGGTCTTCCTTACCTCTTAATTGCTCATTAAACCTCCTTTGGTAGAGATTATGAGAGCCCAGCACTCGGTGCTATGACAACAGGAGTGCTTTAAAAATAGAATCAGGTCTTGTTGGGTTTCATTAACTTTCTATTTATGTTTCATTAATATAAATAGAAATACAAGTTGAATCACATGTGAGACTGCCTCTTTGCTACACAATAACCTTACTTTACAGATTTGTTTCTTTTAAACCATGTGTTAGGGGGGAGTACAACATGGTGTGCAGATTTTGAGGCTTAAGAGATTGTCATTAAAGTTACTGCGCTGTACTTAGTTATTTATTTCTTGCTCAGGGTGATGCAATCAATAACAGAACAAAATCAAATACAACTCCCTCCCCTCCAAGGAAGAAAAGACAAGCTAAATAAAGATGTCCAGGAGAAAATGCCAGTGAATAACATATTGATTTCCAGGAAAGGAGCAAAGTGTAAATGAAAAATATTCTTCTGACACAGTTATTAAGTGTAAGCTAGCATGCAAAAAAACCCCAACCTGTTTACTCTTAGTAGAGGCTGAGTCTTCAAAGGGCAGCTAATTCATCGCAGATCATTTGAGTTTCTAGCTTTCTGAAACATAGGCTTCCCTTTACTGAATGTAAAATATATTTCTCTACTGAGGCTTTACTTTTAGAATCTAAAATGTTTGCTAAAATTGTGATTGTACGTGAAGTAAGCAAAAAAGTTGTTTTCTCCCCTTTTTGAAGAGTACAAACAGAAACATGGGGAAAGGAGGCAATTCTCCTGGTGTTAGAAGGTGAATTTATGACAATATCAGGAACATAAAGTCAAGTAACATGAGTTACTCTGATTCAGTATCCTTGGCAACTGGGACTGGGGCAGTATAAGAAGTTACTGCTCCTCAGCTGTTTGCCCTGCCCTTCTGCTGGTGAAGTAGATATGTTTGTTCTTCAGCAAGTGCAGTTCATAGCCCATCGGACTGGTGAAATTATTTCTATGGTAGTGGAAACTGATACATCAGATTGTGCATCAGGGACAAGGGTCCAAACCAGCAAGATGCTGAATTCTGGCAGCAGGCTGGCTTTTTCCTGCATACCTCTGGAAATGCTCATGCAGCTTTTGCTTCCTGTGTGCTGCTTTAAGCAGATGCTGAGGAGAGGGGTAGGCTGAAGCCTGTGCTGCCCAGTGCATTTGGCTGGTTGTCATTTCTCCTGAGAGGGGATCACAACACATAGGAGACCACTTTGAAACTATTTTCAGAACATTTCATAAAAGAAATATCTTCCATTTGAAGACGCTCAGGCAAGCATTGAGAAAAAACACTGTAAATTGAGGTAGTTTCAGAAAGTTGAACTCCTGAGCAGTGCCTGAATTCAGCAGCTTTGTCCTTCCAGCCCCTCTCCATTGATTTCAGGGTGGGAGTTGTTGTGGGTTGAACTGTAATGGTTTAATTTTTAGTATTAATATATTTAATTAATTTAGTTAATGGCGGTAACTAATTAAGCTATTTAGTTAATTTGGTTAATGGAAGTACATGTAGTGTACCTTTCTTCTAGAGCTATCTCCAGCATCACCACCATCTGCATAACAGAGGTAATGCTCAAAAGAGAGGGCAGATGAATTCTGTTTCAACACATGCATCTGTTTCAATAAGAAATAAAAATAAATTAGGGAACAAGATGAATCAAATAATGAAGACAATGCTCAGTGTGAAAATTCATCTTGTGTGTTTACTCTGATAGGCCCTGTATTCAAATGATGACTTCAGGGTACAGACGTCTTCAAGGTGCTACTTTGGAAACAGGCAAATGCATGTGGAAAGTAGTAGTAGGCTGAGAAGGATCAAGAAATAGTCCCCTCTCATGCCAAAGCTGTACTTTTCGTGTTTAAGCCAAGGAATGATATTTCACAGTCCATTCCAAAAGTCTTGCAAATCTTGAACTGAATAGACTGGAAAAGACTTGCTGGTTGATCCTTCACCGCATCAAGACGAAAGGAGAACTCTCCTATTGGGAAAGGAAAGAAACAGAAAAGAAAGTGACTCCATGTGCGTATATAATCAATAAACAACCAATCTAGATTCCTGGAGGTGAATTTTTATTTATTTATTTAGTGCCTAAATAGTATGTAATTTCTTCAGGCCAAGAAATAAATTGAAAGGATTTAGAAGGATTTGCTTATCAGCAGAACACCACGCAGCATTACATTCCTTCTGCTTTTCGGAAGGTACCTTGAAGTTGGGTTAAGCTGCTGTGGTTCAATACTTCTCTTTCCCCTGTCAGGGTCCCTTGAACAACAGCTGCATTAATTCTCCCACTTCCCTTTCTCCTCTCTTTGCCCTCCCTTCCTTTTCTCTCACTGCCCACACCCCTCACAACACGATCACCTTCCCCCTGCCAGCAGACAGAGACAAGAGGCAGAAACATGATTTTTGCCCATTGTTTTTGCACAGCTTAGGCACAAAGCAAAGTCCCTGAAATCTGGCATCAAACCTGGTCAAGAAGAGTCAAGCTTTACCATCTTAATGAACTATTGATTCTGTTGAGACAGGCTTTTGATTTTCAAATGACTAATTCAGCTTTCAAGGCTCTTTTTAAACATGACTGCCCATGACTCTGGATTGACACACAATTGGAGGGATTATTTTCTGCTTTCTCTCACTTAACTGGCTTGTTACTTAATCTTGTCTGCCATAGTGTAATGGACAGAAGGCTGATTTTTTTTTTTTTAAGGGGTAGCATGCTCGAGATCCCTATTTAATGACATATTTGACAGCAAAGTAGCTTCTGTTTCCAGCCCAGAACATGCAGCCAGGAAATAGACTTTTGCTAGACTACTGCTGAAGTGCACATGCCTGCTGGTTGCCTGTCAGATCCCAGCCAGTCAGGGTCCTGGGAACATAAGGATGGATTCATTCCCATGATCTATGACAGTGATATCTTCTTGTTCCAAGTACAAGTAGTTTAAAGACTGTGCTGGATAGCTTTACTTCCTGCTTTGGGATGGCAGAGAGAAATGCAGAATAATGTGTTTATGTTACCTAGTGATAGGATGCAAATACCAAATTGATTTAGAATGAATTATGTAGGGAGAGTTGTTCCTCACTAGTGTGTATACTAATGTGCACTAATGGCATTCATACCTGAATGGCTTGGGCAGATGCTTAATCTCAGTACTGGTAGTTTCTGGTATTTCCTTGGTGATTTTTCTCTACAGCTAATAAAAATATCACTGTTGAGATTTTTCCTGCTGAAAGTCATCCTAAATTCTGGGGGGGTTAATTTTATCCACTACTTTTTTTAAGCACTCTAAATAGTTCATCTTCCTCCCTGATGTTTATTACACCCTTGTGACACCTGAAGACATTTATCATACCTTTAGTCTTTGTTAAGTCAAGCTCTGGTGTTTAGCTGTGCTAAGCCTGTCTCATTCACACACCTCTCCAGTTCTTTCATCTTTACAGTGACTTCTCTCTGAATTGTGTCCACTTGATTTAGATCTTTTGGCATTGAATTGTCCAAAACTAAACATAATAATCTTTGCTCTCTTGCCATAAATTGTTGTAGCCTGGTTGAAATCAGTGCCAATTTAAACCAGCAAGAGAATTTGGCCTTGTTTTTGTATTCACCTTAAATGAGCTATATGAATTTAAAATGTTAGTTTCATGTTCTCTGATGCATTGCCACTGCAGAAAAAGACACGACATCAGCACCAGTGGCAGGCAGGGGGGTGTGGAGTGTGGGCAAATGGATTGCATATCTTTGTGGCTGCTTCTGTGCTCTGATAAGAAAATACAATTTCAACTATCCAGTGCTAATGACTCAGAGAGGATTAATACCTTTTAGCAACAGATAGTAGATACAGGACTCTCTTAAAAGTTTATAGAGTCCCAAATTGCAGCTTCCTTTATAACACTTCATTATGACTTTTTGTAACTTTTGTAATGTTTTCCCATTTGTATGCAGATTCTTTTTCTCTGTATGTAGTAGCTTGAATTTGTCCAGGCTGAGTGTCTCAGATCTGCTATACTGTAATGAACTCCAGGGTATTTTGCAAATAAAGATTAAATAGAATGTGAGAAACAAATATAATGTGTAGAAAGGGCAGATGAAGGATTCACATTAAATTGGAACAGCATGAACAGAATACAAGTACTTTAAAAATTCCAGCTGTCAAAGTACAAAAGGTTGAGGTATTCAAGATAGGAATGACACCTAATGAGACAGGAACTTCCTCTGCTACCTTCTTTTGGCAAGGCAGAAAATGTCTTGGACCTGTTCTTTGCCAAGAAACATCTTGGTTTCTGGAAAACAGAATCACTAACATGTGGCTATTCTCGGGGAGCATTTATGCTGTATGCTTATCTGCACAGAAGACAGTATATTGCCCATACTCCATGATAAATTTGAGATAGAAAATACAGCAGCATGGGAGCAGGGGTGGGAGTCAAGTGGTCAGACTTGAGTCTTGAGTTTTCTGAGCTCCAGCTTGGTAAATTTTAGGTGTGAAAGGCAAATGCATTGCTTAGATTAATACAACTGTATTTCCAACTGTTGGGAAGATACTTGTGCCTGGAATTCTGTGGTGGTCATATTTCAGGATGTATTGTTAATTGTGGTTCCTTGGAGGCAAAGAGATTTACAGTTCTCTTGCAACAAAACATTAGCTGTTGCTTTTCAAATAATGGTGTCAAATTAGAAGTAATATGTACAGTGTGCAGAAGAGTTTCAAGGAGAAGGCAAGTAGGAAAATTGAATCCTACTTTACAGAGTGAAGAAACTGCCAGGTAGGTACTTCTGGAGGAATTTTTTGGGGGTTTGAATTTATGTGTCCTTGTCTTTTCACTCCCACTAGAAATGATAACTCCATCATTCTTGTGAGCATTATTTATAATTCCATAAAGCTGTTCTGTGACAGTACTTAATTTACCCAGCATGCTTAATCTTTCTCAGATAAGGGTGCACCCAAAGAGCTAGTTTACAGCTGGGGAAAGGAAGATTCAGCACCTGCCATTTTTTGTAGGAAAAAGGAGCAAAAGGTTGTGGTTCTGACACATAAATTAAGGCTTTGGGTGCTTGGAAGGACTGGACAGGAATGGAGTCAACTTGAGCAGGTCTTGTAATGCCAAGACCTTTACAGCTTTCCTTGTGCTTTACATCCTACACCAGTACATGAGGTGCAATGAAGATGTAGAACCATCACAGTGGTGAGACTGAAAAGGCCTTTAGAGTGAATAATTAGGAAGAGGTGATTAGAGAACTAATAATTCATGGAAAGGAATGGGGAACCAATTCAGTGGAATTGAAAGAATTTGAAGGTAAATATGCCCATAAGTCCTCCAGGGTAGATTCAGGGTTTAGCACTTTCACCTACCCTGGTTTTATTCCAAGGCAATTTCATTAAACACTAGAGAGAGGGAGAGAAAAAAATAATATAAATGCTGTAAAAAATCTTTCAGAGGAAGGAATAAAAAAGGTTCCTGCCAGGGAGAGATTTTATTGAAAGTTATTATAATACCTATCTTTAGTTTTATGGCATTTAATACAGGGCCAAGTAATTTCCAAGCTGGGATTCTTTAAAAATGAAATACATATTTTAAGATAGTATAGTATGAAATATTATTTTTAATATAGATCTTAGCTAATATCTGTAATAGAAAAATATTTTCTCTCTCATGTGCTTTCCATTGAAAACACAAACATTGTTTCCATCATAGCATACAGAGACATTTCATTAATATCATGTTGCCTGTAAGTAGAAATGTTCAACATTTACTATCTCAAGCTCACTAGGTAGACACTGAAGAATTAATCTGTTTACCTCCCCTGTGGGCAAAGGGTGAATATAATCAGCCCCATTTCAAAAATGGGGAAAAGGAAACAAATCACTGCTATGCAGTGAGCCATTTCTTATGGGAAAAAATGATGTTGGTGTAAAGATTTCTGGTGTTGTTGCTCAGTAGCATCTCCTGTCTCGTGAAAGCAGTAAGTTTAATAATCATCCAGTGAAAAAAATCCAAGCTCCAGGTCAGTTTTGAAAGGTACAATTCCAGTTACAAGAAGTTATGGTCTTCTGGAGGCTTCCTCAACTCTGTTTTTTGTGGTCAGAAGTTTGCTGCTGTTTCTCACTGAAATAGCTTTATTCCTCTGAGATGTTTCAGATGTTGGTATCTGAGCGGAAGGTGCATGAAAAACCAATATGTGATGGAGCTAGAAAATCAGTTAGTGATAAATTGTGATGGAAAGTACTGAGATTAAAAAGACAAGATAGGAAATGGCAAGACAGATTAGTGTACTTATCTTTTCTGTGGTTTCTAGACATCTCATTAATGACCTTGACTTAAGTTTAACATAACTTCTGGAGGTTTTCTTTTTTTCTAACCATCATTTTCATACATAAAAAACAACAGCATCAGATAAACAACAGTCACAGAACAGGAAAGACTGGAATATCAGGGAAATAGCATGCAATGGATATGGGGAGGAAAGGAGAGGCATTAATTGATAGAATCATGTATGGAACCAGTCATGAAAAAGTGCAGACACAGGTCAGAGTTGGCAGGGCTGATCACCCATTTGCATTTTGTCTCAGTCTGACTGTCTGTGCCCTTCTCTGTTCAGAAGCAACACAATCTGCATTAGGATTTTGTAGAAGGAGATCTAGAACACATCTCTAAGAGTGCAGCATAAATACATTGCCTGTTCTGTCCTTGAGCTGCTTATTAAATGGGAAATTGACCAAGAAGATAAACAAGGGCCAGGTTCATGACTTTCTATTGCCTGCTCAGAACCCATCTTGGCTTCAAAATTCTTTACCCCCAATGTCCAGGATCTGTCTGTCACACAAGAGGGTCCAGGAGGCTGCAGGGCCTCACCTCACCCAGTGCTCTCGTGCTGGCCTTGCCCACGCATGACACCTCAGGGTGAGAGCACCGAATATGACAATACAAAAAGTAATAATTCTTTGGTCTTCAGCTCGTGTGGCACTGGGATTTCCCAAGCTAGGCATGGGATATTTAATAATTCTGGATGGATTATTTACTTTTAATTTGGCCAAAGGCTTTCAAAATGGATCTGAACTGTTCTTGCCTACCAATATCCAGTTGCAAGAAGTTCCCCCATTTAAAAGCAAAATAAACCAAAACAAACAACAACAACAACAAAAAACCTAACTCCAAACAAAAATAAAACTAAAAGATAGCATTGTGTGAAGAAATATTCCCTTTTTTTCTGGCAATGCTGACTTTCTGGTTTCATATGATGTCCTTAATAAGTAAGAGGGGAAAAAAAGAGTTCTAAAGTTCACAGAATCACATTGTCAATTCAGTTGGATCTGATTCCAAATTAATGTTGAATGAATCACTTAGATATGAGCAAGTGGGTAAGTGAATAGGTATAGCAGGTAATAAGTGAAACATTGTTATAATTTTTATGTTTATTTCCTACTTGAAGTAAATCATCACTATTCTGTGAGGCCTTGTATGTGAATTGTTAGATCTTCAACTAAGGGCAAAATCCATGTGCTCTAAATTCAACCTGGAAATCCAACCCAATTGCAAGGGTCTTAGCACTGCCTGAGTAAGGTCTTTAATTGGGATGGATAATTTGTTCTTTTTTTCACAGTCATATCCTTAACACTCTCCTACAGGCACTTTAGACATCTGTAATATAAATCTCCAGTTTCACTGGTGACATTTCACCAGCTTAGAAAAATTGTTTGCACTATAGTTCTGTTGACTTCCTGTGCTAAATTATTTTACAGCGGTACAAGTAAAAACTGTTATTTTTCTACCCAGGGACATCTGCATTTCATTGTTGGAGTTTCTGAACTGTAGAAAGTAAATTTATATCTTGTGCGTTTCTCCTTTCTTGACCACTCACTGAACAGAAACTTTCAAAACCTCCTTGTTTTAAGAGACAAGTCCCCATGATCTCAACAGTGTTCTTTTTGTGGCTGAAAGATGCTAAATATTGACCTGAGTGTGCAAGGTGGGAAATTGCTTTGTGCACATTACCTCCAGTTCCTTTTAAACTCCCCACTGAGGCAAGATTATGAAAGTATTTAACATAAGTTTTTAAGCATGAGACAACTGCAAGATTGCATCCTACAAAACATTGCCAAGTGGCAATGCCAGGATAAGACTGAGTAAATGCATGATAGGGATTCCCTTACTTCAGGTCTGCTTTTTACAAATACTCCATTTTTAGAGTTTTTATTTACATCTGACCAATGCTGGTTTTCTCTCTTGGATCTTTCTAAACCACTAAAATCAAGAGTGAAGAAACATCAGGTTTAATCTGATCTTTTTGAGTGACTGCTCAGTTCTAGTTTTTTCCTTAGCTAAGATTCAAACAGAGAGGTGGAGAAAAAGGACCTTCTGGCAGGGGGCAGAAACACCTGCTAGCACTAGGAGGCTGAAGGAAAGTCTGGGACCTCAGAGCACATATGCAAAGAAAAGAGAGAAACATAGCGTGTTTGAGACAGACATATAAATGCGAAGGAGATCTTATTTAAAGCTGGAGAGTCTTTTTCAGGAACAAGGATTTGGAAGGTTTGTCTTGATGTAAGATTCCCAGCAGTGTTCACTTACAGTATTAAAGTACAGTATTTATATATATACAGCTGAATTACAGCTGCCCTGCTCCCCAGGCACCTCAGTATAAGAGAGATATCAAGGTGCTGGAGTGAGTGCAGAGGAGGGCAATGAAGCTGGTGAAGGGCCTGAAGAAAATTTTTATGAATAATGATGAAGAGGATGGGTCTGTTTAGTTTGAGGAAGCGGAGGCTAAGGGGAAACTTCACCACTCTCTAGAACTATCTGAAAGGACATTGTAGAGAGGTTGGTGCTGGTCTCTTCTCACAGGTAATTAGTGATAGAACAGGACAGAATGAATTCAAGCTGCAATGGGATATTTTTAGACTGGACATTAGGAAAAAAATTTTCACAGAAAGAGTAGTCAGACACTGGAATAGGCTGCCCAGAGGCGTGGATGTGTTTGAGGGTCATTTAGATGCAGTGTTGGGGGATATGGTTTAGGGGAGAACTTTGTGGAGTAGGGTTGGACTCGATGATCCCAAGGTACTTTTCCAAACTGAAAGATTCTGTGATTCTATGAGCTGAGGTTTCAGCTTTGCTTCCTGCCTGGTGAGGAACATTTAGTTGGTTTGTTTCAGCAGTCATGCCACTGGTCCTTCTGCTCAGCAGAATAAGCAGCTCACTGCAATGAAAAGTTGTTAAGGGAGACAATTTCAGCAGAAGGCATGGTTTGAAACGATGCTGCTGAGATAGGGTAATTTTGTACTGTGTGCATGAACGTTACAACCTGTGTCCAGAGGCTGCCACAGACTCTCCCTAATGGTCTGCATTGCTAATTCAACTAATTGCAGCAATTACAGGCAGGAGATGCTTCTGGGAAGAGATGCCAGTACACTTCTTTCTAACATGCTGCAGTACACGTTGCTCATTAATTAGACCAGCAGCAAAAATAATAAAAATAAAAAAGCAAATATCACCAACTGGAAATACAAAGGAATATGCTGAAAACTGTAAGGGCCGTGCACAGTCACATTGTGGTTTAAGCATTTCAGAATCAAGTTTATCATTAAGTTTTTCCAGCCTGTCAGCCCAGTCACAGCCACATCCCTGTTCACTCCGGATGCTGGTGGATGAGGTGACGTACTGGGCACACCTGACACATGCAGCAGTTCTTCATCATGCAACAAATAGGCTGCACAGGTATTTACTCTCTGGGTAAACACAAATGATTCACAGCCCAAGAGGTGCATTAACAGGTGCATTAGCAGAGCAGGAATTACTTCTACCTCAGAATGATGCATCCAGCAACACAGCAGAGAGAACTGCTAGCTGCCTGCTTGATGCACAGTCTGAGTCAATCTTGTACATTTTTCTTTGCAGAGTGCATGTTCATCCTGAACATGCCTATGGGAAGTCTCTCAGTAGGTGCTTTCTGTGTAATATTGGTGTTTATTGAGGAGCCCAGCATGCTCCAACCGGACACATCTTTGGCTGTGGGAGGATGGGTTGCCAGCCAAGGAGGTGTCGTAATCTGCTCTGCTTGCTGTGTTCAACAGCACCGAGTGATCTGCCTGCCAGCCTAAACAGCCCAGCAGGTTCCTCACACCTGTGCACACCTGAAATATTCAACAGCACAGGATAAGCACTATTCCTCTGACAAGAGACTCCAGCTCCATAGAGGAGAACATTTACAGAGGCACATCTAGAATGCTCAGTACAAGTTCAATATTTTAAAAGTTACAATGCTGAATTTTTTTCTTCTTTTCCTAGGATGCTTAGCTGCCTCGGTAACAGCTTCTTGACTTGCAAATATCTTATTTTTTGTTCCTATGTTCTTTTTCCTATGTTCCTTTCCTTCACATGGCAGACAACAGATGACATCGTTTCATCAGCTGAATGTTCCAGTGATGATGAAGATTTCATTGACTGTGAGCCCAGTACAGGTAAGTCAGGTCAGTCTTGTTTTGCTTGCTTTCTGATTTCATTTGCAAAAACCAATGCATACATATATTTATATGTGTGTGACTGTATACATATATAATTATATATGTATATACGTGTGTGTATATGTGTATATATATACACTTGTGTATGTATACACTCTATATAAAATAAAAATTATACAGCCAAGCATCAGATCCCATGGACTTGGCAGCACCAAAACACATATATGTAGTCACTATTTTGTTAATATGAAGTTGTTTTAATGGAAATCCAAACTTCCTTATATTGATCCCAGCTCACTTTTGTAGCAGTTACTTCACTGATGCAGTGGCAAAACAAAACTATCAATGTAGTATATGAAAAATAATGAAGATCTGTGAAGTGGTGAATGTTAGAAAAACAGAGAAACAAATGAAGCAATAATGGGTTATTAGCATTGTTTAATCTTTGTTAATTGCTCTGAAGATGGAGAGGATAGATTTGTCCATGGGATTTTGAATACAGTTAACATGGTAATGTATTTATACTAATTTTGTTTCCTGTGAGCCCAAAGAAATTGGGGAGCACCGAAACATAGTTCTAACATAACAAAATTAGTAGTAATTCTTGCCCTGTTATCTGCAGTGATGCTTCAAAATGTATCTGTCAAGGAGTCAGAAGGACTCGCCATGTGGAACTGACTCAACTTCTTGCTTTCAGATACATTTTGATAAACTAATGGCTTTTCTTTCTGGTGAGTTATATGATGTGATATCCAGCAGGCAACTGCAGTCTATTTATTTCTTACAGGCTTTTTCAAGTCTTCTTTTTTGAGGCTTGCCATGAGTTAAGCATTTCTATAATAGAGAACAGACATCATCGAATTTCTGTGTACATATAAAAGAAAAAGAGGGAGTATGGTTAGACTTTTTTGTCCTTAAAAAGGGAAACATATAAATAATTAGACGTGTTTCTGTTTTACTTTGTTTTGCTTTGTTTTGTTTTATTTGGGATGTTTGTGTTTTTTTCTTTAAAAAAAAAATCCCAAGACAGCATTATAAATGCTGTTTCTAGTTTCCTGAAGCCATTTTTTAAATACAATAATTCACCCAAGGCTAGTGCTTTCATATTCATTTTCAATTTGCTATGCTGCACCTGCATTTTTCAGTAGAACTTGGTCCTGCAATAACCCGAGATTGACACTGTCTTGTAGCTGGGAACTTCCACTTGTCCTCTTGGCTTCCCTATGATGTCAGGGAAGGCAGTGACACAACTGATGCTCAGCCTATTCCCATCTTTTTTTTATTTTATTTTTTTACAGAACTCTGAGGTTTTTTAACTCTCTGCTTGGCAGAAAGACTATCCAAATAATACCAGGTTGTGAAGCATAATATGGGTATCATGAAAGTGAGACAAGAGATTAATAGAACCATGCTAAAAACACTTATGTACCATAGTTGATATACAAGTGAATGGATAGGAAAAATTTCATTAAAGCTACAGTTACATTTCAAGACTTAGTTGTTTTAGTTGTGTTTGCCAAATATTTTAATTAAAAGGGGAAACAAGATCTTTATCAGACTCCTCTTGTACATTATTGCCATTTATTTTTCAGTGCAGAAATCACTATTACTTCAATGGCTACAAATTGTAATAGCAATGTTTTCAGCTTGTGCTGCCAGTAGAAAAATCAAAGCTTGAGGAGAAATTTGGTAAAACATGACGTTCAGATAAAATTTCAGAGTGCTTTAGATCAAAATTTCTAGACCAAAAATACCTCTTTCCTGACAAAGTCAGAAATCTAGTGCTACAAACAGGTACAAAATGGACTTGTAAACATTACTTGCCTTTGAAAATCCTGCTAAGCCTAACAGTTGGTGCATGTAAGTACCAACAGACCTTTGAATGTCTGATGTGTAAAAATATATCGTTTGCTGAAAATCTGCTGAAGGTACTCTGCTAAACTACAAGACATTCTTGAAATTTTTACCCAGTTTCTTTTATTGCACCCTACTGCTCCTCCATACGATGGGGGTCCACATGAGCCTCTGAAATCTGAATCTTTTCTTGGGAATAATTGCATCATTGAGAGTAAAAGTTAACCTGTTTATATGTAAAGAAGTCTCCCAGATGGTCCTCCTTGATGAAATTTACACCTCCAGAGTTTTAGTTTTTTCAGGTCCTTTTTGCCTCCAAAAACATACATTTAGTTCATTTCATCCATCCATAATAAATAGGAAAACTAACAGGTTTATGGTGCTCCTCATTTTGGTTTCTTTGTCTATCTTATTGTCTCCATTTGCTGTGTATCCAGGAAAGGTTGAATGGTGTCTGCAATACAGTCAGTATCAAAGCACTCATACAGCCCCATTCTTCTCTGGAGCACAAAAGCAATCTGGGCCAGCTTATAAAAATCTTGTGGTGCTGGCTGGGCCGGACAGATATATTTGCCTTTACACTTCACCAGCCAAGTCAAGATTCTGGCCTTGTGCCAAGATCTGGTACTTAAGTCTTTACCTTGTGAAAGGAAAGGTTCCAGATTATCTCCCTTATATTTTATAGTGTGTGGGTTTGGATCTTTAAAATTTTAATTACTTTTTTTCTTTTTAATTGGGAAAGCTTGAAGTTGCTTCATCCTGTTTTGTTGACAGGTCTGTCAACACTGTCTGGTATGACAGTGTATTTTACACTTCCTTCTGCAGACGCTCCTTTTAGTTGTTCTGATAATGTGTAACTTCTAAAGCTCTTGGCCTTCCATCTCCCTCAGTTCCATGGTCCAGTAGTGCAAAGACTAATGAACCCACTGCTGCAGCTCTGAGATGTGGTATACATCACTGTGAACTTGCTGGGCCTTAGCCAAGACAAGGGCAGCAAAGTTGCTCAGCAAATCAAAAGCTTCCAGACTTCATATGGGCCAGAACTAAATCCCAAGGCCTAAATCTATTAGTTTGGGTTTGGTCCTGGATCAGAGGGAGTACCTTATAGAGTCCTTAGAAGACTTGTTTTGGTATACTCAAAGATAGTTCAAAAGACAGAAAATCATATCTTTTGCGGGTCTTTTTTGCAAGAACTACTTGCAAAGTGTATTGCCACTTAACTCGAATTGTCTGTTAAGTTCAAGGCCTGAATCTCAGCGTACACTCTGCATCTGGATACTTGCATCTCTTTAAAAGATGTCATAAAGGCAATTTCCTCCCTTGAATCCCTTGGATCCCCTCAGGATTTTCCTGGCTAGGTTCAGACACTGCCACAGGCTGGCTACCACTCTGTGACCCTCTTCCAGAAGTGATTTCTGTTGGGATTTCTGCAGATCTCCTTGTGAAGCTGTCACAGGACCTGTCCTGACTGAGGTAGCCTGTAAGCATCCCTGTAGACATGTATGTATGCATAAGGAATTACTCTAACAAGTGGTCTCTATTACAGCTGGGAATCCAAAACCCATCTGTATTTTACACAATGAAAAAGAAGCCATTGCAGATTCAGGGATAAAAAATACTTGCTATACATCTTATTTGAGACAAGATTAGATACCCTTAAATCTCTACGTCTCCCAGAATAGCTTACTCTAAATGATACATAGGCCTTAAAACTGTGGATCTGCTCTGCAGATACATTTACTTCGTCAAGAGCAGTCCCCCTCTTCTCACTATGTCCTGAGACACATCTGTTTTCTGTGCCAGAAGCGTGATGCTTTCTCTGGTATGAATACATGGCTCAAGCATTCAAATTCCTCAGAGCTGAAGCCACATTCCTGAATCTGTGCTTTTGAAAAGCTCTGTGGCTATGTTTTGGTCACTCAGTTTTTCTTAGAGAATGATAGATTTGTAGGGGAAATATCATTAGTCCTAACTAGGAAGCATTGAAGAAAGCAAGCATTTATCTTTCCAGTTAAATGAGGAACACCCCTACAGTCTGATCTCATTGAGACTTCAAAGCCTTGAGGATTATAGTTATGTTTTCTTGACAGTAACTGCTGCTGTATCCTCATGCATACATCCTTGTTCCCTTTAAGCACATCCTTCATGAACCACAACAACTTTCTTGAAATACCCAGGGAATTTTCATTGCTCTCCTCAGAGAAGCAGCCCCCACAAATCCAGAACCCAGTTATTCCCAGTCTCTCCCTTTGTCAAACAGGAGGTCTGCCCAGTTTTTCATTCTGTGATCAGGAAAATACCTTTAAAGTTTGGTGGACTCCTCAGAGTAAACAGAGAAGTGGGCTTCCCGTCTCACAGGCTGAATGCTGTACAGTGCTGAAGGAGGGGGATTCATCTGTAGGACTTCCCAGGGTCATCATTGATTTGATGGAATTTCCTAGCTACAGTCTTACAGCCAAAATAAAACCAAATGAACCAGTTTTACTAATCAGTCATGCAGGTGACAGAGGAATATATATATATATTTTTTTTTTTTTTACATTAGGAATTTATACTGAGTTTAATTTTCAGCATATTGGTCTTTTTTCCTATGTAAGCTGCAAAGGCATCACCCATGAGGATATTCTATCTATATATGCACTATATATACAGTGTGCATATATATCTATATCTGTATATATATATGCTAAAGTAATAAATGACCAATATCAGCAGTAGCCCCTGTCATCCAGTCACATGTTTACACAGAAATTCATGCCTTCATCTAGCCCTGGCATCCGCTGGCGTGGACAGATGCATGATATTGTTATTTCTTGGTCAACAAAGCATGTGAATTTTTTTTATTAGAGTTTTTCTTCCTTTTATTTTTTTTTTTTTTTTTTAATTGATGGTTTCATCTACCAATTAGCCTTGGGGTAGGGTGGGCAAGGAGAATAAAAAAATTATACAGGTATATCCATCAATATATACACACATACTCCGTGTATATATAGATAGATATATGCATTGTATATATTTGAAGAACATTTTCTGTCGTTTCACCTCATCTTGTGCCGCATGAATTTTTGGTGATTGATATTTTAGTTTCTTTTGTATTTCTTTCCCTTTTTTTTGGCTCTTACTGGTGCCATATCGCTATTTTTTAATTTTTTAAATCATTGCTGTATTTTCAATTCATATTTTTGGAGTTCTTCCAACACAATAATGGTTGAATCATCTCAAAGAAGAGATATAAATCTGCAAACCAATCAAGGCAACAAAATCTTTTCTTGCCATCCTTATGAAATCCACATTCTCAAATATCCCAAGAAAGTTGTGTGCAAAAGAATGAAGTTTACTACCCCTCCTTTCTTTTTATTTTATTTTCTCCCTACCTTTTTTAAACTCCTGCAAAGTCACTATCCTGCCTTTTCCCTTTTCCCTCTTTTTTTAATTGAGTTCAGAACAAAAACACCCAGAAGGAAAAAATACCCCTTTACCCCTGCATTCCCCCAGAAACAATTAGTCCTACAAAGCAAGCCCTACAAACCACAGATGGCATAAAAAGAATTTTATTGCAATGCAGAGTATCTGTCATAACTTTTATTTCTGGGTCAGTGCAAGATCATTTTTGTGGCATGCTGTAGTTTAGCTGGTTTAACTAACCATGGCCTTCATTAACCAGTGCATGGGCTGTGATGACGCCATCTTGTGTTTCATCAGAGCTACACATTCAGGCTAACCGAGCAAGTCTGTAGTGTATGATTTGGGGGGATATAATTTCAATTTTAATTTTTAGTTGTATTATAATTTCTTCTTTTTGGAGGAGTTCTGCCAGTACCATCGGCTGCTTCTGGCAGCCTCAGCGTTACATATTTACTTTACTTTATGGGGTTTTTTTGCTCTTTTTTTATTTCTCGGTAGCAATCTTATGTCTTGTTTGTGTCCATCTGTCTTGTCAGTGTGTCTTGGAGTCCATTGGTCCAGTGTTGTTATGTGATTCTGTTCTCTGTTCGTAAGCTGGTGTTCAGCTCCCTGCTGCTCTGTTGTACCCTCTCCCCTTTCCTTCCTTCCCTCCCCACCTGCTTCAAGGGGGTCCACAAAGGGGCACCAAGCTTTGAATAACATTCTGAGTGTCATCTCGAGGCTTCCAGACGGAAGTCACAAGGTGTCTGTGCAGCTTCACAAAGTTGGCAGCTGGAAAGTTTTCAACCTCTGTTATCGTTTTACTCCTAGAAATGGTTTACTGGCATAATACCTGGCTTCTCATACAGCTTTTTTTTGAGTGGGGTTGTTTGTGCGTGCTGACACCTTAGAGCAAGAGCTCCTGTTATCTGTGCTGTAGGTGAGAGGAAGACTTCTCAGGGTGCAGGCTGTTTGTTAAATGGAAAGTACACAGGCCCTTTTAGAAAAGGCAGCCTTGGGAACTGTGCATATGCAACTGAAATGGTACCTATGTGATGGTATTTCTGAAATTGACAGTTCATAGCTCATTTGTAGGTTATGCTAACAATTTTATTAATGGTGCATCTACCCTATATGGGTCAGTCTTCTGTTTGTCACTACGTGATGTCTCTCTTTACTGGTACTGGTAAATGTGCAATGTATGTACAATAATGGGTAAGGCAGAAGAAGACAAGCAGAATTTTCAGGTGTCTGCTTAGACCTGACATGCTATTAAGAAAAACCATCCTTGTACAATGGTGCATTCCCCAGTATCCTTAATTCTGATCCCACTGAATGAACTAGCCATGACAGTGGCACTGAAGGCCACAGTGCATTAGGATACATCTGTGGATCAGCTCAAGGTAGTGAAAGAAGAGGCAGCCATTTTCCTTGCAGATAATGTTCAGAATATCATAGTTATTTTGCAGGAATTAGTTCTGCAGGGAAGATGAGATGATGGAAACTGAACTTTTCTCACAAGAGAGCAGTATAAGGCTTACCTGCTTAAGCAAAGAGTTGCCAGAAGAGGGAAGCGATGGGATATGTTCAGATATCCAACATGGAATTATTTCATATAATTATTTATTTTAATTTATTCAAGATATGGTTCTTGTGCTTGCAGAGGGATAAAAAGAAGATAGCTTTTTTTTCACCATTAAGAACCAATGATTCTGTTTCGTTCAGTTTTCTTATTTCATGTGTGATCTGAGAAACATTACTGAGTGCTATCAATTATAACAAAACCAAATCAATATTTAAAGCATTCTCAGTTTAGAATTTAGACCTCTGTATGTTTTTCACAACTATTAAATCCTATCAGATGTAAAACTTTTTTTTGTTGTTACTGTTGAGAATTGCCTAAATAAAGCTGCTTATAAAATGCTGCTTATAAAATTATAATGCAATCAACAAATTCATGATTTTGTGTAATACTGCCCTCTGCCAGACAGATCATAACAGTCCTGCTAGGAGGCTATCAGCAAAAGAAAATTTTTTTTTAGTTCAAGTGTCAGATGTTATTGGAGCAGAACAATCAGAGTTTTAGCCCCCTGCATCATGAAGTTCAGGGTAACCTTTGTGTTGGTGGACTGTGATGAGTAAATCAAGTGTCCAGTCATCAGGACAGTAACCTCCAGGCTGTGGCAGAGCTTCTGTGTCCTGCTGAATGGTTGCTTTTGTTCACACTATGTAGCCTCTGCAATGCCTGTGCCTTGCTGCTGCAGGGAGCAAGAGGCTCTCTCAAGCATGGGAGATGCCTTGGAAGGTTCTGTTTTACACCAGTAGATGTATATATGGATTTCTGGCATTTGAAATAGCTAGTATGTACTTGTATTTTTGTCTCAGGGCAGACTGCTAGCTTCAGCTCTTGTGACACTCATAATTAAGCAAGAGGGAGAACTGCAGGTTGAGTTGTTCAAGTTAAGGATGAAAGGACTGAACTCCAGTGTGTTGCTCCCAGTTCTGCTGTTCCTTCTGTGACTGTGCATCTACCTTGCTCATTTGCCTACTTGTAAGACAGGATGCATTAAATACTTCTTAGCTAAATGAGGTGTAGATGAAGGGAAACAAGGAGATTTACTTAATATTTCAATAGACTTTTATAGTCAGGTGCAGTACACCAAAATGGTACTGATGGCTCACTACCAAAGATGTACAAACAAGCTATGTCCTATGAGTGTTTTAGTACTAAGTACAGTCTTCACTTGCTGTGGGAACTAATAGTATTGTTTATCTTTATGAAGTAGATGCAACTCCTAATCTGTTAATGCAGAGGGAAGCAAGTGAGGGAATCAAAAGCAAAACATTTTTATGTCAGGAAACATTGGCATGGCATCATTTTCATTAAATATCATGTTTTCCTCTAAAGTTAACACATACAACTGAGTGAACCATGCTCAGGATACATAAATAGATTACATGAGTGGACTACAACATGCTGATCTTTTGTCAGCACTTCCATAACTTGAACTTGCATCCTGATCACAATTTTGCTTCAGTATCTCCAGTTTCCCCAGCCCGACTTAGATGGTCTAGGTTTCCCTGGTTTTGCATTTAAGATCAGGAGAAGATCAGGATCAGCCCCACAGTCTGGCTATCTTGCCCTTGCTCCCTTCCAGTCTTTTTCTAAAGCGTGTTCACTAAACTTGAAGCCATGTGCACTGTCACATTCTGGCAATCCCTCTAATGCTGTGCCTATGTTATCAAGCTGACACATGTCTAAAATACTAAGATACTATGTTTTCAACCTGCTGGGACTTGCTTTTTGTCCCTGTTAGCTTTGATTTTCAGCTTCATAAAATATATGGGAAAGAAAGAAAAATAGCCAGTGACACATTGAGTGGAAGAGCTAGCACATGACTCAGGAACAGATTTTGTATCAAAGGCAAATATATGTATACTAATCCCTTAAATGTCTATAGCAACTGATGAGTTAGTTTAAACAAGAAGAAAGCATCTAATTTCTGGAATATATATAATATCTGTTAGAGAAAAAAGACATGTTGAGCATTTACAGATACTAGGGACAGGTTTTCTTCTAAAGAATTTTATTGTATATTCATACTGGTCATCATGCCTAGACCTGAAGATGTCTTATGTATTAGAAGCCCAAAGATACTGATCTCCACATGAAATACAACACCTGGAATGATATCTTGGTAGAGCAGTATTCTACTTCCATTTTTAACCTAAGCAGATCATAAGATACCCAAGCTTATAATCATGTCAAAAGGGGTATTACCTTGCTTTCACTCTGCTTTTCTATTTCAGTTCCATTTTATTCATTACAAGAGCTATAAATTAGTGCTTTATTCCAGCTTTTAACAGCTGGAAATCTTGGTTCACTCAACTTTCCTTAAATATTGTGTGAGAAGTTGGAGAAAAAGATCCTATAAGTTTTGAAATCAGGGGTAGAAGTAAAAAATAATTAGACTGACTTCATTTGATATCTCAAATATCCAGTAATTCAAAAACTTTTTATTTTGCATTTTCACTGCACTTATAAATATATTATTAAAACATTACAAAAGAGACACAGTCAAGGAGTCATTTTTCTACTGCTGTCTCACAAAAACTAAAGTTGTTTGGTCCCATGGGGTGATGTTATAAGGATCATTGACTCCGCTTCTGCCATTCGAGAGGAACTACAACTATTTTACAGACAAACATAGAAAATCTCAAAATCAGCTTCTTTTGGAGAAGCAAGAAACTTCCAACACTTTTGTCTCTTCACTGGTTTAATTCCATCTCATAACAATAAATGACAGAGACATCAAAAAGGACAAAAAAGTTGTTCTGTCTGCAGGAGAGCAGAAATGCAAAGCAACTTTGATTTTTGTTAATTTTTTTTTTTTTAAAGATACCAGTAATATTTTTTACCTGGCACTGAAATTATTATGACTGATTTCAGATACTTATTTTAGCAACTTCTCATTTTCAATACTGAAATTTTACATTTGACAGACAGAAAGAATAAAAATAGTCCTGTAATTAGTTCAGGGTATTTTCTAGGGTTTTAAATTATACTTTTACTTTCTTTTGCTCACTCTTCTCCATGAAGCAACAAGTCTCCTGTGGAGTGCCTGGAGATCTGTATTTCTCCTAGAATTTGTGGTTCTTCTGTATGCTAATTGTTTCAGTGTTGAAACATGGATCACTGGTACATTGCAAAGCACATGCATGCCCACTTTCTCTCTCTCTCTATTTACATGTCTGTATATTATACACCTGCTAATCCTATGTTTATGTGCTGGCTAAAAGGAACATTCTGGGGAGCTGAGACAGAGCAGTAGAATAAGCTTGTTTAGGAGCTTTGCAAGCAAACAGAGCATACCAGTTGAACCTTGCCTTATTCTCTTCCTCATATTACTATAAGTTCTGTTAATTCAAGTCTTTGGCTTTTGTATAAGTCTGAAAGCTGCTGGTACATCCCAGCATGTTGAGGAAGGTGTTTTGTGAGTGCAGGCTGGAGTGACTCTCAGGTCTGAGATGCAGAGATACTCTGAAACAGAGGGCCCTGGCTCACAGCTGGACTCACAGCAGGGAGGGAGGTGCCTTTGACAAGGTTCTGAATTATCACTGCCAGGGAATTAGAGAATCTCAGAGAGCTGTGGGGAGGATTAAGGAGGGCTCAACAGCAGAAGAGAAAGCCAAGGGATTTGGCAGTGTAGCAGGAGAGTGTATGTGGCTGAAGAACCCAGACAGCAGAGTGAGTGAGCCCTGTGCGCAAAATTATGAGCTAATGTTTAGTTTTATTTTCTGGTAACAGAGAGATTTTCAGGTTTGCCTGAAACCCTTTGCTTCACGTGCTTAAACATGCCATATAAGCCCAAAGGGAATACAGAAACCAGAACAGCAATTGAAAATATTCACACCCTAGTTCTTTTTTGATGAAAAGTAAAGATTTTGTTCACAGAGTACTGTGGGGACTCTGCCTATTTCCTCTGAACTGTCTGTATCAAATTCAAGGAAAGAAAATGTTTTATGACTATAAAAATGTGAATCTCAACATTTGTGTTAAAACACCTTTTCATTTTGAAATTGATGATTTTTAAAAAGAAATTCTAAAAATTAACATTCTAACATAGTATCTTATTATAAAAGAAACTAAAGTTTTGTAGTCATAAATACTATGTAGGGCTTTCACTACAGTCATTCCTTTTTTAGTTTCTGAAAGTATGACTAGTAGCCATCACCTTTAACTAGGGAGTTTTTGAACTTCAGGTTTTTTTCAGTTTTTGAACTTCCTTTCTTCCCCATTAGGCTCTCTAGAACATTTTACCATACTTTTAACCTATAGGAAACATCTGTCACTAGCTCTGTAACAGTTGTGTTAGAAGAATAAAACTTTTAATTACATTTATCAAAGGAGCGGGGCAAGTATATTTCAGTATCTTCAGTTGTTTCATTCATAGCTTTTAATTATATTTTGAATAGCAGTGGTAAAAGTCCAGCCCTGATGCTGTGTGATCTTTGCCACATATGCTGCTTGCTGCTTTCCATATCTATCACTTTTCCATTGGAAAAGAAAAGCAAACAAAAGAATATTTTGGAGTGAGATGGGAAAGAAGACTCCTTCATTATGGCAATATTTTTAGAAACAGCTGGTAAAACAAACTGCAAATGTTGTGCCTGGAGCACCTCTATTCTAATAACTGGATTGATTAAAGATGAAAGCAGTCATTTGTGTGTCTAGCTCACTCTAATAGTAGTAATTCTTCCTCCATATGAGAAGAGTAAGGAAACCTGGTGCTGTAGATTTTTCTTTATCTTACCTTCTCTGAAAAGATATTTATACAGTTCTCTGCAGAAGAATGAGCATTCCAGTGGTGCTTTCTACAGCAAACACAAAGTGATAGTGCAGGAAAAGTTAATGTCATTTATCTATACTTCATTTACTATTGAACTAGTAGATTCATTATTCTTCTGGTGATTTCTGCTTGCTTTTTTTTTTTTTCCATTTCCCAGATGACCTTTCCTTCTTCATGACAAGCTATCAGTTTGCTGTTGGCCTGTCTCTTAGATATCAAGGGTCCAAACACAAGCTGACAATTCAGATAGTTTAAGAAACTTTATAAAGCTTCCGGGCTTGGTGATCCTCATGTAAGAACACTATGAAGCCATGAGGGAACCTTTGAGGTACCCTGAGGAGCCTGGACTTTTTTTTTTTCCATACCAAATTTGCTTAGTTACCATTAAAGGAAGTTAATTGGGGATCTGAGCATCAAATGAGGCAACAGTCATTTGTAGTACTTTAAAAAAAGAGACCTTTTGGAAAGCTTATGATGATGTTTGGAATATCAAATTTCTTTTTCCTTTAAATCCCCATAAAAGAATACTGGGGCTTTTGTGTTTTATTGGGATTTAATCTCTGATGTTAGCTACATGTTCAACATGCTTATGTAATATGAATTTTAGTATTTGGGTCCTAGAGATGACAGCCAGTATCTCCAACAGCACTTTATAGACATAATTTTTCTAACAGCTGAAAGGAGCTTCATGGATATAAGTGTAGCTGAGCACTTCCTTTAGAGATCTAAATTTTAGATTTATATGCTGACAAGAGATAGCTAATCCTTTGTGGACTGGGCCCTTGAGGACTGTCTAAATGGCAGGACTTGAAATAAAACCTTGGGGTCTTAATTCTTCTTTCACTTTCAAAACTCAGTTCATCTTTCCTTCCCTTTTAAACAAAGGTTGCAGTTTGATCCTACAGATTTATTAAACCTGCTGTCAGATACAGACTCCAGGAGGTCATTTTTCTGGTGATCCAGTCATGTTAGGGCAATGGCAGCTTTTACTGCCGTGTGTCATCTTACATTAATTTTTTTTTTAATTCAAGGGAGATTTCAGCAAACGCAGAACAAGACAAATGAGCTATCGATGGTGCAGTTCAAGATTTCAGACATCAGCTTAGAGTGATGATCATTATTCCTTGTTGAACAGCAGTTCTTTATCAGTTTTCTCTTTTGTTTTGTCTTGTGCTGTTCTTTTCTGGTAATGAAATGCATAGAATTGTACACATCATTTCAGGGGTAGCAGTGACAAAGATATGTAGAGAGGCATTGTTATCTCTCTGCTCTGTTACAGTGAAGCCTCTGCTTATTCACAGCCTGAGTTCTGAAAGTAGTTGAAAAGCTTAATAAGCATAGGGAACTGGTGAAGAAAAAGAGATTCCCTGCCATAGAGGATTAAGGGATGACAAATGAGGTTTCCTTTTACAAAATCCAGGAAATTTGAGCTCTGAGTCTCTAACTGGAGTCCTGGGAAAGGTGCTGGAAATAGGAATTAAGGGAAATATATTTGTATAGCTGTGTATAAGCATATCTATATATATGTAATAATAGTGCATATATATGTGTGAGTATATATATAGACAAACATAGGAATTATTCAGCTACATAAAGATGACAGATTTCAGATCGCTCTAGGAAATAAGTATGAAAACAGTGTTGGTAGCATCCTGTACTGGTCTCCAGGAGATGGCCTGCATGTCACATTTCAGGTCTCTGAAATCTACTCTAGGAAAAGATGTACATGCTCTATGTCTCAGTGCTAATGTAAATTAGCAATTATGCAAATAAAAATTATTATCAGTGTAAAATGCTGAAGGAGAGTAGCAAATTCTGCTTTTGAGTTTCGGATGTAGGATAGTTTACCAGAACTGAATATCATATCCGAAAGATTAAATTAGGAAATTCATTGCATGCATGGAAAAAAAAAATGTATGCACAAGGAATTCCTGGGACACTACATTTGATAACAGGCTTAAAACACCAGAGCAGAACTTTTTCACTGCATTCCTCACTTGTTTATAACTCTCTTCCAAATATTTTGTCAAGAGAAGTTATGAACAGGATGTTAATTTTTCTTTTGGAAAAGGAAGCAGTCAGCACTTGGATCTCCACAGCACTTTGGAATTTGGATGCAAATTACATACTCTCATGGTCAAAAAATTCAAAAAATTATGTGTAGATTCCTGTATATAAGTATGTGCATGCATAATTGCTAATTGCATTACCCACGTGGCTGGAAAACTGGCAGACTGATGGGATATTGAGTGCCTTCAGTTTTCACTGGGATTAATGAAAGTATTTTGCAATTTGTAGGATTAGGGCTGCGTTTGTGTAGTCATATGTGAAAAAAAATTACTGTATGGAATTATCTAGACCTTAAATCACAATATAGAAATAAAAATCTATATGTTTAGCATAGAGGCGCAGCTTTAGGTAGATCATTTAAAAGCTCCACTGTAGAGTACAACAGTTGGTATTTATAAGGTCTACAATTTTTCTGCATTTCATTACTTTATTCTACATGTTTTGAATACATGAGAAGTGTCTGTTGGTTTTCTGAAATCAGGCAGCTTCTCACTTTTCTTACTTTTTTGAGCCCAGTTGGTATTCTTGAAGAGAGCAGACATGAAAACTTTGTTTTATTTGAAAATATACTCTGTCTTTAAAGTCAGTCATTGCAACTTCCCTAGTTATTTCTGCACTTCATAGTGTTCTGCATCTTATTGGTCTTGTTTGACAGAATACCCAGCCTGATATGTCAGGTGACATGTTGGACCACGGAATGTACTGTTAGTACATTGTTTATCTCAGACTTAAAAAATGTTTTTCAGGTCCTAGAAATAAGCTTGCCAGATCTTTAGTAAGAGGAATAAATACTGTTGTCTCCAGCTTATAAATATCGTAATCAGGGAAGTTAGAAGAATGCTTCCTTAGGTGACTCATTAACAAGCTTTACTTGGGAGAAACATGGGGCAGATTTGAGATGCATGGAGAAAAGGATTTGAGGGGCACACAACAGTTCCCGAGTAGAGAGGAGGAAAAATTACTGCTGAGGTTAAAAGAAGAATTTCACTAACAGAGGGGAGGAAATCTTTCTGAATAAAATTATTTTTTCCATATGAGAATCCATATCTGTTGAAGCAAAAAGAACAATTTCGCCCAGGGCTATACCTGAATGTTGTAGATGAGTAAACAGTCTTTCCTCAGCCTCACTGGCACATATGTTTGCTTTTAGAGCCCAGCACACTGTCTTTAATGATTTTCTATCTTGGTCCAATAAAAAAAGCCAAGAAAAACTTTTGAAAATAGGAGACATTCACTTACAGTGAGTCAGGCACCTGAAAGGACTAAAAGTTGAGAAAGAGGGTTTCCTTTGCATGCACATGTGTAACATGTGCTAGAAATCAAGCAGTTGATAATTTGGGTTCTGGCAGGCTTCCTCAATGCCATGGACAATTGTGAAAAGAAGCCGCTTTGCATTAAACACTGAAGTTTGCCACAAAAGACAATCATGTACTGTTTAGGCACTGAGAATAACAGGAAAATCTGACAGTTCCTCTACAAGCATAGTGTTGGTCTATGAGCCTCTTCATGCTTAGTGTTCTTTTGCAAAAGGCAAAGAAGGACCCAAACAGGCCTTTCAAAAGTGATTTTTTTTCTTCTAATATCAAAACAGCGCTGTTCATTAATATTCTAATAAGCCAGTTAATCTCAGGGCACTAACGTTTGAATTGAACACCTTTTTAGTTCATTCAGGAAGTTGCCAGTAGCAGAATTACGCAAATAAAGTGTTTGTTCTTTTAACATAATATTTCCAGTTCCATCTCTGTTTTGATTGTCCTTAAAACCAACAATTTGAATTAGAATATGAATGTGAATAATGAATTCTTCAGGAAAAAAAATCTGCATGGAGAATTTTGTGTCTCATGCAGATAAAGGAAATTAGAGTCTATGAGAAAGTAATAGACTTTCGTATTAAAATCTAACCATATAATGTTTTACTTCATAGCAGAGGAAAACCTAACATGATAAGATTATTTCAGCTGCTTTTAATTAACTTTCCATCCTATTAGAGTTGATCTGCAGTTAACTTTCATTTCACAGGTATTCATGATTGTAATGCTCCTGTGAATTATTAAACCATGAGCCTCACACGTGATGGTTAATAGCTATGCAATGTCATCTTGTAGTTGGCATTCTGACAATGACCCTAAAATTCAAATATAAATCTTTCAGGTAATACAGTAAGCAATCATATAGAAAATACACTTAAGAGTATGGCTAAATATTTCTTTAAACACTGAACCCATAGAAATTTGACCTGTCCTGGTCTATAAACATTAGCAGTTATTTTTTTAATTGAAAAAACCCACATTTGGAAAGTTAGTGCTCTGACAACTCCAGCAAAGAAAGCAAACATTTGTGATAGTGGGATATATGTTATCTTGACGTGTTGTTGACATAAGAAAGAATGGATTTCAATACCACCTAGCATATCAGTGATGTTAGCAGAATTAATCAGTAGCAGAAGCCAGACATCCTGAATGTTTGTTCAAAACTTCCTTAAAGTCTGAATGGACCTGAAGAATTCTGCTAGTGTGCTCCTCAGCTTTATTTATGGACATACTATCCTTACCAGTTCTTCTGAAACACACCAAAAATCATCATCATAGCTATTAAAGTAGTTTGACTTTTGGAATGAGATCTGTTTCTCTTTTAATCCAATCTGTTATGAAAACACAGCAAATACTCTTCCCAACCACTTTCTTGGTTTAATGCAACCTCTGATAAACAGCTTAAGGCTTTGGTTCTGAACAACAATAGAGTTTATTCCAGTCATTCACTATGCTGAAAAAGAGGATTCAAACTTGCCTGCAGCAGCCTTTCACCACTGTAATCCTGAACTTTCAGAAAGAAATCTGCAAAAAGAGCCCCCTCTCTTTTTGCTTCTTCACTTCCCAGCTAATATTAAATTTGCCCGTAAAAACAAACAAATAAGAAGTCCTGCCAAAAATCCATCCCAAAATGCTTGAACGCATTTTGTCTCTTGTCTTCCAAATGATAGACAGAACTAGCTCATATGGTGAAAGCTCCCATACAAAGAGCTCCCCTGCAGTGCTCAGAGCTAGATAGTTCATACATTAGTTGGCTCTGTTGTATTTCAGTTACAAGTGCTGCCTACTAGGAGAATTGACTTCAAAGCACAGATAAATCGTCACTGCCATTCTTCTCCTGCTTGAGGTCTCAAGAGGATCCTGGTGAATTTAAATATTAGTACAATCAAAATGCAAGAGCATCTCACATCCTCTGAACTGATGTGAGAGAACAACACTTAACAAAAGGTTGGCGTTCTCTGTTTTTTCTTTTCAGAGGAAGAATTGTGGATGTATTTGTTTATGTTTTCTCAATATCAGGATTTCTACCCAGGATTTTCTACCTCTTCCCACTGGCAATTTGGTAGAACCTATCAGCAGTCTACTTGGTAGTGATCTCATCAGTAACTGTGTCAAGCATAACACTTTTCCTCTACAAGTAACCAGGTATTAAACAAAGCCATAGTGCACCCAACATCAGCTCATTTTGCTGATGGGGAACTTGGTCTGGCCTGTCAGCATGGCTGTGAGGCAAATACTATATTAAATCTGAGGAATATTTTGACTTGTTCTTGCCTGAGGAGGAGCCTGAAGGGCTTGTCCTCAGTTCTGGAATCCCAAAAACTTCTTGTAGCACAAGGAAAATTACAGATCAAAACATTCTATTAACTCTTGTCTAATTAATTTTAATTGCAGCAGTGGGCACTAAGGTATTTTTCTCCATATTCCTCAGGGGTTTGTCCAGGCTAGTTAATTCCCCAGTAGCATTTTACACTGACAAAATTTAAGTTCCTGTGGAAACTATTTTTTTTTAATTATTATTATTTATACCAGTTTTGATATGGAAATAATGTTATTTCAAGTTAATCCACAGCAGAAAGAACATACTGTGACATCCAAAACCCAGAGAAGAGCAACATTATGAGCAGGGCTGTACTGCTGGATAAGCCATCATTTGGAAGATGTGCTTATGGGTCCCTGATTTATCGCAATTTTTCTACTTGAGTTTGAATAGGTCACTTCAGTTCCTAACTCGTACACCACAATTACCCCAGAAGTGGATGTAAAATTGCTCAAACTCAATAGAAGAGAACATGCAGATAGTTATCATGCCCTTTTCAGCAGTGCTGATTAAAGACAGAAATAAGTTTAGATGTGAAGGCACAGGTAAATGAATCTTGCTCAAAGCCTACTGGAGTAGAATTCTTCACAACTTCACTGTAAATTCCTTTCACCCTACACTATACCAGGGACTGACAGTAGCAGTGCTGAATGGACATGCTTTATTTATTTTTTTCAGTAATTGCAATAATTGGTTCGATATAACTTCCAAGAAAATAGTATATTTTTTTAATCTGTAATTTTTAATCTGTAATTAATCTGTAATATATCATGTTGATATAGCCCAATTTACCATTATTCCTTAACACCTGTTTTTTTCTACAGTTTTCCAAACAAATTTCCCTAGTTCAGTGTGTATGTACATTTTCTTAGTTCAGTGTGTATATACACTGTTAAAGGGCCTTGTTAAAGGTCTGTAGTAGTAGGGATTCTCATGTATCCTCTAGAGTAAGCTTCAGCTTCTTCACCCAATAGACTTATAAAGTGAAATAATTTAGATCTTGAATGTCATCCAGAGATATAAGTAAGGCCTGGGTTGATCCTGGATTATTCAGACATCCAAGAAGTGGACATTTTTCTTTGTCTGTTTTTTCTTTTCTTTATTTTATTTAAAGCTCCAAGATACAAAGTGCAGCAGCTATCTCTGGGTACAAGCTGCAAACTCAGGTTCTTCCCAGCAATGATTTATGTCTGTAAAGAAGAGTAGGAAATACTAAAAGAATAGTGGTTATCAAGGTGGTTAGCATCACTACTTTGATATCAGAAGAGAAGTTTTTTGCGAGAGAAACCTTTTGATAGTGAATCTACTATGCTTTCGATTCTCCTCTAACAAATCAAAGAAGGAATCTCCATTCACTGAGTCACTTGCAGCTGGACTAGCTACAGACGTTGAGAATGTAATTTGCTTATGCTAGCTGAGAAATTTATTAAATTACTTTGTAAGATCTTTCAACAGAAATGGCAAGTGAAGCCTAGCACCCAAGGGATTAAATTACTGCACCTAAAAGGGGTCTTGTCTGCACTGGAATTGAATTCTTCAAGAATTCAATAGAAAAATATGAGTAATTACATATGAATGGAGATCATAGGAATAATTTTTATGCATCAGTTAACTTGAGTGTGTGACTCCCACAGAGGATAGTGTGGAGTCAACCATAAGGTTAGGTACAAAGCAGCATTCATGAAGTATTCAGATCTTCATGTGGTTATGATTCACCTACACTTAAGAAAGTATTTTGTGTACTAGCCAAGTAGGTACTATTTCCATCAGGTATCTCAGTACGGCATACCCTCCTTCTATGAACGTGTTTCAGGTGTAATTTAGGATTTGGACATTCAAATCTATCCTGAGTCTCAGCACTTCCTAAAATCTTCACTTTCCCTGTGTAATTATCCCCAGTAAGTTTTCTAAGACATAAGTTTCATACTCAGTAGTGTCTCATGATCATATTTGAGAGCTGCCTTTGATATGTTTCCTGGGTACATTCTATGACAGTATAAAACTCTTTGGGATACAACTACCAAGAAGGAATTTGATTGTCTTGAAGTATTCACTAGCATTTGGACAAACTGATGACATGTATTTGTACCTGGCTGCCTCATAGCTATGTACACTGGAGAAAGGAGGAGACACTAAGATATGGTTGCTACTCTATATTTGTAAATAAGCAAAAACTTACGTAGACTTTAGTATAGCATAAATACACAGGAAATATTTGCTGCATGGGTTTAGACCAATGACAATAACCCACTCAAATCACTGGATGCAGTTCTACTGCTGAGTTTATCAGTATGAGGATCACATTTGTGGTTGCAAAATATCCCAGGATTCAGAAAGACTTCTTCCCATGTGACTGCTTTTTAGGATTAAATAAGTTTAGCTTTACATTAAAAAAAGCTTTAGCTGAGCTGACTAAAAATGTCAATCTTTAGTCTTTCAAAAAAACACATCCGATCCATCTCCCAGGAGATGGAGACATTTGAGTAGAGATGTATGGGAAGAATCCTTTCAGGTTAGTGATATTGGATGGGCTGTTTAGCACGGGAAGCATCAAAATACTCCTTGGTTTGTAGGAATATGAAAAGATAAGATTATGGCAAACACCTCAAAAATTCTTGGCTTCAGAGAATCGTGTCGGTTTAGCCCAATGATAGATTGCTTTGATACCTTACTGTGATAGCTGTAAATATACTTTCATATTTGATAGTCTTCTAGCTCATTGCTATAAAGCAGCACCATTAATTAACCCTTAAACACAAAAACAAACTGGAGGGCATGTGGGACTTTGTTAGTGCTGTTCACATGGTCATTCTTAGTATAGCTTGGCTTTTTTATTTTTGAACCTAAGATGTACCCATAGGCTTAGAATGAGAGAGTTTTTGCCAGTACAAACAGCTGGTGCAAGGGAAGTGATATAGCTAATTTATCTTAGGCTATTCTTGTGTCTCTGTGTTTTCAAGTGGAACAACTAACCAGATACTCTTACAGTTTAAATTAGGGTGGATAACCAAAGGGAATCACAGAAACAGAGTTTTAATTCTGAGTTAGGGGTAGGGATGAGGGGTGCCTTGAAAATTAGTATTTTACTCCTATTAATCTATAATCTATTTATTATTTGTGGTCTCCTAAGCACTCATTTGTCTGGATGTCTGAAAAATACTGCTCTGAGAAAGGTTTAAGCATGCAAGAATGAGGAGGGTTTTTTGAGGAGCAGGAAGGACCATCTAGAAATACCAGATTTCCCAGCTTCATGCCAGAATCCCCCACCTGCCTTTCAGTTTCATCCTATAATCTCTCCCCTCTTCTGCTCTTTTTCTTCCATTTTCCCCATATGCCAGATAATGACTGCTGGACCTTTAATTAGGAAGGCTTCTTGATGGATCTAGCATTTCTAGTGTTTGTATTAGGAAGACATAAATTCACTAACATTTAAATAGCTATAGAGTTTACTTAACCAGTTTTAGAGAGAGGGAGAGAACCAGTCTCTTAATCTGTGTTGGTGTGTGTATTTATTTTACAGTAAAGATTTGTGCAGGGCTTTCTTCCCCTTATCTATTTAACGTGTATTTCTGCTACCTAAATATTCTAGCTAGAGGAAAAAATTCTGTTGACACGTTTTGAAACTAAAAGTAGATGCAAAGCTAACAGAATATCTTTTTCTCTATTTTGTAGGTAGACATTTTACAGAAAAATTAACACTTTCCACTTCACTGGAAGGTCTCTGTTTATTTTCACTGTTATTTTGATAGTATCAACTGCTTAGAAGCATATATCACTAGCATCCTAGCCTAACACGTATGGCTTTAAATGATTCTAAAATGTTGCTGCCTGATATATGAAGTAAACTTACAAAGTCAACAGCAGCTGGGGAGCCCTGATCATGCACTGGTGACATGCATGCTCCCTTTTAGCACTGAAAGTCTTGAGAGATGCACGATTAGGCCAGTTGGGAACCTTGGGCAATTGAAGTGTATCAAAAATCAAGCTGGACTGCTAGGTCAGGAGTAACTGGTACAGCTGGTTAATAATTAGATAGAATTAGATAGGATTGTGTTGCATCAGAGAGAACTCAAATAACATGGGGTTCAACATGATAGAGAAGAGAGAAACTGTCAGACTGATGGAGCCTGAGCACTAGATTGGCAGAAGACATGGAAGTTCCAAAGGCTGGCATGAGCCCTGGGACAGGAATGCAGCCCTAGATCCCAAGTTACCATCCATCATCTTGTTCTTTAACACACAGAGAAATACACATTTCCTTGACAGCATAATTTTAAAGTGCAACTGGAAAACAAAAAATGGAAAATAGAGCTTTATAATTCAAGGTGCACAAGGGGCTTTTGTAAAAATAGCTCCTTTTTAAAAAGTTGATTTTTTTCATTTGAAAAAGATGATTATCTTGGTTCAGTCCTTCAAACAAGAAGCTTGTAAGCCTTGATATTACAGAGGCTTCTATTCCCAGTCCTTCAATCTACTCTCAGTTTTTGAAAACAAAAAGGCTGCAATTATACTGCTTAATCTTAACTTTTAGCAAATTATTCCTCATAAAAGCAAAGTAATAATATATTGTCTGTGTAGCTTCATGTGGAAACATTTAGAATCCAATTTTCATATTACAACATTTAGTTTTGACTATTAACAGTTAGATTTTGTAAAAGACTGGAGAAGATTTCCGTAGCTTCAGCAGAAGTTGCTGGACCCAGATTTTCCAAAGAACTCTGCTTCTGTTCAAGCGCCTCTGTACTGACCAAGGAAAACATGCTTAGCACCCTTCAAATCCTCTTGTAAATCTACCATCAAGATTTCTTTACAAAATCTTGTCATCTCTTTAAGTGTCTCTGGCTCCAGTTGTGGTTCTTTAGCTCTTTTGATCTTTCAAGCAGTAAAATGCTTTTCCAGACCCTCATGCAACAAGTTAGGCATTTATCATCAAATAGTGCATAAGTATTTGCTGGAGTGGCCTGACACAGACCACATAGCTGGCAACCAGAGCCATGCCTTACAGTCTGCTTAGCATCAAAGAGAAGGCATTCAGTTCTAATGTGCTGAAGTGGGATACTTCACTACTCTGAAAAAAAAGCTGCAAGTCATGACAAATACTGATTAAAATTCAAAGCTTAAATGCCTCTTTGTGAAACTCCCTAAGTACAATTAAACCAGAAACTCATAATCCTGGTAGGGAGTGGTGTCCAGGGACACTAGTCTTGAAACCTTACCAAATAAAAATCTCCATTGAGGTCTGCAGAGGCTTCACTTCTGTAATTGTTTTCTTTTCTATTCAATCTTTTCTGATCCACAAATGAACCCCTAAAATTTCCTATGTAGACCAAAATTTTGTTTCCTATAACCTGCATGTTCTGTCCCTGACATCACCCTAACCAGGTTTCCTCTTCTTTGGTTGGACCTCTTCCCTTCCTAACACTTTTTCCAAAGGGATGTAGGAGATAGGTCCAGTGCAGTCTTCTAGCAAAGGCATGGTACATTCCAGATAGAGATGCACTGTGCTGGTAGTGCACTGAGCAAAGCTTTATCACTTCTGAAGTGTTAGAGGTTCCTCTCTCAGAACTGGGTGCTTTTCAGTAATGCATTTAAAACCTATCTGTACTATTTAATGTTTGTTGGGTTTACACTTATTTAACATTCCTCAGAACTTATACTGATCTTTCAGTGTTTTTTAGAGGTACTACTGTTCCTCATGTTAGTAAGTATGAAAAAAATCCCTCCTGTTTTTTATCAAGTTTATACAAAACTACCCCTGGCCACATCTACAGGGCAAATAGCCCCATTTATTTCCAGAAATTTGAGCTCAAGATAACCACCCGCTTCCACTGATTTGACCTTTATTAGGGGTCATATTTCATGGCATTCCTAATGGAAATTAACCTGGTGGCATTCCTGATGGAATACTGAGGCACATGCAGTGCTTTTAGCCTGCTTTTCCCATCTCCTGGAGAGATTCATCATGAACAGGCTCCAATATTTTATATGTAACATTTGCCCTCTCCTAAAATAACAGCCAGAACAATTTATTTTTTTTTTTGCCGGGGTCATGAGTTCCTTAGAAGGACTCTAATGTCAAGATGATGGTCTTTATACAGTGTGTTGCCTAGGGAATTCAGAGGAAGCCAAGGACCCCTCTAGGACAAATAGTATTTGGGATCCAGTTTTAGTAAAGACTCAGCAGATAGAACTGATTCTAATATCTTCTTTAACTGCAAATCCTTTTGTAGCATAGAAACTAATCTCAGTCTTAATGCTAACAGTGGCAAGTTTGCCTGTGAAAAATCATATGGCCTCAGTACCAAATACTGCTGACTGATGGGCAGCAGTAATCAGGGACACAACATCTGAGTTCATCACTTCAAATAGATATTCACCATGGCCACAGCTTTTTCCAGCAAAGCAGACCATGTTTGTAAGAACTACTTTTTCACCTTTTTTCTCAAGCTGATCAGCACTTGCAGGAATAAGCTCAGCCTGACTAAGCAGAAAGATAAATGCCACTCATTTTGGGAATGACCAGGAGAGCTAAGGCCAGATTAAGTGCTGGAGTAGGGAATTTTGAGTGTTTGACTGAAATATGAGGTCATAGTCAGGGTGAAATGTGCATCATAGCATAGCTGATGATTTCTTCTTATCCCTTTCCCCTTCTGATGTCCCCCAGAAATACAGGGAACCCACTGGAATGTGCTTTGTCCTTTCTGGAGAGGCATGGATGGTACACCCCTGCCCACCCCACCCTCTCCTCTGCCTGCCCTCCTCCCTAAATCCTTGCTTGCTGTTCTGTTTTTCTACTTTCCCTAAATGCAACTTACTTTAAGCATGCATTATTATTAACATCCTACAGTAAAATTAAGCTATTATATAACCCATTTGTCGATCTCAGCCAATTTCTTCTATCTTTTTCTATGTCTATTTATGACGTACATCCAGACTGCACGTCCTTTTTCTTTTTTTTTTTCCATGTTTTTTTTTTTTTTAAAAAAGTGATATATAAAAAAAGATCTATTAAAAAAAAAAGCAACACTGGAGGGTGGTGGGGATTTTGGCCAACGTCAGAAAAAAAATGTAAATGGGAGCGGGATGGAAGGGAAAAAAATCCAATTCTTAAAAAAAAAATATCCAAAAAATGAAAGTGTCCCTGGACTGCTTTGTCTGTTCCTTTCAATGTGTGCATCTGGTTTGTTCATCTTTGAAAGTGTGTTTGAATACTTTTTTCTTTAAAATAAAATTTTAACCCCCCACAATTGCTCTTATCTCCCTTCTTCCTGGGAAAAAAGTGCTCTTTTTCATTTTTGCTTTTTTTTTTAGTATATCTCCACATAGTTATATTTTGATGTATTTCTTTTCAATGGTTGAATTTCTATCTTAGATTTGGTTTGTTCCAATCTAATAATGAAAAGCAAACAAACAAAACAAAAGAGTTATGAATTGTTTTCTGCAATTTCCCCCTCTGTTTCCCTCTTTGAATAAGAAACTACTTCACTGGCAGAATCCCACAGCTGTATTTTTGAGATACTACAGAGAATCTGAATATAAAAGCAATCTAATTTGAGAGGAGGGGACGGGTGTGCCAATATGGTCATTACATTTGAAACAGTGATTTCATGTGCTCAAGGAGAGATTGTCTCAAATTATTGAGAACATTGATGTCAATTTGATAGACTTTATAAAAGATGATTCTGAGAAAATGGAAGCTGTGGGTATCTACAGATGAAGTTGTTCTACTTCCAATGCATAAAACTAGCTTCCTTGTTTTTTGTTTTACTCTCTGGTTGTTGTTGTTATTATTATTATTATTATTATTATTAGTTTATATATTTTACTGCTATTTTTAGTAGGGAAAAGTTTTAAATGTTTCTATAATTTGAGAACCTTTAATGGAAATGTAAATATTAAGACTATAATAATTAATTTTTTGTAACTTGCATGTTGAAGAAGTTGCAGCTTAGGGTTTGTGAGATTGTCAATGTTAGAGTTCTGTTCTTTCTTTTCGTTGATGGGCATGAATATGCTCATTTGTTTTTGTATATTGCCCATCCCTTCCTTACAGCCAGAAGCTCTAATGCTGCTAGATCACTCCGTACCGCCCTTACATGGACATGGCAACTGACTTACACATTCACTCCCATCATCTTCATCTCCTGTCTAGTACACTCATAGATTTTTACACTCCCACTCCATCCACCCTAGGCATTTTTTCTCCCCATGACCTCCCCTTCACCACCCCTTTCTTTAGCATTGTGAAAATTTTATGTGCAGTCATCCATTCCTTAAAACACACACACAAAAATTATAGAAAAAAAGAAAATGTTTAAAAAAATATATATCAAATTGACCAAAAAGGCAAAAAAGCAACAAACTTTGCTGTTCAGAAAACATCGTGTATGTAGATAAGCAAACAAGCAAAAGCAAATTCTATAAAATGTACAGGATTTTTCAACTGTAATATGCTAACAACTTTACGTAAGATAAAAAATACAACCAAAAAACAGCAGAAAAAAAACAAGTTCGAATTTGTTAAGGTGCAAGATTTTTTTCTTTTCATGTTATGTGGTGTGGATGTATGTGTTGTTGCCTCCCTGTATCGCCCTTTGTTGTAAAACAATTATATTAAAAAAAGAAATAATAAACATTTTGCTAAAAAGTTTTTAAGAAACAACGAAAAAAAGCAAGTTACAAGAATGTGGCAATGCTACTTGTCCAAGAGCATTCTTACACAACTTTCTTTTGTAAATTTTTCCTTTCATGCCAAAAAACATGCGGGCAATTTGTTGATGTAAGTTGACTGTTATGAAATCAATGTGGTATGCTTTTCTAAATATTTTTATGTATTTTTATTACTTTTTTATTTTGAGAAAATTGTTTTTTTGATTTTCATTTTTTTTCAGTTCTCGTAGGTTTTAATCTTTCTTTTGCTGATAAAGTGAATGACTTGTTATGCTTTTTTCTTTTTCTGCCCTTGATGCTGTTGCATTTTTATGTTCTAGTATATGGTTTTGTTTTATGAAAAATGTATAAGTTCATTTGTTTCTTTTGCTTCAGTTTGTATTTGCCTTTATGTTATATGCTCTTTGTATATTGTCGATTACCAGATTGTTTTGTGCCTAAGAGGGGGTGAAGGATCCTGTGGCAGTTTGGTTCTGTTCTTTACTGGTCCCTCTCTATAGGTGTCTTTCCCCTTTCCCAAAATGAATCACCAGTAATGCCACTTTCTTTCATGCTACTTAAATTGTATGTAGCCTGGTGGTGTAGTCTTCATGTCAGGTAAAAAAAACGGTGAGACTTCTTTAGCATTTTGGTAATTCTCAGGATCTTCTTACTGCAGCTCTACATCATTCCTAATGTATTCTCATAAAGGGTTTTATTTCCATAAATTTTCTACGTTTCTCATTATCTGCCTCATGTTCGGTCTAAATGATACTCTCAAGTGTACTCTTACCAGGTAAATGCACCCATCATATTATGACTAACTAGTATCAGACTTCCTAATATCCTCCAGAAATGGTACATTTGGCAGACACTTTCCTACTAAAAGCCAGATCCCGAACTTCTAAAATTTCCTTGCTTCAAAAGAGGTTTGGATAAATTTATTAAAAAAAAAAAAAAAAAAAAAAAAAAAGTAAATATACTTAAGCTCTCAGTAAATATAATAAAATGCTGTATTTCCTTATAAGCACATGTGTTTTTAGCCTTCCTGAATAATAATGCCTAGTAGATATCTTGCTTTCAACTGTTACATCGTTTAAAAATCTGATGCTGAAAATGGAAGAAATAATTATGCTGAGTAGGAAGCTGTCACCAGTTAATCATCAGGTAAAACACCAGTTAAAACTGTTTGAAATAGACTTTTTGTTTTTTCAGTTGGAAAGGTCCTACAGAGATCATCTAGTTGAACTGCCTGATCACTCTAGGGATGACCAAAAGCTATGGAATGCTTGTAAGGGCATGGTGCAAATGCCTCTTTGACACTGACAGCCTTGGGGCATTGACCATCCCCTCGTTAAAGTGCTTCCTAATGTCCACACTGAACCTCCCCTGGTGCAGCTTTGAACCATTCCCATGGATTCTCTCACAGGGTACCAGATAGAAGAGATCAACACCTCCAGATATGGATAGGAGATGGAAGAGAGTATGTTTCAGTTGTCTGGGCACTGAAAGGTTTGGGGGTTTTTTTTGACTGGAGACATGTCAGGTACTCTCTGGAAGGTCTAAATAACTGTGTCACTGAAACTGCGTGCCCAAAAATGACCAAAAATTTGCAGCAATATATATAACATAGCCCCACATTAACTCTATACCCATCCCAGAAATTCTATACCTTCCTGTTGCTCATGAGCCATGTATTAGGAAGCACTGCAATAATTCTGTATTTTAATATAATTTGAGGGGCTTGCTTAAGAAGGCTGTTTAACCAATTCCACCAGAAGAAGTACAGTTCTATCTAATCACTTTGAGACTATATTTTCTCCAAAAGGAAAAAAGAGATATTTGAGATGAAAAGTTGCAGTATTCCATTGTGAAAATTATGTTTTTCTCTCTACTACTGACTATCAATTGCAATTAAATCAGACGGCAATGAGTAAAAATATTAAGACTGTTCATCTACAAGGTTTTGTATTAGCATCCTCTTCCCTGTGAATTAGGAACTATATTCTAAAAAATTTCCCTGGAGGACTCAAAGCAGAATTAACTGAAACACCATTAGATGTAAATTTATTAACTCAGTCATTTAATAAGGAATTATTGTGTTGATACAGAGACGAAAAAAGGTAAGGAATTCTTTTCTGTGACAAGTATTTCATACTGAAAGTGAAGTCAAACTTCAGAGGAACAACGTAAGATTAAAATGCAAAATACAAGTTTTGGATGCAGAGTTTCATGCACCTGCAGAAATGGATGAGTTGTGCAGTGCTTTTGGATGGCCTCTAAAAGCTCTTCAGCCACAGCTAGAAAAGAGACAATGAGGTTTTGTCCATTATCTGCTTTATCATCACTGGGAGAAGATGAATCTTTCAGGCTTCATTTTTGTGTGCCTTTTGTCCTGATCAGCTTGATGCCTGAGACTCCAATGAAATAGCTGTGGCTCTAAAGATTAAAGCTGGCAGCTGCTACAGTTTTTCAGTTGTGGTTTGTTTTTTTTTTCCTCTTTTTTTTTTCCTCTTTCTTTTTTTTTTTTTTTTTGGTGCTCTCTGCATTCATGGCTCACCCACAACATCCTCACAGTTCTTAAGGCTTCTATTAAATTTTTAACACTCTGTCTTTTCCAGTGGCAGAGAACTCTTACTGGAGATCAGCCCAGAGGTATGAATTATATATCTATAAATATGCTCATAAAGCAAAAAGCAGGGCAGCTCCAAGGCTAAAGTAAACCTTTTACATCCAAATGATCGTGGTAGTATAACGAAAAGCAAAACTCAGAGAAATAGACTATGTGCTAGATTTAAAGACCAACTTTTAAGGAATAAATGCAGTGTTTGCTTTGTGGAATGTGAAGGCCAAGCAGAGCACTGGGCTGTTCAGTATAAGGTTTCCCACCTCACAGACCCCAGTTCTCTCAGTGCTGCTTCCAGTTTGCTGTTCAGTGATTATTATGCACCTATACTGTGGATGGACACATTAATTTTTCATCTCTATCACTGCAGAGGAAACCATTTTATCTGTTTCCCTTTTGTTTAATGTATTATTTGGTATTGTTTGTCAACAGAAGCTTTTTAAAAACTGTATTTCTGTTTGGGAAACATACACTCCTTGCCTAGGAGAGAACACACAGAGCAGGTGAAGATAAATCTGAAAATCCTTGTGAAATCTTCGGACTGCTAAAGCAATCCTGAAGTCACAGCATACCAGTGAACACTCTTAACTGCTGCTTAACAGCCAAGAGTAAAAAGAAGGAAAGAAACCATTAACTACCAGGAAATAGTCCATGTTATCTGCAAACATAATCTAAGACTCATATGAATATTTGTTCTGAAGCCATGGTCCAAACTGTGTGACAGCTTTGCCATTTTGTTTTAAGCACAGAACTTAACTTTATAAATTAAATTTGGAAATTTAAACGGTAAGTTTTATTCAAGGCTGCACAGCATTATTTTTACAATTGAAAAAAATGGTAAGCACTATGAGAAAAAGCTTCAGCTAGGAAAATAAAAACAGAAGAACTGTACCAAATATATTTCTTTTCCACAGTGTCATGTAAGGTTTTTCATGGGCTTCTCTTTAGTTTTTTCTAGAGATCCAAATCTTTATAGCATTTGCCTACCAGAGCAAGCCTTTCAGGATCCAACTCCTGCTTAAATTGTTCTTGACAACTGAGTGGCACTTTTGTCTTTTAATTCTTTCAGAGTTTACCATTAAACTAACTTGGGGTCATGGGCAAAAGGCATCACTTTTCCATCAAAGGACCGCTGGTTCTGCTCTGCTTCTGGCTACCTTAGCAGTCATTTTGTAAAAGCTGCTTCTCCCTACACAGGCACTTATCTGCCTGTCATCAGACTCCCCCTTGTGTCTCTTCCAAGTAGAAATGTAGAACCAGTAACAAGAGTTGTTTGCACATATGATACGAAAGTTTGTATTTTCTTGCCTCCATAGGTGTTGGTGATCATGTTTCTCACCATTTCCTTGGAGCTTTTCAGAATTATCCTAAATAGCACATTTCTTTTAGACTGAGTGGTATATTTAGCATGACGTTTAAAAGGGTGTTTTGACTCCTCTATAAATCACATACCCCAAGCAGCACACGTGCTTGCATTCTATTAGACCTACAACTTCTAGCTTGCTGTGTTTCACATAGATGCCTATCGTACTGATAAAAAACAAGCCAGCTTTGATACTTAGAGTGCTTTTTCTGAGTTACTTTCTCCCACACAGCTTTTTTTTTTTTTCAGTCTCACATTGCAGACAGAACAATCAAAAATGCTAATCACCTTTTCAGCCATCTCCCCGATACTCCCCAAAAGTATTTTGTCTTAACTAAATGTAACAAATTAACTCCTTGATGAAGAAGTGATTCCTCATGACTGGCCTACAGCAGTCTCTTTATTTCTTTAGTATACAGGGAGGCATAGTATGGATCATTGGTAATTTTGGAATAAAGCTAGAGATGAGGTTAAATAATTGTGTTAATCAAGCCTTCCTGCTAAGAAATTTATTTCTCTTCTCACATATATTGTGAGATTAAAACTTTGTAAAACTCATCCCTCATTCTGTCCTGTTGTTTGATCCAGCAGATCTTCTGGAATCAAATAGCTCCAACCTTCTCCCTATCACTTACATGAAACATCACTTAGAGCAACTCTATCAATGTTTCTTAACATTTCAGGAAGACCATGATTATCTTATAGCTGTAGCAGTCTTGACCATTGGATTAAGTCCTTGACAGTGACAAAATGGTAGAATTAGTTTTAAGACAAGGGTTGCTGGGGGAGAAAAAAAAGGTCTTCATATTAAATATGCAGTATTACGGATTCCTTCAATAAAATAATCATTAATAGGAATAAAATAATTTCTTTGGAATAAAGCTGCTCAAAATATTGCCCCAGTGGGTGTCAGATCAGCTGTATATTGATATTGTGTACCAGTGTAATATATTTTAAGAACAAAAGCACCACAAAGCTCTGGATAAGAAATTAAAAGCTTCAAAACTAAATTTTTCTAATTGTGTGTCACAGATGGTATATGAAAATCACAGGTGAATACCATTTTTTAACAGCAATACACTGATTTTTTTAAAAAAAATAATTTAAAGGAACACTACCTATACTTTCTGGAACCAAAATTCCTGAATTATGCAATTGATGTAAAGTGTACTTAAATGCTATTATTTTTGTTCATTTCTTACCAGACTCAGAGATGATCTTTCCCTCTGATGCATACTGCAAGTCTATCTTGGGACCACCTCTTTGCATAGATTATAGATGCCCTGCTGCAATCGTGGATAGGGCTCCTGGACACACATAAATCATATTACACGCTCCAGTTTCTACATTGCACAGAATACAGCTGAGATGTACAAGCACAAATGGCTGTGCAGACATTTGGCAGGCGACACTTTCTCATTTTTCTGGTGGCTTTTTTGTTGTTTCTTCGGTTTTGGCTTTTGGTGTTTTTTTAAATACATGTGGTTTGAAGAGATTGGTATTGTTTTACACATGTGATCCCATGTGATACTTCTTTCTTCTTCCTCTGTCCTGTAACAGAAGCAGCATGAGCATGCTGAGGAAGCTCAAAAAACAACAGATGTCAATCGGCCCTTTCCATTTTAGCTTAAAACTAACTTTGCATTAAAGTGTGCTAACAGAATATTTAAAGTACCACATTAATTTTTTTGGCCTAATTTCTACCCTAGTACCTCTGGGATAAATCTGACTCTTTCAATAGATTAAACTGTGTCCCCACTTAGTTTCTCATTAAGGATAAGAATAAGCCATATTGCTAGTTCAGCTATCCAGATCTAATCAAACTGTTAAGTACCTTTTCCACTATATTGCTATCTTCAGTATGTAATTTCTTCAAATATATTGCTCTGCAAATGATATTTAGAAGGGATTATGATTTTAGACCATATTCTTTATAGAATTCCCATGGAAATTACTGGCAGCATTCAATGGGAAACAAGTGCATGTAATATATAGTGTAGATAGGAGAGAGTAGAATTTTGTCCCTGGTGCTGTTCAGCATTTTAACATAACCAAACTGTTCCTTAACAGGTTTTGATACATAAGCAAGAGCCAGAATCATTTATTTAGAAGAGAAATTTCATTTTGCATATCTTTCCTTATGCAATAGTGAGCATAAGTGAAAATTTCCCATTCATTAGAACTATTCCCTGCTGGGCTGCCCTCTTCCAACAGATATAGAGGACTACTGATGGTGTTAGGTGAAATCTTCTGTTTCTATTTGAAGCAGCTACCTTGAGTGGCTAGCCAAAGAAAAATTACCCAAGTTAGAATTTATACATAAACTTTCAACAGCAATATGGCTCATCCTAAAAATGTGAAGATGACCTAATTTCAGCAGAAAACTATACCATCTGAATTAAATTAATTTTTTTTAAAGTTCATTTTGCCTCCAGATCAGAGTAAACAATGTTAGTAATCTGCAGGCTCAGAAACAGAAGTTCAATCATATTGTAATATTTAGACAAAACAACACTACTACCCAAAAGTCATAATATTGCTGCTCAGAAACCACATCTCAGAAATGACACACAGATTCTTCTTGTTTCAGTGGCAGCTTATACTGTGTGAAGTACAAATATTATAGTCTTCTATACGCAGGTAGCCATCACACTAGGAAAAAGTAGCACTGATTACAGCTATCTGCATATCAAGAAATAACAGTATGTGTGAATCATAAAATCACAGGTTGTTTTGGTTGGAAAAGACCTTTAAGATCATCAAGTCCAACTATTAGCCTAGCACTGCCAAGTCCACCTCTATGCCATGTTCCTAAGCACATCTACACATCTTTTAAATACCTCCAGGAATGGTGACTCCACCACTTCCCTGGGCAGCCTTTTGCAAAAGGACAACCCTTTGTGACAACCCTTTTAGTGAATAAATTTTTGTTAAAATGCAATCTAAACCTCTCATGGAAGAAACTGAGAAAATTTCCTCTTGTCCTTCCGCTTGTTACCTGGGAGAAGAGACCAACACCCACCTCACTACATCCTCCACTTCTGCAGCGCACTGCTGGCCTCAAGAGCTAATTTGAGTCATCAGAGTCCTAGTTCAGTTATACCACCAATCACAATAAAGTCTAAACTAATTTTTAATTAAATAGAATCAAAAAGAATATAAAGAAGAACTGAAGATCAAGATGGCATGGCATTAGTAGCCCCAAAAATGCAAGGAAAGGGACATTCCTAGTGTCCAACAGAATGGTAGAGAAAGATTAAAAAGATATGAACAAGCATTGAGTAAAGCTCTGTACCTTCATGGACCTCTGTAAGTACTCGGTTCTTATTCCACCCCTTATTTTCATGAACCTTCCCACAAATTAAAAAACAGGCAATAATCAAGAAGAAATGGATGAATGGGAAAGGCCAAGGAAAAGACCTTAGGTATTGCTACAGCAGACTTGAATGGTAGAGAAGAAATACTGATATTTAAATTAAAAGATTCAGAGGAGAAAAAACTGACAACATGAGTGGTAAAATCCACCTGGGAGAACATTGTTCTGTGTAAGTCTAAATTCATTTAAACAGTCTTGTAACCAGTTTCTTGAGAAAGATCATTACCAAAAAGTGATGTCCACAGAGTCACTTGAGAGTATCTTCAAAAATAAGAAACTTTGGATCCCAAAATTCAGTGTTTTACTGTAAGTGCCTAGAATAGGCTGAAAGAGGATAGAAAAGAAACATGCAGTTTACCAATGCCAAAGGCGGGTGGGAGGGAAGAATGAAAGGCACCCCCAGCACAGTATGCTGGTAGTGTAGTTAGAGTGGGAAATCTGATCCCTGACACTTTTTCATAATGCCCAATAATCCTCTACTGCCCTTGAGTTAAGTAAGTTAATTGAAAATACATCATTAAAATGTACTAATTATCTTTTTTTTCTCTTTTCCATCCCAGGAGGTGAATTAGTTATCCCTCTACTTGTAGAAGACCCTTTAGATATCCCTCCTATTGCTACTCGTGCACCTTTCATTACACTTCCCCCTACCTTTCGCCCCCTCCTCACCATTATTGAGACCACCAAAGATTCCCTGTCCATGACCTCTGAGGCGGGGTTACCTTGCTTGTCGGACCAAGGCAGCGATGGTTGTGATGATGATGGCTTGGTGATATCTGGGTATGGCTCAGGGGAAACCTTTGACTCTAACCTACCCCCTACTGATGATGAAGATTTTTACACCACCTTCTCCTTGGTAACAGATAAGAGTCTTTCCACTTCAATCTTCGAAGGTGGCTACAAAGCACACGCACCCAAGTGGGAATCCAAGGACTTTAGACCTAACAAAGTCTCCGAAACTGGTAGGACTACTACCACGTCTTTGTCCCCTGAGCTGATCCGCTCCACAGCTTCGTCCTCGACTGGGATGGTGCCCAAATTGCCAGCCGGCAAAATGAATAACCGTGAGCTCAAACCCCAGCCTGACATAGTCTTGCTTCCGTTGCCCACTGCCTATGAGCTAGACAGCACAAAGCTGAAGAGCCCGCTAATCACTTCCCCCATGTTCCGTAATGTGCCCACAGCAAACCCCACAGAGCCGGGAATCAGACGGGTTCCGGGGGCCTCAGAGGTGGTCCGCGAGTCGAGCAGCACAACGGGGATGGTCGTCGGCATTGTGGCTGCTGCCGCCCTCTGCATCCTCATCCTCCTGTATGCCATGTACAAGTACAGGAACAGGGACGAGGGGTCCTATCAGGTGGACGAGACACGGAACTACATCAGCAACTCAGCCCAGAGCAACGGCACACTCGTGAAGGAGAAGCAGCAGAGCTCAAAGAGCGGCCACAAGAAACAGAAAAACAAGGACAAAGAGTATTATGTGTAAAAAAAAAAAAAAAAAAAAAAAAAAAAAAAAAATATTTATATATAAATATATAAATACTTAATGAGATTTAACTGAAATATCAGAAACATTGCAGCGAACAAGATTGGGAGATCTATCGTGTGTGGGAAAAAGTATTGGGAAAAAAAAAATTCAGCAGTGACTGTTAATGTCTCAGTCATCGCTTGGAGTCAGCAAACTGCCCTAATGTATTATAAAGCACACTTAGCGTTCTGGAGATGGCGCGCACAGCTCTGCCCTGATAGTGAACTTGGACGTCTCCGAATCTCCTCCTCCGCTGAACTTTCTGCAAAGGTAGAAGACTTCATGGCTTACTTGTTTCATACCTCCAAGTGAGTCTTTAACAATGTTCGTGATCCCTGACTGTATCAATAATTTTTCGGTTTACTTATTTAAAAAAAAAAAAAGAAAAAAAAAGAAAAAAAAAAAAAAAAAAAAGGAAGGAAAAAGAAAAAATGCAAACATTATTAAACAACAAATAATACTGAACAAACTGATCTGGCTGTGTCCAGCATACATATAATTTTTCGAGATTGGAGGAGGGGAATAAATGATTCTGGAGATTGTTGGCTTTTTGATTTGATTTTTTAGGTTGATTTTTGTTCGTTTTGTGTTTTTGGTTTTTTGTTACTTTTGGGTGTGGGAGGGAAGGGTGGAGAGAAACACAGTGGGGTATGAACCAGGACACGAGTTGAGAAGAAATCTCGGAAAAAAAAAAAAAAACATAAATAAAGAGAGACTATTGCCATATATGAACTCAAAAGCTACCCATGGTGTTTACTCTGCATATCTGGTTGTGTTGTCTCTAGAATCCGTTGTCTTGCAGTAAGTTGTTTGCTAACAACACAGAAGTGTCTGATGGGTGGTGCTGAAAGAATTTATCATGGAAAGCTGGTTCCCTTGGATCTGGCTCCAGTATTTGCAATTGAATTGAAGAATAGATAGGTTTGGGTCTGTTCTGATCAGTCATTGGCTTTCTGTGAGAATATCACTTGATATGCATTAGCACAGAAAAACTATGTTTAAAGGTATATGAAAATTCAGAAAATAATGCTTGAAAAAAAAAGTAGCCATTCTGAGCTAACTATACCATGCAAAAAAATAAAGGAGCCATCCTCTGGGTTCTGGTTCTGTGACTGACTACAATGCATGCAAAAAAAAAAAAAAATCAGTTTAATAAAGAGATCAGAAAGACAGCACTGGAGTTCAACTTGTGACAAGACCCATAGATGTCAAAAAAGCTGAAAACTTGTAAAAGAATGCAAAATACATAGTGTTTTTTTGACATAAAACTGTTTTTCATATGAAATATTTTAATTTTGTAGCTTGACATTTCAGATCATGTGTCTTTCCATTCGCTCTATTCTCTCTTTTTCTTCTATTTTACATCAAAGAAAATAAATAAAGCTGCTGTGACACAAAAAAATAAAGAAAAAGGAATTTAATAATATAATATATATATATACACACAGATATATTTATCATGATATGTTTGATGGGACGACTGGAACAGAAGTTCTATTATGGTCTTAACACAGAATGAGGATGTTCTTGAGGAATAAAGTAAAATGAAATAGACAACAAAAGGAAAACTTAAAATGTGAAGAGAGTATGTGTTTTAGATTTGTCACAGTTACCTGTGTCAAAAAAAAAAAAAAAAAAATCTGAAATTTTGTTTACATATTTTACTACTATTTTTTTTGCTAGTATAATTTCTATATGGATACCCCGATGGTGTATATACAGAGTCATGGTTAAATTGGGAATGTCTTCTGTTTTTATTTGACTTATTTAATTTGATTGTTTGCTTTCTATATCTTCCCAGTTCTTATGAAAGGGATTATCTTACTGTACAGAACAATAGCCAGGTGGTTTGACGGCCATGCCTATAATGTGCAAAAAAGCAAATGAGGGAGAGAGGTACAGAGAGACAGAGAGGAAAAACAACCAATACCAAGATGGATAAAGAATTCTGGAATATCAGAAATGTACACTTTTTCTGTATACAGATGAAAACTAATCAGCTGTTTAGGTTTAGAAATCTACTCTTGCTGGTGTTTATAAGTCGCATGAATATTTGACTTTGAAGAAGTGTCATCAAATACACACACGCACATGGAAACTTAAACTGAAATATCCCAGCCTTCTCAAACATTTAGAGAAGATGCTTTCATGTTAACAAATATTTTCAGTGCGTGTATGTGTGCGTGTGTGTGGTGCGTGTGCGTGCGAGGTTGAGTTTTTTTCCTTTTTTATTTTTTATACTAAAAAGAAAAAAAAAAGACAGGTTTTAAAAAGGTATGAAAGCACGATTTTAGATGACTTAACTGGCCGAAACTATATAAAGTTGATTATATCTTGATGTCTGTAAAAGATTGCTGTTCTTGGAGTCTTGGAGTCTTGTGAAATGATTTCCTGCTTTATTTCTTCCTTTCCTTTTTGCTTTCCTTTTTTAAGTTAAAGGAAAATGATTTACTCTTTCCTTTTTTGTGTAAGTTTCTATTGGACAGTTTTTGGGAACATGTGCATTTCTGTATGTGGGCTTCTACCATATCCCTGTTGCTTTATGGACAACCTTAAGAATTTTTATTTGAGTTATTGTGATGTTACTGCTTTTTTTCCCCACTTTCTTTTTCTTCTTCCTTTTTGATTATTTTTCTTTTCTTATTTGCATTTTGTTTAAAGATATGCTTAGCAATAAAATGTTCTTCCCAAAGCTCTGGATGTTGCTGGGGTTTTATTTCTGAAACAGTAAAGGGAAATTACAGACCTTTAAAGGTGAAAAGTGGTCTGTGAAGCAGGTATCCGCCACCCTGTGGGAGTGTCTAACTACCAGATTACAGAATCAGTCATATTTGCATTTGTCCTTTAGTCAAATGAATCCTAATTCTTTCTTTTTCGGGGACACAAATGCAACTTAGCATGGGATCTACCTTGCACCACTCACAAACCCTTGTCCCCCACCAATACCTCAATGGGTAAGAGTTGTTCTCTGGAGCAGGGTTTCAGTGACCTCAGATAAAAGGCAGAACTACACATGACAATACTTTTACCACTAGCCTTTTGTATAAAAGAGGTTACTGATTTGCTTATTAGCATGACTTAAGCTTTACTGAGTATTTGAAACCAAAACACAGTAATTTTGCCTCCAAGAGGAGACAGTAAGTCTAGATCCTTAGGGCAAAAAGGTCAGCAGAGAAGTTCAAGGTATTTGAGGGGTAAAATTTAGGGTCTGACCCAGTTCCAGCAGTTCCCTCTGGGCTAGCTATTTGCAGCTACGCACCTAAGATATTGACTTAATATGCCCTTTCTAAAGTGTTGTCTGTTTTCATTCTTGCTTTGAAGCACGTACATTTATGGGATTCTGGATTCAAGGATCACAGAATCAGCCAGATTGGAAAGGACCTCTGAGATCATCAAGTCCAACCCTTAATCCACTCCCACTGTGGCTACCAGACCATGGCACTGAGTGCCACGGCAGTCTCTCTCCCTGGGGAGCCCATTCCGATACCTGATCACCCTCTCTGTAAAGAATTTAAAGAATTTTTTCCTATTATCTTGGCACATTTGCCAACCTGGTAATGAAGTATTACAACTGGGGGTGTCATGAGGCTGGTGTCTGAGATCTTGACTGATTTTTACTCCTTATTGTAGAAAGTTTCCCTGCATTAGTAACATTTGTTGGGTTAAGGTACAAAGTTAAAAGCTCTTAACCAATTTGGTAAAGCACTGTCTTACAAAAGCAAGCTACCCCACACTGATTTCTTCTCAGTCCCTACATGTCTCATGGTGAAATATCTCCAGTCTGTCCCAAAATGTTCCTGATAACCTCCTTTGTCTGAAGTGACTGTTTATGTTGTCTTTCACAGACCAGAAAATAGGGTGCCATTCAAGGTAAATTTTTAGTAAATGATCAGTTTGCAGAGTTCTGTGTTTACAATCTGGGTACATGGACCACATAAACAGAGCACACAAATGCAAGAGATTTTCTTGTACTGCATATTTCTAAAAATGGGCACATAATAAGGTGTGTAAGTCTTACTGAAAACAGAAGAAATCAGCTACATCTGTACTTTTAAAAATTGACACCATTTCAGTATAGTAGTCAGATAAAGTTAACTAGGTAGTTTTGATTGCTTGGACTTTTGTAGTATCAAATGATGTAGATAAGTGATGGACTAGATTCCTCTGCCTCTCTCTTACATGAACTTTACAGACCTCACCCACCTTCAGAGTGGGAGTCAAAATGACAGCTCAGGTTTGCTATAAATTACTTGGAGAGAAGTCCATTCAACATGCTAGGAGGGAGATGCGTTATAACATTTTTTTTTTAAATTACATTGATGCAGACAAAAAAAAAGTTTGCACATGGTTCATATCTTGCACAAACCCAACAGAAGCACTCCGGCACCAAGCACAACTTAAAGCCACTCAGCAAGAGTTTTTATCTACCACTCAATTAATCTCTTTTGTTTGCCTGTTTACAGAAGAAAAACAAGGGACAATGTCTACATGAAATGAAGCAAAACCATGAGAAAGCAGCTGGGAAAACCTTAGGCACACCTTCAATGGCTTGTAAGCTGGGCACTATGCCTAACAGCTTTGGCTGGCACACATGGAAAATTAAACTCACTAGGAAAGATTTTTCAGAAAATACAGGTATATTTAATAATGCTGCCAAAGCCTTTGGAACACTATGAAAAAACCCACTTACTAAGCATTTGGATTTCAAGAACAGTTACATAAAGTGTTAAAACACTTGAACACAAAACAGGACAGAATCATACCATGGAAAAAAAAGTGGAAATGGGAAATGTGAAGGGGCTTAAAATCATCAGTAATGGTACCTGAATTACTTCCTTGTTTCCAATAGTTCTTCAGGTCCTATAGCTTGGCTCAATAGTTTATTGTTACCATTACCAAGTGGTGGTAACAGTGACTCTTTAGAGTGGGGGAAGAGGTAAATGGAAGGATCATTCACAGGGTGATAAAAAACCCCCTTCTCAGGAAAAGTTTCCGAGGGCTATTTGTAAGAGCAAGTGAAGAGGAAAAGACACAGACTGCATGCAGTATGCAGCCATTCACCTAGGAAAGCAGCAGGTGATGAAAAGGATTTTGATTTCCAAATCCAAGAATGCACAAGCCAAGCTATGCCTGTTCTAAGAGTATTTATGTAAATTGAATCAAACCCTTTTCTCCACGTGTATTATGATCTTGAGTTTGCACTACTGTTTTCTACCCAAGAATTCACACCTTACCCAGAGATGAGGAACAGGACACTCTTGCAGTAAGCCTATTTGAACTCTCTAAGTATTTGATCCCTGTCACTTCTGCATTGTATGTTTGGTCATTTTTCATTTTCCCTAAGTCACAAACATTAATTTACATCCACAGTTCCTTGTGAGCAGATACTGGTACCTCTCCTGTGCAAGGATGGAAACTAAGACAAAGTTAGCAGGCTGGGGCTATACAGAAAATCCATGGTTATACAAGACTAGGTCTCAAAACTTATGGACTCCCTCACTCTACTTGTGCCTCCAAAGTACACTGGTGTGCTGCCACAGGTAGAGTCCTCTTTAGAGTCCTCTTTAGATTCTTCAAATCAAGAGCTGGCTATCGGAGTTCAAAGACTTAGAGCAAATGGTGGAAACACAGGAGCTGCTAAAAAGTGAATAAAACCCTTTTAAACTAAGAAAGAAGTGGTTTAAAATGGAAAATATTGGGTTACCAATTGTGCATTAAAAATGTCCCTTATTTTTATACCAGTAAAGCGATAATCGCATGCATCCATTTGAACACCCAAAGCAAGTTTGAGTAGGTTAGAGCTTAGCTGCACTGTCTGCAAATTTCTGTAGAAAATCACTTCCTGCATCTGTACTGTTTTGCTATAAAATTTTTTTAATAGCAATTACTATAATATCAAGAACAGGACTTTTTTTTTTTACATCTAGCTATAGGAAGAAGGACTAAATGCCCTTTCACTCCTGGATCAGTGGGAGTTGAAGCTAATTGTTATCTTTCACAGTCTGCACTGAAGTGCACAGTGTTCCCAGGATTTTAGCTAACAAGTATCTTATAATCTGCATAAATTGAGTTATAATTATTACAAATATTCAGAACCTACTGTTACTTCCTTTGAAACTTCCCTTACAGTAAATAGAGAGTACTCCCATTCCATAATTCTCTGCAAGTTTTGCAGTTTGGACTTTTTTTCTTTACCTCAAAATGTTCACTGATTTCTTAATACATTGGCCACTATAGATCATAAAGAAAAATAATTATGGTATGCATTGTAAAAGTTTACTTAGTAATACAGGAAGATTTGAGGGCTGTTTCTACTCCCTGGAAGCCTTTCTAACACAAGGATTGACCCTATAGTAAACTATCAAAAGCCTAGCCTTCACAGTTTGCCTGAGATTTCTGGTTTCTGAAAACCAGGGCCTGTTTTCATTAAGCATAATATGAAGATTTTTTTACAGAAAGGGACCTGTAAATTTGAAGTTCTTATGTTTCAAAGCTGATGGCACTTACTTCCTCACTGACCCATTTTCCTGGAACAATGTAACAAAATAAACTCCATATCCAGCACATCTGGATAAATTCAAGCCCACTCCTCCAAATGTGCTCTTGCATTTAACATACTTGTACTGGGTTGCACTTAACACACACGTGCACTGTGCATACAGCAAGCATAATAGTTTATTATTTAGCACTATAGCTTATTGCAACTTGAGCACTTACCACTGAAATCAATAAATGGTTTGCCACTGATTTCAGAGAGCATTGGAGAAGCACCTTAATGAATCTCTGCCACGGCTCCAGAACAAACTCATTGCCAATAGATGTAAAGGAAAAGTGCAAGCAGCTCTGAAGCCAGCTGCAGTTCCATGTCTGGCTTTGTCACATAAGTTAAAGGATCCATACTTTCTTCTACAACTTCCTAACCAATTTTATCATGTAATGAGTCCTATCTGCTATGGGCCATTTAATACAGTGCCACCTGTGCCTTTATATTCTCATAACTTTGTCTGGGCTAAAGTTCATCCAAGTCCTTGTCAAACCATATGTAACAGAAGTAGAGATGTTTGTTTCAAAAATCATTTTAGAGTTATGTCTAAATGTGAATCACAGATGCAAGATAGTTGCTTTGCCTCACTTAGAGAAGTTCCCAGATAGGTTAAAGCATTTATTGTCATGTTCAGCACAGTCATTTGCATAACTGTGGGGCAAAATCAAGTCCCAGGTCCAAAACTTTTAATTCTCAAAACACAAATACAGAACTAGATTCTATAACACAAGTTCATTTGTATTATTTTAATACCATTATATGGCAACATTTGTGCTAAGGAGACTTAAACCAAGCAATACTGTCATTTGTGTGAGGAAAAAAAATTAGCCTCATATTACTAGGCAAGCAACCTTGAGCTGAGTCAAAGCTTGGTACTAATGACCACTCACTCACCTAACCAAGAAAGATTTTGTAAACTAATTATCAGTGAAGAAGCATGAAAATTTTTCATTTTTATTCAGGAGATTTGTGAGCTGTAGCCCAGTTTCATTTCTTCCTCACAGTTTAAGCCAGAAAAGTACTTGCACTAGACCAGCAGCAGCAGGTACTGCATTTCTGCACTGGCAAGACTCATACCCTCAAGAGATACCAGACAGGGCTGAAGTGTGGGCCACAGTGCACCACTGGTCTGCTTTATCTGAAATCTTTTGCTGAGAACTGTGAATGTGATGTGGTGACACACAACCTGCATAGACAAAACCCATTTTTGGAGGTAGGATATGTTCTTGCTCTCCCCCATTCATGATAAGCTTCATTCAGTCTTCAGTCATAACAAGAAATCAGATACCTTTTAGGCCATCACTGCCTAAGCATGCACTACCTCTGCATTTCTGAACCACAGCCCTTTGTCTGCAATGCAGACAACAATGAAGACAGTGCAAGAAGCAGAAGGCAACAGCAACAAAAGCATTCATCTCAGAGGCTTTTTAACTGCAGAGATGTGGAAATGCATCCTCTCACAAAACACAGAACCATATACATGGCTACTGAAAAAAAAAAGTCTTATGTGTAGTGAAACATTATTGAAACAGAGGACATGCCACTAGGAAAGTGTCAGTCCCAAGCGTTTTTCTAAGATTTGACTTTCTTTTTGTCTTGACCCTTGCTGGAAGCAATAAAAATCCAAATTTAAAGGCTCATATTAGTGAAGTAGAGAGCTGGCAGACTGTACAGATGAAGTGCTCATCAGTGTTGGGGAGGAGGGGAGAAGAATCTGAAACCCTATAACACATACAGTAAACACAGATATGTGAGTTTTATGCTAAGAACATTTCTGCTTCCATGCTGTTATCTCTTACTGCCAGAATAGCCCTAAGGATTAAGATGGTTTATTGGGATCAAATGCCTTAGAGATTATTATAGTGCTGACTGTTTACTCATTCGCTTTAAAATACAGCACTGAGTTTATATCCCTGCATGTGTGTCTCACAGTCACAAATTCTTTTCCACTCCCTAAGTGGGTCAGCCCAGATTCCTAGCCTATCCTATTTTCCATATCCAATATAAATCTCCAAAGACATCTTGCTATGGCTGTGTAGCTGGTCTATCCCTTAAAAGCATTGTCAGCATTCAGATCTCAGCACTTGCTGCCAGCGATTAACACAAAACTTTTGTTATAGGATTGTTTAGGCAGGAATAGATCATGATGAATGAGTTAGAGGCTGAATCATCTCATGCTTAAAGTAGCTGAGGGCTGGGAGGGAAAGAAATCTGGGTTCTTAGTCTAGAATATACTTTTCTGCAGGAATGTCAACTGTGCCCTTAGAGGTAAGAGACTTTTGAGGTCATTTAGCACAGGTTTTCTTAAAGTTATCTGGTGTATAAAATGAGTGCCTCTAACCAAGAGAATGTAAAGAAAAAAAATCAAAGCCCAGCTCTTGCTGTCAACAGTTTAATTTCCCTTTGCAACAGAGCTGATGTTCTGCAATCTTGTCTGACTTCCATATGCTCTTATTGAGCCTGACGTGCATAGCCTGGGATCTTGCACAGCTGAACACCTAAGAAAACCCAACCTGGCAAGTACAGTTTGAATTCAAACTGCCCATGTTTTTTCCCCGTGTTGTGCTGTTATTGCAAAGTCCCTGGCTCCATCTTCTACACCCTGACAAAAGGAGCAGACATCCACCCACTTCACTTCCCAATCCTTATAAATAGTGTATGAAGGCCCTAGGCCATATGCAGGTCCTTATAACCGTCTTCTTCATCTTCAGCAATTCCTTTTTAAATGCTAATGAGGGTTTGTTCGTGGTTTTGCAAAGGTGATTTGGCAGCTCCACTGTGGACCAGTGGAGGGATTGTAATGGTTCCTCCATTCCATCCTTTACAGCTTGTTTCTCCCCAGGTGTAGGACTTTTTACTTCTCTGTGGTGACCTTCATGAGGTTCCTATGGGTCCATTTCTCCCGCCTGTTGAGGTTCCTCTGAATAGCAGCACCACTCTCTGTATGGAAGCAAGAACCTCTAGTAGTGCTTCCAGTTTTGTCATCAGCAAACAGAGTGTACACTGCCCCAACATCCACATCACTTATGAAGATGCTGAACAGGACTGGACCCACTATTGACCCCTGGTGTTCACTGCTAGACACAGGCATCCAACTGGACTTCATGTCACTGATCACCACCTTCTGCTGACCCCCCAGTTTTCAATCCCCCTGACTAACTGCTCATCCAGCCCATACTCCAAAGCTAATGGTTTAAATGCCTTGGGTTTTTTTTTAAAAAAAAAAAAAAAGATGTCACTTATGGTGGATGACTTTTGCACAGGTGTCTGATGATTCCCATGTTTAGGAAGCTGTTAATGTGATTTTGTTGCTGTGTTCTGTTACCTGCTCCTTGGATTGCTCTACATTCTGTCCAGCAAATAGGTGACATCTCTAGGCCAGGAATTGAAGATAACGTCCTGACATCACTATTTAGTGGCCTCAAAGAAACTGGCCTTGTAACCCTATGATTTTTTTTTTACTGTTCACTTCACAATACTTCTACTTTAAAATAAAGGATAGAAAACATGTCCTCCAGTGCAGTCTACAGTTCAGTGATTCAAATACTAGGAGACTGTGTTTATACGTCCCTCAAGCAACAGACTTCAGTAAACTGCTGAACCTGAGCTATTCACTCAATCTGCCTTTGCTTAATATCTCAAGAACCTAAGTTAAGTTTGCATAAATCAACAAACACAAGGAGTACACCTCATCCAGGCCTGAAGCCCAGAGGCCCAAAAAAGAAGGGAAATGAATACTGCAAGCTTTATAGATCCATCTCATCACCACCACCTCCCAGCCCCCCAGCATCTCGGCACTTGTTTAAAAAGACAACCCCTGGAATGTTAGAATGAGCTGCCCATCTGCACTTACATCCCCAGCTAAATCTGGGTTCCAGGTTAATCATTCAATCCTGTCTGAATGTCCTTCATGTGCTAGAAAAACACAAGCTATTCTCACAAGTTTTCCATCATATCAAATATGATCTAAGACAGAAACACGAGCCCTGACACCACAGGTGGGCTCACAGGAGTCAGTTTAAATAGAGGCCTTTACTCTGAAGATCTTCCTAAGCAAAGTGAGTTTCCTGTGAAGATTTTCCAAAGCAATACCTGACAGTTTGATGCAGAAAAGTAGGACATCTTCTAAGTGAAGTCATTAGGGAAACTAATTTGGATAAACAGGATTTAGTTGAAGTATTGAGTTGAATGTTTTGCAGTTAAAAAATATTCCTTCGGAATTTTAATACATTCCTTTATCTGCATCTCAAGTCTCAAAGCTCAGCCAATGACATTGCACTTTAGAAACATAATAAACAGATGTTTAGGGGTTGGGTTTGGTTTTTGGTTGCTTCCAAGCATAGGTACTGCAGTTACAATGGGCGCAACACATCTAACACTACATTTCTCCAGACTGGTAAATGTTTGTGATCGAGTGCAGCCAGGGGTCCCCATTTCAGGGTTTCTCAGCCTGCCAGGTTACTATCATTCATGTAACTTGAATAATGTGTTTCTCTTGCACAGCACAGAGATTTGGTCCCAAAAGTTAGCTATGCAGCTGAGTTGTGGGCATGTGCAGAGACCAGCAAGTGCATGTCATAAGCCATTGTGATATCCCAAGTGCATGGCCATGAGTGCCCAGTTATGCACACACATACACACACACACACACACACACATACACATTCACACACACACACAGCCATCTCAGCCTGAGAGCAGCACCTCTGGCTGTGTAATGCTTAGCAACAACACTGCTTAGCAACAGGAATCTCTACAGCCCAATGCTGGGCTGGAGTGACTTGCACTGAGACATTCAGAGGTACTAATTTACACCAGAAGATATTAATGTCCAGTCTAATTAAGAACAATATTCTTTACACTGGTTTATTTATTAAAACATGATAGCAGGAGAAACCAGGAGAAAAGAGCTGCTTGTTTTGCAGAGTGGATGTGTGATGGAGGAGAGGTGAAAAGGGCCAAGCGTGAGATCATTACTGAACTGTGACTATGCAATGAAAAAGCAGAAATGTAAGTGTAGCAAAATTATATTAAAATACATGACAATGGTCAAGAGATATTGCATTAAAGTGGTGAAGGATTATTATAAGTTTGGGGGGGGTTTAATCTTATTTAAGGGGATTTAATGTCAGTGAATGGTATTACAGTAATAACCCTGGAGACCCAAATCTTCTGTTTACTCTTAACGCAAGCACAGCAGCACAGACTGCACTAGTTCCAGGCTGTCTCTCCTGTCTCCCCTAGTCCAGTCCCTGGGAGCAGTAGAGAGGGAAACATTAACCTCCAGTTTTGGCAGCCCAGAGGGTCATCAACAGCAAATGAGGTGTTTCACCAAATCATATATGCTAGATAGCTCAAGGCTTATGAAGACTTTCTCAGTCCTCTTGATTTATCTTTGATTTTGTCACACTTTTCCTACAGAATATTTTTTGAATAAACAAAAGTTTACATCAGTTCTATAAAAGTGTTCCCAAACAACGCACATCAGATTGTCTGATCTGATTATGTTTAGGAACCCCACATAAGCAGCAGTCTTCTCTAATGTCTTTTGAGGAAACTGGACCCAAGCTCTTAAGTTTTGTTTTCCGTTTTCAAAGCAGACATCTCAAATCTCAGCCAAAAGCCCATTTTGCCAAACAATAACTTTGTCAGAAGTGTAACTTTGCTGTACTCTTGGAATACTTGTAAAAAGAAGATTGTAAGTCCTTCCAAAACCTATAACTGCTGATGTACACCAAGCATACATCTATCCAAGTTGCTCCTTCACATTTCCATGAAACTCACAAAATAGAAATCTGGTTGAACAAACAAGCTTGGTATAAGGCTCCAAATTTCAGTTTACGAACTTGGGTTTAGCTACACCAAGAAATTATAACAAAGAGTAGAAATTAAGATCTGCCATAAAGAAATAGAATTGATACTGTTCATATAGTTTTGTCACAGTGATTATAATGGGGAACGACAGCTATGGGGACAAATCACAAAGGATGAAACCCCTTCAAAAATGTCCATATGTTTGAGAAAAGAGGCTGGCATCATCACTGTTCTCATCTGACATACAAGAAAGCAGCAGCATTAAAAACAAAACAAAACAAAACAAAACAGGGGTTTATGCTTTCTAGCAGCTGGATAATGTCAGAAGCAGGTTGACACCCAAATCTTTGATCCACAGATTTTGCTCATGTCCTTTACTCCTAGGTAAATATGCCATATTCATTTTTTATTAACTTTTATTAAGAAGATGAAGTTATTCTAAAATCAACATGAAGTATATTAACGTAATTCAGAAGGGGGCACAAACTTAACAGGTGTTCACCATTAAAGTTATACTTTAATGCACATATTTTTTTATTACTCTTGAATTGAGCATCAGAGGATCTACAATCTCATCTTTGCCTGCGATATATAGTAGATCAAGAAGTACTGAGAAAAAGGATTCAGGTAACAACTGGTAATAAAAGACAAGGTTTCCAAGCTTTCCTTAAGCCTATCTATGAACTGAAAGACAGTTAAAATATATCTCAGAATTGTTCACTGTTAATAATTCAACCTGATTCAGAATTATTTTGCTAGGATTAAGGCGTACTGCAAATTCTAAGGTAGCCACTGGATTTTCCTGCCACTTATGTTCCTGTGATATATTAGATGTCTATTGTTTTTAGGAGCTAGAATGCAGCTGCAAGGCAATGATTCAATGCAAATTAAATGTCTCATGTCACACTCATCAAATTAGCACTGTTCAGCACAACATTAGCTGCTGGCAGCCATTGTTTTAGCTGGTTTTAACATAGACACGTACCCTCTGCAGCTTCACACATCGATTTTATGCTCAGGATCCTAAGGACTCATAATAGGCTCTTCATTTTTGGAAATCTCAGTCCTTACCTGGAAGTGCTGCACTGCCAGGGGAGTTCTGGCTCCCCCAAGAGCAGAGCATGGAGCAACAGCTCCTGTGCTACTGTCATGGCTGCAGCCAGAACCATGAGAAGGCATAATAAGTCTGCAAGCTGTCAAGACACCTAAAATGGGCCATTAATTAGGTCGCTTCCTCTAACTGATAATGTAAAAAATATTGAATTATTTTAACAGATGCTACATGCTTTCACATTAAAGCTTTTTATACTGGTTAACATTGCTTTTACATATTAATAGCGCCAGAGCCTAGGAATTATTCAAGATTAACACTGCTAAAGCCTTGGAAATCACAGAAATTATTAAATTATCATAGGAAAAAATGTAGTTCTGTAGAATAAAATAGGTTCAACATTTTTATTTCACTTCAGTTGATAAACTTGGACATGGCCATGCCATAGAAATAGTTCTGCAGAAATGAAGTCTAGCACATTTTAACATTTTGTATAATTATTTATAACAAATAATAAATAAAAAAACCTTCACAAATCCAAACATTGCGTAATTCTTATATTTTTACCTACAGGTATTAGCAAAAAAAATTCCTTCTTCTGTCACTTTTTGCCCATCAGTTTATGCAAGACCAGAATAGGTTCTCTAGAAAAATGTGTCAGTCCTCATCTGATAGCTTGACTCTCTTTGTGTCTGATTCGTCAGTCTTCAGGCCTAATAATCTGTTTTATTTCTAATTTGAATCTTCCTGTTCTTAAGTCCTCTCTCTGATAAATAAAAAATCCCTTTGGCATCTGGCATTTTCTCCTTAGAGAGTTACATATTCACTCTTTACAAGCTTTCTCTAAAGCTTTTTTAATAATATGAATGTGCTGACTCTGTAGCTTTTTCACTGCAGGATGTTTTCTCCTACTTTCAAGCCAATTTTGCAGCTCTTTTCTGTCTCTTTCCACAATTCCATGATAGGAAAAAATATTGGCTATCAGACAGAGTGTGGACATCCACTGTCAAATCCTTCAGTGTCTTGTCAGAAGATGAAAATACCTCCACATTCTAAATTTTATTTCACTCTTCATAAGCAAAAAGCACAAAAACTGTTGCCATTATATTGCAAAGTTTAGAAATACACTCTATTGCAATTCCATATGCTTTCCCTGTGCTCTGTAGGGTAGGATAATCATGGAAGTATGGAATACTGGCAATATCCCTATCTCTTGCTCTCTTTCTAATACCACTCTGCACATTAAGTTTTTAACTTTATTAGAGTATTTTGAAGCATGTTCTGAGTGTTTTTCTAAAACCTTGTACGATCCAGATGCTCTGTGCACTCTGGGATGAATGTTTATTACATAGTCACCTGTGATGGTAAGGCACTGAATTTAAGGGTACAGCCAGATATTTCCAGTCCTATGTGGCCATTTACCCATGGTTTCAGCTCAACACAGGTGTTCACCTCAAACAATTAACAATGCTGCAGCCAAAATGAGCTGAAGATGAGATTTCATTAACATTTAATTCTATCTCACTGGCATAATTATTGCATTAATGTTCACTATATACTTTTGAGTGTATAGGGAATAACCATGCAACAAGATTGGGCCTCAACATTGCTATAGCAACAGAAAAGAGCAGTAAAAAAGGTGAAAGTTTCTCACTCTCAATAGATAACATGAGACAGAAGGGATAAACCAAAAGATTCACTATCACCCCACACAAGAGAAAGCAGGGATGACTTGAGAAGAAAACAAGAGGTTAAATTAGGACATATATCTAGATAGAGCTGCACTTACTTCATTCCTTACAATTATAAGCTCCAAAGGACACTGCCTCTGAAAGCCTAAAGAACAACCCCCATGGGTAGCACTGGGCTGAAGGCTGCCTCAAACAAGCAGGGTTACACACTGCAGCTTCTCTGTCTCATGCTTCACCTCTACAAAAACCCGACTGCTCCTGTTATGCAAATGCACTCTCTGTGTTATTGAGAGTTGGGGTTAACACAGTCTCTGTTATGCATTACATAACTTTCAAGACACAGTGTACCTGCTTAATTCACTGACAGTCATTTTCATACATGTTGTCTGTTCTTGGTCTACCTCTCCAGCCAAAATCTGAGGTCAAAATTACAGTAAACCTCTGGAAAGAACTGAGGCTTTTGTTTTCTCAGTTTCTTGGGGTTTGTTCTTTTAAGGTACAAATATTGAGAAAACTTTACATAAGGTGAATCAGAAAACTATGAACCCAAAAGGAAAGTACAGATTTTATATGCAGTGTTTTCACATTTCTCAGTTTTGAAGAGAAACTGGCAGCTGCCCCCAATTAGAAGAGGAGCTGAAGTTAGCTGTGCTGTATCATACCCAATGGGGCTACCACAGTGCAGCTAAAGAAACTGTCATGAGGAGCAAGAAATCCAATTTCATTCCCTCCTCCCCCATCCCGAGATAAGTGAGTTCTGCTTTTGCAAGCTAAAGATTACAGATCATTTCCACATGCAAACCCATGTCATACCCTTTTAACATTCTCATGTGAGTACTGGAGATAAACCCCTTTTGAGGTTTCAAAACAGACTCAGCCCACTATAAAATATCACCATGAAGGAACAGAAAAACAATAGCTACCAAAAGAATGGTAGAAATAGCTAAATTATTTAAAAGTGGTTGGGGCTTGGGGCTTGCTTTATGGAGTAATCAGATGCAAAATAGGCACTACTGATTCCAGCCATTTACTTTTTGTTTCGCCTCTAAGAGGACACTTTTTCCCCATGTTGTCATGGGGAACAGGTACAGATTAGCACCCTGTCACCACCTGAAGACTCAGCACAGTTGGCATTGATGCCACAGGCAAATCAGACTTTCCACCACCACCCCATGTGGCTCCTCCATTTAACCTAACAATTAATGATGACCATATTCTTTGCAAGCCAAGCACTTGTCCCCTAGGATCTGATGGGAGTCCAATGCTTAATGTCACGTGGATGATTGCAGATAAATAACACCAATTATTTTAAATGCCTGTATGTTGTATGCCTCAAAAGAACCCTGGCTGTATTATTCCCTCTCTTACCTTCCAGTGCTGGGTTCTGCAAAGTAAATCAAGTGTATTAAAGGCATCCTAGGGACAGACATTTTAGTTCATTGCTGTCAAGAGTTACGGTGCAATGGCTTTAAAGTAGAAGAGGGTAGAGTTAGGCTAGACATTAGGAATAAATTCTGTAGCATGAGGGTGCCGAGAGACTGGAATAGGCTGTCCAGAGAAGCTGTGGATACCCCATGCCTGAAAGTCTTCAAGGCCATGTTGGATGGCATGTAAAAAAACCTGGTCTACTGGAAGGTGCCCCTGCCCACACAGGGAGGATGGAACTAGATCTTTGAAGGTCCCTTCCAGCCCAAATAATATGATTCTGTGATCTTGTAGCTGTATCTTGTAGATACTCAGGTATCTTGCAGATATTCTTCTATGAGACAGATGCTCCGCTACTTGACTGAGGCAGCAAATAAAATCAGAATACTGAAAAATCAGGATCACCTTAACTACCACACTGTTGCAGAAGAGCAAATCATTCAATCTCTGATATTCAGTGCTCTATGACTACCCAGAAGGGAGGCTACAATGAAAATTGGGTAGGTGGCCTGGTGTTCTGGTGATCATGATGTAAATTTGAGAGTTGGTGTCCACTACTTCTCCGATGGTATTTCAGACAATTTTGTTTAAGACTAGACTACCAGTCTGATATGCCACCCAACAGCAAAGTATACTCCTTCATCTGTACAAAACGCATGTGCTAATAACTAATACTAAAGCTGGGGCACTAGAGGCACATATAATTTAGGTCAGCTGGATTTAATATTAAATCCTATAGCTTGCAAAAATTGTATTTGCAGATTTCACAGATCTATGAGAAAGAACAATCCACATTCATCAAACTTATAAACTCTTGTCACCATTTTAGAAGTCTAAGTAGGTTGAAAAACAAAAGGGAAAATGATGGTTCACAAATAATTTGCTGGCAGAGGGAAAAGTAATGAATAATTTACTTGACAAACATGATCACATAATAGAAAACATATTCCTAAATCTTTTTAATTGATGGGGAAAATAATTGAATAAACTCTGCAAAAAGAATGTGACAAATTGGAATTAAATCCCTGGTCTGGTTTAAAACATTGATAGGGCAAGAGTATTATATCTGCTAATTCAACACTCTGGGGTGAGGACCACAAAGATATAGAATTACATTCCCTTGTTTCTCCTGTTATCACAAGGATCATGAGGTGTTCAGTGTTTCACCGACTTATGGCACGGATTTTACAGTCACAAGACATTAACAGGTTTTACTCTCATAAAATGCTGGGAGATAAAACCCTTCAGTCACCCTTCCTGCTGTCTAGTAGGAGCAAGTTCTCACCTCCCAGCTCTGCGGTGGAAGGAAGTGGCACCCCAGAGAGCTCTTTCTCTTCTGCCAGATTGAAGTTGGTGTTGTTAGGGTCTGGTCATCTCAATAATGTCATTATTCTTGGCAAAGAGGCCAAGATTCTGGCTTAGCTGGACCACAGGGAGTAGAGTAGCTAATCTGAGCTCTGCTTCACCAGTCTCCAGACGGGTGAAGATGGAATACATTTTGTTAGCCCTGTCTTCACCTGCATCTCTGTTCACCTAAGTATTGATGAATTCTTGCCTTGTTTGGCTCAGAATATGTAAAGAATGCAAAAGTTCTGAGGCAGTGCCAGCGGAAATTGTATTTCACTAGAAAACAGTGTCCAGCATTGCAGACTGACTGTACTACTGCGTGAGTTTGTTTTTGATACACTCACATACACACACACACACAACCTCCCACACGGTTCCATAGTCTTTATTCTTTATTACTGCTGCAGGTAAATAACAATAAAGTTTTAAATTGTTGAAGTATGTGTTTATCTACAATGGATTGCTGTGGTCCCAAAGGAACTATTCATTTCTAATGGATAAAACACAGCATCAGAACATATGTGCTCTATTAAACCGTTCTTTTCTCTCTCCTTTTATCTCTCTAATTTACATAATAATCTCATCTCTCAGTTTGCTGCCACTATTTTTCAGTGACCTCTATTCAAAATCATACCCGATATCTACTTTGTCCTATTTTATACACACTAGAAGAATCCCTTACCCTTAAGTATGTCTACTTCTCTTCTGATTGCCATTTCCCAGTCCAAAATTTTGAAGGAGGTGAAAGAGGAAAGGAAAAGGAGTTTAATGCATGTAGAAAAAACTGTGTTATCTATATCCTTTGGAATGCATTTGACATTGGATCACCCAAGGGAATGTGTGCTCTGAGAGACAGAACACGCACAGGTCAAGCAGAGGACACAAACAATGCTTCATGGTGCTCTGCACCTACTGAGTGCATTTAGGCCAATGCACAAAGGTTTCAAAAGTATTTTTAACAAAAATTTACTGACAAAATGTATATATTTACTGACAAATTCAGCAGTAAATTTCTCAGAGATCTCATAAGGAGAAAAGTTTGGTGAGCTCTCATCACTTAGAAAATCTTCATCTCTTAGGATCCCTCTACTTGATAATCAACTCATAATGCTAATAGAAGTTTTATTACTAATTTCCAAGAGAGGAGGATTAGAGCCTTGTTGGACGAAGTAAATCTCATTTTAGTTACATCATTAGAGATACCAGGCTTCAGGAGCTTTTACTGATCTTTGGAATATCTAATTAGGCCCCAGACCAGAAAAACCAACTTTTACATGTTGTAAATGTAAATGTACTGCATTCCATAACTTAATTAAAATCACATGTTGAAAGTTTGCCACATGCTAAAATTCCAAAAATGTGATTTTTTTTCACTTGCTCAGCCAAAACATGTGTCAGATTATCCTAGCCTCTGGAAACTGAAAGATAATTGTTGAAGTTTTAAATGTAACTTTTAGCCTCTGTTCTTTCCCCTACCTGTAAACTATCCAATATGGCTCTGTGGCACTCCATTTTCTAGGATATGGGGAAAAAAACAGTTCTAGGGGCATGTCCTGCAGCACAATACAGAAATATCAGCTTCCTCTCCAACGAAGCATGCATCCAGGAAGACATGATAGTGGCCATAAACACAGTGCTTTCTAAAGCACAAGCTGGCTTTTGAGCTCAGGTGTAACACCTGTCCAGATATCTATGGACAGTTCTTGAGACAGTTAAGTGTTCCCAGACTCTATGCAGAAGAAGGGAGCTATGGAGACATCTCAGAAACATCACACTGAGGCAACTGAACCCAGAAAAAACAACACTATAAGGAACTATTGTTGGAAACAAGCCCTTCTCATGAAGAGTCATTCTGATGTTGGTTTAACAGGGAAATGATGTGTCCAGTAAAATTGAAAACACCCTGACCCAGTAACTCATGGTACTCACAAGCAAAGGAGCACCTCCTGGAGTTGTTACTCCACCATCTAAATAACTCAAAACATCCCACTGAGAACTGTGTCCTAACCATATCAATCCTGACAACTGGGTTTTGCATCAGAGTGAGACTCAGTATCCCACTGGCTGTTTGATTTTCTTATAAAAATTGCAAAGTTCTGTACTGTACTGGTTTTGATTTTGTAGATGGAAACATTAGCCTAATTAGTGTTATTGCAAAGGGTTATTAGTATTCAAGCTTCCTGGCACAAAATGAGCATAAATTTGGATAAGGAAGAAATCTTCTGGCATAAAGAGATAGAATTATTTATACTAGGGAAATTTTACACCTTCTGACGAAGCATTCAGCTCTGGCTGCTGCCAGAGTCTAAATGGTCTGTGGTTATGTTACAGCATGGCTGTTTTTACTTCTTTTGCTAACAGTTTATCCTCTCATCAGAAATCCACTTTAAAAAGGTCATTTTTTTTTTTTCACTCTTAGCAAACAGTCGCAATTTAACATGTAAAAGAACCCATCCAGGTATTACAGTTTTTATATAAATATTTAATGCCTAAAGCTCAAGAGAAGAAGTGATTAGTAAACTAAAAGCTGTTAATGGGAAACCTTGAGTAGAGATCTTAGAGATCAAATTCCATTTTAAAAACCCCAAAAAGCTGTGATGATTTCTTCCTACACACTCAAGACGAAATAAAGAAATAAAGGTATCTCAACAGGGGTACATTCAAATTGCACTGGCTTTTGAATGTGCACAGAATACCAAGACAGTGGTGGCATTGAATAAAAGAGCTACACTACTGAGAACAAACATACATAAGAGAGTGCTTAAAAAATTACATCATACACTTGGCATGACAACTATGCTGTTTTCCTGTGCTTTTCACAAAGGGCAGAAGCTCAGGCTGACTGAGCTGGAAAGAGAAACCATGGAAAAAATTGTGGCAGAGCTCTCGCCTTTTGTTCCACCCTAGCCCAGTTTCTCAGTGTAATGCTAGAGATCACAAACTCCCCTTCCTTGTCTGGTCTGCATAGACTCTTACTTGTCAATTACCTGACTTAACTGTTACTACTTCCCCAAGAATACACTGAGAAGAGTCTCTCTTATTTTTGAAAGGGTTATGTCCTCACATCCTATCACTAGTTGATCTGGGGTGCTTTCCATAAAATACATGTCACTTCTAGTGCCACACTTCCAACATGTGCAGTTATAACACCTAAATTCTTATTTCTGCTCAGATGCAGATGTTCTTTCCAAACACTTACCTGCTCCCTGTTGCAGGCAGTCACCATACATCGCCCTGGAGGAAAACAAAAAAGTTTGGAAAAAACTTTTTTTGTTTATGTACATGAGAAGTATTATAAAAATGTAGACTTGTTTTTAACATTACAGAATAACATTACAGGACTGCTACCAACATGTGATTAATTTCTATTTGTTCTTTTTTTCAGAACCCCAGTGAGCAGAGACTCATATCTCAGGTGACTCTGAATTTGTGAATGCTACAATAAACCCAAATAGCCTGAAGAATTAGAAATCTGGGCCTGCTGTGTTTTTTTAAGTTTTGCCCATTGTCCTCATACTTGCCAGTCATCCACAAATTTCTTCAGTTTGAAACAGCACACTTCTTTGAGTCTCTTCTACCCGAGGTGATGGTAAATGTGGTCCTCAGCTTGCTGCCTTTTCTTAACTCTTAGCTGTTATCTTTCATTGGTATCACCTGTGTCCTATCAGTCTCCAAGTTATTCTTTAATCCATTTCACAAATCCTAACCCTTTTGTCAAGCTCACCAACTTACCTGATCAATCTATTTTATCCCTTTTTTTTTTTTCTTTGTTATGCCCTTACCAAGCTACATAAATATCTTTCACATTTCATCTTTGTCTCCTCATTCAGAAAGGTATTTAGAGGACCTGGGATCTCAAGTGCACATGTCATACTTGGACGTTTTTCTTTTTTCCTAGCAAAGTTCTTTTTCCAAGCTCTTGTTAAATCATACTTGAGATAAGTATTTTTGTCTTGTTTTCAACTGGGGACTCAAAATCAGGGTTCTAATTCTGATTCTGCTGTTTATTTTGTGTGTGACCTTTGACAAGTCAGCCAGACACTCTGCTTCAGTTTGTCATTTGGCTTGGTCCTCCATCTACATTTGTGTATATATATTGCATATTTATTGCATATCTACAGAAAATTTGAACTATTGTGCATTTACAAATTGTGCTAACCATTTAGTATTGTCCTTATTTTTCTTTCAGTTCAGTTCACAATTAGGCATTATTTTACCCACTTTGCAAATTTGCTCTTGGCAGTTTCTCATGCAGAGAGAATTTCAAAGAAGTCTTATTCCTTTCAAATGAACTTTGTCTAGTAGTGTTTTTTGAGCTGCCTTGGATTTTAGTGCCAGCCCCATGAGGCAAGGTCACTGTTGTATTTGGATAACATTTTTGCAGCCAGGCTCCTTCTCCACATCCAGAAGGGATCATGCACTGCACAGAGCCCATTTGTTGCACTGCATAAACAGACACCTGCATGAGGCCATTTCTCAGACTTTGTCAGAGCAGCAGGAAGACTCAAGAGTTCCTCCAGAGAAATATTTGCTCGCCTCTCTGCATTGTCTCTCTTCTATATTTCAAGGTCTGACCCTAGGAGCAGCTTCAGATACAGATGAATTATTGGCTGAGTCTGAACCAGAGAATTTGTTTTCAGATGTAGTAGGAAGGGGCCAGAAAAATAAACGTGCACTCATAAACAGCTTGTTCTGTGGGAGAGAGAAAAATCCTGATGTTTTTCCTCTCAATTCTTCTTTTTTTTTTTTTTTCTAAATGACCTCCAAAGCTTCAGGGCTTTCATCTCTCCCCTTCTGTCATGACATGTTATCACTGAGAGTCCCCTGGTGAGCAGAGCAGGCAGCACTGTCCATCAATGCCACTCACAGAACTGACGACAGGGATATGTGCAAGGAAATAACAGCAGTCTCTGGTCAGAAAACATCTAAATACTTTTTCAGACATGCAAGAGAAGAGGGATAGAGCAGAATGCATAAAAAAAAAGCAGAGGGACTCCAAAGCGTCTGTCAGTCAGGACCAGCCAAATCCAGCTGGTGTTCCAGGATCCAGATGTTTGTCTATTTCAGAGCATCTTGGTGCTCACAGGGAAGCCTGGGCTCCAGCACAGTCAGGAGTTCTTAGTTCAAACAATTTGGTTTCTCCCTCCAGGAGAGCAGCAGCTCCACAGAAGAATGACTTTACCATGAAAGAAGGAAAGAGGGGCAGACACTGAGAAATGTCCTCCATGTGATTTAGTGCAGGGCCAATGCTCTTGGGAGCTGTCATGCAAAAATACAGAAGAGAGGGAGAGATGTGAGAAATTGGTGTTTGAAACAGGGAGATTTACCACATTGAAATGATCACTGAAGTGCTTTATTCTTTTAAAATGAAGTCAGCAGTGGCAGAAGCTTTTCTTTACCTTCCCTTCTTTTTCCCAAATAACCTACTACTGGTAATTATTTTCTACTATCACAGCTTTCTAGCCTGAGTCTTGATGATCTCAAAGACTTGCTTTGGTAATGCAAACTGGGGAAACTAAGTAATATCTCTTAGATGTATATATTTAAAAACAAAACCAAAATCGAAAGTCAAATAATGTCTATGTTTTCCCTGCAGGAGTTCATGCCAGATCAGAAAACCTGCCATCTTTCTGCTTTGTTTTGGCTTTTTTAATGTGATACCTCATTAACACCAGTGTTTTTTTCCACCCCAGTAGCTCTGTTTCTTATTCCTAGCCATAACTCCACAGGCAATGCCTCAGTAAGCAGCAAAATGTGTGTGTGTGTATATTCATATGCAAAGCTCCATAGCTCCCAGGTTTTCTGGACTGAAGAGTGGCCCTTTCTTGCAACAAAGATAAGCACATAACTGTCCCTCTTTCCTGTCCGTAGTAAGCCCCTGTTTTTCACAGACAGCACTTTTCTTTTAGGCCCAGGGTAACCGATTCATATCTAGTTCTAGATCAAATTTTCCCTTCTGAAAGGAAAAAAACCACTGCTCTGTTGCTGCCTATGCACCCATGCTCAGTGTGTGCTTGTTTGCATCTGGGGATCTGGATCATGCTCACTGCCCAGAAACTTATTTCTAGAAGGTTCCTTTGAGACTGTGTGCAGTCAGCTTGTCCCAAAATAGTGCAGTACCTTGCAGACATGGGCTCTATTGAACAATCTGGAAATGAAGGATGCAAAATCAACTGTAGGAGTTAGACTAGACCCTTGCAGTGGCTGACAGAGAGCTGCTTTAATCATAAGAAAAGGTGTCTAAATCATCTGTAAACATTGAGACGTTTCTTTATTCACATTTTGCACTTTTCACCTGCTGCATCTAAGCAATTTCAGAGTGTATTTAATAGGTAATTACCCTGGAACTGCAGATGCAGTTACAAAATGTGAAACTGGCTGTATTTTCACTCTTCCTTTTATGAATAGCCACAAAACATCTACTGTCCAATCAACAGCCCTTGAACCTGAGTGATGATATGTGACCAGCTCCATTGAAGATGTTATCCATTCATGCGAGAAATAAGCAGGCCCAATTGTTGGAGATAATGAGTTTGCACTCCACAGCCCCATCACGATCCTTGGCAGTGGCAGTCACTTACCAGGAGTGCCACAGGCTGTCGTTCTGAGAGCAGGGAGCTTCTGCACACACCAGGCCACACAACAGCCTCTCAGCTTTTGCATTTATGTGCTGTATCTCATGAGAGTCCTTTTGCACAAGGTGTAACCAAAGCCTGGGCTTTAAAGAACCTCTCTCCAAGAGAAGCATTCACATATGGAAATGCAAGCGTGAATTTGAAGTAAATCCAGAAAAATCAGTGTGGCTATTCCAGTTATAAATAAGTGTGACAAAGTAAAAATGGCTTCAGATATTTAAAGATACAAATCTTTGCTGGAATTACAATATTTCTCATCTTACATAATACTGATATAGCACCTGAGTGTCATGGGACATGACAGCGCAGAAACATGAAAGGCAAAGGGCAGATTTCTAAATCTAATTTTATTTCTTCTCTTATCCCATCATAATCTTTTATTCCTCAGTGTGACAATGTTGTTCAGTCAACTTCCCAAATTTCTAATCAGCTCTAGTTTCCAGTTCCCAAATATGAGCAGGTATGCTTCTAGTTCTTAAACTTTTCATGACATTTTCATCAAAGCTTTATTTAAAATGTATATCTTATTGAATAGAATGCCAAGCTTTGTTTAAAATTGGTATTTTTTTTTCAGAAAATTATCGAGTGCCATACAACCTATTTGGGTTTGCATGACATTGTGTAAAATTTATAACCACAATCCCCACCCAATCAGTATAGGAAGAATGACTTGCAAATGCCAGTAACTGGTAATTTTTTCAGTGGTTATATTTTCTTCCTCATGGCACAGTTTCCAGGAAAAAATAAATATCCAAAATACTGAAAAAGTTTCCTAACCACGTTGCACCAACTCAGTTCATTATAGGGAGTTATGCATGGGAAAATTTGACTTTTTTTTTTTATAGTTGTTTACAGAGACAGTAGGGGTTCTTTTGAACTCAAAACCAGATCTTTCTCAACACAGGTGAGCTGCAGAAGCACTATACTTCACCTCTCCAGGGGCAGTGTGAGGCCCTCAGAAAGCATAGTACTTCAGCATTGGGTAAACAACTCTGGGGAAATGCTACAAGGGAACAACAAAAGAAAAATTTTATAAATCATAATGTTGTTTTAAATACATGCTGATGGTTTTGATCTTAAAATTATCTCTGTTGCATTGAAGAGATTTTTTTCCAACTTCTTCCTGCCAGGAAGCTGTTATAATGATATAACGGGTCCTGACTCCTGTGCTTCCTAAGATATGTCCAGGCTGTGAAAAGATGAAACATTCCATGAATCATTTTAATGGAGGTCATCATAGAAATGATCCTTGTGAACTAGAAATTCTCTGACCAAGCTCAGTGAGCTGCAGTCTGTGATACAGCTGCACAGCTGCATTAGAAGTTGTTGGCCACAAACAGTATTTCACTCTCTAGCACTCATTTTGGGGTTTGCAGCTTTGGTTATTGCAGCTCCATGAAGCACAACTCTACAAAGTTTCAAGTACATAACCTCAAGTTAAATTAGCAGCAGTGAGATGCCTTAATAAAAATAAGGCACCTACCTATCTTAGTGCTGTTTGTGCTTTACCATCTGCTGCAACAACCTCTGTCTGTGTGATGTGCCTGTGGCAGGTGCACCACAGAGAAAAAAAAATTAAAATCCCAGTCCTTAAACATCTCTTGATGTCAGTGAGCTCAGAGCCATCATGTCAAACTGAAGAATGAGGTAATTCTTTATGGAGTTCGTGGGGTAATTCTGCTAAGATCTGGATGTGTACATGTGTAATTTTGATTGAACCTAGGCTTCAAAATACTGGCTGCAAGCAGTTAGGGGACAGTCTCTTTCAACTCAAGCATTTCACTATTACTTTGAGATTATAGAGTTTTCAGTTTAACTTCCAGAAGTGAAATTTGCCTTCATTTATATAGATACACAGGGAATCTATCAATGTGACTGAATCTCCATTTTGAACATAGGGAGATCTGTCAGGTATTCCCAGTACACAGCGTAACAAACCTTCCTTTCTTGGCAAGAGTTGCCATGCTGCACAGGTCAACAAAATCTGCAAAGCTATTAAGTTACATCCAGTTTGCAAATGTAATTTCAATAAATATTTGTCTTTTCAAAAATCCTAGAAAACTTGTTTGGTTTAAGGAGAAGAACACAACCGACCCCTGGGAGACAAAACAAGCAGCTCTGCAGCAGCTTGGATTCCCTCCGAGCAGCCACTGTTCAAATGTCAAAAGGTCCAAGTATGGCCTGGGCATTGAGATTCACTCAGAATCTGGTGTTCTCCAAGGTGAAACTAAACTCTGAAACCTGACTCATAAGCAGAGGAAAGTAATAGCCAGTAATAGCTCATGAGCAATTAGTAACTTATGACACCACATCAGGAATATAATCCTATTATTCATATTTCCTTTTGTAACTGCTTACTGTGAGTCCTTTTTCCCCCTCCTGATAAGGTTTAATGTTGCAACACCTTGGACTATTTTATTGGCATAGAAATGGACAAGGAAGAAAATGAAGGCTTATCATGATGTCCTGAAGGATATAGCTTCTAAGGCTTTTGTAGAGAGGTTCCTAAGTGAAAAAATATAGAATAGTGGATTGTTCTAGTTGGAAAAGACCTTTAAAATTATGAAGTCTAACTGTTAAAATTATTTAAACCTTTTCAGTAGAGACACACAGAGATTGACTCTAGCACTTTTCTTGATGCCAAACAGGACCTGACAACTCATCAGTTGAATTTCAGGGAAAAAGGAGCTTCAAATGAACAGTATTTTTTATAATTTTTGTGTAACAGAAACTGTCCTTTGTAAACAAGTCTACTTAAACCAGAAGTGAACATCTGTCAGTCCATCATGGAAAAGCTGGAAGAGCTACTGCTGGAGGGATAGGTTAAGAAAGGAGATTTTCCTCTCAAAGGGCAAAAGACATACAAGACTTCCAGAGAAGACCAATTATGTGAAGCATAAATTTGTGTGAGCGTATTTAGGTCCTGACAAATTCAAAAAGCAAATTCTTATATATCTTCTGAAACAAGTTTCCCAATTTGTTTGTTTTGAAGGATTTTTCCCCCCTTCAAAAGGGAACAGATTTAGGAAAAGCTACACTCATATTTTTTTTTCATTAAGGTGACATCAGAATAGGTCTAGCAATAACATCCTCATGCAAGGTTTAAAAATGAACTTTTTCAACCATAAAATTACTAATTGTCTGCCTTGTAAAAAGATAAATAAAATTAATGTTTCATTACTGTCAAGCTCTTGATTTCTTGTTTTATATGGAGCAAAATTAACCAGCTTCAGCTACACAAGTATGAAAATTAGATATATGTCGTTATCTTTCCTGCAAGAAATCATGAAGAGTTGATTGTATTTATATTTGAACAGAACTTCTTTCTGTCTGGCAGACTGTTCTTTCTCCTAAAAACACTGGAGAATGTGTGGCACTGGAGCTGTTTCTGAAAGGAATGCTATCAAAAAGTTATTGCAAAGGGGTGCAAGGGTCTGTATAACCAGCCCTTTATTTTCAGCTTTGACACCATTTCCTTTTGTGCCTCTGAGCAAATTGTTTACCTTCCCTGATCTTTAAGAGCTGAGGATTTTTTGCATAGTGCATGCAAAAGAAAGAAAAGTTCATACAGTGAAGCATACAGTGGCAAATCTGGGTGAAATAAAAACTACGTGCAAGATGTGTGCACAGCCCTGAGCACATCTGCTCAGGTGCTTTCAACTCCACTGAATAGAAAAGGTACTATGGGATACTAAGGGTTGTCTGAAGGAATCTGTATGGATTCATTCAACCTTGTGCCTCCCATATAATGTCTCATTCCATTTGCCACATTTCATTCATGCAGTCTCTGACTTCCACAGAGGACATGGGTTGTTCTAAACCTTTTGCTTTATATTTAAAATTACAACCATCTCTATGTGCACTTTCAACAACTGCATCAATGTAAGTTATGTTAACCTCTTGGAAAGAGGTCAGCACCCTCAGACATAAAGCATTAGTAATAGTTTTAGCCATAATGTGTGCCTTTAAAGTTCTTTGAAATCTTCTGATGAATATAAGCAGTAACCTTCAAGAAAATTTTGAAATATCTATGCAACACTGGCTTTTTATGATCTGACATATGCAACATATATTTGCTGAGAACATGTGTTCAGGTCAGCTGAACACATGTTGGTATCTCTATGTTTGCTATCAGGAACCACAATGTAATCACAGGAATATGTAGTCAATGGACTTTTCACCATGATTGCTCTGATCAAAGTTTGCCAACAGACTTCAGTTTAATACTAAATTCTAATTGCCACACATAGACCAGATTTCCATGTTTATAAAAGTTTATATAACTAGCTCAGGTATGGAAGCTTAGGCTCTAGGTACTTGAATTTATGAATACCAACACTTGTTCATTACCTGGGATGTTTAGGGTTGGGTACATTGTCCAGCAGTCATAAGAGCCAAGAAGTTTAACAGGTCTCCTTTTTTCAGAGTCCTCAGTTTTGTACAGCAAAACACACACTTCTGCAGAACAGCATTTGGTTTTGACTAGCTCATATCAAGGCCTTTTTAATATACAGCTGTCTTCATTTTACTTACCCATCCAAACATATTGATAGCAACCAACAGCATTTACATAATACACCATTTTAAGTAGCGAGGCTATAAACAACTTTGCAATGAACAAGTGGTTGCCAAGACACCAGTGCTGCAGCATGGAGTTTTGGCAGATTTTATACACTGACATCCAAAAACATGACTCAGAAAACCTTTCTCCAGAGGCTTGTTACATAGTCCTAGCTTGACCAGCAGTCTCTTAGACAGTTCTATCCATCTCCCCAAACCAGAGCAGCAGGGTGTGAGGTGCAAAGTTGCAAAGTTTAGTGCCAATTACTCGGCTGCAACCAGGTGCACGAAAATAAACATATGAAGTTCTTTCAGAGGGTCCATTTATACCAAATGTATTATTTCCAGCAATAAGGGGTCTGACACACGACACAACATTCAAAAGGTAATAAAATGTGCAGCTGAAAGTAGTATTGAAATGAGTCAGCTTAGGACCACTAACTAAAATGAAAATATACTTCATGGATATAATATACATTAAACATTATAATAATAACATCATTTACTTATGCATTATAGTAATTAATATGTTTGGAGATGAGCAAAGCCAGAACAAAATGCTTTAATCAGGTTTTTTTTTTAGAACACTGGATTATGCAGAAACTGAATTTTCTATCAGAAAATCATTCCCTGCAGAGGATTCTTGGTCATGGAGCTTATGGGCTTAATAACATGGCTAAAAAATTTAAACCCTGTGGTATACAGGCTTTTGTAGACACTAGATAAACTTAATAAGTGATTGAAAGGGAAGTAAAGAGTTTTTCTGAGAAAAAACTGAAGTCGGGGTGGGTGCTGAAGACTTAGGAAACAAGATTCTCCCAGCCATGACATTACATGACATAGAAAATAAACTAAGTCAGATTGATGTGGAGAAATGGAGCTTTAAGGGAAGAAGTCATGTCCTGATGCAAGGTCTGAACAAGCCTGTATGAACCAGCACTTTTCCAGCTCCTGACAGCAATGGGTGGCTTTCAGATGGGTTGACTATCATTGTCAGAATCAGCTGCACAAGCATTTAACTTAGTAAACTGCATTCTAAGAGATTCATCTAAATGGCTTTTTATACCTTAAAGTAATGTCTGGTGAAAAAGAGCACCCAGTCTTGCAGACAAAGACCACCTCATGACTGAAAGAGCAAATCGAGCACTTCTTTCCTGCAAAATGCCCATGAAATATTTTCCCTGCATGTCACCTACTCATAAGATAACTATGCTGGCAGTCTTGTCCTTGGAAGATTAACACAGCCAACAGGATAATGAACCTTCAACAAAAAATACATGATACACAAAATTTTAGTCTTAATTCCAGCCCACCGTAAAATCAAGAGCTGACAATTATTTTGAGAATTATTTTTATATGAGCCTGATTTTCAGTTTTCTGAAGGCAAAACCTTTCTCTGGGCCTTTCTCTGTCACTGAAAGTGTTCCTAGTTTTTCAAGATGGTGGTGTGAATACCAAACTTCATTTCAGGGAACTACAGGCCAGCACATCAGAAAAAAAAAAATCCTACTAAAGAAAAACCATTAATACCATTTTTATTTCCCAAGGAATAAATATAGCAGCCTCATCTCCCAGGGTCATGTCAGACTTGACTGGAGCTGCACCAGGTATCATAATTTTTTTATATCGGGATATTTTTTTTCTTCATCCTCTGTGAATCTTAGACAAATTTCCTATTGGACTATGTGATAGAGAAAGAAATAACACAGGGTGTGCCATAGCTTGTTGCCTTTCTCTTACTATCAGAGCACAGGCTTTCTGCTGAGAAGTCATCTGTTCTGTGGCTTTCTCAGAAAAGCAGGCTTCCAGTCTTCATTTAAATAATATATGCCTTATGCTTTAGAGATTTTATTTTCTTTTATTTAAAAACTGTTGCTATTTTGCAATTTATGCCATTCTTTTAATTCTACTATTTCCTCAGTTATTTTTACACATGCACATTTTCATTCAGTCATCATGCATAAGAACCTTAGTATTTCTATTGTCAGATTTTCTAATAGCAAAGTAAAAGCAAATGAATACAGCATTGAAAAATATAGGGAAAAGTAGATTAATGTTATATTACTTACCCTGGAAAAAATCAATATTACTTGTTTTCTTTCACCACCAACTGATACAGAAGAAAACACCTTTCATTACCTGGTGGAAAGTCTCTTAGCAGCATAGCAATGGACTGAAATCCTATTCTTGATGTGTTAGAGCAATCAATGACAGCAAAACCAAATTGTCCACATGCTTGTTTGATTCAGATATCAGTTATGTTTGAATACATAAAGGCTACATGTCTATTGGCATGAATGTGATCTCTCATTTTTCACGAAGGTTAAACTCTACATGATTTTTCGGGGACTTGTTATAACTATCAGGATATGGTTGTTGATAGTTGAACATGATTTAAGAAGAAAACATCCTAGGTGACTGGCAGAATTTTATTACTCTGAAGCTAATGCAGGACACCAAAAATTTAATGTAACTAAAGAAACAGCTGTTACTAAATGCATTTTTGCAGTTGCTGAAATTATTTTGAAAGTTTGGAAGCTTGCCTTTGAGCTCAGTCTAGACAATACAAGCTCCAGTGTGAGGGAGACAGCAAAATTAGAGGACTCTCATGTTGCCTGAGGGGCAGTCTAAGGAGTCTACAGAAACAGGGATTTCTTTTCTACAGTGGTATGACTAACAAGACATAAGATAAATTAAAGTCTGTTTCTGTATCCTCCCCTCTGCTTGCCTAGCTTCTACACTCAACTCAGTGTTCATGGATACAGACTTCTCTTTGGATGGGGTAGAAATGCTGAAAAATATTTAATATATTAAAAATTTGAGAGACCCAGAACACACAAGTCCATTTTTCAGGGAGCTATCCCATGCCACAGAACACTTTGAGACAGTTTGAACCTTGCCTTTTAGAGGGACTTCCTCAGTTCTTGTACCAGAGCAATGTCACACAGTAGTTGTGTCTCCACATACCACAATATAAGCATTTTACTTACCCACATCTCACCCACCTTGAGGTCCCAAATAACATGGAAGGCATTTACGTTCAATTTCTTCCATTTTACAGGATCCAAAAGAATCTTCATTTATCTTTAGCTGATGAAAAAAAAAAACCAACAAAACAAAAACCAACCAACCAAACAAAAAACAGTGTAAAAAGATATACTTTGATTGTCTTAATGTTACTTGTGAGAAAGCTGAAAACTGAAGAGGTATATGCTTAAGAGTCCACACTCAGTGCCATGGTCTAGTAACTGCAGCGGTAGTGGATCAAGGGTTGGACTTGATGATCTCTGAGGTCCCTTCCAACCCAGCCAATTCTATGATTCAATGATTCTAATTAGGTGGCTGAACCAGGAAAAGGATTTCTAACCCCTTTAAAACAGCAGTATCAATAGGATGTATTAAAATTTCAACCATCTGTTAGGAGGAATGTCTTGTCACATTTTATTTTGTTTACTTTTATTATCAGGAAAGAGCATTGACTAACTCAAGGCTATGAGAACAAAAGTGGTTTCTGCTGAGGCTTTGGCTGCAGCTTCAGCTTCTTCAATTCTCTTTTCAATTGCCTTTTAATTCAGTCTCCTTTGTGCTAGGATCTTGTTTAACCTAGGCCTGATTTTACAGGATTAGAGATCTCCTGAAATTATTTTATTGTGGGTGTCTATTACAAGCTGAAAAGAAACTAGAATGTGTTCATTCTTATATCCTGGGATACATTCCTTAGAGTTACCATTTTCCTCAGGCTTTCCTAGGCTCTACATGTGCAATTGTCTTTATTGTGCAGCTTCTCAGGCCCTAGCTGTGTCACAGGCTTGCGTAAGACCATATTGGCTGCTTTTCAAAGTCAGAGACTGTGGGAAGAGTTGCTTTCTTCGGCTTTTGAATACAAATATCTTGGGTTTTGAGAATCTGGAGCTCTGCATTCTTGATGGATTCTTTTTCCCCACACTAGTCCTAACTTAGAAAGCAGGATTTTCTGAACTAGGAGTCATGAACTGTTTGTTGTGTTACATACTGCAAAGACCTTCTACTACATGTGATTTTAGTAGTCCAGACAATACTGGAAATGGAATAAAATTAGAATGACTTATCCTAGAAAAGGTAATTTTGTTTTGGCTAAGTCCGTAAGTGGTCTTGCTTAAAAACTTTTTTCATCAGAACATACTGCATCTTTAATTCTAAAACCTGAAAAGTAAAATGGAGGGGAATCATGGGAGATTGTCATTCAGTTTCTTAACTTTCCCCATACTGTAGTTTTGCCTCATGTTCTAGAAACAATTCAAGTAATATGACTAATGCTACTCATACAAGATTCTGCTTCTTGTTTTACTGGTCAAAGATGACAGTTATATGTTGTTTTATTTTTCAGTTCCTTGCATGTTTTTTGTATTTCATGTCTCACCAAAGACAGTCAAGCATCATACCATTATGAATTGTACTGGTTTTGAGGTCCATCATGACCACAGCCTAACTCAGAAACAGTTCTACTTCCAACGTACACAAGCTTCATTTCTGCTGTGGAATATTTATCTGTAGCAGAGGAAAGAAGCCTTTTTTACTGCCTTAATTCTGAGGTTCTGGGCATCAAGCCTCAGATCAGTGAGCATTTTGAAGTCAAAGACTGGGACTGTGAAGGTGCTTAGTATTTTATGAGAATTTAACACAGAATGGAAAAATCACTTGTGTTCATAGTAGTCTACTGCTCTCTTCAGCTTGGCTTGCTGAAGAGACAGGTTGTGGCATCAGTACTAGCAGTGTGATGCCCATATTATTATTCTTCATCAACTTTAACATCTCACAGAGACAGCAGGATGGAGAAAGATCCCAGTACCACACCCCAAGAACTTTTTCATTCCTTCCACTCCTTGCCCAATAAGCAGGTGTATTATAGCTTGGACTCAGACACTAACTTAAATTATCAGTGGCCCCACACCCAGTGTAAGGCAGCTGCAAATTCTCCCAAGTTTTGAAGTTTTTAAGTATTATACACAATAAATACAGAAGTCTGGAATCTGAACATCAGGCTCACCATGGTAATGCAGGATCAATCCATCAGCCCAGAGCTAGTGACTGGAGGCTGGTGATGATGTGGAATTCATAACAGAGGAACCCACTTTCCAAACCTATTTTGAGAAAAAATAATGTTTTTCACAAATGTGCTGCTTGACTGATTAACCCCATTGATTTTAAACATCTACTACAACCTTCCACCTAACTGGCATTGTATGCTCTGCACTTATAGGGAGTGCCATAATCCAGGAAAATTGATGCTTGTTATTTCCTAGGTATCTAACTTCATTTTCATAATTATACTCCTGTTCCTCTCCAGATTTAGCAATATTTAGACTAGCAGGTTTGAATGAGACATGTGCCTCCCAGCAAGAACTTCTGTGCAGAGATTGTATTTTCTGACTTTAGTATGCCAGCATGGTATTTATACATCAATCAGTTGCAGTGATCTTGTACTTGGGGAATCTTTCATAACCAGTAGCTGTGTGTTCAGATGTAGGATACCATGTGAGAGATTAATTAGTCTTGGACATAATTTCAGCTTCAGAATTTTTATTCTTTGGCAGCTATTGCTTAAGGACACTGCTTACAAAAAAAGCTTCCTGTGTATATTCTGGATTAGGAAATAAATATAAAGCAAAGTACATAATGTGACTATTGTTGTCTTCTGTGCCATGCTTCAAGAGCTGCACACATGGCTCAACAATTGCAACCAGTTCTTGTTTATCTTCAGATCTCAAGAATGTTACTTTCACCATTGTAACATAGTGCCAGAGGCAACTTATTCTATTGACATCCAGCAAGAACCAACAATGTAATAAAATTGAATGTATTCTGAAGAGCTGGAAGTACTTGGTTGTTTTGAGTGGAAGATATTTCTATTCAAAAATTTTTTAAAAAAAAAGGTTTCATAAACATCAGTCAGTACTATTCAGTACTATTAAGCCAAGCACAGGAGAAATAAACAGGAGAGAATGAAAATTCTGGCTATGTAGCACTGCCATGTTCATGAAGGAGAAAAGAAGCTTATTGACATAGCCTACCAACAGTAAAATTTTCAGCTCTCTTTTTTGAACCACAGATTTAGCCTGGCTGCAAGTTCAAAATTTTTATTTTGCATTGTTGGCAGTTTCTCCTTTGTCCACACACTATGCATTCAAAGTAGGTTTATAAAACCAAGGATCTCAAGAGGGTAGATATATTGTTTAAAATTACTAGGCATAGGGGTGGTTTTATATTTAAATAAACAAAAAACAAAAAACACCAAACCAAATAAACCAAAGCCCAAACCATATTAAGTCAGAGAAAACAGCAAGCAGAAAAAGCTAAGAAGGCTTATAGGGTGGTATAACAAACTGAAACAGCCTCAGAGCAAAATAACCACTGAGAGAGAGGACAGCAATCTTAGGAATGGAAAGGTATAGAAGACAAATACATTCCATTCATACTGCAACTGTGGTAAGCACAGCAAATGAGAGACAGGTGTAGCAGAACAAACTAAAATTAGAGGCAGGAAAACTATGCATTTGTGATAATTAAATCCTGAGCTATCATTACTCACCTAAGAGAATGAAGTGTATCAAAATGCAAATTATAACAGATAATTTCCATAATTACTAACTGTAACACATCCAGTTATTGCAAAAAGTCAGTGCTAGATTCTCAAAGGGAGTCAGACATTGCAACCAGAATCAAGCAAAGTATAACACCAACATTTTAGGGTCTTTACTGTTTTAGGAAATCCACAGAAACACAGATGGTTGTGCAACCTATCTGGCAAAGGGGACACTTGAGTTCCAGTGCCATATAATTTCACATATGCACATAAGGTCAACCAAAACAAAATATTTCTCCCATTTCCTCTGTAGCTTTGTAACTGTTAATATCCTCCTCTACTCCCTGTCCAGATTTTCACAGTCAATAATTTCTCTATGCGAACTGGTATCGTTTTATGGGGAAAAAGAGATTATTCATCCCATGACATATGATTGACTGATGTTAAGATCACTAGGAGATTCAGCTTCAAATCTTCTTGTGCAGAGAGAAAATTAATTTCAGTCTCTCATTTCCAAAGTGACAGCTCCTATGAAAAAGTCATTGGATAAAAGGATGTTGGGTAAAACATCTGCCTTGGGGCAGGGATCCACGTGCTTGCTGTAATCCAGGAATGTCTCACATCAGGCATTACAAAGCAGACAGGTGAAGGAATAGGTGTACTTCATATCCCAGGGCTGGTGACCCCCTGTTCAATGCACTGTTAGGCATGACTAACAAAAGACATGTTTCCTAGAAAACTTCATTAAGGGAAATTTAAGCACCTAAAGCAAGTGAACAGGAGTTGTGAGGATCCAAATGATTTTGGATATAAGCCTGTAAAAACCTAGATAAAGTGGCCATTTTTTTTTTTGAGTGTAAGTCCTTTTTTCATGCTCTTTACAGGGAGGAGACCACCATATAACATTTGTTTCCTGTATATCTCATAGTGATGAACACATTTTTATTTCCTGTTAGGTTTCTTCAAATAACCCGAGCCATCTTTCAAGCTATGTCTTCTAAGGTGAAGAAATAATTAAATAATCATAAAACCCCAATGGGTTCATCTCTGTGTGTGCAATTCTCTGCTACTATGGTAGATCGAAGATTAGAAAATACTCCACGCAAAAGAAAAAAAAAAAAACAACATGTCCTTTAATCCTCTAGCATAATAGGCTGCAGTGTCCCCAGGTCATTCTCAAAAAGCAATCTCCAAGAGGGCACCTAACTGGAGAAAAAAGATAGGTTTCTATAAAACTAAAGTTAGGGAGAAAGTTGGAGTCTTTTGAATTCAATCACTTTTCAAGGTGCTCATCCCGATGGCATCCAAATGTGAAGGTGAGAGATGTGAAATAACAAATTGAATAGAGTAGAATAGTTAGACATTATAAGGTCACAAAGGGAGACAGCTTTTTCTGGAACATATTAGCTTCAGTGATAAGTAAACCTCTAAAGTTCAAAAAATCTACTCCAGATGGACAACCCAAAGTTAGTTATTTCTCTAAACTTTTTGAGTATATTCTTGCGTGGAATGAGAAAACAGAGCATGCTCCACTGTCATTTACATGGTATAAATGAGGGGAATAAAAATGAGGTAATGGCCTTCTCGTTTCAGTAGTGTTACACAGGTGATTTATCTGTCTTTTCAGATAGCAAATCTGAGAATAGACTTTCAACCAAAACATCAGTTTGGTTTAAAAACATGATAGAAATAGCTACCTCTGGAAAGTATTACTTATTTTATTTCAAGTTCCAGTTGGAACCAGCAAATCCACAGATGGCAGTAAAAAAGGACTTTATCAGAGATACATTTATCCAGTTTTTTTCAAAACCTCATGGCTCTGGAGAATACTAAGGCAGAACCATACTTACTTCAAACCATTTTAGTTTCTCATTAAGCTGCAATTTCCACCAAACTCATATAGATTCTGTCTCTCTCTTTTATTACTGTGCCAGGAATATCAGGTTAGAAATGCAACCAAACTGGAAGGAAAGAATATTACTAACACCTTAAGCTGACAGAGGGTCAGCTGAACAGGGTCTGATTAAATAACCTCTACCTTCAGGAGAGCACTAAATGTAATCTTTGCTGCATCTTTAGACTGTAATGTCTGACATTGTAGAGTTTGCAGGAGCAGCCTCAAGCCTGTAGCTGAAGATAAATTCACTGGCTGGTCACACTGAAGCATCCCACCTAGTAGTTTCAAGCAAAGCTCCAGGGGGTTAATGCAGGGGAGTAGGACAGACTCTGGACCACCCTTTTGGGGCTCCAGTGCACTTCCATAAATGCATATGGGTTTCATGGTATCTGACTACCATAGGGATAAAACATACTTGAAGTTAAGCAAATGTTCAACTGCTTTCTTGAGTCAAGAAGCAATTGGTCCTTCCAGCATTGGTTACGGCCTTGATCTTGTAGCACACGCTGATTCATGTCTTAGTTTCATGGAACTTATTAAAGAATATGTGCTAATTTCTCACACATTAGAAATTTTTAAGTAGATGAGTGTGGTTATCAATCAATGTGCTCCCTTTGCCGTTATAAATCTTAGCAGAAATCAATATCTCATGCCAAAAGATGTGAAATAAAATATTTCACTCCCCAAAACAAATGTGAATGACTTTGAGAGGAGAGGTCAAGTGTGGTGGGGTGTATATTGTACATGTGAGTACATAAATCATTGATAGCCAGATTACTTCCTTATATTGATCACATCATATTTTCTTAGCAGGTAGATTATCTAAGAAAATAATCACTAAATTAACTCGAGGACACCAGCCTCACAGCAAGATTAATGATACATAATTTACTTTATGAAAGAAGCAAGCATCCAATAAATTAGAAAATTCATACCACCATCAAAGCAAATTGTTACATATCTACAGCACTCCCCTTACTGAGAAGTTGACAAATGGATTTCACATCTTTCTATCACATTAGAAGCATTTTCTTTCCACCTCACTGTATAAGCAAATATCTGCTGGTTTCCCATAAGCATGTTATTTACACCAAATTCATTTCAGGGACAACATTAACATTCACACATGTACATGTGCATACACAGTAAAAGAGATTTAAAGGAAGTGAGATTCCTTTTGTGGAACCTTTAATTAAGAGTTATTTCCCACAGATTTGGATGGTTCTTGCCACAGAAAAAATAATCATCAGTCATGGGCAAGATTTATCTTGAAGTTAAAAATATGGCATCAGACCTTGACTGATAGTGTGATGTTTTCACCTCCAGAAGCTGCCCGGGTCCCAGGAGTAGCAGTCTCCTCATCATCTTCTTCCTACATCATGTTCTCATGCTGTCATCTTCTTAGGATTACTGGAGATAGATATATATGAACTTTTTTCCTGAATTATTTTCCCTAGATCTGTATTTACCGTTTATGTTCATATGGTACAGGATTTTTCCACTAGCATCAACAAATAAAACCCACCAAAAGTACTAGCTTACTTCCATCTCTTCTTAGTGATTTCTAGTCTCTAGCATCCACTATAGTTACATTTTCTGAGTTAAGACTTGCTTATTTAGTTCTAGGTGATTGATTGTCACTGACTGCACTCCATGGTGCCATCACAAGACGGAAGGGGTGAATGGAGGTTATAATTAGCACTGTTTCTGAAAGCATTAATCAAATATTAACCAGCCTTCACTAATTTCTCTAAAAGGAAAAGTCTTTATGTGTGTAAAACTGAGGCACGGATATTGGGTATGACTTGGCTGAAGTCAAAAAGCAAGTAATTTACCAAAGTGCAGAGTATCATAGTGATGATCCCACGGTATCAGTCAACAATTGACACAGAACATTGTGGACTCATGGTGAAGAGATGGGGCTGAGCAATTGCTGTTTGGCTTGCAAGAGAGAAACAGGGACCTCGGAACAGAGTACTGGGGATGAGCATTGTTGAAAGAGTACACTTTCTGTTCCTGTCAAGTAGTGAGGTCAGGAAAGGTATTTTTGGCTCCCTGGGAGACTGTCTTCCTACAGGAACTCATAGCTTTTATACCACTGATCTCAGCCATTCTCCAATACAATATGGCTTTAATAACAATAAACAATAAATATGGCTTTACAGAGCTCTGGCATAGGAATCATACAAAACTCAAAATGGAAGGGAACCAAGAAGCATCATAGTTTTTACCTAAAACTAAATCCTATGACTAAAGGCATCATCCTGATCCTCCTTGAACTCTGACAGGCTATGACCACTTCATTGAGGAGCCTGGTCTAGCGACTGACCACCCTCTCAGTGAAGAACCTTTTCATAATCTCCAGTCTGAACTTCCCCTGACACAGCTTCATTGCATTCCTCAGGTCCTGTTTCTGGCCACCAGAGAGAGGATGTCAGCACCTTGCTCTCCACTACCCCCCTTGAGGAAGCTGTGGGCTGCCCTGAGCTCACCCCTCAGCCTTCTCTTTTCAAGCTGAACAAACCAGTCACCTCAGCTGCTCCTCAAGACTTTCCCTCAAGGCCTTTTACCATCTCAGTCCCCCTTCCTCTAACACATTCTAATAGTCTGATTTTCTTATACTGGAGCACCCAAAACTGCACACAATACTTGAGGTGGAGCAGCACCAGTGCAGTGCAGGGTGGGAAAATCACCTCCCTTGACTGGCCAGATATGTGGTGCTGGATGCACTTCAGAATATGGATGGAATTTTTAGCTGCCAGGGCACACTGTTGCCATCAACCCAACCCCCCGCTTCTCTTTCCACAGGGCTTCTCTTCCCCTAGTTTGTACATATAACCAGGATTACTCCATCCCAGGTGCAGAATCTGGCACTTGCTCTTGTTGAATTTCATATGCAAAAGGACGCAACAGGTTTATGCTTATTCCCCAGTCCAAGGCAGTAACCTGCTTCACTTCAGTCTTGAGCCAGCCCTGAAAATTATGAAAGATCACAAGGACTAATAAAGGACCTGAATGATCCTCTAGAATTTTGGGAAGTGACTGAAAACTCCCATGAGAGCAAATAACCCTGTGAATAGCATGAACATAAGGAAGATGGCTCATGCACTTAGTGACATCAGTGGGAAAGGATCCCAGAGACAGAGTTCATATGAACTGTACTTACAAGAGTTCAATTTGGATGATATTTCCATTGTGAGGCATATTTTGCAAAATGTGACACAGTTCAGGCTAATTAATTCTTTGCTACAGATAGTTACGCGGTTGAGCTTTCTGAGCAAAGAAGATATGAGCAATATAGCTGATGGCTTCTGTTGGAGTTTTTTTTCTGACCAGAAAGCTATTTAAACAAGTAAGTCTTGATGATACAGCTATAAAATTCAGAGATAAATAAAGTCAGTGAGGGAGCACTGACAAGAACTTAAAGCCTAGTAACAGAGTAAAAGGCAGAAAAACAAACTCATCCACTAAAAAAGCAACACCTTTTGCACTCATTCTACAGATCTGGATACCCTGGTTTGACACAAACGGGAAGAAGCAGAATTTAAAAAAAAAAATATAAAAAGAGCACTATGAAAGTTATATAGTGAGTTTGGTATGCAGTGGCAACACACTGCTGCATCACCATTGTGGAGATAATATAGAAGCAGAGTTCCACATTAAAGGAGGAAAAGAGTTTTGACATATTACCCATCCTTGTACAGAATACACATTTTCAAAGGCAATAGCTTACTTCTGCATAGAACGCTATTACAGCCTGCAAGGATATTTCTGAGTATAACCATTATAGGCAGCATTTTCATTTGGCAAAGAGCACTGGCAAAGACCTTGCAAAGAGGAAGGTACAGAAAAAGTCACATTGTAAAGAGAGAGAGAGAGGAAGGGAGAAGGGGGAAAAATAGACCACTTTTCACCATTATGTCTGAATGAGCAAAGGTTGTTATTTCACACATCCAGGAAGACTGAATCAGCGTGCTTCATAATGTATTGCACTACCTTCTTGCTTGGCTTTGTGAGCTATTTCTCAAGGTGCTTACCATTTCTGTGGGTAGCAGTTCCAGGCACCTGCTTATACTTTTCTCCAAAACAACTGATGAAGCGGTAGCACTGGGCAGTACAGAAATGGAAACTAGAGGCAGAGTGACATGCCCATCACATAGTCTTATGCCCTCTGTACCTTCTAAAGTGCAATAGGCAATGACAGAATGAAATAAGGGCAGTCAGAGTCATTTCTCACTAACACTTCCAAAGGAGAGCCATCTACTGATACAGAAATTGCACAAGAGGTCAGCAGACACTGGAGCACGGCTGGTACTTTATGAAGGGGCTGGCAATCTCACAGTCTGGGACTGCAAAGCTCAAGGGGTATTTGACAAGACCAGAGTCAACAAGGGCTACTTTGAGACAAAATAACTGAACATACAGCTATGGAATATGCATTTAAATGGTTGTGTACTGGCAGTCCATCCTGGAGTACAAAGCCAGCAGCTGGGCAGAGGAACGAAAATAAAAGGCTCACTGCTGAGCCTTATGACACATGTACTGCATCAATCACTTTTTACTTATGATAAAATTGGTCTCTTCATGATCCTGAATGGCATAGCTCTGGATAACGGATCAAATTACAGAGCAACATGTAGCCTGGGATCAGCATCCCAGTGAACTCTTATTCACCTATTGCTGGGGAGATGTGGGGGTGTTAAGCACTAATTCTGCCCTCTTGGAAGAGGGCAGAAATGTTGAGTCAGTTATATCTCACAGTAGTGCAAGGCTCTGCATGAGAAACAAGAGAAATAATCCAGAAAGGCGTATGAATTACACAAATGTGGTTCTGCTGAAAGCCTGTACAATTCTATTGCCCTCTGTGGGTGCTTCTGCTGAAACACTGCTTCACACCATGTGACTTCCTTCAGACTGCATACACAGGTATAGTGGCTAAGTAAAACATCACTCCATGAAAATACTAGTAAGGGTCTATGTCTAAGGGTCTCTAAGTACCCACAGGACCATGAAAACAGTTACATGCTCACAGTTCTCCAAATACAACAGATTCAGATTGTGGAATTTACTACTGCCTGCCAGCTTTGTCTCATTACCTTTTGTGCATAATCTCTGCTGTGAGCTAGCAATAAGCGGTCTTCTTTATTACCATTTCAATGTTCACATAATTAAGTTGTTCTCAAATTGCAGGCTATAACAGTTTATAGATTTTGATGAAATTGTTGTGAGAATTCAGAAATGCTTATTCTCTCTAACTAGTTTATAGGAAGAGACACGTTTCATTTGTATGTAAAAAAATGCTCTAATTCATTAGAAGTCATGTTATAATTGAGTATTTTGATTGAAATGCTCATCAAAGTTAGAAGTCGTAGGAAATCTTTGGGAGTATTGCTGTTTCCAGTGAGAAAAGTGTTACTCAAAGAAGCATGAACATCTAGACAAGTTCAGTTTTGGAAAGAAATTGCTCCTTATTCTCACAAGTTGTGATAACTACACTTTTCTCTCTGTAAAATTGTCTTAACAGAGAACACCTAAAGCTCAGCTTAACTCTTGGGTAAGTAGGATATTTCCTTTTTCTTTTACACATCCAGTATCTAATTTTTTTTCTTACATTTCATTGGAATGAAATATATCCAGTATTGTATCTAGGATTAAGCAGAAATTCCAGTTAGTGGGACAAATATGAGTATCATGTTTCCCAGGGGGCCAGAAAACATATCACTCTGTAATGTTACATACATTATTCATGGAAGAACTTTACCCAGCTAGGGACAGACTGGAAAAGGTCCTTCAGTAAGTGTATGAATTTGGAGGTAGACCACTTGCCCACTGAAGCAGCAAAAATGTCTCCTGTGGCAAGTAGCTTTTCATTAGCAGCAAGACAAGACATGCTGCTAGACTCAAGACAAGATTTGAGATTTGCTGTGCAAACCTGTGACACAAAACACTTCCTTTTCCTTTTCTCACCTTTTCTCTTCTTTTCTCTTTGCCATTTATACATTGAAAGTTTGGAGAGGGCAGAAATATCTTTCTATAACAGGATCAGAAATAAGAGACTTTGGAGAAAGAATTAGAAGCTATGCCTCTGGGTGTTACACATTAAAAATATAACATTAAATATAGCAAGGATGGAAAACAAAGATTTTTGCATCTTCTATTTTTTCCAGACAAATAAGCTATGTAACACAGTATTTTTTATGATTAATGAAGAAGGTAGGATTGCCTTTCCAAAACTTCTCTGAGTACTAAATCACAAAAGACCTTTAACACTTCCTACTGAGTGTGATATATCTCATTTCATCACTCATGTCTATCATGGCTTTTTATAAAAATTTGGTCTATCTACTTCCACTAATATGTGCTGTTCCCCTGGGGATGGCTCAGGACTCTCCCATTCTGCATCAAAACCTCCCTTCTACAGCAACAACAATCAGGCTGAGAGCAACTACTGCAACTGCTCTGCACACTGCAGCCTTTGCTGTCCTCTGCAAACCCCAGGAGAGAAGCAGGAGTGAGGTCAAGTTTGCCAACCTTTAGATTTATCCTCAGCTTTAAAGCTGCAGATTCTTGGGGGAGATGTGTTTGAGATTTTATGGTATATTAAAATACTACTTTTTTTTTCATACCAAAGGCACAGAAGTGTAATAGAAAAGGGTAAGTAACTAATTCAACGTATAATACAAAACTAAAGGGACCAGACTTTTTAAAAGAAGCTTTCTCAATCAGCTTTCCCTCATATAAGCCCCTTTCTCTGTAATCTTTCCAATGCAATTCCTTCTATGCAAATCAAAGTGCCTTTTTTGATGAGGGAGTCAAGCCAAGCAAATAAAAGATCCTGCTCTAGCTTTAGCAGGGGATTTAATCAAGAAAAGTTGGGATATAATACCAAAAAAAGATAACAGGATTCTACCCTGAGTTCCTTTTCCATCCGCTTTTACCAGGCAACATTCCCATACTTTCTTTGAGAAGGGTAATCATAGAGACAGACATTAAACAACACTGGAGATATGTATATGCTAATTTTATAAAAGAAGAGACAGCAAACTTTAAAGGAATAGATTCACAAACAGGATTTTTGCCACTGTTACAATATCCTTTTTTAAGCATTCTTATTTTGTATTTTGAAAACAAAATCCTTACATAATGTGGTGACGATGGGGAGGGCATTCAGAGGGAAAGAATGAGGTTTGCAATTTGGACTCTTGTCAACATAATGGAGCTCACATCACTTTGTGTACTCCAAAATCTTTTGTACTCACAGAACTGAAGGAAATGAAAGATGTGAAATACCTGTGATGATGTATGCCAGCGGTTATTATATAATACAAGTGCTTAGCTTGTACTTGTACAACTTCAAAAACAAGGCACTTTCTTTCAGCTTCCCTGATTCATTTAGCTCTTGAACTGCACAGACAGCACACCAGCCAGCATGTTGAAGTGTTCCCTTTCAGGGACAACGAGGATGTCATGAGAACAGGTGGGTAGAAGTACCTTTCAGTATTCTTTCCATAAAAACACAAAAAACTTTTCATGATGGATAAAGAAAATCAAAATGGCATCAGCTAAGAAGAGTAACATGATTATGTATCTCCTAATTGTAAAACTTAAGCTGCGTTAAAGTGAAAAAAATGTTATTTTAGAGCTGAAACAAAATGAACCCAAAGCAAAGGTCAGCTATACTTCGGGGCTCTCATCTGCAGTGTTTATTTTTTCCAGTGGTTCTGCTTCTTTGATGAAAGAATTTGTGTTTGTGCAAATCTCATCTTCCTACATTGTCCTGGCATATAATATATCTGCCACAGATGCTTCTTTACCCAGTTTCATACTGAAGATATATTTTTATAGCCTCAGTTAGCTATGTATTATCAAATGCAATTATTTTCAGAGCAGGACTGACTTTTGCATACTCATTACTATACTTTTTTTATTATATTACTAATCTTTGTGCTTAATTAGTATCTTATATTAAGAACATAAACCACATCTTACAGATATAAAATGAGGCATACAGGAGAAGAAGAAACAATCCATAGAGTAGTGCCTTACTTTGTCCAAAGTACCTTAAGTACAGTACTAATCAACAAGAATAAATTCAACAATTGCTCATAATGAAGGAAATGCTGTAGCAAAGCTAGGAATAAAACTTGTATTTCTTACCTTTCATGTAGGTTGCTAACATGGTTGCAACAACTTACATTTAGTGTAATTAAATCTTGTTACCTCTTACAATTTCAACTCAGCAAGGTATCCAGCTATTCACAGCTTATTTGCACCTTTTCAGGAAAAGAAAGTAGCACCTCACATATATATAATTAGCCACAATGACCTACATAGACATCACCTGCAAGGCTCTGTCTGAATCCCAGACTGGAAAGTGTTGGCCTCCCACAGTGGGGATAGCTGCCTCACAGAAACCCATGAAGTACACATGCAACTGGCTTCTGCTTTTGCTCAGCTGTCCCATTGTTGTCACTCCATATGGTATGGAATTGTTGAGCATTAAAGGAATGAATAAAGCTGTCACAGTTTAATGCTGGGCTGGCAATTAACCAAATGACAGATGCTCTCTATTAATCCCTCTCACCTCCCTGATAAAGAAAGGAGAGAGAACAAGGGAGAGAGACTCATGAGTTGGAAACTAAACTATAGAGATTTAATGAAACAGTAATGATAAAAAGGAAAAAAAAATTATTAAATATATACAGAAAAATTATCCCACATTCCTGCCCCCCTTGCCCCCAGTAACTCTCACGTCACCCCTGAGGCTGCAGGGCAGCCCTGGGAAAGTCCAGGCTGGACTCCTGGAGTCAGGAGCAGTTGGGAACTGGAGGCAGGAACACAGAGATTCAGGCTGGCACAGATCAGGACCACAGGCAGAGGAACGGATGGAATCCTTCCAATATGCCAAAGCAAACAGGGACAAATGAAGGTGAAAGACTGAAAGAAGGAAGGAGGAAGAGGGCAGAAAAAGTTTGACCCTTGTGATCCCCCAAATTTATAGCAAGTATGACGTGCATGGGATGGAATACTCTGGTCAATTTTGGTCATTTATCTTGTCCACTCCTGCCTAAAGGAGGGCTGCAGGTGTGACCCCTTTACTCCCTTTCTCTTTCTAGAGCAGAAAATGTGCAGAGCAGTGGCCTTGGTTCTGCACACCATTCTCTAGCTCTAATTATAAACAGCAGGCATGATCAGTCCTAGAAGCAGACACTGATTGAGAAACTTGATGTTAATTTCAGCAAGTACAGCTACTTTCAAAAGACTTAGCTGAAAGCAAAATTACAAGACAGAAAATTAGCCCTATCCTGGCCCAAACTGGGAGAAAGGTGGTTCTGAAGGGAGATCTGGGCATCAATATGCAACCTCTGTGTTTGATAATCAGTTCACTTAAAAATTTAATTGGGGTGCCATCACTTTGTACCACCTGGAGATTAATGATTCACCTGCTTAATGTAGTACCTTTCATTGAGTGTTCACATTCATAGAAACAGATGCAGTAAGGAATCTTTGTTTTAAGAAAACAGTAAACATTCTGAATATAGAGAACACATCAGGCTGAGGTTCTATAAAGAATGATGTCTCCATATGAAGATGAGATGTAATGCTTTGTGTTAGTGAAGTGTAAAAATAAAAGGGATGGTTAGGACAGATTTGTCAGACTCCCTTCCACAGAAAGGACAGAATCTTACCTGCTAATCCCTGCATGGTGTGCAACATGTCTTGCTAGGATTGACCTAGGGTGTATCATTCAATGACACATGTTATCTACTCTAAACAACTTTAAACTACAGAGCTTGAATGACTTCTAGAAGGTTCTGTTAACCTACACCTACCTTTGGGAGAGTCTCACTTGACAAGCACAGAGGAAGATGTTCTCACCTTGTATTCATTAACAACTAGTTAATATCAGTTGGTTTGCACACTCAGTAGGACTAATTCTGGATATTTCACAGACTTTTGTTTTAAGACATAAACCACAAATGCCCTGGTAACTATCTGTCTCCAGCAAACAAACACTGGTATATGCAGTTCATTGTTCTCCACACCCTCTCTGATTCCTAGTCCTGCTGGCAATGCTTTCTTTTCTCTTCGTTGCTATTAAGACATGTCTTGTGCCTCAAACAGTAATTTTCATGTGTTTCTTCATCTGGTGTTTTCTCTTTTTCCTTTTCCAGGCTTTGTTCACTTAAATGAACATTAAGTGGACATTAAATTATTCCTAATATACACGTCCTTTAAAGCATTTGGTTTTCTTCACACTACTTTCCCATCTTGCTCCTAAGATCTTGAAAGTCTACTCTCTTCAACTCCATATTGATAAGTTTCCTTTATTTCATACATTATCTGCTGCTCCAACTCCAAGCTCCTTCCCAGTAAGTATTCAAGAAAGAAGATTCCTTGCTTTTAAAAATTCAGGTCATGTTCTTCTTAGCCCCCTCTGGGTTTCGATCTGGCTGGATATGAAAACATTCTTCTCCAAGTATTTAATAATCTTTCTTTCTACTTAGATTAGCTTTCAACATGATGGGAAGTTCCATTCTATTAAATTGCTCTTCAACAGTGCCATCATCTTTCCTTCCTTTCATCACAGTTTCTCTTTCCCTTATTCTTTACCAGTCTCTCTCCCTCCATCTGTTTTCCTCTATTCACACAAATTCTTGCAGCGATTCAAGTCCTCCCAATTTAGCAGTGCTTCTTAATATTTATTACCTGTTCTCTGTCTTGATTCTTTCCATTTTTACCACTGAATATCTAAATCCTTAGAAGGTTTGTAATGCTACCTGTGACCAGTTTTGGAACAGGAGTAATTTGTCACCTGCATCTTTTCATCTATATGACTTGGCAAGTCATATTGATCAGGGCAGCAAGAACTTTGGACACCTACCAAAGCAGTTAAATTACACCCATCTTTATACCCTAACCCCAAATTTGAGGTCACCAGTCTTTAGTCCTTTTATCCTCCAGGGCTATCACTGTGAAACTTTTAATGCATTTTTGGCACCAATCCACAAGGCTTTGCACTAAGCAGTAGGAAAACATTCTTCTCCAAAGCAGCCTGCAACATTTCCAGCTACTCTTACTATTTTAATTGACAGATTTGCATAGTTTATAAGCACCATCATTAAACTTTTCTGGTCTTCTACTGTCTATATAAAGCAGTCATTATCCATGGCGTTACACTGCCTGTTCTCCATTCTCTTGGCATCTCTAATTATTTTCCTGCCTATTCCATTCATCTAACTTAGTGGCATTAGCTTTGTTTAATCTAAACAGTTTTCTGGAAGACGTATAGTGGCACCAGAACAAGATCATCACAATACCTGCTGCTCTCCATGACATATATTCTACAGTTTTCTTCTCCTTGCTTCCATCATGGCCTTGATGTCAGGGTTAATTCTGAAGTTTGCTGCTGCTACTGCAAATCTGCCACTGTGCTATTCTCTGAATATTGCTCAATTGGTTTCTGATCACATTCTCTTTCATAACTTTGTGTCCTCTCATTTGAACTACCGAGACTTATTTTCACGGCTTCATCAAATCCCAGCTCCCCACTGCTTTCTATGGATTTTCCTCTACACAAATTCTTCTTCAGAAGTTTAAATTCCTTTCTTTGTCATTAAATACAGTCCAGAGTTAGAGGAGAATCAGCTTAGAAATTGTTTCAGCAAAATATTTTCTACCAGAAAAGGATAATAAATACCAAATTCTTACTGCAAGAAATTAGTGCCATAATGAAGCTTCCATCAAGAAAAGGTTTTTTTAGATCTAGAATGGAATTTCTATTCAAAAGAAGCAGCACAGAAGACTCCAATGTGTCCTGTTACTCAGTAGGAAAACCTGTTCAAGCCCCTGCACTTTCTGATTTTTTGTAGACCTTAGGTTGTGGTGCACACATAAGAAATAATCCATACATATCCAACCAAATTTTGGTATTTGGTTTGTTTGTTTGTTTGTTTTGGGTGGGTTTTTTGTTTGGTTTTTTTTTGAAATATCCATTTAAATTTGCTTTATCCAATTTAGCAGATCAGTGACCTGCCTTTTCTTCTGGTATCAACCCTCAGCAGTAGTGCAAGGGTATTCAGCTATGCAGTTGCTTTCTGAATTTCTCTGGCCATTCATTTTTCTCCTCATCTCAGATCTTTCTGAAAAGACTTTCACTGCCCTTGTTTATAGTTCTGTCTTTCCCAGTACCTTGTTACTTATTTCTTAACTCAGTGAAGTGTTTTGCTGTTCTCTTTGTGTGACAGATGCAATCCTAAACACAAGTTGATTGTATTCTCTTTCAGCAGGGCAATATTCCTATTAGGACAGCAACCAGCACACAGAGACAAATTTGAATTTTTTCTCTACCCCACAGTAAACAGATTTGCACTACAGTAAAGACAAATTCCACTGCATGCAGGCTGTAGGAAAATACGCAACACAAATAAGTACTTCTAACTTTCAGGGAGATTCCAGCAGGGCTCTGGCTCTGGCAAGTGAAAGATTTCAGGCAGTACATGTTATTACATGGGTGGTCGAGTTATTGAACTTTATTGACAAAGGGCTGGATTTTCCAGCAAGATGGAGCTTCATTAAAATTCTGCAGAGACTGAAAATTCAATAATCTCTCTCACAAAGCACTGCGTGAGTAGGGCTGATTAGGCAATTTCTCTCTCATTCCATTTCTTTTGCTAAAAGCGTTGTTACTTCTTGTTGGTACAAAAAGACAATCATTAAATGAGCATCCGCTATAGTTGATTAAGCAGAAAGTTTTAAAGGTGCATTGGCTCCCTTTCTCAAGGCTTAATTGAGGCCTCAAAAAAAGTTGCAATAAGAACAGCAACAATAGCGCTCTACCATTCTAGGTTGAACTATTTAAAATGTAGATCTTATTAATCCAGGTTGTAGCTCTTGTTTTTTCTTAAACTCTGTTTTCTTAGCTACTTGCACATTTGCAGCCAGGATTGCCTGGTCCTGGAACAAGTGTGTAAATTACTTTCTACTTAATTTCTTTCCCTGTAGATCACAACTTACTTGCTCTCATCGGGTTTCAGATTAAGAGGACCCATAAGAACAGAACTGCAAGATCAGATTGAAGATCCATATAGCTGATTATCTATCTTCTGGCAGTGGCTGTAAGTAGTTAGAGGATCAGCACAGCAAGCTTACTGGTATAACTTCCCTGGGAAAGCTACGGGCTTCAGCAATCCATAGTTTAAGGACTTTTTGATATACAGGTTCCATCTTTGTATTTAACCACTGTAAGTGGATTTTTTTTCTGTGACTGTTTACTCAACTGCCCCCAACATTTTACATTGCAATGGTGCCCTGCTGCTTACAGGAAGGTTTTCTAATAAGCAAAGCCAGCTCAGGGACCTCCAAATCTGCTCTTAGGTATCTGTTCACAGTAACCACAGCAGCAATAGCATCCCATTTTTTTTTGTGAAGAGACATCAGAAGTTTTTAGAACTTTTATGCAAAGCAAGATGAAAAAGGTCCAGATCCTAGAGAATGGACTTCTAGAAAAAGAATTCTAAGATTTGTATTTCTGACTACTCCTCTTATCCTCTCTATCAACTCCTGATCTATCCTGCATTACTGTTTTGCACCCAAAATAATGATACACAAAACCATTGCAAAAGTTGGTATGTGTTTGCTAGTAGCATGAGTTATGTAACCTGGTCTGCATCCTAGAACTGCTTGGTCCTCAAAAATGTGGTGAGGAAGCTGCTACTGCTACTCACTATCTTTTGCTATGATGTTGTTGGAATACAAATCAATCCACCATGACAGCATTAGGGAAAAAAGGACCAAATACCACAGTCCTGATTCCAGTTGTAATTGTTCTCTGTTCAGCTGAACTCAGATTAACCATACTGGAATTTTGCCTAAGTTAGCACCAAGACAAACAAAACAAAAGGTCTTCTCACCATGGTCCAGTATTGGTCCAGATACATAAAGCTGTGCATTGAAATATGAGCACAAAACCCAGGCAATAGCAGTGTCTCTCACCCTTAGACCATGCTGTTTCTCAGGAACTGCTCAATATTTGTCCTGATTTTTTTTCAACTAAACGCACTGAAAAAAAAAAAAAAAAAAAAAAAAAAAAGCTCGGTGTAGTAAAAGACATAGGCCAGGGTGTCCAACCTGAAACAACTGGGTACAAGATGACTGCATAGGGAGCACCAGGAAGCAGTGGGACCCAGCAACACACTGGCCGAGGGTGAGCAGTGCTGGGAGACCTGTCCTGCAGAGAGCAGGCTCAGATAATCTTTCCACACTTAGCTCCTAAAGATACAGTTCTTCACATAAAACTTTTGGGCACATAAACTGACACATGAACTGATATTTTCACCTACCATCTTCAGAAACTTCTTCATCCTACAGCGTGGAGAACCAGGATTTCAAGAAGTCACTTGTCTTCTCCTATGGCTTGGGTTCTGCAGTGCAAGACCAGATAGCTGTCTTCATACGGCTACCAAAGACGTTCCCTTACAAAGCATTGCTCAACATAACCACTATATCTTGAAGCTCTTTTGCTTGTTTATTCTATTTTGCTGTTTCTCCGGGCAGATTTTAGCAAGAGAAAATTGCTGGCAGTGCTCAGTTGCCTGCACCAGGGGGCAGAAGAAGCTAAGAGTTTCAGCAGCAAAAGCTGCGTGTGGGAACAGACTCAACGGACAAAACTTTTGCACTGGTGGTCCCTCTGGTTTTTTACCCTTCTCATCTCCCTGAAAAAAGCCCTTACTGCAAAGCTGTTTTGTAAGAGAGACTGGAAAACAAATCTGACTTGCAATAAAACTTGAGTCAACAAAGGTCTGCAGATTTGACTCAAACATACACAAGCAGCAAAGATTGTTAGTAGGAAAAGGCCATTTTTGCATAGTCATTTCCGTTCCTGTAATTACACTTTGAAATAAATACCAGTAAGAACTGCAGTTAAAAGACAAACCGGGACATTCCCTTTCCTGATGTCTTTTCTCTGACCATAATGAAGACATTGTGCTTTAAAATCAGGAAATGCAAACACCATGGCCTGGGAGCTGGGAGGAATAGAGTTGCAGAAGAAATCAGTAGGATGCTACTTTGCAGTTGCAAAATAGTCCAGGAAAGTGGAGCAGAGCTTGAGTGAGCCAAGCCATGATCCCATGAAAATCAACATCATTCTCTTGATGCAGTAATACACAATTTACACCTAATAAAGAATGGCTCGCATTCTTCTGTGGGTAAAAGAAAAAAAGTGCTGAGAAGAAAAATGTCTTGTGCATATATTTACCAAACCCAACTATTTGCTACAGTAATAACCACTGAAATTTATTTTGAAACACTATCCTTCAGTTTTCTCATCTCCCATACTTTTTTTGCAATAACTGTATGCACAACAACCATGAGAATGGCTGATAGATCTGAAGCTGCAAACTATTTTTTCTGGAAAATAAATAATTTATCTTTACAATTCTTTTAGAAGGCAGAAAACTAATTTTTTTCCTGTAAAGGGAGAAAACAGGGTCTCATGAAGGCAAAGTGACTTGACATGGGCCCTGTAAGAAGACAGAGTTTTTTGTTTCTCAAAAGCCCAGGTTCCATCAGAAGTGTTGTGCTAACCACCCTCTTTCATCTGCACAATAATCATCAGTGCCTTGGTCCTTCTGCTGCACTAACCCACATCAGGAGGGATGACATAAACCAGGGGAGATCACTGAGCTCTGAAAACACAAGTAGTGCTATTGCATCCATAGCAATAACTTAGGCAGAGATTTGTGTTCTAGTATTTAGTCCTGGGACTGCTTGTTCTCTAACTACTTCCTCTCTATTGATGGCCTTATTTCTGTCAGTAACTATCTCAGCGTCAATCCCATTAGCTATTCCCTACTTCAAGGCCATTTTTTTCTTCCCTTCTTCTGCCAAATGGGTGTGTATTTTGTTTCAGCTTCTTCAACAGAATGCCTCAGAGAGAAAAGTGTCCTTTCATCACTCCCCAATAACACAGTATTGGTTTGCAGTGGTAGTAACCAGGAGAATTGCTAGATGTAGGTATAATTATTATTATTATGACTCTGGGCATTTTTTAGGTCTTGTGTGAGAACCTGCCTGATTTTAAGCAACCAAGTAGTCCCTCTGGTTTACTTATGCCCATAAGCTGTCTTAGAATTAAGAATGTGTTTTAAATACCTTGCTAAACTAAACTTCACTGACATCGCCTGTAAGGGATGCAACAATTAAAAAAAGATCCAGCTGCTGGCACTGAGGAAGTCTTCATTCTGGGTGGCCAAGGCCACATTTTCAAAGCAGTGAGATGAGGACTATAATTGAGGCTTTCCCTGTGTGTTCAAATCAGAGCCTTACACAAAACCTGTTAGAAGCAATGAGAAGTTTTGCATTGACTTGACATTTTGGATAGGACTGTTACATAGCAAAAGTGCATAAGGCCACCACAGATTTGCACCTAGACACTGGGTGCATATTGCAGATAAAATAAAATGATTTGGCCCAAACAAGCCATCAATGAGATGGTTCTACCCCTTTTTCCTATTTGATCCTTAACATAGCCCACAACAACCTCTCAGGTTTGTGTGCTGCATCTTAGCTGCATTATTAGTACTTGACTTGGCGGTCTCTTCACATTCCACCAGTTCAACCAAGCAGAAGACTGGGGGTGTGCATAGCTCAGAGATTAGTCACTGGATTGGCCACTGCTGAGGCAGAGGTGAAACAGCAATAGTTAAATGCTTCCCTCCTGTGATGGTATTAGCATGACTGCTTGGAAATATGTGCTTGAAAATGCCAGAGAAAGTGATTTGTCTGTGACAGAAGCTGTTTTAAGAAGAGAGAAAATGAAAACCACAACCACACTAGAATAAAGCCTTTTTTAATGAGCTTCGGATGCCTTCTGGAAAATTGAGAAGAGCTTTTAATGCATAAATGGTTCTTCTGGTATATCATTATATTTTTGGTGGAAGGTTTTCTTGGTTGTTTTGAGGGTTTTTTTGTGATTTTTATTCTTTTTTTTTTTCTTAATTACCAAGTATATTAGTATTTTTTATTTTTTTTTTTTTTTCAGCTGAGAACAGAGCCTTTGTTGTTAGAAACAGAAAGCAGGAAGGACCAAATTGCTCCAGTCATCAGAAGAACCAGTGTGAGAGATGTTTACCTGAACCTAACCTAAATTCCTGAGGATACCCACCAGTATTTCCTGGAGGATGGTTTGGTAATCAATTTAACTTTGTGTTGCTGAGCATGAGTCATTGGAAATCATAACGATCAAGTGTCTGTATCACCCCTCAAGTGAAAGCAAGAAGAGAGGAGGGCATGGAAAAGAAATCTAATATGCCTTTGCATACCCTGCTTCTGGGCACAGAAAAAGGCCTGTGACACATTTTGAACAAAATTACACATCTTGAGGGTGTGATGGTTTGCAGTCAGTTCAACTGTTGCAAACCACTGTATGCCAATCCTAATATGTCCTGTTGAATTCTTTGTCATATTGTGCCCTTGGAAGAACAGATATAACTACACCATTTTGTCTTGCATTAGGTCTTCCTTAATCTGTCTTCTTTTAGGCCACTGGAGTCATCAGTGGGGTCCTAATAAAGATATATATGTTGACAAATCAGCACTCTTATCCTTCACTCTTACACTTGAAGCGGGACCCCATCATTGAGGATGTAACCTTGAAGTTGTTAGCTATTGGTCTGCCAGTATCTGATCACTTCCCGTTCATATTTTTCCATGAAGTTGTACAAATTATACCCTCTGCCTTCAAAATGAGTGGAACAAATAAATCATCAAAAACTATGAACAATTTAGAGTTTTAATGTGCAATCACTGTACTGTTCAATCATATGGTACTCCTGCTTGCTTTCCAGTGAACCAGTCCACAAGAAATGCTGAATTTTTTCCAGTATTATGGCATCATTGCAGACAAAAGGTCTGTATCCAACCTTAACACTTGAGTAATCTAGCCATGAAACAAAGGCGAGTGCTCCACCTTAAAACCAGTTTCATGAGAAAATAGTGGTGCTTACCCAAAAAACAGAGATCAAGTACTTATCTGCCAGAAGCAATTTCAGAAGCTGAATCTCCATTTCAGAAATGCCACCTCTGAGATCACTCTCTAAATGCAGGCACTATAGAGAATGTAAGATTCTCTCTTCACTGGTCTCATCAGCATTTCCAGTTGGCTAGATCAGACTTTCTCTCATCCCCTCCATTTAGTATGACTGCTATTTTTAGACACCTAAATTCATTACGTAATGATAGGCAGTCAGTCCTTTGCTGCAACCAAACTTTTGAACTAGAGGGGGGGTAGGAATTGCTGTACTGAATGTCAAGATGCCTAAACCCTGGTCTGGATCTGGTCCTGAGAAATTAAGGCCTTAAATTCTTTTTTTAAATAGGAGTTTGTCAAGCTTGATCATACTGTTGAGCTTGATATTTTCTGACCTTTGGATGGTCAATAACATCCAGGCTCTATGAAAAACATTTATTCTTTATTTTCCTCAAGTCCAACTGCCCAGTTATACCTCAAGTTTCCCTTTGCTCATTCCCTCTGCTAATTGCACACAGTGGGTTTCCAGGCAGCTCTGCTGATGTCTGCTGCACAAACACCAGAGAGGATGGGGAGTCATAAAATCCAAGTGAAGAGGAACATCTTATTCAGCTATGCAAAGGATATGTCACCAGCTTTTCTTTTGCTTTTCTTTTTTTTTTTTTCAAAAGGCACTCCAGTTTTCAACTGTCTCAGCAGAGACACCTGAGAGCATTTTGTCTGGCAGAAGAGAGGCATTCACAGGCTGTAGGGCTGGGTTTAATTTTATTTTATTACTTCAGCTTGTGGCTGTCACAAGTCAAATCAATTTGTGGTGGACATCTCAGAAAGCAGTCAGTGCCCCCTTTGCCCATTTACAAACCTCAGCTTCCTCTTAGCAAGATGTCCTACAGTGCATCTTCACCAAACACAGTTTTGATTCATGTCTCATATGTCCTTAATACCTTGTCTTGAAAGTACACAGCCACCTGCAGGACTTACTCCATACAGGTTTTTGACTACACATTGCACCAGCAACCCATGTAATTGAAATCTTCTGTAATTAAACATTCCATCTTTCTCTGAGCTGTGTCAGTGACAGAAGTGTCACAGAGATTCAGATTCCTCATTATCTGCTACCTTCTGCACATGCTCTGTGTGGCCAATACCATATGCATCCTCCTGCCAGCAGTCCTGTGACAAGATCTCACTGCAGGAGAGAGAAGTGTCTTGAAGTTTCAAGCTGAACACTCAGGCTTCAGCCTCCATTTCTATTTTGATTACCACCAAGATTCTATCTAAAAGGGCTGAAGAGAAAGACCAGGCTCACAGATGAGCCTGGAAGACCTGGTTATACAATGGCTGCCCCCATCTTTGATGGATAGTCACACTCAAAGAGTTGTGGCCAACAGGTTGATGTTCAAGTGGAGGTCAGTGATGAGTGGTGTTCCTCAGGAGTCAGTATTAGGACCAGCACTATTTAACTTCTTTGTCAGTGACATGGACAGAGGAACAGAGTGCACCCTCAGCAAATTTGCCACCAACACCAAGCTGTGTGGTGCAGTCAACATACTGGAAGGAAGGGATGCCATCCAGAGGAACTTTGACAGGTTTGAGAGACAGGCTCACATAAAGTTCAGTAAGACCAAGTGCAAAGTCCTGCAGATAGGTCAGGACAATCCAAAGAACAAAAGCATGCTGGACAGAGAATGGATTGAACACAGACCTGTGAAGAAGCACTTGAGTGTGTTGGCTGATGAGCAGATCAACAAGGGTACTTGCAGTCCAGAAAGCCCACTGTATCCTGGGCTTCATCCAGAGAAGCAAGGTCAAGAGAAGTGGTTCTCCCCCTGTACTCTGCACTCATGAGACCCTCCCTCGTCTGTGGTTCTACTGTGTTCAGCAGACTATAAGAATGACATGGAGCTGTTGGAGAAAGTCCAGAGAAGGGCTATGAAGATGATCAGAGGGCTGGGCCACCTCTCCTATGAAGAGAGAGTGAGAAAGTTGGGGTTGTTCAGCCTGGAGAAGCGAAGGTTCCAGGGAGACCTTCTTGTGGCCTTCCAGTACCTGAAGGGGGACTTGGAAGCAAGATGGTCAAGGGACTTTTTACAACAACATTCAGTGACAGAATGAGGGGTGATGGTTTTAAAATGAAAGATTTAGATCAGATAAAAGGAAAAGAAAGTATTATGAGCATGGTGAGACATTGCATTGGCCAGAGAAGTTGTGGATGTACGATTGCTGGAGGTGTTCAAGGCCAGGCTGGATGGGTCTTTGAGCAACCTCATCTAGTGGAAGGTGTCCCTGCTCATGGAAGAGGGGTTGGAACTAGTTGATCCCTTCCAACCCAAAACATTCCATGATTCTATGATCCTATCGTTGTATCTCTCTTTACCTCCATCACTTTCTGTCTTAGTTCTCTCTTTTGTCACACAGAGTTTGCCCAGCAAGAAGGACGGCATTTGACAGGTGGAGGCCTAACTTGTTCTCTTGTTTTCTCCTCTAGGTGCTACCACACACTGACTTAATATATAACAGTAAAATAGGTCTGCAGTTTCATAGGCTCATCTCACGAAGGACTGAAGAAGAAAGCAAGCTAGTAGCTAAGTAACTAACTCCCCTTGGCTGTCACAGAAGTCTTTCTGGCATCAGTGAGAAAGACCCAAGGATTGGGTAGACCCAAGAAAATGTCTGTTCATAATTGCAATGCAGGTGCATAATTTGTCACATAGGAGTCTGGGTCAAAGTCTAAATGATTGAACTCACTTCTGGAAAAATGAGACCTGGGCTTGCAAATTAGCTACAAAATCTCTATGACAAATTTAACCATAGAATCAATGGGCCATGATAAGAAACAGCAGCTGAAAAATAAATTCAAAGAAAAACACATATCTCACTCCCATATGAGCTGCTTTTCCTTTTTCTTTAGAGCTTCTAAGAGTCAACTGTCTGCCTGCATCAGTCAATGACCATTTAACATCTTATGCCTCCAGCTGTGAAGATCTCTCAAACTTAGAATCCCTTTTTGCCTACAGCTGGCCAGCTGATTCCCAGAAGGGTGGAAATCATTGGATTTCAATCATGTGCAACTTCACATTGCCTTGGCAGGATACCACCAATTGTTCAGTCTCCTGGCAGTGTTTTTCTCATCCATACTGAGAACTAGGAATTGGAGAGGGCCAACAGACCACAATGCCATGAACCATACAGATAAAGCAATAAAAGCTGCTGCCTTCCATCCAGAAGGCAGACTTAGGTCCATGATGAGTTTAGTGATCCTTATGTACATAACAACAAATACAAGAGGTGACTTCCAAAGAGGGCTTATACCTTATAAAGGTAAAATATGAAAACAAAATCCCTTCCATGCAAGGTTGTTGTGCACCATCACTAGCTGTGAAGATCACAGACCAGTTTGCATTGGGAGGGATCATAAAGATCAACAAGTTCCAACCCCCTGCCATGGGCAGGGACACCTCCCACTACACCAGATTTCTCCAAGCCCCATCCAACCTGGCCTTCAATGCATAGCAACAGCTAAATCCATGCAGGGCCTGATGCACCAGCCACATCTATACTCTGATCTTGGCCCAGTGCTCAGCATCTGTAGGGTGTGGGTGTTAACACTGTACCCACAATGCTCACTTTACATTGCCTCATCCCCACTAGCAGGAGAGTAGCAAGAATTTTATACTACAGGTGTGCTAATGTCCTCCTTATATTAAGAAAACCACAGGGCTTTGGGGATAGACCATTTGTGTATTTACACTCTGGTTCATCAACCTCAGTACTTAATTGCTTTTCCCAAATGAAAGCAGAAGAGAGAGACAAGTTCAGCTAATGAATAGCTTGTTCCCGTTTTTAATTAATCGGCGGCAGAACAATGATTCAGATTCAGAGCTGCTCTGTTCTAGCCCTGCTCAAAAGGAGATCAGTTCACCTCCTCCTCCCAAACACTTGAGAAAGCCTGCATTCAGAGGTTGCCTAGCAAGTCAGCCAACACAGGCTTCAATACAGAGTGTGCTGCCACAGACGTCGTCCTGACGCATTCCTACTCCAGCTCCTTGTCGTCATTGCTGGGTAGGTGACACTGCAAACAAGGAGCATCTCCCAGGTAATCAAAGCCTTAAACAGTTAGGACTAAGTTTTGGCTCTGAGTCCTGGCACGCCATCAAGATGTTAGAAAGCTAAGTGCAGAGTGCTCCTGGTGTGACATACTTAATAAGCAAGTTGCCTCTACCACCACCTACACTTGTTCCACTCTCCGAATGGTCTCAAGGTCTGGCTTCATTTGCTAGAGCCATTATTGTAGCCCCAGTAGTCAGTGGTGGACACATTCAGGCTTTCTCTTTTAAGCTGTCACACTGTGATTATTTTCTAGCAAGAATTAGCTGGAAATTTTTTCCAAATCTCATTTTGATATAATTTTGAATTTCAGTTCTAATTCAAATTTGAATGTGAATTTGAGAAGGCAGCAGGGAGACCTTATTGCAACTTTTCAGTACATAAAAGTTTTGTAAGAAAGGTGGGGACAAACTTTTTAAACTAAAAAGGGGTTTAGACTAGATGACCTTTAAAGTCTCTGCCAACCCAAACTGTTCTATGATTCTGTGATTCTCTTCTGTGATATCAGACCTGAGACTACACAGATAACACTAAGCAGTGCAGAGCAGCCACTCAGCTTGCCAGGCAGGAGAGGAAAGCACTTCACCAGTGAGGAGGAACAGCTCACCTCCATCACAGACCAATGAAGATGGCATTTGCTGTGTATGTAGGTATGCCAGCTGCTCACATTTCCCTGTCATGAGTTCACCTGTGGCTGCACAGGCAGGAGGGTTGGCTTTACACGTGGTCAGAACATTTTGCTCTGTTTGAGTACTCGGCAGTCCATTGACCCAGAGCTTTACGACGAACTCTAAGCACATTTATCCAGAACACTGGGAGACAGGGGACTGGAGGGCTATTCCAGGAGCTGAAGTGACTGAAATGGATGTCCTCATCATTTATGGCTTAATCAGTTTAATTGTTGTGTCACCAGGACGTTACAAAAATATCACTGACTTCCAGGCTGATCAATACTTCTATAACATTTTTGTACACTGACCTTTTAATACACAGCTGACTTTGTCATCTGCCCTTATTGAAGAATATGACATTTTATCACATTTAAAAACCCAAAAAAAACCCCCCACCAAAAAAAAAAAAAAAAACAAAAAACAAACCAACAACCCACAAGTTTTGGCATGGTATTACCACCGTCTATAGAAAATCATTAAACTAAAGAAAGGTCACAACAAAGTGTGCTACTGTGAGAATGAAAGCAGCGAATATCAAGAAAAACAAGAGATCAGATTTTTCCAGGGAGATTTGCAAGGCTGGGAATGTTTTCTATGTGTAGCAAGACAGTGCTAAAGCATTTGCAAATGAAAGGAACTCCTTCCCACGAGCTACAAAGATGGTGACAGTCCAAGTTTAGGCACTATAAAGAATGGCATATGAGGAAAGGGAAATCTGAGGGACAGAGGGAAACAAAATGGTTACTAAAGGTTAAAATAAGTGAGGGTAAACTTGACAGGTGCCCCAGTCAGAGGATGCTGAGGAAATTAGGGGCGGGGGGGATATGGAAAGGCAAAATAATTTTGAAAGCCCATTTTCTGGGGACCAGGTGCAGAGTGATAAAGTCCTGGCTCACAAGAGGATTGGACAGTAGTTTCTGAAGTAGCAATGACAGGAAGTTTATGTGGGAAATAAGTAGCAGACAACATCTTCAGAGATAAATATCCTGTTTTTCCACAAACTTTCCTAGTTAAGAAAAAGAAATAACTCAAATAAATCCCATATAACGAAGCCATCAGATTTTTTTATTATTTTTTAAGTAAACAAAGTGTCCTTTGAAGTTCTGAGAGGCATTAGTGGATTTTAAAATCAGAAAAATTAACACCACATTTCCCACAACTGAGCTTGCAGACCACAAGGATTTTACTGCCCACTCTAGTTTCCTTTGTTTGGTTAGTTGTGCTCCACATCAGAAACAATGAAAACTTTTTTTTTCTTTTTAAGAAACATCTTTCAAATTAAGCGTAAATCACTCCTTATGTATGTGAGTGTGGATATGTGGGGGTGTGTGAGCAAGCTTGTTTTGTGACAGAGGAAGAGTGGATACATGTGTCCTAGGGAAAAATGAGAGCTAAGAAGAAAGAAAATCCAGTCTAGGGTGGATTTGAGCAGTGAAAAATGAGTTATGAAATAGGATTATAACAAGATGAGGTTATTTTTGTGATTTTAGGCCAACTGGGGAAGTGGGAAACCTAGAAATTCTCTCACTTAATAGCAAGGCAATTCAGAGTTCATGAAATATTCTTGGTTGTTTGGCTGTTTGTTTTAAATCTCCCAGCAACAAGAGGAAGAAGATTTACAAAAGCTATAGGAGGAAAAAGTTCCATGGGATTCAAAAAAAAGAAAGAAAAAGGAAAACTTTTATACATACGAATAAAAGCTTTCTCTGTGCTGGGCTTCTCTTTGCAAGCTTTGCTCATGTTGTAAGTTTCTATATTGTAACAGCTGGGCTGCATTTTTTCACCATTCCTTCTTAAGCAAAAAACCAGGCACATTAGTGGGACTTGGTGCAGATTACAAGCACTCAGGGTAAGTAACCAACTGCTGCTGGGTCAGAAAGAAAGATCCACTGCTGTGAAATGTCAGGAACTGTTCCCCTGTCTCAACTAAAATAATGCCATGTACCGATTCCTTCTGGTAGTTTCTGTATTACAAAGTTTTCTTTAAAAATCACATCTACTTTTCCATCAGTGATTTAGGCAGTCACTTCAAATCCTGCAGCTAAATCAAATATTTAATTTTCACCTAGTGTCAGTGAAAGATAATGGAGCTCAGCATGAACAAATTGAGATTTGGATTACTACAAGTACTTCTATGTTCCTCAGTTAGCCATAGACACAGTCCACCCAGTTAAGGATACAAGTCAGAGGAACATTCTTCCTCAGCCTCATATTGTCCTTGCTCCTTTTCCCAGAGTGCTGCTGGAGCCAGTGGTTACTTGGGATGCACACACCTGACTCCACTGGGCTGCATCTCACTACATGGCATGCAGCGGGCACTTGAGAAAGATCTGCACTCACTGCTGGGGTAGCACAGAGCTGAAATACTAACCTACAGGTCAAGCAGTCAGTATTCCATTTCCAGTCCCACTAAGCCATCCAATTACTCACCATGTAATTACTTGGTAGTCAGTAAACAAAATTCACATGATCAGAAAAATACTGCTTTGTGAGGGAAAACAGGAATGGGATAAATAGAAAATTAGGGGGTTCTATTCCAGTAGAGAAAAATATTAGTTTCAAAGCTTGTATCCATATTTCCTCTCAAGTTCAGGGATGTCTGTCTGGACCCATTTCTAGTTTTAAGCTGCAGGATGACTTACTATCTAAAAAAAGCTTCACATTTGGGCAATGTGTCTCAAGTACTTTTCAACTAATTTAGCCTCCAGCTTCCAGAAGCTGGGCCACCGAGGATTTGCTCCATGTGCTCTTGGTAACTGGCAGTGAGTAAGGAAATAGAAGTATTATACAAAATCCTTGTAATGGCGGAATCCTGCCTGCCAGCTTTAAGAACTTTTTTCCAAAAAAAGAAGGTATTATTCAAGTATAGTAAATCTGCTGGCAATCCTAAACTGGGAAGGTCCCAAATTTACCTTCTGCCCTGTGTTTAAAGCCACTGTTCGATGGCAAGAATAAATGAAAGAATAAAAGATATAAAAAATTAGACAGCACACTGGTATTGGGAAAACTTAAGTTCTCTTGCTCCCACTGACTACAGCACAAAATAAACAAATCCCCACCACTATATAAGATGCATCTGTTTTAGTAAACACATAGGAAAAACACAAGATTTTTGGCTTTGTAATACAATTACCTAGGAGTGGTTCCTACATCACAGAGGGAGAAGCGATGCCACTTTTATTCAGGTTCAGCAAGGTTTGGGGATCTGAAAGTCTAATTTAGGGTCAGATAGCTGTAAGGTTATGCAGAGACATTATTTTAGCTGGGGAGAGATTATTCAGTTTAATGTGATAGGAGCTGTTCCCAGGAAACCCTACTTATTTACATGGAAATGTGCTCACAGTGGTTGCCTGAAGAAAGGGGACTGCCCTCCTGATCTCTGCCTCAGCAGGTTTTCCGCACAGCCCCTTTTCTGCTACTGCAGTGAGAAATGTTTTAAAAGGCAACGGAGGAAGAGGGAACAAACACAGGAAGCGTAGGTAGATTCTTGAGATAGATTTTACAGACAGAACAGTACAAAGTTACATGCTGGTGGATTTCTAATTGATGCATTTCTAATCTAGTGATGAGTGTCCTAAACAGCTTAGATTATGCAACTTTACTTGCAACTCAGCTGAACACCTTTTAATTCTGTGATTTTTCTTAAGCTGTCCCACCTCAATTTTCCTTTCCTTATATTTATCCTGCCTAACATTCTAAATATTTCCTTTCCCTGGCCCCCTCTCTCCTTGGTATTTATATCACACAGTTTTTCAGACTGATACTTCTATTTCAGCATCCCTAAACCAAGATGGATTTTGAATCTTCTCTTGTAAATCAAACCCAACATGACAAAACTAATACATCTCTTAAAGGTGGGTTCTCTAACAGAGATGGATTTGAGAAACTGTAAAATCCACGGCCTAGTTCTTCCCAAATCAAGTGGAACAAATGTAATGAATAATCAATGTGCATTTCTTGCCTTTTTCCTTGTTAAAGCATACATTAATAAACTGATGGTGAGAATCTCTAGAAAAGCAGATGACAGAGTATAGCTGGCTAAAGAAAAGACAGAAGCCACAATTTGAAAACACAAAGCTGAAAATGTGTTTAACCTCTCATTCCTTTGACTTTTTTTTTTTGGAGAACGGAGGCAAAAAAATATAATCTCCTCTCTATTACAGATGTGTAACACTGCAAAAATCTGATGATCTGTGAGGATGAAAACACAATGCTGTAAGGGGAATTCAGAGATTTCTTTGCATGCTCTAACCTGCTATACAATATTCATAATGTAGATTCTTGGAGTTAAGAAGATTGCATGTCTTAAACATATCCTACTTGTTTGAGTATCACAGTATTGGAAAGAGATATCTAGTGTTGCAGGCTTCTTCTCTACAACAATTAGTTGCAAATCAGGCATGGAGACTGATTACTTTGCTCCAGGGCTATCTGGCTCTCCAGGTCAGAAAACAGCATATTTGCCCTTGAACTTTCAGGGTCTGTGGGAAAACAGTGTGGAGGGATAAAGAGAAAGTCTTGGAATTATTTTGCAAGGCAGTATGATTCTCTAATTGCTGAGGAATTAATAGGTGAGATGTAACTAATCCCTATAACCAATTCACTGTCTAACCTTGATGAAGTCCTCAGTGACTGATTTAGTGCTTGGGTTCTTCTGTACACACGTTGGAATATTAGCCCATGCAAAGCTGGAACCACCCAGAATTTTTAAGACCTTTGAAGACCAGACTGTCTCTCAGAGTATCCCACTCACAGCTCAGTATGTAAGAGGTAAAGCAGCCATTTAACTGTAGCCACATTACTGAGTCTCCTCACATGACACGATTTCCACACTTAAATACTAGTTGCAAAGAAGTCATACCCCAGATCTGAGAGCCCTTTCCCACTATCCCATTGTCCCTGCACAGCACAGCACCACTGTTGCAATAACCCTGAGGACAAAGCCAGGAAGTCTGTGATACAGCCCAGTCCCTTGACCATCTCAGCTTTAAACTGAAGAATTTTGAGGGCAGCCAGGGATGATAAGTGACTATCATCTTTGTTGTAGGGTATTTGAGTCTCTTCATGCTTGAATACCAAATGTTGTTTTAAAAAATTGTTATTCTAGCTTCTTTTACAGAAGGGATCATCAACACTGAAAGTATGAACATACTTGAGGCAGAAGCTAAAAAAATTTTTCTACTACAGAATGCAGTAGAAATATGCTAAGGAATATGCATATGAAGAAAGGTAAAAGCTCCTACCCTCTTCAAATCTTTTGATCCCAGCCAGCATGTTGGCACATCTGGAACTGATCTAGAATAAGACTAAGGAGGTTTTTTTAATGCCTGCCACCTGAAATCCAGGTTCTTCTTATATGATTTCCAAATATTATTGATTGTGACCTAGTGTCTGCTTGATGGAGCAATAAGCAAAGATCTCAAATATTGCATATTCAGAAGGCTCCCAAAACTCTAATGACAGCATCTCAGTCCCATTTACTTCCAAGTCACAAAACAGTAAGATTAGGCTCTCCCAGGAATCTGGTAATTTATGAAGTTACCTGTATGGGAGAATTTTTAGAAAATCAACCCCTTAACTTATGAAGGCAATGAGACCTCTCTTCATGTGTGTGTTTGAGGGTAAGGAGTAAAGCAATGAAAAGTTTGAGTATGTTGTATCCATAATCTAAAAGAAAGAAAACAAATTAAAAAAAATAAAGAAAGAAGCACCACCAGGCAGTTTCACAAGAGTCAGCTAAAAATAACAAAACCTGCAGCCCTTATGAATAGAGGGCTGACAAGACAAACAAGAGGACATCAGTCAGTATATTTGATCACAGGTCCTGTAGTACTGTTTGTTTATATACCACGGACTGCATACTTGGTAGGTCTTGTCTAGGTTGGCAACGTTTTTTGATGCAGTTTACCCAGATTTGGGTCAGGGTTATGACAATTCCACTTGCTCTGACCTTTCCTCCACATACAGCTCAGCAGTAACCGTGGCACCCAGGCAGCACCCAACACAGCACTATCAAACCAGAGCTGAGAAGCAGCTTACCATCAGTTGTCTTCCATCCATCCACTACAGAAATGCAGCAAGAGCTGGCCCGTGCCCAAGCTTCATCCAAAAACCGAGAGTACCAGGACTGAGCTTGTAATAAGCAGGACTGAATCCCCTGCCTGGTGAGAGCTTCCACATGCAAAGAAAGAAAAGACACCTGCTCAAACTAATACTTTGAAAGACACTGAGGAAATACCACAATTCTTATGCAAGCTTACTAGAAATTCAGTAGTGCCCAGGGCCATGAAGGCCTCCCTGACAAGAACCCCCAGACTTGTGTTAGAAGACCTCCCATACAACCCCAACTCAGCATTGTTTTAACTGCTGGGCCACTGATTACATAACTTTCTGCAGCTGCCCATCTTTTGGGGGAAAAAAAAAAGAGAAAAACGCCCACAGATTCAAATTCTGCTTAAACAAGGCATACAGGTGCTTTTTGCATGAAAGGTAGAAATCTCTAATGACATAAATACATAATGAATTGTCCAAGAATAATGGCAGAGCTCTGAACATTACAGGGGACTGCTTTCCTGTGAAAGTGGTGAGAGACTGGAACAAGTTTCCCAGGAAGTGGTGGATGCCTCCTCCCTGGAAGTGTTCAAGGCCAGGTTGGATGGGGCTTTGAGCAACCTCATTAGTGTGAGGTGTCCCTGTCCATCCAGGGGAGGTGAAACTAGATGATTTTTAAGGTTTAGTCCAACCCAAACCATTCTGTGATTCTGTGAAATACAGATTTATTTTTAAATAACAAAGTCATCCAAAGAGACAGATATTTTTTTCTTGCTTCATTACCACATTAAAGTGGTCTGGAAGGAGAAGATTCTCATTTGTCATGGAAATAAGGCAGAAAGATTGAATTCTTATTCTAAAGGTTACCAATATCAGCCAACACCCTACAAGAATTTTCCATAACAAGATACTGAGCTAGTATTTACTATACAATATTAAGTCTAAATTACCAGTTTCCTCCAAAAACCTAGTGGCAACTCTACCAAATTTTGTTTTTATTTTAAAAAGAGAATAGGCTTGAACAAAGTGCCTGCTTATCTGTCCCAAGCAAAATTTGGATAAGCAAAACCTGTATTATATTTGCAAATGGATCCTGGATTAACAAAGGACAGAGAATGTTGATTTTCATACCTGGTATTTTCAAAATCCTACAACTACTCTAAAACATTTTGATACATGAGTGATTTTAAAAATAGATTTTGGACTAGGCAGTGTGGTCTAAGGTTTAAAGCAAAGGTCTGAGAAACAGGAAACTTAGGAGAATTGGGTTGGATGACAGCCTGGATAAATGCATGTGGTTTGTTTGCATGATTTTGAGTTAAAAGGGAGATTGGGTGTCTCAGAAAAGGGAAATAAAGCTTTATCCTGCCCGTTAGGAAAAAAAAAAAAAAGAACACCTTCATATTAAGGTAACTGAACTTGTAAATAGTAGTAGAAAATAATACCAGTCTCCTACCACTTAGAACTGGAATGGAGAAAGCCCCATTTAATGTACTGCAAGGAAAAATCCTGTGCCAGTTTGCAGCAGGGTATCCAGAAAGACTGGGCTTATTTTCTGTGACTGCAGAAGCAACGGGACATCATGGACTGGAATCACCCAGTGATCACCTTAGTGCTGTCCTCTCACTGATACCAACCAATGATTCAGAGAAAGCTGAACAAAATCCCTTGGGCACATGGATACAGACAAAAATGTTCTCTAGGTTGGTTTTTTTTCCCCAAACATGCTCTTCCATGTGAGACAAGGCCCAAAGGCACATGAGATCTAATGTTTTCTAAGTGTTATCCTAGCTAGGGCAAGTTTGGATACTTCTTTCCATGTGTGTGTGCATGCACAAAGATCTGATCTGTGCACTGCCCAAGAGGTTAATTAAAGGCTTTTTAAAATTTGTTTGTTTGTTTAAGGAGACACTCCAAAGACTCAGTATGGGAATCATAAATAAGTCTTTAGGAATAAGACTTCCAATTATTTGGAGTGAAGAAAGGCTAATTTGGTAGCTATTATATTGTTCCACTGCTGATTCCAAAGCTGACTCTCTTCTTTAATCTTCTCTAATGCTCACTCCCCTCCTAAGCTACAAATTAGCAAAAAAGCTCTAAGGGGCTGTAAGCAAGAACAAGGCAAGTGATCTTGTAACAAGTGTTGCAGACACAGCACATCTGTTTTCTGCTTTGTTCTTTCCTTTTTCCCTTTTTTTTTTTTTTTTTCTTCTGAATACTAGTCCCGTCTTTCATATTCATAAGTTCCCTATTTAAAAACAAACAAAAAACCCAAACAAACAAACCTGAAGGTCTGTCAGTTTGCGTAATTTAGGATGTAGAGGTGGGCAAATTGAAGACTGTTATGCTGCTTATTTTGTTTGAGGCTGATTACCAGATATTTATGTTACTTCAGTTACAACCTTAGGAATAAGCACGTCAAGAATCTTGGAATAATTTAGGTCACAAAAGACATTTAAAATTATTGAGTCCAACTGTTAACCTAACACTGCCAAGTCCACCACTAAGCCATGCCCCTAAGCACCACTATACTAAACCCAAAGGGGGTTGGTTAATCATAATTTTGTATCACAACTACCTCTTTTTACCTGAGAACTCTGAAGGTCAATCACACAACTTCACTTTACAGAAAATACTACCAGTTCTGTTTGATATCTGCAGAAACTATGCTTCCATTACAGCACTGAGAAATTCATTTGGCAAATAGCCTTTATTTTTTGATACCTCATGGTTCAAGCTATATAGGCAGGGCTTGATTTTAGAGGTGGGATTGCTAGCTCTGGAGTCATACTGGTACCAAGTGCTTAATTTAAAAATGATTCACCTAGTACTAAAGTCCCAAGTATTCTCACCTGGTGAATTCAAGGCTTTAAATTAAGCATAAAAATTGTGTAAAAATTCATCCAATTTTTTTCTCTTAACAAACTTCACCCTTAACAACAAAAATAATCAACTTGTTTACACCAAACTGAAACTCAATTGTTTATTTGTGACTACTGTTGATTATCATTAAAACATCTTTGCTTAAATATATTTGCTTAAACTCAGGACTTGCTTTCGAGATATTGTTATCATTATGAGAAGGGAATGTGAAATGAATTTTTTCTGAAAATTTTACCTTTTACATTTTACCTGTCCTAGCTACCTATCATAATTATCTGACATTTTTCTTGTTTAAAATGTAAATGTCCAGTGCCCTCCTTAAACTGTCAGAAATGAAAATGTTGACAGAATATGAAGGAACAAGCAAAAAAGAAAAAGAAAAACTCCATCACTGAGGATCTCCTTCAAGGTACTGAGAAAGATTCAAGGCCTTGTTGGGCCATAGGGCTGCTGTAAACCACTGCAAACATTGCTTGTAGATTCCCTCCTTGAATCCTTCTCAGGGTACACTAAACGGCACATATTTTCCAGTAGTATTCCTTTAACGTGGCCTGGCCTCTGGCCTAAATAAGTCATCCTCCATGTTCATCCAGGCTTTCATCTTCATAACTAAAACTGATAAAGTCCTAGCCTGTAGCACACACTGTCAGTTTGTGTTATGTAGTTGTTTTCCTCAGAAAAATGCTAATCTGCAAGTTTTCGACGGCTCACATGAGTATTACTTTTCCTGAGCTTTTACGTGAAACACACCAGGTGAAAAATTCCAGTCATGCTTGGTGGTATGGCCATCTTCTTTTGTTTAAGTGTGATCATGTTTTTTTGTTTGGTTGGGGGTTTTTTTGTTTCTTTCTTTCTTTTTTCTTTTTTTTTTTTTTTGTTATTTTTTTTTCCATGGTAAAATTATGCATGTCTCTGTGTCTCTGTGTGGATGTATCTCTTTACCACATTCTGAAATAGCAGTGTTTGTTGAATTCATCATTCTGAAATAGTAATAGAGTGATGAATAATGGAAAGTATGAACTGTGAAGTTCTATTATATCAGTTGTATTTAGGTTAACCACATTTAATTTTTTTAAGCTTATAAATCTTTAAGAAATGTTAATCATATGATGGACTTATTTGTTAATTTACATAATGCCCTGAAAGAGTCACTGATTGTTGCATTCTGTGGTGACTCATAAACATCTCTGGTTCAGGCTGCCAAGATTTAGAAAGCAAAATGAACAGCATGATCTTATATGAACTGTGATTGAATTTCCAGTAGAGTTTTCCTCAGGACACTCAATAGCATTTTTTAACATACTAAGATCAGAAAACAAAAGTAAGGGTGATATAAAGCAGTCTTTAAGTTTGAAACTTAGCATTGTTTTCTTTCACTGTTAAGACTGAAAATTATGCAGTCTAAATATACATACTTGTAAAGGAATATCCCATATTTTAGTGGTCCACTATATTCAAAGTAGTAATTCCAACAAAGGCACACAAAACCCTTTCAAACAGTATGTGAAAGTCCTTTTATGAAAAGGACTAAAAAAACCCCAACTAATTAATTAGTTCTTAATTGCACTTTCAAATTCAAGTATCACCAGCTTTTTGTTCTTGTTTTCTAGATCTCAGAGGTAAACTTGCCTGCATGCTACATTTTAATTACATGTATATATTTTTAAATGGGCTTGTTGATTGCATGTCAATAAAAAAACACTTCCAGTAAACTCCAAGCCCTATTAAGTGATGCCATGTTGTTTTCTTCTATTGACAAGACAAACAGATTTAAGATATATTTAAATAACTATTACTAATGATTACATATGAGTGACAACATATGGTAGTAGATACAAGACAAAAATAGTTACTATTTTTCTGTCAAGAAAACTGATTTATCTGCTGTTCATAAATAAACATCAGATGTAATCTAATGGCTTTTTAAAAGAAGGAAGCTTGTAAAGATACTGGCAGATGGTATTCTGGGTAATGATCCAGCCTGCAGTGATCTCAGTAATGACTTACTGTATCTATTTACCTGACCTCAAACAAAGTGGAGGGGGAAAGTTAAAATGATTCAACTGGTCTAGGCTTCTCCAGCACTGCAAATGTGTAAATCACTGAAGCAGAAGAAAACATGAAATTGATTAAAACAGCATAAATGCAACTGGAAAATCTTCCTCCCACACAGCTAGTTTGGGAATGGAAACTTACCTAGTTCTCATGGGTTTTTTTTCTTTCTGTTCTGTTGTTGCTCTGAAGTGGTCAGTTCAGGGGAAATTCTGTCCTTTAAAGCAAAAAGACCTCACAGCACCACTGGGCTGCTCCAGCGTGCCTCTTCTCAAGGAGTGGTGATTTGCTTCCATAAGAGGAGGAATGGGAGTTAAGGAGGGCTTTAGGAGTCATGAAGGATTGTCATGTCCCCCCCAAAATCTTCTTTTGGCTTCATGTTGACATGTATCATGATACAGGGCTTACAGTGACTGTTTTTTCTGCTTCTCTACAACTCATAGAAACAACTCCTACCAGCCTTCACAGAATGCTGTGCAGTATATTAGTATCTCCTGACTTTGTCACAGTTCCACATTTTTTGGAACCTGAAAATATTAGTTGTGTCCTGTAAAATTATTTCAGGTACTGAAAGACCCATGGAAGGTACAATTTTGTGATCTAAATAAATACAAATGGAAGCTGCACAGAGATTTTCATGCATACCTAAGCATTTAATGAGGAAACTCTTGCAATTAATGTTATAAAAGTATGTCCCTCTGGAACAGAAAAGATCTGTTGAGCTTTCTCTTCCAGTCTCAAGTCCTGTTGAAACAGTAGAACACTTCCACCATTGAAAACAGTGCTGGAAAAAACTTGTTCTCATTGTCTCAGAAATATCTCTCCCAATAATAAACAGGTTGACCCAAACTTCAAATCAGCTCACCACCAGTGTCACACAGTATAAATTAAGAACTTAGTGCATTTTTCTCAAGAGGAACTAGTTGTGATGCTGGACAGTTTGCCATGGTGTTGAATTTTCTGGTTTGAGAGGACCAGCATAAATATGGCCTATGACCCCCCAGATGCTGCCAGGCTGTGGCTGTGGCAGTAACACTGGGGGGAGCATCTGTGCCTATGGGGAAGGGAAGGTGGGTCAGGGCACCCAAAGGCACCAACCACAGTACTCCTGCCCACGGTGCTCAGTCTAAAATGGCTCCTACAAGACCCCTCCTCTGGCTGGCATGCTGGTAGGATTGGGGTTTGCTTGTTTGGCAGCTCTCCTGCTTCTAATGTTCCCATACCCTGTTTTCTTGATAGAGTAGAACACCATGGGCTGAGACAGCCCACCTTCCATTGTCTCTCAGAGTAGGACAGGCTTGACTGCTCCAAGGTTTTTGTGGACTATCACCAGGACCCTGGACTCTGCTGCTGAGTCTCCTTTGGGTCTTTTCCTATTGGGATGTGACTACCATCTGAGGATTATAGGGGTTATATTTGCATATTCATTTATATATTTGAATATCTTTACATAGTGTATATAATTCATCATTTCTTTATTACTGTTACTTATTATTTCATGAAGTCTATGCTAGATTTTTTTCCAGCCTTGAAGTTTCTCTTCCTTATTTCCCCTTACCTAAGCTGTAACCTTAAGCAAACTCCACAAAACCAAAGTTGAGATAGGGGAATCATCACCGAGGGCATTACAGGTTGGAATGAACAAGAAATGGGAAATCAGTTGCAGGAAGCATGTAAGGGAAAAAGAACAAAAAAAAATTATACAATGTCTTGGTTTGGAAGGAACCTTAAAGTTTATCTACTTCCAAACCCCCTGCCACAGGCAGGAACACATTCCACTAGACCAGGTTGATCAAAGCCCCATCTAATCTTGCCTTCAACACTGCCAGGAAGGGAGCATCCACAGCTTCTCTGAGAAACCTGTTTCAGTCTCTCACCATTTTCACAGTGAAGAATTTCTTCCTAATATCTAATCTAAATCTACTCTCTTCCAGTTTAAACATCTTATCAATTGAGCTATCACTACATGTTCTTATAAAAAAATCCCTCCCCAGCTTTCCTGCAGGCCCCCTTCAGGTACTGGAAGGCTGCTCTAAGGTCTTCCTGGAGCCTTCTCTTCTCCAGGCTGAACAACCCCAACTTTGTCAGCCTGTCTTCATAGGAGAGGTTTCCAGCCCTCTGATCATCTCTATGGCCCTCCTCTGGACTGACTCCAACAGCTCCATGCCTTTCTTGTGTTGGGGCCTCCAGATTAATTCCTAAAGAAGATAAAGCTTCGGAGAAAACTTTCCCTCCTATTAGCTGCTCACTTCACCAATAGCTAAGTCACAGTAGTTTTTATAGGGGTAACACAAATATAAATATGACAATATGGGAAATATTAATTTACAAAGAGTATTTCAACTAAATGACTTAAAAAGGGTATTCCTTGTCAAGTAACACAGTGAGGCTCATAAATCTTTGAGGTCTTAAGGATTTGAACAGTATGCTCACCCAAACTGTTACCACTTTATATTCACTCTGGCAGGGGCATTTAAACTGGTGGATACATTAACACCTGCGTTGAAAGGACGTAGGTGTATAAAGTGAGTCAAGTAATGCAGCAAACCATGGAAGTAATATTTACTTTAGCAGAGATTGATTTGTCTGTGATCAAAGAATTTAACCGACATTTAGACGTTTAGTTTGAAGTTTTTGTTTAAGAAAGCTTTATCATGCCCCAGGAATTCTCTTCTTTTGTCAAAAAGTAAGATCTCAAGCAGTATTCAATCCTCCCAAGCAACTGCTCTATAAATAATCCGCTTTCTAAATTTTTTTCCCTTCTACCATGGACATCATCCATGACAGAAAAAAACACCCTTACAAATAAATATTTGGGAGTAGCTAGAGTCTCATTTTTGGTAACAAGTTATTTATTTATTATCCTGTTTTCTAATGAAACTGTTATTTCATCACACCTGCCTTCACCTGATTTATACAGCTGTGAAAAAAGCAGCAAGTCCTGAAAGGTGTTTTTATTTCTTCCAGAATACTGAGTAGCTCCTTATAGCAATAAATGATATAAAGGTCATAATCACTAACAGCCCTGTTACAAGATTATTCACACAACTCAAAAGTCTCCTTTCAGTACTTCTAAGGATTATTTTTTTAACATGAACTGGATAATCTACAGAGAGTTACTTCTTTGGTTGTTCCAAAGGCCTGTCCAGCATAAGGTAATGAACATTTCTGCTTGGGACACTTAGAATCATAAAATCATTTTGGTTGGAAAAGGCCTTTAGGATCATCAAGTCCCACCATTAACACAGCACACTGCCAGGTCCAACACTAAATCATGTGGGAGGTGTTCCTGCCCATGGCAGGAGGGTTGGAACTAGATGATCTTTAAGGTCCCTTCAAATGCAAACTATTCTATGATTCTATGTCCTAAGTACCACATCCACATGTGTTTTAAATACCTCCAGGGATGGTGACTCCACCACTTCCCTGGACAGCCTGTGCTGTCAGTGCCTGTGCTGTCAGCCAGTGCCCAACAACCCTTTCAGAAGAAACTTCCTAATACCCTATCTAAACCTTACCTGACACAACTTGAGGCCATTTCTTCTTCTCCTGTTGCTTGTTACTAGGGAGGAAACCAACAGCCAACTCACTACAACCTTTTAAGTAGTTGTAGAGAGTGATGAGGTCTCCTCTCAGCCTCCTGTTCCCCAGGCTCAATAATCTCAGTTGCCACAGCTGCTCCACGTTAAGACATGGGCTCTAAACCCTGCACCAGCTTTGTTGTTTTTCTTTTGACATGCTCCAGAACTTCAATGTAGTGAGGGGCCCAAAACTGATCAAAGTATTTGAGGTGTGGTCTCATGAGTGCAAAGTATGGGGGGAAAGATCATTTCCCTAGTCCTGCTGACCACACTATTTCTGATACTAGCCATGATGCTGCTGCCTTTCTTGGCCACCTGGGCACACTGCTGACTAACCCTCAGCTCCTTTTCCCTCAGAGCAGCTTTCCAGCCATTCTTCAAGACGATCTGTTCCATAATTTTTTAACTTAGATATAGCCTTTTCCATAGCTATCTTTTTGGTCATTTTTTTTTAGTTTTTGTTGATGATCTTTCTTACCTATATTCACAAGCACTTTTCAGATGCAGGGTCCTATGAAACTTACTGTAACAAAAGATGACAAAGAAGAGGATATTTCTAAAATATAACTAAACCACAAAGCGAGTTTGTTGAGGAACTTGCCAGACATTCTCCTATTTTCTTTTTTCTTTCGTGTAACAGCTATTCAGCCATAACTGTGATTTTTTCACCTTTTGCTTTTTGTGTGTTAATTGAAACAGGAGCTAGATGTGTAACTGATGCATTCACAGCCAATTTGTCCAGGCTTCATGTGCTACATACAGCTGAGCATGCTTTCTTCAAACACATTCATATTTTTTAAAACGATGGAATTCTGTGGTGGCTCAACTGCTGTCCTTGTAGCTCCCAGTTTCCCTCGTTATCTTTCTCAAAAGTTGAGGAGTAGTGAGATACTATACTAGTTCCACCATTTATAAAGGGGTTTGCTCAGACTGAGTAAGATCTAGTCCAGGTGGCATAGGCTAGTGTATTAAAAACAGTTTTAAGTTTCCTTCATCTAACGTCAAGATTCCACTGTGAATAAAACCCCCATTTTAGAATAAGAAGACACAGAAGAGGTATATTTTCCTTTATTGTTTATTATAATACAAGAAAAACAAATCTAGAAAGCACATTCATGGAGCACCATATTGTAAGAAAATTTTGCTGGCTCTCCTACAAAGTGTATTTTTGACGTTTAAACAATGACACACACATAAGTCAGTACACACAGGCATCTACACCCCAACAATCTTATCAACAGTCCCAAAGAGACCCTGTTTGCAAAACCAGAAACACTAAGGTGCACAGAGGAATGCCAGTGTGAGGGCATCTGAACGCCAACTGAGTTAATTACTCTTTTGTTAGCGATCTTCATAAGCACACAAGCCTTCGTTGTTTCACCCCAGTCTCTCTTCTCTGAAACCTCCAAATTGGGCTCAAAGGTCACTGAATACAGATCTGACACAGACATGGTGTAGAGTTGAACAAAACTGGCCAATATTCCCTACCTGATACCTCTTATTGCTTTGGTTATAGTACTGAATGAGAGTCTTAAAAAACTCTTAAACCTACACTCCACATCACAGAAAAGCCACTTGCACACGTACAGAAACATGACCTCCCTCCCCCCACACACATAGTACTGATACCTTTTTGAGAAGTTTTGTGGGCTTCCCCATCAAGATCACCTTCATAAAAATGAATAACTTTTCGCCAAAATGTTCAGACAGTTGTTCAACAATATCTTTTGTAACATATTTCTTCCTTTCTTTTTAATAGACAGGACACGTTTTCCTGCTGCCTTAAATTTATGTCATTGTCTACACAACTAAGAGCAAAATGCTATTATTTTCACCTGTACGAAATGTTTTACATTAGTTTTGTACAGCGCTATATAATTATGTTAAGCACAGAACAATGTAGAATTATAGCCTAGATTAGCTTTTTGCCTTGTTGAAAATGAAAAAGTACTGGAAGTTTCCCATACTAATGTTGAGACACAGCACTGAGGTCTCTATTATATACAGTAGCCTTCCAGAATGCTTTCAGGCACCTATTTTGTGACCTATTCCAAAATATGTATGTCACACTGAAGCACCTCAAGTGACATGGTCTAGAGCCTTCAAACAGTAATAAGTGACAAAACCAAATCCAACCTCACAGCAGAACCTAATTGTGAAGTATGATGCTAGCACAGTAGCAAAATTTATTCCTGGACTCAAAACAACCCACGGTGACAATAATTTTAGACATCTGACATATGTCCACTTCTACATATGTGTCTGAAGTTTAATTTATAACTTTTTCTATAAAATGTTTTAATTCTGTCAACAAAAAAATAAAAATAGAAATTAAGAGCTTGCATTTTTATAACTCACAAAAGAGATTCTTTCCTCTAAGTCCATTTCTCTGTCCAATACTTGCCCTTCTTTCTGACCACAAATTTTCAGAGGAAATTCAAGGATTTGCAAAATGCATTTCTGTCTTGATGATCACTGAGACTGAACTATCTTTAAGCTTTAGGCAGGGTAATGCATTCCTGTTGCCAAGAAAGAAATTAAGCTATTGTGTTTTTCTTCTTGTGGAAAATCCTTGCGGATTTCCCATTTACAGGAGCCAACTTTATAATTCCTTTACACTATGTGATGAACAGGCATCTAGGAATAACAAGACAAAATAATGGACATTCAAAAGGAGAAAATAGACTTTAAAAGTAACTGTAACTTTAGATATACAAAGGGGTATTAACTAACTGAATGACTAACTCAGACTCCTCTGAGCTAAAGGTATGTTTCAACAGCTGTGCTAAACATTTGGCTAGCATTTCCTGGATAAACAGTTCAGACTTCAACTGTATCATGGGGAGAAGAAGAAAGAAATAAAAGCCTTAGTATTTTAAGTTTTAAAAAGGCTATGGAGTTACTATGGATTAATAGTTTCAGATGACTCAACAATAGGCTATAATAAAGAAGAGATGTTGTGCTGAGTATATCAATACATATTTGCACTCAGAGTAACATCTACAGCTTTACTCAGATGTGTAAAAGGACAGTGTAGCAAAACCAGAAGTGATTCAGAGACAGGCAAAGAATACAGAGCTGTATAAGAATGGGAATTATTGTTTGGCTTAAGAAGCAAACAAAAGGTATGTAAATTTCTGTATCAAATCATTGCCATACAGAAGAAAAATCGGGATTGCTCCTGTTTATACAGTTTTAACGTACAAGAGCAAGAGAGGAGAATGGCATTGAAAAACAGCCAATTTAAACCTGTGGAAAGAAATCTGGGTTTATTTGTTTTCCTTTGCTCTTAAACATGATGGGGTTTTTTATTTTATTTTAGGATTTCTTACCAAAAGAAATGGTTAGATCTCAAAACTCAAGATCAGCTTCTCATAGGGATGATGAGACATCAACAATCACATTAGACAAGACAAAAAATAATAAGGGCTGAAACTGATGAAAATTCCAGAAGACATTATTGCACCTTCCCCTGAAGCATCTGATACAGTCTTATGTAGGACACTGGATTAAATAAAACATGTAGTTTGGCTGCATTGCTCTTTCTCTGTTATTAGGTTTAAAAATTCAATATTATGTCCCAGTTAGTCATGAATGTGTATAACAATCTTCCACACTGAGCAATGAGATACAGTTACATCAATGAATGGGGGGAAAGAATAATTATTAGTATTGGTCTAGACATTGCTTCTGTGTGAATGCATATGTATATACATACATTAAAAATATGTGATATACATATATAAGTATACATTAAGGCATACATAGATACACATACACACAGACACATGAATTCTGAGAAGCAGGGCTCATCAGAAGATACGATGACCATTTTTCACACTCTTCTCTGATATACATTACCAAACCGTGTAAGTGTGTGTGTGTATACATTTAACAGCGCGGGGAGGAAGATGTGAGAAGGAAGGGAAATATGAACCCAGATATGGAAGAAAACATTCACATTACTGTCATTATTTCAGATATGTGCTTGAAAACACATTTCCAAATGCCTTGTACATTGGCTTAGCTGACCAACAGCCAAGGAAGAAGAAATACACAATATGAAAGGGGACACTGAAAATGAAAATATTTATGTATGTTTTTCCCATTCTTTCCTGTGTTTTTATTAAGACATCACCTTCCTGACAATTAGCAGGATAAGAAATTAAAAGTACTAATTTGATCTTTGCCTCTTATCCTGTTTATCTATTTCTTGTTTCTGCCAATATTGAGAGAAAACTTGGATAGTCAGTCTCCTTATGGGTTTTCATCTATCAGCTCTGATGGGATAGCTCATTGTAAACTTGCCTTTTCATCATGCTTGATTAAATAATTTTAATGTAAGATATACCAAAAATTTATATATACTCTAAGTTGACAGTCTCTCTTTAAACATAATAAATTGTTCCTCAGACCCACTCATATGAAAATTCTGCCATCTTTTAAATTTATTCACATTAATTCACACCTTGTCCTCCCTGTTTCTCTGGGAAGGCTTTTGAGAACATGAGTGAAACAAACAGACTGTTACCTCTTCTGAGAGCAGAACTGCAGCTAATCTGTTATGAGGCTTCCAACAACCTAACATCCCAACAAACTAAGCTATAAACTAGCTGCAGATATCTGAGATAGCAAAAATAAGTATGACTACATTTAACAGGGTAAATAACAAGGACAGGTTTCCATTTCAATGAGGTAAAGTTGTGTATAAGTTGCCCCATCCCTCAAATACATCTGTAAGGTTATTATCTCAAATAAAAATAAGAGAGAATAAGTTATTTTTTTAAGAAGCTAAAAGTGGAATTACCTTTAATCTAGACAGAAAGAGAAAGAGACAAAGGCAGGTAAAGAAACAGAGGAGAGAACCAGAGAATATTGATAGATATGTGTTGTCAGCTCTGAGAACCAAGAGATGGTTGACACCAGCTGAGTTTTGTCTCGATGCAAAATCTACATGGTTCTTGCTATTTTGTTACAAATAGTCCAGGTTTTATAGTTTTCGAATTTTAATGGGCTTATTTGATCACCTTTGTCTGTTCAGTCCAACTCCATAGATTTTAACATCTTCCTCAGCAGGCCCAGGCCTGCATAGTGGATACAAACATACAGATGGAATTACTGAGTCAATATGCTGTGCGGAGACATCTGTAGAGAATAGAAATACCAGCATGCAATGTTCCATATTGATCTGAGCTGCCAGTCTGCCTGCATGATGCATTGCACGGTGGTCCCTATAGTCTCTGAATTATAAAATCTCTTGTGAGACAGGGCAATTGCAGCACTCCCCTGCATTTCTATGAGAAGTAATTACAAGCCCTTGGCTCCTCCCAGGTCTCTTGCATTGGCCACAGCAGGGTAAAGCATCTTTTCTGTTCAAAGGCAAGATATTGCCTTTCTATGGATTGCCTTCCAAGCAGCAATGCTTTTGGCTTACCCCAGGGCCAACACTTCATGACGGGGTTGCTTGGGAGACAGGTCTTGTCACTCTTCCTGCTCGCCAACAGCACCTTTTCACAGATGTCACTTCACCTCTTCTGTCGCATAGCGAGTGCAGGAGTGGGATTTTTTTTTTTTTTTTTTTTTTGTACAATAATATTTATGTGGCATTAGTTTTTTGGTTTATTTTAGTTTTGTAGTTAATGTTCATTTGACCTTGTTATCAAATGTGTTCTCCTGCAACCATCTGAAAAGCCTTATTCAAACCAACATATGTTTTCTTTTTTTTCCCTTTTACATCACCTTAAAGAGACACAACTGTTAACATAGCTTTTGTAGAGAATGGATTTCATCTTTTGCTGAAGTTTTGTTCCAGCCAAAGCCGAACCTCCTGCAGATTGTAGAAAAAGGGGCCTTTGCCTCCAAGGTAGGCAATTTTTTGTCTCTGCACAATGCATATTCGCTCAAATGAAACCCCATAGGCCACATTGGCATTGTTGTCCATGCAGTCAGCCACCACCTGGCACTGGGGTGGCAAGGAAAAGTGCTCTAGGAGCTGGTGAGCAGCTGCACATCGGTCTTCCTGGTTCCTGTGTTTCTTAACTTCAAATGAAGATGGAGAGATTCCAGGGGCAGCCCAGCCATCTGACGGATGAGCCTCATCAATGTAGACCAACAGAAAGTCAGCCACACCAGAGAACTCCTCCACCATCTTGCTGAAGGCTGACAGCTGGCTTGTGAACGGTGGTCAGGTAGCCGAACCGAAGTTGACCACCAGTGGCCGCTCTGAGTTGGCAAAATCCAGAAGGTGGCATTTGGTTCCACACTTGCCACCAACATTCTTCCAACTGCTACTGCTCCCATCACTGCCCTTGGCTATGTGGATTACACTGGAGTTTGGGGCTTCTCCTCCCAGTTTGACCTGACAGCAAAACAAATTAAAACATAGCAAGTTAGTGGGACTTGCTTGTTCAGCATCCTTGTGACTACTCTCTTCAGACAGTCACCTAACTACTCGCATGGACACAAGCATGTGGATATAGCAAATCATCAAAAATAGCAGCTTCAGAAAGTTTATCTAGGCCATCTCCACTCACGGGGCAGGGAAATGTGGAGGTCCTATCACTAATACAGTGAAGTATACTACTTCATTACAGCTAGAAAATGTGATCTGAGATCTGTCTTCTGCCCACTGCACACACAGAGTTGTCCACGCTGTACTTGCAGACTCTAAATTGCTTTCAGACTACCTCCAGTTTCTTCTGCAAACTAGATTTTCTATACATGATTTTTTTTTTCACTGCCATCCTGAGTTCTCTCCACTTGGTTCACATCTTCCTTGAAGAGCAGTGTTCAAAACTTCAAAAACTTTTACTAATTCTCAGAATAATCAGACAACTAATTCATCAGTATCTAACAGGCTACATCTGTTTATACATTCCAGATGTCTGCTTTTTTTATGAAACATGACTGTTATGGAAAAACAGTAGACTGTTGACTAAGTGTTAACTAGTGAGAAGATATAATGCCTAGGTCCCTTTTTCTAGTTTGTTCTTCTCATGTACTTGGGTACTTCATCAGTCCAGCCTGAATTAGATGCTTTGCATTTGGCCCCATTGAATTCCATCCTACATTTCAAGCCATTTGTCCAGGTCTCCAAAATCATTCTGCATTGTATTTCTGATCTTCACAATACATGCAGTGCCTCTCAATTTTGAAAGGCTTGCAGATTTCATACAGGTATGTTTTCTTCCATCCTGCAGTTCAAGAATGAAAATGCTCAAGAGCACCAAACACAAGAGAGATCTCTGCAGGTGCCCACACCATATATCATTCTGTTTTGACAGTGGACCTTCTGAGACTGTGCTCTCTGAAGAATTTTCTAACCACTTTGCAGTAATTTCATCAGTGGTTGAGTGACACAATTCCTTCTACTGAAATGTTTCTCCAGAAGCTGACTGGGGGAAAAAACAGTGGAAAAAGGGGAAAGTTTATATGGTGGTTGAAGTAGAATGAAGTTAAAACTAATTGCTTTCAACTCTAACCCCAGATCTATCTCAGACTCAATGGGCAATTGTGGAAAAGTCATTTTGCCTGACCATTTCCCAGTCTATAGAAAAAAGAAAGAATATGTGTGTCTCACAGAAACAACTGCCAGAATAAGGTGGAGCCTGCAGAGGGCTCCAAGATACTTAGCTGATAACTGCTATAGAACCACAACCACAAAATATTATTACATAAGACAATTAGCTTTTAATGTGTTCAGCCACAGTAATTCCTGTGTATCTGCCTTTAATATCAAACTATACTACAACAAGGCAATTATCCTGTTTCATTCCCTGACTTTCTATTTCTGTCTTCTGTCTAGCTGATTATGTTCAGAAGTCTTGCTTTGAAGGAAAAGTACAGGGCCAAATGTTATTTATTTCTGAAGCTACACTCCAATTTTAGTCATTAGAATTTAACACTGAATGACTAAGTAAAAGCTGAACTGAACTAACTGATTTTTGGTGAACTTCTGTTCTACACTACAGTATAGGATAACCTGGTGAGTCAAATACAGTACGACAGTGAGTTAACAGATGTATAGTTACTTAACTGATGCAATTGCTGCTGCACACAATCGATCCAAAGGTAAATATATTGTCATTTAAAACGTGCTTGTGTGATTGGGCTGTGCATTGAACTCAATGAAGGAAAAAAGCTGCATCCCAGTTTTTGAGAAGAAAGTTCCTATCCAGAGAGAGGTAGGCTCAGTGACTCAAGACTGTAGCATCTAAGAAATAGCATTACACATCTTGCAGCATTTAAGTGCCACCTACATTTTAGCAGGTAGTAGCTACTCTTATGCGCAGCTCTTGAACATCTCATTCCTCTCTGCCATGGAAAGCAAGATAGGCAAAGCAGAGTGCAGCACTCAATCCATAAACCAGAAAAACAACTCAGCATTTTGTGAGAAGCTACCGCAGAAGGGCACATCTCTAGAAACAATCTGCACAAATAGTAGATGCCTCTTTACCTAGAAAGCTTAACTGTTCTTGCCATACCAAGCAAATGCTTTTTCAGAACTAGCTTGACCAAAATGTACCTTTTGGGCAAAGCCTGACATGTAAATATCTGCGCTGCACCCACTCCCTAGATGAATAATGGATCTCAGTATTTAGGAGTGCATACTAATCCAGACACTTAAAAGAAGTAATAACATGATTTATCTGATAAATCACAATTGAATTTCTGATATTTTCTGGCACTCTTCTGGGGAGAAGAAAAATTAAGGTAAAAAGGATAGAAAAAACTGAAACTCAGATATGAACAGAGCTGCTCAGGAGACAAGAAGCATTTGATCAGCTGTTTCCCCTCACACTTTTGTTTTATTTTAACAAAACTGTTATGACTGTAAAATACTCTAACCAACACTCCTGAACTGGGAAATTGATCATATTTAAGCAGAAAGAGAGGCTTACATATTGTAAGCTCCTCGTTGCCAGCTCTTTACTCAGGTCTACCAAACACTTCTTTTCCTAGGCAAATTTGCAAACCCTGAAGGAACAGATTAACAAAAATTATTCCACTGAATAGGACAAATAAGACGCAGGCATGCCCTCCAAGTACCATTTAATGTTGATACTGAGGGTGGCAATGTATTTCACCAATGTCCATCAATGCAAGTTTACATTCTCTCATAATCCTTATTGACCAAAACATAGGTTGCATTAGAAAATCAAGTATAAGCATGCCCTGTGTTACCATATTGCAGTTTCTCTTGCATTTCCCACAGCCATGAAGTAAGTCTCATGGCCGCAGGTTACCTATAATTTTACTTTTTTTTCTGGGGAGTGCTTGGGTTGGTTTTTCACCCCTTAATGAGACATCCTTGCCAAGCAGGCATTCACCAGGCATTTTCTGCTCTTGCAGAGGAGTAATTAGGTCGGTGCCTTGTTCAATGCCAGTGTCAGGCACTCCAAAAAGCAGCCCTGCCCAGTCGTTAACGCTTAAACATAAGCAGCAGCATCTCCACTAATTGGTCTTGATGAAGCGCTGATGTTCCCAAAGGGACTCTTTATTTCACCAGGCTCGGGAACTGATTGACACAGGATGACAATATCATCCTTGCTGATCATCTGCATTGTAGGCCTTGGCTGTCGTCTTTGTTGTTATTTATTAAATGAAAAAATAGCTCTTGGAAAAGAAAATCAATGCAATGAGAAAACAAACAAAAACCCCCATGTATTCAGCCAAACCGCTTTTGAAATTCTACACAAAGGCAGGCAAAATATAAATTCTGAGAAACAGAACTAGCAGAACTCCCCTCACATGCAATCCAGTACTTCTGTAATCACGGACTTACGTGCGTGAATACTGAGGCATTTGAGCCAACCTTCTGAATAAGGTGGAAAGAGGCACTGGCACCCCCTCCCACACAGCCTGCGTGGGACACGCAAGGCAGGAGAACCAAATCTGGGAGCAAGACCAACCATCACCTAGAGCAAGCACCAGCCCCACACCACAGCACTGACGCATCATTTGTGTCAATTTAGTGTTTGCTCGACAGTCTCAGTACTGCATCTCCTTCTCTGAGTCTGCACACAGAGTGAAATGGAAAAAGGCTGCTGATGCTTTAGCATGCAGACTCCAAAATGACGGAGACTTCGGAGCAGGAGAGAAAGCCTTATTCATAAACTATGGGCTAGAAATAGCACATACTGTTAACATTGTGGTACATTCTCCACGAGGACTAGGAAAAGCCCCATGGACAAAACATCACCTCCTCATTTACCTATGTTTTTTTGTCATTTTGCTTTTATCAGTTTTATCATAACACTCCTGGATCCTGTTCACGGGTATACAACAGTTTTGCAGACTCATCAGGCTGTGGCAACCCCCTAAAGAAAATAACTGCTGCCAAACAATTAGCAGTCAGTGATATTATCCATTTAAATATGGACACACTGGGTTTGGGACTGGAGACCAGTGACTGGTAATGAACTGAATCCCTGGAGATTTTTGCTCCTTTTCAGATTCTCTGCTTTAATTTTACTTGATTGCATTAAGCTAAATATAGTTTCTGAACAAGGTAGTATTTCTCAGTGCTTCATCCAAATCATAATCAGCCTCTCACTGGACTACTATAAAAAATATTACCTTTGTTTTTTTTATTTACATGACCCAGAGTTGTGCAGTAGATAAAAACTACAGGAGGGCCTTGTCGGCAGAGTAGTTTATGAGAGTGGGAGTTCTTCGTTTGTCATGGGGAGGTGGCAGCTTTAAGGGACTTGATTACTCAAACTGGAGAGCAGAGAGTGGAACTGACTCAAGTTCTGACAGAGTCTTTATTTAGGATCAGGTGTGTGAAGCTGAGGGAGTGAAGCGAGGGACAAATTAAAAGGGCACAGTCCAGATAAAAATAACTAGTCAAATGTTGATCTCTTTATTTAAATACTGCCAGTCCCACAAATAAGCATGCATGTCAGAGGGAAAGAATAAAGGAGCCTTTTGCCATGCACTCTTATAAAAAAAATGGATAATTATAGTTCCTCCAAGCAGGGAGCCTAAAGCAAGCTTCTTAAGGGTTTATGTTTTTCTCAGGATGGGAGCATTGCCTACAACAGTGAAGCCTCTGGGCCACAGGCTGCCCTTTTGGACTCTACCTACAGGTGACAGATGCCTTCACCAATCTTTTAGTCAGCACCTACATGAGCATCTGACTTAACTGAGGTTAATTAGGATGTTGTTTTTTCCAATTATTTTTTTACTCAGCTCTAATGCTGTGTGGATACACAGTGGTGGATTTATTGGCAGAGCTATTAAACAGGAACCAGGTATAACCTTTTCCTTGGGTGGTGCCTGTTAGCTAATTTGCTGTGTCTACCACAGCCAAAGGGGATTTACACAAGGGTTTGACCAAAAGGCAAGCACTTCTTTCAGGCAATTTTTTGCATATACAGGTGAAAACAGAAGACTGCAAAGAATAGTGTGGAAGAAGTGAAGATCAAAATGAAATGTGTAGGATGAGGCCCCATGTAGAATAGGAGTCATCATATTCCTTTTGTCTGTCTTGAATGTTTGAATGATAAGCTCCATGGGGCTGTCTGTTCCTCTTTCAGACACTGTCTAGTACATATTCTGCCTAGTATACTAGTAATAATGACATTTTAATAATAATAACAATGGCAAGCCCAAATCAAATTGAATTTCTGTTCCGAATACTGCAGGAAAGGTTTTAATTGTGGTTTTGTTTTGTTTTTCTCACTTCTTTCACAACTGTTTTAATTTGAAAATGTCAATGAAAACAATTCTGCTAAGGCTGAACATTGTAAAACCAGTAAAATATTTTTAATAACACACAATGTCTAGTTCTAAACCCTGAAAATAGACAACACACTCTATTTCACAAATTCCCTGTTTTACTGTCAAATGCACAGAGGCACTTCCCTATCTTGCTGGAATAATAAATAAAAAATAACATGTATAAAATAAAGATAACAAAATAACAAAGATATAGAGTTAATGTCTTTGTTCCAACCTTTAAAAGATTTCCCCAAAGAGTTACTGGGCAACCAAGCAGCAGATAAAGGATCATGCCATCATATTATTTTCATATGTATTTTTGTGATGATATTGTGCAGCAAGCATTTAACATGACTGCTTTCAGGGTGTCCTGCTTTGTATACTGATTATGTTTTTAGGAATACATAGTGTACAAATCAGGTAGGCAGATGTAGACAAAGGTAATTTCATTGTGCCACCCTGAAATCTCAGGAAAATATGACTGGGTGCTTACTGGCCCAGTCTACTTGCTGCTGCATCCAAAACAGGGCCTACGCTGTGCCAGCCATTCCCTCTGTGCTGGGTCTGTCAGGCCAGAGATTGCTACTGGCCCATACTAAAGATGGTAAAAAGCTGCACAAATACAGACACGTATCCATCACCATACATGGCTCAGGATACAGGCATCCAGTACCTGTTACCGACTGTAACACATTTACACACATGAGTATATACACACGGGCCACCCATAGGGCCACCACTGTATTCAGCTGCTTCAGGGAAATGCCATTAAGGTCTTCTCCCTAACTACTCTGCAATGAGTTGGAGAAGAGGGAGATTCTCCTCTAGGATAATCTTACAGCTCTCTACTGGAGACCAGGAACAGTAGCTCTGCATTGCTGCAAGACAAAGTTCCTATCTGGCACTGGAAAAGCTCCCAGTGTAAGGTCTCACAGTGTCACTGCTAATGGGTGCAACTTTTTTTTTTATACATTTCAATAGCATTTTAAGATAAAACTTTTTCACCTCTGGAATTCTAGAAAGCTGTACTCAAGTACAAATCCCAGAAGAAAATCCCAGTACTAAGTAAACTATGAAACCTAGTATGTCAAAAAAGCTTTTAAAAGTAAATACAGGTTTTTTTCAAAAATTCCCTAGATTTTTCTCTGGATACGTGTAAGGTATGTGACACATTCAGTATACAAGCTGGGGACTAAAACAAATGCCTCATTGGCATTGGTACAGATGGCCTATATAAAGCATGTAGAAGTCACACTAACACCCTCCCAAAAATCTCTTTTTTTTCTCTCTTTCCAGTAGGTGTGCTTGCATTTGTATCTATACATATGCACATATATATATGTGTACACATATACAGAGAAATGAGAGTGGTGTGACTCCTGAAAGAGCAGATTATGTATGCCCCTGTGTGTGTATTTTGCATTTATACACATATACGTATATGCATGTACATAGATATATATAGACAGATACACACACGTATATAGATCTGTATACATACAAACTCATGTAAGACTGTAAATACCTACACACACATACATACATGATTTGCTCTTCAGGATTCAATCCACCCATTTCTGTAGATAAACAAAGCACAACAATAAGTTAGGAAAATGACATTTAAACAAAAATCTTGCACTCTTTTTGCTATATAAGCTTAATGTAACTTGACTACTAGCTTTATTTCTGTTATGACAATTAATCTCATCCCACAGACTCTCCTGTTGTATTTTAAGACATGCTTGCCTCTCAGGAAAGAATAGGAGGAGGATGTTCTTTAAATCACAAAGCTGTAGGCAGTATCAACACTGAACATAACAGATACTGAACTCAGAGCTAGGGAAATAAAGAGAAATATATTAATCACTGATAAAATTTACATATGGAAATAAAAATATACAAAAGAACAATCGTTTTGATTCCAGTGGGAATGCAAGTAGTGGAGTAAAAAAGTCACATAGAAAGAACCAATAATGAAGAATACTCAATACACCCCATATATAGTACAACAAACTCTGTGCTGCTTCCCCACTTTGGATGTTAAAATCTTTAGCTGTTGCTAAGTAATCTTGCCTATGAAATAATTGCCCTAGCCAAAAAGCTGTGTGCAATAACACTTAACAAAAAGCAGAACAAAAGTAAGTTGAAATTTGGGTAACATATTAATAAGTTTTTCTAGAGGAAAAGTGCATTAGGATATCGATTTTCAAATGCACTCTAATTTAGCTAACCCAAGATCATCTTTTTTACACACTGGTCTTGAAGCAAAATCACTTAATTCTGTCACAGACTGTGTTTTCAAGGCAGAGCTCCTTTCATGCAATAAATTTACTTTAATGCAGAGTCTAAATTCTACCTACAGAGTTTTTCTTAGGTGGGCTACCAGTACATTTTTCTGTGAACAGAAATTTTATTTCAAGTAGTTCTGTATAAAATGCTGTGAAATGTACTCAGGAAGTATTCCCTGCAAGTGACACAAATCAGTAAAACTAAGCATAGTTACTGCTTTAATAGTGCTTTCAGACTTCTGCTAACTGGCAGTCTTGCTTTGGTTTATCTCAGATATCTGCAGTTCTGCTATTCTAACTGAAACTTTGTGATTATCTCATAAATACTCCTCAATACTTCTTAAGCACCTGCTTAATTACTTTCCTAATACCTGGCATCAGGTAGCAAATTGGAGCAAAATGCAATCACTGTTATTATATCGATTGCATTTTGCCCTGCTTTTTAATACCCTCACTACTTGGTTAAGATTAATATATGAGAAATGGGCAGTACTATTCAGGATTTATAAAAAGATAATTTAAGGAAAAAGATGCTTTGTGGAAGTGTCTTAAATATAATTCCCTGTTTCTCGTGCTTTCAAAAAAAACCCATAAAGCAGAGTACATTTCAAATATTTTTAACTATATGAGTACAGCTTTCCAGATGTAATTTTTTTTTCTTTCTCTTCCTTACAGAAGCAGCAGATTCTCCTCTATTGTGGAAGTGATGACTCTTCCAATTTTGCTCTTCAGTATTTTGTGTCCCATCTTATAATTTGAACTCTACACTTATCTCCCTTTCTGGGTCAATCAAGGCTTTCCATTTATCTTCTGTCCTTATGGCCCCTAACGCTATTAAGAAAAATGGGGTCTTTACATTAATTGTTGGACAATTAGTTTTGTCTTAAGAATAGCTGGCATGAATGGACTTTCCCTCTTTCTGGAACAAGGTGATTTGGTTATGTTTATAGGCAGTTTTCTGCTGAGTTAATTGAGACTCAGAATTCATTCTAGGGAACTTAAAGCCTGATGGGCCTGAACAACCTGGGTCATAGTGATAAGGGAGAGTTTTTAGTTACCAAAGTTCAAGATATGAGTTTCATTGCCAAGACCAAAAATAGCAGAGTCATTCTTCTATGGTTGACATCAACAGTACTGAGGAAAAGGCAAAGTATGACATTAGAAAGTACAGAAAGGCACGTGACATCTTTATTTTAAATAATTTTGTGTTATTTAAGCAAAATGAGATTGGAAAGATCTCATGGATATAAGTTTTGCTACAGCTCCTCACCTTCAGATCCTGGGCCACACAGAGCTGTGCTACCAACTTCCACTGGTGCCTTGACCAAGTCATGCATTATCTGTCCTGCCTTGCCTTTTCTGTAAAAATGGGCACAATTGTGCTCACTGGCCCATTTAACAAGGGTACTGTAAACTTTACTTACTCAGTCCCTGAAGAGACTAAAAACAGAAACTAGAAGGTCTAGGAGAATAGTCAGCTTCATTCAGCATTACTTTATTTGGGTAGCCAGCTGGCTGATTCCTAGGGTGGCAGTAAGAGATTGACCTATTTGGCAAAAGTTAACGTTATTTATATTTGTCTTACACTGCAAATTAATGTCCCCGTGGCTTCGGTTTCAGGCTAAACAGCTTGTATTCCACGTCTCAAAGCCAGCAAACACCATCACCACCAGCTCTTCACATCTCTGGGAAAGAGCCTATATAAAAGCCATTGTGCGGGGAACAAAAGGTGACTGGTGGGAAGGTGATATTAAAAGAAATATTTCAGAAGATACAGAGCTATTGTTTAGATAGGATCCTTATGACCTCATGACAACACATTGGGTATGTTAAATTAGATAGTCTAAATAAGACAACACATTAACAGACCAAGCACTGTTTTGGAAGCCACAGAGCTCTGAATCCAGTTCTTCTGTTTACAAACTGGGTGGCCTGTGCAAGAAATTTCATCTTTCTGGGTCCACTTCTTAAGTCTATAAAGGGGAACTATAACTACCTCATGAGACCTGGGCAGTACCACTGGCTAAAAAAAAAAAAAAAAATACACATTGCATAACTGCTAATGGCTTTATTAGCTTCAATCACCAGGCAGCTGTCCCTCATCTTGTCAAGTTTATTTTTAATTTCTGACATGTACCTCTGATGCTGATTTTTGAAGAAAAAAGGCTCAGTTTTACTCTGTGCCAGTTTTACTGTTACCTGGATGCTTCCTCCAATAAAAAACTTTAATCTGAGTATCAGAACGTGCCAATGTAGTGACAAAGGCTCATTAAAACAACTCTGTTACACAGGTGACATCTATCTATGTAGAGCTCTGCCTGAAGATTCAGTCTGTATAATCTCTGAGGATCTCACATAACAACTAAACAGCAGTTGTGAAAACATCCAGAGCATTTTGCAACTATTCTTATGCAAATAAGAATATTTTATAAATATTAAGAAATACTTCATAAACTAGAAGATTATTATTTGTACTGGTGAGGAAACAGAGGCACAGCTAAACTAAGTGCCGTGGCCCTGGCTTTGCAGGGAGTAAGTGGCAGAGCAGAGGAGGCAGCAGATCCCGTCTCCTGAGCCCTTCCAAGTACTATTTCTTTCAGCTTTCACATCTCTCCCATCAAACTTACCGTCAAATAGGAGAGGCAGCACCGCACAGCGCTATTCCCTTCCCTTCTCCGTTGACAGCAGGGATGCTCATCGCAGCTTCCCCACCCCAACCTGCCCGTCCCCATCCCCGTGTACCCACCTGTTTGTAGGCGTCCAGCAGGAAGCTGTTCCAGACGCAACGTAGCCCCTCCGAGGTCAGCATCCTCCGCCACTCACCGCGTCCGGACTTTGACCGGCTCAGAAACAGCACCATGTGCTTCAGGAGGATCACAGAGTCATACAGCGCAAGGAAGAGGCAATTGGAGAAAAAGACCGGCAAGATCTGAAGCGTGATCAGCAAATCCACACTTAGCAGACCCATCTTCCTTGCCGCTTCCCTTCAGCCGGATGCTTTCAGCTCCCTTTTTCGCTCTGTACCCTCATTTAAAAAAGTAAAGTAAAGAGCATTTCAAAAGCCTCGTTACCCCTTTCTCAGCCTTTCTCTTTAAAACGAGTATAGATGGTTAAACAGGAGCAGGCTGGTTACAACCATAACTGCATGATACTCATTGAACGCAGAGCTGCTTATTTTTTCAGAAACTAAGATGTTAACAAAAATTCTTCCCTTAACCAGGAGACCTGATTTTGTTGAAGAGAGAGGCAGCTGTGGTTCCAGTTCCCTGCAGTTACAAAATTTAAACTGAGATTGTTAATTGTTAACTTTCCTGCGCTATCCCATTGTTTCTCAGCTATTTAAGCACTGAACAGACCTCTCAGTTCTGAGTCAGTAAAGCTAGCTACCAGGTGCAACAATCCTTTTTTGAAAAAAAGGTTTATATACACAAACTTTCTGTTCCTTCCTCCCTCCCTCCCTCCCTCTCTTTCCCTCTCTCCCCCCCCTTCCCTCCGCCTCTCTCTGTTCCTGCCTTCCTCCTCTCGCCCTCTCTCTAGCGAACTGCCTATGGTGCAAAGTGCTTTCCCCTCTGGAGTCCTAGCTTGCTTCCCTGAAGCCTTTTATACATTCCCTAGCTAATTGCTGCAATAGAGGAACGAAACCCTAATCTTAGTAAAGATCTTGACGTCAATGTAAAAGAGGGCTTTACTTTGGCCAGGACTGCAGTGAATAGAAAAATGAAATTCTCGAAACTTTTTTTTTTTTTTTTTTTTTTTTCACTAGCGTGGAGGGAAAAAAAAAAAAAGACAGACGGCAAGGGTGGAACTTTACCTTGCTTTGAAAAGGAAAAAGACCAATATGCTTCTAACTGCTCTTAAGAAATGCTTTAAATTTTTGGAAGAAGTATTTTTACATGACATGGAAGATGACACAGCAGTGCAGGCTTCTTTGTCAGTGTGTTTTGGGATTTTTTCTCTCTATTTTATGTTTTTGGGTTTTTTCCTTCACCCTTCTGTCTTTTTCAGGAAGGTGTGAGCTGATGCATCCCAAGAAAGGGCACATTTCTGTACATTTTCCCCTTATGTTCATGAAGTACAACCTATATAGTGTTTAAAGAACTTTTGTTGTCTTGGCATTTAATGAAACAGAAGTAAACACCCAGCTCTGATTTATTCCACTAATGTGTAAGGGAAAAATATAAGAAAGAGAGAAAAAAAAAGAAAGTTTTTTAAGGATTTGGTGGTTTTAAGTTTAAGTTCCTTTCTTAAAAATCTCATACAGTATTAAGTGCTGTTAACTGACCTTCAAGGAATTTCATATTTCCCTGTGATAACAAATTATATTCACTAGTCTAATTTGGGTAACTAACTTTTGGTTAAAAAAGTTAGTCTAATTTGGATAACTAACTTTTGGTTAAAAAATTATACATATATAAAAAACCTCTACACAACAACAAAAAAAATTAAAAAAACCCAGAAAAAAACCCCAGAAAGAAAGAAGTTTCCTCTGGAAGCTCCATGTTTGCTTTAACAACCACAAGCATACGCTGCAGCTCCACACTGAAGGTTTTCTTTATCCATGTGGATTTTCTTTGTTTCACCTTTTTAGTCCTCTTTTTTTTTTTTTTTTTTTTTTTTTTTTTTTTTTTTTTTGGGAGAGAGAGAGAGAGCTGGAGGGACAGGGATACAGCAGACATATTCTGGTTTGTTTTGTGTGTTTTGTTTTTTTTTTAGTTAGGTTTGGTTTGGTTTTTCATGGTTCTAACTTCCTGAAGTAAATATTTCATGTATTTCATGTTGCAGACATCCATAATTTTGTTTTTGAGTGTATGTCTTCCCCCTGTACTTATGTAGGCTCTCCTCACCACATACATTTCATTCCCAGACTTGCCATCATGATAGCTAATCTGTCAGCTCACATCCTTGATGAGTAGTACAAGCTTTCTTCATTAATGTGTCTTAGTCTTCATCAGTCATCACAATCCTTTCCCTGCTAGATACTACAGAAGGTAAATAATATCAATCTTCCCCACTCTGGGGTCTCTCATTTTCAGATACTTTAATATCTTTTTGGCTGTCATACTAGGATGCATACCTCTAGAAAGGCCACTCCAGGTCTTGCCTTGGGCTCACCAAAAAAATGTTTGTTTAGGTAGCACAATATCGGGCATTTGCAAAAGCTGTCACCCAGGCAGGGTATCTTCTAGCAAATGTTAACTAAAATAAATAACTTTAAAAGGTTATGCACATTAAACAAGGGACCTTCTGCATTACTAGCATAAACAAATGCTTTCTCAATTTTTAAATCAAAAATATTGGCGATGACAGTTTTCTGTTGCCATAGAAAGGACTGCCACCTCACAGATCTGGCTTTATTATTAAAACTTGCAAAAACACGTTATAAACAGGCATTTATGTATCTCCACACATGGATGAGTCAGTGTGCTTATATCATGTGAGCACAACAGAGGAACAAGGGTCCCCAGAGCTGCTAAACTGGCTTACTGTCTGACCTCAGGCAAGCATATGTAATCACTTGATTACAAGCACTCTTAAACCTAGATTACTCTTCCGTAGATCCACCACTAAAACACACAGGAATCTGTCTGGATGGTCACCTTTCTTTCTTTGAGGGAAGTTTGTTAAAAGGAGGGCCTGGGGATTGCTGATGAGGGTGCCAGATGAATCACCAGCCATTGTTTCTGAGAACACTTTGCAAAGGGCTCTGAGGACAGTCCAGCTCAGCTCAGGCTCTTCCTGTTCCCCGGAGGTAAAGTCAGGCAAGAACCCATGCTGGGAACACGATGTATTCTGGGTTCCTGTGAAACAACTGCCCCTACCCACAGTGTGCTTCATGGGTGAAGAGGTTATTTGTAAGACAGCTGGAGCCCAGACAGCTCAGGGAGCTTTGAAGTGCATCGGAAGCTGAGCAGGAAGTCCATGGAGCTCCAGTGTGAGATGGTATTTCATAGATAGTACATTGTCCTTGCCTATAAGGCAACGTGTCTGTACCAAGCAAGTTAATCAGAACTCTCTCAGATGGTGTGTTTGGGACTTCCAGTCAAGAGATGCTGATAACTACCTAATCCCATCATAGAGAAAAAAAATCTCTTGACTAACTAAAAATGGAAAAAGACAGTTGTTTGCGCTGCTTTCTTCAGAAACAGTCTGTCCCTCCAGGGCACTAGCAACTGCTTCTGACCAGTCTGAGTACAGAAGCACTCAACAGAGAAAGAAAGTATAATTCCTGAGTCTTGTTGATATAGCTTCTCTCTTTCTTGGCTGAAACAATTCATACCAATGTGTATTTCTCTCAGACATCAGAAATACAAGGGACACCGCTATTTGTATCTGTTGCAAAAGATGGGCATCTGCAGTGTTAACTCATTGTTGAAGCCAACAGCCTCTTGTTACTTCCCTGGTGACCTTCATGATGCAAGGAAGAAAGGCTAAATCTTTTAGACCTCAGGTCATTAATAGAGCCTTTACTCTCTTGAGGAAAAACTGGATGAATTTGATATGTGAGAAAGAATTAGGAAGGGTTGAAGATGTGTGTGAAAGAATTAAGATGGGGTTCAGCTAAAACTTACTTCAGCTACCTGCTCCTCCAATATATGGGAAGGGTATACCTTCCTATATAATTCAGGCACAGCCCTACAATGTACCTCAGTTCTCCATCAGCAAAAGAAAAAAAAAGTTCTCCCCTAATCTAAGGAGCAGTCAGGTTCAGTAATGGGAAATTAAACATATCATCCATAATTTGTCAAGATGGAATGAGCAAAGCCAACAACATTAAAGCATTCACTGTTACTAAACCTTGTATGTGGCTAAAGTCAACAATATCAGTATAGATGTTCATATTCTGTAATGTTTATAGAAATCAGTGCCACCAAAACCATATCCATGCATAGCTTCATGTTCCTTCTCAGTTTTGACCACAGCAGCATGAAGATTGGGACACGGGCAGCTTGTAAGTTGATTTACTACAACTCTCTTGATAACTGCTGAGGCACAGGAAATCAGAGGTGTAGTTACTGCTGCTAAGGCCACTTGCTCTCTTCTCCTTTTATATATATGCTGGCTTTCTGCATGTCAGATAGTGTATTTACAGCCTTCACTTGGTTGTGTAGGTCTTTACTTGTCTGTGGCTGAACAACCTGTGAAAACTGCCACAGCACTCAATCCCACTGAATCTAAGTACCTAAATTCATGACCCTAGAGCCCACAACAAGTGGGTTGATTGCTACCTTAGTTGCTCAGCCTTATTTTCTCAGACTAAGCAAGAGGATTATAGGATTTTGACTGCAGTTCCTCTTTGCAACACAACTGGGAAAAGGTACCTCACAGTGACAGACAAGCAAGGCTGCTGCTCTAGTCCTACCCCCGGGAGGTTCATGGGAGAAATCATCCCAAAGGCTTCAGCACAACCTGTGTGCCTGCCTTGCTGCTTCTCACCGCTTTTACTGCCAAAAACAAAGAATGAGGCTTTTTGTTTGAGAGCTAGTTAGTGTGTCCATGAGCTTATCCCTGGAGAATTGCGCAGCTGCAGAGTGATATGGCTAGAGATGGAGAAAGTTTAGCTCAGCTTTGCCTCCCCTGGCCCTGGGCAAAATTTATTTATTACAGCAAAACAAGAATTTGTACTTCTCATAAAACTGCATTTTTTTCTTTTGTCAAAAGAAAAAAAAAATTTCTCCTTCTCTCATCAAAAACCCCATCACATAATATGCCATGGAGTATTGACAGAATGTCTGTTTCCACTTTTTTATTAGGATCAGCAGTGTATTTTTTTCTCAAAGAAATAATATCTTCAATTAAAAATAAAATATTTCAGGAAAGTGTCAGTGATACCTGGATAGATTTCCCATGGTGTGGACTCACCAGGCCCTGCCTTTCTTTGACACTCCTGGCCACAGCACTATGTCTGAATGGAGCAGCGTTCATCCCGCTGGCACCCAGCCCCATTCTGCCCGCTTAAAGCTGCCTCTGTTCTCTACAGGAACTTGCTTACCAGCTCTTCAAAGGTGAGTACACTAAATATACCCATATTGCCTGATTTATTTACTTTTTGTATCAGCCTTGGTTTTGTTTTATTTAGGTTGTTCTATCACTGCCATTATGGTGCGTAATTGAGAGTTGATTATTTTGTGAAACTGACAGCTGTGAGAAGTGCTGATTTAATAGCCCGCAAGACCTGGTTCCTCAAGTTTATCTGCAGTGGGGCTGAGTGCAGGTAGTGAGAATGCAAACTGCCCACAGGAGCAGCTCTCCATGGCAATTTGGAGGGGAGCCCATGGAGCAGTAAAAGGAAGGCAGCCTCACTGCCCACTCAGTCCACAAGGCAGCACTTCGATTAGAGGTGCTTTCAGCCAACAGATGCCAGACTGCGACAGTATTCAAATGAACTAAGGAAGAAAAAGGCCAAATAATTGGGACATTTCTGGAAAGGGGAAGAAAAGAGTATCCTAACAGATGGCAAGTTATACCTATATTCTGGATATTACTGAGGCTGTCTTATAGTCAGCCACAGTGGTTCAGAAATCTACGTGTGTACAAAGAGAACTGAGACTGCTGATTTCTCTGCAAAACCTGTTCTGTAGACCTCAAAGCTGTCAGTCTGGCACCTTCTAAGAGCCTGCATTCATTGTATGACAGCAATGTGAAATAACTGACTCGTGGATGTGGGTGTGCAACAGAGACAAGTTTGAGTCTAGAGGAATTCCCCACATCCCTTGGCTAATGATCCCCAAATTTCTATGCAAAACAAAAATAATCTCTCTGTTTCAGTAAAGTACAGTGACCAAACCTGATGCTAAAACACACCTGGCTGAGTCAGACTTAATTTTGGAACACAACAAAACACCATCCCCACCCTAAAAGATAAGGGAGTTTCTCTTCAGAAAAACAAGAAAGGTGATCTATGAATAAAGACAACCAGAAGACTTAGTCAGAAGGAAAATCAGCCCAAATTCTCTACAGTATTGCACAAGAGGAAAAAGACCTTAAGTATGTCAAACATTGGAAGAGAACACCTTAAACTGCTTGTAGAATCTGTAAATTACCTCCCAAACTCCCAAGAGAAGCTGGGAGTAGCATTCAAACTCTTCCACTCATATGGCTATCCAGGTGACAGATATGAATATGGGAGTCTCATTTATAGCTGTCAGTAAGTTAGGATGTTCATGTATTCCTGCCCATCTGAAACACCAGAGAGATGGCAAGAGTAGAATTTTAGTAATAACTCTATATGGGTTTATATGTAAGTTGGCTCAAAGTTCTAGAAAAGCCCTCCTGCCCCAGCTTTCCCATCTGGGAAGGGGCCTTTTTTTGTTTTTTCAAGCAAACCACTGACCTTTTTCTTCAGTGTATCTCTCTGGAGAGTCCTAATCCAGTGTGTTTCACTGGAATGAAATAAGGTGTGTGTCCTTGTCATACTTGTTGCATGTTTGTACATGTGTTTCAGTTGCTGATGATGGCTATACATGACCCAAGCTTTCAATCTCCTTCCTTCACATATTGATGCATTTTAAAGCTCCACCTTCTGTGGATAATTTTCTGTGGAAGAGGGGAGGCAGAAATGCTGAAATACTATTATGAAGGTTCCTATAATTGTATTTCTACTTAAGTCAGAAACAGAACTTACCAGGCAACCTGCTTCCTTGGACTTGAATCCTATTCTCTGGCCTTTTCTTCCCAAAGCAAGACATTGAGATAGTGGATATTTTATGTGGATTGAGAACTGAGATTTCCAGTTTTTATCAAAAATATCCAGATAGGAAAAAAAAGGCGCTCATAGTACCTCTTTATAAAAGTCTAATATAAAAATTGGTGTGCTTTGGAAGGGAATGGAATATTTGGGGCAATTTGTAGCTTTGGAACACAAAAAAAGATTAACCAGCATACAGTGACTGTAAGTTAAGCAGTAATATGACTGCTCAAGAGAAACCTCTTAGATGCATGAGATTAGAAACTATGCTCTTAATCAAAGTCTAGGAAGAGGTGGGTGCTGAAGTGAAAGCCATGAAAAATAATTTTTTTTATCATCTTCCTGCTCGCATTTGTTATTAAAGCTTTACTGTACACCCCATCTTTTTTCAGCTTAATGTACCAGTAACAATTAACAAAAATAGTGTTTTAAAAACATATACTTTATCTGTCCTGTCCTCAGACTGATCTGGTATATACTCTAAGTGGAAGGAATAAACTTTTGTCTATTCGTTAATGCCATTGCAAAGTCTGAAGTTGGTAAAACCAGTCTGTCTCCTATAAATCAGATCCTTTTATCCTGCTACACATTTAATATCTTACAAACTGCCATCCAAGTGACCTTACACACCACTCTATTCAGTTCAACCCCTCTCCATCTTGCCAAGCAAAAATGTTGTGCACTGGCCATGCCAGGTGACAGCTATGTGCGGTTTCACCAGGGCTTTGTTCTCACCTTTAACTCATCTAAATGCCATTCACACTTAGTTCTAGATCAGACAAGTTTGTTTGTTTGCTTGTTTTTCATTTGGATTCAGATTTCCAACCTAACAATGCTTCTCACAGTTTTATCAGATAGTCTATTCTCATCATTTGTATTCCATTTATAAAGCATAAGTTTGCAAGCAAAATATTAATCTTTTCATCATTGGAAACAAGGAAAATACCCAGGCCTTCTTGACTGCAGCAGTAAGGAATTCATGGGCACTTTACATTCCTAAGCAAGGAAAGGGAACTTCTTTTACCAAAAACTGAAAGCCAAGGCTTTTTTCATTTCATGTTTTCAATATTCATGAGAGAAACTACAGATCTTTGGATGAAACCAGATTGTAATGGTCCAAAACTCCTTGTAAACAACTTGGTTTTATACATTTGCTTTCAGGACATTTCAAGACTGGCATTTCTTTCATGACTCCTTCAGTTTCAGAGATTCTTTTTATTAATAGTTGTTAAACATACATGGGATGCAGTTGCACAGTATTGCTCAAAGTCTGCCATAGCCCAAGGGCTCTGGCTTTTTCCTAAATGCTCAGAACATGCTCTGTCCTCACATTGGTTTTGGTTTTTTACTATATTTTCTTCAGCTTGAAAAATTGTCCATACAGAACATATTCTTTGCTACATTAGAAAAAAGTTAATTTTATCATCCTAAAGCAATCTAGATGATAATGCAAGTATCCACTGTACTTCCTATAGTGGGATGTTAATTATGCATGAATGTATGGGCTTTTTTTCCCCCATGAGGGTATTTTCCAAACCACTGGTGACACATGAAAATAGGGCAAATACATGAAGTCAGTCAAGTCTTCATTTTTACATGAAAAACAGTACTCCTCACATTTCAGAGATGTATTTCCACAGATAATAGGCAGGGTAGACGGGGTACCAACTCAATAATATGAGCAATAGAAAGTACTCAAGAACTGCATACTGTAGGAAATAAGAATACTTTCTCTGTTCTGCTGGCACTTACTTCAGGCTTATTCAGAGTGCAACTTTATCAAAACTTCTGTTTTGCTTCTGGTGAAATTTAACTTCTATTTTCAATGTATTCACATTACACTTCTCCATTCCCACTTTGGGGTGTTTTTAAATTAATTTTAATCCAATTACCCTGTTTTGGTTAGAAATAATTTAGGCAGAGGAAGCTTTGAAAAATGTGTTCTTTCAGTTTTCACTGAAACACTGGTCCCAGTTGACCAGCTAGGTGGTAGAAAGCCCCATCCCTGGAAACATTCAAAGTCATTTAAAGGACAGGGATCTGAGCAATCTGATCTGTTTGAAGATGTCCCTGATCATTGAAGGTGCGTTGACCTAGATATCCTTTAAAGGTGCCTTCCAAGCCAGACTGCTGTATGATTCCATGATTCAGTTCTGAGGTGGTCAGAATTGTGCAACAATCGTACAATCCCATAGCTTGTTCCATCGGTCTCCTACCACAGTTCCCCACATTAAGGTTGTGATTCATGCTCATTTATTTGTGGTCTGTACATTAAAGTAGCAAATATGATATTTAGGTTTAATAATCAACTATGCTACGCTTTGTATTAGTATATATTATAGACAATCCCTGCCCTGAAGGGCTTCAATTTAAATAGAAAATATTGAAGGAAAGAAGTGGACAAAGGGGTGAAGTCCCAGAGAAATTCAGCAATTTATGCACACTCACAAGATACAACTTGACTTCCAGGGTCCTGTAATTCTTTTCTTTCAACAAGTCTCTCTACCCCTTTTATCAAGGCAAAGGATAATTCCAGACAGAAATAAAAAGAGCGGTCTTGAGCCTCAAGTTTTTATTTATTTGATGCTGTGGCAACTACTGTTGGTCCATGACAGAAGGTAAAGAAGGTCTTGATTATCTAATGCTAGAGGGCCCCAGCAAAACAGGTTTGTGAAATGGGACTATTCAAGGAAGATAACAAAAAAAAAAAAAAAAATTAAAAAATTAAAAAATTAAATTTGCAAAATTTATCTTGAGAAATTTAACACAGATACAGAGTTTAGGTTTTTTTGCTTTTCATTCCCTCTCCTCCTTTATTCTGAGTACATTTCACTGTTTATAGTTGCGTAAATTTATGGTGTGGGGTCTGTTATGCCACATTCCCAACGTAAAGACCAAAAAATTTTTACGCATTTAGCTGCCTCTTGGGAAAGGTAAAGTTATGGATGATGAAAGCTGCTTCTTCCAAGGTTCAGCATGACAGACCATTTCAATAACTATGGTGAGCATGTAGCCAAGAACATTAGTCTTCATTTTGTCCTAAAAATATTTGAACAAGCATTTGAAAGGAAAATGTAGTGATTCAGAAAGAAAAATATAATACCCTTTACATAGAGGAGTCCTGGTTGGTGTTTTAGACAGAACAGTAGATTACGGGTCAAAAACTGTCGTGTCCCCTGTCACACACAGTGAGTACACAACTCACTGTGCACTTGAATAAGCTACTGGAAACCTCTTGTTGGTTTCCCTACATGTCTGATTTCACCTATGGAGGTATATCACACATATGTTTTTTATGGAACTCCAGTGATTCAGTCACAGAATCATAGAACAGTTTGAATTGGAAGTTGCCCTTAGTGAAACCATGTTGGCTGTCCCCAGTGACATCCTTATTCTCCATGTGCTGTAGTATAGTTTCCAGAAGTATCTGCTCCATGATCTTACTGAGAAGCAAGGTGAGACTGCCTGGCCTTTTTTACTTTTTTATAAATGAGGACTATATATTTTACTAAGAGCAGTAATAAGAATAACACACCAGGGACACAAATTAATGTCATTCATCTATAAGCTTAAATTATAGGAATATCTTGGGCTGTTTCCTGTGAGTTATCTAGGCCATAGGCTATTATTTCCTGATACTCAAACCAGCAAGAACCTTATCAAGATTTTATGTCATTGTCTTTATGAAGTCTTATTGCAAGAGAATAAAAGGCTCTCTCTTCACTCTGTATAGGTAGGATTAACACTATAGAGTTAAGAAACTGAAAATTTAGACTATGTCAAATCTCTTGCCATATGTTTCTCTTAAAAACCCCAAGAGTTCAAGTATTCTTCTGGTCCTGCTGTTACAACCAAACGAAAAGATAACTAAGAGCTAGGAAAGCATACATACACTCACCAAAGGAAAAAAATAGTTTTACTGACATCTTTAGAGGTATATTTTATATTTACTACTATAGCTATTAAAGAGGAAAACTGGCAGAGCACCTGTTTCTAGCTTTAATTTCTCAAGAAAGAAATTAAAAGTTGTTCCTCTTCCCAATGAAATAGATAATTTTCCTCAAAACTCCCTCAAAATGTCTTCCAAAATACTGAAGCATGCACACACCTAACTTTAAACAAGTTTTATTCAAGATCACATAGAAACTTCAAAACCGTGGATTTTCAGATGCAACTAGCATCTTGCACTTATACATAAACCAGTCTCTCATGAGTGTTAGATGAAATGTCCCATCCTTGAAACACATGTCCACAGGCATAATATATGTGCCTCATAGGAAGGGTCTTCCCCTTTGGCTTTCCTCTGCCCTTTTGTTATCACAGACACCAGCACAAGTTAGGTGTACAGTTCCAATTTTCCAAGGATGCATCACTTTACATGTATGATGTGCAACAATGTTGGTGACTGTAAAAAGAGTAGAGCAAGAACAAATAATTTTTATGTCTCCATGCTTGCAAATAGTAGCATCATGATTAAGTTCAGCATGACAACTCAGAAGTGTACAGTCTCTTAAAGAAGCATAGCTACACTTGGTCTCTACATTGGTTCTGTTAGTGCTCATACAATATCATCACTGCTGTAATCAGCAGCTGTAGTAATTTGCAGTGGTTTGAAAAAAAAATAGTCAAAGCATTTTCTAATGTTAATTTTCTTTGAGAACTAAGGAGCTTAACAGCAGCTGTCATAACTAGTTTTATGGGAAACGTAAGAGATAATAATGAGTTGAATAATAATAATAACAACACAGCACTTACGTAGCTCTGTGTACTTTAAAGTGCTGTACAAACTAAATAACTAATTTTAATTAAAAAGGCCTTGAAAAGATTAGAGTACCCTTGAAATAAGTGAGAAGTATGGCTCTTTAGTTCAATAAGAAAAGGATCTGCCCCCAAATACCTTTGTGTTTGAAAATTATTAAGAAGCTAACAACTGCAACCTAAGCTTAGGGAAAAATAATGCGTAATCACATGGAATAAGCCTTTGGAAATCAGAGGTGCTACTTGCCTAAAAAAGTTGTAAGATCAATCTCTATATTATACGTCACAGATTTTTTTCTTTTTCTCTTTTGTTTTCTTCCAGAGAAAGAAAATGAAGACAGGCTGAAGAGGGTTGGGTTTGTTCAGCCTGGAGAAGAGAATACTTCAAGGAGTCTCCCAGTACCTGAAGGGGGCCTACAAGAGAGCTGGGGAGGGACCTTTTACAAATGCATGTAGTGATAGGACAAGGAGGGATGGCTCTAAACTGGAAGAAGGGAGATTTACATTGTATAATCAGGAAGAAAATCTTTAGTGTGAGTGTGGTGCGACACTGGAACAGGTTGCCTAGGGAAGCTGTGGCTGCTGCCTCCACGGCAGTGTTGAAGGCCAGGTTGGATGGGGCTTTGAGCAACTTTATTTAGTGGTAGGTGTCCATCTGGTCTTTAAATTCCCTTCCAACCCTAGCATACCAGCTGCCATTGTCCCCATCATACTGGCCAAGGTATCAGGGCTACATGCAGTAGGCCAGCGTGGAGACACTGGTTTCTCACAACTAATGGCCATACTACCTGATTCACAAATTTTCAGTTTCTTTCCCCATACAACTTTAGATCCTTTCCTCTTCTGATTCACATTTCCCTTTAATAACAGATCTACATGTACCTGGGATGCATCTTTTCAATCTTGCTCTTTGTTTTTCAGCATGGTAAATTTTGATCCATACAGCATTAAACTCTCAAATGTAATTTTTCTAGTGAAAAAAAAGCTATTATTTTACCTAACTGGTCTGTTTAATGCTACAATAAGCCCAGTCATTGCTGTCTCTCTGAGAAGCAAGAAAAGATCCCTCTGGCTATTGAACCCCATCACTCTCCATCATATTCAGCAATCTGTTCCAAAGACATTTGAACTACATTTCTGTAAAATGTCCTTTCTTTTTTTTTTTTTTTCTGAGTTATATTAGTTTTTTTATATTGTGCTCTTACAAGTGATCCATGAACATCTGAGAGCATACCATAAGTACAGCAGGCATTCTGTAAGCATGAAAGAACAGTGAAGTCCTGATTTCTTGTTACCCTCAGCAGTTTGAGGGTGAGAAACAAGGAAAATGGCAAATATTCTTGTATGTCATCCTCCCAATAGGAACATAAATCCCTTTTTTCCAGTTCATGATCTGCAGTGGACTCACTGACTTCTAAGAAGCCTGGATGCCTCACTGTCCCCATCTTACAGTGTGGGCAATGACTATCTCACATCAGAGATAAATGAAAATGCAAGTATTACAATTTATGTTTTTTATCCTGAAGCAGAGAAAAAGCATCAAATCTGCAAAACAGTTTTGAGCAGAGATGACATTTAGTAGGCAGCTATGTTTAATATTTTTCACTAGAAAAATTTTACGTTATCTCTATATTCTTCCTCTTTCACAACCTCTGATGAGGTCAGGCATGTTGCAAGTTTAGCACCTCTCTTGCAGGCAGCTTGTTAAAAACAGCTGGTATCTGGCTTTGGATCCCCTCTGTCACGACCTGTATGACCTTGAGTGAGCCAGAGCAGACCTCAGGGGAATTATTCCTTGTACAGAGATTCAACTCACAGCCATTAGACTTAATTTATGCTTTATCTCTCGTGATTTTGCCCTTTGGACTTCAATGATGTTTAATACATTGATATTTCTGAGACACTTCTGTATTATAGCATTTCAAGCCATAAATTCAGATAGATCTGTTGGGGTGATAAGCAAATTAGAGCTGCCTCTTCAAGATGTATGAAGTTCAGCCTCAGTTCACAGTCACAGTGACTGTATTTTCCAAAGCATCCTGTGCAATGTGATAACATGAGCTTCTATCAGCCAGCAACAAGGAATAACAAGATGTCAATGTGTATGGTATTTCTGAGAGGCAAAGATAATTCACTAGTATTTGCACAGATTACTGAGAACAGGTGTGCAGCAAGGTTGATTCCATTCATTTGTATTAATAGGTGTATAAGCAAGGGCTGTTAGGGTATTGATTCTTATCGTGTTAATTAATTAGAGTAAATTGAGTTAAGGATTTGGTTATCAACTTATTAAAAATTAATGAAGGGCCATGTAAAAAGTAATTCTTTATGCTACAGCAGGTAAGCAGAAATACTCCTTTGGTGCTAAAATTGGAGGCCTTTTGCATTTTCCCTTGCAGTAGCTGAGTTAACTGGCACATTATGCTGGGAAAGCATTGCAACACCAGGTTTCTCCAAAAGCCTTGGGTGTATGTCAAGGTAAGAACAGCAACAAAATCAACAAAACCTCCAATTTCAGGTCCTACAAATAGGAAAAAATGTAAGGAATGGGTAAGCATTCCAGGCACCTGGAATAACACAGTAGATCAGCAAGCTTGGCTTCACATATTTTGCTTTCCTGTGGCCCACTTGCATCACCTAGATTAATGCCTCAAATGATCTAGAATATAGGAGGGCCAGCTCAAACTGTTCTGCTGTTCTGGGTAACAACAGTACAAAATGAAGTGAGTCACCTTCCCTTGATGATGATGACAACTTTTTTTTTTTTTTCTCTAGTAAATTTAAACTGCAGTTTAGAGACACCATCACGTACATCTACATAACACAAACAATATACTGCTTTATTGTGTTGCAATATCTGAATCACAGAAATTTGCCTACACAGGCAGAGACCTGTGCAGTCCATCTCTATGCCAAAATAGGCTTGTTCTCTATAATTATTCTGAAAGGATTGTCTCAACTGGTAGAAGTTGCAAGGCACGTGACTTCTGCCACTTCTCTCAAGCAGAGGTTTTGACAAACCAATAATTTCTGGAGTTCAAAAGACTTTTAACCTCTATATTTTCTTCTCAACAGGCCAATTGACCTTAGATTTGCAGTGGAATGCAAAATATGGCAGCTGCTTTCCCCACTGTTTATACAGTTCAGTTACCTGTAGACAGCTACAAAGACTCATGGAGTGGTGGAGGTGAAAATGGACTCTCAGAGGTCATCTAGTCCAACCCCACTGCTCAAAACAGGGTCAGCTGGAGCAGGTTGCTCTGAGCCTTATCCAATCGTCTTTTGAATTATCTCCAAGATAGAGATCCCACAACCTCTCCTGGCAACCTGTTCCAGTATTTGACCACAATAAAAATATTTTATTCTCTGCTAGTTTCTGTACTTTCTGCTGTTTTAGTTTGTGTCTATCTTGTCTTGCCACTGGGAAATACTGAGAAGAGTGGAGTCATCTTTGCTCCCCCCACATCAGGTATTCAACACATGCATATGGGTGACAATATGACACACATTGTCTCACACCCCCAAGTCTTCTCTTCTGGGAGCTGAGCAGTTCCATTCTTTCAGATTCTCTTTGGATGGGATCTGCTTCAATCCCTTATTGAGCTTCATGCTCATTGCTGGATTTACTCCAGAATGTCCATGTGCCTCTTGTAGTGGGGAGTCCAGTGCTGGACTCCAGACAGATCCTCACCAGTGTTGGCTAGAGGGGAAGATTTCCTCCCTTGGCCTCCTAGCAGTGCTCTCCCTCCTGCAGAGGCTGTTACCCTTCTGTGCTGCATAAGCATTAGTGGCTTGTGTTCAACTTGGAGTCCACTAGGACCCCCAGGTCCCTTTCTGTCAATCTGCTTCCCATACAGCCAGCCCCCAGCATTAATGATCCATGGGGCTGCTCATTCTCAGGTGCAGGATTTGGCATTTCCCATTGTCATGAGATTCCTACAGGCTCATCTCTCCAGCTCTTTGATGTCCCTCTGAATGGTAGCACAACCATCTGGTGTATCATCCCCTCTGAGTCTTCCTTTGGGCAAACAGTATGCATTGGACTATGCAAGTCTAATCCAAATTCAGTTGAATTACCTCTGAGACCAGTCTCAGCTTGGTCCAATTCGTATTGCTCCACCAGCACAAAAAGATGATGGCAAAGTTTTTGACAACTGTGCTAGGCCTTGTAAATCCTATGATGAGGAGAAGGGCCCTGCAGGTATAGATCCATTTTACATTTATGATGGGATAAGTACCCTTTTATTTATTTTTTTAGTTCAGAATAATAAACCTCTCCTAAAATTGCACAGAAAAAGGGAAAAAAGCCAAACTGTTTTTAAAAGTACAGCAAAAGCAGGAAACTAAGCTCAGTTTGTCTTTCATCTTCACATCTCCCATTTGACACAAGTATGAAAGCTGATGAGAAACAGTAATCTTAGTAGAAAACAGACAGTTGATTCTAATTTAGATTTAAAATCTCATTCCATGAACATGCCACCCATCATGATCTATATCTCCAGTTCTATGAGTGGTCACACAATTTTCTTAATTGTGAATCCCTTTTTTTTTCTTTTTTTTTTTTTTTTTGTGGCAGAAACATTTTCTTCTCAACACAGCTGGTTCATATAAAAGAACCCATTTACTTTTGCTACTCAGGTCACTTAAGTAGTGAGTTAGTTATACACATAATAGTCTTCTGCACCCACTGTGTCCTGGAGGAAGTGTAATGTGGTGGCATAGTGGCAGCAAGGGCGGTAGTGGTAGGCCAAAGGATTTATGACCAAATATATCCTGCATAACAAATAACCAAGTGAGCATCAGGTAGGTAAAGGCCACTGTGAACTACTTTAAGGGCTACTAACAATCAGGAGTAAAGCAGCACAGTATGATTCATACAAGACAGAGAGGCTTCCCACACATGAAAAAATAAACCAGCCATAGCATCAAAACCCTCAGGATTTATGCTGAAGAGAATGACTCAGGTTTTTCACCTCTTCAAAATACAAAATTTAGATTTATTATTTCTGAAGTACTTCAAATCAAAGAGTCATAATTTTGTCATGAATCACTTGTGCTAATTCCTGGGCAATACTGAAGTTTTCTTGGGAGGCATTCATCCAGATAACACCCATACTCAACTTCACTTACTTTTTGAGATCAAATAACACATTATCTAGGATAGCATAATGAAAAAATACATTGTTATGATATGATTAAATGGCTCAGAGCCAATACATAGTAGATCCTGGTCAGGATTAAATTCATAAGGAGCTAAGGAAAAGGTTTCTGTGGTGTGGAAAGAACAAGTAACAAAAGGCTACAAAGAACCTTTTAATCTGAAATCCTCATTTACAGTGCATTTTATACAAACATACTGCTTGCTTTCAGAGATTATAGCCACAGTATGGGACAGAGCACATGAGAACGCCTCTGTATTCCAGGATAATCCCATAATCCATCCAGATATCCAATATCTAAGAGCCTGCTCTCAGTATTTTTGAAATCAGACAACAAATGCCAAATCCTTTTATGGTAGGCAACATCAGAATTGTGGTAGTAGAGACTCTGCAGCTTTCCTTTTGAACCAAAGCTATTAAAGGAAGTAAGACTGGAAACCTGGAGTCTTCTCCAGATTCTTACCAAGTAAGAAGCCTGCAGTCAGCCTCAGCAGCATTCTTGCAGGACCATAACACTGAAAAGCAGCCATCATTCTCAGTTAACAGCAGAGATTACTCAATAGAGTTTTTGTATCCCTTCTGCTCCTATGGGCTGCAGATAAAACATCCAGTGGCAAGATCATTAAAGGACCTTGTGTGCTGTATACTGTCCAGTGTTCTACTCATTGTCATTATTTGACTATAAATAACAGCAACCAACAGCCACAGATTCATTTCTTAACAGACTAGGACAGCAGCTTCCATTTTTTGTGTTTTGTTTTGTTTTTCTGGAAATGCCTCTTTGGGCTCATGATATGCTTGTAATTTTGAATTTTAGTTTTGCAACTGAATTTCCAGTTGGCTCCTGACTTCTTACATCTTTGCCATAATTGTAGGGTTTGGAACTGGCAAGTTCAGGAGTTCGTCTCCAATTATTCAGGGTCATAAACTAAGAGAGATCTGATAAACACTGGCAGAAGTCTGAAGCCACACTGGAAATATGAGGAAAGTAGAGATCCTGGAGTACACTGATGATAAGGTAAAGTCATAGCAGCTCAGAAAGATTTCTGATCTTCAGCTGGCTAATCAACCTTGCCCTCTTATCAGCAACACCTTGCAATCTCGAGATGCTGCAATTAGTAAAAACCTTTCTTTATATGTGCTTTGTTTGATGTTCAGAGCTCAAAATTCTGCCATGATACATAAAAAGAAAACAAAAAATAGATAAATTTGTCCATGTTGGAAAATAGTGCTTCAAAACCAACCAGGTGTCTTCTTGGCACAGATGTCTTCTCATGATAAAAATCAAGATGGAATATTTGGGTGGGTTGGGTTTTTTCCATTTTGTTTTGTTTTTAATAAGTCACTATGACTGTAAGCCAAGATTAAACAGTGAGAAAGAGCTCAAGTATTCTACACATTTTCACAGTGCCTGCAGGCTATGCCAGCTACAAAACCTTTCAACACCATTCTATGCCCCATTGTGAGAAATTAAAAACTAAAAAGCCTATTTGGCAAAAGTGGCTGAGACGGTAAGGATAAAAGGAATGAGGGCTAGAGGAAAAAACAAAAAACAAGAAAAGCCATGGTGAAGCAACCTGCAGCTGACACCATCTGTTCTAAGAGAGCAAGGCCACTGAACTCCATAAAAACATTTGCTGGAATTGCTATGAATAGGTAACATCTGTCTTCTTGAACTCAGCAGAAGCATTGTTTTTTCATTTAATACTCAGGCTTCTTCTCAGCACTTTTGCTGATGACACCAAGCTGTGTGGTGCAGTTGATGGGCTGGAGGGGAGGGAGGCCCTCTAGAAGGACCTTGACAAGCTCCAGAGGTGGGCCCATGCCAACATCCTGAAGCTCAACGAGGCCAAGAGCAAGATCCTGCACCTGGGTTTGGGCAATCCCAAGCACAAATGAGAATGGACTGAGAACAGCCCTGAGGAAAAGGACTTGATGAAAAGCTCTTTGTGAGCTGACAATGTGTGCTTGCAGCCCAGAAAGCCCACAGGATCCTGCGCTGCATCAAAAGAAGTGTGTCAAAGGAGGTGATTCTCCCACTCTACTCTGCTGTTTTGAGACCTCACCTGGAGTACTGTATCCAGATCTGGAGCCCCCAACACAGGAAAAACATGGAGCTGTTGGAGGGAGTCCAGAAGAGGGCCACAAAGATGATGACAGGGCTGGAGCTCCTCTCCCAGGAAGAAAGGCTGAGAGAGTTGGAGTTGTTCAGCCTGGAGAAGAAAAGGTCCCGAGAGACTTTACAGTGCCCTATAGAGGCCTACAGGAAAGCTGGAAAGGGACTTTTTACAAGGGCATGTAGTGATAGATGAGGGGTAATGGTTTTAAACTGTAAGAAGGTAGATTTATATTAGGTATTAGGAAGAAATTCTTTCCTATGAGGTGAGAGACTGACACAGGTTGCCCGGAGAAGTTGTGGAAGCCACCTCAAGGCCAAGTTGGAAGGGGCTTTGAGCAACCTGGTCCAGTGTGAACTTTCCCTGCCCATGACAGGGGGGTTGGAAGTAGATGAACTTTAAGGTCTCTTCTAACCCAAACCATTATCTGATTCTGTGATGATTTAACAAAGGGCAGGAAAGCCAGACATCTGTCGTATAGCCTAAGGGATTTAATTCTACCACTTAAATATGGAAAAGCATTAATGATAACGTCTACAGGAGGTCTTACAGTTTATTTGGGAATTAGGAACAGCAGACATTTAAGATAGAGTGAACCCTGTACACTGAATATATTGTTTCTACTGCCTCGAGTTAACCAATTCAATGGTTCATTTTGGGGAAATGAAGCAAGTAGAGAATGGGCAACTGAAACATACAATGACTGGTGGTGATGGATACAGTGTGATCTACTTACTGCAAGGAGCTCAGAGGCAAGAGACAAGGCTTAATCCTTGCCTTGACAGGCTTCAGTTTATGTCTCACTGTTTTCTTTTTGTGGTCTCTCATCCATTTATCTAAGCTTTCCCATGTATAAAAATGGAATATTGGTTTCCACGAGCTATTGGAATTATTTATTTACTTGTTTGAAAATCACTGCTAAGCCTTTTGTGGTAATTCTGTCCCCTGTTCTTCCCTCACCTATAGAGCTCCAGGAAGGAATTCCCACTGCTCTTCACCACTTACATGGAGACTCTTCTGCCTTTGTTTCACAGTGGTGATGTTAAAACCCAGTTTCTTTTCACAGATGAACACAGTGTTTGTGCAGCACCTTATGTAAAGGAGCCCTCACCTAATGCAATACTCACTACCACCACAGCAGCTACCATCAAAACAGCAACAACAGTGTATCCTCATGTGACTTAGCAATGGGTTTTATAGTTATGATTTTAACGATTTTCACCAAATTTCTTTCTTCAGATTCAATAGAAAAGATACTTAAGCAATGAGTTGACTGAGTCAAGATAATTACATTGAGCTGTTAAAGGCATTTTGAATTTTTTTACTTGTCAGTGTAGATACACTGCTGCCTGTGTGGTTCTGCTGCCTGTGTGGTTCTCTTCTATATAACCTGTCTAATGGTAAAACCTTTTTCATGTCAATAACAATTGCTTTAATGGATATTAGTAATTTCTTGTTTTCAGCATAACTGAAGCTCTTTTAATTAAATTACTTGTGTATCCATTGTTTAAGGGCAAGATGGTTAAAAGAATATTTGCAATGGTAGTAGAAAAAAGAACAGAAAAATAGGGGGACATGGTGGGGAACAAAATACCTGCAACAAATGTAGGAAACAGGCTCCAGGGCATTGTCCCTTTCCTGCCTAGGCACTTCATCATGATTTCATGAGATTACACAATGAGATAGCATCTTCCAGCCTGTGAAGTCCTAATTATTACATTGTATCATTATTTATTTTTCTTTCCACGTGCTCAAATCTTGACACAAGTGTGAATAAGAGAGACTAAATGGAGTTTTTTCACCCACACTGGCCAGGCCAAATCCATAACCAACTGAAAACAGGAAATCTAAAGTTATTGGCTGATGGAGGCCTATGGAACTAAGCCCGGATTTTTGGAGACCCACCAGGTGCTCTGAATGTGACACTATTCAAGAGACATTAGAAAGTATAAGAGGAGAGAGTATTTGATACTGTGTGAACTCAAAGAACTGAAGTGAAGGCCACAAGGTTCGATAGCTGAAGACATTTAAGAGACCATGAGAACAAGTAAGTTTTTTCTAAGAGCTGCTTCATCATTTGTAGTGCTAAGGAGACTGATTTCTTGAAATGACTATAGGCAGATGCAATGTGGCAGATCCACAAGTGCTGTCAGTTGTCATAGTTTCGTATGACTTCAGTGGATTCAGGCCAATTTGCATCAGCCAAGGATCTGTCCCACACTGTGCTCATGCATTTGTTACTCATATGTTAAAAGCTGTGGAAGATCGTTCCAGAGCTGAACTTGAATCCAGCACCTGTGGACTTAATTTTCATACTGACACAGAGAGACTGTCATGTTTGAAAGTTGCACAAGTTCAATCCCTTAAGTGGGGATAATAATATTTGTCTGTGTCACTGAGGTGCTGGAAATCTATGCATTTTTGAGACATGCCTCCTGTGGCATTTAAAGTTTCGGTAATACTGTGAGGTTGAATAATATTTCAAGGCTCATAAAAACTGATTAAAAATGCATTTCTCTTCCATTATGTGAAAGAACGGGCTGCTGAGGGAAATAGTAAGAACTGATCCCCTGTATCCACTATAATTTAAAAATATTATTAAACTAATCTGAACTCTTCAGGGTATTAGGCTTAACTGGTATTGCAGATCACTACCTATTGAGGGAGTCCACTGATGAAGTTTCTGAAATAAAGATGAGACACACCCCTTATTTGCTGAACTTCCAAGTTTCCTGTATATATAACTTTACTCTGGGATCTTATCTCAGGGAAAGAAAAGACAAGCAAACAAAAAAAGATCTACAAAGCAGTTCTTCTTTTCATTTAATTATCAGTTTAAATAAAATGGCTTCTTTTGGAGAGAAAAGAGACAGCAAATTTGATGGAAGAAAAAAACCCAAAAACGAAAAACATGTCTGTGTTCTCTCCTTCCTTCTAAACATCACAGATCAAATAGAGTTTATCTGCTGCCTAGGGGCAGGTCGCCTCTATTAAAAATTATTGTGGTCTCTACTTTGACTGACCAGACTAGTTTTTATTCTAGAATTTGAAACACCTGACCAGTTTTTGTATCAGTGTCTTTTATGAATTCACCCTACCAAGCATTTTCAATAAATTCTTTTGCACTACTTCCTTTCCTACTTCCTTTTTACTAGGTAGCCAGACCAAAATAGAAAATCATTCCATTTTCTAAATGGAATAAAAATGTGGTGTAAAACTCTCCCAGCCAAATCTGACAAAATTGTATTGCTCTTCATTAGCAGTTAGAAACTAATTCCACAATGGTCAATTACTTAATCTCTATACTACTGCTGTGAAGTAGTACTGTTTTGTTACAGAAGGTAACAGAGAAATTGAGGCTCAAGGCCTTGATGGCAGGCCAGGAATCTATTTATGCACTCCTAGTTCCTCCTCACTTCCACCCCCTGCCCTTAAGTTAGTGACCAAAACAGGAGATGTTCTGTTTTCCTCATCCATATCAATTATTTGGTTTTGTCTTTGCTGTTAAGAAGACTGTACCCATAATTTTCAGAGGCAAAAGAGCATCATGCTTCTCCACTTTTTTTTTAAATTTGCATTGTATTATTTGTATTATCCAAAGAATCCACACACACAAAGAAAAGCTCAAGTTTGCCCAGAGTCACCCAACAGTCAAATGCTAAGTAATGCAGTTGCCAGCATAAACTTATATTGTGTTCATAAATCCTCATGTATACACTTACCTTTTTCTGTATCCATTGACTCAAGCCTTGTACACAGCAAAAGCAAAATGCAGAGGAGTCAGTTTTGTGGTCTTCTGGCTCATTCAGAAAGCACTTCCCACAATTTAATGTGGACGTAGGTGAAAAAAAAGGTGAGAGAAATGTAGACAAGCCAGGCAGAAGTGATACCATGACAGTAAGATAAGGTGCAAAGAGTAGGTAAGTCCCAGTGACCTTATTTGAGCTCTGTGGCCTTCTTCCTAAATAGCTACAGCTGTCCTCCTCTGTAGGAGGGTTAAACCAAGAAACTCCCTGAGGGTGAAGGCAGGAATCTTGGTTTATAAGAAGCTGTTAAAAAAGAAGAAAACAAGTTGTGTCATGGTCCAGAAGAAGCAGGAGAGAAAGATATAAATAGCAATATTCTGACCCTTACGCAAGGATGTATTTGTGAGAAGTGTCAGAGAGAAGAAAAATAGCTGGCTAATGTGATTGACCTCATTGTCAAGGTTTGATGGTGTAGCCAAACACTTAAAATCATGTGAAACCAAAACAAAAAAGGGAATGCTGAACTCTGGGTACTCAGAAATTACTTTCATTGTAAAACCAACAATGTTTTGGCAAAGAAGTCACTAATTGCAACAAGTGCCATCTTTGTTCAGGTAGAATGACCTCAGTCATTTTACAGCAGCTGTACATTCAGCAGAGAAGAATGGTTTGCAGTGAAATGCAGGCAGGATAAACTGTCAGACCTCAAGGGGCTGATTATAACCCACAGTGTGTAGTTCTGCAGTGTAAGCAGTACAGGGCAGATGCTTTCAGTCTGTTTTTACTGTCGTGCACTCCCAAAACTCATGAGGTTCCCTGGCAACACACTCTACATTTGTTCTCAGTGTAGGTAGCCCTTATACAGGTAGATCCATGGAATATTCTCAGCAGTAATGACTATGCTTCCAAGAAGAGTTTGTGGAATCGTGTGCTTGACTTCAGCTGTCAAGCTGAATTCATGTGATGGAGCTTATGCAGAATCCTGTTTGCAAGAACTGAGCCCAAGTATCTCTGTGGAGATAAAAAGGCTCTGCTTGCAGCTTTTCCCATTTCAGTACTATAGGATACAAACTTCACAAGTGCTAGTATGCCTCCTTTTTATTTGGCCAAAAGCAAAGCTCTTCTATACACTTTATTATGAAAGGACAAAGCTATTTTGCAGAAGGAAGATATTTTTTCACATTATACCTGTAGGAAACTGGAAATCACTTGAGATTTTTTTTTCTCAAAGATGAGATTTTCACAGAAGGTACTAGAGTCTTTTCTTATCTCTAAAAAATTGTGTATTTTCTTGTTGCCACAACTTTTCACCTCACCCCAAAACTGCTTTTTAAACATGTTTTTTTCAGACCTATGTTTACCCCGTAATAAACAAGTGTTGAAATATTTGAACTGAAATTGAAATTTTTAGATTATAATGGGTCTGTGCTTATAAGAAAAGAAGAAATATAAAATAGACAGTGAAAGAGCCACAGCTGATCTCACCTGAATGCCCATCCTTTCATTAAATTTAAGGGAATTCTATTAGCTGGCAATCCAGAGGGTTTTTACATACTTCTTTCTTGGTCTGCTTCCTTTAGAATACAAAGGGTGAGCAACTATAAAGCTAGAAACTAAAACAAGAACATAAGACTATTTCTGTTTGACTGCATTAGCTTTTCCAGCCTGTCACCACAGAGGGAGGTGGAAAAGGTGGCAGGACCAGTGAAAAGATGCTCCTTGCTTGGCAAGATAAAATACTGCCAAATTCAATGACACTGCAAAATAGACTCAGGTGATATATTTCTAGTTTGAAAAGTAAACGAGTCCGAGTCCCACAGCATGTACCCTTGTGACTCGCATGTTCATTTATCACAGGAGAGCCAGAGTAATGTATTCAATGTGTCAATCAAGCTGTCCCCTATGTTATTATCACCTATCTTCCACAGTCCAATAGACTTCCAAAATGCACTCTGGTCCTGCCTAAAGCATGATCTGCTTCAGCTGTAGCCTTCGCTTCCCTGGAGAGCCACCCCTCACCATCCTTCATCTAATGAGAGGGAGTTCTGTGGACACACCAGGGAGTTTTCTTTCTCTCTCTGAATTATTCACAGGCCTCTTCAGAATACTAAAAAATAGCTGACAAAGTCCAACTATTTCCTATTCTTGCACTTGCTCAGTCATTTCCCCTTGTGCCAAAATCAACGTTATGGATAGACAAAAATTTTGCTTGTAGCTCTGTTGGCTCTCTCAAAGTCTGTCTGTAGTCACTTTAGATTCTCTGCAGAGTCAATCACTTCCTTCAGAAAGTCATTGGTCAGTACTGGATTTGGTTCTAGCCACAGTAAAATCCTATTAAAATCTTGGTGTTTCTATTTTCAGTCTTAATATTAGCACAAATAAAAGCATTTTCATTTAATCTGGGTGAGCAAGAAGAAAAATAAGAAAACTGCTTTCTATTAATTTTGTTGTGCTTGGCACAACGCTCAGCTGTGACTCCCTACATTTATGGGTCAGGTTCTATTGTGTCAAAAAATACTTGAAAAATCATATCTCATTTTTGTGCACATTTATTTTAGGCCATAATATATTTAAATATTACCATATTCTATAGAAAATTAAATCTTTAAAGGAAACTCTGATGAGAGGGGAGAAGGGAGTGCACTAACAGTTTCTAGGATGTTGGAGATTTAAATTTAGGTTTCTCATTGGAACTAAGCACATGGCTCTGCACAATGGGCTATCATCTGCTTTGCAACTGCATTTCGTCATCACTAGAAACTGCATTCTACATCTACATCACTTTTCTAAGCCTGCAAAAGGCTTTGATTAAAACAAATTAATTTCTCAAGTTATTTCTTCATCAGAGAGCAAAACATCTCCATTTGTTATGTATATGTATATGATTTCTAGATAATGTATCAAAATGCAATACAGTTAATATTCCTCCTTGAGTATTTCAGGTTCCAAAAATTACCAGAGTCAATGGGCTGTGCTGACAGACTTGACTTTAATCCAGTTTATTGAGTCTGCCATGCCTATTGATTCTTATCTGGGTCACTATTGACCATGAGACAAAGTTCACCATTTAGCCTTTTAGAAACAACCTTTAAAAGTACAAGATATTTTGAGAAGCAAACAGAGGAAACAAATGAAGTGGCATGTAAGGTAGGAGGTGCACGAGTATTTCAGAGGGTGCTCCAGATGGAGGGACAAATCCCACAGACCATCTACCTACTGAAGTGTTCCAGGCCCTTCTGAAGCTCCAGATATTTGCAAGGTAGATAATCTGCTCTGGATTAACTTTATGCAAATTTTTCTAATTGAATGGGAAAAGCTGGGTCAGCATGAACATACAGCTATGCATATCTATCTCGATAGCAGCAGCTGTGTCTTGGTGCAGGCACAGAACTAGACAAATATCAGAAAGATCCACATGATATCTTATGCACTATCATTAAATAAAAAGGCACTGCTCAATAAGTTTCTCTGCTCATCTGGAAGACACTCACAGGCTGATGTCAAAAAGATAATTATTGAACTGACCCTGGAGCTCTCCTTGCACTCCACTTTTTTTTTAAGTACTGAGGTGAGCAAGGATTAACTGTTCAGGATACCCAGGATATCTCCTCATGAATTGTTGTCACCTGTTCTCGTTGAATAACAGTGCTGCTTTGGGCAAACACAATTTCAATAAATAAAAAGACTTTTGTTCCCCTTATATTTCTTAACATTTCTTATATTTCTTAACAACTCTTACCTTTTGTTTTCAGCAAAGCCAGAAATGACAACTTCTTCAGATTCTACCTTCAACACATTCTCAGACATTCCTAAAAGCTATCCCCACCTGAGGGCTGTCAGTTTTCTGACATCCCAAAAGCTCTCCACACTGCCTTTTCTTAGAAGATTCTGGAAAAGTTCCATTTCCTACCCAACTCAAAAATCAAAATTCCCATCAGTATTGTCATACCATGCCTCTTTTTGTAGCATATACTTCTATCCCTGATCTAGAGCTTGTGGGTTTTGCCTGTTATTTAAACTTTTAGCTTTTAGGTTAGCAAAAGTGTGTTGGTTTGGATTTTGGACAGTTTCAAATTCAGAGTTGCTGTTTAGCAAGATAGAACTAACAGTCTGCATTTTTATTGTATTGTTATGAGAAGAATGCACACAAAAGGTCAGTCTACTGCCCTGCTTAGCTCAAGTCTTCAGCTGCCATAGGTTTGCAGAAGCCAGAATCAGTCTCACCCAAGGACCGTCTCACTTCCATGGTAGAGTGGTTCACACCGAGTTCCAGCCAAGGCACCATCCTGGGGCAGAGAAGAGCCTTTCTCTGAGTATTTCAGCATTTCCTCTTCTGTCTGGAACTTCTAAAGCATCATAAAGAAAGAATGTAGTAGTGGCTGTGAAAGCTAAATGAAGCTTTTTTACCTAAAAATTACTTGGTGTGTCAGTGCTAGCTATATTCAGTACTTTTCTTATGGCTCGATTTATTTGAAAATGTGGCTACATGGCACCTCAAGAACTGGAATCTAATTTTTACTTCCATTATTCTGGAGAAAAGGTCAAAAACCATCCTCTAAATGGATGTCCAAGACTCAGAACACAATGAAAATCTCCCTTCCATGGTTTTGTATAATTTTTTATAATGGAATTATGTTTTTTAAATTGACTGCAGTTTTGGGGGACTGGTGCATGAAGGCTGAATGTTTTGAGCTGACAAGGATTTACTCCATAGAAAATAAGTAGAAGTTTTATATATGCATTTATGTATCATAGACTTCCATGGCCCAAGTAGATCAAGAATGCACTGTGACATTGGAATGAGAAGCATCTCCTTTCATATTAAAACTCCAACACTAACCAGCTATGTAACTGTGCACATGCTTACATGGATATATTTATCTTCTATCGAACAAATGCCTACATACTAAGTAATGGGTACTTCATTTAAATTTCTAATGAATAAATACTATTGTTGTGTGAGGAAATCCCAGGATGATGGAAAAATACAATGTAGGAATATCTGTATGTTAGCCCTATTCTGAAATTCCTTTTGCATCCATAATTAGCCACTGTTAGAGGCACGGCTAGTTGGACCTCTAGTTTTATCAAATATTTAAATTATGTCCTTAAGGAAATTACATTTTCTGTAGAAGAAAAGTTCTCAGGAATGAATCCAATAGTGAAAATGAAGTCATATGCTGAGCTCTGAAAATAATCCAGCCTTTATAGGAGGTGCTCTTAGGGTGCTCAGTGCTTAAGTATCACTGGTTGTATATGGATACACCAGTAGAGCAAAATACCAGAAGGACTTTTATCTACAGAATTCAGAATTATTTTTTTAGTTAAAAAAATCTGTCATTATAGGAGGGTGACTGTCTCCCTCTGTGCTTCTCCACTTCAGCAGCGTAGCACAGAGAATTTTGCTCACATTTTTAGTATGGTTTTGGCAGTGTCAGACTTTTATTTTCTGAAAATGTTAAAAGGAAAATAAATTAGGTTATGCATGAGGAGGACTATCAATTATTTCCAGTTCCTTGGGTAATTCCTGATTTATTTCAGAAGACAGACAAATAGCTTCCTGTTTTGTACTTTAGAAAATTATGAATTCACCTAAGCATTCCAGCTGTCCAGCTGTAACTAATTTGTGTTACTAGTTATCATGGTCTTTTCTCTTTGTATAAGTGGAGATTAATGAACCATCTCATGTGCTAGATTTTGTTCTGCTGGCACTTTGTACCTTACTTCAGTAACAGCATTAAACTTCTCTCTAGAGTTCCTAAACTTTCTTTGAAGAATATATGCAGGAATGAACAAATAGCACAAAAATGCTTGTAATAATGGTATTTGTGGCAAATTCTACAGAGTAAAGCATCAGGAAATACTCTTGTTTCATCCTCTTATTGCATGTCCCTCTAGCAGCCAGCTCAAGTGAGGTCATACGATCTGCCTACCAGCTGGCATTCCCACATCAAGTTTCTTTTAAAAAAGTATTATTTAGACTCATGCCAGCTGCTGCTGTCTATACATTTTACAGTCATTGTGATTCTGTTACGAAAACAGGACTGTTAATTTAAAGATACTTGGTTTGATGAAAGTATAGAGTTGTTCAACATATACCTTCATTAATTTGGATTATTGAAGAACTTCAAACACCAAGAAATAGGTAATAATTTTTAAATGACATAACCAACACTTCTGTTTCATATTTATTACATTACTGGAAGATATTAGCTTCCATTAATTTAAATAAAATATCACAGGCTGTCTTAGTAAAGTTTCAGTTCACAACTAGAGAAACCTCACAAACCCTTTCTTCATCTATCACACCTGTAACTCACATGAAACAGCAGCCCACTGTAAAATTACAAGTTACATCAATATCCAGTAGTCTGGAATACTGTATCCCTTTAAGTTCTGGATTTAATCAGAACAAACATAGAATCATAGAATAGTTTTGGTTGGAAAAGACCTTTAAGACTATTAAGTCCAACCATTAACCTAGCACTGCCAACTCCACCACTAAATCGTGTCCCTCGGCACCATGTCTACACATCTTTTAAATACCAATAAGGATGGCAGCTTGACAACTTCCCTGGGCAGCCTGTTCCAGCGTTTGATAACCCTTTCAGTAAAGGAACTTTTCCTAATGTCCAACTGGAACCTATCCTGGTGAAATTTAAGGACTTTTCCTCTTGTCAGAGAATCACAGAATGGTTTGAGTTGGAAGACACCGTAAAGATAGCATAGTTCCACTACCCCTGCTATGGGCAGGGACACCTCCCACTAGACCAGGTTGCTTAAAGCCCCATCCAACCTGATGTTGAACACTTCCAGGGAGGGGGCAGCCACAACATCTCTGGGCAACCTGTTCCAGTATCTCATCACCCTCAAAGTGAAGACTTTCTTCCTTATGCTTAATCTAAATTTACCAGCCTCCAGTTAAAATCATTCCCACTATCACTACATGCCCTTGAAAAAAGTCCCTCCACAGCTTTCCTGTAGGCCTCTTCAGGTAGTAGAGGGCCTCTATAAGGTCTCCCTGGAGCCTTCTCTTCTCCAGGTTGAACAACTCTAACTTTCTCGGCTTGTCTTCATAGGGGAGGAACTTCAGCCATTTGATTATCTTCATAGTCTTCCACTGGACTCTCTCCAAGAGCTGTGTTTCCTTCATGTGTTGCAAGCTCCAGAGCTGGACAAAGTAATCCAGGTGGGGTCTCATGAGAGCAGAGTAGAGGCCATAATCATCTCTTTTAACTTTCTGGCCATGCTTCATTTGATGCTGGGGAGGATAAGGCTGGCTTTCTGGGCTGCAGGTGCACGCTGTGCATGTTTAGATTGCTACCAACAAACTCCTCTTATACTCTCACTTACTGCCTGGGAGACCAACACCCACCTCACTGCAACCTCATTTCAGGTTAGTTGTAGAGGGTGATAAGGTCTCCCCTGAGCCTTCTTTTCTCCAGACTAAACAACCCCAGTTCCCTCAGCTACTCCTCCAGACCCTTCACCAGCTTCATGCCCTTCTTTGGACACAATACAGCAGGTTGGATCTGAAATGATTAAATAGAACTTATACGCCATTCTGCTCCATTTTCCTGCCTTGGAAATGCTCTCTTCCTAATTCTGCCTGGGCATCTTGCCCTTAACAAAGTCCCTAAAATACAAAAACTGAGGTTACAAGAACATCCTCTTTTGTTTCTAGATCAGCCCTCAGAAGCTGCCATCACTTTTTCACTTTCAACCGAAAACACTGCTTTTTGCTTTTTCTTTTTCTTTCTCTCTCTCTCTGGACTATTTTAGTCCAGTGGCTATGTTATTTAACCTGGTTGAGTGTTTGGGGCAGTACGTGGAATGAAAGACATTACAGAACTTAACATTCTATACTATTGCCTCATACTTCCCTGAATAGATAATATCATGGACACAAATGGCTGAACAAAAAAAAAAAAAAAAAAAAAAAAGCATGAGAACTGAATATGTGTGGGGACTGAAACATTTCAAGAACTGAATAATGCTTTCATTCTCTGTTTAGTCTGACAGGTGACAATGTGTCTTGAACACTTTAGTACTGAATGATGGAGAAGATGAAAAATTCATTTGAGAAATAACTTTTTTAATCCAAATATTTAAGTTTTTGTAATTCAAGAGTGTGCCTAACTAGGGCATAATATTTCTGTCACTTATGGCAATGTATAAATCACAGAAATGGTACTAGTCACATTCAGTCACATCCTCCCGCCCTCCACATCAAGACTGCAAGTTTAAACTGGTCTTTGGGAACACTGATCTTCAGGAAATGGTTTTTCATTGTAACTTCTTATTGTAAATTTCAATTATATTTGTAATTGGAGAATCCTGTGGTTTTTCTTAGGATGGGGAAATGGATAATGTTTCTAGTAGGCAAAAAATCTTCAGACTTCTAGGAAATGTTCTGTGCAAACTAAGACCAGAATATGAAACTTCTTGAGTGAAGACAGCATCACTTCGCTTACAACAGCAAACAGTTTATCCGTGTAAGTTGCTCAGAGCTGTTCTCTTAATACTGTAGTAGTTCAGGAAATAAGAAGATAAACTTTTACTTATGTTTGTTTATTTCAGCCATTGTCATCTCTGGTGTCATCATGGTCTTCTTGCAGGAAGCTGGGGGATGTGCGTGGTTCCCTCTGCACACACAGCCTGGGACCGGGGAGCTGCCTGCAGCACCCTTTGCACCACCAGCCCTGTGAGGACAGCCTCCAAGGTGGGCAGGTGTCAGTCTTGTCCTCAGTTATTGAAGATACAGAGAAGAGCAGCCAGAATGAAACATAAATATAGCAGTTTGCCTTCTAAAACTGCAACAATCATGGAGAAAAATCACTGGCTCTACTAGATGGGCTCCATCCTTTCTACCCAAATAGCAACCTGTTTTATGGTTTATATAACATTACCACGCTAAAGATAACACATTAGACTATAACAATGCCATGTGCAATGGTGTGTACAAATTCACAAAGATCTACCCAGAACAAAGGATTTTCGATTAGTGAAAATGTCATATTTTTCAAATATTTGCCTGAATCACACCGAAGCCAACAGGCTTCTCACAGGCTCAGGAGTCCAAACAAATGTGTTTGGAAAACGCACTTTCCATGCTGTCTCTTAAAGCATCTTCCCAGAGCTTGCAGCTGCTGAGTGAAATTGATATAACAAGCAATGCCATCAGCTGGCATAATCTGATCCAGATGGATGGGTTGCTCTAAGGTCTAATAGTTCAGAAATCTCTTTCAGGGATGCCCCATGAGAGGGAATCTGTAAGTAATGGGAATCCTACTAAAGACAGTAGTTTTGAGATCTTCTGGCTACCTTAAATCAAGGACTTTCAGACCTACTATGGTCAATTTTAATGAAAATTTCTTGTAGTACAAGCAACTTTTAACATTAAGACGAAGGAAATGTCTGAAAAATCATGTTTTGTCCTTGATAGGTCATTAATTATACTCCTAGCAGATCTTCCACATCAAAGATATTACAGAAGCCATAAATGATACAAGTTATTTTAAGAATCCACCTTCAGTTTGACTAGGACTTGAATTTTCTAACACCCTACAATATATCTGAAGGATGTATCTGTTTCAAGATAACATTTTTTATAAAAGCAGAGGCACTGCATTCACAAGAGTCCCCCGGAAAGGCAGATCACCTTGCTTGAGATATGTCTTGTACAAACAGCTGCTTTTCCTTTGAAGTGCAGTGTACAACAGAGACTGGATGAGTCAAGTTACAGAAATTTTCTTTTCTAATAAAATCAAAGCTTGACATGGAAAGCTATGACATGAACAAATGAGAGCTTAGAGCTTAATAGAAAGAAATCAAAGAACTCAGGGAAATTACCTATCCAGTTTCTGAAGACAATCAAATACAAATATATTTTCTTATGATCCACTTTTTAACGACTTTAAATTGCTTTAAAATGCATGGGTAGTTCCTATTTTTCAAACAAAGACATCTCTAAAAACTTGAAATACTTAAAGTATTTCAGACACTGTTGCTTATTTCATGTGATCAGTTTTAATGTGTTTAATAGTTTAATACTGCTTTACCATGCACCTTGCTGACACTTATAAAAGCACTAATGGCCAACTTAACTGATATTTCAGCAGCATTGACAAAATTTATAAGAAATACAATGTTTTTATTTAAGGGGCAACTTGTCCCTCAAGAGGAAAATTTCTGCATTAAGTCAGGGACTTATAAAATAGCAAATCTAACATCTTTTTTTTCCATCTCCACCCCTGGCTCCACAACAGGAAGCCATGAAGGGACCCTGCCATGGGGCAGGGGAAACCATGCCTATGGTTTGTGTTTGAGAGATGCCACAGGCCTGTGGTGCAGATCCAAAAAGACTTCTCAAAAACTTCCAGCACTATGAGTTTTGGCTTCACAGTGAGAGCCTGAGACCCCTTCCAACAGAGAAGAGAAGTCCAGTTGGGCTGCAGACCTGGATTGTGCAGCACTACCCTGGAAAGGCTCCTGTGGCTACCTAACCCAGAGCTGCAGACAGTGCCTGGCAGCTTGACATCTGGCCAGGCTCTGAATCCAGGTCAGGTTCAAGTTCTCTGAAAGTTTGTTAAATCTGAGACATTTTGGACAAGACATTCAAGACTCAACAAAAAGGCATTTTTAAATTAAATTCTTTCTCTCTGCAATTCACAACAAACACTAACTGTGAGTTAGTTCATTATGTAAACAGCAAAGGGTTGAATTTTGGCTGCTTTCAGTACCTCTGGTCTGTTGCTCTTTCTGAACAGAATATCAGTCTCTGGTATAGTGTTAACTAAGCTTCTTCCTTCTCTTGATACTCACGTGAATGTCTCATGTTATCTGAAGATTTTTCACAGTCACTAATATATATTACTCCCCACAAAAGCTTCTGACAGGAGAAAGTAATTGTCCCCAAAGGATCGTCAAAGGATAAAACATTATCCATGTTATACAGTGAGTACAGGAAATCTGTGGATGCACCAGAACATTAACCTGGAGCCTCCATTCCTATCAACTATGCTGACCTTATAAGCTCTTTTTTTCCTTCTTTTTTTTCTCTTACTCAAGCAGTGCAGTCTCAACACCACATTTTTGTCATTTAGATGCATGTATTTAATTATGAGTCACCATTCCAGAAGAAGAACAAAGTGATTATACTTCCATGTGAATTTGCAGAATGTTTATCTGGTTAGAGATACATGAATGAAAATAATGTATGAGCATAAAAATAGAAAGGAAAAGCTTTATTGTGGCTTCTTTGAAAGTCTGGAATGTATCTCAGAAGACAATAAGGAAACCAAGAAAAATCTTTATTCCAGCTGATAAATATTTGTTCTCTCAAGTTTTTAATCCATGGCAGAGAGGGATAATGGCTGAATCTATTAGCTCAATTTTTATTTTAAGCATAAGAACATTTTTTAAGTAATAAAAAACTTAGTTATAAAGATGCTTAATTAAGCAGCATAGAAATTAAAGAGGAAGTATTTATAACTCTAATGCTGAATTATTCTGAGAATGAACATGATCCTTAATGTTATTATTTAGCCAGAAATAAAACAGTCTTTTAATTTCTGTTAGCTGCATGTGGATTTGAAATAGGATTTCTTCCTACAGAGCTGCTTTTGAGGGTCAGAAAAATATAAAATACCTTCTCAGGTGATCTTTTTTTCTCACACAATGTCTCCCTAGCAGATGAAGACTCCCCTTGGGGGAATTTCCAGATCTTTTTTCTGTGACTGTGGCTTCAGTTATGCCATACACCACCTAAGGCACATCTCCAGAATCTGGAAAAACTTATTCTTAGTTTGAGAGTTGAGGTTAAGAGGACTTACAGAAAAGAAAAAGCCCCAAAGTGATGAACCAATGCTAGAGCATTTTCTAAGATGATACAGAGATGGAGGGCCTGAGGTGACTTTGTAGATACTTGGATGTTAGTAGTTTTGGTGCAAGTTTAATTCCTTACTCTATTCACCCAGGGCCCTCTGGGGAGACATGCACATCATCCACGCATGTAGGGTGGGGGCTTTTACGGAGCTTCAGTACCATCCCTTCTCACTGCTCTGATTGTCTGTACTGCAGATAGGACATTCAGAAGCAGAACCTTTTGTTCTAGGAAAGAAAGGGCTACAGCAAGCCCTAATCCTCTGTTTGTGGCATCACAACAGTATCCACAGCAACTGTGATGTGATACAGAATGGAATGTGACTTCAAGCGCCTGCAGCTGATGAATGAGGAACAAAAATCCTGTTGTCATGCAGATACCCTCAGCAATGGCATCTGTATGAAGCAAATGAAATATATATATCTGAAATATGCACAGAAAAAGGTTGCTCTCTGGCTAGTGCCATTTCTGCCTCAAGGTACACTTCAGTCACCATAACAAAAAACTCCAAGGGATGGAGCAAGCCAAAGATGGAAAGAGAGTCCCTAAGGCATCTCTGTTAATCACTAGCTAGTTATTTATTTAAAATGACAATGAGAAATATAACTACATCAGTTTCCTGCAATTTTCGCTGTGTTTTCAGAGTTCAGTTATCATCTGTGTTGAATAAATAATACAGATGAGAAGACCAAGGAAGGATAAACCCAAAGTCTGAAGTACAGTAAACTGCTTAGAAGTTGGCCCCAGGGACTTTGGATTCATGACGGTTCTTTTCCCAGACCCTCCTCAGATTTGCCTTGAGAATATGACAAAAACCTTTTTGTTATGTCTCCACAATACCTGGCACAATGGGGCCCTGATCCATTCCTGGAGCCTCTAGGCATTGCCACAGTACAAACAAATAACAATAGCTAGCAGCCAAAGACATTGCTGGGAATTGCTTAGTAGGCAAGCAAGCTTCTTATAGAAGTGTGTGTTCTGAGCACTTATTCAGTTCACACAGCATAGGCTTTTAGAATATTCTTTGTTGAGAAAAAGCAACTGTTGGAAACATCCCTTTGACCCTGAGTCAGGGTCAAGAAGGTGGAAGATATTAGAGCTGTTTCTCTTTGCATATTACAACACTGAAATGGTCTTCAAGGAATTAAGGGTTGGACTTGATGATCTCAGAGGTCCCTTCTAACCCGGATGATTCTGTGATTCTGTGAAGTATGCTGGGTGTGTGTGACCAAGGAATTCTCCAGTAATGTCACAGCAATTACATAAAACACCCATGTTTTCAGCAAACACACAGTATGAAATCCTGACATGACACATCTACCTATTTATGTGATGCATAAAAAAAATAATCTGGAAAATAAACTGGAAAAAAATAATCTACTTATCCAGGTTTTGGGTTAGTACACTGAAAACTTGCACCTGATTCCTGGCTCTGGCACAGATATTTGTATGTCCTTTGACAATTCACTCTACCTATCTTCCTTTTCAACCTCAAAGCACAAGGAAAACCAGAATGCTTTTTCTGTCTCAAGGGCATCGTGAAGATTTTCAAGCAGGGTTAAAATTAAGATGCTGCTGAGATGAGGCCAAAAAGATATGCAGAAACCTAGACAAATAGATCCCTGAACTTTAGGATGAGAACTCAAATTGAGGTAACACAGAAAACAATTATCAGATTGCATTTCTTCTACTGCATTTCATATTCCAAGTGTGGATGAGTCTGGCTTTAAAAATATTACATTATTTCAGTAATTCCCCAGGTCCATTGGTTTTTGCCCTTCTTCAATAGTTAGAAAACAATGACAGTTTTAATGAGTTCAGATTATGTGACAGTTGAGAAATAATATTGACTTTTGAGAAATCCAGTTGTCTTTCTGTGTCCAGGTCCATGCCCACACAGAGAATATCCAACTTACTCTTTCCCAGATTGCTAGATACATTTCACATCAAGTCTAACACAATTTTTTTAGTTAAATGGCATCAGTAGAGCCCCTTTCTGGAGAGGCTTCATTGCTGGGTGTAAGCCAGCACAGACAGGGTAGGGCTACACTGTGGTTCTCACACGTCAGTTTTGCCAGTGTTTTCCATAAGAAGAAACTTCTGTCTTGACATTAGATGTTACTCCATGACTCTTTTTTATTTCCATGTAGAACAAAGTCTGTAGACAAAGCCTTTTTTAGACCTACACATTGTAGACTTGATCTGACTCAGTCATTTCTTCCAGGCAAAGAAGTTTCATATAAGTCATTCCTTTTTGCTGCAGCTGCTATCCACTGGGCCAAAGAGATGAAAATGTGGTGAACATAATTTCCCTATGTCAGAACTGGAGAAACAGATGCAAGTAGGCATTGTGCAAGTTGCACAGTGCTGCATGAACTCAGCTGTAGAACAGGGTAGCAGAATCCTTATTCTAAAAACTATCTTGAGCAAGAAAATCCTCACATGTAAAGTTGTGAGACTTGCTCATAATGTTTTCTTGTATACCAAGAATTTCTTTAAGGCATGAGGATATACACAAAACATTTTTTCCCATCTTACAGAAAGAGACACCAAAGTTATAATTATTTTCCCAACAGTTAGCTGTTTTCCTATCCAGATGTTCTTCCTGTCTCCCACTTGTTCCTTTCACAACAGTTATCTGACATGACTGATTCCCCCCTGGTATCTTGCCCCTCTCTGTGGCTATCTCTGTCATTTAGGTTCTACAGAGAACAATTCAAGTATTTACAGGATGTTCAGGCACCAGTTGGAGAACCTGGTTATCAACAGAGTTACATACAGCTGCAAGGGTGATGGTAGGAGTAGGGACTTAAAATAGTTCTCCTGTTCTGTCTGAGGGTCTGACCCAGTGTGTAGTAGAAATCTTTAACACTTCTGCCTTCTAGCAGTATTGGTCTCTCAGATCAGAAGGAGTAGATTAAAAAGTATGCAAAGGAAGTAGGGATCCAACCTGTCTCTTAGACATGGAATTGAAGAGACCTGAGCCTTCCCTGTGGAAGTAAGGGCATAGGGGTAGCAACAGGCACACAATGCAGACATTTAGGGGGTGGGTTAGGGTGTAAGAGTACCTTTACCCGTTTAAAACACACAGAGCTCTTAAAGATTTTTTTTTCCAAAGTCAGACCCAATTACAACTGTTTACAGAGCCCTTTCTCTCTCCCTCAGAGACTTTGGCTGGATTCCCATCGTTTCCGGGACCGGACCCAATTATGCCACTGACCACAGCATTCTGATGGCTTAATGCAATTCCATGGCAAGGACAGGGAACTCCCAGAAACAAGAAAGGGCTTGATTTGCTCCACACTGTACCTGGAAACAGCTCCCAAAGCAACATGTTATGCCAAATAACTATGCCTCAGAGTAGCCAATTTGTGCAATTCTAGATTAAAACAAAGACTATCCCTTATCTTTTCCTTTTTGAAAAGCATTCTTTTTTCCAGGTAAAAAATGTTGGCAGAGTTTCCACTTGGCTGAGATTTCAGAGCTCTGTAATCTTTGTCCGAGTATTTCCATGAACACAAAGATAGGAGGCAATTAGAAGGTGGGGAGGTGGGGAAAACAGGTCGCAAAAGTGAAGGAGGATATAGCAGGTTAAACTTACAAAGTACTTGTAAGTATCTGTGAAACTTTCAGTTCTTAGAAAAATACCATGTTATCCCAGGCCTGACCTGTCTCAGCAAGTCTGCTCACTCACGGTGGCAAACAAAATTGTTTGACGTGCACTGCCAGATGATTTATTGACTTATTTCATACAATCATTTCAGTTTGCATCAATGCTAGGAGGAGCGTTCTGTTATTCACTTTTTTCCTTGGTTGATCTCCTCTTATAATCAAGATTGCTATGAGCTTGTCTGTCATTTATAAAATACCATAAGTGACTAATATTCAAGTAAAAATAATACAGGACAGAATGGAAACTTTTCCTTGAAAATACAGTTGAGAGATATCCGCAAGTACAATGCAGTTCAGTAAGTACAAAGCAAACACAGTGGCATGTGACAGCTGCAGAAGGAATGCTCTGTGGAACAGATAGCATTTCAGGAGGGCTTAGTCATAGCAAAGAGAGGTGAGATTTGTAAAAAATTGTATTTCTAGTAAAAACTTTGGCAAACTCTGAAAAGAAGACACTTCGAGGGACTAGAAATCCAGTCACTGGCTAAAATTAACCAAAGTATGTGCAAGTCTGCAGGAAATAATTTTAGCTTTTATGCAATGTTATAAGAAGAGCAAAAAGGTCTTCAAGGACATGAGGCAACTAGGGGAATTTATGATAGTTTTCAGGTCTTCTGATCAGGTTATGTAAATGTCATCCCATGGATGTTTTTCAGATGGGCATCTGCCAATTCATACCATTGAATCTGCCTCCAGACATTTCTGAAGTTACCTTTGTGTTTTACCTGACATGACACAGCACTCTTGTGAAGCTGTATCACCACCACTAATGTGGTCAGGGCTTCATGGTCAACTGCAGCATCTCAAAATCTAGTGCAATCACACAGCTTTCATTTTTCTTATCTTGAAAGTTGGTCTCACAAAATCAGATAGAAAGACAGAAGCAGACATTGTCTTCTCTTCTATAACTATGTCACAATAAAGTTTTAAACTATAATTGTAGTATGCTTTCTCCTCTGCTGTTTCTTTTGGTTTCTACATCCTATTTTACTTACTCAGCACTCACCTCTTCCTGTTTTCACCTTCCACTCTAGCACTTAGAAGCCAATACCCTGCACAGTATTCGGTCTGGCCATCAGAAAAGGATTCAGTTAGTCCAGCCCAGGATTCAGAGCTGAATATCTTGGAAGGCTAGGCCCTGAAGGCCTAATGCTTAAAGAATGTATCATTTTTTTTCCAGAAATCAGGAAATCCTCTGAAGGACCCTGATCCAAATAAGCACTTAAGTAGGTGACTTACTTTAAACATATGAGTCTCCTTTGTTGACTGGAACAAAAATATATCTGAGGGTATACTTTAGGCCACACAGGAAAACTGAAAGATGAGGCAGGAATAAAGAATATTCTGATTGCTAATTGCATGTTAAGAATATTCATTCACTACTGGTTTCTCAAGTTACTTTACTAACAAGTAGCATTGAAAAGATAACATATATTTAATAATTTCTACTGTCTCTTAGATGCAGATGAACTAGACTTCATGGATATCTGAGAAGAACAAAGCCTGTCATTCCTTAATGATTTCTCACCTTTTTTCCCCAAGAGAAACTAGTTCATGTAGGGAATGTGGCTTTCATTTTCTCTAGTCTAATCTTGAGGATTTCCAGTAGGCACAAGAATATTTTTGTCATTATAACAGTGACAGCATGAGCTGCTAGACCCTAACTTACAGTACTGCTCATCTGGATACCACATGGGCTTGTGCAACTCACCATTACCCAGCGTGCTGGCCAAACAATTTGTCACATGGAAACTTCTTGAGATGGAAAAATATAGATACACCTTCTTACAGCTCTAGAGAAATGGGATACTTCTTCACTGTACACTTGTTCCTAAAAAAGAATCAAGTTCTTCATGTTGTAACACACTCTCTCCTAAGGGGCTGCCTGGGAGTGATAATTCTTACTTGTTTCTGCACTCTCCACATCTTTATTCCTATCATTTTCTTTTCCATTTCTCTATATCCAGCCTTTTCTTCTCTTTCAACCCTTCTTTTCCATCACTCCTTTTATACTTCACTTAAAAGCAAGAAATATTCTTCAAGTTGAGCTCTTGCACACTTCTACTGTTAGTAGGACTGTGACATTACACTTCTGTGTGACCAGAGGCTCCTATGGCTAAGGCAACATTCATGTGCCTCCACAGCTGCAAGGCCAAGTATTTGTCAAGGAATTGCAGAAATTTGTCAAGGAATAGCTAACGAAGAGGAGATTCATCTTTCTCACTCCAAAGCAATGGTAGTTAGCTTAGAGATTGATACTAGCAGTGTCAATTCCTTTATATACCCTCTAATTTTTAGATAATATCATAAAATTTTGGATATTTCTAGTGTCTACAACTGTGTTTCAAGACTGGGGGATATGGAGGGAGAGGGTGTTGCTTTGGGTTTTTTTCTTGTTTTGGGATGTTTTTGTTTAGTTTGGCCTAAGTCACTACATTTATGAAAGTTTACTTTTGTGTCCTGTTCATTGTTCTAGTGCTATTTTATCAGGTATTCTAACAAGAATAACCTTCCCAAACCATGCTACTGCCAGCCTGTCTTCTCACCCTGTAACTTCTGTGGCCTCTTTATTTTTTACAGCCAAAACCAACCACAGATCGCAGCTCTCTGGAACAGCAGATCTCCATCCATTTTTTTCAAAACTCAATAACTAGAGAGGTGGAAGACACAAGTTAAAGGCTAGCTGAGGGAATGTTACCCTGTGTGCATCACACCCAGTTTGATGTGCCAGAATGGTGCACCAAACCACACAGCTAGCTGTCCCACGCAGGTAGCCAGCCAGCACAACTAGCCAGCCCACACACCTAGCTGACCCTACATGCCTATTGCCAGCACAGTCTCAGGTGATGCTCTCTCTTGCCCAGCCTACAGTGAAGGGAGGAAGTGATGATCACTTGGCAAATGCATGTTGGGAGAGAAGGGGAAAACTGGAGGTACTGTAGAAACTGACTACCGAGTGGGAGTACTGCTAGCTAGAGTCTTCATAGTGTCTGCTACGTACGAAGCAAAAGCTAAAAAGATCCTGACATGTCTCATTTATGTGCCTAAAATTATGTGGGGTAAGCCAGTAGAAGTTCTTCCTAGTACTGGCTTTTGTTTTGTAAACATTTATGGTGTTTTGACTTTCTTCCTGTTGGAAGCTCCTTCCTCTGGCTGTCATGGAGTTCAGCCACGAGTTTGCACTGGGTACATTGCACACACACATGGCAGAGAGCATTTGTATCTCTGCTTCAGGTGGTTATATCCCTTTCAGTTTGCATTTCTGTTTTTCAGAAGCTTTCATGAATCTGTCAGGGGCCAGTTTATGGGACCAATAAAAGGCAAGCTCCAGACTTTAAATGGTACTTCAGGTCAGAGATATGACAATTCTTTTAAAAGACCACTCTCATATTAATTCAACTTTATAAATGAAACCCTGAGGCAACAGAAGTCCACAAAACCCAAATGATGATTCAAGATGAGACAATGGGTCAGTTCAGGTTTAAGCGAATATTAAGATACTCTATTTATTCTTCAAACCCTCACACATACAGTGGAACTTGTTTTTCATGGGCACTGTAGAATTGGTATTGTGCACATTGAAAGACTTTTTTTTTCTTCTTCCTGGTAATGGGGAACCTATGTTATTTGCACATTGCAAAACTTGTTCCACAGGTATGTTGTGAAATTTTATTGGGCATCTTACAGTTTGTGATTCATGCCATGTAAATGTTGTTCAAATCAGCTTTGTGCTTTACTAATTTTTGAGTACTGAATGAATGTGATTTTTTGTTTGATTTTCCTGGGATGCAAGGATAATATTACCATTTAAAAAAACAACACTAACTTGTCCTTCCTCTTCTGAGCTGGCAAGAATTTTTAAGTCACAAACTATCTCTGGGTATTCTTTAGCATCAAATACAATAGCACCCAAGCCTGGTTGTCTTAATTAGGTGCTTATGCAATGGAAGTTACTGAAAAGAGAATTACTTTTTTTTTTTACCATAAATTTGTGTTTATTTTTGATACTATCAATGGAGTCATCCCAGTAATTGTCTGATTACCATGTGTTTTGAATGGGTAATAACCACTACCCATGTGAGTTTGGCACATCACACTGACCCGCATCGTGTCTGAGTGCATAGCCCAAGAATATGTACAGACCAAGATACTATCAAATTCAGCAAGTGCTGTCAAGGAACCTAAGTGAAAGTGAAAGCATCTGTTCCTCTATGAACATTTAAGCCTGTGTTCATTTTCCAGAGTAAATCATGCCAGCTATCTCCAGGCCTCCCTTGCTCTTTCTGTAAGTGACAAAAGCCACCAGGTTTACTTGCTAAAGAAATTTTAGATAATTTTGTAGTTGAGGGTGAAATATGTTTGAGTACAGTAGGAGTTGTTAAACTGTCAAGAAGAAGTCACTACATGAGTTAAAAGAACCTGTCTAAATTCTCTATATTAAAAGAACCTGTCTAAATTGTCTCTATGTGTGTGTCTGAAATTCAATGCAAAGGGATAAAACATGATGTACCACTCATTCGTCCTTCTTTTCCTGAATTCCAAGTAAATAAAAACTCTATTTAATTAAAATCTCTTAGCTTTATTTTAAAATTGCCAAACTCATTACTGTGTGCTAAATGGTGTCAGTGATTGAATTAACAGTCTTTTCAGTTTCATGGGCAGCTACACCTCTGGTCAAAATATACCATCCCTAATATAATGAACATCTTTATCTCCTTTTCACAACTTCAGTTGAAGCACTGTGCTTGTAACAGAGCCATTTTACCATGCTCACTCCAACCACAGCCCATTATTGTAAGTATCTAGACCACTTTACAAATCCTAACTATTACAACTATTCTCCATGTCTGTAATGGCTTCTGCATTTCTTGATTCCAGCTGCAGCCAAACAGGAGCACCAAAATGCCAAAAGAAATGCTTTCTTAGGAGTATATTTGGGCATAGACCAAAACCTTAATTTTAGGAAAATCAAGCTGTTTGGAAAAGCAGGCAAGCTATTGTGTTCTGCTCTTCCGAAAACGAGCTCAAATTTCTTTGAGGTTTATCTACTGCTATTCTACAAAAAAAAAGTTAGTTGGGTAAAAATGAAGGTATGTCTAAACTGGCATCCCTTACAGAAATTAAAATATATTCTATATATTCACAAGTCAGTTCTCTTATACAAAACAAAGTTCAAAGTTTGGGAAAGGTCCAAAGGAGATGGGCAGAAGCAGACATATCTGCTATCTCCATTGCACTGGCATCACAGTAGGGGTGGCTTTTGCCCAGCATTTAGAGAAGCACTGAGACTGGACCTCAACATAGGCAAGTGGTCCATGCTCACCTGCAGATGGGAGGGAATAGTGATCAGTGCCTGAAAGCATTAATTTGAAGACACAAACCTATCTATTTCATGATTCCAGAACACTAAACCCTGGATGCAGAATTTTCTTGCCTTTTATGACCAGGCAGTGGCTGCCAGCCACACACCGAGGAACCTCGTGTGTTCCTGGGCTATGCCAGGTCACAGCAGGCAGGAGCCACGCCAGGCTGTCTGAACCATGACTGTTTCAGGTCAGTAGGTATTTGACTTGCACATACCTGAAGTAATGTGAACAGCATTATAATCACTCTTCTCCAATAAGACTGAAGTGTGTTTTTTCCCTCCACATGTACACATTCCCACAGGGACCAAACCTTTTTCTCAGTATGTACCTAAGACCTGCTGCCAATACGTGAGACATGATGAGTGAGTTAGTGGCAGAAAATCCTATTTATATATCACGTACTCATATATAGATACACGTACGTATGTACATATGAGGAGGAGTTTAAGAAGATGAATTGCAACATTTTGTCAAGATTCCTTTACCAGATCCCAAACTATTTTCACAGCCAGTACAAAAACATTCTACTTATCTCAGAATGATCCCTTGCAGTTCAGGCAGACCTGTAACTTGTGCTGTGCTGTGCCTCCAATGGATCATGTGGCTTACAGACTTCAGAATGTTAGACCAAGCTAAGATTAGACTGGTTGAAGTATGAATAGGTTTAATACTCTGCAGGTTTTGGCCCAAGGAACATCACTGGTTTTATTTTTATTTTAAATGAAGGATGATGCAAAGGAAGGAAAAAAAATCCTACTCCCTAAAAACAAATCTTTAAACAAGTAAAGCTTATTACAAAATTCCCAGTTAAGCAGTATTTTGTCTTTAAAATATCCACTTGTTGAAAATGAAACTTTTCTTAAAAGTAGAGCAGCTTGAGCAAAAGCTTCTCTCCAGGATGGAAAATTTGATCAAAACCAGAATGAGGATAAGCTCAAAGTACCTCTCTGGTGGGCAGTGCTTTCAGAGAGCATAAGAGACATTCGGATTCAGTCACTTTTCTGTCTGAGCCCAGTCACACACTTGAACCTCATCCTGATGTACCCACTTGTTTTTCCTGCTCACTGGGATATGGTTTGTTTTATTAGTAGTGTCTCCTTTTTTTCTTTGAAATGGTACGTGTTTTTCTGATACTAGTGAGAAATAAATATAGGCACTGGCAATTATTATGCCATTTCTCTGAATAGGACAATGTTTTAACCATAGACTTCAACAGAGGAAGCTATTGTTCGGTTTCAACAGAAGAATCTATTGTTTAGTCAGCAAATGGGTAATTATAATCTAATTAATCAAAACTGCTTTTTAATCTGAAGAGGATTTGCTTTAGAATGGAAAAGTGTTGGGAAATAAAGTCAACTTCCTCCCTCCCCGAAGTTCTGTTTTGCTCAGACTGAACCAGAAATAATTAATTTTAAAAGTTCAGAAATGGTTGGTGAACTCTTGTTTCTTCCACCTCTTCTGTGTTGTGTCTGCACTTCTAGGTTCCAGATAAATCTGGAAGCAAATGCAAAATAATAGTCTCATGGCATTTTGGCAGGAACCTTTGGAATCCACACAAAACAGCTTTTTCCAGACTCAAAGCTGCTTAAAACAGCATAACTTCAGCTGTTTAAGAAATACATTCCTTCTTTCAAAAAACTTAATGTTTCATGTACCAATAGGCATGATTAAAAAGCATGCTCATTTAAAAAGTCATAAAGAACAGATACAAGAATCATCAAGATTTTTGGGAGACAGATCTGAGGCCACAGTGTTAGGCCTGAATGTAGTTCAATATTGAGGATATTTATATACAGAACCTTTGCTGTGATCTTATTTCCAGTGTGAATGTAAACAAAAGAATCTTTAAAACTGCCCCCCTGCCCCACCCTCACTCCATTGATCCAGCTGTCTGTAACACATATTGCCAGTGCACATGTAAACTTCAGTTGTTGTCACTACAGAATATTCTGAGGGAATCTAATCTATACTTCCACATGTAAAATCAGTTTCAAAACCAAATTCTGTATCAAGATTATATACTAGGGCAATAAACAGCATTTTTAGATGAAAATTAAGGTGCCTTCAAAGCTCCTGTTATGAGCAATAAAAGTCTTATACAACAGTGAGGCAAAAGGGTCTCATGTTCTGCTACCTGCCTACTACCTGCCATGGTTGTTCCTGTTCCCTGGGATGGGGAACAAAGGCAAGTTGATTCTAGCTCAGTTTTCACATTCATTTTCTAGGTGGTGTAGGCAAAACATTTATGGTCTCTGTGCTTCATATTGCCATGTGTATATTCATCATAATTATACAAATTTATGTATTTTGAAGGATCTGAGACCTGGGTTTTCATATATTTTTACATGAGCATGTGGGTTTTTACAGCACGCTGTTAATAATTTTGTTAAATGAAGATCTAGATGTGCAAAGTATGTTTTGATTTGTAGAGTGCCTTGTATTTCCACCGATTTCAATATTTATTGTCTTTCTGTTGTCACTGCTTGAGAACTAAAACAGCTGGTAAAATCATGGCTTCACTGAAGACAAAGGGATTTTGGCCTGGCTCTGTGCTTAATAAACAACATGTTCTGGTGAGAGCTGTTTCCATTGACTTAATTCTGAGTATTTAAACATATGTAGATTGATTTGACCCCACTTCTTACATGGTTCCTAAAGGTTATGCAACAGTGATACCAATCAATATTGAAGTCATGTTGTATGCCACTGACCATTCTTTCTTTCACTATGTTAATACAAAAAAAATCTACCACAAAAAGCCTCAGCAGGAGGAAAGCACTTGTATAGCCCTTGCCAAGGATGCCACTAAATGGCACCACTTTGCTGCAATACCACAACTTATTTCACATGGTCACTTCCAAACAACACCATTCCTGATGAGAATCACTGCAGTGCTGCAGGACCCGACAAACTGATCTTTAACCACAACTAATGCTGTGGGACAGAACTCATTCTGTCTTCTCACAAGGGTATCTTCAAAAATAAGAGCTCTCCTGACCTATAAATCAGGAAACTAGGAAACTTAAACCAGAATCACACTTCACTGGAAACTAAGTGGATTCAAATTTTTAAGCTGTGCAAAGCAAAATTGTAATGCATGTTTTCAGTAACTCAGGTGTCAGCCAAGATTTCTGAATTTCACATACAAATGTTTGATCTGACATCCAATTTTCAAGCAACAGTATTAGAAAATGATGTTCATTTGATGAAATGTTCCAAAGAGTAAACCTGATGTTCTGAAGGTGATATGACACAAAGCCACCAGTATCTTTATAGTCCTTGGTAGGGCTATATCTACATGAGGGAATGCAGATGAGTGACTTAAAAACATATTTGCTTACATATATAACGTGCCAAGGGTGCATATGCCAATAGACTGACATTGAGGATCACGAAAGATGTATTCCAAATATCTTGAGGGCCCTTACGATAAATAATCCAAAATACTCCATTAAGCATATTAAGTGGCTACAGCTTGCTGAAGAAAGCTTCTGAAATAATTATTTATGCTGAAAGTTCACTTAATGACAATTTAAAATATGCACTGTTGGCAGAAAAGGCAGAGGAGCCTGGATAAGAATATGTGCCCTAAAATTCTCTACAGGTATTAAACCTTTCAAGCTCTGCAGCAAAATGTCAGCCATTCTATATACACACATAACCACACATATGTAGACATATAAGCACAAAAACAAATTTCCCATCCAAGAACCAGGTACACTAATTCACCTTACTGTTGGGGAAACAAGCATGCTCATGCCTTAACCTTTTGCTGTGGGGAGGAAAAGAGAACTTCTCATCAGGAGTGCCTATTAGGACTGGAAGAGGACTGCTTGGTCTCTTGAGACAGCCACAGAATTTGCAATTTTTATGCATTTTTATTGTCAAAGGATCCCTTTCCCTCCCAGGCCAGAATGGTTTTCTTTTCCTAGTGAGGTGTAATGGCAAAGGTCATTTTTCAAGTCCCCACGCTCTCTAGAGTGACAATAGGGGTGTTCCTATCTTCTCCCTCATTTTATTACTTACTGTAATTTTTACTTACTGTAATTTACTTACTGTAATTTTACTTTACCTACAAGAGCTCAGGTCAGGCTCTTCCTATTGATAAGACCTTAAGTGATGTAACAAGGTTCTGATATGAAGCAACACATACTTTTGGTTAACCTTTCTATTTTACAGTGTCTTAGGCCCATATGGGCCACTAGTGGCAACCCACTATAATCATCCAGATTGGACTCCTCAAGTATAACCATCCAGACTGGATTCTCCCATCTCTTTTTACAGTGAATTGCCAACAAGACTTTCTTTTGTAAGCAGAAGAGATTAAATGAAGGGGAAATATTCTAAATTAACAAGTCCCTGAAAAAAAAAATAAAATAAGAAGCTTCTTGGATTGAGTTGCTGTGAAACTGCTGGCTCCAATTACTTTCACTCACAGCCCATGCTGAGCCAAGGCTCTAAACCAGGGTGTGGAGGGAGGAGAGCTCACTGCAAGGGATTTCTGCAGGCAGTATAATTGCCTGGGACAAGCAGTGACAGCTGCCACGTGCCTACCTGAGTTTCAGGAGTGACAAAGCATGATCAGGAGCCACAGCAGGTCAGGAGGAAAATCTTGGCTATTTCGTGTATTCCTGGAATAGAATGGAGCTTGATTACTTTGCTCCTGACCTCTGGGCCAGTACCTATAAGTAGCCTCAGCTGAAGCACCTCAGTTAAATTCTGAAATTTGGAAGGGGGAGGGGCAGGGAATGTGTATAGGCCAAACACTTGAAGGCACTTTTTTGCAAGGAGAGGGTTGTTGCATTGACTTAGCTAATGAATCTAGAATTGGTTTTGTACTAAATCCAGTTTTTTCCTCTCAGGGCTGTTTGTGTTTTCAAATGCTGCTTCCTCAGGTACATGGTAGCTGTGTTTTTAAAGTTTTTTTTTTCTTTTCTCCCAAACAAAAGACAGAAGCTTGATAATCACACGACCCCAGCAGCTGGAGCCCTTGGCTGTTTGTGATTTAATCCACCTCTTTGTGGTGATTTTTATGGGAACTGTCTTCATGGCTAACACTCTGTCCTTAATAAAATGGACAGAACATTTTCTCATTAGAGCACATGCCTTCAGAGTAACTGTGGGAGGAAAGACATTAAAAGAAGATTGTGTAACCAGAACCAATTAAAGGCAATATCTTAAATTATTTAAATTGCAGGTCCCTTTGCCATTAACACAAATGGGGTTAGAATAGCAGTCCAACTTTCCATTGCAATTTCCTTCTTCCATCCTCCTGAAGCAAGCATCCACTTCAGTATATCCTTCTAGAGGTGTAATGAACTTTCTTGTGTTGAAAGGGGTCCAAAGAGCTATGCAGACTGTGTAAGCTGTGGGCACCATACAGCTCTGAGGTTCTTCACATCCCGATTGTAGCTTCTCTCTCTGTCTCATTAATGTGTGTATCCTTGGTAAACACCTAACAACTTTGCATCTGTTTAATTGGGCATGATACATGCTAAGGGTTTCTGATCCATGAGCATATTGCACAGAACTGAAACAGCTGAGTCTTTTCAGGGCCACATAAAGTGCCTATCCCTGCTGGCACCAGCCAGCCTGCTGGTGCCAACACTTCTGCTCACTTCTTTCATGACAAGAAGTGTCATGAAAACTTTAGTAACCACAAGCAGTCATGTTTGTATTTCATTCCAAGCCCACCAGAATTTCAGTGCTTCTTAGGTCTCAGAGCTTCTTACAGAGCAACTTTTTCTGTGGGTGATGAAAGTAGAAACTGTGGTGTTTGCCCCACCTGCTGATTGTTTATAAGTTCAGAAAAAATTGGCAGATAGAAAAATGTCAGCAGGCGTGTCTACCTTTCAGACCTCATCATCTGTTTTGGTCTGTTCCTGTTCTGCATATGCTGGGAGTATTTTTGAACTTAGAACCACTCCTAAATTTCCCCATTTGTGTTCTTCACTAGAACTGTGTTGTCTCAGGTAATTTGTACTCTTTCATTCCATCATTACAACAGTGTCTTTCTTGAGTTCCAAACTCTGTAAATAGTTTTGATATTTTCTTCATAAAAATATTTTCCTACCACTTATGTACTTTAGCAAGGAATTAGTATTTTTCCCTTCAGGCTCTGTAATGGCATACATCACTTTCTCCACATCTACATGCCTGTTGTGCTACTCAGCCACACAGCAGAACTTGTACAAAGGCTCTTATGCTATAATTCTGTTCTGTGTTGGTAATCACTTAATTTTTTTAACATATGCACTGCTTTGTAGTGACACAAATTAGCCCTCCCAAACTATGGTGGGAAAGATTGTTTTCTGCTGAGCAGCAGAATAGACTTTATAATTTGTTTCTTCTGATTTTTCTATTACCTGTTTTATTGGTGTGGTTACCTAATCTCTGGGGATTAACTGATCTTCAGACATGAATGACAGTACTTGAATGTTCCTCAAAAGACACATTGACATTGGACTAGGTTATAAGAAGGTGGCAACTCAACTTTTCCCAAATAATGTGTCCTTTCAAGATGTCTCAGTAACTCCACAGATGCAATAAATAGTGACAGTATTGTGGAAACTGGTGCTTCATTCAACATCTGAACACATGAAGGAGATCAGGGAAGCTCTGCTAAAGACAGACAGATCTGCCTCTACTGTCACAATGCCATAGCTTTTTAGCTGCAGAAAACTTCTGTTCAGGAGAATCAAACTGGGGCTGGTCACATAAAATTCTATGTAAGAAGCACTAATAAAAGGAAACAATTTTCAAGAAAATAAGATTCACCCTAAGGCCTATTATATTCTCTTCATAGTCCCATTGTTTCTTCCCTTTATATCAATATAATTACATTTCTTCAAGTCTACCCAAGGAACCTGACATATGGGACAAAAACCAGACTGCAGCTGGCAATATGTAACTACTATTTCTGACATTTCCAGAGTATCTTCCATTTGATTGAGCTTTTTATAGTAAAGCATTGTTTGGAAATCACAAAAGTTTTCAGCATCAAAGCAGTTAAGGAAAGCCAAAACAACATTTCTTCTTCTTTCAGGTGAAGGCCTTCAAGGCTAAAAGGATCCATGATGAATGAAATAAAATCTTGGATGTTACATTTTGCCTCTGTTTATATTTTGGTACAGACATAAGAAACAGCAAAACAGAAACAAACCTCATAACTTCCCATGTTCAATCTCAAAATAAACACAAGAATCCCAAAATACTGACATCTCATAAACAATAAGGTAGTATATAATGGGTCAGCCTTGCTCTCACACAGAGTAGTGGTGGCATTTCCGTTGACTCCAGTGGGAATGGACTAAAGCTAATATACTCCAGGAACTCTGAGAAATTACTTGGAACAAGACCTCCTATGTCAGGAGCTCATTAACTGTTCTTAGTCCTAAATGAGTTAGGCATTTCAGTAACATCCCTCCCTTCCACACTCATTAAATCTGTTAGCAGTACTGATAGTATTTCCTTCAGAGCTGATGAACCCTGTTTAAAATTGCTAACTCAACCATGTGCCACCTTTAAGGATAGCAAGCTAATATTTGTCATTTTCCAGTGGTTGGAAAACTGGCTTTCCATCAAAGACGTTTCCTAAAACGTCTGCGTATTTTTAAAACTTGTCCTTGGATTGCCATTATACATTTCATTAGGGAAATGTTTGATTGGCTCCAGATGCATGTGATAAAACTCCATGTGTATACAACATTTTTATTTAACTTCTGTGTGGTTTAAAAGTTTGGCTCCAAGAGCATGTGTTCAACACAGCAGTTACCTAAGATGAGAGGCGCTTAGTCATCCACAGGCCATGAGGTGGCATCGGACTCTCTCGCTCCACCAGCAGTGTGAATTCTTTCATTTTTAGAAAAACAGTCATATGGATGGAGACACTTACATTTAGGGACTCATTGAAATCTAATGCAAGGTTATATATGCCATATATTCCTTATATATGTTCTATGCACCATATTTGCTGCTCTTTTTAATGTTTGTCAGTATGCCAGCAGTATAAAGGATAAGAGAGTGCTGCAGTGCCTAGAGTCAAGGAAAAGGCAGGGGGATGCTCAAGATAGGTGCTGAACTATGCACATGTTCCTGTGCTTAGTCTGCGGTTAGAAACCGGGTCCAAGAGGGAAGCCAGAGCTCTTTCTCAGGGTCTGAGACACTGTGCCAGGGAGCTTGGGTTCCTTCCAGGGGTGGATTTCCCCACCATGTTCAGAGTTTGGAGGTTGCCCAGAAATCATCCAAGAATAGAGTAGCGAAGTGCTGGTGAGCACACAGCACCCAATTAATTTAAAATTGGTGCTAACTGAATTGCAGTGGCCACAGCTGATTTCACCATGCATAACCAGAGAATGACAGCACAGAGCTACACTGCATGGTCAGTGAGACCCATCCACCAATGTCTGTGCAAGGGCTGCACATTGGAGTTCCTCATCAAGCAAGGCCTGGCTGCAGAGCCTGGAAAGAGCAATGCAGACAACCACATTCCAGTGGCCTTCACATTTGTTAAACCCGTCTGGACTTACTGGTGGATTTCAAGAGGCTCAGAGTTGCTCTGTGACAGTTTTCAGCTTCATGTTAGATATCTGCAACTGAGACCCCTGAAGCTGGCCAAACTTCCAGTGAAACCATTTGTTAGTTTTCTGTTTATTGCACAGATAATACACATGGTTATTATGTTTCTTGTGGGTCTTTGTTTTTCTCCCCAGTTCAAAAATATTTTATCAATTCATGTTCCAAAACATGCCTGGGTGTTTGCAAGTTGAGAGGAATAATCTTCAAAATATGATATAAGAACTTATACTTTTATTTTGTTGCCTGAGGAAAAAAAAAGAATATAGCTCTGGCTTGTGTTCAAACCATAAATGTTTCTTTTAAGAAAGGATTTATAGTACTTCAACACAATATTTCTTGAAGCTGCTGACACCTATAGAAACCTGCTCATAGCTCTTGTAGGGCACATTATTTAACAGTGACTGTGTTTTATTATTTCTGACTTGGCATGCTGTCTTTTTTATGTTTTACTTTTCAAATTCATGAGTAAGCAGCACTAGGGATAGAACCCAGAACCTTCAAGAACTGAGGGACAGAGATTTCTGTGTCCCAGCCTGCGTTGGCAGAGTGTGACAAATGAAGTCCCACCTGCCCAGAGACTGTAAGAAGTGATACAGCACTTGGGCAACATGACAGGAAGCAGAATGCCAAGCTGGTCTTGGAAAATGGAGCAGCAAAAGGGGAAGAAAAGGTTGCACTGCAGAGTGTGTTATTTGAGAGTGGCTTTGGGGATTGGTTACAACTTAAACAGTCATTTCAAGAGAATCAAAATGAACTGGTACAAGCACAGATTACAGAGCACAAAGCCACAAAGGAACAGTGCTTTGTACTCTGCAAATAGACACAACTATCTTTCCTTGGAAACCAACTGAAAAATTAAGACAGAAAATATAGTTCAAGCCTATCCAGTAGATGCTGACAATTTCAACTATAAATAAATGAAGAAGAGGTCTTAGAAAAAATGTTTCAGAAAGAAACTGGGAAAAAATGCTACTGCGATTGTGTACATTATTTACACTTACGAGGTTTCTGGTCTGGTCTTATCTCAGTTGTAACCCATGTCAAGAGAGCACGTCTTACATGACTGTTTGCCCCCACATTCCTAGAAAATTCCAAACTCCTGTTTAGATCAAGGGCAATTTGGGCATAAAATAAACACAGGACTGGATCTATGTTTGCAAAATATGCAGGGCTGTGTTACTACCAAATGTATTAATTTACTAATGGTTAGAGAGCAAATAATGCAGAACAAGGACATGAATAATTTTTCTTTGTTTCCCTCAAAATTGCTTGCTCTAATTTGTATAACTTCTTTCAATATGCAGCAATAAAGGAGACCTCTGAGCCATTTCATATCACTGTATTTCTCTTTCTCAACTAAATCAGAAGTTTTGAGCATTTGTCTGTAGGATGGGTAATGATGCAGAAAGAGTTAAAAGTAATATCGAAGGAAGGGGAAAAGCTGTCAGCTATAGCATGGATGGAAAAGTTACATTCAGGAATCCTCTTCAGAGGTTTAGGAAGAGCCAAAGATGTGCTGTCAAGCATTTTAATAAATAGCAGAGACCTATTTTATAACCTAGTCAAATCTGCTGGAGTTATTCAGGTTAGTTCGGGCCAGGCACAATAGCATATCTCATGGAAAGCAGCACCTGGATCAATATAACTCCCACTATAACAAACCATTTAATTAATGCCCACAACTTCAAGAGTGGCTTAAATTTTATAAGCAGATCCAAGTACATTTAAATCTGTTAGTGTCAGTCTTGAAACACTATTACAAACTGGTCAAAACTTCTGCAAAAATACAGGTCTCAGATGCCAGACTTCTCATTCGGGTTTTTTTTTTTTTTTTAATTATTTCAACATCTCATTTGTTACTTGGAGCACTGGGTGCTTCTAGCAGGGAGAACTTATGCTGAAAGGACTGAGCTAATGGGCAACAATAAGAAGACAGCTAGAGGCAGGTGACTTATATGTTGGTTTTCTGCCCATTTATGAAATGGTTTTTATAAAGAATGGGCCAGGTTCTCATCTGATGCACAGATGGTGCTTCATTTCTTCAGATACTTTGAATGTACTTTGTTCTTCACTCTAGTTCAACAAATCTTGACTGGAATTATCCCTAGCAATTTGTGCCCCATCATTGTAAATCTGAATGCACTGTTAAAGGGAAAAAACATAAACCACAACCTCCTTCACAAAAAAGTAGCCTGAGGCAAAGGTAGATTAGGTGGATTGATTTAACAGAAGTCAAGCTCACATCTGAGGACAAAAGGCACAATGAAACTGTAACTATGCTTTTGTTATACTAGGTTGCTGTCTCTGGCTGGATCTAAACTGGGTTTTGACTATATCCCTCATAGAGGCTGTAAGCTATATTCAGCTGTTTCTTTTGCCACAACCAGCAGCTGTTGCATATTTCACTCTTGCCCTAAATGTGATTGGATTTAGGAGCTGATAAATGCTTTCCTAGGCTCCCAGTTTAGACTTCTGTGACCAAATTCCTAATCATTCTTTCTGCCTTGCTGACTTCTGTTGCTTGTTTACATTCCATAAATACCACACTTCTTCCCAGCCCTGAATTTAGCTGTAAAAGTGCTTTACAGCCCACTGAGTCTAATCCTATCTCACATCTGGCCAGATGCTTAAAGGAGATGCCAACAAAAAATGTCTCCTATAAACAACTTCCATAAATGCATTTAATGAAAAGATTGGAAGAGAGAAACAAAGCAAACTTTCAAGCAAAAGAAAAAGTATGTTGTTCTGGGATAGAACAATGTGATGAAAAGTACAGATGTGACAAAGAAAAACATGAGGAACATGAAGCAGTTTCATAAAATGTGCTCTTGCCACTTCCTATACTATGAAACAGGTATCCCAGCTCTTTTATTACCACCTTCTCACTCATTCTGCTTTCTCACGTAGTGCTCTCCTGCAGTCAACAGAAAATCAGGAGTAACATATTATGCATTGTTTTTTCAGCAGATCACCAAAAATCAGAGATGAAATCTAGTTCTGTGTTCCAAAGAAGCCAAAACACCGAACTGTGAACAGAAGGCATGAAGATGTGACATGGGTGCTGCCTTTCTCTGAAGCCTCAGGCATCCAGGAGTAACTTGAGGGATCGTTGTTTGAAATTTTGCAATCATTGGTATTGAGTAAGATGCAAAACTGTATCAAGTGGGGTGGGAGAAGAGAGTATTAATTCTTTATTCACACACAGAATCACAAAGTTAGAGGTTAGAAGGGACCTCAAATGATCATCTCGTCCAACTCCCCTGCCAGAGCACGGTCACCTACAGGAGGTCACACAGGAATGGGTCCAGCTGGGTTTTGAATGTCTCCAGAGAAGGAGACTCCACAACCTGACTGGGCAGCCTGTTCCAGTGCTCTGTCACCCTCACAGTGAAAAAAATCTCATGCCTTTACCACAGACAAGTGGACATATGGGAAGAAAAGATGAAAAGGTGATGCTGAGTTAATGAGAGAAGTAACCACATATGATATAAATCTCTGAATAGCTGGTCATTTCAAGGAGAAAAGAGTAAGTCTGAACAGTTAATTTTTCTAAGTCCACTATAGTAAGCCAGATTAACAACCACCCAATACAGCCATCAGCTGAATTTTGGTGCCTTGAACTCTGGGTATTTCATCACCCTAACTCATCGTGTAATAGGGAAACTGAGAAGTGAAGATATTTACTTCCTAATGCTTCTAGAAACTCAATTTTCAGGCTCTCACCAGAAGCTAATTTAAAAAGATGAGATGAAAACTACAATTTTTTCCAATTCATCCTTAGACATTAATTTTCTTTTCATTTGGATGAACCTTTGTTTGGTTGCTGGATAGAGATTTTTCTATACCTTCCCCAACACTAGACCAGTTAAGCCTAACTTTTTCTAGCTCTTAAGAAGAGTGAGGATGGGACATTCTGTGAATTCTTTCAAGCATGAAATCTGCAGCACGATTAAAATCTCCTGCTGCTGTTTAAAAAAACCCAACACCCACATGGACAGGTTTAGCTCCCCCAGAAGCACTGCAAACAGTTTTTAAATGCATTAGAGTTTCCACCAAAAGCAGGTGCACATGTATTTATAAAAGCACAGCTGAGTCCTGCTGGTCCTGCTACTTCAACATTGAGCAGTTTTCCCTTTACAGCCTTTAGAATAGGAAGACTCAGCATTTCTGCTTTTGTGAGAATAAACCTGTGTCATGCCTAGACTGCTACATCTTTTCAGCTGCTCTACCACAGGTATTCACACTGTGGGTAAGAATATCTCCTGGGGGAAAAAAAAATTGCTTAAGAAACATTAACACCACTGCTCATCTGGATAGATGCAGTCACGGAAACAGGTGTGAGAAAGGGCAAAATGAATCCTCTTATCTGGGCTTCCTGATGATTGAAATAATCAAACAATCAATCAAAATCCTGATGATTGAAGCAATCCTGATATTGAAACAGCTGTGTGTCCTATTAGAGCTCTGTGCTCAACCTTTCTCACTGGGCATGAACGTGTTCCTCAGGTCCGAGAAGGATGTCATACAAGACCAGTCTGTGTCACATTTCTGCTCTTCTGTCAACATTCTGTTGCAGAGAGACAGGGTGAACCCCTTGCACCCATTCATGATTCCTTCCTTGGAAGTGAGCAAACATTTCTACAGGCAAAGATGCTTTTATAAATCCTCGTTTCTAAAATAGTTACAACCAATTCTTTCAATACCGGGAAGAACCAATCTGGAGGTTACCAAAAGGCACTAGTTAATGGGTTCACCTTGCATTTTAAGTGGACTTGTGGTGGCAGTTCTGCAGAGCTCTAGTTTTTTCCAGTTGGCACTTGCAGTGAGCTCCAATTTCAGATATCATTGTTTTCTTTAAATCTCATCATCACATGTTTGCCTGTGCTCTTGGCTGTCAACAAACACATCAAGGGAACCTTACCAGAACCAAATTTCTTAACTCAAGAAATCATAAAAGCTTTTTTTTCACTGTGACCTTACCTGTAAGTTACAGCTGTCCATATACATCAGTGCTTCACAGGACTCTTTCTGACGCTTAGGAAATAATTTTTCTAGATACAAACTTCAGTTACACATGGCTTGCTTTTGATTCACAAATCTTTTGATCTGATGACATGTTCTTGCTTGGATGTCATGCTGCAGGGTTGAATTCAGCTCAGAATCTGAGGTATATATAAACCCGAGACCAAAGAGACCTATTTTGTTCCATCTGCTTATCTTACTACTAAGGCTGAGTCATGCTCCATGGCAGATTTACTATTAACTACTCATCCTATATTTGTGCCAAAAAGTCTCAGAACTGGGGCTTTACTGTGCTGTGCACTACACAAGCAGATGGGCAGTCCTTATCCAGGAGGCATAAAAAAGCAACAGTCAGTGCTCCCAAGTACTGTCCTTGTCTTTCTTCTGTCAGTAGTGAAATAATAGTGGAACGTACTGCTGGATCACAAGAGGTTTCTCACTCCTCTCCCTTCCCAGAAAAAAATTCAGAGATTCGTCATGTCTGAAGGGCAGACTGTAGAACAGCAGCTGTTGTTGCAAAGGCAGAGGTTATACAAGACTCCATGTAACAAGCAAAAAAGGACCTCATCTGCAAGAAAAAGGTATCAAAATAACAATTATTAAAAAAAATCATGTACACAGTAGACTGTTTTGTATATAAAGAAGAGCCATAGTGCAGTAAAGGTCCTCATACTCTGAAGATCTCTCTTAGAGATACAGCTTTTAGAACATAACAACGGGTGACAATATTGTCATTAAGCATCAGTTTCAGTATCTGCCATGACAGTATCTTTAAGACTTGTACATGCTGTGCTTGTATTCTGCATGGTATGTTTAACTTTGAGGATATTATATCCTACTCAGCTATCGGAGAAATAATAGCTGAAATCAGTGCTCTTTACACAAACAGAGACTTTGCAAGCACAATGTTTTCTAAGGGCAGTAGCTACTGGAAAGAAGAATTAAATAAAGAATTAGATTAAAAGAGAGAATGCAGGGAAAAGATCAAATTTCTGACTTGAATTTGTCATGCTGCTTCATACTAAAAGTTTATTCATTCTCAGTGGAGAGTTAATGTTTTCTTAGCCAAATTCTCACCAACTGCTTCTAAAAAGCTGCTCCCTCACCCCCTCCTATCAAGAACACATGTAAGGCCATGCCTTCTGCACCAAAGTTTTAACATGGACTCCATTATAACACTTGCAGCCTGGGAAAGCCATTGCAGAAGTAACAAGTTACACTGCAAAAAACTGTGAAACTGGGGAAAGAGCAAAAGCAAGTGTCTTCATTCCTCTCTCTTGTGTACAGCTTCCTTCTCACTGTCACACCACTGAGAGAGAGAAGGAGAGATGAAGTGCAATTAAAAAAAAAAAAGAAACAACAAAACAACTGAATTAAGAAGGAGCTAAAATGGGGGGGAGAAAGATAAACAGAGGAGAATTTTGTTACTTGGAAAGACACATATGGGAAACGGACACAGCAGAAACAGATGTTGATATATAACATCCTCTCATCATGATGCAACTGGCTAAACCTCACCAGAGGTCATGCAGCGTAGGAAGAGTTTTCATTTTCATTTGGAGAAAGATAAAGGTCACCACTGAAACAAACTAGCTGCAGGAAACTTTCCTGTCTGTGTTCCTTTTGCCAAATCATATTTAAAATGAGGCCTGGCTCTGTTAGTGAGGCCTGGATCTTGTTTAAGGGTGGGACCTGAAACTCTTGTCTTGTTTTTTTGTGGAGCCTTAAAAGAAGCAAATGGCTGTTTGGGATTTTTTGTTTGTTTGTTTTCATGCAAAGCCTTTCTGCATGCTTGCTGGCATTTTTGAGGAATATGGCATGACTGGGGAAACTGAGTAGACCTTCTGCATGCAGGCAGCTCAAAAAGGCTGAACTGAGGGATAGATCAGAGCCAGCAGGTACAACAGCCTTGTCCAGGAGCAATGGGAGCTCTACTGATGGGACAGGGCTCCTGCAGGTTGACATAAAACCAGGGTAGAGTAGTTGCCTTAACAAGCGAGAAATTTACTCAAGAAGTTTCCCAGCTTTAAATGACTCCAGAGATTTTTACTGACTTTTTTAGGCAAACCTTCCTGCCACATAAACCTCACTGCTGCAAACTTATCCACCTCCTTAAGGTGTAACCTGAAAAGATAATGACAACTCAATTATGTATAGTGTGCCTTTTAGAAGTGGTCCTTACATATTCTCCAGAATGTAAGGGTGGGAGGGAGAACTACATTGTGGGTGTTTTGAAATGGAAGATAACCAGTAGAATTTTGCCTGACAGTAAAAAGTTTCAGAAAAAATTTAGTTATGAAAAAGTCGAATTATGCAACAATCCTGAGTGTGACCCTAGGCAAATGTTGAATTTATATGTATAAGGCTGTATTAAACAGGAAGTGATTTTAGCTTATGACAGCCTGAAAAAGGCTAAGAATAAAGGGCTACAAAATACCATCTTTTTTGTTTATTTTAATGTTTTGGTCTTCTGTAAATACTTCAGGACAAGTTTTACTGTCTGTATCAAATTGCAGAAATGTATGAGATGCAAACACAGTGAGCCAGGCCCAGAGCTATAATATAAAGAATGATCATGTTTTCTCATTAAAATAATTTACTCTTTACTGCTATTGTTTTAGAAGCATGCTGGATCAGTGAATTTATAGACTTACTCTCAGAACATTTTCAGGTTGTAACAACCCAACTTTCTCCTAATGTCCATTCATGCAAGTCTAGCGCAATTGGTTTTAGTGTTTTTAAACAGAGCATGTGTTGGAAAACTGAATTTATGTTCACATATTTAGTGCCACGGCTCAAGTGCAGAAGTATTTCTGAGCAATTCTAGGGAGATGTAAATCAACATACACTCTTCTCTTTCTTACCCTTCATGTATCTATTACAGAGACATAAATCCCCTAAATAGGTACACATTTCTAACTTAGAATTGCCAAACCAAACACAGCCCTGAGTGGAGCTTGAGTTCAGTGACACAGCAACATCATCCCTGCACACCCCAGACTGTCAGCAGAATGACCTCTTAACTACCTTGTGAGCTTATATTGACATGCTCAGTGCAATCCACTTACTGATCTGCAATTAATGGCACTGCTGTAGCATTAAGAGAATACAAAGAGGAGGTCAGAAGACTTCAGGGGACTTTACTTAAAACTTATCTGTTCTTTGTTCAGCTTGGGTTGGAAGGGACCTTAAAAATCATCCAGCTCCAACCCCCCCTGCCATGGGCAGGGACACCTCCCACTAGACCAGGTTGTGCAAAGACTCATCCAACACGGCCTTGAACATTCCCAGGGATGAGCCATCCATAACTTCTCTCACCACCTTCACACTAAAGAATCTCTTCCTAAAATCCAAACATTTCTTCCTAATATCTAAATCTACCCTGTTTCAATTTAAAGCCATTCCTTCTTGACCTCTCACTACATGTCCATGTAAAAAGTACACACACACACACACACATACACACACACACACACACAGAGCTTTTCTGTGGCCCCCTACCTCCCCTTTCAGGTACTGGAAGGCTGCTGTGGTTTCCTCAGAGCCTCCTCTTCTTCAGGCTGAACAACCCCAACTTTCTCAGCCTGTCTTCATAGAAGAGTATTTCATAGAATTTGCTTCCCTGTACAAGATACCTTTGTGCCATAGTTGTCCCTACTCAGTGGGGACTGTGTATTACAAAGCATAAAAAGAAATTTTAAAATATACTCAAGACAAGTTCCTGGGAAAATCTCTAGTGTTAAAGGACATGCTGTGTGTTTGCTGAGGGTGTGGGGGTTGGAAATTACACAACAATGGACTAAGCAAGAGGTAACAAACAGAAAACAAGATTCTGTTTTTAGTAAGTTGTTAAACTTTCCATTTACTCTCAGTGTAAAAAATAATTGTTTTGGGTTTTTTATAATATAATAATAATTTGTATTTATTTATTTTTAATCAATGACAAAAGAAAAATAAGTTTCTGTAAGAAAATACAATGTGTGTCAATTCTGCAGTCATTAGCAGCAAAATTGGAAAAATAATTACATAATTGCTTGGAATTTCCAAGTGTATTCCATGAAAAATTGAAGTACCATCATTAGATCAGACAATGTGAAAGACAGTCCACTGAGATGGTAACATGTTCACTGTAATTTTTCTCTAATAGAGGGTCCTTGTCCCAAATTAAAAAGAAAATTCTCTGACACAATGAGTGCCATCCATATCTGTCTAAATGAAACAAATGGCAATGACTGAGGAAGGTAGAGCTTCCTAGGGATGACTTGGAAAGAGGTGTTTGTGTCTTCTTTGGCAGCTCTATCAATCAGAAGATTTTCTTTAAAAAGAAATTAATTACCTTGCTGGAATTCAAGAAAGTAGTCTGCTTCTCCCCTACTTCTCCCCTGTGTTTGCTTTCTCTCAGGCTACAAATGAATAGTTTACTACAAAGAAGACAAATCCTAATTGGAATACTCATTCTGCAGTAGCTATTTTTTGTTTAGCTAATGACAATCATAATATTAACATTAAATATAAAAAATAAGGAAGCACTGAGCAGGTAAGAAGAAAGATGAATAAAGTTAGCAAATGTTAACAAGAGCCACAAGTCAAATATCAAAGTCAGATTTCCTACTGAGCTTTCTAAACGAAAAAGTGCCTGGGGCTTTAGGACTGTAGAGGCTGTTTTCTACTTGTTTCTGAATGTTGATACTGCATGTAAGAAATACTTAAAATTATTTGGTGAATTATTTGGTGACATTACTGGCAAATATGTGTTAATATCTAATACGTCTAGTGACCAAAGTCATGATAATACACCAAGTGCATTTTTAAAAAATTAAATCCATGAGAATCAGAAACAAAAGCATTTCTAAGAGGGTAACTGGAACCGAATTATAACAATAGAATAATACAGCAGAGTGTGTCCAAGAGCAAAGCCCAACCAGAGAAAAAATGAAGAGGAAGAAACCAGATTAAAAGTCCATATAACAATAATTTTATATAGTATTATGAGCCAAGTTCATCTCTGGAGTTCCATGAGTGTTGAATTTGGCTTTAAGTAGGATTCTTATTTATGGGGAATTCAGCTGATGAGAAAGAACTGTAACAGTACCATTTTTTAATGAAAGCTAACATCATTCAAAAATCAAGGCTTCAGAATATTATCTGTCTGCATCCAAATGTTCATTTTTGTTGGATTCAGGCAATAGGAGAATCTACTTCATTTCATAATGGATATGCACACATACACGATTGCTGGGCTAATTGTTTATGTAAAAGCACCACAGGAGCAACAAATCACATATAGGAGATATCTATTCCCTAAGTATTCACGTGCTTCTAGATACAGTGCTGTATGGAGAACAAGAATATTTCCTGGATTATTTGATGCTTTTACACCTAAGAAGCGTTATACTTCGGTGTCTGCCTATCAAGGTACATGGAAGTTTATCCCATCATCAGGATGTATGTGCACACATGCTTTTGTCTCTTACTCCTCCACCCCTAAAGAAAGGGTCTCATGCTTCTACTATGCTTCTACTTTAATATGAAGCTACTTTTTGATCTAAGACAGAATACAAGCAAAGCTACTATAAACATATAAATAACCATAGGGCTTATAAATGTTTAAGTACTCAGACTTGCTCTTTTTTGTCCCCAGAGTACCTCAGAGAACGAGGCCTAGCACTACCAGGTGATACTGCAACACAAATAGAAGAGGATAGACATGTCAAACACACCAGTTTACCTCAAAAACCTACAAGGAAAATTTACAGCCTTCATATAGTTAAAATTTTCATCTGTAGAGAAAAAACAGTGCTAGAAATCCAGACATAACTTTGTAATCACTTTTGGTTATGTAGGACATGCAGTGGACAAGGGTGAAGACAAGGGAGAGGAAGAACACAGCACCCGCACTGTAGGGAGCTTTCAGTGGGGATCCCCAGCATCTAAAGGGATTAGAGCCACTATTGCATATAAGTAGGTCCACATTTTACTCACTTAATCAAAGAACTGGAAGACCAGCAATGAGAAAACAGAATGGTAAAAAGCCTCTCTCTCCCTTAGAGGAGATTCCTTGGATGTGCAGAAGACGACTGCAGAAAAGCCCTTTCAGCAGCAGCTTGTGTCCTGACTCAAACTTCCAATAAGCTGGCTCCTCATCTCTTGCCTGGAAACAATCCCATCCCAGAGACAGACAACCCTGTATCACGTGATCCCTTTTATTCCCACTATTAAGTATGTTTCAGTCTTGGTGGAGTAAGTTTTTCCTCAGAATTTCCACTCAGACAAGACTGAGCATGCTCACAGCCACTACAATACTCACAGCCATCAGTGCTGGCCAGCTGCAGTAAATCCTGCCCTATTCATTCAGCTTATTATTGGAATAAAGCATCAACTTCACTCTTTGCTCCTCAAGTGTATAATTACAAGTCAACCACGGGTCACACTGTTACCATAACACCAAAGAACAAAGAGCCTGATAAGAGCCAGCAGAACGACTCACACTGATTTTGACGGGATTTGCCTCAAGCCTTCAATAACTAACATATTGGAAAACTAGATGCAAGCCACAAGGTTAAAACACACGAGGAGAAAACAGGAGAATGTCTGCATCTCAGACAGTTGCTTAGTAAGCCATTTGCTTGTTGATATTTCAGTCTCCATCAGAAACAGAGGGGCAGAGGTATGGTGTACTACTTCATGGAGCTGTTAAAAGGCTTTATTCACACTGATGATGCATTTTGTGGAGCTCAAAGGAATGGCACTGATGAGTAATAAGAATAGCAAAAGAAAAATAAAGCTTCATGAGGGCCTTCCTCTTTCAGTTTTTCACTCAGTGAAACTGCTAAAGGCAGTCTCAGTTGCTCTTTATTAAAGGTCTCAGTGTGGGCATCGGAGCATATTTCTGGTGACCAGCAAATTGAAAAGAGCTCTAACACAGTCATAAGCAATGGTGAAATTGTCAGGCAGAGGCTGCCTTCCCTATCGTATCATCTAAAAACATTAGAGAGGGACCCCTCAGCCATCCAAAACCAGTCAGGCAACTAGCTCATCAGCAACAGAATGAATGACAGCATATATAATTTACTTGTGGTTATGTATTGATATGAGATTAACTTTTACCTTATGGATTTTAAGCCACAGAGGTGATTCAATTTTCCCAGCAACAGCTTTCAGAGTAGATAACAGCAAGCTGCAGTAGAAGTAAATTAGGGTCTAAATGAGTTGCTTTAGCGAACTTTATGCTTTGTGCTAGTGTATGTGCACAAGTTTGCAAATGGACTACCTAATCCTTTTTTTTTTTACTGTCTGGTACTCCCTTGTGGCTCTGGAAACCAGTATTTTTTTATACATTGTATTCTTGGTATCCAGCATAGTTTTCAAGTTCTTGAGAAAAGCTCTCTTCTCCAATTCTCCACATTACATCACTTTCCAAACATTTAAAAATAAGAATTTTAAAACAGGAAGTTGAAGGTGCAATCTTTGTGCTGGCTTGACCACAAATAAAAATGAGAAAGTATTGGAAAATCATGCTTTTCATCAAGCCATGGAAAACAGATGAAGGTCAAATCACAGCTATCATAGCTGGAAATTCTTTCAGACATCCTGCAAAGGCAATACATGATTAAATGTTGTGGTTTCTGGCTGTTTTTTCACTCTGGAAAGAGATGTGACCAGTCCTGGGTATACATGGACAGGAAAAGGAATATAGCTCTGCAGTGGCATTCAGTCATCTGTGATCAATCCATTCACATGCTCTTCCTTGAGATTTATTGGATATTTTAGCAGATCTGCTGAAGCCTTGAAGGTGGAAGAAGGGACCCTACCTTTTAGTCCTTACTGCCACCAGCATGGTGCCACCCACTCCCTTGGAGCTTTTCTGATGCTTTCAAGAGATGTTGCATTCTGTGGACTTCAAAAACTCAGTGTGTGGCTGTGCATGTCGCCCTTTTTCCTGGGGTCTTGTAGTAAAGCCTCACATTTTCTTGTGTCCTTCCTCTTTTCAAATACATCCATTCTGTGACCTACTTTAACATTGTCTGCTCCATAACCCTACTGCTAGTTATAGACAGGCTACATAAAACCCTTGTGTGCCACTTTGACAGAGGAAAAACTGCTAATACATAAAACAGAGGAGCTTTGGGGCAAAGCTGAAGAGCCTAACCTATAGATGTTTATGCTTAAGCTTCCTATACATTTTATACCCAAATCTCTGTCTTCCTCTTTTCCCCCTCTTGTTTACTAATGACATTTCATTGAACTAGAATAAACTATAAGATGGACTATAAAAGATGGAGTTATGTTTGGCATTATTCATATTTAGCAAATATTCAAAACAACCTATTTGCTCTTTTGTGCATCATCTCTGGAGATGAGTATTTTGTCACTTCTAGGAGTGGGGGCATACATACTAAAGAAAATATTGCATTTGTGTTGCCAGACCAGCTGGCTAAGCAATTCTAAATAGAGAAAATTAAGGGATGAACACCAAATGAAATTATTATAAATAAATTCTTCCTAACACTGAAAATATTACAGCCATGAAAACCTGCTATACTGGAACAAGGTTTAAAAATTAAGTAACAACCTTTGTCATTGTCACTTCAATATTACACAACTGGCTCAGCCAGCTCAGCAAATCTGTGGGAGACTTTGAGCAGTTACAGTTACTGTGGACAATACTAACTACACAGCTGGCAATCTCCTAAAGACAGACTCCTCAAAGTCTGACTTTAGCTCTGGTGGCCCAAGTCCTTACTGATCCAACAAAAATAAAATAATAAATAAATAAATAAATAAAATTAGTATCTCACCTTCACCATGTACTTTCATTCCAGATAGTTACCACTTCACTGGAAGAACTACACCTAAATGGTATCAGATAGCATGAGGGTATCTGTTACAAGGCCCAGCAGCAGGACCTCTGGGGTACCACCACTCATGGAAATCAAATTCATTTCACAGTGGCAGAAGCATTCCAGCTGCAAGACTAGGTTTATTTGTTTATTTTCACAACTCTCACAAAGGAAATCCATGAAATTCTGTATTGGAGGGAAAACTTTGCCAAGATCTAGCTACAAAAAAAGAACCAAAAAAACAACCAAAACTCTCCAGACTGTGTGTGGCCTCATTCTCAGTGGTGCCATTGTTCATTAGATGTAACTAAGGAGGAGGCTGAGGTCCATAAAAAGCCAATACATTTCTCTTATCCTGGGGCCACTTCTTTGCCAGCCCAGCCCGTCCATAGATGAAAGTAATCCAGCAATCCAAGAGCTGCTCTAATCTATACCAGCTGCTTCACCAAAGCCCAGTGTCAGTCAGGAACTGCTGCAGCACAACCCAGCCAGGTTCCCTTCTCCATCTCCCCCACCATAATCTCCACACTTACGGCTGTGAAATCTCATCATGTAGGAAGACAACATGCATCAGGTAGCTGTGCATAAAAGGATCACTCTGCCAAGGAAACCTGGCTGCTTCTCATTCTCCTCTTAACAAAGCATCAGGGAGAAGGGAATGAAAGGGAGACCATTCCAAAATCTCTGTGCATATCCAATATGTTTATTGTTACCCATGGCTCCAGCTCACAGTGTTCTTTCTCAGAAGCCTGCAGAAATTGCCCCCTCATGGCTAACAAGAACATGTCCCATCAAAAGTCATCATGAACCATTGTCCTCTAGGTATTCTAGTTGCTGAGGATCTCAGGATTTATGCGAGTCATGAACTCACAGTATGACTTAAAATTTTAAAAATCTGTGTGCTAGTTTAGCACAACTAAACAAATAGAAATGGTTTACTTTATTCCAAAGCTGGTTTTGGACCGCAGCTGTGAGGTGCTTCAACTCTGCAAAAACCTCTCCTTGGAAGTAGGGGAGCAGGGAGGGATGGGCAAAGCCTTTCTCTGGTAGCCAAGTGCTGACATTTTGGAAGCCCAGTGGCAGTAAATTTGTTGTTTCCTGCTTACAGATCTGAGCATGCAAATCCACATAGCTCTCAGGATTCATATCTCCCTGCCTCTTCAATTTACAACTTCAGCTTGGTAGCATGCTTGTTACAAGGGAAAAAAAAAAAAGAGAAACTATGGAAAGAGAAGGGAAGACAAGACGCCACCAAGCATGATGAAATTTTAGTCAGAAAGAAATATTTCTGTACAGAAAGTTTCTGAAGATGAAAGACAAACATGAGTGGTTGCAAAGTACAGTGGACTCATGCATGCCAGTAAGTGATTTATCATCAAATGGTTGTAACTGTTAGTTCTAAGAAGTGATCAGAAGTTGTGGGCATTACAAGATATTAAAAAAAAGGCTTTTGGTTTTTTTGGATGTTTTCTGAGATCTTCTTTAGAGGACTCAACCATATAAAGAAAAAAAGTTGGCATTCATGGTAGGTGGGCAAAGGTTAAAAAAAAAAAACAGCACAACAAACAAACAAACAAAACCCCCACAGCTCAAGCACAAACCAAAAACCAAAAAAACCCATCAACCCACAGAAACCTAAAAATTTCCATAAAGATTTTTGGTAAAAAGTTGTTCATTATCAAACCTTTAAAAACTTGGCAAAATGCTTTTAAAATTCACACTTTCCTACTTCAGTTTCTTCAGTTTGTTTGTTAAAAAACATTTTTACAATTTTTTACATTTTTAAAAATTACATTTTAAGAAAATATTCTTTTTATGGAATTGCTCTGTTTATAAACTCCCTTAAGTGTACATAGTCTTCCCACACCCCACCCCCCCCCTTCCTGTACAGACTAAGAAATGAAAACAGAGGAAATTTAACTACATACAGAATTGCCACGTGGTAAATTTGCAGCAATTAGGATTCCCAGTCCTGCTTCCCACATCAACCCTTCTCAGTTGGGGTGGTGCATGGAGAAGGAGTTATTCAGTATTAAAATATTAGTTTGTCATTTTAACTACATGCAATTATGGATACCTAGCAGTCCAGCCTCTTTAGCTCAATTTTTCTTCTGTGACCCTTACTCTACAGAAGTGGCGTTCAAGTGAGATCTTTAAGATGGATTCAAAAACTGTTCCACTCTTTTCCTTGCCAAACAGCATGTCAATGGGCTTTGTGTGTTGGGTGTTGTTGGAAAACGTGCTGGCAAACACTGAGGAACAGTACAAGAACCTCCCCACGCCCATTCCTAGGTCAAAAACCTGCACCAGGAGCACGCAGCAGCCACCCAGCTGCCCAGCACCCTGCAGTGCCTGCATTATCAGATTTCGAGAGGGTTTGATGTTTGAAGTTAACATTAAGATAGTTTTTGCTTCGTTATAAGAGCATCACAACTGTAACCCCACCTAAGTACTTGTCGGTGGTACTTTATTCCTAGTGCCTTGCCTACAAGGTGCAGCAGCATTCCTGGAATTACACCAACAGCCTGTCTGCCAGATGGTTTCAAATCACACAGAAGCACTTTAAGTACAATTACACGCAGGATAAAATGTGAGGCAGTAGTTAAATAACTACTGCTGGCTTTTCTCTAAACATCCTGAAGAAACTTGAACAGAACTTGAAAACTCTCTGCCTGAGTTTAATCCATGGGTTAGGTTTTAGAGATTAGTAATGTAATGCACTGTCACTGAGAAACTATTTTTGAGCATTTTCTGGGTTTGAGCACAAAGAAAATGCATCTGCTACTACTCTGTATGCATTTTTTCCTTAGAGCAGTGACTAATTCTTATCAGATTCCTAGGCTGATATTTAGAAATCCAATGGATGTAAGAGTCTCCAGCACTGTTTGTCTTATGGCCCACTTCAAATGTTGGGCTCCATGGTGACATTTATTCTGAAAGAGGCAAGCCCAGGCTTTCATATGTAAACGTTGTTCATTCTGGCAGAAGACCTACAGCCAAAAGTCCAAAAGTAAGTAAAAAAATAAATTCAAAACCAAGACAAATACCAATCTTTAGGGGATGGACTGCAAGCCACATCCCTTTCCATCTCCATGAGAAAGCAAAATAGTGCTGGATGGCCAAATACTGGTACTAAGTTCTGATTATCAAAGGTCAGAGTGTGGAATCAAGTAGGTAGATATTGAGGGCATACCAGAATTTGCGTGATTTTTTTTTTTTTTTAAATAGCTGTGAACTAACTACCAAGGAGCTACTATGAATAAAGAGTAAGTCACAACTCTGAAAAAGTAAATGCCCAAGTGAATCCCATATTATCCAAACTATGCTGAATAGACACAAATACATTTTGACTATACATGTATGAGGGTGGCTTTATTTCTTGAGTAGTTTTAAAGAAACTTAGTTATAGGAGAAAAATAATCCATTCCTTGTTCCTTATCAGCAATACCCTGAAGCAAACAAACACTATGACTCCTGGCTGAGGTCCCTAACTGTTAACACAAACTCCATTCATACTTTTAAAAATCACTGTAAGGAAAGAGTGTGATAAAGCCTGAAATGTAAAATGACAAACTTTCTGCTTTAATTATTCAGATCTAGGTCTTGGGCTGTGGCCAAGCAGCATTTTTTACTGCTCAAAAAGGGCGACTGGGGTGAATGTATACATATGGCTTTGAAATCCCAGCTTGCCTCTGGAGTCCATCAGAGTAGCCAAAAGATTGTTCTAATTAACACCTGCTACTGCTGGTTCCAAAGGGTCATTCTGACATCTGAGGATCCCAGAGCAAAGAAGAAGTCTGGTTTTCTTGCTTTAGCAAGAAAATAAAGGGAGGGGACTGGACTTTCCTACCGTTCTCAATGTGAGGGGTGAGAGATCTTCCAGTACAAGGAAGGGTTAGGTTAATGCAAGTTTTGAGACAAGATAATACCACAAAATACATTGTGCTGTACTGGAAAAGTCAGGCCTACAATATATTTTGCTGCACATAATGAAAACAACTGTAAAACCCCTCAGTTTTACTCAGCTTCCTCAAATAATTCCATCTTTGCCAGGGGGATTTTTTTGTGTAGAGAGGAGACTTTCCCAAACCTTATTCTTAGCAAAAAAGATGATAGGTTTACTTATTTTTCATTTACATGAAAATCATAAGCTCATTTGAGAAAAGGTTCTTAAATTTTGTTGTCCTCAGAAAAGGAGTGAAGGGTATCTTTTTTGCAAGCAATTCAGTTACAGTAGAAGGAGCTTTTCATCTTCCCATACTGTACTTTAAGTCTTCCCATGCTATACAGCCACCAAGCTGTGGACAAACACATTTTCATTTAACTCTCTCAGTGCCCCAAGTCCTACCCAAGTCCTGCGTCTCCCCTCAGCATTCTTTCCATGGGGTCTTAGTCTCCCATAGCTCACTACTCAAACTTTGGCAAGAAATCCTGAGTAAGGGGCAAGGGACACATAGGGCAGTCAGGTGCCCTCAGTCCGTGGTATTTTGGGGCTCCTAATAATTAATGAGTCTCAGGAAAGCTGCTGTCTACTGACCTTCATCACTCTTGGCAGTATTACTTGGGGTATTTTTATAAGAAGTTTAGAGCACTTCTTTCATCTTAAGGAAAAACAGAATCTAGAAGATGAAATTTAAAAATTGAGTGAATGTGCTGTTATGTTCCTGGAGACATTTATCTAATGACTAATGTTGTCCATGTATATACAAAGTTATAGAGAGGCATAAATATTTCAGAATATGATCCGATCTGGTAAACTACTTTCACAATCAGGAAATTCCAATGGAAAGGTTAGTTACATTTGCATTTGTATTATTTTTTGCTCTTGGTTCCATTTTTGGTGAAAATTTTAACATAATCCTAATCTCTTAGTATATACTATAACATAAAGGGTTCAAGCTTTCATTGAGTCTAAGGCTAGTTATGCCATTTAAGCAAGTAAAATACCACGGAGAGGAAATTTGTTTGTTCATGTTTAGAATCTCTTAAAAAAGCTAAAGGGATATAAAAATATTTCATTGTAGAAGGAAATCAGACCAAATTTTTGCAGAATGGCTGTGGTAAAGACCTCAAACCTAGGAAATTTCAGACTAGGAGCCAACATTAGCATAGATGATCTTGAGCACAATAAAGAAACCAAAGAAAAAGCCCTGAGCAAAATCAGAATGTAAGGAACTATTTTGCAGAAATAACTGGTCCTCATAGTACATCCAGAAACCTGTCAGAACTGAACCTCTCTGGCTCATGCACTGCATGAGAAGCACAGACGCATTCACAGTTTACAGACATAATTCTTCACAGTGAGATATATCAGAGTGCTTACTGAACTTTAGATTTGGCTCGAAGACCATCCAATATTTGAAAAGGGTAGAGAAAAAGGGTGAATGAATAGGAAAAAAATACTGTGAAGCAGTTTGGACTTTAGTATAACTACTCTACACTTAATGGTTCAGAGCCATTTCCTTGCTACAGATGCTTGTGCGCCTGTGAGAGACTTTTCAGGTAGACCTGGGTGTACCAGGCTGATTTCTCCAGCTGCTGCACACATAGCAACAGCCAAAAATAAATAAGATTTAGCTAGATCAAAATTTTACCACAATATTCTTAAATCACCAATAACTTGAGTCAGTCCCTAAAATTTTTAGAGGGTTACTAAGGAAGAAAAAAATATTCCTTCTGTTAGTAATGTACTTCATTTTTAAAATGAAACATATGCAGATCTAAAGAATTAGACTTATAAAATAAAGAAAAGTTGAAAGGGTACCAGCACTGAGCTATACTTCCTGAGGGCAGATTATATGTTAAGTGCTACACCCCAGATGTGCTAATTGAAGTGAGGATAAGGTGGGAAAGACCAAGCCTCACAAGATGAGTTCAGGTTCTGAAACTAAACACACACACATAAAAAAACCCCAAAACACAAGGAGCAGTCTCTAATAAATTAACTCAGCAAAAGTTGTCAGCCTAAGGGAGTGAAGTCTTATTTATTCACAGAACACGTACAGCATGGGAAGCTGAACTGAAAGCTTCCTCCACAGTCTCTTGCCAGAAGGCCTGTTCCCTGCCCTGGAAGAATGTTGCATATTTTGGGTAATATGAACAACCACAATTAGAAATGTAGGAGATAAACAGACTTTAAGCCCACCACCAACTCTCCAAACTGAGCAAGAATCAACATATGGCCTGGACTGGTGTTTGCACCTTCTATTCAGAGTAAGATGATGGTTGAACTTGTGACCACTCACAGCCAACAGAAGACAATGACCATTAACAATTTCATAGGCACTCATGTATGTATGTAGCTCCAAGCTCTAAGCTGTTCTTTTATTTGGAATTACTTTTTTGATAGCTTATACACATAGCAACCTGATAAACCTTACCAGAATCTGATCACAAAACTATCATTTCTTGGTGATCTTTTTTCTAATTATTGCATTCATTTTGCCTTCTTCCAAATTGTACTGTAAAGTCTTTAAAGAAAGGACTACTACTTATATGTCTGTAAAGCACCTTCAATTTTTCCTGTTTAGAGCTCTTATTTTTATATTTTTCTAGCTTTTACTCAATTTTTCTTATTTGTTTAATAAAGGGAAAATATTACTGATTAAATGAAATTAAGAAGGAAACAGCAAGATTTGTGTGGGAGAAGAACAAAAACTGAAAGGAATGCAATAAAATCAAACAAAAACTATTCACAAACATGCATAGCATGTCTTTTCCCTGTGGAAATTTTCTAGGCTATGAACTTCAATGCATGTGGGATATTGGTGCCTATATATGCCCTCTGGGGCACAACAGCTTTATCTAACAAGTGATCAGGTGGACTAGATCAGATAAAGTTTTCCATTTAGAAATGACACAGTCTGAGATAATCCTTCCTCCACCACCCATTTTCAGACAGTGGTGTAGTACCCCTTCACTGCCGTTGGTATAAATATTTGTGGTATCACATTTTAAAGAGAATCAGGGAAATATTCTATCTTCAAAATAACCTAGCAGAAAAGAAGGGTGTTTTTTCAGCCCTTGATACAGTTTACTAAATGGTTCCACAAAGACTTGTGCCAGCAAAACTGAGAGGGATGCTCCAATGATAGTGACAAAGTAGGGCAGTGGGTGCTTTATCCCATAGGATGAATGAACCTTTAGAAAATTAAGCTCTTTAGAAAATTACTTCAACATTTGGACAGCACTCAAGTTTCAGGGGAGCAATCACTGAGCTTTTTTAAGCACCTGGAAGCAGCAGACTAATGATGCAACACATTTTCCTGATATCCATAGACAAGACTAAATATTATTTTGTTTCTGTTGGGAGGAAATCCAAAAAGCAAAATCACTTTCAACTTACGGTCATTAGTTTAGGGGTTATACTCTGTGCTTAGTTTGTTTCAACAGCATCTCTTTCTTTCCATTTAAGAGCTTCTATAGCATAACAGTTCCACTGTCTATATAATCCAAGAGACTTGACTCAGAAGCTTTGGGGAAAAAAAAAAACACCCTCATGTGTTCTGCTTGTCTGAAGCTGTAGGTGCTCTCCTGGAGTTTTAAGGCCACACAACTGTCCTTCCCCCTCCTCCAGCACCCAATATCATCAGTGTTCTTCAGTACACAGAATAGCACAGTCCATTAGCGTGGCATGTGAAGTGAGGAGAGAGAGAGGGATTTACTGCCTTTCATTGAGAACATTATATCAGTTCCTGCTAATCTTTTCACTGGAAATTAATGACACAGGAAAGCCTTTACAAAGGTGAAAGGATTTCACACACTGGAAGCTTATCTCCACTGCTCATCCAAACTTTGTCCTAGATTCCAGGAAGTATTGATTTTTTATTTATTTTTACATTACTGGAATAGATTCAAGAGCCTCATATTCTGAACACTGAAAGAGGTGAAGGTCTCACATTTTATCTGGGAAAAGCTAGAATGTCCCAACATTTCACAGTAATCGCTTATCACTTTCATGAGGCCAGGGCTGTATTTAACAAATATGGGGCCTCATGAAATCATCATAGAGCAAGCAGCAAGAAATACTTGCAAGATTTAGAGCAAGGAAATTATGGAAACTGAACAGGTAATGTTATGATGCTGGGTACTTTAAAATTATTTTCTGTGCTTCTGATGGCTTGAAGATGAGCAACTTTTGAAGTCACAACTATAAATTCATAACACTAAAGTTGGTACCACAGAAAATTATGTAATAAGTTTACAGAATCAGGAATAAGCTAATAAAAAGATAACAAAGAGCTTCTGAGATCTATGTGCAAAATTACAAACAAAACAAATCAAAACTAGCTCAGTCAGCTTCATTAAAACATAAATGGTGTTTCACAACTGATTAATAATTTTAAAGTTATTGTATCAATATTCAGAAGTATTGCCTGAGCTAAGAGCAGAAATGAAGTATTCAATTCTTTTTCCTTCTTTTTATTTAGTGTGCAGCATAACCGTATTTAAGAACCAGCTTGTTACAAATACATCTCACGTAAAACATTTTTCATTGGCTGACTTTTTAAAATGCACCATAAAATGTTTCATACAACGATTAGTGACTCATTAGGTGAGCACAATGGTATTTTCTTTCCTTCATTCATTGTCTGTCTTCCTATTATTTGCATCTAGCAAAATGAAATCCTCAGAATATGGAAAAATAGTAACAAGGGCCTTTCTTCCTCCAAAACATTAAGCTACCAGAATAAAGTACCAACTCTTCCACTTACACTTCCACACAATTTATTGTTTCCTTTCTCAAGAGAAGCTGTACACATTTCAGTTGCATCTCTCATACTTCCCATATTTAATCCTCTTTTCCCACAACGGCCTCTTGAAGAAACAGTAAACTGTTTGAAAAGGAAACATGCTCCTTGAAAGCCACTGACACTGATGTCTGGTTTTATTTTCCTTTCTTTATTCATTTATAATATTATTTAAGCTACTGCTAGTGAAAATGCTGACTTGCTAATGGGACTAAGATCACCCTAGCAGTGGCTAGGGCTACTCTTATTTCTTATAGCAGGAGAGATCCATCTGGTGCTTTGGCTGTGTGACAGTCCTGAACTCTGAAGATCTGAGTTTAATTTTCAGCTCTACAGGAAACACCCTGATGCCTTTTAGCAAAATATCAGGACTCTCTTTGCTCTTTCTTGCCTTTTACTTTGTTCTGTTCCACAGCCCCCTCCCTATCAGTAGCTTCCTTCCACATATTGGAATGGCTACCATTTATTTGATTCTCTGGAAAAACTTGTACCACACAGAAAAAAGGACTTTAAGAAGGACCAGAAGATGCCAGCATGACTAAAAAGCAGGATAAAGTCAGCTTCTAAAGCAAGAAAGCACCCTTCAGAAAACCCAGAAAGAAAGAAAGAGAGAAAGAAAAAGAAAAAGAAAGAAAGGAAAAGGAAAAGGAAAAGGAAAAGGAAAAGGAAAAGGAAAAGGAAAAGGAAAAGGAAAAGGAAAAGGAAAAGGAAAAGGAAAAGGAAAAAGGAAAAAGGAAAAAGGAAAAGAAAAAGGAAAAGGAAAAGGAAAAGGAAAACGAAAAGGAAAAGGAAAAGAAAAAGGAAAAGGAAAAGGAAAAGGAAAAGAAGGAAAGGTGGGAAGAAACTTGCAAAAGACATAAGAAACTAACAATAAGCCATCAGCAACTTCTGTTCACCCCAAAGTTCTAAGGGATCTGAAAATGAAATTGTGATGCACTAATTGTGGTATACTGCTTCTTGCATAAAATTGCTTTGCTGCAAGAAGATGGACAACATGATACCAAGTTTTTTTTCAGAAGTTCCAGAGAGAAGACCTAATCAGTGAACCACACAACCCTCTGGGCAAGTTAGTGGAAGTTATTCTACATAATAAAATTAATTGACATATAGATAAATATGAATGAGGGAGAGTTAGTATAATTTGTTTATTAGAGGTTTATTTAAAGAAAACATGTGCCTCACAACTTTATTTAATTTCTCTGAAGAAGCAATTCAGAATAAGGAGAAGGAGTATCCCTTTGATAGTCTACTTGTATTTCCAAAAGACATTCAATAATGTTCCTCATCCAAAGACAAATAAACTAAGCAACATGGGAATGTCTTTGAATGGATAAAGAACTGCTTAGAAGATCAGAAACAGAGCCTAAAAGTAAAAACCCAATGGAGTCCCAAGGGTTCTGTGCTGGGACCTGAGGTCCTCAGTGTATTTATAAATGAATTAAAGGGGAGAGAATACTGAGGTGACAAAGAATGGTGATGACACTAAACTATTCAAGGCAAGAATAAACTGTTGCTCTGGGCTGACTGTTACCAGGCAGGATGAAAATCTTGTGGTTTTAGCAAATAGTTTGATTGAAACATAATCTCAGTACTTAGTAACAGTCAAAAAGATTGTAGATTAGGAATCATGAAGACATGATTATCTGCTGACACATTAGTATCATGAGAACTGGGAGTGTGGGAGTGGGTCTGATCCCTCCTTCCCAAATGAAATAAGGTAGAATTGGAAGATTAAAAAAAAAAAAAAAAAAAAAAAGAAGGACAAGTAGTATTACTGGAAGTATTGAGGAGCACAAACCAGAACAACTAACTAAGATTTTTTTCATCTGGAACAGAGATCATTTAATCTGAAATATACTAGTGGCTCAAAATATAATGAGTAGAATCTAAAAAATGCTCAGTTATAATAAGTAGACAACAGCAAGCAAGATGATCAGATTCAGAAGTAACAGAAGGAAATTCTTCTTGACCACTGTTCTGTTTCAGCTATGAAACTCCTGGCTATAGAAAGCTGTGGACACTAAAATTCATGCAGATTTAAAAAGGGAATGAACAAACCCTCAGGAGGGAAATGCACTGAAATCTTCTAGGTAGATTAATGTGTAGATTCATGGCTGCTAAGAGAGTTTTCTGGGGAGATACCAGTATGTAGTCATCTGTACTTTTCTTGCCACCTTCTATAGGCCACTATTTCTGGTTTTGTCTTAAGATAATTATTGATGTAGCCATACTACAAATTTAGAACTGCAGATTCTGGAAGAGCTACTTATTCTTATATTCCCGAACCTTCCCTCAAATTTTACGTCAGCTTCATAACTTGGTTTTGTTTATTAGCATTCGATGCCTGAATACACTCTTATTGACAGCAGCTTCATAACAAGGAATATTGACCAAATAAGTGTTGGCAATAGGTAGTTTCAGTTATTAATTTTAATAGAGTAGTTGATCTGGAACATCTTTTCTACTTTCTGCTGCTCATTACAGCTTGTCACCTTGGTGCCTATGTTCTTCACAACTGTGGCCCTATGCAGGGTGCAACATCTGGTTTCATAAATATCCCTCCCTCTAAAATCCTTCAGCAATTAGACTCGGACCACATGCGGGAACCCCTGCTACACTGACCATTCACCTTAAGACTCCACTATATAACTTCTGCTTCTTTTCCTGATATGAGTCCTGCTGGAGTTAGGACACTTGGGTCGGACTCAGCATGACTTTTCTTGCAGTTGTCACTATCCTTAACTCCAGTCTCATATTCACCTTCTTCCCCTACTTCTCACTGCCTTCAGAAGTTGCTGCTGCTCTTGTCTCACTCTACCTGCCAATGCCTTTGCAAGCAGGAATGGCTAAAAGGAGCTAAAGAAGCTTGTGAGTAGAAGTTGAAGGACACAGTGCACAAAGACATTTGTTGGCTTACTGTAAGAGCAGCAGTAAATGTGACTTTTTATGTCTTTCCAGATAGAAAGGGTCAGACCCCCGGTTTTTCATTACTCCCCTTTGATGGGTTTTTCTATTTAGGGTAACAATTCTTTCTATCATTCTCCCTCTCAGAAGTCTGTACTAGTGCTGGCACAAAGGAGCCTTGACTCTTTCAAGTGTTGTTGCAATAAAAATTAAGTCTGGTAGTCATGGACACTCCCAGACTTTACCTTCTGTCCTTCTACTAACTGGATCTGAGTAGAATCCTCCAGATTCTGTTCTGCTGTTCTTCATAGCACTTCAGGCTGGGGAAGTAAAGTGATCTGGCAGCAGCTTTAAGGCAAAAACAAAGAAGAATTTTTCACTCAACACATTATTAAAATGGGGAATACGTGATGTGAGCACTAAATAAACAAAAAGAATTCAGGAAACAGACTAATGGAAAGTAGGTCTATTATCATGGCTAAAAGTCCTCTGGATGCCATTTCTAAACCACTGCTTGAGGGAAACTGCACGGAGAATCCAGTGGATACATTCATTCCTCCCTGGTGCTGCTGGGCAGTGTCACCCACCACCCAGAGCAGTTACCCTGACAGGGTCATACTACAACTAATAAGTATGGTGAAACTAAGGTGTAAGTGAAAGCAAGGAAGCTCAGGATACTTTAGAAACCAATCTGAGTGCATTAGTAAGTACAGCTGTTTCCTAGATAAAAGACCTAAAAGTTACAAACATGGACACATTCTCCATACTTTTTCTCCTAATGTTAGAAAACACACTAACTTTTTTTTCCCTTTGGCTAAATATTAGGAAAAAAAATTAATAGCTATTAATATATTGTTGTATTAGTGTTAGCACTGCTCCCCTGAGGTCTCTGCCAGTACCAGGAATCACTGTGTTCACATGGCACAGATCTTTGCAAGGACAGAAGTGAATTACAAAGGTCACAGCCTGGGGAAGGCAGGTAGTGTACAGAAAATGAGAAGACAGAGAAGCAGCCAGACAAAATATTTTTTTGAACGTCATATTTAAACATTCAATTACTCTCCCTGTGACATCTGTGCTCCATTGTGCCTTGTGAATACTCAGGAAGAAATGAATAGTGATATCCAAAAATGGACTCTAATCAGTCCTGTCAAGATCTGGATAAACATCAGCAGCTCTTAGGGTAAGTGATATTAAAGGCATGTGATAAAAAAGAGATATTCAGCAAAGGGTTTCTTCCTCCAACAGGAGTTCATCAGTGAGCATAACCAAATCCTTCCCCACATATTTAATTTTATATGTGAAACTTGCATTTCACAGGAGACCCTTATACCATATCTTAAATGAGAGTGAAAACTTCAAAACAGAGACATGCTGAAGATTTTTGTCAGCATCAGAAGATGGTTCTTCCCTAGGGAAGCCAAAGGAAACCCAGAAAAAAGAACCCAAAGGAAATTGGCATCTTGCCTCTTAGATGGAAGGCATTCAAAAATAAACTTCAGACAATGGTTCTAACACCTCCCTAGTGATTTTTACCAGCCAACTAGCAATTTGTAGTCACAGCTCAAAACTGCCTGCAGCCCTAAAATGTCATCATGGAGCACTGGCTAATACTAAAGCAAAGAGGACAACTGCATTTGCCTCTGCAGGACTGAATTCTGCAACAATGGAAGCAGACACTGTGGTCCAGATTCCAGGATCCTATGGACTCCTTTCCATTACTGAGTGTAAAACAATATAAATTAAACACAGTGCTCCTAAGCAGGATGTATTCTACCAGCCACACAGTAAAAGCTATTTTCAGATTCAGATTTTTAATTTTTACTGTTGTTTCAGCTGCGAGCTTAGGTAGAATGTAAGGTAATGGAGGATGGCCTACAAGTTAGAGAAACCAAAGTAATATAATTTCATTTCAAGTTTCTCAAAAAAAAAAAAAAAAAAAAAAAGAAAATTAAAAGGAAAGATGGCTCTCCAGACTCTTGCACCTTAAAAATAATATAGCTGGAGACCAAAAGCTGCAATACAAGTTTCTTCTATAGGATGCAAACAAATGTATCTAGATTCTGCCACAGAATCTCTCTCCTTAAATATCTCATTTTTTCAGCTTTCCTGTTAAAAAGTTACTGAATTGACTTTTTCCTATCTTAAAGAATATTGTGCTATTGTAATATGAAAAATACTAAAGTACTTAGACTAAGTCCAGAATGGGATAAAAAGCAATAAGTATCTTTGTACCCTACCAATAACCCTCCATATTAATTTAGATGTATTAGCTATAAATTTTAATTCTCTAAAAAAAGCCTTTTATTTCATTGTCCAGTTCAGCCTACAGTCTTGATTGTGGGAGAGTCAGAAAATTCTCAAATCTGTTATTAGCTCTATTGATAAACTTGAGGTCTTTGCATATAACCTGCAGGGATATGGCCATTGGTTCAAAGACAGCCCTAGTTCCCAAATTCATACTGAGAAGAGCACATGAAGAGAGGATAACCAGAGCTATTTAGACACTGTAACAATTCCATAAACTTTTGGTGGACTTCTGGTAAAGAAAGAAAAGCAATTCAGGAGAAAGTTACACATAGTAAAACTGAAATGTACCTTATTTGCATATTTTAGAAAAAAATAACAATAAAGGGACAGGAAAGTTTGCTTCTTAACTTACACTCTTTTAATATTAAGAATTATCTTGGTGCTCTTCAGAAGGTGGCCTGATTTCAACATCCATCCATAACAAGGATTTTAATAGCAAATCTGGAAGAGTACTTGAGCTTCCAAGGAAGACTAATAGGAAGTTTTAAAAGTAAAATTATACCAACATAGTTAAGTAGGAAGATGACACATTAAATTAGTAAATTCAGAAAACTAAAATATTACCCAAACAAGAAAATCATTAACTTGTATGAGTTAGCTTTAAAAATACCATGCAAAACCACCATGCTGCAGACATAAACTTTGGAAACAACTTTCAAAAAACTAAAAAACCATGGAGTAAAGTAGTTACACATTGTTGTGTAGCCTCTTGCTTAATATGATCTTGGTACCTAAGAATGAGAAGATGACATTTGATGTCAGTTCTTAATTAGTGTTGCAGTGGAGAACTGGAGAAAGGGGGATCAGCTTCACAGAGACCGGCTTTCAGTTTTCACTCTGAAGGCTCTGGTGTTCTGCTTTTGTACCAAAACCATTGGTCTGTTTCTCATCAAAAGCAACAAAACTAGATTTACCAGACATTCTATTCAACTAGATGGTCTCAGTTTTAAGATGACTGGAAAAATATTTTGCATTCAAGTGCAATTCTGACTATTCAAGACCAGGTATCCTCAGCTGGCATGGTCTGAGTACAGGCAGGATACTCTCACCATCTGTCAGGCTTTGAATGTCATACTCATTTCCCAGATGCTTTGGGGCACTCTGGAGGGCACTTCTGTGACAAATACTTAGCAGGAATTGTATTCAGTTGTTTAGCTGGCCAGCTGATTTGCTTATTAATTCTCCCTTCAGATGTCTGTTTCTGATTTAAACCATATGAAGCCATTTTTTCAACCACTTTCAAGTTTCTTCTCAAATCTAACCACTTCATAAGACAAATAAATGTGCCATTTTTACTACAGTACAAATGTAAAACTGTATTAATAACAATATTCAGAATGCCCCAAGCTTTAAATAACAAATTAAAATTTTGTTACTTTTATGTGAAGACACTGAAAGTCAGCTATACCAGTTCTGCAAAATGAGTCACTCATCCCTATGAAGTATCCATTCCAGAACAGATATTAGCTCCTTAGAGATGTTAATTTTTGTACAGGACTTTATAAAAATATAAAACAAATATCATACAAAACAAATGTCAAATTAAAGAGCAACCAGCAGGAACTGGAGCTGTGGTATATCTGAATGGAAGAAGACCTCAAGTTCTAACATTGTGAAGATGGCCAAAATTTGAAAAGAGCTTAAAGGCTTGTATTTTGACTATACCTTCTAGGTTCTGACATGAACCAATGAATTTCATGTTACTGTTGTGGGACTTCCAAAATCCTACTTGCATGATCAGAGACAGAACCCTGTACACTGAGTCTTGCATAGGAGCACTTGTCAGGGTTCCATTCTTACTGACCAAAGTCTGGAGATTGAAAGGGTGTTCACAAGCAAAGAAAAGGGGATATAGTCAAGATAAAGAATCCTAGTTGACTGTCCTTCCTGAAATCAATGGTAATTTTGCAATGTACTTGACTGGAACAAGATATAACCCACGGTCTATATATAGCATCCAGAAACTGAACTTTGATGCCTTGGTGTCTTGCCTTCCTATTGACTGCAGAGAATTAAGTTAATGTCTCATTTCTAGCTTATTTTGCTGAAGAGTGAAAGTTCTAAATCGTACTTAGATTTGCTAGACTTCTTCTTTTCAAATGTCAATTATCTTACAGCATCTCAGAAACAAACTAGAGAGTATTTAAAATGGTTGCCAACAGAAACACCCTAATAAAGAAGTTACATAAAAGTACAAGCTCAAGCACTGCCTAATCAGTTTGAATTAAGCACATCAGGTTTTGTTCACCCAGCTGGAAAACTAACATTTGCTCAGCTTGGCAACTCCTTGTGTTTACTAGTGTCTGAACATAATGTACAGCACAGTGTTTGTTCAATACCTGTGCAAGAATCCACTGCTCGGTTAGATTAAGTTGACAAACTTCCAAAGGTATTTAGTATTCCCAAAGAAAATGTAAAAAACAATTATAAATATTTACTGTTTGGAGGGATCCTAGTTTTTTCTGTTTCAGATTTTCATCTATGGAAACTGGTATGCTTCTATTGTCAGTGAGGTTTCTTTTTTTTTTTTCCTTAATGTGTGCCATTTAAGATGAAAAATGCAATTAATAAAAGTTGCATTTCTTTTACCAACCCAATAGCTGGGGGCAAGGCTATCTGAATCACAAAAAGAACTCAGACAACCTTCAAGTTAGCTTTCTTGAGAGGCAACCCTGCTGTGGGAGTACAGATCTAGACACCAGCTATATATCCTGGACAAATTGCAAGTCATGTCATGCAGGCTAGCAAAGCATTGTCTTTTTTCTTTTATTTAGAACATATCTGAAGAAGGCTGGATTGTTTCAAGAGCACAAGGGAAGGTATTTTAATATGCACAATCGTGACATTTTAATTTCCAGAAACAACTCTGGTTCTTTCTCACAAAGCTTTCCACGAACAGCATACAAACTGTTTTGACCTATTAGTCATAAACTTGCATTATCCCTTATCTGTCTGAAAGCAAACAAAATGATGTTTTCAGTGTTTCTTTGTATCACAACTTATTTGTCCTTTCACCCTTTTAGGAAGGTAAACAAGAAGCTAACTGTTCTTTTTCCTCCTAATAAAACTGGTATTTCTTCCTTAAATCATCTCACTGTTTTCAGCATACTCTATTTGGTCTTTAACTGAGACACTGTCTTGGATAATGTATTATATAATATCTTAAAACTCTTCCTTCTCTTCTCTCTGCATGTTATTTGACTTCATTTTTTTTCTTAGCTCTGATACTCCTACTCCCTTCTTCTCTCACTGATAGTGTGAAATTTTCCCTACCTGTTGTCTCACATATTTATTCTTGGCATTAGCAAGAACTTCCCACTTTGATATAGAATCATAGAATGGTTTGGGTTGGAAGGGGTCTTAAGGATCATCTAGTTCCAATCCCCCGGCAATGGATATCTATGTTTCCAGTTCTAAATCTCTCTCTCAGAGCTGCCAGCTGGCTATAATTTCCTTAGGAAGCAGCATAGCTACTGGGATCTACCACCCAGCTACAAGGTGATGTACATATGCAGAGCAGACATTGCTCTTAGGTCACCAAGTTGATTTCTGCAGTGGCAACTCTGTCTTGTCACACTCTTTGTCTTCTATCACTTAGCATAATTTTCTCACTCTGCATTTGGTGAATACTGATTTCATAGTCTCCTCAACCCCTGTTTTGTTGTTATCTGTCCAACAGTTCTGCTCCTCATAAATCTCTGACTCTCATTCTTTCTGTTCTGCTTCACACAGGTTACAATGCAGCTTTGTTTGCTGAACATCCATCCATCCATCCATCCATCCATCCATCCATCCCATGCCAATTTTTGCTCATGTCTTGAGGATGGCTTTGGCAGCAGCCCTCTACTCCCTCCATAGAGAGACAAAAAAGCAGACGAGGGTGGCTGTGTTGAATAAGGCAGGATGAGAACATGTTCCAGCCCAAACCAGTGGCAGCTATGCTTAAGAAGCTGTCTCTGTCTCATGACATTTTCTCAGGGTCATATAAACTACAAGGCAGAAATCTCTTGGTACGCTGAAATGGTACTGAAATATAGGGTACTGACCTTTTTTCTTCTGTATATTGTTTAATTAGTCCTGAAATCCAAATGATACTGCTTTATGCTGTAAAATAATCTCTAGCTCTGATACCACAAACTGGACATGAAACTTCAGTGCAATAAAAGAAGTATGACCACAGATTTGCAAACAGCAGATCAAGAATAGCACAACTGATTTGTGCTATGGTCTCTGAACACAGCATCAAGCTTCTGATGCTTATTATTTTCATTCAGTTAGTCTAAAATCAAACAGTACTGTGTATCTGTGAAGGTGAAAGTGGTATTCAAGAAAAAGTTAAATATTGCCAATAGAACTGCTCACAGACAGAGCAGCTGAAGATTCCCAAGTCTCAAAGGCCATGTCTGCATTAGCAAGCCACACAAGAAATCATGTAAACCAAAGCAGTTGGTGCTGAGATTCCTACATCTTCACTGCCTGCTTTTCAGGGGCTTTTATGCCAGACTGGGTTCCTTATGGTAACCTAGAATGAAAGTGGTCATAAAGCTGGTTTGAAGCTGTCTAAAATCCTGCCTCAGCTGTTTACTGACATCTCTTAGGGGCTGCTGTGCATTTGGCATGCTGGAGTGAAAATTCAAATTTCATTCACACTGAATGGAGTCTTGTTCTTATGCACCAAAACAGCCCACTGAACTAATATTTAACAAATTTTAATCTCTAGCAAGTGGTACTCACCTTACCTTGAACAATGGAGTTTTGGTATCAGTTGTGGTCAAACACAACTATCTTAAAAGAAAATGTCCATCTTTCAAGCTCAGACTCCTCAAACAAGTACATCTGGAAAATACCAAAAGAATTATTTGCAATTGTGACAACTGTGCTGAAATTCTGGGGGGTATATTTTTAAAGATGGATACAAATCAGCTGGGTGTGCATCTGAGAATGTTCAAGGTGTCTAAAACTTATTTCACTTTAGCAACCCTCAGAAAACCAAGGGCAGTAGTAATGCTAGTTAGGAACTTGTTAAATCCTCATCCCTTAGTTCCGATGCTGTTTGTCCTTCTCACTCCCCAAGGTTTTGTTTCTGACTTGGTTGGAATGTATCCTCATTTAATCGCAAATGATAAGGCAGTATATGAGTAAAGAAAAAGTCAAAGTGACACTTAACAGCAATAGCTCCACAACACAAGACCTGTGGAAACAAAGTTCAGTTGGAAGCAGTGTGGAAAAGGCAATGCAATCATCATGGTATTTTAAATTACTCACAATATCATGTAACCCAATTGGGTTACACTACATTGGAAGAAAAATGTTTTCGTAAGGCACTAGTTTAGACAAAGGTGGATAAGGAAGGTTTTATGCAAAATAAAGGTCATAACTGGAACAATCAGCGATTTTCTGCTTTTGCATTTTTGAAGCAGCATAAATTGTATTTCTTGTCACAGATACTTTTTTTGCCAGGATATGTGCCAATGGAAAGTCTGATCAACTTTAAAAAACAAATAGCTTCGTGTGACTGTTGATGATATTCACTGGCCAGCTTTTAAGAAAGATTCGTGAAATTTTGGGAGCTGAAAGTTAATAATTATTTTTTTAAAGTTCTAATTAAGATGTTTGACTGGGCAGCGGAATGTATTTAGAATCCCACGTAATTTGATTGTTTTGGCCTATTTAAATAAGTTGCTTTGGAAAGATAAATAAACCAGCTACTTAAAATGTCCAAGTAGACCCAGGCTTCATTCCAGTATTTCAAGCAAGGACTGAAGCAACAGCCTTTTGTAACTAACAGCCAATCCAGCAATAGACATCCGAGTGTCAAGTCTAATACAAAGAATGATACAAGGGCCTGGATCACCATCACTAATAGAATAAACAGTACACAGTGTTGTTTAAGCAAAAATGCTCAGATTTTTTTCCCCTTTGAACTGCAGATCTTTGGAGACTAGCATTAAAGGAAATGAACACCCAAAGTTTGAAACATCTGAAGCTGAGACAGCATCCCACATAAACCCTTGGGATTATTTGGGTTTGTATAGTTAATGTGATTTCCGTTCAGTAGATGTACTAAATCTGTATGACAACCAGGATTTAGAAAATACTAATACTGTGCTGTCAGTAACCTGAGACTCTAAAATCCATAGCAAGATCCTTAAAAATTAAAAATTGAGTCTGACCCAAGAATATATATGTAGCCAGTTTACCAGTTTGTACCACAATGAAGTGTACAGTCTGGTGCCTTTTCCTTTTATCAGCAGGGAATGTCAAGACTGGAAAGGGTTGGAAAACTGTGTTTGATTTCCAGGGGAAGTAGCTTGGTACCTTCTTATTTCTGCATTACATGGTCATAGTTTGAAATAAGGCATGGATAGCTGTCCCAAGAGGATACGGATGAGCTTCTTGGTAATCTATCCCATTGGCACACTTTTGGTGCTCTCAGAGCAGCTTTTCTCCCCTGCTAGTTTTTTTTGGTTTTTGCTTGTGTTTTTTTTCTGCTGCTCCTGTGCAAAGAGCAGCATTTAAGTTCTGGGCAGTGCTATAGCTTCACTCATGTTTTGGGTTTTTCTGGTTTTTCTTGCACCACAAAAACCTGGTTTTTCTTGCACTGTGCATCTCATGTGACAGAACCATGGCTCAGTTTCAGCAGCTTAGAAGGGGAATTGTGAGGTTGCCAGAACAGATGAAACAAAACTTTCTTCTGAGCTGGGGGCATGGCAAACACAGTGAGTCTCTGTGGAGCTTCAGCGTAACAGTGGGGGTCTGCTGCCTCCCCCAGTTCCCTACCACTTCCCTGGCTGGACTGGGGGTTGGTCTCTGAACTCCCTCTGGGGTAGTGGGACACTCAACTATTTTCATGCCAGGCAGCACCAAGGAAGATAAGAAAGGTATTTGTTCTTACTTGGGCAGACCTTGATCACGCCCTTGATTATTTTGTTGTTGTTGGTGGTGGTGTTGTTAAGCTGAGAGAGAGCATCTTCATAGTCAGAAGACACATAAAGCTTGGAAACAATTTTACATGTCCTTGCTCCTAATATACCTGATCTAACACTGCCTGAAGACTTCATTGGGAGGGATAACTTCCACCTGATTTCAATCCCCATCATTTCCATCTGAGTTTTCAGAGCTTAATGAGACAAAGTTATACTGAAATTTAACCTATTGCTTTCTTTGATTTACTTAGAAGTTAACAGGAAGAATAATGCAAGAAGATCTGAGAAAGCTATTGCAACCATTAATTTTATGCTAGTACCTGAAATACTAAATCAACCCAACTTACGATTCATTAATCAGGTCTTAAAAACCAGCAACAGAGTGTTATGGCATAAAACCAGAAAAATCCCAAAGTCTTGGGGAACTGCAATTCATATGACAGGCATGTACAGGAGATCACAGCCAGGGCAGCAGGGACATTATGTGGAACATTAGATATAGGGTAGGCCCTGGCATGCTCGACTTCCCTTGTGTGTTATTTTATAAAATTAAAATTAATTTATTTAGATTTATTTTCTTTCCTTATATAGAGAAGAAGACTGGGAGCAGGAGTGATGTTTCCTGATAGCTATATCCAGTCACAAACTCCTGCCTTTTGAAGAATTATTTTTCCTTTCTTGCATTTCTTTCAAGGTCTTCTTGTGTTTTACTCCCCATTCTTCTAACTGGTATCTAATTCTCCTCTGTACATGGCATGGCTATGCCACCCAATAGCTCAGTTACACAGACAGGATTAGCAAAATCTTCTGAGATAATAAGACAAGAGATTTAACTGCAGGTTTGGCAGGTAAGATGAAAAGCTACAGAAACAGTGTGACCAGTAAAATGTTTTGCCAAAGCACAATGAGGTTACTCAATATGCAAGGGGCCAATTTTTACAAAAATTGTCTTTGTGCATAATACTGATTATCAACCATCTTCATTGCATTCACAATATTTGGCATGTAGCTTTAAAAATATAATAAATAATAATTAAAACTTCGTCAAATACACAATAGAGAAGACAAGCAAACACTAAACAGAGTAATGGAGCAGTAAAAAGTAGGCTTTTACATCTCATCTCCTGTATGGCTTCCAGCATCCTGCTGGGATATTGTTTTGGTAGTGAAACAGATGGAAGAGCAACTCCTCTTGAGTCACCCACATCAGTCCTCCTGGCACCACGAAGGATACTGCTGTCAGCACTGGCTCTAGTGAAGAGCAGCCCCTCCCAGCAACACCCTCTCTACTGCCTGTAGCACAGACACTGCTAGCAGTAGGCCAAGACTCCAGTGGTCATAGGAATTGTTAAAGAAAAACAGTCCCATAATCCACAAAACAATGGGCATCCCCTAGAATTGCTAAGTTTGAGCAAATTTGGACTCTTCATGATCAGACAAGGACAAAAACCCTGCCAGACAGGCAGATGAGAGCTGATTTGACTCCAGATGTGTGCAGCAGTGGTTGGTATTCTGCAGATTCAATTTTGGGTATGCTTGAACAAAACTGTGGATGTACTGTAGGATTACCTGCACACTTCAGTGTCTCACTAAGGGTAGTTCCTTCCATGTTAAATCCGACAAAGATTAGACGCACCTTGAATTCCACTATAAAAACCCAATACACTATGAAACAGCAGTCTTACCCTGTTTGGTAAAAGGACTGTTGCAATTACATACCTGATTAGTCCAAGCTACTTGAGGAACTGGAGAACATCATTCCTCCCCACCTTGATCCAGAAACTCCACTTTGAACCTTTGCTAGGACCCAGGCGTCTTCTGCCCATTCATTTCCTTCAAGCACCTAAATAATCTTGTCTCATTTATTGTAATTATTATTATTTATTGTTATTACTTAGTATTATTAGCCAATCGTCTGACTTGTTCTTCACAGGTTCCTCAGAAAGAAAAAAGTGTTCTCTCAAGACCTGGATTAGTCTAAGGGACAGATACTCCATCAGAGGTCATGGGGTGTCTGGTTCACATGTTGTCCTCCAAGTGCCACAGAATCAAGCCAGAAGGGTCAGACCTCTCTCCAGTGGCTAATTCAAATAAATCTATTTTTTTCTCATCAAAAAATTACTGTCCAGATGGGATCCTTGCTGCTGAAGCACTTGCAACTTATCAGGCAGCAAAGACTGACCAGGAAAGAAACAACTTGAAGCTTTATTTTGTACACTCTTTTTAGAAAACACATTTAATGAGAAAAGATCTTCAGGAGACAAATTCTCTTTTGCTATAGTATGAATTAAGTCTTTTGAATTCAAAACATGAAGGAGGCATATTTTAAAGGGTCACTTATACCTGCATTGCATGGTTTTGTAGCAGAACTCTTTGCAGAAGGATCTTGTGGATGCTGGGAATTCAGACAGGTTCAAAAAGTCTCATCACAAATTCATGGAAGGAAAATACAAGACCATAACAGGTCCAGGAATTCCATGAAACTAAAATTGTTGGATGCTCAGAAAATTGCCTTTAAAATCCTCAGTATATTTGCAAAGTTCTCAATATTGCTCCTTAATATCTGGAGACAGGATTCTAAATTAGATGAAAATATTGTTTGAAATTCTGCCACTGTGCATGGGACTTAGGTTCCTGAAAGAGTATTGCCTTACTTTGCACGCAGGTACTTTTTTTTGTAACAGAACATTTGAACCTTGAGCACTTTGCTTCTGACCTCAGGTCAATAAATGTATAATGAGACCTGCCTGACTAAACCAGGGGTTACTGCCAGTCAGTGCCAGCTGTACCCATAGCATCATGATACTTCAACCTGGCAGTCATGGAACATATGGAAAGCTGGACGTGAGCAAGAAAGTTTTCCTTCCTGAATTTAATCAGAAATAATAGACAATAATACACAATTTCCCCTGGATTATCAAGAAGATTCCTTACCAAAGGGATTATGTGAATGTTAAGTAATGATGTGATTGCAAGAAGAAAAAAAATCTCTAAACTATTTGTGACTTGTTAGTTGCCTTCTGATGGAAGAGAAGTAGCTGGCTCCTCCAAGGACAGAGGCTGAAGCTGAGGAAAGGAAAGCTGAGGGCAGGAAAGAGAATTAGGAGACAAAGTAGAATGGCTTGCAGAGAACAAAGAGGAGCAAGCAAAAGAATGAGGATGGAGAGGTGCATGTAGATCACCCCACTGTGCAAGAGGATTGTGTACTGAGACCCTGAGGGAAAGGGTAACCAGCAGTACAGCTCCTGGATTTCACCTGCCCTGAAAGGAGACAGAATTCTGAAGAAGAAAGAGCTTGAAAACACAGCATGATGGGGCCTTTAATCAACTAGGGATGGAAGGTGGATCATTGTAAACAATCAACTTAGAGCAAGTGCTCCCTCCAAGTCTACAGTGATTTTACTTCAAGAGGCATTGTCAGAACACAGGTCAGAATAGTTATCCTTAAAAAAAAACCCAAACAAAAAAACCCCCAAAACACAAAAAAACAAACAAAAAAACCCCCCAAAACACACAAAAAACAAATCAAAAATGTTTAAGTAAAACACAGTAAGCTTAAAAGCATCTGTAAACAAATTTCATCCTGCCCACAAATGAGTCCTTTCTTCCAGGCTTGGTCTCAGACCAGCAACATGGTGGTTTTCTGAGATGCAGCAAATGATGCACAGTTCCTCCTAAGGCCCCAGGAATGTTTATTTTTATCACCTCTCAGGCTTGGCTGTGCATTTCTTCCCTTCTCTCTGCAAATTTTTGCCTCTTGCTGAGCTCTCCCTCTCCGAGCGTCCCACCCCACGTACTGAAAACTCCTCTGCCTAAGCACATTCACTTACTCCTTGGGGAGAAGTCATCTTCCTGCCTTTCCCCAAGGGTTCCTGACCCCACCAGTCTCTTTTTAAAGAAACACGACTGATGAACTCAAACGAACAAAACAAGTATGACCCATTGCATGGGGATTACAAAACAAAAGGATTTGGGCAATGTAAAGTTCCATGTGCCTGAGATACACAGCTGAGATGCGATGAGAGCAACCCTTGAAAATTCTCAAATGACCAATAACCTGGCCAAAAAATCTGGAACCCTATTCATCCGACTTGATTTATGCTCGTAAATTTTGTTACAGATATATTTGATGGATGTCCTAAAGGTTGATGCTATTTTATTGCTAAAAAAAAAACCAACCCAATTTCTAGACAGGGTAGACATGGTAGAAGTTTTGAAATATCTCTTAGCAGAGTCATAGTATAGTTTGTTCCAAGAGACTGTAAGGAAATCACAAGTAGCATTAATCTCCTCTACTGCTGTTGCTTGCAGACATCTGTGCTAGGTTCAATGTTATATATAAAACTGCCTGTTCAGAAGTTATGTCAAAAAATATTAACTGGCTTGCACATAGCTGTATACTGAGTGTTTAAGAATTCTCTCCTCCTGAGATAAAAGCCAAAATTTAATTTTCAACATTGTCTACTGTTATTATCTCACAGTTCCTGGGAATCTTCCCTAGACCCAATCTTGTACTCTGGTTTACTTCCTATCTGCATTTGAGAAACCAGGAGGTACATAGGGCCAGGACAGGAAGAAACACAACATTAGAGAATCATAGGATCATAGAATAATTTAGTCTGGAAGGGACCTCAATAGTTCCTCTAGTCCAACCCCCCTGCAGTAAGCAGGAACACCCTCACCTAGAGCAGGCTGTTCAGAGCCTCATCAAGCCTCACCTTGAATATCTCCAGGGATGGGGCCTCAAATACCTCCCTGGGCAACCTGTTCCATTCTTCCACTACCCTTCTGGTAAAGAACTTGTTCCTAACATCCAGTCTAATCTAATCTCCAATACTTACCTATTCTTCATTATAGTTCAATGTGTTCCTGCCTTACAATACAAGCATAGGGTGAGGACCATACTACTGACCTAGGAGCGAGGACACAACAAATATATTTTCCTGAGACTACCACTGAAATTCCCATGAAACCAAGTTTCCTGCTGTTATATCAACCTACTTACCTTACTCATTGAAAAATTGATTGAACTGTAATGGGACGCAGAGCCAAGTGAATCAGAGATGTTGATTGGCTTGTCCTCATAGTCATTCTGTCTTCAGGAGGACCAGTGGCACTTTCAGCAGTGATTTTCAGCAGATTTTCCAGACAGTATTTGATACTTTTTCAGTTCTACCTAAGGATCACAATTTCTTAAGGTAAAGCATCATGAGGGCTCTGGTGTCAAGGGATGCATCTCAAGCTGAAGTTGCCATTAGAAGCTGTAGTCTGGTACTTCCTTCAAAGGAAACAAAGGGAGTCCCCTTACCTGGGGACAGTACACTAGGCCATAACACTGTGCTACAGGCCACCAATACAAGCCTGCCCCAGTTAATGCTGATCCCCATCCAAAATTTCTAATTCTGAAATACCTTTATTCCACACCCACTGACTCCTGGAAGAATTCTATAATCCGTCCTTTAGGAAAGATGAGTTCAAGCAAACTGATACAACATTTGCATATACATTTCTACTTTCACAAGTTTTTTTAAAGCATCTGCAGTAAGTTTTCTCCTTCCTGTGGTATTTAATCCTGCTTTCTAACTAAGTGGTTTAGTAATGCAAATCCCATATAATGGGATGTTCCTGGCATTTTTTTTTCATTGTGGATTCCTGAAATTGCTTTTTTCTTTTTGCAACTCTTTCTTTTATAAAGTGCCAGCAAAATTCTACCATGACATCTCTGGGGTACCTGTGACTTTAGCTAAGCACTGACTTCAAAAAATATTTTAAAATGTAACGTAACTGCTTTGCTTTCATCATGTTCACTGGAAACTACAGATGGAAATAAGAAACACTGGAAATGATCACTAAGCAACTATTAAAAGAAAGGTAAATGCACTATATTTTAGAAATTACAGTGTATATAGGTGACACTTCTAACAGCTTTTTAAAAAAATATATTCTTTTAAAAAAATTGTCACAATCCAGTAGTTTAGAGTTGAAGCAGCTCTTTGTTCCACTGCAAGGTAAAAATACCAGCCAAAATACATTGCATAAAGAAACCCAACAAACCAAACCAAAACAAAATGGATTTGTACTTGAAATTTGACCGTCAGAAGCAGTGGGAAGATTTTGAAAATAATAGTTTGTTTGGGTAGTGGTTTTTTTCCCTCTCTCTTTAGAACCACTTGAAAACATGTTCATACTCATATATAATCAACTACAAATTCACCTTGGGGGAAAATGGTGTAAGAAATTCAAGCAGTTTTGGAATCAAAGAAGCCAGGTTTCCTATGGCTCCGTGCCTTACAGTGGAACTGCAATACTCTGTGGCTGGTATCACTGCCAGAATTTTGGGGTTTTCAATAATGGGATGGTCTACATGGGAACAGGCCTGCTGGAGTCAGATGGGATTCATTTCTCAAGGGGGAAGGAAGGACTTTGCTCAGGAGCCTGTGGGGCTCATTGCCAGGGTTTTAAACTCAACTTGAAGGGGGAGAAGGGGATAATATCAGGCATGCCTGTGACAAGCCATGGGACAACATGCCAAGGGTAGAGGGATGGGTTGCTATCAAGGGCACTCAGCCTGTTGCTCTGAGCCATGCTGGGTACTCTGGATCACAGTAGAAGTCTTATAAAGATGAGCCAGGACCTCCTGAGGTAACAGGAACCAACAGGGAAACACCAGTGAAATACCTCAAAGGAATTAAGGTGTTCTTTTAAAAAGGTGACATGACTGACAGCCCAGCTGAAGTGCCTCTACACCAATGCATGTATCAGGGGCAACAAACAGGAGATGGAAGCCACTTTGCTGCTAGAAAGCTACGACCTAATTGCCATTACTGAAACCTGGCGGGATGAATCCCACAACTGGAGTGTGGCTGCCGATGGCTACGAGATGCTCAGAAGGGACATGTGAGGAAGGAGATGCAGAGGGGTTGACTTCTACATCAAGAACTGGATAGATTGTGAAAAGCTGTCTCTAAAGAATAGCAGGTTGAAAGCTTATGGGTGAGAACTAGAGACCAAGGCAACAAAGTGAACCTTGTGACTGAGGTTTACTTCAGGCTGCCTGTTCAAGGAAAGCCTATTGAAGAAGCCTTCTTACTCCAGCTATGTGGTGCATTGGCCTTGCAGGATCACACCTTGCTGAGGGATTTCAACCATCCTGATACCTGCTGGAAAAGTAGCACAGTGAGCTGTAGGCAGTCCAGGAGATTCCTGGAGTGCATTGAGGATAACTTTTTAAACCCTTTTTAAATTGACAGCCTGGAAGGGATGTGACACTCAATCTGCTGGCCACCAATGCAGGTAAGCTTATCAGAGATGGAAAGATTGGAGGCAGCCTGGCCTCCAGTGATCATGCAATGCTGGAGTTTGCATCCTGAGGGATATGGGTCAGGTGAAGAGTAAACTCAGGATCCTGAATTTTAGGTAAGCAAACTTCCAGCTATTCAAGGAGTTAGTCAATAGGACTCCTTTGGAAACTGCCCTCAGGGACCAGAGAGCAGAACAAAGCTGGCAGATCTTTAAGGACACTTTCCAAAGAGCGCAAGAGCTCTCAATCCCCAGATGTGAGAAATCAGGAAAGAAAGGCAAGAGACCAGCATGGATGAGACAAGACTTGTTCATCTAACTAAGGAGCAAGAAGGAACTGCACAGGCAGTGGAAGCAGGGACAGGCATCCTGGGAAGAATATAGGGATGGTGTCTGGTTGTGCAGGGACAGGGTCAGGAAGGCCATGGCATAGCTAGAGCTGAACTTGGCAAGTGACCTAAAGAATAAGAAGGGTTTTTACAGGCATGGGAGCCAGAAAAGGGAGGTCAAAGAAAGTGTGCCCTCCATAATAGACATGACTAGCAAACTGGTAACAAAAGACAAGGAGAAAGCTGAGATAATCAATAATTTTTTTGTCTCAGTCTTCATTGGCAACCTCTCTTCCTACACCACTCAAGTGGATGGATAGCAAGGCAGGGACTGGCAAAAGTCCCTGTAAGAGAAAACCAGGTCTGAGACCATCAGAGGAACGTGAATATACGTTTAAATCTATGGGACCTGACAAGATGCATCCCAGAGTACTGAGGGAACTGGCCGATGTAGTTGCCACTGTCCATATTTGAAAAGCCATGGCAATCAGGTGAAGCCCTTGGAGACAGGAAAAAGGAAAACACTGCACCCTTTTTTTAAAAAGGTAGAAAGGAGGCCCCTGGGAACTACTGACCTGTCAGCCTCGCCTCTGTACCTGGGAAGATCATGGAACAGACCATCCTAGGAGCTATGTTAGGGGACATGGAGGACAGGGAGGTGTTCCAAGAGAGCCAACATGGCTTCATCAAGGGCAAATCATGCCTGATCAACCTTATAGCTTTTGAGGAGAGAAGAGCTATGTAAGTCATCTCTCTGGACTTCTGTAAGGCCTTTGACATGGTCCTCCCCAACATCTTTCTCTCTAAATTGGAGAAATATGGATTTGATGAATGGACAGTTCAGTGGATAAAAGATTGGCTGGATGGTCACATCCAGAGAGCAGTGGTCAATGGCTCAATGTCTGGATGGAGATGGGTGACAAGTGGTGTCCCTCAGAGGTCCATACAGGAACAATTAATATTTAGTATCTTCATCAATGACATGGTGTGATCAAGTGCACCCTAAGAAAATTTGCAGACGACACCAAGCTGAATGGTGTGGTTGACACACCTGAGGGACTCTATGCCATTCAGAGGGACTTGGACAAGCCCAAGACATGGGCCCATGAGAACCTTGTGAGGTTCACCAAGGCAAAGTGCAAAGTCCTGCACATGGGCTGAGGCAATCCCCAGTATCAATCCAGGCTGGGGGTGAAGGGACTGAGAGCAGCTCCATGGAGTAGGACTTAGGAGTACTTGCGGATGAAAAACTGGACACAAGCTGGCAAGATGTGTGTGCAGCCCAGAATGCTGACTGACCTGTAATTCCAATGAAAAGATATAATTAGTTAGATATAAGTAGTTAATGTCAGTTACTAAATGCTCCTTTCAAACTTCATTTTTTTTTTTTTTTTTGATGCAAGAATATATTCAAAATACATTTCTGGAAATTATCTGCTCCAACAAAATATAAAACATTCATAGCTGTTTCCATGGCGTCAGTGACAACTCCTGTTCATGTTCTGCTTGTGTGTATGAAAACTTTTAAATTTATTATTTCTATTGACAGAGCTACAGGACACCAACATGTATCAGCTGCTTTCTCAACTTTGCTGACATTAGTTTTACAGGTAAAAATTAGAACCAATGTGCTGATGTGCATTGGGTTTGTGTGGGTGGGGGGCTACTGTGAGAAGCTGCTAGGAGCTTCCCCCCCCATGTCCCATGGAGCCAATCTCACCCAGCTCCACTGCTGTCCAAGGCTGAGTCCATCAGAGACGGTGGCAGCACCTCTGGGATAAGGTATCTAAAGGGGGAAAAAACCCATGCAACTGCAACTGCAGCTGGAGAGATGAATGAGAATATGTGAGAGAAACAGCTCTGCAGACACCAAGGTCGGTGAAAAATGGTCTGAAAAAGGAAAAAGATGTTTGCCATAAAGAAATAGCAGATCACAAAACTATGTAAAAGACATGCAAAACCTCTTAACTCCAAAAGGCATGGGAATATGTAATTGAGGAGAACAGAATTAGTAAAATAATTACAGGCTTTCAATGAGTAATTTCTCAGGATATAAAGAAACTGTAGTTTGGCCACCTCATCATGAGAAACCAGAATAAGAAAACTTCTTTATTTGGAATGATGCGGTGCATATTATTTTATTTTTGGTTTTTGTATTTTAAAATACAATGCAAAGCTTTGCTTTTCCAGGAAATGCTTCCATAGAAATTTAGCTCTGTGGAACTTTCCAGCAACAGTGATTTTTGTTCCATTAATAGTGCAATGGCTCAATCTCTTTGCATATTTAACCGCATCCTGTTCCACTGACTGCAGTGGTGTCTTTTAAGGTAATAAAGAACTTACTCTGGAATCCAGATGAAGAAAATATTAATGGACCCCACCCTGTAGATGGATATGGTGAACTACCCTGACTTATGCTTAAAATGCAGGCATATGTCTGGTTTCCATTTCAACAATACAGTCAGAGCAGTTTGCTCCAATTCATTTGATCAAACCCTGGGTGTTTACTTTGGGGTGAGACAAATGATGCCACAGATGCCAGGTCCTCTGGTGACTACAAAGGCAGGTTGTTTATATGGAAACATGTGCTCTGGACAAACCCCAGTTCAGTCAAATGAATCTCACTCACAATCCATAAGAGGATATAGGCACAACAGCTTTGTCTCATTCAAGGACACTTCTGGAAACACTCAAGTGATTCATGGCCAATATAAAGACTCAGCCCTACCATAACACCATACCCTGCTGCCAGATCTCTTGAGGGGAGGATCCATAAAATCAAAAATTAGGTAAACAAATCTTTTACCTAAATAAGTGTTTTAAATGCACTTTTGAAGAAAACTAGTTCTCACCTCAAGACTACTATCTTTGTTTTTAAGCAAATTTTATAGTACAAGAAAGAAAGTGAAGAAGAAATACAAGAGCAAATTGGTTTTAGAGGCATGTTAAAAAGCAAAACTGGACAACATAAATCCCCAGCACACATCTATATGTCACACAAACAAAAAAAAGATCAATTACATAAAACAGGTCTTTACAAGAGTTTGGCAGAGTTAGGCAAATGAATACAGATGCTATGCACTGCTTGGAAAAATAATTTATTTTGTTAGCTTACAAAAAGGACAACATTTCAAGTCAAACTTTAAATTATGAGTACAGCTAGCAACTCTGATCCTGCAAAGATACTAGCCATCTCCTGAGATGCAATAAACACTTGCAACTTTGTGTGCAGGAATAGCTTGGAGTAAGTCCCAAGTCAGCAAAAAGTAATGAAGTTTAATATTTGTGTTAATGCTTCATTGGCTAACGTTCTAGATTCTGATTGCAGAAGGAAGGTACAAATGTTGACATTAAATTAGCATATGAACTTCCAGATAGAGCCTTAACCAAACATACCTGCAGACAGCTGTGTCAAGCCATCAGTTTGCAGCAATATACTCATAGCACAACAGATTTCATATACTTCATACTGGAATCACTTGACATGATCCCAGCACTGACTATTCTGATTGGTACTTATGCTTTATACATGAGATTTGAGTCAGGCATGGGCATTCAGAAGTCATTGCAGCTGCACAATAGAACAGGTCTGCTGCTCAGACCTCATGCATGTTACTGAGTAGCACAAATTTCACAGGTTCACGAGGACCTGTGCTTCAGACAAACATGGTAACAAGCTTCTCCTACAATTTATTCTTAAACCCACAAGACATATTCTGAAAAATTCCTATTTTAAATTTAGTTTTATGTGCAACCATGAGATTCACAGGAAGTAACAGTCAAGCAGTAGTTCAGTTGGTGCTGGTGATCTTAAGGGTCTTTTCTAAACCAAATAATTCTATGGTTCTATAAGTTGTTAAGTTGTTGCTAAGTTGTTTTTTCTTTCTCTCCTCTGGAGATGGCAGAAAATAGAAAAACTGGTATGCAGACACCTTGGGAAGCTATCTTGTAACAAAAATATCATGGGACAAAATAAAGCTCCACAGTAGTGTTGGTATTTGGATATAAGATATAATTAACTTCTGGCTATACAAATGAAGATTCCCATTTTAGGCACGCAATGAATTATTAGATTTTGTTGAAAAAAAAAAAGTTTTGTAAAAACAAAGCATTTAGCAGTGAGTGTGAAATACTATTAATAGACCTTAACAGATGAACTCTCTCTCTCCTTTCAGGTTTCATAATTTCAAAAAAGCTGTACTAGACCACATTACTGTGGAAGAAAGAGCTGCAATATTTCTGAATTTTGCAAATTTCATAAGATTCTATTGATGCCATTTAGAAGTACATTGGTTTTCATTATACAAGTAAATTTAGTTTAGTCTTGGGAAAAAAAGTACTTTTACAAGGGCTCAAATTCAAAATCCAATTTCTCAGATGATAAAAAATCTAAAATAGAAAAATGAGATAGTGCCAAATTATTCCTCAGTATTTGTTGCTCACCATATCAACACATTGTAGACTTGCAGACCTCCAAAATGCAATTTAAAAGTAGATTGTGAAAATATTTCTCCCTCCCCTTTCTCAAACACAGGATGAAATTGTAATGCCATTGATATTAGACACAAGGCCTCTACTAGCTTTAGTGTAGTCATGATTTCCAAGCACAAAGGATTAATTTTCTTTTTGAACAGTAAAGTTTTACAGTGTATGAACATGTTTGTGCATGTCTATGTCTACAAGAAAGATATGTAATTATGTGAACAGAAGTATACATGATGTTTACATAGCTATTAAAAGTCTGAACACACCTTTACATTTCAGAAATCAAGTTTGACAGAAACTGCAATAGTTCTGTTTACTATAGTAATGTCACCTTCAACACATTGACTTCTCTGGTGCATTTTAGAGAAATGAAATTTAGTAGCATTTTTATACCTACACACACAATCAAACTCATAAAAGAAAAAAAAAAAGGATAAATAAGATTAAAACTTAACAGAGAAAAGACGGATACACTTTTTTTTTTTTCTCTCTCCACATCCCTACTAAACTGCTGAGACTTGAGCTTACACGGGAATGTGGTCAGGGAGACTAAAATACTAAACCAGGAGCTGGACCCCTTGCTTAACTACTGGCAAAGGTTTTTCAAGGACTTTGTGTTAGGAAACTATTACATGTTGAGGAATTTCATTCCATTATGCCTATCTCCATGACATTTGCAGGTACAGCAAAGTTTAGATGTATCAAACCAATCTTTCCAACTTCCCACCAGTACTGAGACATCTTGCATCTGTGTCATTCATTGAAAATCTGCAGATCCTTTAAGGACACTTTACAATGCACTATAGTATCAAGAGCTGACTGGAAAATGTCATGTATTATGTCCAGTATTGCAGATATAAGATACCCAACCAATCTTAGTTTTAGAATTTCCCAGCCCAAATGCTAGATCACAAGACTAATTTTGTTCCAGTTTTAGAATACTAACAGTAAAAATTACTGTGTTTTCTTCAAACTAAATGAAAACAAAAGCTCTGCAGAAAAATTACTTGTGCATCAACTAACTTAATTAGGGTGCTATGGAATGAGATATCAGAATTAGCTGCTTTTAGTAATCCCCAAATCAAAGAGAAACTAGTGGCCTAAAATGACAAAACATGTTCCAGGACTTAAAAAAAACTAACATACTTTTTATCACACTTTTCAAGGAAAAAATAAAAATCAGGATTTGCTAATAAGCACATACAGAAATTTCAGCCTCAACATCAGCCTTCACCACCACAGTAATACTGAATGGGCACACTCTTACCTACAGTCTAAATATTTATGAAATTCTCACTTTCTTCTGTTAATGTAATATCAAACGTGGAAATTTGAATATCTGATCTATTTGTTCAAATACACTGTATCAGCCAGCAGTCCCTATGCAGCACATCAGCTATCTCCATTGGAATTATTTCAAGCCTCATATTAGGTGCAAAGTGCACAAGCAGTTTTCCCAAAGTATGAAACATAAATAAGTCTAAATCTAAGTGAGAGTTTCTCACAATGAGAAATGAGATGAAGTGAGACTGATGTTTGCTGATTAATATACTCAAGCACTTCAAAGATAGTCTATAAAAGGCTGTCACTTTACTGAAGTCTAAGAAGTTATTCACATTCTGGAAAAAATGGAGTGTTTCTTGGCTTTGATACTTGATTTTTCTGTTTTCACAGATTTGTTAGCTATCAAATAAGAATAATTTGTTCCCCTTTCTTTTTTAAACTTTCTTGATTAGTCTTTTGTTAATTTACAGACCTCTAATCAATCAATGGACAACTTGGGAACAGATTCACATTCCATGGCTAGGGAGCCTCTCTGCTGATGTAGCTCCCACTAAGGTTTCTGCATTTTCTAGCTTTAGGACTGCACTGGAGACTTCTCCAGTGAAGACAAAACAAAGAAGTCCATGGTTTCTGATGGACCCCATGGCACTGGGTTAGTCAAAACATGTAACAAAAATTCTGCCAGCTACTTGATGCCTTCATGGTTGCAGCTGTTTGGATGAAATTGTATTGTCAGTGCTGCATCCAGCAGCGAAAGCCTCATTAAAAATGGTGCCCTCTCGACACAAAACAGCTTATGCCACAATGCAAACTCTTCTCTTGGCCTGCAGTAAAACACAGCTCATCTTCATCGATTTCCACACTAAATACAAAACTGGGTCACTAGTGGTTTCTGTGACAAGCCTAATGCCAGAACATAAATTGGGCTGGCTTCCCACTGCCATGCCAGTTTAACAATGTGAGTGACACAGAAATCCCCATTTGTAGCAGGATACTGTGTGATCATTTTGGTATCACTTCTCAAATATTTTAGATGTCAGCAACTGTTTCTATTGAGGGCAACTTGATATTGACACACTGAAGAAATATACTTTGTAATTTAAGGTTGTTCATGGTTTAGACTGAGCACTTCAGAAGATCTCCTAAATTAGTTGTAGCCCCTTTTTCTGCCTGCAATCAATAAAATTTCAGGGTTACTGCAGCAAAATCTATCCTGTAACAGTGGAATGAATGGTGGCATTTAGAAAATATAGACAAACATAGTAAGACAAATTTACTTTTGTCTTTAAAACGGGGCAGCCTGTGATCTGATGTTGTCACTTTTACCAAGTAGGTTTTATTTTAGTGAGCCAAGTAGCAGAATTAATACGAAAAGAGATTATTTTATAAGAAAAAACTGTACTCAAAATGAATGTCATTCCCTGAGCATATCAACTACCAAAATTATTAATGTGGGTAAAAGAAGAAATGATGGTACGTCTTCTGACGTACTAGTGTACTGCAAATAGTGTATGAGAACAGCAGTCTAAGATCAAAATAGCTCTGGTCTGAAGGCAGATGAAAATAACAAACAGCTCATGAACAATTCAATGCTTTACTTAATCAAGCAAAATACCTACTAAGGAGCCACATCCCTAAAATAAGATAGCAGAATTATTCTAAAGAGCTATCTTTAAGCACTTCTTGTATATAAGTGCAACACTTCAACAAAAACACATCAATAATCAAGTTCCAAAAATATTTTGTTCCAAATAGAACCAAGCAGGCACCCAAATAAAATTGCTAGCAATTTAAAAAATGTCATCAATTAATATTTTCTCAAGGCTCACTCTGTAATCAGTAATTACAGATTTTAACACTATTATGGCAAGAGAAAAAAAAATCTCATTCTTACAGCCTGAGAAATGGCAGATGGCAGCTGTGCAACTTTAGCTTTAGAAACATGAGAGCTATTGTTGGTAGCACAAACGATAAATGCTGGATGTTGCTGTATTTTAACCACAGCAATCTCTTTCTTTTTCTATGCAACATTCCCAGAGGCATTAGTTTACAGATTCTCAAAAGACCGAGGTTATCCAGTTCTTCTTTGCTGTCTGTCTGTATACAGCATTTAAATGTTCTTCAGATTTAATATCTAATTTAGTTCTTTACAAAGAAAAGCAAAAAGGTTCATACAAACAGCCTAAACATGCTTACAGTAAAGAGCTGAGATGAGTTGTGCCAGAGCAGAAAGTATTCTAGTATGTAAAAAAAAAAATAATTTATCCAAGATGGAATCTTACATAGAGATCAGTTTTACTTAGATGTAAATAATAGCTCTAAAGCAGTTTCTAAATTAAGGCACCAAGAATAAAAGTGTTCTGAAATTTTAATTTAAGCATCAGTTGCTTTCCATTCCTTCTACCAGTCTTCCTCTACATCTGCTTCTAAATTATCTAATTAGATCATAAACACAGGAATGTGTGTGATGTCCACCTGCACACCCATTTTTGACAAGGCTGCATCCCCAGATACTGGTCTGCAGCTCACATTAACTTCAGAATCAATTATTTCCATTCTTTTCCATTAGGTGAGGATGGGGCTTAGAGAGAGACAAATGTATTACTAACACACTTGGAACATGAAGAGTTTAACAGAGCTGAGTTAAATTCAGCTGTAACAGTCCCACACAAATTTATTAGTAAATTCTTCTGCACGTTGTATGTATGAGAATGCATTCAGGTTTCAGACTACCTATTTTTACCCCTAAAAATGGTATGAGTGCTACAAAAACACCTACTTGTTCAATTTCTGGGTAATATTGGCATTTTCATTCCTGAGAAATCCATTCAGCAATACACAATGCAGACTATATGCCTTGTCAGCCAGTATTTTCTTTGTTCTAAAGAATTTTAATGTACCTTCTTTATTTTCTCTTAGAGGGATAACTAGCAAAAATCTGGTGCAGGTTTCAATATCCAAGAAATATTTTCACCATCACTGAAAACTGCATTGCATTAAAATTCTGAAAACTATATGTTAGAAAAATACATAATTTTATACTGTACATTTTTTCTTCTTATCCTGGACTAAGTTTTTAAAAAAATATTATTATTATTTTTGTGTTTCTTCTTAGGCTGAAATAATTTCATAATAAAAATAAGTTATTTTGAATGTTTAGTAAATACCATCTCAAAAATAATTAAAAATAAGTTCCCTCCAGATTGCTTTAAGACATTAAGGAACTGAAAGGCATAAAACCTAGAGGTTATTCAAGTGACAATTATTTCCTGCTCAACTAATGGGCCAGTGTATTTTTAAAAGCACAATATTGAACCACTGTCATATGAGGGAAGAATTAAAAAAAAAAAAAGGTATGCTTCATATGAGCTTGTTAAATCTGTATGTACATACAAAGTTGCTTATTTACCAAATGCTAAACAGGACAAATTAAAAAACACCATTCTAGGTGTGATATCACTATTTTTAATTATGGAAAATTATGTCTTGGGGAAAGAACTGAAGAGTCATTAAAGGGTTAAGCATGAAAAAAAATCTGATTCCAAGAAGGGACAGCAATTTTAAAGATCTGAAATATACAAAATATTTTATTAAAATATTATCTGTTCTTCTGACTTTAAACCTGAAACTGGTCAGCAGAATATTATTTCAGGTCAATATGGAAAAAATATTTCTTAAACCACAAAGGGACAATTTCACATTATGTCAGGAACGGAACTTCAGCCTTCAGTAAAAAGGAAACAAAATTCACTTTGTACTATGAAATTCTATTGAAGGTGGAATAGAGACAAATATTGCATGCAATGCCAAGAGGGGAAATTTAAGAAAGAATTTATTGAGTTTGGAGTCCATAAGCCTACTCATTAAAAAATTCTCATTTGACTTTCCCCTCTGTTTCCCCAGACATTTTAAAAATATTTAAATAAAGATACAAAACTGCTGAAAGCCCAGTCACATGGTCAAAGGCAAATATACTAACCACTGAGCATACTTACAGCCTTAAAATCCAAAATTATTCACCCAGTAGTAATTTCTGTCCTGCATCGTTCAAAAACCAATTTAATACTTGATGTACTAACGAGGGAGTTCAGACTGCTTATCCTTAAGTTTACTGACACTTAAAAGCAGCAGTGATACTGTTTTAAGGAAACATAGTTTGGATTTCTGAGTTAAAATTGAGGAGAAAATCTATAAATACATAAATAAGAGAATCAATATCCAGATTTTTACAGTACACTTGGGAAAAGGGGACCCTATTTTTCTGTGACATGATTTATTTCTCTTTTCAGACTCCCAAAGCCCCATTCATTTACCAGCAGTCACTTTACCTCAAAAATTGTTTCATCTTCAGTAATATGGGCTGGGCATCCATTTATCCATCAGCATCAGTACATTAGACCTCATCAGAAGATGAGGTGTTTGGAGGGCATGATTTACTGATGAGCATGATTTTATATTTAAATATTACTTCTCTATATATTCAGCCATATTTTCTGGGTAGTATAAAGTCTGCAAGCTGGTGACATTTTGTTTTGCAATTTTTTAATGTTTCACCAGACAAGCTAGCTAACATATTTCCCACTCCATATTTCCAGCTTTTCTCTGATCTAATTTAAAAAATAAACTACAAAGGTTGGATACACTTAAAGTACGTTTAGTTTTTGGGTAATTGTGGCTTGAACTAAAGTTTCATGACATCCACTCTTTGTAGACCATGACACAAACAGGTTATTATTTGTCATGTCTTTGTGAGAGAGTAGGAGTTTATTTGTTTATGTTTTTGTCTTGGCCCTGTCATTGCTGTTGAGATCAGAAGAAATGGATGTGCCTGCTTTGCTTTTTTGACTTTCTGAATGAACAGATGTGCCAGAAGTCTGCAAAAAGACAAAGTCTGCACTACAATGTAGCATTATACACATATGTTAGAGAATACTTTTTTTAACCAAGTTAGTTTTAAAAATTCAGGAATTAAATAATTTAAATATAAAATTAATAAATGTCTAGAAAGTGAAAGGAAAAGGAATTACTAATTTTTCTCATTTCTTTGTCTGATTTTGATGTTTTCAGCATGAAATTGTTTGAAACAGAAAAAAAGTGCTAAAAAAATAGAGTGTTTCAGAGAAGAAGTATGTTTCTTAAATATGAAAAAAGCACACAAACCAAAATGGATTCAATGGTATTCATGTTGCTACAGTACTCTATCAGATTTGGCAATTTTTTAAGGCACATTAGTAGTGATTCAACCAAAAGCACTAGAGAGCAGAATAAAACCAGGACCATCAGAAACACTTGCATTTCTTTTGACAACAGAAAGTTCTGCTGTGATGTGCTGTTTGAGAGCACAGAAAGGAAGAATTGTATTCAATTTGTTTAGAATAGATATTAAAACAAATACAGCAGTGCAACATTGTATTTCCATAACTTTTTAAAATAAATATGACACAGCTCTGGTAATAGGAACAAACCAGACAAAATAAAGGATCACTAAACCCTGCTATTAAAATTTTGAGTCACACAGCAGTGCCCTTCAAAATGCTTAATTCAGATGGGTGAGACTGAGGTTACTGGTAAGTGCCTTACCAGATGTCAAATGACAAAACTGTTCTAGTCAGAAGAATAATTTTAAACAGCTTATAAGAGATACATCCTGAACCTGAAATCATATATCAACCAATTTGAGGAAATTTGGGTTTGTCACATTTATCAATTCTTTCTTTGATTATTGCTGCAAACTGAAGAACCTAAAATCACAAATACGTCTACACAACAGTGTATAACAACTCTCATAATATTTGGATAAAAGTCCAATTTTTTCCATATTAATATTTTTTCACTATTAATATTGCTGTTAAATGTTATAAAAATATCAGGACAAATCCTGTATGAGGCTACATAAGCTCATTGCTAAAATTTATGAAAGAACTGTGACATAATATTTCAGGAATCCAATACATTTAGTTTAGAAGGACTGCAGAAACAAATGGAAAAGAACAGAATAATCCCATTGAACCTTTGGTGTAGAAGTTACATAGGTTATTGTAATAGTTCAATAGACTCATTCTTGGTGCTCTTTCATTTCAGAGTTTGGCAACAGCAGAATCATAAAGGGTGCATCATTCCTATAGCAGATGGAATTACTACTGTTCAAAACTGAAAAAGAGCAGAATGGAATTTACCACAGAGAGCGCTGGTGGGTTTTTGTAAAATGCTCTACTTCTTCCCTCTGTCTGTTTGCAGCTTCATTTCACTGAGAGCAGCATTAATGGAATCTTCCTTGGTGGCACTTGGATCAAAAGGAACTACTCTTGTTTTAAATGCTAGAAATAAGTCAGACAAAAAAATTAATTAAATATCTTCAGAAAACACATACATTTTGCTGAATGACCATAAATATTTATATTAAGCATATATTTCATTATATTATATTATCATTAGGAGAAAAAGTTGTAGTAGTATTAATAAATATATTAATTCTCATGATCCATAATGTTACAAATGGAGAAACTGTCTTACTTCTCTAGAGAAACTGTTTTAAATACTATATAATAATGGCATGGCCAAGATCTTTCTTACACAGAAGAAATGTAAACTGCATTTTTTAAAAAATGGTAATTCCACTAACATTTCAATTTAATTTGCCAGCATTTTTGACAAAAGAAACCACTCAGAAGATTCCCAAAGGCATATCTTGATCAAGAGCAAATAGCACAAAAGTCAACAAGTGACACTGAAGGATGTAATATTGTGTGTACTTTTTCAGCAGGGTGCATATATATATATATATATGTACATATATACATATAATGCTTATTTCTAAATACATCATATTGCACAAAAATTTAGACAATATGAACTGACAGAACATCTTAGGATAAAGTACTGGAGTAAGAACATACAAATAACCAAACATTTAGGAATTATTTACCCAAGGACAGAAATCAAGGGGAAGAAAGTGGATATCAACTTAGAAAACAAACCTTTCTTCTAATGGCCTTCTTTGTATCACAAGAGTGCAAGAAAAAGTCCTTCTTCATTGTTTGTAATAAATACTCAGAGTGCAATTTTTTAATAGTCCAGTAAAACTGCAGCAGTACATAACCAAAAGTTATTTAATAGGGAGCAATTTTTCATCATTTGACTAGGAGGAGAGAGTTTTTTTTCACTTTCAGAAGGAGAATGAATTCACACTTTGGGACATTAGTAAAACAGTGAGTAACATTTTTAAGCATTAAGTTTTCAGTATTTGTCCAGAACTATGCTATTGTATCCTTTTTGAATAGTACCTGTGGCCAGCATTCAAAGTAAAAAATCCTTAAAAATAAAAATCGTTGTTAAATTAAATCAATTTGCATTTTTCAAAATGGTGATGTCAATTTTTCCAGTCATTCCAGGTTCTTACCCTTCAGGAGCCCTAAAAGGTTTAGTTCTAGAATGGTGTCCCACAGCATCATGATGTGACAATGCCTTTTTACTTTTAATCAAGTTACTTACTAATAAATGCCAACCAAGCTGTCTTAAGACTGTCTTAAAAACTTATGAAAAAGTATAAAGAGAGGGATAAAGAGTCATCAGCAAACACTGCAGAAGTTAATTGTTGCAACAATAAAATCAACGTCCAGGACAAATTGTTTTTACTCAATCACGATATCATTCCTACTACTATACCATGCTGACACAGGAGTGTTCTGTATCACCAGAGCCTAAGGGTCAGAGAAAACTGACTCAGCTACAGAAGCTGGAAAAACTGGTGGCTATTTTCTTCTCCGTAAAGTCACAGCTTATGAAGCCCCGGAACAAAAATTCCCAACAACAGAAAGCCTGAAAGCCATATGGTGTCTGGGAAACCATCCAGGTTAAATCCTTGAAGTGTTGAACTGTACAAAGAGAAAGGCAGGACCCAAATCACAAAGCTAATGCAAAGCATGTGTAACTCTATGGACCTTTGTAATACAGAAATTAATAAAAATACAGTGGCCATGAAAAACAACTTCTGAGGATTATTCTTTAGATAACAACTAGTAGTGACTTTTTAGACCAACCAATTTGGTCTAATAATGGATGCAAATCATGTGCTATGAAAACTTCCTTGTATAAATTATTTTCCAGTTAAATATCTTCCTTTCTAAGAAAATGGGTATAGGAATAAAAACTTATTCCCACAACATCTTTAAAATAGTTTGTTATGAAAAACTGTTATAACTGTAAAAAATATTCCAGAAACATGAAGACCAGACATAAAATGGAGTATCTGTGTTAACTGCTTTTCCTTTTGACTGCCAGCTGCATTTGCAACTTTTTACTAAATATATACATGGTAGCAGATTGTTGTTCCCTTATTTTTATTTTCATACTTTTTATCCCTGTTTCTTCAAACGATTCCAAACTTCAGTTTCAGGTTTCTCCTCCCAGATATATAAATAAAAGTATATAAGACATGTCTGCTCTCCTCCATGGTGTTCTCTTAAGTTAAAAAAGACCCACACTAGGAAGGGAGCTTCTATTGACTCTATAATCTGTAAGGTTTCATGAATTTAAGAAATATGGAGACCGGAAGCATTAAATCACAAAAGCTTGTAAACTGCTCCAAAAGGTATATGAAAAAAAAACCACTAAAGATCCATTCTTCTCCTTCTGAAGAACTGAGGAGATAAATTAATCACAGGAAATAGGTTAGGTAATTTATAGGTAGATTTATCAAAAGCTGCAGGAGGTTTAGGAGAAAAAGACTTCAAATTATGCTTTCTTATTTGAGTCTCAAATTATAACGAATTAATGTTGTTACTGATACTTCATGTATCAGTCATGTCATTTATGTAACTAACACGGCTGAAGGAGCTGATTTTATCATTTGCCACTCACTGCAATTACAAGAAAAGCTCATTAATGTCACTACCACTGCAGAATTTTCACTGTCCTCAAGACCTATTAGCAACAACTTCAATATACACATTTGACTGGCAGAGATCATGCTCAGCATAAGGGTAAAACATTCAGTTACTAAGCCTATGGAGTAATTCAAGTACCCTCATGTCATAAGCTACCATAGACATCCACAAAGGGCTAGGAAAGATGTGATGGGACCTATGGGAAACCTGTGCCTTCCTGACAGCTAGAAATATACAACACCTGAAATGACATCAGGCATCATCAATGGGCACCTGATTCTTGCTCTCTTACTTATTAAGCATAAAGAACATATCAGCACTAAGGGTTAGGAGAAATTAATCAAAGTAACAAATTAATACCACATTCATTAACGCCTGTCAGAGTCAAAAATCAGGGAAAACTGTTTCTAAAGTAAAGAGAGGTATTTGCTTTCATTTTTTCTTCTCACTCTAGCTATTCAATATGCTCTGCAAAAGATACTAATGATAACCCACAGATTCTGAAAGGAAAAGAAACCAATTATCTTTAACTTTACCAGATCAAATCTGGACTTACTGGTGAGCAATACAGCACACACACTAAGATACAAAGGTTTGAAAGTGCAATGAAGCCTAAAATAGGACTTTTCATTACATAGAATACAACTTACTGAATAGGTTCCTGGTACACAAACTGGCAATATTGAAAAGAAATGAAAGGTGATATCCTTCTGAAGAAAAGTTTTCTGATATCCATGTGCTGATGTGCTCAAAAAAACTCTTAAAAACCTTCTTCTAAGATAGCTTTGACACTCATGCAAAGTGTCTGTATCAGATAAGTTTCCAGTATATCCTATTGAGATCCCCTGATATTTCATGACCACAAGTTATCAATACACTATGGAATAGAAGGAATAGTTAAAAACAACCATTTAAGAAGATGCAGAATTATTGAATTCATCTTTCACTGTTAAACTGCTACATAAGCACGAGACAAACTACTACATATGAAAGATCTGGAAAAAATCCTTGGCTGGCAATGTGCCTCTGTTCTCTGAAAACATGCACAAATTCCATAGGTATGATTCTTCATGCAGAGATTCAGAATCCAAGTGCATCCCCAATTTTGGTATAGGTTTGAATGACAAATAAAATATATTTTACATACCAGTTAAAAAAACAACTATCAGTGGGGATGTAATGAAGTACTTCCTAGACAAAGGCACCCATCCAATAACTAAAGCTAAATCACAGAAGGACTCTTAAGATGATCCTAGCCTTTTTTTTTTTTTTTTTTTTAAAAAAGTCTTACTCTTTCAAGTGTAACAGCTTTAAAATAAGAAAATACATTGCCTGTAGATTTTTTATGTGAAACAATACTTACAACCTGCATCTGAGAGCAGTGAGCTGGACAAAAAGCTGTTTTGAGTTTGCCAGCTAGAAGAGGGAGCAGCCACTTCTGTATCAGAAATTTCAGCATTCATTTTCATCTCCTATGGCAGCCAAAGAAAAATTATTTTTCTTTATTAATATCAAGCAGTTGTAAAATTAAACAAAAAGCATACACTAACACACATAAAGGCATATGCTGTGATTTCACACATGCTGGAAAACAGTGATTTGAATTCTCAGAATTCTCAGTATTGCAGTTAGGTTCAAATTAATTTGTTTATGAATTTCATACTCATTTAATCACTAAAAAACTCTCTGCAAAAACACTTCTTTGCCATAAGAAATGCATTGGGAGTACTGCAGGGTTTTGTCACTACAATAAGCTGTAAAAATACCAACTTTCCTGTTTACATTACATCCACAGCTCAGGAAAAAGCATAGTGGCAGGACAGACAGCAGTGAATGATGAATTTCTTATCAATGAACAATCCATAGTAATTCACTGAGGTTCCACACTTAAGTACTAATAAAAATTAAATCAATTTTCCCTGACAATGAAGAAACTCAGACTTTATTGATTTCTCATATCAAAATACCTGAAGTTGCCTTACCATTTTTTTTTGTTAAACCATTACATGAAGTCTGAGATACAATTTATGGCTAGACCCATAGAGCATATCTTTTTGGTAAGTAAAGTCATTTGGGATATAAACTAAAAAAAGAAAATAATTTTTAAAATGGCCTTTCAAACAAAATCTCTATAAATCTTTAGCACTGAAGCAAGTAGTCCTCAGTTGCACCACCTTCCAAAATGTGACTAAAAGCTTGGTTTGGTAACCAAATTACTCATTTTCTTGAAGAAATGAATGGATGCATTTGTGCATTCTTCTAAAACACGCAATTTTACAACTGAATTCTTCTCATGAACACCTCAGGGAATTTTATTAAAACATCTTGAAATCTATCATTCATGTTGACACTAAGATTTGAAATTTAAACAGAATGCAAAATAAAAGTCTCCATTAATTTAGAGATACAATGAGATTGTGTCCCATCACTGAAGAGGAATTTACTCCTATTAAGATTCATGGGAATTATACATATTAATCCCCTTATGTGCTGATGAGACACTTATACCTAGAGTGTACATAGCACAATAACAACTTTTAAAGAACAAAAAAAATATTGTCTTTTAATTCTGCTTCCAGAAACGCCATCTTTGAACAGAGCTTTTAATCAAGCATGGTACTGCTACCAGCATCTGCAATATAAAATGGCTTTCTCATTACAGAATTTCTAACTTAGAGAATGTGCCTTTTCTCATGTCCTTCATTTACAATTACATCTGCATTGTGTGTTTGAGTAGTTGGTCTGCTAGTCATAGCAAGACTTTGCTAGAATACTTGCAACTAAGAATCAGCATTTTAGTTTGCTCTAGATTTCTCTCTTGATTATGCTTCATTTAGTATTCTGTATTACATTATTTTTAAATGTTGTATTTACCTTCTTTTCCCCCAATTTCTTCTTTACAATCACTCCACCCTTTCTGAGTTAAAAAATTATGAGTGTTGTACCTGATGGTATTCTGCCAGCCTCTGGTCTCCTTTATTTAAATCTTACATTTTAACACATACAAATATCAATTATGATTTGCCTGGGCTTCTAAGTAACAGGTGATTTACAGCCATCTGGTAAGACTACAGAGGAGTGGGAAGATTGAGTAGGGACAAATGAAATCATAACAAAGGTAGAAAAATAAGTACTTTCAGGGGAACGTTCAACTTCAGTTTTATTTTTACTCTTTAAAATTAGAAGAGGCTGGGAGATAGTATTAGATAATGTCTATCTGAGTTTAATGTTGGGAAACAAACTGAAAGAAGTGTATTACAAGAAAGGCTAGAACAAAGATCATAACAGAGGAGAAAGATTAATTCCACAAGTACTTTCATCTAAAATGGTCAATATAAAAATTTTACAAGAAGTCTCTTATTTAAAATCTTATTTAAATCTACCAAATACCTATTTTGTATACTAGAAGCACTACCTTACTACTATAGCACAGCACAAATCAGAACTATCAGAAAAAAAAAATTTTGACGCCCTCAAGCCTTCGCTCCTCCAACAATTTCTCAATTTTAGAGACTACAAACTGACAAACAGTAAAAAAAAAAACCCAACCCAACCCAAAAAAAACCCCTGCAATGCATTTCAGTCAGTTCCAAGGTTGGGTAAGAAAGGCAAGCATTAAAAAGGGTTTTTTTTTCCCCAGACTAAGCTAGCCTGGTCACTGAAATCAGATTAGCACCCGTCTGTTACTTGTTTTTGCACATTCTGTTCAATTTGTTACAGCCGTGACAGCAGAAAACTTTCTGTCATACAAAAACCAATGAGACCTGACTAAATAAAAGCCTTTAAATGCTCCCTGTAGTCTAAGGAAGCAGGAAATACTGTTTTGAAGTCAGCTTTGTAGTGGATTCTGAATTTAGATTTTAAATCATTCAGGCTCAGTAAACTCAGTCAGCTTGGTGTAACATTAAAAGTTCTACTGCCAGCTGATCACATTCCACTTAGCTTTTCAATTATTTCCAAATTTCAATTGCTGCTGATTTAGTAACTGTTATAGAATCATAGAATCATAGAATTGGCTGGGTTGGAAGGGACCTCAGAGATCATCAAGTCCAACCCTTGATCCACTACCACTGCGGTTACCAGACCATGGCACTGAGTGCCACATCCAGTCTCTTTTTAAATATCTCCAGGGACGGAGAATCCACCACTTCCTGGGGCAGCCCATTCCAATGCTTGATCACCCTCTCAGTAAAGAAATTCTTTCTAATGTCCAACCTAAACCTCCCCTGGTGCCCTCTTGTCTTGCTGAGGGTTGCCTGGGAAAAGAGACCAACCCCCACCTGGCTACAACCTCCTACAACCTCCTCTACAACCTCAGGTAGTTGTAGAGAGTGATGAGGTCTCCTCTGAGCCTCCTCTTCTCCAGGCTGAACAGCCCCAGCTCCCTCAGCCTCTCCTCATAGGTTCTGTGCTGGAGTCCCTTCACCAGCCTGGTTGCCCTCCTTTGCTCCAGGACCTGCTCCAGGACCTCGATATCCTTCCTGAACTGAGGGGCCCAGAACTGGACACAGGACTCGAGGTGAGGCCTCACCAGTGCTGAGTACAGGGGCAGAATCACTTCCTTGGACCTGCTGGCCACGCTGTTCCTGATACAGGCCAGGATGCCATTGGCCTTCTTGGCTACCTGGGCACACTGCTGGCTCATGTTCAGCTTCCTGTCAATCCAGACTCCCAGATCCCTCTCTGTCTGGCTGCTCTCCAACAGAGAGAGCGTGCCCAGTCTGTAGCACTGCATGGGGTTGTTGTGGCCAAAGTGCAGGACCCGGCACTTGGCCGTGTTGAACCTCATCCCGTTGGAATGAGCCCAACTCTCCAGTCTGTCCAGGTCCCTCTGCAGAGCCCCCCTGCCTTCCAGCTGATCCACACTCCCCCCCAGCTTCGTGTCATCTGCAAACTTGCTGATGATGGACTCAATCCCCTCATCTAAATCGTCAATAAAGATATTAAATAGAACTGGGCCCAACACTGATCCCTGGGGGGTAAGAGAAATTCAAGAAACTGAAGATTATCAGAAGCAAATGATGAAAATGAATCTGCCCTGGTTTTGCCTTTCAATTCTTCTTTAGAGGAGAGAAAGATAGCTTTTTCAAGTAGCTTAATAACTTCTTAAAATGGCAACTTACTAAGCTAAAATACTATGTATTTATTTCACCTTTTCTACTTTTTTAAAGACCTACTGGTAAGTATGTTCTTATTTTACAGAAGGAAGACTGCTATGAAGGAAGTGGGTAATAGAAACAGGTTAAAGTTTTTTGATATGTGGTATGTGGACCAAGATTTTGAGCTCAACTGCTTAGAGACCCTGCTAAAATTAATTACCAATGAATCTTGATTTGATTTTGATAAGTAGCAGAAATACTAGCATGATTCTTCAGTTTTTATCTTTTATTTTAACCAAATCTACAGGAAATTGCAGTTCTGCTGAAGTAAGCTATCAGAATGACAAGCAGTGAGAAGTTATATAACAATGAACAAGCTAATATCATGAAAAGATGTATGAGAAAGAGTATGTTAACAATTGGAAAGGTGAACTCACTATAGGCAATGTTTCTAAACAAGAGCACTGGGTTCGGGCCACAGGGAATTAAGAAATTATGTTTAGCCCTGCTATCAGTCTGCTGTATAACCATTAACAAATCACTTCCCCTCAGTTTCCTTGGATTTCACTTATGTATGAAATTGACATTATACAATACCTTTTGTAAAGAATACAAAGATCAGCAAAATCACTATACATGATCTACAAAATAATCATTGTTTTAATGGAGGAAATAGGTTCCTATATTTATCTTTTACATTAAAGATCAAGGGAAAATTGAATAAAACGATTAAAAAACAACAATTTCACAAAGCAGATAAACAGATGAGAGCAGTAAGACACAGTGACACTTCTCTGTGAAATTTTAAAATTTTTTTGAAGGGATCCATCATACTTTATAAAGTAGACAATTCAGTCCTCAAATTTTACATCAGCCATGGCAGCTACATAAAACAGAAACATTCATATGTGATTTTAGCCTGTGTTTATACTGAGTTAATAAATCATTAATACTAATACATCAAAAAAGCTTACCCTGCTTACCGAAACTAACTGGAAAACATAAGTGGAGCACACATACCTTGAATTGTTGGACTCTTTGTTTTGAATCTTCCAGCTGTTGCTGTAGAGAATTCACTATTCCTTTATATTTCGTATACCTTTCCTCAATCATCTCCCTTCGGCAATGTGACTCCTAGAAATTCATAAAAATATCTAAATTATTTCATAATGTGAATTAATTACTAAATGTCAGAGGTTGAAATACAGTGGTCTAATGAAAGCATAATGTCCTGTATAGAAAATTAATATTGAAAAGAAAATAGGTTAAAATGTGAACAGCCTCTTCTTCAACCAATGAATGGTTAATTGTAATTCTTTAGCAAAATTTGGTATTATGATATCTTCTAGCAAAGGAATTCTGTAATGGTAGAAAATTAATTACAATAGTGTAGAAACAAGCACTTGAAAAAAAAAAGTGTTCTAAGAATATGAAATAAATAGTATTTTCAAATAAGAAAAAAATAACTCTTCTCACTGAGCAAGCTAATGAGTTGTGAATGAATGCAACTCCCAGACAGCTTATCCTTAAGGATCTTTTCCAACCAAAATGATTCTGTGACTGTATTATGCCCAGTTAGAAATGTTTGCTTACACTACTACAGTGTTGCTATTAGGACTAAATTAATAACATCAAAAAAACTATATAAACATGAAAACAAATGTACACATGCTTCTCTATACATAATACGTACATATGCAATTTTAAATATCTTATTAACCTATTTAACCATACATATGGAGAGGATATTAATTAAGCAAAATATTTTAGAACTATTGGAAGAGTAAAATGAAATCATTCTCACCCCAGCATCTTTGAAATCTTCTAATAGGCTCAGCTTCTCAGGAACAGACTCCAGATGGTCTAAAGCTACTCGAGTACTCTAAAAGAACAGAACACAAGATAAAACATTAAAAAATTAATAATTTCAGCCATCTCAGGCACTTAAAGCATATTGCATCTATGAAAACAGGTCTGTAAGTATGTATGTGTCTGTAAATTAAACAGGTCACCAGTAAACAGGCTGTTAAGGATAAAAGACAAAATAAAACACAAAGCACATTTTTCTTAATTTGAATCTCCATGAATAGTTACTAGCTTATTGAGCAGAACAATACTTATTCACAATCTTGGAGTTTATGTAGCCTTCAGAATGAAATGTTCTTGTATTGCACCTCAGGGAGTAAAGTACTTTCAACAAAAATATAAATCTATATCTTTGTAGTTCACATGGTAAAAACACATCCTCTTTTTTTTTTTCTTTTTCAAATGCAAAAATAGAAATATGTGTTGTTAGCACTGAGTTAGATAGAAAACATTCAACTTTTATATTTTTGATTTAGACACAGGATATTTACTGTTGAAAGACAGATCACCACTCTAGGGGGAATTAGGGTTAGACTCAACAAGATTTCACCTCCACATTAGTGACACAAAAAAATCTAGTCTGTAGCAAGATGCACAGAACTGAAGAAAATCAGTATCATGTTTCAAGTTTTATGCACAGGTGAAGTTGGTTGGTCATGTAAAGAGTAGTCATGCCCTGTAAGCCAGATGCCTCTAGAGCTTCCCAGAGGTTTGAACCAGAGACTGCTCTTTTATTATTTGCTGAAAAGCAAGTAGAAACAACACTGCACTTTCTGAACAACAGCTGCTATTTCCTCCACAGTTCTATAAATCACACATATTTGGATAAGGTTGAGTTAATCGGGTATGCAATCTACCAATAATGGTCTTCTTTAACCATATTACTGCCCTGACACTTTAAAGCAAAGATCTATATAACAAACACTGTTCATCAACCTGAAGTCAAATATCATTACACTGTAAAACCTGTGCAAACTGAATTAACTTGCCCTTAACTACAAAGCTCTATTGCTACTCTTGAAAAGTCTCAATCTGACCAACATGAAAAACATCACATTTACATCCCAGACTTAAGACCTGAAGAAACTGAGACTTCAACTTACACCAGGTTAAGAAAAATCAGTGGGAACCTCTCAGCACAAGTGCAGGCTACACAAAACAGCTGGTTATGCATCACACAAAGCTCCTGGACAATCTTCAAAAGCAACCCAGTGAGTCAAAATTCTGGGTATAACAAAGTATGTAACAGCATCAGTATTACCAAGCAATGAAAAGATTTTACCTGTGAAATAATGAAGGAACTGTCTACAGACTTCATTGTTATAAGAAATTATCTAGCCATGTAAGGTGATTTTTAGGGAAGAGAGTGATCCTTTAAAAGCACAGCTCATAAGTAAATTTCTCTAGCTAACACATAAAAAGTTACTAAAAAACTGAAGTGGGACAAATAACAGCAAAATAGACACTCGTGCATGAATCTTAGATAACAATTGTAATATTCATAATTAATTAATGTGCCAGTGAAATTAGGATTCATTTCCATAAAACAACCACCTGGTTAAATCGGTTTTCCAGATATTAGGGCTCTAAGACTAATGAGGTTCAAACAATAACTCCCACGCTCTAGGAATGAATTTATACCCTTAGAGTGTATGTTAGTTAGAAAAGGGTTTTCTTATCCCAAATGCTATATTCTGCAGTAGGAATGAAAGACAGAGGAGGTTAAAAATTTTCAGGTATTCACAAAGATGGCCCTTTTTTTTTTCCAGGATTATTTCTACTCTTCACACAGTGCAGAAGAGAACAAGAATACATTGCAGTTAAAGGTGCCAGAACAAAAACAACTCCACCATCACAGTTAAGGGGAAACAATTTTACAAGAGGACTGGACGAACTGTGGCTTAAAGAACAATAGAAAGAGTCAGAAGCATAGAAAATGAGGAAAAAGGATTGACAAGCAATGAAGGGTATTTTAAATTTAAAGAAACAGGGGAAGAACTATCAAAAATTAAACAGGAAAACAAAGATTCTACAGTCCTTTAGCAAGAAAAAAAATAAAAAAGAGATGGGGAATAAGGTGGAGATAATTTAGATATGAACCTAAAAGGATTGCTTTTGCTTCTTTTTTTCCACTAATACACTAATTTTGTTAGATTAAAAAAGGTTAATGCTTTAAAAGCACAGGATGTACACACGACTAATTCTATAAGGTTCTGTCTGAAAGGTACGTAAATCAGTTCCTGAAACAGGCAGCACTGAGGATACTCAGTACCAAGAAGTCCTTAATTGTCATGTTGACAGCTGACCATGGCAAATGGTAGAAAAAGCCTGGAAGAAAAAAAGGTGCCTGCTTGTGATGACTTCCACTGAATAAAGCAGGGTAAATCAGTTTTGCAAAACTCAGTCAGAATTAATAAAGGTTATTTCATCTACCAAGAAAGCACAGTACTTTTTTCTTCCTCGCCTGTTTGAGAAAGGAAGTGGACTTCATACTTCACTAGCCATGTTTGAACCAAAATTAAAATGCATTGTACTACCTTAATAAGAAATCTGGTATTTTAATGTGTAATATAATTTGCAAACATTTTTTTTTTACTGAAAAGAAGATTTTATTCAGAGAAAAATATACTTTTCTTGTAACATACCTGTCTCTTTGCCAGAAAAGAACTACAGGACCTGCAGTGCTATATTAATAATGAATGTATAAAATGTATTCTTCTTCATATTTTCAGGATGCAATCAAGCAGGAGGCCTACATATTGTTTTTAAAGTATTATTCACAGATTATAGTGTAGAAATGTTTTTATAGCTATAAAATACCAATTTTTTTTTTTTAATACACCTCCACTTCAAAGTAAGATTGCCTAGAGCTATCTACCAATGTCTAATGTTTCCCTCTTATAAGAATCAACCGTTTCACTTTTCTGACAGTAAAGCAGTATTCATTCATATTTCATGCTTCATTTGCAATCACCTTATGTTCATCAAAGCACTGATTTTCCACTTCATTAATTTATGATGAGATGAAATGTCTGTTCCATATTCCTGGAGCAGCCCCTCTTAGCGGTCTACACGTGTGTTTATAAGGCTGGGAAATATATGAGAGACAACAGACCCTAAGCAATCCAAGCTTAACTGTACAGGAAAGAAAATACTGAATCCTAATATTCAGCTGTCATCCTAGTATCACACAGATCTGATGGATGAACATCCAGAACATTTTTTACTTTAAACAATTCTGAAGAGGTACTTCAGAAATAAAATCCTTCCTCACAGAAAATAACCCAAATCTCTCTTCATGGTTCAGCACCAAATTAAACCATAAACATTTTAAACTTAAGGTATACACTACCTAACACATTTAGCTAAAATATTTTGCCTATGAAGAAAAAAGTTTACGTTTGAGATGTTGCACAGAGTTGAAAAAGAATTGCCTAGGACACAGGATGTCACTTAATGTAGTGGCTCCTCAGTATTTTATAAAGTATATTTATTTTAGGCCAGTTTTTTCCATCTACAAAGATTTCTGCTTTTGTCCCCATTTTAATAAAGAAGACCTGTGATCTGTTCTCAACATAAAAGCAACACAGGCCCTAAGTGTAAGCCCTTGCCTTGAGCCATTCCATTTTTCAATTCTTTCTCTTAATTCCAATGCCAAGACTTCATGTCAACACTGTCTGTAAATGAAGTTAAGAAAAATGCTCATCATCTGTTTTCCTCAATCTCTCCTTAATACATCCCCTTTATTTCATGAACTTTGACATGGAGAAGCAAACTACCCATTACCTGTGCCTCAGCTAGTGCTCATGAGTTACATTATTAAATGTGATTTTGAAAGCAGAAGTCTTTGGGTTATCTGTAGACTCAGTCCTTGGTTTTCTGGTTTCATCAAGAATCATATGGATAAAGTGTGAGATAGGCCACCTGGATTTCTGAAAGTACTTTTAGAGTCTTAAAATTTAAACCTAACTTCATGCACAAAATGATGAGCTCTAAGCTAACCACTACTGCTCAGGAAGTAGACCATGGGGTAACAATATACATTTCCAAGAACTTCGTAACAGTGTTCAGCATCAATAAGAAAAAAAAAAGTCACCCCTTCACATAATCAGGAATGGAAAAAAAAGTCAGAACATAATTATTCCCAAGTATGAATCTACAGTATGCCAGCATCTTGAATACTGAGTGCAGCTGTGGACCTCTATTTCAGTACTAAATTAGGGAGAGGAAAGAGAAGAACAACAAGGATGATCAAAGCCAAGGAATGCTGTTTCCATGTGAGGAATGATTAAATACAATGACTTGAAACATTGAAACAACAGGAATCTTCAGAAAGGAAGCAGATGCCTGAGAGGAGAAATTCGCATAAAATCAGAAGTCTCAGAAAGATAGAAAGTTTCTATGGATTTAAGAAGAAAACACAGCAAGTTCATGAATGAGAAATACCATGGAATGCTTCCAAATTTGTAGAAACTACATCTAGGTCCAGAAGTCTCTGAGCATTAAAGAATGAATGAGTGGGAAACAAGATGTATGTCAGCCCTGTTCAATGCTCTTCCTTAAGCATTTTATTTCTGCCATTGTTGCAATGTCTATAGTTGGGCTAGATTGACCTTTGGTCTTAACAACAGTACTTCCTTTTATATTCTAAAATTCCCACAGTCTTCTCAAACTGCTTGTGAAGTGACTTGAGTTGGATAACTCACATGCTAATATTTTCAGGGACATAAATATGTGCCTTTTTTATAAAAACAATGAAAAGAATGGCAGTGATGCGCAAATAAAAACAAAAACATAAACCAACCAGGTTCTTTAGGGGAAATTCAAAAAAGAAAGCAGAAACAAAAAAAAAAAAAAAAAAAAAAACATTGAAGAATGAGATGGAAAGGTTATTAAAAAGCTTTTAGCTTGCCCACAGAACTGGGCTGTTAATTTAAGGAAATGCACAGCAATCTCCTCAAGGTGGAACAAATGCCATATTTGTATCATTAATGACCACACTCTATTCTATTAAAAGAGATGGATTTAGCCACACAGATAAAATGCAAAAAAGGATGTCGGAAGCATCTGATCCAGAGGGCCACTAAGTACTGATAACTTTTTACCTAGAAACTGGAAAGCTGTCAGCCATCATGCATACAAATAATCCTATAGAGACCAATCCCATCTGCCTGATCCTTACTTAACAGGGAACAGAAGGTACTGCTCGAGTGCACTGATGGTACCGATAAGAGGGAGGAACACCAATTGCACTGACTGAAGCAGTATTAATGGTATTTTACTTAACTGCAGTCTCTTTCATAGTGAGAACTATTAATATTTCTGGTTTCAAAATAAAGATTATTTACTTTGAAAAGAGGAGTTCTATGTTTTCACAGAGAAAGATAATACAAATTATCATTCATTTTCCATGACTTCATACAAACACTTTGATGTTTAAACTGCTTGTGAACACTTAATTATCTTATATTGATGCATTCTTGCTGATAGAGTTTCACACTGTCTCAAGGGACATATCTAAATCAAAATCAGGTACACATTTTATTTTTAGTCCCAAAGCTGAAATACTAGATTAAAAGAAATCAAAGGTTTGTATACAGTCCTCGTAAAGTTTGCCTTTAGAGTCGATATATTGAAAACACAGATCTAAACCAGAAAGCAACTTCGTTTGACTTTCAAGTACAGGCCTTCTTTCTTTTCTGAGGGAAGTAAAAACAAATTACTATTTGTATAGCAGAGAGATTTTTGAAAATTAGAGCTGACTGAAACACCAGTTAGCTAATCCCCAAAGAATACCCATAAGAAGATTAAATTCTACTATAATTGTATCTGACTGAGATGAACGTAAGCAGGCAGCTACTCGCAATTCAGATGGAAGATGTAATGTTAAAAGTGACCTATGGTGACTAATTTTTAAATGGCCTTAGTGTGTTGAATACTTAAATAGCAAGAATAGGATTTACCCAGCATGTATGCAGGTATTCTTTGCTTTCTCTGTTAACATCTGTAAAACTATGCATTGTCAGCTTCCTTTCCAACCATGCTGATTCTATGATTTTAGCTCCAGGACTACACTGATAAATCTTTTTCTTTTATGCAGGTTGTGGTTCTACTTATGAGGCTCGAGGTCCTCTGCTGACTTTCATATGCCAAGCAAATTCCATGACAGCTGGAACTTTCTGTGACCTAGTGCATCATAGGTATAGAGGGAACTTTAACAGAAAACAAAGAATATATTCTGCACTTTTGTATGCAACAAATACCATTATTTCAATTATACCATTGTTTTGATGATTTCAGCAGATCAAGAGAACTATTTACCTCTATAAAGTTAGGTAACACATGTAAATTTATCAAGTTATACAAGTTCAACTGGCTTTTTAAAATAATACATCGTTTCATCAAAGTTTTACAAATTGATTTTTTTAAGCAAAACTACATTTACAGTAATGAAGAACAAAAGACCGTTGTTAAAATTAAAATGTGGATGACAGACTAACTGAACTTTTAATTTAGATTCCAGATGTTTTTGCATGGAGTGGACCACATTTTAATAAAGAGAGCTTCAAGGATGCTGCCTTTCCTGTTTGCAATGACCATCTCTCATTCACAAGCAAATAACATCCCTGTGGTAACTACAAGAATTGTTCACATGGAAAAATATTAGGAAAGTATTTAATGAATTTTTCAGTTGTTTGATGTATACTAGCAGCTGGAAATGTGGAGGAGGCAGTGCAGTCTTTTGGCAAGCCTGCTCTCTCTGAATCATCAGCTAATGCTCTGAGTACTACAGGGGGTCCACAGGACAAGTTTTTGATAACCTCTTTTTTATTGTTTGCTAAGATTCTGATCAAAGACATCCAGACACAATTACTGGAAATTAATAGAAATATAACACAAGGGGCAGAGCGTATGAAGCAACAATATTTGTGGACACACATTCTTAAAAGGTATAAGATTTCTTTGTCATTAATTAATGAATGTTATCTTCAACTTTTTGGAGCTCTGCAGGATAAAAATCTTCACAGGCAATTTACATTAATGTTTTGTATTCTAGTGGTATTTCATCAAGCCTTCCAGAAAGCATTATAAAAATTTAATTAACACAGCTTTAATGGAAGAAGCTATATGATTTAGCTTTACAGCTGAGAAACACTGAGATACAAAGCAAAGTGTTTTAACCAAGGATCCACATCAAATTAGTGTCAGAGTAAGAAAAAATGTAGGAATTAGGCTTACAGACATTCTCATTTTAATCAAAAGATGCGCAATGAAAGAAAAAAAAAATCTATGGTAGATCTATAAGTGTAACTGATGCCTGTGTTAGATACATATCAACTTTGTATTATAAAAAGAACAGCTAAACGCTCCACAACTTGGATCCTTATGTTTAAGAACAAGTCAAATCCAATGCTAATCAGGAGAGAATCTGGCTTATCTTTTCTAATATTCCTGGTGAAGCACTGCCAGCTGTAGGGAACAGCACAGTAACAAGCACAGCCAGCTTCCTGTGGCCGCACATTATTTCAGTGGCCTGGTGCAAAGAGTTCCTCTAGATGTCTGTGTTACTAAGGTTAGAGTTAGATCAAACATAAAACACTTAAATCTAAAATGAAAGACCTAGCAGCACATTCAAAACATTTTATTCTATGCTCCATGTTCAAACAAAATTTTAAATTGCTTTGTGATATATAAAACAAACAAAAAAACCCCCCATACTATATCACGTATATCTGTGCCTTACCAAATCATAAGCCTCCGATATTCTGTGGAAGAACTCATAGGTACACATTTCACAGATGAAAGGCCAACAGAGAGTGGATGAAACACACAGAATCTCTCTTTAATATCTAGATGCATATACATGCTATGTCTCAAAATTTAAAAAAAAAGAAAAAAAAAGAAGACCACTGCACAGTACTACTCCTACTTAAACTAAGAGAAAGAATTTAAGATAGCTCAAGAATTACAGTCTTTTATAATAAAGATTTACCCTCTCATTACTTTCTCTAATGGAAAACTGAGAGGATTTTGGTTTATTAAAATCTGGCAAAAAAGTTCTCTATTTGCAACATGTGGAACAGGAGTGCTACCAGCAGCTCAAGTGAGGTGAGGTGATCCCTCTCCTCTGGTCAGCACTGCTGAGACACATCTGGAATGCTGGGTCCAGTTCTGAGTTCCCCAGCGCAAGACACATACTGGAAACAGTCCAGCAAAGGGCAAACATTACCTAAGGTACTGCAAGATCTCTCCAGTGAGGAAAGGCTGAGAGAGCTGAGACCAATTAGTCTGGAAAAGGCTCAGAGAGACCTCACCAATGTGTACAAATATCTGAAGGGAGAGTGTAAAGAAGGGGGAGCCGGGCTCCTTTCCTTGGTGCCCAGTCCTAGAACAAGAGGCAATGTGCACAACCTGAAACACAGGAGGTTCTATTTTAACATAGGAAACAATTTGTCACTGTGAGGGTGACTGGCACAGGTTGGTTGCCCAGGGAGGTTGTGGAGTTTCCATTGCTGGAAATATTCAAAAGCCCTCTGTACACAACCTTAAAGAACCGGCTCTGGGTAACCCAGCTTGAGCAGAGGTTTGGATCAAATGATCTGCAGAGATCCCTTCCTTTCTTAATTCTGTAATGGCTTGCATTACTGTCATCACCACTGAAGAAACTAGGAAGTTAGACATACACCATCCTTATCTATCAATAAATAAATAAGTAAAAATGAAACTGTTATCCTGACTTCCAAACAAAGAGCAGTTTAATAAAGTTTACAGAGTTCCCTAAATTTTTTAACCTGCCCCTTAGAGGAAATTTAGCAATAAATACTTAGGCCAATATTTAAAATATTCCATAACAAATAAGCAATTAGGTATTTTTTTATTATATTGATCTGCCAACTTAGTACTCAAAGTCTCAATGCAAGTATGTATATCTGCAACATTTTTTTCCTTATATCAATTTATTAATTTATTTTTCAAAAATACTAAAGATCTACAATTTTAGTAGAGAGCATTTTTTAAAAAATAGTGGTAGATATCATTTTTCTAGGGAAGGGGATTAGAGAAGTGACATTAGAAATATATGTTTTGTTTATCGACTTTGCAAGTACACAGCCTTAGTGAAATCCATAAATTATAAAAGTTATGCAGAATCTTATAAATCTACTTATTTCAGCATTTTTGGTTCCTACTCTAAATCCCAGAATTAGCCAGAAACTGAGAAATAAGAATGAACGGGAGAGAAAATCAATTGTTAAAAAAATCATACTCCTAACAGCAAAACACTTTTACAGAAAAAAACAAACAAAAAAATCCCCAAACCTAAAAATTAAAATGCTGGTGAAAGAAATCTAAAGGTGGATGTATTAGTAAAAAAACCTAAAAGAACAAATGGTAGAGGGCAGAGAATGGATAGGCAGGGGAGTATTCAGTAAGAGTAACAGATGTGTGTGGGGAGTAGACAAAATCAAGGAAGAAGGAAAGAAGAAGGTGAGCATCAAGGGAAAAGAAAGAGCTGGCTGCAAGCACCATGAGGAGAGAAAAGAGGGGAGAGAGGAGAAGGGAAAGGGAAATTTGGTTTACTGCTATGCAAAATCTTACTTTCACAAAGATAAAATATGAGTTACAAGAAAACACCTATATGTTAATATAGAAAATTAAATTAATATTAAATAACATTTTTGCAGAATATTTACAGCGTTACTGGAGTTAACCTAAATATATGACATTGTCACAAAAAGTTAAATTATGTCCAGAAAAGTCTGATCCAAATATTCTAAGCAAGTGGTAACCACACTTTTGGGTTCTCAAGTCATATATCCTTTCAAAGGATACGTAACACAAATGTTCACAGGAACAGCTTCAGGACATTGTTGATCTCAAATTAAATTTCCCAGTCTTTTAAGTCACAGTAGTACTGTTAAGACAGAGGAATCTGACTTGCAGTTTACAGTCACAAAGAACATGATGGAGTTTACAGAAATGCACTGAAGTCACAAGCATAGCATAGAAACTGCATGTACCTATAAAATGCACTCTGACCTCTGTATTAGAATTAGATACACTCTCATTGTAGCTGCACCATTGTGTATAAATAAGAGAGACAAATCCTGTATGTAAGAATAATCATAGACATTCATGATGTCTATGGGTTTGAGTTTTATGGCTTGGGTTTGAGTGTGATCATCCAGCCACTTCCTTATCTACCAAGTGCTGCACCCGTCCAGTCCATGTCTCTCCAATTCAGAGACAAAAATGTCTTGTGGGACAGTGCCAAATGCTTTGTACAAGTCCAGGTACATGGACATCACATTTGCTTCTCCCTTGTCCACTGATGCTGTGACCCCATCATAGAATGTCACCAAATTTATTAGGCACAATTTGCCCTCAGTGCATAAAAACACTGTGTAAGCTAGGCTTGGAAGAGCCCTGAAAAGAATCAGCTAGGTTCCTGTCACAGTTCATTTCCAATTTTTTTTTTTTTTTTTTGCTTCAGTTGCCAAGCTCATCACATGGTTACAGAAATTTACTGTCAAATGCCAGTAAAGGAATGAGTAAATTGCAGAGAAAGGAAGGAGAGTGGGCTGCCAAGTATACCTCTGAAGATATGTACATGTACACACTTTTCAGGTCATTGCATAAAACAGTATTTATAGATCAAAAACCTCAATCTAAAGATTTAAAAATGCATTTACTGTTAGATGTATGTCTTTTCTGTTGCTTAGAAAGGCATGTGCACAGTAGAAAAAATATAAAAAGTGACAAAAAGAGGCTTCACACTTGTGGTAAACCTCAGACAAGTTCTGCAGTATGTTTCATCTACTCCTGTGCAGAGCAATTTCTTACCAGCATTAGGAAGAATATATATGTTCTGGAAGAAAATACAGATGAAATTCCTAACCCAGTCATGCCATGGCCTCACAGTTAAAAAACAGCTCTGAAGATCTGATGCTTTCTTTTGCATTTTATATAGCTTATGTATGCAAGTGTTCTGGATTTTCCTTCTCATGCCCCTTTTTGAATCTTGCATTTTGTGAAGCTCATGAACAGCCAGCTTTCTGTCAAAATGCTTCCAAGAAAATGCTTTTCCTATACAACCCAAACATTTTTTTATTCTACGATGATTCAATTTGAATTTGAATTTAATTCTATGTCTCTACTCCATTTACATTCCCTACAACCTAAATCAAATCATAAAATATGTGGCTGGTTGTACTTTTTGATGTCATGCTCTCAGGATTCAAATAACAGATTATAAAACAATTATACAAATATACAAGTACCACAACTATTATGTACTCATTGCTATAAATGCTGCATAGATAGCTACATAGACAGACACACTATAAATGCAAGTATTCTTAGGTATCCCTTAAACAGCAAGCCTAATTCATTCTTTTATTTATGGGCTTTTCTACCACAGCTCATCTTGCCATATTGAGACTAAGTATTACTCTCTATTTTTTCTGGAACCAGTGAGAGGGGAAGGAGAGAGGGAGAATGCTTTCATCCTCAGAAATAAAGCAGAGATATAAAGGTCAAGGATTCGTTATCAGCTAACATGCCTTTTGAGTACACTTAGCAAAATCCATAGCCGGACCTCCCACTGAATTTAGGTGTTACTAAAACTGCATTTCTGAAAATCAGGCTTCACAAGTCACAAAATCAAATACCCAGAAAATGAGAAATACAAAGTAACTAAAGGTGTGAAAAATTTTGTCTAGGTGACATCCAAAAGTAACTTTATGGCTCAAATAAAATAAGTGCCTTGAGAGCACTCAGCAGCCTTAGTGATGGCCACACTTCTCTTGCCTGCAACCTCAGGGCTTAACATTACACATTTAACAATGGCAGCAATAACAAAAGCAGTGATTGATTTCAAGCTCTTGTGTTTAGTCTCAAAGGTTTGCTTCAGGTGTTAACCTCCCAGCTTGCATATTTTACTGGTAATTCTCTTCCTCATTTATCTGAACAGTAATTTGCTATTATTCCTTTCTAAAGCAGAAGTGATTAGAAGTATATAAAAAAGAAAGGCTTTGAAAAAAAATAATAGATACATTGTCACAAAGTGCTGATTTTGCATGATGTTCTGTTTGCAAGTGTTTACCCTCTCCTGTGTCAAAACAGCTTCTGGGAGCCAAAAGGTTCCAGGCATTTTAACTCATGGTTTGTGAGAAATGGAAGGCAGCAGATACATGCCTGACTGATTCTCATGTAAGCGAACCATGAATAAGGACAGAACTAATGTCCTGGCAACACTTTACACACTTACACACAGCCCTATGTGCAGTGCCACTCCCACTAGGCAGGAGTTCCAACACTCCACTCAGATTTACAAAAGGCCTTTTATGTGTGAATGCAAGCTTTTTTTAATATACTGAGTATATTTTCAATATATGTTTGAAATCTACAGCTGTTTCTGAAATGCACAATCAGGAAGGATAGAATGATTTAAAATGTTTATATTTGCAGCCCAGATGTCTCAGTACTGGCTTCTTTAGATCAAATTTTCTGGATTTCCAATGAAAAGAAACTATGGGCCTGACACATGCTATTGAGTGATGACTTTTTGGACATTCCTACATAAGAGAAAAGAATCGTGATTCAAAAAAGCAAGACAAGCCAAGACCCATCCCCAAGACCATTCCACCTGATAAGATTTACTAGCTTGGAACATTTGGATAATCCAGCTGCATTCATGACATGAAGGCTTTTGTCCTTCCAACTTAGTATGTTATTAAATTATATTAATTAATCATTCAAATAATATTCCTTTGTGCTTTTAGGGGCAGTGTTAATGTGGGCAGATGAACTGATTCTGTCTGCACCTCCTAGTGTAAACATGTAAAAATCAGACCTAACGTTCACTGGAATTATCAGTCCTATCACACATCCATCTCGATTGCTACAAGCATTGGCAGTAGAAATATTGCATCCTTTTTAAGGCTGAAATCTAGAACATTTCTATTTCCGGGCATTGCATGAGGGTTGAACTATACAGAAAAGCTGCAATATTACATTGCATTTCACATAACTGCTGCTCAAATACTGTAGTAAAAACCTATACAGAAAGGTGTAGTGTAAAATTATTACATCTTCTGTTTAAAGTAAAATGACAATTATAAATTCAGAACTATCTTTTTTAATACATAAAAATAATATTTTAATAATTTAGAAAAAAACAATAATCATTGTGATTTATTTGGAAATGAAGAAACTTACCACTTCTAAGGCCATAATGCGTTCCTAAAAACAAAGTAAAAGGTGCCATTAGAAAGCAAAGACCACAAACGCAATATAAGCTGAACAATGATGAAAAGTATTCATTCTGGTTTTTTGCTGGTCATATTTATGGTGTTTTACAAAAAATCTCACTGAATAAGAACGGCTGTATTTAACTGGACCTCTGACCCATTCATCATGCAATTTCACTTAGGAATTTGCTCCAAAGAAACTGCCCAGAAACAAGGAAGGAAAAACTGAAAAAAATTATTCCATTATACATTTTCTCAAATAGCACTATTAGATTTTTAATAGTGTTGATTTTACTCTTATGTATCCCAAAGTTTGATTGATGTTTTATTATCTGTGCTGTAAATCTAGCACACTTTGCAATTCATGTTACATTAGCATCTGGTTTAGTTTTCTTTTAGGCATTTCCTTAGAAAAGTCCATATTATTATTGTGTTATCCAGAAATAGCTATGAAAAATGTTTTATAAATAACAGAATGACATTACTCAAAGCCTGGTGTCAGACAAAACTAAAATGCAAATAAAATAAATCTGTGTCCGTTTTAAAGCAGCACAAAATACAGAGAACCCAGAATTCATAAAACTACTGTATATATTTTAACATTCATTTTCCATTTAAAAGTAGTAAGCTAGTAAAATCAAGATCATGCACTCTGGTACTATGTCCTGACTAGGTATGAAATTTTAAGCAAGCTGAGAAAACACACATTCAAGTGTTCAGGTGTCCAGTACCTAATCATTAAGACATTATAGGAGTTCTAAGCTTGCCCAAATAGTAGCTCTTTGAAAGTATTGAAGAGGGGGTTTTTTCCCATTTTCTACATTAGGCTAAGAACCCTTGTGCTTCTTCCTGTTCCAATTCTTGCCAACAGATAATTATTGTAATAATCTGGATCTATTCCAGCAGCATCCAGAGACAGTTAGACAAAGCTGAACTGACTTCATTATTTTTGAGGCAACAAGTACAACAAAAATTTCTTAAGCTAATGAAAAAATTTGGAAGCCAGAAATAGTTCTTGCCACTTGCAAGAACGCAGAGGATTTTTGTTTTGTTTCGTTTTTTAAGACTAAGTAGGAACAAGTTACAAAGACTTTTCTAGAGCTATTACTGACTATCAAAAGTTTAAAATAATGGCTATGTTTACTAAATGAACAAGTGTATGTATTTGTGTAAAACCAGTATTTATCTATTGTGCATTTACATACTGAAGTAAACCCAGTGTCCCTTGTATTACTAAAGGGCTAACATTTATTTATATGATCTTTTGAAGAAAAAATCACGGTTCACCCGAGTGAAATATTTAAAGCTAATTCACTGGATGATGTTTGGGGTGCAAATGATGTTGGTTTTCGTCAGCTGCTTACAACAGGTGTGCTTTGTATTCTAAATTCTAAACCAGAGGCAGAAAGTGAGATACTGTACAAAAATAACTGCATTGACTGAGGCTGGGGAAAAAAAATAGCACCTGGAAAAGATTAATTAGTTTCGAAGATGTAAAAAAAACCAAGCAAGACAATTCAGTACAAGAAAATATCTAAAGGGAAAACAGGAATGAATGAATAAGTTTGATGGAAACCTAGTACACAAACAAAAAAAAAAGCAAATGTTTTGCTAGTAATGGATGCCATTAAATTGATGTTGGAACTGCATACACAGTGGTTCAAAACTCCCTGTGAATATACTGATGATAAATAATAAAACAAACATAGGGAGAGGAAAAAATACACTCATCAGTTTCAGGATGCTTTCAAAGTAGCAGTTTTCCAGGCATGATCCTCATAAAACTTCTTTTTCTTTCTGTCCTTTGTGGGTTTCAGATGAAGTACTTCAGATGAAGTACTAACTGTGTTTCTTTAAAATTATTTTTAACAAGAGGTGCTCTTTGTTCCCCCTCAAAAAAATGAGCAAACTAAAAGCGTAATAGACCATACTGTCTTTGGGAATATTCTTGTTATTTGATAGAGAGACATAGCAAAGAACCTCGACGTAGCCCTAGTCATCATTTGCCTACAGCAATACATTGATTTGTAACAGAAGCTCTCATGTCTCTAGATTTTGGCTATGGTCATCATTCCTGGTTCAATATCAGAAATAAATCCTTCAGTCATGACAAGCTGACTCCTTTTGTCTGTCCACAGTCTAAAACTTCCCACCTGCCTGTTTCCTGAACATGCTTTACACATATGGGGTGAAAATTAAATTCATCAAGGATTAACTTACTATATATAATTCTCTGTATATAAGATACTTATACAATCAGGACTCCAGGAACTGTAGAAGAAAAAATAACAACAATCAATGTGCCCTACTGCCTACTGAACTAAGGATTAAATGAGTAGAATCCAGGGGGATCATATCCAAGGACTGTAGGCCTTGGGGGCAAGAGTACTATTTTATTTGCTAGTGGTCCTTTATTTGAAGAATGATTACCTTCTAGCAATCTACTTCAATTAAAGCATTCATACATTAACCAACTCTACATGCTTTGCTGACTGGGGCTCAGAAGAAACAAATATTCCATGTTACCAGGTTAACAAAATGGCTAAGAGTGACAGTTTTAGCTCTGGGAAATGAAATATATAAAGACCTGAGTCTCCTCTTCCTGTGCTTTGTATATTGAGATGCAACAGCTTGGGGAGATTCGGTCATGATGGCACAATTTGATTTTTGCAACTATTTGCTAGCAAAGCTGTACATATTCAGGACTGCAGCTTTAGAATAAAGCGTTACAAGAACAGAGGATCCCAGATTAGGAACATTTTGAAACACATTGACTACTATGGACATAATACTATCTAGAAAAACAATAGATAATTTTGCTGAGTACTTTGATTGTGAAAGGATGGACATCTAAAGGAGTAAAAACTCCTATCAAGCATCTGAATACAAAAATAGAAGTCAGAGCAGCAGAATTCACACACGTAACCAGAACTGCCAGTTAGGGAAGGGCATAAAGTAATTTGATCAAGAACTTGACAGACCATAAGGCATACAGGCAAGCATATATATGCACACAAGGCACTATTATGAGGCAACTTTTCTGCAGTATAAAATTACACCTCATTCAATCAGAAGCAACATCATTAGGACAATTTGTCAACTATAGAGCTTCACATGAAAGCAGATGCAGAATTGCTTCACATGAAAGGAGATCTTTTTACACTGATGTAAGTAGATATGCACCTGTGTAAACTGCTTGCGCAGACAAGCTCTCAGCCTTGTTGAACTCGAGCTGCCAGAAACCTAGGCCAAGATTTTTGTTTGAACAGGAAACAGCTGGATTGGTGAGTTGTGTAACTTTTGGGTCTTGCAACCTGCTTCTTCTTACTGGATCAAGCTGTTTCTACACTAACTCTTTGATACTCTATTTATTATATAGGAAGGCTTATCTTCCAACAAACTCCTGTGGTCAAAACTCAGGTCTATATATTACTTCATCTTCCTTAACATCCTTATCTGTATTACGTCCCTCAGAAATTTCCTGCTTTCAGTACACTTATAAAATGCTACTTCATTGACTCACTCTGCATATAACAACTAAACTTTTTACTATTCTTTCTGGGTATTCTATGCTGTAATTTGTCATTAAACACTTCTTTTTTTCCTTCTGTATTCTGAAGTATACATACACTACTCTCTATAATAATCTCTCAAGCCTCACAACTTAGACATTCCAGATTGGTTTTGCTTTCCTTGCCCTTTTCATTTCAAAAGAGTATGTTTTCTTTGACTGTAATGCTTAAATAATATTCCAAAGCTGAGCCTAGGATAAATCTTACTTTCTGAGCACAAACTTAAAGTGCTTTGCAGAAGCGGCTTTATTGCTAGATGCCATACAATGAGGATTTACTGTATTATATCAAACCCTAGCCTATATTGACTGGTCCCTTCTTCCTCAGGAAGGCGATTCTGAACATTTAATCTTTCAGAGATTTAAAATACTTTAAACTTCACATTAAATTCTTGACTTTCAGTTGTATTCAGATATACAGAAGAAAACAACACAACCCAGAAAATCTAACCCAACCAGTGAAGTACAACATAAAGCATTTTTGCAGTTCTGAATGCAGATTTGCTTTGCCTCTATTCATACAGTTTCAGTGAAGCCAGCAGTATAACAGAATCCTGCAGTACATAGTGTGACTTTAAAAGCAGCATTATTTTCATTGATAGACTACATTTATTGGCTCATAAGAGAATACTGACTATCTGTCTTCTCCCATGTGCATCGTAATGGTGAACAAAAAAATCAGCTTTGTGAGTTTCAGTAGCTATCAGCTCTGTATTTGATTACATATATTTTTAAAGCAGAATTTAGGATACAACAGAATTCAGAAAATCATAATGCAGTAATACAAGTCAATAATTTTACAAAAGTTACAAAAGGTGTTGCTAGTTAATTATATAGAAAGTATACCTGGAGAGCTCCCATTTCTTCCTCTCTTCTGAGGGTCTTCTCTAGTAGTTCTGTAAAATGAAATATGGAATTTTTTAATTCAAATTCCTGTCTCGTAGCCTGACCAAAAAAAAAAAAAAAAAAAAAAAAAAAAAAAAAAAAAAATTGTGTAAAACAGTTAGTGGTGTTTTTTTGGTATACAGCATTCACACTCTTATTTCAGCTGTTTAAAGCAATCAATGAAATGTGCCAGTGATATGACTGTTTCCAAGCATCAGCTCTTGAGATGACTAAAAACAGACATAAGAAGACAGTTTGACTGAGAGTTAAAAAAAAAAATAAAATCCACATTCAAATTCACAGAAGAACCTGCCTATGTTTAAATCAATCTTTTGGTGTATTTTTAGAACTGAATGAAAAAAACCCCAAAGAGATTCACTCTGAAAATTGATTAAAACCTAAATAGATCATCAAAGCTATGCCATTTAATTGAAGTTACTCTAGGTTACTTTTTTAACAACCAAGTAACAACCCCTGGGAAAACAAGTGCAGGCAATTTTGACTATTATCACGAAAATTACCTTCTCTCACTGAAGTGGAACAAATTTGATAACAGAAATAGCCGGTTCATTGTAAAAATATATATTAGAAAATATGCATATATATATATATATAATGTTTCATGTTAGAAATTGATTTCTCTTTGACTTCTGTGGGACATGTAATGAGCTGTTTTCTGTTTTATTTCATTCACATATTTTTATGATTAAAATTATGTTTTTGATAAATTGCATCATATTTAGAATTCTGGGAAGCCAAAAAGTTATAACTTCATCAAGAGCCGGAAAACCATAAAACATGCTGCAGGCTTATTACTATTTCAACTATCAGAAGTTCACTCAGGAGTTTTGCACGAGAAGAACACTACTTTATCTAAGCCAGAGACAGACTTTGAATCAAGATATGCTTCAGTTTGCTAGCAATTAGGAAAGTTATGAGACTATGAAATTGCCTTGACAGTCTCATAGGGCTCAATTTTGACATTTAATTCCCTCAGCATCAAAGTCCTGAACATCTAACTGGAAGTATCTGCGTATACTTCCTTAAGAAATAAAGACAATAAATAACATATAGCTCAATTATTAAAGATAATCTTCAATGATTTACAACAGAAACTACTTAAAATATTATACTGATGTCAATTTGCCTTCTTTCCTTTTTTTTATCTGATGCTTTATTTTTCTTTATCCTTTCTTTCAATATGAAGCATTCTGGTGAGCACCCAAAGCTGTTACCTCTTTTCTTACAGATCACTACCCATTTCTGAATGAATGGAGATAATTTGAGACTTATTTTAGGCATCAGTGATGAAATGTACAAAATTTTTGTTATTTTTTTCACAAGTAGAGAGACTGAGCTGCTGTTGTCTCTTCCTATCTTCAACACATTTTTCAAATAATTTCTTAAAATTAATAAAACTACTATTTCTTCACTTTCTTTTGGCACATTCATGTTTTTCTGCATTATTGTTTGGTCCAGTACAGTGACTCAACTGCCATATAAATTACTGTAGCTAAGCAGTGCCATCAGCACTGGTTAGTGTGAAAATTTAGTTTTAGAAACTGTCTGCCCTGTGTGTTTTCATTGGGTATATTCCAGTATTGTAACTGAGTTGGTAAAAATTTGTATTGTAATACTAGCTTCCGTTAAAAATGAGGAGGGAGGAATAATTCTATGTAAAAGGGTGGGAATTAAAAGAGTCTTCACCATGTTCCATCTCACCAAGGAAAGATTCTTACACTTGACTTCGCTTTATTTTCATTCTGATGCAGTATTTGAGATTCTGTTGTACAGACACAATTATTCTAGGAGGAACTGATAATATTACAAGGTTTTTTTCAAAGGCCTTTTATAAATTAAAGGTGAGTTAGTTTCTGCTAGATTCTCTAGATTTGAAAGTTCTGCATTTGTAATCAGAGAGATTTAGAATCCATTTATTCACTGAACCAGTGCCTAAGTTGGCTGTCCTGCAGGATGCTTAACAAAATTCTGTCCCTAGAAGAGCAGGTAAGTATTGAAGTTGTATTATCATAGAATCATAGAATTGGCTGGGTTGGAAGGGACCTCAGAGATCATCAAGTCCAACCCTTGACCCACCACTGCGGTTGCTAATTATTGTATTATTGTGTATTGTGTATTATTTAACTGACAACATATAACTATTTTACAGTCATGTTTTATAGCTGTACTTAGGAACCAAGTTCTGCATTTAAACTGATGACTCAATTTAGTACTCCATCTAAAATAATTGCATGTTTTCTCAAGTTAAAAATCAAAAATAAATATTGAAGCAATACATAGTAAACAGTTCTACAAAAAGTCCCATAAAAATACACCATATTGTATCGTTACTTTAAACACTGTTATTTATAAAGATGATATATTTAGGCTTACTTGATCTGAAAAGTTCTGTTTCTTTCTTTTACACTTCATAAAATACTTCCCATAGTCTAAGTTCTTGTACAAATATGTTTTGTATATTCAGCCATAAAAGTATGTTACACTAAAGAGAGAGAAGATATTGTGTCTGTAATATATCAAAGATGGTCACTAGCCCTAGTGGAGGCTGCTTTGGTTCATCCTGTGAACAGCCTGTCAGTTTCTCTAATTACAACTCCTTTTCCTAAAGGAATTTGCAGCAGCACAAGAAGTTTCTACATTTGTGAATAATCTTGCTATGATCATCTTTCAAGGCCTAATGTTAGCACAGGGTTCTTCTTTTTTTCAAAGAAAGATATCATCAGTCTCATGGGATGCAGAACATTAATTTATAGAATATCTAGAAGAATAAGCATTAATGAAAAAGAACTACAAAGTCACCTTCAGGCACTGATGGTTCTTTCCAAAAGATGAATAATACATGGAAAAAGACAAGAGAAATGTCTTTGAGAAATAAAAATACACATCAACATATTTCCTTTTTCTATTTTAGAACAATACGAAGGTTGCAATCCCACAATGAGATATAAGCCACAACTACTAAAAAAAAAAATCAAACATCTTTCAGTTGTTTAATAAAGGTCAAAATCAACAGCAAGCTCAGGATATTGTCTGCAAAATACTTTTATGTAGTTTTACAAATATAATTTCTTTACAGTGGTTAAGATCCAAAGCATATATGGATTATATCTCCTTTAGCTATGTGTGATTTACCTGATCAAACTTAAAGGAAAGATAAAGATTATCATTTAAAACATTTCATAAGAATCATTTCCTTTTCAGTTTGCCTGGCACTGAAACAAAATAGTAAGTTAAAAAATAGTGCAAATATTAACCTGGAGATGAAGATGTTTCATTCCGTCATAACTCTCGGGTAACTGAAGGAAAAATTATTATTATTTAGGCTTTTCACACAAACACTGAGCTGTAATTTTCTCTGCTGGTGAAAAGTTTCAGCAAATAGATTTAGCAGCGTATATTTATTGATTGGAATGAGTGAAATACAACTGAACTATCATATTTGTCGTAGCTGCTACATTAATGTTTCAATAACTAACTCCAGAATAGTAAAAAGTTGTTCAAATACTTTATTTCTGTGCTGGGAGTAAGAAAGCTGACTTCTAATTGACTTCATATTAGCTGACGCAAGAAACTTGACAAGAATTCGAATTAAAAAATCACATTTATTTCAGAAAGAACACTAAACAGCCTTCATACATAATTAAGTAGGAAATGGATTTTAAACACCGCATGACTTCCCATTTGAAGAAACTGGTAGACCACATTCTGTTCTCTGTGAAGACTGAAGTGCCAGAGAAAAGTCAACCCATTGGATCAATACCAGATTTGTATGTTCACCACTAAGAAATTAAATTTGGTACCTTTTAATTCACAACTTCTAGAAAAGAGGAATGCACAAATGCAGAAGTGTATACACAATCAGTTCTTATAGTCACAGATACTTAGTTATATAGTCAAAAACTCTAGAATGTGATTCAGATTATTCTGAAGTTGACTTTCCCACTTCAATTCAGTTCTGCATACATAGCTAATATGTTGTAAACTATCCAAGATATCTGCAAGCTGCCAGGAGACCTGCATCAAGACACTCACCCTTCTGAAGAAGCTTCAGATCACACAGGCAACTACATAACAACTCATACGGCATGGAAAACACCTCTACTCTGAGGCATTAAAACAAGAAATCCAGGCTATCATAAAAAGAATGGCAGTTTGGATAAAAGTGTCAACAACTCTTGTATTATCAAGCAAAGAACAGCTCTGCAAAACACAAACGTATAACTTTGTTATACAACCCTAGAAATTTAGGATTTATGTTACACAAGCACATAGCAAATGCCTTGAGAAATCCCTTAAATAGACACCCTGGCGATTCTGTCTTTAATTTCACTTTGATCAAAGAATTGCAGTATACTGATTTCAAGTCTTTCCTATCATTCTCACTTCAAATATACATCCCATGGCTTTCAATCATGGTTTGGGTATGTTTCCCACAAAGCTGCTAAACAGATACTGCAGCATTCCTGCAGATGCACTCAGCAGCTAAGCAGGTTTCCATCAGATTTGAAAGAATGTTCAAGCAGCTGAATAAACCAGTTTCTCTCAGCTAGAAATCTCACACATGCCTACACAGCAAAGTTTCATCACATATTATACCACTCAAAAGTTTTCTCCCTTCACACAGGGAATCTGACATGAAGGCCCTATTTCTGGGGTGACTTAAGCTGCTTCTAACTGAGCCAGTTTAAGCAAAATGTTTCAGAACAGACACGCTAAGTAGAGACAGAACAACTGCAATTGCAGCCCCTACCTGTGCTACTGTGAATGGCCTCACAGTACTGTGACAACAGGCATGATGCAGAAACACTCAGTACTAAAAGAATTTTCAGTAAGGTTGGACCTTTGTATGGTCAGGTCAGACACCAGGAAGCACACTGGCACTAAACCAACTGAGATGTAAACCAGGACTCGCTTCAAACTACTGGAATTGAAAAAAGTACTTGCCGTGCATGTAAGGCATTAAGGAAATTTCTGCCTAAACACCTTATTATCATAAAAGAGCTCGAGAGAAATAGATTAACTCTTAGAACCTTGAGTTTTGCTGAATATAGAGAATATAGCCCATAAATTATGAGCATTTCAGCATGAGTTTATGTAATGCCTAGTAAAATTTAAAAAAATAAAGAAATCTCCAAAATGATACTGTTTTACTTGAATACAGCACAGAATACCTCTAAGATATAGAATATTTCTATCCTGCTAGTTTGAACCCCACCATACATTCATAGGTTTAGTGAATCAAGATAGAGGAGGAAGAAATCTCGAAAGTTTTTTTAATTAGTATGTATTCAGATGGTTAATAGTTTTCACAGACAAACTCAATGGTCAATGCATTTTTTTTTATTTGTAGCTTCTGCTAAACATAAAAATTCTCAGGTGATTTTTAATACTGATTAGAGCTTTCAAGTATATTAATAACATTTTATACTAATGTGAGCACATTCCACTATCTTTAAAGATTCAGTTACAGTGCCCAAACACCAAGAATGAAACAGCTGTTTACCTGTATCAGTAATTTTCTCATCCACATACAAAAGACCTCCAAATTCAAAGGAATCCATTTTAAAAATGGATTCCACTTTTTCCATGTTCTTTGCCTTTATAAAGTCTAGCAATTTGTTAGCTACTATAGTCTTTAATAAGTAATAAATATTTCAAATAACATAGTTTATACAAAACTTTGAAGCTTTTTAAATGAATTAATATTTTGCTACCCATTAAGTATAGACTTTTATTTTTGCTGTGGAACTTCAAAGCAGATTCTTAAACCTACAGTGGTACATTTGTTTGCATTAACCTGAAGCAGCACACACAATCATAACATAGAGCAGAAAAATGGCATCTAAGGCCATGACTTACTGCTATGCAGGAAACAGAACACACTGTGCTTTCATTCTGTCCTGAGGCTTAGGCAGGTTTAATATATTTTAGCACAACTTTCAGAACTTTCAGAAGTTCACATCTCCAGTGTGGGTCTGGTCTATATTTCCTTATTTCCAAAGAAACTCATTGCTTTTGGGAAAAGCACAACATATAAAAGTTGTTGTTACAACAGCTTTTAATTTTTCAGGGTGTGTGAGGGACAAGAGAAGTGCAACCTAAAATTCTCAGTTAAGTTTCTATTCAAGTGACACACATGCTCGTGATTTCTTTGAGACTTTCAGGAATTAGTGGTATCTTACTGGGTCTGGTCTAAAAATCTCACAGCTTCCACCCAACTTTAGACAGCAACCGCAAGTGGATATTAAGTTAAAAAAGGTAATGTTATTAGCTCTAATGGTAGCTTCCACCAATAAGCAGCCGAGAAAATTCCTAAGACAGCATCTGGACCATCCATGGTCCATCTGACCTCCAATAACATGACTATTTCTTTGTTGAACCTGTCTGTTGTTTTGGATGCCAGAACATTTTGCAACAATGAATTTCTGTAATTGAAGCATGTACTCTGTGAAAAGAAATGCTCCCTTTTGTTTTAAACATGATGACTGGACAGTCAAAGGCTTCTTTACATGTATAAATCTTGCTTTGAATTTGCATCCTTCAATAATTCTTCCTCAATTTTCACACTATTATATCTTTTTATTATTCTTTTTCATATGATCCATATTGGATGCCAATAATGACAAGTAAACTATCTCCCACACTTCACTTAGAAAACCACTTCCAGCTTTCATTTGTCCCAAGGAGCCATCCTACACTTTCCTCATTATTTCTACCACCACTCTATACCTACCAGTACCTGAAATACAGTGTTTGTTTTACACTGAATTCAAAAGTACAAGAGTAGATAAAATGTGTATGTGAAATAAACATGTAAGTATACAAGATACTATGTCAATTTGCTATAATCCTTTCTACAGTCCATATAAGCTCGTGTTGGAATAGCTTGCCTGACTAGGAAATTAAATAACGTTCATAAAACCATAAGAGAGCCAAACAAAAATTATTTGTCCCAGTGTGCTGCTTGTGCATGTTTAAAATAGGCCTTTATCAAAAGAATGATTTTTTTTTTTTAACCACCCTAATGCTCACAAAAGACTTTTTACTTCTATTTCTGTCTCTGCCACTCACATTAGTATCTTCCTGGGAAATTTTTTGTGCTTCACTTAGCTAAAGAAAATATTACCTTATCTTCACTGAGATGATGTAAGACTTAAAGTGCACTGACATCCATGCAAAAGATACTCTCATCAATGCAAAAGATGATAACAGAACAAAATTTCATCATATCTTAACAACTATCTAACTTATTAGAGAGAGATACTAAATTCTGTCTACCATTATTTATTTTGGATCACATTGATTCTCAGTTGAAAGCTACTGCAGGTTGAGTAAGAGGGAGGGTTGTGAATATATATATATACACACACATATATGTATACTTAATATATATAATATATAGTTAACATGTCTTGAAGAACAACTGTAAGTAATCAATCCAATGTTTTCCTTTGTGTACTAGCAGACATGCTGCAGAGGGTTCCACACTGCTCCTGCTGGACCTAAGGGTTTATAAGTAATTAATGACTGAAAACCAACACCTCAAAGCAACCATCAGTTCCTAGATGCTTTAGCTTTTATTCTCTCTCTTCAAGGTTAGCCTTCAGTGTCTGTGTCACTAAACGTTTGTTACTGAAATTTACTGGACACTGTCTTATTCTGAGCCAAAGATGGTTCCATTGTGAAAAGATAATTAAGGCACAGAGTAATGGTCTGCTAGCTCAGTGGGGTTGCACTCAAAAAGGTGTGTATGTTTACTGATTATCAACTGTCCTGGTTTGGGCCAGGATAAAGGTGATTTTCTGTCTTGTGCTTTTGCTTTTAGCTAAGTCTCTTGTAAGTAGTTGCACTTGCTGAAATTAACAGCAAGTTTCTCAGACAGTGTGTGTTTCTAGGACTGATAACACTTGATGTTTATAGTTACTGCTAGAGACTGGTATGCAGAGCCAAGGACACTGCTCAGCTCTGAGGAAAACATAAAGAGGTCCCACCTGCATCCCTCCTTTGGGGAGGAACGGACAAGATAGATGCCAGAATTGATCATCCCATATACGTCATCCTCAGTATAAATTTGAGGGATCACGAGGGCCAAGCCAGATTTCCTGCTTCCAGCTTCCGGCTGCCTGCCCTTCCTGCCCTTCCTGCTTCCCATTCCTTCACCCCGGCATCCTGGAAGGATCCCATCCGTTCATCTGCCTGTGTTCCTGATCCGTGCCAGCCCTTATCTGTGTGTTCCTGCCTCCAGTTCCCAACTGCTGCCGACTCCAGGAGTCCAGCCTGGACTTTCCCAGGGCTGCCCTGCAGCCTCGGTGGTGACATGAGAGCTACTGGGGGGAAGGGGGGAGGAATGTGGTAACCATTTTCTTGTATATTTGTATATATTTAGTAATTTTTCCTATTTATCATTACTGTTTTATTAAAGTTGTGTAGTTTAGTTTCCAACCCATAAGTCTCTCTCCCTTATTCTCTCTCCTTTCTTATCAGGGAGGAGAGAGAGATTAATAGAGAGCGTCTGTTACTCGGTTTAATTGCCGGGCCAGTGTTAAACCGTGACATCAACATACATGTATATTTATTATATGTGTATTTCAAGTTTACATAAAAGCAAGATCTGATGAAGGATGTCTATAAGAATACAAACAAGGTGGAAATAATAAGGACAATGAGAATGCCCTCCACGAACTTACAGTACAGGGACAGAAAAAGTATGTGTGGCTTATAATTAAAACAGAGGCTCTCCTGGGAGCAGTGGATCTAGAGATCTTATTGAGGCTCTTGAGTGATGTGTAGCTATCCTCTGTGAGTGCCAAACACATCTTTGTATCAGGAAGAGGCACTGTCTGTATGGCAATGTGAACCTATATGGAGATTTGTCAGCTGCAGCTATGACTGCCTTCTCTAATTAGCTGCCATCATTATGAATTAAGAGGTGGTGTACAAGGGATTTGTTGTCAGAACGATTAAGCCGAATTCCAGACAGAATAGGCTCTATTCTAGGGTCTCCTAGCATCTAGCAGGATGGTACATCAAAATCAGCACAGTTGGGACAGTAACATAAAGATATTAAGTCACAGAAGCACTACGAAAGTGGTGAGCCACAACTGCAGAGCCATAGAAAACCTTGTGTTTGCAAAATGTTATTTGCCCAAGTCTTCCCTAAAGATATGCAACAGCATTATCAAGACCATCTGTATTTCAGTTTTCATCATTCTCACTAATCAACCAACTTGTCTTAAGCCATTAAATGAAAAAATTTAGTCAAGATAAATGACAGCACTTCAGACAGCATTTTGGGTTTGGTACTGTCTTGAAGAGGACCAATTACAATGATTTCAACCTTCTCTCTAGATAGGGGTAGCCACTATTTAAATAAATAAATAGTAATTTTTAAAAATCATCCACCCTAGAACTCCACACAAACTGTAACAGAGTAAATATTAAATAATTTGAGGGGAAAAAAATTGAAAAAAATCAGCATTATATTAAGAAAAAAATGTAGTAAAGACTGTTCTCGAAGCCAGGTCTCCAGAAGGGTTGACATTTTAAACTGAAAATATAGTTGAGCATTCTGTTTTGTCACTGCATATAACACATAATTGTTATAATTCCCTCCTGAATAGAGAAACATTTCCTTTCTGGTGATGAATAAAATCTTCCAGGAGAACACAGAAAGAAATTAAAACTTCATTTGCTTTCATTCACCAAGTGCAAGCTTGAAAAGATAATTTGTCATTTCTTGTTTTAGAAAATTATGTTGATATGTTCACGGGCATAGTGGCCACATAAAAATTATAACATGGCACAGAGAAATGGCAAAACAGGAAATTGAATGCCACTTTCTTCAGTAGGTTTTCTATCTTAATATCCTTAGCTTTTCTTTTTTTGATGTTTATCATCCCAACCATATTTATGCATATCAGTAAATTTCCTTTTGGCTAGATTTGAAAGGCAGCTGCAGATTGTCATGCAAAAATACACAGAACTGATCTTGGACCTAACAGCTAAGGAAGAGTGAAAGATTAAGGATATCAGTTTTTTTGAAGCAGCTAGTCCAGCTCAGCTCAATTGAAGTAACTGGGCAAAGCGAGAGGCCATCAGCTGCCCTTTTGCAACATTCACAGCAAAGGGGGCAGCAGACAACTTAGGAAGCTTCAAGTTACTGGTCCTGAAATCAAGTTTCCCTACCAACCTCAGAGAAAAAGGATTCTTTTGGCATTTTAATAAACTGGCAGAGGAGTTAAGTACACAAGAGTTATAGCTCTGTGGAATTCAGTCCTTGATAAATGCTATAAGAAATTAATTAATTTTATGCAGTCCTTATTTATCACTAAGACCCCATGAGCTTCTAAATAAACATTTATCTCAACCACACATGCAAAAGACAGTGTCTCTCACTGCAAAACAGAGAACTTAACCAATTTTACATAAGTTCCTTCTTTGTAATAAGGTACTAGAAACCACAAGATACTGCAACTTGCAGTTCTATAACACCCTATCTCCCCACATCAGAGGAAGATGCAAGATACAGTAAGCTGGAAATTATGAAGAAATCCATCATAGTAACTCCTCTTAATTTTTTCAGCTGTAATTAGGCTTTGAGTTTCTTCCTTGGCAGGACAATCCTGTTGTTGTACTGTCTCATGATAAATGATGCCAGTGAGACTTGACAACTCAGCTGGTAAACATTTTAACTTTTATTTGCTGGCAAAGCTTCATTTAATATCTAAAGCCCTCTTCTTAAAATACTCATATTTAAATGCAATAACGTCCTATTTCCTCCATGTAGCCATGTACAAAAATCTGCAGCGTAACAATTCTAGTAAATTTTTCAGAGAAACAACATTAACTACATAGATTTAAGGAAAAAAAGATCACCTACACTCTAAAAGAAGAAAGAATATTAAGCATTTAAGTAAGGTATGATATTAAGCATTTAAGTTAGCCATTGCTTCTCATGCTCAAGGATATAAAAATAAACAGATTTTTTTTTCCCAACCTAACAAACTGAATAGCAACACCAGAGCTTCATTTTTCTCTCGTGCAGTGGAGTATATGCCATTTTCAAGTGACACTTGACTTTTTATTTCTGATTAATCTAATTCCTAGAGACTGGTCACAACAAAACCAAACTTAAACTGCTGTTTTCAATAAGTAAAGAGGTAAGAGTGTATTAGTTTCAGAATGGAGATGACATGGAGAAATTAATATCCTGTTCGAGCAGTATAAAGAAATTTTATTTGTTACACAGACATTGTAAATCTTTTTATGAGGTTGAAAAGAGCTGAAAATGAGTTATGTTTATTATAGAATTTCTTATCCCATTCTCCCAATACTACACAATTTCTACAGGTAGAGACATTCAATTAACATTTAGCAAAGTGGCAAAATGACTGTCAAAATGCCACTGTAAATGGGACACCACATTGTATATTCTACACACTTAGTTCTTGTACCAATTTACATCACAGTTGTGTGTCTGTTCAGTCTCAAAGTGCAAGGAAACAACTGAAGTTTGCAAAGCTGATAAAATATTTTATAGTATTTTTATGAGAAATGCCTCTTGAAGCGCACTTTATAATGTATATTGTCAAACAGAAACCTACAAACAGGCTTTCAATAGTTGGGGCATCATGTCATAAGTTAGTAATAAACGCACAACAGTGTCAGGAATGGAGAGGTACCAAAAAAGTAGCAAATATGCTTCACAGGATGTGCCCCTGAAGGGTAGAGCTGTCATGAGACATAGGTTAAAATGTGCATTCATCTCCTCATGGCTCTCCAGAACTCTCTACAGAAAACAAGTGTGCTCAGTGTTGAAAACTTGCACTGTTTCTAAGATTATTATATCCATTAACAAACCTAATAAATGCCTAGATTTCTCTGCAACTGTGGTTTTTTTATGTTTCATTAGACAAAATACAATGACAGCAAATTAAAGATCCTGAACCTATAAACTAGCTCTAAAATAATGTTTTGCAGTGTCAAAATATGGTTCTAAACTTTTTAAGAAAAAAAGAAAATAAGAGTCATTTTTCTTTTCAGAAACTCTCATGCTTCATATGGAAATGTGTATCCTTTTCAGTGGATTCTATATTTTTTCTCCTTTAGCTAGTATAATTTAACTTTGCTACAACTATACCTTTTTGCTGTAAGCATATTTATTTCAAAAGGACTTATTGTAAGCACAGGCACCAGACTTTTCTGCTGTATCACAATCTACAGAATTAACCACAAAGCCAAAATAGAACTCACTGTCAAATTTTGTTTTGAGAGTAGGCTTTTAAATTTATCATGACATTCTCTGAATATATCAAGCTTCTGACTGCATCTTTTCCAGCCCTTTTCTTTACACATAGTATAATGTCAGAGTGCAACACACAATTGTGCTTCTCCTATACTCATTTGTTTCTCAAAGTGCATCTCTCCCAAAGGAATTCTATATCCATTACTGAGATTTTTTTTCCGTTAAATAAGAACTTCGACTTTGCAGATGGAAATGTTTTTCCATACACACAAAATTAAAACATTCCTTTCAGAAACTGCTGTTCCTAGAGCTTCAAATGAATCAAGAAAGGACCATTTTATGGGCAAGTCCTCAGAAAGACAGATGGCTGAGTTATATACTTCAAACATACATTGATGCAGTGTGTACTTATGCATGAAGTACACATATAAGTCAATCAATGCAAAAGTATAAAGGCAAAAGGATAAAAATTACACAAAAACTATGTTGACCTTATCTTAATATATAATAGACCCAGACAAGAAAATTCTGTGGCTCTCTTTGTCCACAACAAAGAAGATTTTACATAAAAGTATCTATTATTTCAAGTGGATTTTTAACAAATTATAGAGACACTTTTCTTTTTTGGGAATAACACTTCATAGATTTTTGTTCTAAGAATTGATACAGTATGACCTGTATAGTTAATTTTCTTGCCTTGCTTGAAGCAAAAGGCAAAATCCTTTACAACATTTTTTACTACAAAACCTGCAAAGCATTTAAAAGTAGCAGTCACTGTTTGCAAAACAAAAACCAAGGAGGCCCAGACAAAATAATAAAGGAAACAAAAGCTGAAGTTCAGATACAGCTGAAGGCATTATCTTGAAGATGCTAATCAGAGCAATATGTTCATTAAATTGCTTAGAACCTGGCAATTTGTCATATTTTAAATACTAGAAGGAAAACAATGCTAGCAGGATAATTAACTGCTTATTTCATTTAATCTTCATATAGAAGAAAAAAAAAAAAAAAAAGCTTATTTTCCTCTTTTCAAGAAATGACTTGTAATGAAATGTCAATAATTAAAACTATTTTATCGTACACAGACCAGGAGCTGGTTTTGCTGGTGACTTAAGCTAGTGAAACAGAAGTGAAATTTCATTTCTCCAAAGATACAATATTATTAGCACCCACTTTAGGAAAAAACAGGCATGTCAGCTGAAAGGATATAAAAGCTGTTAATATATCTATGAACTACACTGAAATACATATTCCAATATGGCCTGATAAATTCTAGGCAAACACATAACATTATTTCTAATTTTGAAAGACCTCAAATACTTTTAAGTTTCAAAAGCCTTATTATATTAAAAATCTTAAGTAGTAAGTTTTTTTTTTTTAATTTCTAGTCAAGTTTCCAACATTTCTATTTTAGACTAAAATTACTTTAATTATGGCAATAGGGGAGAGACGATAAAACTCTTGGGTCAGTTGAATTTCTTCTAAGACAGAATACTATTTAATTAAACAGGAATCCTACTTGATACAGTTTCCTGGGAATGTTATTTCTATCTAATGAAGACTTAGTGAAATATAGCATGTTTCTATTATGTACTTCTCAGGAATACATTAAATTCAAGACATAAGCTTGGAAGTGGAGCTTGCCTTGCCTGAGCTTTTTGTTGGGTTTTCTTGGTTCGTTGCTTTTGGGCTTGGTTTGCTTAGGCTTTTTTGGTTGGCTGGTTGGCTTTTTAATAGTTATAAATCAGTGATACTGATTTGGCATGGAAATACTATATAACATGAAAGTGTGACAATGCCTTCCATGCTAAGTCATGGAGTTCTGGTAAAGTTGCACAGATGCTGAAAAGATTCTCTTTATTATGTAGTGTTAAAGCAGTGTTATGGTATAACTGTGATTACTATTACTCTCCTATGCCATCATTTCAATAGCTGTAAAAAATCCAAAAACCAATAGGTCTTAGAACACAGGTCTTGGTTTAAAAAAAATAGTAGTAATTCACGACAAGAATAAAAAATTAAATAATAGACTCTACCTATTTAATAAACAATAAATCCTCACTCCCCAGGTTATTTTGTTAATTTTGGTTTAGTTTCCTGTATGTACTGGTAAACCAAAAGGTTAAGCTAATAAAATCAGTCTCTTATTGTTAGTGTGCATTATAAACTCAGCAATTTAATGTTCAAGGAAATATCATGCTTTTTAAACTAAAAATCTGTATAGAAGTTTCACAAAAGCATTTAAAGTATTTGATTCATAAAGACAGAAAAAAAATATAAAGGAAGTCTTAAAAACATCTTAGCTACAGTTTGATCTCATCTCTTACCTTCATTTTTTCACAATGGCAGCCATATTTTTATGAATGCATAAAAAGATAATGACAAACAGAAACAGTTTGATAAAACACTAGGTTATTAAAGCAATGCATCTCCAGACTGATATTCCAGTTTTCCTTATAAATAACACAGGGTTAGATTTCCAAATGATTTGGGCTTATGTCCATTCCTCTAAGATTCTGAATGCAGGTTCATTTTGGCAAAGTTTAAAATAACTTTGAAGTCCTCCCTCCTCCTTCCCCCATCTCGTTAAAAAAACCAAACGTTATTTAAAGGGAAAGAACATTATTATGCATAAATTAATTATTTGAATAGTAACTGTATTTCAGCTTTATGCATTTTGAAGCTTACTATCAAAAACATGTATTATGGAGATTCTCTTATATGCTTAAAAATAATTTTCTGTGTCAGTAAGAAATGACCTTAAAATTTCTTGTGATGTTTCTTGCTGCCACAGAAAGGACTGTGTTGTCACACAAGAACAATATGAAGTAATATATGAAAAAAAGAAAAAATAATGGGAAAAATAGGAAAAGCTGGAAGGGCAGAACAAGGCTTAAAATTATATCCAAAACATTGATGTAATTCACTATGAAATGAAACACAGCAGTTTATAATAGAAAGATTTTGCAATACCATGCTTATCACTGGTTCCTAGTTTTCCACTTGCCTTTCTCAGTTCAAACAACTGATACTGCTCAGTGACAGTGGTTTTTTTCAGTTAGTGTACTGTACCACCTCTGTATTTTTAACTTTAACACCTTCTTTTTTAGTGTTCCTGGTTCAAAAAAACCTGGATTTACTAGCTTTGGAATTAAAAAAAGAATATAATTTGGAAGCTAAGATTTTGTCAAAGCAAAGTCTTACCTACTTTTCAAATGTACATTAATATAAAAGGCTCTTTGAATCTACATTTTCCACAGCAGATAAATTTTAAAAGCCTGAACAAATCTAACTAAAAAAAAATAATCCCCCAAAACAGAAATAAATTGTTCTCCTGCTTCAGAGAACATTTACTTACCAAAAATTTTTAAACGTACTTGATTTACCTTCACAAGTGAAACTATTATCTAGCTGTTTGGTATTAACAGAACTTTTTGTTGTGGAAATAAAAATGCGAGTATAGAAAGCATCTTGACTATGTTTTCCTAAGAGGTTCTACTCTTTGTAAAAAGAGAGAGCTGATACTTTCTTTTGACTAAACCAAATACTAGCTAAAGCAAACCTGTCTGTAAAGCCAATAGGTGTTCCCAGGGTCAAATATAGACTTTCACTGAATTACAAATAAGCTTTTCAGACTACATTTTCTGGCTAGACCATTTAGAATGAGAAATTTGGGCCAGGTTTTGGGTGCAGTTCAGGAAGACAGTATTTTTACTACTTTCAAAAATTTCTCTGTAACATGATAAATATTCCCACGATTTGAACTAATTCTGAAATATCTGTAAGAAGATATTGTCATGCTCAATGATTGCAGAATGCACGTGAAACTTAGTTAAGAAACTAAAATTTGTATCTTTTACTTTCTCATATCTTGTCCACTTTGTTAAAGTATTCCATACTTAGTGCAGGGTTATTAAAATCAATTTGATGAGATCAAAATCACTTCAAAAGGAGAAAAGGACAATATTTATTTTTATTTTCATTGAAGTTACTTATTGAAATATCCCATTGGTTAAAATGCTCGATAAGTAGTTTGTGTAGGTACTGAACTGTATCCAAAGTCCAAATCTGAAAACCTGAAATCAGAACCCAAATACTCTTCATTTCTTGGACATTTAAAAATATTGCTAGTCTTCTGCATTTCTCAGGTCTCAAGGATGGTACTCTTACTGAGAAGGGAAGACAACTGCAGCCTGTCATATATAGTTTGGTGTTTAAAAGATAAGAGTGAATGGCCTTTAAAGTAAGCCCATTCTGCCTTCATTCTGTAAGAACTTCCTTTTTTTTAATCTTTAAGTAATAAAAGCAAGCGACTATTCTGTCTCATTAATTTAAATTTTCTATTATTTTGCTACAGTGCTTTCTCCTTCCCACTTAAAACTTTGCTGTTAGCCACGTTTTCCTTTTTTTTCCCTGGGAGAGGAGCTTTTCCAGTTTTCCTGTCCAAGCCATTGTCATTTTTACATTAAACTAATTACATGATTACATTCTACTAGCTGCATCATAATTAAACCTGGGTTTTTCATTTGGTATGTAAGAGTATAAAAAAAATTAAGACATATTTTGTCTTGCAAGTTTTTTTAAGAAGGAAAATAAATACATTAAACACAAAGGTATCACATAATAATTAGCAGCACTCAGAAATCACATTAACAAACATTCATTCTATTATTTCCCTACTTTCTACTGCTTTAAATGCATAACTGATCTGGGGAAACAAGGGACATAGCTTTCAAATTAAAAAGAACTATCTATGTTGACATGACTGAAACAAGACAATTAAACTCATCTGTAGATTGTAAGTCCATTATTCCTGCATACACTGTCACATGTACTGTCATTTAATTCAGTAGCACAGGAAAATGGTATTGAATATCAAGTCAATCTGCTTATTTCTTAGAGCATTATCAGAAAGGTCTCAGTACTTTGTTCAGTGTTTGTGTTATCACAAATTTTGATTCTCGGTTCAAATTCAAAATTGATATAAAAAGTGGTAAAAATAAACAAAACATAAAATTTTCTTCTTTTGCCATCAGGCAAATGAAATTAAATGATCCCAAGGTTAGACTGCTTCCTTTATGTAGCCACAAAGCTACCAAATTTAATAAGGCTCAGATTTTATTTTCATACTCCTAACTCTTCATACTAAACTCACTCATGAAGAAGAGTCTACAGACCAACATCTCTTACAGAGGACTAACTATCCCTTTCAATAATCACATCTTTGTCACTCAGAATAGCACATTCCATACTCTATATTAACAGTTTTTACATTTAAATATCACATTTATATTTGTTATTTCTGATGCAGTCCTATGTTGAACGCTAGGTGACAGCCGTACTAGTGTCTTCTACATCTGATTTAGTAACTACCATCTATCTTATCAAATGAATGAAGTAAATTTGGCTCAGATTATCTGTGGTAAATCTTATATTTTCCTGCCTCTAATTACGCATTGAGTTAATGTTCATTCTAAAGTCTCAAATATTTTTAAGCATAGAGGACCTACTGCTGGCAGGCCTGTGACACCACAGCAGCTAAAGCTAAATAAATACACTGGTATTGGGCTAAATCATAACTCCATCTGTATCCATAAATATGTTGACTATCATATCAGAACAGATTAGAATGTGAAGAAGCTAATCATAAATTTGCCCACATGAAAACTATGCTTAACTGTGTAGGTAATTAATTTGCATTGTAAATGGAAGTACCTGATTCCGTCCACAAAAAAAAAAACAAAACCAAAACAAAAAAACACTACCTTGTGTGACCAGGTTTCAAATTATACCTCATTAAAACCCACCAATAGCCATAAAAGTTACCTACATTCAGCTGCTACTATCTTCATACCAATGTGGCTCTGGATCCTCAGTGTGTGCAGCATCCTGTCATCTTTTTGTCAGATCTATTTCTCATGCTGTAATTGGTGAAATTTTTAAGCATGCTTACAGTTTTGTGTCATATGGAAAATTTTAAACAACTGTATCTCTCTTACTTCACTTTTCTTACCTACTTTTTACCAGCATTCACTTCTAGAAGTAGACAGAAGAGAACAGAATTTAATTAAATTTACAGAAATTGTCATACGACAAGTAACAAATAGATCTGAGCATATTTGTAGGAAACAATGGAATGGCCTTTATAAATATAAAGGATGAGATTACATATTGGTTATTATGAATAGGACTTTTTTCAGGTTAACAATTTCCCACAATATCTGAACTATTGAAACTCAAATGCAGGCTGTGAATTTTCCCACAAAGCCTAAATCAAATTAGGTACAATAGAGTTAACAATTAAATAAGATTTGCTTTATTGTCTATGCTACTACATTAAAAAATAAATAGGCCTCAGGGAAATCATCTTAGGAGATAATTATTCAGTCAAAGTACACTAAAACACTATTAGTATTATATCAGGGTCTTGACGCTATCATTTTAAACAAATGAAGGGTAACAATAGAAACATTCAGGCTTGAAAGATCAAAGCACTTCTTTCAAAGTTCTTTGCAAGTGGAGGAAGAAAATCTTGACAGGATCTAACTATTCTTGTAAGACAAATAACCTGCATTGTTCCATAAAATATTTACAGCAATGCTTTTATTTGTTATTATTCTTTTGCTTTTTGGTTTTTTTAAATATTTCACAAAACAGTTTTGATATGAAAGTAAGCTACCAGAAGCTGTAGCTACACTTACTTAGAAGTTCTCATCTAACATGAGACAGCATCCTTCTATCTAAATACAAAATGATATCTAATTTATCTGCTGATAAAATTATTAAAGAGAGTACTTATCCTAACAAAAAAAAAAAAAAAATAGCCCATCATTATCAGTATTAATGAATGAATGGTCACAAAAAAGCTTTCAAAGAATACACAAGAAAAGAAAACCTGAGAGGTGACAACTTCTTTGGGGAAACTGAGGCAACAGAATACAATGAAAAACCATTCCATGCACAGTGAGGAATGCAACTACAACTCTAACTGATTACACAAAAAAAATGCAAATCAAATGACAAGTGAGCCATATTTATAGACTATATCAACCAAAATGCTCATATCCATCATGAATTAGTCAGCATAAGTGCACAATTTCTCAGCAACTTTCCAAGCACTTAATAAAATCCACACACAAAGTATTGATTTCTGACAGCAGAAATTCTGATTTTAAGGATGAAAATAAAGATGTACTGTAAATTGTTTAAGTTTCCAAGTTAGCTATACTGCTCTGGTTCTACTAGAAATGAGCTTGTACACAGAGGAAAAGCAGAATGATGAAAGAGGGAGATCTTCCTAAGACTCTGCAATAAGAAGCTCATGATGAGCTGTTTCTCTACCCCTAAAAGCATTCTGCTCAAAGTCAATCTTCAAGAAATTTTGAAACACTGAACTACAAGTACCTCAGCTGAGACTTAAAAATGGCTATTGGCTGGGGATACCTCTACCAGAACTTTCTACAGAACAGTAAAATTTGATTAGTATTGCCCCTTTCATGACAAGCATGGATGCTAGTACCAAGCCTGACACACAACACCCCAGAGTAAGATTTACAAGTCAAGAGAGGAAGAAAACTATGTTTATGTGGTATTACATAACTAATGCCATTAATTCAAATTAGAACCAAAGCTTGTCTTACTCTATTTTGCAAAACGGAAGTAGGGATGAGAAGAAAATTTGCCAAAGTTCTTTGAACATACAATTTAAGGAAACGAGAGTAAGTGCACAGATGTGGGCTCTTTTTTCTTTTTCTTGTGAACTTATTTCTCTTTGTCCAGGTCATGGAATGTCTCAGATGGTACAGCTGAAAATTAACTTCTATATCCACTGCCTATTTTGCCAACTCGTGTTATTCAGCTATTGTACTGGGTCAAAACATAGCTGATTATATTTGCCTTTTTTTGTCCACAAGGGAAAACAAAACAAAAAAACCCCTAAAACTGTTTTCTTGGTGATTACAAGCACATTTCCAAATTAGAATATATCTGAATGTGCCATAGAATTATAATCAGTAGAAACTTGAAATTCTTCCTCTCTTTTATCAATAAAAATGGAACCAGGGACATACCTCTTTTTTCTCTGTGAACATCTTCCAAAAGCTTTTCTTGCTTTTTTATCTGTTTAAAGAGAGACTGATGTTCAGCCTCCTTCATTTGTGTAAAGTGCTCGAGCTGTTTTCGGCTCTGCAGTAAGTAGCATCGCAGCTTTTTTTCCTTATTTTCTCTCTCCTTTACCTCCTCGCACAGCCACTGGAGCTTAGTCTACATTAAAAAATACAAGATAATAAAAAGAATATAATGAAAATAAGAGGATATCTGTTAACTGATCAAATTATCTTTGGCGTCACAGATTACTTATTTCTCCCTATTACTGAATAACAATCATAAAGGAGTACATTCAGCTATATTAAGAGGACATATGTTGACTTTCAGAGTCTCAAAAGACATATTTTGGCTGACATTTGTATGTGAAGCAGCAATACACAATATTTTTAATTGGAAGCATGAATTTTCTACAGTAAGCATAGAAATTCACATTTAATTAGCATATATAGATATACCAAAAATACTTAATTTCAAAATACCACTCTATAATGTGCATTGAAGGAATGTAAAGCATTTACCCATTTTAAAAAAACCTGACATCAATCCTTTTTGTCAAGCAGGGGCTCAAATTTAAGGTTCATACAGAGGAAAAAGTCAATATAGTAAATGTAAAAGTAGTAAAAGATAATAATTTCACTGCCTATTTAAAACAAAAAAGGGGACAGTTTTTAAGTATTCATTCCCATTAGTAGATAAAGAAACTTAGGTAAGAAATGTATGTAAATGATTACTAAGTGCTCTTGGAAAAGTCTTTTTAATAAGATGCCAATTTCACTTTTTTAAATGAAGAAAATACTTCCTGCATGACAGTTCTCCTTTCATTCTGATCTAATCTCTGTTATCAATAGCAGCAATCTTTCTTGGCCTACAATCTTCCACAGACCATAAATCACCAATAACCTTCATGCAGAGAGCTGCATTTTTTTTAAGGAAGCTCTTCTGGAGATTTGACATTTTTACATGAAAAAAAGAAAAAAAAAGCAGCATGTCTTCTACAGTTTCTTGTGATCTATTTTAATCAGGAGATAATGACTCACAGAATTACAGAATTGTCATGGTTGGAAAAGACCTCTAAGATCACCACGTTCAAGACAAATATATCACCCTTCCCTAAATATAACTAAATAAATCAATAAATATACAAGCACACATATCACCATGCCCACTAGATCATGTTTCGAAATGCCTCATATATACAGTTTTTTAATACCTCCAAGAATGGTGACTCAGCCAACCTCCCTGAGCATAGTGTTTGAGTACTTGACTACTCTTTTGGTAAAGAAATTCCTCCTAATATCTAGTCTAAACCTATGGTGCAACTATTTTCTCTAGTCTTACTATTATTCATTTAAGAGGCCAGCACTCATCTCCCTACAACCTCTCCCCTTAGCCTCTTCTTCTCCAAACTAAACACACCCAACTCCCTCAGCCTCTCCACATAAGGCTTGTTCCCCAGACCCTTCACCAGCTTGGATGCCCTTCTCTGAACTCACTCCAGCAACTGAATGCCTTTCTTGTAATGAGGGACCCTGAAATGAACCAGTGCTCGAGGTGCAGTCTCACCAGTGCCAGTACAAGGGCACCATCACTTCCCTTCTCCTGCTGGCCACACTATTCCTGATACAAGCCAGGATGCTGCTTGCCTTTCTTTTAAAAGATCCTGGGTAAGAAATATGTTCATGCCTGGGGAAAGCTGCAAAATGAAAGGCAAGGGTTATAAGCTACCATTCATCACTCTGACGTTTTCAAGCATGCGTGCACCCACGTTATAGGATTCAAAAGCTTCAGACAACAGGGGCAGTTCATTTTCCAATAATTTATATTTAGTAAATAATAGCCTTATTTAAAATAATGTCTTGTCTTGTTATAAACCTGTAAGAGAAACTTAACATGTTGAGTATGTTCTCGTGGTATTTTTGTCTCAAAATAATTGAATAAGATCTAAAGGCTTTCATTGCAGTTACTTCAATGCATTTTCTGTAAAAACAGTATTTCTACTGTTACTGACAGTAAAAGTTGCAAAATTATTCCATCACTTGAAACTAGAGTCTGGAAATATCAGAAATGTTGCCAATTAATGTTTTTGTATTTTTCCTTTTCCTCTCCAAGTGCCTTTTAAACACACTTTTAAGCGAATGACTATACATGTTGGACATTAGCTTATTCAGCAGATTTTCAAGAGGTTTCAACATCACCTTTGTTTCTGCTAGCCAGCGATGAGGATCATTCAGCACCACTGGTGTAAGTGAGATTGCCTACAAAATAATAGGGAAGAAAGACAGACATAAAAAACAGAATTAGACACAGTAAGTAGGAGATTTCCCACATACTGGAAATCCATCAAATAAATACTCTGTTAAAAATCCAGTCAGAAATCATACGTGTCAATGGTTTAATAGAACTATTTAAAAATAAATTAGTCCCATTTAAAGGCAAATTATGCACACTCACCGTTAAAAATTCTGTTTGAAGGTGCAGCTGAAGTTGCAAAAAAATTTCTAATTTGAATCTATAGATTTTTATAATGATGCATTTCAAACATCCCCAGAAAATGGGGAAAATGTCTCTTCATCAAGGTGTATATTCTCAGTTTGAAACTCTATGCCCTTTTTTTAAAAAAAATTTAATATTTCCAATACAATGAGACTCTACCTTAAAATTAAAATTTCTTAAGAAAAGGCCAACTTCAAAGTTATTCAGCTGTTTTCTCCTTCATTCTACAGAACAGCAGTAGCTGCATACAAACCAGGAGTACTGGAACCTATTGTTGTTATTCACTAAACTGCTATCAGTATATCTACAGAAATGCTTTGTGCAACATAAATTCTTACCAAAAAGTAAAAAAGGACAAATCCCTAAATTCTGCTCCATGATGATGGTCATAGTGTTTTAATGAAAAAGACAAATCACTTGTTTTGAATATTTGATAAGCACAAAAAAGAAATTTATAATCTTCACTAAGTGGATAAGAAAAAAACTTGTGCTGGAATACTTCAATAATTCACAGAATGAAAGATATTCTCTAATTTAAAGGTTGGGGGAAATTGTTAGTGTGTTTTTAATTCACCAACATTTTGCAATTCAGTGAGTCTTTATGTACTTTTTCAGTCCTGGCCCAATAATTTTTCTAACTAGCATATTTCTTTAAGAGGTATTTATAGAGGCTGTTTTAATTACACTGAGACCAAAGATGTGTAAACAGCACCACCTAATAATGTACTTACTCATGTTATAAGAGCAAATTATCACCACAGAGAGACACAACAGAAAAGGAATGCTTTAGCATGTTGACCATGACTTCACAAAGCAATGCATACCTTAAAGTTGTGACTCCCATGGCAGGAAGCCTCATTCTGTGCAACCACATTCAAAGTAGGAAATATTCAGCTCATTAAGCATGACTGGTTTAGTTATTGCAAGCATAAGATTTCTTAGAATAAAAGACTGGAAAAATAAATCTGAACAACACAGGTGGAACTCTTTGCTTAGAACACCAGTATGCAATGATTATAAAAAATTCCAACACATTTCCTCAGGAAATGTAATTCCTGATGTTTAAGTTCTCTGAATACAACTATTTATGCAATAAATTCCTCATTGGTCACCTCAGCTGCAGTGGCAACGTTTTCCTGAAATAAAGAACTTGTCTAAAACCTGTTAGAAACTTTGGTAATATCTAAAATACAGAGAACTGCATTGTCTTACCTTTTTAATAACTAAAAAAAAACTTCAGACCAGGCATCACAAAACTGTGTAACCTTTGTTTTCACATTAGCTATCTATTCAAAAACTCAGAATCAAATCTGGTTTAAGTTTGTCAGAGATAAATAATTAAAGGAAGTTAAGTAAGGAGAACCGTAAAAACAGGACTAAGCAAAACATGTGATATAAGTACCCACAATGCCAGTGAGTATGACAACAAGGTGAGTCAGACTATTTTTTTCTTTATTTTCAGCTGTGTAAAATGTTGATTTAAGAGGATTAGTCATGAAGAATCATCTGGAGGTAGGAAGATAGGGCTCTGTCCCTGGGGAACAATTAAGAACACTCTAGAAAAAAGGTAATAGGCTTGCAGATAAAGTAAAAGGGAGGGGGAGGAAAGAGTTAAATCAAGCTAAAAGTTTCCTAAAACTCTGAGTCTCAATTTTCTGAATAGAAGAACCTCCTCCACAAAAGACAAGGTTATAAGCTCTTTCCACTTTCAGCATTACTTCTCTACTTGAAAAACCAAAAGCTTTAAAATTAATTCCTAATAAAACTCTTGTTTAACTTTTCCCTGATTTTAAAAGCCTTTAGGTCTTACTTATGGATTTTTCCACCTCTAGGAAGATGGCCTAGGAAGACCCAGGGAAACTGATCTCAAAATTCTGGCTGGTCATTTCACAGAAGCAAATAAAAGGAGAACTATTTCTCAGAAAAAAAGACAAAACAAAGCAGTAACAATTATCACATGGACAGTTCTTCATAGTGTGCCATTCCAATACCTAACAAAGTGCATGCATACCAGCTAAATATCTATAATCCTATTGTCCATAAATTATCTATCCCAGTTAAGTGGTAAGTGACAACAATGCATACAAATTCTGCTACAAACATTCATCAGGAAATTAATAAAAGCTGCAGCATACTCAAAACTTAGAATTACTTTGAATTTCTCCATGGAGTCCCGAGAAAAAATTTCACAAGCAGCATCAATTTCACTTCCTATCATAGTGAGAATGGATTCCTGTTCCATTTCTAAGTGATGCAGCTGATCCTTAAACTGCAGTCTGGCCTCATCCATCCTTCTCAAATGATCTTCTTCATTGCTGATCTGTTTATCCTGGAGTGACAGAGGAAAAACAAAACAAATTATTGCACTGATAATATTCATACATGATTAGTGATGTATCTTATAATCACACTCTACTCACTCATGCTGTGAGTTCAGCTCCTTGCCAAGGAAAATAATACCTTCTAAAAGTTCCTTTCTTGATTCTCCTTTTTCTCCTGCAAATCATTTATGAAGAAAGTGCTACCAAAACCCAACAACCACAGAGCCTATTTTCAGAGTAAAAACCAGACATTCCATCATAATTCTCTTTTTCACCACCAGAAAGACAGCTTGCAACAAATACTGCCTTATCTTTTCCACTGAACCAGTTACAGGCATGTCATCTCTGTCACCACAAAAGACCCCTGAAGGAAACCTTTATTGTCAGTCTGTGTTCTGAAAGGAAAATATTCAAAGAGTACCTTGTAGGACAGTGACTGGCACTGAGGAAAGCATTTTATGTTATCAACCAGTGTCAGAAAGGTCATTCAGTATGTTATAAGTTTTTAACATTTAGATTCTCTTCCTGTCATAGAACCACCATGTAAACGAGAACCTTATATTGAATTATGTATTGTAACCAATATAACAAAATTATCTGGTGAGAACTGAAATTGGTTCACATCTGTCTGCTGCTGAGATAAGGAGGATGTAATGTAGCAAAGGGTAAACACTTTAACAGGCACATGTCAGTATGTGCACTGATAATGGTGAGGAAAGTAAGAATAGTAAAGTTGAAAATGTATTAATTATGGACCTCCACAGTAACAAGGTACAAATGTTTAAATTGTACTTATTGGAAATCATCACCATACTGCTTTCAAGACACACCATGTGGAGCTAGATAATTTCAAACATTCAAGTTCTGCAAATAGGATAAACATGGAATTAGAAAATCATTTATGCTGGAAGATTCTTACCATCATCGAGTCCAACCATTAACCTAGGCACAGAAGAGTCCACCACTAAATCATGTCCCTAAGTGCCATGTCTATACATCTTTTAAATTCCTCCAGTCATGGAGGAGGCAGCATGTTCAAGAGCCTGAGAACACCTGCAGTAAAAAAAAATTTTGTTCCTAAGATGCTATCTAAACCTTCCCTGGCACAGCTTGTGGCCAATTTCTCTTGTCACTTGCTAGCTGGGAGAAGAGACTGACACCTCACTACAATCTCCTTTAAGGATGTAACACATTTATGAGTGTTACATCTGTTAGCAAAATGGGTGGGTTTTGTAAGATAGGTGAACTTCAAATGAGAAAAAGCCACAACTGATAAAGACTGTGATTTATTCATTTAATTTGTACAAAAGTACTTCAATTAGACTATAAACCATATCTTCCTAATATTACCTTCCTAATATTACCTCTTACCTTGGAGTAATCCTGCAGATTACTGCAGGACACTATGTACACTCCTCCAAACAAATTTCCTTAAAATTAGAGATTAGAGCAATAAAACCACAACCCTGAAAAAGCACATTTTGAATTTTCATTCAAGGTACTTTTTATTAGTCTAACAAGTTGAGTTTATAAACCACTCTCTGTTAGTTTAACAAGCTAAGAGAAATTTTCTCATTCTATATTAAAAAAAAAAAAAAAAAAAGAAAAAAAAAGAAAAAAACCCTAACAATTTTGCTCAGGGCTGCTAGTCACAGCATAGAGTCATTATCCTGAAAATGTAATTAGGATAAGTGGCATGATAAAAGAAACCAGTAACACATCCAAATAATCACTTCACCTACAATAGAAAAATGCCCATGAAATTTTAAGTTCATTTATAAGCACTGATCATTTATAACAAGAAAATAGAAGTTCAAAATCAAACTGAAAAACCTAAAAAGCCACAAGGGATCTACAATATCCATGGGCCTCTACTGGGATTTGAATAGTCTGAAACTATTAAGCTAATGAATAATTAGCTATCTGATGAGTACCCAGTGGTTGATGTGAAATGAATGAACACACCTCTTTTACAAAGTTAATATAAACATCTATTAAAAAAACTTCTTTCACAAGGATGAGAAATTATTACATCAGAAGAGCAAGAACCTTCTAGCTAGAGGCTAAGATATCAAATTTTTAAAAATTAGGATATCATTAAAAAATTGTAAGCCATTTCCTGCAGGATGCACAATTTTTCTTTGGTTTTTTTTTTTTTTCTTTTTCTTGAACTTTAATCTATGAAATCAAATTTTTCAAAGATAAAAACCATATTTTTCAATGTTTTCTTAATGTGAATAACTCAAATACTGACAGCTATGTGCTTTACGCTGGAGAATGTGAAAGTACATTCCTGCACAGAAATACTTATCTGAAGTCAAATTTCTCTTTCTGCAACGTTATGAGATATAAAATGGGCACAACATAAAATGCATTCATGTTGAAAAAACATTAAAAAAACAATATTGTAGAAAATCAGTGTTAAAAATGGGAATCCTGGAAAAAAAAAAGCAGACCTCAAGAATGCAGAAAGAAAAGTTATAAAATAAAATTCTTCAGCAACTCTGTATTTATCACTAGATTCTTTTAAAAGAAAGCCTGACAACTCTAGGTTGAGGCTGAAAATTAATATTTTATATTAAATTTTAATAACCAGAAGATTAAGCAATGAGAAGGGCTGGCAGACAGCATCCATCTCTAGAAATACAATGCTAGCATGAGAAAGGGATGTGAATTTCTTGCCCATTTTAAGTACTCCAGCAGAATATAATTTTCATCAAGTTATTTGGAATTTCTTTCACAATGCTTAGATTGCTTATCTTCTTCAAATGAGCTATCAGTTATTCATAATTGCACTACAACTTTAAGAAAATGTGAATAAAAAGAAAATAGAAGTGTTTGGTTTAACACTTGTTAGTTACCTATATTAGAAACAGGGCAGGCATCAGGGATTATATTCCTACTCCTAAGGAGTATTAGCAAATCTTTGGAGTGATACAGTTCATGACACAGCCAAAGCACATTTGCCTTCTTTGACTTATACAGAAACTGGGTACTCCAGTATGACTAAGTATATTTTTTCATATATACATGTATTTTTATTTTAACATTACCATATATTCCTACAATTCATCATTTATTCTAGTTATCTATCAGCAGACAGACTGTTGAATCATTGTTAAAACCAGTAGGTTTACCTTTTTTTCCAATTCTTGTTTAACAAACTCACATTTCCGCCTGAGTTTTATATTTTCTTCTTCATTTTGGCTTAATTCTTCTGTTAATTTATCACATTCAATTTTTATCTTCTCCAGTTGTTGACACTGAGTTTTGACTATGTTTTTCTCTTCTACAAGTTCCATCTGATGGTAATGGGAAAAAAGATTACAAAGTCACTAGATGTATTATTTCAAAACATTCCCAGGACTGTAGAGTTTCAGATCCATGGAACAAGGATAATTCTATTTAATATTTCAGTTATATAAAGTGCAATCACTTATCTGAACATGGAAAATGGGTACTACAGAGCTGTAGAACCATACAATGTTTGAAAAGCAGTAAACAGAAGTCTCAGATTCTCCATTTCAGCTCTGCTACTCTCATCAGCTTACATCACTTTAAGAAGCCCAGTATTTATGCAAATTTTCCATTACTGAAATAATTTGGAATCAGAAAGCCTAAATCTATCATTTAATTGCAGAACCTAATACTAAACGTATCTGGAGGGAAACAACAGCAAAGCTCTGCTATTTCTAATTTCTAAAATTGTGTGGGTTTACTGCTATTTATGTTATTCATGCTATTAAATGCACTGCAGAGAAAAATTAAGCATTTAAAAGGCTTGAAAGCCCTAAATAGATGAGTGAGTAAAGTATATTGGTTTCCATTGGAAAAGATAACTGACTGAAACTGATAGATTCTATAAATTCTCTAGAATATAAAAAGAAATGCAGAAAAAAAAAAAGAAAAAACCACAAAGGAAAGAAATTACACACATAATATGCAAAACCAGCTTCGTATTAGATTAACTGTGGGATGCAGTTACACACAAAAATAAAACTGCATAGTAAATTACTTCCTGAGGAAAAGCAGAAATTCTGTTTTCTCAATTACAATATAACTTTTATGGGGAGGTAGGATAAGGAGAAAAATTTTACGAGTTAATTTAGACACCAGAACTAACATAGTACAAAAGCTCCTCTGAAGGACAAATCAGAGAAAGATCTTTGGTGTCCTAAGTCCACAAGGACTCAGGGACACAAAGACAAGCATGCAATGTCTAAAACATTTCCTGTGAACACCCTTATAAAACCAATTGTTCAGTGGATGCTAAAGGTAATTGAATTACAAAGTCTATGCAGATGGAGGTAAACCAGGAACCAAATTCCTCATTTGTCTGACTTTTGAGACACAATGAAGGAAGTTATTTTTTATTAATTTCCAGTATGGACAAGGCAGATATAATCATAATTTAATTAACTGGATTGAACCCATTTTCCACATTTGATAATCATCAGAAAAAAAAAGCACTCCATCCACTTGGTATATGTAAAGAAAACAATTAAAAAAGAAATACACAAAAAATATACAACTTTATATGTACAGATATTGCTCTATATATTATCATAAATTAAGGATTCATACTTCAAAGTACTGTCCAGTATGAAGGAATTTTCATTTTTTTAAAGCAAATGAGGGCACATAGTAAAATTAAGGGACAGATTCAGAGATTCTAAATACATAGTTGATTTAAGATCATTAAGCAAACCACTTAATTTCCTATGTCTAGTTTATATACCATTTTAAATAATGAAAAAATAGAGAGACATTGGCTGAGAATTCTTTGGGAGGATCTAGCAGAAACAGAATTATAAGATTAAGCATCATAATCTCAGTACATTGAATACTGAGATTAAGAAGGATTAAGATCCTTCTCAACACTGACATCAGTGATTTTTTTTCTGGTTCTGCTGCAACACACAATATTCCTACAGTACTTCCCCTACCATCCCAAAAAACTCTTAACTACCTTAAATTTTTTCAATCCAGTGAAGCACTACAGAAAGCCAGGTAAAAGTGCAGCAGAAAGGAGTCAAGAGAACAGTAAGGATCAAAAGTCAGGTTTTTTCACAATCTATGCAGCAGCTGGTCATGTAAGCACAGGATTCTACATTCCTGGTTACCTGAAAGTAACTTAGCAAAATTGTCCTCTAGTTAAGGCTAAAGCTTTGAGTCTTAACAAATGTGTTAAAAATTCCCTTTAAAGTCTGTTTAGGTACAACAAGCAGTACCAATATCAAGGTTTTCACTATAAAACTGAACATTCCAAAGAAAAAGAACATAGTCACAATTAACTCACATAAATTCTTAATTTCAATGTCATTGTCAAGGAAGAAAACCAAAACATATATGGAAAGATCATTTAAATAAATCTAGACACATTACAAATTAATTCCCCAATGTTAAGCACTGCTGTCAAAATATTTTAATGATCTCTCCACTAATAATCATATAGATTTTTTTCTTACTATCTTCATTAAATGCTTTATGTGTTGCCAAGAATTACTGCCAATCATTATGTCATGAATTATACATTAAATAACTAAGTATCCTTTTCTAAGTCACGTCAATTCATAATTGCAAAAACATGGAAAATATACATTTTTAAGCTAGTTGCATATTTGTGAGAAGAGAGGAAATAAAGCTTATGATACTTGTGAGGAAGTAGATCATGAGTCACTTAAGCTTTGATTAAGGATTTATAGATTTTTATGGTTAAATTGATAGTATTTTCACACGAGCAAATTTCTAATTTGATGGGACTGAGCTGGCAAGTATATTTATAGTATTTCAGAAGGGCACTCAAAATATGTTGGTAATTTAAAAGCTATCTTGAAAAATATTGCTTCCTCTAGTATGAATATGCAGATTATTATTAGGACATATAAAATTATATCATATATACATATGCATATAAAACCATGTAATCAAAATTGCTTCACTAAAAGAGCAATGTGTAGCTTACACAGCTGTTGAGATCAAACTGTGCAGCTTAAACCGCTTCAACTTTTCAATTTTCTTCAGGGCACTTAAAGCCACTAAAATGCTTGTTTTCTTTCCAATGCAATAACCTTGAATCAGAAGCAGATTATGTAAACTGAAGACATTAGCTTGTTTCTTCGTGAATAAAATGCTATATTTTATGATTTACTGTATGAACCTAGTCAATTTTCCAAGAAATTGTACAGAAATTAGAAAGTCTAAAACACTTTGAAATAGAACTATCAAAATTAACCTTAACAAGTGTTACACATTATCACTATTAAATGAAGTTCCAAATGTGTTTCTGAATAAAATTACAGTATTTCTGCATCATGCAATTTAAACTTTTACAAAAATGCATCATTCCTGAAATACTGCTATGACAAAAATGATAAAAACTGCAGTTGAAGAAGAAATAATATTAAAACAATACAGCTTCACATACATATTTCACTTCTTTTGATCTTAGAAAAGCTTTTGAACTAAAACAGTTTGGTACATTTTTCACCCTGAAGCTTTAAACTCTTTTGATGACCTGCAATAAAATGGACATTAAATTATTTTAAGACCACGCTTTATTAATTTCATTTCTCAATAGGAGAGAAGGGGGGAAAAAAGGAAAAAATAAAAACTTTGGCACTGGAATTCTTCAGAATAAGTACCTTTAGCATTCTAATCTGAGAGTCTGCATCATCCTTTTCTTCTTTAAGAAGTTTCATGAGCTCTTGAACATTTCGTTCATGTTTGATTTTAACATTTTGTAACTCTGTCCTAAGATCTGCCAACTCCTGTTGGTGAACTTCTCTTTCCATCTTCAGCTGCCTGTTAGCTGAAGTCATCTCTTCATGCTTAGATTCCTGCTGTTTCTGGAGATCTGAGAGGCTCTTATGTAATTCCTTTTTGATTTTCTCCTCTTCTGCTATTCTGTTTGTTAGTTCCACACGTACAGAACTTAAGTTTTTTACATCTGCTTGCATTTCTAAGAGTCTCTCTTGGTCTTTTTTATGGATCAAGTTAGTAGTTGCAAGTTCTGTTTCCAAGTGTTCCTTTTCAGCTTGCATTTGACTTTGTAGAAAGACTTGCTTTTTCAACTCATTCTCCAATTTGTTTACAGTACTTTGAACTTCTTTCATCTCTTCTTCAAGAGCTACCTGGTGAGACTTCATTTCATTCAGTTTTACCTCTTTGCAGTGAAGTAGTTCTTCCTGCTGGGCTCTCTTTGTAAGCACATCATTTAGCTCTTTCTGAAGGTTTTCTATTTGGTGTATAGCAGAGAGAAGTTGACTTTTGAGGTCATCCTTTTCTTTGAGGACCTAGGAAAGAAGAAAAATAAATCCAGTGTTGCCTAAAGTACTTTAAAAAAATTTTGGAAGGATGTTCTTAAACATTCTAATGTCTAAGGAATGCTTAGTGCACTTTTCTGTGAAAATAAAGAAATTTTGCTTGTTATGAATGCAGTTCAAATGTATTCAGTGTTTCTTTAAATTTAGACACAGAACTTCTGCAAACTGAAATGTCCTTAAATTCTCTAGCCTTCTCATTTGAGCCAATTTTGGTTAATCCCCTGTTGTCTCATCCTCTTTGAAGATGGAGATGGATTTCTCTGCTAGTTCCCTCAAAGGGCAAGATGGAGGAAATGAGGCAATATACCAATACACATAAATATAGAAAGGACTATTGGTTATGCACAGCTTACCTATAGATCCAATTCATAGGCTGCCTTGTTCTGCTTATTTTCTAAAATATTACATATGAAGTATACCAAACTTTAGTTATTTTTAGCATTTAATTGTTTTAAAAATGTAATTCTTTTAAAATTTATTTTCTTTTAATCAAGCCACAGTAGATGAATGAATAGCAATTAAAAGCCAGTTTCACTCACGCATCAAAGCCAAGCAAGTCTTCACTTTAAGAATAAAAATCTGTTATGTTTAATAAAAATTCCAGTTCTCCTGAGGACTCTAAAGGGCTGAGATTTTTCCAGTATTGATAAATTTCAAGATAAAAAAAATTCTAGAAAATGCACTAAAGGAAAGGAAAAATTTGTACTGCAAGTATATATGTTACTAAATAATACACACCATTCCCGATTCTGACTTATTTTGTTATAATTTAATTCTTAAACATTCTATTTAAAATAAGGAATTTCAGTACATCTATCTTAAGTCACACACAGCTTCTCCAAAAAAAAATTATAAAGGGACAAAACAAGATTTTTATGATGTATCACAAACTACAGAATTTTTTAAGCTGGCCTAAATAAATGTTATACTGAAATTTACTCACTATTTCCACTAATTCTACAAACAGTAAACATTTTTAAAGATATAGCTATATTACTTGAAATACTCTAAGTCTGTAAAGGCTAAGAGGTAAAAAATAGTGAAAATTTTTAATTACATCAAGAATATGCAATGCAAACCAAAATACAAAAATAAATATCAAATCAAGGATATGGAGTAATGACTATCGTGTTTCTTCTGAAAAAGTATCAGTTTTTCAAACTTCCTAAAACTGTCTTGTATTTCTACTTACATGATTTGGATAAGCAAACGAAATACAATTTAAAAAAAAAAATCCATTAGTAATTTGCTCTGAGTTTAAGTGTTTTCTACACTCCATACTTAGAAGTACTATTGAAAAGACCCAAGATGTTAGATTCCCACTGTCAACCAACATAAGGGTGCCAGGAGCACAGAGCCAGGCTCTTCTCAGTGACGACCAATGATAGGACAAGGAGTAACAGGTCCAAGTTGGAGCATAGGAGGTTCTGTGTAAATGTCAGAACTTTCACTGTGAGTGTGACAGAGCACTGGAACAGGCTGCCCAGTGAGGTTGTGAAGTCTCCTTGTCTGAAGGCATTCAAAACCCACCTGGATACATTCCTGTGTGACTGGGTGACCCTGCTCTGGCAGGGGGGGTTGGACTTGATGATCTCTCAAGGTCCCTTCTAACCCCTAACATTCTGTGATTCTGTGATAAAGGATAACCTCATAGGTAATTTAAACAAATTATACTAATAAATGCAAAATAATGAAACCTAAGCAATCTTTCTATAGCACTTCCACTGCCTGCAAGTATTTGGAACTTTGTAATTTTGATTGAATTTTGAAAATTTGCCATCAAGCCTTTGAAGCCCTACAACAGAATGCAAAGACAACAGATTGCAATGTTATTTATTTTGGAGAGTTTTGTCTCAAATGAAAATTGTCTGTATATTTCAAAGCTTATAAAGTTCTGTTCATCTAGGTGCCTGAAGCTTATCACAAATCTGGATTGATTATATCCCTGTGCCATCTACAACTTTGTACTGATAACATGAAATATTGTTTCTTTCCTTTCCTCTCCACAACGACAAAGGGTTTATTTGATATTACATATCCTTCAATAAAGGGATTTTCTTCAGCAGTGACACTTCTTTCAAACATGTTGGCAAGATGCTGACGATTTAAACATAAGAACAAATACTGACAGTACATCTTAAATGAAGCCTAAACCAAAGGGACAGCATTTAGCATTTTTATGCATTTGCCACATACAAAAAAAGGTTAAACCCACGTCAAGGAACCTTATGTAACAAAGGAAATTTTAATGTGGACAGCACTATCCATTGACATCACAGAAGACCCTTCCATTCATTTACATGAAAAATATCTTAAGAGCCTTTTGGGACTCCATGTGCTTGTTATTCACAATTCTCTCTCCTCTAATTTTTGCTTCTCATTTGCCTTTATGGGAGATAGATATCATTTCTAAAGTACTAAGGTTTTCTTACTTTCCTTAACACCTCTCTTTACCTAGGCAAGACATGACAAACTTCTTAAATGTTTGCAAAACTAATTTCCTCAGACAACTGTTAAGGGTAAACAATTAAATATTCCTAAGGAATGATTGTTGGAGCATGGGTAGAGCAAATAAAAAATAAGGAACATGCTAGGTAGCTCAGGAGAGAAACAGCAAGCCTAGAAATCACAGCTCTGATATTTTAAAGTTTATTAATTTCAATTCAGTATTAGTCCCATTGGAGCTTCTCTATGCTTTGGCCATGCTCCTACATTCATGTACCAGTCTCAGAACAGGTTGCTGGATCAGAAACAAGACAGACTAAGTACAAGACTTCCCATACTTCACACCATATACCCCTTGAAAACTACAATCTTCTAGGAGAACAAAGCAGGAGAGGATGGCAAGGAGCCATCTTAAGCCCATCAGATTTTTTAATTTAATTTAAACTGCATGCATGTCACTAGAAAATAATTGAAGAGAGGTGAGGGAAGCCCTATAGAAACAAAAGTTGGCCATGTAATATAAAACTGCAGCAGCAGAGCAGATAAATTAAGATGATAGCTCACAGCGTGAAGCTTAGTACTGTACCAGACACTACAGAGGCAGGCACCTTCTGACACAACAACTGGAAAATACAAAGAGCCAAAGACTCATTACAAACAGAATCATGATTTCCATTACTAGTCCAAAATGGGACAATCAACATTAGCACTGATGCGAATGCTTGCATTTAAAAGCACTGACAGGTGTAGAAAAAGTCATGGAATTCTGCTAAGTCAGGAAAAAAAATCCAATGTTTTTTTCCTGAGAAAATTTTCAGTAGGAGGAAGAGAAGAAGAAAATCCCAGAAAGATTACACGATCAAATTGCAAATGGATTTTTTCAAATAAAAATTCTGAAAAAATAAGGCAGAGCCCGAATGCATGAAAAGTATTTAAAAGTTACAAAAATGTAAGAAGCACAAAGGACTCTTCATCCAGATGAATGAAAAGAGCTAGGACTGTATAGCAGGTGTTAGCAGAACCTCCATCCCAAGTGCACATCAGAATGCCTTTTTTTCTAAAATGTCAGAGCATTCTCAAACAAAAAAATATCTGTTTTTCTGCTTCCAAACATCAAATCCAAACTGAGTTGCAGTGCGTAAGATGCTTCAGAACCTGTAGTCTTTACTGGCAATAAAAGATGTCATTACAAAGCCTAGAGTGTGAAAAAAGCTCAAATATAGAATGGAATTAAAAATAGCTGTACCAATAGCATTATGATCTGCTAGCAATCTCACTTACATGGCGAAAGCAAACACCTGCTTCCAAAGATGTGACCACTGCCTACTACATGAGACAATATGTAACTTGAATATGGATTATTACTTACCATGACTAAAAATATTTTACAAAAAATAAAATCATATTGTTTCCCTAAAAAAAAATATCTGTTAACCGAGTAGATAAGCTAAAAGCAACATTCACAGGGAAACCTTCTTCATTACATGATGAAAGTTTTGAATGAGGAAAGAGAGTGGAACAAATACTGGATGAAGAAAACAATGTGGAACTCCATAATAGCTGGAAAATATTGCCATGTATTAGCTGTTTCACAAATAAATTCCTTATCTTCTAAGATAAATGGAAAGGGTAAAAAAAAAAACAAAACCCAGTCAATCTTACCTGACTGTTCTTGTCCATCAGCTGGTTGATAGTTTCATTTTGTTTTTCCACCTCACGATCCAGTTTCTTACATTTCACCTTCCACTGGCGGATGCTTTCCTGGGCTCTCACCTTCAAATCTTCTCTTTTTTTCTCAATCTCCAGTCTGAGTGCCTCTGAATGCTTGAATTCAGTGAGGTACCGTTCTGCTTCCTTGTTACTCTCTTCAATCTGTTGAGCCAGCTCAGCAGACTGGAGTTCAGTTTGTCTACGTCCATCTTCACAAGCCTTGTAGCAACTCTCTATCTCCTTTAACTGCTCCAGCATTTTTTCCTGCTGCTTTTCTCTGTTTTCCAGGTCAGATGTTAACACCTGTAATCCCCACAGCAAAATATGAAAATTCCACTCTAAAGATATCCAGGATGAAACCTTATCAAAGAACAGAGCTATATTAAATCACATTTATATCTAAAATATAAATAGCATTAAAGATCTCCTTGACTACCAGGGAAAACTACCCTGGCTAGACCACAGAATCTCCTCTTCTGCAATTGCAAAAAATTTTAACACAAGATATAAAACACATGGTTACTCTACCACATACTTTACTTTCTGCATATGTTGTTCTTCTGGTTATTTTTGTTATTATTTATATTTTAAATTTGAGAAGGACTCCTCAGCCAGGATCCTCAAACTAGACAAGTATGGAATAAAACAAATAGTAACATTTAAAGAGATTAATATAAACAGATGAGAGGAAATAGAAAATTAGCAAGGAAAGAAGAGCATTGACCACAAGAAGAATCTAATAGTGTAAGAGCTTGCTTCTACCCAGCTTTATGTTGGTTGCTTTTATGGAAGCAACATGCTGAATAAGGGTATTTTGGAAAGCACTGGTGAATGCAGAATTAAGAAAGCTTACAGCAGCTTGGCAGAACTTCTAGAACAAAGTGCCAAGATGATTGAAGAAGCAGCAAGTACATTAAAGGCAACATTAGCTGACCTTTCAATCCTGAATGAAACTGAAGCTACACATTTTAAAAACAACAAGGGCTACCTGTCTTTGAATCTGGTGATATTTCTCAGGACAGTCTCAAAACTACATCAGAAAAATGTTGTCCTTCTGCGAGGGCATTTTCAGAAACCAGTACTGAAGCTTCAGTAACTAAACTGAATTTTATTAAGACCATCACGTAGAATTTCACATTAGTATTCTGAATTTTGGGCCTACTTGAACTGCTTTCATACCAGTCAGTGTTTTCATTAATAACTTTGATGAATTTAATAGGCCTGCTCTATAGTCAGTCAAAGATACTATCAAGCTTCCAGGGTTGGAAGTGCTTGAGAAGAGGATTAAGATTTCAAAACGACTGAAACAAATTGAAGACATGGTCAGAAATAATACAATTCAGAAATGACAAGAAAAAAATACTTTGCCAAGGAAAGAATAAGCAGCTTTACAAGATGCACATAAAATGACTATTTAGACACAAGTCCTTCCATAGGCTTATGGGGGCGGGTGGTGGCTTGGGCTTTTACTGTTCTGGAAAGAAGACTTGCATGTTATGGACTGTGCTACTGTCAGAAGATACAGAGAAGAATGGAATGATAGCACAGACTAAAACAATCAGTCCAGCTTCTAACTTGTATGTATGATAAAATATAGGAGAATGATTATCCAACTGGGCAATCAGTTGATCATCTATAGGTTGAATATTCCTGCTTTAGATACAATCAAGACGTGGATCATAAAATAATAGGTAAAGACATTACAGAACAGTTGGGAAAAATGAAGACAGGAAAGTCTTTCTAGATTTACAGTTCTATACATTAAGAAAAAGTAAAATCATCATCAATCAAAAAAATCTCAGCCTACAACTAGCAAAATTTTATCAAAACAAAATTAATTTCAAGTGAAATTACAGTACCTCTTTAGAGGATACACCACAGATGCTGTCAGCCTAAATTGATGTACTATCCAACTCTGCATCATTAGAAAACTTATTTCTGTATAATTGTCCCAGAGAACACACTTCATTAAGACAACTATACTTCCCACAGACTTTAAATGAAATATGAGTCTAAACTTAAACACAGAAAACAATGTTCCATTAATTGTAAGCATTCCTTTCACTGTGTAGAAGCGAATCCTTATCTCCAATTTACTGATTTACAATAAAATGGAAAAAAAAAACGGTACATTTACTTTAGATGTTCTTGAAGCATAACTAATTTATCAAGACAAGCTATTGGCAGGTGGAGGAAAAATGAACTTTGACATGGAAGTACCAGTACAAACGTGAATGTTACTGGTTTGTTTTTACTGTTAGTGAAAATAAGATGTATCCTTGCAAATACTTTGAGCTTTCCTCAGAAAAGTTAGGCAAGTACAGACCCAAAACCATTGAAGTCAGCTGGAAAACAGCAGCATAGCATATAAACAGTTCATGGAGTTTTCCCAGTAAAGCAAAGAAATCAGCAAAATCGTGGGGCTCCACACTCTAGTTTTATGTCATAAATGGAGTCCCAAATGTACTGATCTTTACTTTTGAATTCCTATTTTAACATATGATAAGCAAATGTGTATCTGTACACTAATATGCATACAGTTGTCAAAATTCTGTCTGCTCTATAATGGCTTGCCCTACTAGTATTTAAAACATTATATAAGCAACTTTTCAGACATGGGTTGTCATAAAAATAAGAAAATAAAAAATCTGGTATGAAATTATATTTATCACCTATACACAGAGATATGTTTTGCCAAAAGAAGGAAGTGTCTTTCCAGGTATGGCACATACATACATACATACAAGGGGAAGAGACATACAAGCATTGTTTGCTAGGCTTTTTTTTTTTGCTTCAGTATCTATAACAATACACCTCAAGCCTCACTGTCAATGCACAGAGCTTCAGTGTCTATAAAAATAAAGATAACAGTCCTGCCTTTTGGTTCCTTGGAAACAATTCCAATTTCTAGGTACTCTGTTAAAAAAGCAGGATGAATGATGGTTTACAACTTTTAAAACAACATTTCTAACTCAAGAGTTACAGGCAAGTAATCTCTTTCCCAATGGGTCATCATCTGCCTGCACAGCTCACACTGCCATTGATTTAAAGCAACTCTTTAAAACAATGAACATCTAGAGGGCATCAGAACCATCTTAAAGGCTGCAGTTTTTATGATGTCACAGCATATAGAAGATAAAGTTCCACATGAAGAAAATAAATTTAAAAATTAACACAACAAATATCACTCTCCAGACTGTTCCTTAACCCACACTCTTTAATAGACTCCTGGGTCTCTTTAAAGAGTTCTGAGCTCTGTTAGTGCTACAGAAGTTGGAATTATCACTGATCTCAGTCTGTCTTTGTTTTGGGAACTTGTTAAAACTTAAAGTTTTCAGTAGAGTTTTGTCCAGTGGAATGTGCCTGAAGATATCCTCTCAGTTCTGTATTACTGATGGCTGGATAACAAGCAAAATGTGACAACCATGTCTGTGCACATATTGACAATTTCTACCAGATACCAGACCAGTCCTGGAATTACCATTTGAGGTAATGCAGAATGTAAATAAATATATTAGGGATGTAAATGAGAAAAAAAATGAGATAGAAGTGGGGCTTTGTTTTTTTTTTTAAAACACTCATCCAATTTTCTCCTCAGTTCTGACTGTAGTAAACAAGAGTGAGATAATCTAACAGTAAGGACAATTTCAGGAGGTTTTACTTATTAAAATTTAAAAGAAGAAAATAAAAATCACCTTCCTTGGACATCTGAGTTTTGAGTAGAAAATTACTGAACACCTGTGATTCAAGTAAAAATTTCTATCTTGAATGAGAATTGCTGTCCTTAAGATTCCAGATTCCAAGGAGCATCTAGTGTCTTCAGTGGTTGAAGGTCAGTCACACAGAGAACTCAGTGAATTGCTCTGGCAGCAATAGGAGCATGATGATATTCTGTGGCATATGTTACAAGAGTAGGGAGGTTCTCTTGAGAGAAACAACCCAGGATATTCAGAACAGTTTATTGTTAAAAGGTATCGTGTGTATATATATGTACAGCAAATGTTTTGCATTGTAGTTACTCCAGGAAAAACCTGACTGTTGTATGTTCTTTCTTCCCAGTCTTACACAAGACAATTCAGGGTCTCCGTTTTTCTAACATGATTAATTTTATTGCTGCACTTTCACAGTTCCACTGCTGATGGAAGCAGGAAGGAGATACCAGAATACTCATGTGAACTCATTCCTCACCAACCTAAGCCCAAATACCTTCCTGGCTTTAATATGTGAAGATATTTATAAAAGAGAGTTATGTTTGTGGATGTCATTAAGATTATTTATTAAATCCCAGTGTGCAGCAAATTAACATAAGTAGTATTTTGAAAACTCATTAAAGTTTGTATTAGCCCTCAGAGTGCAACAGCTCCACAGTCATTTCTGGCTCTGGCCAGAGAAGGATGACACAGAACAGGGGTGATTAACAAAAAAACAGACCAAATTTTTGCTCCAAGTAAAACAGTTGCACATCTAGTTTTCTACACGTTCAACATCCCAGTATGTAATCTAGCTTTCAACTTTCATAAGAAACTGGAGGCAGAGAAAGAGGCCAGCAGTTCCCAGTTACAGCTCAGTTACTTATATGGAGCATAAATTAACCACTGCAGACATTAAATGTGTCACTCTGCCACCATTCTGCTAACTGGTGCAGTTTAGACTTCTAGTCCCTACTTGACTTACTTGTACATATCATAGTTTTGATCTGCTTTTTGACACACAATTTAAAAATTAAATCACCACAAACTGCAAAACAAAGTTCATTTTAGGTAGAGAAAAGAACACAATGTGTTCAGCACAACATTTCTTTAAACTTTTATGAACATTTAAAATGCAACTGAGGATCATTCATTTACTACAATTTACAGAACTAATGCCTAATAACACAGTTATGTGCAAACATCCTGTACCGATAAGAATACATCAAGCCACATTTCACCTTGCCACACTAATTAAACCAGTCACGTAAAGGAGATCTATATGCATTTTTCTCTCTCCCCTCTTTTTTCTGCTGTATCTCAGCAATGCAGTCTCCAGATTCTAATGCAATGTAATCATACTGCTTGTCATTAGTACTCTTTTCAACAATACTATCTAATTACTAATTACTTCTATTTTTTCCTGAATGCAGAACTCAAATATTTGATATTATGAGCTAATGAATTACATAAATAATTTTATATTAATTCACATGATCGTATCATCGTATTGTATCTAACCATCAAGAACCATTAATCCAGGAGGCTTAGATTTTTCATGTAAGCAGAAATTCGGTGAATTGAATACATATACATTCAATCAGTCAAGTTCATTTAGGTATATTGCACAGTATCAATTTATTAAAATGATGCTTTCCCCCTATTTTTCCAAAACTTGAGCCACTACTCATTCTGAAAGGCGATGCTTCATGTACATTTAAGCTATAACTAAAACAACTTTCTTTTTTAACCCCCTTGAAGTTGATTTTAGATAGAAACATTATCATATTGCATACTACCAGTACATTTTAAATCTATCTGTAACTATTTCAGCATCTGAACTTCACTAGTAATACAGGCTGGTCTTGTCTGCAAAGGTAGTGATTTCTCTAGTTTTGTAAGAGCATAGTTTTAAGTTTTCAAAACTGTAAAATTGTTTCTCAGATATCTGACTCATATAAAGAAAACACTTGGTTAACAGTTTCATCTTTAGAAGATGAAAAACCCATAAAATGAATTTTAATTAGGGTAAGATCAATCTTCATCAATCTTCATAAGATCAAAAGACCTGATTAGTGAAGAATTTTAATCTTGAATAAATCAATAACTTTTCCTCTAAAATATTTTAACAAGCTGACTGGTCTTACACTATACTGGACAATACTGTAAGGCTACTTTGACCTAACTGGAATGAGAAGTAATTAGTAAATCAAAGAATTTCACAAGCATAAGAGACTAAAAATCACTATGAAGAAAGTAGAGCATTGCAACTTTTTTTTTTGTGTACTTCATTTATTTTTTAGCCATAATAGCAAGGTCAAGAATCATCCACAACATCCCATATTTATATAGTTCCATGCAGAAAAATGTAATTAATATGGTGGGATACATTTGCTCAATCTTACAGAACATCCTCATGTAAATTACAGAAACTGAAATAAGAAATTTCTGCATTAAATTTAAATCTTAATTTAAGATTGAACTTGCTTCTAAACAGGAGTTTAAGAATGTGATTATAGTATTTTTCATCCTCTCCATTTTACATCATATTCTGAGCTTATGGAAATTGATGGGAACCAAATATGCAACACATACCACCCATTTTTTTTTTGTAAACAATGACATATAAATAAATCAGAAGAAATTTTTAATATCACATGTACAGAGGCAGTTACATCCTGCCCACTAACCAAAGATAAATTACACTCAAGTCAAACTCAAGTCACTTCCAACTGGGAATCAGACTATCTGATAGGAGCAGCTGTTAGAACAGGCTTGACAAAATGCTTTGTTAGTACATAAGTTTAGATATTCACATCCTTACATTCCTTGATGTCTCATTAAAGAAAAACACAAATATTTTCCTGTTACTGCCTCTGTAGGAGAATGGGCAGTGGGAAGTAGATAAGAAGTACAAAGTATTTTCTGTTGACAAAGTCAGGGAAGTCAAACATTTCTAACTTCGAGCAATGACAATGACCCTGGCTGAGCACTCTCCCATCAGTATTTGCACAGAGCAGGAAATTAACATCAGAATATCCTTCAAGAAAGCATGTTCAACAAGCAGAAGTTTTCTGTTTTTTTTTTTTTTTAATTCCATTAACTCTGGCCACCAAAGTAACTGTAATTTCCCAGGCCTCATAAAAATAAAAAACAACAACCAACCAAGCAAACAAACCCAAAACCACAGCATGTTTTGGGATAGTATGGAGCTGTATTTACCAGCTAGAACACAAATGTTGATGAGCATTAGCAAATGAGTTATGCTTGCCTTATCTCTAGGTCTTATGATGTATCAGTTTAAATCAAACTGACACAGAAGTTGACAAGCAAAAACTGCAGCACAATTAAGTGCAGTACCATAAAATTCTGAAAAGAAAAAAATTAAATTCCTAGTATTGAATTTTCAAAGTGATACAATGCCACTTCAAAGAAAAGAACCTTCATTGGAAAAGTAAATTCAAAACCCCGTGGTTTACTGAATGCCCTAATACAAGCAAAACAAATGGCAAATATTTGACTACTGAAATCCTACGGAGTTCTAAAAATAACTTTGTTTCTCCTGACAGTCATGACAGACAGTAGAAAACAGTTTCTGTTCAGAGATCTTACTACCAAAAAAACACAGCAATCTCCTGTCTTAAATAAAAGGTTATTGCCTCTTTATATCTCATTTTGTGCCCATTTTTGTCTCCTAATTAAAATTCTAGTGTCAGAGACTGTCATTATTCTTTTCAGAGAATCACTTGAAATAGTATTAATTTACCATAAATAAGAATGCTAATATTTATTAAAATTATTATATTACATTATATTGCATCTAATTGCTAAAACCAGAGCAGTTATAAGCTATTTTTGTTACTCTAATGCACTGTCTCACAGAACAAAGTATTCCAGTTAAATTTAAACCTTAGATCTGAAGCATGATAGAACAGGCAATAAGGAAGTAAATACCAATTTATAAAAGCACTTCTAGAAATTATTATTAATGGTAACTGCTGATGAAAATCAGATCACCTTTTCTTTGTAGATGTCAAAGAACCATTAATTCATGGGCAATAGCAAAAAACAAATTTTTTTGTTTATTAGCAATATGAGAGAGAAAAGCTTCTGCAAACTTGGACCACTTTTCAAAGTTCTTCATAGAATAAACTATGAAGACCATGACAGTTACTTTTAGATTTAAAGGTTACTCACTCATCTGGAACATGATCAACCTAACATATGGGAAATTATAAAAAAAACCAACAAAACAAACAAACAAAAAAAGAACAACCAAACCTTACCTGTATGTGCATTACAAGCTGTGCTTTCTCCTTGTCCTTGCGCTCTATGCATCTTTTCAGTTCTTCCACTTCTGACATTACAGCATTATGATTCAGCTTTGCTTTAAGGTCTAAAATTTGTTTTTCTAGTTCTTGCTTCTCTCTCTCGTATCTTTCAGCCACTATAAAATAGTAAATAGTGAGAAGAGGCCCAGTACAAACACGAGCTTATAGTAAATGATTTTTTCTTGTGTCCATTTTGGCAATTTTATTCTCTATTTGAGACTGTTTTATAACTATTCATTTTCTGCAAAGTATCTGTGAAAAATGGCTATACCTATATCATAACCTTTTACTGAATGAGTAAAAGTAAAATGAGTAATGAGTAAAAAAACCCCAAATAAAACAAAAAAAATAGGACAGAGGAAATAATGGGAAAATTCTGATATAAATGGCCAAGATTTTATCCCACCAGTTATAACTTCTGATTAGCAAGTCACAATATCAGTGAATTTTATGTCTGAATCCTACAACTAAAATAGAAGTTCTTGATGAGGGTAAACATTAAATTTCCTTCCCATAAATCTCCATTTGTGTTTTTCCCATGCATCTTTGAAGAAACAGAACTTAAACAGTAAGGAGAAAAGAAACACAGATGCATAAATTATATAAATGTGTACAGCTTAATAGCTCCACTATATTTTTTTATTTTCTTCCTATTTTTACAAGTTTTGACATATAATTTTAAAACAAAAAATTTAAAATCCATTAACATGAAAGGCATGTTGTTTTACATTAATTTACTTTTAAGCAGATACATTAACAGAACAAGAAAAACTATTAAAATTACTATTTTGTTTTACATTTCTGAAGCTAAGTCACATACAAAATCTAGCTATTTCCAGTGCTCTGTACTAGATTTGTAAAACAGGGAGTGACAGCCCTACTTTAGTAACCAAGATAATCCATTATCTGAAATAGGAAAATATAAAAGAAGTCATTAACCAAACCAGTTAAACATTCACAGAGACACTGGACTTGGAGTCGGCAATATTTTATTATCTTGAATAATACATTTCCATGTTAATAAGGAGAAAGATAAAGACTTTCTTTAATGCCTTTTTGATTATGTTTGAAAAGTTTAACTTCAGATGGATATCTAACAATACAGTGAAGTCTTTGCTGATGGTAATTTAATATGCAATTGCATCTTGAAACTGTTTAAAATATTTTTCTTCTCAATGTAATTGTTCCATCTCTAAAATTCTAACATACTGCAAACAGAAACCCTGAATACATCTTACTAGAAAGTTTTCTTAACCTCTCTTGAGCATTTTGTCATCCCTTAGAAATTCTACTAGAATTTATCAGGATTAGCCACCTATATAAATTACTTTTTCTATGATTTTCAAAATGGAGGAATTTAAATAACAATTGTACAAGAAAAAAATATTATTTAAATACTTCAAATCTTTTTCTTCTGTAAAAAAAAAACCACTTCACTGAAAATTGTCTCTAATAATCTTCCTTTGTTTCAACCATGCAAAACATGGTGTTCTTTACTAAATTTTAACTCTCGGTGCTATTGATTTTTTAATATTCAGGCGTCAGTACTTATTAACTTAAATTAGGGGAGTGAAATGGCTGCTTTTGTTGAAACAGTAGAAGAATAGACTGATACTCAAGCCAAGATTACTGAACAGGCTCACTAACTGATTTACAGGCCTCTAGTAAAAAGTTTTAGAACTGTACCTGTTCTAAGTCTCCTGTCATCATCTTGCACATCCTGATAGCTCTGGCGGTGCATACTAAGATGTGAAATTTGATGTTGCAATTCTACCCGGTCCTCTTCTGCTCTCAAAAGTTGGGAACGAAGATCCTCAATCTAATATGCATACACAAATATCAAATGTTGAATGAAAAACAGTGTGAAAGAGTAAATAGCATACTTTTATTAAATAATGTAAAAAATTTAAAACTATACACAATATTTATAAATAAAACTCAAAAGTACTTCTGATGTTAAGCAAAAAAAGATAAATTACTTCCTAATTATAGGCCACAACATGATTATTAAAAATTAAAGGAAACATTTTGTTGACCACAGATGAGCATTAATTTCTCTACCATTTTCTATGTTGCAATTGTCTTCTGACATTGCTAGTGAAAATACCTATAAAAATTTAACAAGCAATATATTTTATTTAAATTCTACTCATTAAAATATAATGTACTTAAGAAACATAAGGGCTTTCCACATTTTTCCTTTCCATCATATACAATCTAGCACTTAAAAGGATGATACTGTGTACAAGAAAATAAAGAAAATGACATCCTAAACGGAATTGAAGGAAAATAGATCCAACTCAAATGAGCTATATGTGATATATCACTATATTCCATGCAGAGCATGTTAAATTCAAAACAGTAATACAGCCAACTCAAATACAGCAAATACTTCTAGGTTATTGCTTTGCCTGAATTCAGGAATTACAGCGTGCACTTTGTGTAACAGTAACTGCTTATATCCATGTTGTTCTATAGCAAAATATGAAGGTCAGTTACCAATATTGTGTCTGTGTACTTAAAGCTACCAAGTATAATGACAGCCCAGTCTACATATTCTCTATTCTTAAACCTGTCTTTCTGCATCTCCTTCTTCCCTTCCCAAAGCAATGTTGAGAGTATGGGATAGGAAGGATAATCCAAAAGACACGGCCCAGGAGGAAAACTTTAGGAACAGTTACCTGATGCAACAGAGCTTCTCTACTGCCTTCTGATTCATTCAGCATTTTCTGGGACTGCTTCAATTCCTGCTCAAGCTTTCATTACAGAAGATGATGAAGAAAGAAAACAATACATGCATTGTAGCACAAAAGTGTATTTTCCCTATTTAATTCTGACACAAATTACTTGATATAAGCACTTGTTTAAAGTAAGATGTAACAGACAAAATATTCTCATTTGTTCTAAAATTTAAAGCAAAAATTTATTACAATTAGAATGTTTCCTAAAAAATATAGTACAAGGGGAATTTTAAATTGTCTAATCAAAAATAGTCAGCAAATTAGTGACCATTTAGAAAAAAGGAAAAGAAAAAAAAACAAACAAAACCTACAAAATATTTTCCGATTTCTAACATAAATACTTCAAAGATCCCAAAGATCTACATGGAAATATAGTTTTTGATATCAGAAACTGTCACTGCAGTGATAGCAGTCTCATAGAGGATCAAGAGGCTGGCAAATGGGCAAAGTAAACAAGATCAGCATTAATGGAATGGAGAGAGTTTAAAACATCAAACACTACATAGGTGGTTTAACATAAACGGAAGTATTGAAAAAGGGACTAAACTGATATAAGAGGAAAAAAATAGAAGGGTGACATTTTCCTAGCATTCTGACAAAACAGAAATGTAAAGAAATCTTGTTTTCTCAAGAATAGAGGAATATTACAACAGGTATTTCAGTAAGAGCAATTAATAACAACCATGGTGCAAAATAACTAGTATGTATTAGTTGCAGGGACAAAGAAGTGCTGCATCTGTGAGCTGCTGCAAATAAGCAACAGCAAACCCTGTATATATCTAAAGACAAAAAGAGAAAAAAATCAAGGACAATCCCTAAGTCATAAACTTATCCACCTGGCACAATGGAAGAGTCATTAAAAGTAACACACTGTAATTAAAGAGATTTGAAGGAAAGACAGAAGCTCACCATAACTCTATTTGTAGTACTTCCTAAAAAAAAAAAACAAAACAAACCACACAAAACAAAACCAAACCTTGTTATCTTTACTTTTTAAGAGTTTTATCCTGCTGGTTTCTCTGAAAAAAGGAAACACATATGTAACACAGGAGGCTATACACTTATTTAAAATCAAACAAAAAAGGAGAAAATTAAGTCTTACTTGGTTCTTTTCACTTTCATATTTCACAAGTTTATTTTTCATGAGTTCTTCTGTTTCATCTGCTTTTGCATCTCGCTTCATTAGAGCCTTTAGAGAAGAAAAATATATTCTGAACTTAATAATAAAAATTACAGAAGTCTTCTTTGTAAGTCAGTTAAAATGAAAGAATCTGCTGACATATTTAAGAATGACGAGTTAGACAAATGCTTTCTGTCTGTGTCTAATGCTTCCCTGTGGAGCCAATGCATATTGTTCTGAAAAAAATAAATATACGTCCATGCATACATAGACACACCCATGCACATAATAGGGCCAAATACAAAGTCATAACTAGCAATAACATCCTTCTGATGTATAGAGCTCCAGGCACTCAAGACTGACCCAAAACACTTTGAGATTAAGGTCTAAGATGCTCTAGAGTTACCTTATACATAAACTGTGAACATACCAGATGAAAATAAAATATTCTCTAATGAAAAATATACATGATATGAGTAAGGAAAACACTATAAGCCAAAAAAGGAAGAAGATTTCATCTGGAACTGGGCAGATACTTAGAAACACAGTACTAAAGAAGAATGAGATGAAACTTTCCTGATCAAAAGTTACTGATACTGATGTGACTTATTTTGAAAAACAGTAAAAGACATTCATGAGGACTTTTCCTGTTCCCCCCTCAAACTGAATTACCTTAAAACACTTACATACATTTGCTAAACTATCTAACAAAAATAAAAGTGTCTTGAACATCAGCTTCAAAGTCTCCCCTCTGCAAACCAACAGTATTTCCAGCACATAGCTAATCACTGGCAAAGGAGTCCATTAGGCATCAGACATTAATGACACACAAAATTTGCAGCATACAAAGCCCAAGTTTGGATATCCCAGGCTATAACAATGCCATTGGTGAGATCACTACCCATACTGCTAGAATTTGTTCTGAATTTGAGGAACTGTGTTAATAAATGTTTTTTCTTTGCTGCACAACTAAGTTGTTTTCACACTAGCCACAAATCAAAGACCTTAGCACACACCCTTATACTATTACTTGCTAAAACTACTTGTCCAGAAACAAATGTCTATTTCCCAGTCTGTTCTTCCCAGTAAGCATTTTTTATTTTACATTTTAAAGGAATATTTCTTTAAACAAGTATTCCTGTAATATGCCCCCGAAAATAGTGCTATTTTGTTCAACTTTTTAACATTTTCTCTTCACCATATACTGGGGAATGTTTTCACTGTATAAAAAAAAGAAGGTAAGGTATTAACCCACCTCAGTGAAGCCAGGCATTCAGCTTTAGAAGCTCTGCTTTCAAAAGGAGTTTTGTGGAGGAAGAAAATGCATTTATATACTTATCTTCTTACATCCTTATAACTTAATAACTTATATCCTTACCTCAGGAAACACAAAGGTTTCTCTACAGACTACTGTCCTGTGAGAAACAGGTTCTTAGCCTTGACAGGTTAGATGAACTTTTGATTTGTCCCAGTAGAGGAATTCCTAAAGGTCTTTTTAAAGACTTCAGTGGCTTAAGGCAGTATTAGAATATTAATATTCCTAGTATACTCTAGCTCAGCATACTGCATCTATATGCAGTATATGAACCCCAAAACTTAATAGATTAAATATATCAGATAGTTTTGCCCACATATAATTAAAAAAAAAATCCATGTGGAGGCCTCTAACAACAGTTCTCAATAAAACAGTGAATCATAACTTTTCCTGCAATTGAAGCCTGCTATCTTTTCCTATGGTTTGGGTTTTGCGGTTTTATTTTTTTAACTAAAACCAGATTATTTGAAAGTAATACACAGACCACAAATTGAAATTTGCCATTTCAAAGACTTATCAGGGAATTGTATGCATTCTAGCAGAAATCCACATGCAGATTCAAGCTATATTTTAAAGTAAGACAAAAATTACCACATCCTCATCTGAATGAAAATTCTTTCCCTTTCTACACTAGCAGCTAGCACGAGTTTGCTTATGCTACCTAGGCATGCCAGCCAGCCATTTAAATTAAAGATAGACTGATATTTCAGTGATATTTCAGTGACAGACTTATATCAGACACAACCATGTTCCAAGACAGTGAGATTCAAACTACAATCAAAACAGAAACCTCTAAGCCCCAGGTGGCACAGCAGAGAGACAAGGGTTAAATACCAACAATGCATTAAAACATCCAGATGGCTCAGAGCACAGATCAAGTTTAATTTTGTCTAAACAGATAAGAGACAAATATGTGCAAAAAGAGAATTTCCAACAATGCTTTCGCTGCCAGTCTTCTCCATCCTCCTGTGAAGTCCATCAGCCTCTTGCACTTCAGAGTATGTGCAGTGGGAGGCAAGCAGAATCCATGTACCCAGTTGTACAAAGTAAAAGGAAACCAATGCTTTGTGGCCTTTCCAAGTTCCTGGCTAAAGACCTAACTACAGGAACTGTGTTATCACAGTCAGTGGGTGCAAATGTTCTATAAAGATGCTTCTGCCCACCTCAAGCATGCAAAGCATGAACACAGACTCATTTCACCAAAATTCCAAAAGCCAAACACAGGAATTAGTAAAGCCACCCAGGATATTCAATGCATATGAAAGCTGTTTAAAACCCATTTTTAAGAATGATCTTCTTTTAGAGAACAGATGTGTAAATGCAAACAAACAATACAAGACCATGGTGTCTTCATGCTCAAAATACAGCACTGGAGAATCTCAAAGCAGTTTTAGTTTGTACAACAAATGTATTTTGTTAGAGAAACATACATATACATGTTAGTAACAGTGGCAAGATAAGCACATTTATTCTCCTTTCTAATCAGAAACATGCTTGTATCAGGAATATAGAAGAAAGTGAAGATGCATGAATTACATGTTTGGCCTAAGTTGCTAATTGCAATTTTCAACTTACAGTAACTGCTGTTTAAACAGATAGTGTTTAAATATACCAACACAGTCTAAGCTAGAAGATCCACTAAAATGTAGAGAAAATAACTTTTATCCAGCTCTATGCAACACATACATGATTCAAAATAATACAGATTCAAAATAACACAAATTTAGATCTTAAAGATGCAAAATTTTATGTCAGGCTGTCTTTATGGTCTGTTTAAAACTAGACATCATCTTTGTTAATAATCAGTCTGGTTATAATAATAATGTAATACAAATAAGACAGACAGACAAAAAGACAAGACAGGCAAGAGAAAGACCAAATGAAATGTATTGTCTTGTTCAGCTAGACCCTAGAAATATATAATTTAATAATTCAGATTTAGGAGGATGTTTTGCTTAAGACAGTAAAATACTGACAAGCAGTGGTCAGTTATGTGCACTGCATTTTCCTTTAAAATAACAGCTATTAACATTTAAACCCCACAAGGTTTCTTAATTTAAACAATTACTGATCAAATCCAGAAGTCAAATTTTAATTTTGTTTGTTTGAAACACATAATAGGCAAAATAATGAAAAAAATGTCTCATTAAGTAGCCATAAATGCTTTAATAGCATTTCCTTGTAAATTATTCAGGCTGTATTAAACGACAGAACTTCAGAAGTCAGCCCTAACCCCACCCTCCCTTCCAGCAACATTTCTTGGGAAGCATCTTGGAGAAATAAAAGAGGACAGAAAAAGACTAATAGAGCATTACATCCATGTAATGATCACTACAAGATTCAGGATACTGACAGAGTTCAGTCCATCTAACTCATAATTCAAATTACAAAGGAAAAAAGCTCTTCTCAAAAATTATGTAGAAACATGCTTCATCCAAATAATAATTGCAACAAAATACTTATTTAATTTATTCTCACTAGGGTATGCAAAAGTATACAAGGTGATTCAAGTACATTTTTCCTAACATACAGCAACTTAAGCTAGTGATACACACCATGTCCTAGGAACATTTATATGTAATAAAGCCTACTTCTTCATGTGTATTTCAACACTCTCCACACTCACTCTAAGGTCTCGGACGGAAAGCTTTCTCTCCTAATCAGTATCTGCAGGAGGCACGTTTACTCTTCCTTCCCCTCCAACATATTGTATTTGAATAAACAGAAGACCCTGGTGTAAGACTCCCTCAGTTGCAGTTATTAAAAGAGCAACAGAAGATGATGGGCAACGGAAGACAAGAAGAAACTGGGTAAAAGGCTCTCACTGCTTAAAGAAATTCACGTTAGTGATAAGCAAGATTCTGTTCTTAATGGACTGCCAATACACATATTTACATGGATGAATCCAAACACTTCACTCCAAATAGAATAGGGACCAAAAAAATTCCAAGATCATCACTATCCAGGTTTGTATTATTGTTGTTACAGCAAGTGCCATTAGAGAATATTAGAAAAATTAAATCTAAATTGCTGCCGTCATCTCCAACAACCATCATGACGGAGTTTTATCCCTAGATTTATTAATGCTTCACCAGCAGAGGATGCTCCATTTACTAGAAAGCAGCTTGGCTGCTCCTTCTGTACCTCAGGCAAAATGTAAGCCCCAAGAGGAACAACCAAGTTGCCTAAAACAACAAGTGGCTTCTCTGCTTCTCTCCATCTTCACTGTGTTCATTAAGAGTATTTTCATCTACAATGTTCCCCAAGAAACTTTGAGTGAGTACACACTTGTATGGCTGAGTTTAAAAGTTCCACCTTTTTCTGTAGCCAGTCCTCAGCAATGTTGTGAATATCTCATGAAAGATCAAAGCAGTGATGAGACAAAGATGAGACTACTACAGACTTGCAAATAGCATCTGTAACAGCCAGGTAACAAAGCAGCAGAAAGAGCATATTTCACAATAAGGAGCAAAAGCCAGCAATGTCATATTGTGTTAGGAAGTTGCTGTTCTTATACACAATGTAGTCACACTTCAACTGTAAGGCTGTCAAGAAATAAGTAAGCTTCTACATTGGAGTCTGAGAATCTCTGTTCTTTAAAATTCTCTCACCTATCAAGCAAAATTGTGGCAAATGCTACCACCAAGTGACCTGGTGTTCACTAAGAAAAAAGCTAAATGACATCTGATATTTCACACAAAATTCAGCGGTTCTTATCTTAGAAATTTTACTATTTTCTTTAATTTTTTTTATAATTATCCTTTAGGCTCTGTTGCAATTGCCTATTTAAAATCCGGGATATCTAAAAACCAATGGTGTTGGTGTAAGCTATTGAGTTTTTCAAACAACTTTGCTCAGAGATCTTTAAAGCCAAATTTAATTCTGTCTGTAGCACAGACCTCAGCAAAATGCACTGAACACATACTCTGATGCAAGTAATGAACAAACCAACAAGAAGCCAACTCCTACTCAGTTTGAAAATACACTGTTGAAATAACAATCTTTTTAAACAATTCATATTTATAAATTTAAAGTACTTCATAGTCATAAATTACATTATTCATTCTATTTGGTTTCCCATATTGAATCTAGTCATCCATAACACCACATACAAAGAAAAAAAAATTGAAAAATCAAAAACCAGAAGCTCAGAAACTCAAATCTGCTTCACCGAATTCTCAGACTGTTTTGGTATTGGCATCTGTTTAATTTGAGATTAGATCAATTATTCCATATATACTTTGTTTTCCCATAACAAAGTAATTTTCTTCACAAAGCTTTCCCATACAGCAACCTTTTGGGACACTAGTCAGAGAGGCAGCATGTACAGAATCCAGGCCACACTTTGCTCTCAAAATCAAGTCCCAGTGTGAGGGAGAAAGAGCTCAGCCAAATGTTCAAGAGATGCTGAACTATTCCTGATAAATACAAACAATATCTAGAACTGAAACCATTTTCTACCTAGAAAAGGACAAAAATAAATGAATGTTCAATGGGGAAGGAAGGTGAGGTCACTGTATGAAAGTTTATAATAAGGGTCTGAAATGTAAGAGCCGTAGCAATATTTAAATCTAAAGACATCTGGCATGTAGGAAGTTGCAACTGTCACAAAGATGGTCTCCAAGCTGTTCAGACAGCTATTAAAAAAAATAGAAGTAAGAGGACATAAATGCTTTTTGCTACTAGGACTTTAATGTAAATTTGTTTCAAGATTGATATTGTCTCCATATTCATCTGTAATAGAGTAAAGATTGCCTAATACCTGTTAAAAAAAGCTCCCCTCTACACTTGTCAGCTCACACCACCAGGTTCAATTTTTCATGTTAAAGGTTGAAGCTCCTGAAAAATCCATAATTCATTTCAACAGGGGTCATTATGTTTTAATAGGATTCCCAAAAACTGAGACAATAGTTCAGCCCAAGAAATCTGTTACAGACCAGCCACCAGAACATCAGCTGGGACTTATGAGCCCTCCTGCTTGAGGGAGTGAAGGTAGTCACCAAGAATGTGATTCTCCTCCAAGCAGCAGCAACTGTGAGTGTACCTATGTATGGCATTTGCAATAAGCCTGTTCCAGTCAGGACTGGGTGTGAATCTTGGCTTGAGCAAACTCTTAAAAGTCCACCAAGGAGACCAATGGTAGAGCTTTCCTCTAAATTGAAAATGAGGATTATATATTGAAGTTTTGAATCTTTTAAACAGAAAGGGGTTCTTTGGAAAAAATAATTTACAAAAATATTCACAGAACAAATAGAATTTGCAGGAAAAAGGAGTAAAACACCTTCATCTACAGCTGCACAGCTTAGGGGAATGGAAGATTGGAGATGTACTTAGTATTTCATATTCATTTTTCATGAACTTGAAAAGATGAGCTACTAGGAAAAAAGGTATCCAGCTTGAGGATTCATGATCACTTAGCCAGTCTTATGAAAGTGTTTGAAATACATTTGAATTAATTCACTTGAATTCAGATCTTTCTTCTCAGGAAACTATGACAATGTCAGTCTATCTTTACAGATAGAAGTCATTATCCCTTGAAAAGGATATAAAAATTGGCAGGTAACCATATCAAATGACACCGAGTCGTTTCATTAAGCATCTCTACCAGATGGAAGGCACAATCAAAAAATCTAGATATGGACACAGGCATATTAAAGAGCAATGAAAACTCTAACAAAGCATTCTAGTTCTTTTCACCCATTAATACATCAAGAGGGGGAAAAAAAGAGAGTAACTCTTCCCTAAATACTAGAAGCAGCACTACAAGCATATTGAGAAACTTTTTTTTTTTAAAATCTACATTATAAGAGCATCTTAAGTATAACATCTTTGAAGAGTCTGTAGCCTTACATGGAATACAAAGTGTCAGTCTACATTAAGATTTCTCTATATCACCGCACAATATAAAATTGCCTTCCAAAAATCATGTACACTGGCGATATTAAAAGCAAAAAACAAGGAATTGCCCATTTCTTCTCAACTATAATATTCTGTTGCATAGATAGAAACAGCATTGCAATAACATCTTGAGGGGATGAGAAATAAAAAGTTACACTATGTTAAGACACAGATATCCAATATAGCAATAAAATAAGAAACAGATGTATTTTTCATAAATTTCCCAAAACAACCATAAAAAAAGCTACTAGCTACTACTGATTTTAATTCATAATACAAACATTTGAATCTTCCTCATAAATAATATTTTGCTGGCTGCAAGTGAACTATACATTTTAGAAAACAAAAATGTCTCAATTAAGACAACCCAGCTAATGACTTGCTTTAATTTCTTCAAGGTTTGAAGGAGTGAATAGGTGTTTACCAAAAAGTTCTAAACACGGGCAAGACAGCATCATGAGGAACAGAGACCCTTGTTATCATCTGGTCACCAAAGTATGCAGAGCTGGAGTGATACAGCTAAAAGAGTATGCCAAAGATATGAGCACTTTTGTTAGTCTGTCAGGTACTGGCTCACAAAAGCAGCAATTTTCTCACTGAATTCTGAATACACAGCAAGTTTTGATTTGCATACCTCTTGTAGTTGAAGGGACAGATGCCCCAGTTGGTCCTGGCGCCTTTCTACAAGCTGTCTTTCAGCACGCATTTCTTGTTCTATCTCCTGAAGTCTTCTCTCTACCCGTTCGGATACCTTCAAAAGGAAAAAAAACCACCCTCAAGGATATTATTGTGTCTTTTACCACGTATTAAGATAACAATGGCAAACAAGGGAAATAGAGCATGGGGCAGAAAGAGAACACAACTTCATTTTATTTAATAAGATTTAGAATGGTATAGAAAATAACCAGAGTTATATCAGTGAGCACTCCAGGAGTATTCAAGCAGTGAACTGACCCACTATCTTGCTAGCTATATCCTCTTTTAGGCCTATACATTAGTTTTCTTTAAAGTGGTGGTTCTACTTTAGTGTTAAGTGTCTCTATATAAAGCTTGGTGCAGCCTCACTTGAAGGTGCAAAACAAAAATCTTGGCTTCTCTGTCACAGGACTGATTAACATCTGGAGTTGCATTTCTTTCACAACTCCAGTCTGTAAAACAGCCCAGTGTTTGCCTCTTTTATATTCTGAAATCTGTGACTGAAAAACAGTTAACAAAAAGCGAAGTACATGAGGGTGACTGCAAGAGCACAAACTAATTACATCACTGTAAGCCTTTTTCCCAATATTTTATGAACCTATGTACAAACTAATACAAATAAAAGTAATTATTTGTTAAGGCAATTTAGATTAAAACACAGTAGTTCAACCCTAAGCTACAATACCAGAACTACTTTTTTTTTTTTTTTTTTTTTTTTTTTTTTTTTTTTTTTTGCATTTCAAGCTGCTAGCAGACAGCACCCTCTCGTGGGCAACAAAATAAATTTGTACTGTTAAAGTGGAAGATTAGCAAGGAAAATATCTACCAATGCCTCTGTACCTTAAAACTAATTATTTTAAACAATCACTAGAAAGCAATAAACCCACTACCGAGTGGTATTTAGATACCTTTAGACACTTCCAGCATCATTTAACTACTACTTCCTGACGTATGTAAAGGGGATCAAGCTCCCATCTCTGCTTTTAACACTATGCATGCTTGTACTATCACTAAGTGTAGATGTGGACAGAAAATTTTAACACAAGTAGCACAATTCTGAAGCAATATAAACATAAGTAAGAATACATTCATATCCTGGGCTTCACAGTACATCATGTTTAAAGAAAGAAAGTCTCTTACTTCACAACAGAGTACATCAGTTTGAAAGCATTTCTTGTTTGTGCAGCCAGATAAATGGTGAGCTTATGATTTGGAATTTTTTACTTTCTCTTAAAACCAACAGGAGATGCTCAAAATAACACACTGAGTCAAACCACATTCTTTCATGTAAATTATGAAAGCTTTGCAGTCATAATTCAGAATAACTGCCTACTAAAAGCTAAAGCATAAATGATGACCAAAAACTAAAGCATAAATGATGACCACACCACAACATTTATATTTGTTTTCACAGCTGCTACTTAGTGTTAATTCTAATAATTCACAAAATACTCCAGCTAGCAGAAACAATGACACTAGCAGGAAGAGAAAATAACATTTTGTCATGACTTTCCTGAAAACTGGGAAATATCTTCTGTCCTTTCCTCCAGATATACCTAAAGCGCACAAATGAAACAAAGTCATGTTTTTACATTATAAAAAAATCTTGGCTACATGTGTCTGAAGGTGGAAGCTTTCTCAGCTCTCTCACACATCTTTTTTTAAGTGAAGTAAAGCAAGAGAACATTAAAGCTATTTTAAAAAGATGTTTAATTTAGACTTGACACAAGATCCTAAAGGAACCACTTCCATAGAAGACGTTCAAGAGGAGATGTCAGTAACTTCCTCACTGATATGGGTCTAGTTCACCACTTGCATGACATGATGGGCAAGTTTCATATTCCTGCAAACTTCAGATTTTATTGCAAATTATCACTCATGAAGAACAAGGAAGAAATTAACTTTTTACTAACTACAAGATATCAAGTGATTTGCCTTGCCTCTTTACCATATTTTTAACAAGGTTCTTAAAAAGGTGCACTCATTATATTTGTCAGGTGCAAAGTAATTTCAATAAGACAATCCTCTTAAAAAAAAAAATGCTACTTACAACTAATTGGAAAAAACCTCTATCAAGAAAATTATTAGTAGTATATCTCAGTCAAAAGAGCACAGAAAGAGGAGGCTGGAAGGGACTTCAAAAGCTAGCAAACTTGCTTCCTGGCTAAACACATAACCTTCTATATCTATGTCATTTTACTACAAGTCTAACCTGCTTAAAAATTTTTACAGAAAACTTTCACAGCCTCCCTAGACAATTAATTCCATTGCCTTTAGATTTACCTGCTTTTCCTAAAGCACAATTTTAGTCTTCCTTGCTGAATTTCACACCTATTAGCCTTGTTCTATCTTCTAAGTCCCATCCAAAACTGGATAGTGAATTTCAGTTATGTTTTCCAAAATATCTGAAGTCCATCTGCAAACATAGCAAGCATCTCTGTTGCATCATTTAAAGTACTAATAAATAACTTCAGAGAGAACCAGGTCAAGAACACCAGCATGTAAAATTCACTTCTCTCCTCTAGTTTTCTAACTACACAGGTATCTGGAGAGCTGTGTGTTTATTATAGATTATATTGAGTTTTGCCACATTGTAGTGAAAAGGTTATTAGAATAGCATACGAAATTCTGTCTAAAATAAAAATTAAAGCATCAAGGTGTAGAAAACTTCTGCTTCGCCCTGGTAAAATTTTTCCATGATACAAGTGCAATTTTTTTGATAAATCTGTGTTATCTTCTTCTTCTGTGTCTTTTCTGCTCCTAGGTGTTTACAAATTAAGTCCTGGAAAAATATATCAGCATATTTTTTTCCTTTTTCAAGATTTGCCCTTTTTCAGTATTCCAAGAATATTTTTTCTGATTCACCCAAAAGCAGTTGTTAAGCCAGTCTGAGATCACTTCAGGTAGTTATTTACATTTCTTAACTAATCTGCACCAGGTTATTTCAAAATATTTTACATGCCTCCTTCCCCTCCTCCCTCTCCACCTGAAATATAAGATGAGGTCTTACACCCCCATTGCTGGTCACTAACTAGCAACTTATCTTGTTGGCAAATAAAAGTTAAAAAGGTGTTAATTAGGAATTAGCTTTCTTGGCACACTGCATCATTGGTCTCCCCTTTTCTGCTAGGAACAGAACAATTGCTTCGCCGCCCTGATAAATGGTGATACACTAATAAGTAAATCATCACCATTCTTGATGTCTCTTTGCTGATACATCCTATTATCTGCCACTATGGGTCTTCCAGTCATGTATTTTTTATGACTGTTCTTATTAATCTAATTTAGTTTCCACTTTGTGTTCTCTCTGTCTCTGAAGTAAATGTAGAGCTTCTAATTCTGGCAAATCAATATATTGCTGTATTTCCTATACTATGTTGTCAACTTTTCCCTTTTAAAAAGAATTTGCATAGAATATGTTTCACCTCTCATTTCTTCCAAGTAGTGAAGTTTTTCTGTATCTAATGCTATTTCATAAATAAAAAATTTTCATCCTCACACCTATTCCTAATATGTATGAAAAACCAAGACATAATAAACAAAGAGCAAAGCTTATGCTATAAGCAAATTAATTCCTTATAGCAATCATTTTTTTAAATCAAATTTTTGTTGAATGGTTGACCAATACCTTGCTTGAGGATAAAGAAACAGGTAGCACATTAGCTAACATTTCTGCAGAAGGAAACATTCTCTGGTAGACAAAATACTGTGAAATAATAATCCTGGAAAAAGAGAATGAAACAAAGGCATCCTCATAAAAACACTACTTTTAGCTACATAATGAGCTGTTCTTTCATTTGTGCTTCTCAATCCCTAATTTCCCCAAAATTCAGTTGACCAACACATTCAAACTTTCTGTGGTACAGAACTGTCAGGCATATTAGGCTCTGTGAGAGGTTTCAAGAGGTTTCAAGAAACTTTCTGTGGTACAGAACTGTCAGGCATATTAGGCTCTGTGAGAGGTTTCAAGAAAGTAAGATCCTAGACAGAGGTGACCTCATAAATGCCCCATTTAGGGAAAAAGGGAGAACTCAGCCTTTATTCCTTTGTTTTGGCAGTCGACAAAACATGCATTTAGCATATTAATATTAGTTAATATTAAATATTAACCTATTTAGCCTTATAAGAAATGTTTGGTTGGACGTGTGAGAAAATAAAGCTAGCAGTGAACCTTGAATGATGCAAAGAAAGTGCCATGGCACTTCGGAGGTGTATCATGGTTGAGGAAGCATAATAGGGGAAGAAAATGAAAGTTGTTGTACAAGAATTTAAATAACTAGAATAAAATATAAGTTATTGTTGTGTGACTCAAAGCCAAAGGGGTTTGAGTGGTAAGGGAGAGGACTGGGAAAAGAAGGCAGAGAGCATACAAGCCCATAGCAAATTAAGCTTTCTTATGTTGCACCTTGCAACAGAACCAAGTGTTCAGAACAGAACTTGGGGCTTCCTCTGTATTCTCTGGAAAAGCTACCTCATTACATTCATGTCCTAGCAGTGTTTAGCAACAAGACTTCCTGGAATGCTGTAAACTCACATTCTCCATTTTTGAAAACTAGCATCATCACACTATCACAGACTGGGTAGCTTATCACCACGTTTTTCAAATTGCTTTTCATTTAAGCTATGAAACAGAGCAAGTCCCAACACAGGTGCTTCCAAATCTCAGGCCAATCCCCTGGTGTATTACTATGTTAGAACCTGCATATAGTCTTCTTTGTCAAGATGGATGCAAAAACATAATACATTTTTTCTATCATCTTCCTCACCAGATCTTATCTCCTCTGAACACCCTTTCTAGAGTGATCATCTTTTTATCTAGTGATACCATGGCATTATACTGGTTATATTAGTGCATACTTTGCAACCTTTTTTGTCAAGTTATTTTCTAAACCTGCCTTGGTGCATTTTTACAATTAACTGCTGAAGTGTATCTAATCTTTTTACCTCTACCATTTGGCTATAACTTGGGAAGGACTCCTTTTTACTTTATGAAGTCGCACCATTTATCATTTGATCTCCTTCATGTCTCTAAATGCATTCATTCAAGGTCACTGTTGTAGTGTATCCAGACCACTTCCACATTGTCTGGAAATACTGTACCCTCTTCATTTCTCAAAATTTTTCTAAACAGCTTCTTCATTTTCGTGTAAGGCTAAGAAAGCAAACACTATTCCAAGAGGCTTAGCCTTTTTCCCCTACTAGAGATGCCAAATGTAACTCTGTTTCTGGTAGTGTTACAAAGTGAATATTTCACAGATTAAAAGCCATTCGTAGGACTCCTGTTTATAGAAAAGAACTGTTAGAAACAGTTAAGTATAAACTTATCAATTAGCACATGCAGAAGAAACTCTAAAACTCTTTTCCTTTATCCCAAGTGACCCTGACTCAGGTCAGTATTTCCACCATAAGACTACATATCTTGTCCTCTTGATCTTATCAAAAGCCTTAGCATAGACAAATTATTCACTGAAGAACAGCACAAAGCATATGGAGGTTCTATACAACAACATGAATTGCTAGCAATAAATTATTGCATTCACAATATATTAGAATGTGATTTCAAGGATACATTTTTACCAACAGAGACTACCTCAAAGATAATGACACTAAGAGCTGTGTCTCTGGGTAAGGCTTTTAGGTAGCAGCAAAATCTATGAAAATGGATTAGGCTATCAGAAAGTTCCACCAACACCAATTAAACACAAAGAACAGAATGTTCTTTTTGAAACCATGATGACGTTTAAGTCATGCAGATAAATGTGTTCTTGACAAAGATGCTGGATGCTTCATCTACAAAATCCAGCAACATACTTCTTGACTTTCTCTCCTGATTTTTCAGATTTCCACTGTTATTTCCAGAGCGCAAATCCTGCTGACTGAAATCTCTTTCAACAGATTTTGTTGCCTTTTTTGTTCAGACTTATTTTACCATCAATACACACTTGAAACGGAAGTATTAAAATCACAAAAACAGCAAACTTCTTTCACAGTTGTCACTTCAATGTTGTTAAAATTTTCCCTAATGGCAAATGATAATGTGAAATACACATTTCACAAGTCACTTGTATAGTGCCAGAAATTCCTCTATGAGATCTTCTGTGAAGGACAGTTGTTTATCTGGCAGTAATTCTTAATCTCTAAGATACTGTAACCACATTAACTCCATACGAGACCCATTTCACTTGATACTGGTATCTTTTTTGACAGAAACAGCTTCAATAACTTCTAATTGCACCATCTCTATTAATCAGATACCTAATTTGAACATATTGAATCACAGAACGGTTCAGGCTGGAAAGGACCTTAAAAATCATCTAGATCCAACTTGCCTGTCATGGGCAGAGACACCTTGCACTAGACCAGGTTGCTCCAAGCCCCATTCAACCTGGCCTTGAACACTTCCAGGGAGGCAGCATCCACAACTTCCCTGGGCAACTTGTGCAAGTGTTTCACCAACATCACAATAAAGAATTTCTTCCTACTTAACCAATCTAAATCTCCCCTCTTCCACTTTGAAGCCACTGGGCCTTGTCCTATCACTACACATCCTTATAAAAACTCCCTCCCCAACTTACTCGTAGGTCTCTGTCCAGTTCTAGAAGACTGCTCTAAGGTGTCCCCAGAACCTTCTCTTCTCTAGGCTGAACAATCTCTCATCCTTTCTTCATAGGAGAGATGTTCTAGACCTCTGACCATCTTTGTGGCTCCAACAGCTCAATGTCCTTTGGTTGAGGGCTCCATAACTGGACAAACTACTCCAGCAGAGTCTCACAAAAGCAGAGCTGAGGGGGAGAATCACCTCTTGACCTGCCAGTCAAAGTTCTTTTGATGCAACCCAGGATATGGTTGGTTTTCTGGGCTGCAATAGCACACTGCCAGTTCATGTTGAGCTTCTTATCAACCAGAATCCCCAAGTCCTTCTCCTCAGGGCTGTTCTCAATCCATTCTCCACCCAGCCTGTATTTGTGCTTGGAATTTCCCCAGCCCAGGTGCCTGACCTTGATAAATTCCATGAGGTTGGCATGGGCCCACCTCTGAAGCCTGGTGTTGTCAGCAAACCTGCTGAGGGTACACTCAGTTCCACTGTCCATGCCACCACCAAAGATGTTAAGCAGCTTAAGTCGCAGTGCTGACTCTTTAGGAAAGCCACTCAACACTGGTCTTCACTTGGACATCAAGCCACTGACCACCACTGAGTGGAACCATCCAGCCAATTCTTCATCCACCAAGTGGTTCATCCACTGAACCCATATCTTTCCAATTTCGAAACAAGGATTTTGTGCAGGACAGCACTGAATGCTTTGCTCAAGTCCAAGCAGATGACATCAGTTGATCTTCCTTTGTCCACAGATGCTGTGACCCCACTGTAAAAAGCCACCAAATTTTTCAGGAAAAATTTGCCCTTGGTGAAGCTTTGTTGGTTGCCACCAACTACCTCCACATCTGCCATGTGCCTCAGCAGAGCCTTGAAGAAGATCTACTCTATGATCTTGCTGGGCACAGAGGTGAGACTGACTGGCCTGTAGTTCCCTAGGTCTTCCTTTGTTCCCTTTTTGAAAATGAGGGTTATGTTTCTGCTTTTCCAGTCACTGCAGTCCTTACACCAAAACCACACACAGACTCTCACATACAAGGAGAGTGATTTGAAACACACATCCAACTCTGCCTGCGTCACTACCTCAGATGTCCTCTGGCTTTTATCTGGGATGGAAAAGTCTCCTTTTAAAGATAAAATTAATGTGCATTGATGTGGCTTTAAAAGTATTCAGACACAGCATCAAAAATGCTCCAAGAATCATAACCTCTAATGAAAAGGAATTCTGAACTACTGACTCAAAACAACAGTAATAACTAGAGCTTTATAACCACACATCTACACACAGGCAATTTTGAAACAGCACTGAATATACTGAAGAGTACAGCTATAAGAATTTAGATATATACAACCATAGAATGGCTAGGATTGGAAGGGACCTTAAAGCTCATCTAGTTCCAACCCCCAAGAAATGAAGAATTAAGGAAACTGAACTGAAAATAGTTTTTCTACTTACTTTGTCAAATTATCAAGATTTCAAATTCACAGTTTATTGCCAAGGATCATACAGTAGAATGGAAATCTAAAGATGGCAATGTTGGAGGTGATAAACAAGCATTCAAAGCAAAATGATAAAAGCACTAAGGACAAAAGTTTCTGCACAGCTTTGCATAAGAAGTTGTGAGGAAATAAGTATTTTCTGCTACCAAACTCATTTTCATGAATTAGAAATCAGTTATCTAAATAATGTCAATAGAAGAATTCCTGAACACATATAGATACCAAGAGATCTCAAAAATCTACACTAACTGACCACAGTTTCTACACACACTGATTTTATGCTTTGCTATGCCTACTGAGTCATTTTTATTCCTACCTTCCACACTAAATTCTCCTCTTTTGCATTTGCTTTGCATTTGCATTTCACCTATTCTGTCAGCCTCATCAGCTTCACACCAGATCATTAGGCTTTCAACAAGGACAAAGGATCCACACCAAGTATCAGAGAGCACAGATAATGAAGCAGTGCAGAATGTTGCTACCACTAGGCTTTTTCAGTAGTGTGGAGCTGCCTGGATATAATGAGTGATTAAGTATGTCAGAATTCTTTAGGCTGAAGAGGAAGAAATCCTCCAAAAAGTCTCTGAAGAAACTGAACAGCCTTCTCCCAATGAAAATTAGGGATAAAAAGCAATGAAATTAAAACAACAAAAAAAACAAACAAAAAAAAGCACCAAAGCATACAAAACAAACACAAAAACAACCAAAAAAACAAACCACCACAAAAATGGCAGCTCCTTTCACAATACGTAATCTATGTAAATAACTCCTTGCTATAGAACAAAAAAGTTGATAAAGATATGCAAGTTATAAAGCAGGCTGGACAAGATCCAGAAAAAAATCCACAGGGAGATTAACAAGTAGAGATCAATACCACACCAACAGTTTCCCAAGGCATAAATGTTTAGACTTAGTATTGTGCAGAATTATCATTCAATGCATTTCTATTCTGGTATCATACACCAAATAACCATTTTTTTGACCAAGATTGTGAATTTTGAACCGAAAAATTCACTACATAAACACTTCATTAAAAAACTCATTTTTACTTTAAAAAGTACCTGAAATATAAAACTTGTCTTGCTGATTTAATTGTGGAAGAGTAACATTAGAACAACCTACAGTATCCTAGATACCATCAAGTTCAGCATATGTACTAATATGTGGTTCTGATTATCAACATATACACTATATTAGAAGCACACATCCTAGTTAGAATGTTAAATATAAATCATCTCATGTTGGTCACACTCACCGTTTCTTGTCTTTGGGACTCAGTGAGCTTTTCAGACAATTCTTCTAGAGTCTTTCTTAATTCAGCATCAGTCCTTCACAGAAAAAAAAGAAAAAGACTATTCTACAGTGCAAAAACTAAATATCAACTGTGATCATTTTAAACAGCAACAATCTCCTAGAATTTTATGCTATTTCAATTTGTTCTGCAGCCTCGTAGCACAAACAGAGACCAACCTCAAGTGGAAAATTCCTGATAAAAAGCATTTCCATCTCTCAACTGAAGACAACAGAGCATCTAGTTTGAAAGGTTAGGTATCAGGTCAACAAACACAAAATTATGAACACCTCTATTCCTGCTATTGCTACTAGAGAAAGCACAATATGTTGAAACAGTATGTACTTCAAAAAATATTTTTGCCTGCATGAGATCTTGCCCTCAAGAGACTCCAGTACCATGAATAACTAAGGAGCAAAGTTGTAATAAAAGAAATTCCCAAGTCCTTTTCACTTTGTGCATATACAAAAAATGTGAGGAAAAGCCACATATACTGTACAAATCAGAACTGATGAATGTTATTTATATTCATAAATACTGCACAAGATGACATGAAACATGCAATTTATAATACCTCTTTCATCTACATGCTGTGCAATTCCCCACTCTCCCCAAAATTATTTTTTTAAATACAAAAGAACAAAAGAGGTTTGAGATTTATTTAAAAGCATAATATTATTTTCCACACCACTCTTCTCATGGAGTTACATCCTGTCTATACCTATTTCTTCTTGAAAGCTCCCGACTGATGTCATCTCCTAGGCGAACTTGTTCACTACTGAGATCTCGAAGAGACTGATGGAAAGAATGGAGCTGTAAATTAAAATACACAAATTCAGCCAAGGCTGAGAAAGCCTTCCTTCTGTGATAGTCCACAAATACATATATATATGTGTTCATACATATGTACACACACACTTTTTAAAATAAAGCAGATCAAAATAACCTACAAAATAACAAAATTCCATGACTTGCTGGTGAGCCTGGAGTGGATGAGGCTTCCATGCTTCTAATTTATTTAACCCTTCACAACATTTGTGCATTGAAGTTTAATTTTCAGTACATTATCTGCTAAACCAAGTTTCCCATCTATGCTTTCTCTCTATGGTTCAGAGCTTGGCCATTCTAGTAACCTGACACTGCACCACCTTTTAAACGTAATACAAAGCAAGCTGAAAGATCTGAACAGCAGAAATCAGCAGACACATTCCCTGATAATAAATGCTAGGGTAAGTAAAAAAAAAAAGTTCTGCCCTGTTACATATCTTACTATAAAAAGATGGTATATGAAATTGGAAGTGATCAAGCAGAACACTATGATGTATTTGGGAAGTACCAAAGCACTGAAGAAAGGCAGTTTACCTTGCAAGAGACCTTATACACTACCAGAATGCTTTTTTCAGAGACTGGAAGAAAAAAAAAAACACCAAACCACATCTATTTTCCTCAGTAAAATCTACATTCAGCAGGCCCTCTATCTTTAAGGGAACAAATTAAAGAAGTAGCCCATAACCCAGCTGTCTGCCCTCAATATTCAGACACAGGCACTAACATTTCCCCTGTGTTAAACACCTATTCAGGTTGTTAAACACCTATTCAGCTTGAAAACAACCTTAGCTAGGAGCAGTGAGAGTGAACAGAAGGCTGTGTTTACTGAAAGAAGAAAAACCCACAGCTTCAGTTAAGTATCAGTGCTTTATCTCTGTCCCAATTTCTTATCTACAGTCATGAGCAGTGACTACTAGTTTATCATTCCTCAAAGCCCTGTACTCTTCTTACAAACTGGTTAATGATAGAGGAAAGTCACGTTCACTCAATGAAAAGCAAATGTAAGGATTAATCCAGCAGTTACCACAAAAACAGGAGAAATAGACATTTGCTTACACAGTTACTTACTATAATTTTTTTATACATTTCATGAACTTCCTTGAATAAAATTTCTAAGATATTTATAGGCTATTTAGAAGCAGTCTGAAGTATTTTTAAGCTTTTTGGAAACTTATGAGGAAAAGTTTTCATGTAAGATTATTTTCTTCCAAGGATTATGTTCCTGGGAGAGGAGTAGACTGAAAGGGTCTACTCCATTAACAGGGTTAAATACAAGTCCAGGAAATTCTGCAACACTCAGTACTTCCCAAAAAGTCAACTGACAGAATGTATAATGGTTAAATTATTTATTTGGAGTTTGATTTAATGAAGTCAACATGAACACTTCACAATCAGACATTTTTAGATCAGTCATAATACATTTCTCCTAGACAAATTAGTCTACACAGAAAGATTCACTCAAGCAGGTCTAGCCACTCAGTCTGAAAATGCAAAAATCTGAAATCTCCTCTCTATCTATAGGTAGGATATAGAAAGCCTATAATCTTATTCATTAAAGTAATTGATTTCTTTTTCCTGAAGAGTCCGCAAGTAGACACAAGTTGAGGGGTATGCCTCTCCTCCTCACATCTGCCTAAAGTACACGGTCAAATTATCCTCCTCACTGGTCAGACTGAGAAATAAGATAGAGAACTAGCTGGCTGAAAATCAATCCAGGCCACATTGCAGTAAACAGTAAAAGCAATAAGATCGTGTGCCGTTAACTAAAGCAGAACAAAAGAACAAACCCCTTTATGGCCACACTGGATTTCAGCATGTAGGTGAATACTAATGATGTATTCAGAGATTATTTTTCTCTCTCATATTTGGTTTTAAAAGTAAAGCTATTCTTTTCATAAATTTTTTGTTATCACTATCATCTCCATCTTTTTAACTATAATGATAGATTTGCTTGAAACTGACAATACAAGAGATGACTGCCTAATGAAGAAGGGTACATAGCATTCAAAGCACACTTCCTAACTGAAACATTCTTATCTTATCAGAATAATGTTGTGATGTAAAATCAAAGAGCCTGGTAACCATATATTGCCTGTTTGGGGAAGCAACCTCCATTTGTTCTCTGTACCTGGTCCAAATTATCTGCCTCATTGACAAATCGAACACTTGCAGATCTAGACCTTCGGTGTTTACTGCCCTGTGAGTCTCCATAATCCCTGAGAGGAGAAGTAGGCAGGAAGTGACGGTTCCCTTTATGAGATAAGAGATAAAAAAAATAAGTAGGAAGACAGAACTGTATGGGAAATTTTTCATTTTGCTTCACAAAAGAAGTGTTTCATCTTGCCAATATCCTGATAGGCCACAGACAAAGCAACTACAGAAGTTAAATAAAAAGCACAGACATACTTCTTTTTCAGTTCATCCTAGGATTCTTCAATATAAATATGTCTGGAATACATGTATATGATTGATAAAAAAGAGGTTTCCTTTGTACCTCTAAGCAATAGGTGACATTTTCTTCAAATTTTCTTTGTCCAAGCAACAGCTTTTCCTCCACTGTATTTGTATCTTCAAACTACAGAACTTCACAGCTTTTACATTAGAAAAATGAAACCTTTAGAGCTTTCTACTAAAATATATTAAATACTATTTCTGGGAGGAATACTCCTCCCAAATACAATTTCTCATAAAATATAATGAATTTTCAGAGAAACGTACCAGAAAAAACTACTTTTCTCTAGGTTATACATTGGTTTAGTTTTTCCTTTTCCACTGAGCTTTACATAATTTCATATATATATCCACAGTCTTATGCACTTAAAATTTACCTTTCCTTTTTGCTATGAAGCAAGCTTCAGAAGCTGTGATATATTTTGGATTTAGGTTTAACTTCTGCATACCTACAACTCATGCAGTGGACAATTTTTTCCACTGAAAGAATCAATGTTTCATTTAGATCTCTGAGGATATCAGCAAAAAAAGATGGTAACAGAAAGCTTTAAGAATTTACCAAATAAACAACTCCATAACTTAATGTAATCTCCCAAATTTCTAAACTGAATTTCTTTAAAGTAATCAATGATGACTTTTCATACCACTATCGTTATACATTTTTCTTCTTAGTTTCCTCTTTCCATATAACAGCTATATGAAATACTTTAAGTATACTCAAGCAGCATTAAGTATTTTACCTGATATCCCTTCTCCATCCAGATCACTAGGGTATAAGCTTGAGAGTGAAGAACTTCTCATTCCAGGGTTTCGGGATAATCGCTGGCTCCTTAACTGACCTATAGACTGTTCCAGTGTTTCCTTCAACTGCAGAGAAATCACAATTTACAGAAATATGAACACAGACTGATTTAAAAACTAATGCATGTAAAATATTACTTTTCTACAAAGTTATTAGGAGAATTAAAACTATTTTTAAGCCAAGCATATCTAAGAATTAGTAGTGTTTTTTCTTGTACGTAATATACCCATAACTACAGTAAAACGTGTTTCCAACACTGGCAGCTTCAAATATCAAGTTACTTAAAACAAAGGTGAAAAACACCAGGAAGACTCCAAGCATGCTATCTATAACCAAAAGAATATCTACTTCCAAGAAATGTTCAATAATAATAATAAATTATTATAAGTAAAAATCACATATTACTATAGTTTGATTTAGATTGTTCAAATAAATATGAGAAGTGTCTGCTTACATATACTTAACTCTTGATACAGTCTGTCCATTACTACCAATTCTTCAGCTATGAATGCTGTTAACAGAAAAGATTTAAGTTAGGATAAACCAAAAGTTGCTCACAGTTTCTATTGCATCCGTTTGTTCCTTGTTGTATTCTCTGTATTGTCCTAGCAAATGGTCAACATGCCTTAGATTCCGGTTGGTATCCTTAAAAAAAAGTTTGAAAAGTCAAAACAGAAACCTTCTTTAATCAAACACTACAGTTGTCTTTATCATTCATGGTTAAACAAGTAAATTGGTAACACAAGTGCTTTTTAAAGAGTCTAAACATTCAAAATCCATTCAGGTGACCAGAATCTGAAGATGAACAGTATGGCCAAGGGGAAGGAAAAAAAAACCAAAACCCAAAAATACATTTACAGTAAAACAGTAAAGCTTAAAAAAGTTTTACACATTTCAGCCATTCTGTAGAAAAACCTTTTTACTCTTAACCTTACCTGCCTGTAAAAAAAAACTGACTGATAAATTTTTTAATTTGACTGGAAATTTTTAAGATCAACACATTAGGTAAGTTCCCTGCATGAGCATTCTCTGACCAGATGAGGAACCGAATCAGATGGCAGATGGGCTGAAAAGCAGTGCATTAAAAACAATAAGCTTAAAATCAGAATTTCAGAAAAACACCTAGAAAAAGGTTAGACAGAAACATGACAATATCAAAGAGTTCCTTTCAAAAAAAAGTCAGATTACATTCTGTCTTGATTATTTTCCATCTAAGAAGTTTTGAAGTTTAAATTCAGCATTCTATATGAATTTCTCTTCTCACATATTAAAAAGAAAAATACTAAAATTGCGGTCCATTCCATACCAGTGATACATAAGCCAATCCAGTCCAAGTATTCAGAACTGTCAACTAGAGAAGAATGGGAATGACTTCTCAACAATAAATGATGCCAAGATAGCTAAATGTCCACTCCCACTTACAAAACAGATTCAGAGATTTTCTCCACTGAAGAACCAGGAATTAGATGAACACTTCTTCGTGCAAACCCATGGATCTTTTACAAATTTACAAATACTGCTTCTCACCAAAAATCTAAAAAATATCTTTATTGTAAACTCTATCATTACAGAATTCACTGCCTACATATTTGTTTTATTAGGAACTGCAAAATTTTACATGGTACATAACAATAAAGATGGGTCTGGAACTTTCTGCTCCAAAATATAATGCCTCTTGTGAAAATCTTAAAGTTTATTATTCGGTTTGCTAACTTTATAAGCAGAATTACCAAACAGATCATTGTTTCCAACAACATTCTATGACTATCTGAAACAATGGCAGTATGGAAGAGTAACAAGCCACACACTGTTGGCTCAGAGGCAATACGATCAATTTTTCAAAACATTTTTGGTTTGTAGAGAAAACAATGTTTCCCATTAGTACTGTATTTTCCACAACTTCAGAAAATAAAAATTTGACCCTAAACTACAGAAATGCACTGTATAAATACTTTAAGAACTGTTTTTAGTGAACAACCTGCAAAGTGCTTGCTAAAGTATGGATCTTCTCTGTAACTTCTTCAGCACCATAGTTCCGAGCTCTGTTGTGGGATGCTCTCAAAGGTGGGCGCCTTCCTATTCGACCTCTAAGAAAGCCATCTGAGTCACTGGATGAGTCTGCCATTAGTAGTTTGAAACCTAGGAAAGAAGACCAGAAAAAGTAATGAGTGTTAAATCCTGATTCTAACTGCGCAGTCTCTGACTTGCACAATATTCCCAAAGCATCTTTTGGGCTCAGATCACACTTAGCCTTTCTGGTTCGTGTCAGTGGGATGCATTTTTGAAGTAAATCTTCCAACTGCTTTTCAATTATATTTGTTCACACCATGAAGCAGTGCCAAGGATGCAAGGGGCAGAGGTCATTAGGGGGGAACCAACCCAAAAGATGCACTCTCACTATTTGTAAGTGTTCAGAACCCAGAAAAAGACCATCGCCCAAAGCAAATTCTTCCCCCCAAACATACAGAGGAGACATCAGAGCTTTATCAGTTGTTCTGCTCTGCAGAAAGATTCCCCTCAGGTTACTTGCTAAGCTATATTCAGATCGGCCAGGGTCAAATAAGACAAGTAAACCCAAGTAGCTAATTGTCTAAAGCAAACCTAAGCACCTATATCTTAACTCAAAAAGAAGTGGAGCTATTACAGAAGAAGGTAAATGTAGTGTTTCAAAAAGAAGGGAAAGGAAAGAAAACTGCAGTGTATCTGATAGTATCAAATCAATTGATCCAGTGATCAAAAAAATCAAAAAAAGCCCACACAACCTTGGAGACACATCATTCACAAAGGTAAGCTAATGAAACGTGAACTAAACAAAACCTCTCTAAAATGGAAGTGAAACTGAGTATCAGAACTTCAGAACTTATAGAGCAGTTATCAGAAACTAAGTGTCAAATTGGAGAGTGGTACCAAGCGAGAACCTACAGTGAATCCACTATCTATTTTCATTAAATGATCTGATAATATATATAATGTATAATATGATATAGTACAACACTGTACAACAAGCTAACACAACAAAATATAATATAGTATGTTTACTAAGTTTGCAGCTGATACTATTTGTCCAACTCAACAAATACAGCAAGGATAACAGAAGATAAGCGGAACAAAAAAGAAAAAAACTCTATTTAAGAGCTTTAATATTTCAAGTTACATATGCATCAACAGTAGCATGTTCCAGAAAGAAAAAACTAACACCTAAAATCTAAAATTAAGGATCATTTTAAGTTGTGAAATAATATTCTTTTATCTAACATTAATTCAACACAACCCAGATTACTATTTTGATGCTGGGACAATTCACTTGACTAGAATTAGAAAATTACTTGAGAAGAAATAGAGCTTGTAAGGAAAGAAAGGGGATTGCTGAGTCTTAAAAGGGCAAGATAAGGAAGGAAAAAAAAGGGCAACAATCCTCAGACATGGTAAAAGAAGTTGTTAAAAGATCCAGACAGCTATGGCTAGTATAATGAAGTCACATAGTTACTAATTAAAATTACAACCCTCAAACAGTAGGTTAGATAGACATTTTTTCTTATACTACCACAAACTGCATGAGTTGCCTAAAGGTCATGGAATCACCACCATAAGACCTGTGTTAACAGCATCAGGAGAGAGAGCCTGAGCCTGCTATTGGGAAGAGGAACTAGACTGGCAAACTCTCCAACTCCCTTTGGTCCTGTAGTCAACACAGAAAAAGCCATCATTCTTCCAGCCATTAGAGCTGAAGCTTAAATATATATATATATACACACACATGTATATATATATTTAAAAATATAAAAACTACACTGTAATTTATACAAAGGTGACTTAATGCTTTTCCTGAACCTTATATTTAATTTTTAAAAGCTTGCAAATTGTGGAATTTCAGACATGAAAGGCGAGTAAATCAATGTACTCAGTCTGTGATCAAGTAAAACAACGTTTCTTACTTTTTCTGAAGTGATTAATTTATCTCATCTTTCCTTCCCTTATCTCACTAAAGCACATTTTTCCTTTAAGCTTCACAAAGTTTTTCTGTGTCAAAGCATTTTTTGAAAATATCTTTAAGACACCAACTAAAGGGGAAAGTTTACTAACATCCATACTAAGAATTTAGCACAAGCTCAGTCTTATTAGGGATCAGACATGCAGTCCTGAGACTGCAGGACTGTAGTTTTCATCTGCTTCTGTACCTATGTATCCACAGATTTTACCCAACTGTTATTCTTAAAGAACACATTCAATTTTAATGATCAAGCAAATGGTTGATGGTCTGCATCTGCCACATCTCAACAACCAACTCACACTCATGTTTTGGCAACTTAGCTTCTTCAGAACTCCATTCACTTTCACAGGAAGCAAAATCTCTTTTCCTCTCTAACCAGACAGAAAAGTTGGATTAATTCTGTATGTAGAATATTTCATATAAGTATCCCATGAGAGCTAGAAAACTAACCCTACTTTCATAACCCTACTTTCATGCTATTCATACATCTTGTCTACAGTCACAGTTCCAAGTGAAAGATTAGGCTTAAGACTTAATTCCACCTCATCCCATTTCTTTCTAAAAACTGAGAGCCCCAAACAACATGACTTACAACATTGCCAGTTTGACATTAGTGAAAGAGGATACCTGAGCTTTTTAAGGATACCTGAGTAGATAGAGGAATCAAGAACAATGAGATACATAAGAACATTCGAGTGATAGAAAGTGTTTTCACTCATTTCCAGATAAAATGGCATAAATCAGCAGAGCCCCAAAGCTGGTTATCGTGCCTCAGCTGACTGGAACTAAATTCTTAAAAAACACCTCAAACTCTTTAGACAGTGGGCCTCTGAAAGTGGCCCTATACCTACACCTTGTTATACTGATTTGACAACTTGCAATGTCAGAAAAGACACAGGAACGGATAGAAATCCATTCAAAAAATAGCAGGTGACTTGTCTGTTGAAAACCATGTTCTGAGAAGTGTACCAAACATAAGAGCCCAGGCTACTGAAAAGCTATGACACTGGATGACACAAGAGGGAAATTAAGATTTACAGAAAAAAAGATTAATGGGTTTTTTAGTTATCAAAAAATATGCTCATGAAGATTCTTACTGACCAAAGCACTGAAGAAGGGCTAGTGAACAAGGTAAACATAAAAGAAAATGCAATACATTTTGTCTGAAGAAAACTCTTTACAGTTAAGTAGCATTCCTTTTCATTCACGCAAGCAGCCTAAGAGGAACCATAAGTACTTTTAAGTTGAAGCTTTTTTTTCATACAAACCAACATCCTCATTTTTAAAAGAATTACCCAAGAGTCATTTTTTATTAAAAAACACTCCTAAAGAAACAGGAATTGGTACAAATATTCTGTACATTTGCCTATTAATTTAAACAACAACAACAACAACAAAAAAAGCCTATTACTACTTTGTCCAAAAACCTAAATGGATTTCAGCTTATGTACATACAATCTACTTTGTCTTCTACTAGATTTTAGTCTACCCACACAGATTACCACCTTTCTCACACAAAGAATAAAACATCATTTAAAAAAATTTAAAAAAAAAAAAGCTGTTTCAGTTTTCACAGACTCTCTCCTTAAGAAAGCCAAAATATGGTAAAGCAAACATGAAGAACAGCTGACAGTCTCAACAGCAAGTTCTCCAGCTCCAGTAGGCAAGAGATGAACTTATTACACACATCCTGATTATTTCTCAAGTATTTTTGTTTAGCTCGACACAGATTAATCTATGACTAGGTAACTAACAGATTCATAGGCCAGACATGGACAACAGGCCATTAGTAGACCCAAGTCAGCAGGGACCTTAAGTCAGGGTAGGTGACCCAAGTGGGCTAAGAGGTGTACCCCACACCACTGTCCTTGGGCTCATTATGAAAGGGGGGGGGTATGCTGAGGATGAAGAGTTCTGTTTCCTGGGGCTCCTCCCTGTTAGCCTGCTGCTAGCTCTGCTTCTCTAGCAGGACTGTAGCTTAGTATAAACTTACATACTTTATGTCCGTGTTTGTATTAGTTATGTTATTTCCTTAAATTTGTTTACATTTAAACCCATGAGGCTTCTCTCCTCCCTTCCTGATTCCCCTTCTTGGCTGGAGAGAGGTCATCAGGTGAGAGACCAGACTGCTTGTTTAGCTCCAGATACATGAAGACATTTAGTGCTCTAGCGCTAAAGGCATGTTTGAAGCCCGATGGTTAAGGCTCAGAAAAAAATCGTCATTCCTGAAAGGGACAATATGACAGCTGATAGGCCCTTTCCTTCAGCGCTTCTAACAGAGCCACAAGTCTCCAAAACAAACCAGGAAGGTGAGCCAGCACGGTGGCATTTCACCATCACGCTTTCAAGGCACCTGCAGGACACTTTACTGTTAACTTACGCCACTATTCTCAGCACTCTTCACCACCTCAGCACAGAGAGTGGTTCCTTCATATTGTTCACAATAAGCACAAATAATGCCCTCTGCAAATTCTTCTCCTGCCCTCCATGTGCCGAACTTTACTAACGCCTGACCACCTCTGAGGGCCTCGGGGATCTTTTGTCCCAGGCGGGGGCAGAAACCCTCAGAGGCAGTGGGGCAACCCTAGAGGGGCGCCGAGCACGCCGACGGTCGGGCTTCCGCCAGGCCCGCCGGGTTCCCCGGCTGCCGCCTCGGTTCGTGAGTCACCCCACGCCCGCCGTGGCTCCCCTCGCCGCCCGTCCTCCCGCAGGGCTCCGCAGGGCAGCGCAGCCCCTTCCCGCACGCCGCTCTGACCGCAGCCCCCGACTCTGCCCTTCCCGCGCCCCCAGCCCTCACCAGACAGCAGCTGCGGGAGGAGGCGTCACCTCCGCAAAGCGAACCCGACTTCTTGCCCGCCCACGCCCAAAAACCCCGCACAACTCCCCGCCCTCCTCACCTCGCCGCTATGGCAACTTGAACTAGCCGCCCTGACACCAGCGCCCACAGGCGCCTTCCGTGCGCCAGGCCCCCCCTGCAAGGCTCTGTGGGATGGAGAGTCCGAGAGCCGCGGAACCTCCATGTGAAACCACGCGTGAGGGACTGCAACTCCCAAGCGATTTTGCGGCGGAGACGCCTGGCGGGCTGAGTCAATGGCGCCCGCAGGCGCGATGAGGGAAGGCGGGCAGTGCTCCGCCCCGCGGGGAAGCCGTTGGGCCGAGGGAGGAGGCCGCGGTCAGGGGGTGTGGGCGGCGGTAGCGTGGTGGAGTGACCTGGTGGTTGTAAGTTTTCAAAAGGTCAACATTTACAAAATACACGTTGGCGTTTACAAACACTACAGCAAACTAACAATAAAGAGCAGGAACAAAAGCTGTTGTCCTGGCAAAGCAGGTGTGCACATTCCACTTAGGAGACCGGGCAGCTGACTGAGCCACTGGGAAAAGTATTGTGTGAGCTACTCAAAACAGCTGCTTCTTACAGGGAAATCATCTCTGTTCCTATCTCTTGACTTTTTCTTTCTTTAAGCCAGGCATCTGCCGGTTTGCAAATGCTGTATTTGTTACACTTGTGTGCAGTAAAAAGTACAGAATACCCCAGACTGCTGCATTGACTGGCCTGGAGGAGAGGAAAGGGATAAACCGTGCTGTGAGCCATCACAGCAAAACATTTGGGCCCCTGAAACTTCGGCAGAACTTGCAGTAGTCCTAAAATCACTGGAATATTTGGCTGGAAATCACCTGTAGGAAAGCACTGAAGCCCAAGGTAAACACAGTGGGTTGCATTTTTAAGTACAGATATGTTTCTTTTGCCTGTCGGATCAACTCCAGGGAGTGACCATTGGCCTTTGAACAGAGTAATAAAGCCTGGCTGGCAATCCACGCTGCCTTGTGTTGTTCCTGTCCTGCAGGAGCGTTACATTTACCCACCCACAGGTCTCTCATGCAGCTGGTATGCACACGTCGTATGATTACAACCCTTCAGGAGTTAGCCAGACCCCACACACACAGCATCCACCAACAGCCCAGGCAATTTTCTTTAGCTTCCAATGTATGACCATTGCTCTGGCCTCTCCTGAGCAAACCGCAGCAAGGTCAGGTTCGTGATACTTCATAAGAAGTGTGTTTGCATCTCTGCTGAGCATGAGCACATCTGGCTTGCTATCAGCACCATGTTCCAGGGGAAGCTGATGCTAACACCTGAGACCACCAAACTGGATACAACCACAGGTCCTAAAGACCAGTGCTGCACCTTTCTTAAATATCAATTTTGAAAATAGCTACTCATCAGACGGCACTTGCTATCTATGTAGATATTGGTATAACACTGTAAGAAGAGCACGCAGATGCTTCCAGTGCTTGAGTCAGATATTTTTGCACACAGCTACACTGTCAGCTGCAGCATTGCCATGAACATTGTAACATTACAACATTGTAACATTGCAGGAGGTGTTATTTACAGAAGGCACATGAACTTGGATACATTCTGTGACCTAGGCCTCTCTGTAGTTTCCTGTGTCATCTACATTGGTTATGTAACAGATAATTTCTAAGAGGACTCTTTCCTTTGGTGTCTCTTCGCAGGCCTAGAGCTCCCAGATTTGTATAATCTGCCTCTCCAACCTCCTGGCAATGATTTCTGAAGTTTACTTCTGGATGTGTGAAGAAGTGCTTTCTTTCTATACTATTGCTGCATAGCTTAAGGGACTTTTCTGAAGGCAGTGCTAAAGACTGATTGAAAATCTAAGTAAACTGTATCTGAAGTTCTGTTGATGGCTTCTGAAGACTTCCAAATTATGTGTGTATTTCAAAAAAAAAACAAAACTGTTTTGACTCTTCCTCCAAAGATCTTGTTTGTACATGCATTCATTAAATTTATTCTTTCTTACAGTTTCTACTAAAGTATCCACTACAGCTGTCAGACCTGAAACTTTGTTCTTTGACTCTGGATTCTGTCATTCCATGGTTTTGATTCTGTAATCTATATTATCTGGATCTGAAATTCTTTGTTTTCCTCAGAAATTCTGTTAAATATTAGTATAATATTAATTAGCCCTTTTGTAAAAAAAAAAAAAAAAAAAAAAAAAAAAAAAGAAAAGTACATCACAGTCACTAGTTCTGCTATTTCAACAGCCAAATAAATAAGATTCTGACTGGTTATTTTTCTCAAGTTGAATTTGTCTATCCACAAAGAGATATCAGTCTGAAAGAGATATCAGTCTGAGAATGTCTTCTAGCTCTTCTACAGAAAGCACAGAAATAACATATCATTTGGTTTTGGTTTATGGCATTATCTCCTCTATATGCTCCCTTTATATCCTAATTAATCTACCAGTCTTATAGATTGGCAGCATTCCTTGTTTTGTCGCATATAAAAAGGGATAATTTTCTTTTGTTTTTCAGGTTGTTTCTCAACTGCTTTTAAGCTCATTTTACCATATTTTATGTTTTTCCTGCTAGCACTTGAAAGAGAACTTTGTGTTCTACACTGAAACATGACATTAGCTTTCTGAAGGATGATTTCTTGGTTTTAGCAACTGACCTTATCATATTGTGTATGATGTTGGCTTGCTTATGTCCTTCCTCAAGCCTTATTTACTAGGTAAGCACTTGCATTTTGGTGTCCTTAAAAGATTCACCATGAGGCATGCAAGGTAACTGCCTCGCCTGCCCCTTCTAGCAATTTTTAAGAAGTATCTTCATAATTCTCTACTTCCCTTTTTTGAAACTGAAAAGTACTGCTTGTTTTTTTGTCAAAAGGTTGTCAGATGTAAGTGCATACAACATCTCTTCAGTTTGGAACAAATAAGCATGAGTGTCCTCTTTGGGGCCAGGATATAGCTAATTTTCTGTCTTGGCATTTTGCTTTCAGCTAAGTCTCTCCTAAGTAGCTGTATTTGCTGAAATTAACAGCAAGTTTCTTGGTCAGTGGCTGCTTTTACGGCAAATAATGCTCGAAGTTTCTAGTTATGGCTAGAGACTGGTGTACAGAACCAAGGCCACTGCTCAGTTCTGAGGAACATCTTATGCTCCGGAAAGAAAAAGGGAGTAAAGGGGTCACACCTGCAACCCTCCTTTAGGGAGGAGTGGACAAAACAAGTGACCAAAATTGACCAGAGTATTCCATCCCATACTCTTCATACTCAGTATAAATTTGAGAGATCAGGAAGGTCAAACCTCTTCTCTTCACCCTTCTTCAGCTGTTCCTGTCTGCTTCAGCATCCTGGGAGGATTCCATTTGTTTGTTTGCCTGTGGTCCTGATCCATGCCAGCCTGAATCTGTGTGTTCCTGCCTCCAGCTCCCAACTGCTGCTGACTCCAGGAGTCCAGCCTGGACTTTCCCAGGGCTGTCCTGCAGCCTCGGTGGTGGTGGGAGTGTTACTGGGGGAAAGGGGAGAGGAACATAGTATCACTTTTTCTGTATATTTGGATATAGTTAGTAATTTTTCCTGTTATATCATCACTGTTTCCTTAAAGCTGTGTAGTTGAGTTTCCAACTCATAAGCCTCTCTCTCTCCTATTCTCTCTCCTTTCTTTATCAGGGAGGGGAAGGGGTTTAGTAGAGAGCACCTGTCATTCACTTAATTGCCAGCCCATCATAAAACTGTGATAATGAGAAATCAGTGTTTTAACTATGCATAATAAACTATTGTACTAGACATACTTCTGAAGCACTTCTTTATAAGGACAGAACACTTCCATGTTACTGTATGAAATCAACATGATATATCCCAACATTCTGTTATCTAAACTGCTGTGTTAGGATAGTCACTTGACAGTGCTTGCATTTGGAGAGGTCAATATGGTCTCACTACTTAAAGAAGGTGTGACTTGATTAATGCCATTGTGCCCCTTGTCTCATATATGTAAGAAAGATCATTATTTTTTAAAAAAAAGAAAAGATAGTTCTGAGTCTTTACTATATGAATAAATAAATGTATAGGAAGCCTGAGGACACAGACCTTAAAAGTGGAAAATCCAGAAGAACTATAACATTTTTTAATAATTTCTTTTGAAAAAAAGAAATAAGAAGTTAATTCTTGAATTTGTCACTTTCATTTTCATTTTCTTAATTTTACAATTTTCTTAGCCTTTGATTGAAATGTGGAGGGAAAATTCGGGCTCCTACCAGCTTTTTTTGCCTCTTTAGCCTCTGTTGTCAGCAGAAGATGAGGTCTCAGAACACCAGCTCAGCTTTCGCTGGTACTCGCCACCTCGGGATGCCTGGCCATGCAGAGGCTTCTCTGAGCATTCACCGCACCAGTCTTATCGCGTGTCCCTGGGGGCTCCATTTCAGGACCACATCGTGTGTCCCTGGGAGACTCCGTTTCAGGACCGCACTGACTTGATGCGCACTCAGAGCCCCGCTTCAGCTTCAGCATTCCTTGGGTTTGAATTCCGCGCGCCAACTCGCTGCGCCCTTTGAGCCTCGTTCTTCTTACCGCTTTTCGGCTTCCCTCCTGGCTGGCTCGCCATTCCGGGCTGTTGTATACCTTGCCGTGCTGGGCTTCTACTCCGAGCTCTTCACGCCGCCTACAGCATTTAAGCTTAGCCTCATGGAGCTTCTCACGTGGTTGCGTATTTGGAGCTCTTTATAGAGCGTCCCGCACCAACGTGGTGGCTCCATCTGACGTGATTGCGTATTCGAAGCTCTTTATATCGCCTTCCGCATTTAAGCCTGGCTTTGTAGAGCTTCCCGCAACCAACGTGGTCATGTAGAGCTCTTTATCTCACCTCAGCATTCATGGCTGCTGTTGTTGCCCGCATTCTCCACCAATTGTTGCGGCGAGCCCTTCTCTTCGGGGACACGGCTCTTCTCAGGAGCTCTCAGGCTGTCTCTCTCCCCACGTATCTCTCTGCATCTGCTCTGCTTCTGGGAGCATGCCTTTTATTTTGCCCTTCAGCCCCACCCACTTCCGGCTGGGGCAGGCCCTAATTATTGGGCACAGCTGGGCCTAAGCTCCCAGTTCATTATTGGCGACACCTGAGGACTTGTGATTCTCACTACACACTAGTGGTATCTTTTCATGCTATATTACTTGTTGTTTGTGACAAGTCTTTATTCTTATTGCTTTCATGAGATTGTTTAGATATTTCTTTCAGAAGGCTATCAAAAAGAAAAGCTATGACAATCCTATTTAGTCTTCACCCAACTGAATATTTCAATTTTTACACCTTTTCCTGACTTTTTCATAAAATAAAGCAAAAGGAGAAGCACAAGTGTTATTTAAGGTCCCATAATCATAAAATTCCTTAACTACTTATTCTTGAAGTTGAAGATAAATTGGCTATATAGGCACAAATCTCCAAGATGCTAGAAAAATATTCTTTCATTCAAACACTTTTTCTGATAAATAATGCTCTGTCAAAGCAGCAAATGTAATGTAATTTTTTCTTACAGACTGGAAATTATCTCTGATACTGACATATAAGCAAGGAGGAACTGGTATATCTTACAAGTGTCTAGAATAGCTAAACATGTTGATAATCAAAAAAAACCAGCAAGTCTTTATTCTACTCTACATTGAATTATTTTCCAGTTTGGACACTTCCTCATAGAGATGTTACAAGATTTAACTGTTGATATCTAATAATATCTTAAGAAGCTTATATAGAAAACTAGTTAGAACTAATTGCATGTTTATCTAATTTTGTATAACCATAAAAGCAACGTTTCCAAAAATCACCCCAAAATCAATGGTGTTCTGAGCCTTGCTAAAACAGGGACCATGGCTGTCACTAGAGGGACTGCCTGTAACAGTGGATAAATAAGGTTGTCTTTTTGGCCATGTTTAAATTAACAGGAACCTACAGGGGTCTTTGAGAAAGCACCAGGAAATAAGGAAAAGAAGAAGAAAAATCTTCAGTATACTGCAGATTTACAAGTGATGTTTCTTTCCTATTTGCTTATTCAAATTAGAGCATAAGCCATATTAACTATTTTAAAAGGCTTCATTTTTTTTACCCTTAAGGCATACAGGATTTTGAATGCCTGTTCTTAGGGTTATGTTTATGATTGTGGATGTACATATGTAGGTGATACTTCTAATACATCAACATTTTTTTAGTACATGAAAAATGAATAAATGAATATTCTACACAGTGATTGGGGGTGAAGTTGTCAGCCACTACAAGCTGCTAGATACCACCCCTCTCAGAACTGATGTGGTCAGAACTACTGATTGTAGTTCTTTGTTACACCCTGAAATATTTGCAGTCTTGACGAAGCTAAGTGACTGTGTCCCATTGTTCCTTCAATACAGTCCATGTTTCTAAAACTCCTGTTTTCCTTTCTATCCTGTGAATAATCCACAGTTTGCCTATTTCTCTCTTGACAGATAAAGTATTCAACTGACAATTCAATAAATGCAAAGTGAAGTGGAATTAGTGCACAATATTCCCATTTTTCTGCTGTACAGGGTTTATCTTATTGCAAGTATCTACTTGTGGTTTTCTCTCCTGAATTTGAATTCTCACCTAGAGCTTGCAGACACCTCTAGCCTGCAGTTACCTGCAGCTTTACAGACATACTTTTTGTTCCACCATCTACCTGCCTGTTCAGGAAAATGTTGAGCAGAAGGACCAGAGGGTGTGTCTAGGAGTAACCGGAGAGTGGAACCACAAGCCAAGTGGCTCCTTCAGGGCCAGGCACAAGGATCCACAGGGAACCCCCCTGAGGCAGAAGAGAGGGCCTGGCAACCCATTTTGTCCCACCTGCCTGGCCAGGAAGTGGGCAGCCAGGGGCATACCAAAGCCCAGGCACTGGACACATTCCTGGGTACTGGGATGGGTGAGGATGGGCCAAGATGTCAGACTGGGAGTCAAGACTGGCTTAGTGAAGCCCAAGGCCAGGCAAGGCAGGACTGCAGGGACCAGCCCCAGTGGGGGGGTCCTGGGCTGTGAGCTGGGTGGAGGAAGGTCCTACAGGAGGCAAAGCAGGAACAGTCAGATCCGTCAGTGCCCTGAGCTTCTTAGGGAGGAACAGCAAGCTGGGAGCCAAGGGTGGTTCACAGACAGTGGCCTTGTTAACAGGTCAGTGGCAGGACAAAGCCAGTGCCTGTGGAAACACCATGGAGTTCGAAACAGTCCTTTTTCTGTCCAGACTCTTAGTGTTGGTGTTCCTGGTTCAGGACACGAAGTCGAGTCTTGAAGCCCAGAAGCAGTGAGTGCATCCAGACCTGGAGCTCTCCACAGGCAGAATTCACAATTTCTGTACTGCTTGCTTCCAGGCTATCAGGCCTTGGACAAGAGGAGTCCCTTGCTTCTCTCATTCAAGGTTCAAGCCTAGAAACTATATATTAAGCAGTTCTTATTCATTTTGAAATCTGCTCAGAACATCTACAAATGGGTGGATGAGCATATATGTAAGTCTTGTCTATGGTCCCCAAAGCAGAAAGATAGGTCATGCCTCATGGATGTCAGGCAATGTTACCCTGGATGTCTTGGACAAAAATGGGGGGGTAGAGTAACCAGTAGGTTGTTTTGTGGATTGTAGCAACTGCAGAAATCTTGTATTTGCTGTCCACGAATTACAGTGCCACGCAGCATATGGTGTGGGTAGCTTCCACTGTGGACAGGATAGGATGGGACAGGATGACGTGAGGCAGAGCCCAGAAATAGGTGTGCTTCCATCCTCAGAACCTGTACTTGTTGCAGCGAGCCTTCTCTCAGGGACACGGCTCTTCTTTGGAGCTCTTTCTTCGTCCCTCTCCTCAGGTGTCTTCATCTCTTCCTTGTCTCTTCTGTTCTAACTCACTCTGCTTCTGGGAGCATGCCTTTTATCTTGCCCTTCAGCCCCGCCCATTTCCGGCTGGGGCAGGCCCTAATTAGTGGGCACACCTGGGCTTAAGCTCCCAGTCCATTATCGGTGACACCTGAGGACCTGTGGTTCTCTCTACATGTACTAGCTTGTGGCTTTCTTCTTCCTGAAAATTAGCGCTTGTCTGGGAAAGAATATGATCCCACCACTGAGGTGACAAGCCTGAAAATGTTGGTTAAAGTGTCCAGGAACTTGGTCTGGCTTACACTGTACTGGTGTCTGCCTTAGCACTGACCAAAGCAGTGAACACTTACAGAGTTCTATGTCTGACTTGACAACACTGAGTCACACCTTTTCCCTTGCATGTGTCTTGGTGAAATGTACATCTCCATTGTTAATAAGCCTTGAAATTCAGTGATTTGCCTCTGGCTTCATTTTTATTTAGTCAAACTAGTAGGAACACCAAAAAGAGGTGATGAGTGGTGACTCTTGTGGCTGCAGAGTGAGTTACAAATATGAGCAGTGTGCCAGAAGGACATGGCTGAATGGGGCATGAGAAAGCCAGCATTCCCAAGAAAATTCCATGTAATCCAGTACAAAGTTTTCTAGGGCACTCTTTGGTGAGTGCTTCAGCTTGTCCCCTCATAGAATATAATCCCTCATAAGGATATAAGCACAAATATGTGTCTGCAAGATCAGGCTTTATATTGTATTTCTCTGTGAGTATAGTATTATTTGCTAATCTTACAAAGATATGTTAAGGGTATTAATTATAATATAATTCTTAAATATAATTATATTTGGGAAACACATATGAATTTGGTAGTTTTCTGCTTCCAAAGTTACATACATTTTTGTTGACGTTTTTGTGTGTGTGTGTGTACATACACATAAAGGAGAAAATGCTGGCATTTATTTGAAAAAAAAATGTTAAAGGAAGAGAGGCAATGTATTAAAGATATTCCTTTACTGCCTCACTGAATTAAACAACAATATCTCTTTCTCTCACTACCTTTAAATGTTGGTTGGGTTTTGTTTGTTTGTTTTTTTGTTTGTTTTTAGTGCAAGTATATAGTTTATGAAGAAACTGGGGTTAAGTGAGTGTTAGACAGATTTTTTTTTTTTTTCGGCATTTAGTATGCCTGTGAGATACAGATCTGACTGCTTCAGTAGGGGATACTTTGTGCCATGTCCATTGTAGACCTGAGTCCCTACCAGTCCCTGCAGTGTGTTGCTACTTCAAGTGACAATAGTTCCACATTATTTCTCTCAAGGTTAAATTATTTTTTTCCTTTTTATTTGGTGAGAGGGTTTTCTTTTTTTGATAATATGGACAATCCTGCTCTCTCTGCTCCATTTCCTCTTTTATCATATGATTTAACTTCATCATATGATGAAGTTAACTTTTAACTTTATCATATGGTTTAACTTCACTGCTTTTCAGGTGAATAAGTATCCCGCTTACACAGCCCTCTCCCTTCTCCCTCCCGCAAAGATGCTGGAAGTGTTCGGCGTACCACGGCGTACCACGCCGTGCCTCGGCGTTTGAAACGGGCTCAGCGGGATCGTCCCGGTGCCGACGGGGAACCGGAGCCCCAGCCCGGGCTGCCGGGGGACAGGACGAGGGGCCCGCAAAGAAGAGGTGGCGGGGAGCACGGAGACCATCTCCGTGTGGGGCGGGGGACGGCAGGGAGGGGCGGCCGGAGAGGTGGGCGCGGGGCCGTAGCGAAGGAGACGGAGCCCGCCCGAAGGCGAGGGGCGCGGGGAGGAGGCGGTGTTGCCCAGCGAAGGTGCCGCCTTTCCCCCGGCAGCTTCTCCCGGAGGGGCAGCGTCGTCTGTCCCGGGAGCGGGCGGCAGAAGATGCTGTGCCTCCCGGTAGCCTTCCAGTTGCTGCTGGTGCTGGTGCTGTGCAGCCAGGGGACAGAGAGATGTCCTTCAACCTTCTGCGAGTGTTCCGACTGGGATGGCTATAAAGTCACTTGCAGGGACATTAACTTCATTCCCAGCCTTCCGGAGGATACCCAGACCCTGTGAGTACATTGAGATGGTTCTGGAGAGGCACCAGCTGGTTGTGAGGATTCGTATTTTGGAAGCAGGAGATACTCTGGGCTAATGTCCTGTGAGACGAAGGAGGGAAGCTGTGAGGGAGGGAGAGTGGTCATTTACCTGGGCAGAATAACGTAGCAGAATAACATAGCTGGAATGACACAAGTAGGGAAAGGGATTCTCAAACCTTTTGGATATGTGAAGAGAGTGTTGTCCATTGTGTCTGAAAAGTTCTGAGTAGCATATGGGAAAATTACTCACAGGGCTGCTTGTGGACAGAGTGGAAGGCTGGATTCTGTGGGGCATATGCCAGAAAGGTGAGAAGAAGAAAGAATAGTTTAGACACAGTTTTGTAATTTTTAAAAAAAAAAAAAAAATTGGATGTGCTACCTTGCAAACAGTTCCACAGCTGTTTCTGTGCACTTTCAGGGTTGTTTTTTTGTTTTTTTTTTGTTTTTTTTTTTGCCAAAGCTTGATAAAAAGAATCCATGGGAACCGTCTAGAGACAAATTACATCAGAAAAACAAAAGTGTGGACTGTTGGATACGGCAGCAAATTTGGAGCTTGCCAAAGTTATAGAGCAATTCAAGTATGTAAACCTAAGTGTTAATACCATCACAAACACCTTAGAATATCTTGTCTGGGTCCCTGCTGCCAGTCCTGAAGAGTGTCCCGTGTCATATCTGCCAGCCCCACACAGACATATCAGGTAGACACTGGAGTGAAACTGAAATGGCAACAGCCAGCTACAGCTAATTAGTTGAATCACTCCTGACTTTTCTTTTGTCTCACATCACACAAGATGTTTCTACTCTCCAAGGGAAAATTCCTTAACACCTGAAAACAAAGGTTTAGCAAATTGATCACTTACCTGAAAAGACAGAGAAGAAATTATTTGTATTATTGCCATTATTTATGTATGCCTTTAAGCTTTGTTGGGTTTTTTGTTTTTGTTTTTTGTTTGTTGGCTAGACTGAAGCTATGCAAAAATAATTGAAGTTTTTGTTACCCTTAAGAACAAACGAACACTTCTTTTGAAGTGAAGTCTATAGATAAAATTTTCCCAAAATTCAGCAACTTGGTTACTTTTGATAATGTAACTTTGCTTCCTGGTGGTTATGCATGAATCTCAAGATTGCTGATTTTTAAACTTTATTATGTGGCTATTCACTTCTGTAAAGCTAAGAGACTGTTGAGTTTAGGAATACTTTGCCAGCTTTTGGAGATGATAAGCTCTTTTCAGTGCATAGGGTCCTGAATCTCCAATTAAAATTTCATTCCTATTATTCAGTTCAAACTGTTCTCATTTCTCTGCCCTACTTTAAGAGAGTGGTGTAAGCCTTTTTTTAACAAGCCATGCTTATAAGAAAGTGCAAAAACTATTTCCAAACTCTTTTAGTTGAATATGTGTCATGAATTCCACCAGTAAAGTGTGTTTGCTTTAAAATGTTTTTAATGTATTTGTCCAAACATAGTTGATGCCAGTGCTTATCCAGAATGGTTGAGTGCACAGGTATTGTTCTTGAAGATTTTTTTTCAGTATAAGTTGTTTTTTTTTTTCTTTTCTGTGTAGCAAACAAAAGAATTAGAAAGAAAAACGTTTTGTGTCTTACAGACAAAGCTTGCCTTTTTGCCTGAAGTTAAGTACTTGTATCACACTACAGTAGGAAAGAATTTCTAACTGGTAGTGAAATGCAGCACTAAATGTAGAGATTAAATCAATAATGGTGTTGAGTTGGTGAGGCATGGTTTTGGTAGTGGGTACAGGGCCCCAGGGGTGGCTCCTGTGAGAAGATGCTGAAAGGTCCCCTGGCTCTAAAAAACTGGGCCCAAGCTCTGGCCAAGGCTTTGCCCATCAGCAACAATGGATGTACCTCTGCATATATGTATGAACAATATGTATCTACAAATAATGTATGCAGGAAGGGGAAATAAAGTGCTATAAGACTTCAGTGCAGAGGGGAGGGGGAGGTGAGAGCAATATCAGAGGTGAGGGCAATACTAGAGCAGAAATACCGATGCTGGTGAGGAAGAAGGGGGAGGAGGTGCCTGAGCAGAGGTTCTCCTGCATCCCATGGTGGGACAGCAGGATGTCTCCCTGCTGCCCATGGTGGAGCAGCCCATGCAAGATGACAGTGGAGCAGAAGTGGACCTTCAGCCATGGAGAACCCTGTGCCAGAGGAGGTGACTGTTTCTGAAGCAGGCCGTGGCTCTGTGACAGCCCAGGCTGGAGCAGTCTGTTCCTGAGGGACTGCACCTCCTGGGAGGGACTCCTGTTGGAGGGGTCCTGAAGGACTCTCTCCCATCGGAGGGGCACCATGTTGGCGTAGCAGAAAACTGTGAGGAATCCTTCTCTCTGAGGAAGAAGAAGCAGCAGAAAACAACCTGTGATGAACATACTGTGAATCCCACTCCCTGTCCCCCTGTGCCACTGGAGAGGAAGAGGTAGAGCTATCAGGAACAAAGTAATTTGAGCCTGGGAAGAAGGGAGAGATGGGGTCAGGTATTTAAGCTCTGTATTTTGTTTTCTCTTTGCTCTGCTTTGATTTTACTAGTGATAAATTAAATTGATTTTTTCCCCAAGTTGAGTCTGTTTTGTCCATGACCATATCTTGTGAGTGTAACCCTCTTAGTCCTTGTCCATGAGGGTTTTTTTGATTTTTTTAGAATCATAGAATATGCCAGGTTGGAAGGGACTCATCATGATCACCAAGTCCAACTCCTGTGCCTTTGTAGGGAATCCCCAGAATCACACCATGTGCCTGAGAGTGTCATCCAAATTTTTCCTGAACTCAGGCAGGCTTGGTGCTGTGACCACTTCTCTGGGGAGCTTGTTCCACTGCTCAGGTAATCTCTGGGTGAAAAACCTTCTCCTGATATATAACCTAAACCTCCTGGGATTCAGCTTCCTACCATTTCCCAAAGTCCTGTCTTCAGACACAGGACTGAAGAAATCAGTACCTGTCCCATCTGTTACCCTAGCAAGGAAGCCATGTAGTGCAGGGAGTTCACCCCTCATCCTCCTTTTCTCCTCACTGAACAATCCAAGTGACCTCACCTGCTCCTCATGAGTCATCCCCTCCAGACCCTTCACCATCCTTCTTGCTCTCCTTTGGATGCTCTCCAACAGCTTGATGTCTTTTCTATACTACCATGCCCAAAACTGCACACAGTACTCAAGGTGAGGCAGTACCAGTGCTGAGTAGGATAATCACCTCCCTTGACTGGTTGGTGACATTGTGTTTGACTCCAGGACATGGTGCCCTCCTGGCTGCCAGGAGGCTCATATGCAGTTTGCCATCAACCAGGACCTCCAGGTCCCTCTCTGCTGTGCTGCTTCTCCCCATCCCACAGTGGGGGATGGGTGACTGAGTGGCCATGAGGCTGAACAGACCCAGGTTGCTCAATGGGAGGTGCTCCAGTCCTCTGATCATCCTTGTGGCTCTTCTCTAGACCCTCTCCAGACTGTATTATTATAGAGTGTATTTAATCAAACTGTCACAGTCTTGGAAATGAACTAGACTTTTTTCCTAAGGAATATCCAAATTTTCCTTTTATATTGGAGTGTCTCCCTCAAGAGGAGATAACTGCACAGACTTATTTTTAATACGTAAAATCTTTACATAAATATTTATACACGATGGCAAATAACAGTTTAAACTTCCTTTTAAGGAAGATATAATTAAAGATACAATTAAGTATATCACTTTAGAAACTGCTGACTCAACCTCTAAACTTAGATTTATTTCCTCATATTTTATTAACCTCACCACAGTATTGTAGTGCCCTGTTTACTGTTTTTGACAGCTAACCTAGGATTCTACACCTGAAGTGTAATACAGTCTGAAATACCAGCTGGTACACCATTTCTTTATTTAATATTAAGAAAAATATCATGGATGCTGACCGAGTTTCTGTGCCAGCATTTGTTAGTTTCCCCTCCCTTCACTGAGGATTTTAGACATCTGACAGACAGGAGAAAAGTAGTTTTCAGAGATCTTCTGAACTTTACAATATCTCTGGCTGTTTATAAAGGCCTCTGAGGCTGTAAAGCCTGTTTCCCTTTTGTCAAATGTGATCTCTGACTTTCTTCATCTCATAAAACCAGATGTTGCTTGTTGTTCAAATGAAATAGCAGGAAATTTCTTAATTTACATCCAAATGGAAAGAAAATTATTAACTAAAGTATGCTGATGTATAATCCCTGCTCAGCTAGTCAAATTCTGATCAAATTCCTTCCTTATTCCCTCCAAAATATAAAAATATTGCTTTAAAGGGACACCATTCAAGTGGTTTGAGGTGCAAATATGACCTACTGAAACATCTTCACAGTCTGGGGGAATATCCTTTGTATTGCAGCAACTTTTTAATCTGCATGTCTGTCTTAATCAAGAAATCAAGAAAATTACAGCATTTTTCAACTGTTTTTTTTTGTTTGTTTGTTTTGTTTTTCTACTCATCTTCAAATGGAAACACAGAAAGGCTAGGTAGAAAGAGAATAAATAATTTCAGAGGAAAGGGTACATTTCTTCTCTTGTGGATCTTTGGAACCATTTTTCTGTCTGACCACCAGAAAAAAAAGGTTAAATGCATGCTGTCATGTTCAAGTATGAGAAATCATGAAGATAGCTTCCAAAGAACTTCTTGAATATTTTTTTTTTTTTTACCCAGCAAGAAGGAATCATTATTTTTATAAGACCTATATAAGCTCTAGACTTTTAAATTTTTAACCTTTGTTCACTTTCTTATGGTGACAGAGATTTCCCCTTTTCTCAGTTTGCATCTGTCCTGATGGAAGAAAGGTGAGGCATTTCACCTCCCAGAGAGGTTCTGCAGGAAAACTGTATTTCATGTAGTTCTAGCCTGTGTTACCATTCATGGAAACTCTCTAATTAAATGGGTAAGGAGACAAGTGCATTATTTAACATGGAGTCTTTTAACATATTTTGGTGGTCATTTCCTGTCTTACTAATGGGTCTGAATTGAAAGCTGCTTGCTTTCTTATTTCCTGGGGGACAAGTGTGTGTGCTAACACTTTGGAGTGTCCTGGAGCATAAAAACACAATTATTTTACTGGATCATAATGAAAGCTCCATCTCACCCAAGATTCTGTCCTGGACATTAGCCAAAAGCAGATACCTAGAGCACTAGGTATGAATACTCTTATAAACAGGGATCAGATTGGGAGAGACAAAGTTCTGCTAAACCTGAAACTAGCAAGGGATGTAAAGGGTACCATAGGGGATTTCTTTTAAGTGCATGGTCAGCAAAACAAAAACCAAAGACACCGTGGGCCTGATGCCCAGAGGGTCAAGGAACCCAGTGACGAAGGATATGGAAAAGGCCTCGATGCCTTGTTGGCACTGTTGTTTTTCACAGAATCAAGATCACAGCATCATCAGAGTTGGAAGGGACCTCAAGATCATCTAGTCCAACTCTCCCACTGAAGCAGAATTACCTAGAGCACATTATACAGGATTGCATCCAGGTGGGTTTTGAATATCTCCAGAGAAGGGGCTTCTACAACCTACCTGGGCAGTCTGTTCCTGTGCCCTCTCACCCTCATAGTAAATCATAGTAAAGGAGTTTTTTCTAATGTTTAAATGGAACTTCCTATGTTCCAGCTTGTGCCCATTGCCCCTCATCCCGTCACTGGGAACCACTGAGCTGGTTTCCATCTTCCACTGAGTCTGGCTCCATCTTTCTTGCACTCACCTTTTAGATACTTGTAGACATTAACTTATAGATCTCCCATCAGCATTCTCTTCTCCAGGCTAAAGGGTCCCATCTCTCTTAGCCTTTTTATTTTTCAGTGTGCTCCAGGCCTCCTAGGTCCCTTCACCCAGCAGCACAGCCTTTGGAAGTAGATGATTACCTGCAGTAGAAGATAGCCTAAAGAAGCACTGAAGTATACCGGACATACAGAAGTCTATAGGACCATTGAATAACCTTTTCCAGGTGATATACACAGAGCCAGTGGAAAAAAAAAATCTTTTTTTTTTCCTATATTTCTTAGTAATTCCTAACATTCTGTTTGTTTTTTCAGCCTCTGCGGAGCAGCTGGCAGCAATCACAGGCACTTTGTGGTCCTCAGATTAGAAACAATAGTGGCCAGTAATTACACCCTGTTCTTACCCTCTTTCCCTGTAAGACTTGAACCTCTTCTGACTGCTGTTTCCTGCAATTTCATGGTCTCATTTGAACTTTCTTTGCAGCAATTTATAGACTTTTAGCTTGACATTTCAGAAACACAGCTCTCCCATATTCTATTTGGAGTATGTGTTTCTCAGGTGCAGAAGGTAGTGGGCTGTTTGGAAGTGTGGGCAGCAGAAGAACCACACATATTACCAGGTAGATCTGCCCAGAATTTGTTAACCAAAATAAACCATGGTGATCTTTAAAGGATATGTAGGTGTGAGCAGAGACTGATAAGGCCTTTAGAACTGGACATACTGAAAATATGCCTGTGTTTTTAGGGAAGTATTGGTTTTATTAGTAATAGTCATAAAAATCTGGGCATGAAATATTCTTTCACTCATAGGACTTTCTCATTGATATCAGGGCTAAGAGGCAAAATCAGAAGAGAAATCTGCACTATTTCTACATAAAAATTAGAAGATTGCGTTGCTAAGACATTAAGCAAAGAAATCTAGGGATCCAGAGAAGGGTATAGAAGAAACAAAAAATAGGACTAGGAGGCATGAGAGGTCAGAGCAGACAGTCCCTTTAGGATCTATCTTACTGCCTAGGAAGTGTTTTTGTATTGAGCCATCAAGGTAGTTTAACTCTTTCCTGATTTGAACATAATTATACAGTTAACATGCTAGATTATAGCGTTAGGTTTCACTTTAATTACCTTTACTGGCTCTACATTTAACCATTTTCTTATCCATAAGGGAAAATAGGTCAGACTTTCTTTATTGTGTGACTCGACATTTCTTCTTAAAGATTGCCATTTAAAATGTTGTTTTTTCACTAAATGGAGAAATAGTGGAGATGATTGCTGTATACTGTTACCTTTTTATTTCAAAACTAGAATAAAAGATTTCTGTAAAATTACTCTGTGATGCTTTCTTCAGACTAAGATGGCTCACACAGTTTCTTGAGATCAAGAGAGAACTGGCCTTATTTTAGCATAAGTCAACAGCTCATTATCTATGTTGAAGTTTAAATTGTAGTGAATAGATTGTAGGTGCTTCTAGTTTGTATCTGCTTGAATCAGTAGCATTGGATGGTGCAAAATCCTGAATATCATTGTTCCTCTTTGACTTGGTTAAGGCCTTAGGGCACTGTCTGTATTGTAAAATTTTGAATAGAATAGGATGTATTGACATACAATGAGTTTTTTGCAGATGGGACCATTTATAATTCTTGAGTAAAGACAGTCTAAAATTTTGGCTACTGTTTAAATGACACCTACATGTGGCTAACAAGCTGCTATATTATAATAACCAGTTTTGCAGCTGAATTTGCCAGTTTTTTAGAGGCACCTTAATGTGTTCCCTGTGAACATGAGGATGTGTAAAAGCTAAGCCCAGCAGAATACAAAAGCTTAGGGGTATTTAAGGAACTGAGACTGTACGGTATCCTATTCATCCCTGTTTTGGCAGATCAGCATTTGACAGTAGTCTATCTGTGCTACATGTGAAATTATTCTATCACAGTTGGCGGTGAAGGTAGATAATTTAGATTTTTTTAAAACCACTTTCTGAAATGCCCCAGTTTTCCAAGTATAATTACATTTTTTTAGACTGTTTTGGGGTTATGTAAACCCATAATACCAAAAATATAAAGCATTTATTGATTTTGCAAGTATATAAAAAGCCTTTATTAGTAAGATTTGTGAGAAGTTGCCTTCTTAACTGATACCAACAGAAAACATATTAGTACTGGCTTTTTGCAAAATACTCTGTAAACAGTTCATTAGTAGTCATAGTATTTTTTTAACATTTAAGCTTTTTCTTTCCTTTACAGTTATATTGGTAAGCTCTGTTTTCAGTTCAGGAGAAGGCTGTTGCATGCTTCTGAAGTGTAATGGCTTGGAAATTTAATGTCAAAAAAAACCAATGTAATGAAACTTGACTGCACTAGCAATTCAAGATTCAGTGGACTGTAACACAGAGTAAGCCTGTTAAACAACTGTCAAAGTCCTTTCTTAAAATGGATTTTTTAAACTCTGGTGTAAAACACATTTTTGCTGTTAAGTTGGTCAAAACTTGTCAACTCCACAGGCAAGGAAAAGATAAATATTTTCTGCTGCCATGTCACTATAGTCTTTTGTGACAATTATCTGTATTCTCATTTAAGTGAACATCACCTAAGCATCTTCAAAATAACTATTTGCATTCCCTCTGCTTTTCTGTTAAGAAAGCTATGTGTGTAGTTAAAGTACATTGAAGTAATCCTTGTTTCTACTGGGAATGGCTTTTTGTATTGCATTTGTACAGTTCCCAGCACTGGGTGGCTTTCTGTGCCATGACACAGGAATTTTAAAAGTTTCAAATATATGAGAAATGCTGATGATGGAATAAGTGATTAACAATAGGGAAAAAAAAATTGTTTTCAATGTTCCAAAAATATTATTTTGATCTTCAGTAATGTCTCTGGTCCCCTAATGTCACTTGTTCCAGTTCAGCTGCTCACTTCATTGAGTTGTTGTGTGCACATAAAAAAGTTCATAGTTTGTAAATAGTCTCAAGAACCCTTACAAGAATTATGGGTATATTTATAGGGCTTGGAAACACATTCCCCAAAACAAAGCAGGTATTTGAATCTCCACCTTCCTTTAGCATTGATGTGTACTAAGGAAAACATTGTTTTCCATTTGTTTGGGGTTTCTTTCTTCCAGTTTTAGTGGTGTCAGTGACCTTTTTTACCTGCTCATTCAGTGTCTTTTAGCAGTTCTCTGTGTTAGTGCAGATCCCTACAGGGTTTTTCCTTACCACCTTTTTTGCAGTTCTCAGTGTCTCAGCTGTTCAGTGTTAAACTTCTTGACCTTGTAGCCATTTAATTCACCACTGACAGTTCTGAGACCTCTTAAATGACATTAGCAACCTACTATTTTGCTGCTAAATGGCAGATAACATTCAGCAGAGATAGTGTCTCCTGTCAAGTTTTCATTTTTTTCTCAAAGCCAGCAAGAAGCAGTGATCACAAAGTGAGCAAGAATAAGCTCTGTGACATTATGGATTTCTGTTTGCTGTGTATTATCACCCTGAATTCTTGCCTGTCAGACTGACAGTGTCCATATGCACCCCAGTGGATAGAAGAGGATGTGCCAAGAGCTTAGTGCCAAGAACTTCTTTCCAGTGCAGCAATGTCCCAGACGCTGACCTGCACACTTTCAGGTTGAAAAGCTCTAGTATTTCTTTAGGGCTGGGCCAGTTTTGACGCATATTTTATGTTATTCTTTTGGACTTGTAGCTAATTGCTGGGAAGCAGCTATGTAGAGTACTAACAAATTCAGAAGTTACCTCGTACTTTTAGGGTTACTTTGCTGTGAGTCTTTCCCTCGCTGCTACCACACCGGCAATACTGGCATTAGACACTAGGTGGTAATCGTCTTCTGGTAAGCTCAGCATGCACCTCACTATGGGAAATGTCTTTTTATACCTATTTCTGCACTACTGAAAGACTACGATACATTTATTTCAGAGTAATGATTTTTAGAAGAGCTGTATTTCTAAGTTTGTTTAGCTTGTGTTTGGTTTACTTGAATATAAAAAAACTAGAAGTTAATGTGTCAATAACTGTTTATCTTTCCATTATCTTTGCTTTTATCATTATTTCTCCTGTATAAAACCTGGAAAGTCAATGCTTGTTATAATTTTCTCATAACCATAAAATTAGTATGTAAAATTCCTTACCTTGCTTCATATATGGTCTTGGTTTTCTTCTCTTTGTGGAGCGTTAAAATACTTGTAGCTGTTGTTACTGTGATTTAAGTTAAAAATCATGTTATTTTAATCTGGAATCCTGTGGATATTCCCTATTTATTTATTATATTTTGTTGACTAACATGTTTTAAGATCAATAGGCTAAGTATGTAAAACGTATATTTACTTCCCTAATATATCTTACTGAAGTAATATCACAGATACTGCTTAAGAAGTTGTTAAAATTATGCATATACAGTTAGGCACATATATATACATTTCTTAATACAGAACATGTGAAACCTTTATATCTGAGGAATATGCTGGTCCCACTTGGATTTGTCACTATTTGCACTCAGCTCCTGCTAGAAGCCAGTGTAGTCTTGGTGTTGGCATGTCCAACCTGATGCTTTCTGCTTCCTTGTTTAGGGCTTTCGAGTAGTAGGAGGGACTGCTGCAGACATGCTGCAGCTAAGCAAGAAGAGTTTCCTTCTCTGCCAGTTACTGGAGGTCATGCCCCTTGTTTCAGATGATTCTGGTGGGTCTGGGTGCAGCAGTGGTCCGTGAGAAGGGATGGTGCATTTTTTTTCTGCTCTGTGAACTCAGTTGATAGACATGGCTGTTTATCCTGATCTGGGCTTGATATACAATACCAGAGAATGAGGGGGAGAAGTAGTCATGATTAATGTTGTTCAAAGAAGGAATTACTCCTTCATGGCACTCAGTGCCATGGTCTGGTAACCACGGCACTAGTGGATAAAGGCTTGGACTTGATGATCTCAGAGGTCCTTTCCAGCCCAGGTGATTCTGTGATTCCCACCATTCTCTCTTGGATGGCAGACAGGAAGGACACCCTTTCCTGCTGCCCTGTCTTGATGAACAGAATCTAGTGCTTGGGAACAGACAAAAACCCCACAACAGACCTCAAAATCTTGAGAGGCTTTTAGCTAAACTCAGTTGTAAATTTGTTTCTAAAAGACCAGTGCTTTTTATAAATGTGTTTAGTGCAAGGCATTAGAGAATACAGTACATACGTCATTAAGCTATTGTATGATCTTCAACACTGAAGCAGGATTCATCAGCAATGAGAAAAAATGCTTTCAAGTGATTTACCAAGTAAGCCAGAGAGCAATAGAAGTGGTTTACCTTAGATTTTAATGTATTCTATCCCATGTGCAGCTGTAAATTCTAACTCTATTGGTATTTTGACTATGTACTGCATGCTGTTGTTGCAAGCCACCAGATGAATGGGTGTGATTGAAGCAGATGAATACCTCTCCTACATTTTCCCCTCACTTTGTGTCTTTTTCAAACACAAAGCAATAATAGAAATGAAATAGTCAAACATAAGTAGGTACAGACTGTGGCAGTTAAACATAAACACAGATTGCTCGTACCTCTCAAATGGAAAATGTATTGATATTTTTCTGGTCCTGGTTGCCAGGTACTTCTGACATTCATCAATTTCATATTTGAAAATGGTCACATGTAAGAGGTGAAATACCTATCAAAGTTTTCAGTTTAACCTCCTTATATCCTAACAGTGACCTTTGTAAGTAATAGGCCAAATTCTATTCTTGTGTATGTGTGCAGATGGAAGAGAACTGGGACTATAAATAGGTTTTTTTGAATTTTATTGTAATTTATCATCACTAGTTTTTCTCTAACTGTATTTAGCATTCAGTGAAAAAAATCAGCTATGCTGCAATTTTGACTTACATGCACAAGAGAAAGTAATTCTGGTTTCTGAGATGTAATTATGGCTTTGCTTAACATTAAAATACAGGGCTGTTAAATGGGTAGTTAACTTTATGAAGATTTAGTACTCTTTCATATGTAAGAGCAAAGATTTTCTCCTATGTTTCTAATCTTGATTTATTAGTCAAATCCTTTTGTGAAGTTGTTTTTTATTTCTATTATTGTTACTTTTACCTTGTGTCCTGGTTTAACCCCAGCCAGCAGTTCAGCCCCGCTCAGCCACTTGCTCACTATTCCCTGGTGGGATGGGGGAGAGAATAAGAAGAGTAAAAGTGAAAAAACTCCTGGTTTGACATACAGACATTTTAACAGGTAAAATAAAAGGTGTGCACATAAGCAAATCAAAACAAGGAATTCATTCACTGCTTCCCATTGGCAGGCAGATGTTCAGCCATCTTCAGAAAAGCAGGGCTCTATGATGTGTTACAGTTATTTGGGAAGACAAATATCACTCCAAATGTCCTCCCATTTCTTACTTTTTCCAGCTTTATATGCTGAACATGATGTCATATGGCATGGGATTCCCCTTTGGTGAGATGGAATCAGCTATCCCAGCTCTGTCCCCTCCCAACTCCTTGTGCAGAAAACGCCTTGACTCCCTGCAAGCACTGCTTAGCAGTAACTAAAACATCCCTCTGCTATCAACAGAAATCCAAAACATATCCCCGTATTAGTTACTATGAAGAAAATGAGTTACTAGGAAGAACAGAGAACCAGAGGGCTACAACAGAGATTAAAAGTGAGCTTGGGTATTCATAAGTGGCTTTAAACTATATTTTTCTTGGCTTTCAACAGTCTCAGGAAGAAGCCTTAGGACTGCTTCTCCCCCAGATGCAGCCTGATACCATTAGTCTTCTCTGCAGCAAGGGCTCATTTGCAGCGAATGAGCTCAAATGAGCTGATTTGGTAGCTCATTTCCAAATTGGTGTCCATCAAGGACCCCCAGGTCCTTTTCTGCAATGCTGCTTTTCAGCCAGTTGGTCCCCAGCACCTACTGGTGTACCCAGGCACAGGACTTTACTCTTTCTCCTTGTTGAACTGAGTAAGGTTGGGCCATTTCTCTAGCCTGTCAAAGTCCCTCATTCACTCTGTTCTTGGTAAAATTTGAAACCAGAACTTCCTCAGTCATCACCGTCAGCATCCTAAAAAGACCTGAAAATACAGCCAGCTGCTGAAACACACCACCAGGGTCAGCAGGCTCTGCTGGGCTAAGCATCTGGTTTTTGCAAATATTTTGGCCAGGTCTGTGATCATAGAAGGAAGCAGTGGTATGAAGTGGAGAAGGCAGAAGGATGGGAGAGCACAGGTATGGCTGTCAAGGTGCCATGAGTGCAGGGACATAGGCAAGTATGACTATGGACATTTCCCTGGCGGGGGAACCTGTGGGAGCTGGGCTGACTGAGGTCAAGAGAAACATCAACCCAGTGTTGGACATATAGAAGTCTTTTAGGTTGTTGTTCACTGTCATACAAGTATATGTAGTAGGGGAGGTGTACTTGGGAAATAGACTTTCAGAGCCTTCCCCTGGGACCTCAGGAATCTACATTTTCTTAATTTATATTTTCACTCAAGATGGAATGTTAAAGAATTTCTACAGTTATTTTTATTTCTTGTGTGCACATTCTAGAAGCTTGATAAATCTTCAGATGATGATAATATTTTTGTCTCTGTAAATCAAACATAATTACTATAATCAGATACTTCACCTTATGAAACAGAAAACAGAAGTAGGAAATAATCCTAATTTGTTTATTTCTTTCTCCTGAACTGTTCTTAAACAGCAGCTATGGCAAAAGATGATTATTTATTCTTGATTTTTCTTCAGGCAATTCCTTAACTATAAATTGTGTAACTGTACTCCCAGATGTACTGAGAAACCAAAGATTATCTCATCCAGCATTGACAGGTTTTAACTGTAAGTTCAACAGATATTATAGGCTAATTTTCCAAAGCATTCCTTTTTTTTTTTTGAGGAGTCAGTCTGCTGGAGATCCATTCTGTTAAGAACTTGTCTGTTGATAAGTATCTTCCTTAAATATTACCTTTTTTTTTTCTAAAAATCTCTTGCAGATGGGTAAGATACATAATTCTATTCTCTCTCAAAGTGCATCTTTAAGTGGTCTTAAACTCAAAAATAACAATGTCCCTGCCATCCCCACGTCAATGGGTTGGAGAGGAAGAATGTTAACATTTATTACCAGCTATATGGAGAATTCTCTGGAGGTGGAATGCAATTGCTCTAATTCAGTTTTGGCTGATATACCTGAATTTCTTGCTCAGAATGAGAGATGGGGTATCTTTGTGGAGCCTGAAGTGATTAACGAATTCTTGTACTCCTAATGTTTCATTAACTTCCGTGGACAAATATGTTTGCTGGTCGTACTCTGGAGTTTTGGAAGGGCCACCAGTACCACTGAATTCTGAGTTCCTAGGTGAGACCATGCAGTAGGTTGTAATTTAGACTGAGCCAGCACACAGAGCAAACTGAGCCATATAATGAAATAGGAAAAGAAATGAGGCAAAGATGGAAACACTGGGAAAAGGGAAGATAGAACTAGAAATACCAGAGCAGAGGTGGAATTGTGTAAGACTTTTTAATATCAAATTGTACTTACCGCAGGATGTTAACTGTCAAACCTTTATTTCTACAGGAGGTTCTTGGAGACTCATCTAAGAACAATTCCAAGTGATGCTTTTTCCAATCTCCCCAACATCTCCAGGATGTAAGTTCTGTTTCTGGTATTATTCTTGTAGCTCCTTTATAGAAAATCACTTCCCTTCTCCAAAATTCTACCTGTGGGCATAAAATCTTCCGAAATGAAAATATTCTTGCACCTTTGCTGTCTCACCACTTGCATTTTAGAACTGCAAGTAATCATCCCATTGCTTACAACCCAAACCAGCTCTAGGAAGGCATAATAAGCATTTTTGGATAAGAGCACACCTTTATTGAAGTAGATACATTAAATAAGACTATAAATCGTGTTTTAATTACTTTTGCTTATTCAGTTTGGAATATAGGAGAAATTATTTAGTTCATAACAAATTAACATTTCCTTGCTGGTCCTGGTTAAAAATTTGTTTCCAGCTCTAAGCATGATTTGTAGCTCATGTCATTGGAGACCCTCTGGCATTTCTAGACTACAGATGGACTTTCACCAAAACATTGGTATTTGTGTGATTTGAGAGGGGCCTCTATCGTATAACTTCCCTTGTTGAAAAACAAATGCATGGATGCAATCTGTAAATGCACAACCAGCAGCTTCAACCTGTTTGCCTCATGTCAACATCTGGATCAGGATGCTCAGGCAAGTTTTGGCTGCACCCTCCCTGGAAGTGTTCAAGGCCAGGTTGGATGTGGCTTTGGGCAACCTGGTCTAGGGGGAGGTGTCCCTGCCTATGGCAGGGGGTTTGGAACTAGATGATCATTAAGGTGCCTCCCAACCTAACCATTTTGCAATTCTATGATTCTGTGATCCACTCCAAATTATTCTTTAAGGAGAGAATCTGAATATGGAGTTTTATAGCCATAATCTATCTAATACCATGATCTGATGCATTAGAGTTACACTCTCCTGCTGTGCAGTGCTTTTTGGAATATCAATTTTTTCTTTTCTTATTAATTTTAAAAGACATATGAAAAATAGACAGCAGTTTTAATTTTAGTAGTATCAATGCCCTTCTGGATTTTTCTTGTAGCATTACTACTACTTTAAATCACAAACTCCCACCTTCTTGACATAAACCTTGGGTTAAGAAACCAGTACTTGTATTTTAGCTACAGCTCTTGTTTGCATGTCTTGGCCTCTAATGTACCACACCTCTAATTCGCCTCTCCCAGCCCCTAATTTCCATCAGCAATGAAAATTATCCCATCATTTCTTGCTTTTTAAACTCATCTAGAAAACGGTCTGAAGTTTCAATAGGGTGATAGAGCCTGTGTTTACTGTTCCAAATATAACACTTCATTTCGCTGCATAGTTCCTAGTATATAATTTCTACAAATAAACCCTTTTTTCCTCTATACTGAACAGAAAATTTAGTTGTCCTTTTTATGAACCTTGTTCAAACAAGAATTTGAGAGACATTTTTTCTCTTAAATGAGTACATGTACTCATGGTAGCCAGAAGCAGAGATTGTTTCCCTGTGCTGCTTTGTCACAGGAATGAAATAAAAAAGCATTTCAAGGAATTGTTCAAGCGCAAAGTTAATTCCTGTCTGAAATGCATCAGTGCACTGAAAAAAATAAAAGCTTTGTAAGGTATTCGGGTGTAAGTGAAATTTGGTCAGGCATTGGAGCACGCTGCCCAGGGAACTGGTGGAGTCACCATCCCTCGAGCTGTTCACAAAATGTGTAGATGTGGCACCTCAGGACATGTTTTACTTGGCATGGTGGTGTTGGGTTGACCTCTTGGATCATCAAATCCAACCATGACTTTGTGGTCACATCCATCAGTACCTCACAGACACCAGGCCTCTAGGTCCTGGAGCTGTTTTCTCCACAGCTTCTCCACACAAAGAATCATCCTCACATTGCACACTGCTCTCTGCCAGCAGCCCCATGCAGAGCACTTTTCCACACAGTGCTTTTTCTCTGGCTCTTTTTTGAATGGGCAATGGTAATTAAAGTGTTACCTGGAAACAGACTTTCTCTGAAGCTGTGCATTTGGTGTTTAAGCTATGACTGTATTTGCAATGGGTGTTGAAGGCATTTTGAAATCCTGCAAATTAAATACAGCTGGTAGGGAGAGGAGGTGCTGAATTGTAAGATGCCTTCAAAATGGGAATTTAAGCGAGCTTTCCAACTCCTTCCTGTTCTCACTACTATGATTTTTATTTCTTGCATTTAACATACTACTAACTACTATATTATGTGCTCACAACACGAGCCCAAAGGTTTTTCTGTTTTCTGGTATCTTTTGAAGCACTGTTGAATGTCAATCCAAAGTGACCAATAAGAAGTAAATCTCATATTAGTAGAGTTAAATTAAGTTCAGAAAATATGATATTAGCTCAAGTTTGGAGAGGACTTAAATTTCCTGAGAGCAGTTAGTGATATTAGCTTATGCTGGTTCTTAAAGCATGCATTGGTCACAAACTATTCTTTCCAACTTCTTAAAACGTGTTAAATATTTTTTAATATCCATGGAAATAAATATTTATCATCTTTAAAATTTCCACAGAAAATAAAAATTTGAATCATAACTGATTCTATTAAAAAGCACTCCTGGTTTTTAAGATGATATTTTAGTTTTCTACTTATTAGTGTTCTTTGTAATACTGTTATTGGAAAAAATGGGAAGAATATTAAAAATTGTCTCTGCTTTGTTTAAGCAACACAAATCTATTAGACACAGTGTAAAATACCAATTGGAATTTTTTAAAGTTAAGCATGATTCTAGGTCCTTGCAAGTCTTCTGATTAAAAAGGAGGAAAGGCATTTTATCTTATTTTGACATATGAAATGTCTAGGACTCCTCTAGTTGCCTTAATTTTGTGCATTTAAAATAATTATCAAGTTGCTGAAAGTATGTGCAAAATATTAAAAACTGAGTCAGCAACTTTGATCAAGAGTATCAAATGGTAGTATTTAAATATTTTAAAAAGAATAAATATAAACACAATACTAGGCATTTCAATGAATTTTAAAGATCTATAGATTAGAAAGATGACATAAAATATGATTAGAGAAGTAAATATAATACAAGAATACATCTTTCAAATGCTATTCTAGCATTAAAGAAAAATACTTGAAAACTAAGAGATATTTTGAAAACTAAAATCTGACCATTTAACCCAAGTAGTAGCATCAGTTACTCTGAAAATCTGCACTACTTGGTGGTATTGCAACTTCATTCACACTTCAAAGTCATTAACAGGAGTTCCAGTGTTATCATTCTCCTAGTGATGGTACAGAGACACTGCAGAGATATTTTCTCATCCTGTTCAGTAGATCACCAGCAGTACAAATGCAACTCAGTCTAACCTGCATGCAAATAAATATTTTTCAGCTTTCTTTCTGGTTTCCCTTCTGAACCACATTACTCTATGCAGCCTTTATGGCATTCACTGTATGGGTAGATTTTCTCTCTAAGTTCATGGTTAGAGCACAAAGTGTTAGTTGCCCTGATGATCTGTTTTACTCTAGAGAAATCACAACAGTTCTTGCAGTAATTTCCCAAGAACCATATTTGTTTCTGTCTCTCATAATTCTTCAATGTAGAGAAGTATTCCCAGTTACCTGAGGACGTGATTCCCCTTAGAGAGCACCAAGGTGATCTGAAATAGAGAAAAGGGAAGATAAATAAAATTCTGAAATATAGATGTTTGCCTTCAGTGCTTTACAGCAGCAGATGTTGTGATTGTTTTGGTTTGTTGTTGGTGGTTTTTTTGTTTGTTTTTATTTAACATTATTCTGCAACGCAGTGTGCACCTAAGGTGTCAAAATCCTGTTAAAAGCTCCTCCCTCAGTATGTCTGGCAGTGTCATGCCAGTTGGATGAGAAAAAGAATGAGAGGAAAATGCATGATGGGCATTAGCCATGGCTTGCCAAAGTTTGAGACTTGTTTCTTTTTCTGTTTGCTGGTGTTTAGCTACATCTCCATAGATGAAACCCTTCAGAGTCTGGAAGCCCATTCCTTCAACAGTTTAACTAAAGTAACTCATATGTAAGTACTGTAATTAAATAAATGAATACAGTGATAAAATAAATCGGGGAGATTTATGGTAATAATACACATATTGAAGTTTGAATCGCCGTTCTTAACTTCTTTATAGCTAAATATTACCTCTCTCATTTCCTTTCTCCATAACATGGAGTCAGTCTCCTCTCTTACTTGTGCTTTCTTTCCTACATCTTTTTGGTCCCTTGCTCTTCTGTATCCTCTCAGAGGAGTATAAAATAGTGTGGTGAAAAATGTATAGGACTATATTATGAGCTTGATAGCAAATTGAAATGAACTAAAAACTAAGAATTACTTCTGTCAAATTCTTGAAGGTAAGTGTAAAATAGTAATATAAGCACCAGAAATAAAATTAAAAGACCAAAACACAGGGCAAAATATACTAACTGGAGACATGAAGAATAATAGGTACTCATTCTGGAAGTGTGCTAGTAAAATGAAGAGTGTTTCTCTGGTTACTAAACGGGAATGTTATGGACAAAGGCTTCTGGAGAGTGTTTTTATACCTCTTTGTTCTCACAAGTCCTCATTAAATGATGCACTAGGGTAGTTACAAAAGTGGTAAGATACCTGCATCCAGAGAGTCCCTATCATTCAGCAGCACCCTGTCAAAATGAGAAAATAGTGTACTGAACAGAGCTTCTGAGGATCCAGTCTGGTCCTGGTACTCTGCCACGTCTTCATGAGTGATCTATATAAGGGAATGGGAAGCGTGCCAGTGCTGAGAAGCTCAGATGAGCTGCAGTTTGGCATTTTTCAGAGGTTTGTGTTTGCAGAGGCCCCACTGCCAATCAGTACAGATTTAGAAAACTTTGTCAGAGAGGAAAGACTCCTGAGTTCAGAAAGAAGACAAGCCAGAGGCTGATACACCTTTTATGGTTGTTTCAAGGGATATAAGTTACAGATTATTTTGTGCCTTCTTTTTGTCTCTAACTTTTTTTAAGGATGTCTGTGATTCAAACTTAACATGTTAACAAATTCACAACTGTCTCTCTCATACAATGCTGTAATTACTTTTTTTTTCTATATATAATTTTGAAAGTGTCTGATTATCAGTCAATGTCTCTGCATACTTGTCTTACTAGTAGAGCTGCAGCTTGGTAGCATGACACTAAATAAAAAGCTTTTGTAATTAGGGCAGTATTTTTCAGGAAAACATTCCTTTGGAAAGAACTGCAAAAAAATCATTCAATCTTTTCCCTGTATCTGTGTCTCTCCTCTGATTTCTCCCTATTCCCTTCTCCTCCCCACTCCTCCTCCTCACTCCTCACTCCAAAAACTCTCCCCTCTTCTCCATGTGAAAAGCCCTCTCAACATTTGGGAAGAGGGCCAGAGGTTATGGTTCAAGTGCCTTACCCTCCTATATGTGACGTGGTTTGGAGAGCAGGTGAAGGACCACTCTCCATCTCTGCTGTGAGCTGCAGTGAGCTGGAGCCAAGGGCCAGGGCAGCAGAGAGGTGATTTGATGGAAATACCTGAGAAGCAACTGAAAAGAGACTGAAGAGATTTGTGGGCAATGCCGTATACCTGCAGTGAATTTCAGAGCACTGGGGCAAGTGCTGTGCAGATAAATCTTGTTAAAACCTTCAGTTTGGAGGTAGGGAATAGACTGAAAGAATCCTGAGAGTTTTCTGGTGCTAGCAGGTTGACAGGAGCACGCAGAAGAAATAACATGTTGGTTTGGCTGTAGGAGGAGAATGAAGCAGGGAAGTGTATATATAAATGACAGAAGACAAGGAAGCTATAGACAAAATAAATTTAACAAGGCAGAAAATGGTCCCAAGGTACTACAAGAAAAAAAAAAAAATATTGCAAGGCAGGTCAATATTGCAAGGCAGGTACGAAAGATGTGGTTGGCCAATTAAATTTAGAAGCCACCTAAATAATGTTTGTGGTTTTTTAAAATTTTAATAAATTCATATAAACCTTTCTAGAAGTTATATCACAGAGTGATGTCTCTTCAGTTAATTCATTAACTAAAGAAGAATATTTGAAGAGTTCTTATAAACAGTTTAATTAAATTAATAGATAAATTAAGATTTATCTGGAATTAATATTTACATCTTTGCCACTGAACATAAGTTAACAGGTTATTGCCAGTCTTGATACAGGACTTCATATCAAGTGACTTGCTACACATTTGTTCTTTGAGTGTTTAAGATTTTTAAGTGTTTTCTTTAAAAAGCAAAAATGAGTTGCTGTTTAGGGACAGGTAGGTGGTGGTTTGATTGTGAACCTAGTACATTTTTGACTACCTGCAGACCAACCTGTCACCTGTGTAGAAGTATTTAAAGGCACACCTGTGGACAGAAGATGTAAGGAACAAAGTCTGTGTTAAATTTTGCATCAGTAAAAACCGAAGAGATACATTACCTTCTGTACTGCTGGACATGGCTGTACAGCAAATGGTGTGTCAAGTCTCAGAATAGAGCTAATTTAAGTGACCTGACCTGTCTTTTGGATCTTTCTGTAAATGAGACAGTAAAAATAATACAAAATACTGTTTTATTTTTACTGTTTTATTTTAATACTTTTTTTTTTTTATTGAGACATGAAGGAAGTAATCAGAAAAATAAGACATCAAATTATAAGATAAACACTGCAAGTTTTGCTTAATGATTCTCAACATGTTCAAAGTAATAGCCATTACCACAGGCTACTGCTTTGATTTTAGGAGCATGCAGACAAAAGGAGCCATCATCAAACCTCAAATTTCTCTTTCTCCCCTGCTTACACTTGCCAGTCTCCAGGGCTGCATCTATCCGGATGAAAATTCATCATTGTAAACTTGCTCAGAATGCATAGGGGCCTTGAGCTCATGCTGGCCAGTAAAGAAGTTCATTGCAGGGATTAGCTCTCTGAAATTTCATTTTAACAGTGCTGATTTCCATTATGATAATTAAGTATTAATGATCAATGTAGTAATGTTCCTCTCTTTCTCACAGTGAAATTCGAAATCTTAGAAACTTGGATTACATAGATCCAGATGCCTTTAAAAACCTCCCACTTTTGAAATACCTGTAAGTATTTAGCACCTGTAACAAGATGTCACTTAGGTGTCACTGAGGACTCCTTATAGTACAGAAGTTTTGTTTCCTTGAACTTCATTTTGAAACTGATTGTAATGTTCCTCCTTTTGCTTTATTTTTATGGTAGAAAGCCAGCTATGGTAAGGGTTGAAACTTTGACTACTTTTGCAAGAAAGGAAAACATGTTCAAAAATTCATCAGTAATTTTCCCATTCTTTTTATCCAATAAATATACTAATGTTTCCTTGGGAAGGTTCCACAGCTAGCTTTCTTCTTATGATATGTGCTCACTGGCTATTTTTGTAGGGAATGGTGGGAAGGGAAACATTAGATATATATTCATCTTTCACATTTATTAGATATTTACACAGGGTTTTAAAGTGTACCTGTCAGCTAAATGTGAAACATCCATCTACAGACACCTGTTTCCATATGACCGCTATGGCAGAAAGATATCCTGAAGAATTCTTTGTATTCTCATGAAATTGCTAAAGAGAAGCACAGAATACCAAACCATGAAATTCTAAAATTCTAGTGTAGGAAAGAGATATGAAAAAAATAATTTCTGGGCTTTTGAATAACATATGGAATACTCTAGAAAGGATTCTATGTGTGTAGTGGTAGGGGTAGCTGTGAGGAGGAAAGATTTTTCCAGGTTTTTCCTAAAGATCTAAAAGCAGTAAAAAGAAAGTCAAAAAAATTTTCTTTCAGGACAAGGATTTTTTCAAATTGAGAACTATATTTTCTTAAGTAATTTCCAGCCTGCAGCAGTTAAGAAATAGGGGACATTAACAGTGTTCACATTTGAAGACAGTGTCCCTTTTTAGAGCTATTTGAACAGCTCTTAGCCCCAATGAAAGAGCAGATTTGGGGTCCAGACTATTGTCTGAAGCAGCTTTATTCTCAAGTGAATCCAGAGTTACAATTTTTTTTCTTCCAATCCACATCACAGACTACTTCCCTCTGCACATAGTCTTAGCTATGTTCCCATTTTTTAGATTCTGTAATTTTAATTTTTTAAATTGTTCTTGTATCTTTATATTTTGGACAGCTTTTTGTAAGTTAATTGATTGACAACAGAGAGGATGAAGTAACCATCCTGCACTGTTGAATGTTTGAAATATATTGTTGTTCAGTGTTACAGCACACGTAATTCTGCTGCTTCTCTCTCTCAGTGGTATTTTTAACACCGGACTCAAAAGATTTCCAGACCTCACCAAAATCTATTCATCTGATGTAAACTTCTTACTGTAAGTATTTGTCCTCACAGCTTGTTAGAATACAATCACTCTCAGATCACAAGAAAACGTATAGTGAAGGTGTTTTTTTACCAAATAGGTCTGACAAAGCACTTTTTCCTCCAGCTATATTTCAGTGATCCTCAGTACCAAACCTGGAAAATCCCAGGCCACCTACCACTATTTGATCTGATGAGAGACATGGACATACAAGAGCATTTATCTTGAATTAGCCAAAGCACATGATACACAACCTCTACTACAGGCCTTTTCTTTTTTTTTTTTTTTAAATTGTAATGGCTGTGCAAGACAACCTGAATTAGTCTAAAGTCAGAACAGTGTGATACACAGACCTGACCCTGCATACAGCTCGCTAACATGAAGTCATCCTGTCAACATTCATCTAACAGATTTGTGCCAGCAGGGTGAGCTGATATTGTGCATTTTTTGATATTGCTCTTCATTGAGCTCCCATATTGTTGAGTCATCAATTCTAGTGGCTATCTGCCCTCCTTCTTCTCTATCCTTTGCTTCTAACCAGCTTTTTCCACTCTCCTTTCTCCACTTCAGTTGTAGTAAATCTCTTCAGTTTTAATGTGTCCCTTTTCTCACAACAGAATTTTGGTCTGAAGATACATAGTATTATTAAGACTGGAGAGTGTGAGTAAAAAAGGTATTTAGGAAATGACAGATCGTGAAAAATTAATTTGGCCAAGAGTTGAGAAAAATCATTAAGTTAGATCACACAATAAGTTATTTCACTTGTGCTAGATGCAGTTCTGTAAACTGAAATGCCTCTGTCCTGAATAATGTATTATCTGATGTCTTATCTGGGCTTAACTGGAGAGCAGGATCTCAGCTCAGAAGTCATTTGGGACAGCTCAGTTGACTCTGCAGCATTATTTACTTTGTTAATTTTCTGGCTTGGAGACAAGGGAGCTGTGTTGATACCCACTGTTGTCAGGCAGGCCAGCACACCTCATCAGGACTATAAAACCCATTTACTTCATAAACTTATTTCCTGGATGCTGAAATATGTTTGATTCTTAGTCAGTCCACATGTATCTTCTGGCGTTAGAAAAAAACTAAACAAATGTTCTACATTTTTATGTATTATCAGGGAAGAAAACCATTACTAATAAAACTGTTCTAAGGTAGCTCTGTGAGCCAGATGTTTGACTGGGATGTTTTGTCTCCTTTTTTCAGTGAAATTGCAGATAATCCTTTCTTGACTTCAGTGCCTGCAAATGCTTTCCATGGGCTTTGTAATGAATCTCTGACTCTGTAAGTTATTCCAGTTTAAGTCACAATGCAATTACCTCACTTCACTCCCTTAAATATACAGTAAAATGTTTAAAACCAGAACAATAAAAAGAAATCCTTGTCCCAGTCTCTAGTAGTTTGTAAGAGAGGAATACCACAGACAGCTAATATTTCTAAGCTAGTTTGCATAAATCCTCACTTTAACAGTGATTTGAATCAGGCCTGCTGCTTATTTTTAAACTGACTTGATCAAAGTTGTTCTGCTTTTGTGTGACCCTAATGCCAGTGAATGGTTATACTGCAGAAAATAAAAGGGAAATGCTCGAAGTTCTCCTTTCAGAAAACTACAGCATGGTTAGAACTAGGTGTCTAACATTTTTGCAACCTAAGCAGCACATGCTGTGAAAACTAATGGGTGGTAAATGTTAAAAAAATCATATTTGAAGGAAAATGGTATATAAAGTTCAGTTATGCAAGTCATAGTCAATGTGAGCCACAAGAAAGGGACGAGGGGAGTGAAGAAGACTGTAATGAGTAATGGCCTGAGCCGGGGGAGAGAACACCAGAATGTGAAAGAATTAATTGCTCTAAGGGAGCAAAAGAGTGAATTCTAATAATTCAGGAAGACCTTACAGTAAAATCATACCTGGTTTGCTAGGTATTAGTTCCTTTAGCCTTCTTTACTTGGTCCCTGTAGTATCATGTTTCCTTGGTTTTGTTTGAGAGGAAAGTCAAAGTGTTTTAGTCTAGTTTTATCTTTACAGTAAAAAGAAGTAAAGATGGCACACCTCTCACATGACATTCTTGATTCTGCTACACTCAGGAATGCTATGGGGCATTTATTTGACTTTGCACTATAACTGCTTCTTCTTCAAGAGGTTAAAATTAACCCATCCATTTCCTGCTGATGCCAGGAAATATGATACATAAGATGTTGGGTATGCAGGTATTGAAGCAACCCAAAATAAACTAATTTACTTTTTTCACTTGCAGTAAGCTCTACAATAATGGTTTTACAAGCATTCAAGGCCATGCATTTAATGGGACAAATCTAGATGCTATGTAAGTACCAAATCATTCTCTTCTATCAGAAAAAAAAAATACAAATACTCTGTGTTTGTTATGGGCTCTCAAATACATAGCTTATTCTAATTATTTTTAAGGAGCGAAGAGAGGATACTAATTTCAGCCATATGGATTGAAAAAATAGGGGCACTTAATGTCTTTTGCAGTGTGCTTTCATTTGGTACGTATATTTATAGCTCAGAAATAAAACCATGGCAAGCAATTCCAATGTGAATTTTGTTCTGGTTTGAAGCTACAAAAAAAGAAAAAAAAAAAAAAGTATTCTTTTGATCAGTGACACTTCTAAGACAATTTGGAACATGATTATGCTTTTTTACTTATGAGACAGTTTATTTTAGTAAGTGTAGCACTGATAAAGGTAGCAGCCCTTTCAAAGAAATTGCTTGTCTACAAAAAAAGGGAGTGGTGTAAGATGTTGGAAGCAATTCAGAAGAACCAGTCACTTGCACTGGACATGAAAGTTGCACATCTTAAAAGCATGAAGCAACCATTTCAGCTTTCTCTTCACTTTCTTACTGTAATTTCTGGAAAACTAATACTTATTGAGTGAATGTCCATTTTATACCATACCCAAAATCATCTGCCTCAATCATTAACATGGAACAAATGTCAGCTCCAGAAACTCTATTCAGTTTGTCAGAGTTCTACACAGGCTTGACTGAAGAGTCTAGCTGGCAGTCTTTTGAGTAAAGAGATTTCTTCCTCTTGAGCTTTAAAAATAACCAGAGGCATGTGGTAGATTGTATTATTTCCAGTACTTTAAGTTTGTCTTGAGTTCTATGAGACCATCTGTCACATGGACTTAATGTTTCCAAACAGCTCTTTTTTCCTTAAAATCTAGCTAGACTTCTTAAATTTTGAAAAGGTTTGAGTTAAACTAAAGATAGGGCATAGGTCTTATTTTACTCATACTAGTTCAGATACTTTGAACTTCCATATGAGAAAGGAATGATGACATACTCCTGGTACTAGTGCCCACAGAAATCGAAAGATATAAAATATGGCAAAATAAATCCAGTGCCTTGACTGAACCCCCCTAAGCTACATATGCAGGACTTGAAACCTTCCCAGGCCTTAGCCAATACATGATCTATGCTGCCTCTTCTGTTTCTTACCCTGATGAAACACAAGTTGGAGATGACTTAGCAGGAATTTTTCTTTTTGCATCTCTGATAGTTTGCAAGTGGTATTGCTTCTGGCCTCTTTGGAATTGTCCTTATTACTATAGCAATTAAAGTGAAAATGTAGTTTTGGAAGAGTTGGAGTCCTAAACATCTGCTATATTGGACTGGATGGAGTAGAGAAGTGGAAAACATGTACTAAGTTCTGCAGATACTGCTTGCTTACTTTTAGAAAAAGTTTGTAATTAGTATTCTTTAAGGGTGTTACAGTTAGTTCTTTAACTAACACCTTGAGGGTAGAGGACCTTACAGAGAGACCTGGATATACTAGGGAACTGGGCAATCACCAACACTATGAAATTTAAGAAGAGCAGGTGCCACATTCTGCATCTGGGATGAGGTAATCCTGGTTATCCATAGAAACTGGGGGATGAAGAGCAGATGTGTGGAGAGAGATCTGGGTGTTTGTGTTGATGACAAATTGAGTATGAATCAACAGTGTGTCCAGGCAGACAAACCATGGCCTGGGGTGCATCCAGCACAGCACAGCTGGCAGGTACAAGGATGTGATGGTTTCACCCTGCACTTCTGGCCCCATGTTGAGTTCTGTGTGTTGTTCTGGATGCCTCAATATAAGAAGGACATCAGACTATTAGAGTGTGTCAGAGGAGGGCAACCGAGATGGTGAAAGGCCTTAAGGGCAAGACTTACAAGGAGCAGATGAAGTGACTTGGCTTGTTCAGACTGGAGAAGAAAAGGATGTGAGGTGACCTCATGGCAGTCCAAAACTTCCTCCAGGCGAGTGGCAGAGGAGCAGGTGCTGGTGATCAGCCACAGGACAGGAGGAAATGGAAGGAAGCTGCATCAAGGGGAGTTCAGATTGGACATTATGAAAAGGTTCTTCACCAAGAGCCTGGTTGGTCACTTAAACAGATTCCCTGGAGAAGTGGTCATGGCACCAAGCCTGTCAGAGTTCAAGAAGCATCTGGACTGTGCTCTTAGTTGTGTGGTTTACTTTTAGGTATTGCTGCAAGGAGCAATGAGTTGGACTTGATGATCCTTATCAGTCCCTTCCAGCCTGAGATACTGTATAATTCCAAGCAAATCTTTCCAGAGCCCAGCTACGATGCACTGGTTAAGCTAATTAAACCAAACAAAAAACAAAATCAACAAAAAAATGTAACAAAGCTAAAAACAGGATTACTTTCAGAGCTTGATCTACCAGCAGTAAAAATGGTTTCTTATACTAAACAGTTTTCTCCTAATTAAATAACATGACATTTGTTTGCAGCAAAGCACTACTCCAGATTACAAGGCATCACTTGTAAAGCTTTTATCTGTTTGATAAACTATATTGAAATTTATAAACTAATTTTCTGAAATAGTATAACTACCATATGCCAAAATAAGGTACAGTTTTGCTAAGTGCAAGCTCAGAGATTTGTTGTTTCTAGCAGAAGTATTAAGTTAATGGAAAAGGCAATTATTTATTTCTGTATTCTGAGATTTCTAATTTGAACTCCTGTTTATTTACCACTGTACAGAGAAGTACCTGGTTCCTCAAAGAGAAAGATCAGTCCCTCTGGATCTGATCCAAGGCCCTTTGGACCTTATGAAACTAGGACCAAAAAGAAACTAAGAGGAAAAAAAAGAGAGAAAAATTTTAATCATAATATCACAGAATGGTTTGGGTTGGAAGGGACATGAAAGATCTTCTATTTCCAACCCTCCTGCCATGGGCAGGGTTCACCTTCCACTAGACCAGGTTTGCTCCAAGCCTCATGTAACCTGAAGGGGTTTTGAATGACGACCTCAAGGAAGAAAACAAATAAAAAAGGAAAAAAATCAAAACCAAGAATTAATTTTTGACAAATCATTCAAAATCCCCATGTTCCATCCATACATCAGAAGACATTTTGGGAGCCTTGAAGGTTACCTTCTACCACTTTTGCATTATTAAAAGGCAGAGGTAATTCAAGGAAGCCAAGGCAATCAATGCAGATATAGGTGTGGAACCATGCACAAATGGTTTCTATTATCATGCTAAGTAATGGCACTACCTAATAAATCTCATACAACAAGGATCTGTGTTTTATAGCAAACCACAGTATTGCTGTATATGATTTATAATGGCAGGGAAGTAAAGAACCAGGAATGAAGTATCAAAGGACACTTTTGCTAAACAGCATTCATCTGAAACTTGAATCTCTCGTTCTAACACATCATTAAGGTCCATGAACTGCATCACTCCTGCAGAGCTTGCAAAGTGGTGCTCCTGCCACTAAGTTTATTTCTGTAAGTAAATTGGTGAGGAAATAAGATTTTTTTAAAAAACATTTCCAGTGAATGACAAAATACATTTGTGATGAGTTTTTACAGAGCTGCCTAAATTACTGAAAAGGAAAGTGTGCAATCTCAAAATCTAATTGCAAAAATAAATTCCAAAAGAATGTATTTACTTTGGTATACGCTCTCAGGGGTCACCCATAATGCTTGGCTTAGCTCAGAGTCAAGATAAACAATGTAGTAGAAACATAGGATAAATCCTTAGTACTGGTTATTTACCAATCTTAGTTTACTGATCTGATTTGATAAAAGAAGAAAAGAAAAAAACACATACCAAAAACCCCTACAAAAAACAAAAAACAAATCCCCAAAAAAACAACAACCAAAAAACCAAACCACTTTCTTTTACTGGTACCACTGTGAAACCATCATCATATCCTATTCCAGACTCAGAATTTACTCCTCCAGATTTCCTGCACACTTTGCATTCTGGTATTCATGTAGGTCTAATTGCTTTCTACCAGCTTTCCAAAATTACTCTTAATCTAGTGTCCCCACTGAGGACAGATGTTCCACTTTATCTATGTGATTCTAAGATTTTCAACATTTGTTTAGGCATGTAGTGATGTTGTGATCACTGTTCTTATTTTCTTTTCTGCAGTGTATTTAAATGACACAGCTATCAGTAAAAATAGGACTAAAGGTACTCCTAAAAGGAGCTATGCTGGCTATATGTCAACTTAATATTTACCAAAGCCTTAATCTTTCCATTTAAAAGAGGTACCTATTAAAATCAAATGGCTTAAACAACAGTAATCAATTAGCAACAGGAAATTGTACATTCTGATGGGCCTGACTCATCTATCTGAAAACTGGCAGCAAACACTGCAGCCCTTCCTTGCTAACACATGGTTATGAAGTTCCCAAAAGTCTCTAGCTGGCTGTTTCTATTTGTAAGTTTGAAGATTTTTATCATGTAGGTGAACTATTATATTTCAGGATCATTGCTCACTATGTTTTTTAAATATAGGGGGAAAATATTTCAAAATTGGACAAGCAATTGTCTAGTTGTATAATACTATCTAGTTACTAAACCAGACAGGTTTTATTGGGTCAGGCAGGTTTTTGTGTCCTTCAAAACTACAACCTAGATGACAAAATCTTGGATTAATTCTTATCTCTTGCTCTGGATTTAATTTTTGTATTAGATTTGCAGACAAAATCATGAGGAAATTTGTGAAGTGTAGCAAAAGCTCACAACAAAAGGGACTAGGTTGTAACATTTTATAAAAATCAATTCTTAGAAAACACAATTATCAGGTGATACTAGAATTCCATATATTTCTAAAGAATGAAAGCTTATTTCAAACATGAGTACCTGATGAGGTGAAGTAAGCTGTTTTCCTCTGTAACAAACAAGGCTTTAGGCATGGGTGATGTCCAGTGAATAACATGCCAGGAGTGTTGCTCTGGCTTGGCTCCCTAAGGCTTTGTGTTGTGTAACCCAGCCAAAGTGTATTTACTTTTCATTGGTGATCAATATAAGCTTATATCCAGTGAATGTTATGGATTATTTGCCAATGACCAGACAGAATTAGACTCTTGATTTTTTCCACAGCAAGAAACAATTACTTTGACTTTATTATTTTTCCAGGTAAACCTCAATTCTGCTATCTGACTTCAAAAGACTCTTCTAGTAGGAAGACAAAAGAGTCTTTCTGCACTTTTCTGAGTCAATTCAATTATTTCCACAGGCACCATCTTAAATGTGGCTTTTGTTACATACAGAATTTACAATTAGGAAAAGTTTTACCCTTGCATCTTTGCCACTAACTAGCAAAATGGGCACAGTTCACAGCAACTTCAGGGACACCATCTGAGACCTGTTGTGACAACCTTTCCATGCTATTTTTTGCCTTCCTAGTGATATCACAAGCTTAGGTTAAAATATTTATAACATTTACATTACCCAACATTCCCCTCTTCTTGAGGTATTACTGTCTGCATCAGTAGCATCAAATTCTTTCTTTCGTTACATTTAGTTTCTTTAGTAGGTCTACTCTGAGCATCTTCAAATTTCAGTGTCAACTGCACCCTGAAATTTTATGAAATTTCTCTTTTCAAGATATTTGATGAAATTCTGAGCAATGTCACCCGACTTCACTTGGACAGCATTGTTAGTTTTCTCCTCTTTCTCACTTTTGCTGATGATCTGATCATTGCAAATGTTCTCTGCTTTTATCTATGGTGTGAAACATGACCATAAGGCAGGCTGTCTGCAATCCATGCAAAGTTTCTGTCCTTTACTTGGGCAGAGGACCACATTGCCTTCTCTTGAGAAATGCTTTAGAGTCATCATCTGCAATCATCTTTTTCTTCATTCATGCATTGCAAAGCCTCCACCAGCCCTGAGCCCTTGTTGGTGAAATATCAAGCAATCCTGATGACTGCATTTGTTGGGCCTGAGTCACCCACTGCTGCAATACTTGTCTCAGTGTGAGTGAGACTCTCTTCCTGCTTCTGTTGGACTTGAACAACCTATAATATCTACCTATAATAATCTAATAGTAGGTAATAATCTAATAGTAGGTAATAATCTAATAGTAGGTAATAATCTAATAGTAGGTAATAATCTAATAGTAGGTAATAATCTATCTAAATCTACCTATAATTGAACTACCTATAATATTGCAATCTGTGGATCCTGTTTTTACTCCTGGCCTGCACCCTCATGCTTGAATCTGTGGTTTGCTACTAGGGCCAACAGATTTTACCTTTTCCTTTATACAGAAAATTGATAAAATTTATGAATGGGATAGTCACAGATGCTACAAGTCTCTTCTGCCTAGACAATGTTCCTTCCAGGGTCTTTATAGCACTGGTCATTTTGCTGTTATATTCCCTCTGACAGCTTCCTTAGCAACTTTATGTGTTCTCCCCCTCAAAACATGTTGCATTGTATTTCTGCCCCAAGATGCATTTCAGGACCTTTACCTCCCACTTTGGTGCCTTGGTTCAAACTCCTCTCAGAGGTCCTTTCTCATCATTGTACAGAAACAAAATGCTTGGACTGTTTTGTCTCCTTGTTTATGTAGTCCCTCCCACCAAGTGAGCTGGATGCTCCTCCATCCTCTCCCAGGGACTACTGTATTTGGTAAATTATTCTTAATTCCATCACAAGATTTCAATCTTCATAGAAATTAAGCTGAAAAGCATGACTAAGTTTGATGCCTGCAAGCTGTTTCTCCTGTAAACATTGTGACAGAACTTGATTGATGTAAGTAAGAACAACATCTAGGGTTTAACTGCTGGCTTAGAGAAAGAATTATCACACTAGTACCAAGTGTATATAAATAAACACACACACATATATATACATATACAGGTATGTATATATTGCAACCTGATCTTCAGTCTCTTCATTGCTCAGCTAATTCTGCATATTCCTGTCTGTGTGTTTAGGAAATCTAGCTCCTGCTAACTGCACTTCTCCTGGTGAACCAGGAGGAACCACCTCAGAGAAATTAAGGTTCCTCATGCATTATGCAAGACACTTTTTAGCTGGATAGTTGTTAAAAAATCACATTTTTAATCTAGCTCTATGTCAAACATACCCAACTATTACACAGAAGCTGGCACTGTATGCATAAAAACAACACTTAGTTATCCATTTCATCACATTAGGGGTATATTGGCTCTTCACAGAATGTCATAAAATATGCTCAGTGCTGTACATCCCCTGTGACTCTGTCAGAAAAGCAGGATGCCCCTGCCTCTGCTGCAGGTTTTTAATTTATGCTATCTCTTTGCACACCTGCAATTGTGGAAATACTGAAGCCAACTATTTCTCCCAGCTCCTTCTACAAAAACCAAATTCTATTAGGCCACTAAGTACAAAAAACTCAGAACTGCATAGCCTCTCTGAAGCAGTTTGGGACTCAACTAAATTACCTGCAATAATAATTCATATATTTATAAATGTCTCAAACAGTTTCAGAATATGGTAAGCAGGAATCCAGCTAAAAACAACGAATTCATTCTAAATCAGTCACTTTTAAATCTAAAACCACAGAACTGAATTTAACACTGACTGTTCCATTCGGGTTATGTTAATTTTCCTGAGTGTTCAGTAGCCTTGCACTGCCTGTCTTTACCTACACACCTTTGACTCAGCTCCACGAATTCCCTACTTCGTGAATCCACATTTTCTTACATGTCAGCTCCCAGACTGATGGGAGTTAATCTTGATCCTTGATTACATCAATCATGTAATGATAGGATAAGTTTGAAGCATTCCATTTTCCAGGAATGTTTCTTTGCACTTTTCTCAAGATTTTAGATTTGTTTTAACATAAAAGTTTTATATTATCTTTTCCTTCAGATTGATCCTCCTTTCCATTTCCTCTCTTGCTCTTACAGTGAAACTTCATTCCTAACTGTTGATTTGTATATGGGGGTCCCCACTTGTCTATGGAGATTTTAAAGCATTTAAAACTTACAATAAAACTCAAAACAGGGAAGGAATAATTTTCATGTTTGTTCGGTATGTGTTCCTGTAAGTATCACCTCATTCTGATGAGGTGAAAACAATCTATTTCACCTCATCCTCACAGATAATCACCTGAAGATAGAGTGTGTATGTATGTCTTTATATGTACTACAGAGAGAAAAAAATAATTTGGAGCAAAGATAATTTATTTGCTTTGTTATTATTTGCTGAAGAATTTTACTTATTTTCAAAGTTGCAAACCTGTATTTATTCCTTGGGTACCCAGAAGATAAAGTAACTGATGGTATAAGCAGTGACTATGTTGCTGGAATAGAACTGTACTTATACATACTGCTTTTGTAAATCTGTGTAGGTAACTAAGCTGTTGGGCATCTTCTCTAACCTACAGATAACTATTTCCAAATCAGTGTCTTGTGTTTGTTTCTGCAGCTATCTGCACAAGAACAAATACCTGGAAGTTATCAATGATGATGCATTTATGGGAGTGCACAGTGGACCAACTCTACTGTGAGTAGGAGAAAATGAAGTAGAGAAAGCTTTAAAAATAAATACTGTTTTAGGTTGCACTTTCCCACTGTTATTTGCAGCAGAGCAACAGGGATGGAACAAACTAAACAAACTAAACTTTAGACAAACAAAAGACTCTACTAGCACACATGTAGAGGAAATTGAAATCAAGATGAAAAAAATAATTTTAGATAGAATAATGTTATTACTGGTCCTGTCCTCTTTCTCATGTAATTTGGCTTCCAGTCTGATTTTAGAGTCATCCAAAGAACTCTTAACTGAAATTAGGAATCACAATACAAAACAGAAAAAAAGAAGTTTAAGAACTTTAGAAAGAATTGTATTCCCTGATTCAAGCAGTCTAGCATGTAATGTAGTGCAAAGGACTGATAACGGGAGGGAGGGGGAGGGGCAGAGGGAGGAGGAAATGAAGAGCTGAAAGTGGGATTCCCTCCTCCACTGCAAAGCAGATGGTGCTGGCAGTGTTCAGACTGTGAAAGAATCAGTTTTACTTTCTGCTCTTCAGGAAAGCAGCATATTTATATCAGAATAACTGTGTACTGTTCACATAAGGAATCCTAGTACCTAGCTATAATAACAAAAGACTACAGAAAACATTATTTTTCTGCCAGATACTTTCCAAATCCATAAAATCAGGCTAGCTACCAGGGATACTGCAATCTATAGTAGAAATTGTTTTGGTCATAACCACTTTATGCTAAGTAGAGTTGTCCCACTGCTGTGTAAAGCTGCCACAGACCTTTTAGGGCAAGGTCATCATCAAATCTCTGGTTCTCTCTGTCCCCTACATCTCAGATGCACTGCAAGACCAGTGTGTGAATGGTAGCCTGTCTTCTGCTTCAGTCATCTGAATTACTTTGTCTTGTGTGGCGAGGTGGAAGATCTGGCTGAGGGCCCATCTTTCAGGGCCACATCATTCCTCCACATCACTCCCTAACACAAGGTTCACTGGAGTTATTAGCAGAGCCCTTGGGAACAGGGTCCAAGATCAGCTCTGGGCAGGATTAGGTTTTCCTTTCACTGGTTTCAGGGGAGAGGGAAGCACAGACCATTCCCAGAGTCATACTTCTGGTGCAGGTACCTCAAGTAATTGGACATTGGAATGACTGATTCTTGCCCCTCCAACAGCAAATCATGACAAACTACTCCTTTCACACTGGGGTGACACTTTGTTTGTTTCCTAAAGTCATCCTCACTTTCCCAGTGGCACCTGATATATCACCAGCCACCCTGTTTTGTATCAGCTCAGAAAAACAGGGAGGGGAAGCACCAATGCAGTTATTTTCACCAGGACATGCAGGACAGCTCTCCCCCCTTTCACTCAGTGTTTCCATTCCCCTACCCTCTACAAAAAGCTGCTGGGGGACAACTAAAGTCAGGAGGGATAAAGTTATGTCATAAGCTTCTCAACTAGAATCTGGCATCTCTGACTGCCAGATGGGGCCAGAACTTCTCTCTAGAGGGTCTGCAAAGGAATGAAACAAGTCCAGGCTTCTTCATTTGAAGTTGCAAAGTCCTTGGGGAGCAGGTGTGTACAAGGAGAACAGGTAAAAGAAGTAACACACTGCATTGTGTCCCTCAGGATGCTGTCCTGGAATAACATGCCTTTTCTTTTCACTGAATCACCCAAGAGTTAAAGCTCACTTGTGCCATGAGTGGCCACATCCTGAGACATATTATTTCCATTACAATACTACTTTGCCACAATAAATGCAGCCTCAAGGAAGGTTCACTCTCCTGTTATGTTTGGGGCCTCAGATGGCTCTGATCTTCTCTGAGGCTACAAGGTGGTATGATGGGTTGAAAAGCTCCTTCCTAGGGATGGCAGAAGACAGAACACTCAGGATCTTAAGTCTAAGGGAGGTGAGAGTTTGCAGGAGCCCTGAATTTGACTCTTAGAGTTATTGTAGGTATTTAAATCCCCAGAGCTCTCAGATTATTTCACACTGGGATGTTTTGATTCTCTTGTCCTAAGCTGAAGATCTTAGGAGGGTGCTGTGATTTACCCCTGGCCTGCAGCTCAGTTCCACACAGCCACTTGCTCCCCCCCACCCAGTGATGACATGATACAGTTCGATACCCCTGGGGTCAGTTGGGGTCAGCTGTCCCAGCTGTGCCCCCTCCCAACTCTTTGTGCACTCCCAGCCTACTCGCTGTCAGGGCAGGGGGTGAGAAGCAGAAAAGGCTTTGACTCTAGGTAACAGCAGTAATGAAAGCTCCTCTCTCTGTTATCAGACCTGTTCTCAGCAAAACTCCAAAACATAGCCCCATCCGAGCTATTATGAAGAAAATTAACTCCATGCCAGCCAAAACCAGTACAGAATGGTGAAGCATATTATTGCTTTTAAATTCAGTTTTACTAGCAGCTTTAGGGACTTCTGTTACCCATGAATAGCCAGGAATTATTTTGCATGTATGACATAGGAAAGGTTTGTTATAAAGCAGATATCTTCCAGCAATAATTTAGAGCACAATCTTTCCACCTGAACAGATCTCTTAGTTGATCTTCAGGAACTGAAGGAACAAAATAGTTTCTGAAACTCCCATATATGCACTGCCTTAAGAAGCCAAAATGAATGAAAATTGAGTGGAACTCTACTATTAATTGTTGTGTCATGTCAAAGGCCATTACCACCTCCCACAAGAGACAGAAATGTGCTCATAATTGGTGCATTATTACACAACACCCACTGTAACATCAAGACTAGTACTGAGTTAATTGTAGAGAGATTAGAGATTTTTTTAACTTGCATAATAGACTGAGAAGTCTGACCAATACAGCCCTTGTCTAAACAACTTCTCTTATTTTAATAAATATTTTGTTAAGTCATTTTTGGTTCAGACATCTAGCTATTATTAGCTGCCATGGGAATTTGTCTAGAGCACAAGTTCAACAGAGTACAAAAAAATACAATTAGGGTCATTATTCAATTAGCCTTTGCAAAACACACAGTCCAAATTAGAAAGGTTACCAACTGTCGCACAAGATGTATGTGAGTAATTACCTTTAGAAAGTTGAAGAGCTCTTTAAAACATCGCTTCCCAATCTAGGAATGGGTTCTGTTCCTGCCACTGGCACACAGAAATCTTCAGGCAACAGGAGCACTCTGCATTTTGCTAATCAAACAATACAAATTCATAGAATTAAATACTCTTTCAGTAGGTAGGAATTAATATCTGCAGGATAAGCCAATTTATTATGTATACTTATACTCTAATTTTAAGCTAGTGTAGTACTGCAGTATTCAGAAATCTGTATATATTTAGATAAAAATTCACAGCTGTACTATGCTGCATTCAATTGCATTTTCTTCATCTCTTTTAAATTCTCATTATTACTTAATTGCATGCTTCCAGCTGTGAAAAAATAATTATTGAAAAAATAATTTGTTATATCTGTCCCTTATATCCAGTTCTGAACTTCTGACTTGATGAAAACAACATGAAATAAACATAAAAACAATATCCCAGAAGAAAAAGTAAAATTTGAGTAGCTACGTATCTGTCTAACACTTACATCATACACAGTCTGCTCAGAAAACATCTCTTAAAACATAAGCTATGTTTGCTTCCTACATTTATCTGAAGCTTTTGGGTGTCTCCCCAACATTCAATGTAACATGTAAATCTCAGGTAAGGTAAGCAACAGCTTAGAAATGTCACACAAGATATATTAAAAAGTATAAAAACCAAACCAGCTAGTGAGTCACAATGTTAAAACTGGTTGAGTGCACCTTGGTTACTGTTTTCTGCTCCTGACTCCAGAGGTCTGTGCTACTGCAGGCAAACCACTCCTAGTACCTGGGTAAGCTCCTTAAATGCTAGACTGGTCTGTACCTAGGCTTATAGTGAAATTTTCTAGCACTTCACAAGCAGGTAATATACATACAATGCCTCCCACAAGGTGTGTGGCTGCCTGGTTTCCATCCCAGCCCCATCATAGGCTTTTCTCAGGCCTTGTGGAAGTCCCAGAAGACTTAGAGCAGATGCCAATCACAACACTGACAGGGGTTTGTAGGGCAGGACTTATTTTCACAAAAGCCCTCAACATGCTGATTTGCCCCAGGTGTATCAGATTAAGTTGGTGGCTCATTTGTTGTCTTCCTGCAGCAGGCTAAATTGCAGGTTACACCTCTTTTACCAATTCAACTACTTCCTTCCCAAGCTGCTTCAGAACTTTTTGGTGAAAACCATCCAATCCTTGTAATTCCTTATCATTCATTTTACCAGTTTTCTGCCTAACCTCTTTTATAGACACTTCAGTTTGAGACAGATCCCCTTGACAAATCTGTCAGACCTCTTCCCATTCCCTTTTGTTTCTGTGTGTGCCAGCTTAACAGAATGTGAAAATTGCTTTGTTTAAACATCTTATCAACATTTTTAGATATTAGTAAGGCTGACATAACAGCAGTTACCATTTTTCTGAGCAGCATAAGATCAAGACTGATCGTACAATGACACAGAACAAAGAAATCATTTAGGAAAATGTATCTTCTGTATGAATGCAGACACAGACACTATAGAGTTGCAAACTTCATCTGCTTCTAATCACATTGCTCTGAAAATCAGCAGTTATTATTTAAAACCTTTCTAGTTTGAAGGCAGCTGCTATGCTGCTTGAAGTTGATTGTGGATCTGAATAGATTTTCAAGACTGGATTTGTAAGGTAAAAAAATCCTTGTCAGTCCCCCAGAACTCCCTCTGGCCAGCTGCCACACACACTGTTGCTAATGAAGTGTGGGCCTAGGTAGGGTAACTAAGAAGTTATCTTCCACTGGGAGATGAATTATCACCAGACTCCCAAGGGACTTTTGCATTTGCATGTGGTACAGAGAGGCCACAGCCCCCTTCAGTGGCGGACACAATACTAGGAGATTAGGGACCTCCCAAACTGGGGACTTTGCAAAGTTCCAAACTTCTAAGCCATTGTGCTTAATATGGATGGGACCAACCATCTATTGTTAGCCCTGCAGGATTAATCCTAAATCAACTAGAACTTCAAAGCAGCTGTACCTGTGTCTTGTCCCCAAGCACCAAAGTTTAAAACAAGCAGAGGTTTTGAAAATAAAACCTGCAGTACCTAACTGCTTAAATACACACCCATATACGTACACATAGAAGACTTCAGAGGATTCAGTAAGACAGAATAGAAATGAGGTAATCTTATAATGGACTGTTCTTCCAAGCCCTTTCTCCTCAGATCAGTCTTTCAAACTTGTTAGCATCACTTGACAGCACTCTTTGAGTTACTGAAGACCTTTCATGCTCCCCTCTGCTTCCCAGGAAATTGTTTCTACCACCTGAGCCCAGGGCTGGTTGCTCCCTTCTGCTCACAGCTCTCCAGGAGCTCCCTCCCCTGTACAGCCAGGGACCCAGAGAGGCTCCTTTCTGATGCTGCTTCCAAAGTACAAGCCCTTTTCCTCCAGGATATTCCTTCTGACCCAGTTATTTCTCATGGGAACATAACACAACGGAATAAAACCAAAACAAAGGCAGATACTGTCCTTCTTGTTGCCTTGTTATTTGGGCTGCACAATGAACCATAGCACTGACTTTCACAATTTAACAATGCAATTTTGTGAAAAGATGATGCCTTTTCCCATGTTTAAGTCTCTTGCCCTACATTCTCAAGTGCTCCAAAACTCATCTCACAAGATTGAAAAATTCCCAGTCACCATCTTTACAATACGCTTTGCATCTACAGTTTCCCACTGCTTCCAATCCTGGCTTTTCTCAAGAGAAAAGTCTTAACCTGTGCTTACTACTTTATATTTTTTAAAAATTGATACTTTTAATAAAACTTGCTGTAGAGCTTTCTGTGCTCTTGCTGTAAACTGCATGTAGTTTTATAGAGCTGCATACAGTATTTAAAATATTGTCAGATTTACATAATGAAGTTTTCCTGTTTTCTACTTTCCTAAAAACTTTAGGCATTTTATTTCTCTTCAACATTCCTAAATAGCAGTGACCTGACATTTGCAGAGAGGACTCCAAGATCTTTAAAGAATGCTAAGTAAATTAAATCCCATTGTCATCTATGGACAGCTAAGATTGCTTTTTCCTAAATAGACTTTACATTCATCAATATCGACTCATGTCAATTATTTTACAGCTCAGTCAGTACTGCAGGGTCCTTCTGCTTCTTTAGGCAAGTTTCGTTGCATCTACTCTCATTCTCTTTCCAGACTGTATGAATACATCAGTAGTACCAGCACTCCTAGCCTCCATGGGCCTCTGCTGCAGTGACATGAATAGCCAGATGCCAGTTCATTTTCTATTTTATTTCTAGCATTAAAACTTATCATCTGTTTTACCCCACTCTTATTTTTTTTAATTAATTCAGGACAGCCATTCCCCTTGTCAGGTAACACGTTAGTTACCTCGAGAGCCCTTGATATCTGATTCTCCCAGATATCCTAACTCATTTTTAGGATTTACAGAAATCCTAACTCATTGTACAAACAGGATCAGGTTTCTCCATATGCTTGTGCTGGAACATTTTCAAAGAACTCCCAAGAGTTTGTAAGGTGTCATTTCCTGTCCAAAAAATCTTAGCACCTCCCATGACACAGCACTTAACCACGTTCCCTTCCTGCAGGCAGCTGCCACCATCATGAGGACCTGATGGGAACCCACGGGGATTTCTGAAAGGCCAGATGAGCTTTAAAACACAAAGAAGATCACAGGAGAAATTCACATCCTACTTGAATTTTAATTGTATCAGAACCCAGAAAAGTTATAGGAAATCCCCACCTCCTCTGGATTCAATTTTTTCTGTGTAATTCTATGAAACTCCTAAATTACTGTGAGAATCTGAAAAAAATTCCGATCCAGTCACTGGATATTCTGATGTTGGTCTTTTTCTTCCTGTACCTAGGGACATCTCTAGAACAGCCATTGCTAACCTGCCAGCCAAAGGACTGGAAAGCCTTAAGGAACTAATGGCAAAAAATACATGGACTTTAAAGAAATTACCAACTGTAAAGATATTTCTTCAGCTAATGCGAGCTGACCTGTCATATCCAAGTCACTGCTGTGCTTTCAAGAGCTGGAAAAAAGCCAGTGGGTGAGTTTCACTAATTTACATCCCATTTTAAAGTATTTAAGTGAAGACAGTGGTTCATAATTAATAGAAAATTACATCTGCTGGCACTTCTGTGATTATTTTTCCTAGATATAGGGGGCATTCTTGGAAACAGAGTTTAAACTTAAAACTGACAGAAGAAATAAATTTGTAGAACCTTTTTCTCCTCCTTTTTTGAGACCAGAATTAATTAGGCAGAAAAAAAATAGGAATAATGTTCAATAACAGAATGTGCTGTGGCAAGGATTGGAAAGAAGAGTTTTGGAGGTGTTAGAGCATCATTTCTTATGTGTTTTCTTACTGAAAAGCTCAGAATAAATGATTCTGTCATAATTATGCACATAGTTTATTTCAACTTCCATTTTGGCAGTGTATTTCCAGCCTTCCATCAGAACAGGTGCCAATAGCTTTTGGAAAGAAAAAAATTACATTTAGGTGTCAAAATAGTAAAAAGTATGAACGATTTTTGACTACAAATACAAATGTATGACACGATGAGGGACAGGATACCCAACCACTACACTAGCAGTTAGCTGTAAATCATCTACAGGGAACACATGGAAATGAAATTAAAATGCTGGAAGTTCTGGGAGAAATTGATTTGTGAACAAAGAAAAGGAAAGTAATAGTGTGTGTACTATCAAATAAGTTATAAACACTAGAAAAAGTCTTGTAAGATACTAAGAGTGTAGATCCCAAGAAGGAAAAGGGATTATGGGTGCTGAACAAGCCAGATTACTACTGGGGACAGCTGACAATAACATAAAAAGGAAAAATATAGTTTAAAAATAAGTCCAGAAATGCCCAAGCTTATTGTTCACCAAATGTTCTATTAACAGAAATATATCCAATCATATTTTGATACCTACATTTTCATTCACAGAGATTTGGTTTTGAAGTGTTTCCTTTGTCTACCGGCTGTACTCCAGTCAGACTGTACATGCCAGTGGTGACTCCCCCCTCTACTCTTTCAGAATCCTGGAGTATCTGACATGTAACCAGAGTGGCAGTCACAGCTTTCGTAAGAGAAGATCAGTCAAAGATCTCAGAGGTACATTTTACAAAGATTATGCAGAAGAATACACAGACCACACCTACAGTGAGTATGACAAAAAGACCAAGTTCACAGATTTTCACGAACATTCCCATTATTACATTTTTTTGGAAGAGCATGGAGAAGGAAATCTTGGGTTTGGCCAAGAGCTCAAGAATCCTCAAGTAGAAGATGTCGAGACCTTTGACAGTCATTACGACTATCCTGCCTGTGGGGACAACGGAGATGTAATATGCACTCCAGAGCCCGATGAGTTTAATCCCTGTGAGGATATAATGGGATATCAATTTCTGAGGATTGTGGTGTGGTTTGTGAACCTGCTGGCCATCCTAGGTAACACTTTTGTCCTTTTGATCCTTCTCACCAGTCATTATAAACTGACTGTACCACGCTTCCTGATGTGTAACTTGGCCTTTGCTGATTTTTGCATGGGTCTATACCTCCTCCTGATCGCTTCGGTGGATCTCTACACCAGGTCAGAGTACTATAACCATGCTATAGAGTGGCAGACTGGGCCTGGCTGCAACACAGCTGGCTTTTTCACAGTCTTCGCCAGTGAGCTTTCTGTGTACACCCTGACTGTGATCACTCTGGAGCGCTGGTACGCCATCACCTTTGCCATGCGTCCCGACCGCAAGATTCGCCTCCGGCACGCCCTGGTTATCATGTTGGGGGGGTGGCTCTTGTGCTTTCTTCTTGCCCTTCTGCCACTGGTTGGTGTCAGCAGCTATGGCAAAGTCAGCATCTGCCTGCCTATGGACACCGAAACACCGGTGGCAGAAGCCTACGTTGTCTTCATTTTAATATGCAACATTATTGCTTTTGTCATCATTTGCGCCTGCTACATAAAGATCTACGTAACTGTGCGAAACCCTCAGTACAAGTCTGGGGACAAAGACACCAAAATTGCCAAGCGGATGGCTGTGCTGATTTTCACTGACTTTCTGTGCATGGCTCCCATCTCTTTCCATGCTTTATCTGCCATTATGAACAAACCCTTGATAACTGTCACCAATTCCAAGATTTTACTGGTACTCTTCTACCCACTCAATTCTTGTGCCAACCCCTTTCTTTATGCTATTTTCACCAAAGCTTTCCGAAGAGATGTGTTTATCCTGCTGAGCAAGTTTGGTATATGTGAGCATCAGGCTCAAGTCTACAGAGGTCAGACAGTTTCAGCCAAAAACAGCAGCAGCTCTTATGGGCAGAGAATCAGCCGAGGGACAGGTCAGATTCTTACAACCATTCAAGACCCAGCCAATGATCACCTTTCAGCCATGACAATGCCAAACCAAATTCTAGTGGAAGAATACAAACAAACTGAGCTGTAACAGCTCGATGTACCACAGCCACAATTTGGTCAAAAGGCAGTGGTGCAATACAGTAAATCGAGTGAGAAGATAACATTCTCCATATCCTTTTTCCCTACCATGTCCTTTGTGATGTCCGAAAGTACCTTCAGAGTGGTCTTCTTTTAGACAAGCTACACAATTGAACATCTTGTTTCACACTCTTACCAATGCACATCAAAAGACTGTTCTGATGATAATGCTGGAAGTAGATGCAAACACTTTATTTAAATAGGAAAATTGGTATTTATAAACCCAGCAAATATGAGATACACTCTCATCTAAAAAATGTAAGGAAGCAAAAGACCAAGCATAAATCTTGGGAGGACTTGTATGACTGAAAAAGGACAAAGTTTTATATAAAATGAGACTAGAAAGAAAAATTAAAGGTTGAAATTCTCAGAAAAAAAAGTTCAATTGTTTTTCTAATGTTAAATTTCTAAAACTTCCACTAAGGCCTAAAATGGAACAGATTCCTTCTTCTTCTGACATCCTGACCTAAAAAGAAGCTAGCCTTTAGTTTACAGGTTTTGGTTTAGTTGAACGATGTGGGAAAAGGAGCCTCTTCATATTGCCTTTATAGCCGTAGAAGGCAAACATCACTGATTCTGTTGCTGCTCCTAAGAAAATACGTAAGAAACATCAGGGCATTTGTCTTTGCATGCTGCAAAGACTTACTATTGCTCTCTCACTTTTCGAAAAAACCTATTCACAAGATGGTTTAGTTTGAATTTATTTGGAGACCACCCAGTCAAGTTAATGATGTTTGTGTAGTTTTGATGGCTGAAAGTTTGTACTAAATCTTCTCCCATTTAATCTGAGCATGTTTATTACTTTGAACACCCTGTAACTACTGCTGTCTCACCACTGCTGCTATCCCTACTTACCCTTCTCTTACAGGATATATATATATAGAATAATTTTCCTTTTAGAACTTGCTATCTTGAGATGCCTCACATCTCCATGTAGAGAAAGGGAGAGGATGATGCCTTCAGGTTACTTCATGCCTTCAGTTACTGACCTGAAGGCTAACAACTAGCTCCTCCAACACATTTTAAGAAAATCTCTCCATTTTTTTACTGAGCTCTGTTATCTGACCCCTGTAATGTCTGCAGTACAAGAATACCAAGCTTCAATCATGTTCTTTCTCAGAGATGAAAGACTAAATCAACATTTATTTTAGAAGTGGTTTTGAAAGTAACACTGATCACTTATTTCAAAACCTCATTTTACCTTAAACCAAGAATATTTATTCCATGGAAAATAGTAGTACCTTGTAAAGATGTGGTATGTTGCACTGACTGTAGCATGCTCTTGAATTAGTACAGCTATTTGCTTTTACTAATAGATGATGGATATATTTACATATTATTGAACTTTTTAATCTCCCATTGTTGCCTGTAAGAATTGTCTATTGAAAGAATTCTGTAACATTGCTTTTATGAACAAAATTTGGTATTTCTGGTTTATGTCTTGCATGTTCCTTCTCGTGTTTAACTTGGTAAAAAATATTTTTAAAGCTGTTGGAAAGATCCAGGCAATAGACTTTAAGTACTTTATTTGTCAGACTTTTTCTTGTAACTGTTTGTGTCTTATAGATATTCTTGTGCATTTCTGCTCTGATCAATCCCTTCAGCCATTTTTTGTCTGCATATGCCCTTATATAACACTTGCTTGCTATTTGAAATCCATCTCAGATGTATGATTTCTGGCATTCAGTACATATTTTCTCTACAATACATTAGAAGTAATGCATTGGAACATTGGAATAAAATGTTTTGCTTGAAACTGTAAGAAGCTCAGCAAGTTTTTTCTGAAGGTTTTAAAGTACTTTTTCCACAGAAAAAATTAGTACTATTTCTCTTGCACTCAAATTCATTGTTCTTCTTGGATGGCCTACAGCCAAAAAGGTTAACCACATGGCACACTATTTAAAGAGACTTTGGGTTTTTCCCCACCATTAGCTGGAAAAAGGACATCCTAATTGCCATTTCAGACAGTGCATCAAGGACGGAAAGGAACAGTAGCAATACTGCTGAGCTCTGGGGTTCCTGAACCATCATTAATTACACCCAAGATAATAAGAAGAATCACCTAACAGCCATGAGTTCCTCTTCAAAAGACTGAATCTGATCTTTTCTCCTTTCTAAACCTATTGTGTATGTGACAGCCACAGTGACTAAGGATTGGATACTTCACCAGAAAACACTTGCATGGGAAGAAGTTTGTGTGATGGACAGGCCCCACTGCAGGCACTGTCAGAGTAATATAGGAATCTGTCCATGCACAATCTTACAGAAGATTCCTGCCTCTCACTAGTTCTTCCCTTAAAGCCAATGTCCCTTGTCCTGTATTTGCCAAAATACTGCCAAATTTTATGTTCAGTAATTCTCACGAGTGAGGGGAAAAAAGTTACTGTCTTTGCTATATGGATCCTTGCATTCTGTGAGGGACAACTCCCACTGCTGAAAACTGTCAACATGCTCAAGCATCAGCTAATTCCTGACATTCCCTGCCTGTTTCAAAATTCCCAGCTGACTTCAATATCTGTGCACCTTGATAGTACCTGTAATTGTGCTTCCCTCCTACATGAAGCAGGAGGGTGCAAGGAAAGCTTTTTCTCAGTTGTAGATGCTAACTGGCACCAGGTAGGCCAATTAAGCTTACAGGCAAGAAGAAAATGCAACAGGCCAACAAGTGACAAGGAATAAGTATTTCTTTCTAGGAGGCCTATGCTGTTCAGTATGTGCATAAGGGACCTGGAAAAAGGAGTGAACAGTTTGCCATAATATTCAAAGCAGTAAGAAGAACAGATGGCTATGAAGAACTGCAGGAATTTAGAATTAAAACTGAATGCCTGGCAAGAGGAATTCAGTGGAGATCAAGTGATACACACATAAAAAAAAAATTGACATCTTAAATGATGTACTCTGAGCTGACAGCCTCAATAAAGGAACAAGACCTTGTGGGTAGAGTAGATCAGTCAATGAAAATCCCAGTTCACACTTCCTAGAGATCAGAGAAGCAAACTGAAGTATATTGTTGGGAAGAGAGCAGAAAATAAACCAGTAATTATTTTATCACTGTATTTTATCACTGTAAATCTTCACCTTGAGTAATGTAGCTCTTATATCTGCAATTGAAAAACAATATAACAGAAATGAAAAGTTTCAGAGCAGGGTAGCGAGGAGAATGAAAGGCTTGGGATTGCAGCTAAGGAATCACAGTAAAACAGGACACCTCAGAGTAGAAGGGAGATGGCAAAGCTCAGTAAAATCATGAGCAAGTTAGAATAGCTGGGTTACTGAACTTCTTGCCAAAGGCTGCTGTGGGTAATAAATTTTACATGGGTTAATAGAGAGACTGAAACTCATGGAACAGAAACATGTGGAAAGGTACAGAAAATACAAAAGCTGCCCCAGGATACTTCTGAACTGTGAATACACAGCAGATGGGAGGGAGTACTTGGAGAGTATATCATACAAGCTTGCCTATTCTTTCATGCTTCACTTGCCACACACCATTACCAGCCATCACAGTCAGGGTTCTGGCACAGACGGACTTAATTCTCTGTTCCATGGCAGCTCCTTTCTTTGTGTTCAAGCAGTTCCTCAATTCAGACTGCAAAGACAGTCTGAATTCAGTCTCAATTCAAGCATCTTCCTTCAGCAGGCCCAACCACAGAGCCCATGACTGGCTATCCCTGACCTCTGCTAGAGACATGAGGTTTTTTAATTGGGTATTCATCTGTTCTACATCACATACAACAGGTCAGCTACAGTCAGAGTAAAGTTCACCCTGCAATGTTATCCTGGAATCTGAAAATAGCACAAGTAAAAAAAGGTAAATTTCAAATCACTACTTCCACAGCATTTTTGTTTATCATCATAAATTAAATCTACTTTTGTTTCCTTTCTCAATGGATAGTTTAAATATTAATGTTTACAGCAGAGTCTTTGGAAAATCTGTACCAAAAGAGAAAAACTCCTTAAATGTAAAGTTCAATTTGAACAGACCTCATGCTTATGTGCTATGATGAACCAAACTCTCCCTTTCTGAGTTGTTTGGCAGGATGATGAGTAATGGCAGCTTAATCTGTATTGTTTTTCTAACAGATGCCAGGCATCCTCACTTTGAATCACTAATCAAATGGTTTCTGGGTTGCAGCTAAAATTGGACAGGATGAAACACAAAATAAGTTGGAGCTCATTCTATTACAAGCTCCTCTCTTCCTTGGTAGGGATTCCGAAAATATATGACATTATACTGCACTTCAACGTAGGCTTTGTGAGTTAAGGCACAAGGGGTTGGGAGGGCCATCATCATACTCTAGAACAGAAGATGTCTTTGAGATTCACACAAGACAATTCTTACTGCACCATCAACATAGAATTCACACTGGTTCAATAATACATCTGCATAAAACTGAAACATTTTGATGTCAATACACAGAGTGTTTCACCAGGAGAACACATCAGTTCAAACTTCCTATTCCCACACAAATTCTCCTCCCCCATGCACATACATTGGTATGAACTGCCATAGTACCTCAAATTATAAGATTTTTAAATTAGACAGGCTACCAGCCCTGTGGAAATATGTAATTTTGTAAGTGCCTGTTCTTATTTTCCACACTGAAAATACTGGGCAACTATTCCAAAACAACTGTAGCACAAGACTTCAGCCTCAATGGGACCATCCTGAACTTCTAAGAGCTTAAATTCTGCAGGATTAGTATCTATCTTACCCTACCTTTTGGGCAGGAGCTTTCTATGCTGCCCTGGTTAGGTGCAATGGCAATGGCAAGCCTTGTATGTGTGGTTACCTGAAGTCATATCCTTACATCTGTGCAGCTCAGCTGAAGCCCATGAAGCTTTGTTAGAGGAGGAGGAGGATGCTCAGTTTGCTTCTCAGCTCTTCACTATGCAGCTGTGATGAGGACTCTCCTCCAGGTCCTTCATATTTTGTCTCTCTTTTATGGAATGAAATCTGCTGTGAACATTAACTTGCTTCACAATACGTAGCTAAGCACTCACTAAACAGTTACTACAAAGCGACTGGAATTCTTGGAGTGTTAGTTGCATATACAGTGTGACACTTTTTATAAAACCTACTTTGCTGCCAAGGGAGCTTCCCCCTTGTGAACACAGAGACTGATAACATGCTAGACTGCCAAACCCATGCTGGCTGTCTTGCAGCTGAACAGTTTCAGCTGAAACACCAGCAGCTTTTCATTGAAAAGTGAAGAAAAATGACAGTGCTCCCTATCTTTTGTGAGAGCAAAGCTGCAGCAAATCAAATCCAAGCAGTAACATGGGTTTTAACAAAAAACTTCTCACTGCAAATTCTGAGGCACTGTCTGAGTGTCTGTCCTCTCCACAGCTTGCAAAAGCACAACAGCACTGAAATACCAAGCAGCATGAAGGTTATTTTCTACTCTGTGTGTAGAATGCTGGTTTCAGTTTGAACTGCAGCAAAAGAATTCCCTAAATCATATGTGGATTACCACTGCTGCCTAGAGGGAGCTGTGGAAACAACAGGTAATTCTCTTTTTTAGACAGCTACAGATTGCAATTAAACCATCAATGATACAGCAGTATAAAACAGCAAGAAGTAGCCAAGGATCAGGTTAGGAAACCCTGATAGAATTGAATCTGGCCGGGAACACCAGTGGTAACAAGAAAAGCTTCTGCAGATACATGGTGTTAAAAGGAAAACTAGGGAAAATGTGGGCCCTCTCCAGAAGTAAACACGAGACTTGGTCAAGAGAGACATGCAGAAGGATGAGGTACTCAGTGACTTCTTTGCCTCAGTCTCCACCAGCAAGGGCTCTGGCCACACCTCCCATGTTGCAAAAGGCAAAGGGAGGGACTGGGAATAAGGAAGATCCACCCACTGGTGAAGAACAGGTTTGAGCAGGTTTGGGATGATCTGAAGAACCTGAAAGTGAGTGCACAAGCCCATGGGACCTCATGAGATGTATCTGCAGCTCCTGAGGGAACTGGTGCATGAAGATGCAAAGACACTTCGCATCATATTTGAAAAGCTGTAGCAGTCTGGTGAAGTTCACAACTGGAAAAGGGGAAACTAGATAATCTTTAAGGCCCCTTTCAACACAAACCGTTCTATGATTCTATGAAGTGTGTTTTGATAAAAGGCACCTAAGAAGGGTGGCTTACAAAGTCCAGGAAAAAAAAAAAAGTACTTGTTTTTAGTCTACTTTGATAACTAAGTATGTTTGCACTCTATATTTGATTTTCTATAAATGTCTACTTTCTTTTATGTTCATCTTCTGTGAGCTGGAATCCTCCTTCCAGATTCTCTTTACAACTCCTTTCTCTGCTATGGAAGAAAGCCCATGCTCTGTTTGACCAAATACTTTACATTTTCCATACATTATGTGAGGTTATTTAAGCTAAATGGCAATACATATATAGAAGAAATTAAAAACCTGCTTTAAGGATATGGCAAAGATTTAGGATGGAGTATAAAAGCCAAAATATATTCTTAATAAACATTAACAGCAAATTTATCTGCTAAACTTAAGAACTGCTCTACTTTCACTCCCAAGTGTATATTCAAGTGGTATGTGCAAAAGCAATGTAAATATATTTCTTCTTTAGCTAACCAATTTTTAACATCAGTATAATCACCACACTTAGCAAGCTATTTGCCAACTCTCTATACACACAGGGAATTTTACTAGGTGATGCTTTAATGTTTTAAGATTAAAACTACTTATTACAATCAGAGTAAGGCCACAAAAATTAGTATGTCAGAAATACTACTCCCAGCACTAATACTTTGTCTTTGTTATGAGCTCAAACAAGGTAAACTCAGAAGGAAAGAGTTTCCACTGTGCAACAAATTGAGTTTTCTGAGAAACAGGCAACATAAGACAGAACAAAAACTACAAGCATAATTTCCACAGGGTGAATTCTCTGATATATCCTTTTTAGAAATGCTATACTCCCCAGAAAATTATGTTTCTCAAATGGTACCTGCTGAATCAGGACTGCCCACCTAGAGTCAGCCAGTTCTTCCTCAGAGGAAAAAGGTCTTCTGTACAAAATCCTTCAACACTGCTGCAGCGGGACACACAAGGAGACCTGTCCGTGGGGACCTTGCAGCACAGGATTCCTAGAAATGGGAATAAGCCTTTGGAAAAATCAGGAAGCCAGGTGGTCTAGCAGAAAAGACCACCCTCCTTATTTTCCAAACCATTGTTTCCACCACCAGCTAGGAAGGGTTTTTCTTTACCTTGGTATTAAATCTTGTCAGCTCTGGCACTTGTAAAGCAACATCCCAATTCTCTTGTGATTTGAGCCTGTCCCAGACACCCACAGGGATTGTTTGCAGTGCAGTTCTGCTTCACTTAGCACCTCTAGCAAAGGAAAAACATTTCTACCTTGACAGATTTATGCCTCCACATATAACTGATTTTGTGTTACAAGATTTTTTTTTAATTGTAAAAATTTAATCATAATCTTTGTTTTGGAATTGTTATTGAAATATCCAAATTGAACGCTTGCTGTTTTCAATTTCACTACCTTTTTGCTTACCAAGCTGAACTAAAAATAAAACCTACAAAGTGTAACCAATTACAATTACACCCAGCTACGTATTTTTGAAAATGCTTTCACTTAAAAGCTGACCAATATCCAGAAAGGGTGTTGTGACCTATGGACATGAATGGGCAATTTAATAACATTTGTATCACAAAGCACTATTTTCAACTATTTGTTCTCTCTCCATATTACCTCGTTATTTCAGATAACTGTTTGAGCTCAAGCCAGGACATGCACATTTATACGATGCAAAAACATGTAATTGCAATGGCATTTCACATAAAAATAATTGGGAAAGTCTTCAAACCGAAGAAAAAAAAGTGCCAAAAAAACCACCTCACGTTGTCAAGAGTAGTTCAACTACAGTCCAGTTGGCTGTACTATAGATGTCATCACATCTGAAAGAACTGAGTGGGTTTGGCCTAATCCTATTATCAGTGAAAAGAATAGTTTGAAAAATTACTGAGTCTGCTTTGAAAATAAGCAAGACCGTTTTTTAACAAAGAATTTTACAAACAGAAGTCCAGGTTTGGAAAATAAAAAACAAAAAAACCAAACAAAAAAACCCACAAAAAAACCCCCAGAAGAACAAAAAAAGCCACACAAAAAACAAACAAAAAAACCCACACAAACTCCAAAACTGATCCCGTGAACAATATGCAGTTAAAACTAAACAGGGACCTACTGAAAGCTATTCTAATATTCTTATTAGGTTTAGATTGTTATCCTCTCATGCCTCTACAGTTAAAATAACAAAGCTATAAAGAAATCATACTAATAGAAAAAAAAAAAAAAATCAGGTATTTTTAAATATACTTGATTTTGCCCCCAGAATATCCTTGGTATTTTTTGGTCATGCACAGCTAGGAGAGCACAAGTAACATTCACGATTATGCTCTCACCTTTTCTTACAGGGATTAAATCCAGCAATTTTGTGTGTTTTAACCTGACTTTGCTGCTATTTCATCAACCATTCTGCTTCACCCCCTCTTTTCACAGTCCTTTTACAAAAATTTTAGCCAGAACAACAGGTTATTTTTCCAATACGATTTTTTTTTTGTTTTCTTACACAGTATGTTTTCTTACTTGGACAGTAATGATCTTTTTTGGTAAGGCATCATACTTTCTGATGTATATCCAGAATCAAGTCTAAATCCTTTTCAAGATGACAAGTAAAGCAAATTTTATGGGAAAAGGAGTACTGTTTTGTTTCTTTTTTTTTTTTAAATTTGTCCAAGTGTCAAGGGCTGAGGGTAAGAAAAGTACTAGGGAAAACATCCAGAAAAATCCCCAAACACCACTCCTTATGATTATGGCTTTGCTATACCCTTAATGCCACTATACCTAGAAGGTCATTTCAAAATGACCATATTACACAAAGCAACCCCCCCCACAGGCAGTATAGCCTATAGTTTACATCATTTCTGATTGTATATAGAATTTCAAGTTCAAAATTTGGGTTTAAAATACAGCAGAAGTCATGTCTCAAGATACTGTTGTTATGCAGGAACTAAAAAGATTTCACCTACTTAAACTGGACTACAGTTGTGTTAAATCAGTTTCACTGGGGAAGGTGAAACTTAAACATCAGCCAGCTCTCTGTACACCTCTCTGTACCTTACTCCTTGATACTGTCTTTCATTTCCATTTACAGGACTAACATCCAGATGGCACACCAAGTTATTCAACCAATTTTCTCAAGACCTATGTCCTAAGAAACCATAGGGAGAAAATTCTTCAATAAATATGGACGTCTGGCCTCAAGATTTTTTTATAACATTATCATGGTGTTAAATGGGAAATCTACAAGACAAACTCAAAAAATAGGTGACAATGAAGTTATTCATGTGAGGAAAATAAATTCAGAAACTTTGGTGTTACTATGTAAGAGTCATTAAGCCTCATACATGGAACAAATGCACATGCAAAATAGTAAATGAAGTGGCAAACATTTTTAAATAACATCTTTAATTAAAGTTTTTGCAAAGGCAAAATATTAAACTTAAAATAGGTCTTAGTACATCAAAATACTAAGTTCTCTAATCGTATTCCAAGCATGGCCTTTGAAACATAATATCCTGTATATCACAGAGGAGCAACCTTGATCTGTAATTGTACAGAATGAATTTTACAAACATAATAAATATATTTACCCCCTTACACATAACAGTATATGTACAACAGCAGTTGACAATAGTAGGTCAGAACAGCAAAAAAGGATATTCCCCCACTCCGTAATCTATTGGTACCCTATGCACTCTGGAACATATCTCATTGGATGACTGTACACACAGCTAACCCAAGATAGCTCTTCCTGTTAAATAAAAGTTCCTTTTGTTCCACAATGTCTAATCCACCAAATAATAGAAGACACACTGCTTGAACTGCCTGAAAAAAGTCGACAACAGGGAAACCAATGGATTTTACACATTTCCCAAACAATCACAGTAATGGGAAAACGAGACTTTAAATGCCAGACACCAATACATAACAATGAGCAAGTCTCTTCATCTTGTATAGTCACTAATCTCAAAGTCTGTAAAGAACTCTGATTTCAGTTGTGGGTCCTTAGGTGGGGTGGAGTGCTGCACAGTAAACCCCACGATGCTGAGTAAGGCAGCCCAGTACCAATCCAGTGTGCATTATCCTAAAACCTCTGCTCACTTCCTGGACATCTTACTGTGTTCTATTAAGGAAGCTTTTCCTTTGGGGGAAATGAGAGGCAGGGAATTCATTGTTTTCAAAGGAGCTTTTGCAAATTGAAGAGACTGAATCAAAATGAACTTTAGTTAATGAGTACTCTAAGTCCTTCACTGGAATTAAGAAATTTTACCCTGGTAGTGTTATGTGGTGACACAATTACTCCTATCTGTCAAACAGTGGAATTACTTTCACAGACTCAATTAAGATTACTTTAACACACTAACTGTGCAGCAGAAATAGAAAAAAAACATATATAGTAAAAAAAAAAAAAGTCTATTATATGACATAACAAGTTCTTTGCTCTTTTCTAGAAACTGTGCTTCAGAATCACATATATTCTTGGAAATAAACTCTGACCACAATTATAACTTTAAATTGTGTTTAGGAAACTGAATTATGTTCAAATGCAACTTGTGAGTACAATTCATGAACAAGGAGTATGAAGCCTCTAAGAAATCTTGTCACTAACCAGCAACTGAGGGGGAATAAAAACATATGTTATTTAAATAGTCCAATATAAAGTTCCTTAAGTGACTAAATTCTCTATTACCTCCTTAAAAGAAAACATACTTTGTGTTCAACTTAGATGTTTTAAAATGATTGCACACACTAAAATACAACAGAATTAGAGCAAAAAAAGTTGCTTTTCTGATTGAAGCACTGCAGGAAATTCACTCTCTCAGGAATCAAGTAAGAGTATTGTCATACTGGCAAAACAGGTATTCTGCAAACTGAAAAGGCACAAGACTTTTAATTTTGCCCAGTTGCTATACAAGTTTCCATCAGCCATCATGGTTATAATTATGAAGTTACATTTCCCCATTTTTTCCATCATAAAAAGGTGCTCCATTATCTGTGCAAATTTTAACATAAGCCCTCTTGAAATCAATTGTTTCGTTAATACTGAACTATTTAAATGGGGGGGACAACATAAAAAAAAAACCAAAAAAAAAAAACCCCAAACAAATCAACCCACAAAAACCCCAACAACCAAAAACCTACTTCCAGGGGGGAATGATGGGGGAGGAATCATTTATGAACTATGAACATGGGAGTCCCTTGCCCTCTGAAAGGAATGGTTTCTTTGGAACCTAATGAAATGGTCTGTTCAGTTACACTGTTAAAACTATGATTAAAAATTCAAGTATAATAATAAAATTAAGCAAACTACATTCTTACAGCAAGCTGCTACAATAAAATGAAATTATAACATGCTTTTTGATTTAAAAAAGGAACACTTGATGTAGCAATAAGAGCACAGTTTGGTGCGTTAATGTTTGACTGGCTTTCTGAAAACTTCACAGGTATTCCTATTTGAAGACAAAACTTACATGAAAAGCATACCATACAATTAGCTTGCAAGAGACTGTGCAAGTTCAGAAAGCTTCTAACATCCTTCAGAACAGGCTAAACTTAAGTTACCCTTAAGGTTCTGCTATCTCTTAAAAATAAATAAAAAGGCTATGCAGCTTCTAGTATATGTATGTGGGTGAAAAAAACACTAAGATGAATGAAAACAAAGTGTTGTACAAGTAATCTGGGTTCCAGTAGTATAAACAGGAATCTATAACTGAAGGGATATCTTTTTCCTTTTATTGGTTTGGTTGTGCAATGTTATGGAAATTTTTCTGAAGTCCACTACTTAAGACTTACTAGTAACAGATGTGGAAGAAGTGAGGGAAGGAATTGGTTGGTACAGTATTGATTTCATTGCAATTGTACATAGAAGTGTCAACAGTGGTAAAAAAAAATAAAGTATCTGCTTTGTTCAGAAGAAAGCAAGCACCGATCAGTTTGAGATACCTTGAAGCCCTAAGCCAAAAATGCACTCTAAATGAAGATTCCATTACTTCAGAATGAATTAGAAGAAACATCAATTACCTTTTCCTGAAACTGCTGCCTGTGGATGGCTTACTAACAGCCACAGGGCTTCTGGACGTAGCCTACAGGCAGGTTTCATCTGTATCAGTGAGAGCACAGATGTACAAAATCACAGCGAAAAAGCCCTCTCTTTACCACGTGTTTTCAGTTCTCCACATACTACTGAGACCATGAGTGCACTTGGAAGCAAGTAAATCAGAGAGAATGAAAATTACAGCAATTGTCATACACTACTAAAATATATTTGTGACTTTGTAAATAATGTTTAAAAAGTTTCATTCTCAAGCAAAAAAGGTCAGATATGGTTCAAATGTCTGCTTCTGAAAGTCTTCCCCAATTTAGTTAAAATTATCCTTGCTGTGTCCTTTTGCACCACCCCTCTAAGCACCTAATGAAACACAGTTTTTTTGAAATGGTGAGCCAGAAGAACATTTCTTCCTCAACAGTTTCTAAATATAATGCCCATTCCCTCTCCTTGTTCAAAAGTAACTGCATTTCTCAAAGCAGGATTTGCAAGAACAACCTATGATGTTCACTCCTCAGGAGAGGAAGGGAAGAAGGGGGAGCAACCTTGTTGCTTTTCACAAAGGAAAAAACCAAACCAAAACCACCATGAAACCACATCTCTGGAAAAGGCAAGTGAAAATCTGACTGGTCTAGTGCACCCAACTGCTTCATTTTCTGTCACCATGACAGCCTACAAATGCTCTGACAAAATCTGCATCCTCAAAGCTGTGCAGGTCTCTTCCTGAAATTACATGCCATCTGGAAACTTCAGAGAGATTAACTGTTGCAGGTAACTTATGGCTATATTTTTTAGTTAAAGCAGATCTTTGATTAACAGAGTTGCAGCCAGGATATTAGAATTTTTATGTGACTTTCCTATATTAAAAATTGAGTCATTCTTGTGGTCTGTAGAATTACAATGTAATAAGCAGGTGAAAAATGCATCTATTATGCCATTACCTACATATTTGATTCAAAAGTTCTCCAAAGCCTTTAAAAAAAAAAAAAAAAACAAAAAAACAACTGTATTATTTGCTCCAGTTCAGTGATGCTGAACCACCACCAAACAGAAAGAATATAATTAACAAGTTAAGCAATCTGACTTTTGGGGGGCAGGGAGAGCTACAGGTGCTTAGTATTTAAAAATACAGCCCTAAATAAAAGGTATTACTTACATGAAATTAAAATAATTTTGAAATATAAATGATCAGTTTTCATTTAATAACTGCTAGGAACAACAACTTGTTTATGGGGAACTGAATTGAACAACAAATAGATATAATAATTAATGAGCATATCAGAATTAAAAATATTTTCCTTATACAAGTTATTTAAAATTTAACACCTTAATTCTTACCCTTCTGTACAAAGCTTGCACGCAGTTTAAGTAACATTCTGACCATCCTCACTACCAAAAGGAAGTGTTCAAAGCAAAGATTGGTACACACAATAAGCATTTTCAGATTAATAACCTATCAAAGGGAAGAGTTCCTTCAATCAGTGGAAGAAGTATTTTAAAATCTTAAATCAAGGGAAGAAGGGAGGGGGGGGAACAAAGCCTTACATGCTAAATACCAGCTGTAGGTACCTGTATGTAGAATTGATAATTAAGGTATTCCTAACACACAAAACCAGCTCCCAGACAATGCTATAGCTGTTACAGTCCATGGCTTGCTCATCTGAAGTAGTGTCTTTGTTGCCACGTTTTTCCTTTGTTCCAATACTTTTGTTTCTTCTCTCAGATGTGCAGATACACATTTGGTTGGAGTATATGTCCAAGTCTCAACCTTTCCTGCTTTTGATTTATTTTTCCTTTTACAGGGAGTTTTTTTTGTTTTGTCTTTTAAAACTTCACCATTCTGCATCCCCAATGGCTTTGGAAAATACATAATCTCTTCCATTAAGATTCATGATGCCATCTTTGAGATGAAACTTCCATTTGTTTTTACTTCTATGGATCTAAAAACAGGGGAAAAAAGTTGAACTATTACTGTGCATCAGAAAAAGGTAATAATGCATAACTATAAAGGCAAGACAAAATTAAAATAAGTATTAGACATTCATTGCTAAATTACTCCAAGGATCTTGAAAATCCATTTTGCATTTACCTATGAAAACCAAAAACCAATTATGCATATAGCAGCATTTTCTCGTTTTGTTTTTCTAAGCCAGGGAGAGCAGTTATCAAAAAAACATGGATGCAGAGGCATTCCAAAATCCAAAGCTTACTGCACATTTTCAGGCGTGGCCGGAAAGGAAGAAAACAGATACATCCACTTGTGCATTTGAATTTGATTACATTATCTTTGATGACAACAGCCACAAAACTCCATTTGAAAGCCAGAAATCTCCCTTTCAACCACTGTAGCAGAAGGACTGCCAGCCTTGAGAGGGTCAAACACTAATGTTTATTATTTGCACCTCTTGCCTAAAATCCAATCTCCATGAAAACTATTTGATCATACTAAGTGCAGATTGACAGGGGGCCTAGTCAGTGTTCTGCTTCTAATAGTATTTTGACTCCAGAAGTTAGGTTTTGCTTAAAAGCCAAACAGAATATATAAAGGCTTTCAGCGTGAAAACCTGCATGGTACGAAATGATATAAAGCTGATATAAAGTATATGTACTAGTCTATAATTTCTCCTCAACTATGAGTCATTATATACAGTTTACATGCCAATTCTCATCAGCAAGTGTCAGGTGAGAAAAGCAACATCTCCAGTATTTGGGATGATGGCATGGAGCTTCAACTTTAACCTACAGTCTTCCCAGTTAAAATACTGGCCCTTTTGAGGTTTTGTATAGAAGATCTCTGTATGACTCAGCTGGGAGATCTGTCCAACTACTTGGAACAACCCAAGAAAAAAATAGGACACCGCAAAAGAAAAAGGAGATTATTAATTCCATTCTTGCTACCCAGGGAGTCTGTGACATAATGGATATTTAGGTTACAATGGATATTCCTGTTGACACAGCACAAGACAAATAATAAAACATCAGTTTTGTTTCTATTCTCTTCACAAAACTATTCCATACAGAAGTAACTGTTCCTTCTTCAAGTGCATTTCCAAACAAATACTACCTGACTACAGAAAGCACATTGACCGATGTGGTGAAGGAGATCAAAGATAAGGAATACTTGTAGTACTGGAAGACTAACTACAGTTACAAAGACAGTAAAAAACTAGGGCTTGACAGGGAAAAGAACAGAGAAAGTAGAATCCTTGGATACGGTTCTGTGGATATTACCTTATCATACTGGCACACAACAACATTTTCTGTATCAAACAGTTCTTGTCCTTCCTCATCACTCACATCATCTTCACTGTTAAGAGGCTCCTGAAAGAAACATGTAAAAAGTCATTCTCATTAGTAAGATGAGAGTTATTATTTTGATTGCTCACATAAGACTACAGAACTACAGGACCTAAAATGCACTTGAGGTGGAGAATATTAAGCTTTCCAAAGAGGGCTGACATACATACACTTCTGTCCTACCCTCCATCCTGACAAGACATCCTTACCAATTTTAGTCTGAAAAGTGTTCAGGCCAGATTCTGGTCACTTTTGTCACCACGATTCTTGTTCCCTCACTGTAAATGTTCTAGGGCTTGCACTCCCTATGTGCTATTAAAAACAGAAACTCCATGACTTATACACATTTGATGTACCAGAAACAGAAACTGACCTCAACACATGAACGTTTTATGGGAGAGGAAGGAAAGATGCTTTAAGATGACAGATATGTGCAAAGTAACTCCTCCAGACTTTCTAGAATGTATTTTCTTGTTCCTTAAAAATTACTTTCACTTCTTCCTCTTTCCACTAACACTGTGTTCCAACAGAAATTTGCATAATGTTTGTAAATAACAAATTAAAACAAAAAGTTCAAAAACTAAAACAATCTCTAGGAAATTAAATTATAAGCTAAATGAGGGACATGCTAGTAAGAGAAGAAAAAGTGTACTAATTCCTTCCAAAGTTGTGCTATATTTAAGTAACTTGAAGAGTTTTAAGAAACTGGTTCATTCATTAAGAAACTGCTGATGGGCAAAGGTAGCAACAGATCTCTGAAATGCTGATAGTTATGCCTCAGAAAAAAAAATAAAATTGCACAAGAATGCTAGGATTAAGGCACTAGTAAAGAACACTTAATAGATAAGCACGATGACTTATACTCCCATCTCTTTTAAATTTCTTATTCTTGTGGGGCTTTTTGGTGCAACACCCCAAAACTTGGTTAAGAACCACTGGCTCAAGTCTGAAACAAGGGAAATTCAAAGTCTAAATTTAGTATATATCTTTAAGAATGCAACAAATTATGAATAGTCCCTCCTGCTCCTGTCTCCTGATTTTGTTAAATCAAAGCCAGATCAGTTTCTACAAGGTGCTTTATCATCAAATTTGAGTTCAGGCTTCCTGTAGTAGGACAGAAAGCAACAGACTAGTCAGTGAGACACAAATCAGATCACACCGCTCGGTCCCCTCAGTGAACTAAATATAGGCTCTCCTTTTTGTCCATCTTCCTAACACCTTGCTTTTGTTTGTACTCAGTCCCAAGTGGATTTGACTGTTCTCAAAATTACTGGAATATCATTTGAAGCATACAGTTTACTTTCAATTATTGCGAAAAAAAGAAAAGAAAAAAAAGAAAAAGAAAAAAAAAGAAAAAAAAAAAGAAACACAAGCTTGCACCAATCTTCTGAAATGTTTACCTCTTCAACTTGGCCATCTTCACCCCCATCTTTTTCTTTGTCTTCTTCTTCGTCATCATCATAGTCTTCTTCCTCATCTTCTTCTTCTTCAGATGATGTGTCCCCTGCTCCATCAACTTGGAGAACAAGTGGTGCTTGTGGTTGTGCCTGTTGTTGTTGTGGTTGCTGCTGACCAGCTGCAGGAATCTGTGCTTGAGCTGGTGTAGGGGCAGCCACTGTTGTAGGTATGACTTGTGTTTTATTTCCTGTAAACAGGATCTGCTGAGGCTGAATAATCACTCCAGTCTGCTGGGAAAGCCCTCCAGGGATAGGAGCCAAAACCTGATGGAATATCATTGCAAGTACTGAGGCTACCATCGTTACAGACTCACATCACTTACAGAAAACAAAGTATATCAATCTAATTATTAGAGAAACAGGAGCTACAAATACTTCATCTACATCAGACATGCAATTTAATCACAGAACAATAGAATGGTTTGGGTTGGAAAGGAGCTTAAAGATCCTCTTCTTCCAACCCCCATGCACTGGGAAGGACACCTGCCACAATATAATCTTCAATAACACACCCTCTTTCACTACTTAGTGACAATTTTTTGCATTTTACACTGCTAAATCTAAGAAAACTGACTATCATTCCATCCCAAAATGCTAGCACTATAACCACACACGAGAGTTCTAAGCACTGCAGAGCTTGTAAAATATTATCTTTAAACCTTACCTATAAAGATTTAATTTTAAACTCTCTACAAATTGTTACCCATGGTTAAACTGTAGTAGTGTGACACAAGGCTAAATTCAATGTAGACACAGTCTGGACACATTGCTGACCTTGCAGATGAGCAAGAATCATAAAACATACTGTAGCTGCTACGAAAATAAGCAAGAGGTAGGTAGGGGTGTGTGGGTGTGTTTTAGGCTTTATCTTCTCTGTGTCAGGTGATACAGACTCGTTTTAACTGATATGCATTCTTAAAGGATGTAGACTAGGATTATGCATGTAATTGTCATCAGGGGATGCACAACAGAAACTCCAAACTGCATCCAGTTAAAATTCCGCAAGAATAAAAGTGACACCAAAGGCAACATTTCAGAATTGATCCTCTTAAAAAAAAATAATAATAAAAAAAAAAAATCACACTTCTTACCACAATTTTCTCTTCTTAAGTGATTTCTGACTTTATGTGCTATTTTATTTTTGCTCACAAAAATGAAGGCCTCTAGAGTAACTCTATAATGTTTTTTCTTTCAAGTCCACAAATGCGAAATTTTTTTTTTACCTGCTGTATGACAGGTGCCTGTACTCCACCAGGCTGCATTTGTGGTATAACCTGCTGCTGTAGAACAACTGGCTGCTGTGGCTGAATGATATACTGAGCTCCATTTGCAGTTCTAACTACTTGGAGGATCTGGCCTGTAAAAAAATAAATATAGAATTGATCAAATGTACAAATTAATTTCTTGAATTATTTTAGTTTAGAATCTTGTTTCCTGGAGTAACACCAAGGACAATTAAAGGAGAGCATTCAAGTTTAACTATCACCAGTTACCATGCTATAGCAGCTGTGTCAAACAAAGAACTAATACAGATGTTTATCATCTAAATACTGCGGGTGAGGCATGCAATCCAAAAATGAATTTTTTTTAAAGTCTATTCATTCAATACAGCATATTACTTATTAATTCCTGTTTATGAGTCCTCATGTTTCAGAAAATAAATTTTAGAGACAAACAAACATTTAATGAAATAGGAATGAAACACAAATACAAGTATTTACACTCCAAAAATTCTACCCACTGCTAACAGTCTGGTAATTCAAGGGTCCTATCAGATGATGAGCCTTCCTCAGATTCTTTCCCTTTCTATTACAACATTAAGGAATTTCTGCTACGCATAGCTTTCTTTGCAGTATTATTGTGCAGCAGCCTTTTTGGAAAAATGTCTTTACACTTACCCACCTCTCTGTGCTGGTTTCAGTTAGCACAGAATTTATTTTCTTCATAGTAGCTACAATGGAGCAGTTTTGGATTTGTGCTAAAAACAGTGCTGACTGCTGAGCAACACTTACACAGAATCAAGACCTCTTCTGTTACTCAGCCCCTGCCCAGCAGCAGGTAGGCCAGGGAGCACCAGGAGTTGTGCAGGGACACAGCTGGGTCAGTGGACCCCAACTGTCCCGAGGCATCATACAACATACCATATAAAGCTGGGGGGAGAGAAGGAGGGGGACATGTGGAGCGATGGCACTTTTCTTCCTGGAGTCACTCCTGCTAGGAGTGATGGAGACCTGCATTCCTGGAGATGGCTGAACACCTGCCTCCTGATGGGAAGTACTGAATTAGCTCTTTGTTTTACTTGCACAAGTGTTTGCTTTACCTATTAATCTGTCTTGATCCCAACCCAAGAGTTTTCTCCCTTTTACCTTTCAGTTTTCTCCCTGATGCCACCAACAGGGAGTGAGCAAATGGCTGCAAGGTACTTAGTTGCCAGCTGGGATAGTCCTTTTTGGCACTCAATGGGTTTGAGATAATGTCAAATTTGATTGGAATGTATTAGATTAAATTTATAGCTGTTACTGCTGTTTAGCTATTAATCAGCAGGATCCTGTACTTCCCCTGGGTCTTGCTTGCTTTACTGTTTATTAGAGTCTAATGCCCATTACTGTTCACTTTTTGCTTTCACTGCTTGCTGTACTGCTTATCATACTAAGCTCTGCCTGGAAACATTTTGGTAGCAGCAAAGGTGACGTGCCTGAGCTGGACAGGGCATCACATCTGTTTCTCTGGTGCTGTACCAGACAGGCTGGAACTCCAGTGTGAACTCTGTGGCTGTGGATGAGCCCGTGCCACAGCAAGTATAATACCTCTGAGGCCATTGTGGCCCAAGGATAAGAGCCACAATGGAACAGGTACACCTCAAAGTATCTGTGGCTGTGAATAACTCCACGATGCAGCAGGTACACCTTGAAGCACCAGTGACTGTTCATGAGGTCATGCTGGAGCACCTCCAAGAATACATCCATGAATAAGCCCATGACAGAGCAGGTACAGCCCTGAAGGGACTGCAGCCATGGGTAAGGCTATGTTGGAGAAGGTTACTTCTGAAGGAACTGTGGCTGTAAGGCCACACTGGAGCAGATATTTCTCTGAAGGCATTGTGGTTCATGGAGAAGGCTGTGCTGGAACAGATGCAAAACAACTCTGGATAAGTCTACGCCACAGCAGGTACACTCCTGGAGAGGCAGTGGCTCCAACTGGGACAGGTACAACCCTAAGGGAATGCAATCTGTGGGTAAGTCTAAGCCAGAGAAGGGGCAAGGGGCGGAGTTCACTGCAATGTTGAACCTGATGGTCTGGTCCAAAGAGATCAGGGGTGGAGATTGTAATGGAAATAGCTTTAAACTGTTGGAACTAGGGAGCTGAGTTGCATGTTATTGGAATTACTAAAGCAGGAGCCACCTGAACCAAAAGAAAACAAGCCTTAGAAGCAGCAGTGCAAATGCAGCAGTAACAAGACCTGAGCTGGCTTTGATCCCAAGTAACTCCACACAACACACCACCTCTTCTGTCCTGAGTTACTACCATAACAGATGGAGCTCAAGATCATGGATTAAATTAATTGAGTGGACACTTCACAGACAGTTAACAATGGTGCTCCACAGGTTAAGTGAATGACAACTGCATATTATAACAAAGGATGGCAAGGGAGGTGATGGTTAATGAGGTGTGGGACCTGAGCATGACATAAAATATGGAATAAAAGGTAGAGAATGTGCTGGGTTTAGCTGGGATGGAGTTACCTTTTTTTTTTTTTTTTTTTGTAGTATCTACGATGGGTTTATGTTTTGGATTTGTACTGAAAACAGCGCTGGTAACACAGGGAAGTTCTAGTTATGTGTGATGGAGTCCTGGCTTTCTTGGAGATGGTGGAACACTTGCTTGCCAACGGAAGGTACTGAAAGAATTCCTGATTTGCTTTGCTTGCATGTGGAGCTTTTGCTTTACCTATTAAACTTTCTTTACCTCAATGCACAAGTTTTCTCACTTTTATCCTTCTGATTCTCTCCCCCATTCCACCAGGGGGTAGTGAGTGAACAGATATAGTGTGGCTTAGTTGCCAGCTGAAATCAAACCACAACTTCTCCCTTCTCTTCCCATAATACCTGTACTCAATTTTCTTTCATTGTCCTATAACTTTGTAATTTTATACATTGTCCCACTTCACAAAATACTTCTAAAGATTCACACACCTTTGAAGATGGCCTCCAACACTGAAAAGCAAGAGTTAAGATACACAGCAAAAAGATAAATGTATCTTTTAAAATTTTTATTCAGAAAGATGCAGAAGGTGAATAAATTGAATTAGATAATCCTGAACTTCATACATATCTTTCAAAGACTGATTTTACCTCCTGTTCTCTCTCCACAGCAAAATGCAAAGCCATGTTTACGGAAATAACTAAGTATATCTGAAAGACAGGACTTCCCTGGCTCCTTGCTTAAGAAAACAATACAAATACTTGTAACCATGGAAAAAAAAAATACCGTAACAACAATAAGCAAATGTGAGTGGCAGATTATTCTTTACTGTGACATACATGTACTTTAAAAAATGGAAATACTTGAACTACTAGAACTGCTACACATTTAAATTTTATTTCAACTACATATCCACAAAACATTCAACTGTTCAAAGCAGGGAGTTTAAATCCCAGGTGATTCTGAGACAACTAGATAAATTACTCTGGCAAAAGCAGCAATCAGATCTTCCCTTCCTCTCCACACATAACAGATCAAGAACTGAGTTTATAAAATTATACAAAAGTACATGAAGCATCGGACATGCTGTTCATAGAAGTAACAATTATATTCTAAAGGTAGAGCATGACAATATTTTAAAATTATATATCTAAATAAAATTAACACTGCCAAAATGATAAATACCACTATGTGTGCTTAATAGGTACAAGAAACCTTAAGCAACTTCTCATCTGAAATCACCAATGAATTCATCCTGCTCTTTTACAACTAGCATCTGTGCTCAGCTCATGCATCACAAAGCTCAGAAACATGCAGAGGTTAGAGACATGCTTGTCTTCTTGCTTCACATGCTGCTCTAGAGTGTTGCCCAGAATTTAACCCACACCACTGTTAGGTCAGAACTGCAAGGTTTGCAAGACTAGCAAAGCAGTAAGCAAGAGTGATCAGGAGTATAGTTAAGTGACTGCACTACCTTGTAAGGGTGGATTCCCAGATTCTGCTTTTTAGCAATATATAGCAGGGATTAAACCCCAGAATTTCTCCCACCCAGGCACCCTCAAAATCATTGATCTCAATGTTAAGACAGTTACCTGAATTTGTAAGTATCTGCTGAACAGGAGTAACACCAGCAGGGAGAGCCAATGTAGCTGCAGTGGCTGCAGCACTCTGAAATACAAGAAAAGCTTTTTAGCCACAGACATTATAGGCAGTGTTACATATCACAACATACTGCCTGAAAAGATGTACCCTTTTATTGCTGTTAACGTTTGCATGTTACAAATTTCTGCAGCTATTGAAATGCAGGCATTAATCAACTATTTTGCTACACGTAATTTTTTTTTTTGCTTGCTTAACAGGAGGAATATTGAAGCAACAATCAGTAAGTACCATACCTTGGTTTATTTGAAAGCTCAGCAATTTTTTTTACTTCTCTGCTAATCTATTAGCAAAGTACAACACAGCATTGCTCATGTGGCAAGTTGACTTACACTTTTTTAAGCAGCTAAAGATAGGGGCCTAGAAATCTGAAGAAACATAAGGTACTGAAGCAATGATTGTGTTAATCTGTCTTATTTTCACAAGGAGTGGTAATCAGGCTTGCACTCTTCTTCATTCTGCAAATGATCTGCATTTTAAGTCCCACATAACACAGCACTTTTGAGAGAATATATGCATATAGCATGCTGACTGTTCACAGAATGACTAATGTTTTCTCAAGACAGCTGTTTAAAAGAGAAAGCCAAAGACTCTCAATGGGTAATGATTTGAACTTAGAAGGAAACAGAATTCCAACACAATTATGGGAGGTCCAAACAAAAATCTGCAATAAGTTCTTAACTCTCAAGGGGGAGGGGGGGTGAACTTCTCCAGAGGCCTTTCCATTTCAAGCATCTAACTTCAGCTGCCTATGGAAAAGCTTCACTTTCCTCACTAAAAAAGAACTATGGCTATTACTCTTTGCTACAGAAAGGGTTTAAACTTTATTACTGGGTACAGTGAATACTTTCTGTTTATAAGAAATATGATCTCCCTGTACTGGCTGTCCATCAAAGTAGTTACAACTGCCAAAATTAGAGATCACCAAGAAAACCTGAGAAGTGCTTGTCTGCATCCTCATGTCCCAAAGGTAGATGAATAAACAAACCATCATTACTCTCTGCCTTCCAAGATACTGAAAGTCTGTCAGATCGATTCTTTAATACCAACTTAAATGTTTCTAACAAAATCACACACCGTAATTGCAAATCAATTCTGTAACTGCTTATTGAACAGTAGTCTTCTGAATTATACAATTCATCTACATTTTGACAGCAGCAGAGTTGTAAAAGCATTGCACACTTGTTTTTGCAACATCCATCAATACCCACCAACAAGATCTAACTGAATGTGAGAAAAAAATTAACTGTTGGACTTGAGAAGTTACAAACCGCATTGAAATGGTTTTAAGACTTAACAGAAAAAGGTAAATGCTTATGTGCTCTCAGCCTCTGGGTAAATTACACTATTTAAATCACAAAGTTTGGGTTCTCTTCTATAATAAGGTCAGCAGGTAATGAAGTAAAGGCTAAGCAAGCTGCTGCATCTTTTACTAATCATGAAACTTTGTCTCATGCTTTTACTGTAAGAGTAGCAAGAATCTAGTGAACTTCTGTTTTAATGCACATATTTTACTTGTATTAGCTGTTCTCATTGCTTTGCAAGCAATTTTTAAAAAATTAAGACAGAGTGCTAAAAGCAAGGTAAGATAGCAAAAAAAATTAGTAAGTCAAGATAAATTGACCAGAAAAGATTGATGTGAGTTGTTAAATAATCTCTCATTTGATATAAGCTTAAGTTTCAGAGTAGTTAATGGTTTTTTCCTGCATCTGGCAAACACTATATCCTTGCATCCGTTTACAGCATTGTGTTGGTATATCACTAGCATGTTATGATGTAGATTCATATCAACAGTACTCAAATTACTGATTTTTAAAAAGTTTTGGTTAAACCACATTTAAAGCAGAGGATCAAAGTCCTACATGTAATATCAAAACTGACATCTAGTCCCAAGTTACTGTTCCTAGATTGTCAGTGCAGCAGCAAAACTCAGAAAGATTGCAGACATTATTTACCAGTGTGTCCTAAATTGCTTAAACATCTGATGACTAATACCAGATTTGTGTTTACTATGTATTCAAAGAAACTTACATAATGATAGTGTAAACTTCTGCTTTTCTTACCATGCCCGACGCATTCATATGCGGTATCAGCTTGGAATCTGGCACAATAACCTGCTGCTGAGGTGCTAGAAACAAAAGAATTAATTTCATGAAAGCTACACAGTCTGCCCAAAATAACATCCAAGACAGAGTAACTTAACAATATCACCCAAACATCAGCTCAGCTTCCTAACAAAACCAGCTCCTGAGGAGTCTCTGATCTTACAGGTTTTACTCTCAAAAGAATACAGAACTGCAGCTCTAAGACAAATTTGCTGATGCTCAGTATCAGAGTTCTCACTTAAGAATACCGAGGATAACAGAGTTTCTGGAAAAGGAAGCCCTACACTAGAGCCTTGCACTGAGATCTGAAGCCACATCTCAAATTTTCATGGAACCCAAGGAGGGCATAAAAACCCCAAAAAAAATCTCATGACCCTGTGCCAGGACCACATGCAGGACAGCAGGAATCACCACACCAATCATCCCGATCTCTCTCCAAAACTGCACCAGGTCAAGCAAGAAACTACTAGATCATCTTCCCCATGGAACAGGGAAGTCAAGTAATAATTAAAATGGCATGTCTATGATTAATGTGCTTTGATATCCTAAATTCATTTAGCCTTCACACTGTCATATGGTCATAACACAAAACATCAGGTAATAAATGGGAGAACAAGGACTTCCCTTAGTGAAGGGAAAATTGTCAGTAGAGCCACAGCTCTTCAGCTAAGGAGCCACTAGAGGTCTTTCTGAGTAGATTTCCCAGCCTCTGCAGACTGTGAGGCACCTGATGTGATGTGATCCTTTGAAGGATCACGTGTATTTAGGGTGTCTTTAAATCAAAAATACTTCTATTCAAATAGTCAAAATTGATTTATGTCCAGCCAAAAATACAAATTACTGTAAGATATTAAAAAAATATATAAAAACAAAATAACTTTAAAAAATAATATAAAAACAAAACACACCGAAGCAAAAAAAAAACCACAACATGTTTTTGACACACTAGCTCTCTTCTGCTTTGAGGATATAGTAGGTTGGGGTTCAGGTGTTTTTTGGGAGGTAGAGGAGAAATCAGCTCATAGCTATCTTTTTTGCCTATGACAACACCAGTTCTGATCCATAAAATCTGATGACTAGTCTGTGACTGACTACTACAGATAAATATCTTATGCCAAAACTGTAACAGCACACTGAAAATGCAACTCAAGAATTTCACGGGTGGCAGACTTGCTTACACAACACATACCACATACCCAGTAAAATCCAGTAGTATTTACCTTAGCTTTCAAGCCAAGTTGTAATTGGTAAAAGTATTTCCCCTTATGATATTAATGGAGAATATACAAGACAATAATTACAAGAAACAATACCATTATGGCTAGCTAAAATATACCTGGAACATCCACACTTACACAGTATGCCATCTTTTGAGACCACAAAAATAACCAACCATTACACTTTTCACTTGAAACTTGTTCTAACACCAAAAAAAATTCCTACATAAGCTAAGACTGCTATACAAGTATTCTTTACATCCTACGATCCATTTATGCTAAACGGTAAGATTTTTTTTAATAAATTTATTCATGACTGCACTGTCAACTGCATATATATATATATGTATATATATATATATTGGCTTGAAATTACAGAGCTGTCTAATGCATTGACAAAATCTGAAAGTCACGTAGTATGAAAACATGTTATATAGTAGAAGGCTAAGAGAAGAACTAAACTTTTCAAAAATCTTCTGAAGAATATGACTAACACAAATATCAGGATATTTTTCACCAAGGCAGCTCTCTTGATCCGTTTAACAGAGTCAGCGAAGAGACAAAGTTTAACATAAAGACACAGTTATCAATCAGATAAACATCCTGCCCCAGATTCAGAATATGCTAGGGAGCTGGTCTAACTTGAGTGTCTTTTCCCAGAGAGATTAGAGAGTAAGTCTGACCTTGCTGAGACGCTGGAATAAGGACCTGTTGTGGCTGAGACTGCTGCTGCACAGTCTGCTGCGGCTGAGGTTGTGTGTGATGGTGGTGGTGATGATGCTGCTGTTGCTGCTGCTGCTGCTGTTGCTGCTGTTGCACCTGCAACAAAAGCTGCTGCTCTTCTGAATGGAAGCCATCTACAGCCTTGGACTGCATGAGCTTGTTCTCCCACAGCTGGTTTGTAAGAGGAAAGTGAAATCTCTATGTATGATTTTTACTCGCCAGGATTCTTAACAACATAAAGACAACCCACCAAAATATATTGTGTCTTTTCACTGTTTATCTTGTGCAGTCTACTCAGCCAAATAGCCCTTAGGCAAATAAAGATTGAAGAGATAACCACATAAGTTTTGTTTTACAAAGCAAATTAAGTATCTCTTTAGAATTGTCAGTCCAATCTTAACCTTTGACATCCTTTCTTGCTTCCAAGAGTGAAAGATTCATAACAATCCTAACAGAAACATGTTTAGAGAGAGAAAACAAAAACTTGAAGGTTAATTCTCTACCTTCTTTCTTTCTTACCTCTTTATTCACAAAAGTAATTCCTTATTACAAATTTCCTCAAGCCATTTCTTCTGGGAAGTCCTCAATAAAAGTTCCTTGAAGACGATTGCCTCATAACACACTAACACAAATTACCTAAGATAACACCTTTGTGGAAGCATTTGCAGCTTCTATCACAATATCAAATTCAGCTTTTCAAGCCCTTCAGTTCTTGATGTCAGCTGACACATCTCTCAAGAAAAGCCACCAATGCAAAAGAATTCTTAATTGTCTGTCTCTAAAAAAATATATATTTTTTCCCCTTTTTTAAAAAATATGTTTTGCAGACTGAAATAAAACAGTGAATTTGGATGTCTGCTGTTGGCTTATGTCAAGTTTGACGTGCCAGATTAGGGGAAGCAGACAAAATTGAGCAGATCTCTACCCAACAGTGTAATTCAAATCACACAGGGCTACAGATATGCAGATCAATACAATGCTTAGATATCTAAAAATTAGTATTTTTACTTTGTACAACAGTAAGCAGATTGCTGTACTGGTCTATTAAAAAAACTTGCAACTTATTAACACATTTTTAATAAAGTTGCAACTTACTGTTTTGAGTTCCATAAGAACTTGTTCATCAACTCCTTCATCCAGAAAAACTTCTCTGACATCATTGATGACATCTTCAATTACAGACCTGTACAATTTAGGCTTTAAAAAAAAAAAAAAAAGTAGCCAGCATTATTTCAAGAAATTTATCACTAACATTTAAATAAGATTCTGTCTCAAAGAAAAGCAAAAGCAAAAGAACCAAACCAAACAAACCCAAAAAACAAGAGAAAACCCTCTGAAAACTCCATTACAAAATACACCATGTGTTTGAGTGATTATAATGTCCAAGTAGGTATAAATCAACATGAGCAGTTAAAAAAGATGAAAAGGGACTATTAGAAACGTTTTGTGATGTAACCATGGCACAAGAGTTTTCATGCCATGAGGAGTGCAACATAAAACAGAGAAAAGGAGATTGTTCTCCATTCAGTAAATTTGTTTCCAACCAATGTACATACTGAAAATGCAAAACTATTTGTATGGTTGCAAAATATTAATGTCACAAAACTTTAAAAGTTAAAAGGATATTAGATAAATACAGAGAAAATTAACTTGCTAGAGCTTGCTAGCTCAACAAGAATATGGCTCAGAATGGTAGAGCTGAAAAACACATGGCTCAGAAAACTCAATGCATACATTTTTAGGAAATAAACTACAAATATATTTTTATGCTATTAGATTGAGTTCATGCCTAAAGTACTAAAGTGAATTGTCAATTCACTTATGTTGCCAAAAGAAGCTGTGGTGTCTCCATACCTGGAGATACACACAGACCTGGGCAACCAGCTCTAGGTGGCCCTGCTTGTGCAATAGGGTTGCAAGATGACCTCCAGAGGTCACTTGCAAAATTGACCTCTGTGTGAATTTTAAGATGCAGGTATAATTTTCAGCAGAGAATATAAATACTCAACCTTATCAATTAAAGCACAAAATTTAATTCTTAGGACTACAGGATAATTGTACTATGCACATGCTCTACCTTTTAAACCATACCAGTTGGACCTCTACATACATGTGAACCAAGATGGTGTTTTGGTCGGGTTTAAGTAACTGTGCTAACTGCAAGCTAGCACTGCAAGTGATAAATTAGGCCTGAACAATATGCAGCCTGTGAACCATATATACTTTACTAACTATGGCTATTTCTTTAGTTGGGGGTAGACCATTTTTAAACTGATCTGAAAGTAACTACAATTTTCTGTAAGCCAACATATTCCTCTACCCTGATGTCTTCAGCAGAAAACAATAACCAGAACCAAAAACCTGAAAGAAATGTTATTAAAAGGGGAGAAAAGCACCTATTTGAAAGCCTGGAAATAAGAATTAAGCAGTCCTATGGTGCTTAGAGCATTATGTCTTTACCGTTTGAAAATAACTTATTGACCACATATCAATATTTTGGCAAATACCATGCAATCAGCACCTTATTTTTTTTCTTCACTTTACATGTCAGCCTGTCACTTTCCCACTTCAAAACATGGTGCTGCAAATCAACTAGCTGAAATGTCACAAGTCATCCTTTCATTACTTGTCTCTCAAAAAATTTTCTGGCCTCAAAAGGGTGAGTTTGCCATCCTTAAAAACTGCATTTACAGCACCTCTGTCCAAAACTTCTCCAAAAGGAAGGGATCATGCCAAACTACTTCCAGATTTTTTTTTCTTTCCAGTCAATACTGCAATAGTCATATATACAGGCTTCAAGTACAGCATTAATTGCACTTACAGAGATACTTGAAACAGGCTTTCAAAGCTAGACTACTCTTGAGGGCTAGTATTTTAAATCTGCATTGTGAGAAACTTCAAAATACCAAGCATCATTAACAGGATTACTTTTCCACTATGATTTAATTCATAGCAGATGCAGCAAGATGTTCTACTTAATAACATTAACTCCTATTATTTCTACAATTAAACAAATTATATAAAGCTTACACAATTCAACTGGCACAAAATGCTACTTAATCTACTCTGAATATTGTTCCTTACTGTATTAAAAGCATGTTTCTTAATGCCAAAACCACATTCTGCAAATAAACATGCTTAACCCCAGGCACAAGATACTTTACTTAAAAGTCAAGAGAACTACTTGTATGCCTGAAATTACAATTAAAATTATTGCAAGAAACAGCATTTTCTCCTTAAATCAACTATTAGGTCCACTTTACTAGTACAACAGATTTTACACAAGCAGGCCCTAATGATTTCCAACATTAGTTATCTCCACAATCAGGCATTTTTGTCAGGTTTATTCACAAAGCCTCCTCAGCCTGTAACACCCTGGGAAAAATTTCAGATACAACAAACTGACCATACAGCCCAGCTGTCTGCTTGGGAATGTTTCCTTTGATCCTTGCGTAGTAATGGAAAAAAAGAATTCAAAGAGCAGGATACTGGTTTCTAGTGTCCAGCATTAGTTTAGCAGGAGAGCAGAAAGGGAGGTTGAAAGTATAGATGATCACTCTGCCATTGACGCAGCATCCTTCTGCACAACTCTAACAACAGCCCAAGTGGCTGGGACCCCCAAAAGACAACAGCACCTCAGGGGTTCAGTGAGCCTAGGGGAACAGAGGTTCACAAACACAGAAGCAGGTTGTAGGTGCATGCACCTCTCCCTGCATGAGCCTCACAGTGCACTGGGTCTAAAGAGGGTCAGAATCTTTGGACACTGTTCTACTCAGGCAGTATCACAATATACGATACACTCATTGCTGTATGAGTAGAAGGAAGGTAAAATAGAAGAAGTCATCTGCTCCCTTATAATGAAAGTGTCACTCAGATTTTAGGTATACGTGCTTATATAATAATAAGAAAAACTGTCAGCTTGAAAACATTCTCTTGTGTATTCTCCTACTGTAATGGAGTCCAGCCCAAATGGATGCAATTCCTTCCACAGAAGCAATGCCTTCTAGAGCCATCCACAGTGGAATTTTGAAGATTACCACAGACCATGTTTCCTACCTCAACAGAGGGAAACCCAGTAAAATTACAAAACAGCCTTGAGCCCTGCTCTTTAAAAGAAAGCACACTGTATTGTTTCAGATATACACTAAGTATTTGTTGGCTTTAAGCATTATTTATATTATGCTCAAGCTGTTTTATATGGAACACCTAAGACTCTGGGATTCAATGACAAAATTATTTTCACACACTGTTTACTCAAAAAATAACATGGGAAACCAATTACTGAACAAGTCCAAAGATGGGATAGCAGGTGAGTTAATCTTTCCAATAAATTTACACATTCACTCAGAGAAAGCAATAAGAATATAACGGAAACTTTAAAAATTGCTATTAAAATAATCATGCTTTCATCTGGTTTCTATTAAATAGCCTCCCTCATAAAGAGTACACTGTTGTAAACTTCAAGCTCTTTTAAGAGCAAAATACTCAAATCAGTCTTCAATAAACACTATTCCAAACACTTACTACAGATTAAAGACAACAATTAAAATTCCTGTTTTATTAGATACAACCACAAACACACAGAAAAAAATCTGAAATGTAGTACTTCACCTTCTGGGAACATAAGGCAACGATTATATTTCACTTTCTCTGTGCATCTTGTAAAGAAAACTCTGAGTATGGTGAGACTACTACACATGCAACACACACTCATAAATCGGAGGAGCAACGAGTTGGCTATTTTAAGAAACACCACATGCCTTTGGGGGCTTACAACTCCTACATTCCTTCAGTTTCAAGGGTACAAAAACTGCAACTCTTTGTATTATCACAGCACTTGGGATTTCAGCACTTTGGTGGAAGCCAGCTTCATAACAGCTAAAAAAGCACATTGTAATGGTAACTAGTTTTAGTCAAAATTACATCAAAGATGTGTGTAAACAGAAGTGACACATAATCCACATTGTAAGCATTAAAGGCTGAGCTTTTTAAAATCTGTTGTGTACTTCAACAAATACGTTATATTTGTCACCTACAAAATCTTATACCGCATCTCAATGTCTCGCAATTGTCCTGAAGAACAGATTTCTAGTAATTCAGATTTGATCAGAGGTTGACAAGCTACCACTGACACATTAAAGTCAAGGTTCCTAAAGTCATCACCTGGTTGCAGTATTCCATAACATTCCTATTATCTTTGGTAACTCTAGGATCCCTGCTATTGAACAAGACCTGAATTTAGCAAATTTGACTGCGCACTATTGCAAGGTTTTACCTTTTAATTGAAAATTAGCCTATATCACACCTATTTGAAAACAGATGGTTTTAAGCCTGGCTTTTACAATTCCAAATGCAGTGTTCAAACACAGACCCCTTCCAAGAGAACTTTACCAAAGTTATGCCAGTAGGGAATTCCAGCAGAGAAAAATGACATATTAGTAAATTGTTGAATCAAAGACACTGACAAGTGCTCTGGAGATTATTCAGTATATGCTTTGCTGACTGGTACCAACTTGGTCAAAAAAAGAGAATCAAAGCCTCCAATTTACCATACAGAAATAGATCCTTTTCTTGCAATAAAAAAAAAGCCAAAGGTTTATAAAAGGGCAACTAACAGATTCAGATTGCACACATTATATATACATATATATATATATACACATATATGTAGATATGAGTAACTTCCCTGCATGTAATGGCTGAATACTTAATTTTTTCTGACAAAAACCTGACAAAATATCAAAGCAATGATGCTACTTTGCGATTGTATCACCCTAACTCACAGGCAGGTCTGTAAAATGTCAGATTTGGAAAACAAGAATGCTTTGCATTTTCTTTTGTATATGGTTTTGCAGTACAATACCGTAATTAAGGCAAGTGTTAGTGAAAATTCCAAAACCTTTTCTCCGCCTGCACTGTAATATAGCGTTTGTACAAAAATCATTGAGTAGTGTCTGCAGCCCATGACTCACAGACAAAACTTCAGTATTAACATCACTTTTAGTGACAGCTGTAGTCAGACCTTGGCAATGGGCCAGAAGAATCACATCTCTCCTTGATGCACCGGGTAAAAACGGTTTAAACTCTTACTTTCCCCAAGCAACACGAAAACTACTTCGAATAGCTTACGGGGGCACACAGATGTGCATTAGCTGCATGCATGCGAGTGACAGGACCAAAAAAAAATCCAAAAACCTAAACCAACAAACCTAACCACAAAGAAAAAAAGGAAGAAAAAGGTGAGCCGCTTCAAGTAGAGGTAAAGGATAAAAAGTATCTTTGTGCAATGCGTAGAAGGGAGAGTCCATGGCCACCAGCTCGGAGACACCCCCCGCCCCCGCCGGCAGAAAGCTCCGCCGCGCCCGCAGGCCGCCGGCGACGGGAAGAGAGGGAAACCCGGCGAAAGCCCGTTCGGGATCCGAGGGACAAGCCGCCGGTCTCCCAGCCTCCGCCGCGGACGCATGCACCTCCCAGCCCGTGCTCCGCGGCTCGCTCCCTATTTAAAGGCTGATGTGGTGTTTAAATGGAGAGGCGGTGACGTGGGGCTGGAAAGCACCTTCCCATCCTAGCAGAGTCTATATTAGAGAGCGGCAATAGCTCTATATAAACAGGGCAGCCACAGGGAGGAGGAACACAAGGAGCAGGGAGGCAGAAAGGCAGGGGGAAGCCATGATGGATCTGAGAGCCACAAACAAGGGGGCCGAGCCCGCCGCCGGGACGCCGGGTTTGTCTCCTCCAGCGCTTCGGGGCGGGGGTCGCGGCCGGGGGCGCGCAAGGGGGAGAGGAGCGGAGAGGAGAGCGGCGGCCGGGGGGGCTCGGTGGCTGCGCAGGTTGGTGTGACTGCTTGTTGCAAACCTCTGTGAGTACAAGTGCAGCAGCGAGCCACCCGCCAAGGTGCCGAAAGCACGAGAAGGGAAGGGGGGAGGGAAAGGGATTTTTTCTTTTTTTTTTTTTCTTTTTCAAATAAATACGGCCTCGCTAGCCGGACAGAAGTTGAGGGCTTTCGCCCGGCTTAGCTGATTCAGCCGGACTGGGAGAAGTGCTTTTCAACCATCGTCTCCTTCTTATAAAACAACATAAAATGGCTCCAGCGGAGCCCGGGCGGGCTTCGCCGACACCGCAAAACCGAAACCTGGCTCGGATGCCCCTTCCCCTCGCCCCGGGACGGCGGCGGCAGGGCGGGCGGCAGCGCCCGCGCTCCCCCGCCGCTCGGTCCGGCTCTCGCCCCTTTCCCCGGGCGGCTCCCTCCGGCGGCGGCGCCCCGCGCCCGCCCTTCCCCTCCCTGCCGGACCCCCAGCCCGCGAGCGGCGGCGGCACAGCCCCGGCCTCCCCCGCGGGGCTCCGCCGCCCGCCCAGCCGCCCCCGGGCCTCCGCCCCGCGCCCCCGCCGCCCCGACTCCCGCCGCCCCCCGGCTCCGCTCTCTCCCCGGCGCCGGGCGCCACAAGTTGGCTCCCCGCCGCAGGGGGGGGGGGTTAGAGAGGCTGCCCCTCGCGCCCCACCGCCCCTTCCCGCCGGGGGCCGGGGGGAGGGGGCCGGGACCGCTCGAGGCGAGCGGCGGGAGGGAAGGGAGCGCGGGGGAGGGGGGCGGCGGGCCCCGCCGGCCCCCTCCGCCTGCGCTACCCCCGGGGCCCCCCTCGCCCCCCGACCCGGTCCTTACCACGGGGTTTGTGTTAGTCGAGCTCGCCATGTCCCGAGCCCCCCGGGACGCCCCCAACCGCGGGGGGGGAGTCGCCCCTAAAACAATAAACCTGCCCGGCTGCGTCCCCCCACAGCCCGCGCGTCCCGCCCCGGCTCACGGGCAGCCCCGCGGCCTGGCCCGGCCTGGTTCGCCGGCCCTGGGGCTGCAGCCGCCGCCGCCAGCCGCCCGCTCTGCCCGCTTCGCCCCTTTATATAGCGAGAGCCGAGCAGCTGCGCGAGCGGCCAGGGCGAGAGGGGGACGCGGGCGGGGGGGGGAGGAGGGGGGGGAAGGGCCGCCAGGCACCGCGAGAGCCGCGCGAGAGCCGCGCGAGAGCCGCGCCGGGCCGGGCCCCGTCACGTGAGGCGCCCGCCCCGCCGCCATGACACCTACCGAGGCGGAAGTGGCTGCGCGAAGCAGCGCTCCCGCCTGCCGGGCGCCCGCCCCACCGAGGCGGAAGTCCGCGCGTGACGCAGCCCCGCCCCTCTCCGCGCGTGACGCCGCGGCGCCGCGAGGCGGGGCCGTCACGGGCCGGGCGCGCTCCCGCCGCTTGGCGCTACCGGGGCCTGGAGGCACCGGGGCCTGGCGGCGGCGGGGCGAGGGCAGAACGCGGGGTGTGGCGGAGCGGTAGCCTCGGTGGGGGAGGCGGCAGGGACCGAACCCGAACCCCCCGTGGTGTCAGTCGCGGCCGGCGCCAGGCGGGGCAGGCGTTAACTCGCCTCGGCTCAGTGCTGGGAGAGTGCGTGCTCCCTGGCGATCGGACGGCGCGGCCACAGCCGCCTGTTGGGGGGCAGGGGAGCTCCCGGCCCACGGGAAGGGCGCCTCGAGCCCTGCCTGGCCTCAGGAGTGCGGGTGCCCTCCCTGCCAGGCCGATTACCAAAGGCCCGTGGGCCGAGGGGCACTACTGTGGGCAGGCCCCAGGGCGCCTCCCGGCTCTTCGCCACCCCCGGGGCTGGTATCAGCCCAGAGCTGCACAGGAAGAAGGAGGCGGCAAAGTCTGACTTACTGATACACTCACACCGGGGACTCGCTATGGGCCCCGGGCAGTCACCAATTTGTGAAATTGCTCCATTTAGCACTTCTCAGCGAATGGATGACCATAAAATCTCTCAGCTGTGCAGGCAGTTGGCAGGGCCCTGCCAGCTGCCTAACTTCTGTTTTCAGTGCCTTCACTCTTTTCCATTCTCTAGCCCCTTTGTAACACAAGAAAATCTCAACTACCGAGTATTGGTCTATGAAAGTTGACTTCATCGGTGTCCCCGTGTCTCAGTCCTTAGCACAACTTCTGAACCCGCTTCGTTGCTCAGGTGTTCAGCAGTAGGTCACCTGTCCCACTTGAGCATAAATGAAAAGTTGCAGTGAATTCTGTCTCCATGGACAAGGGACAGGTGGTTACATCTCCAGTACTGTGCTAAGACTACACTTGTTATGTTCCCTTCAGCCTGAAGTCCCACCTAGTAAGTAGCCCGGGCAACAAGGAAAGGCCTGTCCTCTTCTGATGGGAGGGAGTTTGTTGGTACAGGAGACCTTTCCCACTCCTTTGGATCCTTCACTTCTACAGTAATTAACTTCACGTCTGGAGTGCAGACTTCATGTAGGGACAAGACTGGTTTACAGTGGGCCAGCTGATGAAACCACTGTTCACTGTGTGTGCTGCTGGAGCTCGGGCTGAAAAATAGCATAGCTTACAGAGTTGGACCATTCTCATCTGTTAAACTTCACCTTTTTTGCAGAAGTTTTCCAACCTACATAGCACAGCCAGCAGGGCTGAAGAGGGTCTGGCTGCTCAGAAGCTGTAATTCATGGTCTGATGGATGAACTACAGGAACTGACTGAGGTGCTGGTGTTACCTGGCTTCCAGTGCCTCTGATTCCAGGTGGTAATCTCTTCCAAAGAGTTTCACTATGAAGTGAAACTGCTGAAGTGACTGGCATGCCACCAGGAAGGAATCAGATTGCCATTCATACCCTTCTTCTTTACAGCATGAGGCACTGGATAGCTACAGTTTCCTTCCCTAGAACCTCTTCCCTGTTTTTCAGAGCGGCTTACTGAATAATTAAAAAAAAAAATAAAATATGGGCATGATAGCAGTAATGGCTCAGTCCAGAATCATGCTCCTTTCCTGTTGCAGACTGTCTTCCCAGAAGGTGTGTGCATGGATACACCTGCCACAGTTTTTCAAGCACCAGTATGAAGTTGTGGTGCAACACCACTGCAAACCCCCTGAGTGCCTCTACAGAATATCCTGAACAAAATCAAGCCCTCATGAGAAATACCCCATTGAGTCAGACTAATGGTCCATCTAATTCATGGCAATTCAGCTGCTGCTCGGGGAGAGTTATCCACCCACTGAAGCCTGTTAACTTCTTCTCTCTGGTGTCTAATCTGCCTGTATCAGTGTGATAGGATTCTACTTCATTTAGCATTTTGTTAGACTGGAATAACATACCTGCTTATGTATGGTGCAGTAGCAACACATAATCAGGACAGAATCAGCAGACATAAGCTATACAACAGCATTACTTTTATAGTTAACTGTTTTTCTGCCAGTGTTTTCATTTGTTTACCAGTCAAGCATGAATTCTATTAAGCTTGTGTGTTATCCTGTTTGTCTTCTTTCTCCCTAAGGTTTCTATCACTGACAGCTCAGGGTGGCTTCATTTTTACCAGCCTCAGTAAAAATGTCAGCTTTACTGTTGGCTGGACACTTCTATTTTAGCCCTTGTACTGTCTAGATTTGAACTCTTCAGGGATGATGGACACTATACCCAGAGCAAAGACAATGACATTTGCATAAACTCTCTGTTTGAGCACAAAAATTGTGTCTAAGATGGAATAGTGTAGCGAAAAGTACATCTGTGCACGAGATCAAAAGCTGGGCATACATGTGCTAGAGGGAAAAAAAATTCCCTCACAGACTTATGTGCAGTAATCTTTATTTTTTACCAAAGGTTTGAGACAAGGGCAAACAAATCGTCTTCTATAGCCAACACTTGGCACTCAGAGGCACATAGTCTACGTTGGGAGCCCTGGATGATTCTGTCCTGTTAGTATCAGAAGCAGAGCAACAGTACCTTGATAAGCTAATATAAAGGGTCTAGGATATGGGGGTGGTTTTAGTTATCTCCTTTGTGGTCCACCAGAGAACTACATCTTCTAGAAGAGAGATTTTTGAAGTAATGAATAGGAAAAGAAGGGGAGGGAGAGAATAAATTTTGGTGTTGATTGCACTTCTGTTCAAGAGTTCTTGAGAGTTCTTAGCAAGTACTAATGCCTTGTGCTTCACAGTGTATCTTTAAAGGAGATACTTTGCAAAGGGATGACTGATGTGTAACTTTTTCCTAATGGGCAGGAGGACACACTTGGATCTAGAAACTCAAAGGTGTTAAGTACCTGTGATTGTAACTAGAAGCCACCAGCTAGCAATTCAGCTGAAAATGAGAACCACACAATCTTGATGTGAAGTCAAAATACATTAAACTGAAGTGATCTTCAGTTTTTATTTGTGGCTCTTTTTAAATGGAGGGGTTTTTTTTAACCTGAAAATTATAAAAATAATAACAATCTGAAGATACTCTTCTGTCTCCTAAGAGGAAACAATGGATATGTTTGATCTGCTATACCCAGAGAGCTCAGTACCTGACCAGTAAGAGTGTGCCCTCATTGCTCTTGGAAAACATTTCTGACCAAACAGCAAAGCACAGAGTAGCTGGTATCAGGTGTTGCTGACACAGTGGTTTATAATTTTTTAGTTCTTGAAAAATAGAAAAGCTTGTTAAGTGTGATCTGTATTGACTGGTTCCCCTGCCAGAGTGGGGGGGGACAGGCAGTTAAGCAAGGAAAGAAAAATTGGTCTTAACTATGTTACAGGACTGTAAACCTTAACATAGGTAACAGAATGAGGCTTTTACCACCTCCACGCCTTCCCAATTTGTCATTGTAAATCCTGTGCACATAGCCAGTCTGCTGTTGTGCTGTCAAAGTCTCCCCCTGTAGCCATGAAAACAACATACAGTGTCAGGATATGGCACTCTTTAAAAACTAGCTAAGCCATTGAACACTTTTCAGAAGGCTTAGGCATTATAGGAGTGTAACTGACTAAATCAGCTTTCTGCCCCAGTCTTTGAAACTACAGCTTTCCAGAAGAATGAGGAGATACACATTTAACTTCAAATTGCAACAGGATTTGTTAAAAGGATAGCACAGGAGCATACACAAAACCAAGTTAAGTCTAGCAAATGTTCACAGGATTGTCAGCTGAAGTTACACTCACACATGGCAAGTTTAGAGCTCACATTCACCTCTATGTTTAACTCACTCTTGCTGCTTCCACTCACTGAATGAGAGAGTATAACATTAATTAGAATTAATTTGATAAAATGCTGTGGGGGTTTTGTGGGTTTTTTTGTTGCATTTTTAAGTGTCCCTACAGAGATAAGAAAAATAGTGGCCCAGTCACAATCCAAACCAGGCAGAAGTTAACAACAGGCACCTCCTACCAAAGCTTTTGGGAATGCAACCAGCCCTCAGGAGTCAGACAAGATGGTGACACAGAATGGACCTTATGTGATATTACTTCAGACATTGTGCAGGTATTTTATAAACAGTCTTTAAATAAAATATATTAAATATATATATATTGAGTGGCATTTTCCTTATGATCTAGTAGCTGGAAACAAAAAGCCAGTAAACTCTTGCCATCAGCAGTAGATTTCCACACATCACCCCCCCAAACCCTGTTTTTAAGAAAGGCAGAAATAGAATTAAATAGTTCCCATCACCCTTATTTCAAGGCATCTCTGTTTTCCTAGATGTTAATGCTCTCACATGTAAAATTTGAAGCACAACAATGCACTTTTTCAAAGCACAGTAACATATTTTAAGGGTCTAACATATGTACAATTCAACCACCCTCCTCACATCCCACAGAGAACCAAACCTTGTCATTCTAGAGCAAAGCTTTTCTCTAACAGCCTTTCAGAGGGCAGATATAAATGTTTCAGCAAATTCTCACCTTAAAGTGTTAAAGCCTTCAGAGAAGATTGATTTCATTAGGCTTTGATTTCATGATTAGTCTCAGGCTTCCTCTGTTCTTACCAAGTAGTTACTCAAGCCAAGTCTGAAGCATAAACATTTTTATTTTTTTCTAATACAGACTAAGACTGTTTACTGTTAGAACACATACAGCTGTTTGAAAACAACATTTACACACCATTCTCATTAGGGCATGTCTAAACAGGATAATAAAGCTATGCATTTAGTTATACAGTCAAAACCACACAGCTACGAACATCAGGAAGCCACCTTCCCTCCTCCAAACAAAATAATAAATTGCACCTTCACAGAAGACTATGTTAGCAGGTGATCAGCTACTATAGTTTCATTATTTTGCTCTCCTGTATCTCCAACAGACCTTTCAGGCCTTCAAAGACTGAGGAACAATACCAGAAAACCCAGAGGCCTGTACACCCACCAGAAGACTTTGTGCTTATCCTGCTACTAATTTCTAGACCCTTCCCTCCCAACAGCAGGATTTCTCCTCCAGCAGAATCACAGTTCCCTCTCTGTTTTACAGATAAACCCCATATTGGATTTTGCAAAATTATTCCCTTTCTGGAACCACTTGTGCCATTTCTGTTTAAGGAATTGACTTTTAGTCTCCATCAGCCCATCCCTCAAAAAAAAAAAAAAAAAAAAAATCACTTAATGCATCTGTACCATGATCTGTCTATCAGTTCTTTCTAGTAATGTGGCCAGTTACAGCTGGAGGAAGCAGCAAGCTCTTTTCTTGGCTGTTGCCACGTGTTGTGTTTATTTACACCTTAGCAGAGGTTTCTGCTGTCACAGATTTGTGGAGTGGAGATTGAGTCTGTCATGTCTCTGGTGGACAAAACTAAACTCAGTTCGTAAAGGCAAAACTTAATTGAGACACTGACCCCGTGGTTCCCACGACCCCCAAGCATTCAGTGATAATGAGGATTTCAGGCATTTGGACTTCCTTCCCATACTGCTGTGTGCTCGTTCCGTCCCTGTGCCACTACGTTCTGCTTTTGCAGTTGTGCCAGTTCCTTGCTGTGCCATTTTTATTTTTTTTTTTCCTGTGCTGGCTAATTTTTAACCTGGATCAGTTTCCCGATCTGGTTCATCGGGAAGCCCCACAAAAGATGTGTTAGTTCGATTGAAAGAGCTGACAGGAGTAGAAACAAGTGACCAGAGGAGGAAATACTTCAAAACAACATTGTTGCCAAACGCTTTGTTATGTAGAAAAGTCTCCAGGCTTCCTTTTGTTGAAGAAGAATTGGCCATTACTTAAATGCTCGGCCCGCTTGCTGTAAGCAAGCTATAATGCTTGTAGTAGGAAGACTACTGGTCTCAGGGCAGGGACCACCCCTTTATTTTTCACATATTTAGCCTAATTCTTAGGTCTCTAATGAATGAATCCTAATTTCAATAAAGAGTACTGGTTATTCAATAACTAAAAAAAGCCCCTAAAATTCTAAAGGCTAGAGCCTGGCTGTAAGGACGTGCAAAGGAGTACCTTGGAGTTACACATTCTGTCAGTACTACCTTGCTTAAGTGCTTTTTAAGTAGTAACATTAATCACTTGGACTGCGACTGTTATGAATCACAGCTAATCAACTGTGATGGGGGTTTTGACTACAGCCAAAATGTTGCTGGCTCTGATCCATGGAGCCGAGCAACAAAGAAGTCATGTAACAAACAATCTGCACTTAAAGTACCAATTAGGTTCTCTCTACCTGCCACATCCTGCATGTTGGCTGTAAAGCAAAGCTTTACCTAGCATGCTGATTTGGTGTGTGGGTGCTGAGACACCGAGCAGGCTGCCCATGGATGGTGTGGGTGCCCCCTCCCTGGGAAGTGTTCAAGGCGAGGCTGGATGGGGCTTTGAGCAACCTGGTCTGGTGGGAGGTGTCCCTGCCCATGCAGGGGGCTTGGCACTAGATGATCTTTAAGGTCCCGGTCCAACCCAAACTGTTCTGTGTTCTGTAAATGTTTTTAGTGATTACTGCCATATATTCTAGCCGGTGGCTATGGTGTGTAAAGGTCTACAGCAAAGTTGAATTTACTTCAGCAAAGTTATTCCTGATTTATACAGGCATCAGGGAGTGAAATATTCATAGAGGAAAAATTGCACGAAGCTATCAATATATTGTGGCTTCATAATCTTTATATACCTCAGGCTCCCTGTCGTGACTTAGGATAAAGTAATCACCCTAGAACATGCCAGAATACAAATATGCAGCATGTAACTACGGCATGGTGCTGGTCTGTGTGCATGATAATCCTGTGGTTCCTTCAGGAAAGTGAGTGTGTGTGTGTCTGTGTCTGTGTGACTGTGTATTGTGTGACTGTGTGTGTCTGTGACTGTGTATTGTGTGACTGTGTGTGTCTGTGTGTGTGACTGTGTGTCTGTGTGTGTGTGTATGTAGCTTGAGTTTTCCTCACAGATCTGGCAGGGTGGAGGACTGCACCACAGGCAGCCATGGCCAAGCAGGGACGTGCTGTGGTAGCTTACTCAGTGGATTGTCCCATGGCCACACATTCAAACTAGAAATGCTCTTGTGCAAAGCACATTTGCTCCTCTTTGGATGCTCGCTGCCTCCCACTCTCTATCTCTGTTCCTGCAGCTAAGCGAGTGGCTTTGCTGCCACTTGCAAACCACAAAATCTTCTGACTAGCTAAGGGTCAGGTAAAACATGGAAAAAACATGTGTGTGCCCTATACTTTACAGGCTATTCGGAGGTGATCGTCTCTCTTCTCTGGGACTCAGCATGGGAGGCATCATGCCATCAGGCAGACAAGACAAATCTTTTTTTGTTTGTTTGTTTTTCCTAGGTGAATCTTAGGGTTACTTTTTTCACAGGACCCAGCTGAATTAGCAGGAAACATTGGCAGTTCAGTTTTGGCTGAGATTAGTCTTCCCAGCCAGGAACAGTGAACGTGAACTCAGTTGTGGCCACCCTGTGGCTTTGAGCCCTTAATGTGCAGTTCCCATGCTGGGCTATGAACTGCCAGAGCTGTACCAGTGTGAGGGTGGCTGGCCAGTCCGGGGCGCTGGCTTTCATGGAAAGGAAAACAGCAGGAAAAAGCCAGCCCATCTCATCCTGTAATGGCATTATGGGACTCTTTATGGCCATTTATAACCTGTGACTCATTTGCAGAGCTCCTCTCCACTTGAGTCTTCCACTATGTGATGTGTAACCTGGGAGTCTTGGGCATACCAAGATTTTGACAGCACCAAACATAAAAAAACCCTGAAGTTGCACTTGTAGACCAGAGCTCACATTTTTTCACAGATGCTTGTTCCTACTCCCTGCTTTGCTGCTTTAGATGGAAGATTGGTTTTCCATTTTAACCATCATCTACTACAAATCTTCCTAGCTTTGCAATATGACTGTCATCAGCCATTTCATTTCTCCTGTAGACCTGGTCTAGGCAGATCAGTAGTCAGTATGTCTGTGTCTCTTGAAAAAAAAACATTTTTAGGGAGGCATCATTGCATTCATTATACCTGCAATTTTTGTGGCACAGTTTATGCTGTGGGCAGAGCATATGATGTGCAGAAAACAGAACTTGCAGTTTATGGAATTTTCAGACAGCTGCATTTGTGCTGGAAGGACTGATCTATACTCTGACCCATTTGGCCAGATGCAGATGCAGTATTAATGGTTACAGGGTGAGAGCCCAGCACAACCTTTGTTGGATGTGGTCTGTAGGCACCAGGAATTACTTTTCCCAAGAACTTGCAGCTGCTGCTGCAGCCAGCCCATGGCAGGGTCTGCAGGGGGCTGGGCTCAGGTCCCGTGAATATTTTCACTGGCCAGTTGCCAACGAGGTGCTGATGGGTGTGATCTAACCTGAAGCAGAGGACAGTGCCTTCAAAGCCAAAAGGAAAATAATCTCTACCCATATCACCATATGAGTGGTCAAAGCAAGTCCTTTGCCCTGTGACCAAAGCCAGCTGAAACAGGAGATGAAGTTGGAGGATGTGTAAGAGTGGTGCAGAACTACAACAGTCACTTTCTTTTAGATCTAACAAAGCAAGACCAGCAGTAGCATTTAATCTGTGCAGTTTATTCTCTTTCTATTGCTGCAGACCTTTGATATAAATTTCCAGATCCCTCCTGCCCAGTTTCCAGCAGCAAAGACACAACTCACATCTTGTTCTGAGTGTTGTGGCAGGCAATGTGCTATATTGCTATCACTGCAAATTGCTAAGGAACGAAGAACACAAGGGCACAGACATTCAAAGTGAATAATGCTACAAATGCTATATGTTGGCTAAGGACCATGAAGGGATAAGATGTTCTTTTGGGTTAGGGAAACAATGGAAGGACATTAGATCTGCATTCAGCTGGGGATCTATCAGTCCAAGGCAGCTATCTAAGGCTATCTTAGCTTCTTATAATGTGAGAGCTGTAATATTTTATTTCAGTTAGTTCTTCAGATAGGCTCATTTCTCAGTGTTTGGAAAGGCCTATGTAATTCTTTTAAATTACAGGACATAGGGAGGACAAAGTGGTATCCTAAAATGCATAGGCCATAAGTTTTTGCAGGTTTGTGGCAACAAAGCAGTTGATTGCAAAGTTAATTGCCTAGGCTTTTTAGCACTACTTGAAAATATCACATATCCTGGAATATGTCTTGGTAACTCCTAGCTCATACATTTGGCTCACTTGACTCCTAACTTTCAAAATCCATTACAAAATGAAACCAACATGAATTACCATTGATTTTATCAAACACGTTCAGTTGTTCCCACATGAAAGCGAACAAGAACCAGTTCCTTAGGTAGAAAAGTTTTCTATGGGAAATTCCCTACATAATGGGGATTTTCTAGCAAACCCGAGGAGGATGCTTGTATCAGGAAGGTAACTACAATGAACTCTGTGACTGCACTGTAAATGTTTCTTTTCCCAGAGGAACGGTAAAAGATGTAGCCACAAGAGGGAGGTAGAACTCCCATGCCAGTATAGTAACCCCAGCGAGAAAACAATAAATCAGAAAAATATATTTTCAAAATTTTCCTCTTTGTGCTGAAGTTGTATAGTAGCATTCTGATTAAGAAAAAGAACTGTTTGCTGTAATTTCTACAGAAGCTGGTTCATAACACATAGTAAATACTAAATGATTAACATAAGCTGAAAATCAGTAACAAGTATATCTTTTTCTTAAATCTAAAAATTGTGTAAGAAAACACTTCAGGACAAGTTGAAACTGATTTTCATGTGCTTTGTGTTGATGCTGGGAAGGAAAACTGTCCCCATGCTGTAAGGGGTTTATTTCAAAGACATATAGTTCTATTCTTGCCAGGCTCTAATATGGAAGCATCTAATTTGTTTCAGAAAGGAAACCTTTTATAACAAATTGCTTCTTAAAAATGCAGTGCAAGGAAGTATTTGAACATTCCTATTTCCATAGCACCTCAGCAAACAGGTAAGGCCCTGTCCTCAAATGGTGCTATTACTTCTCCTATGAAGTACTTTCACAGGGTAGCAGGTCTTCTGGGTTCAGTAAGCTCAGCAGAAAAAGAAATCTGTCTGGAGGGAGAGGGCAGGCCTAGTGTCTACTTCCTGCTCCAAGCACTATTTCCATAATCTGCTCAACAGCTTTTCAGAAACTGCAGTCAAGAGCTGGCAAATCTGGTCAGTACTCTAAGCCCTTGAAGTCTTCAAGTCCATCTGTTCAGTCTTGAGCTGCCTCCCCCAGTGTCCCAGCCCTCTCAGTAGCCTCAAACAAGGAAGAGAATGGGAGCCAAGCACCATTTGCTTAGCTGCAGTGCAGTCCTCTAACCAGGTTTGTAACACACTGTGCTCATTCTGAGCATGGCAGCAAATTAAAATCCTTGAGAGAGGGAAAGTAGGAGAATGCTTGGCTTGAAAACTCAGTCTGGACATGGCTGTGTAACTGTCCAGGGCTATGGGAGTTTGAGGCATAGACAGAACAGCAGGTGTATGTAGACATCTTTCATGCAGATTTATGCTGGCTCCTGGGAATTTCAGTACTTCCAAAATGAGGCAGCAGCCGCATAGGGGTTTACCAGGTGAGAGTAGTAGCCTTGGCTGTCTAGACTCAGACAGCCTCACCAGGGCTAAGGGAGGGTGTCTGGCTTCTAAAGAGTAGCCAGCAAATAAAAAGGTCAAACTGCTGTTCTTCCCATCATACAATGATTAATTGTGTGGGTCTGTGCACACCTATCCAACACACATACATGCTTTTGGGTTTTAATAGGCAATAGTAAAAGTTATCCTCTTACAGGCTTTAAAGTAGAAGAGAGGAGATTTAGTTTACATATCAGGAAGAAATTCTTTGCTATGAAGGCGGTGAGACACTGGCACAAGTTGCCCAGGGAATTTGTGACTGCCCCCTCTCCTCAAGGCCAGGCTGGATGGGGCTCTGAGCAACCTGGTGTAGTGGGAGATGTCCCTGCCCATGGCAGATCCTTAAGGTCCTTTCCAACCCAAACCATTCTATGATTCTCTGATCTAACTGGTTGTCAGTGTGTCAACAACAGTCCAAATTTTGCATGGGCTTCAGGGTCCTGAAAACTGATCAGATTTGTGTTTCATGGAGTCTGCTCAATGCACTGGGCCAGTAGTCCAAGCAAAGACCTGGCAGCTTTTTGTGTCCCCTAGAGAACAACAGTCCCTTAGCTCCAGTGAACCTGGGGTGTGTGAAGACACAGCTTATCAATATGTAGTTCACTTCTCCAGGTGAGACTCATAGCTCAAACCTACAGCTTACCAGGCAGAAATGTCAACTCATCTCTTCACCATCCTGTGTCTTTTACATCCCCTGCCTATACAATTTTAGAGTTGATTTTGACAATTTGGTTGAGCTCCAAATCCAATTCTATTTGTTTGCAAACCTTTCAATCTTTCATAATATTAATATTAATAATTAATTTTTTTATTGACTAATTTTTCCTTTGTTCCTTGGTCAGTGTCTGTAGACTGTGACTCCCCAAGTCACATTTTCTATGTAGTTCCTGAGTTGTCTCAGGACTTCATGAGTTATTAGCACACATCCTTCTCTGTTGAGACTGTAACTTCAGTAAATCTTATTTTGCCACCCACACTTCCCTTGTTGTTCTTCCTATGCCAACTGTCAACTTCCCAACTGCCAGGGACATTTCTTCCTGCAAAGGGCACCTATAATAGCTTGGGGGGAAAGAAAAAAAAACCAACCTGCTGATTGATGCAGTGAAATTTAAGCAAGATTTTGATCAAAGGGAGGTTGGGACAGAGGATGCTGTAGTGATTGAACTCTGTAAATCTCTTGGTTGGAAGCTGTATGGAATTTTGCTTTTTCTCTTGATGAGAAAACAGAATTCCTCTACAGGTCTGCCTGCATCTGTGGAGGTTTTTCCATTCCATTCCTTTCTAATCTGAGTACTCTCTATATTAATAGAATTGTTGAACAGTCTATGCCCAAAACAAATTTCTTTGCTTCTACACAGAGGAGTAGAAGTCTCTTTCTGTTCTGCACAAGGGAAGCCTTTACAAAAGAGGTTCTCACCTGAGGAAATTATTTTCAGCTGTATTCATCCTGTATTCCTCCTATCCCTTCAGAAGCTCTTCTGGCCAGGCTGATTGCTCTCAGTAGCAGCTGTGAGACAGCAGAAGGCCAGGGAAGGGTCAGCCCCACCCACATCTCTGCCAGTTGCTGTGGGACCCCAGTGCAGCTGCAGGCAGGGGTATATTCACCCCTCTTATCAGGCTTTGCTGTCCCGTTATTCAGAGTTGAGAAAGACACCTTTCATAGCTGGTGTTTAAAATACTGTTCTATCATATTATAAATGGCAGGTTTTGTTAAGCTTCCAATACTTTGCACAGAAGGAATTTTTTCTGGATCTGGAGCACTTTAAGTTTTAGACACATCGGCTTTGACACAAAGCTGCACCTAAGCTGAAGCAGTGTGCTGCTTCTCTTTCACCTTTATCTCAGCTGACCATCAGCAGATTTTGTCCTACTCATAAATTTACAATGTATCCGTGTGAGAGGGTAAGGCAATCATGACAAGGAAGAGCACTGAAATAAAACTGTGGGGTTTTTGTCTCCAGACTGTGCTATCTCACTCTAGTGATGTCTTCTGTTTGGGTACATGTTGCACTGGCACTCTGACTTCATCTCTTGCACACTGTTGTTTTGTCTCCTCTCAAAGGACTGCCCTGGTGCCAATGAACTTGGAGCTCCCTGGTTTCAAACTTTCAGCTTTTTTTATAGCTTTCTTTTTAAAAAAACATTTTGCATATTGTCAAGCTGTCATGGCTAATTTAATCTTACCTCCCAATTTGATAGAATAATTTCCAAATATCAATGAATATCTGAATTACAGTAAATAAACTGCTATTATGAACAGCCCCTGATTCTTTCTATTAACTCTCCTTTTTTTTCTGACTGTCCTGATTTACTCTCGACTAATGAACATAAGGCATCATTCCATCAGTACCTCCATTTTCTTATACTGTAAAATGATCGACTTACTGTCAGTTGTACTGAGGCATACTATGGAGAGTATGCTGAACAGCCCCTATGATGGGTATATGATCTTCTTTAGTCAATGAGAATACCCACTTCTGATGAAAGGAAGACAGTGCCCTTACATGTACTTCTGACTATAATGGTCAGAGAAGTAGAAGAGACCCACTGAACAGAAGCTTCAGTTCTCTATTAAGTTTGTTTCAGGATGGCTTCATTCAAATGTTGGATCCTCTTTTGCATTATGTCACACTGCTCCACAGGTGTCTTATGTGGCTCAAGCTCTAGGCCTGCTCCCTTTCCTTTACAGTCTATTGTTCAGTCTGGATGATCACATGAAATAATCTCTTTTCTGTATATACCCCATTACTTCTAATTTATATCCTTCTTTAGATGCTATTAAAAACACTCCCTTTTCCTCTTATGAATTCAAGACTTCTGACTTACCATAATGTACAGCACACAGAACTTCAGTTTCACAGTGAAAATGTGAATATGCTTTTTCATCTTAACATTTATTTAGGTTTTCCCATAGTTCAAACAAAACATGACATCCCAGTTGAACTGATAAAAAGAAAAAAAATAAACCACTTCTACAAAGTTAGCCAGTGTATAGACTTTCTTATTTTACAAAACAAAAAGGTAGAAACATGTTACAAAATAATCATCGAACCAATCAATGTCAATAGTGCAAAGAATCAACTGCCAGTATAGTAGAGAGAGGGAGGGAGGGTAGGACAGATGGGAGGATGGATGGATGGATGGATGGATGGATGGATGGATGGATGGATGGATGGTTGGCTGAACAGAACAGCTATGCCTATTATCATACAAAATTTCATATCCCAGAAAAACTTATGATGAAGATTTGAGGGTAAGTACTTTGTCCATAAGTGATCTCTGTGTGCTGCAAATTCTTGTGCTGGCCAGTTTTGGTGATGAATACATCTATAACCATGAGGTGCTAAGAGTCACTGAAAGGAATTTTTCACCTTCTGCAAGAGAGGTGATGAATCAAAGACTTGATTAGTTTGTGTGAATTCAAGGGCCAAGGAAATTACTAAGAATTTAATGCAAGCAAAAGAGCAAGTACTTCCAGTCTGAACTCTGTATGCCTTTTCCTCTTGCTTTTATACTCTTTTGCATGGAAGTGCTCCCTATCCTGGGAGGTAAATGATAAAGAGGGAATGATAGCAGATACTAAGTCATGTGGACAAGTAGACCAACAGGTCTTGGATGTCCTATCAAATAAATATGTTAGCCAGCAACCCAACAGAAAAGGTAAATTATATCTGCAATGTTACTTATGATGCTGCTACAATGAAGAACCTAAAATCTGTCTTCCTCGTAGGATGACTAAAGCTGAGTCTAAATAACATAAAGGACAAAAATAACATCATCACAGTATTTCTCTGAATTTGCCCATTTTCTTTTGCTAGCAGAGTATCCATAGTTAATAAATGTAAGAGACATTCACTAAAATAAGCTCAGCTGCCCAGAGATGTTGTTCATCTTTACCCCTTGTGATCAAAGAGTGTTTATTTTTCTAGGGAGAATTCCTTGCAATACCTCAAGTCTTACCACAGAACAAAAACTAAACAAAACCACAATGAAAAATAGCAAGAAGGCTGAAGGTGGAATAGCTGCAGGGAGTAAATGTATGCTTACCTTGAAGGCACGTTTCCTGCATGGAGTTCTTAAGTACTACAAAGGTTTCAAACAAACCAAAGGACAGTGATTATATCTTTCTCAAAAGGAGTATTAAACTGAAACTATGCAAAGGTATTTTTCCTCAAGATAAAAAAAAAATCATAAACATCCCCATTACAAACATAGCTTGTATCTAAATAATTCCTGCTGTTCTAAAGCTGTCAACACTCTCTGCTCTTTCCCTCTCACCCGCATCAACAGTCTGGTCCAAGTTACGACTGCATCCTTATGGATGAAGAGTGCATGTGTCATGTGCATAAAGTTTATACAGTGGCAGTATCTACCACTGGAAAATTGGCACTGTTTAATCAAGCAAGAATAGTGGAAGCCTCAAAAAGGACACTTGGGATCCAAATGCTCCGTGCATCATGGTGCTGGACTGAAAAAAGTGTTCAGTGGTGACACCTGCTGATACTACTCAAACTACTTAGTCTAGTATCTCAATAGGAAGTAAGATTTTTTGAAACTCTGGCAGAGGTATTAATCCTAAACTCTTGAAATTCAGGGGCAGAAACATCAGAAAGTTATTCTCCAGAGATCTGAATGGATTAAAATAGCTTTTTTATAAACAACTACACACCTCCAGTTTTGCATGTGTAATTTCATCAGGCAACTTTTAAAACCTCTGCTGTACAATTAACGATAGGAGAGCCCAGAGTCAGGCCCATACACTCACTTTCATTCATAAAATTTGATACATTTTAAAATTCATAAAAAAATGTTTAGAAGAGGTATAGAAGTTAAATAAATGCAGAAGCCTCCTCCTGCATGTTCATCTTTCAGCTTTGGGGGCGTGAGATATTCTATGGCTGGAGCGGAGATTGAAAAATTTTAAATTCAACAAAGATAAAAAATTATATTCCTTTGATTTTCTCACCTCTTTAAGGAGTACAATATAACTGTGCTTATTTGCTGTTCCTCATTTGTGTTTTCAAGGGCTGGGGGAAAACAGGCAAAAATTCAGCCACTGAGACTGCCATTAGAATAGGAAATTTCCCAACTGCTTCTTTCACAAAACCTTCTCACGCTTCCTCAGCAACATCTCAGCACTCCTTCAGCTTGTTTTGTTGGATTTCTGGCTGGTCCTCTTCAGAAACTGCACAGTAGAAGCTGCAGTGAGAACAGGCAAAGCACCCAGAAGTTCTTTGGATGCCTTTGAAAAGAAGAGTGAGTTTTGTAGAGAGGAGATGCCACACAACTCATCCCAGCCAGCCTGTAGCAGAGCTGAGAAGCAGTCAGAAATTCAGCCACATGCTCTCAGATTTTTCACAACCTATAGCAGTTATTGTTTAATAAATAATAATTCTTTGCACTTTATCAGTAATTTTAATATGATGATCTCAAAATGCTTCTTGAAAATTAATAGCATTCTGCCATGTAGAAAGGGATGTAGCAAATGCTTAGTACTAAATGGTGTGCTCTAAGGAGCTCCCTGGCCTTCAGTAGGACTGCCTGCAATAGAGTATTATAGAGTATAATAGGCTTATTAATAAGTCCTACAAGGACTGAGACTTCATATATTTACAGTGGTGTACCTGTGAAAGTATGTATCAGTAGGATGACATAGGCCTGATATTTAATTCCATATAAAAGGCATTTAGAAGATCACTACAATTTGTCTTCAGTTTTACCACTACCAGTTTTATACTCAATGTCATTAATCTCATGTTTTATTTGGGATTTTAACATTGTAGTGATTTTTATAGGAGCCACAGTGAAAGTAGTATTGAGAGTATATTAATTTCCTGTTGTATGAAATGTAAAATAAAATTAATTTATAAAAGAGCTTTAATTCATTATGATTTTAAATTACATTGCCAAGGCTTTCCAAATGTGTGATTTCTAAAGTCAGCAGTAACCTTTCAAAAGATAAGTTATTTAATAAATTACTTTTTTTTTTTTTTCATTTAAAATTACCTCAAGAGAAAATGTTTTGCAAACCATGGAAAAAACTACAGAAATGAGTCTGAAAGCAGTTGAACACTGCTTTCTCTGAAAATATATATGAATGAGTGATTTTTCCTTCTGCATTTACATTTAGAAGGAAGTTTTGAGACTTTCTGTTACTTTCAGCTAAGTGAGACATCTCCATGATGGAAGATTGTTGTTAATTTTTGAAAAGAGATTTTAGGCCCCAGTTAGTGGGTGTTTTATAAAGATACAAGTTAATTATGTTCGAGGTTCAAGATAGAATATAAAAGTAATACTGTGCTGGACAGGCTTCCAGGGATTTTCAGGAAGGCAAACATTTTCTACTAAAATAATCGTGTTCTGACATTTTCAGTAACAACCCACCTCACCCGTCCAAGAAAACATATTAAAAAAAACCAACAAACCCAAACCCCAGTGTTTTTCCCTTAAATATATATCTAGGAAGGAATGATCTAAGCTCAGAGAAGTCCCTCCTATATCACCTCCATTATAACACACATTCCCTGTTACTAGCAGCCATAACAATGTTCAGTCAAGATAACAGAAGAGCCTAAACTAACAAATAAAAATGTTAAAAAATTGCAGAGACTTTCTTGTAACTTGTGCAGAGCCAATGAAAATGTGCAGAATGCAGAATGCCATGTTGTCCTTCAGGGGATGGGACAGGGGAGGGTGAGTAGAACAGCCACAGGATTAACTGTCCTGTCTCTAGTTCATGTGCTTGGCCATCTAGGATGTTTTAGATGCAGAGTTTGTTGATTCTCCAAAATGATGCTGGGGGTTTTTACTCTTGACCACTTCAGAAATGAGATTTTATATCATCTAACACTTGATGCTTCCTGGGTTTTTTTGGTAGTTCAGAAGGAAGTGAATCTACCTATGATAAAACAAGCAAGCATCCAAAAAAAAAAAAAAAAAAAAAAAGCTTAATGAAGAAAGGCAAGATTGTAAGTGACATAAAGGCTGCTTTCTGGTTTGGCTGTGATGGTGACCACACCTAAGTGCAGAATCTAGATGAAGGCAGAAAGAGGCAGAATGAAGAGGCAGAAAAGGCTGGCTTGGCTGTAATACAAATCATTTTGTCTACACCCCAACTGTACTTAAACAGGGCCAGCAAATGCCCACAGGTCTGAACCAAACAAACCCCCAAAGAGCTCTTTCTCAAAGTATGGATCTTCACACTGAAAAAAATACTCTTCAGAGCATATTTTTAAAGTAGTACTCCATACTTTTTAAAAGAAAAAAGTAGTACTCCATACTTTTTAAAAGAAAAATATCAAAACCCTGCAAGTCCTTCGTTCCAGAACTGTTAATCTGACCAACCCCTGAGGAACAGCAGACAGATCTTCCTTCACTGTGTAGCACATTCATTGACATTTGCAGTATCTTCTCCCTTCAGATCCTCATTCAAGCTTTTTTTCTGCTCTATTTCAACCTGGCAGAGGAAAAAGAGGGAGAATATTTATAATGAGAAAGGAAAACAGAAGAGTCAGAATTTTTCCTTAGTGGTGGTTCATGTCCTGCTCAGGTAAAGAAATCTTTGGTAAACTGTGAGGGTTGCAAAGAAAAATAGATGAGGAGGGTGTTTTCTGTATATAGGGTAAATGTTTTCAGTCTAGCCCAGTTTCACAATTCAACAGTGTCATTACATTGTTTCCAGAGATTTACTTAGAAAATGCTCACCTGCATTTGTGTTCTAGATTTCAAAATCTCTGAATCTCAGGCATAATCCAATGTTTCATTCTTAAAAGGGATATTTAGGAAGATAAGAACCACCTCCAGGGAATTTAAGACACTAACATAAATGTAATTATAATTACCATTATAAAGACTTGCCATGACAATCTTTTCAGTATCTCTCATCATTGCTCTTAAAGGAGGCAGGTAGGATGCCAATCCCTCTGCTGAGTGACTGGTTAACAAGAAAATCTGGGCATACTGAGATTCTTGGCAGGTATATATGTAGTACATTTTCTCATCTGCTCCTCTCCTTAGGGCAGGCAGGAAGATCAAATATTTAAGCAGAGAAAACCGTGATCCTTTTGTCTGCTGTCACACTCCCAGTGTAGCTGCTGTGAAGAGCAGCAAAACTCCCTGCTCACACTCTTACTGGACCAGCTAATCCCCAGTAGCTGGCTGTATGTATGGTCTTCCACAAGGCAAAGGCAAGGACATCTATTCTGTCTTTGCTGAGGAATAATCCACTGCTGGTTTACCAGGAATCAATAAGCTGCACAGAGCCTTCTGCCCATCTGATGTAGACACTTTAAAAATACAAAAATATGTCTCTTGAATCATTTTTTTTTCTTTTTTCTCTCCCTGCTATGTTGCAACGTTGTGTCAATTAACATGTTTACCACACCATATGCCTGACAGACACCTAAAAGATAAGAATGCTTATCAGGTCACCTCCTGGTGCATGGTGGAGACCAAAACAATGAAAGTAGCAGGACACCAAAAAGACTGAAAGATAAGGATGACTCCTCTCCGGGAAGTCTGTGTGTATCAGGGACTTATGCAAAAAAGGGACCCGTCTTCTTTTCCTATATAAAAAAGCCCAGGAAAAAAGGAGAAGTGGCGGCTTTCCTCTAGACCCCCCCCTCTCTCGGCACTTCGGCTTCAGCTACGGGATAGAGAAGCCGCAGGAGCGACAGACCCTAAGCACCCGACTACAGCCAGAGGCCAAGGCCGGCAGACGATGATAACATCTTAATTACTCCCTCCTTCTTTTCTCTTCTTAACGATTCTTCTCTCCAAAGTAACTAAGTGTATAAATCCTAAATAAAACCTTGTAACTTGTTTAAATCACAAAGCCTTGTTATTTTTGTAAATTCACACATTGTCTATGAGTAGTGGCTGAATTTTCCATTCAAAACATAAATAATAACTATCATCTGCCCACACTTTTCAAAACAATGTAGGATGCAAAGTAACCCTGGTGATTGGCTTATGCTCATTTTTTACCTTGTAACTGTAGTGTGCTGAATAGTTCACCCACTTCCTCACATTGGTCTTGTCCTCAACAGAGATGGACCGAACTGTGGCTTTGGATGCAGAAGTGGTGGGCATGTCAAATTCCACATCTACGTAGCGGACAAAACTGGAAGGCACTTCCCGGTCAGAGCCAAGCTCCAGGTGACAAAAGAAGCAGTGAGGATGTCCAGAAGCTGAAGATGAAAGCACACAGACATGAAAGTTCTGTTGGATGGATCAAAACTGACAACACCTAAGGGAAAGCAACATCACAAAACTGCAAGAAAGCCAGAATTTTCCTGGGTGATATCTTTTTCAATACCACTGAAGCTTCCAGAGGAATCAAACAAAATAAACAAAAATACAAGACGTAAATCAAGCACCACAGTGTAAAGGTGTTTTCCTCTTCAATTCCCCCAGTGTATGTAACATGCTAAGTACCTTGTGGCACATTCTTCTGAAATACCATCTATTGACAGTGAGCAATGGTGGGATTTGGCAGATATTTCATGTGTATTTGAAATTGTTATCCCCACTTGTAGCAAAAGAAAATATACCAGATAAGATTAAGTACTTTTTCTGGTTTCAAAAAGCAAATTTGTGCACAGTTTGGAAATTACTGTTTATGTTATATTCTAACTTGTAATAAAGTGAGGACGTAATCATGTTTCTCTCTGTCATCTGTGGATAATAACCCTTCTTGTTCTTTTTTCCTCCTTTTTTTTGCTGGACAGCAGTGATGTTTAAAAATTAAAGAGGGGGTGGCTAGTGGAGCCACATTGGTTTTATTTCTGACTGCTGCCAACTCCCTAAGCTCTTCAGCAGGTAATTTAAGGCCTGTACTTCAGCTTCTCTATCTGAAAAATGAGGACAAGAGCCTTCAAACCCATTCTGGGCTTTCTGATTGAAGGGATCTTATTATCCAAGTATGTGAATGAAAGTAATATACAATGAAATCCTTGTCTGACTGTTAGATGCTTTAGGAATTCTGACTACTTATTCCTTGGGAAGGTTCATCTCCATACAGCTCAGCAAGGTGTAGCTGCAGGACAGAGACAAGAAAGGAGGATGGCTGGCAAAGTTGGGTGGGGTAAACCCAGAAGCTTCCCATGGGAAGAGGAAAACACTGCCTGTGAAGGACTTGCAAGCCTGGGTCTCGAAAAGGAATTCAGCTTCTCATCCAGAGCGTAGTCCAAGAGTCAGCCTTGTTGAGCTTAAGCTTGAAAAGCAAGATGTGGGATATTGAGATATTACTTGTCCCAAAAGGATGAAATTGAGCAGTCTTTAGAGGGCTCAGGCATTGGAACAGGGACAGTGAAACACAACTGGGGCAGCAGAACACTCCAGACTGCCTGGGTTGCAGCAGGGGCTCACAGGAGAGATGGCTCTGTGCTCTGGCACAAACCACATCCACAGCTACAAAATACTCAGCTTGTGCTGCTACACTCCTGAGCTGGCCTGGGCTCAGTTGCTTTTGGGATAGATGCATGTGAAGGTTACACAGGGAAATGTTTATCTGGGCTTGAGCACACTGTGTGACAGGTGCTTTGGAGATCTGAGCCTTTAAACTCCTTGTAGCTTCAACTAGACACATGGAACCAGAAATCACTCTTCTAACACAGCTGCTGGTGGATATTCACAGACTTCAAGGGGAAAAAAAGGGGAGGAATAAAGGAAAAAAAACAAACCCAGCCACAAAACCTCAACAGATACATATTAATACAATAAAATTAACAAGGAAAATTTCCAATAACTTAATTTCTTCCAATAGGAGCACCACACTCAAAAAAATACGGCAGTTATTAACTTAAACCAGCTTAGCGTGGTAGGAAACCAGGTAAACTGATTAAGAAATCAACATCTCCACTGAAGCTGTAGCAAAAAAACCCAGGCACATCAGTGTTCATTACTGTCCCAAGTGTGAGGCTCACAAGGCACTTCAATAGAATTTCTGTTTGTTCAACAGGCTCATGCAGAGCTCCCTCTCTAACAGACAAGTACACTTGATTTTAGTAAAATCAGGAGAAAATCAACAGACTACTTCTGGTTTTGCATCTCTTGCTTCCTTGAGCTACTAACATCTCATTCTGACAATCAAGGATCTGATAATATAATTCATCTATATGTGCATGGATTACTGTGATTGGAGGGGATGTGTTTCAAACTACTCTGATATTCCCACATTTGGATTAAAGGATTGAATTTATTCAGAAATTACACCAGGCAGCAATGTCTGGGATCCACAAACTCGAGCAAAATTTAAATATCTAGATACAAGGATCTGCATGGAGGCTGCATCCCTGCTGCACTAGAAGTGTTTTCCCACAATTGAATGTGGATGCATTCCTAATATTCTGCTGGTGGATTTAAAAAAAAACAAAACAAACACAGAACAATACAAACATGTGGAGCCCAGCCAGCTGCAAATTAAGCTCTGCAATAAAGTTTAACAAGCTATTTTGGAAAGGGTTTCAGCAATGTGCTCAGAATCCAGTCCATAGATTGTCTTAGGTCAAATCATAGTGGGAGCACACACAGTCCTTCCTTTGCCATATGCTTTTCAGTGTCCAGTCATAAGCAGATGCTTTGGCTACAACATAATACAGAGAGGGCTGATAACAAGTTCCTATCAGGAAAGTGCTAAGAGGCCCACCTCATTAAAAAGATCAAAGGGTAAACATGTGAATAAGACAGCAAAGCTCGCTGAAATAATTCTTAACAATTTGGGTGCTAGGACACTACACCCTAAATGGGATCAGTGAGCTTCAGGAGGGACAGGCTTTCCTCTCCTGGGGGGCTGTGGTGCTGGCCCCCAGGGCAGACCCCAGGCAGGGCTGATGGTGTCATTCACCTCATGTCTACCCGGAGCCTGCACCACTCTGCACTCAGGGAATGGAATGAAGCACAAGAAGTCCAGGTGGCAACTCTGAAGTCCCTGGGATCATATTTGCAAAGAATTGATGTGTCAAGGCACACGATGTGGATGAACAAAGGGTGCCATAGTAAGTCTGTGGCTATAAAGGCTGTATTTTTTTAACAGGCACACAGGGCTGGCAGACAGGTACGTGCTGTAGGGAGCTATGCAGTGCAGATGCCCCAGGTCCTGTGGACAGGTTGTATGGCCTCTGAAGGCAAGGTGGAGATGGAGTCTGTGGCCCCCTGCAGGATTTCCCCCTCCACTGCAGGGTGATGCCATCATGTCTCTCCTGCTCTGGAGTCCCAGGCACCAGAGCAATTCATTAGCAGATCAGACATTTACAGAGGACTTAGAGAGCTGCCAGGGGGTGAGTTGCAGGTGCTACAGAAAGAAAGCATGCAGTGCAAGTCAGGGGAATATTTTTATATTTGGTGCTTGAGAACTGCATCATCTAGAGACTTTTGCAAAGAGGTGAGGGTGAGTTATTGTATGACTTGTGGGTGGGGCTGGAAACATCCAAGTATGCATAATGTTGGGACTAGACCACACATGAGTACCACACGGTCAGAAGAATATGTGGTCCATCAGGCAAATCTAAGCAACGGGAATCAATGCTTTTTGAGTATTCCTCTTTGTTTGCCGTATACTCTGAGTAAGGAAAACCTTGACAAGTACTGTCAAGAAATGTAAGCAGCCCTTGAGAGGCAAGGTCAGATTTAAACTACACTTGGCCTGCCCTGTTGGTATTTTGGGATTCCCTGTCTCTCACATAACTCATGTGTCCTGGCCAAAACAATGCTCGCAAGGCCCTTCCTTTCCCTGAAATTACATCTGACCTGACCAGAGGGGTTAAAACACTCTCTTCCTCTCAGGATGTAAACAAATACTAACTGCTCAGTGTTTATGACACTGATGCTCTGTGGCAGGGCTCCAACTGCAGTGCCAAGGCTGTCGTGCATTTCCCCTGACGCAGGGTGTGTGGCTGTCACACTGGGAGAGACAAGATCCAGGAAACAGGAGACACAGATCAACATCCCCCCCAAACCAGTCATGTGCAAGGGAGCATCACCTCACAGAAGGCAATAGAGCCAGAAGCTCTGCCTCATCTCCTGGTCTGCTACTGGTATGTTGTGTGATTGTGTTAAAGCTTGGGGCCTTTCATGGACAAGAACATGCTGGTACATGTCCAGAGAAGGGCCACAAGTGTGATCAGAGGGCTGGAGCACCTCTCCTGTGAAGACAGACTGAGAGAGTTGAGGTTATTCAGTCTGAAGAGGAGAAGGGTCCGAGGAGACCTTATTGGAGCCTTCCAGTATCTGAAAGGGGCCTACAGGAAAGTTGGTGAGGGACTTTTTAGGATGTTAGGTAGTGATAGGACTAGGGGTGGTGTATTCAAACTAGAGGAGAGTAGATTTAGATCAGATATTAGGAAGTTCTTCACCATGAGGGTGGTGAGACACTGGAACAAGTTGCTCAGAGAGATGGTGGAAGCCCCATCCCTGGAAGTTTGTAAGGCCAGGATGGCCAGGGCTCTGAGCAAGTGGGAGGTGTCCCTGCCCATGGCATAGAGTTTGAAACTAGATGATCTTAAGGGTCCCTTCCAACCCTGAAAATTCTATGATTTCCCCAGCTGCAGTGTCTATATGGCATATGGAAATCTTTGGAGAGAAGATGCCACAGAAGGCTCAATTTCACAGCATCTCATTCCCACAGCTCATGCAGATGGCATAATGAGATTTCCCTCACAAGCATGCTTTTGCTCATCAACAGCTTCAGGTTAATTTTTTATTGTGATATATCTTTTGGGTCTCCAAGCTCTCTCTTCTTACGTCCTACACTAAAGAAAACACAGAGCCTTCATTTTTGTCACATCCCTCCAAACTTGTAACTTATGGTGAAAGCTGGCATCTTTGGGTTGAAATGCAATCAAAAAGATAGAAGACTTGGATCACTGTTTTACTGACACTATAGCTCAAAATCAGGAAAAACATATGTCTTTAGAAAGTGCCAAATCTAGTTCAACACTGAACTTTCAGTGAAAACAAAATACAGAAACTCAACCAGTCACCCAGCTGCACTGCTACATCATTAATACTAAAAGTGTGTCTTATTTGTAAAAATCTAGTCCAGATCTGAGAAATCAAGAAATGGAATTCACATCAAATAAAAGTGAACTCATGCTGTCCAGCTTTATTGCACACCTTGGAAGAAAGGCAGGAAGTGGAATAACTGGCAGCAGTGACCAAAGGAAACAGTTGCTTACTCATATTATTTGAGAGCTTAATTATGAATATGGTGCTAGAAATACAATGACTAGTAGGTTTCATGTTGGTATTCCCTGTTAGTTTAAGCTGTATTTACCTCATTACAGAAACATAGCCCTATACTGGTATGTGGAAAAAATTTTTAATGGTTGCACAATTATCTTTTGTTCTCTTACAATACTTATTCCCGCAACTTTGTAGGCATTAGCTGTGGTATATGTGGTATATGTGTTGAAAAATATTGTACTGGCCCACTATGCTTGGCAATGCATGGAAAAGGAAACACATGTACTAGACCTACAGCAATTTATCTTGTCCTGTCACTCAGAACTGTAGCACAGCATCTTGACTTTGCAAGTGACCTGAAAAAGCCCTATTTCCAATAACAGTGCTAAGCACACAGAGCTGTTTCATGCCTAAGTCAGAAGTGGAGACATAAGGCATATTTTTGCATCCAGCAAACCTAAACCTGTTTCTATCATTAGCAATGTTTGTAGGATACATAAAACTATGGCAGTGAAGGGTCAGATAAATGCTTCATGCAATTAACTGCTGTCCTTTGGTATACCAGAGGAGGTGACTTATCCCTTCAGCATGTAAATCCATGGTTCCCCATCTTCCAAAATATGTAACTCCTTTTAGCTTACTCCTGCAGAGATGGTATAGAGCACTCACCTGAGTTCTTGTCAGGCAGTCTGCTTATCCTCCATACAATGGAATTAAAGGCATGCTCATATTTGGCAGTTCCCAAAGTTACTCTCATTACTGGCTCAGAACCAGACATACTGGTTGATCCAAAAGTGGCCCCCTTGTTCACCTTGGCTTTCAAAGATTTCTCCCCCAGGACACTCTCCCTGCGGAAGTTCTTCACCCACTCGTTTGGCACTGGGTAGCGGATCATCACATTTTCACAGGGGACCTGAGTTAAAGGGTCACAGTTGGAAGAGAACCCCGTGGACATCATCAGCCAGCTCTGCACCTCCACCTCAGCACCATTGATGCTGGCAGCTGTCCTGAGAGTAAAAGGCAAAGTTTTCTCAGCAAAGACAGTTCTGAACCGCATCAGTTCAAAGCGGCAGGCATCCAAGGGGTTGAACAGGATAATACGGGAGTTATTAAACATATCCTCATCCACACAGGAATGGAACCGACACCTGTATAACTTGATCCACTTAGTGGTAGTAGTGGGCATAATATCCTGCCTTGCAACTATTTCATTCCCTTTGATCAGGATATCATTAAGGCCCAGTCTGCATTCTGCCATGCCAGAAAGGAAGCTGAGAACATAGATATGGGTCAGCACACTGTGCTGGAGAATCACGCTGTCTCCTTTGGCCAAGACACCGTGAAACTCATCCCTGACATCAACTGTGATTTCTTCTTCTTGATAGTTCAGTCCCACTGTGCTCAGATCTGTTGATGAGGCTGGTAAATTCATCAGTGTGTCTTGCACAGCACTGATGAAGCTAAGGAAATCTTCATAATCTGTAGTCCCAAGCTTGATAATTTGCTCTCTCTCTGCTGTGTGAGCAATGGCTGGCTTAGGTTGATACTTCTTTTTCTCCTTGTAGGTTGTGCGGTCTAACCGCACGCTGTGGATCCTCCCGTTCTCATCGTAGTTCTGCAGTTTGCGCTCTGAAATCTCATGATTGATTTCAAGTTTGAATTCCCGGAAAGGTTTCTCCAGTCCTTTCTCATAGAAAAGCTGTATACATCCACTGTCAGTCAGCTTGACGTGTATTGGTCCCCAGTGCCTGGATGACATAATATTTTTCTTTTCTGGGATCCTGAGCATCATTGGCCATCCGTCCTTTGGCTGAGCTGGTGCCAGGTTAGATAAGGCTGCATCCAGATCACATGGCATCATGGGGTCATCATCAGGCAAGGTAAGGCTGCTCACACGATCTGGGTCTCCAATCTGGAGTTGCTTGAGTTGCTCAACAGCATCTGTGTGGGTTACACTTTTGTTTGCCTCATGGAAACTGATGGTGTCGGGCTCTTGATGAAGAACAATGAGAGAGTCTCTTTGGCTTTTGCCTGGAGCACTGGAGACAGAAGAGCTTTTGGAACGCCTGTCTCGCTCCTCAAAGAATGAGCTGAATGGATTGATGGGTGAGGGTTGGACATCTCGCAGAGATTCATCCAGGAAAGGATTAGTAGCACTCCATGGTGGTGTTTCAACAGAAGGCAACTTGGTTAAGGAGGACAGATCTAGCTTTTGAATTTTGGAGAGATCCCCCAATGTGCTTTTGGGACGTTCTCTTTTCTTAAAAGATGTAGTGAGGTTAAAGTTAACATCTGGAGTCTGTGTTTCTGCAGGTGGGGTGTCTGTTTTCAAGGGAGAAAGGTTCTGTGATGAAAAACTGACTTCATTGTCATCAAAAGTCACCCAGCTGGGAAAGCGAACTGTGGTGGGGGTTGATGAATGCCCATTCATGGAGGTGTTGTTCAGCTGCCAGTTGACAGCCTCCATATCTATCTCTTCATCTTCTTGGAGAGATGAGGAATTGTCTTTAAAAAAACAAAAGGGGAGGGGAGGATAATTTCAGCTAATTATTTGGAAGTTACCTAGTTCTCTCCACAAAAAGAAAACATGCACAACAGTTCACATGCTCAAGAAAGAGCTGTTCATATGCTGGGCAAGACAGATAATCAAAAGGCTTGGCTAAAATGCTGTAGAACTTGGCAATAATTAATGAATACATAGAGAACTGAACATAGAAATGGAATGCAGGAAGAAATACAGAAGGAATTGTATCAATGGTTGCCTGGGTCTCATCCCAACATAAAGGCCTAAAAAAGAAACTTAGCCCACATGTCACAGTGACTTTTTAAAACTTCATTCTCTAAGCTTTCAGGCTGCATTTCTTCTCTCCACTTATCTTCTGTCCTTTGCCTGTTTTGTTCCCTCTCATTCTTGTTCTCATTTTTTCCCTTTCTGTCCCCATACCCTTTGCTCTAGAGAAGCATCCAGCAGAGAGAGGGAATGAACACAGAGGAAAAGCACTTTTCCACTCTGTCCCCACATACTTGTATTTGCTGTTATGACAAAAACACGTGGGAATATGGAGAAGGCACCTTAAAAAGTGCCTACGTAGCATTTGTGCCTAGGATGTCTTCAGCAAAGAGACTTTTTGGCTTTCCCAGTGGCAACAAGTCTGCCAGTGCTTGCACATCTGAAAAATCTCTCGGAGAAGCTGTCATTTACAGATGCACATTAGGATAAGGGAAAACTTGTATTGTGGAAGGTGTCCTCATCCTCTGTTAGGATATAGCACCTTTGAGCACTACTTTCCTAGTCTTAGGTTTTGCCATGACACTTTCCAGGAGCCTGCATCCTAATGTGCTATTTCAATCCCAGCTCTTTATGGAGGAGATAGTCACAGTGATAATAAGCTCTTTTCCCAAATAAGCATTAATTTTCAGAGTTCAGACATTTAAGGGTTTTCTTCCAATTTTCTTCCCACTGGGCTCATGATTCAGAGTGCTCCTCAAAATGAGCAGCCAGCGTAAAATTATACTCTGCGGCTGCACTATGGGTTTGCTCAACATATGATTCAGCAGTGCTAACATTTGTGCCTTTTGCTTCTAATAGATACATGGATCTCATGCTTTACACAAATCACCCTACTTCAGTACAACCAGGAAAGTCAGAGTAAAAGGTAGCACTTCGGTATGGCTGTACTCGTGAGAATGGAGCATATTTTACAATTTTTTACAATATTGAAAAGCACGACAAACTATTTAAGTAATCATTTAAGCTGCCAGCAGTTCCCAAAACAGAGGAACCTGATTTCCATTTTGCCTCAACCATAACAGACAATTTGAATTTTTATTCCAGTTACCATTTAGAATATGAAATTGGGAATTTTTGTGTTAGTCACGGACCTGCCATTAGCTCATTATGCCTTGGGTAACTTGATGTTCTGGGCCTCTCAACCGAGCTGTGTGGAAATTCACTCAAACTTTTGATCTAAGGACAAAACACATCATGCAATTTCTAAGGATTATTATAAGTGAGAATAACAGAGGAAGCAAAATGATTCCAATTTGTTTTTCAAGCCACAATAATAACAAAATAATAACAAGAACAGATAGCTTTTAGACTATACATGCACTTCAAAGTGTATTTGAAAAGCAGTGGCACCATCTCAATTTCCCATATCTTCTCTACCCAGCACTGCACACTGCCTCTCTGTAGTCCCTGCTTCTAATTGTACCACTGGGTGCAGTGAGAGGTTCTCAATCTGTTACAGTTTTGCCACAAGACTATAAATAGATTTGTGGAAGAAAAAATCCAGTAAGTCAACTGATTACCATACACAAACATATCTCTAAGTGAGAAAGTAGTAAAAAAAGCACCAAGAATAATCTGGCATTCTGATTCTTAGGTCCGCAATCAATACTTTCTATGTTGTCTCATGGCTTTCCAGTACCTTGGTTAGCAAGGATGTAATTCTCTGAAGCAAAGCAAAGGAAAATGAAAGTTGTGGTAAGACTCTGTTTTTTATGGTATTTCTGGCAAAATGTTCCTCATTTCTTTAAATACTTCTAAAAGTCCTGTGTTGGTAAGATCAAGATTTCTTAAGAGCAGACCACCTCTTCTCCATCTGCAGCTGTAATTGTCCTTTCTCCTGTATGTTAGCTTTTGAATTATAGAAACCAAATACAATTCTACAAATAAACACTTCTAGTAAGCTTGAGAAAGGCAGATAAGACCTCCTTGAGAGTCCATACAAAAACCACACAGAAATCACTTTACAAAATTTCTTTCTAAACAGAACAAGTTTTATAAAATAAATTGCTTATTTGATTTATATGCCAAAAAATACAGCAGTCATATGAAGAGATGATGGCATTTGTGTAACTTTGTCTTCTAGAAAAATCAGTAAAATGTTATTTGATTTGATATGTGGAAGTGTCAAACCTAGGAAGTGAAATGAAAAAATTTCTTTCCTAAGCTGAAAAATACACTCTTTTCCTGCCACAGAACTATACAGCTAGGTTTACAAATATTTGGATACAGAGATGGTTCTAGAAAAGACAGTTTTAAACTTTGTTTGTAAAAGAATGACTAATAGCAGAGGGGATACAAATAACAATATGGTGTTGCAGCTAAGCATCCAAATTAAATTCCTGAGAACAAGATGAAGTAGTGTATATATCCCAAGAAAAATATTGGCACTTCTGCAGCAGAGGCAAATGCAGCATGGTGAAAAATCTTGACATTGATAGAGAACAGGACATTTTTCCCTTATTGACTTTTGAGGAATTCCTGAGTATGATGATAATGTTTAAAATGGCCACGTTCTTCAATCTAGCAGCACCCAACTATGTCTAGGAGAGGACAAAACAATTTTCCTCTAGGAGAGGAAAGCAATTATCTAGATGAAGGTTAAGATAATTATTTTCCTCCTTGCTTTCATTATTATTTTCCAAATTCTTTCCTACAAAATAAATCAAGACAATAGCTTGCTGATGGAGTGCAAACAGTCTTCAACCCAGACTGAGACCTCTTTATTCCTTTTTGACTGACTTTGCTTTCCTAAGCAAATGACTTTGATAGGTATTTACTTTGTAAAATTAAAATAGCTTTTAATTGTCTCACCTTGCCATATTCCAACCTGGCATGTTGCTCCAGCCAGTCAAAACAGGTGAAGGGGACAGTAGCTCTGTGTCCCTTCCCAGTGACACCAGCAACATGTGAGTTCTGGAATGAGCAACCTTAGGCTGCCCACACAACTATGCATCTCTGCATTCATTCCCCACATAAGAGGTACCTGCAACCAGCACTGCCTCTACCTTATTACATACCTGCCTGAGTATCATTACCAAGTCATTAAATAATTTGGAAACTTAAGTCTCCAGAGAACAATCAAATGTTGACCTGCATTGTAAACTTTTTTTTTTTTTTTTTGTCCACAGGCCCCTTAATGTTTTGTTGGCTTTGTAAGTGTTCAGTATATTAAACTGGAAAACAACACTGTTATAATGGGTGTAAAAGATCACACTGTGGTCAGCCTCTTGTGACTCACTACAAGTGAAGAAGGCTTTTGTTTCTCTTTATGATATCATCTTTTCATTTGAACTATTGTGGCCAAACCTACTAGGTAGTATCATGTTACTTAAGCCTGGGGGAAAGGCAGCCATCCAGCTGTGAAAGGACACTGATATTGCAAACTATTCATGACTAAAACTTGTAGGAAGACATGAGAGTGTTACACACCTTTCAGAAAGAAAGGCAGACAGGGACTTTAAGAAATAGATCTGAGCAAAAGCCTGGATTTTCAAATTTCTCAGTAGCTGTCTATTTTGTCTCTCAACAGAAATTAGCTCAGAGTGTGATGGTGTGATGGTTCCTGTTACCTGAATTTATTAACTTATGTTTAATTTGGATAGTTCTACTTTACACTTCAGTCTGCAGTACAGGCCTACCCTTAATATGGTCACACCTTCCAACCAAGTACTTGCTTCCTTGATGCCACCAACACCAATCCCTCAGATAAAGTAAGCACTGCTGGTTTCTGTTGGTGCTATCTTGCTGGGAAAATAATCTACATTAAGTCCACCAGACACTGATTTACAGATGGATAGTACTTCAGACTTGGCATTTTGAAGATCAGCCATGTCAAAAGGATGACAGCTATAAAACCCATGGTGTCTCTGTATAAGCAATGATAGAAAAGCAGAAAGCACAGATAGAAAGAATCTGGGAGAAATCATGGAATATGCTCTCATGCTGTTATCTTTCCATGACACAGGTTAATGTTTTAAAATATTTTCTGGCACATCCATAACTGGTCATCTCCTTGCATTTCCTTTTCATATCCAGGTCACAACAACTTTGTCTATACACTTTTTTTTTGGGGTGATCTGTGATGTTTTCGATTCTCCCAAGACAGACATCATAATTAAAAAGGTACTTAAAGTGATTGGGCTATCACTTGGAACTGATACAGCTGGACTCCTATTTCCAGCCTTGCCACTGACCTGCCACTGACCTGGAATAGCAGAATATGAAAGACTGAAGTCACAGACCTGACCCCTGTAGTTCTCTCTCTTATTTCTTCTCCTCCCACTTGGCAGGCTTCTCAGATCAGGTTGTATGGATTAATCTTTAGATAACTTTTCAGTTGATCATGCTCTGTCATATTTTATCCCTACATCTCTCTGAACTTTGGCGTCTAGGCCATGTAAACCAGTGGCCTGATTAAACCTACTGTGTTTTTATCCCAGTTCCACAGTACTACATAGTCTGTCCCCAGCAGTGGGTTGTTGACTGCTTAAATAGGATGCCTATTGGTTAACTACTGCAAATTCACAGGTCCCAAAAGAATTTTACCTGTCAAAAGAAGTGAAATCATCTGAAGTTATAAAGAAGTCATATCACAGAGCTTCCATCTCTATTTAAAACACAATGAATGTCTTCTATGTTCAACTAATTTATCCCCATGACCCTCTAATCTTTGTAAGAACTGCTACATTTCATTTCAAATGTAAGCCACGATGCAGATACTCAAGTGAAGATGAAATATAAGCAAATTACAGCCTCTCACAGCTAGATTGCAGCAGCCTTTGTACTGCACGATACCTGTTGAAAAGGCCCGACCTCCATGTACTATCTTAAAGAACCCTAAAAGTTTTTGTGGACTTTGTCCACTGATGCTTTGACATTTTATTCTTATTCTGTATCTACACAAATGTGTGTATGTATAGGAAGGCAGGACTAGTGCATTTCAGGCATTTTGTGCTTACCATTATCTGGAATTATTTGCCTTCTCTTCACTCTCTCTGCATCTTGCTGCTTGGAGAGGGAAAAGAACATCTTCCCAACAACTGAGCCTGACCTAACCATTAAGAAACTATCAGTCTACCCATAACAACAATGGTAGTTGCAGCTGGAATTCTCATTGCAACCAGCTATGTATGATGCTATTTGAGTGCCTTTTTTTGTTTCATATGTTTATTCAACTGCAGAAACTACTTAAATGAAGCCTGAAATTTAATCAAAGCCCTGTCATTATTCCTTGAGCAAAGAAAATGTTCAAGATAAAATTACTTTGAAACTTAGAACTTTCCTGCATAATTTACTTTTAAAAGACTCAATATTTTTATTCTGTGAAGTTTATTGAGTACTTAAAACTCCAGCTCATGAAAAAAGAACCATTTCAGTTGTGCTATCAAATAACTGAAACAACATTTCACCAAGTCATAGTCTACGTACAGTTAACTCCCCTTTTACCTGTGCAGATCTGAGTTCTGCTCTATGCCGTAACTATAATTTTATAAAAGTTTCTTACAGATGCTGCAGTCTGTACTGATTGGTAGGGTAATCAGAATGGACCTGGCTCTAGTCTTAAAACAAAACCAAGCACTTGTAACACACCAAGTGCACAAAACTGGAAAATTAGATTCCTAAGCAGATGGTGAGAAAATGTGTTTTTCAAATACACTGCCCAGGTTTTAGTATGTAAACTCTTAGAATTTAGTGTACTGATACTCTTAGAACTAAATTCAAGGACAGACACACGATTTATCCAAAAATTACCAATACACTGCAGCAGAGATAGGTATCTAACTTTGAAATATAAGTGCCTGTATGCCTGGGTACCCAGTTAATACCAATATATCATTTGAACAGCATATTCCAAATTAGACACAGTTCATATAAGTCATGGACAAGGTTGTTATTCTCTTGAAGAGACTGTTCAAATTTCATGTCAGGTAGGAATGATGTGGCAGTAAGTTAGAGGCAATAAGGAACCTTAAAGGGAAATAAAACTCCCCGAGCTATAGCTAGAAGATGCTAGGTAATTTTAAAAAGCATTATTTATCATTTAAATCCATCTTTCTTGGGTTTTTTCACTATAGAAAGCTATTTTAAAAAGAAATCGAAGTAAATCCATTTTGTTCTGGTAACATATTTTTAAAAACACGGAGGTTTTCTCTTATGTATTAAAACAATGGCAGTGAAAGCATTTCAAAACTCTTACAGAAAAGGCTTTTTGATTTAAACCTGTTTGAGATTCATAGCTCCACACATACTTTTCCTGAAGATCAGTTCGTGTGATTCCATTAGCTGGCCAGAAGGTGGTACATTAAGACTGTTACAACAAGAGGAAGTCTCCAAGATTTTTACAGGGTTTAGACAAGACTATGCCTGTTCAAAGAATCCACTGTATACTTGTGTCATAATACTATTATTTTATAATTAGGAATAATTTGAGCCAAGTTGTGAACAGATCTCGTGTAAGTGGTGGAGAAGGCATTAAAACCTGCTTGTTTTTCCTTTGAACTTAATTCTATTCAACAAACACATTATACTCGTGAAGGAAACATCTTAGCAACCAAGCATACATATATGATTCATTGCAGAACAACTTCATTTCCAGCCCTGAAGGCACAGCATAGATATGACTGACATATTTTTAATACCCTGTCATCTAATTTTGTTTTCAGCAAGGTGTGTTCAGTCCAGAGGTTACCAAGACTATGACTACACCTCAGCCTTAGTCTTCATTACTACCAGTGGAGTACTTACACTCCCAGTTTGGCCAGGCTACACAAAGTCTGTGTGTGAGGGGACAGAGTGGAGCTGGAAAACATGAACCTGATCCCCCTGATCCAACAGAGGGATGGATAAGAGAATGACAGGTTCACTAAAGAGCAAATTCCTCAACTTCATCTCTTTCTCCAGAAGGAGAACAAGGAGCAAACAAGAACAGAAGACACATACATATTTTTCAAAATTAATTCCTTTCAAAATACATTGGACAACACAAACAAAGTCAGTTTGCCTCTGAAAAGTACTTTGGACTTTGCTTCTATCCACAGAGGTCTGGTTTCCCCTTCTATTTTAATCAGCAATACCCAGAGTGTATTCTTCAGAAGCGGAACTATCCCTGAGATGAGAACACGGAGCTCGTGAAGAAACAATCAGAGGGCAAATAAGGAAAGAGGAACACTCTTCCTAGCCCAGGATGTTTCAAGAAATTCTTGATATTTGGCTAGCAGAATAAGTCAGTAGCCAGTCCTACAAATGCAAAGGCAATTCCACTCCATCTTGGAGGAGCTGCTATTAGCATGCATTGAATGAGCTCTTTTGTGAAGTGCAGGAATGTAAATCTCTCATACACAGACAACATATTAGTTCCTTATGTCATAATTTTACAAGCAATACGTAAGGGACTGGTAGCAAAACAGTTGCCTGCAGACCTCTTACATTTTTTCTTCAGTGCTTGAGATAGTATCATGTAGAATAAGCCTGACATTTGCAGTGCCATACTGCAGGTGGAAATGTGGCAGCTACCAGATCTTCTCAGAACTTAGGGTCCCATTAAGCAGCATGACCTTTGACTGCAAAGCAACACCCTATGGCCACATGCATCAAGTTATGGATCCAAAAGGCAGCTGCAGTACTGCATAAGCTTGGGTGTCTGGCTCTATTGAATAAACGTGACAAATGTTCCCATAGCCATAGGAAAATTGAAGGCAGGAGACCATCATGTGCTTTATACGTCTGAAACATTCTGGGTTTGCTAATGCAAAGTAGCACTTCAGAAACTGTACTGGTAGTGACCACAAATGGTAACACCGGCTGATGACAACTTGGTTGACAGTGCAAGATAACTGCCTGATCTCTAATTCCTTGTGGGCTGTTCCTGCATGACTGAAGCCAGAATCACCCCAACTATCTGCTCAGCCTTGTGCTGATTCTGTAGCTGAAAAAGACAAGTCAATACACAGGGATGTGCTCAATTCACTGCTTGCAAAAATAAACCTGATGTCCAAGTCTGCACATCATTTAGAAATACGCAGGGCAAGGTGTATCAGGAAAAGAAGGAATGAGTTTTGCTTGATGACTGACATGAAAAGATGTAAAATTAAAATTCATATTGACAAAGATTTAAACCTCTTTGCTGCAGAGAAAAAAGTGATGGGGAAGGAGGAGAAAAACCATATATTTGTTACTTTTCATCTTCAAAATGCACTATTGTGAACATTTATGATACCCCACAACACTTTAAAATAGTAGCATTAACTTCCTCATTCCTGCACCCAAGGCATTTCCCAAGATCAAGTTTTATATCAAGTCATCATCTCACATCCTGTCTGCCAAATTTGTCTGCATATCTCAGATTATCCAGTCAAGAGGTAATCTCATACTTACACTCTACCTTTACCCTGAGCAATATCAATATGATTTACAAGTTTTGCCACTGCTGACATTTTAAAAAACACAAAAACCCACTTCCCAATTTCTAGTGTAAGACTATGGAAACTTCAGCTACATATTTTAATAATTCAGTTACCTGGTGAACTGTAAAAACAGATTTGTTCCACAGACAACAGAGCTGATACATACTTACAAATTATGGAAGTTAACAGTGCTCCACATTTCCTTAAAGCTTATTCTATATTTTCCCCTGTGAAGCTTTGTATGAAAGACTTTTCTTACACTGCAGAGAAGACCACATAACTACATAAGAGCAGCCAGTCTGGCCAGTCCTTGACTCAGAGCATATGGGAGCTCCAGGCTACAGTGAAGTTTCAGGAATTAACAGGTGAAGTGCTCAATGGAAAGGTGAGCAGAGCCATAATGAAGGCATCTGTTGGTGAATTTCAGGGTATGTTTTGCTATTTTTTAAAATTCCTGGAGGGATTTTCTGACACAAAAGACTGAAGGAGACCAGCTAGAAATAGTGTGAGAGAACTGAAAGGGCAGCCTGATCTAGGTATAAGCCTGACCTATGTAGTTATCAACGAGGATGCACCTGGCATCAGCCTCACCCTCAAGAAATAATGATTACAGGTTCTTGAGAAACAGCACGATAAAAAGCCTAAGACTGAAAGGGGTGCAAAAGGCTTAGGTGCTAATTTGAACTCTGTGATTGTCTAAGTGACCTTGAGTTAGCAATTTATGCCCTCTGCTCCCCAAAGTTTTCTCTCTGTAGCAAAGCAAGAGTACAGATGTAATAGAAGGTGTTAATGGCTGTGGTCGGGTGCAGGCTTCTTGATGAACAGGCAATTGTCAGTCATTTGTCAGTCATGTGAAAGCTTGTGGCATTCCTAGGGACAGCACAGGTAAAATGGTATAAGCAAGGGAGCTCCTATAGGGAATAAAATAATAGGTGCTACTAGAAGCTGTGGCCCTTGGCTAAGGAAAACTGAACTCATGTGTGACAAGGAATTTCCTTATGCACTGGCTGCCTGCAAATACAGGTCTGGGTGAGGAGACAGAAAGGTGGAGAAGCTGCAGTGAAAAGCTGCAACTGGATGCGCAAGTACAGGACTGGCTGTGAACTGCAAGGAGAAATGCTGGGCATTTGCTTCCTGCCTCCCACAGGCTGAGAAACAAGAGCACTGTTCACAAGTGAGAGTTCCACCAAAAATACTGGAGGTGAAACAGAAAGGCTTCTAGTATCAGCCAGAAATACTGCTGCCTAAGATCCGCATATGACACACACTGTTTTTTCTAAAGAGAGAGAGTGAATGGCATGGTTTCTGCCAAGACTGAGCTGATCTTAACTGAGGGCAAATCTGATGATAGATAAAATAAATCACTCCAGCTATCAATGGAGACTATTATATGAATTAATTATTTAAAATAGTTATTTTTTATATGCACCTGCCTTGCACAATGCTGGAACACTAAAAATTATGATCCGAGAGACACTTTCTAATCAAAAAAACAAAAAGCCAAACAAAACTCAACACACACACACACACACACACACACAAAAATACTCCTATTATTTTGTTGGAAAAACCCAAGGTATTTCATGCCTGATTTTTCTTCAAATAAGTGGCAAAGTCTGGGACAAAGAAAGGCCTGAGACACAGAGATTGAGTGGTAAGTTGATCTGGCCAACATTTATAAAATGGAAAGACATTTGGGAGTTTTTCCAGGAGTATAAGCCGAGCATGGGCTTGTTCCTCATCTTGGGATTGTAAAGGCATGAACACTATACTATACTGCTCTTCTAAACTGTGTACCAGAAAGACTGAAATCCTTTCTTAGGTAGGAATTTAGAAGACAAAAGCAGGTTGCTGAGAGCCTGAACAAGAAAAGCTTTGCTTTCAGTGAAAAAACTGGGAGAAACCCTCTAGTTTCCAGAGTTACCAAGACCTTGGAAAGCCAACTCTTTCTGCACTAGATACTGAAACATGCTTTGTACAGTCAGATATTCACCTCACTTTGGAAACACATTTTGTCTTCAAAATACATATTATGCTGTTGCTGTGGTTTTGGGGTGGAGTCGGGGTGCTGCATTGCTGGTTTGCACCTCTGGAGGCATTTAAAGCTGTGTTTAGTGAGGCAGGACACAGTAAGAAATATTCCCACTGGTAGTAACCTGACGTCAGCCTCCTTTATGATTACACTCTTCTCAGGTTTTGCCCATCCAAGAAAACCAAAGTGATGTTACAAGGGCTGTACTGGCAGAGTTTGTGTCTGCCCTTCCAGCCTGACTTACACAATCCTACTATCAACAAATCCAGCCAACCTTGGAAACTAACTGAGCTGACCCAGCTCACCCTTCATATCAACTTATTCCCAAGGATTGCAGAAGACAGAAAAGTTACCAGCATGTTAATCCACATACATTTTATTTAACTGCTCCTGCTATACAGCCCTCTGATCCAGTCTGAGTCCTAAAAAGTGCTATCAGTGCCTCATTTCCAACATCCAGGCAGCTCCTGACCAGCCAGAGAGGTTGTTATGAGGCAATGACTTGTTTTACGACATATTGCTCTGATTGATGAGTCCATTCCCCCCTTTTCCACACTCATTTATTTCAGGTCTTGGACTGTCTAAGTGCAGCCCTTCCTTCAGCCCAGGCTCCCACCATAAAATCCCAGCTGTTGTGCAACTGTTCACAATTGCAGGAAATCAACAGAACCAAATACTGAGCTATTATCTATCTCATGTCATTTAGAGTTTTGTTTTTCCTTTCTATGTGTGTGTGGAGCCACCACAGTACACAGGATTACTCTGGGTCACTCCACAGAAGCAGCCAAACAGAAATGATCCAACAAACCATTTCTTCCTCTTTCCCTCAGGCCATGCTGATGTGGTTACAGTGAACAGAAAGGCACGGGACACATTCTTAAATGTGAGAGTTGGACCATAAGAGACCCAGAAAGGAAAGAAGGAACTCCTGAAGTTATCACAGCACTCTGTGGTGAGAAGCAAAGAGGAAAGCCATGCTTCCCTCCTCTCTGCACAAACTGTAATGTTCTATCTTCCCACCTCTAGCAGGCATCTTCCCTCTAAGCTACGATTTTGCCTGGTGGCAAAACACATGGCATACAGGGCCCACATTCCTTTATGCCAGTCATGCATGACAGCCACACTGATTTCCTTTCTTACTGTTAACTTTTAGCTCACCCCATCACCACCTAGTCATAGCTGTGTGTCCTCTTTCTTCCTCAAATGACAGCCCTTGTTCTTTTGATGGGATTGCAGAGGAGAAGGAATCCAGTTTTGCCTAACATCTGTTTTGATTTGTAAGATAGATAGAAAGAGTAGGTAACATTAAAAAAATCCTGTGGACAAGAGACCCCAAATGTCAGCCATCTCAGTTAGTGAGCCCTATGCCATACATGGGTATACACACACACACACATATATATATATACATAGAAGAGAGTAAGTTGTCAGCTCTAGAGGTGATGAACAAGGAATCCAGAAAATTTCTGTCCTGGGGTAGCAGTCACTAGGACTTAGGCAGGGTACAAGGGCTGGATGAACAGGGCTCTGACAGTCTCAGGGCAATCCTGTAATGAAATACATCACAGGAAACTGTTAAAATAAACTTCTGCATTCTTGAACTTCTCCATTCTTCTTCACTCTTGGATAAGACCTAGCAGGTCTCCACAGTACAGGACAGTATTATGGAAAAAAATATAGACAATGAGATAGGAAATCTTTCTGCCTGTTTCACCAAACTGTGTAGCAGCTTTGGTGGCAGCTGAGAGAAAAGAGCTGAGCACAGAATGTGACTGATGTGAAGGAAAACAACAGGGGCCTCACAGCTGCTGTGCCCTGTAAACAAAGCACAGCTTTCTGAAGGGCCATGTGAGATTTTGCAGAAGAACCCTGAAAGAATCAAGGTCTGCCCAAAGGAAGAAACAGGGATTAGAGAAATGCAGATCATAGGATAATAAGATAATATGAGGATACTGAGCTTCAACAGAAAGGTACTCAGACTGTAAAACAAAAAAATAACTGATGTTTTCCTATAAAGAGATCAAATCCACATTCAATAAATGAATAGGTAACCGAAGTACCCTAAAGCAGTATCTTATTATATAGTGACACTGGCTGGTGAAGGAAAGTTGACAGGAATTGCCTAAGAACAACACTGCTGTGGACAAGAATGTCTTGGTTCACTAGCATTATATTTTAGCGTTTCAAGAAATAAGCTGGTCACTTCCATGTTGCAGAATTGTTTCAGTATATTATAGAAACAGAGGGTCGGGGAATTTTTTCCCCACTGGTTTACTTGGGTACAGTGGATAAAGTACTTAAATAAAATGTCAGAAAGAGATGTCAGATGAAATTGTGCCACCAACAAGCTTCTACTCAGCTAACAACTGTAAAAGAAATATAAAAAGGGGCTTAGGCACATAATGGAATTTGACTTTTTGTACTGCATATCCCCAGTTCTCAGGTTTGTAACACTCATCTAGTTCATGTCAAGGTCATAATGGTGGAAACAACGAGGTCAGTCATGCAGAGAAGGATATACACCTTGCAGAAAACTTTGAATTTAACATCTTGTGTGAAATGGCATTTCTTGTAGGATTTATTGAGGAACATGCACGTGAGCACTTGAAGTCATAAAGGAGAATTCTGCCCTTTCTCTGGCTTAATGAAAGTGTGTTTCTGCTTGGAAGAAGGAAAGAGATTGTACTGGAAGGGAGAGTGTTTATTTGAACCAGAACTTTAATGTTCTAGAATACTGACAGCTTGGAAGATTAAATCCTGTTTTTACTAGCTCAGCAGTATCCTCCCCCTTGAGTTTCCCCATCATCTGTGCACCACAGCAGGAGGGGGGAACCCTCGAAAATGAGATATCTACTTGACACGTGGCAAAATCTGTACTTCAGCTCTCTGAGCTGGATCTGAAAAAAACTGTTCCTCAGGGTCAACTCTGCTGACGATTTTGTATATGAAAGCTGGTTTGCCCATAAAGCAAATTGAAACCCAACTCTTTTATTATAGGATCAGCACAGCTGCCTGATGGCAGCAGCCTGACTATGCTGGGGTGAAAACTGTGCCACAGAATCCCGTGGGTGAGCCAGTCTCCTTGTAAATAGTTTCATGAGGCATCAGGAAGCGATTACTGGATCCCAGCAAAACCTCATTATGCTCCCTCTCCTCCTTCACAAACTATCATTTAGAAGATGCCTCAATTTTTCTCCTCTCTCTGCTACAACTAAAACATTAATTAAGGGGATTTCCCCTCTCTCGCCCCTTTTAACTTTTAGTCCTCTTCAGTCTCCTCTTTATGCCTTTTGTCTTCGGGGAAGAAGCTGCTTCGCTGCAAGCTGATGGCAAGACAACTGTCCGGCAGACAATAAAGCTGTCTGCACACCAGACATTTCTGAATGGAGGCAGGGATGGTCGAGACAGTCATTCCCGACCTGTTGCTATAGCAGCGGGGTGAACGGGCAGGACCGCCCGCTGCCCCTCACCCCGCATCGGGGGCTGCCCCACCACGGTCTGGCCACGGGCTATGCAGAGCCAGGAATGAATGGAAAGAAAGTTAACCCCTGCTTGCCCTCTGGCAGCGAGGGAAGGAGGCGGGATTGCTGTGCTGGGGGAAAAAAGAAGGCAGGGGAGGTAACAGATGCGAGGTGGGCTGCAGGTTGGCTTTCAGGGAAGGCTTTCGTTCTTCTGGAGTATCTGCTTGTACAGACAAGCCTGGGCGCTGACTGCAGAATTTGAAATACATTAAAATAACAAGTACCAAACAGATTTAAAACGTAGCACGCCTGGAACTGGAATACTTCTGGGTCGACCAGAATGAGTGGACACAGGATGTCCTTGGTTACAGTCGCTTTCCAGGAAGCTCTGGATGATCAGGGATGCTGAGTGGTGTTTTTCCAGTGTTAACAAACAGCAAGAACTAACTCTGCATATTTTATCTCTTTCTCCAGCTCAACATGCTACAATGTCAACCATTAGCAAGTCATTTAATGGAAGTGGCAAACACTTCCTGAGCACAAAGAATAAATATAGACAGCATTGGCAGTCTTTGTAAATTCGAGGTAGTGTTTAACAGAAGGAAAGTCACTGGAGTTCTGTATGCTTTAACTAATATTTGGCTCTCAGTATCACGTATCTGTATGGGCATGCAGCTCTAGAGTACACAAATTTATGTAGTTCACACCTAAGACTTGCTGTCCAAACAGTAAACTTCTTGCCTTTGTGATAGGCAAAACATTTTACTTATTATTTTTTACAGAAAAAAGAAAAAAAGATGAATTGTTATCCTATTTCCCTTCTAAATCATTAATGCCCAAGTATAGAAGCAGAGGTAACAACGTCCAGCACACAAACCAATTCCCTTTTCAGCTATGAGCAGCCTTACTTCTGATTTGGTTCAAAGAACAAGGATCTAGCCCGCAGTAGCAGTTTGTATGCTACATTCAAGTAAGTAGACTGAAGTCTGAGTGTTTCTTTACCTGTTCTTTGGCCTGCAAAGCAGACTGAAAATCTCTTGAGAGCAGGAGCTCTCATTAGTGTATCTGAACTTCAGGTCAGGACAGAAAGTCTCCTGGATCAGCATTCCTGACAGCATTTCAATGATTCTCTTTGTTGGTCCCCGCTGGAACCTGTACGTGCTGAGGCAGCTGCAAAACAGACAATAAGCTAAGCTCAACAGAACGGCTTCCAGACTTGGGAAAGCTCTGGAGTTTGGCTCAAATCTGGGAAGGAAAAAGTTCAGGTTGATACTTTTCATCTACATTACTTCATTCACCTCCTAACACGGGACCACCTGGAAGAGGGATCGTCCTTGGATGGCCAGGTGCCAAGCAGATTTCACTTCTCAGTGAAGACACTCCTGGGCCGGTTTGGCTGCCTGCATTCTGCACGATGCAGAAGATAACAGAGCAGAACTGCAACTCTGGGAGCAGCAATTTTGCTAAAGAGACACAAGGGAGCCTCGCTTCCTACACTGGGCCAGTAGGAGACACTTTTAGATGGAAGTAATTCTGTACATCTCCTTTACTGTAGTCTGTAAAAGTTTCACTTTGATTAGTGTTATTAGCAGTATGTACTTAGGGCTAACAGGCATTGATTTAACTCAGGTAAGGAGGATTAGAGGGAAGCAGGGACACATTGTTATGGGAGGGAGGATGGAGGGCACCTTTAGAAGCAGTGGTTCTGGAACAGATTTGGATATTAGCTCTGATGCAATCCTGAGCCTAAAAAAACTAGTGTAATACTAGGATTTGGGAAGAAAGAAACATGAAGCAGAAGGAAAACCATTTCACTTGTATTTGTAGCATGGCCTGGTTCTTGGTGGACCACTATGATGTAGGGATGTAGAATAACTGAGGGTTCAGAAAAGAGCCACAACTATGAAGGCATACAACCCCTATCATACAGCAAAAGACAAAAGATCATCCTATTTTATCTGCTGTGCAGGAGATGCAGGAACAGTAAGTCTGTAAGCACCTACACAGAGAAAATTACACTGAAGAATTTTTTGTGATCTAATAAGTGATATGTTATAGTTGGAAGGCAACATGGAGAATTAAGATTAGAAATCATGCCGAGTTTTCATAGCAAGAGCTATTTTGAACTGATCTACCAACTCTGCACAGTGAAGTCCCATGTGCTTCAGGCAGGTAACATTACTCTAGTCCTAACAGGAACTAAGTCAGGGAAGTGTATGTGTATGGTTTGTGATATGCCAAAGCTCCAGCTACATGATCTCTAAAGCTTTTTGACCTTTTAATCTGCATGGGAGAAAATATAGCAAAGTTTATTTAGGTAGCTCCATCTCACCCCCCTGTTGCGTGATGAATTTAGAAACAGCTGAATGAATTTTGGTGCTGCTCCCTCAGAGAAAAACATTCATATAACAAGATTACGTATTGAGAGCTGATGTCAAATTAAGGATCTTGGAACTGGCTGTAAGGAATGGAACGTAAAAGTTACAAAGAAAGCCAGTCCAGGATTCAGGGAGCCAAATACTATCTCCAAGAGGGTGTCCTCACACAATCTGATCTCTAAGTACTCATACATGCTCCTACACATTCTGATGCTGCACTACAAATTCCTGCTTAATAGTAACAGAGGAAGAAAGAAAGGAGTTGCATAAAATTATCATTTCTTATGGATCACAACAGAGCTGAAATTTGCTTTTTGCACTTCAGAACTCAGTTCCAAATGTCTACTTATGTGTAAATCCAGCTGCCTATTCCTATGTACATGAGGGCAATGCGTGTCTTGTGTTTTCAACAAATACTGAAACCACAAAGTCCCCTAACAATGCAGCACTTGAGGAATCTGAATTGCGCACTCACCCACTGAAATTCTATACAGAGGAGCTCAGAGCTGTTAATCTCACAGCAAAACCTGCTTCCAAACCTTCCCTTTCTCAAACACCTCAGCAGGCACAGACACAGATTTCCATTATCCTTTTGGCAATATTTGGAGAAAATTAATATAGTTCTTTCTGTATGTTTCGGTTTATCTCCTGATACCACAGACAAGCTTTTATCAACAAGGAAACAGCCTACTTTTCCTCCGTCTGATCAGAAAAGAAATAACCTCCCACAAAAGTTCATGAACCAAACTGCCCTCCTCCCCCACATCCTCCCCAGCTTTAAAACACGGTGTGTTTGTACCAGTGCAGGAGGCACTGTGCGTAAGGCACAAGAGGATATTAAATGCTGATTTGGTTGTGTACAAACAATTTATAATCCCCTATTTAATCATTTGCTCCTGGAGGACCAAAAGTCAAGCCTTTGCCTCACCCTACCAGGGTTCACAGCATCAAACTCTTCCTGCAAATAAAACTTTCCCAAGTCAGTTACTATCATGGTAGAGGTTCTGTTCATGGGCTGAGAGGTTTCTTCCAAGTCTTCTCTCTAGCTCATCCATCAGCCATCCTTCCGCCTACCCAGGCACTTACCGGCCCCTGCTGCTGCTGCAGTAGTACTTTTATTCTAAACAAACTTTATACGCTCCTCCTCCCACCGGTACAAAAACCTAAAGCCAGACGGCTCAGAAGAACGGATTCTCTCCTTGCTGCACTTACCCAGGGCTCAGATACCTTCAGATGCCCGGTGCCGGCCACTGCCGTCTGGGTCCGTCCGGCCGCTGCCTGTGTTTGCCCATGGCTGCCCGGCCCGGGAGCCAGCGAGAGGGGTGTGTGTGTGTGTGTACAGTGTGTGTGTGTACAGTGTGTGTGTGTACAGTGTGTGTACCGTGTGTGTGTGTGTGTACAGTGTGTGTACCCTGTGTGTGTGTGTGTGTGTGTGCGCGCACCCTGTGTGTGTACACCCTGCCTGCCGGAGCAGGAGCCCTGGCTCCCCGCCTGCCAATCGGTCCCTCGGCGGCGGGTGGGCAGGGCCGAGAGATGAAAAAATGTGCAGGTTACGCTGGGCTCTGGCACACCCAGAAAAGCAGGAGGTGGGAGTCGGACAGACAAGCTGGGAGCGGCAGGCTGAACGAGTGTGAAACTTCGTGTTAAACGCTGCCAAACAAAATAACCTTTTTTCTTTTTTTCTTCTTTCGTAGAAAAGCTACCTTTTTTTTTAAGGGCAAGACTAAGCAAACCAAGCCCCAAAGTATTTCAACTGATCACCTTGCAAGCAATGCAGCAGGCTGCTCCCTGTGTCAGCAGCTGAATCACCGCTTCCAGTTAACTCTTCAGATACCAGATGGTTTTAAGTATGGGATTTTCTTTTGTGCTCCCAGATGAACTGTTTTGGATTTACTCTGTATTGGGTAAATATGGAGATAACTTTAAAAACTTCATTTTAAAGAAGCCAGTCATTTTTAACCTCTACTTTTGCACCTCTTTGAAAATATTTTCCTATGTCTCTTTCAAACTAGAGGACAAAAATTAGACAGCAGCTTCTTCTGATCACTACATGAGATACTTGTGCAGTCTTGCAGAAAGAAAATGAAGGGCATGAAACTCCTATTTTTAAAGATCAAACAAGACAAATTTAGAACAGAGATAACAGGATATGTCCATTTGTGATAACAGGGTATTAGACTTAATGATCCAGGAAGTTCTTGCCAGTTCTTCCCATAGAAGCCAAATGAAAAAACGAAACCTACCCTATATATACCCAACAGCCAGGTCCAGCAACACAGAGTGCTCTACCTGCCAAACACACCTCTAGGTCTTCTGAAATCTCCCATTTAGCCATTTTACATTGTCTCTGTCCTTGTCCTCACCCCTGCCCCAAGCAGTTCATATGTAAGACTAAAAAAAAACACAGGGACAATCTGTCAGTGTCCCTGAGGAACAGACAGCATCCTTCCGCTCCACTGTGACAGTTCTAGGGTTATTCAGGTTTTCCTCATTTCCCCTTAGTGGCTACTATGAAGAAAAAAAATGTATTGGGGATTTTGACACACAAAGGAAAACAGAAATAATTTGGACATCGTGCCAGAAAGTATCTGCCTTACAAATAAATTACTGATCTTACATTTAGCCAGTAAAATAAATTGCTTAGAAATAACTTTAAGTACCCTGAATTAACTGCAGAAAGCTTTATGATTTGAATAGTGGAGCATGACAGCATGTATAATCAACAAGAAAAAAAAAATCTACAACTTTTGTGTTTTGGTCTAATGGTGAGTGTAAAATAAAGATGAAGGATTGAATGACTACATGATCAGGTACTATAGGGACAAGTGTCTTGTACAGGAGTTGGTCAGGTGGGAAAGGTGCAGAACATCATAGAGCAAAACTGGTTCTTGCCAGCCTGCAGAAGAGACAACTGCTTTATTAACAGGGTACATTTGTGCCAGCAGCTGTGGGGGCAGAATCAGTGGTTAGATGCCTCTCCTAAGGAAATACTCAACAAATTAAGAGTGGTTGCAGACTGTCCCTCCTTGTGCCAGTCTCTCCATCTAGACTTTGAAAATGTGAGCCTCTATTACTCATCTGAAGTTAGATAATTAATGGCAGAGCTGCAACATTTGTTTTCTAACTCCTGGGCTTGCCAACTATGAAGCCAACCCTTATGCAATGCTTTCACTGCTCATTTTCCTTCTGTACCTTGTTGTAACAACTCTATATAGCAGATAAGGCTTTTGAATCAGTGTAAGAGAAAGCATTTTTTGTTTCACAGAGACTAAAAATTCCCAGGCTTGTAGCAAGTTCAGGCTAAGGCAGAATGAGATAGAGAAATTAGCCCAAGGACAAACTGCTCAAACAAAAACTTCTAAAGGTGCAGGGCTTAAAGAAACATGCTGGCTGGAAGAGATGAAAACTCAGACCTGCTCTTGTGACTTGCTAGATGAACAATGATCCTTTTCTCATTTTATCACTCCTCTCCTCAGCCAAGAGAAACCTTTATGTAGATAATTTTGTCTGCTGCTCTGTCTGTTGTCTCAATCTTTTTGTGTGAATGAACAGCAATGTAAGATGAGCAGGGAGATGAAGTCATCTTCCCCTAGACTCCTTCTTTTGTTTCTTGTTCCTAATTAAAGTCCATAATTAATCTGGCCACCATGACAGAGCATTGCATGGGGCGCTGAGATGCTGTGAACATACCGAAGCAAACTTGTTTCTTAGGAAACAGGTTTTTTCCTCACGTGGTATTTAGTCCCTTGACCCTTTGATTAAAAAAAAAATTTAAAATGTGCACTGCAACTAACTCAAATTAGGAGTAGAGTCAGATGTGTGGGAAAAAAAATCAGATTTTCAAAAAATACAAGCACTAAAGTGCACCCTCAACAGCTTTTATAAAAAATCAGAAGGATCAACTCACTCCAAAATGCCTGTTAGGCTGGTGACTCAGGTTTTCTGCTTGGCTGTGGGAAATCTACATTCAACTCTCTTCTTGTTTACACAAGAGCTAAATTTGAGCTCCTTTTTATTCATCCTAGAGAAGGACCCTACCCTGGAATTGCTAGATTGGGCAACTCTCTGTCAAAACCCCACCTTGGGCCCTGGTGAAAGTTCTGAAAACCAGTATGGCCACAAAACTTTTCCAACAGCCCCCTGCAGAAAAAGTAAAACCAGCTGCTGAATATTGAGTGTCTAGTTCACCCCTTCCAAGATTGTCCTTTTGATGTTTGACACTTCTCTGTCAGATGCTGTTGTAGCTAGCTAATCAATGGAGCTTTTACTCTCTACTGCTGGTGCCTGTTTGACAGCCCAATGGAGCTCACTGGAGCACCAATTGCTGAAGTGTCTAATCTCACCCAGCTACCAATGATAAGGCCTATTTTTTATCTCAACTCATCTGGCTTTATTCATATTCATCCTTACAAAATACGAAACATGGATGAAAGTCTGTTTCAACCCTGTTTCCTGAGGCGTTTGAAGCATAGATAACAGATAAGGACTTGCTCTTAAGCAGTGTCTTGTCCCTGCTGGCCTGTGTTCATCCTGCTGCAGTTGTGAAAGAGAAAGAGAAGGAACCAAGCTCAGCTCATACAATTTAGTTGAACACAATCCCCTGTCAGCCGTGTTTGGTTTATCTTGCAACCACTGACCTCTAAACAGGAGCCACCCACCCCTGGATCCTTCTCTTCTGAGGAAAAGATGGAAAGATCAAAGCTCAGTGGCCCAGTATGAGTTTCTGTAGTACCAACCTGGCAGGACAAGATGGTTTAGGCCAGGATACATTAAAAAAAATAATAACCTAAAACACATAAGGAATGAAAGGCATCAGTATACAGTGGGAAAAAAGATTAACTGAAAGGCAGATAATCCTTAGCTATATAGCACATGGTTCAAACCAGGCACTAGTCAGAGCTAAATACAGCTTCTCATGACTGAAAATAGGAAAAAAAAAAAAAAGCCCATAATATCTGGGAGCTGTATGAGACATCTCTCAGATGAGTTACTGCTTGTTGCATGTTCCCAATGGTTGAAACAGTGTTTTAGGGAGTCAGCTTTTAAGGTCGGTGAGAAAAGTGTATGGAGAAGTTCACAGGCCACAGATCATTGCCCAGTTGGTCCAGTTCTCATCCTGGGAACTCTCAGAGACGTCTCCTTAACCCTTAAGAGTGTCCTAACCATGTCTGCCATTCAAATCCATGCAACCTTGGTTAGAAATGGATACATCTGCTATCACAATGTAACCAAGCCTTTCCCTGACTCGGAGCTGCTGGCAGGATCTCTGTCCCCCACAACAGCAAGGATGGTTTGGAAGAGTCTGAAAATGTTATTTTCCTTTTGGACTGTCACCAGACAGAAAATGGTTCTCCTTGTGCTGAGGAGCACAAGGGCTGAGGAGCCCTGGATCTTTGCTGGTAACCTGCTAGGAAATTAAATAGACCAAAAGAAGGGGGTGGGAATGGTGGGTGGGGATGGAGGTGGGACAGAAAGCCAGCGGTGGGATGGATGGGGATATTATTTGTAGCACTGTAAGACCTATTTGATTCAACAGCCACCCAGTTGGATTTGTCTGGTGCTCGCCTATCTTTTGCAACAAATCTCATGAGTTTATTCTGTTTGATGTCCTGCAAGACTCAACAAATAAGAGCATATAGACATGCACATATATCTAGAAATATATACAATTATATTAATAAACAGAGAAAGAGGGAGCACACTGGCTCACCTGCTGCATACTTCTACTGCCTTGTGACTTTAAGGCACAGAAAAGGGAAAGGTTTCAATCAGTGCCTGGGGGAAGAAATCTGAAATCTTAACTCCTAACTGTAATGAATAGAAATCACACCACTCCCTCCAGATCAGTAACACCAAAGGGAGCAGAGACCTAATCTGAAGAAACAGCAAAACCAGTGCCAAAGTAAATACATCATCCTCAGGATTTATGGTGAAGAAATACAACTTAAAACTCTGGCCTTTCATTCTTCTGGAGCAAAGCAAATTCTGACATGCTCAAGGAATTACATATTTATGAAATAACTCCTAAGACTTTAATGACTCTTACAAAAAGCTGTCTGCAATACCTTTATCTTCAAGCGGAAGATGATTTTTAATTAGACTTGTGTGTAGTCTGCAATGACACACAGTGGTCATCCCTGTTGTAGCTTACTCCTGGTTGAAACAAGAGGTGGTGAGCACACAGACGTATTGCGTAACGGAACTTCTCTACACCAGGACAGAGGAAATTTGGGGCTATTGCACACCCTAGCAGGTTGTCAGCACAGACAGTGGCTATGACAACTGGGTGTAACCAGCTTTATCCTCGTCTGCCACTCAGTTCCATGGGACTGGGAATTACATGGCTAAACTCACACGCTACTGAATCACTTCAGGGATGTTCCACATGACTTACCTTGGGAGCAGTGGTTACACCAAGGGATGGCCTGACCCTACCTTGCCCAAGGAGACAAGCTGCAGAGCTACTAATTGTGTTCAGAACATCAGAAGCCAAACAAAGGCTTTTCACAACTTCAGCATCACGGTTGATTTGTTCAGGTCACGGGCTGAACAAATGATGGGGCCAAACAAATTCTCCAGTCCAGCAACATGAGTTTAATGAAGACTTGTTCAGTCAGCCTTATTAGCAAAGAGCTCTGTAGGGCCTTAGGAGGAGGGGCTGCTCTGCTTTCAGTAGTACACAAAGGATGCTAATTTCTAATCTCTGCCCCATTTGATGCTCTTTAAAATTCATAGCCAAATTATCATGTATGAGAAGCTGAGGAAAATAACCAGGCAGTTGATAAAAGCAGCCTTTGTATTCAAATTTCTGTGGGAGAAATCGCATAGTAGAAAATTATGTTGAAGGATCTTCACTGTTCCCACCATCTTACCTCATGACAGGACTTAAAAATTACTTTATCCTTATAGTGTTAGTAATAAAGAGAATTATCAACAGTCCTGACATTCATCAAAGAGGACAGTGAGAAAACATGGAACATGCAATGGCCGTAGTTCATTACCTTTGTACTTCTTGCAGTTATTTTTCAACAGACTTCATAGTTTCACCATTCGTTCACTATTTTGTACAGGTCTTAACTTGAAATTTATTTTAAAATAAACTATACTACCAGGTTCAGCATAAAGTTCAGAGACCTTAACCATTTCTGCATATTCACCATCATGTTTTCCTCTTTTTAAGCATCTTCCCTTTTGGTTGCACATAGTCAATATGGAAACTGACCTTGTTAAACACATCAGAAAGCCAGCTCCATTTATGTGAAATTATATGGTATTTTCCAAACAGAGACAAGATTTTTAATTTAAATCTTTTAAAGGAAAAAAAAAAATGGAATATAAAGGGAGAGTTAGGTTTTCAATTTTTGAGGAAAAATAGTGAGGAATATTTACCTCCCAATTACATTAAAAATAGCACAAGAATTTACTTATGTTTACTTTCATTTTGGTTATAAGGTTTGGTGTGACTCTAGTGAATTTGCCTGTGTTACCTGGCATGTTGCATGGGGCACTGTAGGTTATGTAGGTTTGTTTAATGTCTTAGTGGCACTTTCTCAATTTATGCTAATTTAAGTGGGACTAGAGCCATGGTGCTAGAGAATGGAAAATAAAGATTTTCTGAGGGCAATGGGGGAATGATATAATGAATTCTGAAAAATTCAAATATCCATAACATTGAATTTTAAAGATAACACACTTTTCTTATATAACAGTTGAAATTCAGATACAAGAATAAAAGTCCTAGAGCATCATACAGAAAGAAAAAATGGCTAGAAAAACACTGCAGTTTCAGATTCCTGTATTGTACAAAAATTATCATCACTGATGAATTTTAAATGACACCGTAGGGTACTTCAGTACAGCATTAGCTACTGCTGGAATTGGTGTGTATTTTCTCAAAGAGTACCACTACTTCACTACTTTGCAATAGTGCTGTTGTAATTACCCATTCAAAAAACAGAAATTTAAGTTCCTTTGACAGTCCCTTTTCACCTGCACTGTCAGTAGGCACAAGGCAGCAGGTTCACCCATTAGGAACAAGTTGAAGCTGCCTGCATAACACCTGTTAAGCACTTAAGTTATTTTAAATTGGAAATCAATAGAAATAATGCAGCACCCAGATAAGGAAAAACAAACAGGAAGAGAGAAAATCTGAACAAAGAGAAAAGAAAAAGAACACTTGTGAGTAAAAGAGCATTTCACAGAGCTAGGTCATGGATTTTAGAGATTTCAGTAACTGAATGCAAAGTTTTATCTCTGCCAAGAATCTCTCTGCAACACAGGTGCATAGAAGTCACCTAACATAGCAAAAGAAATCCTGGAAAACATTAGGAATTTGGATGAAGCCCAAAGAGATGAAAATTTTACCTAGCTTTGTTAAGATGGTGTTTCAGTTCAGTTTGTACAACAGACAGGCTATTGGGCTGTTCAGGAAAAAAAAAAAAAAAAAAAAAAAGTGTTCTCTATTAAAATCTAGAAAAAGCATAAGGCTGGCAACTCTGGAGAAAAGAATAACCTCACTTATGATCTTATCTACACACAGTATGGCATTTTCCAACTCAAATGACCTCAGAGCACTGCATGGACTTCTCTAAAGAAGTATAAACTTTATCGTGAAATAGTGATCACCTCTGAGAAAGAATACAAAGTCTTTTTAGCAGCACACAATGATCAGCAAGTGAAAAATAGTTTTTTTCTCCTTAAAACTGTAAGAACACATAAGGAGGTAGTATCATTTACAATTATTGTACCTGAAACAGAGCTGCCTTTCACCAGGAAGCCTTTGCTGGCTCTCTTTGCACTTCAGAAAGAACTGCAAGGAGAGAGGCTCAAGAGCCACTTTGAAACTTTTCCATAAAGCAGGGGATGAGCTGCAGCATATGGATTAAAGCTTAACACAGTGAGAAAAAATTCAAAACACAGCAAAAGTATAGCCTAGCCATTTATCTTTGAATTTCTGTTCTCCTCGCTTTTTTTCCTGAAAAAAGAAATCAAGAGGCACCTGAGCTCTGAGGGTTTCCAGGTCTAGGAAGAGAAGTCTTCTGGAACCTGGTTCCATGCTGTTTGACTTGAGTTCTCCTTGGAAGCGAGTCCTGGGAAGCAACAGGTTAATTTCAAGTGCCTCTGCATGCTGGATAGGAACTCCTCTCTCCGAAGTCTGATAAGGGATGTGTTGATTCCTTCTGACCTGCTTTTCCTTTTATCCAGCAGACAAAGAGCTACTGGCTTAAACAGAACCTCTCTGCCCTTCCCATCTCTCCCTTCACACCTGTTTGCTCCATTTGTTCAGCTTTTGGGTCATTCAGACTTGCAAAACAAACCGGTTTTGTTCTGGGGATGCAGCTGGACTGTCAATCTCAGCAGAGCACAGATAACCCTTCCACCCCACCAGCACTCCAGCCCTGCCAAGCCCGGGGCAGCTGGCCAGGGGATGGAGGGCAGAGCTAGAGCCTCAGCTCCAGGCAGCAGCCAGGCCCACACAAGTACCAGGCAGCCTTGCAGGGCTGAGAGCTGAGAGCAGGGCTGAGAGCTGAGAGCAGGGCTGAGAGCGTGCCCACAGCTCTGCATTACAGCCTCTAGAAACCACCTACTCAGGGTGTCCTTCCCTGTGAAACTCCTGCAATTGCACATCAGACTAATGCCAGCACACTGAAGAAACTGAAGGGCTCTTCAGCATCAAAGTGTTGCCAACTGAACCGTCTGGTGAAAAGAGAACAAACTCAAGACACCTTCTCTATATTTCCTTAAGCCCCTTGCCCTCCCAGTCACCCCCAAATACCACCAGCATCACCCCAAGGGAAAACCCTCTCATGCCTTGCTTCTGACTGCTCTGTTATTAAGATGCCATCTGGTGTTGAGGCCTCAGCTGCTGGTGAACTGACCTCTCTCAGCTAACCTGCCTTGACCTTTATGGGAGATCAGTTCATCCAGTGCTGGCCATCTCTGGACACATACATCACTAATCAGGAAACTGAGTGCTTTTCAAGATATTTTGACAAAGCTGTAACAAGCAGGCTGGTTTCTACAAGTCTGAGAGACAAACCAGCCAAAGGAGCTGAAGAAGATTTGCTGAGGAAAATCAAGTCTTGTCATTTCAAACTGAGCAAAGATGGAAAGTGTACCTACAGGGTTTGGCCACATCATGGGGAAGCTCTTGTAATGCTTGTGTATAGCTAAAGAATTTGCAGTGACACAAGTTTTAGCAGATAAAAGATATTAGCAGAGTCCAAAGTCCATACCCATGCTGTTACTCTGTGCCACTGGGTCTTCACTGATTTTTTTAGCCATGCTAAATGAAGCAGAAGGGTGTTCATGAATGACAATGTGTATTTACCTGAAGGCTAGACATGCCCCAAAGGCCTGAAGTCTACCATCAATAAGGACTGAACTGTGTGTCAGAGAGAATAAGTTCACAGCTCTGCTGAAACCTTCTCATCTAAGCACAGTACACTGTTCAGCTTCAAATACAGCCTTTAAAGCAGTGCAGCTTGGTGGCTGTACCAAGGAAAGGACATTCTACTAACTGTGGAATCTGGTGACAGCATTTGCTTAAGAGAAACACCAGCACTGAAAGGGGAACAATATTCATGCAACTGAGTGAAAGAGTGAAATGCCTCTGTATCTCTCCCTCCTGGGAGACGAAGAACTCAAAAGGTTTGCAGGAATCCTGCAGATCTCCCAGGATACACCATAGTTCCTGCTAATAATGTGTTGCTGGAGGCAACCAAGCCTGAACACACAAATCAGTCCAGGGGAGGAGGAGTGATGGGTTCATGAAAGCAAAGCCTCCAGTAAGGCCTCCTCACTTCTTTTGTGTAAGCTTCCCACCCAGCTCCCAGCTCTGGCTGCTGAAGGGACGGCCACACAGGAGGTGCAGCGAAGGACTCCGAGCCAACCTCGTGTCCCACTTCCAGAGCCAGTGGGCTGTACTGGGGACAGTGTTCTGCTGGCCTGGAGTGCAGCCAAGCCATGAGGCTGTCACACTGGCTGGTGTGGCAGGTACATGGACATCCTCCAGCTGTCTGCTCTGCCTGATGGGCCGTGTGCCTCTGCACCCTGGGTGCTGGCACGTGCTCCCTCCCTTTCCATCCCCATCCCTCCTGAAGACTCAAACCTACCCCACAGCACAGAAATGCACGACCGGGTGGAGGCAAAACAGAAAAGACACAGTCATGCAGAAATCCTGCTTTTTGCACCATACCAACATTTCCATTGGGTGCCTCAGAAAGAGACTGGTGGCTGTATGTTTTGATGACCAGAATCAAAAATATTTTTGGTCTTTATGTAAGAACATTAATTTATTTCATTTCATTCAAAACCTGACAATTTCGTGTAAGAACATGTATATCTCAGCACCACATTCACCATCGTGCAACTGCAAAACATTTTTTTAAAAAGAGTAGCAATTCTAAATTGGGGTTATACTTAAAAAGCACACGGAATATGGCCTAAGCTTGGCATCTGACTGTGATAGATACTTATTCTTTGTGTACAGTTGTACAGGTTATTTTAACTACTACCAGACATCTGCAGTTAATGACAGTTTGGCAAATACTCTTTGTCAATGACTCACAGGTTTATCAGGTCACTCTGAACCCAGACTCAGAGCTACCCTGTGTTGCTTTGGAGAGCCATCCTCTTCATGTAACCAGAAAAATAGTGCTCTCAAAGGTCCATTTTAATGTAACCTGAAACCTAGGTTACAGGTTACAAGTCTAAGCTTATATATTATCAACATTTCAGATAATAAAATAGCTACTTGCTGAAACATGTACTTCAATGTGTCTGGTTTAGATTATGAGTTACCCTTTGTTAGTAACCACTGATCTACTCTTGTCCTACACTTCTCACTTTTGATATGGACCATTGAAGACACCCAGGTGTTAATTCATGCTGCTCATACATTAAATTATTCTGTGGCTCCAAAATCCACCTTACAGTGCACTTTGTAATTACTGTGTTCGTGAAAATGATCAACAAACCCTAGGGCTGGAGCCATACCTTCCCAAATGCTATCCCCACTGATTCCAGCCAGTGAAGACATTCCTGCAGACAGCTGCACCCACAGAGGTCACACTATCAGTCTCAGCTCAGGGAGCTTATGCCTCTTTCCAAGTGCCAGTGCACATGCTGGCATTTGGTTTACCAGCCAGTTAAAAGCAAAAGGCAAATGGACCACCAGGTACAGAAGATTGCTGGCTCCCCTTTGCCAGAGATGGGGATGGTCTGCTTTGCCTCCAGCAGCTGATTCCTACCTGCTGCAGCCCTCTGGTACTTGGCCCAGTCCTGCCAAGGCTGTGGGAGGTTCTCCTGCCAAGCAGCAGTTCCTGCACGCTGAGCAGGAGGTAGATCAGAGAGCCTCTGGCTCCTGCTCTTCTCATCTTTCTCAGCCCTTGGTTCTCCCCTTTCTGCAAAGGAAACAGACCCTGACCTCAACTTTCCCCATGCTCCCAGCCTCCACTGTGAGGGGACAAGCATGGGATGCTGGGGAGACAGGTCCTTTGCCAAGCATGACAAAGCAGAAGGCACTGAGGAGGGGAAGAAAAGCAGAGGAAGAGTGAAGAGGGTCTCCTGACCTCATCGACAACCCCCTGGCACATGAAGCCTCCCATCTGTGTGCAGCCCCTTTCCCCACCATTGGCACCACTGCTGCCCTCCAGCTCCTCAGCAGAGCAGAGAGCACTGTACAGTGGGGATACAGCTGTGCACTGCACTGAGGGAGGTGCTGAAGGTGTTTCTTTCCTTCATTACCAAATGTCAGGTCAATTATGCATGCACTAATCAGTACATAAACCCTACAGATAGGGATCCTGCCCTAATATTTTGCTTTTCAAAGCAGCTTTAGCTTAATTGCTGGTCTAATGTTTAAGCCAGCAAAATGAGGGATATTCTTGTTTCGGATGACCCACTGTTTGTTTGTCTCCTACAACTGTAACTTTTACTGAAGATAAAAGCTCAATAAAGGCAACACAAGGCCATCTGACCTGGAAAGATGGGTTTCAATGGGCCCTACCTTTCTCAGAATAATCTTTGGTGGTAATTTTACATACTGGAGCTAAAGCAAACCACACATATACATACATAAAGAGCAAGGAAGTGGGGTGTGGTGATAATTAAACATTAATGCATCCAGACATTGTGCCAAAGCTAATGAATACTTTGGCACTGCTCTTTAATAAGAACAATGATGCAGAACTTCATGATAAAAGCAGAGGAGGCAGGCTAGATAACCAAAAGGAGAGAAATGGAAATTAACATTAAAGAGGCAAAAAAAAAACATTTTGGAGAGGCTACTGTGCTCAGATGAGGAGGTCTGATCACTCTGAAAGAACTGACATATGTATGTACAGCTTTCAGCACAAGGATTTTAAAAGAATCAGCTCAGATGGGGATGGTAACATAGAAGTGGAGTAACTACATCTATGGGGGGTAAAAATTACCTCAGAAAAGACAAGCTGGAAGTCTGACTGCAGTAGCATGCCTGACTTGGGAAGACAAAAGTGAAAAGTACAATATAAAAAAGGGGATGGAAGCCAGCTTTAAATCAGGAACTTTGTTCCCACCAAATCTAACAGATTTCCTTGACAAATTATTTTCTGATGAAAAAACCAAAACTGTCTGTATTAGGAAAATCATTTAATGTGGTGCCATCTGGGAAGGAGTTAAACCAGAGACTGATACCAGTATTAACACAAGTAAATACCAAATGAAAAGAAAGAGAGCCACTGATTTTTAAGAGAAATATTAAGCTAGTGAAGCTACAAGTAGAACTTCTTGATTAAGTCTACATGATTAAGACTGTGTTTATCCATATCTGAAAATAATGAGAGCACACAAATGAACATTCTAATGGTATCTGCTGAATGCACACAATGAGGAGGAACTGGGTATATAAAGAAAGCTCTGAACATCATACTGAAAGGAGTGGTTCATCTAGAACACTGAGGTAACTGAAATAAGATTACATGTAAAGTTCAGGCAATTAAGGACAGATACATTTGTTACAATGAAGAAACTCATCAATTATGTATGAGAGAAAGTGATCCAGGATATGGACAATAATCTGAACACTGAAAGTATCCTAGCCTGGTGCAATTGTACAAAAGGAAATAAGATCCTGGGATATATCAAGGAAAGAATTCCAGAGTATGGAGAAACAGTAATATCTTGGTCTCACGCTATGGTGAGATTTCGGTTTGTGCACAGTTTTGCTCACACCATCCAAGAAAGATTAATTCAAACAGGAACACAAGCTGAAAATGGCTTGCTAGGATGAGGAGAATGAAGAACTAGAATATTAAAGACTTTGTCTCAATCACTTTAGCAAATGAAAACAGAGAGGGATATAATTACACTGCATAAATATATTAAAAGGCTTGAACTAGAGAGGGCAAAAAGCTATTTGAAAGATAATATTGGCACAGAAACATGTGGATAGGAATTGATCATGAATAGATTTACACCGATGTCCTGGGAAATAGTTTCTATTTCTATGACCTTAAGTGAATCATATTTAAAGCTCTCTGAAATATCTACATGTGAAATTACACCAGCTTCAATGAGTCAGTGACTTACAACTGCACTTAAATGGCATAATTTCTACAAAGCCTGTAATGTGCATGAGGCCACAGAGCTACAGGACATCTGCTGAAAGGATCTCTACTCTCCTTCTTGGCACTAAGCTGAAATGGTTTGGTTTGGAAAAGAGTACAAGAGCTGCAGCTACTTGAAAATTCTGCTGCGTTGTAACAGGAATAACTGGGATCTGATTATTTTGGAAGCAGAGTTAGGTACCAAACCCAGATCTGAACTCCTTCACAGTAGCACTTGAAATAGTTTTTCTTATAAAATAGTTTCCATGCTGTTTCATGCAATACCATTAGAGAGTTTACAACAGGTAAAATTGGACTTGCACCCATATCACAAAACCCAGGATCACTCTTGGTAACCAGGATCTGAATGAAGAAAGAAACTAGCAGGAAGTCATCTCTTCATCTCATGTAACAAGCATTGCCAAAGTGATTGTTACCATAGAAGCTACAAGTTTTTGAGGTTTTGCTTAAGTAATTCCTAGATTATTCTTGTTTCTGAAAAACCTCCCTTCCCATTTTATCACACATTGTTCTTTGAGAAGGTAGCTCTATAGCTGATTCCCCCAAGGCATTCATCAGCACTGTTTCAATTCCTGTGCTGTGTAGTCCAGGGATCTCCTGAGCCTTTCCTAGGTTTCAGATGACAACACAATAGGGGGGAAACAAGGAAATCCATGCGTTTAGGCATCAGGAATTTTCTCATTCTTACTTGCTGTCCACTCCTGCCAACCTTTTCACCTCATGTTTTACACTGCCACTTTCATTCAGCTGCTTCATATTCAGACAGGAAATTCCACACAGTGCTGGGATCTCTAATTTAAGGGCACATGAAATGATTTACAGCTTCTGTAAATTAGTACTACTGCTGAAACCTTGCTTAATTCTCTGCCACGTAGAATTAATGGTGAAGCACCTGAGTTCTCAGAGGGGCAATCTCTCCACGCTGTGAACACCCCTGCTGCCTGAGAGCTGTGGAATTGGGTTTCCTGGGGTGCAGTCAGCTCTTGAGGGGGGGGTGTCCAGCAATGTCACTGTGCAGCATGGAACTGGGACAATGCTGCACCCTGCCATGGCATTGTGGGGGCATTTTTGCCTCCTGCCAGGGGTACAGCAGGGTGCTGCCAGGAACTGAGCACAAAACGTGAGATAACAGCGAAGATTGCCCCTGATGTTTTCCAGTTCCAAAGAGCTGGATGTGGGGAGATGCCTTGATCCTCTTTCTTCCAAGAGGCTTTAAGTTCAGAAGCTCTTTAGCATCCTGTATTCTTTCCCCTTTCAACACAGCACTGGCAGATAGCGGCTGCACTTAAACATTCCAGCTCCAATTAAGCTTCAAATCGAAACGTCCTGCCCAGCTGCAAAATCTCCTCCTGAACTCCTCTGGCTTATCACTTAGGCATGTGGCTTTCTGCACTGCATTAGAGAGCAACTGGAGCCAATGTAAACACCATGGCTGAGGAATCACAGCCTTACAAACATAAATAGAGGGCTTCATAGCCCTTAGTCTGCCTCACTGGCATGAGATAAAGTACAAAGCATCTACCCACATCTATTCTCTTGGGATATTGCCTACATAAAGGGAGATCAGCAGGTCAGTCCCATGACTGGAGCTGGAATTCTGTCCACTTTCCTTTCAGCTGATTTGACTATGTAAAATCATCAGTGAATAGCTATGGAAAGAGTAAAATTCATCAATAACACCATGTAAGCTCAGCACTTAGTTCTTTTATAGCAAAAGACAGCCCTGCTACAAATCCACAGTTACTGTAGCCTGTACTTCAGGACAGGCATGCAGAGAAAAGCCAGCACCTGAACTAAGACATGTTCCTTTAGCTGTTTACAGCACAGGGCCAATGACATGTATGAAATCAGAACTGATTCTGTGCTGGCAGGCAGACAAGAAAACAGTCCATTAAACAGCAAAATTACTGTATTCCTAATTTTTTTTTTAAAAGAAAAATGCTTTCATTAAAACATTAAAAATAAAATAAAAATAAAAATAAAAATCAGCCTTAGTTCTTCCATGTTACCATTTTCTCCTTTTACACTTAGTCTCTTCCCTGTCTTAGACCTGGTGTTCTCAGGATGTGGAGGAGCAAGGGAGGCCTGATTAATTCACAGAAGCAAGCAGAATAAGACTCAGCCTAGTAGGAATTTGTAGAAGCAGACCCATTTGAGCTTTATTTTAACTCCTTTCTTGCTGTGAGATCAATTTTATATCTCCTCCTCCTGCACCCTGAAATTTCTCACTGTTCCTGAAGAAAAAGCAAGAATCTGATATTTCTGTACCACCCCCAGCCAGCCCCCAGCCAGCCTTCTTTGGGAGGCAGAGTAATAGAGCTATCAGTAATCAGTGTTATTTTCTGGAACACGGATAAGGCAGATGTGGAGTCTTCTGGGGTTAGGAGACTACATTTAGCCCTAGATTTGGCACAGCTGAGCTCAGCAACATCTCAGTTCTGCTTTAAGTGTTATCACTAGGACAGTCCTTTTTAAAACTGAAGTTTTGAGGGGTTGGAGATGACTGAACAAGAGCATACTTTGCTTCAGTTGATATTAAATCAGAAAAATACTATGGAGATATTTGCTCTGGATATGCTATATCTGAAATTGAAATTATGGGTTTGGTGCAGAAATGACTGGGTGAGGTTCTTCGGCCTGAGACATGCAGGAGGCCAGATTAGATGATCTTATCCCTTCTATCTTTAAAGTCTATGAACCAGATGACTGTGGATCAAACTTATTTTGTAATTCTCTCCTGAATAAGTAGAAATAAACTTTTGCTCATTGTTGTACCATTTTTTTTCCTCGTTCTAGCATTTCTCCCTTCTTCCTGACAGCTTTTCTGTGCCTTTCATTCCTGTCATAAGGAGGGACTGAGAAAATTGCTGTGATTCACTGCTTACATCTGCAATCTTCAGCTGCTTCAGAGAGCAGGACTGTCAGACTGTACCACAAAGCCCACATCTACTTCATCCAGGTCCATCCTGCACAACTGAGCTGCAGGCTCCTTCACTGTGAAACAGGGATGAGGATTCAACACTGCTGCAGAGGGCACTGGGATACTGTGGATTCCATTAAGTGGACACGAGGTGCTGAAGAGATGATTTCCAATATGTGGGTCCAATCTGGGATGAAATATCTTCTTTTAGTTATTACCCAGACCTAGCTTCCCAGTTCTTCCCTACCAATGCGTTACTCAATGCGTTAAGAAGTTAAAAATTACTTGAGAAAAATTTGGGGCAGAAACTAGAAACTTCTGAATTGCTGGCTGGTGGCTAGAGGATCAGATATGAGGAAGAAAAAAAACCCATGCATCTGGTGATGAATTAAACCCTTATGGGTTGTGCAAGAACACATTTGAAGAGCTATTTGCTCATGGTATTCTCGAGTTATCCCCACCCTTGAAGGTAGGGTTGGATGTTTCTCTGTGCAGTCTCTCCAGATGGCTTTTGCAAGCTCTCACATGCAATTTTTTTTTATGTGTCTGAGATTGGAACACCAGAACAAGTTGGTTAATAGTCACACAGCATAACTGAAGAGCTGTTTTGGGTGGAAGGTTGTAACAACCAGCATTTGCTGTTCTACCCTCACTCTGGTTATTCACAAGGAATGTTTTCAGAGCTTGCAGCCTGTTTCTGTCATTCAGTGCAAGAACACTGCTCAGCTGTATAATTATAGAATAGTTTGGTTTGGAAGGGACCTTGAAGTTCATCATCCTCTGCCTTCAGCAGGGACACCTCCCACTAGACCAGTTTGGTCACGGCCCCATCCAGCCTGGCCTTGAACACTTCCAGTGAAGGGACAGCCACAACTTCCCTGGACAACCTTTTCCAGTATCTCTCCACCCTCAGAGTGAAGAATGTCTTCCTCATGTCTAACTTAAATCTACCCTTTTATAGTCTAAAGCAATTACTCCTTATTCCATCACCACATTCTCTTGTGTAAAGTCCCTCCTCAGCTTTCTTGTAGATCCTCTTCAGGAAAAGCTGTTCAAAGTTGCCCATCTGAAACCTACAGAATACCATTCTCACATTCATCACATCATATCAGGACTCAGCATCTAGCAGGCTACAGTTACAGAAAATATATTTGTGAGAGAACTGCTGCAGAAAAGCAGTTTGAAAAGTTAGTACTTGTCCTCCATCACCTTCAAGAAATAGCTGAAGCTGAGCTTGCCAGAATTGTCATCTCCAAGTTATACAATAGAAGTAGCAGAACCCCCTTAAACCATGCAATTTATTTTGAAAACAACATTCTCCGAATTAATTCCTTGTGCTACTTATTAACTTTCTGGATTTTGACCAGTTAGGAGCCACACATGCAACCTTCTAATTCCAAAGATGCAGGTGTTCTCAGAAAATAATAACATTGTCATTTCCTCAGTATCCCAATAGTCCCAGAGCTTCAGAAGAATGCCAAACAGAACAACTGGTCAGCAAATTGAACCATCAACATCAAACACTGTGTAACTGCAGCTCTCCTAAGATACAAATCAAAACAGAAACAACAGAACTAGCAATTACTCATCTAAAATAGCTATCAGGGAAATTATATCTAGAAAGCTGAGCTGCTTTATATATGCACACACATGGAACATTATTATATAGATTTTTTTATAGTCTATTAAATTTATAGTAAAATATATAGTTTATGATCTATGGAAACACAATTTTTATATGTATTGATCATATATAGCTTTTAATTTTGTATAGAAGTTTTAATTTTCATTCACATAAATAAAAATTATTTTATAGATGAGTGGTGAAATGCAAAAATCTAAACCAAGCTGTGAGGCACTTGTGCACAAGCTCAGAACAGATCCCAGTGCTTCCAGACCTATAATCATAGCTATAAGAAGCTCCTCTCCCTTTCTCCTCTGACATGTAGATATTTGGCTTTTTTTGAAAGCTGAGACAGGCATCTGCTTCAGAATGAATAAATACTTGCATTGTATCAGTAACAGAGATGTCCTGTGTTACTCATCTTGCAAACCACAGCACAAATGCCAAAAGTTCCTGCTTCTTTCCATGCTCATTGATCCAAGCTGAGTGGCACAGTGATTCACGGGCCACTGAGGCAACAAGCCACTTCACCAGAACCAAATCCAGCTTCACACGTGCTGTGAAGCCCCAGCTGTTGTAAAGTATTTGTTATAACCACATAAACATACCCACGGTAAATGGGAAGTCTGCTACCACTTGATCCAAATTTATTGGGTAGTTTTTGCCAGCAGAAAAAGCCCCCCATGCTGGCAAAGATGAAGATAATATAAAAGGCTTCTTGGTGCCAGAGTTCAGTGTAGCACAGGCAATGAAGTGCAGCATCTTCTAGCTGCACTTTGAAAAGCCAATTGTTTTCAGCTCTCCTCCTGCAGTATTTACCTCCACTGCTGTGAACTCTGCTCCTTTTCCGGGATGTAAGTAAGTTTATCCCAATTCCATCAGTTAGGAGCCTTCTGCAGTCCCCCCCATAGTGAGGGCAAACTCTCAGGTTGTGATCGTTTAGGTCTCTACCATCTCTCTCAGATATCTTAGGTCCTATCTTACATAAACACATGTGCTAGAAAAAGCTCAAGCCCATGGAATAGTTTGATGCTCAGATCTTGTGTCAGCTGTGAGAAAGTTCATTCCTGGCCACTTTCAACTGCTTGGAGCCTACCAGCCCTGGGCAGCATGATGCACGCTGGGACTTGGCTCTGTGTGTGCCTGCAGTCAGACCTACCTTAGACTTTCATCTATGTCACACAAAACCTCTACCCCAAACTTTGCAGGCATGTGATTCTTAAGCATTTTGCATGCAGAAAAAATTCAAGACAAGTGATGAAGTTATGGAACAGAGTATTCTGGATTGTCTTCTGCACTGTCCAGGCAATAAAAAATCATGATGGCTAAAATAGTTATTTTGCTCACTCTAATCACTGAGTAGAATTTTTCACACTTTTATCACCAATAAACTTGCTTGAAACAATACTAAATCCAAGCTGCTCTTACAGACCCAACCTTTTACCATCACTGTGTATGAAGAATTGATTTATTTCTGTTGGGTTTTTTTTAGCAGTGAAATTAATCTGATTTTTTTTTTCTCTCCATCAAGCTTGACCTTGGAGTCAACATACTGGCTGACAGTGTGGCTTCACTGTTATACAGAGCATGGAGATTCCACTGTTTTCTTTCATGGAAAAAATAAATGTTATTTCATTGCCTTGATGGAGCCTTCAAACTCCACTGCAGACCGAGGCACCAGTCCTTTAGGAAGAGAAGTGCAAATCAGCTGCTTGAATCACGTCAGGTTTGAATGACTGAATTTCTGGAGAGGAGTGGAGGGGAAGGACAGAAGAAAATGATCTTGCATTTCTGGCCATTTCTGCACTGTGAGGGTGGGATGAAGGCTGAGTGAACAACAAAAAAGGCAACAGTTCTCTGGCTACCAGGTTCTCAGATCTCTCAGCTCCACAAACCTTGCCTGATGCCAACAGGCAGCTTGGGGGTGGGCTGCGAGCCATCCCATGAAACAAACAGGTGAGCTTTCTTCATGCTGTCCTTTTGCAACTCAATACCTGGAGTATATTTCTTACCTCAAGCTCCAGTACCACTAAGGTACTGGTATCTTTTTAGCTAATGACCTATGTCATCTACTTTTTTACTTTTAAAAATGTATAGGTGACTGGAATGGAGTTTTTGGTAAATGTTTTGCTGAGAAATATGTTAGTTTGTGACTGATGTGGAAAGAAAGAAGAGTAAGAAGGTTGCATAAAAAGCTATTCCTGAATTATCAATTTCTCTTTTGGCCACATACAGCAAATAATTCCAAATATATGCCAGCAACACCTTTGCCTTTAGATTCTCTATATAATGCAAGGTTATAAATGAACTGGGCATCTCTCATTTCCTCTGCTTATGTGGAGACAGTGTCAGAGACAACAGCCACCCTTTGGCAACACCAAATCAACAAAACAGCAATATCTAGCACATACTTCAAATGAAAACTCTTACACGTCACTCTGGTAGACATGAGCTCATTAGACAGAACTGATGCCCATACTGGCATCCAAACAGCTGGCACACAATGCCAGCTTGCCTGTTCTATCTTTCCACCGCTGGTTTCCAAACACAGAGGTACAAACAAGCTGAGTATTCTAAAATAAAAACAACCTGTAACTACTATTTGAAGGAAAAAAGGTCTCTGCTTACACAAACAAAATACTTCTGTAGCAGGAGATGAACTTCGCAGCGATGATAGGCTCTGAGTGAGGACAGGATCAGTAGAGAACTGGCCTTGACCAGCACGGCTGCTGACCTGCTTCAGAATGAGCCATTTGCCGATCTCAGGCCCCACCTTTTATTGGCCCTTGATCTTTGAGCATGCGCACTTGGGGCAGCCCTAACTGGGCACAGGTGAGGCTGAGCACCGACTGAGCTCATTACTCGGCAGGCCACCTGTGGCCTACACTCCTCCACAAAACCATTGTCTTAAGCAGCCAGTCAGTACCTACCATACTGCTACTTATGAACTTGCCTTGATGAACAACCCAGTTTCACTGAATCATCAAGTAATACTCTTTTCAGGGGATGTATGGGTATGTTTCTTATGGAAGGGACTTATGACATCAGTGGGACTTAGGAAATCCACTCTCTCAAAACATATCTTAGTTCACTCGTATTGTTACATTCACCATCTGAGAGAAAACACTAAATGCCTTATATATCTGAGCTTTCATGACACCAACAAATCAATTTTCATCACCAAACTGGGCACGTACTGACCTTCCACAGCTTGGGTTGAAGAGCTTTCAGCATACTTCATATGCTTGCTCCTGGAGCTGTGCATTTTTTTTTTTCTTTTTGTGTCCTGACATGCCTGTTCCTTTATGTTCTGTGAAAATCTGCTTTGCCATTTGGGAGTTTTCATCCCAACTCTGCATGGCATGGAGGGCACCACTCTGCTCTATTTCTTCTGCTTCAAAGACCACCTGGAGTACAACTGAGGAGCAATGAGCTACAGTGCCAGGCAGCACATTTTGCCACAGTCAGGACCTTAAATGACCTAAATCTGTTACTGAGCTACCCTTATCATCTCCTACACTCTCTCTGCATTACTTTGCAGTAACAGTGCAAAGCACAGTGGAAAGAATGTGTCCAGCAGCCTGGATCTGCATCTTGGCACTCAGTGAAACAGAGGCACACAGACCTGAACCTGCCTCAGCTGAATACACTGGCAAGTTAAGAAAATTTCTGCATTGAAATTCAGGAAGGGCATCCAGCTTCTCCCACCATATACTGAGAATATACTGATCCTAGACCAGACTAAGCTCATGTGGTATGTGAAAAACAGAAAAGCTCCAGTAGTTCAATCAGAGAAGTCCTCCAACAGCTACACAGTTGCATTTGGCTCTTAGTTTGCACATACCAGGGGTGTGTCAAATCCAGCTGTGATTTTTCAGGAATTGGACTAGAAGAAAGTGTTAGTCTGCTTAATCCCCCGAGTTCGTTCTGCTTTGGATCTCTTACTGTAGCTCACTTCTGCGCAGGGAATTTGAGTGGCACCAAAAAGACTGAAATGGAAGCTCAAAGGCTTCCCTCTTACCAGCTGAATCTGCTGCAGATGTTCCACCACTGGTCAAGTCCTCAGTATTAATTGACTGGAGATCTGTGTAGGAGGGAGCAATGCTTGGGCTGCTGGTGTCCTCTGAGTTGGTTGTCCAGCTGCTCTCCGATGCACGGGCTTGTCTCCCGGAGGAGTTGGAGGAGGGGGAAGTCCAGCTGGGGGCTTTGGGTGGAGACACTGGATGAGAAAAGGGACAGGTACCGCTTAGAGATTTACAGGGTAATCTTCCAGAAGATCACAAATATTCCAAAGACACACTGTATTAGTGTACTGCAACTCTGTAAATCTATATACCAACACCCAGAGCAACACAGCTCTGTTACCCTACAGCACTCCTCAGCTCTCTGCTTTCCATCCCAGGCTACAGCAGCTGTATATTTTCCAGTTCAAGTATTACAGAAGCTGTGACTCTTCAGAACAGGAAGATTTCATGTTTCTGTCGCTGCTGACAAGACCCGAATATCTGCATTGTGTAACACAGTGCAGTTTTTACCATATCACAAAATTTTATGTAGTTTTAAAATTAGATTTAATTAAGCATTCTCTATCTCTAACACCCACTCAAATATAGTCGTCATCTCAGGAATGCTCCACTTGGGAGGAGGAGTATAAAAATAAACTGAAATTGATCTACTGATGTGCACTGGAAATGGCTTTTGTTTCTGAACACGCAGGGTGGAGTGCCTCAATCTGAATAAACTGCAGAACATTTTTGGTCAGCGTAGGCCAAAAATCCTGTTCTACTGACCTGCCAGACTTGCCCATCAAACAGTTAAGTCCTGCCTAACTATCATCCAGAGTTCAGAACACAATCCCATACATCCACTGCTCTAAATTTGTACTGCATACTCTTTACCCACAATATCACTCAGGCTTAGGAACAATGGGTGAGGTGACTCCAGGGAGATTTAAAAAGTGGTAAATAAAATCTTCATGAACTAGGGAAAAGTGTATTGGTAGAGACTAATTCTAATTTAGTGCCAGCATAATAACTGTTCTAAGTTAGTACTTCTATGTTTATCTTTTAAATCAACAAAGAACTCAGTGCACTCTGAATCTTGCAGTTGCAGGACAACTACTGACACAGAAGTTCTCTTCTCAGCATGTAATACATAAACTACTCTGATTAGTTCGGCAGATAATTTTGGACAGACAACTTATTAGGAAGAGAGATACTCTTTAATTTGTATTAATGTTAAACAGAATTTATGTCTCCCTACTCCATCAAAGTGGTGTGATGGGACACCACTTCATTATGGAAACCTTGCTGTTTGCATACAGGGAGTATCCAAACCTTGCTCCCTGCCCTGCCAGTTGAGAAGTGCCAATTTATTTCATACAGCTGCACTGTTAGCCTCAGGTGAACAGGAACTGATATATTTATATTTGTACAGCTCCGAGTTCAGGTACTGCTGCTTCTAAGCAGCATCATCAGTAAGGATAAAGAGCTGAAAGTCAGGAGATCTGTCTTCTTATTGCACACATTGACAGTTCCTGTGTTTGAGTGATGTGACCAAAACCCCAACTTCTTTCTCCAGTAATTCTGCACTGTGCTGTGCTCAGTGCCTGTACAGAAAGGATGACAAATGTATGATTATCATCTGACAGTGTCTCTCAGTCCTTTTGAAATGAGGCATCTGAAAAGCTACCCTTAAAACTTCATCTGAAATTGCTTCACAGGCAGAGTGCTTTATTAGGACACAGAGGACAAGCTGAAAAGTTGAGCTCCACATGTGAACCAGGAGCAAGAGTCAAGGTTTTTTTAAAGTGTGTTTTATATCTGTAATCCTAGAAATTGTGGAATAATTTTATAAAAAAGATCTTAGATCTTCAGTGTTTCTTTTTTGTTTGTTTTGTTTTGTTTAAAATCAATCAAAACAATATGAAGAATATAAGCTAATTTAGAAACATACGATTTAATAACTCATTTCCTGTCAACTAATTTTTTTTTGGTCTAAGAGGCAGACTGACTGGAATAGTGTTGCAGAATACTTTTATGTATCGGTGAATTAATTTTATTCCAGACAAGTTATGCCATTTTGAAAAAACAGAGTTGTTTTGTTTTCTAAAGAAAGAGACTTTTACTTTGGAAAACTGTAACTACAGAGAGCTTCTTTTGCAACATATGTTCTTCAAAATCTTGTTACAGTCAATTTCCCCCTAGGTTCTAGGTTCCCCAACACTAACCCTTTAAACTAGAAAAAGTGTCTTTTCCTCTATGCTGAGCCAAAACCCTACCAATTTCAAAAAGCAAGACTGGCAAAAGTAAACATGCACACATGTTTAGATACTCCTTCAGACACTTCTGCTGCTCTCCAGATTCCTGGAAGTGCTGAAACCAAATTCCAAAATGAGATAGGGCTTTTTTTTCTAGAAATTTAGAATTTGGTCTCTAATGTCAATAGATGCAGAGTCATGGCCTTTCAGCTGAAGGAATTTCTCAGAAATCTGTTTACATTGAAAGACAAGAGCCAGAACTGTCCCTAACATGCAAATCCCGTAGCATGCGTAGGATACTGAAAATCAGCTCATTGTTTCCCAAACTGAAAGATGTTTCCTTCCACATGCATTTTACTTTCCTTAATGTCTTTGTTCCTAACACAATTTATTGGCTTTTAATATGCAGATTTACCTTTAAGCATTCGTTTCTCTTTCGTGTTTTGAGAACCCATTCCTTGATCCCTGCACTGCGTTACCATCAACCTTGTTAGCAACATTTCCTTCCTTATCACATAAGGCCTCTGACTTTTCTGATTTTAGGACAGCAACACAGTTGGTCTCGTTTTCAGCTGCTGATCTCATTTTGCATGTACTTCCTATTTTGAGACAGAACAGCACAAAATGGTTAAATTGCTATTTGCCTTCCTGTGGGACAGCCTCTCAAGGGACATGGTAGGAGTCCAAGTTACTTGAGCCATTTAAAACCAGGAAGAACGGGGGGGCTGGGCAGGGGTGTGTGTGTGGAGCAGATGATGTGAAAGATCTTGCCTTGCTCTAATTTTGGTGCTTTGCTGAATACCTCATTGAATTCAAGAGTGAAGCTAACACTGAAAGAATATGAGACTGTGAGCTGCAGGCCCAGTGTGTAACAAATGGGAATGTTATGTCACCGTCTGGCTGTGACCATTTGCTTATGTAATGTTTATGATAGGAACATTCAGGTGAGCCAAAAAATCTCATTTTTCACTTTTTCAGTATCTGCTCAACAGGCTTGACTAGCCTGATAGTTAACTATGAGAAAAAGAAAACTTCTTTTCCCAGCAAAAGGAAAAGGAGGAAGAGGTCACCACAATACGTCATTTCTGTGACTAAATATTTCTGTGGCCTCACTTGAGAGTTACTGCTTCACAGGGAGAAATCCACATGAGTTGGCAGCTGTCAGTTATCTATGCATAACCTGAAAAGCAGAAGCATTTTGAAAGAAAGATTTTGTCTAGTGTTTACTCTGCCTGAACCTGGTGGAATGAAGGGTTTACAGGAATGTCCTAAATAAAAGATAATTGTTACTCTGAGGCTCAGAGTGGATGCTTTTCATTTCTATACCTCAGGTGTTGACATTTCTGCTCACCTTCCAAATTCTTTGCCTGTGTTTTTAGCCCTGTTATTTGCTATAAGTCCCCCTAATTTCTGATCTACCAATAATGTCTTATTTTTTTCCAGGACAAGAGCCCAGTATTAATCTAGGTTTTCTTCCAATGTATTTCCTATAGGATAAATAGTACACAGCAGGTGTCTTTAAATTACTACTTTTCTAGACTGTGAGTACTTTAGGGAAAAGGTTTGCTTTTGGGAAAACCTGTGGAAAAATACTGTAGCTCTCAGATCAGAGTAAGACAGCATCTCTCTCCCTTGGGGCCCATTTTCTCTGTTCTCACAGCACTCTGGAAATGCCACTTTGTGAGTCCTTTTTAAAATGTGTTTCCAGGCACCCTGGCCATCAGCCTGGGTAATTATCCAGTCAGCTGTGCAGCTGCTTCAGCATGGGCAGACAACACAGACAATTTTCTATGAGTGCTGGAGCCCTGACAGGAATGTGGCTGAGGGTGCTGAGCATTCAGGACGTTGCTCTTCACAGCTGCCTGCACAGGAAACAGATTTCAAACGTCTCCATCCTTCTCACACCGATCCGTCTGTCCACACTTGGCCTTTACACTCTCCCCCCCATGTGGCTATTTCCTATTGTTCTTACGGGGGGTGTTTGCTACTGGAAATGAATAACTGCTGTCACTGTGGGCTTTCCACTGAGCATGTCTGTGTATTGAGGTTGTAACACAAAGTCTCCAGCTTTGCTGCCGCCCATAGAAAAAAGACGTGACCTGCAGATTAATTGAGAGCAACAAGGCTGAAGTTTATCCTACCTCTTGCTGTCAAACGCCCCTCAGAGCAGAGGGCCAGAGACAAAGAATTGCCATCTTTTCTGCCCCATGACCTTCCCTTCAGAGTCTGCCAGCTGCACTGCTCTGGCCATTTATAATACAGGGTCTGGAGCAGGAGTGGGACTAGCTCACGAATAAGGAATTTAAAATACCCACATCACCTCCTTACGGTTCCTATGTTGTTGAAAACAGCCTCCCACAAAAGATTTTATGAAGTACATCCTGATCTGACTGCAAGGGGAACCATCCTCCTCCATGAACCTCAGTCACATGCTAGGAATTAGTGTGTAAATACCTCCTCAGTGGCATGGATCACTTAGGACAAACCTTTACAGGGGCCCAAATGGGAGCCTTCTGCAAAACCACAATGCTTTTGGGAAGACTTCTCTGATCATTTCTTCTGGATATCCTACACCTCTGCCTACAACTTAGCGTTCCCTGTGACTGAAAACACAAATCCAAGCGCAGTGCTTTTGCTCAGCAGGCACCTTAGGACTGGGCCACACCCCTTTAGGGATGGGAAATCCCACAATAAACAATGAAATTAGTTTTATGGAAGTCTCTTTGTTATGGCTTGCTTTATATAGGCTGAGCAAAGAATTATTTTTTTTTTTAAATAAGAAGGTGCACTTAAGAGTTTTCCAGTCAACAAGGACATCACAACACTAGGAAGGAAATACAGTGTCACAGCAATCAACAGCTCTGTTTGGAAAAGTATGTGGCTGTATGAACCTGTATGACTAAGTGTCACCTAACCACAAAGTTAAATAAGACGTAGAGCACTTCAGTTTTACAGATTTATGATTATGGGTGCTTTTCCTTGTCTCCTTATCACCAGGATCAGTAAGTATTTACAACTAAGAAGAATAACAAACAGCTAAATATAAATTAAGAAGGTGTTAGGCACAGCTTAAGAGTTATTTTTTTGCCTGAAGATTTGCTCACTTCTACTGCACAAAGATGCAGCTTCTGTCTCAAATGGACTTGTCTATAGCACCATAAAAAGAGCAGACAGAAAACTAGTGCTTTACCGAAAACTCAACCCATAGTTGCAAACACAAGTTTCCTAACAGAAGTATTTTTCATGTTACTGGGTGTATTTGATGGACCCGGTGAGCAGAGTAAAGCTGCAACTTGTTAAACTGCTTTCACAACTAGAACTATTAAAATGGAATTATTTAGAGAGAATCTCAATTTGAACATGCAAAAGTAAAATAAAGTTTTCTTAGGCAATTACTCCACAACCCCCCTGCAAGGAGGGACAGTCATCTGTTCATACAGAAAAGGAGAAAAGGTAGAAACTCATACGGTCATATTAGCATAAACTGAGGAGGCATGCCAGAGACTTTGCATTCATGTTTGAAGCATGTAAGAAAGAATTTCCATACTTGAAGTAAAGTGCACGTGGTCCTGGAATTAGGGTCACCTTTGTCTGTCTTTGTAATTCTCCACCTGCTAAATCATAGCATCAAAAACCAGCAGAAAGTACTGATGGGCACTGTCACTCTGGCTGTTACTCTCAGTAAGCTTCTGGCAAGAACCAAATGGTGACTGTGCACAAATAAAGGCAATGGCCACAGAGGAGAGAAATCACCATTCTTTCACTTCCAGACCACAGAAGCAAATATGACTCAGACTTCTTAAGATATTTATACCTGTAAATAAGAAATGTCACTACTGAAAGCATCACTACACTGGTTCCTGTGTTTAGCAGTCTCCAGGGCCAACATGTTCCAAAATCACATAAGCTTTTTTTTTTCTTTACAAAAAGAGAATGTGTTTGGTTTATACTGCTAGTTCAACCTGGACAGAAATTATGAGGCCTTTTTTTAAACTCTGGAAACATTAATAGTCCTAAAATACAGCAAAAACTAGTCAAAGTTCAACCTCTGACAAACCAAAGAGCAAGGAAAAAATCCTGTCGGCTCTCGCTATATTCTGTTATGTTATTGGAATGGACCTTTTCATGCATTTGCCTCACCTGCTTGTGGGTGGCTGGATGGAGTACTAGTCCATGGTGCATCTTCAAACTGCACCCAAGCACTGATGGATGATGACAAATCAGCACTAGGACACACATGGTTTGCAAGCACAGCAGAATCCACATTGGGTTTGTCAGCTGCATCGTCCAGCTCTGTGTGGGAAAGGTCTTGAAATTCTCCACCTGCATTGCGGTTCTCTTCTGAGGACGTGTCTGAGGAACTAAAACATTTCTTCAGAGGCTCCTCAGTGCTACCTAAAATGGAGACAAAATATAAATATTAGTAGGGCTCACCATTAATTAATTCTTTTTTATTAAAATATCTAAAATTTGCCATTAAATGTAGGTAGAAATTTTTCCTTCACATAATGTCGTTTTTAGACTGGAACAGGGCATAGCTTTGCATTTGATTATAATAGGTTAGACTTCTTCCATGTCAGTTGGATACTATATTGAACCTCAAAGGACAGATCCAAACCCCGTAATACTTATGCTAAGGAAATCTCTTATTAAGAGAGCATTTCACATTTTTGGCCAAAATTCTCCTATTAAATAGGAGCAGCAGGAAATAATTCAACCTCCGGACATATTGCTTCCACTCAGAAGGCAAGCTCTGTGATACCAGATATATGACAGTAGTTGGTCTATTTCAAACAGAGAAATCTCTCAAGTTCAAAGAAAATGAGAGACAGTTTACCTCGTGGTTTAACAGGGAGAAGCACCTCATCAGAGAAGGACACCCACTCAGATTGGCGGGAGGCTATGACACTTGTCAGAGACGTCATATTCACAGCAGGTTGCTCATCTTCACTTGGGGATTATATGGAGGAAGCAGACTAGGAGAGGCATGGTGAAGATGAGCCAACAGAGGGAAACACCATCTTTGTGCTTTCTTTTCAAGTGCTGTTAAGATAAGAAAGGAGAAAATTATTTCTTTTAGAAAATTAAAATGAGCTACAACATTTTAATAATACAAAATGTTAAACCAATTTTTGTACCGCAAGCACAGTACTGCCAAAATACTGCCACTTTGACATGGTAATGTCACCTGTGTCTAGACAAGGTCTACACTTGAGCAACTCCTTGAGGATTTTCAAACATCCTCATGTTAAAACAGTCAGTTACCAAATATAATGTTTTATTCCTTACACAGGGAGCCATCTCGCACAGCCCCAGTAAAACCGATGAGTAAAATCTCCCAGGCTCATTAAATTTTGATGCAACTTAATCCCAATTCCACAATTTTAGCATATCCTTGCTCATCTTGCTTCTTACAATAACTTCTTCCCCTCAATAAAAGCAATAAAATGCACATCTCACTATCAATAGCATTAACGTAGTTGGTTCTGGGATGGGGACAGGTATTGCCATCATAGTCCAAATCTGAAGAGATATCCTCTCAGCTAGTTGCACTTTCAGCTATGCTGCTTAATTGGAACTTCACATTTTAATTATAAAACCAAACATCTTAGATTTGTCTGGAGTTAAGCAAGATTTTTCTGCAGCCCAGCAAATATTTTCACAGAAGCAGCAATTCTAATTAGGCTGCACTCCAATAGGATGTGCCCCACTTCTGGGGGGATCCGCTAGAGAAAATGGGGCACTTCAAAGTGTTCTGGTTGTTGCCTAGTAACCAGGAAGGTCAGGTCTGAGGAGAAAAATTCTCTGACAAACACCCTTGACCACCTCAGATTTGCAGACCACTTCAAAACTCTTGGAGGACTCTTGCCTCCTCCTAGGGAAGAAAGTGAAGTCTGTCCCAGATAACTTTGAGCACTGAAGCTCTTGCTGCCATAGCACTCAAGTAATTGAAAGTACTAAAACTCAGACTTGGCCATTTTAAAATGCTATGAGCCACATTTCTTGGCCTTCTCTCTCTTACCTAAATGAAGTGGGTTTGGGGGTGAAACTTCAGTTTGGTGTACAAGACCAGATACTTCACCAAGACTTCTCTTTACTTGACACTAACAACATTTAGGTCTGAAGAGCAGACTGATATGTGAACACATTCATTCTTAAAGCATTTAAGAATGCAGGAAGCAGGTAATTAAATGGCTTCCAGTATGATTATTCTCTTCAGAGCTGCAGTTGTTAGTCTGCCGAAGGCAGGTCAGCAAGTAAGAGCTGCATGAAAGACCCGAGTGAAAAAACTGAAAACTTCAAAACTTTGGAAGTCACAAACCAGCCTAACACCCAGAGAGAACTCATGGGTCCATGTTTGCTGGATGAAGATGAACCTTTTCAAGCAGAACTGGACACAAAATGTTCAGTTTCCTGCAAACAAAAAAAGGATTCCTGGAGACAATTCAGATGGCTTAATGTGATTTGTCAGAAGACTGACGACCCCCCTGCAGACTTTCCAGAGCCTGTGGCCACCTCTCAGCCAGTCACCACCCTGGGTATCTTTCCCCTGTTACACAACCAATTCCCTAATGCTGGAGGGACATCTGTGCTTGAGTCCCAACACCTTTTCCTCCACTTCCATAGTAGGATATCTGCCTTCATCCAGTGTAGGCAGATACCTTTGCCTAAGTCACACAGCATCTATTGTGGGTGCTATGAATAGAAGCTACAAATCTAAACACAGAGGAAAGCTAAGAGAAAAAGAATAGTCAGATATTTAGGGTCACTTGGATGCCATATGAGGGAAGGAGATTATGACCTTGGTATCTTGCTTTCCTTGTGTGACCAATGAAGTTGTTTGTTTTGGGCTTGTTTAAATATCTGTAACCAAGTCTTATTTTTCCAAACAACTGAATACTGACCTCCCATTTTTCCTGGAAAAGGCCTGACAGAAGCATGAAATGGCAGGAAATGAAAAAAGAAAACAGTTTATCTTTCCCTTAATGCACAGAGACTCCAATAGAGCTCCTCTTATTTCTGTTTTTATTTGTTTTAAATGTTTTAAATGTTTTATTTGTTTTAAAGGAAAAAAAGCCATGAAAGAAGGCAAGAAAAAGGACTGTTTCAGCTGTGCAGATAAGTAGGAGAATTATTTCATTATTTTAGGACAGATTTGCTCTTTTACCCTATTGCCCAATGACATGCATACTTTTCTAAATCCACTCAGTACCAGACAGCAAAACTTGAAACACTTTAAGATGCATAGTGAGCACTGAGTCCAGAAAAGCATCAGAGTACCACACAGTGCAGCATGAAGTGCATACTCCAGCTATACAACTTACCACAGACTTCCCAGTTTGGTAAACAAGTGAGACTGTGTTGACTTATCAGAGTTATCACAACTTATAGACAAGCAGTCTGAAATACAGGGAAAACAGCCTGAGTGGATCATAATGTCAAAGACTCAGTATACTGGCACTCTGAGAATGCATATGTTAGGATGAAGAAAATTATTTAAAAGACAGAGTTTTGTGTTCTCTCAGTTTTCACAAGCAACCATCAATCTCACCCCCTGACCTAAATGTCTGTACAGAATTATGAATCCTGGAGAGCTAATCTCAGCAAAGCATGTGGAGAAGGTACAACTTAATTCCCAGAACAGATGGATTATCTGCTATACCAGATGCTATACACGTGGACCTTGATGAACCTTGCCACCACTTGCAGAGCAGTGATTTGACCACGAGGCAACAGAACTCTGAGAAGCTGAAATTTCTGTGTCAGGTGTGTCTTTTTCACATTACAGTTTCACAGTGGGACACCTGAATCTGAGTGACACATAGGCAACAATTATCTCCAGTTCTCCAAAGGGCAGAGATCACAGAACTGAAATAAACGTCCTTGCCTGTTTAAGTCCTCCTAATCGATCCTATATCGCTCTTTAAAATGGATGAAAATTCATTCTTAAAATCAATGTGCTGCTTTAATAATGCAAAACCTTATCTCATTTCAAATCTATGTGAATGCATGGTTCATTGTTATTTCTTCTGGGTGACTGCTTACCTATCTGCCTTTTTGTACAACTATGCTCTAGCAACAGGTAAAATACCTTTTTCCGTTTATTTTACTAGGCCAAAACCACGCATTTGAGCAAGTGACATAATTATCTTGTGCCAGAAGTCTCACATCCAACACCCTGTACAATGAGCCCTCACTTTAGGTGGGACTTTTATGGACTAGGTGGGTACAAACACGAACAGTAGTAATGGTTCTTACCACTACTGAGACATTTCAGACAGATCTGTAATGCAGTGGTGTTTTTGTAAACATACCGTTCAAAGCACTTAATTACTGGTGTTTGGACAGCAAACTTGAACATTGTTTCTCAGTACATTTCAACTCTGCTGAAAAGCAAGAGCTTAGCACAATTAATCATTTTAAGCACCAGGGTTATGTCTCCAGCTGATTCCAGTGGCAAACACAGATGCATTGCTGCAGTAGGCTCTATCACTACAACCCGGAGTTACTAAATTAGGGGTATTACTGAGGGAGGAAAAAATGAGATTAAAAAATAAGGGGATTAAATTCAGGTTTTGTTTTGGAAGTGTAGTTACAATAGCAAGCTTGTGCTAAATTTATAGACTTATATATAAAAACATATGTAATATAATATAATAGAATAGAATAGAATAGAATAGAATAGAAAAATTTATAGACAATATATTCTCTTATGTGGTAGCACCAGTCAAAATATCTCATAACATGTGCAGGGATACTGCTTTTCTTGCTTATACAAACCTTTACAATCCCAGGGACCTAAGCATTAATTGCTTACTGTACTTTGTATTTGGTTATTGTAGGTCATAGAAGGGAAAACAAGTAGACAAGATGTTTTAAGTTCCCTGTAGCAGAAAAAGAAACTAAGTCAAAGGGGTGGAAAGGAAAAGACTGACCATGGCTTTTGTTGTAACAATCAAGTGTTACTAATACCAGGGAAGTCTCAAGGAAAAATATGTAATTTTATCTTGACCACGTGTTTGGCAAATCTGTACAGCCCAAACAAGTCTAGTAGCATGAACTGGGGAATGATTGCTGCCTTGGGCAAATTTCCAAGTGAGAGAGAGATCATGGGCCTTCCTCTCAACTTGGCCTGTAACAACCACTGACCATCAGCACATCATGACCTGAAAAATAAACAAACTCCAAACTGGAAATCTGTTCTCTAGCATCTAAATAAAGTTCCAAGTACTTCAGGGTGCCACAGCAAAAACAAAACCCAGTGATAAATGACAGGGAAAAAACCAACACCACAAAAGTTGAGAAATCAAATAAAATAAAGGACTGGATTTGGATTATAATATTATTACTGAAAAAAAATCATTGCACCATCCTTTGCCTAATTGCCTCAGGTGAGAGTACCTTATGAATAATCTTGATGATGAGAGGAATTAAGTAATATTTGGTTTTTCAATTATTGAATTCTTAATATTGACAATCCTATTTTCTCCATGTATACAGCTCTCCCAGTTTATAAACTGCCCCAAGAAAATCTCTGGTAACACCAGGTTTTAGAACTTTAGAACTTCTACTTACTGTGATTCATATGTGCAATCACATGAGTTTCATGGCTTCAGATAAGCTATAGCTTAAGAGGCTCAGTCACTACCTGGTGCACTTAACATTCACTTATATGAAAAGTCTCAATGTGTAAGGAAGAATTAGGGCACAAAGAGAGCTCAAAACACGTCCCTTGTTAAATTTCTGTGGATCTGGAAGCAGTGATGGCTTTGCCTGTTACAGATTGCACCTAAATGAACATGAGCCGTGAGAGTGTTCTGTCCTCAGAGCCTGGTCTGATCCACTTTGTGCCATTAGGTCATTCCTCCTGTCCTCTGGCAATTTTAGACACAGATGGAGTGAAGCAGAGTGTGGTACTGAAGATTACCAGAGCCATGTGGCATGTTGGAAGGCAGAAAAGTTGTGGGGGTTTCCCTAAGCACAGGACCACAGGCCACACTGGTTTATGGCCATACTCAGTTATTCCTGTGGATCCCAAGTCATCTGTCTAAAACCACACTGCAAGTCAGGGGCAGAAACAGGGTTAAAGCTGAGATGACCTGAAATGTCCTCATTTTCCCTAGGCCACAGGAACCAAACACCACACACAAAACCATTTCCCACAAATATACATCTCAGCTTTGCTGGAAGCTCACATTTCCCTACAGTAAGAGGAGAGAGCCTGCAGGGGACGCATTGGTAAGAAAGTCACAAGCATCTCCACTCAGAAATATTTGTGTCAAGGCTAATATGTGAAAGGTCAACAGCTTCTGGGTTTCTGCACCACAATTTATTTGCCACAGAAGCTCCTCTGTTTTAAGAGAGACAGAGACAACACATAAGCAGCTCTCCTGTTGTCAATACCAAGATATTTAGGCAGTGCAGAAGCAATGGCCTCCCTCCTTCTGCCAAGGCCATGACTTAGAAATGCTTCATTGGTTTGGGATGCCTCATAATGACAGCCACTCAGACAAGATACTCTGAGAAGAGTATCTGATACTGGAGAAAACCTGATACTGGAGAAAACTGGTACAACCTCTTCCTCTACTCCTTGGACTCCCAAGAACTTCAGAGCAGTAGAAAGGCACTATAGAACGGCAACAATGCAGAAAAAAAGTGGAATCTAGTTTATTCCTAATTTTTTTTACAATTAGAATCAAGTTTCAGGTAGAAACCAAGAGAGCATGTCAGACAAAATGTTTGGTTGTGATAGTTCATATTCCCAGTCACATTTGGAAGACAAAAGCTAGAAGCTCTACATTTCAGGACTGTAAATACAACTTGTGGTTGGTCTTCTGTCAAAGTGTAATTGAGGCCTCCAGTCATGTAACTGCATTGAAGGATACATGAAGGATAATTGTATCCTAAACTGCAGGATAATTGGGATATTGAAGGATATCCCAAACTGAAGGATAATTTCCCAAACTGCAAGCCTTCCAATGCAAACTAAAATCTGAGGCAAAAATGGTTAATTTCCAAGAGTCACAACTTTTATACAACGTAATGCTACAATAAGTCACATCCCAATCCACACAGGGAAGGAACTGGATTTAAATTAACTGTTTTTTTTTTTTCAGACCTGAAAAAGTGAATCATACCAGGGAGATGTTTTTCAGAAGCTCCCACTTAGCAACCTAGTTTGCACATCTGATATTGATGCTTTCATGTATTCTTGTCTAAACTGTGCACAGGCAAGATAGCCAGTTGTATTCCATTTACCAACCATCCAAAAGCTACTGTACTTTACTCACTGTTGTGATGATTATCAAGGTGTGTTTTTTAAGTTATCTCACTGGTGTAGAAAGCAAAAAATTCCACAATCAATCACTCTTGATCCAACTATGTCATTGCAGCCTAATATCACTGAAGACAGCCATCAAGAAGTAAACATAGATGACAAAGTCCTGTGTACCTATCCTTCTAAACTGGGACTAATGACAGAGAGGGAAGTGAGTAAGCAATCATAAGTTTACTGGAATATTGTGCTGGATTATAAAGACCCTTCTACTAAACACACATTCTGGCTTATATGAAATGCAATCCTGTTCTGTCAGCTACTAACATTCCAGCATTGCCCACATGCCTTGCAACAAATTACTGCATTACCACTATTCCCTATGCAACTCTAAAACTGGTCCTGCCTCCAAGAGTAAGAGAGCCAGCGTAATTCCTCTTCTGCCTCAGAACTGGTTTCAATTGCACAAATGAAATCAGGGCTTTATCTCCTAAATTAAAACTATGTTCATGCTAAAGTTCATTGAAAAACCTTCACTGAAAATGGTGGATATAACTAGTTGCCATCAGTCAGTCTCAGTCAAACTCACATGGGACTAAGAAAGCTGGGGGAAGTAAAAACAAAACAAAACAAAAAAGAAGCCAAACTCTCAAACAGTAGCCACATTCAAGACATGGGAGACACTGCATTCTGTAGACAAAGATGCTTCACTGGGAGCTGTTTGCCTACAGGGAGGATGGACATTCATCTCCTTGAGCTGTGAGTATGCACAGAAGGGAAGAACAGATTCAGAGTAAGGGAAGCACACAGCAACCAACTATAAAAGCATAATATTTGATGGTTATATATAAAGGCAATCTTAAAATGTGGGTCTGTCTCTCAGTTTAAGGAAATCCTGCTTGATTATTTAAAGCCAGACAGAAAAAGCCATACTCTGGAAGAGGTACCTCAGGTAACAAGCCTGTTCTGGCAGAAAATTTCTTGGATGATCCAACTGGTCTTTCCTCATCTCCAGTGTCTGTCATTATGCAACTTACTGTGATGCCAGGACACTGCAGCCCTTCAGGGCAACCCACAAATATCATGTTTGTTGTCACTCTCTATTTTAGACATTCTAAATATAGGCCTATTGGACTTGATGATGTTATTAATTTAGCATGACTACACTGTGACAGAAGAATAAAAAGCACCCAGTATTTTATATACTATAACAACAAAAAAACCTATACATGAAGTAGAAACAAATATCTTAACAAGTAAAATCCACATACAGTACGAAATAGCACGTCTGCAACTCCACTGTCTAATATGTTTGTGTGTAATTGTATTTGTCTAATTATCAGAACACAAATGAAGAATGCTTGGTATACTACAATGATGTAGGAAAGAGGGTATAAGAAAATCCTGAATTTTTTGTTTGGTTTGTTTACGCTAAAACACACTAACAAGCAATGTTTCTCCCCATTTCAGGGGAGAAAAAAAGAAACCTGTTCTGTAGTATCTCTGTCAGCAGGTCCATACCTAGACAGTAGGGTTAGTAAGATGATAGTAGAGGTAATATTGATTCCTGAGTGTAGCTTACCCACCTCTGGAAGTTCCCAGGGAACAGAACACAAGAGGTGGCTTTTCACTGGTGCACAGCAGTAGAGCACTTTGCTAAAAATGCTGTTCAGAATACTCTGCTTTCTAACTATCAACAGTTTGGCATAATTTGGTCTGACAAGCTGCAGCTGCTCATCTTCATGGTGCTATCCCTTTGACAGTCAGATGTGCCTCTGAAAAAGCAAGTAACCTCATTTCAGAGGAGGAATCCAAGCTACAGGGCCATCTAGCTACATGGGATCATGTAAGAGCTGCAGGAGCACATGGGGAGAGGTGGACCCCTGCAGCATGGGGAAGCAGCAAATCATTCATATTTCATTACAAGAAGAGGCATTACAAGTCTGAGTATCAATAGCAGGAGGAAGAAGCAATTGCACATCATGCTCAATAGCATCAAATAATATTAGTACCAAAATTACTGTATGGCTTCCATGAGATGCTCATCTTTTAATCTGACACAAATGCCCTGTTACAAAGCATTCACAGTGTTGACAAGTATGCAGAATTATACATTGAAAGTCATATGGACCACCTCCCAGAGAGTGTGGCATGGTCCCTGGTTTCACTGTGCTTGGAATGATGGTGCACAGCCATTGAACCAATGCATGAGTGAGGCTATCAACAAGCAGAGCATAAGAGAGAATGATTAAGAATAAAGACACAGACAATGACTACATCACTCACTGGTTGGGGCATTATTGTTAAAATGAACTGTCAAAACTGGAATAGCAGGGAGCACTGCACATCAGGTACACTGACAGAGCTGTGCAGACACCCTGGGAAGAATGTTCTGCCCTAGACCTGTTTTGTGGGGAAACTTCTGGGATGGCAGCTCCTTGTATGCCTGGCTTGAGGCAGTGTTGCACAGGTCCTGTAGCTATATGTACTTGCACATGGTACACAGAATCTAAAACTAAGAAAACATGCCTGAAAAATAAAACCTTCATTTTTTACATAGAAATAGGAATGTGACTTGATCTTTCAAAACTACATGTTTTCAGTATACAGGTAATTGGGCTGGCTACACAAAACCAATACTCTAAAGAAAATAATCAGAAAAACATACAGTGAGATATGTCACTATTCTTTTCTTGTCAGACAACTAACTCTTCAGTTTCAAGCAGCAGACATTTGTTATATCATCAAGTCATATAAAGCTTAACTGCATCAGGTGACCAGCCATTCCATATATCTAGAAGTATGCTCTGCTTCCCTCCACTTTCAAATCATGCATGCAGAAACTAAAAGATGAAAGTCTCATGGTAAGCCAGGTGAAGTCATGAACATACTCAGCACTCAACTGGACTTAGGAAATGCAATATCTTGTCCCCCAAATTTTTAGACAGGTTTCATGCATGTTACATTTCTTGCTGCTGGTGTGGTTTATGCACCATCTGTTTTGTGCCATCCATGGGATTTAGCAGAGCAATGGTGTGAAAAAAAAAAACAAACCCACAAAACTAAACCCCACTAAAAATCCCCAACCCCAATAGGCCCATCCCATCTAAGCCTCCAAAAGTTTAAGAAAGCAAAGCAGAAATAATTCTATGAAGATTTCACTCACTTAATTGAAAAACAAACAAAGTACTGCAGACATGGATATAACCCCCAAAAGGCTTTGCTTCATTCAAAGGCTTGGAATCTGAACATCCTCTCTGCAATCCCTCACAGGCAACACTCCCAGCAGTGCTGTGTTTTAACAGCAGAGCTGCTGACTGAGCCTGCCTTGGAAATGGAATTAATGCAATCAGGTCACCCCACCTTCCCACCCAACCTCACACAGCCATAAGCAACCACAGTTACTCTGCTCCCCAGCCCACCAGACGTCTCTGTTGCACAGCACTGGGATGTGTGGCAATACCAGTTCACAGCAATGTTAATGCAGCTCTCCTGTCACCTCTGAGGAAAGACCAGCTGACCTTTGGGAAAGACTGCCTTACCCAGTGGAAAAGGTTTGTGACAGACAAGTTGACAAAGAGAATTTAAAAGATTTATTTACCTCCCCTTTTCAGTAAAAGCAAAGACCCACTAAGGGACTGGGACTCTGTTCTATTACTAAGACTGGCAGTGAATCACTCTGGCAGAGCTGCAAATTTGACACCAGCCTAACTGACACAAACAAAAGCGTGCTACAGAATACTGAGAACTAGCATAATTAGAAGAATTTCCATTTTTTTTTTCAGGACAAACTTCCTGAAAAGAAGGGATTATCACTTGAAAGTTAGTGCCTGTTTCAGTCACTGAAGAGCTCAATGCAGCTGCTTGGAGTTGCAGCTCCCAAAGGTCTGTGGCCACCTTCCATCAGTCTTAGCTCCAAGGATATTCATATCAACAGTCTGGATTGAATACAGGGAGAATTTGCAGTCTTTTCTGAAAAAAAAAGAGTGAATGCTGGTGCCAAACTCTGAGAAGACATGCAGCGTGGTAAACTAATACAGCTGCCTCCATTCAGAGAGACTTGGACAACTAAATGCAGAGGTCAGAGATGTTATACAGGAGGGGAAAGCCCAGATCTGCCCAACCTATTCTATCTCAGTTTTATTCCCTTCAGTCACATTTGAAATTCTGGCAGTGAATATCCCCAAAGAATCCATGCACCTATCAGCTGAGATCTTATTCCTCATGCTAAACTCACATACCTTATAATCGGGAATGACATTTAGGAACGTGCACCTGCTATACATATATATTTTATAAGCGGGATATGATTTTTCACAGGTGACTACCTGAACCCTGGTGAACTGGAAACAACAGTGCAAGGATCAGAGAGAAAGGAGAATTTCTGGTGGCAAGTTTCTGTCCTCAGGAGCAGTGAGCAATTAAACAGCAACTAATCATTAAACTCCATAGGCTAAATTCTTCCCTACAGCTGTTCCACTGAAATAATTGTATTAGAAAATTAACTGACCTTGTGCTGTGAAGCTTGAAGACTTTGGGTTTTAGTTATGCAGCTAATATTACTTTTTCTCTTAAAAAATGCTTAGTAGTGCTTTTTCCATGCATTTGCATCACCCACAGAACCACAAAACCACCATGCAGTTCTGCAAAATGGTACCTTCTGTTCACAAGAGGCCCCTGGTTCTGACAGCAAGAGAACAAAATTATTATATGGTATAACCCACCCCCACTTTCAAAAGTAAATTAAAGATAATAATGCTTTCATTTCATTTCACAGCTGGCAAACCCAAGAGCCCACAGAGAGAATTAGTTTCCATAAATACTCATGTCTATAAATGCCAACTAAAACTTGGCCTAAAATAGCACAATGAAAGAAAACAGCTCAGCAAAAAGACATCCTTTCTCCCAAGTTTACTAGGCAGGTCTGCTGCCATTGCACCAGGAGCTCCACTTCCAATCTCAGCTCTGAAGCACAACGACTGCACCTTGACTATTATGATAGTTCTGTACAACCAGAGTACTTCCATAGGTGAAAACTTACCCTTCACTTCTGCCCTGTTTTGAGTCGAGGGAACTGTGCTGACACATTTAGTTCAGTAGCCTTAATAAAGCAAGATGAATCACATCTCATTTAACTCTGGACACCCATTTGGGCTTCTGAGATTGTCACCTGATGCTCTGTTTATAGTCAATAGAAGGAACACAGCACCTCCAAAGGATCTTTCCTCTGATCTATTTTTGAACAGGGTGAATCCCTCCCCAGGAAGTCTAACTTAAGCTTGCACGTCTTCTTCATACAACTGAATTGCAACCAAAAATAACGTTATAGCAATACTCTGTTTCCCCTTTCACTGATACCCTGTGTTCATGCAGATCTTCCACACTTCCAGGGAGTCTACCAAGCTCCCCAGATTCTACAGCACACACTCCTGAAAACACAGGGCTTCTATGTAGGTAACTTATTATTAATAATAAATAATCTACACAGACATTTTCAGGTAATTTTCCCATGCTGCTTTCTGTCTCCTTCCTTCATTGCTGCTAAGGCCGCTTTTGTTTCTTTCAGGACTCTTTCCTAGGAATTTCACTTTGTTCTCTCTTCCCAGAAAGAAATCTCTGCAACAAAGCTTAAAACCACATTTAATGTTGACGATAGATGACTTTATACGATTAAACTCACTGTTAAGATAGAAATCTGTCTATCCCACCATCCCCAAAAACAGAACAGCTGCCTTACTCTGCAAAGAATGAACAACAGACACTGCAGCAGTGGTTTCTTACTCTGAGACTTATTTCCCATTTCATGGATGGCCCAGAGTGATACAAGATGAGTGTTCATTTGAAGTAATGGCACAACTTCAATTAATCAAGATGTTCTTATAATATGGCCTCTTCTAATAAGGAAAAATGTAAACTTTAAGGAAGGCTTACACAGATTTCTAGACGTTCCACTGCAGTGGACTGATAATCTTTAATATAGCACTGCTGGGAAAATGTTTTCAATGTTCTAGGAAATATTTACTGTTAGAAAAGTGCCTATTGAAGGACTTTCCTGGATGGATGAAGGCAAAAGCTCTTTAATTTTACAGCTCTCTTTCACCAACTGTATCTCTATAGAATTGATGTTTAAGAAACGTATTCATTTCAGTTGCCTACAGCCTTTAAGAGTATTTTCTATTAAAAAAGCACTATTTGTTTCATAGTTAGCTAAGGGACACATTAATTGATCTCTTACCCTTCATAACCTTATGCTATGATGTTTATATTTTCCCTTGTATTTTTTTGTAAATAAACACTGAGGATTAAGTTACATTTAAAAAATCGGTAACAAGTTAGTCAAGATGCTACATACCAAGCTTACACAAGCAAGCAGTGTAAAACCATACCAATAGGAGCAGAGCTGTAGAGTGAAATACTGGTCATTAAGGACATAGATTTCACACTACTCTCTTGCAGCTTTTATTTCCAATTATTTCCAATCTGACTTTGTAGACTGAATTTACATTAGCAATTGGGGGACATTAAATGAGCTCCTGGTGTTCTCCTTACTCAGTTTTATCCCAAACAAAATCAGATCACGTGCTCTAAAATGCAAACTGAAGTGCAGTAAGTGTAGATGACCAGCACATTAATTTCCAAGGTGGACTCCTGCTCTCATGAATGCACTCATGTATTTGCATCCACAGTTTTTCAGAAAAGAAGGGGAATCCTCGAACACTGATGCTTGTTCCTTTGTATCTCCACAGAACTGCATTTTCTCTGTTTTTTTCCATCTCAATCTCTGAAATTTTACACTGTTAACTTCTGACAGAAATAGGACCTTCCACACCATTCACCTTATTCACACATTTAAAAGACAGTGAAAATTCTGATCACAGAATCACAGAATGTTAGAGGTTGGAAGGGACCTTGAGAGATCATCTAGTCCAACCCCTCTAACAAAAGTAGATCACCTAAAGTAGATCACACAGGAATGCATCCAGAAGGATTTTGATAGTCCCTACCTGGGAAGCAATCTTATCCTTATAGACACCTCCAGATGAAGGAGGTTTAAGGTCCTGGCAAATCTTCCCAAGAGTAAAGATTTAACCTGCAATGTTTTCAGACATATGAGCTCACCTGTAAGGCTCCTAGTTGTGTTTCCTAGGACTCATATTGATCTGGTCACAATTACACCCACAATCCTGAAGAAAAGACATGCTCATACCCAGTGCATACAGAGACTGACATTCTTTCTTTGAGGTTAACCACTTGTGAAGTTATTACATCCATTAGCAGAATTTGCAATCCTTTAAGAAACCACCCCGCATAGTTAGGCTCCAAAGGAAATTTATTAATAAATCAAAGGACAAAACCATCTGGTTTTGCCACTGAGCTCAAGAATTCACTTCTGAAGGGTTTCTTTTCCTACCTGACCGCAGAGTGAGCTTCAGTGATTAGCTTAGATACAATCAATTTCTAGATGGCCAAGATTATGTTACAAGATTGCCACCACTACGAGAATCCTCATAATTCTATAGCCTATTTTCTGACTTACTTTTTTTTTTAGCTTTTTAACTTTCAAAGTTAAAGCTTACACAGTTGCAAAGCTTCTGAGGCTAAAACCTTTACTTTCAGCCTGCCTTTAAGACTAAGACTTTTCAACAATTTAAAATGCAATCATTCTGATAGTTTATTGGCAAAGATCATGAAAGGTGCTTTGTACAAAGCCTCAGTGGAATACTTGGGGAAAAAGCTGCATGAAGAAAGGATACCACCATGAGCAAAGCATGAGAGCAGGAGAATCCTCAAGCCGTGATCTTTTAACTGATACCACTTTGGCAACTGCTTCACAGACGGGAAAAGTCTCCACTTCTACAAGAGGGGCAACAGAAGCTTGCAGAGCAGAACATCTTGAGAGATTTGTAACATACAGAGATACAATTTCTCATCTTCATTTGCTGATGCCAGACTTGAGATAGCTGCAAACTAAGGATTCTGTAAACACAATGTATTTAGCCCACTCACAATATGGCTTAACCCCCCCACGGTCTGGGTTTCTCAGCCAGGGAATTGTACAGCTGCCAGCTCTTAACCAGATAAACTGGCAAGGTAGCACAACCAAGGACATGAGGTGGGGAGCTGGCCACAGCTGAGATATAGCTGTTTTGGGGTTTTTTAAAAAATTTTACTTCGTGTCACACAGAAGAGTAATAATTATGCCACTGATTCAATGAGGGATCCGAGGAACTCATAAAGGAGAAATCTGCAGTTAAAGACCAAGCTATGCTGTCAAGACCCAAATGACAATTAAGAACAGAAGTTGTAAGAAAGTACAGCTACTCAGAACTGAGATACAGTGCAACATGTGAGAGGAAAAAAATCTGAACTTTTATCTTATTGGGAAGTTTAATGGCCATGCTCTTGATTGCCTTCATATTTTAAAAATAACTTAAAAGCTAAAACTACAAAAAAGCAGTTACTAAAGTTGCCAGCTGTATTCCTGTATCTAAGGAAAACTGTCAGATCTGCTTGAGAGTTATTGCTACTTGCTTTGTAGAAAAAAAAGTTAAAGATTTAACTGAAAAAAAGCATCATAGAACAGATTAAATATAACTCAAAGCAAAGATCACTTTAAGGTACAATCAATCAAATCTAAAAATTCTTGGAGAAGAGTGAACCTAGCCATTTGGAAACTAAGTATTCAGGAAAGTCATATGCATCTTAATCCCATGTAACTCATTTCACTGGAGTGGTGGGAAACAAGCTCCTCAAGTTTCTTTATGATAACATCAACTTCATTTACTGACACAAACTTGTTTATGTGGAGAATATTATGGCAAAGTCCAGAGCCACTTGCCTGCTTAACACAACCTATGCTTCAGTTATCCAAGGAAAAAAAAAAAAAAAAAAAAAAAAAAGACATCAGAGTCACGTGCTACAATTAGTAAACACAAGCATTTTGCGATCGACCTGTAGTTTGAAATTCACTTTCTCAAACTAGTAAGTTTACAAAATTCACTTTTCAAAGAAGACAAGAATGATCCCTAGCTGGTTCATGAGTGAAGAAACACCAATGTTTGCCCACTGTTTGACCTGACAATACTAAAAATGCCCTCAGAGCAATACCATGAAGTTACTCTAAGGACAATTTCCAGCACAAGGCACAACTTAGTATGGGAAGATATGAGATCATTACCTTATCTAGTCAATTTTTTAAAAACTTGTTTCTATCTGAAAAACTAAATTCTAAGAAAGAATTGAACCATAGGGGAAAAAAATCAGGAAAGCTGACTCTGATTACAGCCAATAAGTCACAAAAAATAATTCACAAAGATATACAGAAAAAAAAAAAAAAAAAAAAAGGTGAAAAAAGAAACGACAGCACATGAATGAGACAAACATGCAGGGAAGGGACCCTGTGACCCTGTATCAACATAAAAATCCACTTCCATAGAAATATGTAATCTGAGCTTTTTTAACCTATCATTTAAGTAATGTATTCAAACGAGAGGACTGAAAGACAAGTTGCGTTTTTTCTTTGCCTTGCAATAGCTTAACCACAGAAAAACATTTTAAAAAGCAGCACAATTCAGTAGACTCAAGAGAGGAAAAAATCCAAAACATGAGTAATTGCACAGAGCAGCTGAGCGGTAGGTGGATACGAGCAGCTTCCACATGCTGCTGTTAATGACTCATTAACCCTTCTGCAGATGCAGAGTAATAATCTGCCAGCGCTTCCAGAGAAACACAGCGTGCATTATTATAAACAGGAGAGGAGAGCACTCATTTGGGGCAAGATGGCTGGGGGGTTGCTAGGCTGCCTGACATAAACAGTTTCCATCGTAAACAGCCCCGGAGAAGGGTGCAAGGACCAAGGGGGACAGGTTGAAACGGGGTCCCAGACGGTCGCGGCTGGGAGCGGTGCCGTGAGCCGCGTTCACGGAGAGGGGATGGAGCGCGGAGAGGAAACTCCGGGTCCCCCAGGGCGAGTGGCTGAGGACGTCCGCACCTCGGAGCCGCGGAGAGGGCAGAGAGGCGGCGGATGCGCCGCGGGAAAGGCGGCAGCCCCAGCCCCGCCAGCAGTGCCACCTCCCTTCGGGTTAGGTTTCCGCGTCTCCAGTTTCTTGGTGTCCTCCACCTGCCACAGCACCAGCGCTCCCCGCAAACCCCCACCCGCGTACCCCCTTTCCTCGGCTGGCAGGGAGGAAAGGGGGTTCGCGCACCCCACGGTGGGTTGCCGGGTGGCCCCGGCCCCTCACCTCACCCCGGCCCCGCACCTAGCCCCGGCTCCGCAGCCGGTCCCCCAAGCCCCCCGCGGACCTACCTGCAGGCGGGGGCCGGGAAGCTCCGCGGGGTAACGCTGTTGCCGCCGCCCGCGCTAGCGGACAGCGCGCTGAGGGGAGGCGGTGGCGCGGCCCCCGTCCCGCCCCGTCCCGCCCTCTCCCCTCGGGCAGCGGCAGCGCGGGGCCGCCGCCATTGGGCCCTGCCCGGCGGCGCGGGGGGCAGAGGCACCGCCTTGGCCGGGGCTGCTCCGCCCAGCCCGGAGCAGCGGGGCCGGACAGCTCCCCGGGAGAGCGGCGGCAGCCCCGGGGCTGCGGGCAGGACACGGGCGGGTGGCGGGGAGCCGGCGGTTCAGCTTCAGAATCATAGAATCATCGAGGCTGGAAAAGACCTCTGAGGTCAAGTCCAGCCTATGAGCTGACACCACCACACCGGCCACGTGCAGCCTTCCCTTAAACACCTCTAGGGATGGGGACTCCACCACTTCCCTGGGCAGTCCATTCCAATGCCTTCCTCTCCGTGAGGAAATGCTTCCTTAAACCCAACCTAAACCTCCCCTGGCACAGCTTCAGGCCATGCCCTCTCGTCCTGCAGGAAGGTTGGGGTCGAAGGGCTCGAACAGGCGTTTTGTTTCCTCATTCCCGCAATTAATCCATTTACATATTTTCACGGCCTCTTTTAAAATACGGTTCAAAGTCAAGGCATTTCCCTGTGTGAGGAGTAGCCTCCTCGCAGAAACACAAAAATAAGTATAAACATAAATATGTAGATAAGTCGCACACAAAAATCATTCTGCAGTCTTAAATTTGTACAATCAATTCTCATACAAATGGATGGATGCCTCCATCCCTTTGTTAGATCTCGATGACTTTCACAGATCAGCAAATACCCCATATTATTTATTAGTCAGGCTTCATGAAGTTGACTGGAACGTCTATGCACCAAATTCTTTTTAAGCTCTTAAGCTGTAGAAGCATTAGCAGATCTAATAAAATAAATCTAAAGTATTGTTATTTCTGCCTTTAAAGATTTCAGACTGCATTTGCATATGTATGTCTTTATGGTCTTTAATTTCTAACGTTACTACAGTGTCAAGGCTTCTGATGAAAAGCAAAAGTTGTAGAAAATGGGCATGTGCACCACCCGTACAGAGGTGAACACAGATGTGAACACACACCCATCAGCAGAGCCAGAGCACGGCCCCACAGAGCTGGGGAACTTTCAAATCACCAAAGACCTTCCTAGAAAACTGAACCTTGCAAGGTGAGTAAAGTTAACATTTGCATTAAACATTGCCATAACAGCCCTAATAAGTAGTGGGGATTGACTGTAAAAAAACCCAGACAACAACAAATCCTTAAACCAGTTTAACTCTTCTGCAGGTGAATTAACATTTTTTTAAAACGCTCTTGAAAAACACTGGGGAAATTTCACATGACAAGTGCAAGATAACCTCAGTTATGATAACTGATGTTATATTTGGCAATTTTGTATATCTGGTTGTTCTGATTTTGTCTCGACGGAGGTTTCAAAGAGGTTTGAATGTTTCCTATTGGTATATAGTAACCTGGGGACCTCCATTAGGGAATACACTGCCCATCCAACAAAAACCTAAAGCCCCTGTGATACTACCGAGGGGAATGTCCTCTGGCACACAACGTCGACACGAGTGCCAGCTAGAGGTGGCTGAGGGAAAATAACACACATTTCCAAGCAGTACTTGCAGATCATGTATAGTCTTATTTGGCAGTACAAAATGTTGATTTCCTAAATAAAACTACTCACAAAAAATATGTTTAGTTGCATATTCTGCCCATTGGCCAAGGAGGATTTAGGCTGGCAGCAATGCTCATTTGCATATGTAAAGGTTAACTACAACAGGGCACAGGATAGTTCTGCTCAGGTACAACTGGTGTCTTTGTTCCTTCTCATAATTATTTTATACTCCAGATGACCTACAGATTAGTTTTCCAATTATTTCCCTCTATCTTCTTCATCTTTAATAAACCCCAGATCTAGAATAACATTGACCTCTGATGTACTAGCCTGGGAGAGATCCTGACTAGAAAAGACTCCAAAGCTATCAATCCTTTCCTGGGCTTGGTCAGGTTTTGAATCCCATTTTCTTCTTTTTTTCCCTCATTTATTTTCTGAAAAACAGAATGAGGATCAGCCATGACAGAGTAGCTTTTCACAACAGTACTATGAGCCTGTAGTCACAAAGGCAGCTACAAATGCTTTTACAAACAGTCCAACAGTGGCAGTGGTTGCTGCATCTTGCATTGCTAAAGCACACAGCATGTAATTTCATCCATCAGGTTGTAACTAAAACTCAGCACCAGAAATATAAGTTATGTTTTCCATCTTTGCTGCTTTTGCATCCCTGAGTGTGTTTATTGATAGCCTCTAAATGGTTTCAAAGTTGAGGAGTTATTTCTTAATTAAAAAAATTTTCATTTAAGGTAAAAGATGACTTGCATTTTTATTTCATGTTGTTTTTTAGCACTTTTTCCTTTTTTATGTAGATTGATTCACAGGTCTAAGATGGCTCTACCACCAATTACTTCTTCTGATACTAAGTAAATTGAAGTTCCTGTATTCAACATCCTTTTAAAACAGACAAGAGAGGATAGGTGAAAGATGATTTAGGACATTAGACTCTTTCAAGCTCCTTATTCCTTTGAAGTTATTAAACATTACCACTGCATCAGACAGCTCTGCTTAATGCCATTATTTGATTTGGATTGGTAGGAAATTTTTACATTTTTGTTTCCAAAATACTTTTACTAGTAAGACCTAGAATGGAAGGACTATCAGGTAACAACATGAAGGTAGAAGTTGGAAGGTGCCCTTATAGCAACCTTCCAGTATCTGAAGGGGGCCTACAGGAAAGCTGGGGTAGGGATTTTTACATGGGTGTGTAGTAAGAGGACAAGGGGAAATGGTTTCAAACTTGAGGACAAATTTAGATCAAACATTAGGAAGAAATTCTTTAACTTGAGGTGGGTGAGACACTGAAACAGGCTGCCCAAAGAACCTGTGGCTGCCCCCTCCCTGGAAGGGTTCAAGGCCAGGCTGGATGGGGCCTTGAGCAACCTGGTCTGGTGAGAGGTGTCCCTGCCCATGCACGGGGATTGGAACTGGATGATCTCTAGAGGTTCCTTCCAACCCAAACCATTCTATGATTCTATACATACCTGTTACAGGTTCTTATGTTTTCCTGAGTCTTCCCAGAATTAAAGACAAAGAGAACACTTAAGTCAGCCATGAAGTGGTCAGGCTGTTGCACTAAATGGTAGTTGGTTACTCCTTTTAATTGGAACACTTTATTATATTAGAGAATCAGAAATGAAATAACTCAGTTTGTGTAATTATACATTAAATATCTGGTTGAAAACTACTATTCATACAATAGGAGAAGCTAGTACATGAATTTTTTCTCCCCCAAAGTAAGAAAGGAAAAAGCCAACCAAACAAAAATATTGAACAGACACTGGAGAGTCTGGTTTGCCTATTTCAGATAGTTTGGGTTTAAAGAACAAAAGTTACGTCCTTCAGTTCTCTAGGACATGACATAATGCTGCATATTAACCATAAGAATACAGCATTCTGTTGCTGGTATTGTGACATACTGAAAATGTATTTATGATGACACCACACGGTTGAAGCATGTGCTATCAAAACTATAAATATATGTACTGAATAACTGAGGACTAGAACAATTCTTATTCTAATTTATTTTTAATATAAGTATCACCTTTCTCTTCTTTTAACTTGACAGATAATGTTTTTAATGTTTCATTACAGAGATGATATTAATAATTCACTGCATCTTGGGAAAATCTCAATTGTTATTTTATTCCAGTAGAAAACAATGATTCTCATGCAAGCTTTACTGCAGATTTAACTGATTAAATCATTCCACAGAATTAAATATATTTCATTCTATTAAAGGAAGAAAAGAAGTGTAATTTAACTCTTAGTGGTGTCCTAACAGAGGCCCAATTCAGAAATGTACATAAACACTTCCAGAATTTTTTACCCACCTGGACCTGCTTCCACAATTAGCAAGTCTTTACTTCACATACTTCTTTATATGATACCATAAAGAACACCTTCACAGGAGTGTTTGTTCAGCCCACAGAACATGAGATAGTAAGACATGGACACAAAGAACAGTAAGAAAAAATAAATGTATTATGCCAAAGAGTGGTTTTCTTAGCTTCCTTACCTTGTACACATGTGGATGCGTGTGAGCAGTCCTTGCCTCAGCCAACAAAGGCAAACCTGAGAGATCATACTTCAGGGGAGATTTGTGTAACTCTCAGTTATGGCAAAATTAGTTTAAAACCAGTAGGTCTGGGACAAAGGCTCTGTTTCCAGCTTGCTAGGTCATCCCTTTTATTTCCCATGCACAGAATGGGCACGTTACCCAAAGAAAGAAATTGCTCAGGTGTCCAGGCACCTCTGTTTTACCATATAATAGCAAACCAAAGTAGTAGGGAGCTGCAGGGCAAGTTCTGCCTGCAATTTGAGGCAGTGAAGAATTTGTAGAGTAGCAGCACTTGGAGTGTTACAGCTGGTGGAAGAATTTGGAAGCATCAAATGCTTAATGTCAGAAGCATAGGGAGAGGTAAAGACTTATAAAAATGTTCACTTATGTAATATGAAAACTTCCTTTTCTGTTGCTGCAAGGAAGCCTTTATGATTTAGTATCTAAAAATCTTGAGCAGAGTAGGAATGAGTATTTTATTTGTTGTGTTTAGGTAAGGAATAGTATTTTAAATTCACACAGCCTATCTTGTGTTTTAGAACCTTTCACAGTATCAAAGGTAAGACTAATGAGACATAAAAATTGAAATGCTAAAAAAGAAAGTTTATTTTTAGTTTACTTTCTGTTTAGTGCTCAATATTTACCATAAAGGTTTTCAGTTTGCAGCCAGGGAATTATTTGCAAACTGTTTACCCTAAATGTGACAGATTTGTTTTATGATGCTGACCTAGTATCACCAGAAACCTTTAAAAGTATTTCCTATCAATCTATCTTTTGAAAATGAAGAATGAGAAATATAATGAAAAACACACTTTTGGGGACTTGTAAATTCAAATGTAACAATTAGGCCCCAAAGCAAAACAGTAACAGAAAGAAATTATACATGTGCAAAAATGTTTGATTATTTTTTTCATCTCTGTGAAGCTTTTCACTGAATGTGCAATATACCAGAGTAGGCAAAACAGTTAATACAGAGCATTAGCTAAAATGTTAGTTGAGAGACAGCGAATTAATAAAGAAATGCTTCTTTCTTGAGGTTGTGAGAATGTCCTACCTACTCACACCCTTTGCTTCCTAGCAGGAAGCTCAGCAAGGGTGTTTGTTTAGCAAAGGGGCAGAAAAAGCCAACACAGCTGTGTGCAGTGAGATCACCACGTTTATCTCACTGGGTCTGAATTCTCTTACTATGGCCACCTCCCTTGTGTGCAGTGTTTCCCAGATTTCAACAATCAAGAGTCAAAATTACTTGTAAAAGATCTGCAATCCTCTAGTTATTGAATTACAGATGAACATTTAACATAACACTCTGGATTCCACAATAAAATTAATACATATTTTGGTGCAACTATTCTTCCTAACAGATTGTTGAAGCCAATAATTGATGTGATGAGAAACAGAGTTGAACATAAATACAGCCTTAAAAGCTCTAGAATCAAGTCCTCTTCATCTCACAACATCAATAATGAAGATAATCAGCTACTAGAAAGCTCAAACATAGTTTTCCAGGCCTTTAGCCTTTGAATGCAAAGTTGGATAAATCTCCAGGTATTCTTTTTATAATCTAAAATTATAAGCCTTAAACTGCAATGTGCCACATAGTTCTTGTGTAGATTTAACATCAGCATCAGCTGTAATAATGACTTAAAAGTCAATGAAGTATTTTTTTTCCCAGCCACATATACATTTTTAATACTAATAATTCAAGCAAGCTTTTCCTTTAAAATTGTTGCTAAATAGACCTGGGAAAACCTTAAAAAAATAAAAACTTTCTTACAAGCATCTACAATGCCATTAATTAAGGAATTTCAGTATGTAGCACAGTCCAGAGCCCACCAAACTTGAAAGGAAAACAGAAGCAAATACTGTAGAATACTGTAACAAACAGATTTCAAAATTCTAAGATAATTCAAATATTCCACCAGATGGTCTTGTTGAAAAAGTGATTGTAGAAGAAATCCTCATCACTTGTTGTTAACCATTTTCACTTGCTGTATGTAATATTCCAAAAGATGTTGCAAGACAGACTAGTGCAGCAGGCTGATGGATGTATGTGTCAAAAAAGTTTCACAGTCCAGGGTAGGCAATTTTTTAGCAGGTCTTTCCAGAAGCTACAGTGTTTGTTTTTCTCATATTTGTAGAGTGAAAGTCAAAAATTAAGTACAGAATTCTTTCCTTTTGGTAAGTTGGTTTCTGAATCTCCTGCAACCAAACACTGTTCTCTTCACTGTATATGTGCATGTATGTACACACACACACACACAGAGGTGTAGACATACACACACCTCCTCCCACCATGTGGTAGTGACCAAAAGTGTAGAAGTTACTTTGTTCCTTATCTTTGAAGCCCAAAATAGTTTTAACAAGTCTTTAGTCACCATTTAATAGCTGGTGCTCCCTTACAGCTGCAAACACACACCCCAGGTACAATTTTTCTTGCAGCAAAAGCAATTAATTAGAAGCAATAAAAAGAGAAAAAAACTCAAGAGTTGCATTCATAAATAACAGACAGGAACTGGAACATCTAACTTTACAGTACAGTTTATGCCTGTTTTTAGGAGGAAGGATGACTATGAAGAAAAACAAGCATAGAAATAAAACAAGAAAGAAATATGGAAAATGCCTGATGGTAGAATTGGAGAGATATAATTTAAATATTTCACAATACAAAACAATAGTATTTTTCCAAATTTTTTTTTTTAAATGGAATCCCAACCCTTGTTATATGGAAAGCCCAAAAAATAGGGTAGCAAAGAAATAAAAATTCCTCCCTTCGAGGTCTGTCTGAAATGCTGCTGCACTCAGAAAAGCTTCTTGGAATAAGTGGCACCGATAAGTTTTGAGGTAACCAACTGATACATTTTGGGGTAAGAACATTCTGCCTGAGACTCACTACAGAATTCAGGTACTGCACTGTGGAAATTAAATCACATTTACCACTTGCTACCCAAAATGCCACTTCAATGGTGTTCCATCTCTACTTATTTTCCTTTCTGAAAATTAAGATTAGTTGTTTAAGTATTCATTACCTCAATTTAGCTCTGGAGGAAGTAATTTGCAGTCTTCTGATTTTTTTTTCAAGAAGTAGACTAGAGTGACTTTTTTCCTCAATTAATTCTTCATAAAAATAAGAATGAAAATCAGAATTCAGAAATACCATTATACTCATGATCACTTAAGAGATGAGGAGGAATATCCTGGCATTATACGAAATAAAACATTGTATGAAACAGGTGTTGCAGGTTCAAAAACTATAGTTTCTATTACTATTTTAATTTTAGATCAAGTGTTTTAGTCTTAAACTGAGGAGAATAAAGAACAAATAAAACTAACCAAGCCAGAAAATCCAAACAAATATAATAGTTTTTGATTAACATAATTCTGTGTTTCTTGCTTTATAAGACCATAAAAAACCCCAAAACCAACCCAAAAATCCAACCAAGGTCCCCCCCATCTCCCAGTCATTTGTATACCAGGTACTCTATTCCCACCACAGAAAACAACTCCCTATTGACTACAGGCTACAAGTAAAATAAGGTAACCACACTTCTGACCCCTCCTCACATTTGAGCACATCAGCAATATCATGAGGTCATGGGGTCCTTTGAAAGATGAGGGATGACCTCACTAAGCTTCAGTGACATCAGTCACACTCAACCTCATTTTAGTATCAGCCACTGTTTCCCACCTGCAGGAAGTGCCACTGGCAGTGGAAAACATGGGAAGCTTCCATATACTTCAGAGAATGGTGTGACTTGTGCTGATGCCTAAGACAATCCACCCAGTGATGACTTCCACAGCAATCACCATTGCTCTCTCACTCTCTCCCTTACTTTCCTTGTTTTCTTCCAAATGAATAAGCATTTTGGAAAGCAAACCAACACTTCCAAGGGAGGACTCGCAAGTCTCAGCTGGTGGAACTTTAAGAGATGAGTGGGTTGACAGGCCTAAAAAGCAAGTATCTTGTCAACTCCCCAGTATCATTCCAGTAACTCTACTATCTCTGTATTAGTATTGGAAATACAATAGTACTCCTCAAGTTCCTGGTCACTATTCTCAATTCACACAGAATGGAGAACACAGTTCTGTGTCTGCCACACACAGTACAGACATTGCATTCACTGAAAAAAGGGTCACACACACACACACACACAGACAGACAACAGGTTTCTAGCACAGCTGAAGATACAATGTGTAATTTTCTATTCTCTTTGTGCCTCCTAAATTAACAGATTTTAAAGAGGAATGGAAGTGAAAGAAGTGTGAGCATCCTTACAGGAAGGGATGCATTTAGCAGCAGCATACACAAGTGCACACAACTAACAAGGATATCCTTGGTTATCATAACCACTGAACACTGAGGGTAACCACACAGGTGGTGTCTTTATTTCACAAGATTAAAGATACAGTACAAAATGAATCTGTACATCTTTCTATTAACAGAATTTGTTTACACAATTATATTACATTTGACCAGCCTTTATACTGATTTTAAATACAAAATAAATTTACAAAACTCCTACAAGACCCTTTAAAGAACTGCAGCTGATAAAAACAAAGGGCTCCCCCCAATAGTCCCTAATTGCCATATGCATTTGCAGTAGTTCAAATCAAACTTAATCTTTTTAGTTTAATATTCTCTGAAACAAAAATAGATTTTCAGTTAATTGTTGCCTTTTTAAAAAGGAAGCAACTTGCAAAGATGAGTGTCACCCCCTTTTATAGGCCAAAACTAGCATATAATAGGTGGAAACTAGATAATGCATAGTCTTATAAAGTCCTTTCACAATTCATGGTTTAAAGTTCTCCTAAAATAATAACATTTGTTTTTTGTTTTGGTTTTTTTTCTTGTGTGTGTTTAATAAGAGCAGCTGACTTACGGTAGATGACAAAAAGTGAGTAAAACTTTCTCATAAGAGTCTCACTGGGACATTTTTATCAAAGGCCTTATCTTCTATTGTATTGTCCCATGATGGGTAATAAAGCAAGGAATATTGTTTCAACAGACAGCTCTGGGACAAGTTTCAGAGTGATGACCTAGAATCCCATTTTCTCAACAGACCAGCATTTCTTCCAACCAGCAAGAACACCAAGTGTGTTTGATTGAGAACTTGAGATGCAGAACAATGTTTTCCTCCACACCTTTCCACCGTTTTTCTACTTATGAAACACCCATCAGCAACAGTTACTGCTCAGTAGTTCCATTCTCTGTGCAGGGAGAGAAGAGCATCTCTCTGGGAAGGTCAAATAGGCAGACTCTGGCCTACAGACAAAGAGTCATTTTTTCCTTTCAAAGCATGCTGAACATACCCAGAAAGGTTTCTCTTACATCAAATTTCCCTTCTAAAATACTCCTGTATATAAGCTGTAAGACAATCTGTGTTCTGCCAAAAGGGCACAGTACTTCCTTGTAAACTGAGCAACCCAGCTCCTTTGGGAAAAAAGCTGCTTGATAAAATGAGTGCACAAGAAGAAACATATTGCTAGTAAGAGTTAAATACACTTCCCTCAAAATGCGAGTTCCAGAACAGAGAAGCAAGGGATTGTCACAAAAACTTAAGCCATGTTGTAGACAACTGATTTAGAAAATTCATTCATTCCTTTAATCCCTGAGTTAACTTGCCATTACTTATGGAAAGTACATTTTTATTACTACCACTTCATTCAGATGAATGTCATCTGAAAAAGTTAGTGGTAGTAATTTGGTGGAAGGGAAAAAAGCAGGAGAAGACTTCCTTATTGCTTCTTCAAAAAGCAGTTCTTTAAAGTGAAATAACTTGCTGATCTTCAGTCACTTTCTTCTGCTGATGTTTTGGATGTAAAAATGCAACAGGTTTGCTGACAGTCAACTGTCACATAGCAGCAATGATGAGAGATTCACATGCAAACAGGACAGAGCTTTTAGAATTTAGTTGTAGTAGATCAAACAAGCAAAACATTTGAATAATGCGGTAACAAAACTGTTAAACATCCTAAGAGACCAATACCAGTGAACCAATGGTATTTAACTGAAAAACATTTTCCATAAAGTCTTCAATTTATTCATGCCAAGCTAAAAAGAGCAATTAAGTGACAGAGGCAAAAATACTTCAGAGGGAGTGTTCAGAAGTCACAGATATCTTAGAAATGCAGCTGGGGAGTGCTGTACATTTTAGAAACTACATTTAAATTCAATACTGTTCCATCTGCTAATGATGATTAAGACTTAACAAGACATTCCTCTATCACATGCTGCAACCTTCCAAACTAAGATCAAAGATTTGTCTTCACAAAACCAGCATAAGCATTTTGAAGTACTGAGAAGTTCTACCTACATTTTAATACTAGTCACCCATGACATTTCAATTTGCAGAAGAGTGCTTTGCTTATCTTCTTGCCAAACTACAGGTCTATCGTGCAACAATCTCCTTACAAATGTACTAAGTATGAAACCATACCAAACTCAATTCTAAAGAAAATGTATTAATATGTTGCTGCCAATCCACCAGAAAAATATTTGTATGAAAGGAAACCCTTAACCCTTTAAACACAACAATTTTGTCAGAAAGCAGCTAAAGCCTCATTTGTATTTCATTCAGCTTTAAGACATTATATTCAGAGTGTTTAAAGCCAGTATAGAAACAAATATTTAAACTTCCACTACTAAATAAGAACAGAAATTGCAGCATTTCTTGTCCTTAAGCTATTCTCCCACAGCTTCCCACCCCCAACCCTGAAATCATAGTCCAACAAAAATTGTTACGAAGTGGAGATTCCTCTTGCAGTCTAAAAACATCAGTCCACAGGTCAAATTCTTTAAACTCATTAAAAGGCCTTTGCAATGATCTGTTGGTAGCCATCAACCTTTAGCCTTCTTTCCCTTTGGATTTTTTTATTACAAGGGTTCCTCAAGATGGCACAGCCAGAGATGTTATTTTGACTTTTCATGTATGCCAGGTACAAGAGTGGTTGATGACAGCCAGAGCACTGCTGTAATCTAACACACCATTTTTATCAGTCAGCCAAACTTCACAGTAGCATCACCGACATAAGCCCATGCCTTTTTGTAGAGAGTATGCATGTTTGGGGGCCTTTTTGTAGATGCATTAAAAAGATGCACGAAGGAGATACCGCATACATTTCCTCCTTGCAGTGCAAATCACTTACAGGTTTGTTAAAAATTAAATGGAGAACTTCCAGCTCTAAACACAGCAACAACAACAACAACAAAAAAGTTAACTCACTGAGATTTCAGGCTCTGTCCTTTCTTCAGTGTCCATAATAATACTGGTGCTTTCTGCAATCTAGATTCACCATCTTTGTAAGAGAAAGTTTAAAGAATTTAAACTACCAATTTGTTTTTATGTGAAAGTTACACAGACTCCAAAAGTTTCAGAACCCTGCAAGACCTGGGCACTGTGTGGGTAGTTTTCAACTGTTGAGCTTTACAGACCCAGTCTGTCTCAATCCACATCCTGGGCTACACACTGTCTGTTGAGAACTGTCTAGTCTAAGGGGAATAGAGGAAAATACTCAAAACAAACAAACAGAAAAATACCCACAAATGGAGAATGGCATGTTTGATGGCTTAATTTTACAGCTTTTGTAAATAATCTATGTTAAATCATTCAAGACTGCATAGAAGACCTAAGAGCAAGAAATATTAAGAAATAATGACATAAGGATTCTAGAAATATTTGGGATGCAGAGAAGAAGAGAAGTTGATACAGCTTATCTTTTTAGAGGTTTGAATATAGTTCATCTTCTTGGACTAAAGTTTGCCAGAAAATTTTTATTGTGATTAATTTTATATAGGGCAACTGCTATAAAGTAGGCAAAAACCTTCCAATGATAGCCTTCTGCTCTCTCTAGAAAATGAAAAGGACTCTGAATAAAGAGGAACTAGATACAGCAGGCAACATTTTTGTAGTAGCACTCTTGTGTTTCCATGAAAAAAGCCATAGTGTTATTCCATTGGCACTGAAATAACATTCAAATCAGTTTCAAAGAATTTTCTTATCCCTGAAAAAGGCATCATTCTAAGCAGCTTTCAGACTTTTTTTTTTTTTTTTTTTTTAAACTTCTTTGTGCCTCTTTTGGGGGAGGGATCGTTGATCCAAAGTTCTAAATCACAATGAAAATTGTTCCTTTTGGAAAAATCCAGTTCTTTCACTGAGGCTCTTGTTGCTATTGTGGTGGTTGATGCTCTGGTGGTGGTTCTTGTTGAGGCACAGCTGGCCGTAGTCCTGCTGGTCTGGGAAGTGCCTGATGTTGCCTTTGTCTGTAAGCTATAATCGTTCCCAGAAGCAAGGCGATGATGGTCATAAGGTAAAGGTCCCACTCAGGCCCCAAGAGCTGGTCCATATCAATATGTGAAAATATCTCCCTTATCTAAGAAACAAAAAGTTCACATCATCATGTCAAAAAGAAAGAAAGGGAAGTTACTTGGATTTGAAATTTGACTTGTAACATTTTTCATTTTAAAGTACAATTTTTAAAACTTCAGTAGCTATTTTCCTCCCAGAAAAAACAGTATTACATCCTTAATTCCCAAAATAAATGCCACTAGGAGTAAGAGCCATGCTACATAGGAGGAGCTATTCTACTCTCTGTTCTAGAGATGAAGGTTTTTGATATGTCATTTTGTGGCTCTGATATACAGAGCATTAATGTACACAAATTAAATAAAAATGAGGCATGTAACCATATTAATTGCCTTAAAGAAAGAGAAGTATCACATACACAGAGGCAGTGAACTGATCAGTCCAGCCCATTCAGAAGACATCAGCAAACCACCAAGAATAACAAAATATTAAGTCCCAGGACACTTATTGAGGTGCAATGCTGAGGTTTTTGGGAAGAAGGTACAAAGAAGTTAAAGTGATCATCAAGTGATTCTGACTGAACTGCCACTTTATCAGACTTCCATTTGCATAAACATTAGCCAGTGAAAACTTTATGCCTCACTACTGTATCTGATGGTATTACAGAGTCATTGTCAATTTAAGTCTGCATCATCAGACTTAAAACTTGTAATATTTGTCTTCTGCATACCAGCCTCTGAGTGCTACATGGGTAGTTGCTCAATTGATATATAGTATTTCAAATACCTACTCTTTAAAGTCCAAAACTACTAAACTTTGTCAAACCTATCTGGATTGCCTGAACTTGCATTTGCTCTAAGAAGTAATAATAAATTCAAATGGTATAGAAATAATTGAAAAGGCAGTAAAATGTCAGAATATGGAGCAATATCTCAGACACTGTAGGGAAAGAATTCATCTAAACTCCAGGCATGTATTTTTTTTCAGTGCCACCATTTAGCAGAAGCTCTGCCTAATAGCTAATCTAACACAAATAATTTTTTCCCATAGAAATCAAACACAATTCAAGAGGGATTGTTCAGCTGAATATAAGCATTAGCCTCAGGGCTACAGAAAACTCTTTTTTTCCTGAACAGCGATTATATCATTGCAATCATCTTGCTTAACTTTCACAGCACATGCTCATGGAAGAGAACAGTCAAAGGGGTTTGGAAAATTCTCTTCAAGAGAAGACCAGCATAAAAGAGCACTGGCTGTGTACATTTCAGTTTCACACAATTACAGAAGTAAGAAGTAGGAACCACAGCTTCAGTAGCTTTCTTAATATGCAACAACACAAAATATAGAAGATTTCCAGAAGGCTCAAGTAAGACTTCTACTTAAGTAATATTACAACTTGAGCTTCTTTTAAACATGAAAAACACATTTGTTGTTTTTCCTGTTACTTACATTGATTTCTCGTAAATACTGCAGGGAATAAATCACTCCAAGCTTGCAAAGTGCTAGGAAGACTGGAACTTGAGCATCTGGGCTTGCTTCAGCTGCCATGTCATAGAATCTTTTTGCAAGATGAATATCCTAAAGTTAATAAAACACAAAGCTCAGTTTTGAAGAACTTCAAACCCATGTGCTGTAAATTAAAGTACATATTCAAGTAACTCTAGTACTCTCTAATGTCTCCAACATCACACTAAACATAAAAAATTAAAAAAAAAAGAGTAGTACACATAACCAAGTTCTCCCAGTTACACTACAGTATGGCTGATGCATGGCACAGCTTCTAACAATTTCTGCACATACTCCCAACTTAGATTCTACTCCTCATCCAAACAGATGTAGCTTGCATTAGGGAGGGCAACCTGGTAAAAGCACAAGCAGCAAGCAACTTCAAGAACTTGAAACAGTTTTCTGTAATAGCTGGAAAAAGAAGGTGATTGCAGAAAGAAGAGAGGGTATGTGTACCTGAATAGTTTAGCCTTTCTTGCTTGTTTGGGGATTTTTGGCTCCACTTCAGATAAATATTGTGCAATGTTAGGATACTTGGATACAACTGCCTATGTTCACTCAGTGCTGTGAAGGACAGGCTTGTTTAAGACTTCCATAGGGAATTAGTTTTGTAACACAGGTGGAAATAATGGTATGAAAATCACAGTCTGTGATGTGACCAAGATGTACCATCTCAGCTTTTAGTATTGAAATTCAATAGAACAACTCTAAATATTCCTTGAGCCTTGAAAGTCTGTCTTTTGGATAACTGTTTAAAAGAGTTACATTTATTACTGTACTAGCATCTGTGTAGAAGCAGATCCTAAATCATGGTTAATTTTAATTTCTAATTAGCAAGCACTTATTTCTGCTTACATATTCCTCACTCTCACTTGACAGAGAAGTGAGAAGTGTAGGAGTCTGAGCTTTAATACATAAGTAGCACTGAAATACAGTGAGGTTCAATATGGGGGTTTGGTCGTAGAGAAAAGATTTCAGTATCACTTTTTAAATTCCCCTTCATCCAGTGGAAGGTGTCCCTGCCCATGCAGGGGGTTTGGATCTTGAGGATCTTTAAGGTCCCTTCCAAGCCTACCCATTCTGTGATTCTATGAAATACCATGCTTCTTAAAAGGGACAACCATGAGAAAATTAGAGAAAACAAATATGGTCTTATTTTGAGCAGAATATGGAAACAGTCTTTGTTCTGCCATGCAGGCTTAGGAACTGGGTAACAATAAATCTATGAAAGCTGTGTAGCAGTGTGCGTAGGTAAGATTTATGAAGGTGCTCAGTATTTAGCATTGACCTGGTACAAATCTGAAAACCACTTATGTACTGGAAACATAGCATAGAATTCTATATGTAAGAAAGGCTATTTATTTCATAAGTAAAGCAAGAATACGGCAAAAGCCACTTGGGAAAAAAAACCAAACCTACAAACAGCAAGAAATACCCCATTTATTGTGGATTATCCAGAATGAACTATGACATGAACTGAAGTTGTGCTGGCCACCTTATTGGATTATTCTCCCTAACTCTGGAATGCTTGCTCACCTACATGGACATAGGTGAGAAGAGAGTAAGAATACACATCTCTTTCTTCAACAGACTAAGCCCCTAATTTGTTAAATGCAATAGTACTAAAATCTTCATCTCCCTTCCAAAGGCCTCTATTGATAGAGCAGGATTCAGCAGTTGACATCACCTGCTACAAAACTCAGTCTTAGCCCTTTTCAGAATATCCTAGCTCAGAACCATTTTAGTCTTTATCTAGTCAGTCCTAAATCTCCATCCTCTCATCTTACAGTTATGAAGTTTTAGGACATGCAAGTGAAGCCATTTGTGTACTGTACTGCCACTTCTACAGCTAGGTCAGTAAGTTTTCTAATGCTGATTGCTCGCTGCTGCCAAAGTAACCTTTTTGCTTTTTCAATGAAGCAGTATTGACCTAGGACTCATTCTTCACTGTTTTGTCCTTTTTCAAAGAATTTAGAGGAAAAGAAACAAACGGGTCTTTTAACAGACCAACAGAACAATTAAAAAGTGTATATCTAAACAAAACCTAAATATTGAAGCTCACTGAATATAAGGAAAACAAAACAGCTTCTTACAGTTTCAGGTGACCCAGAAGATACTAAATTCATACATTATTTGCATTAATTAATCATACATTAAGGTAAAAAAGGCAGCTCAAAATTAGTGTGCCACTACTAAGAACATGATTTTGACATACAAGAAAAAGATGCTTTGTATTCCATAAGTTTTAGTTAACTCATAGGCAGCAATACACCACAGCTTCCCAAGAGAAGCAGATACACTGCCTTCTTTTAGGTGATGTGCTTTGTAAAGCAAATTGTGGCCTAGTCTAATTCGGAAAACTGTAACTAAATGACATTGTTCTGTGTGCTTATGATTTGTTATTTGAAGTCACAGAACTTGTTTGCAAATGTCATGATATAGAAAACACATTAACCAATGTTTCAGAGGAAGAGAACAATCTTGTGCCAAAACACTCAGAACCATAGATTGCTCTGCATCCATTTTGTTACACTTTGATGTCTTGAAAACATTATTCTAGCATATAGCACTCTTGCCAATCTTAACAGTTCTTGGAAAATAGTTTTGCCCTGTCTGAGCCTCATTTCTTTACATAGATAAGTGTTAAGTGGATATACATCTATTTGCTATTAGAGTGTATTGGGAGACAATGCTAATTCCTACCAAGTGGTAATATGGTTGCCAAAGCCCACTGGTGGTTATGGATTTATGTAATATTAATAAATGCATTGTAATGAGGCAGGCTATCAGCCTACAGTCTGCTCACCTGCTTGATGCCCAATCCCTTCTCATGCATGTAGCCCAGATTGAACATTGCTTGGGCACTGTGCTGTTGCTCTGATGCCAGTCGATAGTGAATAAATGCAGTTTCATAATCAACATCAGTACCAAACCCATAAAAATGGTAATCTCCAAGTTTAATTCTTGCAACAGTATATCCTATAAACCAAGAAACAACAACAAGAAAAGACAATAACTAGGAAAGAAAGCCTTTTAGTTTTATATGAAGATGCAGTAAGAGCTTTAATATTTCTTTCCACAGTTTGCAAAACTGTTTTCCTTTCCTTTCCTGTCTCTCACAAACAGTTTTTTGTTCAATTGCTTTTTTTTTTAGTTGGGTGTTTATTTGGTTTTGTTTGTTTCTTTCTAAATTGGGTTTAGCTAAGCAAAATGCAACTAATTTCTACTTCCAATAAAGTCCTTTTCCCAGTAATCCTACCAACTATTGAGTAGCATCAGTTGAAAAGCTGTATCATGTTGTTCAAAGTCACTTATTACAGAAAAAGTTTTCATTTCTTAGATAACCATCAAGGCCTTCAGCTTTGTGTTTAGAACAGAGCCACTGACAGCTTCAAAGACTCTCATCATTATTTGACAGTTGCATACTTAACTATTTCATTGTCAATTTCTAACTTTCTATCAAAAGCCAAGTAGGGCTGGAGATTTTTAGACAAAACTCTTAGGCTCCACTTGCATGACAGACTTGTTCTTCAGCAAAAAGCTAGCAGACATACTTGCATGAAAGTTAGAGACCTAGAATTGATATATTTAATGATTGTGTTTAGTTTTATCTATTTTAGGGTCATATAACAAGCACCAGAGTTTAAAGTCGGGGTTGGCTGGGTACTAAGACTGCATTCTCCATCACTGAGCTTTGCTTGCTTTGAATAGGAAATTACAATCTACTAAAATCCTACAGGGTTCTTGGTATCTAACATCAGTGTAAACATTCCTAACGTTTAACACTGCTGTGTAATTCCACATTGAATGGCAAAATGCATACTGTACACTTGTGCTGTAGTTCTTTTAACTAACAAAGAACAGCAACTATCCTATGTGAAATTATTAACATTCAACAGAAGGAAGTAAGCTTTTCTTCCTTCCCTGTTTCACAAAAACCATGAAATCAAACATTAATGGCACTATTAAAAATAAACTAATTGGAATTTTGAGGTATGGACATACCTTGTGAAGCTGCTCTATTCCAGTGAAGCAAAGCCCGAGGATAGGTCTCATTTTCTCCTACTATGCTAGCTTCTTCTAGAGAAGAAAGTAATTCACTTAAATAGGAGCATGGTATATGCATACAAGACCACAACACCCCCCCATGCTTATATAAAGTCTGCTGAAATGAATTAAAAACTTGAAGTAATCTGTGCTATAGTACAAACAAAAATTAACCCACCTGAAATTTGCAAATCACCCTTTTATTTATATGGTCTTGCTGTGTATCTGCTCAGGTAAGAAATAGTAACAAACTGTGCCATTTTACCCCAAAATATTACTTACTAAGCGTCTCTCATTCCTGCTCTAGGAAGTTCTGAAGCATACTTGAAGAATGCCAGAAAATGCAAGCCTTAAGAGCACATAATTCTGGCTCTGTCTAAGGTGCACTCAAATACAAGGCTAAGCTATTTTAGTCTGACCACATAAACCCAAGACTAGTCAAGTAAAACCAAGGCTTTAACTCCCTAACCAGCCAGAGACTGCATATCTCACGCAGCAGTAATACAGCTGCTTCAAACAGAAGTTAATTTACTTGCCCATGTCACAAATTGATGGTGGCTGAGCTATCAGAGTTCTGAGAGTTCAAAGGATTTATATTTTTCACCTGCAGTATAAGTATGGTTTCAGCTATATTATCTTATAGTTGACATAGAGATTTTCTGTATAAAGTGTATAAAAAAATTTAAATTCATCTCCAGTGAAGATGCAATTATATCTGAGTAACAACAATCATAATTTTAACTCAGGGAAAGACAATATTTCTTTGCAACAATGCACTCCCAGCCAAGACTATAATTTCTGTAGCTTACCTAAAGATGTATTACTAAGGCACCTTTGAAAATTGTTAACTGGAAATTATGATATTATCTTAACATATCAGCCACAAAAAGCTGATTTTTATATTAAGATACAAAGCCCTAAAAGCCCTAAAGCTGGTAATGACACACCTAGTTTTCTGGATTTGAGATCCAGAAAGATTAAAATACTGTGGTTTATAGTTTCTGTAAAGATTTGTCACTTCAACTTCCACTGTTTCCCTATGACAATAAACTCTGAAAATCCCAGGTTCTAGCCATGTAGTTGCAGTAATAGACCTGGGATAAGATTTTTCAAATCTAACAGAACCAACTGGCCACTCTTCATCCCTGCTTCAAGAGGAGTATAAATAAAGTTACACAAAATCTGGAGGAGAAAAAAAAAAAAAAAAAAAAAGTGAGTCCTGAGAAAAGATCCTATCTCTCATGAGATAAAGAATAAATTAAACTGAAGCTTGTACGCACAGTAAAGGCAAAAAGTAAAACTAGTAATTTCTACTTTATAGATTTAAAATAAAATGTTGTTCTGTTGGCTTTCTTTAGGAAGTCCAGGGGAAAAACAAATTAGCACTGGGAAAGTCTGTAAAGTCCTCTCTGCCAATCCTGTATTTTTAAAATCTCCTACCTCAGAATTTAAGCATATTCTAACTTATAGGCCAGAAAGCTATCCTTAGAGATGAAAGTAAAAACTGCTTTCCAGTTTGAAAAGCAGAAAAGAGGACAAAAGTCTCACTGAAATTCTAACTGAACAAGAGCTATACAATTATATCTGCAGACACCTCAGCATTCTACTAAATGTGTTAGTGCAGGCAACTCCAATACCCAAAACTTTCAGGTCCTTACTCTGATCAAGTATGAAAGCAGCATTGCTTTGTGCAACTTCGTAGCCTTGTTCTGCCAGAAGAAGATATTGAACCACAGCAGAATTTGAATCACCATCTTTATAGCTGTTGTAGGCAGTCATCAGTCTCTCAGACCAACGACCTCGTTCACATACATTCTTAAACAACTGGAGAGGAAAAAAAGAAGGGGAGAATAACGATTGTCAGGAACTTCAGAAATTTAGGTTTTACAAGATGTAAACCTTTAATATTCAAATGCCTGTTCAAAATACTTACATTTCACAGGAAAAACTTGACAGATAAACTGCCTGCTTAAGACAGGCTTACTAGGCAAATACATGTCAAGATTCAGCTGCTTTGTCAGAACTATTCTTAATACCAGCTTTTTTGTTACACTTAAACCCATGTCTGAATGAGTAATTCAGTACTTATAAATTATCAGTGTTTGCTTTGTATTATGTTCTGATTTTCCTCAAAGTTTATGAAGCAAATACAAAACTTGTATCAACATAAAAATAAAGATTTTTCTCATGGGATAAAAAGGAATTTGGTAATACATCACTTAATAGCCTTGACTCTGCAGTTACCAGTGGATTTATCTAAGACAAATTTCCTATGTAAGCTGATGTGGTTCTAGCCAACCTTTTACAGATCAGTATTATTTTATCTTTAAAAAGGGCTGACCTTACCTCAACAGCAGTATGACAGGATCGCATCACCCCAGTGCCAGTAGCATGCATTTGAGCCAGATTATAAAAAGCCAGAATGTGGCCACCCTGGGAGGCCAAGTTAAAATATTTCAAAGCTTGTTTATAGTCTCTCTTGACTCCAATTCCATCTAAAAACAAAAATTAAAAAGTTATTTCTATTAATTCCTCTTGAAAATCAGAGTTGTATGAAATATAATATATACTTACTCTTTAAAATTATTAAAGAAAAACGTTATGGAAGTGTTAGGGAAAAGAAAAAGAATCATGATTTCAGTGCTGCAAGATCACTCCACAGACAGGCTATCTACATTTCTAGTGCCACCTAGTGAACAGTCACTGAAAGCGCAGATGCTCAGAGCAGGCAAAGCATCATTTTGATGCCACTTACTGTAATACATGGAGCCTAGTTGAAGTTGTCCATCAACCCATCCCTGTTCTGCAGCCTTCTGGAAATACTTCAATGCTAGCTCATGGTTCTGCAGAAAGATTTGGTTCAGTAATCAGAGCATTGCAATACACCACAATTTCAATAAAGTGTGAGTTGGACTTGATGATCCTGGGTCTCTTCCAACTCGGCAGATTCTACGATTCTATGTCTAAGTGCATGGACAGATCTAGACTACAGAAACATTACACCAAGACGTTCTAGTGCAAAAATATTCCCCTGATCAACATTTGGAAACAAAAAATGAAATAGTTTACAATGAAATTAGTATGTCTTAAGTATACAACTATCTCAAAGCCAGCATCCACGTATAGCATTGCTATGAATAGTTATGCTTAAACAGAACGGATGCCCTGTTCAGTTTCTAGAAAAATTATTTATTTCCTTAACTTTAGGCTAATTCAACTTTTGAATATCTGCTGGCATAGCTAAATATATCTACCAAAAAACCTTGTGCGAAAAGCAGCAAGTCAACTCAACTAATTGCAAATTTCAGAGTGTCCCTCCACTTACACAAATTACACAAAATGGGGACAGTTCAATTTGTTTTATTTCACAAGAAAACTAGAGCAAGGTTCAGAACTTCTACTAAGAATACACACTGCAAAGTATTTCTAATAGCTTCAGCAACATTTTCAAGAAGTTATACAATCCCCTATGATTAGAAAGATGGCTGTCAAAAGCTTACCACTGGAACACCTCTTCCATAGAGGTAAGCCATTCCTAGTCCACTCTGTCCAACTGGATTGCCCTAGAAACACAAGAAAACAATTCTGCAAAGGAAGGAAAAAACTACCAGTACATCTTTCAAATTTGGCATTTCTTTAACACCCATAAACCAAAAACTGCTTAAGATAGATTTACATTGTAAGTTTGCTCATAGTAATTTATAGTAATTCAGGGAGAAAACACCCTCTTTAGTAACTTTTAATCAGTAACTACACCAGTGATTAACAGAAAAATTAAAAGCTTTCAACAATAGTTAGTAAAGTCTACTGTGCACTTTCAAAATGTCATATGTACAAGATATAGAACCCACACATATAGAAAGGTGTCATTAAAAGCTTATTCATCTTTGGTTTTTCCAACTTTGAAATATTCTGGATACCACAGAAGCTTCCAAAACTACTGCAGGAACTCTGAGAATGTCTTAATTTAAGGGCAGATTGGTAGCTGTCTCAAGGGTTGCATTACTGACCATGATGACAGTTCTCTTAGCACAGTCCCTTCAGAACTTCATTTACTGTCTTTCACATCCTAAACAACTTCCCTGGAGGACTCCACAAATGCTGCTGTAAGTGATCAGTCACAGGACTGACAGCCAAGAACCAAACACTCCAATGAGGTGAGAGGTATAAATCCAAAGCCATGATCTATTCATTGACCACAAACCAGAACTAAAATAAAATAGCATCAGTACACTGTAAATTTCCATGTCAAGACAGCTTCAGATTACTAGAAATTAACACTTAATAAAATTGCAGGCTATTTAGGTGGGCAGTATTTCATACTGATGCCAGCACCACAAACAGAATGGGAGGCAATTTCTGACATCTTAGATGACAGAAATTGGGAGTAGGTGTATACACATGAAGTCCACAAAAAAGAAGTATTTGCAGCATTTCCAAGTGAATAAATTTTTTAAAGCATATGATGTACTTCTAGCTTACAGATAATCATACCATATCAGCAGCTTTCTTGAAATACTGAAGAGCTGTTTCATTGCTCTGAGGTACAACATCACTTCCTTCTGAGTACATCTGAAGGAGAAAGGCATTATTGAGAAACAGCTGCAGAAGTCAGTTTGGAGTTCATGAAGCATCTTCACTTTGCATATGAGAGGGAGTCTATTGTACTATCAGACTATTCTGACTATTGCATTATTAAATAATCATTAAAGAACTTGCCCAGAAACAGAAAATATGTCTTTATGCTGTAAAATACAGATTCAGAGGGTTAACTTTCTCGTGTAGAGTGAACTGCCCATAAAAGTAAAAGTCTTCATGAAAATACCCTTAATTTTTGAGTTCTACCGTTGTGCAGTGAAGAATAAGTAATCAGGCAAAAATCTTGCAAGACCAATGGAAGTCAAAATATATTAGCAGTTAAAATATTTGTTGAAAACAGAAAAAAACTGGTTACTAAATCCTGTTCATATGATCTCATGTTAATTTCAGCATTTATTAGATACAAAACAGTCAAGCAAGTAGAGAAAGCTTGAGACTGCAATTTCTCCTGTCAGGTGCCTGGACCACTACATTATGCTCTTTTCTTTCATCCTCTAAGGACATCAATTTTGCATCCTCTATGGCAGTGACAGCCTGAAAGAGATGAGCTAGATGCTGCCTAACCTTAGAGGGTACTCAAATGGAGAAATAAGGATTTAGCTCCTCACAGGGTGAAGGCTGTCTGCAATCCAGATCTCAGGCAAATGACCTAAATACCTTTCTAAGCAAAATGACATTAACATCACCAAAAGCAGCTTGTCAATCATGTTTTAAATTAAAAAACTGACTTAAATCTGATAAAACTGATACAATGGCCCACCTTGCAGACAGACTCCAGGTTTGGTTCAGAGTAGATGCAACCTATTGGCAACTCTGACTCAGATGCCTCAGTTCTCTACACAGAATAAGAATACAAATGTCTTTTCCCCTTTCCTTCCTGAACATAGTATTTAGACAAAATTCTGAGAAGCCCAGCTGTTCCTCATGTGCTGTATTTAAGAACATAGTGACCTAATCAGAGTTTCAAACTCCACCACAGAAAAAGGGCATTTCAGAATTTAACTATTTAAAAAAAAATCTAGCTCAAGCACTAGAAAAAACCTAAAAGTTCCAAGAATGAAGGAGCAAGTAGAAAATTTAGACTAGGCATAACATACTACAACACTCAAATACTGCAGGACCACTCAAAACAGTAACTAAACAGAAGTAACTGGATTCCAGCATTCATGTTTTAGACTGCCTCATATAAAAAAGTAGGAAATAATTGTTATTTTTCAATGAAAGGCAGTCAATTTAAGTACTTTTAAGAGTGTTCACTTTACCTTTCCTAGAAAGGCCATGGCATGTGAATTTCCAGCATTAGCTGCTTGATTGAAGTACTCAAATGCTCGCTATAGGGAAGAAAACAAGTATTTTAGCCACTGATAATGACGATTTGAGTACCTTTTCTTGAAAAAGGAGAGCAGTGGCAAATAGGTTGTTTGCCAAGCTGCCGGGTTCTATGAGGGATAAGAGTGATCAGTGCCACGTAAATTAGCATTTGTAACAGGGTTTCCCGGTTATAATCTGAGTATTGAGCAGCAATCCCTCAGTTTATTCCACAAAGCAAAGGGAAAAAAACCCAAACAACTACAACTGCTATGAGGCACAACCTACACAGGAAAATCTTACTTCCTTATTGTACCTCCAAACCCTATTTAGAAGGCATCTATCAGTTCCCATTCCAGTTTGACTTGATTATACTCATTCTGACCATTCGATACATGTCTGGATGATTCAAGAGAGTAAACTTAAGGTATGTTAGATGTGATGACTGTTAAATAATTTCTGGGTGGTAGCCAAGTCTGAAATAATCCTCAGCTCTCTATTATTTTAACACATAGTTTAAGGAGAGGTTAGTTTTTTAACTTCTATAACCAGTAGCTAGTTTGGCTTACATCAGCAGAAGTTCTATTTTCTACACACACTTAATTTATTTAGTACTGAAAGTTGCACAGTGCAGCTTGAAGATTCTACTACATATACAAAAGCTCAGCCAGTTTCAAGTATTACTTCATGAAAAGCTGGTCTTTGTCTTTGACTTCCTCATTTCTAAGATGATTAGTCTTAAACTAACTGTGTAAGAAAATCAGCTTCATGTACTAGGCACATAAGATTAGGTTTTATTGAATTAACTAAGTTTTAATAACTTCAATAGTCTGGCTCAGTAAATACTTTAAGGTGGTACTTAAGTAATTTTTACTCATTGTGTTCTCACAGCTCTACTTTCTCAGCCAAGTGCAATACACATCAGAGATATACAGAAAGGTTACCTGATGATTTTGCTCTACACCTCTTCCTCCGTGCAAATGCAACTGTCCAAGGCCAACCTAAAAATAAATTTTACATTGCAACTAAATCACTTTTCCCTAGGGACTTCTTTTTTCTAGTAATACAGATACCAGTGAGCTAATTACATGCACAAAGACAGAACCATATCAGAGCTAAATATGCCACAAAGTCTGAAGGCACGTATTTGCTTCATAAACTACAGTCCTACTTTTTCACATCAGCCTAAGTGGAAATTTATCCTAGATAAGTGACATGACTGTCCTAGATACAAAATAGTAACTGAATTCTGCCTACCTAATTCTTAAGTCATGTATGACCACGTTGAATTGTGACAATCAACCTATATTAGTATATTTCTCTCCTGCACTGTGTGTAGAAGAGGTCCAGCCTGCAGCATATAGAACTCATGGGAAACCAGAAACAGCAAGAAATAGAGGTACACTTGTAGAGCTAATTCCTTTGATGAAGGCTTTCTCCATGACATCTAAAGCTATCCTTAAACTAGTTTGACTGTTTTCTACTGAAAACCAAGATCTTCTTTCCTAAGATACAGAAGTTGTAATGTTTAGACTTATTTTCCATAAAAATTTGCATTTTCTGTCCACATTCTACCTTAAACACACTAAAAGAAAAGCTTCTTCTAATAAAAACTGATCAGGGAATAGTAACAAGCTTGATTAAGGAGAAACAGAAAACTAAAGCTCCAGCATATTTCTATTTCCATTAAGCTGTTCCTGAAATTCTTGAAAACTTCTGCATGCCACCAGAACATCATCTTACCTGTGCTTGTACATCTCCTTTCTCTGCTAAAAACTGGTAATACTGAATCAAGTCTTCTTCTAGCATTCCACTTGCCATTCCTGGATTTTCCACTTCATCTGCTAAGCGAATTCGCTGCACCACGGTGCCACCAGTCAGAGAAATGTCACTAGCAACTGAAAAACACATAAGATGAATTTTCAGACAGTTGTGTCCAATTGAAATATTACACTTAGAAAAACAGATCTCTATGGAGCTTCAAACTGTTACCCAGAGAGAATGAAATTCTTGACACTTTCTTAAGAATTAAAGATACTTCAATAGAAGAAATAAAAATAGCATATAGTTATTCAGAGCCAGACAGCTAGCTTGTTTAGTAACTATTGGTATTGATAGTATACTTCTAGTATTTTCTAGCTGAGTAATTCAGAAATACATTAAATGTCAAGAACATTAGTCTAGTAGAAAGTTTTTACCATGATTAGCTACAAGTCTGTAGTGAGTGAGAGCAGATTCACAACTCTGAAGAACTCCTATCCCAGCCCAGTACCGGTAACCCTAGAAAGGAAAATGTAAAAATATGGGCCTGATGGTTATTTGACAACATATTGCTTGACAGATTCCAATCTTTTTTCACACTAGTTGAGCAAAATTTGATGAGACAATAGGCAAAACAAAGGCTACATGTGCACTGTGTTTGCATTAAAAGCAACTGACTGGCAGCATTAAGGGTTATGTATAGCAAATTTTCTTCAACTATTACTCAGGAAAAAACAAATAAGCAGAATGATACTTCTAAAGCCTTTTACTTATATATGTTGCACTTTATTTGTCTTAAAATTCAAACTACTGATTAAAGCAGCATCTTCTGCAAAGATTTCACACTTCTCATTAATCCATAAAAATAGAAAGTCTGACACTTCTGCTTTAAGTCAAGAGATGTAAGCATGTTTGATCTAAATTCACAGCTTAAAATTATCAGACTTTGATTTAACAAAGAATGACAGGGAAGACACCATTGCCCATGTAATGCATGCATGATGAGCTGCTATTTGAATAGTATATTCACATGAATGCAGACCTCATATTAAAAATTTAAGAGTACAAAAAGTTCATACACATGTGAAGTTTTTAACTATCTTACTTACCAAAATCATATGGGCGATCAGGTTTCCTCCTAAAGCTCCAAAAGTGTAATACACCAGGGCCTTAAAAAAGAATCATTGGTTATTTAATATCTGCCTCCAAGATAAAATACAGAAGAACACACTGAAGATTTTTAAGTTACCTTAGCTTGACTAGAATTGACTCCTAGACCAGATGCATATAGAAATCCGAGAGCCTAGAAATAAAATAAACTTTGTCAGCACATCCCTTGAAAAATCTGGGATGGGTTTTCCTGGAATACATAAGTATAAAGAAGTGAAACAACAACTCAAAGCTACAAAGAAAATGCCAAGTTCTGCCTTCACTTTGGTACCTCCTATAACTAGGTCCTTCTCTGGCCCTTTTAAAAGATGAAGTTTCTAAATCATTTATCTGCCTAGGACACTAACATATCTTATCAGAACTCAGTCTAGTGAATCAAACACAAGCAAGACACTACTACTTCTCTGAATGCCAAATCTAGACCCAAAAGTTCTGAATATAAAAGGTGTCCATGTTTAAAGATCTGCAAGTGAAGATGAGCATATCAGCCAGGTTATTCACGGATCCTATTTCTCTCAAAAAAACAGTATTAGCATACAAGAACTATGACCTTCTCTAGGTCAAGAACTATGACCTTCTCTTACCTGTTTGATTTACTAACAGGTCCTACAAATCTACTATTTTGGATCTGTTCTGCCATGGGTAAGTTGCATGCATGACTATAAATATAAACAGCTAGAATGCACAAAGCTGTTTGGCAGAGGCTTTTATAAAAGTTATTTTTATTCTTAAAATTTACCTAATTACTGCTCTAACACCCGACTCCAAGAAGTAGTAGCACAGAAGATGACAGTGCTACAAAGGTGTCTATATTTCCATGTCTGAAGAGTATTCTAGGCAATTCTGAAAGTGCAGGAAAAAAAATACTAAAAATGACCTCCTGCAGACAGTACTGAATTCTGGACCAATAAAGATCAAAATCTTCATTCAGACATGAAGTCCCTACAGAAAACACCTTCCTGCTTTCTATGGTACATCAGCAAACTGGGTAATTCCTAAAGATGACACTGCCAAAGCAAAAGAGGGAACTAAACAGTAAGCACAAGATGATATTGAGAAACTGTGGTTGGTAATGCCCACATTTTATTACATAACATGTAAAAAAATTACATAGGAACAATTTTGTAATGTTCAAAGGCACACAGACAAAGTGACTCCCCATTCACTAAATAGCTTTCAAGATTTCTAGTTTATCAATTCCTACATTCTAAACTTTTGTGTGTGTAAATCTACCTACCTCAAAGATAAAACTGCAGGTTAAAAGCCACAACATCACACTCAAAGTGCAAGAAAAAAGTTTCAGAGAAGATTTGTTGGTGTAGTGACCTGTATCAAATTTTTGATGCATACATCCTATCTAGTCAGTCTTACAGATAAAAAGACCACCACTATACTACATTAATGGTAGTTGAATGCTGTTTTTCTAAACTGAAAGAGAACACCTGTTTCCAGGTGTTTACCCTGAGGGTGCAGGTGCCATTTGTTTGTGTATCCTCAGTAACACCAGCAGCATGCAGAAGCAAAAGCATCTGGGGGATAACCTTTGAACCAAAGCATTAATCAAATATATTTCCTGGATGAGAGCCTGAACCAAACATTTTTACTTGAAGTCTTTAAACAATTTAGAAATGCAGCACTGCTGTCTTTTTCAACCAAGCAGCTACTTACTGTTCTCATTCTATTCTGGATGCAAGAACAATCTATAAAACCACCTTAGAACAAGTACAAGCTATAAAATGATTTATAAACCTACAAAAACTTCTGTAAAATCTAAGGACATACACACCATTTGTCCTTTAGGAGAACCTTCTTCTGTTAGTTTTTCAAGTAGTTCTTTTGATGACTGGATGTTCTGCTTCAGGTAATCCCCAAACAGCAAAGCATAAGACACTTTCTCCATTGCCTTGGTATGATTCATGTCAGCAGCTTTCAGGAGATATTGATACGCTCTTAAAAGAAAACAATTTCTTTATCACCTTGAGGCAAAGAAGCAGATTCCATTCATAAACCTGAAGATTCTGGGGAGGTGCTCTGTTCCTCTGTTTTAGCATTTATTTTCTACAAATGCATCTACCTATGGTCATTCTTAACACCTCTGAATTCTCAATCTATGCAACAACACAAATGATTTTAGCCAACAGAAAAAAAGGATTTTAATATTCACTCAAATGCATGCAAAGAAACATGCATTTCCTTCCCAGAAGACATATAAAAAGCTAAAGGTCAAACGATCATCTTTTAGAATCAACAGTTTAAGAGCTGTATCAGGTACCTAGTAGAATTGCTACTTGCGCAGCTTGACAGGTCACGATAAAAAAAGAAGTCTGAAGAAGACTATGAAGTCACTTTTTGATTTGTTGAGTACAAAATAATTCAAGCAAAACCACAAAGTACCAGATCCAAGACAACAATTTTGTGATAAAACAGTAATGCTCACAATAAGAAAGCTCTCCAAAAACACCCCTTTCTATTTTAGCCTCAGAACTTAATAGGAGCTGTTCCACACAAAATTTCACCTTCTAAGAAAGCACAAGGTACTCAAGAGAACTAAGATTTAATATTATTTTACAATTCCTTTTACTTTATCCAAAGTAAATATTCAAATATTTTATCCAAAATAATACTAGTTAGTCTACCTTTTTCTTTGCCAAGGTTTGATGGAGAGTCTCTAGCTGTACTTCATTTTCCCTGCCACATAAAGCAAAAGTACAGTCCCCTATCTCCACTAACAAGTTTAATGTAGTAATAGCACTCATGTAATAAGCAGCAGCTTGAAGTCACCACTTAAAAGAAAGAACAGAAACAGCAGGACAAGAAATGCTGAATTTTCCCACTTTGAAACAAAATGAATAGAATGTAAAGAACATTCGAAAACAGACAATTATATTGTATCATGTTCTCAGTTTTTTTCTGGGCAGTTGCCACATATAAACTGTAGCTAGAGAACTGCAGTATCATCTTGCATTACACCTATGTTTTGACAACACCATGTCTTCAGAAATTAATCTTAAATAATTTTAGTGGATTCAGAGAAAAGCAGACAGATTTCTTTTTCTAAATATCCTGATATTAATATTTATTTTCAGTACTATCACCACATAGTTTGATGCTAAGTTCAATAAAGTCCTATGTCCAAGGGCAATTAGCTCAAGTTATTTTTCAGTTAAACCAAAGTGACCAGCCATATCATCCTTTTCTTGAGGGGGTGGAGGAAGTAAACTTACTCTTTCTTCTGAGCCTTTTTACTGCTTTCATTAAGGATTTTCATTCCAGTCTGATAAACATCCTCAGCTTCTTGCATCTGCCTCCTCTTATTAGATTGCTCTTCAGCTAAAAAAGAAAATAGTATATTAAGAGCTCAACTTACACAGTTCAAGACTATACTCTCAACATTCTTATTTATTCTAAAGGGAAAATACAGCCAGAAATGTATTTCTGAAAACAATAAACAACCAAATGGTTACAAAAAGCTGTCTAAAGGTCATGCTGGATATTTTTGTTAGACAGTTTCTTCTCATGTGATGTCTGTCATGTGAGAACTTGCTTCAAAATATTATTTTCATTGCTCCACAGCAAGCTGTACAAGGAAGAAAGGTTCCTGGAGAAGGGTTGCCTTTGTGCAACAAATCAGCAAGTATAATGGGAAATACTGTTAAACCTTATACTCCTACAGCCTCGAACACTTGGAGTTTTATAGATGCCTTCACTGCAGGATTTCTCAAATAGCTTTAGCAAGAGGCATTTGCATTATAATCTTTTCCATCATTAAAACCTTGCCTTTATAATTACTTGTATATGACTGTACAAAGTGACCATTAATTTATGACAGGAACTTGTAGACCCTGAAATAAAAGGCACTAATAGGACTGAAAACACTGGCTTGTGGAAGCATTTTTCGGACAAGAACAAGACATAAGGATACTTACTTTCACAGAAGCCCCACTTTTGATCTTTCTTGTAATCATAGGTTGTTGCACACCAAAGCCTGCCATCTTCCCTCCCATCTGCAGTGCACTCTGCATACTCTTTCTCCATAAACAAAAAAGGGAAGTGGCAAGGTTCACCATCTGCAGTGCCTCCAATAGCTGTCAAAACTGAAAATACATACCCAGGAATTAAACTACTTTCCTTTACACTCCACAGATTAATCTGCTACATGTAGGAAAGCACTCCTTTGCTGGCTTTGATTTCTATGAATTGCGTTTGATCAAGGTTTTATTAAAATGTCTACATTACAAAAGCCAGAAATAGCACTTGAAGAAACATTATTCTTATTTTTAATTATTAACTCAAACAAAAGGCATGTGCTTTCTCATATTCCTTAGTTCTAAGAAAATATTTTTGTTTAGATTGGAGAAGGCAAATCTGAGTTACATTTTTATTGCCCACCAATATGAACAGGCCTTCCTTTCACTGTCTTACCTCTGCACTCCCTTCCTTATGCAAGAGACAACCCTCCAAGTGCATTCCAGTGCATATATTGATTTTAGCCTCAGGCTTAGACATAACCATGACAGAACCAATCACACTGCCACACGTGATACTGAAAGTACCTGAACATCAGCAGGGATTACACTTAGAACATAAAACTGTAAGATAACACTTTTATGAAACCACTATGAGTCCAGACATTTTCTACTGTTACATATACTAGTACTGAAAACTTCATTTCACTTCACCAATATATTTAAATTGCATTCAAAATTACTTTGAATGGTGCAATTTATCTCTTCTCATGCACTACAACTTCAAAGATTGCTGATTCTAATACTGCAATATATTTAAATAAAATCAGTCTTCAATGAAGGCTGAGAATTATCATTTTCTTTAAAATTAATTTTTTCAATTAGACTTTTATAAAGGTTTTTCTCTTTCACTTAGCTAGATCTAGTAGGTAGGTTCAGCTTCATTTAAAGACATTTGCAAAGTCATGCAAGTGAGAATGTCAATTATAAGGTGTTTTCTCAAGTTAAGTTTGTAAGTCTTATGGTTACAGACAAAGCTAGTTCTTTCTTCTAGCATCTACTATTTTAAGTCCTAGAGACCATACTAATTAAAAAATTTCACAATGATTTTTTGAAGCATAAGGCAGTCTCTAGGACTGGTTAGCCTGTTCAAAATTGCTGTTCATAATTTGATTCCCTGGCAGATGTTCCACCACACCTTGTATTCCATAACATACAAGGAGAAAGGTAATTTTCAGAAATTTCATTAAAAAATGTGTTCAGATGCATTTAGCTTGGAATCATTTTAGTTATCTGTTAATCACAGAGCAATACACAAACTCATGGTAAGGGTACATATAACTGCAATTGATGAGATCTCTTTATCACTGTCATTTGAAAAAACTCCAGGTCCAGGATATCAACACTACCTGAGAAATTCAAGTTTTAGTTTTATTGTTTTAGGACACTGCCTCCTGTACTAAAAGCAACTGCACACAAACCATTTACATAGTGCTCTGTGAAGTTGGCTTCTGGTAGAAGTTCACTGTACAATAAAGTTATGAAATTACTCTGCCCCAGTCTCTCCCCTTGGCTCTTTATTCTAAATTCAACCATAATGCTGTTACCCCTGCCTAGAGAGTAACAAATACTAGCTCCTAAAGCAATGACCAGTGTAATCACAGCATGAAATGCTCACCTCAGTTATTTTATCATGTACTTAAGGAATAATAAATAGGAATTGAGGGAAGTAATTTACCCAGAGGATGAATTATTTTTTTGTCAAATTGAATATGCAAGTAGCAGCTTAACTTTTTTACTATGTCTGAATCAAGTATATAGTATTTTATCCTAATATTTTTTCCTTATTTACTTTTATCTCATCTCATACTTCATGTAGCAGAAAACAAACACTTGTAAGTTTTGGTTACATTAGCAAGATTCCTTGGAAGAGGAAAATAAATGGAACAGGAATTGCGAGCAATAATATATATAACATATATATAACATATAACCAGCTCAACATATAAGCTGGTGGACAGTTTTAAGCTTTTAGTATCATTTAGTTTTTAGCTTTTTAGTTTTTAGTTTGTTTTTTTTTTTTTAGTATGGAATTTAGCTTGTTACAAAAACATAAAATGCAAAAGATAAATAACTAAAAAAAATACCATTTTATTTCATAAAAGACCTCTTCACTACCTTCAGTATCCTGAAAAAAATGTGGGAACTCAAATAATTTTATTTTAACCGCATGGATTTCAATCACAATATATTTGAAAACTTTTTGATGTTACTTCTAAATGGAAATGACAATTACTATTCCGTTCCAGAAAGGTTATGTTCAGAACTACTCTGTGTTCATCCACATGCCAAAATTACTCAGATGCATCTTTACTGCCACTTGTTCAAAAGTCAATGAGCACTTACCTGGACTCTGTAACTCTGCTTCATCTAAATCCTTATTTAACAGATTGGACATTTCTAGAGAGTTCAACTCTTCCAGTGAATTCTCTTTTTCCTCCTCTTGACTGTGAAAGTTCTCTTCATCCTCCAGCTGAGAATCTGATTTCCCTGATTCAAGGAAGATCTGACCTGCTACCACTCGAGTTCCTGTGGAATGGTCCTTTACCTGGTCCTCTGCAGATAAAGTCTGAAAGCAACCACATAATTCAGAAGATCAGAAACAGAACAGCAGCAGCTGGCAAAATCCCAAAATGTTACTTTTTAAAGATCTGATTAATCAACACACAAAGTTTCAATAGTAAGATAACTAGTAAACTGAGCTTTCTCTGTCAGCTCTCACTGACTCTATCCTTTCCGGTTATTTGAAAAAAATATTCTTTTCAAAGATTTAACAAAATGTTAATTCTTCTGACGAACAGAAGAAATTAATGAGGCAGCAAGAGCTACAAAATAATTTAAAACAAGAATTATAGTTCTGAATATCAGACCTTTGTTCTCACTCCACAAGAAAAACAGAATGACTGGCAACTTATTTCCTCACCTTTGACTCCAGTGATTCTTCTTGATTTCCTTCTTCATCTGGAAGAGATGTCATAAATCAGCAAAACTTTTCCGCAAGCAATTTTCTCAAAAATTAGTTTAGCTATAATACTGTACCATGATTCTGAAACATTTACTGTACTAAGTTGACTTACACACTTCAGAAAGATCTTGTTAGTGTTTCACAGATGATTTTGATCTTCCTTAAATTATGACAACACAACTGTGTGTTCAATCATGGAAAAAAGTGTTAAATTAAAAAAATAATAAAATAAAAAGCCAAGGAATAAAACCCAAACATCAATCAATCCTCTAGATTACTATACAGTCTGAATTGTTCCAGTCCAACTAAACTACTTTAAAAGTTATTCAAGTAACTTTTACTTAAGTAACTCTTGAATAAAAGTTACTCAAGTGAAAAGGATCTTTGAAACCCAAGGTTTTTAGTCACTAAGTCAGCTTCTGTATATAAACAGCTTCAGTAGTGATCAGGAAATTACATTAATAACAGCCCATTTATAATTAAATATTGCTGTTCATAGAATGCTAATTAACTTTGCCTGATCAGCATACTCAAACCTTTACATAGAGCCTCTCCACAGACCTCTGAGAAATTAGTTTGTCTTTAAGATACTGTTCAAGGGCTGCAAGTTTTGTTTAACTGTCATCTTTCTTATCTGAATAGGCTAAAATATGATATTTGATTAGAAAAACCTTCAAAGAAAAAAATGAAGAAGAAAGGCTATTAGTCAGAGACCTGTCCAGAGACAGAAATATAGGTGAAAATGAAAGACAAACTAATCAGAAAAACTTATTAATGAAAATTTTTACCATGGTTTTGCAGAACTGGGTTTCTATTTTCTCTGTTTCTGTAACTAAACGGGCTACTCCCTGTGCTGCAAGCAACTTTGTTTGCGCTATCTTCTCAGCTGAAAACCTCTAAAATTATCACAGCCAAAATGTGACTATTCCCAGCCATCAGCACCTGATACCACCTTGTTTACGTAAAAAAAATCCCCCACATTTGAAAGAAGGTGGTACAGGCCTCCCTCTCTCCAGTACAAAACTCACCTAAACTGCAACAAAAGCTCAAAAGATAAACAGATGACTAAGCAAAGCTGCCACTAACTCCTACTACATTTAGAAATCCTCCCCTTTGGAGACTCCAGAGTGTGTAATGCTCTGCGTTGGCATGCGAGAAACCTGCACTAGGGCTAGAGAAGGTACCTAAACTGATAGAAGTTGGTGCTCTACACACAAGATACACCATTTAGTATGGTGTGGTTAGCTGGAAGACTACCAGCATAAATACTGAGAGACAACAAAACTCTCCAGAATTTATAGCCCTCTTCTGAGTTTTGTAAGCATTTTGCAGCAAACAAAACTTGCATACTTTTCATCCTAAAGTAAGTGTCTTACCACAGTCATCTCTACAAAGATGACACTTCAGTAGCTCATGTTTTAAAGACTATTACTGTAACAGATCTGCTGCAGGTATTTGCAATGAAAGGGCTAATTTGGGAAGCCAGATTCCAGAAGGCAATTTCCACACTGTTATGTGAATTACAACTTTTGATTAGAACAAGTAAAAAGATGAGGATCAACTTCCAGCTGTAACAGCATAATAAAAACCAAGAGAAGCTGCAAATCTAAGGTGACAAGAAGTTTGACGGTGCAACTGGGACAGATACATTGTGCTTACTGAAGAGCATATTTTAACAGTAGGATCAAACTCAAAAAGTGTGACTGTCAACAGACAGGGTTAAAAAAGCATGTTACAAAGTCGGCACGGGTGAGCAGCTGCCCGCTACAGATTCAAAACTGAAAGTGTGTAGAGCTCTTCAGAAAAACTTGTGGGGACAGCAGAGAACTCCAGATGAAACAAACAATTCAAGCTGCAGCATAAGAACAAACACCAATTTGGGAAAAAAAAAATACCAGAAGAGGCATAAGAAAAAAACCAAAAAACAAGGCTGGCTGCATTTTTGGCAGATCACAGTGCTTATCAGCTTGAGGAATCTGACAGATAAGGCTCACTGCAGTTAGTCACAAGAAGGTCTGCCACTGAACTTCAGCACATCAGATCACTATATAGTAGTTGTTTTAAAAATACACCAAAAGTAAGTGTGCATTTAGGGTATGTGCTGGTTCTTTCTATTTTGAAACCATGAGACAAATTTGAAGTTACAATGTTTCCCACTAATTACATTCTACAACTTAAATAATTTTGATCTAAACCCAAATGCCACTCCTACAACTTCAAACTTCCAAGTTTGTCAAGAGATTCACACATACTTCTGGAGTTGGGGAACATGAAGAGTTAACCTACCCAGCAGCTTGTATGCTGCTATTAATATATACAAAGCACTTACAGCCTACCTGTTACTGCAGTAAACAAACATCATGCGACTTTTAACAGCTATACCAGCTCAGGCACTTGGTTTTCTCTGCTCAAAATCAGTTAATATGACCATTCTAGACCATTTTAGACAGCAGCAGGCCATTCTAGATTTTTTAGTAAAGGCTTTACTCACTGATTTCAATTTGTGTAAGGCTGACATTACAAAAAAGGACCACACAGGGTCATATACCAGTCAGATAAACTACATATGCACATGTATCAAAGAATAACTTTGCTGTAACTCCATACACAAAGTAAAAGGTTTACTAAATTGAAAAGCAAGAGACACCTGAGCAACATAAAATAGAGCTCATTAAATGTTTGCTCTTCTTCCTTCAAAGTAAATAAAGCTCTTTCATTTCTATTGCATCATTTAAATTCTCTCTGAAGGAACCAGCTTTGTTATTAGGAAGTGGTACTTGAATAATTGTTTTCAAAACAGCAATTCCAAAACAGCACTAGAGAAACAACAAAACATTTAGTTTAAATATTTCAGCTCTGGGACTTCCTTCTAAGTTAGGGAGATGAGATTGCAGTGATGACCAAAAACATGACTGGAGAAAGGATCACTGACAGCCTTGTTATTTCACAGAACTGCTGGTTAATATGCACTCAGTACTCATAAAAGTGTGTCTGCTTCCAAGAAGCAGTTAAAACTATTCTGCAAGTGTTGAAAGATCTATGGAAGGTCACAGTTTGACCTAAGAACAGCTTATTAGTCAAGGCTCAGCTACTGAACAAATTCACAGATGTTATGCTTGTGCACCTGCTTCAGAGATTAAAGCTGATAAGTCAGTTTGTTTTTCCACAGTTAACTTTAAAGAAAAAAATTAGGTTTGTTACCACAACATTCTATAAACCCCTTCTGAAAAGGCCAATTGGAAATTAATTTTACCATTTGTTAAACAAATTAGAGAGATCCAATGATATAGTGAAAGGAAAAAGTAGGCAAAAATTCTTGTAGCTGCAACAGACAGCTGACAACATTGTACAGAATGTTCCCCTTACAAACAGTGCAGCGCTGCAGATACTGCTGTGCACTCTCACACCAAGCCAGGGCTCTAGAGAACTCCACACAGCTAAACACTTGTTCCAACCATCCACTACTTCATATATAATTAAAATCACCTTTAAAATTTATTCATTTTCCCTTGATTAGAAAGACCAGTGATCAATTAGTCTATTTAAATATAGCGAAAGCACTCGGCAGCCTATGCTAGTAAAAAGATCTTACCATATGCTGGATAAAGATCCTACCATTTCGTGAGAATTACCATTTTCAAGACAGTACTACAGAGAGAGGGGCAGAAACAAGAGGAGCTATGCAGTGTGATTCAGCAAAAAGAAGGTCATTAGCTTGAGGGGGCTAAACAGTTCCAAAGTTTTGCCATATTATAAGAAAAAACTGACAGCCTATAAAGCTAAAGGACTGCTACTATCTGAGAAGAAATAGTTTCAGTTTTAGACTGGTCACTCATCTTCAGGAAATCACCAACTGCTTGCACTTACTGAATTTTTGGCTATCTCCCAAAGCTCTGATGAATGCCCTAACTGATGACTGTAGTCAGCTTTCTTCCAGTTTTTAACAAGCTCTTCAAGCTTCAACATTAACACAATACAAGTAGTGAGAGTTTGCATGCTCTAGAGCAATGTTCCCTAAAATGGGGTTTGCATACCCCAGAGCCTGTGCTAGGCAGCCCACTGGGGGTGCAGGAAGAAAACCTTTTGTACTGTTAATAAAAATTTTCTTAATACCATGTTTATTTCAGCTTTACCTCCTTCTTTTATATTTTCTATTTTTGTTCACGTTTTATGATGTACATAATGTTAGTACATACATGTGTGTTTCTAAGTTAAACATTAAGAATGCAAGCTTGAAATTTTTTTTACTGAGAGGGACACGTGAACAAAAAGGGTTTAGCCAAAATGGCTCGGGAGCATCCATTTCAGAGTTTCTGTGGTATTTTTTAGTTATTTTTTTCAATGTTCTTTTCATGCAACTGACTTTAAAATAGAATGCAAGCCCTGTTCATCCCATTCAACTGTTGACTTCAGCACAAAAATAGACCCCTTAGCACAGATGCTATTTGTGCTACATGAACTTAAAACATGCATTAAGTTATGCAAAATCCTTAAGTGGCATCTATTCAGCAACACTAATTTCAAAGTATCCTTGGAAGCAATAAAATTGTTCCCAGTTACAATCTGTGCAGTGTATTCATTTTAGTGCAACTACAAGATCAGGACACAGGTCAATCCTCACCCTGAAGACAGATCTTTTCCCAGTCTCCTTGCAATTGCCAACTACTTATAAAATTTTCTTTGTTGGAACTGAGATTCCCAATGAGGCAACAAGGTAGCAACTTCAGGGAATGTTTTTCTGTTAGGCAAGTAAAATCAGAAGAGTCAGGGAAAGCTATTGAGCTCTGCTGTTTTTGAGATGATACAGAAACTTCCTACAAGTATATGAGTGTGCTCATTTGTTCTACCCATTAATTTGAGAGTATGAAAACCCCTGCCTGTCACTGAAGTTAGCCATGAAAGGTGCAGGACAGTCAGAGGAAGAACTGCTTCTCTTTAGGCAGAATGAAAGAATGTTTACCTCTTAGTTTGCGAACAAGGGAAAAAAACCCAAACAACAACAAAAAACTAACCAAAAATCAACTAATAGTGCCAACCAGGAAAAATAAAATATTTTTTTAAATGTTTTTGAAGAACAATCAACAGAAGCAGAGGGCCATTGCTGCCGTGATAAACAGAAGACAGCCAGCTTCAGCTGGTACATCATTTTTTAGCTGCTTTTGCCAGTTCCCCCTGGATTCCTTAGCTCTCTCTCTCCCCAGGTCCCTATGTTCAACTTCTTTGCTATCTGTATACGTTTTAAAAAATACTACCCATTTCTTCAAGTTCACCATTCACCTCAAGTTTCCAAAAGCTGTTTTCAGCAAAGTTTATGAAGAGTTAGGGCTTAAAGCTATAGCTAAAGGACAGTCTCCCTGTTACTGTCTGCTGTCAAAAGCTGGACTCCAAACACCCAACCTTTATTACTTCTGAACATTAATGAACATTTTTACCTCACAGTAGTGACTGAAAACAGCTCTTAATAATCCTTTATGTACTGTACCATGTGCTTTCTTGGGCCTACTGATTGTATTAATTCAACTGACTCTAAACACAGGGTTTCATATTCAGAAACACAAAATTGTGAGAGTAGTAAAGCAGTCAAGACAGGAGAGTTGCATGCTAGAGCAGCCATAGATGCACACTTGAACAGCACATGATTTTTTTCATTTAACTTCCATGTACACAACAGATGGTTCCTCTGACCTGAACAGTCTCATCTCACCTTGCCTTTTTTCTTTATATACACTATTAGTGATAATACATCAAAGTCTGAGTACATCTCTGTGGCTTTACAGAGCTTGTATGTACTTTTATTACACCTTAAGAAGTGCTAAAATCCCACTTAAAAAGAAAAACATTGTTTCCTCCCGCAAATATCACTGACAGCCTAAAAGCACATCCCCAGGAGCACTGGGTAAGGCCGTCTACCAAAGGACTGCTTTCTGGCGTTAGAAACTATATAAATGAATGCACTGCAGGTTCTCACACACCCCCACCCATAGTGGAAAGAGGGTGTGGGATGTAGAAAGCCCAGGAAAGGAAGCAGATGACAACATCCGAGAAGCACACAAGCTGCATAACAACAAAGGAACTAGAAAAAATAGTATTATAGCGACATAATGCAAGCCCCTCTATATATTTGCGTGGGAAAATTGTTCTGATAATGCCAACATCAGCGTTACCAGCTCCTCAAAGGAAAATGAAGAACAGGGAGGAAAAATCTGTCTCATCTTGGTTTTGAACAGCGCAGGCATTACAAAGCAGGCTCCTAACGATCTGTTTCAAGGCAAGAAGCAGGATAAACAATGTGCTCATCCTCACAGGCCTGCCGAGCCACCCCCGGGGAGGCAAACCCAGAGGCACAGGGCGAGCAACGGGCCTGCTGCCCCTCGCCAAGCCCGAGGGCACCACTCGGAGCACCGCAGCTGACAGCAGCCCAGCTCCCTTCCCTCCCCTCCGCCGCCTCAGAGCCCCAGCGAGGACGGAGCTGCCCCCACACACCCCGAAGCCCCTGCACTAACACAAGGTCCCCTCCCCCGTCGCCGCCTCCCCCGCGCCCCGGAGCGGTCAGCAGGATCCCCACCGACACCGCGGCTGCCCCCCCTTCTCCCCCGCAGCAGGCCATGGGGGGCGAGGCCGCCACAAGAGCTCAGGCCCAGAGAGGCGCGGAAAGGCGAAGTCCCGGTACTCACCGGCCGCCGCCAGTCCTCCGGCCCAGAGCACCGCCAGGCAGAGCAGCAGCAGCCCGAGGAGCTCCCGCCGTCCCATCCCTCCGGGCTCCTGAGGGGCCGCCGCTAAGGGGCCCCGAGTCCGGCTGCCTGGCCCAGGTCCTGGCCCTGGCCCTGGCCCCGCCCCCGGCCCCGCCGGCACCAATCCGCCGCCCGCCCTGACGGGCAACTCCCGACTGCCGCCCGCCGCACACGCAACCCCCGGGCACGGCTTGCTCTACATGGCCCGCTCCCATTGGCTGCGGCAGGGACGGGCCGCGGGTCACGCCCTCCTCCTGGCCAATGGCATCACAAATGGAAAGCGCGTGGCTCAGAGAGCGCCGGCCACGCGGCGCGCCCCTTCGAAACAGCGGCGCCGATTGGCTCGCGCCCCCGTTCCTACAAGTCCCAGAGTGCTCTGCGGCGGCCCCGCGGCGGGGCGGGACCCAGCGCACAAGTGCGCAGGTTGGGGCGGTTCATTGCGCAGCTCGCCCGCCTTTGGGGGGGATGTCCTGAGCAGCTCTCGGCAGTTCCGCGCTCGGTCCCGAGCTCGGGAGGCGGGGCCGCGCCGCGCCGCAGCGCCGCCTTCGCGTTTAGAGGCGAACAGGCCGGCTGGGGAGCGGGTCCGCTATTCCGTGCGGGGCCCGGCCTGTGGGCGAGCTGCTTTGTGCTGTCCCTCCGTGGTGGTCGGAAAGGCGGGGGCAGTAGCGGAGAGGAGACGGGGCTGGTGGTGGCCTCCGTGGGCTATGAGGGCAGCGTAGCGTCCGCTCCGAAGTGCGGCTTTAGTGCGCAACAGGAGAGTGAGGGAGCGGGGGCAGCAGAGAGGAGGGAAAGGGAAAGCAGCGGCTGCCCGCGGGCAGGTCCCGTTTCTCTTGCGGAGGGGGATTGTGTGCGTTTCTGTCGGCCTTCTAGGCCGACAACCGGTATCGTGACTCGGAGCAGAGCGAAAGTCGGAGCCGTAGCTCCAGCCTTCTCTTTTGGGGCACCCGGAGAGGGAAGCTAAAGGTTTACATTAACACTAAGTCTTAAATTTTTATGTAGCATTTTAATCTGCCAGTAAGTTTTTATATCAAACTTTTTTTGTTGGTTTTTTGTTTCGTTTGTTGTTTTTTTTCCCTAGTGGAAAACTGGTTTATGGCTTTAATTTGCTACTAAAAGCAATAGAGACCCCTAGTTCAGACAAGAATTGAGGCAGCTGAATACACTTTATTGAATTATGTGTGTGGGAAGCAGCAGTAAGTTAAGTATCTGCCTAACCCAGCACAGCTGAAGCATGTGGAGATCACAAATGATGTAAAAGTAGAACTTTCTCTTTAGAGGGGTGTCAGCTCTGGGAAGGGGCTGAGTGGGACATAACTCGAGGTCTCTTGTTAGACTCACATCTTTCTGTAGGTCTCCTAAAAAGCAACAAGAAGCAAGGAAGGGAAGCCAGCATCCCAGCCTGTAACAGACTGAAAGACAACTGGACAATAAATGTTACTGTGTCCCAGGACCATGCTGTGTTATGAAATGAATTTTCACACACTGCTTAAATAGTCTTAAGCTATCTCATCCTTCCAGCTCTGCAGCTGTGGTTTTGGCAGGGCAAAAGTAGCCACCAGTGGCCGTGCTTTTTTCCCCCATGAGGGCGAACAGCAGAATAAGGGGAATCAGTCACACCTGAGACTGACTGAGGCTCAGTTTTCTGCCTGCTGGGCCTGGGTATCCAGGCAGGGAAATGAATGCCTGTGCTGCTGCAGCTAGGAGGCTTCTGAGTAACATCCTTGTGCCTTGGGGAGATAGAGTAAGTAGTTCTGATTCTCATTAGGATAATACTTTAATATTTTCTAACTCGGGTACAGTTCTGAGTGTCATCTGAGGCAGAACTGAGTTGCCCCATGCTGTGGGGGAGCACTGTTGTTGCAGTGCAGGCTGAAGTGGTTTCACCAGAATGCTTCCCTGCACTTGGGTCAGGCCCAAGTTTACCCTCTGTTGTACTGAGGGGAGTGGCACTAAAGCCTGACTGGTTGTGAGTGTTGTGGGATCAATGATCCTCATGCATGGTGGTGATAAGGCAACGTGAAGGCTTCTCCCCCATGTAGGACTCCAGTGTGTGGCCTGTCAAGGCCTGGGGCACTGGGGCAGGTGTGTGGTGTGGCAGTACAGGTGTGATGGTGTCTTGGAGGTGCTGGGGCTGGCTGTGGGGTGTGCTGTACCACAGCTCTGCTGCAGGGCACGTGTTTCTCTGGCTCAGGGATGCCCCAGGTGCTCGGGTGGGCTGTCCATAGCCCCTGTGTTATTTCCAGCTCTGGATGTGTTCAACACTTGAGTGAACAAATCTCAGCTTCATCTAATTAACTGGCCCTCTTGCAAGCAGAGGCCGGACTAGGTGACCTCTGGAGGTCACTTCTGACCAAATTGTTTCTATGTCTAGAGCTGTGTATGCAGGGTTAAGTGAAATGAAGGAACCAGAGGAAAAATAAAATGGGGGAAGGAAATTTTTTTCCCTGAACTCATTAATCACTTTCTAAATAAATAAAACCCTGAGATACCACTGCTGGCTGGGTTAGATCCAATTAATTTAATATATGCTATATTCTGAGAGTGTGGTAAATTTATTGCTGCCTTTCCATTTATGTGTGCACTACCCATAAAATTCCCATTACTTAATCAGTTTTGCATTTTCTTCTTTGAAGGTTTGAATGGAAGCTCAGTTATTTTTGCTGTGTCCTTCCTCTGTATTCTGTGCCAAAATGTGATCTTTTATGTACCTTGGAAGAATCTCTTGGTTTAGACTAGGAAGTGGGTTATAGTACTGCTCCAAGTGACTGTACTAATAATAAGGGCACAAAATTCATCCTTTGTGTTTTAGGTACCTTGAGGCTTAGTTTTTCAAGGCTACTTAATTGCTTTTTTTAAAATTTGGAGAATAATTTTCCTAAATCTCCATTTTTCATGGTTGTACATGGGTTATGGTTCTAGCAAGGCCCCTATGTAAAGTGAGGGAGACAATACAAATGTTAATTAAGCAACCTGAGGGAGCAAGGGGGAAAATTACCAGCCTTAATATCACTTAATCTGTGATAATCAAGTACCCAGTCACAGGTGACTAAGGGGAGGGAGTAAGGAGGGAACATTCTTCTGTTGGATTTTAGGAAATGAGTGGTTGGCATGGCTTTTGTGAGAACTCCAGTTGAGAGGAGGAAGAAAGTTTTTAGAGCTACATCTATCAGCCAGTCCAGACAGTAACAAATTGTAGAGGGTGATTAGCCAACACTGTGAACTGCTGGCATTCATATAAACCAAAATGCAGATAGCACAGTCCTGTTTATTCTTTCCAGCTGGGAAGGGTTGAAGTTCAGTAATGAAAACATGAGGACTTGCTTTTGAGCTTTCCAAGTACATCTGCATTCCCACATCCCTCTGAATCCACTCTGGGCCCTGCCTAATACCTGTGCTAGGACCCTCTGTCCCTATCCAGTGCATCTCCTACTCTCCAGGTACTCTGGCTGGGTGTGCAGTAGCAACACATAGGCATGCACTGTTTTTGTATTCATCCCTCAAATATTAGATCACCAGGTGATGGAATAGATGCACATGGACCCTGTGTTCCTTACCTGGTTACTGACTCACACCTGGAGTCTTTCCAGATAGACATCTACTTCCTGGCTAGTGCAGCTTAAGTTTTGTTAGCCAAGTGTGTGTACACCTGCATGCAATGTGCACACAATTTAGTTGCCTAGGGAAATGTAATCAGCCTGGGCTCTGCAGCTGCTGGTCCCTGGATCTGTGGCCGTCTCCTGTTGCTGGTGCTTAGACCTCAGCAGCACACATCCCACTCCCAGTTGTGCATGATCCTTCCCCAGTTGCTGGCACCCAGATCTCTGTGGTATACTGGTCTCTGCCTTGTGGCACGTGGATCTGCAGGCCTGGTGACCCATGGTCTGTTCTCTAGCTGCTTGCAATTGGGCCTTGTGGCACTCACACAGGATAGAGTGAGGTAACAAAGGCAAAGTCAACAGGAATTCATAAGAAGATAGGATACATCATTGAGCAGGGATAGGGCTCAGACAAGTGACCCATGTTTGTTCCTCTGCTGCCCATCTTTATCCCTTTGTCACTTCCCTTAAAGATCCCATACTTTTTACATAATGCCACAAGTTCCTTGTATTATTCTGTATTTTTTCTAAACTTGCATGAACTGTCTCAAATATCCCATCATACTCACTAAAATCTTGAGTTTCCCCTTATTACTTCCCTGCCACCTCCCCACCTCAAGCTATGCCTAGTTCCTTTTAACAGCTCATCAGTCAGTGACTGAAGAGTTCTAGTCTTTTTCTGCCTAATTACCTGTTCAATAATGTTTTTGTTTGAATGTTTGTTTGTTTTGTTTTGCCAGTTTGCTTTATTCCCTTTTAACTTTCCTTGTTGCTTGTTAATTTCAGTTACACTGAGCAGTTCTTAGCCATAAAGCTTAATGAACCGATGCTTTTCCATTCTATGGATTTGTACAGTGGTATACTGAAAAATACTCTTGTTTATGGTCTTGGAATCATGCTGCTTTTTTTGTAGTGTTTCTAGTTTTATCTCTACTATTGAGTTACTGCTATGACTTGCTTTTTTTCTGCTCATTTTCTCAAGGGAAGAGTTCTGGTGTCTCTAGTGAAATTTCCTGTAGGATTTAATGAAACCTGAGTATGGCATGCTTACCAGAGTTGTAATCTTACAGTCCCAGTGGCCTTTGTTACTTGTTGGTATAGATTTCCAACATCTCTGAATTGTGTTAAGAGCTTTAGCTCTTTTTCTAGAGTGGAAACTTTCCGGGAAGGACAGTTGGTGTGCTTGCACTAAAAATAAGGTGACATCAGTGTACAAGTGTGGTGGAAACATAGTATTGGTAATTTTGAAAATTTTAAGTATTGAAGTAATGGTGTAAAATCAGTAGAATTCTATCCCTAAATTTCAGAAACCGGACAAAATGAGGAAAATAGTTCTATTTACAATAAATATAGTCTAGCAGTTAAGGGTCTATAATTGGAAATCACAAGAGATAGTCTGTTCTCTTTCTGTGCTGCTGCACATAAGGTGAATTTGGGTATATTAGGATGTTTCTGACATTGTTCCCTGAAAGGTGTCTCATGAGTTGTGGTGCATATGCAGAAGGAAATTAAAACTAATGCTATCTGCAACCTAAAAAATTTATATAAGTGGCACTTGCACTTACAGATGTAGTGGTGTCAGTTATATTAATGGCAAATTCTAGAGTAACCTAAATTACTTGGAAGTTAGAAAACTCAAAGTGACTGAAAGTCTTCAAGGTAAAATAGGACAAGATAAGTAGTACAGCATGTAGATAGTTTCAGGCCTAAGTGGTACCTGAGTGTGATGTTTTCCTTTCCAGTTTGATAGTTTTGTTCTTGAAACTTTCTGTGCTAGATTGGAGGCCCAGGACCAAAGCAAGAGCTCTGGTCAGTGATCAGGTGAGCAGGAAGAGATGCATGCAGGATATTCATTATGGGAAATATCCCCAGAGCTCTAATTCTGGGGGAAACATGAAGCAAAGAGGAACGTATCTCTGAGAATGTTGTATTTTGATGTATTGAGCGTCCCCTAGGCTTCAGTGAGATCTTGGTTATCTTGTTCTTGTTCATTTTGTGGCAACACTGTTGCTTCTGTGGCTTTGTTTCAGAGTTGGCTCCTAAGTACGGTTACTTAGTATTTCGCTTAGAAAATTTGAGTCATTCCACTGGAAACAGGAGCCAATCACAAGGTTTAAACTATTAATCATAAATAGACAATCTTAGCACTCAGGCAGGGTGCAATTTATGCAGAAAAAAATGATCCAACAAACACTTGTAAATGATGAACATGCTGGGGGGTGTTATTTTTTTTTTTAGCATATTCCATAACAGGAAATGGTAAAAACTGATCAGCTGTATATATTTAGAAACGTGTATGTTGGAGTAACCCATATGTAAAAGAACCTAAGGCATAATAGGGTAAGAGGTCAATATTCAGGATAGATGCCAGTCCAGCCAAGATTGTTTGAAGCCCATCATCAGAGAACAAATTTGAGGTGTAAAAAACAGGTCTAATAGGAGGTTGAGACTGAAGTGTACGGGTTTGTAATGGGAGAGCAGCAGATGTTTTGCCAAGGGTTATTTGGAAGAATTTAAGGAGGACTTTCACACTGCAGGGCTTGGCTGTTGTCATCTCTGGATTCTTCTGCTGTCACAAGTGAGGTGGTGTGACCACGTGTGTGCCAGTGGTGCAGAATGGGCCACTGGACTTAAAAACAGGCAAGATAGACATCATTGGTTTCTGGCTCGATGTACAACTGTATCTCACTGCAGCAAAGCCTGAATCAGTCTTGTCTTGCCACCAAGTAATATTTTCATTGATTCATGCAAAGTTTCTTGTGTCATCAGTTTCATTGTCTTTATCATATGAGGCCCTGATACCCTATCAATTAAAAACATGTGATAAGGAGCAGGGGAGTAAAATCAGGCAGAATGTTGTCCTTTTTTTTAACTTTGTTTTGACCCTCGGGGGGGGGGGGGGGGGAGGGGGAGAAAGGGTTTAGTGATCAGACGTCTAGCAACAGATTAATGGAAGAATATAATACCTATTTAATTTTAAATACATTTGCTTTGGTGAAAATAATTTTCTGAAATGATGTAGCTGCTCCTATTTATGGCTTAAGTGTAGTTACAAATGCAAGCTGCAAAGTGAGAGGGTCTTGCGTGCACTGTGTGTGTGAACTGTACTTAAATTTATACTGAATTTGACATTCACAAATTCATATACTGTAGCACAGGGGTATGAGACTTAGAAGCATGGAATCATAGAATGGTTTGGTTTGGAAGGGACCTCAAAGATCATCCAGTCCCACCCCCCCTGCCATGGAAATGGGCACCTCCTACTAGACCAGGTTGCTCCAAGCCCCGTTTAACCTGGCATTGAAGACTTCTGAGAGGGCGGGGGGGGGGGGGGGGGGCTTACACACTTCTTCCATGAAGAATTTCTTCCTCATGTCTAGCATGTCATCTAAATCTACCCTCTTCCAGTTTTAAGCCATTATTCTTTTTAATTGTCATTAATTTTGTCATGGGATCCAAGAGGTGGCAGTAAATCAAAGGCTGAAAACAGGTTAGCTAGTTCAACAGAGAGCATGCAGCAAAGATGCAGTCTTTTTTTAAGTTTGTTAGAAAAAGATCAGGGAAAAGAGGGTTGCCCTAATTTCAGCTTGTTACCAAGTGAATTTTCTGTAGCTGATTAGAACTTCTCCAAATTCTAATTTACAAACCTTTAGGATGATATGGAAGTTAGTCATACCAGTGGAAGCAGAGAAATAGGTATATTAAATGAAAGAAATTTGGGCTCTTATAACTATTTGTATTTGTTCTCATCATACAGTTTCCTTGGATACTGTAAGAATGATCTAAGTAAAAATCAAGTTTGTCATTAGCTGTAGGAATGATTTCCTCACTAAAATGCATCAATATTTTTGGGGCATTTTCGCACACCACTATTTCTATGCTTTCCTTAAAAATGAGATAAACTCACTAAATATCTTAGTGAAACACTGGTTGAATTTGGGGGATGGGGTGGGTGAAAGTAGTCACAGGTAGGGTCTAAACTGTCTGAAAGAGAATTTATGTTTTGTAAACCTGAGGATGATGAAGACCTTCAGTAATCCCTATTTGTTTGTAGTCGGATAGTGCTGTAATGACTGTGTTTCTCAGTAAATATTGGTCTTAATGACTTTGAATAGGGAGATTTCTTGAGGCTGATATCAGTGTGCCTATGACGAACTTCTGCAAATGGTAGCTGGGATCAGCATTATAACTAGCTTCTGAACAATAAAAGCAGAAAGAGAATCTTAGCAGGGGAATATAGTAGTGGGTGCTAAGCCATGCCATGGGGCATGCCACAGGGGCAGAGCTGCTATTTCAGGTTATTCCAGTAGATCATATGTTTGTAACATGGATCCCAAGCATAACCAAAGCTGGGTATGTATCCTTTTGATTTTGCATTTGTTGGAGTACAAACACATGAGCTGGGTATTTCTGAAGGTGTGTTCAGATCTGGTGTGGGGTGCACAAGCTGGCTTTTGTGAAACAAGCTGCAAAAACGCATGACCGTGGCTTAAAATTAATGATACTTTAAAAACAGAAGTGTGGTATCATCTCTACTTGCTTTTTGGCTCTGTGGAATGATTCATAATTTTTTCAAGCTTTGCTTGACAGCTGCTGTTTAGAAACTTAAATTAAATTTAGGAGGATAATGTCAAAGGCTTCCAGCAGCTGGAGATTTGTGATACGCAGTTGATGCCGTCAGATTCTGATGTTTAGCAATGAGGAGGAATCATGAATCTGAACTTCCTGTGAAAAAGGGAAAGTTTAAGCCAAATTCATGTTTTTTTATAAGATTTGTAATTTTTTGTTAGCGAAGGCAAAGAAAAGTTGCCAGATTACTAATACTGGGAAATAATGATGTCCTGCATATTTTTATGGATGTATATGACCTTAACTGGCAAAGCCTATTTAACTGAAGGAAGTGGAATTAATATTCCTCTGTTATAAGTACCAATTCTTGCCACTGCCAGTTGCCTGATTAAGTTTAGAGGGATTTCCTGAGCATTTTCTTATTGAAAAAAACCCCAAAAATTAGGCACAGAGCAGAAGAGCAGATAATTCTAAGGTATGTGTTAGCTCATTAATTCTAAGTGCCCTGTCTGCCACCCCGCATAATCCAGCAAATTTACAAACTCTTGACTCAGTGAAGAAATGCAGTATCTCTGGATGAAGTAAGGAAATGTTAATTTTGTTTTCATTTAATGTACTCCCATTGGTGTATGAGTAAGGTAAATAATACACAGATGCTTTTGCATACTGGAGAATCACAACTGTATCTCCATTAATGTGAACATGTTGCTCGTCCATTTTAACAGGCAGTAATTTTTGTAACAATCGTTTTGAGAGACAGAGCTGCACCAGTGAATCACTCTCAGATTGTTCTAACCATGTCTCCAAGTAAGATCTGGAAGACACACTGTTCTACTGTAACACTGTGTTCAGCTTCAGAAGTATGGCCTTTACTGAGGTTTTTTACTGAGATTTTTTTTCTCTGGTATGATTGTGTTTTTTAAATGATTGGTAGTGGTCCCTTGGTGCAGTTGTGTTGGTGGTCAGCTTCTGTCATATCCTTGTTTTCTTTCTGCTGAGCTTCCCTGTAACCCAAAGCACACAGGGGGGGTTGATGGAGCTCAGTGTTTGTATTACAAACTTCAGTGCACTCAGCTCTAAACAGACTGGATGAGAAATCCAACCATCCATTTGTGGAGCAGGAGGAGCACAGTTTAGGTTTAAGAGCAGTTTAGGTTTAAGAGCAGTTTAGGTTTAAGAGCAGTTTAGGTTTAAGAGCAGTTTTCACTTCAGCAGAAAGCTGTCTTTGCTGCCCCATACACATCACTTAAAAATGAGTAATTGGGCGTCATTCCTCAGCATTGCCTGTTCTAAACATCGAAGTAAAATCTTAATTTGAAGAGAATCCATTGGGTTGTAGATAGCATTTGTCCTGAACTGTAGGGGAGGGCCTCTATACTGTGTTTCTCACGGGAGTTTCCTGTTAGCTACTAACCTGAAATATCCCAGATACCTCAAGGCTTGTGAAATCTGTGAAAGTCTGACGACGCCGCAAATACAATTGGAAGGCGACGGCTCTTATCGCTGTCTGCGGTGTAGATCCCCCCGTTCCTCCCATTCTCCCCCTTCCTGCTCCCCCGTCCCGTCACCCCGCCCGGGAGGTGAAGGCCTTGGCCCGCTCGGAGCAGCCACGGCGCTCCGCGGCCGCCAGGTGGCGCTGTTGCCCCGGCGCTGGGCGCGGGCTCCGTAGCGCCCGCGGGAGCTGCCCCGAACCTCGCCGCAAACCTTGGAAACCTTTAAAGGTTTTTGAGGGGTTTCCATTGCGGGGTCTACTCATCAACTGCTTCTCGTTTGGAGTGTCTTAAACATACTGCTGTTAAAGTGCAGTTGTGCTGTGGTGGAGCTGTGTCAGCTTCAGCAGCAGTGCTCCTACTTAGTATCCCAGAATATAACGGGAAAAGTTTTTCTGCTCCAGAGGCCAATTTTTGGAAAGTCTCACAAGACTTCCATTGCTCAGCTGTGAAACGGCATTAGTAATGCATCCCTTCTTTACTGAAAAAAACCAAAGAAAAATAAAAGTTGCTTGTGGAGTGATATTCAGATATTTTAATAAGGCTATTTAAATCTCTAGGTAAACACCACAAAGAAAATGCAGGGTGAAATTAACTTCAGTACAGTAGATAATGCATAGATAGCATCATTATGCATAATCTACCTCACCAAGCTGCAGAATAATAGCTGTTTTCTTCACAGTGGTTCAGAGAGTTAGACATTTCAATAAACATATTTAAAGTGTTTTTATGTCACTTCTGGGGCTGGAAAGTATTTGTATCAAAGATATGGGAATCAGTTTATGCTTTTGAGATTCTGCACTTTTTCTTTACTTTGACTATTTTTTTAATCTAGATGGAACAGACTTCCTTTGGTAACATTGTTTTCACTTTTGAATTCTGAGCAACTTATGTCTCAAAAGAATTTTCTTTTGAAAAAGCATGCTTTTCTGACTTGGGACTGCAAAACAGATGAATCAGTAATTTTTATATAACACATTCCAGACTAACTGTTGCTAAGGCTTGCTGTCTAATTCAAAACTTCTTACAGATCTGGAGATGTAGCTGAGGCTCGATGTCACAAGTTTTGTAATGATTAGTGTTCAGTTTTATCTCTTTGTCCCTATTTGTTTATTGACTGCTGAAGTGAACCAGCAATTGTGACAGTGGAAGTGAATCAGCATTCAACCTATAGTGTACCTACTGAAGAAAATTTGCTAGTTTTTCTTTTAAAGAAGTTGTCTATCCTGAAAGGCCTGTGTGTGATGCTCTTTTGCACTTGAAAAACATAGTATGGAGTTTCAAATAAAGTAAACTACATGAACACTTGTTGGTTATTTTTTTCCATAGAGCTCTAGTATGTGTCCAGTTCAGCTGCTGCGAAGAACTGATTCTGCACTTAAGTGTCTGATTTCAGCTTGTATGTCATATTTGGAGTAGAATTTTGGATTGCTGAGAGAGGCTGAGGAAAAGAAGAAAGCCCTGTAACACTGATGTTGTCAGTTTACCCTTTCATGGGGAAGGATTCCTTTGGTGTTTCTTCCACCAGGGAGTGGATGAATGAACAATGAAACATACAATTGGTTGTCAGTAGGGTTACAGTGTAATTCTTTACTACTTCAGATTGCAAAAATGTCAGGCTATCAATTGGACGAACAGAATGAAAGAGAGAATAAGATGGCAAAAGGTTACAGTTATATGGACACTATTAATAATGTATATCATGCAGATAGATACCTATGGACAGTTGCATATATGTATGTACTAGGTTATTTTTTAAAATTCGCTAAAGGTAAAGACTCAGCTAGCTAAAGTGGATGGGATTTGATAGAGGAATAAATAAACTCTAATCTCAACACATTTTATATGTATTTTCTAGAATTTTGTTCTGTTGAACAATAAGGTAGAGATACTGATTGTCATTTTTCTCTTTCTATTAAATGTCTCGAGGATGAGTAGGTTAAAGATGTGAGTGTCTTTGGGCATAGGTATTACTATAACGTATTAGAAAAAGAGAAATGGGATTGGAAATAAGCTATAAATGTTTGGAGCAGTACAATTAAATGGCTGCAACTGTTGCTTTATAAAAGTGTTCTGTGCTACTCAGTATCTAATGAACCAATGTCGCTTGAGGTTATTTTCGCTACCATGCTGTGAATTTGTGCCTGAAAAAAAATCTTGTCTGCTGATTCCGTGCTTTAAACTCAAATTTTCCCAAAGTTTGTGGAGACATAACTCAGCTCCAGTATTTGTTTTTTAGTTAGTGTGTAGTTAATGAGCTGAACCTTTCCTTCTTGCTTGAACTGTGAGTGGTGTGGTTTCTATGGTCTGATGAGCCAACCCGTATGCCCAACAGCTGCATTCTGAGGCCCAGTACAAGTTGATGGGTAACCTTATTAAATGAGAAGCCTCTATCCTTACTTTAAGTGTGACTTGCAGACCAAGATGCTGTTAGCTTCCTAATTAGACCCTGATCAAGCTACTGAACAGATAGCTATTTTATCCTGAAGTCTATCTGATGAGTAGGCTGCCATTACTGCTTATAAATAGCTTAAAGCAAGGGCAGAGCTTACTGCATAGCTGTGTTAAATTGTACACAATTAGGGTGTCACAAACCTAGTTTATATAATTAATAGGAAATTGCAAAATTACTTATTCCAGACTTCTTTTTTTGATGTACACACACATATATATAAACTAGTTATTCAGCCCAAGATTAGTAATGATAGTAGTTAGAATAAGTTATTTGGCCACACAGGTTCCTGTGATATCTGTGGACTAAACATATAGACCACAGTTTCCTAAAGTGGACTCCTGTAATTCTTAACTTAGTCAATGGATAAGTTCCTAAAACTGTCCTGACATTCAAAGGTCCTCAGTACCTTCAGCTCTCAATGTGAATTTAGTCATCTGACTGTAGGACACCTAATTTGAAAATGTCAGTTATGTCAATCTCCCCATCTGTGAAATAGAACTGTTAATTAGGTTACGATTAATGCATTTTAAAGAGATTTGTGATCCTTGAGTGATCTCATGGAAATATAATTATTATAAAACCTCTCATGCATTAAAAATCGCTTTATAGCTTTAGAAAAGTAGGTGTTGCTGTCAAACAACTTCTAAATCTACTTATGGCTAAGAAAAAAAGAAATAACAGACATCTGACTTGTAAAATAGAATATAGTTTATGTGAGTTAGAAGTAACAGACTGCTCATTTCTGTTAGGGCTGGCTGCTAAAAATTTTTGTCTGAGATGGTATTAGTGAGGCAATTTTTTTTTTTTCCCATGGCAGAAAACATGAAATTAGAAAGCACTGTAACAATTAGGATTGTGCCAATGAAAGCATGTGCCTTGGAGGTTTAGTAATGGGTTATAGTACCTTTTAATTAGAGGCCACTGGTTTGAATCCAGCTCAGGAGAATTGAGTCATTTGGTATCATTTGGTTCGGAGGCCTATGTGAAATGAATGTTAGGTCAGTGTAACTGTATTTTTAATTATCTACAATCACAATTTTGTTTTTTTTCTTTAACTGTGTATATAGTGCCAACAATATTTTTTTTTAACTTCTCTAAACAGACAATAAAAAAGGAACAGACAATAAAATGTTAATATGAAAACCATCTTTGTATCTGGTAGCAGGGGAACATTTAATGGAAATTGATAGCCTTTCCGTTCAGATGGCTGGTATCATTAATGCAAGGGGTTTCAACCTCAAATAATCTAATTATTTTTATCTTCTGAAGAACACTTTCAACTCTCTCAACTCATGCCATGCAAATAGTCCGGAAATGCGTGGCATCACTTGTATGTAGAAACAAAGTGTGGTGAATCAGAAACAAGTATTGAGTAAATTGCACTTTTTTTTTTTTTTTTTTTTTCCTGTTCAGGGAATCCATGGTGTCTGAGGACTGGTGATTTCCAGTTCTGAGGTTGTGCAGTTGTTCTTGAACTCCTCCCAATGTCTTCTTTCAATAGTTTATTACTTGATGAGCCTTTTATCCTGTCTGTTTTCCAATGCCAAGTTACAGCAAACCCTTCTTTTCAGTATCTGGTGTTTGAACAATGTTTAGACCTTGTTTTCTACTTTGTACCTTTCTACCTTTGTACCTTTAGTTCTACAGAAAGCAGAGAAGTCTGGCATTAGGAAGCAGTCTGATTTGCACCAATACCCAGTTTTAATAAGGAGCATTGTATCTAACCCTGATATTTACTGGATCCCAGAGAATCAAAGTCTTGATGGGAAAGTCTATTGGGGTGCATTCTAAGGAAAAAAACCCCAAAAACCAAATTCTAACGCAGTGATATGCATGATATTTTGAATCAGGTCAGAAATGGGGCTTGAATGTTACTAGTTTTGAGTATATATATCTAGCACTCTAGTGGCTTATCTATGTGCAGTGCCCTGTACTGGATCAGAATTTAAGGATGCTTACTGGAATAATGACAGTGTTACTTGACTTTTGGGTTCATTTGGCTCTGATCTAGAAATATGGCTAAATGGAATCTGTTTTTTGTGCTACTGTTCCAGTCCATATGAGAACCTTTAGGAAATTTCCATTATTTTGTTCAGTTCAGCTTTGTGTTGTTATTTGAGTCGCTCTCTATTAGCAGTTTTTCCATCATATCATATGATAGATACATTACTTTTTGTAATATAAAATGTAATAGTACATAACAGATTCTTTTAACATGAACTAAAAGTTGGGGAGGACACATTAACTGTCAGCATTTTGGCACATTTGTGAAATGACTGCAAAATGTAATTGTGCAAACAGATTTCTTCTCCCTTCCTGCATTTTTCCCTGCATCTATAGCATAAGATGCTGATGCCCCCCTCCCTGCCAAAATAAGTAATCATCCTCATTTTTCCACAGAATAGGAAGCAGAAAATGATATTTTTTTTCAGTTGTCATATGGGAAAATTACAAGCACAAAAATGTCAGATGGAGCAGTTTTCAAGAATCTGTAGTTTTTTCAATATACTGCTGAATTGCAACATTCATCTTATTAAAAAGAATGTTCAAATCCTTTTGTATCAGCTATGCATTGCTTCTCCTTTTAGTTCACAATCTGACAGAAAGGTACCTTAAAGTCATACAAACAACAGTAGTATGAATTGCTTATTGGAATCAATGAGGGCCAAGGCACATAACCTGTCAAGTGCAGAGCTACCAAACCAGCTAGCTCTGGCACCTTGCTTATTCCAGGGCATCAGCAGGGAGCTTAATGTGGGGAAGTTTCTGCTGCTTCCTGACAGAAGCAGCCTTTGCTGAGCTCCATGCATCTGGTAGTTTACCACAAATATCATTGCTAAAGCCACCATGGATTATCTTGTTCAATGCTTTGAAAATGCATTACTGCCTACTCTCTTCAGTAACCACTATAGTAAAAAATGCTAGGTTCTGGCTGATCTTCAGGCTTGGAACAACATTCTTGGCAAATTTAGTTTCAGTTTATCTCAGTTTTCTGTCATTTCACATGATTCTTTGCTTCCTACTTAGGCAAGTGTGCCCTTGGGAAGCAAAGAAATCTACATTGTAAATGTACTACCAGAAATTTATCAGCCTTATTCTGGAAAGGCAATTATGTTGATTCAATGTGAGTCTTTGAGGATGCAGAAAAAAATGCCAGGCTCTTTCATGACCCATTGGCTTCATTAAGAATTGGTGAACTTGACCTCACGTGACTGGAAAAAATATGTTTCTCCAGTTCTTTTCTATCAGTTTCCTAAAATCACAGGGCATAACACTCTGGTTTTATTTTTTGAAACATAAGTACTCCAACAATTGCAGCTGAATAAGAATAAAGAGTATGCATGTGAACTACAGTGAACATACATCGAACTACTTCCCTCATATATGATGTCACCATGCCGTAATCCTGAGACCTCTATGAGGTCTTAAATCAAAGGGAATTTAGAAGAGAAGCTATATGATTCCCTTGTGGTTATACCTGCCTTCTGAAAATTGAAATCTCAGATTTAGAGAAGAAACATTTTATGTGTATCCTGGTTAAGCTTTTAGGAGCTGCTGTCTCAGAAAACAACAAATGGAATCTCAAAGGCTAGAGAGAAAATGCACAAAGGAGTTATGACAAAAAGTCTTATTTTGCCTGTCTTGTCTTTCAGAGTGTAGTTCCTTTTTGTGTGTGTGTGTTTTAATGGAAAGCTGGAGAAAGGAGTGAAAAATTGTTGACTAACCTCACGATAAAATCCTGTGGTGATACAGTCTTCATATTTTTTTGTGAAGTGTACAGAAAAAGCAGGGGCTTTATGCTAAATTTTGGGGAGAATTAACCAAATTAGCCCCAGGCCTGTAGATGCCAAGTCAGAACTTTCAGAAGTTCATAGTTCTGCACAAAGGAGTTTAGAGTGTGCAGCTGAGCAGAAGCAATAGAAACCCAACCAGCTGATGTGCCTGAGCAGCTCTAATGCTGTTGCTGTGAACTCTAAAGACTTAAGCCAGTACTTGAACTGATGTGGACCAGAGGAAAATTCTTGTCTGGATAATTACAAATAGCAAGCATCTATAAAAATGGCATGGTCTTTGTGGACAGCTTAAATAGCAAAATAGCTACATTTGGAGACTAAATTGTTTATTGTGAATTGCTCTCCCAGCTCCTCTACTAAGTCATCTTGTATGTCAGTGTTCAGTACTTTCTCAAATCAAACTAAACAGTCTGGCATTGTGCCACTGCCTCACTTCCATTCACATGCTATTAGGTTAATCACCAGCATGCATTTTTCTTTCCTTGGAAAATATGTGGATGGGCAGTACTTGACATTCTTTCTCTTTCCCTTTCCTTTTCTTAGAAGCTTTGAGTCAAGCTACCCACACACCACAGTGATCATACAGCTTTTTAAGTATCATTGCAAAATGTCTGTTGCAGCCTTTCTTTGATGAGTTGCATCAAGAAAATTATTTTTTCTACCTTGTTGGGTTATTTTATTTTATTAATATTTCTTCAGCTGTGACAGGAGTTTATTTTGTTCTTTTTTTTTTTTTTTTTTTTTTGTCTGATAAGGAAATTTCATAAGAAAATAATGAGACTGTGGGTAAGAATGTTTAAAGTAGCTCCTAATTTCTGAAAATATTAATATGGCATTGCTGAGGTCTGCTGAAGCAATCACTCTATGCTATTATTGTCAAACCATGGAATTATCAGGGGTTTGCAAAAGTTAAACAGTCAGAAGACAAGGGCTGCTCAAAGCTTGTGATCATAAACCTATTGTGCTCATGGGTGGGGAGTAATGATTTGTGTGGAGAGCAATGACCACATAAGTGCTTATGCTCCTGAATTTGAACAGGTGATTACAAATATGTAAAACCTGCATCAGTTATTCAAGTAATCTTTTCAAACTAGCTGATAGCAGATGTCAGATTGGTTTGTGCAAATAGGGCTAATGCTAGGTTGAAATAGGTCAGTGTGTCCATAATGTGTAATCATCTTGTCTGTGCTGTTAACTTGAATGGAAAACGTAAAGCATGATTTATTTCAGTAGGATTTTGGCATATTGTTGGGGACGAATGTGCTTGTAAGTGCTTTGCTGAATCAGGGCCAATGGAAAATATTTCCAAGGATCATGCAGGACAATAAAAATAGTTCTGTTAATCTGAATCCTTTGGTATGTGCTTACTGTACATTTATATTTTGTGTTGTATCGTAACGGTACCACAGTAGTAAAAGTCTGAGAAATTAAGTGGCTAACTTCTCAGAGGAGAATACAGGAAAATTCATTAAAGTTACTGTCTGGAGAATTATACCCTTTTCCCCTGATCTGTTCAGAATTTATGATCTGTGGAGTGCTGAATCCTAAATGAATGGTGAAATATATTAGACTAGGGAATAGCCTCCCAAAGAAGAGAGAAGCTGTGTCTACTGGGGATATTTACAACTACATAGTGAAAGTGCTGGAGAACATAATAAGCTTCTAATCATTCTTAAAGCATGGATTATTCTGTAATTCAGACACAAGGAAGTAATGTTGAACCTGGCACAAGGGATTCACAGAAGGGGGTAGGGAGAAATAATCCAGATTTCCTTTAATTAGAAAAGATGCTGTTTGTTTTGTTGGGATAATTAAAAAAGCCTTCTTGTTTTTCTTTTCAGGGAGGGGGAGCAAACCCTGCTCACTGAAAACTGGGCTGTGTTGAGATTATCTAATTTCCTTTTTAGTCAGGGTGTTTGACCACATTGAACAGGTAATCAGTAAATGAGATCTTTTGTGTGAGGTGTTTGCATGATTATCAGAAACACTACCTGGGAGAAGCCAAACATGTTCATGTCGATAGCTAAGGAATAGGATAGCTAAGCACTGCTGCTGGCTGGAGGAAAGAAAATGCTCAAAGTGAAATGTTAGTTTCCAAATTTGAGGCATTTGAATAGCAGTTCTTCTGGGTTCTCTTGAGTCTTACTCTGTAAAGGATATTGGTGGTGGTTCAAAAAATGTGCTGGTCTTTCCCTTCTAATTGAGGATGTAAGCGTTAGGGTAAAACAGATGTTGAGCTCAAGATAGAACTGAACAGAATCACGATACTTGGTGAAAATGTCCAGGCTTTATAACAAGAATTAGACTACAAATAGATATTGAGTCTTTTTTGACTGTAGTCTGACCACCTTTGTTGCTTTGACTTTCCAGTTTTTGTCATATGGTTAGGTACAGAGCATTGGTATTGTGTAGCAGTGTTTTCTTATCCCATCCAGCCACTAATCCACTGTCTGATCTGTCCTCTACAAAGGCAAAAAGGAATAATTTCTAGCAGGATTATTTTGTCCTTTATCCTGATGGAAGTGTGCAAACAGTGGTAGCCCTATGGGAAATGCACGAATACAAAGTGGGAATCAGTTGGCCAGAAAACAATTCAGGTAAAGGAATTTGTAAACAGTCTACAGGATAAAATGCTGTTCATCATTCAAATAACTTGATGAGTCCTTACAATGCCAAGATCCAAGATTAATGGATTTCCAGATAGCTCACAAGATTGTTAGCTACTATTAGTACTTTATTTGCTCTCTTGTTTTTCTGTTAGCTGCTCTGGCCCTCCTCTTTACCTCTTGGCATGGCAGGCCTGCACAGTTATAGTACCTGCTGTATTCACCCTGCCTGCTTGGAGTAATGCCACACAGGGAAGAATGCTTGCCTTTGAAAATTAACTGTATTTCCTGTCTCTGAGTCCTTGGTCCAAAAAACCCAAGGCAGTATAACTCCTGTAGGAAGGTTTGTGACTTCTTGTGGCACCTGGTACTCAGTCTGCAGTCAATCTATCTGCTAGGTGCAGACTTAATTTGAGAGAGTACTGAAAGTCTTTTTTAAAAATTCTGGATGTGAAAAGATGCAAAATTACTATAAAGGTGCTTAGTGGGATTTCAGCTAATATCAACCACGGACAAAGCATTGTCTGATGAAAAGCAGATAACCAGCCCCCAAAAGGGCTCTTTATGGCAGAATGTATTGAAGGCATCTGCTAAGCGGGACACTGCCAGCCCCCGGGCCATATGCTCCCTGTCCCTGGCATATGCACAATAGGCACAACAGCACAGAACATACTGGGAGTGGTATGGATGCCTCTTCTCCACCTCCTCCCACTCCTCAGAGAAACAAGAGTGGAACAAACTTTTGCAGCATAAGAAGCTCTACTCGAAACTCACCAACCCATAGGCAAAAACATAATCAAGAGAGAGGGTCTCTCCAGCCTGTCCAGTGCCTCTCCAGCTCTGGCAGTCACTGATGTCTGTTTTAATGAACTACAGCTCAGAATCTGCCTTGGGTTTCTGTGTGTGTTGGAGAGGTTTGCTGAGTTATGGTTTTTTGTCCCTTAAACTCTGTGTGCTGTTTCTAAACTAGGAAATGGAGAGTGTGTATCAGGGAAGTTGGTATCTAAGATGAAGTGTTTTATGATTGTCTTAAAAATTATTTCTTTTGGCTGTTTCTCACAGGCAACAGTTCTATTTTTACATTGAAAAACAATTGAGTAACTCCTAGATTTATGTATTTGCCTGTAACTTCTAAAAATAATAAAAAATAATTCCCAGCATTCAAAGTGTGAGTCAAGTGAAAAACATTGAAGTAGCAGTTCTCTAAATTTTGCTCCCAGTTTAATTTGATTTTTTTCAATGAAGTGTAATTCTTCCAAGCACATTGCTGCTTAGACAATCTTATTGTATGTTTTTTCCCCTGTGCTTTCACAGAAAAGCTGACATGAGTATATTTTTTTGTCTAACTGAATTTATACTTTGTTCCTGTGTTAATGCAAGGCATGGGGGGGAAATGTGAATGACAAAAGCTATTAAAATAGTAAGTTGGCATTTTTAAGGTATATAATGAACCTCCAGCTGATTGATGTAAATTGGGTCAATTGACTTATCTGTTGCTAAACTGAACATAAAAGTATAAATAGTGATGTAGAACAAATAGAAATATTCAGCAGCTCTTTCTACTTTCTTTTTTAAACCTCCAACGATAGTATGCATAGGATATATTTATTCATTATAGATGAAGTGGAATGAGGGGAGCAGCAGCTAGAAGTATTTTGTGGCCAGCAGTTGTGGAATACTAATAAATAAATACAGCATTTGAATTCTCTGAGCTGTTAATTCAATATTAAAGACTGCTGGAAAATAGAGAAGCTCTGTAACAGTGCAGGTGTCACCATAGTACCACTATTTAAAACTATTGTAAGGGACTATCCAAGACCCAAGAGAATAGCTACTTTCACCTGAGTCTTGGCAACAGAGTGGAACAGTTTGGACGCCTTCAACAAAAGGTTAGAGACAAAGAGCAGATTATCGTCTGTCAGGATGGTTTTATGGAAATGTGTCCTGTCAAACAAAACTGTCATCACTTGACAAGATCACAGATCTGGCTGATAAAGAGAGCAGAATGAATATAGTGTACTTGAATTTCTCAGACACATTTGTCTTATCACTCTAACATCTTGATTCGGGGGGAAACCTCTGAAACTTGGCTCTAAGAGGTTATACATTAGATGGATTAAAATCTGGTTTCTTGGCAGATATAAGGAAGTTGCTCTTGAGAAGAGAGCAGGGAGTCTGTTTCTGACAAGGTCTCCCAGGAATCTTAGCTTTTATTTTATTCAGCACTTTAGCAGTGTTCTGTAATGTTATTGAAATTATTTATTCCCAAATGATATGGTGATTATTGATATATTTAATACTGAAGAGGACAGTCCCATTGAATTATTAGAGTAATCTGAATTAACTAAATCATCACAGATGAACATTTTATACAGAGAAATACAATGTGTAGCAGTAGAGAAACTACTGAAAAGGAATAACTTAGAGCAGGAGTTATTAAAATGAATATCTATCTCAACACTAATTTTCTAAGTTTACTGATTTTAATAATTTCTATTTTTTTTTCCACTAAGTTTACTCTGAAAATGATGCAATATTTAAGTGAAGATACTTTCAGACAATTCACTAGAGAATATGGTTGATTCTGTCCTCGTATCAGAAGTTTTAACATTTTAGCATTATCTTGCTAAAGAGCATCCTTGTATATAATTCCCAGAAAGCTGTATTAAAATAGAAAGAAATAATGCTAAATGAACCTGCAGGTGTTAAAAACCTGGGAATACCTGGAGAAGTGTGCTGCTTTGATTAGGTTCAAGGTCCAGTCTTAGCATGAACATGTTTCATGGCTGTTAATTTCATCTTATTTTCTATTTACACCCAGCATTTTCATTATGGAGAAGAATAAAACTCTTCATGTGGGATCAAGACTGCACTTTGATTGCCACATATGATCCATTGGTCTTTGAAATAACTGATCTCTTAATTGGGTGAATTTGGGCCAAAGGAGATTGTTCTTTCCAGGAGATCATGAGAATTCAGGGGTCACTCTTGTAGCTTCATTCCTGGACTCCAGAGTATATCTTCTGTAGATTTATGAATTTCTGAACACTGTTTTTAGAGTTGGATGCTGTATCTGAGAGCTGGCTTGATGTAAAGATATTCAACTACAGTCAAAGTGACAGCTTTCTGTATTTCTCCTCAGTTCCTTGTTTTTTACAGAAATGAGAAGGATGCAAGATGTATAAGACTGAGCAGAAGTTTTGCAGTCCAGGGCAAGCCTCCTTCATGCCTCACAAGGGCTGGTGTTTTTTTAAAATTTATTTATTTATTTATTTTAGATCCTCTGTAAGCTCTTGTGGCCACAACCAAAAAAAGGTAAAATTATTCTTGTCTAGGGAACTTCACCAGCTAATTAAAACTATGCTTAGCCAGCAGAGCAAATCACAGCAGTGACTACAACAAGCTTGAAATAGAATTCTGTTTACTGACATATGCACACTTATGTTTGTGCACACACAGTTTTTGAAAGATGTAAAAGAAGATGTCCTGTATCATTCAGGGAGAAAAGTTCAACCATGCACTCCTGGAATAGGGTTTGTCAGTTTTTATGTTTCTCTTGAGTAGCTATTCCTTCCACTTTTTTTTCTAACAAGTCTTTGTAACAGTGAAGTTGAAAGACAAGCTAAAAATCGCATTCATATGCATGAAAAGCTTTTGAAGCAGAGTTTTTTTTTTCAACATTAAACCAGGAAGACTGTAATTCAGAAAGAAGAAAGCACTTTTTCCTTGTACTGAGCTCCTCTTTTCTGCTAAGATTCTCTGTGCATTTGTAACCATCTACATAGTGGTGCCAGCTGTTCTGGAGGGAATCAAAGTGTTGTCCAGGCATTTGGCCTTTTTGACATATTAGGAACCATTGCAACTCTTTCCCACTAAGTTTTTCTCTTGATTTGTGTCTGCACAGAAGATCTCAGTATCTTTGAAAAGTTGGTTGGAAGGGGTCTCTGAGCCTAATATCACCCAGTGTCCCATTGGGAGTAGGACTGTTGCTTCCAATAGACCAGGTCAGCTGTGGCTTTGTCTAGATGTAGCTTGGAGGTTCCACCATCTTTCTGGATGATCTATTCTAATGCTCTGCTATGCTCTGGTGAAGCAGCATTTTATCGTATTTGTTATCAACTTCCCAACCTACTAAAAGTTGTACCTTTTTTTCCTTGCTAAGTTTCTGGACTTAGTAAAGTGTGCTACTTGCTGTCTTTTCTGCAGGGGAACAAAATTTTCCTTCCAGTATCCTTCCAGGGATTTGCTTTCTCAGATGATTTTTTATAAGAGCATGTAGCAAGAACAAGGGACAATGGCTTCAAACTGGAAGAAGAGAGGTTTAGAATAGACATGAGAAAGAAATTCTTTATTTTGAGGGTGGTGAGACACTGGAATAGGTTGTCCAGGGAACTTATGGATGCCCCATGCCTGGAAGGGTTCAAGGCCAGATTAGATAGGGCTTTGAGCAACCTGCTCTGGTGGGAGGTGTCCCTGCCCATGGGACATGAAGGGGGGTGTAACTAGATGATCTTTAAGGTCCCTTCCAACCTGAACCATTCTATGATTTACGAGCATCAATGGACAGTTGAAGTCTCTGTAGTCTGCTTCCTTTGCTGGCAAATATGGGAATGACAACAATGCTGCCAATTTTCAGTGTTAAGCAATTCTATAATACACATGGGCATCAACCTGACAGGAGATTACTATTAAGAGAAGTAGCTGTAATAATTTTGCCATAATCAGAGCCATTGTACCTCCACTGTTAATTTAGCTCACTTAGCATTAGACATCCACTGAACTGGTTCAGATGACTTCAGACACTTAATCACTGTAGCATTATTAAACAGTTGCATACTAATTTGTTGAGATGACTTGTAAGACTCATGTAATCAGACACCAGTTGAGACATCAAAGTAGGTTAAAAGCAAAAGACAATTCTGTCTTGCTTGCTTTAGCTATTTCGTATTAAAGTAAATGAAGCATGTTTTCATCATGGTGAGGTGATACTAGATTATCAGTCCTGAGACCAATGCCCTTTGCTCTAACCACATTATAAAATGAGTTCAAGTATATATCTGATATGCTTTTCCTGATTTTTTTTGGCTTTTTTTTGGTTTTTGAGGGGGGGCCAAGGGGCTGTTTGCCCTAAAATAAAATTACATCCAAGATCACAGCAGTTGCAAAGAGATAGCTTACAAAATATTTCCAGGCTTAGATGTTCAACTCGTGTTTCTGTTTTGCAGACAATATAAGGCTGAATTTAAAAGAAACATAGGCTTTTAAAATATTTTAATTAATAATTTATTTTGTTTAAAAATATATTTTAAATTTAATTTTTTTATTGCTGCAATTTTTATTTACTGTTTGATTCTTCCTGAGCATAAGTGCTCAGTCTCCATTTGAGAAACACCACCTGCTTTGTGGAGTTCAGCAACAAGAGTGAATGATGGGTGGTGAAGAAGCTGAACAGAAGTGTTTAGATGTGACACAGCATGGGAGGTCCATGTGTTGGGTGGGGGTGGGGGTAGCATTATTGCAGCTTGCCTTGTACAGTGGAAGCCTGGGCTAATTGTGCTTGTTAAAGAAAAGGGAAAAATGTGAAATGCTCAGTCTCCTTTACTCTCACTAAATAATAAGCAGAATTGCTCAGATGTAAACTGAGCTTTATGTTTCAGTTGCACATCTTTGCCAAATCAGACTCCTTTTCTTCAGAATTCTGTTGTGTTGCTATGGTTTTGTTCATCATACCTCACCTTTGAATTAATTTTAATACTGTGTTAAGAGAAATCAGGCTAGTGTTACATTAATCTGTCAGATGTATCAACCGTGAGTATGTGTCAGCCCATGCTTGCATCCATGTGATGCAGAACAGAACTAATGGTCTGCAGCATCCTCCTCCCGATAAATCCATTTCCAGTGCATTCCAGTGGTGCCCGTGAATTCTGCAGTTTCTGAACAGCTGCAATTCCCATACAGTGCTCAGGCTTTTCCCTTTCAGTCACTGATGAACTGCTGTCCCAGTTTGTTTCAGAGCAGTGCTGGCAGGGGGTGGATGAAGTGCTTCCTTCTTTTTCCATTTGACATGCAAGAAATCTTGACCATTTAGGTTGTTAAATATTCCATGGCACATTTCCAGGAAATGAGTGTTTTGTAGCCCAGGTGTTTTCTCCAACTGTGTTGTGAAACTTCCCATGTGATTTTAGATTAATAAAACATTCTTTGTCATGCTAAGATGTAATCTAATGCTGTCTTTTGCAGTTGTACTCAGAGATGACTGAATTTCAGTATTAAGTGAACTGTACAGCGGTGCTTATATAACTTATAAAACATGCTGAGATCTCTAGGGAAAGAGAATCATTAAAAATCGGGGCTATTCCTGCTATTTCTGTTGTTACTAAAAGTAATAATTACCTTTTTCTTTCTGGAAATTCTAGATAGCATATTTCCTATAGGACCTCTCCATGTCTTGAGGCTTTTATAGTGGCCTTTAAACTTTAATCTACAGCCTTAAAAAACCTTTTAGGTACAGGCTGAGACAGATTTTGTTACTAAAGTGAGCCCTCCTGCTGATGAAGCTCTGTTTAATTTTTGGCAGAGCTGGGAAAGCGCTTGGCTTGGCTTGCTTGCTGTTCATCTTTTTATGGAGCCTTATGGGAGATCTTGATAATTCTCAGTTGCAGCTTGAAGGAATGAGGATCATGGTGTATTTCAAGAACACTGAAAAAAATATTCTATTTGGTTTAAAACTTTGGTTGGATATGCTTTTTTAGATGTGTAAACATGATGCAGTTCCTTTTAGCAGTGGGGCTACAAAGATGATAGGGTAGTCAGGTATTCAATGAAGTCAGTGAGGTGCAAGTCTACACCATTATAAATGAGTTTTATAAGAAATTCCTTCACTTTGTTAGCATTTGCCTTGTGAAGGGATGCTGTAAAAATGAAGGAAACGTTATGCCAAAAGCTGTAGCACCAATTTTTTTTTTTTTCTTTTATATCTTAGAGTTTTTAATTATGTTTGAATACACTCTTACTGGGAGACTTGCAGCCTCTTTGTAATAGGAGGTGAGTGAGGCAGCAAAAGTAGTTTTGCTGTGGTTCTTTAGCACGTTCAAACTAGCGAAGCTCCACCTGATTTAAGTGGATTTATGTTCACTTATATCCACCAAGGATTTGCTTGCTACTTCTCTTTTTTTCAGTTTGGTGTGTCCTCCTATATGCTATGCATTCTAGCCTTGAAAACATTTATTTCAATAATTACAGTCTGTGTCAAACACTGGAAATCTAAATGCAGACATTTATCTTAGACTGGTTTCCCCAGATTCCCTAGTGCTAGAAATGGATTCTTTCAGGAGGCAGCTAAGAGCAATATGTCATTTAAGCTATAGCTATAAATTGCTGTATGAATGCTTGTATTGCTATGAGGTGATTAACCTTCTAATTTAGGCATCTAAAATTAGATGATGTGAAACCTGCTTGCTTTTGTCATCTCTCACCATGCCTTGAAGCATCTGAATACATCTTGGATGTTAATGATCCCATGTGCTGCAGATCTGCTGTTTCAATATGCTGTTATGAGAGAAATGTTATCCAGCAATGATGGTTCAGGAGCATCCCTGTGAAATGACAGAGTGTTGTGTGAGAATGTCAGCTGTGGTCACCTGGCACAATTGCCGGGCAGGAACTTGTAGTGACATGATACAACCTCAGTATCAGATGCTCTTTCACAAGTCTCATAATAGAAAAACAGAGCTCTGCAGCCATTGGCCACTAACAAGGAAGTCTGACTCCAGCTCATGAGGCTTTTTATATTGTGGAGCTTGCTTATAAAGTTCCACCCTATTGCTGAAGCTGTTGTGTTGTGTGCCTTGCATCACAAGGCCATGATCCCAAGTGGAGTCTGTGTAACAAGGAACAAGAATGAAATGCAGTACTTGTTATTTATGTCTTTCTTTCATTTCTTTAATTCTTTCCTTCCTTAATTTCTGTAGAGAAACAGTTAACAGACTCCTAAAATAGCTCTGGCTTTGTGAGACAACACAAGAATAAAATCGAGCTATAGCAAGCTCCTTGGAAATTAGTTTGATTCCATTTTAAAAGCACTGCCAATGCCCAGGTGGGTGAAGGAGGAACTTTATATACAGAAGCACTACAGATTCATGATAGGGGGCTGGTTATAATGGAAAGTCCAAAAGGTTGCGTGCTGCATCAAATAGTGGGGAGAAAAGTGCTTTCTACCTGTGTATACATTATTAAGAATAATAACCATCTGGTGGGTGGAGAACTGGAAGAAACTTTTCCTTGTGACTCTCCTCCTGTAGTACTTTGTAGCAAATCTTAAGGCTAAAATATTTGAAGTTAAATTAGTAGCATAAAATAGCTGGAAATCATTTCAGCTTGGTTGTAAGTGCACAGTTAATTTCACAGTGGAATTATGGATGGTTTGTCAGTGCTTTTTATCACTATCATACATTCTTGTGTTAAAAGAGATCTTTTTCTTACTTTTACCTTTGGTCCCTGGCTGAAGGATTTCAGACTACAAAGTCTGTCCAAAAGACTATGATGGGATGCCCTGCTCATAGAGTCACAGACATCAGAGACTGCAAATAGCACAGGGGTAGGGGGCACTTAAAACCAGAGAACCTGAGGGTTAATCCATCCATTTGTTGTTTCGTGGTGTTGCAGGGACAGAAGCAGCTTTCACTGAGGCATTAATTGGTAAATAAATGCATTCTGTGCACTTAGAAATTGTTGGAAGAACAGGTGATACTTCTTGGAGTATTTTTCCACGCTTTAGGTCCTGATTTGGATTTTGGATTGTCTTCTCCAGAGACCTTAAACAAAGGTTTAAGGTTACTTGGGTTTAAGGTGTTAAGTAGAGAAGCTTCCTGAAAGATTGAGAAGGAGGCTGCTTTTGTACAAGTCTGGAGTATAATACAAGGTTTTGTCCTTGGTTCACACCTGGCATATTTTCTCAAGGCAGTTTCTGTTTCCTAGGCTGTGAAGGTCCCAAACAATGGACTGTTTTTAGAGGGTTGAATGTGTAGGCAAGATTTGTTACACTGTCACTCTTTCATTCCCATTAAATAATGGCATCCTCGCTTTCCAGATTTTCTGTGCATTTGCAGTTGAGAGGAAAGACTCCTCCTCACTTTTTTTTCTGGCAGTGTGACTGCAAACCTTTAAGCATCCGTCACATCCTGCACAGTGGAACTGCAGGGTAAAGTTATCCCTTCTTCCATCTGCCTCCCCTTATGTCCATGGTCTTTGGGACTTTTTAAAATAAGCCATTAGGAGAAAATAACATCACCAAGAAAATATGGATGATGTTCTTGATAAGGTAATGGCAATTTTCTGAAAATTCTACATTTCCCTCACCCACTAGTGTGAAACTTTAGTGAAGCCAATTCGTCTGTTAAATTAAAAGATACTTTTCTGGGACAGTCTTTGGATTTCATCTCATGCAGAATAGCATCTTTGAAAAACAAAAAGCAAAACAAAAACCCCACAAAAATTTCTCCCAAGCCCCTTACAACTGGATTATAAATTGATATAATTTATGGGATAAATAATGATAAGGACAAATCCTGTCACTTGTTAGTTTCCTAGAACCTTAGAAAAATGGTCCAGAAGACCTCACAGTAACTCACTGTGTTCTTGTGTTCTAAACAGGGTCATGGAGAGTGAATCAGTTCCTTTCTCCTTCAAAGGCTGTGGTAAAGCACTGCCCATAACCTACTCAGACAACCATATGTGTGGTTATTACTATGTAGGTAGATCCAGAGACACTGGGATCTGAACTTTAGCATGGCCCAGAGAGGAAAACGCTACTGTGCCTTCCTAGGACGCATGTGCAAAGGCTGAACCTTGGTCTTCAACACAGACTGTAAGAGGTAGAGCTTTGCTGTACTGCTGGTTGGTGCCTGTAATTGAGGCAACACTCACCTGCATTTCTCCCAGTTTTTGGTTTCACATACTGCCTACAACCTGCTGCCAAATGTGCCCATGTCCCTCTGTGCCTTTGAGTTAATGGAAGCATACTCAGCAACATACAAAGCACATTTAGGCTCATAAAACATGGATAATGCCATTTGGTGGTGACATTCCTTTTTAATGGATAGATCAGTCATATATCCATGCTATTTGTCTAAAGTTCCTGCCTGAAATTCATTGGATAAAGGCAACCAAGGGAATATGTTTTATGCTAAAAAAACCTCAGAACCTCAGAAAACTTTCATGTTGTCTTTGCAAGCTGGCTCCCACTAAAGAGAGAGGAACTTTTTGTCTACCCAGGAATATCCCCTCTGTTGACTTTTCAGAGCCAGGTGCACACAGCTGTTTGCCTGGGCTGTCTTGGGACAGGACATCACAGTGAAAAGAAACCAAGTCCTTTTACTTGTGCCATCTCTCCCTCTTTAAGAGGGACAGACGTTCTCATCTGGACCCTACTGGTCTGGGGCTTCACAAAGGGATAAATTAAAACCCTTTAACAGGTTCTAATTTGGGTGAAATAAAACCCAAATAAAAAATAAAACAAGTTGTAGGTTGGACTGCGCACTGCATTTCCAAGTTAAAGCCAGTGGGCACAAGGTGAGACAATAACTGTAGTTCACTAGAACTGGCCAGAGCCTTGCCCTTCAGTTTAAGAGCATTTGAGTGTAAAACTAGACCAGCCTAAAGGGAAGGAGGGGCACATCCATAAAGATACACATCCTTTTTGAGCACCGTGCACTCAGAAGCACTTTTGTAGAATAATTCCCAGGTAGTGAGTTAGTTGCTGAACTTAAGCTCCTGTTTCCCCTGAGAAATGTTTCTGTCCACATGGGACTTCAGATAATCTATGAACATGGCCTAATTTGTGGTCTGGTCATAGCCTTTGGTGCCTCTGGCACACCTCTCACTGAAAGTCAGTCCCAGTCTCCTGGTCTTGTTTCTTTGTTGTGTGGAAGTGACAGGAAGTAACCCAGGTATCTGATTGTTACTTTGGAACTGGACCTCAAATGTGACTTCTGGAACTGGGAGTTCAGAATTCCGTTTCTCTTATTGTCGTCCCGCTGTTCATTCATTTTCGTATCTTTATCCTTCTTCCTTTGCATGTTCCCCACTTGATGGCAGTATAGCAGCGCTTAAGGAAAAAGGGAGTGCAGAAAAGCTCCGCTTTAAGGTTTGCACCTCGGTAGCAGTGGTAATACATCCTTTCTGGTAACTCCTTACTTACCCTACCATGTGTCTTGTTTAAGGTGCCTACAACTATGTGGATTGTGCCCACAGAAACCCAGCTGTGAGATTTTGGTAAAGCGTCTCTCCTATTTATCTTAGTCTTCCAGAAACTAACATTTTAGATGCTTATCTGTGTTTGTAGTAATACTACATTTATACAACAGGCAAGAATCTTTTACAGCTAAAACGATGTCTCTGTGTCCTCTAATTTGTGAAAGCAGTGCATATAGAACAGCACTTAAATTTCAGAAAAAACTAGAACCTAATCTCCGATATCAAAGTCAGGGAATATGTAGTAATGAGGAGACTAGGACCATACCAGTGACCTCAGTAGATCACTTCTGGCTCTGCTTAGCAAACCTTGTGGTGCATCCCCATTTGTCAACTCAGGGTAGTGGGATCTGAGACACCTTGAAAACTCTCTTGTTCTGTTTCTTCATATGGTTTAATCTTCTGTGCTTAAATGATGCTGACAAGTCTTGGAAAATATCTGAGAGTGCAGTGACCTCTTTTTACCCTTTAATTTTCTCATTTTAGTTTAGAACTGCTCCCATGCAGGATATAAATAGTGAAGCTATTTACATACTGTGTTCTGTTTGAGAGGATTAGTAGGCAATTTTCAACTTCATACATTTGGCATTATTAAAATAAAGCTACTTCTGGCTGCTTTGGCTGAGGTTATAAACACAAATCTGGACTCTATGAAATAGTGCCAGAGGGATCTTTTATGTCTTAAGAAAGAAGACTAAACCTTTTTTCTAAAGCTTTTTTTCCAGAAATGGTTCTTGCTGCAAAGCATGTTGTATAGTATTGCCTACAGCTGCCTTAGAAGGATGAAAGGTTGAGGCAGCCCTGTGAGCATTTGACATTGAGTCCAGGAGTCTAAATTATGTTGAGCCTGATGATGAGGCTTTTAAATCATCCCTTCTGGCCTTTTAATTAAAGCAATCAGGTGTAGGACTGGCAGCAGAACCACTGATGGAGAGCATGTCCAGCTGAGGCTGAAAATTAAAAGAAAAAAGATGGTGCAGAACATGGGAGAAGCAACCTTAACTTGGTAGTGCTCTTGTGATTGTAAGGAGGTAGATTGGGTGAGAAGGGACATTAGAGAGAGGATTCAAAAAGAAATGGAAGTGTTCAAGTCTAAGAATAATCTGCAAGAATCAAAAATTCTGATTGGTTTTTTTGTGTGTTTTGATATGTGTGCAAAAATAAATTTCTGTCATTCTGCATTTTTTCTTAGTTGTCCTGCAACAATGGAAGGGTAGAGTTAAATGCATGACATGTAATCTTGAAAGTGAAGGAAAATAACTATTTCTAGGGTGAAATACACTAGCTTAAACTCTTCCATCATATATATATTTGTACAGAGTTTGACTGAAGTTATGAAGGTAACTTTTTTTTATAGCAGTGCATCTGATTCTGTGCTTTTTTTTGGCTACAACAGTGTTGGTAACGCTGATGTTTCAGCTGCTGCTGAGCATTGCCTGAACAGTGTCAAAGCTTCCTCCTGTGAGCAGGCTGAGGGTGGGTGAAAGGTTGGGAGGGGATGCAGCTGAGACAGGGACCCAGACTGACCGAAGTGATATTCCATACTATATGACATTGTGCTCAGCAATAAAAGGCTCAGGGAAAAGAGGAGGAAGGAAGAGCATTTGTGGTTATGGCATTCAGAAGCAAGTGTTACCTGTGAGGAGGCCCACTATCCTGCACTCTCAGAGAGGCCTGTCTTCAAAACAGGATCAGGTGAAGTTGAAGTTGTAAATAGAAACAGAATTTTAAAAAATCTTTCTTATGGACAGGATGGTATTAAGGTGGATATTCAGCTGTTTGAATGGAGAAGGTGTGATGACACTCATTAATGTCTCCTGAGGATTCATAAGTAGGAGGTGTGTATTCCTAAGCAGGCAGGTTTTGATAAGAATCTGTTTAAAAGAAAGATCAGGATCTGATTTGTGGACATCTTTTATTTCTATAGAGAGATGCAATGGGAACCTGGGTATGAGCATTAGAGGAAAAACAGGATCCAAACCCAAACTTTACAGCTGATATCATTATCAATTCTCAGAACTGAATATGGATTTAAAAATGCAAGTGAAATTAGAGTAGGTTACTGAAGTTTTTTGTTCTGTTATGTAAAACTTGATAGAATTTGCTTTACATTTTGGACCAAGTCAAACTGAAACCAGCTTCAGGAATTTAAAATGAAGATGCAGATCCAATCCTCTTAAATGGAATGGATGCCAAGATCAAAATATTTTAAAAAGATTTGATGGTTTTATTTGTTTTCTTCTTTCCAGACATCTAATGTAACCTCTCCGACGTCTTCTCCTTTGCTGCTGGGGCAAGAAACCTATCTTTAGAAATATGCCATTTGAAATGTCCATCTTTCCCCAGGACCCCATAATTTGCAGGGTTTTATTATAAAATAAAAAGGAATTTAATAAAGGAAAGCAGCTAAAATGGCAAAACAAAAGGACAAAGATTGGTGTGTGAAAACATTAGGCTTTTCTTAAGCCTATAGACACTGGAGTAGCTGACCTTAGTCCAGCTGCGTGTTTGAATATCTCAAGGTTATTAGAGGCATAGGCACCAGGAGATTGCTCATGGGGAATCTTTGCTGGCTTCTGCTGCACTGACTTTCACCCAAAGTATGTACACCAGTGTCTGAATTTCCACTGTTACTACTTTCAACTGGTGTTTCATCCCAGTAGAATGAAGAAATTGTCAAACCACAAATAATGAATGAATTTATTCTTTATAATTATTTTTCTTCTCACTGTGATATTAATAATACACTTGCTTGTGGCTCATGCATCATTTTGGCTGCTAAAAATGAAACATCATGCACTGCAATTTTCCATCCCCCCACCCTTACCTTTGTTCTCTAACAAGGACTGTTTTGAATGCCTTCAGTTCTTGAAGAGCCAAGTATCTGAGGATCACACAGGAGATAGATAGGTTTCTGAAATTTGTGTGAATCTCTTAAAAGGTGTCACAAGTGAGACAGAGTAAACAACAAGCCACAGTGGACCTGGTTATGGGAATTGTTTCAAGAACTAATGAGGATAGAGCTCTTTCTCTACTTATTATCTCACACAACTCCTTGCTTTCTTCCTCAGTCCCCATATGGAGAGCAGTGCTTGCCTTCGAAGGTCAGAAAGCATTCTCAAGGCTCAAAAGAGCAAGCACATGAAGTTTTGGCATATAGTAATACAAGTATGGATAATTATGAAAGTATCTACAAAATAGTCAAAAAACCCCCTAACCTGAACTCTGGAGATATTCTTCAGCCTTCCTCATGAGGCTTTTTGCAAACCTGAAGAATCTGAAACATTAATGCCCTATTGTGGTGTCTTGTTCCCCTCTTAAAATCTTTTTTCCCATCTCTTTATTTTTTCTTATCTAGGACATTATCTTTTTTAAAAATCAGTATTATTCCACTAATAAGTCTTATATTAATTCAGCTGTGGCTATCTCCATCACTATTAAGGAGCAGGTTTCTGGATTAAACAAACAATTTTACTACCACTGTTAAGGTTAATGCTGGAAGCAAACTTTAAAATTACTGAACCCCAAAGCATTTTACTAATTTTAATTAGTAACTGTTAATGACAGGATGTTTTATTTGTTCTATTTTGAAGTGTATGGAAGTATTTTTCAAGGTCACTGGTGAATTTATTGGCACACCTGAGAAAAAACCTCAGTTCTTGTGGCTTCAGTCTTAGGTTTAACCCAAATAATATCTCTGTTCTTTTTTGTATGTATGCAGTCTCTTGCCTGCTCAAAATATTATTGACCCCTAGAGCAGAATAGAGTAGGGGCTGTATAAGAACATTGTATTTCTCAGTACCTATAACTTCATCCTATATATAGAACATATTCTCTTTCATCAAAAGGAATTTGTCCTGGTAGTAGGATTTGTGAAGTTTAGTTTCTCTTCGAATCTCAGGCAAGTATCTATTACATGTGAATTTTGTTAGTTTCAGGGTTATACAGTCTCAACTGCCAAAGAAAAGCATGTTGCAAATCCAAATTGTTTTATTCTTTCAGCAAAGCAGAATGAAGGCACTACCTTTGCATGATAAAAGAGTTGCAGCTCATTGGAAAATGGTTCCAGGCCTGTGATCCTCTCGGTGAATGAGATCAAAGTCTGGAGCTGGAATAAAAAAGCTTACAAAATCAGTAAATTCTATTCAGTTCAGGGGTTTTGGAATATGTTACATATGACATCCACAAAGTACAACAGATAGTTACTTCTAAGGAGCTATGTGAAGCAGATCTGCCAGTGAATATAAATTATAACAGGTATTTCCCAGTTAACTGTGAATAGAGCTTAAGGTAAAACACATCTTGGCTGTCGGGCCAGGAACAGGCTGTTGGTTGATTCACTAAGCTAATCAAGATTTGGTAATGTTAAAACCTGGGGATTAAGAAAAGCAGCAGCTCATCTGGTGAAAGTTCATTGGCTGTAGAGCATCACAAAAAATGTTCACTTAAGGCAATACTGAATTCTTAAAATGTAGTATGAGTAGTGTGGGATGCCAGGATAATGAGAGGTTTATACAGGTGTTTTCCCACTTGCCAGGTTAGTTTTAATTGCCATATGTAGAAGCCAATTTGTGTTAAAGGGAATAAGCAGCATGAGCCAAATTGAGAGGTGACATAAATAGCATGTAATTTACACACAACTGCAGCACTGGATGTGTGCTGCAGTCTTATGTGAGCTACATGCTGAGGGGCAAAAGGGCCAATCTGTGGTTTGTGGATTGTACTGATACCTGTGGCAGCACATCCTACCTTGTTCAGGGTCTGAAGTCATCCAATCCATCTTGATGCACCGGGGTGGTGCATTTTCACTGGCAATTTAGCTTTGAATTCTCTCTTTCTGCCTCTAACTTTCAACTAATTTTTTTGTCACCTGTAAATTGTGGTCCAAGGCCAGGAGAATAGTACAGAAATCCCTCCCTGATTAGTGTGATCTACCTACCTCTAGAGGCTTGCTCTTTCATAAAAGGGATCTCTTCCTTTCCTCTCCATGGAATACCCTGTATAATGGAGTGAGCAGGGTACCCTTTCTTCCTTTAAAAAAGCAACCTCTAATTTCTTAGGTTGCATTCCATATTTCACCTCAGAGCTTCATTTTCCAAAGTGGTGAAAATGCAAGGAATAAAAAGGGAATTTTCTCTTGGGGGAAAGCTGGCAAGCATTCTTGCTGTGCTGTTTAACAGGTGCTTCTACAGTCCCAGATTGGCAGGAGTTTAAACCTTCTCCAGTGATTTTAGAGGGAGTTCTCATTTCTGAACAAGGTGATCAACAAATTGGTTTACTGCTGAATAATTTTAAGGAGACACTGTTCACAGGACTCTCTGCACTAGCAAGTGAACAGTATCTGCCAAAACAGAAACAACCTTCTGTATTCTTGAAAGCCTTTTCAGGAGGAAAAGGCTACACTTCTTTCCTAAAACATTTAAATATATGCAAACCTGCAGTTAGTTGCTGATACAATGTCAAGCAATTGTTCTACTATATTTGTGAGCAATAAATCATCAATATTAGCTAATAACCACATAAAAACATCCTGCATGGAAACATGCAGCATGTCAAATATGTGTTTCCAGATACCAAAGCTGTAACAGTTAACTTCCCATCTTGAAGGGCAGCTACTCTTGAAAAGGCATCATAAATATTGTATATTTTTGTTCAATGGAGGGCTTAATTGTACCCTTGTGTTCAGTTTTGAACCATCACTTACAAATGTTGAAAATCATGGTGGTGCATCATCTGAACAGAATGATTTGCTCATGCTTTCAGTAGCTTTTGGTGCTAATTTTTGATAGTTTAAAACTTGACATAAGTAGAATTAGATATCAACAGCAGCTCCCAAAAATATTAGGATATCATCCCTTTCTTGTAATAAAACAGGGCTTTTTATTATTAGTTCAGTGATTCTCCTGTTAGTTTTGTAGACCTAATACAGCCACAGAACAGTGAGACAGATGTTTTTATGCTGTATAGACAAAAAGATGACCATTTTGCTGAAAAAGCCTTTATTACTAGGGGGAAAAGATTGTACCAGCAGCTTCAATTGTCAGAGCTGAGACAGCAAAAGTTGTGTGACTTTTACTATCAAGATATTTTGAATTGGTTGTAGAGTATTTAGAAGCCCTAAAATATCTTGACTGTTTCTTTACTGAAAGGGGCCAGATTGGGTGCTGGTCTTGACTTTATTCTAAGTACTGGGAGCAGGGACTTGAGTGGGGAAGAGTGAAGGGAGGCTTCACTGAGTATCCATTTCCTGAATAGATTAAGGATGGTCTATTATTGTTACCATAGAGGGAAAAGGGGAGGGTGTGTGTGTAGTGTGTTCTAAAGTTCCCGGCTGGGAACATTTCCATAACTAATACTGGCATCTATTGGTGATGCTTTTGCTATATTTTTCCCCACCCAAAGCTATCTAAGCAGAAAATTGCCTGTAAAGCAGCAGCTTGGTCTTTGCTCCAGGCACAAGTGGGAGGAGAGGAGAAAATAAAATGATACAGAGTCAAAATTGGTAGCTGGCAAACCACTGTAAAAGTCACCTTTCCTGTGTCCTTCCTTTGTGTCTGTTTTAAATCATTGGCTGTTGGGTTCTCCCAGTATCTGTTAACATCTGGGTATAAGTAGTGCCAAGGAAGAATTAGCAAATGTGCTGCTGCAGAAAAATGAGATGAAGAGTTCATTGTGTATCAGGAAGAGAAGTAGTATCAGAGCCAGTTTTTGTGAAAGCTACTGAGATTTGAGGGTGGACAGGAGAAAGAGGATGAAATTTGAGAAATAGGAGAACACTCTTCACAAGCTCTAAGCTTGCATTAGTGCCATAAAAGTGTTTTGGCTGAGGAGGAGATTGGGAATTCTGGGAAATGGGTATTACCAGAGGTATTTCTTAACTGCTGGAGCAATAAACAAGTCCAATCATATCCTCATTATGCAGCAAAGCACTTAGAAGTTATTCTCTTGACTTTGCGTTTAATTTCAAGGACTGGCGCCTGGATTCAAATGAGCACCTGATCAGGCACCAGGGATACACCAGGTACCTGCAGGCATCCCAGGTGCAGGAGCACTGCCAGAGCTACTGTCCCTGCTGCCAGCAATGCTTTGCACCAGTGCAGGGTGATGTGGCTTCTCTCGCTGTCAGAGCTGTGTTGCCAGCCTAGATTTCTTTGCATTGCAGCAGGAATTTTGATGAGCACTTCTTTCCATCTAGCCTGACTCCTATTATGCTCACATGAATGAGTTAATCTTCTCTGCAGTGGGGAAGGAATGTAATTTGAAACTGGTGCATTTTAATCTGTGGGTATGTGTATAGGGTACAAGGAGTACTGCACTTACTGAATAAAAAAAGGCAGTAGGGCTAAGGGAGCCAAATTTTGTCACAAGAAAGGTAGATGGTTGGAATATACAATTTATAAATTGTCTCACAACAGCAATTCCAGAGTTCCTTCTGAAATATGAGTAGGAATAAACTTGTCTTCTCTCTATGCAGACTGTCTGAGCTTCTTACATAGTAATTCCCTCTCAGTCCTGAAGGATTACTTTGGGTTTAGAGATTCATGCTTATTCTTCTAGATCTCACTGGATAGCAGCACAGCCTTCTGGTGTGTTAACCACCCCTCCCAGTTTTGTATCATCAGCAAACTTGGTGATGGAATCATTCCTGTATGGCACTTAAAGCAGCCATTTCCTGGTCACAGTGAATGGACTGCAGCTGTTTGCTCGGCACCAGTGTTACACTGAAATCAAACAATCTTTCATAAACAGCACACTGATTGTCTGGCAGAGGGGGTACAGCACTGGATACGTGCCCCTGTACTTCTCTGCCAGGATCACACAGACCTGTGGAAAGAGTTGGCTACTGTGAAGGTGCCATCCGCATACCAGGTGTTCGATGTTTGCAGGATTTGCAGCCAAGTTTTTCTGCTGAATATAGGGATCCTTCCAGGTCTCTCTTCAGTATCACCAAGCAAGAATGTTTCCTGCATGCCTGGTCTTGGTGAATAGGTCTTATTCCTATGGTAATACAAGGTAACCCAGTCTCACTGGGTTGGGAGATGCTCTGTGCAATTGATTTCCTGGGTTACTTTTGATAAAGCTTCAGTTCTTGGAATTACAGCATGGATTGCTGAGGTCAAGTTGGACATTCTGGTGTGAATTTTGCCCTTGCACCATCAACTGTCTTTACAATGCCAGAATGGAACAGATTTATCACATTCTGCAAGACAGAAAAGCACCTTTATCCTGGCCCAAACCAAGACAATCAACTACAGAAAGGTATCTGCCACAAGCAAACTTTTCCCTTCTCTGTCTTTGATTTGTCACAGCCATCTGACAAGTAGCAGCAAAGCAGTATGATTTTTGCAAGGAAACTGTATGTCTGTGGTAGTTCAAACATATGAGTCACACCATTTGTAACAATGTCATCCTAGCTGACTGTGTAGCTTCAAGCTGCTCAGCCATCAGAGATGTCCACCTTGCTCTGTAATTGTATTCAGAGATCTCACAACGAGATAAAGGCAAGTCAGTCACTTGAGATCCCAAATATTCATGAGGAGACAAAGACAACTCAAAAATCCTTGGGTAGGAAAATCACAAGATAAAAGCAACTCAGTCATGAAAATACAATTTTTTGCATGAGGTGGCAGGGCAGGGCCAGGTGAGGGTGCTGGAGAAGCCTCACCTGCAGATCAGAGGATAGAAGTGGGTGGGCTGAAGTGCTGGTGGGAAGATGGGAGAGGGATGTTTTCCTAGACCCCTGCATTAAGTAAATATCTTCCTGTGGCTTGTAATGTTGTCCTAATATTAGGACAAGAAGCTTGTTTTAGTGCTTGTGAAAGTAATAAGGAGAGGTGAATGCTAACCTTTTTATATTGCTAAATATCTACAGAATGAAAAAATATGTATTCGGGTAGTAGGTGCGCTTTTTTTAACCCTTATGATAAGTATTTAGAGCTTTACAAAAGCAATTAGAGAAAATTTTAACCTTTAGACTAATATCTACTCCTTTAAAGAAAGGGACATACTTTTTGGAATAGAAATGTTTTTCTCTTTCAATCACAGTCTAAATCGACCATTTCTAAGAAGTGGATGCATTAAATACTGGGTCTCCTTGCCTGGATTTCACAATGCTTTTCTGCTACCAGAGATTTCCTTCTCTAGATGTTGTCAGCTTCAATACTACATTTTTGAAAACCTTATAACCTGGAGGCAAAGCCATATGCCTAGTTTGTAGGCATATCCCTAACAAGTAGAGCTGTCTTGTCTTGAACAATGTGACTACTGAGGAAGCAAAATACACGTGAAAAGTGCTGGAGCCCCTTTACCTCCCCTATTCTTTGGTCTACAAGGACTACAGATAATTCTGGTTACAATTCGCAGTCATTTATCATAAAAGAAGACATAAAGATCCATGCTAGCTTTACTAGGAGTGTTAAATAATTACTGGTAAATGTGGGGGCTTTCCTATGATACGGACTACGTACAGCAGGTTTTTCCTCTAATAATTGCCTTTGTGTGTTTTCATCATGTTATTCTCTCTGTCTCTACCTGTCAGCACAAATTGAAAGGGCAAAGTAAAATTAATGGTTGCTGGGATTATATTTTCTTCGTTGTCAGTATTGGTGTTCTGTGGAGATCAGCAACCTATCTTTTATCCTTAGTCTGGTGTTTCTCACGTGTCAGGGACACAACTAGATCTTCTGATGTTGCTTTTAAGGATTTGACTTGTGGCCCTTCCCTAGAGGTGAGATGAGATGAGATAATACATGTGTCTTCCGGTTGGAAGAAAGAGGTGCTCTCCTGCATTGTTTCTTTCCCACTTTTTATTGAGGGGTTTCTGGTTTTACTTCTGCCCTTATAAAGGTATAAGGAAGGATTAAAGCAAATGGAAACAAAGAAGTTAGTTCTGATTAACTGTAAGACATAACTGTTTCTCTCTCAACGTTCTGTGCTCAAGCTGCCACATCAGGAGTATGATGGGGTCTGTATAAAAAAGATTCTGCCCTGGCTGCTTTATTCCAGTTTGGAGGCATGTTACCCACTCTGGTTGTATTTATGACTACATATTCTTATGCTTCCAACAATATCCAGAAAAAAAAAAAAAAAAAAAAAAAAAGAAAAATACAACAGAGATCAAGCAAAAGGACAACCATCATAATGTCTGGCTCTTGTTTCCTTGACTTGGAGTGAATGGATGGAGAGACAGCAGCTACATTTATAGTTAAGGAAGAGGTAAGCCCAGTACCAGTAAATACTAAACTAGCATGATGCAGGGATGGAATGATATAATGGTTTGGAAGGGACCAAACCCCCTGCCATGGGCAGGGACACCACTCACCAGACCAGGTTGCTCAAAGCCCCATCCAACCTGGCCTTGAACACTTCCAGGAGGGGGGCATCCACAGCTTCTTTGGGCAACCTACTCTAGTGTCTCAGCACCCTCAGAATAAAGAAGGATCTGCACAAAAGCATCATAAGAGCTGTAAGCTTACTCAGGCCACTTTCTTGCCTGATTCTGTCTTTTCCATGGCAGTCCTTGTTCCTACTCAACTTCATTATTTCATTCCAAACCTCGCCCTGGCTTTCCCTATGTCCTGTCTGGATTGCATGCTGGTCTCTGTGTTTTTGCTTTTAGCCCTTTGGACTGATCCATGCTGGGCAGCTGGAACCCAGCTGAATGATTGTGGTTTTCTTGTGTTTTGAAATGGTGACTTCCTGGCTTTTTCTGTTTCCTGTCCATGATGCTGTACTGTCATTCCCCCCAGACAATTTGATTTTTTCCCAGTACTGATAAGAGACCTCAAGTTATCTAATAATAATTGGCCATACCTGGCCTTAACACTTGTTAGATCTTGTTTGGATTTATGTGGTCTTTAAATCTATTGTAGCTTAAGTTTAGCTGTATGTCTAAAATTACTTGAATTTTTCTGCCTGTAACTAGTTATAGAATCAGATGACTACTGCCAGGCCTGTCCCACTTTAGTGGCAGAATTTTCCCATGGTAAGGTGTCTTTTGCCTGTCCTATTGTTTTGAGCTTTTTAGCTATACTAATTCCTGATTTAAGTTTTACTTCATGCAGGTGTGTGGTTCTTTCCAAAAGAAGTCAGGCCACATTTTGTTGTATTATACTTTGTATAGAGAAGGAATTGTGGCCTGAGTAACCCTGAGAACTCTTAGGAAAGAAAAACATGCAACCTATTTAGAAAGTGGAGTATACATATGCACAATGAATACAAGACTCAGGAACAAATACAGTCACCTGACAGCTCACTGCACTGAAAAGATGAGAACAACTTGACATCAGAAGAGAAGGGCAGATATTTATTTCTAGGAATTTATTGTATTACTGATGATCCACAATAGCAACTGGGCCACTTGAATTGTAAGAAGTATTTCTTATTGGTTTCATTAAATTACTAGAGCATTAGTTATGCTAATGATAAAGTATTTTTATTGGATTTTAATAAAGTTATGTCCTTTTAGCTGATCATAAAGAAATTTTGTATGTAACAGCTCTCATTTGTCTATTGGAGTCTTAAGCTGATTTACCTGGAATCCAGGCTGGTCTTAGAGGTCTAGGTAGAATATAAACATCCTTAAACAGAGCCAGACTGAAGTGTGAGTAAGGTGGCAGTTTCTTGGAGTTAACAGTGACAGTGGTGGTAAAAGCATGGTGGTAAGAAAGCGAGGAAACTCACTCTCCTAGAATTGGCCACATCTGGCAGTGGTCTTCATTGACTCAGGGATGGTAACAGCAGCAAGAGGCACTGTGCTCTGTAAGTAATCTGAGGCAACAAGAGTAAGTATGTACTGCTTAGTCTCTGAATAAATGACAACAGCTATGCTGCGTGCATCTTGGTTTGGTCAAGTACCTGACCCTGTCACTACTGGGAAGGTAAACGATGCAAATATTGGGACCAGCAGGATGAATAGTGATGGGGTGAGAAGGGAGGGTCTGAAGGGTTTCCATGCTCCCTGACTACTACTTCTGGCTTGGCAGCTTTGCATTTTCTGTGTGTCACAAAGCAGATGTTTTGAGGGTTAGCAGAAACGCGTCGGGGGCAGAAGCAGATGGCATCCTGCTAGGGGTGGGGAACTTGACATTTGTCTTTGGGAGAGAAGCAGTGATTGTGCTGCATAGCATCCTTATTGCTGTGCATATAGAACACATTGAGGTGTCGCATTTGAATAGAGATGAGACCTTGAAGCAAAATGTAGATGACATTACCCTATCCAGCACATTTCCTTGAAGAATAAGAGAGCCCCGTTAAAAAATGAAAGACATAAGTAACTCTTAGTAATCCTGTATTCTGTCTCAGTTTTTAGACACCGGAAAGGTTCCTACTGTCAGTAAAGTGGCTTGTAAGAAGGAGAACATAGAACCCAGAGACAAAAAGTTACTGGAATCCTTACAAGAAGAGTAGAGGATTCCCTATTTCAAACTCTTTAAGAGTTTAAAGCTGGTACATGGAGTTTTATAACTTCTGTCTTCTGCCTCCCAAGTTTAAAATGCTACATTTTGCTCAAAAGATCTGGCAGTCTCCTTCACTTCCTGCTTTGACCAGCAATGTGCTGTTGTTGTATGCTTCTTAACATGTTTTTTTAAGAAGGGGTTGCACCCAGTTAATCAGTGCAGGAAATTTTAAGATTTATTAAAACATACCAGAAAAAATCTAATAGAACCCTGATGTTTACCACAAGTATAACAACTTCAGCCCACTAGGTCTGTGGTGACAAATGTATTTCTTGGGGCTGTTTTCAGTGCTATTCTACTTAGCACATGGCTGCAAGAAGGCTTCATTAAAAGAAAGAAAATCACAGCACAGCCCTTGAGCTTGCATGCCAAGACATCTCATCTCCATCTATGCTTTCCTAAAGTCACATAAAGGAACTAGAGCTATATTTGGTTTGATCGTATTTCTAATGAGATATTTTTAGAAAGCCTTTTTCATCACCCGCATCCCAAAACAGCTGGGAGCCTAAGATGCAGTCAGTGTATTTTCATTAAATCTTCCTTCATCTGCAAGATGTTGGAACTAATAACATTGACCAAAACGTATCTTCCCTCAGGCAAGGAATGCTGGACACAGAGCCATTCATTCTTACTCAAATCCTTGTGGGAATGCTGAGACTTAACTAACATACAGCTAGAAGGGGATAAATTTGCTGAGGCTGTAAAACAGTAATTGGTTGACCCTGGGCTGTGTGAGCGGGTGGGTCGCAGGCCAGATTCCAGGCACAGCTCAGCCCCATGGCACTGTGGCCAAATTAGTAGTCATAAGATGGCTATAGAGAAAAAAAATTCTGCTGTGGTTTTCATGGTGGAATGCAGGGTGAAATAATCACACGAACAAAACCACAGCACTTGGTGACAGCAAATCTGAAATGTGTTTATTAAGCAGGTGGGGAGCATTTTCTGTTCACACACGTGCAGGTGCTTCCACATTCACTCTGCGTGGAGTACATGTTAGTCTGCAACTGGTATCATGGAGGTGAGGGAATGAGAAGTCTGACCCAGATGAAGGACTGGGGCTGCTAGGCAGCTCAGCTGCACAAAGATGGTTTACTTTATGCCAGAGAGATGTTGCAGGAAGGTTAGAGGAGACAAATACAATCAGGAAATTGGACAGCTAATGAAAAATGTTGAAACCTGTCCTAAGGATTCTCAGAAAAGGAGGTATTGAGACACTTAAGATCCATTTTTTTGTCCAGTTGAAACCTGAAATATTTCCTGGTTTCTGGAGTTTGTGACCCACTAGGTTGAATTTCACACTTTTGCTCTTGGAGTTCGGGGTGACAGACTTTGAATTCTGAAGGCCTGAGTGGCTAAAAGAGCATAATATATCTTTATGCCTCTATGGAAATGCAAGTAGCATGGGGATGGATACAAACTCTCTAGGGAGGGCACTATTAAAGTATCCATCGCCTTTTATTTCATGGAGTGCTCTGGAGAAGAGGATTGCGCTGGGGAACCCTTCCTAATGTGTCAAAACGACGGCAAATTCTCAAGGAAAGAGAGGGCAGCTTCGGCCACCCCAACCAGCAGGAAGAGTGAGCTGAGCTCCCGAGGAGCAGCAGCTCTGACCCAGTGCAGGCGGGGACAAGAGTGACGGCGATCAACCCCCCCACAGCCAGCTCACTGTCCTCCTCTCTGGCTCAAGAGAAGAACTCGACTGGTGGTCATCGTCTGCCAGAGGAGGACCTAGCTATGGTTCCACTCTTCTGAAAGCCACCGCCAGAAGGACTGTGGTGACCCAGATGGAGCCACTGCTCAAACTGCAGCTGTGCAGGTGTCAGGCTGCAGGGAGGGCCTGGGCCTGGCAGTGGTACCAGAGAGTGGTGCCTGTGTCTGGTGTGAGCAGTGAAGGATCCGCTGAGCACGGTGACAGAACTGAGGCAGAGAGAGGGAGCTGGAAAGTTCAGAAGTATCAGGGGGTCTGTAAGAGTGATAGATTGCCATCCCTGAGGCAAAGTTAGCAAATGGAAGCTCTACAAGAAGCAGAGGATCTCCTACTCTCTTGCTACTCAGCACAAAGACGGGACCTAAGAGACTGGGGGAATGGAAACAGGTCCCAGGTCAGGGCAGCAGCCAAATCCCCTCCCAGCCTCCCCACCTTCCCAACTGTCCTTACGCAAGGGCTCTGGAAGCTGAGGGCCAGGCAGATGAGGATGTAGGAGAAACACCATCCAGGATGTTGCCCATGCATTATGACTGCCTCTCTTAAGAAAAAAAGGAGGATAATTGTTGTGGGCACCTGCTTTCTGAGGGGAACAGAGGACCCAATATGCCAATTTCGACCCTTTCCCAATAACGAATTCTCCTGCCTCCCTGGGGCCTGGGTTAGAGATGTAACCAGGAAACTCCCTGGTCTGGTTCGGCCCTCTGATTTTTCCTGCTATTGGTAATGCGTGGTTTAGAGGCCAGAGCCATCAGCAGAATTTTGGGTTTTTTGATTGTGGGGAGGTTTGTGTGGCACCAGGACGGATGGCAAGAGATAGAGTTCAGCTGTCTCAAAGAGGGAAACAGATTCTTGCTCATGGTTTGGCAGGGCTCATTGAGAGGACGTTAAACTATGTCTGAAGGGGGAAGGAGATGAAGCCAGGCCCGCTAGAGATGGACCTAGGGGTGGCATGTCAAAGTTGGAGATAAAATCAATAGCCCAGCTCAAGTGCATGTACACAAATGCACACACCGTGGACAACATACAAGAGAAGCTGGAAGCCTTCCTGTGGAAGGATAGCTATGACTTAGTCGTCACCAGAGAAACATGGTGGGGTGACTCTTATGACTGGAGTGCTGCAATGGATGGCTATAACCTCTTCAGAAGGGACAGGTAAGAAAAGAGGGGCAGTGGGGTGGCTTTGTGTGTTGGGAGAGTTTTGATTGTAAAGATCTCAATGACTGTCATGATAAGGTTGGGTGCTTATGGGTGAGGATGGAGGTAAAGTCCAACAAGATGGAGGTCCTGTTGGGGGTCCATCATAGACCACTCAACCAGGATGAAGAGGCAGGCAAAGCATTCAAAGAGCAGCTGGCAGAAGTTTCACAATCATTACCTCTTGTTCTAGTGGGTGACTTAAATTTACAAGATGTTTCATTGCAATCTGATTCATTGTAATTGCAAGGGACTGAGCCTTCTTGGGTTATGGGATATTCACAATTTTAGTTGAGTGATAACAACTGAAAGATAATTTTGCTTTGTGTCATCTGGAAATTTGGTGTTTTCTGGCATAATACTACAGTGTACAGTTTAGGAAAATATTGGCCTATTTTATAGGGGAACAAACTGTGGTATCAAAGAAGCAGTAACTGGCAATGCATGCACACACTCATTTCATGGTAGAGCTTGGAGTAGAGTTCCTTCCTGCACAAGCACTTCTGCTTATTGCTTTCTTAATTATGTATACTAGTGGGCAGAAACACATTTCTGAATCAAACACAATTTACTTTGAGTAAAAGTTTGAGTTTGAATATGAGTCCTGGTCTGATAGTCTTACCAGACAGGATGTGTTTTCAAAACATCTGTTAAGCCTGTCACATCCCATCCTGATCTTGTCAGATGTTGTGTCTTGACTGGTAGTGGAGCCAGAATTTCATCTTGTAATCGAGTACTCTCTTTGAAGCATTGCTGCACAGATATATTGATTCCTTCCCAGATGTAATTTGCAATATAGGGATGATCTGGAGAGGAAAGGAGCATGCAGCTCCTGTCAGTCATTAAGTATCTTCCAGGTTTCTGATGTTACTGAGGGAAGTCTTATCTAGATTCCTGCAGCTAAATAAACCTGTCATTTCAGTACAAAAATTATAAATTTCTCTATTATAAGCTTTTACTTTCTAAACAGGATTAATTAAGTGACTTTTATCAAGGATTTGATGATAATTGAAATGGGACATACTTTGACTCTATTGGAAGTCAGTGAGAGTTAAACCCATTAATGAATTTAGCCCATTAGTCAACTGACTGCTATAGCAGGAGATTTTGAGATGAACGATAATGATTTGCATTTAGCAGATAAGATCTTGGAAGCCACAGATGTGATGTCACCTCTGTTGTACTTTTACATATTTTTAAAGCTTTTCATGGTTGGGCTATCCAAGGAAACAGAAAACTAAATGGCACATGTCTAATAGTATGTATTGTGGAATTTGGTGCTTCTCATCATAAATAGAGTTTGGGACTCACTGCTGCTGATTATGCCCAGGTTTGCTGGATCCAGAGTTAGAGGGGGTCCTCTTCATTTTGTTCCCCAGTACTGTTTTCTAGAATGGCCCATCAGTCTCAGAGCAATGCAGGTACATGACAGCTCAGGCTTTGGTACACAGTTTCTGGAAATGGGGAGTGTAGAGTGGGTGAAGTGTGTGGAGTCAGGTCAAGTTAAAGCAAATGGGTCCAGCAGGCCTTTGGGTGAGTACATTGGAAAGCACTGGAACATCTGTGTATTGGGAATTCTTGAGCTAGCATGGTGCCTAGCAGGGTTTTTCAGTTCTAGTTCTGGGCTGTGTCTCAGTGGCTGTGCCATTATTTGAACCAAGGTGGTACTAAAAGCAGTCTGGACACCTTTGTGGTGCTGTGCCTTAATTTATTATCCAGCTGGACCTGAACCGTCTCTGCCTGTATGACACTGACAGTTGGTAGCATGGATAGTCTACACAAAGAATAGATTAGATTAAGAAGACTGTCACTTAGTAGGTGAGGTGGAAGGCCCTGCTCTAGCTTCTAGTGTACTTTCTTTAACCATAAGGCATAGCCACCTACCAGAGGACAGTTAAAGGCTTTTACAGTCTGTCACCATTGCCACAAGGACATTCAGCTTAGGTCTGTTCTGGTGAACGCTCTGCGTTCCTGAAAGGCAAGACTGTGGCAGATGTTCTTTGACTCAGAAAACATGTCGCTTTACTTATTTTTCCTATTGGATTCTCCTGAGGGCATGGGAACTACAGATCAGATCAGGGTCTAGGTCCGTTTCATTCTCTCTTCTACCTTGAAGTCCCCAGGTGGCTCAGGGGGCATTACTGTACCCTGTGGCAAACACACATGAGCTAATCTATTCTTTCTATTTCTCTACTTCACTCACTGACTGACTGACTTTGATGTCAAGCTGTTAGCTTTGCAATCATCCTCATCAAATACTGAAACTGTTCCTGTGGTGTACACCAGAACCCTGTTGAAATGGTATCAAAGTCCTTTGAGTGTCAGGACTCTGATATGCTTAGCACAGTGTTTCCTGCCTCCCCACACAGGACTCAAATTGATTGAGGGAAGTAAGGAGTAAACTGGGAAGGAAAAAAAAATAAAAAAAAAAGAAAGGAGAAAAAAACCCCATGCAATCCACAGCTCAGAAAAATCTTAATTCTCCCAAGGTATATTGAAGTATCCAGAGTGGTTATCTTTCTGTTTGACTCATAGCACCCAGCAGTATGTGCACTAATAGCCTGGGTGAGATTGAAGTTTTGGTGATTGTAGTCACGTTGTTGGCTCTCATCTTCTTCCCCTAGAGCCTTTCAGCACTGCCCCACATCAGAGCTTTTCTTTCAATAGTGGGAACGGGTGGCCTGGCAGCTTTGAAGGAAATGTTTAATAAAAATTGATGGATACAGCCCAAGAAGCTCCCCTTCCATTATTCTTGCTGAGAGTAAAGTTATTAAGCTTTGATGGAGTCATGCTCTCTGCTGAAATATTTTTTTGCCCAAATGTTTGTGTTTATCAGGTTTGAAAGGCAGCGGAGGGGAGGTAGGGAGAGAGATAGAGGGAGGTGGTTTGTGAATGGAATTCGCAAACAAAATTAATTTAATGTGTATTAGGAGGTAAGGAAATACCAGCAAAGAAAAATGCCAGCAGACTTTAGGTCAGGGTCCCTCCTTTCCTCATAGGTATGGCAGATAAATATCTGCCCTATCAGTTAAGTATCCACCCTTGAGGAAGATATCTTGCTTGCATTGTTTTTTTATGTAGGAAAGCAGAAAATGCTTCTCTGAGTGAGAAGGAAAATTTATCAGGTCAGAGATTACTTTTACTCTTTAATTGTGGTATCTTCAGTCATGTTCTAGTGCTCCTGTCTGGGTGGTAGAGAGACTGCAAGGTGAAATATGGATACCAGGAATCCTTCCCATGTGAGCATGTTTAGCCTAGAGAAACAGATCTGGGGTGGACAGTTACCAAAGTTGGGGCAGTCTGGGTCTCCAAGTTTTCCTCTCCATGGGCCATGTCGAGTGTCCTCTTCCAAGGCCACACTTCCCACTCTGAATGAAAGAACAGAATATCACTGGTTAGTGCTTCCTTCATTTTTTTAAATCCCTCTTTTCTCAGTTTAACACTGAAATGAAAATACATTTGGATGCTTTATGCTTTGACCAAAAGGCGTGTCAGTGTTCAGCAGCAGGTCTCACAGGTGAAGCCCAGTTTAACCTCCCAGTTGTTCATTCATATCTACCTTAATTTTTCTGCCACAGTGAATTTAGGATTTAATAATACAGCTCTTCAGCAAGCATCTCCTCAGAAACACTTCTGTTGTTCCCAAAATGGCAAAAGAGTCTGTTTTGTATTAGCAATGCTTCATAAGACCCATCTAAATATCAAAGTGAAAGGTCAGAATGTGTGCTTTAATGTGTGAAAAAACTTCATCCCTGAGTTTGCACATCCCTTGGTCAGACGTAGAAGCACACATTTACCTTACAGAAAGTGATGATTTACTATCAGTTGTTAATAGTGCTGACGTTGTCAGTAATTTCAATGATCTCTCAGCCTTATGGGGCTGTTTTCTGGTTATTGTGGTTAAAAAATTAAGGTAGGAGCTTGCTCTTGCAGTGTCAAGCTCTCGAATACAAAGTAACAGACAAGGGTAAGGTGATGTTATGGGCTTATGCTTAATAGATGAACCTTAGTGAGGAAGAAATGTCTTCAGATGAGCGCACGTATCCCTGGGTGTTCAGAATACAGGCTTATGCCCTGTAAAAACCCTAACAACGTTTTGTTAAGTTCTTGCAATCTTTGGCCTCCAGTAGAATTAAATTCTGCCATCAGTCTACATATTGTATGAAAAACGATTTCCTGTTGCTAGTGTTCAGTTTCCACCTTTCATAGTTTCATTGCACATCTCCCTGTTATGGTGTTATGCAACAGCAAACAGAAACTTCCCATCTCCCTTTACAAGTGTGGTTCCTTATTTGATGTACTTCTATCATGTCCCGTCCTTTGTAACCACTTCCTGTGGCAAACGGTTGAAGCCATTTCAGTGTCTGTCTGTGTGATCTTTTCAAAGCTTTTGACCATTTTTATCACCCTTCCCTGAACCCCTACCTTTGTGAAATCATTCTTTGAGGTGGGAATAGCAGGGTGCCTGCACAGAAACTGCATCACACTGCAGATCATAGTAACGTTTGTACTTACCTGTTTGTTGTCACTATTTACCTGAAGCCTCCAAGAATTATGTTTGGGTCTTTACTGTTCACGTCTCACATCAGTAACTAATAGCTATGTTGAGAGGCAGGTACTTCTTCCTCCTTACTGGGCTTGAATTACTAATGATACTAAACAAACTGAATCCTGTGGTTGATCTTTGAGTAAATCTGCTTTTAACTTCCATGTTCCTTCCACTGCCTCTTAAGAAAAATGTATTTCCCATTAGACATCTACTTGCACTTCTGAAGCCAATTTTTTTCTTTTTTCAGCTCATCTTCTACTTTTCTATGTTCCTGCCTGTAGTCCAGAAATCAAAATGAGTATTTCATTTGGGGAATTTGAGCTGCAGTGAACTAAAAAACTCCCCAAATACACTTACAAGCTTTCTGCCTGCTTATTTTTTTTAACACGGTGGAATTTAAAAAGCACAAGAGAAATATCCTGCTGAAGTGACAGACATTGTCATGCTATTAACAAACAGACAACGTTAGAAAGTTCTGGTGATATCAGCCTGCTTCAGGAAACTGTAGAGCATGACAACCACTTGCTGGATATTTCAGATTAATAAAGCTGTACACTTAAGTTCTGGACAAGGACAAACACTATCAATAAAATAAGAACTGCTTACTGAATCTTATGGATATTGCAGTGCTAATAGCTTGAGGAAATGTCTCTTAGGATCAGACTGGTAACCCCTGCATTTTGAAGGGTTGGACTTCTGCCCCTTTCATTATCAGGTACATTGGGATATTTACAGTACCCTGCATATTGACAACTGGAAAACTCTGCCTTTGCTTTTTTTTCCCTAAGTATTGAAGAAAGATAAGCAAAGAACTTGTGTTTTCTCACTTTTTTATTCCTTTATCCCTTTCTTGGAAACTCTTTCTAAAATTGCCCTTATTCTTCATGCACAAAAGAGGATATATCAAGATTTCAATATATATTAAACATTCTGCAGTGAGAGTTCTGCCTGTAACAAAGAATAGCAAATGACTGTCTTTGTGGTTTTTTCCATGCAGTTTTTGTGAGCTACTAAAGAGAAATTTGGCTATAAAATATTCTCCATACCATAAAGAAACAAATCCTGAAGAGTTTTTGAAACTGTTTTAAAATGCCAAGTTCCGAAAGAAACATAAACAAACCACTTATCTTTAGCTCTTTGGTGTAAATTTACTGGCTTGATTTACTGTATTTGTTTTCTATCAGAAATTCCCTAGACATTTATATGCTCCCATGGCCTAATTTGGGAATCCTTTAAGCACAGTTTTGATGTGTACAAAGGGAGCAGGCATTCAAGGAAGGCTTTGGTTTTTAAGGTGAGAAGAGAACAAGTGATCATAACCTTCATGTCTCAGTGATACCATTTGCTTGTAGGTTGCACTGCATTTGTTTAAATGAATGAAGATGAAATGGGCCTGTTTGATATTGCAATATATGTAAATTACTAATGGGAGCTGTCTTACAGGAGCTGCTGCTTAGGAGAAGATTTGGGCTACTGCTTATTTTGTCTCTGTGTCGTGTTAAATGCTTCTGCTGTTGATGGATCTGATACTTTCTACATTGCAGCAGAATTGCCTGTTTGATTGGAGAATAGCTGATTAACCCACAGTGTTACCAGGGCTGGATATTACCAGCATGAACTGTATATGTGATTACTGGGAAGAGGGGAAGGTCGGTACACGCTGACTTCAAAAAAAAAAAAAAAAAAAAGCAAAAAAAAGCTGACTTCCAGCATTCGCTATCTTTTTCCTTATTCAAGTAATAAGATTCCAGCCTGCAAGGTTACTTATCCAACAGAAAGCAGCATCGCTTCTTGTGCCTTTACTCCCAGTCCACTAAAACACTTGCTCCAAACAACAGAATCTAGGAGTCACAATATCTAATCATTCAATGTATTGCTTAGGCAATGTTATCAGAAACTTCTGTGGCAGTTTTGCCTATGTGAGAATGGTAGAATTTGGTTTCAGCTCTGTTTCAAGATAGTTTATTAAGGATCTTGAGATGGCTCTGCTAGCAAGAATCTTTGCAGAAACCAGTTTGGGTATGTACATGTGTTAACGGAGAAGAGAGAAGAGCTGGACTGCATTGAATAGACACTCAGTGCTAGAACAAGGTCTGGATGTAGATGTGTGTGTAATGGGAAGGGCTGAGGAAGAACTGGAGCAGCCTGAGTGCTGCAGGTCAGAGGCAGGGCACTCCAAAAATCAGTGCGTGAAAAGCTTGGATTATTCTTGTGCCCACAGGCAGTCACTTGCTGAAGAACTGCAGTAATTAATGGATGTCAGAGAGGAAAGAGGTCATTGCTTGTGGTACTGTAACTGTAGTGGAGACACATTCCTTTAGTACTGAAGCATGTTTAAACTCCCTTTGGTTATTACATCAAAAAGGGACTTTGCAAGAGTATAGCAAACAGATGGAAGGAATATTCTGGAATTCTGTTTGTTTTCCTGTGATTGGTGGTGTTTGTCTACTCTATTAGTGCTGGTGAGTGATTCCATGCCCTCTTCTGCTGTCAGAGAAGACAGCAGTCTGCATGTCTCTTCATGCTGCCTGATATTTAAAAAATGACACACAGAATTCAGAGAGAGATAAACCTTCAATTCAAAATGCTCACTCCTAACACAAAAAGAGAGGTACAACACTTAGATCCTTGGAGAAGAAAAAGGCTGAAAATACTGGAAAGGAAGGGAAACAACAGCACTGCCTAGTCAAAACAGGAATTATTGGTGTGCATTAGCCTCTACTACAAGAAAGATTGAGATCATTACTCTTTATTAAAGTCCAGGACTTAAATTTATTTAGACATGTGACCTGCCCTAGTTGATCCTGCTTTGGCAGGGAGGTTGGACTTGATGATCTCCGGAGATCCTTCCAACCCCTACCATTCTAAGATTCTAAGATTCTGTGTAGCTTAAGGATTTTTGTTTCAGGTAATTCAGACATGGCCCTCTTCTGTGATGCAGTATGAATACACTGTGGTAGTAAATTTTTTTTATTAGTTTGGTTGACAAGTGGTAAAGCACACAGGGCTAAATTTAACTTTAGCACATACGCGATTTAACCAGAGGAATCTGTTGGGTTTGGTCTGGTTCTGTGCAGAGGTGGCTTCATCACCTTCAGAGCTTCCTGCCTTGTGCTCTTTCTGCCTGACAGTGCTGCTTATGGGATTTTCCTCTTGGGCTGTGGAAGCACATAATCAGTGATGGTTATGGTGGTACTATCTGTGCAGGCTTCTGTTTGCACATCCAGGACACAGAGAGATGTCACTGGTGTAGCTCCACAGTGGCTTTCTACAAGAAAGGAAGGGCTGGGTTTCCAGTCACAGGTGATGGATTTTATTATTTTCTTCATTCTGTACCTTTACATTTCTAAAGATGATTTTAATACTATAAAATTTTACAGAAATTCTAATGTAGTGAAATGTTACAGAACACCAGAATTGAGTATTTTTGACCAGTACAAAGCATAATTTTTAAATGAAGTTATTAGAGTTCTCCTATCAAGTAATTAAATTTGGGTTAAGGAGCTACCTCTATAGCTGTTTTTTTCAGTTAATCTATTTATTCAGCTAGGTACTTTCTGCTGAGAGGATAGCTAGTGCCTCATTAAAGTCTGGATTAGATCAACCCACATTAGAGCAGATTGCTAACTGTTACTATCTTTGTCAACATTGCCATTGTGGCTAAAATTCATGATCACTAGCTGAAATCAGATGTTACTTAGTACCTTCATTTAGCAACATTTCTGACTTCAGTGTCTTCCTTATATTTCCATATATAACCCTGCAAGGATGTAAGGAGGAGGATGTGATTATCCATTTATGTGAGATGACTGAGAAGCAAGGGAGGGAGTTACAAGGTGTGGAAAACATAGACAGATCCTTGCAATAAAACCAGGAGGAGGCTTATGAAGTGTAAGTCCAAGAGCTGGCTGGGGCTTATCCATATCTATGCAATACTTGCAAGCCTGAGACATTATTTTTCACGGGAAGTTCTGGACTGTAATCAATCATCATTCAAAAGAGACCATCCATTCTCTGAAAGATATTTAGGTCATGAAATGTCACCACACCTGACCATAAAATCCATCATTCTGGGGAAACCAATGGCCAGTGCCTGGCATTACAAAACTCTGTGCAGCAGAAACTGCATTTATCTTTGTTAGAAATGACAGATTGTCCCTGTAGCTTCAGATTAGCCCACACTGACATACCAGCTCTATATATTACCATCCATCAGGATGTTCTCCTTTGGAACAGACCAGTTGCTACTCTAGCTTGAGGATTTCTGGGTTTGTTGATGGATTTGGGACACCGTGAACATATATAAGAAGAAAGGCCCCTTTTGAAATGCTAAACAGCTCTATTCTTTATCCCTAGCAATTATCTTCAGTGTTGGATTGTTCCCTCCTCCCATCCTTCATATTTTTCTCTCTCCTACTGAGTCTGCGAGGGTACTTTGTGCTGGCGAATGTTTTCAGCCTGACAGCCTTGTTTCCATTTATGCAGCAATGCAGCACAGCCTACAGCAGTGCAATTTACATCACATTTTCAGGGTCCCCAGAAGACTGAATAGCAAGTTCAGTCTCTGCACTTCATTGATTCATTAGAGAGTCTTTTAAGCTCACCAAACTTCAGACTAAAACCATTGCTTTTACACAGAGGATACTTGTCCATCAGCATCACAGTAACTTTATGTCTGCTGCAGTGTGTATCAGATTGAAGCTGATTTAATGTAGATATTTTTTTGCTGTAAAAAGGAAATGAAGAAAGAGATGTTTCTTTATACACTGGGATTTGGCTCTCAATGATGGTTATTTCTGAGTGTTTGACATTTTATCAGACAAAAGATGGAACTTCCTTTCTCTTTGACCTGGCTTTTTTCTTCTCATACTATTATGTTATTACAACAGAGTGGCCAGTGGTGGTCCATGGTGAATGCCAAAGCACTGTGGGAGAGGCAAAACACATACTAATACTTCTTTAGAGGATACTTGCAAGTATTCCTGGGCCCAAGGGGAAGTATTTATATTTAATAGCGTTTTAACAGAATTTTATTCAATTAATCTGCCTTATTGATTTTTTAGTCTAGACAAACTTTTATTGGCTACAGCACCTATGGCATGAGTTGCATTGGTAAGATACTTTCCACTTAATAGAGATGAGTTCCACTGCTGGAGTAACATCTGAGTGGATTTAAGGGGAGATTACTTATGCTTCAGGCCTGGATGGTAGGAGTGCTTCAGGCCAAGAGTTCTGAAAGTGTTCAGGGATGAACATATGAATATTGGCATTAGTAGTTAATCTCTTGCTTAAAACCACCTTATGATCTGTAAAGAGACTGCTGGCTTGTCCAGCCCTCGACCTAACCCCCTGCTGCTCTTCTACATGGGTATCAGTGATACTGCCAGAGAACACCTGGAGAATACCAAGAATGACTGCATGGTTCCGGGGCTGACCATCAGGGGCACGATGGCCCAGTTTTGTTTCTCTTAACCTTATTTTTAGAAATAGCTAAATTGTTATAGATGAAGCTATAAAGAGTCAGCTTGAGGCAGCCACTTGTTATGGAAAACTTTCTTTGGAACAGTTTTATAGGAATGATTAGACAACCTCACTGCTGTAGGCACTTACCAACTCTACTTAAAATTGCAGTCTGATATGAAAATAGAAGCCTAGACTTTTTTGCAGTGTGCCATACCTTCTTCTTGTGGACCATATTATTCTACAGCTACCTGAAAGGAAGTTGTAATGAGGTGGGTGTTTGCCTCTTCTTCCAAGTAAATAATGATAGGGTAAGAGGAAACTCCTGGCCTGAAGTTGTGCCAGGAGAGGTTTAGTCTAGATATTAGGAAGAATTTATTTACTGAAGGAGTAGTCAGGCACTGGAACATGCTGCCCACGGAGGTGGTGGACTCACCATCCCTGAAAGTATTTGAAAAAGTATACATGGGGCACTTGAGGAAATGCTTTAGTGGCCATGGTGTTTTTTTGCTGGGCTGGCAGTTGGACCTGGTAATCTTAGAGGTCTTTTCTAACCTTTATGATTCTGTAATTCAGAGAAGAAGCAGTGGTTGTAGCAGAACATTAAAAGACCTTAAAAGACCCTTAAATATGCTCAATAAATAATTAAAAACTCTTCACTGGTAATGTTTGCTAGTGGAAAGTACTCCATTAAACTGAAATAAACTGGTATGCTTTAAACTTCATACCATGATGGCTTATAACCAGCTGCTTGACACAAAGATAAGTGCTGGCACAAACTACTGCTCGAGTATATGACTCCACTGACAGAATTAAAAAAATAGTGGAAGACCTCAAAGCTTCTTCTGAAAACAGTGCTCAGGAGATTTGGTATGTGTGCCTGAAGAAAAGACCTCTGAGAAGTGAATGAGTCCTACTTTTCATCCTATTGGTGTTACCACGTTTCCTTATCCAGGACACGACAAGTGTGAAGTAAGTAAAGTAATGAAAATTAATGCAAGTCCAGGGCCTTCCCCAGTGTTGTTCTCAAGTGAGGCCTCAGTTCTACAGCTGACCAGCCTTTAGCATCCAGTGGTCTTCCTCTGACTTCTTGTGTAATTATTTTTTAATTTATATTTATTTTATATAAATATGTTTTATTTTAGTTTGTAAACTTACCTGCAAACAGTGACTGACTTAATGAAGGTACTGTAAAATAGTGCTTATAGATATTTATGATCTTGTACTCTTAAATTACCATTTCTTGGTGGAGAGCTTCAGCTATGATTGAACTGAAGTTTTAAGTAGGACATAAAGTTTTCATCAGAGCAGAGGCTCTTTAATTTTTTGCTTAATTTGACCTCTTGGTAAATAACAAAAAAAGGAATACTATTCTCTTTCTGGTGTATGAAACTGAACACATAATTGAAGTTTTATGGGGCTGGAATAATCAAAAGAAAGATGGAGCGAGTTCTTTTCACAACCAGCTAATTCCTGGAATGCTTCCTGAGTTTTCTTTCAATTTGCTTTCAAGAAGATGGAGCTATGATGTTATCAATGGATGTATATAGATTTTTATTCTTGCAAGAACCATGATGCTCATCAGAAGTTATGAAAACATTTCTGAATCAGTGGTGGGAGATAATACCTGCCAATTGGTCTCAATGCCAATCAGTAAGGTAACAGCTGCAATTGAAACCATTCAATGCAATTTTAATGGTTTATGTGATAGGAATCATCAGATTCAAACCTTTTACAATGTTTTGTTACATTAGAAATACTACCTGCAGTACTGTAAATGACAGTAAGGTTTGTCTTTAATGTTTCTCTAAGATTGAAAGCTCCAGAATACTCAGTGATACAAAAAGGCCTTGGCTTGATGAACAAGAAAAAGCCATGGCAGGATGTCATTGTTCCAGTAGCCTTTGATAATTGCCCCAAAGTGACAGTAGATGTAGTGTCAGTGTAGTCTTAGTGGGAAGTGCACCTCTGGAGTAGAAAATGTCATTCTAATTTGCAAACCATCTAACATCCTTAGCAGGGGAGCAGGGACTGAATGGCCATTCTTTTCCCACAGAGCTCAATTTTCTTTCAACTGGGAAGAAGAACAGAGAGAATTCTATGTCCTCATCTTTGGAGATAGCTCTCATTTTGCCAAACTTGGCATGCTAAAATATGCCCGCATCTAATGTTAGCTCATTTAGCTTTTTATATATTTCATATATTTGCTGCATAAACCTTTTAATTATTTGTACTGCTTTTACTTGAGTTCCTTTATTGGGGAGTCTGTGAGTCTCACTCTGGCCTCAGGCAGTCTGTAGAAAGGCATCCAGTCAGTTATTAGGATGAAAACGGAAAAGGACATATAATAATTTATGAAGAGTACGAAACACTGCTTTATGATTAATAATGAGTGGTGCTGGGATATTTCATTAATGCTGTGACCTGCACATTCTTTTTGGAGCCTCAAGCTTGAAGAGAACAAAGGAAAGAAATTAAGAGTCTTCTTGTACTAGTTTCGGTTTGGTTTCTATTGTTACATCTCATGTCATAATTTTCATAGTACTCTTATTAATCTAGATGTTATTCAGTGACTGGATAAGCTAGTGGATGTAATTATAAGGTTTTTATCTGTACTTCAGCCAACCGTGGTGAAAATATTGATTTATTTATGATTTCTTATTCTTTGGAGTAAAGTAACTCTTAAGAATGACTACCGAAACAATTCACTGCAGCCATAACTTGTGTATGTAATGAGTGTGCTGTAGCTAACTGGAAAAGTGTTAAATAATTTACTACAGCTAATAGAAATAAATACTGAGGAATCACTAGTATCACATCTTTGGCTGCATAAAAATTCTTTCTCACTGTGGGGCCTAGGCAGCTGCAGCTATTCTTTGTGACTTTCCCACATACTTTCTTACCTGCATCAGATCTCTCTCATGTAGACATTTAAGCATTTTCCAAGAAATTTATTACATTCTCCCCTCTTTTTCAGGTACAGGTCAATCAGTATGTATTTTTTGCACTAATGCTTGCTTACATGCACGTGTTTGTTTCTGAAAAATAGTTTCCTAATGTAGATTACTTAAAAAACATTTCAATGTAAGGTAAAGCATCTCTTAGGATACCTTAAGGATGTGTCACCAATAATTAATAACAGTACAACTCAACAATGAAGTCAAGGTCTGTCTCCCTGTGACTTATTAATTCTGTTTGATCATTTTGTCTCAGTTCATTACTATAAGCAGATTACCCCTTTTGGCTACTGCTTCTCATTATGACATTTTAAAGCTTATTTGTCTGAACTCAATGTTGCTTATTTTGCAAGTTACAGTGTAATTTATTAAATTGCATCACTATTGTAGAAAACTGATACCTTGAATCTTTATTATTGGTGGTGGCTGTTGATTTATATACATTATAAACATTACATTTGGAGAGTGGCTTAGTCATCTCTAAAATGTTTACTGCTTTTTATGGCAAGACCTGAAAAAGGTTAACTGCCAGAACAATCACAGTGATACTTTAAGTTACAATAGTGCCACCTGAGCATAATAATAAATCTGGATCAACTGCTGCATATATGACTTCTCAGCTGTTATTTAACATTTTGAAAATAGAGAGGAAAATTATCACTCAGCACTGGTGAGGCTGCACTTTGAATATTGTGTTCAGTTCTGGGCACCTCACTATAATAAGGACACAGAAGCACTGGAGTGTGTGCAAGAAAGGGCAAAAAGAATCCTTAAGGGCCTGGAGCACAAGTCCTAATGAGCAGCTGAGGGAACTGGGATTGTTTAGTCTGGAAAAGAGGAGAGAGGCTGTGAGGAGACCTTATTACTCTGCTCAACTACCTCAAAGGAGGTTGGAGCCAGGAGGGAGACAGCCCCTTCTCCTTGGTGGTATGTGACAGGACCAGAGGAAATGGATGCCAGCTACATAAAGGGAGGTTTAGGCTGGATACTAGGAAACATTTTTTCACTGAAAGGGTTGTCAAACATTGGAATGGTCTGCCCAGGGCAGTGGTGGAGTCACCATCCCTGCAGGTATTCAAATGGCATGTGGACCTGCTCCTTAGGGATGTGGTTTAGTGGTGACCTTACAGTGTTGGTCAAAGGTTGGACTGGATGATCCTGAAGGTCTCTTCCAACTAAAGATGTTCAGTGATACTGGCAAAAAGATACATTTCAGAAATAATATTAGTGGTAAAGAATAAGATAGTTACGCAAAGTGCCACGGAAGTGATCATCTAGGTATTGGTGTTCACTCTTTTTTGCTAAGAAAGGAAATAGAAATCAGTTCAAGTGAAAGAAAATAAGAAAGGAATACAACATTTTTTGCTAATAATCTGTAATGGGGAATCTTGAATCTTCCTTCAAAACACCCAGAAATATCTATGGTCACTCTCAGCTTTAACAGATCTTAGTACTATGTATATTTTCAAGCAGCATATGTAACTTCAACTGCTACAAAGGAAATAAGAAATGCACTGAAATTCCAGTGAAAAAATTTCACAGATGATTTTAGGTGAGGACTAGTTTGAACAGTTAAAACTGAGAATGCCTTCCTAGAGGTCTGACTGAAGACTTAAACCGTAGCCTATAAAGGAAACATTAAACTTTATCTATGAAAGTAATTATTTTAAAGAGTCTTAATAATTTTTTAATAATTTTTATTCTAGTGAGTGCTTAGTCAATGCCATTATTATTCTTTTCAGTCTGCAGTTAATATCCTGAAGGATAAAGGTGAGAAATCGTCTATCTAAATGTTATTACTGTAATCTTAAAGTGCTTTAAAATACTGTTTCTAGTATTAATGTAATCTAATATACTTGTAATTAATATCTAGTATGACCCTACGGAGTGATTTTGGAGGCTTATGAAATATTAATTAGCTTATAGGGTATGTCAGGTATCAACAAAATTGGTCTTCAGGAAGCTTAATCTTTACTTCTGTAAGGAAACATAAAAGAACTGAGAGAGAGAATGGATGTATTGTACAAATAGTGCATAAAAACAACCCTACTGGCTCAGATCAAAGGATTACCTAGCTCAAAAGTCTGTTTTAAAAGGATACAGTGGCTGCTTTGAAAAAAAGCATAGAGACTAAATAAGCTTCCCCAAAATACTCTCCCAGGTGCTGAACCTTTCAGTGGATTTGTCTTCCATAAATCTATCATGAATTTGCTTTTCTGAATCTGCATATATTTAGTTTTGTATTTTAGTTTGGGTTTTTTTTGCGGGCTTACATAGGAGGATTTGGCACTTGTTTAGCTTCTAGGTATCAAATAAACAAAATGGTGGATAGAAAAGAGGGTGAAATGGAGATTTTGATCAAATGAGAAACAGGGGATTGTTCACACTGAATTTTGGAGTTTGAAGTAGGAGGCGACTTAGGAGAAGAGAACACAGTCAGTCTACAGAGACAGTGTCCCAGTGGGGCTGCTGAGGGGCTGAGGAAACCCAGCGGGAAGTGAGCAGGGTGGTTTCAAAGCTTGAAATGATAGGAAAAAAATGGAACTGACTTTTTGTACTACATCTTCAAAGGATTGGCAACAGACTGGCACATGACAATTTAAAACACCCTCACACACACGTTTTTCTTTTGGATATGAACCTTCTTTATGATCTTTCTTACATGCCAAAAAAATGTGCTTGTAAAATCTAGTATTTTTGTCTTAGCTGATCCAGTGCTTAATATTTGGCCAGTTCTGGAACTTTCCTTTCCAAGCTCATAATTATTTGTTGTTGGCAATCAATAAACCTTGGATCAGTAAATCTCTCTGAGTCAGAAACCTTGCTATCTGGATCATGGTGATTTTTGTTGGGCTCTTATTTTCCTCACTTATACAATTTATAACAAACCCCAACAGAAAAGCCACTGTCAAAAATGAAGCATTTTGACTCGGTGGAGTAGAACAAATTCCAGAAATAAAGACCCTATTTTTTTATAAATATCCTTTATTTAGAAAAGGGAAGAATAAAAAGAAAGTGAAATGCAAAATTGATAGATTATGGAAAACTTTTTTTTTTTTTTTTTGTAATAAGGGAAATGTATTTTATGAGACACTGAGGCACTTGTAGCTCTTCCAATTGTTATTAACCAGCAAGGCCTTTTTATTTTCATATTTGGAGGACAAGAGCTGTGCATTATATTTTTGTTTTCAAAAGAAGCAACCTAGAGAGGTGAAAATGTGCTGCCTTCCTTCTAAGACCACTCATTTTCTTCTGCTCAGGCCACACTAGAGACCAAGGGTAAAAGAAAAGGAATTTTTAATAGTGCTGAATTTTCTGTTTTCATTCATTTTACAGTATCCTGCTTTCCTGACATGTTTACTTTACAAATGCTTCAGCTTCTGGCCCTGACTTATTTTGAATGGTGAAGTATATAATTAATGTCAAGGTGAAAGGCGATTATGCTTGTGAATACTGCTCTATGCCCTCCAGAAACAACTTATGAAGCCAATTTAGGTCACACATGGTTCAGTCTCTCAGAAATCTTTCTTAATAAAGCCCTGAGGCACTCTCTTTTACTGAGCAATTAAGAGAAAACTAGTTCCTTGTGTTATTATGGGGAAATGATAATTTGTGGAATTGGGGGAGGGACCACATGAACCACACAATTCGTTCTTCACACAGCTCTGCTGAAAACTGAAACTGTAATTTAAATGGGCAACTAAGATGGGGGACAAAAAAAGGTCCAAAATACAACAGTGAAAGTGCTTATATGTTAAGTATAATGTTTAAGCTTGATATTTTCCATCACCTTCTATCAGCTTTTTCTTGACTGTTTGAATGGATGTTCCCCAAGAATCCTCTTCATGAAGCTGTGCTGAAGAGGACTGCTGCCCATCTTTTGGCATCTGTTGCACCATGAAGCACCTTAGAGGTCCTTGCCTATGCAGGTATCTGCTGGCAATTTGAGAAGAGCAGAATGTCAGTAAGCATTAGACTCTGATTTGCAGTCAGCAATTTCAGATACCCAGCCCTAAAAAACACATGGCTTTATTCACCCTAGTGATACGGGACTTATTGCAATTTGGCTCTTGTATCACAGTTTAGGCCCAGCCAGGCCTCTGCTTGCTTGCCTTCCACACCCACTGTGGGACAGGGAGGAGAAAATAAACCCAAAAGCTCATTAATCGAGACAAGGACAGGGAAGTTTGCATTCCTGTTAGGGTACCAGAGAGAAAAACATAGAGACTCAACTTGGGAAGAAATAACCTAATTTAATCTACAAGGAGAAAGAAAGAGAAAACGTGACCAGATCTTAATACCTTCCCCACCCCTCGCTTCTTCCCAGGCCTGGTTCCCTTTGCTGCTGCCTCCCCCTTAGGGCACAGGGGAGGGGCAAGGGGGGGTTTAGGGTCAGTTCACCCCAGGGTGTTTCTGTCATTCTCTCTTCCTTAGGGGGAGGACTCCTCATGCTCTTCTCCCACTCCAATGCAGGATCCCTCTCACGGGAGAGTCCTTCAGGAACCCCTCTGACATGAGTCCCTCCACAGGTGCAGTCCCTCAGGAACTGCTCCATCCCGGTGCACACAGAGTCACGGCTGCTGTGGGAGCAGTCACTTCCTCTGCCACGGGGTCCTTCACCGCTGCAGATCCACATCTGACCCTCTCTATGATTCCGCACAGGCTGCTGCTTCACGTCTGCCCACCTGTGACAGACAGGCCACAGGGGCCACAAATCCACATTCACCCCACTGTGGTCCTTCAAGGATGGCTCCACCGTGCTTCCTCAGGAATACTGCCCTGTGCTCCTCCATGGCTGCAGGGGGTCAGCTGCCATCTCACCATGAGCTTCGGGGGAATCTCTGCTTTGCACCTTTCCCTCCTTCTTCACTGACCTTGGTGTCTTTCCTCTGGCATTCCTTGCTCACCTCCTCCTCTCCTCTGCTCTGCAGGTTTCTTTTTTATATTTTTGCAGTTTCATTTGCCCTTTCTTGAATATGTTAAATACAGAGGTGCATCTAGTTTACCATATCTGTTCGGCCTTGGGCAGAGGTGGAGCCAGGGCTGGAAGCAGGGCAGCAGCTTCTCAGAGGAACTACTCCTTTGGCCCATCAGCTTCCAAGAATAGCACTGCACTGACCCAAGACATCTTGCCGAAGTAGATAAAAACAAGCTACACATGATAACATTGTACAATAACAATATGACATAAGTGTTTGTTCTCATGTGGTACTCAAGCAGTTGTTATCAATTTGATGTATTTGGATTTCAGCTGGGATTTCTCAAGCTGGCCAGACTGGAGACTTTTAGGTGAAACATCTGTACTGTGGTTCTGCCACAGCATGGCTTTGAGTCACTGAATTCTCTGGACTAAGAAAATTACCACTAGAGGAATTGGTCAGGGAGTCAATGATATTAGCCTCATAATCAGAAACAATTGAATAAGTGCTCCTTTTTTTTAAAACTCTCAGCACGAAGAGATGTGCTATTATTGAACTGGGGCTTGATACAGTGATGGTTAATATTTAATAGCTGGTGTTGTAGTCAGCACTTAATGATGAAAGAAACAAAGGATCACTACAGTTTTCTGATTAATTGTATTTCCACTGTATGTTTTCACATCTATCCTTATGACAGTTTGATTTGCATTTATATGTAAACTTTGTAGATATCCAAACAAGATCTGGAAATTTGCAGCTGAATGGTAGTTTGGAGGACTTCAATTATTCTTATGTTATATACAAAATTTAATGCACTAGTGCTGGGTACAAGGCAAAGGCTCTGAAATGGTGCCAGAAAGTATTACAGTTCACTGTACAATAGTGATGTGGATATAAAGACTGCATCGTAGTTTAAAAACTATTCTTTCATTGCTAAAAATAAACTAATCCACTGCCCATATGGAAAAAAGGACAGAGTTAAATTCCCTTCTGCTTGAAAGCAGAGGAGAAAAAAAAACTGGTTAGAGTGAGTGTTTGTCATTCCCCTGTTCTGTCACTCCTCCGGCATCCTCTGAACACACAGCAACAGCAAAGGTCACGCTGGGGTTCAGCAGGAGCTGAGCACTGAACTGTGACGTCCTCTCCTCTGACACCTCTAGATGACTCTTTGGTGCTGTTGTACATCTCTGAAAAGAGGAGGACAACACTGGCCTCCCTCTCAGCAGGGTGGGGGGACTATAAGGGATTACTGCCACTACTAGGTACTGGCAGGCAGGTGTTACGGCTTTAGGCTGTTTTCATGACTTTCCTCATGCAGAAGCTGCTCTGAAATTCAGATGATCAGTCAGTCTCACAGCCTGTAGCAAAAGAAAGGCAGGAAAATAAGAGCCTATTCATTAGTTGCCAGGTGGGTAGTTTTCAGTGCTGTTCTCAATAAAAAATACTGCCTGTGAGACTTTTGTCTGCTAGTGGCACAGTGAAGGTCTCTAGATGTGATTGTACTGGGTTGGAGGGTATGCATTAGTGTAGTCTCCTTTCACTGTTGAGAGTTGGTTTGTTAGGGGCATTTTTTATACTCAGAGGACACAGGGGACATGAAAATCATCTTCCCTTAGTACCTAATGTCCCTTTAACTTAAGCTACTTAAATAGCTTCCTACACTCTTAACACCTTCCAATCCTGATTGCCTCAGGTATAGTACACATTTCCTGGCACTTGATCTGCTTCTTCTAAGATCATCTCGATGCTGTCTCCTATGCTCTCTCTATTACATATAACACTCTCCCTTTTCCCCAGTGAGTTCTCTCCTTACTCAGAATGCTACTTCTAACTATTTTTGTGATGCTGACAGGAATCGGATGGAGCTGATACTTCAAGTATTTATTTTTAAAGAGTGCATATATTAAAGAATTAAAATTAGATGGGGCAGATCCTTATCTGCTGCTGCTCTTTAATGTTAAGAGAGTAGCTCTGAATTGTGCCAGAGGAATCTATCAGTGTGGTTTTTTGTTTGGTTTTTTTTTTTTTTTTTGAGTTGATTTTTCAGCAAATTGTTGCTTCTGAGTGTAAAATATATTATGGGTGCCGTTTCAACACATGTGAGTCATAATAAAGAAATCCTGTTGGCACTGAATCCAGCTGTTGCTACATAGGTTGTTGTTCTGGAGTACCTTGAGCACCTAGGATGCCTGGCAGCACAGTGTGTGCTGTCTCAGCTGATGCCTGGGGTATGTTCAGCAATATGGTGCTGCCTGGAACAATGAGGGATTTTGCAGCACAGCAAGTGGATTAAGGAATTCTCTCTGCAGTGGAGATCACACCAGTAATCCCTCATTCAAAAGTTTTAAAAGCAACAAAATGATGCTATTGAGGAGACATTATTGTGACTGTTCGAAAAAACACACCTATTATTTAGCCAGGCCCAGAACAAATTGTCCACAAGAGAACATATTTCATTAAATTTTCTCTCTTGTTTCAGCAGCATCCCAAGCTACCACAAAACAAAACTGCACAAGTGTCTGACATCTTGTGCTGAAAAGCTGTGTTCTTTGGATAATCTCTTAGGTTATACCTGTTCTGACCTTGGAGCAGCTTTCAAAATCAGAGCTATTCCTCAGTTCTCCCTTTGAGTTTCTCTGTCATTTTATTTTCAATCACTTCTTGTGAACTGTAGGATGGTGAATGAAGAAACTGTAAAACTTCTTATAGGAACAGTGAGACTGGTCACCACCTTTCTGAATAGAAATGCCCTCACACATCTGGTTTGAATGCAGCTGGGATACCAAAGCAATTCCTCATGTAAAGCAAGACAAGAGGAATCTAGGTGATTAAATCAGTCTGTAATATGCATGTGTTTATTTTCGTTCTTTTTCTTTACAAGAGACCAAGTATTTTTAAGTGAGAGGAGACAATAGGTTGCAAATGTGATAATTCTGTACTTCCACACATATGGTGTGGTTTGAACCTTTGTTTCTGTATCTATTAAAGTTTCCATTAATTTGTTTTTGTAGTGGGCATGTGAGTAAAAAATCAGGACAATGTACAACTTGGTTAAACTTTCAAGTTTGTGTATAGGAAATATTGGTTTTCAGCTGTAAGTAGGGCAAGGAACTGCTTGCTGCTATTGAGACTATATACAACATACGAATCTAGTTCAAATGCAGTTCAGGTCACTAGTGCACATAGTTCTTTTTAAGCTACTAGAAGGCAAGAGAGGATATAGCTGCTGGTCCCCTTGCTGACACTGTCTCCTGAGAGGCTAGACAGAATAAACCAAAGGGTATAAACTTCTCTGTTATCTACAGAGTTGGTCCCATCTCACTGGAGACACAGAATCAGTTGGTCCCGTTTCACCGGTGAGACAATATTGCAATTGTCTGTATTTAACCCAGTGGATGGAAGTGTTTAGTTCCCAGTAAGAAGTGTCAACCAAACATGAAAGTGACTTTTAAAAATTTAAGCCAGTTTATAGGTGGCTGAGGTTTTAATTTTATTTGATGACAAGTATCAGTAGAAAGATCATCTACCTGCTAGGCTGACATCAGTGTCAGGCTGCATATGCAGTACAGCTAAGTATCAAACCTTTTCAGAAACTAGATGTACTCCATGTCAAGGTGTCCTTGGAACATCAGACTCTTCCTGAAGCCAGTTTAAGGCACTAGGCAAACCAGGTGCTGACTGAAAGACAAAAGTCTGTTTAGCATGGCTGATTATCTGTTTTGCCTATGTTGGATATGGCATCAACTGTACAGCCATAAGCAATGAAGACTCCTCCCCCCCCCCCAACTTGCCTGTTACCTCCTGTAACACTGCTCAAGCAATAACCACCAGTGATTATTATAATGGATGTGTCTAGTGCTGGCTGCATTTTGCTCAAAGTGGTTTTGGAAGAGACAAAAAATACAGTAACAACACAATAACCAAGGGCTAAAGTGAGAAATGTGACCACTTAGCCACAGTACTGGTCAATATCTGATTCAAGCCAGGCTTGGAAGGGACTAGAATCTGTGGTCAGTATGCATATATGGCTATGAGTCAATCATCTTACCCCTATAAATAATGAGTTGCCCAAGAGCCTTTTGAGCTCTCCTGCATGGCAGCAGGCTGCATGCCAGGATCTCCTCTGGAGCAGGGACGCCTCTCAAGTTTTCTCCTTGAAGCTGAGATTTCTTGTTGCAACTGTCTCTTGGTAAGTGATTAATAGCATGCAAAACTTTGAAAATCTGAGCTGAGTGATATAAAGAATTGGTTGTGATATATATAATCCTTTAGACATAAATTGTTCACCAAATCTGGTACTAGGATTGGATCCAGCTGCATTTTGACAGAATCTAAGTCTGTCATCATTCTGCTAATGCAGTCATGCATGATGAGCTTCTCAGAGAGCATCAATGTACAACCATCTTATGTGTGGTTGGGCAACCTCAAAGAACTGGAGTTTCACATTGTACTTGATGGTACAGCTAAGTTAGTGCAAGAAGAGCGACCTGAGAAGCATCTTCTTCAGTTTAATAGGGGATACTGGGATTACTGAACACAGGGGTTTCAGCCTTTCTTTAGTTCCTTGCTATGAGTCTTTGTGATAGGAATTTGTAAGAGCACTTGAGATTCACAAACATTTTTCATATATTCAATACCAAAGCCATGTATTAAAGAGCATGTAGAAGAAAATGATGCCTGCTGTTCTCTGGAACTGAAGGCAAACTGAGATTATCAGAAAATCTTATTCTAAGTTAGTGCCTTGAAGCAGAAAGCACCAAAAAGTTTTAGGCAAGTTCATATCAGGATAAATATCCAGAGTCCAAGTTGTTTGCTTTTTCTGGTTCAACTACGCTTGCTGAGAAGTCTTTACACTACGAGAGCTTTATTTTCTTGCAATTTCAGTTGAAGTCTATGAGGTGGGATATAGGTAATATGTTACCAAGAAAAAAATGCCCTCATGCTGAAAAACATGATGCTGCAACACAATAGAAAAAACTCAGAAAGTAAACGGTTGTATATTTTTCATTCTTTTGTGTAGTTTGTCTTAATTTAAAATAAGGTTGGTTAAGGATTGTCTTGCCTCTGAGGATTGTCTTGCTCTCTGTGTAGATGCCATTTGATGTTACATTAGTATGCATGCAGGTCTTTACAAAAGAGTATTTGGTGTCTCAGGGAGTCTATATTTCAGACAAAGAGAAGAAGAAATTAGGTTGGAGAATAAGACCCTACAGAAGATGGAGACATCTAAAAATTATTGTTGGAGCAGGTGGCATATCAGAAGTATATAGGCAGTGGCTTTTACAAATTTGTGCTTTTTTCTTCATTATTTATTTGCTACCAATGGGTATTTCTGCTCTTGCTTCACTTTTTCAGGATCTCTCATATGCTCCTATGATTTTATTTTTTGTATTATCATAATCTGTGAATCTATGAAGAGAACATGTGCTGATGTTATTTCTGAGAGTCAAAAGTGAGAACTGTTCAGATACATTTCAAGAAACCATGTCATTTCTCAGGATGCCTTTGGGTTAATTTAGAAGGCAAAAGCAAATGAAGCGGAGAAAGAGATGCAAGTTCAGTTGCCATTGGATTTACTGTTGAATACAGAAAAAGATTCTTTCATTTATGATATAAATCTGACCATTATCCTGACTGAACAACAGCACTGTGGAATGTTAGCATGACATGTAGTAAGAAATCTAGCTGTACATGCAAGCTTACCTCCAGGCTGCAATTCTGTGGTTTTGAAACAGTTGGAGACAAGCAATTAAGACCGCACATGGTTGCTAAATATTTGCTACATCTGTGTATTTCAAATACAGTCCCATGAAGAGTAAAGGGCCTTTAGGCAATTTATTACATGCTAAATAAGTACAAATCCCTCTGTCAGATAAGCTTTGATGGAGCTTGCAGAGTGTGGACTTGTACAGGCTTGATGCTTCTGCAAAAGAATGTGCTGCAGCTTCTGCCCACCTTTGTCTCTACATAACATTGGCTTGTTTCTGATGTGAGAAATCCAAATCTAGGCTGTCAGAAATTGATAGAGCAGGGGATGAATCTGGGTCAAGAGAGGTCTTGAAAGTGACTTTAGTCAACTCAGTATTTCTGCAACTAAATGAATGACACTTGATCCCTCCTCCTTGATGTCCTCACTTTTTGTAAGCCTTTGATCCCAGAACCATTAATGGGTATATCAGGAGCACAGAATAGGTCAGAACTGAAGTGAGAAAAAAACAACTGAGTTGACTTTCAGGTCACCAGTTTTACTGTGTCAGAACCAAAAATAGAACAGAAAACATTGTTCTCAATTTTAACATGAAAAATTTAAAAACTTCTTGGCTGAGTCTGTGGTCTGGGGCTTTTCTGTGAGTGTTGTTTGTAATAAAATATTTACTGATCAGATTTTTTTTCAGCCTCAAAAAAAGGTTCCATCTTTGTGATGGAGTGTGCTAGCTCCCTGGTGGGCAGGGAAAATTAACACCATATCACCTCAAGAGTTCAGAGGGAGATTGGACACTTTGGTAATTGGTAATTTTTCATTTTTCAGCTAATCTCCATCACTGCTTTTTTTTTTTTTTTTTTTTTTTTTCATTGTCTATTTGAAATATGCAAGGAAAAACTTGCATATTTTTCCTTGCATATGGGAGCAAAGAATGGGAGTGCTCAGGAGGCACAAGCAGGCCTGCAGAACATCAGCCCTATTGCCCTTCTCAGCAGTGCTGATTCTTGGACAGAACACCCCTGAGGTTTGCTCAGCCTAGTGATTTGCTTCAAGCTTTCAGCCTTATGTGGCTACATGACAATACAGGGTGTTTCCTGGAGTTTTTGCAGCTTTGGGATAGATGATAATAAATAAATAAATGGGGACCATGTGTCTACATGTGAGAAAAAAAATAGTATACAGTTGTGCTTGCTTTTTGCCAAAAGTTTCCAAAACTTTTCCACCCTCTCTCTACAGTAATTCAGCTAACTCAGAAAGTTTAATGTACTACATAAACCACTTCAGCCTGCCCAAGACCATTTAGCAGCAAACCCTCCCCAACTTTTTTCAACTCAGGGTTCATAAAAAAAGTGGAATGAGGAAATAGCATGTCATCTATCCCTCAGAAGTGCTTCTACAGCAGTAGGTTATTTTCTGTGCAGCTGAGTAACTAGATGTTAACAAGACAGAGTATGGCATTCAGTACATTGGGATTAACTACACAGTACAAAGCCAGGCTTCTCAGGGATCAGCCAGGTATCAGCGGCATCCCTACTAACAGTGCACGTGTTAATAGAACTAAATATAGCAGAGCCTCCATTTCAGGTGTCAAAAATAATCAGATAAAGGAATATAAAGTCAGGGCGAAGAATTACTGCAAGGACTATATAAGGACAATTTTTTTTCCCTCAGCACTTTAACCTAATCAAAATGTCTTCCAAATGAAGTGACAAAATTAGTCCAGTATCCATGAAGCTCCTGAGGTCCACCATGTTTTGGAAACACTACATGTTGTTTCCAGATATGATATGCTGCAACTTATAGCCATGGGTTATACATGTAATCTATTTTTCACTACTGATGCTAAGTTTTTGTGTGACTTTTTGCCTCTGAGACAATAAAATAACTGTCAGCTTAATGGACAGTACCTGATTTGCTTAAGAGTTCTCAGTCTTGTACATGATATTCGGTTTCCAATGCAGTAGAGAAATGTTTTAATGCAGATAAACTGGTACTCTTCAGGGTAAATTTTAAAGGTCTTTAATAGTGAGATATTACTTGTGCTTGCTTAGTCACAGGTGCACTTTCTGGTTTAACAGAACATAATTTTGATTTTGTAAAGCTTATACTTTTCACTAGCATCTTTTTTTAAATTTGACCAAAGAAACTAAGCACTTACTACTTACACTGCCTACCCTCCCTTGAGCTATTGAGGGTTTAGGAGTTTAAATGTCTTCTTTCCTTTGCCTCTCAGTAGTGCTGGATGAGTCTACTGTCCCTCAAGTGTATTGGAAACCTTCCCAAGGGCTGAGACAAAAGAGAGGCTCAGTGTCTTTGTTATGCAAATAATGGGGAAAACAATTGTTTTGTGTTGCCAAAACCCAGGGCATTGCAGGGATTTGCAATTTTTCATTCAAGTGTGTTTTAATGACTCCAGTCCCCAAATCCTGGTTAAAAAGGTGAAATAAACATAAATATTACTGAGATAAGGAAAACCCTTTAATCCTGGAGGCTGAGATGGCCAGACTCTCTGCTCAGATGATCAGTGTTATGTAAGTAGCTGTACAGACTTTATTTGACTATGGTTCAGTTCATGTCAATCTTTTATTTGCAATGGTCCTTCATGTTTCAATGATACTGAGACTTGTAGCTTTGTCCCATAAAAAGCTCAACCTGTGGCCTGACAGCATTCTCCCAGGTTGGGTTAAAAGCTCTTGGTGTGGGGCTCCAGGTCTTTGATAGATGTAATTTTATGGATGCAGCCATGTCTGTGGAAGTTATGCTCCTTGGCACTGCTCCATTGTTCCTCCTGTTTCCGCTGATATTTCTAAGGTCAAGTAACACTGAAAAAAGAACACTCTAAGGTTTTCTTAACACTCGTGGAAAAAGAGCCTAATGTAGGATAGGGACAGGATGCAGCACTGGTACACAGCTGATTTCCCACAATCATATTAGGTGGAACTTGAGATTTCTCCTCTCCAGATGCTCTAGGACTAAGGAGAAATGGTTCATTTTTGGAGCTTAAATTAATTCCTTCCTTCCTTTCATCGAGCAGGATGTGGGAACCATTTTCTTCTGCAGTGGCATAGCTAGATCTAGTAGTAAGTGGCTGTGACCTTCAGTTCCTTCTTTTCCAGAGAAGGAATTTATTTTCTATCTAATTGTGTAGCTTGGGAGCAAACAGCATTGTTCTGACCTTCAGTCAAATGCTTAATTTACAGCAGTCAGGTAATAACATTTTGTTCCTGAGCAATGCTGGGCAAAGACCCTCTTTGCTGTGTTCCTTTCAGCTGGAGTGGGGCAAACATTTTAGAGTTTGTGAGGGCATTTTGATTCAGACCCCTTCTCAGTAATCCTGAGGCTTAACAGAGAGATCTTGCTTATTAATTCTACTTTGAAGAACAAACAGGTAGGCTGCTATGTCAAATCTCATTTTACCCTCCAGAGTTTGTTACTGAACAACTCAGCATCCTTGAATTATTCACAACACAGAGAACCAGCATGTGTCAAGATCAGTAATCATCAGCTAGGCAAGAAAGAAATCTGGGCTGCTAGTGGTGGTTTTACACTGACAGGAGAGCCTGAGTTTGAGAAATTAGACTTTTTTACTATTTAATGTTTAGAACAATTAAACAAAAACATGAAACACAAATCTTGGCTGTCTGGGTGTTCTCAGATTCTCCCATTTCCTTCATTAAAAACTAAAGGATTTTCTTAGCTTTGCTTACTTTTTATTTCAATTGTACCACTGCAAATGCAAAGTAATTTCAGTAATGGTATTAGAGTCCTTCAAGCTTTATGAAGATTCAACAAAAGTTAAGTCCTGGTCCCAGGATCCTTGTGTGCTATTGGCAGTTCTTTCAAAAACTAAAGCTAGTGCTGAGGACGACAGCGTTCTCTTGTCTTCGAGACTCGGAACACTGCTGTTTTAAGGAGGGCCTGATAAGACAGGCATAAATTAATTCAGCTTTAGATTTTATTTCTCTGATACAGTCTGTTGTGGCTTGTCAGGGAACTATAAAATGGTGCATAATTTAGATGAGTGACAGTCTTGAAAAAGCATTTGTGCTTTGATTGACGAAAAGTGACTTGTTAAAAATAGTTTGAAATCAAGATATATTAATTGAACTGGGAGAGTGGAAGAAAGAAATCCTACCAAAATGAAGTCTGATTATGCACAGCAGCCAGCTTTCCTTTGTCTGTGAACATTTGCACTAAGCACAGAAAGTGAATCACTGCTTGCAAATGCTATGTCCCTTAGATGAGCCCTGAGAAGGCTAAACAGCTTCTCCCATGGGACCAGGAGTTTTCATCAATAACTAGAGAGTATGTAGGTGCTGTATTTAGGTGGTTAAGATGATAGTACAGGGTGATCTCATCTGTTATGATACAGAAGTTTGGTTGTTGTTTTTTTCATTTCCAAACAATCCTTATTTCTTTAGGCTGATAATGTGATACCTGCTATCCAAACAGATTTTATCTGATGTGGCTGTGGAGATTCAGTTGTGTGCACTGTCTCTGCAAAGAGTGTGTGAGCTTTGTGCCTGCCCTTTTTCTGGTAGAGTAAGGAAACCACAGAGGGTGGTTTTTTACTGTGGTGGCTGACCTTAGAAAGACCAGGGATGTCAGTGTCTCTTCTTTCTTGGTTTCAGTGCTGGTCTCTCTGGGATACAGAGAGGAAACGGGAGGGAAGAATGAGAAGTCTTCTTTCAGAAATAACAAAGACCAAATCAACCAACTTCTTAAGATATATTTCTCCTACAAGGACAGGAAAAAGAGAGAAATCAATAGCTGTAATTTTTAAAAATTGGAGTGATCCTTTGACTTTGGCAGGGTCATAAAAGTAAATGGATAGCAACGGAGTAAATAGATTGGGAGCTTTCATGTCCCTTCAACATGCTAGTGAGGGGAACAGGTTATTTTCCCCCTGCCTTCTTACTACCTCCCTTTTCTTTAATGTTTATACAAGAATGTAAATTGGTCTCATAATAAGGAAAATTTCCTTTCTCAACTATTCAGGGTTTGCTGTTTTTAATGTTTGTTGTTATATTCCTTCTGACATTTTTCAATCATTAATGCAGTGTCTGGGAAAACAGTCCATCCAGCAGGGACTTGAATTGCTCTCCCCTAAACCCTAAGTCATTGCTCCTCTTTTTCCTTCTCCTATCCACTTCTCCACAGTTCTTCAAAGTTTTTTTATGTATCAGGGGAGACTGAAATATTAGAAGCCCATAGTTCCTGTTGTAGGTCATGCTTACATAGAAAAGGGCTTCAACAGATACAAAGCATTTTTGATGAACCCAGTTTTCAGCCCCTGTTATCAGAGTATACCTGCACACTGGATGTAGTGTCTAGAATGGTAGAAAGTTGTTTAGGAAAAGGAATAATGACTAGAACTGATGGGAAAGGAACAAAGCAGATAAGAACTGAGGCAAAAAAATTTTGAAGCAGATAATGAGGAAGCTGCTTTGACTAAAGAGAGCAGAATTCAAGTTACACAGCATGGAAGTGATGAGAGGCTCAATAGTTTATTATTTATTGTGCCTGTACTCAAAGGAGTTGGTCTATCTTGTGAGTTAATGAGTTAAGAAAATCTATAACTTACTGTGCAGCTGAAAATACAGTAGTTATTTCTACTACTAATGAAATAAACTTTTATTAGGACTTTAAATTTATTTTTCTCTTTTATTGAAGTTTTTTATGCAATGTGAATAAATGTTGCATACAATGTGGAAATAGCCTGCAGAGGGTGTCACAGCTGTTACGGTAGTATGGACAGTGATATAAGGGTAGAGGGGGGAGCATTTTGTTCAAGGGAGACAAAGTTCGGAAAAAGAGGGGCTGTATTGCATTGATGCTGAGAGATTACAGTCAGAACAGCTCCAGTAAGTCTGTGTGTGCCTGTGCATGAGAGGGGTGATCTAGACATTTTACCCAGCCAATAGCCATATAGTGAAGTGGGAAAGGGGAAGAGATGCTCTTCGGAACTTCTGGGTTAGCAACTGTGCCTGAGGACTGCTGCAGTCAGGATGTTGGTCTGTCATCTCTCTAGCTCTACCTTGCACTGAGGATTTGATATTTATGCTTTATTTTCATTTTTGATTCTGTGCTTCTCAGAGGTTAAAAAAAAAAAAAGAAAAAGAAGACAGATTTGCCCAAATCACTTTTTCACTTTTTAATTTTTTTTTCCTCCCTACTGATTTTGGCAAGATACAGACTGGGTTTTGTCACCCATACTCAAGCTAGCAATCACTTTGCAAATAGAATCTCTGACTTTGATTGGAAGTAATCACAAAGTAAAATGCTTCAGTATGCAAGCAGAAGGTACAGGAATCAGCTCTTCAGGACATTGACAGAAAATAGAGTTAGAACAAGATTAGAAAATGAGACAACTGGTGAACATGCATTTTAAAGCATAATGTACTGTAGGGTGGTTAAAGGAATTTTCATGCTACTTATCTGCCAATTCTTTTTTGTTCTCAGTAAGCACAGTAAAATGTATTAAAGTCCAAGTTTGTTCAATCTTTGTATTAATTTATTGTTGCAGTGCTTACCTTTTTTAAATTGTAGCCAGTGTTAATATAGCAACCTGGTGGCATACAGAAACACAAATTTGTGTTGGATCATCTGTTTTTGAATGTAGCCTGACATAAAGGAAGAACAACAACTTTCTTTAAGAAGTACTAGTATCTTTTCTTGAAGTTTTTCTATTTGGAATAAAATAACATCTTTTCTTCAAAAAACAAGAGCTTTCAGCTGAAGACTTTACAGATTCTCCTGAGTCTTCTTGAGGAGCAAGAAAGGTGGCCAGGGTGGCAAACAGCATCCTGGCTTGCATTAGATATAGTGTGGCCAGCAGGGCTAGGGAGGTGATTATGCCTCTGTACTCAGCCCTGGTGAGGCTGCACCTTCAATACTAAGTTCAATATTGGGATCCTCACTACAAGGAGGACACTGAGTTGCTGGAGTATGTCCAAAGAAGAGCAATGATGCTGGTGAAAGATCTGGAGAACAAGTCTTACCAAGAGCAGCTGAGGGAATTTGAATTGTTTAGTCTAGGAAAAAGGAGGCTGAGGGAGCCCTTATTGCTTTCTACAATGATGTGATAGGAGGTTGTAGAGAGATAGGGATGTCCCACGTAACCTGTGACAGGACAAGAGAAAATGGACACAAGTTGTGTCAGGGGAGGGTCAGATTGAATATTAGGAAAACTCTTTATTGAAAGAGTGGTCAGGCACTGGGAGTGGGCTGCCCAGGGAAGTGGTGGCATCACCATCCCTGGAGGTGTTCAAAAATTCCTTGGATATAGCACTTTGGGACATGGTTTAGTTGATACGGTGGTGTTGGGCTGATAGTGGTAATTCATGTCCTTAGGGGTCTTTTCCAGCCTTAATGATTCTATGATTCTAATGTGATGAATTGGTAATAAGGAGGAGAGAAGAAAAAATATTCTTCTTCCTCAGTAAATTGCAGACTGTAGTCTGCCAGTGTAGAATCTTACGTCTGGGTAGCAACAACCCCAAGAATCAGTATGGGCTGGGGACTGAGTTCTTGGAGAGCAGTGATCAGGAAGGGACCTGGGGGTGCTGGTGGATGGAAGGATGACCATGAGCCAGCCATGTGCCCTTGTGGCCAAGAAGGCCAATGGCATCCTACGGGTGGCTAGTAGGTCGAGAGAGGTTCTCCTCCCCCTCTACGCTGCCCTGGTGAGGCCGCATCAGCAATACAGAAAATGTCCCGTTCTGGGCCCCTCAATTCATGAAGGACAGGGAACTGCTTGAAAGAGTCCAGTGAAGAGCCTCCAAGATGATTATAGGAGTAGAACTTCTCCCTTATGAGGAAAGGCTGAAGGATCTGGGTCTCTTCATCTTGGAAAAGAGGAGATTGAGTTTATAAATATTAATGTTTATAAATACATAAAGGGAGAGAGCCAGGAGGATGGTGCCAGGCTCTTCTCAATTATGCCCAATGATAGGACAAGAGGCAATGGATATAAACTTGAACATAGGAGGTTCCATATAAACATGAGGAAAAATTTCCACTGTGAGGGTGACAGAGCACTGGAACAGGCTGCCCAGGCAGGTTGTGGAGTCTCCCTCTCTGGAGACATTCAAAACCCACCTGGACACATTCTTGTGTGACCTCCTGTAGGTGACCCTGCTCTGGCAGGGGGTTGGTCTTGATGAGCTCTCAAGGTCCCTTCCAACCCCTAATTTTCTGTGATTCTGTGGTTCTGCCATGACAGTTTATAACGGTGAAAATGTCTGATGCTTCATCATAGCTGTAAGCAGAAGTGAGGAAAAATTCAGTGTGCTTGTCTAAGAGAAAACCAGAAGGTGCTGAATGCTCTGTAAGTGGCTCTTTAGTGATGGGATACAACTCAACGTGTTCAGAGTAGTGGGAATTAAGGGCCTTTTGTCTTGAGGCTGCTAATGAAGGATGTCTTCCTCTAACTATAATGGATTTAATTCTCCAGGGAAAATATTGAAATAATGAGCTACAATGCTGAGAAGTTTTCTGCTGTTAGAAATTATTACCACTGGAACCCAGACACTCATGGTTCCTGCAGTCTCTGCCACTATTTAATGTCAGCACTCTGGAGCTCTGTGCATTATGGGCTGAGTACTTAGAGCATCTTCTGGGTTGATGTGGCACTGGTTTTAGTAGTGGGGGAGAAGCCCCAGGGGTGGCTCCTGTGAGAAGATGCTGAAAGCTCCCCCTGCTCCAAAATGTCCTCCCCGCCTCTGGCTAATGTTGAGGCCATCTGACAGTGGATGCACCACTGCAATTAACACATTCAAGAAGGGGAAACATGTTGTGTGAGATGAATCTCGCTGTGGGCGCGAGCTCGGTTTGCGAACAGAGTCGATCGAGCTAGTGCTGGTTCAGATTAGTATCAGAGAACTAACTTTGATCCGCCTGGCTCTGGGACCTGCTGGAACCACACCCTGCCGAAATCGGGCATGCGCACCTGGGCCAGCCCCAACTGGGCACAGGCGGGGTGGGCACCGTCCGGGCACCTGCTGCCTACAGAAACAACCAGTTATAAGACCTCAGGGCAGAGGAGAGGGGGCGTCAGAGAGCAAGACTGTGAGGAATCTTTCTTCCTGAGGAAGAAGGAGTGACAGAAAACAACCTGTGACAAATGAACCATAAACCCCACAGCCTGTTCCTCTGTGCCACTGAGGGGGGGGAGGTAGAGATATTGGGAACAAAGTAATTTATGCCTGGGAAGAAGGGAAGGATGGGCTGAAATATCTGAGCTCTGTTTTTCTGTTTTTTCTTTGCCCTGTTTTGATTTGATTAATGATAAATTAAATTGATTTCCCTCCAAGTTGAGTCCATTTTGCCCATGACTGTAACTGGTGAGTGAAAACCTCATAGTCCTTTTCTTGACTCATGAAAGTTTAGGTGGATTTCCTCATCGCCATCCTGAAATGGGGGAGAGGAGTGAGCTGCCACATGTTCTTTTGTCATCTGCCAGGCTCAAGCCATGACAGAATATTATTACCTCTTGGTTTCTATATGGATGGAAGCCTCATACCTATTAATACAGGACCAGTTGGAGAAGAAATAAGAAGTCTGAATGGCATTAAAAAACATTAAAACTAAACAAAAAGCATTTGTCTGAATGTAAAGAAATACAGTGGAATTAGCTAAGTAAAAATAATAGAAATGGGCCTCAAATAGAAATATGAGGCTTGTAGCATTGATTCACTGGAGCTTGTAATTTGTCACTATTCTGGACTGTGTAGAGAGGTCAGAGCCCATATGCAATTGCTCAGAAAATATGTAGATGGTACTGTGTATCTTAACTGGAGCTGGGAGATGAAAAAATATTCAAGACAACAGTATGTCTGACATACTGTAATATGGGTGAACTAATTTGTTATGCTGCTCAGAAACTCTTTGTTCCAGAATCAAAATAACAGATCAAAGAAGTTAGTTGTTTACTAACGGTCTTAGAAAGACTTTATTCTTTAACAGAATGGGAACTGTTGGCTGTGGGTGAGCTGGAGAATATATTCACATGTATTCCTGGGGTGCTACGTTTTTTCTTTAATGAGAGATCATAAATGCCTCTTTCATATGTCATGTCTAAAAATCTGTTCTTACCACTAAGAATCTAGTGTGTGGCTTGGCAATTTCAGCTCCATTCTGTTAGTTTCAAAAAAAGCAATCTCTCTTCTGTCTTTAGGGAGAATGTTATGGTGGTGGTGGTGGTAATGTTGCCTGTTAAAAATAGTAGTCTGCACTAAGTTATCCACTTTATGGACTGTAATGCTGTCCAGAGTCCCCTTGATAATTTATGTGATCACCCTGTGGGGGATATATGGCTCTGACTTGACTGGGTGAGAGGTTTGGATACATCCAGTTGTACCATGCAATGCAGGAGAGGTTTACTGTGCTCTCTCTCCTTATCCAATACATTTGTGGATATCCCAGTCTAATTCAGTTTCCCCCTCTAGCTCCGTGCATTAGAACACCCAAAGGCTTTCAGCAGGATTGTGTTGTCAAAAGGCATCTAAAATACACTGAGCAAATTACAGAGAAAGTTATTTCCACTGACTGTAGAAAGAGTTGAAACAATTAGCTTGGATATAGATGTTTGAAGTGTAAAGTCTATAAAGACTGGATAAATGAATATTACCCTGGCAATAGGGGACCATCCATCAATTTGTGCCTTGTTTGGGGTTTTACAGCACACTCCACACCAGAACATAAGGCTGCATCATGAGACCTGCAAGATTTATGTGAATAGAGAGCATTTGCTCAGCCTCTCACCACTGGGTATATGGGCTGTGTTTCATCACCCTGGTTTAAAACTAGAATTTTGGTCTATCACAGAAGTCATAGCACAGCAGAGCTGGAAGAAAGCTCCAGATGACATGTGGTCAGTCCCCCTGCCCCTGTGGAGAGCTGACACATTCACACGGTTACAGCTGGCAGGTTTTTGTCACTGTTAGTGCCCATGCTGGCTGTCGGTTCTTCTTACAGTTCCCTGCATAGTGTCACTTGATAAGGCAGACTTCACAGTCTTTAAATTATAAAGCACATAAATGAAATAATAAATACTAAAATCACATGAAGTATGAATATTTGACCAGTAATAAAGAAAATACTTTTAGCTCTGTGGTATTCATGTAGATTTTAAATTTTGTAAGCAGGAGGGTAGAGGTGCAACTTTAGGAGCAGGACTACTTACCAGTTTTTCAAAGGAAAAGAGACCCCGTGATCTTAATGTAAGACAATGAGCTCAATAATTTTATTATCTATCCTTTGTAGAAGGAGGTGATCACATTATCTTCTTTCTTTTTCCTTCATTGTACATGAATGGAAAAATGCATGAGCCTGTGAATATCTCAAGAGTGGTGGAGAGTAGGAGGCACAAAAAACCCACGACAGGCAGAAAAATATAACTGAAAAAACTTCATTTTCTTCCAGTTCTGAATCCTGGTTTAGACCTTCTGTTGTTGGCAGCCCAACTAGAATTAATTTTATGTAGCTTTATAACAATAAATCATTGAGTTTGAATAGAAGAATTGGATGTATGAGAGCATTTTGATTTTTGATACCTGAAATTAATTTTGTCAGATGCAAATTTCCACCAGGCCTAATATATGGCTTTCCTGTTTCCTATGTTCTTGAGACTTTTGTTTGTTTGTTTTTGTTTATTTCTTTTTTTCTTGTGTTACACAGAGAAGCACAGGAGGTTGGAGTGAAAAAGCAAGGAAGACTGCAGTCTTTCCAGCAGGATCCTGCTATGTGATGGGTTGCATTGCATTTCAGTGCTTTAGTTTCTCCAGCTATGAAATTGCTCTGTGCTTAGGAAGCTGGCATCATGGTATAAGCTTGGCCCTTGGAAATAGTACATGAAGGTTAAATGTAGGTTATTAGTAGAACTCATGTGGTTTTTTAGCAAGGAAATTATGAAGAGTGTACTGGATTGAGTGGGTGGTCGTGTCAGTGACTCAAGACTACTGTTGTTTGCATTACTGTGTTATACCTAAAATAAGTCTATCTGTTTGGAATGTAAATTTTTAATTTTTTTTTCTTTTTAAAAAAAAGCAGAAAACCACCAACCAGTTGCTGAGGTCAGCATGTGGCACACAGTTGCATGGCTGTGTCCTGTGGGCAGGTGTTGTGAGCGGCCCTGGACAGACAGGCTCAGAGCAGATCTGGGAAGAAATACAGGTCAGGGAAGTCCCAGTGCTTGCCCCAGTGGAGACCTGGAATATGTTTCTATCCATGGTTTCCTGTTGCAGTTTAGGAGAAGGCTTTCAGGGACTTCAGACTTAGGCAGTTTACCAAGTGCCATCTCAAAGGACAATGACAGCAAGAACTAGTGAAGAGAAGCAAGTAGCATAATCTGACACATGGGCCGCCCATGGAAATACATCTTTTTTTGAAACAACTACACACATTAGAAGTGTTGAGAGTAAAACATTGCACAACTGACAGTGATAGAAACATTTAAGCACAGTTGTCCCTGCAAAAAACGCTTAGTGTATAGGAGACTGGACTCAAGTGACTATTTCTGATGTTGTAATCATAGAATTGTTTTGGTTGGGAAAGATTTTTAAGATCATAAAGTCAACCATCAACCTAGCACTGCCAAGTCCACCACTATACCATGTCCCTAAACAACCACATCTACACATATTATAAATACCTCCAGGGATGGTGACTCAACCATTTCTCAGGGCAGCCTGTTCCAGTGCACAACACCCCTTACAGTGAATAAATTTTTCATACTGTCCAATCTAAACCTCCCCTGGCACAACTTGAGGCTATTTCCTCTTGCCCGATTACTTGTTAACTGGGAAAAAAGGCTGACTCCCACCTCACTAAAACCTCCTTTCAGGTACTTGCAGAGAGTGATAAAAGTCTTCCCTCAGCCTCCTTTTCTTCAAACCCAGTTCTCTCAGCCACCCCTTGTAAGACTTGTGCTCTCAACCCTTCACCAGCTTCATTGCCCTTCTCTGGACACGTGCCAGTGTGCTAAGTGGAAAGCTACGTCAGAGGACAGTTGTTACTCTAATAATTGTTCTTGTGCTGTTATTGTCATCTTGGATTTGTTCTTATTTCTAGAGCAAGTACCCGGTGTTTGGACATAAAGGTGATTTTTTTTTTTTTTAGGCTGACTTTTTCAGTGAGCTTGTAAGTCTGGGTGAATGTGGTTGCCTTCATGTATTCACTGTATACCATACCAGAGGACTTGGCATTGGAAAGGGCCTCAAATATTTATCTTCTTTTGAAAGACAAAATATGAAAAGAGAGGTCAGCGCTGGAAAAATAAATATCCTGCATTAGACCTATTTCATGGGGTCTGCATGGTAACTTCTGGATCCAGAATATTAATATTTATTAATATTATTCTGTGCATTTTAATATCTGATTGAATGTTTTGTTACATGAAACTTGTAGAAATCATAAAACTTAATGATGCTAAATAAAAAAGCCCCAGCTGCCAACAACCTTGTTACATACCAAGACATCTGAATGAAAAAAAACATAAAGATGCAGGGTTAATGCCTAGAAATGCACTGGCATTCAGAACAAAGCAAAATACAGTACAAACACAGAAGATTGCTGAAGCTCTTGGAACCTACTTCAAAAATATAAAGCCAAGAAAATATATAGCTAAAAGGTAAAAAGCACTAAAGTGGCTAAAACCACTAGATGTTTCTAGATGTTTCTGATGAAGACCACTCCACTGCTATGCTAACATAAAAAGTGTGTTTATTTGAGAATCTGTATTTTCTTATAATGGACAGACAAATGACACCTTGAATAGTGAGCAGAGACTCTCCTCCTCCCCTTCTTGCATTTAGCTTTCCTTTTTACGTGCTCATGCACTGTCACCCTTATTTTTGGCTTTTTATCACAGAATCCCAGAATTTTCATGGCTGGAAAAAACTTCTAAGATCATCACATCCAAGAATGATTGGTACTGTATTCCATACTATGGAGGCCTTTGCACTTTCACTGACCAATCAGAAGAGAGCTGAGTAGCATCAACATTTTTAAGATGAGCAGCAACATGAGAAGGACGTAAAGCCAAAGTCATGCATGAAATTCATGAGATAGAATTAGTAATGAGATAGTGCAGGACTAGGCTGTTTGGTCTCCAGGATCACCTGCTGACTCCCCTTTGGGAACTAGCTAGCCACAAACACAGAGCAGGGACAATGCATCCTACTCTTTCAGAGACTGGAATCAAGGCTTGGGGTGTCCTTATCCTTGTTCTCCTCTGTGATGTCCAGATCACAGACATTAATGGGTTGCTGCAGCTTGTAGGTAAATGCTGGCCAGAAGTCTTAGCCTTATTTGTGCCTCTTAAAAACTGTATCAGTGGAGTATTCAAAGATAACATTGCTTTTATGTGATTTGTTATCTGAAGACACTTCTAAACATGCAAATGAAATCTGTTATCTTGGCCAGTTCTCTGTGTTGTGACCTGCAGAAAATAACTCTACAACTTGGAAAGTTCTGGAAAGGGGAAATAGTTATTCAGCACTGGGCATACAAGGGGATAATTCCTCTGAAATCCATGCGTACCAATCTTGCAATCAGGCTTTTGTTATCTACACTGAAGTTTTACATATTCATTAGATTTCACAATACACCTATACATATGCATCACCTGCTCCCACTTTGTATTCAAATCAGTCCCAAGAGGTCATTTCCATAATCTCCTCTCTCCTGTGCTTGCGTCGTGTCTCCTGGTGGGGGTCGTGAGGGTCCTGGGGATGAAGTAAAAATGAAACAAAGTTCTTTCTTTATGTAAACTTTTCACCTCTTCTCCAGGCGTGCCCATTTCTTCAGTCTTCAGCCAAGCAGACAACACAGTGTTCTGTTTCTTATCTCCAGGTTGCTATAGTTATCATTTTAGCACACATATATTTCCCTTATAAGGTGATGACTACCTAAACAATTTCTTAGCTTCTATTGAACAAGCATTCTGTGTGAGCTTCTATCAGGTCAATGTGACCCCTAGGCAATTACTAGCAAGGATTTTATATTAACCCTTACATCAGTTATATTTCACTGGGTCTCACTAAGGATGTGCTCTTCACATCCTGAAACAGAGCTGGTCCTTAGCAGTGTTGTTGATTGTCTCTTCCCTTGGTGCTGTTGCTGTGTTGTCATGGGAAATACACCTGAAGGACATAGAGTAGCATGAGTTCTCTCCAGGAGAAATGAGGCAGAGAGAGAATTCAGAGTGATCTCAAGGATGACTGGATATGTTTTGTTGTTGATTAGAAAAGGTTCAGAAAAAAATAATTCTTCAGCATTAATTATTTGTGTCTGGGATGAGGTTAGCAATGAGTACAAAGCAGTGCATTAAGAAGACTGTGTGCCATCCCTGGTCAGAGAAGCTTGAGGAGAGTCTGGTTCTGGTTACATAAATGAATGGAAAACTTTTCTATGGCTGCCAACTCATTCACAGATTTTTCAAAATTGTTCTGCTTCAAAGAAAATGGAAACAGTGATATTTGATACCTGAGAGGAACCCGTGGCACCAAAGCCTCTCTTCTATGAGAGAATATTCCCTTAAGCCCTTGGGAGCAGCTTTTCTGCCCAGTGATCCTCTCTCATCCCTCATCTTTTATTTCATCTCAGCCCCAGGGGGTATGTTCCTTCACAAGCCCTTTGCTCACAGAAAGCACCTGAGCTGCCAACCCCTAACACTTACATGATGGGGAGATCTATCGATGTGAGATACATGCAAAATTCAGGAGACATTATAAAATATTGAACAAATCTACATGAAAGAGGCAGGCATATAGAATTTCTCTTTAGTTCTAAATTCCTTAGTTCTCTCTCTGTGCTCTTGGCTCATCTTGTTTCAAGGTAACAAAATGGTATTTACTTATTTTAATAAATTATTTACATTTTCACATCTTGCTTTGGAGAAATTGCTATTAATGCCTAGATTTAATTAGCACAAGACTTGGTAACTTAATAAAAAATAAATTACAAACTATTCATTATTCCTTGGGGAAATATTAAAATTTGTTAACAACGTCTCCAATATTGATTAGTTTAAAACTGGAACTTTTCAGAATTAAGCTTTGAAACTTCGGTTTGTTTGTTTTCAGGGTGAAATTATGTTAAATAGGTTTTTTAAACTGAATTTAAATCAGAGCCATATTCCCATTATATACCATTGCACATTTATTGATAAGCATACTCTAAAAGACATCCTGTATTCTTGCCTGGGAGCCAAAGAATGCCCGTGAAAGATTAATTATGTTTCCAGAACGCTTGCAAACAAGAAGGGAAATGGGAGCTCAAATAGATTTTTTGTAATCAAATTTCAATAAGCATATTGAATGATGGTAATTCATTCTGTGCCACAGAGGTACTAATTCCTGAAGTAACAATAGGACTTGCAACAAACTTCTTCTGTTGGGAATATCTGTAAGGATGAATTGATTCTTATGTAAATATAGTAAAACTTTGAAGCTGGGGGTCCTTAGCTATATTTGTTACTGTGTGAGTGCTACCTGGATACAGGTGTTTGGAGCCCTATCTTATTTTTGACTGTGTCCAGAGACACTACTGGCTTTATCATATCAGAAGTTGACACGAGTCTTTAAAGTATATTTGGAAAACTTTTCTCAAATGCTTACCTTCCTTCCCCCATTCATCCTTTCAGTTTTCAAAACTAGAGAAGTTGAATTAGTGCCACACAATCCTTCTGTCTTCCTCCCTCTTGTTCCATCTTCTTCCTTTTTCTTGTAGAAGCAAACAGCTGAATGATTTCCTTTTTGTTTATTGTTTTTTTGTTTTGTTTTTTTTTCCAGTGGCATTTCAAGACTTCAACCTCTGAAAAGCTGTCAAAAAAAAAAAAAAAAAAAAGCAGCAAAAGTCTGAATGCTATTTAATCTCTTGCACTCAATTGCAAATAGGAATGCAAGAAAAATGTGGGAAGGATAAAAATAACAAAATTCTGTTAAAGCCCTTTTTGTTACTCTTTAGAGGCAAGTTGGGCAGGAAATTTTATTGTTTGAGGATATGAGAATGATTGGGGAATTTCTTATATGAACACTTTTCTCTTTCCCCTACCCTTATAATTTGGGACTCCATATTATGTTTCAGCATTTTCAGAAACTCAACGAAAGAGAAGACAGAGCCCCAAACACCCTGTTTCTGTTTGTGCTTAATGGATAGGAATTGCTGTTCTGCTAGGAGAAGCTACTTCTGTTAAACTACTTGAATTTCACAGACAGGGGAGGTTATACATGAAATTTTAACCTTTGGGGAGCAACAGGTTGTTACAGAGAGAATTTCTTTGTTTACTTTCTAGTCCTGATTTTATTCTGCTTATTACAGGGTCCAGTTCTGTTGTTGCATGGGGTAATGGGCTCTGACAGAAATTTGCCATTAGAAACAACCATTTAACCATAAATCAGTTCCAGAGATAGCAAAAATATGAATAGCAATGCCAAAAGGTTTCTGGGCACTCTGTCTTCCTGATATTATGCTTTAAATGCACCATATTTTCTCACAATTGGTCAATTTCTGCTGTTAACAAATGGTTTATTATCACAGTAAACCTGCACTAATAGAGAGTCTTGTCTTTTGTCTTCTGGAGATAAGCAGTTCTCAAGCTTTATAGATTTTAGTAATCACTTTATATGATGACGTGCAATTTCCTGTATTAAAAAGGGGAATTTTCAGAGACCTGAAAGTCTGGCAGCGCTTGCAGCAGGCCCAGGATCTTACACTAGAAGGGATTTAGAGAGCAGAAGGCTATATTTTACATTGTACTTGATACTTTATATAATTTGGTATTTGAAAGTAACTCAGGATTCCTAAACAACTGCCAAGGTACTGTGCTCACTGAAGAAAATCAAGGTACTAAAATGATGAAACAAAGAACCACTTGGCCAGTTACCACCCTGTATCCCAGAAGCTGTTGTTCATTGGTATAAGGAAAAGACATTTTCTACTTCTTCCTTGGTAAATGCTCCATTAATTTTGAATTGGATAAAAAGGACAATGTCTATGAGGATGAGGCTGGTGTGTGCTTCATAGCTAAAAGAACAAAGAAAATAAGCAAAGAGAATTTCAAAACTCCTCTGTATAGTGAAGCGGCTGAGGTATGGCAAGAAGAAATGCTACCCCAAAACCACACCCAATGCAGACTTCCAATGCTATGCATTTGCATACTTGGGAAGAGCCTCATAATGCACCAATGCTGCACTGCATGCACCTATAGGCAAGAGAGAAGTATAAATCTAACTTTAAAAATAATTCCAACTCTAACCCTAAAACCTCATCAGAAGCCTAAACTTAACTGTGTTTAACCCTCACCCAAAGCTTAACAATTCACAGTAATACTAACCCCTAAAATTAACCCTAAACCTGACTAACCCTAAACACTAGCACTATACTCTAACATTAACCCAAACCTTAAATACTAATCCTAACCCTAACACAGACCTTAACCCTAACCATAACAATAAATCCCAACCCTGACCCTAACTCTAACCCTAAGCACTAACCCTAGCCCTAGCCATAACGGATTTGGCCTCCTTAATCATTCATATGCATTTAAAAACCTCAGAGATACCCTCATGCCATGTGTTTCCACAGGTTTTTTTCATTAATATTTCATTAGTGATGTATTTCATATCTGCCTCTTCATGTTGCTCTGGAAGATACTTAGCAACTGGTCCTTCCTAGCCTTGACTACTTTCCTTGTTAAACTTCATCTCAATTAAATAAAAAGTCTACCTCATTAATACTAAGCCTGACTTTCTTGGTAATTGCTATCCTTAGCAAAGAGTTAAGTGTCATGCTATTTTACTTTTATAGCTGGCTATACTTTCTCTTGTTGGACTCATTAACAGCAACTGCCTTTGAAAATGCCTTTCAATTAATATAATTTTCTCATATTTCTTCATTCTCCAATTATGTTGGAAAGGATCTTGATCAGGAAAAATTGGTGTGTGATGGGAATCATGGAATCAGGAACCACCAAATAGCTCAGCACAGATTATTTCCCAGTAAAGCATATTTGTAATAGCTTTTAATGTAATTAAATTAATTGCTCATCTAGGTACAGAATTTTACAGAGCTAATGATATTATTAAGCAGCGTTTTGACTTTATGTAGTAGGTGTGGAATATGATAGAACATGGGCACTCTTTCAAGTCTTAAGTCACAGCTGCAACTGATGCCTGATGGAATTGTGTGGCAGGTGAGATAGCAATGGAAAACAATTTAACTTTTGAATTTTCAGGGATTTCAAGACTTTGATTTTGCACATTTCTGGACCTGGAATATTCTGCCAACTACACACAGTTCTAAGCACTCTCAGTACAATGAAGTTGTGTGTGATATTTTGTCAGAAGGAATTTCATCTAATGTAGCTGTTGTAGCTGCTTATAGCCTATGGTCTTTTTGTTAAGCTGAATGCCCTTGAACTAATTATCCAGCCAGATTCTTTGTTATCAACATGTGTCAATGAAGAGTTCTCTTGTCTTGTTTCCTCTTCTCTGATAAGATTTCCTTAGGAGTCCCTGGGCATCTCCTTCGTCATTCTGCATATTATTTGAATAGTACAGCTGTTGAATTTGCATCCAATTCTAATACATAGAATCTGTTAAAACTATCAGCTGTGATAATGGTTTTGTGCACAGATGCCATCTTGAAAAGAGTTCGGAGATGACCCAACAGAGATATGATTTATACTTTAATTAATGAGATAGCTCTGTATTGGATGATTCCCAAATGGGATGAGAAATCACCTCCTTTAAATAGCTGTTGAGCTGTTGAGCTCTAAGTCATAGGACTCTGTGAATATGGTCCTTCCAAATAATTTCTGTGTTCTTCTATGTTTATTCATCTCTGGTTTTCTCCCTCAATTATTCATATGTTATATTCATCCCCATAAGAGACAAAGCTGATTTATGTTGTAGAAGTATTCCCTGAAAGATGACAATAGGCAGAGGGTGATTACCCTTTTTAACAGCATCATGGGACAGTCTAGAGGTATCTCACAGCCTTTCTGTGCATCAGCTTGGCTGTGATGGGATTGAGAAAATGGGAAAACAGCATTATGTCAGTAGGCAAAAGGAGATGCACTCATAGGAAAAGATAAGGAAAGAGAGAGCCAGATTCTGAAATTTTGGGCTGCTGTGGCAGCCTCAAAATGTGAATCTTGATTTACCACAGCATATGAAAATACTAAGTATCATGGAAACTCATCACATTAAAAAAATGCACTTAATTGTTTTCGTTGTCTAGAAAGCTGTAGGGATTTGAGGCCTCTAGGCATTGAATCTTTAAGAAGAATGTCAAATATCAGTTGATGCATCATACAGTAAGAAGATGGTAAAAGAGCAAGGTACAGAAAACTTCTTTTACCTGCATTACCAGCCTCTCTTATCAGAACACAGATAATTTTAAACATATTTTGATTCTTTGGTGGGTAATGCTTCCTTTCCTAGGCTCTCTGGCACAATTGTGAAGCTTATGTATATATTTATATAACTATTTAAATAAACCCCCATTTTGCTATTTTGTGGAATTTTTTACTCTGAAACAGAGTGAGGAATCCTTTCCAATGTCACGTCCTTATCAGAGACTCTTGACACATAATGCTTTTTGATCACTTATGAATGAGTCTCAGTATAACTTAATGCACGTGTCCTCTAAATTTGGTCTGCTCTTGTAAACGAGATCAGCACACTGGATGTGGAGGAAATGAAGAGGTGAAGCTTTCAATTTATCCATCGAGGGCATCAAGGATCAAAGACTAGGGCACAGCTTCTAGAAAAATTACTTTGACATCATTGCAGCTCTCTGGGTCACTACAGAAGCTAGAGGAAAAGTTCCATACACACGTCAGTGTTATATTAGATCTACAGATGGCAGCTACTAAGAGAAACTAATCCTGACTAAGGAAACTTATGCAGTCACTTGAGATACTCTCTGGGTTTTTATGTTTTTTGCATTTAATAAATTTCTTTTTCTCTTGAGATTTTCAATCTCCATTTCTTCCATGCAGATTACATAATTTCCTGAACACACTGGCTTCCTGTAGACCTCACTGCAAAGGTGGATATGCTAAATATCACTGAGGAGAGAAGGAGCTCCTACACTGCTGTCTGAGGCTACATAACCCATGACCACTTGGCTCAAAGGAGGTATGGGACAGAGCTCTGTATGTCACATTCCCTCAGTGCTAAAATCTTATTTCAAAGATTTTTTTATAGAGCTGCTTGAAAAGCTACAGTATTTCCCTTGTCACACACAATGACTCATGCAGAGCAGTTTTAATAGATCTGTAGTAATCCAGCAAAAGTTTTCTTTCACAAGAAATAATGAGCAAGAATTCAGTGCAAATGTTTATAGTAGTCATCAGGGACTTCTCTGGCTCTTATGCTGGTCAGGATGTATGTCACTCCAGTTACTGTGCCAGAAAACAGATAATAAAGATTTTAAGTTTGCTGTCACTGGAGTTAGCAGATGACCATCAGTCTCAATTTTACTGTCTTGTCATTGATGCATAGTGTTCAGTCTCTTTGTAGCAGAAAGGACTTGGAGTGATCACCTGCACTATCACAAAATGCTATTTTTCTAGTTCTTCTACTGATTTCTTATCATTCCAGAACCCCTCTGACTTAAAGCTTCTAATGCCTGTATTTGTTGCTGTTTTGCACATTTTTTGTTGGGTTTTTTTTGTTTTTAACCTTAAATAATTAATTTCCCTTCTCTTTATATTTACAGAGAGCATCAGCTTGTACTTTGCTCGGACAAACAGTTGCCATTTTTCAAATTAATTGCTCCTTTCCCTTAAGGAACAGTCTTTGTTCCAGTGTAAATGATTTTTTCTTGAACAAAGATGAGTACAATTACATTATTCTTCTATTGCCTTGCACAGTGCAATTCCATTGCAATTCCAAACACTATTCCATTTCACTGGAAATACTTTGCCTTTTATATATCCTGGAACTGAATGTCATGCTCAAAGTATTTTTTTTTTTTTTTTTGTGTGTGTGTGTTTCTAAGTGATGATTCTCCATTTAATAGCAGGATTCTAGCTCTGGTAGAGATCCTAAAAGCACAGCCTGTGCTAGGAAACACTGTGCTTTCAATGTCTTTGGAACTTAAGAGTAACATCTTCCTATATATATTAAAAAAACACAAAAACAACCAAAACTTGCATTTGTATTGACAGTGCTTCTTCAATTTTTGTTGTTACGAAATACAACTGGCACCTCTTTCTTGTCTCCTGTTAATTACTTAGAACATTACAGGAGGCTCCTGTAGAATTGTAATCATCAGCAATTGTGTCCTCATGCTGGTTAGTCCAGAAGTACACCTTATCTTCTTCATGCTAAACAGTAATTTCTCATCTGAGACCATATTGAATGTTTTCCTTAAATCTTATGGATTAGCTCTTTCCTAATTTAGCTAGAAAACCAGTTGCCCTACTAATAAGACCACATTATCCTTCACACAGTTCTATGTTTACTGATACTCATTCCTTAATATTTTTCCTGATTGCAATCAGGCCTTGTAGTTGCCAGTATTTTGATTCCTGACTTGCATGGTTTTTCATCTGATTTGGCAGGACCTGAGTGTGTTTTTTACTTTCTGCTGTTTTAGTGCCATCTCCATCTTTTCTGAATGGCCAGTCCCTTCAGTGCAACATCCAGTCATGCTTACTGTGCTTTTAAGTTTTCCTTAATATTTACAATCATCCAATTTCATGCCCTACACCAGGACTTGCAGTTCTTCCTTCCGGTTGTTGCCTTTGTTCTTTACAATAGATACAGCAGCTGTTTGTGGGTTTTGTTGTCATACATTGATTGTAATGCCTGCCTGGCTACTGTGCCCATCTGGCATAGTTTTGCCCCTTGCTCATCTGTGCAAAAATCCCTTCCGCTAATTAAGGGCCTAGACCTTCAACTTCTCCTCTGCAAAGCCTTTCTTCTCTGCATGGTCAGTTAAAATGAATAAGGTATTCAGAGACTCTCTCAGGCTTTATGTTTAAAAGTTTCTGAAGTAGCATGATTTTTCTGATTCCTTCGTGGGTTGCTTCTGTGAGTAATTCTTGTTCTGAAGCTTCAGTCACTTGGTTCATACATGTGTTCAGAAGCCCAGCCAGTTCATCTGAGATGCAGGGGACATTGTGTCATATTCCTTTTTATTGGTAGCAATTCCAGTGCAAATGCTAGTGATGGTAAGTTATAATTTTACTTTGAAGTAGTTCACCCTATTGATTAGAAATAGCTTTTTTCATTACCACATCTGACAGGAAACTTACGCATGGCATTATTTTCAAATGATAGACACAGAGGAAAGGAATTTATATAAAAATTCAAACAGTATGTCTGGACTTTTTTTCCCAACTTCTAATTAATGAAGACAAAAGGTCAATGTTGAAAACCAACTCAAATCTGCTCTTGACTTACACTGTAGACCTTAAAGTACTTTTTATAGGATAAGTAAAGGGAAACAGCTATCTTGTGGCAATCTACTCGAATACTGCAAATCCTATTTACTCCATAAATGCAGGATTGCTGACAAAACACACTGTCTTTTGTTTAGAAAACAGAATGCTGCTCATCAAGGTAAAGTTGATAATAATGGAAAAGATTTTGAGGTAGAGCAAGGGGAATACGTGTGTATAGCGAGAATATTTCAAGTATGTAGAAGAGATGAAGAGTACCAAGTCATGCATTTTTTTTTAACGCTTGACATAACACTGTCTTTCTTTGCAGAAAGCCCCTGGGCTTTGCAAGCAATGAAGCAAATTCTTCCCCTGTTTCTTTCCATTCATTTCACTGAGAGAGCAGTGTTGGAATAAAATCTCGAAACCACTTGACCTAAAGTGCAGCCAGGCATCAGGCAGGACAGAGCTGCTGCACCCTGTGTGAACAGTTCAGTTTTCTGCCTATGCCTGAATCTGCTCTTACACCACCTATTTCAATAGGATAAAAGATGAAGTGGCTGTTTCCCCAGTTCTTGGCACCGTCGTTTTTTAATTTGAGATCTGGAATTGTAAGGACCAGAACTGCAATTATTTGAATGGTGTTACCTACTTAAAAATTAAGAAGGCTGACAACACAATGTATTGACTAGAATTGTAAACAAAATGTGACAGAGGAGAGACCTTTCCTTCTCATTGACAAAGTAACCATGCTTGTCTCCACAGGAACTGCAGATTGGCCCCATGGTCTAGGGATGCTGCTGTGTGTTTCTCTGCAGCTATGTGTTATTCTGTTATGCAGAACAGAAAGGACACAAGGTGGTGGAGAAATGTTCCTCAGCCTTAGCAATCTGTATTCATTAGACAAACTTGTGCTTGTATACAGATAACCCTGTAAAACCAAAGTTGCATATCTCGTTCCCTTCAAACTTTCTTGTTATCTCAACCTGCATTAGTCCCTCAATTCACCATCCATGACCATCTGAATTTCCCATGGTTCTTTTTAGCTAGAATTTTTGGGGCAGAATGAGGGCAGACTTTTGATCTTATGACTCTATATTACAGGGACCTGATTAACAGGTTGCACTCATGCTGTAGGTTATTTCTCTTCTGAGAGGAAAAAAAAATTTGTTTCAGGCACTATATTCCTAGACTATTTATATCACAATGTTTGCAGTCTTGGACAGAGATTTAAATTACTAAAGTGGCAACACGCTGAAGCAACAGCAAAGTGTACTATTCCCTAGTGCCCAGAAAGCAGCTGTGCTTAAAAGCTGTCAGCCAGCAAATCCTCTTTGGTTTCTGCAAAACTGTGTGTTTCCATCAGTTTACACTGCCCCAGACCAGTCAAATGAAAATCACTCTGTCATCCTTTTGCCATCTCAATTTTGCATCCTCAAATGAAAGTCAGCATTGGTGTGGATGTGTCCAGATAAAAAGAGATTGCACCATCGTTTATTACATGTGAAATATATATTTATATTGTTTTTGTGCAAATGGATTGCAATAGCATTTGAGTTATGATACCAGGCACCCTGAAAAAGTTACTGTGTTAATTATCCTGAATTTCTCCTGATTCACTTTACTGCTTCACAAGACACTCCAGGTCATGACTGGAACTGATAAGCATATGGGGATCACCCAGCAATTCATTTCTGATCAAATAAATCCTGAGGGATTCAAATATGTACCCAAGTGCATCCAAAAATCTTTGGAGGAGAGATCTCATTAGAACAGACTTTCCTTGGAGTTTTTTTGTCATCCCTCACTGGCTTTGAAACAGAACAGAAATAGTTTCATTCATGGCTTTGGTTTCAAGTATGTTTTTTTCCCCCAATATTCCCATTTGTAGTTCTGAGTGAAACCGGGTAGTAGAATACAAAATTCCATGAGAAAAGAACCTAATTTGCTGGAGACAAACAATAGAGTTAGTCCAAGCACTGGTAAAAATGTCCTGCTGGTGCTTAATCATTACCTTACTCAACCTCTCCTCTTTCTTGTCCTGCTATGGTGTTTGTAAGTGATGATTAGCCAGAAGAGAACTTGTTTTAATGACAAATGTAGTAATGTCCAGTTTCTAAATTAGTTCACCAAATGTATTGGTAAGCAAAAAGATTTATTACAGTTCATATTTTCATATTTAGACATTTTCATGTGATTGATTAGCTGTAAATGAAGTCAGATGATGTTCTTCAATTCTTTCAGCACTTTGAATAGCCTGAATGTTCACACGAGTAAATGTAAAACTCCATCTCTGAAAACTCTGTATATCTGAATTACATTAAGTGATGAAATTCACTTTGCATACTGAATGTAGTTATATGAATATTTGTGGAAGTAAACCACAAAACTCAGTGAGAAAAAGCAACCACAATAACATTAAAGGATTAATTCTACATTTCTCACAAGTTAAGAAGTTGTTCTTGCTTATACCTCTGTGCTGTTTCTATTTCACAGTAAAGATAAGGACTTCAAATGAATGTGTTGCTAAAACATAAATGGAAGAGACCATGGCTATTCCATTTAATACTTACTCTCTTAAGCCCTTCATTTATTCATCAGAATAATTACACTTATCCATATTTCTCCTGAACTTCCACTGGAAATTTGTTTTCTAAAGCTTTTTCATAAAATCTCAAAAGCTTCTTTAAACTTCTGTCAATTTACAAACAGAAACAGAAATCATTTTCCCTTTTTCTTTTTAACCTCACCAGAAAATTTACATTTCTCATTGCATTTATGTATGATACAATTTCAAGACAAAACTTTTTTGATATGAGAAGAAATTGTTGAACCACCTAACAAACTTAAAAGGTAAATCATCATTTTTAGATTTAATTGACAAGTCACAACAGTTAGGCAATTTCTTTTAATGTCACAATATTTTCTAAAGTTCTAGGAAAATTTAGACAAAAATGGACTTTAGCTCAGTGCTTTGAAAGCTTTATGGAAATGCTTTGAGAAGAGAGCCTGGTCATCTTTGGCTCCAAGACAGAGATTAGTTTCTTGAAGTCTCATGCCCAACAGCATGCACAGCAATGAGTGTGCCAAAGCTGAGTCCTGAGGTGCTGCTACATAAATGATTCCTAATGAAATCTCCAGAAAAATGGACCCATCTCTGCCATTAACCTTCTCATTTAGAAGCTGACATAGTTCGTCCTCCCTCTCATCTGTGGCCCCTCATTATCCAGGTGGCCTGATGTGCCACATTACACCCTTGGTAGATGTATTCCTTTTCAAATGCACACTCCCCAGATCAGAGACATTTCTTTTCATTTGCTTTCTGACTTGCTGACATTTGCAGAGATGTGCCAGTGCATGTGAGACCAAAAACAAGAAGGTAGAAAACACATAAGTTCCTCTTGCCTTTCATCTCTTCAGACTTTGTAGTCAGACAAGATTTCTATTACACTGGCCTCTTTTTCTTCTGCTGCTTTTTTTTTTTTTTTTTTTTTTTTTTTTTTTTAACTGTGCTTTCATTTACCCCGATCTTCTTATTAAAGTTGCTCAGCTCTTTCTTGAGTCCTGCCAGCAGAGTTCTTAGCAAGTCTCCTCATGCTGTGACTCTCTTATGTAAAACATTCTTTAGCACTTTGTCGCTTGAGTTCCTCTGAACTGTAGTCCTGTTACATCAAGATGCACTCGATTGAAGCTGGGGATGCAGCATTAAAACACAACTGAAAAGAATTATTTTACTCAAACCCAAGTGTGTCTTCAGAGGGTGTTGCCATCTCCCTACTCCATCTCAAAGTTATCCTTTGTCAGCCTGTGATGCAGATAGCTTTCTGTCCCCTGTGCTGAAGTCATGAACTAGCAGACAGATTATGAATTCCTGCCTTTTATGTGCTTTCAACTAAAAGTTGGTTAAAGAAGTTTGAGGATATCCTGTACTTGTGGTTTGAGCCTAAAATAAAGCATTATATTATTATATCAAATTAACAGAGATTACCAGCACACAATTACTCTACCAGTTATCTATCTGTGCATTAAATGCTTGTGTTTATAGGTCCTGACTTCAGGTGCTTCATCTAGCTAATTTAATGTATGATTAGTACCTGCAACTGTGTAACCACACTTGGGTGCAGTTCATGCTTCTGCATTTGTTTCTTGGAGGCCAAGAGACTCTAAATGGAATAATTCAGTTGAGGCAGTCGTGATAACAGACTTGATAGAATGTTTATGCTTCTACAGAGTCAGACCACAGAGGACAGGCAGCATTTGAGCTGTGACAATATTACCTCTCAGAGGTTTCTGGGCAGAACAAGCAGTTGGCTGAGATACTGCATCTCCTCCCACCCTGTCAGACACTGTTCTTCCAGAACTTCATATTCTGTGTAAAACACCTAGGGCAGCTGCAGCATCCTAAAATCTGCTTTTGCCCACTCTAATCAAAGTCAGGCAATTTTTAATAGGACTTTTTTCCCCCCACAATTACTAAGTCCACAAATGTAATACATGGGGATTTAAAAACTATAAGTACATTTTATTTTTGATAGATTGTCCATTGTATTTTGTTGGAGCAAGTTACATGTTATTTACAGAGGACTACCAAACACTGGTTAGACTTCACTGGATTTTATATCCCACAGTAATTAATTTTTCAACTTTCAGTGGTTTGGTCTGTATCTTGACTCTGTAAAATCACCATTAGAAGATGAAGGAAGTTTTCTGTGTATGCTTGAGTAATAATGAAGTCACAAGAAGCAGTGTTTGCTGAGCAGTTCTGAAAGTCATTTGATTTATTTAGGGGTTGTTATTATTCTGTTAGATGCCAGCTGGACAACCAAACTCTTCTGTCACCCTCTGGGCTGCTTTGACAGCAAAAAGCCTGACAAGCCCAACCAGTAAGATGGGTTTAGGTAAGATTTAACCCATCAGTTGCTGTGGGCTGCTCATTGTTTGTGTATGTGAGCTGGGCAGTCATCTCTGATTTGTGGTTCTGACCTTTGCTCCTTTGAGCAGCCATTCTGATTTTGTATTCTCTGCTCTTGCTTTATTCCTTCTCTTTTGGAGACAGACCCCTGACTCACTAGTGACCCTGCACTTTCTACAATTTTGACAATGTTGTTATATTGCCTTTAAACTCTGTATCCAGCTTCTCTATTACTGACTTTCCCTTCATGCGGTGTTGATGCCAACCTGTATCCCAGCCTGGTGGCTGCAATCTGCTTCCAAGCACTGGGACTTAGTCTCTGATGTTCCATAGTTCCCATAATTTAAACATGTTCTGGCAGTCTTAGAGTTTTCTAAGCTGCATAGCTCAAACAGCAAAAAGCCAGAGGACTGCTTAATGTTGTTGGTGATTTTTACCACAGCTTCTGTAAGTACAATTCTCTGATTCTGCCTTTTCTAGAACAGCCAAAGTGAAAGCCTTATTTGCCAAGGCTGAATGAGTTAGGAGTCTTGGTTAAGGGCTTAGGTTTTCAAATCTGTTTAAGAAAGAGTTATTGCTTTTGTGACTCAACTAAAACTGTTAAATAAGATGGACATCTAGCAAATGAATGCTCAGAAGTATTGACAACAGAAGCTACCCAGTACACCAGAGTGAGGGAAGGGGAGGAGGAGAGGTGGAATAAAAAATTCTGAATACAAGTGAATCTGATAGGTGAGATGGAGACAAATTTGAGAATAAAATATTATTCCATAAGGAGAACATGCACTTTTCACAATAAAGGGAAGTAATTATAGCTGTCTGCCTAACTTTTTTTCTGAGAGTTCACGTTGATGATATGCTGTGGTAGATGAGATAGTGTTACAAGTTGTTTTTCTTGACATGAATAAATATTTGTCTCTGCCAAGTCAACAGTACAAAGCTCTTGAGTACTCTCACACAAATAGTTCTTTGAAAGTTACAGGTGGCAGGTAGCTGAGTCTTTTTATTCCTTATATTTGGCAGTAACTATTGCAAGCATGGATTTACTGGGAAATTCTAGAGAATATTTCTCCTGGTTTTGTGTCTGCATGTTCATCACCTGTATTGCTTAATGTGACACAAGACTCAAGAGGAGCAGAAGACAGCAGACAGAAGACAGTAGCCCATGAAGTAAAACAATTTTATGAAGACCCAATGCTAGTGCTACTGGTTGAGAGAACTTGGAGTTCAACAGGGTAACAGTTTGAACTTAAAGAAAACCTTCCAAAGTGTTGTGGAACAACTAAAAATTGTTCCTTGTGACCATTTCAGTCTTACAGGTGTTGAGATGGCCAGAGTGTCTCAGACCTGAACTGTTTTTCACTGGAGGAAAAATGACAACACATTTAGTGAAAAATTGATTTATCATGTGTAACATAATATTATCCTTTGCCCTTGAAATTCACTGAAGATAAAAGGGATGCAGTATTTGAGTATATCTCTCCCCAGTGATACAGTGAAGGATGATAAATTGAAAGATATACTGTGTACAGTAAGTGAAGAAATATAAGATAGCTGCATGAACTGTCAGGACAACAGTCTGAAGAAAGAACCAAGTGGCTGGTATTGACAGAACTTCCACGTAGTTATTGAAGCCAGAATAAATTGTCTGAACACCATGTGCACTAACTTCTTTCATTTGGCAGTTTCTTCCAAGAGTTCTGAAGAGAGAATCACATGCCCAAATTTGACATGGGGAGACAGCCTGAAATGTAAGAGTTACAGCATCAGCCACCAAAGTCTTATATCAGTACAGCTCTGTACTTCATATTAGAGGCTTATGGCTTACTGAAGGGAGACAGTAGATTGAAAAATCATTGAAAAACTGGTATTTTTGTGGGCCAAGTGTTTTTATTCATTCCTGTATTAGGAAAAGGATGGGACTACGTCCAAAATAAGTCTATATTTTGTATAGATTTTTTAAAAGTCCATGATAACATTTCTTGCAAGCTAGCCCTATTCTTTCATGAAGAAAATTTAAAATCCATATAATGTTAAGATGATACAACTTCATGGTTCATGGTTAAAGAAATGCAGAAAAAACATTTTCAATATTTATGGCATTAAGAGAGGTATAAACCAGGTTTAATGGCTGAGATTTATGACTAGGATGTTAGAAAACTACTGCCAGTGTTGTGCTTCATCTCCAGTCCATTGTAAACAGCCTTCTGTAGACCCAATGTGATCCCTCATCAAGACAATGAAAAATCTGTTGATATCTCAGGTAGTTTTTTTATAGCTTGTAGAACTGAGAAGGGCTTTTGTCCTGGCTTGGGCCAGGATGAAGGTAATAGAGAGCATCTGTTATTCGGATTAATTGCCGGGCCAGTGTTAAACCGTGACAGCTTTCCACTCCCACTTTTAGTTCTTTTAGAACTCCCTGCCTATAATTCACACATGTGGCTGTCAGCATCCCTTTTCTTCTCTCTTTCTTAGAGAGTTTTTTTTTTTTTCTGGTTACTTACGCAATGTTTTCTAGATTACTGGGAGATGAGGGTCTGGCTTCCCATAGAAGCTATGCTTGCTAATCAATTATTTTTCTTAGTGCTTATAGATGCCTATCACAATTATGATTTAAGAGCCACGAGTAAAAAAAATGTAGATGAAGGATCTAACTTACATACATCTATATCACTTAGTCATTGTTCAGTGCTTTTAGAACTGTAGCTTCAGGTACTTTACAAGTAATACTTGAACTCTTCAAAATATCACCTCTAAAACTTCAAATGGAAGTTTTTTAATCTCTGCTAGAAACCAGAGCAGGTAATGGAAACTGCTTCTGTAGAGAAATATGGTGGAAAAATATGAAATAATGATAGTTTTGGATTTTTGTGCCTGCTCTTGTATTGAGGCCACAATGCCATAGAACTTTGGAAGTCCAGGTGCTATTGGAAATGATTTGGGCTGAGATAAATTCTGAAACTGCACTCTGCAGTGAAAGGCTCTGAATGTTTCAGTATCAGTACCCAAATCTTGAGTGAACTACTACTACTCAGTGCTCTTACTGAAAACATGTCATCTGTAAGTCTATTCACTCTCCCACCACTTAAGTAATCCCTTTTAAAACTTACAGGACTGATTGGATGTTTCATGAACTGAAATAACCAGGATAGAAACGATTGTCAGCTCACTGTGATACAAGCCTTCTGCAGGTAAGATTTTTCTAGACTGATTTTGGATACATTACTCAAATTTTGAGGTACAAGTTTGAGGTACTGAAGGTGATCTGAATTCCAGAAAAAAGTTGCTCAGCATTTGTGATTATAAGGCACTATTCCAGTGTCTGAAGCTGACAAGGAAAATAGTTGCATGCATTTCATGGACAAAACTCTCTTGCATCTCTTAGACCTCAACCAGGACCTAATAATGAGAAAAGAATTTTCTATCAGCTGTATTATGCAATGTGAAAATGTTGATTATTAAAAAGAACATGTATTTAACTTCAAGTGAACCTTTAAATTACATTCAACTGCAATTAAACTTAAGAGAGTTAACCAGCTTTGGTTACTTAACGTTTATGTAACTTTTGATGCTTCTGTGTTAAGATAATATATTACTGAAGCTGTAGCTTTCTTTTACCCTTTTTTTTGAAAGATACAATAGAGATCTAAATAATATAAAATTATACCTCTATTCTGATGATAGATGATTTACCAACATGTCATATTCATCTTTGGTACAGAATACACTTATGTAAACTCAATGTAATATTAGAGCAACATCAAAATTTCTCTCCCCATCTGGAAATCATGGTCCTCACACCCCCGTGTGGACAGGCAGTGCATGCTAACTGCCCCCCACTAGGATCTTGGATAAGCAGCTGCTGATAACCGAGCTGAAGTGTATTGAATCATAGAATCATTAAGGCTGGAAAATTCAACCCAACACCATCATGTAAACTAAACCATGTCCTCAAGTGCTACATCCACATGCTTCTTTAACACCTCCAGGGATGGCGACTCCACCACCCATACTGGCTGGCCTGATCCCCTGGAGGATTATAGGAAGTGGTCTTCATGAGAAGTAACCTCTTAATAGCACCGTTGGAATAAAAGAGTAGTGTTAGAAATAACCTTCAAAATGTCTCAGTTTCTTATTCTTTCTCTGTCGTTCCTTTTCAGTTTCCTCTAAAGCTAGTAAGTGGACCTAGCAACTTAGGGAATGATTTGAAAAAGCTTTTTAAGGGCTGTGTGTTGACAAGGTTTTTGCATAGTACTGCTTCTGAAACTTTTAGTGTAGACTAATGCACTGCTATTTAAATTCAGGAAAACCATTTCAGTATATGGGCTTTTAGTAGAGAGTCTACTCTGTCTGCTTGGTCTTTCATAGAGCATTGAGATCACCTGAGAAAAAACAGTTTTCATGCATTCACTCTCATGCATAGATTTTTTTAAAGGGACTTCAGCTCTCATTTAGATGACAAAGAATAAAAACAGGTAGAACTACACTTCTACTTACATTTAATCCCTCAGAGCAAGAAGGATGCAAGCAGGAAACTGCAGGGCTTGAGTACAGAGAATGGAGTTCTTAGGCTGGAATAGCCACAGGCTACCTTTATTCAAGATAGATTGCAATGTTATGGTCTAGTCTTTAATATTTATAGAACATTTTAAAGATGGATAGCATAATAAACAGCACTGTATAGCTACAGTGTTTGGGACAACTGTAGTGAAATAGTCTAGTATTTTTTAATAAGGGTACTAACAGGGAAATTATCCATCAGGGATGTAACCAAGCCTGAAAATGAGCAATATGAACGGTGCTCTTAAAAAAAAATAAAATAAAGTCCTCCAAGACAAATAAATACTAGATGCCAAACCCTTCTTTTATTAAATTAACTCCCTGTGCTCTGTACTTGTGTTTGTATTTTCAAATGCCGGTAGTGAATGTTACATCTTTAAGAGTTCCCATTTGTGCTTTCTCTAAAGCCCAGATGACTTTCAGTCACTGTCTGACATAATGAAACTGTGGCAAACATTTTTTTGAAGTTAGAGTGTACGTTTTCCTTTTTCTTTCTCTGCTGTATTCAATAGGGTTTATAAAATCATAAATGCTCGTAAGATTTGCATTTCAGATGTTGTGCCTGCAGTCTTTGTCATGGAAACAATTGCTTTATACTGGTTATTGGTGAGGGTGTAGCCCCTCTGAAAAAAGGAAAAGTAGTTTTAGAATCTCATGTTTTATATGGTTACCGGGGTGGGGGTGTAGAATATGTTTTAGTGTGAGAAGTGCAAAGATTGCTGCTACACCAGGGAAAAAAAGATATGCTGAAAAGAGAGCATCAAGCCAGGTTTCCTGCTTGCTGTCCTTTACTCAGAGATAAGCTGAGAACTATTGTTTGGTTTGATTTTGACTTAGGTTTCATATATTATTGGAGGAGAAATCATATGTAGGGTCTGGAAACAATGATACTTCATGTACTAAATTACTGAAAGCTTATGAAAACCTGTGCCAGATCTTTCCACAGCAACAGCTTTCCTTATGGTTTTTTGGTGCTGTACACTCAGGATAATAATCCCTCTTCTGGCCTTGACACAAGCTGAAACCACGACCTGTCTAAAAATGCAAACAACTTGGTTCTGATTTGGCTCTTATTTCATATGAATATTTTATGTGTTTTGGCAGCTTTCTGTGGTTGTAAATACTTGGTCAGTCCCACCACCTCTACTTACCAGACCACGCTGAGTGTGAATGCTGTATAATCTATAGTTATTCTGTACAGTATATATAATATATATATATATTATTTATTTCTGAGGAGTAGAATGTTTTTCAGTATTTTAGTTTCTTTGATAATTTTGGTTGATTCTTCTTCATATGACTTTGGAGAAGCTTTCCTGTGCAAAGCTGTTGCCCAGAAATGCACCCTCTCCCTGTTGGCAAAAGCTTGTCTTGCTTTGATGAACCAGCAAAATTATAATAGTACCATTTAAGACAATTACAGCAAAATACCTCTTAGGACTCGTGAGTTAAGTCATGAATGAGGAGTGGATGGTGAGATAAATGCAACTGAAGGATTTAATTCAAGCCAGGTCAAGTCCTGTTATCCATGGTAACGTGCTGATGATGCAGAGCAGTTATCAGAGTAGTTTTTTTTCACATTTCCTTCACTACCAAAGTTTAGCCTTACAAAAAAAAATAGCAAGGGCATCTGAAGCTCTACTGTTGGAGATGGTGTAGGTGGGATTCCTCTTCTGGACCTCAAATGAGATGTTAAACCACTGGGAGGTTCAGGCAAGTGCTTAGGAACAGGTCTAGTCATTGGAGTAAAGTAGTTTGGTGCATGGGAATAATGCAACTCATTTGGCCATGAGACAGCTATTGACACTGGCAGGGTAAAGGCAAAATTGTATTCTCCCTGTGATGTGTAAACTCATGTGTCACCAGCAGTACTCAAAGCATTGTCACTCTGCATCCACCCAGCAGAACAAGATGTGAAGACAAAGCAGCATTTCAGAACTGTGTTAGGGACTGCAGGACAAATACCCAAGAGAAGAATCCATTTCCTAGGTGGCAGTGCCCAGTGGCACATAAGCCACATTGTCAGCTTCAGTCATACCTTTATGTGGCATAGCTGAGAGCATTTGCTACTCTGGTCAGATTAAAAGTATGCCATTTTGAAAATATCTGCCCCCAAAACTAAGAGACCTAAAAGCAGCCTAGGCTAAGAGTAACTGAACTGGGCCCCAGAAAAGTCAGAAAATTTATTGGGAATTTTTTCTTATGATAGAGTTCTGTGGCATATTCTTGACAAATACATAATCAGATCCATAAATTAACAGATCTCTTCAGCTAGTTCTGAATTGCCTTCTTTTGATACACTAAGCTAGATGAGTTAGTAATTAATTTTCTAAGGGATCAAAGTTCATATACAAAATGATGAGGCTTCACAGGAAGTTGTTGAGACATGAGAAGCTGACACCCCAGGGTTTATAAGAGTAATCCATTCGCAAAGTTTTTACAAAGCAATATCCTCAGCTAATTATATCTCTCCTAGTTATATTTGCCTGACAAGATGAGGAAGGAGGAGTACAATAAAATAAATAAATAAACAGCAGTGAAAATTGGAAATTAGAAGAGAAAGTGTTGAAAGTTGTTAACCGAACCATTAAGTAGTTCATTATCAAGCAGCACTGTGGTAACAGGCTGCCCTGTGCTAATTACATGTGTTGAAGAAGCACTAAAATGCTTGGATCCAGCCATGAGCTTTGGACTTGGGGGAATGTTCATGGAGGTGTGAAAGCAAATGTGCATGGAATAATAATAATAATTAAAACTCCTGGGTCCTGGCTTCAATTTAGCCTGACTGAGTGGCTCAGTTTCCTTTCTCAGTTTATCTACACATGCACTGAGGTCAAACACTTGTCTGTCCATTTGTCTGTCTTTGCAGCCAGTGTGAGAAGATCCACACATAACATAGGTCTATACCTCTACCAGAATTATCCCAGGGTATAATCACATTTGGCATCCCAACAGGAGGTCTGCCAGCTATAGTCTCACTTTGCTCCTGAAACCCTTCTCAGTCAGTGCACTGCCAGCATACTGCAGTGGGCAGACCCTTCAGGTTTGTCGAGTGCTGTTAGACCTCTGGATAAAAAATGGTGGTTCCCTTTCTAGGTTAGAAGAGGGTACTTCTTCACTGCAGGCCTTTGATGAAGTGCAGTGGCAAAGCAAGGACAGGAGGTGATGCCACCTCTAGCTGAACTCTGAAATCTGTTATTTATCTATGTCCCTGAGCAAGCAAACAGTTTCTCAAGCACTTGACATGTGTTGCTGATGTTGCACAGGGGCCTTGTTCTGGTGTAGGTACAGAAATCGCTATAGTTTAAACCAGATTACTTCTCTCTATTTTTTTTAATGAAAAACATTCATTAAGAGCTAATTGTTAGTATTGTTTTAAAATAGATAATTGACTCTCCTTGCTAAGCAGCTTTTCTTGAGCCTAGATATAAAATCCAGCAGTTCAACTAAATGACTGGGATTTCTTTCTGCAAAATGAAGAGTAAAGGGAAAATATGTTTCATGTTCAAAAAGATTCAGGCAGAGTTTGTATTTCCTGTGGAGACTCCCTTGATACTGTTCACAGATATTATGTATCTCTGTGTCCTCCCTATATTTTTATCATAAATTCAGTATTCGTGATGAAAGCAAGACAAGCTGCATATGCAATTCTAGTCCTGCTGTGTTTGACTCTGTGCCTTAGTAATGAATGAATGCAGGGCCAAACCTCACGGTGGCACAGCCAGTCCCTTTCCTGCACACTTTTCACCAACATGGAAGATTTCTGCTAGACTAAGCTGAGAATGGTTTTAAGTTGCTCTCTGACATGGATAACAGTGCCTTCTACTCCTAACCATCCTACTCTGCTGACCTGCCAAGCTCTATCCACTTATCTTTAAAAGAGTCTGTGACTGGAAGCAGACCTGAACCTGGCATGTACTGCCCTGAAGGGTTACTGCATGGGCTCTTCTATTAGAGAGGGCAAAGCAGGACTAAAAGTTTTAAACAGAAAAGTGGAAGCCTCATAGAGAAAAAGGTGGAACTTTGTTCTTTAAGCACTCTGATCCAGTTTCCTATCTCAAAAAGCAGGACCTGTCACAGGGTTGCTTAAAGGATAAAGTAATTTATCATGATGGCCTTGTGTTCACCAGTCACAGAATTTTTTGTCACAAATTCTTACTTCTTAGTATTAGATTTTCTTAATGCAGTTACTACTGCATTACTTAATAAGTTGTTACATATTAGGTGTATATCTGCAAGTGACAAAAGAGAAAATCAATTTAATACTCTTTGATTCCACAGAAAGCCTGAAACAGTAGATTGGAGAAATGAAAACTCACCCATTTCTCTAGGTAGGAAAGACTGTGAACTCTGTAATTGCTTTGCCACCACAATATGGCACTTTGTCAAGATGTTTCAGAGCTCAGTGTTTTTGCAGTGTACTTTACAATTTTCTGCCTCTGGCATCCATTGCTTTAATTTCCATCAGTGCCCTTCCTGTGTCTGAACTCTGGCCTGATGCTTTTTCCAAAAGAAGCTGAGTGCAGTCCAGTGCTGCATCAACCTATAGTCTGCTGAGAGGGGGGGGCAGAAATATGTGCAAAGCCCAAGAGTAGGAGAGAACCAGAAGTTCTGTTGGTGATCAGTGGTGGAATAACGCCCCAATTCCTGGACTCAATGCTGAAGATAAGCACTGACAATATATATACTGATAAATATGTTTATCTTTTACAGTGATGTCATTGTTAAACAAGATGGGGATGTGGCTGAGACATAGTATAAAATTAATATGGCAATGGAATTTAAAGGTTGCATCAAACACAGTTTTGTCTCCCATTGCATCAGTGAGTAAAAATGCTCCCGCTGGGGCTAGGACTGTCGTTCAGTGGTAGTCTGAAGTGTCATATCTGATGTCAGCAAAAAGACACAAAGCCCTTGGTATTGGGTTAGCAAATTATATTTATGGATACTTTTCTCCTTTATATTAAAAAAATGTAAAATGCAAATCAGCTACTTGTTCCTCTCTCCTGCCTCTAGGCTCACTAAGTATTGTGTTATTCTAGCAGATTTACCCAGGTTTATTAACATTTTCTTTTCTTTCAGTAATTTCTAGGGGAGAATTAAAACAAAATATTTGCATAAGTGGTTCAGCAGCCTCTTGCTATGTTAACCCTGGCCCCTTCTTTTAGAAGCAGCATAGGATTGTTCCTTCTGTTTCCAGTGAACCACTCTGGTTTTGCAAATGATCCTCCCCTTTAAAGTTATCTTTCTTTGTGCATGTGCATGCATGTTGTTCTTTCCTAATGCAAAGATCACTGAAGGAAATACAGACCATTCATTCAAGGCTAGAGACTGGCTGCAGACGTTTCAGATTAAAATTGAAATCTTAGTCCCAACCTCCTCACTCTAAAATGGCTTGCAGCTCCCCCTTGGAAGGAGCAAATGTTCAGAGGAGCATACATGCAATTAAATATTCTGCTCACAGGATGGACATTCGTGATGTCTTAAGGCCATGTTGTTCATTTGAATGTTTTATTCTCTCAAGTGAAACAGAGAGACAGGTATTAAAATTCCATTTCCCTATGTATGTCTTTCTGTTCTATCAACCTCTTTATTATCATCCTGTTCTAGCAAGATACATACATCTGATTTCTCCCTTTCCCTAAATCCATATGCTTCCTGCGAGGTAAAAGGTTGATAGAGTGAATCTGTGGTTAGCATTGTGTGAGTATTTGCACATCATTGGCAGGAGAGATACCCTCCTGTGGGATTAATACACAGATTTATTAGATCTCGTGATTTGGTATGAGACCCTTAAGGTTGACCCTTTATGTTTCCCACTCATGCTCTCTAGACATTCTGCCTGTGTTTTCAGCATCTGCATCAGAGGACCATGGGTTTCCCCACACACTCTGGGAACCCACTGACACGGTCTGGCTGGCCAGCCCTGCCTGGGAACTGCTGGGAACTGAGTCTCAGGCACGTGGTTACAGATTTGGGGTAAAACGTCACAGCTCGGGGCACTGCTTAAGGTATTGAGTGTAATCCCTGAGAGGGGATGCAGGCTCACAGTGCAGGTGTTACTGACCTAGATTTATGCTTCTGATGGGAAGCTTAATGACCCCTGAGGAAACATTCAGGACCATGCTCTGGAGAGGTCCTGGAGTTTGGATTGGGAATGTGGATGTTAAATCAAAATGTGTGGTGAAACACAGAGCCTCATATGGAGTACTACCCTTAGTTATTTGAATTTATTGAATGGTAACATCACCCCTTGTATAGTAGTTGGTTGTGGTTTTTTTTTCCTCTATAACTGCTTATATCCATATTTTGGTAGATTATCCAGCCAGAATATTTTTCACCTAGGATTAATTGCCTGAAAAACATACACAAATGCAACACACTGTTTTAAAACAGTCTGTAAAGCATCTTCTGGAAACCTTGGCACAACAATTAATTGTTTATGAAAAGTCATTTGCCTATTGAACTGACTCTGTGCCTGCCTTTTTAATTTGGATGGATTTTTTTCTACACCTTGGACAATGGAAACAGTAAAAAGTCTCAAAAGGGTGTAAGTCCTTTAAGCAACTTGATTGCTGTTGTTCTCGGTAATAATGTAATCTTGGCACTGGACTGCACAGATGAAAGATGAGTGATTCTGAGAGCAAGAAACCACAGGTCTGTCCATCCTTTTCCTGGACAAAGAAATATTGTACTTGGACAATTCTTTCTTCTATTGCCAGTAACAATATTTCAGCTCCTCCTCTGTAAAACAGTGAAATAGTTACTATGTACTCTGGTGGTGATTTAAAATTAATACTGTAGGATAAATGAATGAATTCAATGCTTCTAAAAATTAAGAGTAATTTTTGTGTTTATGTTTTTAAAATCCTATTTACCCAAGTTTTATAGGGTGTATATGCTTTTGATATTTGGATAAGAATATAAAATGCCTGTGGGTGCCCAGGGATGACTGTAAGAACAGGGTTAAGCCTGTAGTAACTCCCTGGTGCACTATTCCAGCATCCAATTATATGTGGCTCAAGGACTTCATCAGCTGGAGGTAGTATCTTTGTGCTTAGTATATTGGGATGGATTTTTATTCTGGGATTTATTCCAATTGCCTTCTGAGTCCTTGTAAACAGGTAGCAGCTGCCATCCCCTGTGCCAATGAGTTCAACAGCTTAACTATGTGAGGAGAAATCTCCTATTGTTTCTTTTGCACCTGCAGCCCTGTTTTCCTTTGATTTCTCCTTGTTCTTGTGAAATATGCTCCCATGTGTCTCATCCCCAGGCCCATTAGCCTCATATGGTAGGTACACCTTCTTTCTGACCTGTAACTCCTCTGTTATGTGAGATGGAGGTGATGACAGGTCTGTACTGCCTAAGCCAGGTTCTCCTCTTCAGAGGGTGCAGCTTCAATAGAGCTGTGTCTCTATGTGAACCAAGAGTCAATGCTAACACAGAGCATCTTTCTTGTAAGGATGCTCTGCCCTACTTTTAAATGTATCTCTAATATATAAGGACCAGACTCCTCTCAAGCAGACAGTGCAAATCATGCCAATAATATTTTAATCTGTGCTTGGAAGAGGTATGTGAAACCATTTTGCCTGTGACTTACATCTAAATCACTTAAATGGTAAGTTTAATATTGAGGTGGTTTTATTGTGTGATGTTGTTTAAATAATGAAACTGCCTTAATGGGAGATGTGTTTAATAAACTGAATTTGAAATAAAGTTGAAGTCCTGTAGGCTGTGTTTTAGCTCAGTTAATAGCAATACTATTTCAGTTTCTATGCTGCATCATAATATGAATATTGCAGAGCATATTGCAAGATGATTGATAGCCATAATTTTTCTGGTGCTTCCACTGCATGCCAACTGTATTAATTGCTGTTTTAAGATATGCCTCTACCTATTTGAACGTGGGGTGAGGGAAATGGTTATCCTAAAGTGTTAAGTATTATGTGCTGTGATAGTGAGCGTAAGTCTTTAATTTACTGTGTTCAATAAGAGCTTAGATATTGCTTTATAAACTGCAGCATTTTACACTTGGTGTCCAGCTGTTTCAATGGCCTGACTCAGACTGTTAATCCTGATAACTTCCAATTTACTAGACAATAAGTAGCAGGCTTTAGAAGCAAAGTCTGACGGAAAAGGACTTGTTTGTTCAACTTTCAGCTTCCACTGACAGTGCACTTCATTGCCCTCAGACTGGCTCTGCTTTCCATAGCTCAGGGCTGGCAGGGGCTTATGTCTCATTGCCATTTCAGGTGTAGTGCCTGGGTTCCTTAATGAGATATTGCTCAGGCTCCTTAAGGAGATGTTCTGGCTCACAGCCAAAGGCAGGTTGCCCTCTAGATGACAGGGTTTTGATTGTTTACTGCCTTTCCCATAGTTGCTTAAATTTGGGCAAACTGGCCATAAAGTGCCACCAAATTGGAAAATTAGAGTGCAATTATCTGTTATACCACTGCCAGCAATAATAATGGAAAATGTTGTACATTAGTTCCCATCTGGAATAGTTTTCATTCTGTTTGCATTTTGCATTGGAGCAAAGGACAAGGGTAGAATAAGTTAAAGAATCAGGTCATGGATAATTCTGAATAGCTTAACTTCCTGTCCATTTTCAAAATATGGTTCATCAGCAGAGTGGTTCATTAGCGTGTGCATCCCATTACTGAGGGTAATGGAGGGTGGTGGAGGATTCTGTGCCTCTCCTGCCATGGAAGAAGGGAACCCAAGAGCTCCACTCTGTGCAGATTAAGAAAGTATATAAATAACAACAAAATAATTTATATTTTTTTTTTATGAAGTAAGCTTTCACATTTTTCTGTCTGTATCTTAAAATATTAAACTTATTTAGCCTTGCAGAAAGATTTTTTCCATTACTGATCAAAGTATAAAAAGAAAATTTTTGCATTTTACCAGTTGTCCTTCTAATTTGAATGATAAAGAGTATAGAAAGATTAAAACAAAATATGAATTATTAATCTTGTCTATCACAGTTACAAAGTCTTACATTTCTGTTTAAACAAATATTCTTGTTTTTCTGTTTTCGACTGGTTAAAAAGCAAATTTACTGGGAAGTCAACCCTATGCCCCACTGAGTATTTGGGCCTGTCCCTTTGAAAACCCCAGGGTGAAGTTGGTTCGGTGCTGAGGTGATAATGAGAGTAGCTTCTTCCAGAAGCGTGAGGGAAAGCATAAGAGCCCCAACCCATGATGTATGGAAAAGTCCAAGGTACATTCTTTAGTATCTATGTTCTCAGAACCGTCCACATTTCCACTGGGGAAAGATGTGTTTGTGCAGAAGCTCTCATCTGTGTGCTCAGTGCTCCAGACATCCCGGATTAACCATGCACTGGCAGACAGGCCACACGTTGCCTGGGTAGAATGCCACTTCATTACAAGAACAATAAATCCAGAGTTTAGTGTAGGCATCATGGGCATTTGCCAGGAAAGCCAGGAGATTACTGCGATAGGCAAACAGCATATTACCACTAAAAGCAGTAGTCTAGTGCTCAAAGCATTAACACTGGCAAAAGTATATGCCTGCTGCTGCTTCCAGGTAAGTGATTAAAAATAAAATGAAATACCACATTTTCTGTTTTCTTTTATGTATCATTTACTTTCTCTGCACAGTAAAATTAAAGGGAGATGTTTTGTACACTACCAAAGAAATTCAAACTCTGGATGCAGAAACTAGAAATAAATGTATAATATCAGAACTGTCCTCTGCTTTCTTTGTTTCATGGAGACAGATCACAAAGTTCCAGTATCTTCTTAGGGTGATAACAGTTGGTTCTGTACTTTTTGGATCCACTGAAGCCATCAGACTGGACTGCAATGCCATCACTGTCCTGGTGACACCGTGTCTTCACATTTCTCTGTAGCTCCAGGTGGAGGGACTCTTTTTGTCCCTCCCTGTCTGAGGAAAATTCCCAGGCACTGGGATGATAGTAGCTGTCTAAGATTCCATGGGCGGTAAGAGATGTACAGGATGCAATGGTCAAAAAAGTTGTCACTCTGTGATCTGCCCTAACCTGTGTTATTTGGCAGTTTGTAAACGTTTAGAATTTGGGGGTCAGGGAGGAGGGTGGGGAGCGCATGTCAAGTGCAAGGGCAAATGTGCGGAGGTGGCACCAAGAAGTCGATTTGAACACATAAGACCAGAAATTTAGCTGCAGTTTTAGTTTCTCTAAATGTATCTCTTTTAATAAGGAAACATTTGATTTTTGTAATCACTATGGTTTTTTTCATATTCTTTCTTATTCAGCAGTATTTAGAACACTTTGCATTTGGTGATGAGATTTCATTTTGAAAAAGTAAGCTGTAAAAATCTTTTTTGGGTCCTCCTCTCTGAAGCACACCTACGTGGCTTGCATGTTAGATCACAAGGCAATGGCCACAAATTGAGACATTGCCTCTGCCTATTGAACTGCCAGGTTCCTGCTTCCTTCCCTCATGACCAGGTCCTCAAGTGACTGTACTCATCAGCTGTTATTTTTGGAATCTTTTCACTTTGGTAGAAATAACATGTGACACAAGATGTGATGGTATCATTTACTTTATGTGCAGTAAGCCTAGTGTTATTTAGCCTGGCTTGTGTTTTTATGACATCATAAAAGATTTGTGTTTAACCTCCTACTTATCCAGTGCTGCTCCTGACTGCTAGATGTGTAGAGGTTCCGTCAAGTGGAAAATAAATATGTTGCCTGAAAAGGAGCTGAATTCCAGAATTCCCAGCTCATACTCAATGGCTCAGTGAGGAAGTAGACTCCTTTAATTGCTAGGTAACATCCTGGCTGGAGTATATGGTGCACTGTCCCTGGGACACAGCATGTAACTGTGCAGCATGGTTGTTGGTTTGTCAGGAGTTTATCTGCTTCATTTCCTGCCCTACCCAGAGGCTTGAGTAAAGTAGCTCACTAGATCACTCTCTATTTTATTGACTCCACAGATCCATGGTTTGGTAATATGTGAAGCCCTCTATAGTCCTGCTGGCAGGGACTGAGAAAAGACCTCATGAAAATGAGGTCTGAAATCTCCAGGAAAAAATACTACTGATCTTGTAAAAGATGATGTTTCCACTGAATGTGGCAGGATGATTGAGTCTTATACCTCAGGCTGGAGTCTGTTTTCTCCATGAGGCCTGAAGTATTTTCAATACTTCACTTCTGATGCCCTTGATATACTGTTATGGAAGACTGATGGTTAATGGGCAGATAGAAAGGGGATGGCTTATAGCAGGATGAGAATATGGCTCCTCAGCTGCCTTAGGACTGGGAATCAGCCTGGATAGGTGGCCTCCACAGTGGCAAATATAAGGGGCTTTATTCTGATGAGGGACCATATTTTAGTAACTTATGCCCATTTAAATAAGTAGAGTCATGTCTGTGTACCCCTTCAGCAGAAGGTGAAACAGGTGTGGTAGAACCACCCTGTCTTATTAGTACAAAACAAAACTACTCCTAAATGAAGTCCTAAAGAGGTATCTGTAACTGCTCTCTCAGTTCACCAGTTTGGTAATGTAGGACTGGACAGACCATGTGGGACAAGAAGCCCATCCCTGTTCTATCCCAAGTAACACATGTAACGGACTTCAAGCTCCATTACTTAAACAAACTAGCTCCTCTCATCTTTTCTTGATATTTTTCTACACACAAAGCACCTTTAAGCACCAAATTTTGTTCATTTTTGTTCCAGGCTTGGGAGTGCAGTTAAATCTGCAGGTTTGCTCTCTGGCCTGCAGACAGAACTTGCTATTGCTCTCTGGTGTCCAACTACAAGATTTACAACTGTCACTGGTGCCAGGCTGCTTCCCTGGAGTGTGAGGTTTTAAACACACTGACAGCTGGTAATGACTACAGGTCACTGTTATTCTGACCAGGATGTGAGTCAGTGACCTAGAGAAGACAAGCTTGATGTGTCTTTACCATGGTCATGAGCCATCCAGGGCTTCTTTTCAAACTATGTAGGGAAATTATCTGCACTGTTATAATATTTACATATTAGCGGAAATAATGAGGTGCAAAGAGTCTATTTTTTTGCTCCCTATTTTGAGTGCTTCAGTTCAGTTGCCCTTGATATACTGTTATGGGAGACTGATGATTAATGGGCAGATAGAAAGGGGATGGCTAAAGCTTGCCTCCCTAGGCAGGCCAGGGAGTGTAGCCAGCCAACCATCAGAAGCTCATAACTACAGCAATAAAAGGACTGATCCCTTAGCATAGCTCCCTCAGAACTTTAACAATTAACCCAGGGGCAATTATATGCTGGAAATATAAAGAGGCTGCTGATAAATCACATTTTTTAATTTCTGAAGGCAAGAGAGATATTAATACACTACAGCATGTAGAATTAATATAAATCGGGAACTAATAAAACAGGCTGCTAGGTGCAGTGCTGCCATTGCAAAATTTTGAATAACTCAGTGGTAGCCAATTCATTGCATCTGGGCAGGGACCAGATTCTTCCCACATCAGGTGATTTGGCACACAGTAAACATGCATCTTAAACAGGCTACAGAGGGCAGCAGAACTTGCTGGCAAAATAAAGTTAGAGCTACTTGAAGCAGCCTGGGAAATGAAGAGACTGTTGTAGAACACTAATGACTCCATTGTATTAGATGGAAACAGAGAACCAAAATGTAGTTCCTACTCCCCAGAGTTAAGAGTGTGTAGTTTCCTAGATCATAAGATATGACCTGGTGTATCATTGGTTTGGTGACCAAACAGGCTCTGAGGGCAAAACATTCAGGACAGGGAGATGTTGATTCTCTGGCTTCTCTTTCTGTGTTTCCATGTACTGAGGACACGTCTTCACTGAGAAAAGGAGACCAGGGCTGTCCAGCTGAATCCATTAAATTGCCTGAATCTGCTTCTCTGGCCATAGTCTTAAGAAACCCAGTTAAATTACAGGTCTGTGGACAGAGACTGCTTACTGCTCCCCTGTGTACTCTTGCAAAATGAACACTTCTCAAGGAAGAAATAAACTGCAATAGTAAATTGATACAGGGCTTTAGTGGCTTCACTCTACCTTGCACTAGGTAGGTACCCCAAAACTTTTGCCCATTCTTCCTCTGTGTCCTCTTTCAGAAAGGGGTTGTCTTTTCTGGAATTTTCCTCAGTGCATTTCATAGGCCCCTACTGGGCTCACTATAAGGCTGTTTAGAAGTCAGCACAAGGAAGCTCTGTCTGTTAATGTAGTTCTTCAGTTTCAAAAAATCTCCAACATTTTAACTTGAACAGAGCAACAGTGGAACAAGTACAACAAATTCTCTTTCTCTTAGGTCTGCAGGCGTGCCATAGAGTGCCAGGTAGGTAAGCACAGGAGCCTAGCAGGATTTGAGTGGTTCTTCCTTTGAGTCAGTATCACAGCTTCAGCACAATGTTACAGGGGCTGTGGATTTCTGTATCCCTTCTCATATGATTTTAGAAGCATTAGCAGCATTAGAATGCTAAGTTAGTAATAGCAGCAGTATTTACTCTGTTTACTGCTAGAAAAGCAGTGTCAAAGTATGTAAGATTTGCGCCAAACACTTGTTCCCAGTTCTAGAAACATCATTTACAGGATTCCTGATTTTTTGATAATGCAGCTGCCACTAGATTTGCCATTTTGCACTCTTGATATTCTAGTCCATTTAGGATAAATGAAATATAAATTTATGTGACGTAAAGAATGTCAGCTTTTCATCCCCAGAATGTTTTTTAAGAATTGTTTTTAAGCAGTGGTAAAGAGCTGATTGAATATACTCTGATTTCTTTTGCTTCCCCATTGTCCTATATTTATTTACTCTTTTGGATGTTACACAAAATTGCTAAAACAAATGGGCATTGATTTGTGTGCTTATTAAATTACATAACTGTGTATATTCCTCTGCTTTCTTTAAAATAAGCTTCATGGAAAGCCAGTTACTGTAACTGAATTCTTGCAATTTATGAAAACCAAAAGATAAAATAAAAAAAACCAAAAGATAAAATGAAGATAAAATCATCATTTTGTTTTCTTATTTGCCAGATATGTTTCTATTTTATCAAAATTTTGGGGAAGATGGCTACCTGATTTGCATCATAAATACAAAACTATTATAATACAGTTTCCCCTTTGAGTTAGTGTTAAAAGTTTGATCACAAAACTGACATAGGAAAAAAAGATGTAATACCAAATGGAAAGAAATTCAAAGTGCGGGAAAAAAAAGCTGCAGAAATTTTAGAATAACATGTTATTTTAAGAGCACAGTTTCTAAGATAATTTCTTCTTTTTATCCAGTTTTGGTGACATTAGGGGTTTTAAGAAATCAGCAGAATTGTAAATTTCAATGAAACAAAGATAAATACACCTAAGACATGAATGCATTTTCTTCAAAATAGAAATCTATAGGTGAATATAGGGCATTTCAGAAGACCATTATTCTTTGTGGTTTCCTGCACTAGGCTATCCTGCTTCGTCAGCAGGGTTGGACTAGATGATCACTAGACATCCTCTCCAACCCCTAACAATCTATAAATCTATGATTCTATGATCTATAAAAGAAAAAGTTTAGAAAGTTTAGGTCTAGTTTTAGAAAATTTTAGAAAGTTTTAGAAATTTTAGGTCTAAAAGAACAGGTCTAAAAGAAGAAGGCAAGAGCTGCTACTGGCCTTTATAAACATGAGGGTCTCTACAAGATTAGCACGAGAGCAGATCCTCTCCTTCTGCCTCAAAACAGCAACTCCTCTGTGATGTAAGGGTTAATATAAAATGCCTGCTAGTAATTGCCTAGGGGTCACATTGACCTGATAGAAGCTCACACAGAATGCTTGTTTAATAGAAGCTAAGAAATTGTTTAGGTAGTCATCACCTTTTAAGGGAAATATATATATGTGCTAAACTGATAACTATAGCAACCTGGAGATAAGAAACAGAACACTGTGTTGTCAGCTTGGCTGAAGACTGAAGAAATGGGCACGCCTGGAGAAGAGGTGAAAAGTTTACATAGAGAAAGACTTTTTTTTCATCTTTACTTCATCCCCACGACCCTCACAACCCCCACTAGGAGACAAGACACAAGTGCAGGAGAGAGGAGATTATGAAAATGACCTCTTGGGACTGATTTGAATACAAAGTGGGAGCAGGTGATGCATATGTATAGGTGTATTGTGAAATCTAATGAATATGTAAAACTTCAGTGTAGATAACAAAAGCCTGATTGCAAGATTGGTACAGCATGGATTTCAGAGGAATTATCTCCTTGTATGCCCAGTGCTGAATAACCATTTCCCCTTTCTAGAACTTCCCAAGTTGTAGAGTTATTTTCCACGAGTCATCTGTGCACAGATTCAAGAACTCAACTGATGCAATATGTGCATCCATTCTTAGCAACTGTTTCTTTTCATTCTCCTTTCATGACCTGAGTTCCTCTTGAGGGAAAGATCGCATATTTTAAAGCTACAATTTTAAAGCTACAGATATTTGGAGCATGAGAGAGTATTTAGGAAAGTATTTCCATGCTTGCCCTAGTTTTATATTTTTCCTGTTCTCTATCTCCGGAGACATAATATTGAGTTAGACTAACCTTTTGTCTTACCAAGATAACTGTTTTGTTCGTGTCTTTCTTCATCAGAATGCATATCTAATTTTAGAAGTTAGCAAAACTCCAGAGATTTCCACATAGAGTTGTTTTTCTTCACAGGGGTTCTTCCTGAACATCCAAGCTGTGGGAAGGGTCTTTTGTCTTACTGTCACTGTTTGCAGCATAGCAGGTAGCACTAAGGTTTTTTTTTGTTTTGTTTTGTTGGTTTTTTTTACACTCAAAGATACAAGGCATGAAGTCTTTGGGTGCCCTTGGAGGCCAGGATGTGAAAAAACAACTCATCCATTCACTTCTTTCATGTGCACTAAGAGCAGCTGAAATACAGTCTTTCAGAGTCTGTATTTGACTTCTTGGCATCACTTGACATTTTTAGGTGGTATTTCCAAACAAAGTGTTAATGTGTGCCAGCTTCAGGTAGCCTCTGAATACTGTTAGGCATGTGTGTGCAAACCTGGGAATTCATAATCTTTGTTCTCCAGAAAACAGCTTCGTTTCAACCCACATGCCATGTGGTATTTGGTAGTTGTATAAGCTTAGCAAAGTGTTTCACAAAGACATAATATTATTTCTTGGCAGAACCATACCCTATTTCTAGGTATGAAAATGTATCAGATTTCTATACCAGACCTATACCATATTTCTAGGCATATTATACACAGGAGATGAGAAGATAATTTCTAAAAAGAAGCAGCAGGTGAGAACTACTGACAGCTGTGGTTGTTGGTTGGTTCTTCTTCCTCAGAACTAAGATCTTCACTGAGAATTTGGATTAATGAGGCTGAGAAATATCAGGGACTGCTGTTGCAGTGACCATACTATGCCAAACAGCAAAATCTGCTGCACAGTGTGAAGTCAGTGTTTTCAGAACTGAGTGACTTATTTCCTGGGCATCCATCCTCTCTCCCACAGCCATTCCCTGGCAGTTCCATACAGGGATGTGCAGGTGGAGAGCATTAGGCCAGTCTTCCATTCTTATACCACCAAAATCCTCTTTCCCATAATAGTCCAGTTCAAGTCCTATGACAGAGGTCATGATGGAGACCAGAATGGAGCCAGGAGACTGAGAGTTTAATAAGCAGCAGATATAAAACTGTCCTCTGGTATTTAACAGACTTCAGCAAGATGACTGCTCAAAACCCCCATGATGTGCTGCATATACAGTGGGGTCAAGGGACCAGTTAGCAGTAAATTCTGTACCACAACGTAGTGTGTATACTGGGGAGAGCTGGGCTATGGGTGCTGTGGGAACTAGAACCACGACTGTCTTGGCTTTGTTTTTTGGATTTTCATTCCCTTTTCTTCATTCACCGTTTTTGGGAAAAGAAGCATTTCCAAATGTGAAAAAAATATTTTTGCAAGAAAACCATACAGGTGAGAGTGAGTTGTTATAACCTGAGAAGCTACAGAAAACAGGGAATCTTTGAACTGAAAAGCAAGGGAGATTCCCTCTGCATTTGGGAACGTGTTTCTGCAGTGGGGTGCCACCATGAGCCTAACAATGGCATAGTTATCCAAGATAAAGAAACTGCCAAAGTGATAACTCAGTGCTATTGTTTTTATTAACACTGGAGCAAGATACTAAAAAAGCCATAAAGCCCAATTATTTTCCTTTCACCTCCATCACCAGAGACCTTGGCACAGATGTGTAATTACTTAAAACTTATCCACCAGGGTAATCCTTGATGATGTGCAAAGCCTCAAATGTGTCCTGCCAAATGATCTGCCTAAAGCAAAAGTTATACTCTTTACACAAAAATACCTCATTTCCATCAAGACATGAGTAATTTTTATTCTCTTCTGATGTAATAGTCATCAGCATGCAAGTTTCCATAAATTTCACCAGTTTATCAATTCTGTTCTCTTCTCACAGTCTGTCAGAACCATCCTTCCTGGTGCGGTCCCTTAGCTCACCAAGACTGGACTTCACTCAGCATCTTCTCAGGATTTTCTTTCAGCAATATCCTTAATAGCTGATACAAAGGTGCCTTACAAGTTTCCCTTTTGCTTCTGGCTGAAGGACACTGTGTTGGATCAGGAAGGGTCAGGCAGAACGCCAGGCTGGGCAGGTGTGGTGGGAAATTCCCACTTCACTCACTGGCAGGATCCACGGGGCTGACAAAAACTTGAAGGGTGCAGTAAATGTCTGAGTGGTCTGATAACTTCCTTCCAGAATGAAAGTGGGATTAGGCATTATACCAGCATCAGCTTAAAATTTAACAGCTCTGAGCAGAAAATTAAATTAATATGCAACCAAAACCACCTCTTTGTGGCCTCCAGTTTGAAATCAGCTGTGACCAGTAGTCTTAAATTTTTTCAAGAATACAGAAATTAACTGTAGGGCCACTCTAATACAACTTTTTGGGTTTGTGCCAGAACCTCAACATGTGCTGAAACTGAGGCCATAGCTCTGTTATGGATCAAGGCCATAGATGAAAGTTCTCCCACATCCAAGCCAGAAACCTCCTGGGTTTTATTTTTTTTTAGCATTTGTTCTTTTTCATGTTTTTCCAATCAGAATAATTTTTACCCTTCTACTACTGCAGCAGGTACATTGCCCAGTACATTTCTGTACTGTAACTTCATTTTGTTGTTACTGGTCAGGTCTGTCTGTGTAAGTGATCCTTTCCTTGGATTGAGGCAGGAGTACTCAAAAACCAGTGTGCTGGTCTGGCAAGATGTGTGCTGGGTTTCTGCCTTTCTTACCAGCTAGAGCTGTGGTGCCATCAGGATGCTATTTCAAGGCAGCTGAGAGCAGAACTCCCTACCTCCAACTTTTTAAACTCAAGCATTTTTAAAATCAGTTTCTTAATTGGGACCTAGGGGACCCCACTATGCTTTAATAATGCATTGGACAAAATCTATCTCTTTTTCTTTTAAAATCCTTAATTGTAGGATGCATTTTAAATGAGTCTGATAATGGTGTTCCAGACTTTGTGCGTCTCCTTTTAAAAGATTGGCACACAGAAATGTTCTGAAATCAGACATGAAATCCTCCACATGGATGGCTTATTTAAGGTGTTGCCATCATATGGATCCAGTCACTACACAAAGATAACTTAATTTTTGTTTCAGTGGTTTTCATTGTCTTCCCTTTATGGGCAACCACAGTGATTGCCATGTGTCATGTCTGTTGACAGATTGCCATTGTCATGTCAGTTAAAGGACTATGTAAGGTACTGTGTTGGAAGTTTGGAACTGACAGTGTAGATCAATATGTGTTATATATACCATAGACACTACAGGAGAATAATTCTGTTTGTCACAACACTTATATAAGCCATTTCTTTCTAATCTCATTTGGGGATTGGAACCATGCTGTCCCTCAGAGAGAGTTCTTATCACATTGAGATAAAAGCCCTTTTTTGACACATAGGCAGATACCACCATTAGTATCCCACCTTGTGGAAGGAAGTTTACATATACACAAACCCAAAGTTCTCTTGTATTTGTATATTCTGAATACTGACTGTCCAGTTTGTAAATAATATTTTTATTGTTTCATAGCTTACACGGTGAAGACAGAGTTCCATATCACTTACACCAACTATGAATTCAGCAGCCAGGCACTTTGCATGCAGTTTCTAAGATACTGATTAAACTCCAAGCTGACATAGTTTCCAAAATTCATCTCAGTCTTTCTTCACCCAGGAAGAAGGAATCCCATCTTCTCCATTGTCATTATCTTGGTAGGGCCAGCTTGCAAACTTTATTTTCTGACTGCAATAACTGGCAAATCAAATATGTATGTCCCTGACACTGTTCTGCCATCTCCTGAACTGGGAAAGCAGCTTCTGCAAAAGAAGCAGCTGATGTCAAGCTGCATGACACATCCTCTTAAAAGAGAAGGCAAGTACCTCTGTGTGAATAATTGCATAACAAATGAAAGCTCTTCTTTCTCTGTTGACATTCTGGGTCAAACCTTTCCTTGATGTAATTCCCTTGTCTTCAGTGAATTTACATGAGAGGTGGCCCTTTTGGTTTAGAGACAGAGCCGATGCTGCCTCTGCATTTGTCTCACAGCTTGGAAAATTAGTTGCAACCTTGAGTTTGTGTCTGTCTGAACACATAATATATACGCCTGTGCATGTGTACATGCACGTGTGTCTATGCATTAAGAAACTAAATTTCAGCTGTGTTACAAATTTTAATGCTCTAATTTATCACTTTAAATGCATTCTGTTCATGTGCCAGACCCATTCCACTTGCTACAAATTGCCTATTCACTTTTGATGTAAACCCTACTGTCCCTTAATTTGCAGTGAAACAGGATTTTCATGGTAATTTTTAGCATTAAAGAACAGAACACTATGGATGGAGTTTAAGTACCATAATAATCATAAAAGCAACTATAAAGCAAAAAACTGCCTCTATCATTTACCTACTTTTTTAGTTTCTTCAAGTCATAGCAACTGCTTAAAACAAAGTTTTTACTCTTCTTTTCCTCGTTGCCTAAATACAGCTACAGCAGGAAGAGCTGAATCTTCTCTACCCCACAAAGGAGAGTTTGAAGATCAAGCTCTTTTACAAAATGTTGATTGTGGAGATGAGGTGAGAAACAGCAAATACCAGCTAGATTGCCAAGTGCTGCAGTTCAGTATGAACTACTAGAAAAAAAGGAAATAATATATTTGACCTGAAATCAGAATAAACTGTTGGCTGCTTAAAAAACCTACACAAAAATACGTTGCTTTTCTGAGTTTTTAACTCAGCAGTGGGAGAGCACAATTATGTGTCTCCAGCTCAATTTGAATTGCTTTCCTTTTCACTAGAAAGAATCAGGATGAGACCCAGCTAAATATATATTTCAGGAATAAAGGTCATCTTACTCTTTTCACCAATGGAAAGAGTGCAAAGTAGATGAAGTGGGATATAACCCTACATGAGGTGATGTAGGGATCCAGTTAGCTCTTGGGTAGAATACAAGGTTGTTGAACAATCTCTCTGGGAAATTCAAAGTAGAGATAATTGCTTTTCACACATGTGATTGCACCACATGAAATTACTGTGGCAGGTCATCAGTGAAGGCAATAGCTTTTCCATAGATGAGAAAAGAATATTCATCTAAGGAAAATGGCAAGAGGTTTTTGTAAGTGTAGCCAGTTTCACTGGATGTTTTGAGAAAGGTTCTTGAAACATAATCCTTAGGGCCTTTTGGTCCTTAGGGACCAAAAACCCAAAGTTTGAAATGAAAATTAAGATGAAGGGGGATGAGTAAAGAAGCAGATTCCTGGATGTCCTATTTCTGTGAAATGCTCTGCAAGCCTTCTCAGAGCATGGGACAGTCTTAGATTTCAGCTTTTCACCAGAATCTTTAGGTCTGAGGTGAACATCTCATGTATGAAACCTTTATTTAGAGCATCTGGTGCTGGTCAGTGGCAGACAAAGGACTTTCAAGTAGCTAGATAAGGTTTTGGCAATTTTGTATGTTTCTCTGCCAGGCAGCTTAAAACCCCATCATATTTACAGTTTATACATAAGGTCTTCATGTGAATTTTCTCTTCCTTTACCTCTCTGTGCACTGTAGAGAAGATCTTGCTCTAAAACTATATACTTCACTGTGATAAATGCTGATGTTTCATAATGTGTAGTCTGCTTTTTACACCTACATATAATTGCAGCTGTCTAATAAGAAGCTGTATTATGAAGGAGGAGTATTAAAAATATCAGCTCTATTTTACGTACTGTAACATGGAAGGAAAAGTGCTTAATTTAAAATTAAATAAAAATGCTTGAATTAACTCTGTATGATGCCAACCTAAAAAAACCAGGTGTCAGATGTACTGCAAAAGGGTGGCATATTTTTCAGATCATCAGGTTCATTCCCACTATCCAAGGAGTGATGAAGCCAAGAAGGTTAAATTGATCTTTGCCACTTGGACCACTTTTCCTTTATGAACATTAGGACAGATTAGAGATTTGGTGCTAAGAGACTATCTTCTGTCTCCCTTCCCAGTTCTCAATGCATAGATTCAGTGTGTGATTACTGATTGTGAGTGGTATATTCAATTGGCATTTTCTGTGCTGGAAGCTACTGGGCTTTGAGTAACTTAACTTCCTGTGTGATGTGGCTGTTTTCCCATTGCCATCAGAAAGATCTGAGGGAGACCATTGACATGCTCCAGAGAATGGGAAAATCTCCTGAAAACTTTTGTGATAAAACCAGTTTTGATGTTTTTCAGATTTCATGAATATCACATCCAACTACATAGGCTGTAACACAACACTTAGATGCAAATTACTTTCCCCTGTCACTATGTATTTAGTGTAACATAGCCAATCAAACACTTCATTTAAAGAATGGATGATCTCAAGCTAAACTGTAAGGCTTCTGATGGACTTTTTGAGAGTTTTCAAAGAGATGGCCGCACAAAGAAGGTTCTGTCGTTTACTCAGATATTACTTTGACTGTAGTGGATAATTTGTTCATCAGAAGGATGTCTGGATTTGATCCTGTATTGGCAGAAGCTGTCCCCTCCTGCTTCTTTACCTGTTGCTCAGGTAGGTTTTATTGTCATACTGCTATTCCAGTTACTAAATTTGATAGTAGATATACCAGTAGTCAGAACTGAAGCCTGTATTGGCCTTACTGGAAGAGAAACTTCAGGGTTCAATGCACAGTAAGGCACACTGTACCCTTTCTTCTTCCCTGTATTAACCTTAAGAGAACTTCCCCATCTCCCCTAAATAAGCATATGGCTTGATATACACAGCAGACTTCAACATCTATGGTGTCAACATGAAAATGCCACTGTTTTAAAAATAGCTTAAATATTTTTATTGATTTGACAGCAGGAGAAAGTTGATAAATGGAGATAGAACATTATGTATCTTATCACATTTTCTTTTGCTTGGCTGCTTTTGTGAGTGATAATACATTGGAAAACAAGATGCAGCATCCAGCATAATTTACAAGCAGAAAAAGTTGGATTTACCATCTTTACAGAAGGGTGATGTGTTCTACTCTGTATCACTCTAGAAATTTTGGACTAAAACTAATGCCTTCTTCAAGGCTTCTTGAGATGATGGCAGAGTAAGATGGCTTAACTGCTTTACATAGGATGATAGAATGGAATTTTCTCAGCATTCAAAGCCTTCCTTAAAGCCCAGCACTATGCAAATAAGCAATGTATTTGAGAATGATTGTATCAAATACAAATTAAAATGGATAATTCTGTTAAACTAATGCAGTGTCATCAGAAATGTTATTGTTTACAGTATCGCTCAAATAAGGCAACCTCACAATGTCTGCTGCACAGGGTCATAACAAGATAGTAGGGACCAACAAGAAAGTATTTGCTCAGTTGCATTCAACCCTTTGAAGGGATGTGAAGATGAGAGAAAGCTCTGCAAAAAAGAAGTAATTTTCTTAATGGTTGGGTTTCAGATTTTGGCTGGTTTATATTTTTAACTTTAGAGCAGTGATCTGCTTTTAACAGAATGTGACAGGAGATCCCAGTGATGTTAATTGGCAACAGAAAAGAAAGATGATCAATAAGGATCTGAACGGGCAAACTCCCAGTACATATTTATCTCCACCAGTGAGAGAGCCTGGTTAAAAATCAATAACCCAGAAGCATCTGTAAACCTGAACAGCTCTTGGCTTGAGAACCGATGAGATTTCTCTTTCAGGCTATGGAATAGTGGACTGTTTATTACAGTACAAGTATTTGTACACAGATCTAACTCCCAGGATGAACAGGTCAGTAGTAGAACTGCAAGTCTCTAAAGAAATCTGATAATACTTCGTGAAATCTTTCTCATAATTGAAGAAACAGGCACCTTTCCCCTGAATTCCTAATCAGGCTAAAACTAGGGAATAAGTTTTAATGATTTTGGCTTTTGTGCATCTCATCCTAAGGAGACAGTTGTTGTATCTAGAGTGCATCTCACTTGCTGGGCATCCTGTAGAGCAAGGTGAGAAGTTGAATCTTTAAAAGATGTAGACTTGTTCTTCTCTAGGACGCAGTCTTGTTGGATGGCCTCTTCAATGCACTTAGTTTCCTTTTTTTTTCCACTCCCTCTTCTCACTCTCTTGTGCCTTTGGCAGATTAAAGGAAACCTTTGACTGACAAAACATAAGATTTTTTTTATAAATAGGAAAATATAGGAGTAAGGCCAATACCTCTGAAAATTGGAGAACTCAAGAATGGTATTTGGAAAAAGTTCAGATAGGTGCTGAGAGGTAAACAGGTTATGGCCTCATCACTTCTGCAGCAAAGCAAAGTAGTCATGCTGGGCTAAAAGCCCTTTTCAGCTTTGAGGAAGCCACAGAATTTTTTGTGTCTGTTTTTGACATTTGTTTGAAAATACCATGCACCTTTCATTGAAAGCATTCAAAGTTTTGGCAGTCTTTATTGACTGTCTGAAAGGCAACAATGTTGATTTATAGTATGTGTAAAAGGATCATTGTAGTCATCAATGAATTGCATCTATTTCTGGAGCAAAACGCAGCAGGTGCTTCACTGAACACAGTAATTCTAAGCAATAGCATGAGACAAGATGAAGAGCCTGTCATATAGTTGAAGAGCAAGGGAAAGAATGGTAGTAAGAATTAATATATTTGGGATAGCCCTTTATTTTTAAAAAAAGCATCATTGTGAATACATTGTAAATGGTCAGGATGTAGCAGTAGAGTGCACCCTATAATCAAACTGCTAGTAACTTTGAAAAGTGTGACCTTTATTAAATTTATAAATTCATAAATTCAGTAATTCTGAAACCAATTCATATTACAGATGTCTCTGAAAAAGTCAAAGCTGAATACCAGGGGAGAAGCAGAAGTAAATCTGTGCTATACCACATTAGTCTTCCTCTTTTCCCCATATTCTTTCACAAGCACATCCAGTTTTATGTAAATGCAGTGGCAAAGAAAGCTGATAAATAAACCAGCAGATGCAGAGCAAAAAAAATCCTGTTTGAAAATTCTGATTCTGTTGATGCCCTGAATATTTTGATTATAGTCCAGCATAGCAACCTTCTTTTTCACCATTGCTTGAAGTGGAAAGCCACGGATTTTTGATCAGCCTGAACTGTCCTATGTGTCATGGTTACAGAAACACCTGTGAGTATTCCTCTCTTCTGATTTGCTCTTGCAGTTTTCAGTGTTTAATGGCCCTTGATTTGTTTCAATTCTCATGACAGATGTGATGATCTAGTGGTTGTACATGGAGTAACAGTGCACAGCATGTAAGCACATTTTTTTCCTATCAGATTTTAAAAGGAAGAAAAAAGGTTGAGGGTTTGGTTTGGGGTGGTTTTTTTTTTTTTGTTTTTTTTTTTTTTTTATTTCTTCTGTGCAGTGATGAGCTCTTATTTCATATCTCAGATGTGAGCAAAGACAAAAACAAATTGCAGAAAATGAAATCTACATAGATACTTCCATGGTGATGGAGAGCATCTAGAAAAATGTCTGAAGACTTCCTGTGACACACACTGTATAGATATACACTGTGAATACTCATCAGTAAGATCGGGGATATTTTATAGTAGATGTCTAAATCTATTGGCAATTTTAATTGAGTAGAAGATTCAGCTTTTGCTACATAAAATTTTTGTCCATTATTAAGCATTAGTCCTTTGGGATAACATGTGTGTGGTTTTTGTCATACGGACAAGATATTACTAAGGAAAGGCAGAGGACCTAGCTGTGTTCCTTTATTACCTGTAAATGGGGTATTAATACTTTCCCCATCTTAACAATTTAAATTTCACAGCTTTTGGGACACAGTCTCAGGTTTTATCTGCTGGTTTTGCCTTACCTTCTGCAAGGAATCATTGGCTCTGGCTTCAGAGTCTGCATTATTAGTGTGGCTGAGAAGCAAGTTGTCAGAGGACTGCAGGGTCAGATCCCCCTATCCTCCACTTCTGTGGGCTTTGTGAGGGGACAGCCATTGGTGCAGCCAGTGGGTTAGGAACTCTTCTGAATTATGCTTTATTTTAGGCAAAGGCCAAAAGTCACACTGTACTGAAGGTGTTCTACAAGAAAACTGGAGAGGGTTTTTTATAAATGTATGTAGTCACAGGACAAGGGGTAATAATTTTAAACTAAAAGAAGATAGACTTCACTGTGTGAAGGAGACACGCCCCACCTGGCTGTTTCTGATGTCTTACTCTAAGTGGCAGTTTTGGAGGAAGGACACAGCCAGGCTGCGGAACTCTTACAAAAAACACATATGTAAGTAAATGTATAGGTGTGTGGCTAGAGGACAAGGTGCAATGGCTTAAAACTTGAAGAAGGGAGATTTAGATTAGATATTAGGAGGAAATTCTTTACTATGAGGGTGGTGAGACAGTGAAAGAGGTTGCCTGGGGAAGTTGTGGATGATGAAGTTGTATGGGGCTTTGAGCAATCTGATATAGTGGGAGGTGTCCCAGCCCATGGCAGGGGGGTTGGAACTAGATGATCTCTAAGGTCACTTCCAATCCAGATCATTCTATGATTCTGTGATAGCTCATATGAGCTGTTGGAAAACAAAGTTTTCATGAGCATCTCCCTGAAGCACTGTAAAACTCTGTGAGCAAAAGAGATTTAATGACCTATAGTCCTGCAGAAGCTTCAGATGGAGGGGACTCTCTGGCCCACTGTGAAATGAGGGAGTAGCACACTGAATCAGGAATGTAATGAAAAACAAATCATAAGCAAGAGACAAAGACAAGAAAAAAAGGAAAAAACATTGTCAAAAAATGACTGTGGACATCAGATAACCTGTCAAATAAATTGTTACTATTTGAACAGCCTTTGACAACGTCTCAAGGAAGGCCGCCTACTCAGGTCAGCTTCCATAGCAAGAGGGAAATATTCAGGCAACCTGAAAGCAAAATGCCACCACAAACCCCGAGGATTTTCAGCAGGCTTTTTGTCTTCTTTCTTGCCCAGCAAGTTTCTGTAAAACCTTGGTTTCTATTTCATTACAGAATGGGTTCTTTGGGGAATCTGGCTGTTGAAGTGAAGAACAAAGCAGGGCTACAAAGGCTTTTTCCTCAGGCATGTTTGGGTAGCTCAGCTTCTGGAGAAAAAGAGGGGAGAGAGAGCAACATCCTCGGAATGGTTCAGTGCTGTGCCAATGTGGACAGCTTTTGGGCTTCAGTCACACAGTTGGGGCACACCATCAGCACTATTATAAATGATCTCTTAGTACTTCTTTATATCATTGAATTTTGAATAGAATGAAGATGATGACATGCTTATATATCATGTTCTTATGGAGTCATAGTACCGGAAATTGATGTTAGTCATACAGGTTGGATTGTATGTTAATCCATGTAGAAAATGCCACCATGGCATAGTGTAGCTATCAAAAAAAAAAAAAAAAAAAAGGTATATAAGGGGCAAACCTCTGACTTTATTACTGTGCTTAGCTAAATTAGCTTGAAGTTATTAAACTGTGCATTGCATGACATGTAATACGGTCATTTAGAGACTACTTAACTGGTCTGACTTGGAGACTGAGAACATTCTAACAAGAGCTGCACAGAGAAGGGGAAAGGTTTGGCTTCTCAGCCCTGTGTGACTGTTGTGTAGGTTGGTATTGCTGATGGAGACTGCTATATAACATTAACAGAGAAGAAATATGACCTGAGATCAGGAAGGTCGGGGTCTGAGCTTCGCTGCCACCTGCTATGAAATTAGCAGTAGTATGAAATTCAGAGGTTATGAAATCCAGCATATTTCCTGCTGGGTTGTAACAGACATGATATGGCTCCACTGACAACATTTTTTCCCCATTGTTTCTATAGCCTGTTTTTTCAATTCACATTATAAAAGTATTTTTTTCTTCTAGATTTCATTTAGAAATACCTATAATAATGGAAGACTCATCTGATCTCAGTCTTTGCTGATGGGAATGTAAGGGTGGACTCATGTGCAGGATTTACATCACCAGGGTCTGAAGCCCTCTGTTCCTAGAACAGGTGAAACACAGGTGAATGAATAAGGAAACCTGGACTTACCCCCGGGGATTTTTTTCATTCCTCAGCTTTCCTGCTGTGCAGGTTATTTAATCATCTAATGGGAGCTTAACATAGGCTGTCAGCAATGTCACTTAGACTAATTACCTTTAAGGCCTTGGGAGTAGGTTTTGGTCGTGGCATGACAGAAAGGTGGATCCAGATAGGAGTTTTACTTCCCCCTTGAAAGCAAAGGTCATTTCTATTTAGTCCTCTCTCCTCAGGGCATGGACATTTTTTGCATTGTATGCTTAATGGACAAAGCTCTACTTGAGTGTTTAATTTTGGTGGTGAGACTTTCTCCCATCCCCTTGTCTCCTTGGAAACAGTTTTTTCTTTATTATTCAAAAGTATTTAATGTCCTGACGCTCCTTCTGACTCCCACTCCCATTGCCAGGATCCAGGAGAGGAGCTCAGCTCCTGGCAGTGCAGGTGGCAGTAGATGGCAGTAGCAGTCCATGGTGGGAACCACAAGTCACAAATTAAGCGATAGGAAGCAGAGGGGCTCAGAGGAGGCTGTACTTTAAATATAATTTTTTTCCTGTAGTACATCTCTATATCCCCCACAAATTGCCTGCATGTTCTATAACAATTATCCAGAAGGAATTTTAATTTTATTTGTTTTTACGCTTTTACACTTGAATGATCAATAGAAGTCTTGGCCACATACCCTTCAAAACAGAATCAAGAAGAGAATTTGGAAGGCTCAGATTATTTCTCTGCAAAATAGAAAAGGATCGGACTTACTTAGTTCTTTGTGCCTCTGAAGCTGCAATTCTGTATTAGAGCAGAAAAAGCTGGAGGAACTGCTTTTTTTTTCATTTGAACACTCATTAGTTTTAATTCCCATAGCTCAGTAACCATGGCTTATAACGAAGGGGAAAAGACATTTTCTTCACTTATATTACGAAGTAGCATCCTATAGGACAAAAAGATGGCCTTTTTTGTAATCTTGCAAGCTAATACTAGCTTTGGAAGTGTGGTCAGAATTCCCCCCCGGGTGACCACAGTGGCAAGGGATTCAGCCACTGAAGTGGCTGAGTGGATGATATCCTCCAGGACTAGGTTCAGACACTGCTTCAGGGCCCAATCATGCTTGAGGGTGACTGTGCTAGGGCTCACAGTGCCTTTTTTTCCAAGAAGCAATGGGAAAAAAACCCGCTCTTTTTTCACTAAAAACATCTGCTCCCAAAGCACAACCTGTAGTTAACAGCTTCACAAGTCAGACATATGCAACAGCTACATACAGGCAGAGACATCAGCTGAGAGCAAAGTCTAGAAGGTACCAGTGTTTTACCTACCAAAGGAAACAGAAGAAAAATTGTTTACCAAACAATGAAGTAACTGCAAGGCTTCTTGAGCTCTGAGTGCAGTCTGACTCCAGGACAGCAGGATTATCCCTGCTCTATCAAGCTAATTCTCTTGCCATGAGCAGCCACAGTCCACCTACCTTATAAAGAGAACTCCTTGTAACAGTTTGGTTCCTGCCCTCCAGGCAAAAGCTCCAGGGTCAGTTGTCTCATATAATCACAGACTATGGTGGATGATTTTGCAATCAAGAAAAATGACCTTGCCCTGGCAAATTATTTTTGGGGGGTGTGTGTAAAGTTGCATGCATAAAAAGGGAGTGGCATAAATGACTGACACTCTTGTTAAGCTTTAGAAATGTGTGTTTCAGAGAGAAGCAGTGAGATTGAAGACAGCACTGATATACAAAATGGAGTCTGTGGGGTTTTAGGGATACAGATAGGGAATTGAGTATTTCATACAGAAATCATAAGCTGAGTGAACTGATTTCCTATTCTAGTCATAGAAGTCTGTATGTCAATATAATTTCATTCCCTGTGGCTTCACTTACTGTATCACTACCCTCCAAGTGTTTTATCCTCCCCTTACCAGTTCACCAGAGGCTGCATTAATCCTAGCACGGGCAGCAGGGGCAGACACGAACATCACTAGAAGAGCTGTTCAGATGGTTTTCCAGTGATAGTGTCATTCATTGTTGTAGCTGACATCTCTTCTCCTTACATTTGATCAGAAAGAACACTGGTTTTGGCACTGGGGGATAATTACATGCCACCTTTGGGAAGTATATTTGAATTCTGAGCTGTGATGTAGAGGAGAAAGCAAGCTACCTATGTTTTGCCATATTTCTACATTACATTGTATGCAAGATCATTGTATACAGTTGAATAATAAGTGATTATAACAAATTTTTAGGTGATAACATGAGCAGATGTCTTGAGTTTTGCTTTGCTTATGCAGTAAAGCAAAGCTAGATCAAACCCCATATTTTTAGACTATTCAGATGATATATACTCTAAATACATGAAATCGAAAAATGGCATTAGTTCTTTGGTGAGATTTCTGCCATCTTGGATGTCAGAAGTCTGACATCATGGGTTACTTCCAAAAAGTAGCACAATTTTCCACCTTTCACAATTTCATTAGACTAGAATCTAGATCTAAGGAAATTAGTGTCCACGCTCTGAATTTTTGGCTCTGGGATAATTTTTGCATGCCTTTGAAAGAAATATTTACCTAATGCATGGATAGTGAAAGACAGAAATGAGAAGAGTAACTCTGGATTGCATTTGATAGTTCCAAAAGTTGACAGGAACCTGGAGTTACTTGTTCTCTGAATATTAACACTGTTTTTTTACTGAGTAGAAATTCTGGTCCTCGTCTGCTACCATTAACTAAGCGTATACAACTTGTCATTCACAAACTTAGAGTGACAAATGAAGGCACACAGCCTGGCGTGAGTGTCTAGCACTTTTCACAGCAACTCAGCATATCTGCAGTCTACTGCCAAGTGGTAAAGCATGCAGGTTGCAATTAAAAGTTTCCATATTGCTAGAAACAACTTTGAAGGGGATTTGAAAGTAATATTAAAAATTAAAAGGAGTCTAAAATGTTCCTTAAGGCATAGTAGCCAGCAAATCCCACTGCATTACCCTATGCGCAGTGGCTGGACTACCAGCATAATTAGCCACACTTCCTCATTGTCTGGACCATCTCTTACAGGTCAAAATGCCTATTAATCCCCATTTTGAAGAAGAAACTTGTGAGAAGTAAAATAATATCTATAAAGGTTGTAATGACCAGCCTGAATGTAAAGAACAGAATTAGCCCTTCAGCAATGGATATTCCCATCCTAAGAATGCATATAACTCATCCACAAAAATCTTCATTTACATAATTAAAAAGATGGCAGACCCTAGTATTAAATTTTTTTGTCGCTTAGCATTTTAAGGGGGAAAAAGGTTAAGAAATGTTTAAAGGACACAAAAGGCCTGGATCTTTCCTTGGAGTATCTGGAGCTTGCTTGGGGAAGTATAATAGAAAATTGACAATATTGCAATTTCCCAGGAGGGACCTTTAGAAAATTATAAACACAAGTATAAAGGGTAGTGACAAGAGGATAGTTGAATCTGAAAAGAAGATTCAAGATAGAGTCTGCCTAGATGGCAAAAACTGGATTGAGGAAAGCCTTGAGATCTGCACCAGAAACAGTGAGCTACATTCACTGCAGCAATACAGAAATTGCTTGTCTCAGGCATCCTCTTCCTGTACACAAAGTGGAGATCTCTGCCTTTGGAGTATAAACAATAGTGGGTCTCTATTTTCAGACATGGAAAATCAGGCTCAGCCTCGTTGTCAGCTAAAGTGGTTTTCAGCACAACTGTTCTGTGGTGGGGTTTTAGAGTTGAATTTTGGATATTCTTTGTCAAGGAACAGAGAAAAGTTTAGGATGAGAAGAAATGAGAAGAATGCAGGTAAGTATGCATTTGAAGTGTATTCAAGCAAACATGTGAAACATGTCTGCAAATAAGCAGATTTGTCAGCAAATCAGGCTGGTAAATGTAGGGAAAAAGGGAACTGAGGAAGTTAAGCTGAGTTAGGTGTTGCACAGAGCAGCAATGAATTCTTAAAATGTTTACCGAAAATGAGATGAAATGACAGAAAACTGGAATTGTTCTTCATTGAGGAAGACAATGAAATAGTAACTTACATACACCTCAAATCAGAGTTACTTTATACCATCTTTTTTATTAGCAGTAATGTTTAAACTAAAGGTACAGTAAAAGATTACTAAAGGTCAAGAGATGAAAGTTGAAAAGACTTCAGTGATTTAGAAACTAAACTCTAGAATATAAAATGCTTCTGTTGGGAGATTGTAGTAAATGTGCTGAAGACTGTGTTTCAAGTCCAGAAAAGATAAAAAATTATGCACTGAAAAATGGAGAAAATTCAGTATGAGCAATAAATACAGGCTGTTAGTAAAAATGCTAACTGAAAGCATAATTAAATACATATAGAGAAGTGAGAAATGGGATAAAATATCTCATGCTGTTCTAACCTAGATTTTTTAACAGAGGGTTTAAAGTTTAAAATTAAAAGAGGTTTTTTTTTTTTAATGATGGCAGCAGAATTTGAACTGAAGAAGAACCAGCATATTCAATGTAGATAATTAGTAGATTTCCTCAAAGATTGGTCTTGTAGCTAATCCTTTTTTGCTACCTAATTAATAGCTATGAAACAAGGGTAAAACATTTGCTGGTGAAATAACATCTATCGGATTATATTAGAGTAACATTTTTAACTGGAATATCCTCAGTATGAGTACAGGCTCAGAAACAAGAAGAAACATATTGAAGTAAACTAATGGTCAAATGTCAGGATCAGCTAAGCTAGCAGTGGTATTTCTCAATGTATTTCCAATGGCAAAAGGAAAGTGTTAGTGCCATTACAGCAGATACTGGCAAGAATATTTGTGTGGATCCCTTTTTAAGTTTCTCAGCTCTCTTCCCACTTTCAGACAGGATAAAATCAAGCTGGAGCAGGGATTGCAAAGGCTGTTATGGCTGAACTAAACACAATGAAAAATAGGTGGATAACACTGATACTGAACAGGACATGCTGAAGGAGCCAGTTAAGTTGTTGTGGGGAAATTCAGTGGTTGGGGCTGCTTGGAGAAAAATCTTACAGTATATCTGTATATCAGGACATCTAAAAGCAGTTTCAGTTCCCTCTGCTTCAAGGTGAGAAGCAATCACAAATAGAGTAATTGGAGAAAGTGCTCTGTCATGAACATGTTCTTTAATACTGGCTCATTCCAGTGTGTCACTTGTTCTGCAGAAACAGGTGGTTCAAGAGACTGAGATGTTGTTACCATTGACTGGATGCTGACAGCAATCTCATCATGTGCAAGAGGGGCCTCAACAGCCCAGAAAGTAGCTGGCTATGAACCGTATTTCCTTAATGGTGGAAATACAGGAATAATTCTGGAAACACTCCAAGGAGCTACATCACTGTTCTGATGATTTGCACTAAGAGCACTGGATGACAAAAGACCCAATTGGGTTTTAATTATTTTTGTAATCTGTTGTACTGAGAGGCAAAACACTGGAATTCAAAGAGGGTATGCAAGCTACTCTGGTCTTTTCTGAGCCCACTGTTTGAATACAACACATATACCTTAGAACTGTCTGATGGAGTAATGATAGCAAACACATTCATGAGAATCAGGCAAAGATATAAAAACAGGTCCAGTCTGGTTTCATGTCAACACGTGCTGCTCATTCAAACAGATTGCAGTCCTTGGAAGCTTGAAAGTGGGGTGAGAGGGATGAAAGGAAAATGCTATGATATTTAAACCACAGACAAAGTTGAATTCACAAAGGAATCTTTTTCTTCTGAAGGCAATAATGTTTTCTGAAGTCTTCATTCCTCCTAGTGCCTCACTCCCTTGAGATTATCTTAATTAGATAAGAGGGTAATATAGTAGCAAAGTTAATCTTGAAGCATCCAGAGTGGAGCTGGCAACTAGCCCTACCAGGACTGCACCTAATGCATGGTGCTTAGTCAGATTATACGTTAAAATCTTTTAAAACCAGAAATATTCTTATTTCATGCCTTCTGATACTTAGTGCTCTATCCAGAAGGGATCCCCACTAGACCAGGAAACTTTCAAATATGTAGAGTGTAGCATCTGACTTGGGTAGCAACAGTGTAAATGGAAGGGAGGAAAAGAGATGTGGTGGGGTGGGTAAATGTGGAAAAAAAAAAAAAAAACCAACCCAGTGGCAGAGCCAAATTTCCCATCCTTTCATTAATCTCTAGAACACAAAAGGAACTTCCAAGTTGTGGCATTTGTCACACTAATTACCTGCAAGGCACTTCAGTCACAACACATTTCAGGGCTGAAAATGACCACTGCTACTGCTGACTCAGGGAGCTGGAAGTAACCTTTTCCTACTCTGGGCTAGTGCCCCTAGTACTTCCTATTCAAGCCTTCCTTCCCTGCAGCTTGTTCTCTAGAATATGTGTAGACAGTAACATGCAAAAAATGAGGGCTTGTGACTTGACAAGAGCAGTTACTGAAAGCCAAACATTAAGGCCTCTTCCACTTATCCTTATTTATTCCAGTACACTTAATATTTCCCATTAGCTGCTGAACAAATGTAATGACTCAGACATTAACAAAATCTTTATAAAGTGCACATGGCTTAAATGGAGACTGACTAAAATGCACAGCATAAAGGGGAATTCTGCAAGAGGAGAGGGATCACCTGGGTAACATTTGTGTTGGTCAGCAGCAGATCAGGCAAACAGAAATGTCAGGATGCATGTGTAAAAGCAGATGGTGGCTGTTCCTTCCTATAATGTTAAGTACTTTTCCACTTCTTAACATAATCCAGGAGGGATATTGCACAACAGCTGAGGCTTGAAGTAAAGTTAGAAAGACTTCAAGAAAATAAAATATTCCTTTTCTTCTCTTCAAGTGTCTTTAGGGCAACCTGTGTAATGGTGCAAATTTTGCTTCCAAAGAATACATTCATTTCTGTAATCTCTATCTAGAAATCTGCTGCTAAGTATGTTATGAGTAAAACAGACTCAACCCTTGAGATCAAAAGTTTAGTTCTGCTGAGAAAGGAAGTAAGACTGTAGATTTCAGGTTTTACATTAATGATTATTGTAGATTATTACATTACTTTCAGTGGAGTATTCCCATCTGTATTTATCTGAAGGATATCACTGGCACACTGTTATCCAAGTTCAGTGAATTATCCTAGCTGTCCTGGCATGGCTGGTTCAGACTAAAAGCTGGTATGGTAAAATCCACAGTAGGATCATTTTATTTCTTGCTGTCCCTTTAACTTAGCTACACTGACCACAGTGCACCATTAAATCACAAGCATGAAGTATCCATAACTGCACCATATTTTGCTGCAGAATGCCCTCACCACTACTCACTGCTGGAGCTGCTGGATGATTTAGGTGAGATCAGGAAAATTCTGTCTTGTGTGAGACCTGGGTTCAAGATCCTGCTCTGTTGCAGTTTTTCTGCTACATCAGGGAGGGACTAGAGTTTTTGTAAAGGCAGATAAACAATCCCTGATTTTTGCCACTCTGAATTCTTGGCTGGTTGTGCTGCCTTCATGCTGAACACTCTACCTGCTTCACACTGGTTCAAGAAGTGCTGGACCAAGACAAAAATAGGAATGATTCCAACATTATTATAAGTCATTTGCACTGAAATAACTTGCATTTGGCTGAGGGTTTCCTCCTAGCTGAACAAGAAGGGATTAGGAGACATGTTAACTCTCATTGTTTTCACTTCAAAATCAATGAGAAACAGGGAATTTCTCCAACTAAGAGACAATCTACTAAAACCTACCAGCTTTTCTAGCTGAATTCATTGGGAGGCATAACCTTGTCTGGTAGCAGACCCTTCCTCTGCTACCATGCTCTGCGATAAAGTCTCCCTGCTTCCTTTTTCTATGCCTCTGAGGTTTTTATCTGTCTGAATGTATCAGTATCCAGCACTGATACAGTGTTTTAGAGTGTCATGAAGATTATCAAGTCTTGTCCGAATGTATGTGATAAAGAGAAGCTTCATTGATTCATCTCATGAGTGTGCAACTGAGTTATAAGGTTAACCCTGTGGCTGGACTGGGAATTAAACCTTCATCCACTGAGTTTCAGATCCAGGGAATTAATTAAAAATTGATTCAGGCCTTAACAATACTTTCTAGGTTAACAGAAAGAAAAAAAGTAGCAACAAAGTTGCATACAAAAGAGAGCAAGATCTTGCTCACCAGTGCGGGTTGTTAAATTCTCTTCTCACACTCCATGAAAAAGCTGTAGCTAGGCCCTGTGGAGTGTCTAGGTGCCTGCTGTTTGCCATTTTGTGGTTAGAAAAACAGATGACTTATGTCAGATCAATAATCTTATATCCTTGAGGTATTTATATCTCATCAAATCTCCATGTAATGGATTATACACTGTACTTGCACTAGGGGTTTGAATTTCATTATCCTTATTAAGATGTCATTTCCATACTGAAATTCATTTTCATTTTGCAAAGGCCTGTGATGAAATTTTGGTGGCTTTGCTAACCAATTACAATAATGTCTTTCAATTATGCTACAAATAGAATACTCTAGCAGCTAATATTTAGAGTATAAAATGTTCATCTTTTATTTGGCATGACACTTGATATGTGCAAACATCCTCTATTCTAAAAGATTTATAAAGTGGGATCAAATCACACACATTTTAGACACATATAAAGAGACATGTTACCAGCCCCAAGGAGCTGGTATTTTAAGGTAAGGCAAGACAAATATAAGACAAGACACTTGACAAATAGATCAGCTCAAAAGGAGTCTGAGAAAGAAGGGAGAGAAGCAGGTTGGTAGATGAGCTCCAGAATGATGTTTTAAATGTATGGCAGCATATGAGAGGCACAACACTCTCAGTGGGGACTGAAATCAGGCGCAAGAATCAGGACCTTTGACTGTAAGCAGAGGGAGATGGAGAGAGCTGCACTTTGCAAAGCCCTTCAGATACTCCTGTCAGGGTAGTTCTCATGTGAAGTGAGAAGTAGCTACATGTAAAGACAGGCAGGATGTGGTGAAAGATTTCTCTCCCAGCTTTGCCAAGGCATAGAACCAGAGCTGCTTACGCTATTGCTCCAAGCGTATTTTCCTCCCATCAGCATCTGCATTGGTCAGGTACCCCAGGCACAAGTCCAGCAGGAGACTAGAGGACTCAATACTGAGCTGGTTTCTGATTGCAGCTCATGACTTTGTAATGTTCATATAGACCCAGAAAGCAGAAACCACTGCAGCTAGCTTCCTTTTTTTAGCAGATAAAGGGAGTCAGGAGATGAGAATCATGAAGTTGGATTCATTAGCTCTTTTGTGGCTGTAGCGTTACTATTTTGAAGAATGAAATGGAGGGATTGTCAGGTGTCAGCATGAGCTCTGTGACCTTTGTGAGTCATTAGGATGAATCTGTCTCCTCTTGATGTGAGTTTTGAATGAGCAGCGCACCCAAATGAACCATCCAACTGCATTGTTGTTTTGAGAGTGCCATCGGTGTGACTGACTGTTAAAACACACAAGATGAGAACTGTAACCTCAGAACCTTGCAGGCCATTGTTTCACTGAAGCTTGCTGCTAAGCACTGAGACCTCTCTAAGGAAAACTAGCTGGATTATCTTTCCTTAATTTGATGTGAGAGTATAATCTTTGTCTCAATGAAATAACATAAGTGGAACGAGATGCTGGAGAAGACTCAGTCAGGATGCTCAGTCACAGCAACTCTACCCTACTTGCTCCACCTACTGTCTTAAGCTCTGAAACCCTCATGTGCTGTGGAATGAAATACAGTGTATAGATTTAAAGATTTTTAGGATTTAGTAGTTTCTGCTAAGTGCTTTCTACAGCTGAAGCTTGCAATGAGGCTCACATTAAAGCTTATGGTGACAGGGCAAATAGGACAATATGACTGTTTTTGGGCCTCATCAACTCCTCTTTTACTGGTAGTGTACCAAGACAACTTTGTGCTTTGGTCACTTTGCAGTCTGTGACTTTGTGTATTGAGTGGCCTTTCTCTTTTTTTTGCTGGTTCTCTAATTTGGGCTGAGACTGCCCCCAGAAGAGGTATGGCTCAAGTCTGTGAATTTTAAACTGAGTGGTCAAAGCAAAGGGATTTATTAGCCAGAGAACTGTGAAAGACAGTCTGCCTTTCCCTGCATTAATCATCTGCTGTCAGATTACCTGCAGTGATTATTTTGCTAACCAAAAGAAGGGAAACTTTTCCACAATGAACTTACAGGGAAAGTGCTTTACAGATGGACAAAAATGCCATGGTCCTTCCTTAAAAGTCATGGAAGAATCTGAAGTTTTACACCATGACCTAAGGACGAAGACCATGAAGATGATTGCTGGAGCATCTATCCTATGAAGACAGGCTGAGAGAGTTTGAGTTGTTCAGCCAGGAGAAGAGAAGGCTCCAGGGAGACCTTAGAGCAGCCTTCCAGTACCTGAAGAGGGTCTACAAGAGAGCTGGGGTAGGACCTTTTACAAAAGCATGAAGTCAGAAGCCAAGAGGTAGTGGCTTTAAACTGGAAGAGGGTAGGTTTATATCAGATGTTAGGAGGATGTTCTTCACTATGAGAGTGGCAATATGCTAGAACAGGTTGCCTAGAGAAGCTGTGGAGACGCCCTCCTTGTAAGAGTTCAAGGGCAGGTTGTATGGGGCTTTGAGCTACCTGGTCAAGAGGAAAGTGTCCTTGCTCATGCAGGGTGTTTGGAACTAGATGATCTTTAAGGTCCTTTCCAGCCCTAACAATGTATGATTCTATGTCTTTCAATTAACATAATAGAGCACCTTATGATTCCTTAACACAGTATGAAGAATTAATTATTTGTAGCAGAGATTATATATGTTTATATATATAAATATACTTCTTTGAAAAGCATTTATTTGAAAGAAAAACCTAGAGGTGCTAAAGATGCAAAAATACAGCTCATAATGGAACTGGAACTGCAGTGATAAAATAAGGTGAAAACATCTATGTGTCCTTTTATAACTGGTTACTGTCTCCATGGGTATTTGATACATTAAATTAAACTTAAGAAGCCATATGCTGGGTAGCCAAGTAGTAAAGATATATGGTTTAAACAATGCTAGATGTAAATCTGCCCAGATTTGATTCCCGTGCCTGAGAATGCCCATCTTAGTTCAAGTTTTCAGAAGCCACTGCAAATCAACCTTAAAGCAACTGGAAAAGGGAGAGTTCAAGCATGGTTTTCTTATACCCCAACTGAGTAAAACATTGAGCAATGCAGTCTCATTTCAGTGTTAACCTTGCTTTGGTCAGGAGGTTGGGCTGGATACCTCCTGACACCCTTTCCAACCAGAGGGATTCTGTGAAATATGGAAGAAGCTACCTATAATAATGATTCCTCTTCAGGCAAAGGCAGACAGACAGACAGACACACACACACAAAATGCAGGCTAAAGGTGGGCATAGTCTTGTGATCCTGAAGTTTCAAAGTGATATAAAACATAAAGAAACAGGCATAAATAATAGTATCTGTCATATGTTGTAAGAAGGAAACCAAAAATTGTCTGAATGTGAGTTTGGAACAGGTGGTGAATTATGAGGTTAACTTCTATATAATAATATTAATTTTCAATGGTCAGTTATTATTACTATTGCAGTGAATCCCATAGCTATAGAACCATATATTCTGAGAAATATATTTGCTATTACAAAGAAGAAAAAAACCTGACAGTTTCATGGTAAAATATGCTTGCAGAAGTGATGGGAGATGATGGTCATCTCCAACATCTGTTCATAGGATGTTTCTGAGACTTTTCATTTTTTTCACAGTGCACTGCAACTTGATTTAAAGTAACCTTCCTGCTGTTTAAGAGGAAAACTCCTTTAAATGTACCTATTTTCTTCTGTCTGAAAATCCCCCAAATTGGCTGCTGCAAAACAGGAGTATTTGTTTTAAGTATTTTTACAGTTAAATTTGTAAGTGTGCAGATAGAAAAACTGTATATACCTACCTTAACTAATCAGTGCTTATACCTTGCTTTAAGGCTTTTCTTTCTAATGCTGGAATAATGGAATCCTTAAGTAATTCATGAGGCAAGGTAAAATTGCCCTCAGCAATACTATAATTAATACTTTGTAATACTTTTCTCCAGAAAAGTAGGCAACTTTGAAGTATCAGAGTAATTTATTATGTTTCTCAAATGTGATTCCATACTAACATTTTATTTGCTCATTAATCAAAAAACACAAATATATTTCTGGAATGTCAGGGTCTACCTGTGACTAAGAGCAGAGCAGAAAGAAAAATTTCTAAAAATCTGCTGGAATCTGTGATGGAGGTTGTGTATTTGTAGCCTGTGTGCTACTACTAGATTTTTTTTTTCTTTCCCCTGCTATTTTATCTCAGTTAGCTCTGAATGTTATAAAAATCAATACATATTCAAAAAGCCTCTAACTATATTGTACATCTTATAATTTATAAATCTATTTTTGTTACGTAATAAAAGTGTAATAATAGTTCTGGCAAAACCGGACACCTCAGTGTTCTGAGAAGCTGGAAAGAAATGAAATGAGACCTCAGAAAGGGGAGAGCCTCAGGTTTTGTGGAAAAAAAGTATAAAAGTGCTGAAGTAAATACGTTTTAGATACACTTGTTTTCAGCTTTTCTTTTAAATATATTTCAGAATTTGATAAAAAGTAGGTACTTTTGCATGTATGTGCTATTTTTTCAGGATTTCCTGTTTTTATACACACATTTCACAGCTGAGGATAAAATTCCCAGAATTCCCAGTATAGCAGCTACTGCTAAACAAAAGGTTTTATACAACATGATGTTTTCTGTGACATTTGTTGAGACATAACAAGAATTTGAAGAAAAATTCTTGCTATTTGAAGAAAAAGAAGAAACTATCAGTGCCATCAAACCTTATTCATAATAGCAGTAAAGCCTCTGCAAACCAGACTCTATAGCTTGTGGTTTGTGCAAAATGTGTGCAAAGGATGGCAAAGGACATGAAATGAAAATTCTTAGTGAAATAATAAGTTCAGGCAGGTAACTAAATGTGTTAAAAAACATCACATCTAGAAGCTTCAGATTGACATGATTAATCTTTTAGAGTAAATACTGCTGCTGAGGACCTCAGGAGACAAGGAGCTTGTTTGAGAGGGTGAGAAGAGGTACGGTGTATTTGCTGGCCAAAAAATAAAATATGAAAAACCACAATAGGAAAGTCTCTGGAGATGATATGTTAGCATTACATATCCTGGGAGAAGCTGAGGAGGTAATTCACTGAAAACCCCTCTGAAAAATAGTATCTTCCTAGTTGCTAAAAATGGCAGAGTCTGCTGAAGAGGGCAGGGAGAGAGGATTTTCCCCCAAGGGAGATCTGGCTCTCAAGGCAACAGAAAAGCTTGGTAAGTTTGAAGGTGCAGAATAGCCCTACCATGGGTGATGGTGGAGAAGTCAAGACCTGGAGGGATTGAACACATTGTCATTGGGATTTATTGTGAAGGAGTTGTGTTTTTCAGGATGAGGCATGTACTGAGCCAACTGCTTTCCAAAGCCCTAGACATACTGATAAAACCAAGCTGGTTACTCAGCTTCCTATTTCTCTCTACAAGCCCCAGAAGCCAGCCAAGAAGCCAGGGGTTGTACTTGATGATCTCAGAGGTCCTTTCTAACATGGATGATTCTGTGATTCTGTGAAAACAATTTTTTAGTGACATGAGTGACTTGCAAGGTTATTTTCTACAGTGATATTTACAGTTTGATAGTTCAACTGACCTTTTCATCACCAATAAATGTAAGAGGATTTTCTGACATGGATTTCTTCAACTGGATCAGTAAGTTACCTTAAAAGAATAACAACATTCAACTCAATCTGAAATTGCATCTGTTTTTAGTTGAGATAGATGTAAATCTTGTCCCCCCTAGCATGTTCATCCACAAAAAAATTGTAGCATATAAAAGGCCCAAATAACATTTTTAGTTCCCTGTGCTCTCTGTGCTGTCTCTTTCTGTTGGGATCCCCATTGGTGCAGAAATAGCAGAAGCAGTAGCAAAAAAGCTGTAGGAGACACTGGAACAGTCAGACAAAGAAATAAAAACTATAGATGTATTTAGAAAATATTCTCAGATCAAAGACTTTAATGGTTGACTAAAAGGGAGAACTTTTTTTAGATACTTGTTTTAGATAGGTACATGACAACCTTAGTTCTAAAAGTCTGGATGTCAGAAAAATTGTTTGAAATAAAATTGGCTCAAAAGTCCCACCAGACACACAAAACTGCATAGCCAAAACTACAAGTGCAGAATCCAATGGCATTGGTTTAAATGGCACGTGCAAGCACAGAACACTGCTTCAGACATGCACTGGCTATAGTTTATTCAGGTTACACATGGCACTTTATGTGTCTGGTAGCCAGATTAAACCTTTTGTTGTTTTTCTTATGGAGCAAGAAGTCACTCCTGTAAAGGGAAGCTTTTAAGCACTGATAGCCCATGGGTTTGGATTTTTTATGCACTTCAATAGGAAAGAATATTCTTAATTACTTGATTTTGTACAGAAGACCATCAGCATATTTTGGACTTTACAAAGACCTTTATGAACCTGCAGCTCCAGAGAGCAGAACACTATTCACCTGGCTGCAACATTGCTGGAAAGCTGCTGAAGATTCTCACCTATCAGAAGATATAACATGCAGACACATACAGATTTTAAGTGCTCAGTTTAGAAACTCTGAATTCCACCACTGAATCTTTGCTGTGGCTTCACTGCTGAGGCTTCATTGCTAAGGTTTCAGAGGTAGATGGGTTGTTACTGTGTCTGAAAGACTGAAATGGAAAAAATAAATCAGTTTTAGGTTGGTTCTTTACCCAGTCTGAGGTACTGTGGAGCTGATGCCAGTGTACTTAGAAAGAATCTGAGGTGCTATAGAGTTGACATCAATGTGCTTGGAGAAAAAATGCTGTTCTTGAATGTGTTGAAATAAGACTTTAGACTTACATTAAGAACTGGCCTTTTACTATAGAAGCAGTTTGTAAAAAGAAGGGACTGGAAATTTATATTGTTAAGATGACATCATAATACTTTTCAGAGCATGACCTAGGCATCTGTCTTCACAGCTATTCACAGCTTTATGTTCTTAGAGCATCATAGTACTTCCTCCTCAAAGACAGGTATTCATCTTCATCTATTCTGTGGCTACTCTGTACTGCAGACAAAAAAACATAATTAAGATATGTTATGAGTTCTAGGATGAGGAATTGAAAGCAGATCTTCCTTTTTAGATGATAATGTAAACAGACAGACAGAAATGTTCACAGAAATTAGATTTAGTATTTAATTTTTGCATGATTGTTTCTCCTCTTACTCTAATCCAGAGTGAAAACTTTAAAGGGATGTGGTATAATGATTTTCTTTACGACAAGATACAGAATATGGTCAATTATCTCAAAAGAGGAGAATGTTCCAGTAGAACCCTCTGGGACCAGAAGCAGAACAGCACAGCTTGAACTGGGGTGGAAGACTGAGGACTTCTCTAAAAAAATATTTAGTTGTCACAACCCTTAGTACCCAGTTAGGTACTAGCTATAAAAGGGAGTAATTATATCCTTTTGTGCTACAGAGTTAGAGCTGGTGATTACATCTGTTCCTACTTTTTTGATACTCTGGTTTTTTTCTTTTCAAAAACAAGGAATGTTATATTGGACATTCCAAAACCTTTTATGACACCTTGCTTTCCTTCAGTTATTTTCAGCATTAATATGTGCTGCATCTTTTTCCACTTGCATGGTCAGAATGACAGATAAATTTAATCAAACAATTTAATCAGTAAGCCCTAGTAAGTGCCAAGCTACGAAATTGTTATGAAATTCTTCATGTAGTAAATGTGACCAAAGGATAATCTTTTCCTTTTTTTAGAACTGTTATTGATTCCAGTAAATGCCTTTAGTGTTCTTCCTCCCAGTAATTACCAGGGTTCATTATGCAATCATAGATGTGATGAAATAGTTTGCCTGGCTTTGAAGCATGCCAAAGATAGTTACACATCTGTAATAAAAACATTTTTATAGCCAATTCCACCCCTGCTTACAATCACTTAGCACTTTTTAACAGAAATGCAAGATCATTGCCAATACCTTGACAGGTGATGCGACATCACTGAATCATAAGGGAGACTTGAACCATCCAGTGGATGATTATTCAAGGAAACTCATAAAGGAGATCCCAGAAAATCAACACTTATTGCTATGTGTGTCAGCAGCCCTAAAAAAGTATGGGTAAATGTCAGGTAGAAAAAAGAAAGAGCTTACTGTGAATTGGGAAAAATAAATTCTTGCAGTTTTGAACAATTCTGTCTGAGACTGTGGTGCAGTTCTTAAAGGAATCAATCCTTTAAAAAACTAAAAAGCCACTGCAGGTGCCAATTTCTAGGAAGAGCACTACCAGGCAATGGAAACATTGCAATGCAATGAAAATATCACTTTTCCTGAAATTTTACAGGGACCACCAACTTCAGTAAAAACTATCCTATGAAAAAAGTACTGAATAATACTAAGTGAACATTGTTTGTTAGGTCTGAGAGCAGCAGAATAGACTATTACAGTAGTTGGCAACCTCTGTATAATGACTTGCTTTATAAATATCTTTTTATTAATAGAGAGCTTATCTTTTTGTTTTGATTAGCCAGCTGTTCTCCAGCCATGAAATAAATATAAAATATTGTAGAGTATTTTATGTGGTCTGCTTCTGAAAGTAATGAAACAGAAAGTCTACATCATAGGCAACTGCATAGTAGGTGGGTAGTGCAGAATACAGTCCCTGGGAAAAAGAAAAAACACAAAAAAAAGATGGAAAGAAATTTCTAACATCAATTTAAACCCAAATTGTATCTTTCTTTTTAAAATCTCTTGGGTTACCATGCAAGTTACAGTTACAAAGAAACAGACAAATATTAGAAGCATTTAATTCTTTCCAGAAAAATTTTAATATGGCCCCCCAAAAATATTGTGTTTAATTACTGATGGATTTAGATGTTCTTATACCAGAAGGTTTCAGATTAAGAGTAGAGCTCTTACATCAGATTGGTAAGTGGTTTATGTATTGAAAAGAGCTACTGCTGGGTATAAAATGAAGATGTAGGAACAGACTCTTTTAAAGCTTGAGTCTGCTGAAGGAAAACATGTCCAGCTGTGTGAAGAGAAATAAAGCAACTCATCCATTCTTTCCCCCCCAACAGAGAAAGCTACATGCACTTTTCTCTCACATGGCTGAATATCAACCATTTCAAAAATATCCTGGAACATCTGAACAGGAAACATTCTTTGGGTGGGGGTCAAAACTGAGAGTCCTTAAAAAGGAGGAAAAGCTTCATTAAAAGCCTTAGGAATAGAAAGGTCCCTCTTGAAAGAAGCAATGGCAATGAAACCATTGGGGAAGGGGTGTAAATCATGCTGTTAGCAAATTTTCCTGTGTTTCCTGCTTATTGGTTTTAATCTGAGACAGTAAAATGAGTGCACAGTCCAAAATACATCTGATGTTCGTTCACAAGGGAAGGAATGAGGGGCTTTTCTAGCAAAGGGGGAAAATGGAACTGCAGCAGCTCAGGTCTTGGTTGTGGAGGTGAAAGCTGTTTTCTAAAGACTACATTTAAATGAATTTGAGAAAGCTACAACTTGCTTCTTTGTGCTTCAGAGATGCCTGACATTTGAAGCAGGATGATGTGGATAAAGGAAAAGTCAATATGTTTCTTCTAAAACAGGCAGAAAATAGATGTCCATAACAAAATCAGTACCTGCCTTTTAAGTCAGAAAGCCTTGTATTGTATGAAACACAATTTAGAAAGAAACGTCTGTTCAAGAAGATTAACCAGCAGACACATTTAATCTCTGGATAATAAAGGGCTCTCTTAGTAATGGTTATAATGTGCACAATTTAGTTTGTTGTGCCCTCCTTACTTTAGTCTGTGTCATTAAACCCCACGTAGTGCTGGCGTTGCTTTTATCAAGCATGGGGATATTTGTGTGAAAGCATCCATCTTCTGCAACACACAGATATACTTAGAGGGTCATATAGGAACACATGAAATATCAAATAGATACAACATTCTCAAATATAATAAATAAAAGGTGAAAATTTGTTAAAAGGTTAAAATACCTTTTTTTCCTTTCTTTCTTTCTTTAAAATGTCCTACTTTGAGTGAGGATAAAAGCAATTTTCTTTTTAACAATTTTATGTTCAGTTTAATTTCTCCTAAATAACTGCACTTGGCAAAATTAAAATTCTATTTTTCAGTCAGTATCTGCTTCTAAGACTGATCACATTTGATGTTTATAGTTACTGATGGAAAATATTATGCAGAACCAAGGCCACTGCTTTGTTCTGCTAAACTTCTTTACCACAGGAAATTAAAGGGAAGAAAAGGGGTCACAACTTCAACCCTGCTGTGAGAACAAGTGGACTGGACAGACCAAACAAAGTATTCCACCCCAATCATGTCATACTTGGTATAAGTCTGAGGGATCATGAGGGTTAAACTCTCTTCATCCCTGTCTGGTGTCCTGGTGTCTGCTTTTGATCTGGTTGGACTGGTGAACTGCTGAATCCATGAATTCTTGCATCCAGCTCCCACCTACTGCTGACTCCAGGAGCCCAATCTGGCACTTTCCCAGGGCCTGCCCGGCAGCCTCAGTGGTGAAGTCTGAGTTAGTGGGGTTTTGTATTGTGTATACTGGTTTTCTATATATTTATATATATATATATATATATATATATCATTATCATGATTTTCATTAAAGCTGTGTACTTTAGTTTCCAACCCATAAGTCTCTCTCCCTTATTCTCTTCCATTTCCCTGTCTGGGAAGGGAAAGGATTTAATGGTGAGCATAGATGCTCACTATAGAGGATCTGTAAGTGTCTAAAAATAAAAGAAGATTGCAGGAGTGTATTTTTATTAAGAACTGTAGCACTTGCAAAGGTATGAGTTGATTTGTTGAAAAAGATTTTGAAATAACCCAGACCATCAAAAACTCTCTATGGCATATAGTATATATATAGCATATGAAGTATATATAGTATATGTATTTAGTACAGATACATATCTGTACATATCTGCACATATGTACATGTATCTGTACATATCTGTATCAGTATTTCCTACATCTGTAATATATATTTTATATATCTTTATGAGTGGCATCACCATTACTCTTTTTAAATACTAAGAGATCAGAATATGCTTTCAAAGTGTACTCAGAAGACAACCCTTCTTTCTGGGAGATAGGGAAAATGTACAGTAATTACTTCCAACAACAGAGAAGTTTTTTAACTCTAGGCTGAAATACTCCATATTCCTCCTGGTAAATAAGGATTTCATAGTCTTTCTAGAAAATATAATACTGAGAACAGGATTGGAGGTAAAGCAGAATGCCACCCAGCATCAAACCCGTTTTAAAATCAGGGCTTACACATTAGAATTTGCCCATGTAGTCTGGTGGGTAGCAGTCCATTTTTCATAGATGGTCAAAAAGTATTTTCTTCTCTGTACTAGTGTTAATTCTCACACAGCAAAATTAAGCAAAAATTGATTAAGTTCTTGAGTAGTTTGTGCTTTAAAGTTCCCTATTTTACGAAGTGTATAGTGCACACATCTGATCAGGAGACAAGACAAATACAGTATATACTTTGGCAAACTCTTCCCAATTCATGAACAGACTCTGAGCTTCCCTTTATTTACTGGCTGGGTGCACCAGCTGCATACACTCTTTTGTACAGCTGTCAGTGTCAGATCTCTGGAACACTGAAGTGGTTGTTCTCCACTGATGTGCCACTGGTGTGAAAAGATGTATATCATCTGTCTGAAGCTGAAGGGATTTATAATGCAATTTGTGCCAAAAGCATATTTCTCTGTGACTGTAGTAACAACTGTTTTAAGGAGCTATACAAAGAGTAAGTTTTCTTAGTTACTGGCCTGGTTGCCAAGTGCCTCCATCAGTTTGGTCTAGGAAAACTGTCTGCTGCCAACTGGACATTTCTGTCCAGCTCACCTCTAGGACAATTGGTTGCCAACCAGCAGGTGGGAACAGAATTTCAGGTACCAAGTGGATCTGTTCACAGTGCTCTGATTTCTTGCAAGGGAACCATGTGCTTATAGGGGAGTCCAAGTGTGTAACTCATACCATTTGCAACATGAAAAAAAATAACGAGATAAAAGCAAATCCTGCATTTGGGTGGGGGAAATCCCAAGAACAATTGCAGGTTGAGAGGAGAATGGATTGAGAACAGCTTGGAAGAAAAGGACTTGGGAGTATTGTGTGATGAGAAGCTCAGCATAAGCCAGCAACACTTGCAGCCCTGAAAGCCAACTGTAGTCTGGGCTCCATCAAAAGAAACATGGCCAGCAGGTCAAGGGAAATTATTCTTCCCTCTACTCTGCTCTCCTGAGCCCTTATCTGCAGCACTGTGTCTAGTTCTGGAGGCCCCAAAACAAGAAGTATTGGAGCTGTTGGAGTGAGTCCAGAGGGGGACCACAAAGATGATCCAAAGTCTGGAGCACCTCTACTATAAGAAAGCTGAGAAAGGACTTTTTCCAAGGGTGTGGTAGGATGAGGGGTAATGGTTTCAAACTGAAAGAGGGTAGATTGAGAAGACATCTGAGCACTGTGAGCAGAGATGCCAGCTCCCCAGGGTTTTGGTAATGGTGCTGAATGAGTGTCACCTGCTGGTTGGAGGCCATTTGTCCTGGAGGAGTATTGGCTGTGCAGAAGGGTCCATTGGGCAGCTGATGACATTTGGTTGTCAACATTAAGCTATCAGCACCCAGCTGTCCCTTTCCTCATCAATCTTTGTTCAAAAGACACCTGAAAATGGCTGCAAGCAAACCTGTACTTCAAGCAGAATTAAGAGCCACCTGTAGATTCTTCATAGCTTTTGACAAAAGGGAAGGAGACATTTGCGGCTGAAACTGACCAGATGCATGGTCCATCATTTATACAGAATGCTGTCATTTCACTTTTGTTTCCACCCAGCTCTGTCTGGGCTACCAGGCTGTGTGAGGTTCCAATCAGTGGAATCTTCTTTGCCTCAAAAGACAACTTTAAATTGAATACAGCTGGCTGGAGTGGAGCTAACACCAATAAGGACTGACACCTTGAAGGTAATGAGTCCTGATAAGCTGGGTAGAGATTGCCTCCAGGTGAGCCTGTCTTCAATACACCTCTTGACATGGAAACTGGAGCCCCTGGGAAGGTGATATTCCTGAGGGCCAGGCTTCAGTGGCCCTCTCTGTGGTGGGGAGGACACTTTGACTGATAAGCTGGGTGGAGGCTCCCTCAAATGGCCCAGTTGTCAATGGCCTTCTGAATTGGACATCTCTGGACTCCTGCTGATTACAGGAAACTGACTGACTTATGCTCTCCTGGGGAGGAAAGCTGGAAAAATGGGTTCTGCAAGCAAAGGAGCAGTGAATTGAATTTTATAAGCAACACTGAGGTTTCTTCACTGACCCACCATCCTCCGCTGGGCCCTGTCCAGAATCAGAATGCCATCTGGAACAAGAAACCTTCGCTGGACATCTCTGGATCCATGGTAGGGACTTTCTCAAACTCTCTTATTCTTTTCTTTCTTGTTTGTTTTTTTTTAACTCTTTCATATCCTGTCTCTCTCTTTCTCTCTCCTTTCCTTGTATGTTCTCCTTTTTTCTCTCTCTCTTTTGCCTCACAATATATTTGCTATACCTTCACAGGGTTATATCACTTTGCTTCTGTTAATTATCAAATCAAATTTTATGTTTGCACCCAAACCTTGGTGGCTGCTTTGTTCTCATGGATCCAAATATTTTATGTTACATTGACCCATAACAGGTTGGCATGTCCTTCTGGAGCCATGATCCTACTCATCATTCAGGAGGCTGCTGCCTGTATGAGGGAGGTAGCTTTACAAATAGGTTTGTCCACCATGGTGTCATGGCTGGAATTGAGCAACAGCTTCTCTGGAGGCTCTGTGGAACTGTTGATGGTTTGACTGGAACTCCTGAAATTAAAGTGTGATCTGACAGTCTGCTGGATTGAAAACGCTTAGGGAAGATTAATTTACAAGCAATTTAAAATAGAGTAGGATAGTGAGAAACAAAGACAAAATTAAAAAAAACACCTTCTACTCTGCTTTCTTCCCCAGGGTCTGTCCATTGTAGGAGCAGCTTCTGGTGTCTTCCCACAAAGGTTCCCCCCCCCCCCAAAACATTTCCACATAAACCCTATATAGGCCTAATCATCTTAAGTGTACTTCTCAGAAAAGGTACAGTTTTCTTGGAGAAATTACAAGTATTCTTGTTGATCTGCTGGGTTTCTCCTAGGGATGGGCGTGCTCAATCTATACTTGGTAATAGCCCCACTGAAAGGACGCATTGACAAAGTGTAAATGCTATCAGCACAGTGCTTGTTTTGTTAAATCCCTAGAGGTTTCAAACAAAGGTTAAACTTGTTGATCACCTTACCAAAGCAAAATGAAACTACTCTTTACTGGTGTGACAGTAGTTCTCTGATAATGGAGTTGGGAGAATACTTCCCTTTATTCTCCCAGGTGTTTGTCATACTCAGTGGGTACAGACTTCAGATATGGGAGCAATATAATGAGGGGATAAGACATTTCCTCCCAAACTGGCTTTCTATAGTGGCAGTTTATGCATGAGAGGAGCTGAATCCTCAAATCATATCTGCAGTGAAGGGAAGTATATAAACCTTGCTATTTGCTACCTCTAAAATATTGACTATTTCAGCTTCAGTGGGAAATGCATAAATGCTACCAGAGCACATCTTTCCAGACTTTTCTGCTTGATAAACTTGATCAGAAACACTTCAGGAAATGCAGAATGACTCATCTGTAATTGCTGAAGGTTTGAAAATAGCTTCATCACATGAGTATATCCTTCTTCCTGTTCAAAAAAGAGATTTGAAAAGTGAGTTTACTTATACCCTCTCATCTGTAGATGTGAAGTATCTCTATTGAAACTTTCACACTGATGTGAAATAGCTACATTAATTATTCTCTTCCAGGCAGTTGGGAAATTTAAATCTGGAAGTTGAACATAAAGGCTTTGCGTTTAATACCCATGATTTCAGATAGCTCTGTTATGTGGATGTGTATAAAATGTGACTTCTCCCTCTTAATGATATTAAAAATGTGTAGTTTTGAGTATGGAATACTCAAACTTCAGAAGCAGATTGATAGGCAGTACCTTTTATAAACAAAATAGGAAATATAGCATATTAATAATTAAGCATCTTAACTCACTGACACTAGTGAATTCAGAATAAAGTTCAAATTGTCTCTGGGTTTGTAATGTCCATCTGCTCTTGGAAATGGGCTCAAATCAGAGCTGAACAGGAGCTGTTGCAACATATAACAGTTGACTGCTGCCATGTAGGCTTGCTTAAGTAGGTAATTAGTTATTTTTTTATACTTTGTGTCAAGATCAAGAAAGAAGGAGTCAGAGGGGGAAAGAGCCACTCTTCATGTGGCTTGAAAAGGAGATATATTCTCTTTGTTCATCAACGCCAGATCTAGGAGAATTACTGAGGAGAAGAGATGAAGATAACTGTCACTGGGACTGAAGACTGAGATAAGAATATGGGAATATGGTGTTTGCAAAGAGAAAGTTGGACATCAAAAACTGATGTAATAATTTTAAAACTCATGTAATACAAAAAGGTCAGGTTTGGTTCCATTTGAGAAAGGGCTGATAAGGGACTTAGTTTAGTTTTTTTGAGAACTGTTTTCTCTTCCTTTTGAGAGGTACTCAAAACCTCTAACTGAACAGGAGATAAGTTCCTTTTAACTTCAGTGAGGCTAGGACTTCCCTTATCATTGCCAGCTTTTTTACATAGGGATTTTCTCTGTGGGTCAATAACAAGAATAGCCACAAATAACAGAAGGAAATCTATCCCACTATCCCCAAGACATCAGTTCTCCTCTCTGATGAAAAGCCATTTTTCCTACCTGCCATGGAAATCTGTCCTTCTACAGACTGCATCAACTGAAAACACATTCATCTTTCCACACCATTTAGGTCATTGCCTACTTAATGGAACGTATAATGGGATGAAATTGCCACCTGGTGGTTGAGATACAGGATGGCTCCCTAGGGTATAGTTACATAGGCTGTTTTTTAATATTCCAGTGGTCTTGGCTACCCAAATATGTCCCTGCCTCTGGATTTAGTTCATATTGCAGCTTGCAGAAATCAGTGACATATCCTTTGTGTTTTCCTTAACTGCTGAAAAAGTCTATTTCAAGTATGAGTTAATTGTATGTATGAGCTGAGGACTATGGAATTCTGGATGGAAGCGTTGTTGAAGGAGTAGAGGATAGAAAGAGTAATGATGAACAGTAATGTATTAAATTGGAAAGAGGTAGTGTCAAGTGAAGTGATGCACTGACTTGGTTTTACATGAGACATGAGTTGCTGATTTAAGAAGTGGAATAAAACAGCTTTTTATTGAAATTTGCAAATGGTGCCAACGCAGAGATTTAAAGTAAGTCCAGATATTGACAGCCTGAAGTCCATACCTATGTAGTTTTTGAGAGGCTACCAAGGCAAGTAAGGGAAATCTCAAGTTAAAGGAAAAAGGAAAGTGAAGTAGCATATAGGCCATGTTTATTACTTTCAGTTATCTTACACTGGAAGAGCAAAATTTACTAGGCATGCAAGATGACCAAGTATAAGGAGTTTACTAAAGATAAGATGTCAGGTGAATTTAAAAGGAGCCTTCAGAGAAGCCATCACTTCCATAGATGCCTATGTCACTGCCATGAAAATGGAAACATGCAGAGTTATCCTGTAAGAAGGAAAATAATCTGGTATGTATCGTGGGATGTAATCAGACACGTTCTCTGTGAATGCAAATATGTAATGCCAAAAAACCATGGCTGAAATTGCATCTGAGCATGATATTGCAGAGATTTGGAGACACATGCTGAGCCATCTTGCCAAGGAACAGGGGGGACAAGAGATCAAACACCTGCAATGTAGGCTTTGTTTAAACACTTTTCTGAGAGATGTGATTGGTCGGAAGTGGTGCAAGGGCTGTGTGTATGGGGATGAACTTTCCATGGCATAGAAGTGGTTCCAATGAAGTTCTACAAGGCATTTTTTTAATTTTTTTTTTTTTTTTTTTTTTTTTTTTTTTTTTTTTAAAATCAAGAAGATGTGATCATGATTTGAAGATGTTAATATGGAAAGAGGAATGTCTGGAGGCAAAGCTGCTTTCATCCTTTTCATCATGCCAGTCAAACTGAGCTGTGCTTCCCAAAAGGACAGAGTTTGCACAAAGTTGTTGTTGAACTGCTCCTGTAATGAAAAAAATAAGAAATAGGAAATAAAAATACACCTGCTGCACTGTGGTGGGAAGGCAGCTATGAGGAATCAGGTTTGCTGTTCCAATGAGTGACTGATGGTGGGAATCATGTCTTGTATTGACTACTGCTCCAAAGCTACTGTTTTATATCCTTAGGTTTTCCTAATTAATGGTGGAAGCAGAAGCTACCAGCCTAGACAAAATTATTGGAATGGCTCTGATACTTCAGCTGCTTCCTGGATACTCTGGGTAGTAGTTTACTTTGCTTTCTTCTTTGGCAATGTCATAAGTATATTGCATACACTGATTTTTTTAAGAAAGAGTAGAGTTTTGATACAAGGCTGTGACAGATACTGATTTAGTACAATAGATGATAGGCCTTCTGGAACATTTTCCATGCCAGAAATAGAAATATCCTCCCAGAACTAAAGAGCATCTTTGTGACATCAGATTCCTCAAGAGGTTCTGCTCTTCAGTACTGTGTCTCCAGCCCTTTTATCTTACTGCTTTTCTTAACCTTCCATTCTTTCTCATTTCTGTTCTTGAAACTGCTGGCTTAGGGAACATCCTTAGAGATTATATTTGTGTAAGGCTAATGATACAGTTGTAGTGTTTTGAAAATAGCTAAGGGAAGTAAGAATCATTCCTGTGGCAAATGTCTGAGAATGCAAAAGACAGCAAGGAGTGACTCTGAGTGTCCCAATAAGTAGATCTTATAGGAATAATGATGCTGTGAAATCTTGGAAAAGATTAAATGGAATAACATTAAGAGTTTAAAGAAACCATATTGTTATCAACAATGGAGCCTGCTAGGCTCTGGAATAGTGTCCTGAGTCACTTTGAAGTGGACTGAATATTGCCCTATGGGATACTCTATTTTGTACTACTCTCCAGGGAGATAGACCAAGTGTAATCTAGCAGGCTTTATCTCTTCCTTATGTGCCTCCAGGAGTTGTAGCCATGCGTTCCATTATTTCCCTAGCTGAGTTCACAGAGTTAGATCAACTATCAGCATTTCTTCTGCCAATCTGTGGATTTAAGCACTCTGTTCACCAATATGCTTTATCCTTTTTGAGCAGAAGCGTGAGGAAGGAGGGGGATGACAGGGCAGGGAAGCTGCTGAGCTTATGACTTGTGGTTAGTATGCTGTGCAGACAGACAAATCAATTGGCCCCTGCTCAGGCATCTTAATCAGAAGCGTATGGTTCACTGCAGTGGTTAAGTGCTACTGTGCTGGTGATGGCGTCTTCTTCAGAGATACTATTGATTACTCTTCTTTCTCTTCTGAGAAGAGATTCCAGCTGTGTAGACAGCATCAGGGAGAAAGCTGGTGTAAGAGTGCCCTCTTACAGCTCTACAGGATTAGGATCGACAGTTTAATTTCCCTGGGGGATGGCAAGCTGCCATTCCAATTCAGCCAGGCTGGTGCAGGAAAGAGGAAAGAGATGACTGTTTGAAAGGTCCATTGATTATCTAAATAAGCCTGGTGCAAGGCCAAAGATGATGCAGTGCAAGAACCACACAGACTGAGGTGATGGAGCATGTGTTTGGGAAATGCCTTTTGAGGGAAAACCACCTTCAGAGTGAAATGGAAGAGATCAGCATACTGCAGTGACCCAGAGCTGGGTGGCATCCAGGTAGGGAAGTTACAATCCTCTAGCAATGCTAAAATACCAAAATGTTAAAAAAAACAAACCATAAAAGTGTGCAAGCAAGCATATGATATTCAGTGTAGGAATATATTTTGGTGACAGTCATGTTTGACTATATGTGCAAGTTTCTGCTTACGTGCTCTCCATTAGTAGTCTTGGGATTTTTAAAAATGCAAGTATCCTGTAAAAAAAAAAAAAACAAACAAGTGATGCAATGCAATCACAGTATATTTTCAAGAAAGGAAGAGATGCAATGTGACCACACATGCCATTACACTTTTATGAGAAATTCCTTTAGGCATTAAATAAAACCAATTCCTTTATTCTCCCTGAAAAAAAGAAACAGTAATACTTATATAAAGCATATGATGCTGACAACAAATTAAGTCTATCCAGTTACCTGTTTAAATGGGCTATCCAATGTGCCTTCTACATCAGTATCTAGACTGCAAATCTTCTGGGAAAGATACATGAAATTTCTGCTGCTGTGTTTCCTTGTATTGTACTGCCTAGAAGAAGACAGCCAGGTCTAAAGCAGCTTTATAGTTTCATTTTTATACCAGTTAGTTGCCAGTTCTGTGTAGATTTAGAGATTAATCTTTGTTGGCATTTGCACTGCCATCCTGACTTTTTATAATGGAAAATTTTCTTCCTGGCTTGTTTAGTTGTGAAATACTTGTCATTCTAATTTGAGAGCTATTGAAACTTAGTGAGCTAGCTATATCTTCCCTGGGAGTGGAAATCAAAGGTAGATCCTGAAAAATGCTGCTGGTGCTTCTAACCTTGTGGCCTCATACCCTGTAGAAACCAGCATGTAGTGTCACATAATGTATGAGCAGGAGAGCGTAAGGCTTTAGCTGCAGGGCAGGTGTGATGTGTTCATCATCAATTATCAACATACAAGAGAATCAGAGAGGCTGGCTCTAAAATATTCAAGTAGTATTTCTTCACCAAGTAGCTAAAGGTCGAGTTGGACACATACCAGGAACTATATGTTAATCTAAACTAGAGGTAATTCTATAAAAAACCAAATGATACCCATATTGATTAAAACACTTCCTCAGAAATACTGCTGATTGGCACTTCTGCAAAAAGCTGCAGTGTGTCCACTGTGGATTTGTGTGTGAATGTGTGTATCTAAGGAGAAGTGAATGCTGTTTTCTTTGCATTCACCACTTTATTAGCTCTTGTTCCTTCCTTTACAACAATAAATCAACTGCCAGCCCTGTGTCTTATTTCTGGGCCCTTATTGCCTCTGTATTGACTGGCATGCAAGAGAGGCATATCTGTGAGAGCTCACTGCTAGTGCAATAATGGGTATAAGCAATTCATTAGTTGTTTATAAAAGTACAGCACTGCTTATGATGTACAGCACTGAGACTGATCTATATAATAACTTTTTAGTCAAGCTCCCCATGATTTGTTATGTGTGGGCAGAGCCTTGAGGAAGCTGAAAAAGAAAACTCCTTTTCGGGGAACTGTGTTTTTGTCTGAATAACCTGGAGCTGGATGGACATAGATCCAAAGGGAAGCTCAAAAGCAGCAGTGAGTGGTAGAATAAAAAAGTGATGGGGGAGAAAAAGGCCTTGTCCCAGCCTGTTTAGCTGAAGCTGCAGTGCACAGTGACATGTAAAAAATTAGAGTTGCTCAGGGTTGGTCAAGTGTGGTAAAATATTCATTTGTGTGTATTAAAGTACTCAGTAAGAGGAGACATGAGAGACCATTTTTCATAAGCGTCTTTTATTCTCCAGATAAAAAACAGTCTTATAACAATTTGTTTCACTCAGCATCTTTACAGCATGCATCTCTTTTTACTGAAGCCATTTCCAAACTTATATCTCTGATTCAACCATAGCAATAATTCCAAACTTCAGCACAACATTGTTCAGAATGATGAAATTCAACAGCAAAATAAAACCAAACCAAACCAGGGAACAGCATGTAGATATGATAATGTGTACTGTCCAGTTACAGTATGCTGATACTAAAGAACACTATTATCAAGTGCTGACAGTCTTAAAGGTTGGGGTGGGGTGTTTTTTTTGTTTTTTGTGGGTTTTTTGTTTGTTTGTTTGTTTTAGGCCCAAATTTAATGGGAAGAAGTGTAGAGTTTTAGAAGTCAATCCCTGCAGCTAGAGATTGGAAGACTCATGGGAACAGTTCTCATTTTTTTCCATATTGTGACCTCTCTTAGTGCCTTGTAATGCTTATAGGGTCCCTCATCATTCAGTCATTCAGGAAAGGCAGTTCTTACATCAGCCTGCCTCTGACTGGGAACTTGGGAGACAGTGGTCCCTTCAGAGGGCTGCAGACTTTGGAAGGGGTTTGTGTTAATGCATCCCATTGCATGAGATTTCACACTCATGAAGTGGAGCTGCTACTCAGTCAGCAGCCAGGCTTAATTAGAGCATCTTAGTAGAGTGCAGAGCACATGTGTTATCATAAAATGGCTTTGGGCAGAGACCACAGGAACTCTGTAGATAAATTGCTAGGAGGATAGAGTTAAACTGTTAAAGTTACCCAAGTCATCCCAGTAGATTGTGTTGTATTAACCACTACAGCATTCAGAGGCTAAAGGAAATAAATATTTTATTGAAAGTTTCTATGCAAGTACAGACTGTAGCTATTATAACATTTCAGTCCACCTAAATATTTTAGTTTCAGCTGTGTCAAGGCCCCACAACTGGGTCAGAATTGAAGGGTGGGACATCTGGCTCATCCAGAGTCCTTTTCCATGCTCTTGCAGAGCAGCATACGTATACCTTGAGTGTCAGTAATCGCAAGGTCATGGTAACGTCATGGTGCTTTGGAGCTGGATTGGACTCCTGGAAAGTTCTGAAAACCTGAAAATCTCTTCAGCAGCCCTGAAAATGCAACAGGCTCTTTACCATTAGACTCAGGAATTTACTTACTTGTTGCACAGAGGAGGTAGCTTTTTGGAGAACATATAGAGGTTAAGCACAATCTAATGTTTTATTCAACCATGTATTCAGGAAGAAAAAAGTTGTAAGTGTTGGGCTATACAAATGAATGGATCATAAGGTGATACTTATGCCATAATGTTGCCTAGCATTCTCTGCAGGACAAAACTTGAATATCAATCTTTGCAGAGCTGTGAGAATGAACTACATGTATTTGTGCAATGCTCTAAAATAATACATCTAGATATTTTAATCTCCTTAACTGATGGAACTCGGGACAAAGCTATTTATCTCTGTACTACAATATTCTCCACTCAGTTCTGGACTAATTTTGGTTTTTTCTGAACTGCAGGAACTCAATTATGCAGCAGGGTTTGGCCCTTATTTGCCTGAAGCTGACAGGAAAATTAACATCTGATGGAGATTGAATTGGTTTAAATGCATAGCAAAAAAATAGATTCTTTCCATGGACAAGGCAGAAATAAGAGCAACACTGCTTCAGAATAAGAAGTGAGACAAAGAGTTTGCAGTGTGTTTCAATGTGACCTCCTCTCCCCCCTCATTATCTTCCACTTATTAGCTCTGATCTAAATGTTATTGATAGCTTCATTATTCTGCTTGGGACAGCAGTGATGGTCTCACTGACCTTGCCCTGGGTGATCAGAAACTCATTTAATGCTCAACATACTCTTTGCAAAAGTTACTGAGGGACAAGTACATTCAGCATGGGAAGGAGGGTATTTTTTTATTAAGATTTCTAGTGGTGCTATTAATTATCTCGAGAGCTACATTGTACTTCTCTAAATACATTGGAAACTTGTCTAAATTCCTCTTTAGCCTTAGAGATAAAGGTTGTAATAAGAAAAAAGGAAGAATAATTGCTAATCCTTGATGCTGCATCATGTTAAATGGGGGGAAATTTCCCAGGAAAACAAGATGAAACAAAAAACTAAGGGTTTTAAGATTTTTCTGACTTGCATGATTCTTTCTTCTTAGCCTGTCTACTTCTTGGGCAGTATCATTAGCTGCTTTATAAAAACTTATTGTCACACAGAATAAAATTTCACCTCATACACTCAAAATTTCCATAATTGATTTACTGGCAACGAGACAGCACTTCTGTAAAGAGTATTTAATCACAGGGATTGCACTCTGTCAGGATAAGATCCTGAGCACTTCACATACATGCAGAATAATTAATGCTCTTAGAAAAAATGAATGAGCATTACGGCTGTCCAGTTTTTCCTTGAAGACAAATTTCATAGTACTATGGTTTGTTCCATGATGCTTGGGTTTTCACATGTGAAGTTGGAACACCTCAGCTATAAGAAATATTTCTGTAAGTTTGTATTGATTTATTCAAGCTTATATAGATATATTTATTTACGATAAAGTTATGGTATATATTTTTGTGATGGAAAAACATTATGAAGCTCATTTTTTGCAGTAATTATTTTCTTATTTTATAAATTTCAGTTTCAGCAAGGAACTAATCAGCTTGCTGTTTAGTCACTGGTTTTAGTTCTCAATTTTCATGCACTTGCATGGAGTTCCACTGCTTGTATCGTATGTACTTTGCAGGATTATTTAATTGCTTTAAAATAAGGTAACTTAGAACTAAACCAGATGTGTTATCCATCTGCTCACACAAACGTGTATGAGTGGTTTGGTTTTAGAAAAATACTGTTTCAAAAATCACAATTTCACAACGAAACTAGGCCTTTTGACACAGATAATACTCTTACTGTACTTGCTAACTGGAGACAAGAAAGCTGAGGTTTTCTGAAAACACTGGTTAAATTGCATATAGACACGTGTAAAACCCAGAATACATTTTTTTTTGTTTCAGTAATACTTCGTGTCATTGCTCCCTGTGTCAGCAGGAAAAGTATTAAAAATAATTTACCTGTTTAAGAAATATAGAATGCGGAAGGGTACAAAATAGCATTTGGTTAATATGACAGGACATGATAAAAAAAAAAGTGTCCAAGTAGTCTAACCCAAATGGGCATGAGTGTCATAGGGAAACTGTTGTTCATTCCCCCAGGGCAAAGAAATAGCAGGCTCCTACAAGATGATTCAGCACTGGAAATAATGCTGTGGTCCCTGTGGAACTGTTCTTTAGTATTTCTGATTCTTTGGGTTTTGTTTGATTTTGCATTCAGGTTTCATGCCATTGGCTCCTGGTGCTCTATTGCTTCCTAAATTTCCTGTGTCTTCAGTAGAATCCAAGTTGTAACATATTGGCAGCTACTGAATAATTGCAGGTAGAAAAGTCAAAACAAAGTATTCTTAGCAATGAAATTTCTCTTTGAGGCCTTTTTTGAGGGATTCCTGTGATAGATACTCATCCAGAGGAAAAAATGAACCCAGAAGCCCCAAAGCTCTGTTTCTTGGTTTCCCTGGTTAATGCCCAGTAAGAATGAACTGGTCGTGAGTTTGAAAAATACCACATTTTTTTTTCTTTGAAAAATCATGGAGTCATTTAGTTTGGAAAAGACCTTTAAGATCATTGAGTCCAACTGTAAACCTAACAAATTTTGCTTTGTGTTAAATACAGAATTATCATACCAGTTGTGAAATCATCTCGTGTAAATAGATGCGAAAGTCCTTCAGTTCTCTTCAGCATAATTTCAAGTTTAAATCCTATTACTTTTCTTAGAACAAATCTTGGGTGTAGGTGTAATTGATTGTTAATGCAAGACACAATGCTGTTAGGTGGAAAGGCAATTAATCTCATGTTAGTTTCTTTATTTCAGAGACATAAAATACTTCAGGTAAGATGAAAATGAAGTGTTTAAGAATCCCACACTGTTAATTACTGATCATTGTCATTCTTTCTCAGTTTCCAGAAGAATATTATATATTTTTAGAAATATTCAAAGATTTCAGCTGTGATGAAATAGCCCCCTTGTGCTTTGAAAGGAAATCTGGGACAGCTGATGTTCCATCACATCTGAAAGGTACTGAGGTGCCAAGTCTGTAGACCAGTAGTTAGCAGTTGTACACACAGAATGCCAGGTAAGAGATGAATGGCCACCAAGAAACTATCCAGATTAACTGAGTTGTTGGTATAATGACTGATATCAACAAATCACATATGTACATTGATCTGATCAGGCACAGTAGAGATGTGCTCATGTCATAGAGAATTTATACCCATGCATGCAAACACTTCTGCAGAAATAAAATAAATGCTCAACAGGTTTTAGTGGAGTGAAGTGTATTTTAATAATGGATTCTTACAGTAGGATTCCCTAAAGCATCCTATATGCTAATAAATCCATGCAATCCATACATAGTCACATCTATTATTTGCATTTTGGAGACAAAGAAATGGAACCACAGGGTGAAATTATCTGTTGTAAATTGTTAGAGGAGATCTGGGATGTAATCTAAATTCTAATTCTAAACTACTTCTCCTAATGTATATTAGAGGAGTGGAGTTTTTTCCTACCCCCAGGAAGGAGCAGTTGAACCATTCTTAGTATAAACAGAACAAAGGAAGAAAGTATGAATTAATTCTCAGTGGATTAACCTGCTACCAGAATTTAAATGCTGCTCGATGTTGTTACCAGGAGTTACCAGGCTTCTACCTTTTATTTGAATCTGCACAGATTCAAATTCACTTAAACTAAGAAAGCAAAATACAAAATTATTAACAGCTTGCTTTAAGCTGATTTCAAAAGAAAGTTGATGTAGGGGTAGAGGTTTTAAAGACCTTAGCAAATCCAGTGGAAAAACATTATGTATTTGTGTATTTGAAAATCAGTCAAGTCTTGTGGTGTTGAGTTCACCATCGTTGCTTCTTTGGCTTCATGAAAAGGATTTTTCATCATGATAGAATGACAGATATTTTGTTTCAGTGGGAGCCATGTTATGGAGAGGTTTTTAATAGGTGAATTAATTCTTGAAATTACTAGGTGAATGGCAAGGACTTCCGGCCTCAGTCTCGCTCTATAATTCTCCTGTTCATAGCTAGGATGAGATTATTTGCTTTTAGTAAGTAACCAGGTTATTTATAGCATGAATCTAAACAAACAAACAAAAGGTACGAGCCACGGGTAATTTTCATGCTGCTAATTTGCCTAGTTAAAAAAAAAAAAAAAGAAAAATTGCAATTTTCTTAATTGAATAGTCTATATAGTATGTTAAAATTCAGTATTTAGTGCTAACTTCAGGGAAGTGCTGGTAGGCTTAGAGAAAGGAATCCTAGGTTTGGGGATTATGTATTCAACTCATTTTGAAACTTTTGCAGCTTTGGACAAATCACCTTTATTCCTTGTTCTTTATAAAACTCCCCATACACAAAAGGGGAATAAATGCTTCCCTTGCTGAATGGCTCAGATAAAAACCACTGGAGAAGGATGCAGCAGTGTGTAATGTTATTAGCTTCCTTTATCCAGGTCAACCCATTTGTTTCTCACAAGGACTGTAACAGAACTGAATTGCCTCTCCTCTGCTGTTTGTGTTTCCTCAGTGTTCTCTGTCCTGTCTCAAAACTGAACACTTTTAGCTGTTGCTAAAGGGCTTAAAACTCTTGATTTGTGGCAGTAACTCCCACAAAGATGCATTATGGGCACTCAAGTGATTATCCTGAACAGACAGAAAAGGCGACCTCCCTGGCAATTGCATTCCACTGTCTGGCCCTCAGCCTAGCAGCTGCTGTACTGACTCACTGCCCCATCCCAAAGAGCTTTCTTCATTAATAAGGGCCACTCAAGCATTTAATGGATCTCTTTTCATTGAAACAGCTTTGTTTGCTCCTGTCTACCTTTTAGGCTTCTTTTGCTGAAGACAAGTCCTTTAAAAGGATCTCTAACCAATGAGACCCTCATTGCTCCCTGTTCACTTGTGTAGCTTCATTGCCCCTCACCTGAAGATGGAAAAAATACCCAGTAAAGCTGAAGCAGGAAAGTTCAGCTGGTTGTTGCATGTACCAAGGTACTGATGTAAAGCTTGTTTTATAATGCTTGGAGGGGCTCAGAGGATTTTGGCAGTCTGTACATGTTTTTTTCTTTATATGATTTCTAATAGTTTAAACCCTGTACTAGATTATACCTACAGGCACACTCTAATATTAAAAGTAATGAATTATTTTGGTTTTAGTAGACTTTTAAAGCTCACAGAAATACAGCCCCTGAGCATGGAGAATAAGATTGTTAGAAAATTCTAGGAAATGCATGACTTTAGAATTAAACCCAAGTAACGGTATAAATAACACAGGAGTAAGAACAATGGCAATAATATATTCAAATTATGCATAAGTAACTTAATTGAAAAGAGGTAAAATTGAAGCATTAATTATTGAAGATCCACATATAAGTTCACCTCTCTTCAGAATTCTGTATGGATAGCATGATTAAGCCATGAACTTAATCCTTTTGGAGAAAAAAAGTGACTCCATCTTTAACAAGAAAGAAGGAATCTTTGCATTTAACTCTTTCTATCTCAAAGACCCAATTTAGAAAGTAAAGAATAAACTTAATTTCTCTGGAGCTAGAGATTGTAGTCCATGTGTGCATAGAAGTACCAGTGGCAAAGTTCTGTGGAGCCAAAGCTCTTTTATGTTCAAGCCTGTGAATGTTTTTCTGCTGAATTTTCATTTTTGGAATTTAGTTTAACCTATATAAATAACAATCCATGCTTATTTCTCATTGGTTAGCTTCAGTACATCACCAGTCTCTGAATCCTGGATGCACCAAAATTTCTCTTCCTGTTGTGATACACAGATCTCTTCTGGGCTTCCAAATTTTCTATTTTATATTTGAAGATTCAGCTCTATCCTTTTAAAACTGGCCTAATCCTGTTGTCATTTAAGGCTTGTTTTAAAGTAGAGGAAATATCTTTTTAAACATGCAAAGGTAAACTCCCTCTGTATTTCTTTAATTTTAGGCTTGGTTCTTGTTTCTTTAAGAGTACTGGCTGTCAAACTATTCAACAGTAGTTCTATTTTTATAGGGGTAAATGTGGGATATAGTTCCAGCTCAAGTCTTCCAGTCAAGTAAGTTCAGGACTTGTTGTTGTCCAAAAAGTTAGTGTCTCCTCTAGACAGGAGCAAGAGATCCTCTCCAAAACACTCTGAAAATTTTCTGAATGTATAATTACTGCATAATAAATGCTATTTGACTGTGTGTCACTGCTGAGTGGTGCAATGTGTATTTAATTAAATAAAAGATTTTAATTTTTAATGTCTATATTTCCTTGCACTCAGTGAATGAGAAATACTTTTTAAAAATTAAAATTACACGAAAAAATGGTTATATGGGCCAATAGTAATCTCTTAGCTTTTGGATCGATACAATAATTTTCAAATGGGACTGAAATTAAATTTATATTTAAGAACCCAAGTGAATGCTATAGTATGATGGTAGGCCAATTTTTATCTTGCTACAATGTTTATAAAGTCTGCAGTGTTACTAAGGGGACAAATTTAGTGGATAAAGCCACTCTGGTGTAAGTCAGCCTGACAGGTCCAGTGGCAAATAAAAGCAAGTTTTGCTGTATCGTGATTTATAGAAATAACCAAGGGAGATAGTATAGAGGAAAAAAAGATCTATCTTTTAATGGGATTTAAATCTTTAAAAACATATCATGAGCCTATTACATACTTGAAATAGCTGAGGAAGATACTGGTCAGCTGTTACTTGTCTCAGATATGTGTTGTGGCAGCCAGCTCCTTCTGGTTAAGCTCTTATCAAAAAGCCAGTGGAAACCTGTACAATTTCTCTCCATTTAAACTATTTGATTTGCACATTTGGGTCTAATTGTAAGCCATAAACACTGTAGATAATATGGAACATTGCTCTATTATTCTATGGCTAGTTTAGACTTTAAAGAAACAAATGGGGCCTTTCCCTTACTGCACAGGCTCAGAATCAATGATTTGTCCGTTCTCCTTCCTGTAGTCAGTCATCTCTACCAACTGCTTTAAATTCGAGAGTGCCATAAAGTTTAGTCTCAGTGTTTAAGACAGCCTGTAGTAAATACAGGCTTGAACTTATACCCTGAAGCCTAGGAAAACAGATCAGCCAGAGGAAATCTGAAAGCTTCTTTTAATACTGTAGCTTTGACTTGTCCTAAATTGATAACAAGACTTAGGATATGTTTCTAACTGTGATTCATGTTTTGCCAGATGGATACAAACCATCATTTGCCAAGAGAAGCACAGCATGTTTCATCCTGAAATACAGAAAACAACTCCACACCATAATGTCAGACTGAAAAATAGACAGGTCTGTGTCTAAGATTTATGCAACTTTTCCTCTTTGGGTTTTCTATTTAGATCAGTATAAGCACTGGGATGGATCAAGTGGATTGTTTCCATTTGATTATTATAAATAAATATTTAGATTAACCCCAAGAGATTACTCTGTTTATTAGCATGTGATGGTATCTCCGAGTAGGAATCTGTGTGTGCCCACAGGCCAGGAAAGAGATTACCCTGCATTTGGCTTATGATTCTTGCTCTGCAGTATACAGAACCTGTTGCTTTCTAGGGTTGCTAAATCATGGAACTAAATCAGATAAAAAGATTGAAAATGCTATTTTTGGCATCATCTTGACAGTGGCCCAGAGAATGCAACTCACTGTTGTTCAGTCTGTTTTAACAGAACTATGCAAAATGGCTTAGATAACAAAACTAGCTAAGATTTGTGCCTCTATGTAAGTTATGGATGATCTATGCTGCTTGCTCAGAAGCTGCCTTCTTCATAACTGGGTCTTGGCATAGATATTACAAGTTCATTTACAGTAAAAACCACTCAGGAAAAAAAAACGGAAACAAAACCAATGTCTGCATTTGTTTGTGAATCAAATTCAGATCATGAAGAAAAGAATTCTATTCCTTGAACCAACAAGGCCGTTCAGTAACTTAGAGATGGTCTTGGATGTATCCAAATGCAGTCTCTCCTCTGTGGAGCTTTGCATGAAAGCATTTGTCATTTCATTTCACATAATTATACATCAATGAAATGTGAAAATGCCAGCGGTTGTTCCATGTTTTCTTGGCATTGCAAGCTGATTCATAGGGTGCTGCTTTCCTTCCATGTTATTATTAAGAAAAAAAGAAATGTGACAAATGAAGTAGAACTTGAGCATTTGAATTTTGGATGTTGAATGTTCAAAGTTTGTTCAGAAAAGTAACCTAAATTAGAAAGATCTATAGCAATACTGAATCCTGAACATATAGCGTGCTTTTTTTTCTCTCTTGGTCTTTCATTGATCCTATTTGGGCACAGCCCCCATGGTGCATATTACAAATTTTCAGGAAAGACAAATAAGAGATTTATTTTTTTGGCACATGGAAGTGGCACTAGAGACACTTTCACTGTGAGCCTGAACAATCAAGGCCTACAAATTGACTGGGACATGGTATTTTTACATAGTTTCTTGCACTGGAACAACTACTATCCTAAACACTGTCCTCTCTGCTTGTCTTCGTGCATCATCATCAGGGAGACCCAGATGAACAACAGTAGCACTTACAGATGTGGGGCATATGAGAAATGCTTCGATGGGATGTAACATTCAAGGAGATGTTCCTGCCCCTTCTTTGCTTTAGAAACTTTTTGTTGATTTCTGAATGCCTGGCTATGCTTCTGTCCTCTGTAAAGCAAGGCTTAGATCATGGTGGGGCACCTCCTTTACCTCATGCTTTCGACTCCATCTAGAGGTTATTTCATGGCATAGAGTAATTGGCACAGATTTAGACTTCATTTCAACTTGTTTACTGGATGATCCTATGCAGAAACTGAATGGCACAAAGTGTCTTTTGTCAAGGAAATGTAACAAGTGCTGTGATTTGCAAAAAGATTGCTCAGACTTACCTTGGCTCGAAGGTATCCGGGAGACATGGCAACTTCTTTAATGGATTTTGGCCTTGATTTTTAGTTATTTTTAAAAAGCCAGTGACTGTTATTTCCATGTCACCATGGTGGTGCTGAATTAAGAAATCAGTGGTTTTCTCCAGGCCCAAACAGCTGCCAGTTTTTCTAGTGTAATATGCATTCATCTTTTCCTCTATGGAGAAGCACATGTAACAACAATCACCATGTTAGTTATGAGCTGTCTACTGGGAAGAATTTCAGTTACTGTGGTAGTGTCAGCTTACTGCAGAGAAGGGATACAGGATGACACATCTGAATAACAGACACCTGACAGATCCATTTTAACTGTCATTCTTACCTATACTCAACCTCTATAATTATAAAAATAAGGATAAGAGAGGAGATAACCATATTTTCTTAAATACAGTGGTGGAAGGTAGAGGATGGAAAGGCATCCAACAGCTGTCAATTCATCAGAAAATGTCCTCCATGCAGACGGACTGGTGTGTGCTTGCTGTCCTGATCAAAACAGTTTCCATATAATCATCTGATTAGATATTCCTGCTGCTTGCCACTGTATTATTCCTCAGATAAAGAGGACCAGCTGGTGATCTTTTGTCATAAGCAAGGTTTTAAATGAGGTAGTAATAAAAGCTCTGCCAGTGATTTGTTGTAGCCACACAGGAGTATCTTTAAGTTTCTCTGTCTACAGCAGTAAGGAAGGTTTTTTGTCATGTTTATCTGTCTCTAAACTCTTCATTTTCTCTCCTCTAGAATTATCTTTGCCCAGGTACAGGGAAAGGGTTTGTTTGTTTAATGATGTCAGTGGGGTGGTTTCCAGACTTGCAATCCCAGCTTGATTTCCTGCAGCTGTGCATCCTTTCACAAGTATCTTTACTGCCAAGTATCTCTGGGGTAATAACACAAATCCTGAGCTCCTTTTTGTAGCACTTCTCATACTTCAGTACTGAAGACCAACACCATACTGTACAGAAATACTTTTTTTAAAAAAATTTTTTCTTTTTTTTCTTTGTGTGTGCGTGTTATTGAACACTGTAAGAAAAGGTGGAAGTATATGAGAAATCAATAAATCATTGTGTGGGGGTTATTTTCCCTTAGAAATAACAGTTATTTTAAAAGCAGCAGTGACTTCTAGAATGTCAGAATTATAATTACTGCAGCAAAAGGAGTTCCTAATATCCTCTAGTCCATCCCAAGTCTACCAAATGTAATTTGAGTTTTAGGTGCTGATTCTGGCCATCTGTACTGTGGGCAGAGCAAGATGAGCCTCATGTTGTATTTCAAGATGACTGAAAGGTGCAAAGTAAACAGTATCAAAGATGAAAAAGAAGTCTGGAACTTTGAATGGGCTCTTGAGATCTGACTCATGATTTCTGCTTGACAGTGTCCTTTTACCTTAGTCTAAATATGTGACATAAATATTCATGAGCAATCCTGACAAAACATACCACACAATTTTTCATCTGTGTTTGTAGATTCTTCACCTGGTTCCATGAAGTTGCTACTGGTGTGCTGTTAACCTATAGAGGATTTTATTCATTATGATATTGCATGTAATGTTGCAAGATATCAAGAGGGGTGGGGTTTTTTATATAACGTTTCAAGATATAAAAATCAAGATAATTTTTTAATTATGCATCTGTACTTGCCTCCCAGTTACCATTCCTTTAAAGCTTGGAGAATCTCAGTGAAGATTTTTAACAAGAGCGAGATTTTTAAGCACATGAAAAAATACTAGTTTTTTAACAAAAGCTGGTTTAGATAAGACTTCTTATGTTTCATGGAAACATCCTGAGACATTTTCTTAGTTGCTCTGGATTTCCATTTTACAGTGCAACAGATGATTTAACAGTCACTCAGTCTGAAAAAGGGATGTTCTTTTATCTGATGGGAAAGAAAACCTTGGTCTTTATAAGTAACATGTGCAGCTTGTTGTGCTATGATTCCTTGATTTCTCACTTGGTCTCTGTTGCAAAGTTCATTTTGTATTTACATTGCCAGGACACTACTGTACCCTAAAACACTTCACTGTGGGGCTGGGTAGCTGTCTGCTGGATAAACTCCAATTTCTTTGTCAACAGTTTATTGTGCCTTGTTTAGGACTGCATTGGTGTGTGATTGCTTTTGTAGGCTGATCTTTCCTTGGTGTTGAATCCCAGAAATAACAAAATCTGTTCCTTGGCTTCCTCTCAGTTGCAATATCTTTTGTACTCTCATGCTGGTTTTGTAGCCCCTAGGTTTCATTTTGTCTGGAATTCATGTTTCTGTATTAGGATTTCATAATTAGCCTACTTAGAGTTAACTGAAGCTGCTAAACCACATCAAATGAATCAAGGATCATGAGTACAGGCTTTGTAGAACGCTGGGTTTTTTATTATCTTGTATTCCTCACAGGTTCAGAACACAAAGCTGTTTGGATATTTTCCCCTTTTCTGCAGTTCTGGTTTTAATTTAAGCCCTTATGGAGGTTGGAGTTTCTCCTTGCTTCCTTCACATTGTTCACTCTAGGACCTGACAACATGCACTGGTTAAAATTATATCTGAACACAGAATTTGATGACTTCAGAGTTAAGTATCTCAGTTCTGTGACAAGCGAGACTTAAAGCTCCCACTACCCCTGTAGTTTATCAACTGCAATTCTGTTGTCCTTTTAAGGAGACAGAAGGCTGTCATCAAGACCACTAATGCTGTGTACAAAAGTGCTGCCTGACTAATCCTGGGACTTACATGCTGATGTTCCTTTGTTTTCACATCCAAATTTTAATCTTCTTTTAGCTTAGGAGTAATTAAGATATAATTCCACTTCAGATAAATATGACTCTACAGAGCTTCTAGGTTTACTTATCATTAAAGAAAATCCAAAGATATATTTCCAGCTGTCTGTCCCCCATCAAATCTCAAGTTAAACCAAGTAATGTAGCTTTGCCAAAAAGAAAAAAAAAAAAGGCAGAGGGAGAGGGGTGGGTTAAAAAATGCTTCATCTATAATTTGCATGAACTTATCAAATTAGATTACAAATGAGTAAGATTCTGGATTTTTGTATGCTTCACTGAAGTGGAGAAATGACCATGCAGTCATTTAAATTATTAAAGTTAGTGCAAGGACATAGGCCACACAAGAACTAACTATTCCAGTTTTCAGAATAGTGTAGTTCCTTGACTATTTTTGATCCACAAGAGGCAGAAGCATCTGTATTTTATTAGACAATTACTTTTGTTAGAAAAGAGAAAGAACAACTCTGTGCTGAGACTTGGACTTTAAATCAACAAGATTACCCAGTTGCTTTCACAGATATGGTCTATACACCATTTAAAAAGATTTAAATGGGCATACCAGGATCCTAAAAATCACCTCCAGCAGTTTATTCCCTAGAATGGAGACTCTATAGTAGCACATACAAAGGAGATTATGGCAGAACTAAACAAGCAGCTCCACTCACAGGGTGGTGGGAGTAACAGAGAAGCACAGACCAGGTCACAAAAGTAAGCTGAAACAGAACATGTAAATGCACAGCTCTTCTGGAACCAAAATATCAGAAGGAAACTGAGTTTGGCTGTGTTTTAAGAGATTTGGCATAGAGCTTTCTGCCAACTTCCATCCCATTGCCTGTGATTCCTCAGTTGATGTCAGAGCAACAGTGTCACCCAGATCACAACCGTAGTTTTGCAGCTGTGTTATTCAGATACAGGTGAGAGGAAGAAGAAGGCTTAGAAAATCTTGATGGGAATAACATCCCATTAGAGCAAGCAAGCAGATAAACTTTCCCCCAAACTTAGTTTGAATCTACAGTCCTGGCCTCAGTTTGATGAGATCCCAAAAATCAACATATCAGCAAGCACTACCTAGTCACTGGAAAAACCTGTATAGACTTGTTAAAGGAGAAACATCCTGAAGCATTATAAAACCACATTAAGAAGACTCATTGTATCCCCTGTATCCCCTAATTTGACTGTATACAGATAACACCTGCCCATTTGCCACCTGCACATCCCTGCTAGGACACAGAGGAGGACTGGAGATGGATCCAGGGAGGTGTCTGGGGCTGCTGCTCTGCATCTCACTGTGGAAGGACACAGGCTGTACCCACCACAGGCTCTTGAAGCCTCCATGAAGAAGCCATGATCCCACCTCTCCAGGGTTGTGGGGCTCCATTCTAGGCAAACTGGGATTGTCCTGATAAGCCTCTGGAAGAGGCTGTAGCTCTGAAATAACCTCACTTGTTCCCCTGGTTCAGTTTTGAAACCACACACCCCGTGAGGTCCTGGGGATGGCAGCCAGGGTCAGCTCAGAGTCCAGGCTATCAAGGAAGTCCACAGTTAGGGGAGAGGTCGAGAGTCTATCTGGGAATGCAGGTTAGCAAATCAGGATCAGGTATAGGATGGAGAACAGCACTGGGATGCAGGGAGGGCAGAGCCAAGGGAATGAGCCAGGGAGGTCAGGAAGGGGCTCTAAGGATCACTGTGGGGTAGACTGTCCTGTGTCATTGCTTCCCTTCAAGCACAAAGCTGTACTCAGTGCTGGAATGTACATTTCTTATTCTGCATTTATTGGTTAAACTCAGTCATATGTCCCTGCATAGCAGCCAGGAGTACCAGGTTCCCAGCCTCTCAGAGTACTTCATTACCTGGTTTCTGTTTAGACTGTAAGTGATCTTTTTGGTATCAGAGCAGCCCTGATGTTTAGAGAATTTGAGTAACAGACTGTAAAGTCCTAAGAGATGACATAGACAGGCTACTAAACACCCCATGCAGTTGAGTAATATCGGCTGAGGAAGTTGTAGGAGGGGCATAATTTTATGGATTTATTTTGATTGCATCACCCAGCACTGGGTTTAAAAATTTTAAAAAACAAAAGTTTTCTGATACTTCTGTTTAAACAAAAGTGAGAAACCTTCATAGCAAAAATGTTGTTAACACATAAAAGGCTCTAAATTTGTACTTTATTTATTAAAAAGTGAAAGTCTTCTGACTGAAAGTTTGCGCAGAATATGAAGTAGTTGTTTTAATATTTTGCTTAGTCCTAATGACTGTTACCTGGATGTATACTCTAACTGTTGTCTCATTAAGCATTGTGTGTCCAAAGAAAACTATAATCTCAGTAGTCAGGATTCAGAGCAGAAGACAAAAAGAATAGAGATAAGGCATGTATTTACAGGACATTCGATATTGGTTTTAAACTGGAAGTGGGTAGATTTAGGTTAGATATTAGGAAGAAATACTTTAGTGTGAGGTTAGTGAGACACTAGAACAGGTTGCCCAGGAAGCTGTGCTCCCTGGAAGTGTTCAAGGCCAGGCTGGGTGGGGCTTTGAGCATAGATACATAGATGATATATAGATATATAGAACGAGGCTATACTTCCTGAAGCACACAAGGACTAATATGTTCGAACATCTGGGTGTTCAGGTATACTGCCAATGCAATAACACCCTAGAGCAGTCTCTCCAATTCATCTCCAAGTTCATCTTCTCCTGGGGAGGAGAGGGGGTGGAGGCAGAACTTTACCCCTTTAGAGGCTTCTGTTTTATAGTGATATAGCTGTAACTGATGATCACATGTAGAATTTGTGAGTCAAGAAGTAGTCTCAGTTCTTCTAAATCCCAGTACAGAGTAGTGATCTTTTTTATATAAGAAATTTTCTTGTGTTTAAGTTCTTGTACTCCTGTACATAGAAGATCGTATCTTATAAACCTGTGGGATTTCAAAGTAGAAGGTAAATATATTCTAGACAAGTTCTTGAAGTGTATAGCACAAAAGTACAGAATTAAGGGGTTACTTGTTTCTAAGGGACATGCAGTATTCATATAGCACCATAGACAAGCCTGGAAAACAAGGGACTTAACAGAATACAGAAGGTGCCAGAAGCAAGAAAAATTAGAGCAGAAGAAAGGATGATGTATCCTGGAGAGGGCTGATTATTGAGTCAGTAAAGAGAAGTTTCTGACGCAGTTTGTGTACAAATTAAAGGCATTGAAAGGAGCTGGATGATGTATCCCATGAGATCTTCAGAGTAATTAGAGAAAGGAGAGGATAAGGAGATATATTTACAAATAAAAAACAGCAAAGAGGCCTGAGACTTTGACTATAGGATTAATTAATTGGATATTGATTCAGGTAAAAAGTATTCAAAAGCTAAAGAGGATGTATGTTTGCAAAAATACTTATAAGTGTTGCTGCCTTAAGGAAATGCACTGAAAATTATGTAATCTGAAAGCTAATATGAATTATTTCTTAACAGTCTATAATTCTCATGAATATCAAAGGAACTTATCATAGAATCATAAAATGCCAGATTGGAAGGCACTTCAAGTTTTGGTAGTTATTTTTTAAAAACAGACTTAACCTCAGGGCTTGTGCTAAAGTGATGCTTATATTTCTGTTGTGTATACAGAGGGAAAGAAAGAAATGGATGTTTTCATTTTGATTCAGCCTCACACAATTAAGCAAAATATAAACAGAGGAGAGCTGAGACATCTGGAAGTAAGTGAGGTAATGACAAGGCGTGTGCCATGGTGTCTGCAGTAATAGTTCAGAGGGCTTTTGGTAAGATAGCTGATAACTGATAGCTGCCAAAGAGATACCTTCTGAGCTGAGCCAGTCAGCTCTGGAGCAGGAAAGGAGGAAAATACTTAGAGGTATAGCCAGGCTGAATTATGGAGATGGATTATGAAGTCCCATGATATGCCTAAAGTAAGGACTGTGTACAGACACTTAGGATCCAGCCGTTGTGTTTGAAGCAGTGCCAACACTTGGTAAATGATATTGCCTGCACAATTTAGGAGAAAAAGCTTCTGCTCAAAACAGCTTTTATGAACAACGTGCACTTTCAGTTGAGGGTGTTTTATGCTATTGTTCCTAAGGGTTTGCATGGTATTGGGGTTCTCATTGATCTACTTTTACTATTACTGACCTCTCTCTTGTGTAGCCACCATAACCTGTTCCACAGATGTTCTGTGGAGCACATCTTTCCATCAGTGAAATGTTTTTGCTGTTGGGTGGAGTTTATAATTTACCATGAGTACCAGTTCATTCTTGTCTTATTTCCTTGCTTTCAAAAGGAAGCCAGCTTTGACAGCATTAATTTATAGCATTTTCTTATGCTTTGCCTGTATTCCAAATAATTGACTTTGTGAAGTATAATTTAGTCCAGCTTGATGAAAAATCCCAGTATGCTTTTACAATTACCAAAGACAGACCCTCAGGAAACCAATCATTGCTAGAACTATTTCCCAGGGAAGTTTAGAGCTATAGAAGACACTGGCTACCAGCACTGAAAGTGGCTTGAGGAGCTCTCTGTTGCTTGTTAATGCTCTCGTGCACCACTGTGTTGTCCCTTTTATTTGTGCCAGTACAGGTGTGAGAGGGTTTGCACCACGGTGCTCCGGATTGAGCCCCTCTTCAGATAGAAAGTGTTATATTTAAGCTGAATGATTTCAAAGAATCAGTTTGTAATGTAGTTTCCCAAATAGCTCCATGAACAAACAGGAGAAAAGAGGAATAAGAACCCTTTGCATTATCTTCACCAACAAAGTAGCCTTCTAAGTGTATTCCAGCAAGGAGAAGATTCTACAGTGTAATCTCTATGCCCTACTAAATCGTTTGCTGTTTCAAATGTTTCATTGCCTTGAAGTGCTAAATGGGCTATGATGCAAAATGGATTTTAATGAAAATAGCGTTTGTTGTTAAATGTTCATACAGAACACATACTACTTGTTGTAGTTCATTATCACATACTACTTCTTCTATGAAATCCAAGACAGAGTATTTAAAATGAGACTGATGTTAGAAGAATATCAGGGGAAGTAATGAAACTGCAAGAAAAATTAATATACTGGTATGCGTATGGTTATATAAAGTTAATTTATCTTAATATTTGTCTTTCCATCCTAATATGGTTCTGGAGACTGCCTTCTCATAGGGAAGGGATAGGGATTAAGACTTCACATGAATCTAAAGCCTTTTTCAACAGAGAAATAGAAGCCAACAGTCAACCTAGTTCCCCCAGACCTTTTGAGGCTTGAAGGTCATCTTCACTTCAGCATGTCCCCTACTTTTATGTAGTGCAAAAAGGCATTACAACAAAAGATGGGTAGGCATGGGTTCGTTGTGGGGGAGAGAAAATGATGGGTTGTGGGGTTCTCTCTCCTTCAATATCTGCTGATGGTAGTGTGAGTGCTATTTTGTTGTGTCTAATCTCAGATATCTCATGTACCAAGAAGAGAACATAAGGTAGGCTTTTTAGCAGATTTGTGGCTGTCCACTTATTCCTAATCTTCCTCTCATGCTCTAATCATCTTTGAATCCAAAGGGGTTTCATGACTGAGGCTTCTACCACAAACAGGCAAGAGAAAGATAAAAGCAGACAGAAAAATTATCTCAAAGTACCAGTACAATAGAGCTGGAAACTGTCTCCCTACCCCAATTTTACTTAGCTTTTTTTTTTTTTTTTTTTTTTTTTTCCAGTACTGAAAGAGGTTAAAAAAAACCTGGTGAGAGAAGAAAATGCAAGCATGTGGGTCCAGACCCAAACTGGCAAACATCAAATTGATTCAGCTGTAGACCTTGTAGTTGGGCTGATGTATGCCAGGTTCAGGCAGAGACAAAGCTTACAAATGTCAATGCAGAGGTTGTCCAGGCATAGTGGATTAGGGGTGCTTCCTATCCACAACACCACATTTGCATGCTGAATTAACAAAACACATTAGGGCAACTAAACAAACATAATTGGTGACCTACTCCCTGTAACTGGTACTTCAGTGTGATGAGCTCATTAAAGGTAAATCTGCTAACCCTCATTTCATGTTGGCAGAGAGCAGGTGCATTGTGCATGCTGTCATCTCAACGGGAGACTAAGAGATATCCATCTCTGACATGACCCATTATTTTTAAACAGCAAATTTGTGTAGTTATTTGTGTTTCATGAAATTGCTTGATGCGCGTTAAAGGGAACCTCTTTAACCCAAAGCTCATTAATTATTTTTTTTTAGTTCATCAAATATGTAGGCCGGCTGCTGTCCAGCCCAGTTCTCAGCACTCTCCTGTCAACTGTCTAATGAATATGGATGTCATTTGTACTGCTCTTTTGAGGCAAAGGCCCAAATCCTGATGCCTGTGTTTCCCCCTTGGCATTAACTAAATTTCAGCTATCAGAGTCCAATCTTTTGAAGTGTTCAGAGCCCTTAACTCAGCTGATTATAGCAGACTTGGCATCCTAACCAGAAGGGCCATCTTGGCATTGAACCCGTTCCATGTAGTCATTTGCCAGCTTTCTGTGTACAGTTTCTGTTCCTAATGAAAAATGTTTCCTTTCACTGAATGGCAGATTCTCAATAATGATCAAGTTTTTCTTAGGAATGATTTAGTTTCATGATAAGCATAGATTTTTCTTTTTTTTTTTTTTCCTTTTTTTTTTTTTTTTTTTTAATTTAAGTCTCAGTACAGAGAATCAATCAACTTTTTCAGGTGGATAAATGCTTGGGAATAGCCCAAGTGCTTGATACTTGGAATTACATATTCCTAAATTTCCTGCTTAAATTCATCCAGCATCATCAGTGCTCAATAGTTTCACAACTAAGCAGTAATCAAATGGTAGCAAAGCTGAATGGGGTTGGAAGGACCTATTAATATAGTCATGTCCCCATGGTTACATCTGGTTATAAATAGAACACAGTTTTCTTCTAAGACTACCTGCTGGTCTACAAGAACTAGTTTTGAATAATCTCAACTACTAAACAAAAGCTTGAATGTGAGTTGGGTCTGCACTCATTCCTAGATAGCTAAATACTCTATTATACTAGTGTTTTCAGGATGTATAAAATGAAGCCAAAGCTTGCCATTCACTGCTTAGATTTCTGTGGCTCAGTGTTGTGGGTACTGCTAATAATGAGTCTTCTTATTAAAACAGCTTTAGAAGTTGGACAGAGGGATAAAGATTTGGACTTTTGTTAGATATGGGTAGTGAGAATATGTTGATATAAAAGTTATATAAAATATAAAAGCTATAATCTAATAACTTATCAGGCATCTCATCTTTTATAGCCTGTTTTTTTCTGTGCAGTATCTCATCATATAATGGAAAACATGAGCATTTGCATTAGGCTTATTTTCAGATGGCAGTTTTGTGATAGACATATTAGTAGCATAGACTATGGGAAAGATGGTAATAAAACTTTTCTAAATAAGGAGCTTCAAAGCCTTTGCAAGATGGGTTACAAATCAGAGGTGCACTGGTAATGGAGACAAACAGCAAGCCATTAGGATTCTCAGATGGAACAGAGCTGTATACAGGGTATGGAGCACTTTTATGCCATGGCTGTAATCAGGAGGATTCCACAGAAATCTTTATTACAGCTTAGGCACACACAAAAAAATGATAGCTGACCTTGTCCCTCCTTTCTATTTGTAAGAGTAATAGAAAGCAAAGTATTGGCAAAATGACTGTGAAATCCTTATAACTAAAAACATGAGTTGTTCCTGCCTTGGATTAGATCCCTTTGGGGGGACTCTTTCAGACCTACTCTCTACCATTACAATCATTTTATCTACCTACATGGCATGTCTTTGTAGATTACAGTAAGTCCAAAACTGCTGGGAGAATGAGAGAATTTGTTGTGCTTTCTTCACAGCCTGAGTCACTGCATTTACACTTTTCTGGCCCTAAGGCCAAGCCCACAGTCACATCACCTAACTCCTAACAATCCCTATAGTTTGTTGCTGAATTTGTTGCTGGGACAAAATCCCTGAGGGGCCACCACTCAAAGGTGCACTTGGCTGTTATACACATAAACTCCAGGACTCTGCCTAAATGAGCAGATTCTATCTAATCCATCTGTTCTCACAGAGGTGTTATGTGGCTGATGTCCAGAAGGACAGATGGCACTGAGTACTTTCCTCGAAGGGTCCCAATCATAAGGTGCTATGAGAATAGGAGGACTCTCTAAGCACTGTCAGCACAGGCCATATTTAAATAGCCTCGAAGACAGCAGAGATGGCAAAAAAAAGGTCTGGGGAGTTCTCTGGAACAGGACAAGTCTAATAGCTGTCAGATATATCACATTGTTACAAGATCAACTTGCCTACATTCAGTTTTTCTTTCCATTAAAGATTTCTTTCTCCTCCATACAGGAAAGAGATTCCTCATAGTGACTTGAAGATGATTGTCGATATTTGACCTGTGTTTTGTTGCCCAAGACAGATTAACTTTCACTTACCTCCTCAGATATCCTCCAGCAAAAAATGGCTCTTCTTTCAGTTGCTGTTTCTGAGATAAACATTAAAACAGGTCAAAGAGCTTTGACATTTTTCTGAAATTAAAGGAAAATTCCTTTTGTATCTTTGCAGTTCAGCTTGTTCTGTTTGACACCTGGTGTTGGACCTTATGTCAGTCTGTACTTTGGCAAATTTCAAGTTCAATAAACACATCCTTAACACACCATTTGGCCTAGACTAGACATTATCAACATTCTCTTTTCCATACATGGCATCCACTATGGTTTCAACAGCCTGGATTCATGTTTCAAATTCTGAAGACTATTGCTGAAGCCTTTTATTTTGACATTAAAAGTGTGCCTGAAGGGAGAGGCTAATCATTCTATCCAAGACTGAAAATGTCATGAAATAAATGGATAGCTTAGTGAAAATGCAACTTAATATATGCACATCAGAGGTTACTGGCATTTGTAAATCAAACTCCTTTTATTTAAAATAGAACACAGCAATGATAACAATAATAAAAAAAGACCAAATCTAAAGATTTCCACCTGGTCATTAATATGTAAATCACATCCTTAATTAGAATTCTACTTAATGATAGATTTATCAGTCTTTATTCCCAAGTGTTTTCAGTATTGAAATAATCAGATTTGTTTTCATGCTTTTAGTTGCTGGAGAAAGACAGAGATGACTTTTTTTTTTTTAATGCTGTGAATGGCAAAAAGAGATGGAGAATTTAGAGATAAGATCAAATGTTCCCTGTGCTTAACCTAAAAAACTACCTGGAACTATTGATGACTCTGTGTGTGGTATTGAAAACATGATCTAGGGGAGCAGTGTTTTACAGCTCAACGGACAGAGTAATGACCATGTGAAAAAGAGCCTTTCTTCTACTTCTTTTTCAAAGTGGATCTGTCAGGTCTCATGCTGTTTACAAGCAGCTGCAGTCTTGTGCAGAATCTGGAACCAGGGTCAGAGGGGAGGGGTTCTTGGGCACATTTTGTGCTCTGGTATGCTGTTAGCTCTTGCCAGCCCAGCTTCTCCTCTTGTGTCCCCCTTATGTGTCTGTCACAGTTCAGGCTCAGCTGGTACCAACCAGGCCTCCACCCACTTACCCCACTGATGGCAGACATGAAGGCACGGACCACGGTTGCTGTGCACAATCAGAATTGGTTATTGTGTGGTTTGTTACACTTATATAGTATCCCAATATCTATTGATTGATCTACAATTTGCACCTCAAAGTGCTCTTTTTACTCTACTAACATAAAACCTTATCTACTCCTTCCCACTGGAGGCACCTGGTACCAGGACAACATTGTCCAAGTGGCAAATTCCTAAGGTCATTTACAGCTCTTTGTTCTTCTTAAGCGTCAGTGAGTGTCAGGGAATTTACAGCACTCGTCTACCCCAGGCCTGCTCCTCTGCCACCCCACACCCCCGCCATGGGACAAGGAGGAGAAAATCCACCTTAGGGTTTGTTAATCAAGACAAAGATGGGGAGGTTTCCATTCCCCAGTTACGGTAACAGGCAAAAACCAGAGAGGTTCAAATTGGGAAAGAAAAAAAACCTAACTGAATATGCAAGGATAAAGAGAAAACACAGCCAGATACCTTCCTTCCCCCTCTTCTTCCTAGCAGGGGGGGTTTAGGGTCAGTTTCTTCTGCTTTTTTACCTCAGGGGAAGGACTCCTCATGCTCTTCTCCTGCTCCAATGTGGGATCCCTCTCACAGGAGAGAGTCTTTCAGGAACCCCTCTGACATGAGTCCCTCTCATCAGGTGCAGTCTCTCAGGAACTGCTCCAGGCCTGGGCTGCCCACAGAGTCTTGTCATGCTGAGGGAAAAGAGTCATCTCCTCTGCCACAGGGTCCTCCACAACTGCAGATCCACATTTGCCCCTCTCTGCACAGGCTGCTGCTTCACATCTGCCCACCTATGACCCTTTAGGAGCTACAAATCCACATTTACCCCACTGTGGTCCTTCAAGGACTGATCCACCATGCTTTTTCAGGGACTGGCAAGGGTCAAGTGTTTAATGTGTAGAACAATACACTAGCTAAACAGGAATAATGGTCATTCATTGACATCTGAAGACCACAGATGCCAGCTTCCTCAATTCAAGGTAAAAGAATTTCTATGTTGGATTTGCTGGCATGTTGTCATCCCTGAGCAGTCGTCTGTGAGAGGTAATTGCATGCACTGAACTTACAGTACCTTCTGTCCTTCATCTTTTTCATCCTGGCCATCACAGGCCTGCCAAACCCTTGCCTTGAATTGTCTGCCCAGAGGCAGTCAGAATTTCTTCTGAAGGCATTGTCCTCATGTGATTTCATGTCTTGCATGATAGCAGTGACGCTGCTGAACCTATTGTTTCTAAATATATAACAGAGGCAAGTTCTGTAGAGATGGTGTATTTTATTAGATCAGTGATTTGGTTGGGAAAAACACTCAAGCTTTCTGAGCCCCAAGTCCCTTCTTTGGATCATTAGAAGTGTATCTTCTTCAGCCAGGGAGAACTTACCCTCTTCTTTTCCTGACAAGTGCTCTTAACAAGCTACCTAAACGCCTCCTTTATAGAGTTTTCCTTCTATGATTTGCTGAAGGTATCATTGTCTGCCACTGACAGCCTCTTTTCAACTGACATTTAGAAGACTTTTGGCCATCTGTTCCAGGCCTTTCTGCTTTGGACCAAATTTGAATTTTTGCATAGAGATTAAGTTCAGAAGAATAAAGCCCATTTTAAATTTTTCCTTCCTCTGAATTAAAATTGCAAGTGATCAAATTAATTTAAAACCAAGACATTTTTCTTTTTCTAAGGGAAATGGTAGACCTCTGGGCTTGCTCCACCTCAACCTGAAATGTTGTCATTGAAAAATAAAAAATACATTTACTGGAAAAAGTAATCCACACTTAAAAGTTTTTCTGTAACCCTCTTGAAAATCCTAATTATTCTCATCTTCCAAAAATGTTAGCACAGAACAGTCAAATATTTATACATTTTATCTCTGCATTTTCATCACGATTGAGCTCCATAAGAGGGGCTTGAATAAACAGTCTCAGTCCTTTTCCTTTGAAAATTTTAAAATAATTTTTCTAGTTAGGAATTCGTTTAAAACTGAGTTGTCTTTGATGCTGAATTTACCTCTGAAGACTGAAGGTTTTCATTTGTTCACAGAAATGCAGTTCAGTTAGCAAGGACAAGTGTTTTTCTCATGGCTAATTCTTTCCTGAAGTGCAACAACTTGAAAACTCACAAATGAAAAATCTTCAAGTGAAACAGAAGAAGACCAGGAGCTACTGTTTTATAATACTTGTTCACTTCAGTCTTGGGTGAATGAGGGAAGTTCATGATCAGAGCAACAGTACTATTATTATATTAAGGAGGCTCAGAAATGCTACAGATACTGTTATCTGCTAATCAGTCCCATTGAGGCTTTACTGTTACTCAAAATACAATAAGACCAGCTGATTATCTTACATGCATGACACTGGTCTTTGGAAACAGTGGAGGTGATCACTACTGGGAAATGACATCTGACAGCATATTATTCATAAAGCTGACATGCTGAGAACTCGTGGGACTCTACAGTCATATTATTCATTCTCTTCTGGGCTTCCTGAGTTGGCTGGTGATATTTCTCAAGAAGCTCAAGCTGTTATTTCCATTCTGCTTATTGCAGCATGAAAAACATTTAGAGTGAAAGCTCTGGAGTAGTAGAAAGGGGAAGATGGAGAGCTGGGCACAGATGGCATTGATAATAAAGCAAAGTAGCTGTCAATATTATTTCAGAATGAGTAATTAATGATTAGCACTCTAGTTTGATATGTTGACAAGACCAATCTTGCAGTTTAGGATGTGCTAAGTTGTGTGCCAAGAGCCATGTGGCTAAAAGCAGAGGAGGGGGATTAGCCTTTAAGAATTTCTGATTGCTGACACTCACTGCTTTTTTCAGTAGGAGTTGCAGTCATCTGCTTTAATGCCTCATATGATGAGCTCATAAGTATTTGAAAATGGTTAAGAAGAGAAAGCAGGCAGTAGAATGATGTCATTAATTTGGAAATGTAACTCCTGAAGCATTTTGAACCTTGCCCTTCACTCACACTGAGATCAGCATGCACCCGTAAGGATGTTGTTTACACAGATCAGACAAGAATCTTCTGTCATGTAAAAATGGGCTCTGTAGATAGCTTTTCATTCTCCTGAACTGCTAACTCTGGGCTCTTTCCAGAAGCAAGATATTGAACAAGTTAGACCACCGGTGGGACACAGTTTAACACCTACTCATGACCTAATTTATTGATTAAATGACCGTGGCCTTTTATTGACCCCTTTCTCACTCAACAGTGCTGTCCATTTCCACCTCTGGAAATGTGTTTTCTGCAAAATATTTACTGCTACTGCTCTTCTGTAACTTGAATACCAGCCTCTCTGGGTGGTATGATATGCACAAGTATTGTGCTGTGCATGGCTCAAAGGAGTGCTCTAAAAATGAATGTCTCTGTTGATGCCTGTGAGGAGCACCTGCCAGAGTGTAGATTGTGTTAAAAAAGAGTGACACTGAAGTGACTATATTACATGTGCATTTGAAAACAATGAAATAAATGAAAGTGAAAAAAGAAAATGTATCATCTTTCAAAAAGAAGGGGGAAGAAGTTGTTGATTTTTTTTTTTTTTTTTAAACAAAGAGCTTCATCTGAAGTGCTTTACGTGTCTTTTCTCCACTATGTGCATTTTTGCATTTCTTTTTCTCAAGGGTATCAAAGACAAATGCAGGTATCTTGGGGTAATGATTTTTGCTTGTATTTTCTTCTTTAACATTGTCTGAGTGCACAAGCAAAATTTTATGATGTTACATTTGCTTCTGAAAGGGAGTTTTAGAAAATAAAACACTGAATCAAAATTTCTTACATTGCTAAATAAAATGTTATGAAAAAATCCAAATATATTATTTGATTAATTTGTCTTTACACAACCAACCTAGTAAAATTTGCAGGAAGAAGTTTTACCTAAAAATTCTGTCTTCCCTAAAACACTTCACCTTTTGAGTTCTGGTGTTTCACTAAAGATGTCTGAGGCATTGTAGTCAAGATTTCCATTTTGTATTATTGAGATTTTAGTTGCGGTTCTCCATCCTTTGACATCTCTCAGAAAGGTTACCAGCTGGCATTTCTAATTTACACTGCACTTCACACTGGTTCTGGTAAGACTTGTCAGGTCCTGCAGAGCATCCTCCTTCTAGGGGTTCAGTTGCTGAAGGTACAGAGTTCAGCTGAGTCCAAGATCAGCTCCTTTGCTGATAGGAGCTGCTGTGCATAGACCTAGAAGGAAGGGCCGGCCCCATCTTTTCTTTGTGAGCTGTTTTTAGCTGAGACCTCAACACTGCCCCTGCCTATGCCACACCACAACTGTATAGCAGCTGTGTCTGTGCCCAGACTCCCACCTCTGCAGGTCTGACCCAGACCTGATGGTTTGGCCTCCTGGCTTGTTCTCAGACCTGCCTTACCACTGCAGACCACACTGTGTCTGACCCTGACTGCTCTCTTGATCACTGTTTCTCTGACCTGAAGCCCCTGGTCTGCATCCTCTCTCCTTGCTGGTAAGCACACAGCTCCTGCATCCTTCATGCTCAAACTTAGCTGCTGGCTCACCTTCCTTGGCAGAGCAGATGGCCCTTGCTGCTCCCTGGAAACTGCTGCATATTAAAAAGTGTCAAGGTCAGTCTACTTAGAAGTGTTTGTTTGAGAGGATGCTGCTTTTGTTACAGATATCAGTTCTCCATATCAATATGTACAGTATCATTTGCATGGAAATGGACCCAGTTAGAGGGTTTTAAATGATGTAAAATGATGGCATGCGTGTATGGGTAGTCATGGATTTTTGGATGGATCTTATGAGGGTGCTTTGTAGATGTCTGTTGCAGATCTGAGCTGAAAGGTCAGAGATTGACAGGTCAGAGGAGATGGCTGGTTTGTGAAGAATATTATCCTCCTTGTGAAAGGGTATTTTCTGATTTACTGATTTCTCAGAAACTTTTCTCTGCTGTATAACAGTTGTTTGCTTTCATCAAAGAGATCCTGTGGTGGATCGTAATGCACTGGAGGAAGTGGGTTACATTCTGGGATAAGTTTGAGATGGGTGAGAGTTGGACATACTTTGTGGGTGCATTGCAAGATGTTACAATAGTTGCTTTGGCACAGTCTGACTCCATTTCATGTGAGTGAGTGAACAGAAATTTATTTCTGAGCATTTTGAAAAGGGAAAGTTTTATTAGGGGAGGGGAGAAAAGGGAATTTGAAAGAGGGATTCAAGTTATGACCTTTTTCCAGGATAGCTTATAGTTTGAGGATTTGCTTTCTATATATGTTCCAGGATAGGACATTATGGAAAGGACAACATGACTGGGCACTGCCTCCTCCCTCATGTGAGCTGACTGGGGGAGCAGCATGGAACAGAGATGCTGATCCTGCTGGAGGATTCTTTTAGAGACTGCTTAGAAGGCAGCTAGGATTTTTTACAGATGTTTCTACTAAAATGAAGTTATTTACTTCCAGCCTAGTCCTATCTGTAGTGCTAATTCTTTTTGATTCTTAAACATCTATGCTCATCTCACAATTCATTTGAAGATCACAGTAGATTTTTCAATATAGAGAGAGTAAATTTCACCTTACTGTGACTGTATATTTCTGAGAATATGAGCCCAGAGACAGCCTGGGTAGTTAGAACAGCTAGATACTTCTGTGTACCTTAAAACGTAAATATTTTTTTTTTTTTTTTTAAAAACAGAAAAATACAGTATGTCAATAAAATATATACTGGTGCAGGTGACATACAAAAGTACAACCAGAAGGTATGGATTTAAAAAGCTCAGGGAGATTCTGATGATTTATAGAAGACATATTTCAAGTCTGACAGATGCACATAACACGAAGATGCAATAGAGTTCAAGATGTTTTTGATGAAACTTCATAATAAGAGAAATGTCATCTGGTAAATATACGCATTTCTACATGGAAACTTAGATGCTGGAAAAAAGTTAGGTTAGGAAAATTGTTCCTGAGTACCAAGTGAATTTTTGTGGCTAACAGAAAAACAGGAAATCATTCTGATATTAGAACACATAATTGTGTTGGAGTTGTTCTATAGTGTGGAAAAAAAAAAAAAAAGTAAAATAAAGATGAACATCTTCAACATTACAGCTTAGTAATGGGGGAATTAACCAGAGCTGAACAGAACAAATTGAGGAAGGTCTCTTCCAAATGAATAATTAATCAGAATCAGGCTGAAATTGTACCTTTCTCTGCTCACCAAACCTTTCTAGAGAGAATTTTGAAGATTCTCATGTCATCACAGTGTGGAATTAGACATTTACTTGAAAAAGTCTTAGGAAATGCTGGGTGGGAAAGCCAATTTCTTTTCACTGGAGGCCAAAGTGACCAAAAGATTCTTCTTCTTATCATGGATGAGCTAGCAGGCCCCTTGAGCCTTCGTTCCAGCCTTGTTTTTCTATAATTATCTCTTAAATACTATTGAATGTATTAATTTCCCTCCCAATGCCATATTCATACCATTTACTGCTCTTTATCATTAATGAATCTATATATCCCAATGTTAACATTCATTGTACTCATAATTATGTATTACCTGCTGATGTAGCATTGACTCACTTTCTGAGAGTAAATTAAAATAATTTACAGAAAGTAGGCAGAAAGTAGGGGAGGGACACTTAAAACTGGGAGAGGCTAGACATGGAATATTATTCACAACTGCTGCAAACTCAGTGTGTTTTGAGACCATCTCTACAGGTTACCAGCAACTAAAATTTTTCAGAACCAGTCTCCTGGATTTTTAAATATGCTTTAGTTTTTCTCTAGCTTTGAGGGTTCAGTATAAGTGTGCATCTCCCATCGGAGCACTAAGCTTGCTTGTTTAAGGTCAGGACATTCTGTTTCTGTCCATCAATATGACTTTCCAGCATCTGGTATTTTCCTTTTGCTTGTGCAATTCTACTCTCTTCCTGACTACATCCTTTTCTACCATATGCATAAGAGCATCACAGGCTGCTTGCTGCCAAATTCACTTGCATTTTGAATGCACTCACTTTTCACATATATCTGGCGTAGTTTTCTGGGAATATCCTAGAGATTTTGATGGCTGATATGAAGGTATTGCAGCATTACATACAAAATCTTTAGAAGCAAATTAATATCAAATTTGTTAATGCAAGCCTTTGATTCAAAAATATGTACACTTCTATCTAGTCTGGGAATAAAGATCTCATGTACCTTATCAGAACAATTAGCTGGTCAGTAGTTAAGTAAGCCTTATTTTACAGGCCTTGCACCTGTTAATAATCCCAAATACAAAAATCTGTCAAACTATGATACTTTTCTGATTTGCAAGTGTAGCAAATACCAAAGCACTCACGGAAAACTACTCAATCCAGTTTAAGGAGCTTAAAAGTTCTGCAGTTATTGATCACACAAATGTGTGGTTTTTTTAAAGCAGGTTCAATAGAGTTGTGATTTCATGGTCACTGCTGTTCTGTTCACAAGAGAGATTAAGGTAGTAAAGCAGTCATTTCCATTTTTTTACTTACCTTTGGACAGGTCCAAATACCCAGCAATATGAAAGGTAGTATAAAGAAATGTATTTTGCTGTGATTGTAATAAATGAAAAAAAGAAGCCCAAAATCTAGCAAAGGTCACACTGAGGCAGCCATGCAGAAAATGGAGAAAATCAGTATGCCGGGGTATTACTCAAGACAGAATAGTCAATGGCAAAGGTGGAGAACATGTTTCTTAGGCCTGGATCATTTGCAGAGTGTTTGTTTGCATTGTGCACATTTTATAAATCAGGTTTGCTGTTTCTGATTGTGAAAGAGAGAGACTCATTCAGTCCTGCTGGAGATGGTCTGCTTAAAACAGAGCTGGCAGAGGAGTCAGTATTTGGTGTTAAAATATAATCCTGGTGTCCTGTAACTGCAGAGTATATTGCTGGCTATTGCTTTTCTCTACTGGCATGGTTCACTGAAGCCTGAGCCCATGTGGAGGATGACCATTGCTTCATTAGCCTCATTAGGACTGCTCAGAGCATTGTGCCACAAACCCTGTATTGAGAAGAAATGCTACAGATGCCCAACTCATCCCCTTGCTGCAGTCAGCCCTATGCTCAAAATGTAACTGAGTCTAAATACAGGAAGGACAGTGATTCATCAAGTGGATGGACTTTGTGGGAAGTATCATACTGCTTCCCAAAGGATGCAATAACAGAATGAGGAATTAACAGCAAGTATCCTGTGTGAATGGCCTGATTTCCACTTTTTTGTTCCCTCAAAAACTGACAGATTGAGTAACACGAGATTACATGAAAAATGAGAGCTCCTGGTCTTGATATCATAGTCCCTATTGTTTTAATTAATTCATTAGGAGATAAGGGCTATTGTGACACTATTCTGAAACCATAGAAGGATTACACAGAATGATAAAAATACAGTAATTTATTTCTTGCAACTTTATAAAGATCATGCAACTGCTGGGAGACAAGAGAACATAAGCTATGCCATACCTGGTCAGCTCTACTTTTGTGTATTTTCTACTTCTGTGCAGGCCTCCTGTAAACTAATTCAACATTTTTATACATATTTTACAGATGAGTAAGAGAGAAAATCAAATTAAGTGAGCACTGAAGTCAGTAGACAAGACGGGCATTGACTTCCAACATAAAGCATTTAACTTTATATGTAACAGGGCAAATTCAGTTGGTACCCTTTTTAGGGCAGGTTAGTTACTGAGTTTCATTATTGTTCAATTGAACTATGGTCTAATTAATGTAACCTGGAGTTTACTTGTTAGCCAGATAAATTGTCTACTCCAACATCACAGCTGATTTTTAAGATCACCAGAACTTGAGGGTTTATTAGATTAAAATAATCCTCTTTTCTTTCACCTGCCCTTCTTTTTGGGCCGTAAAAATATTTGCTTTCTCCAGGGACATAAGTCCCTTAGCTGGGAGGCAGACCACGTTTGTTCTTTGTACTATTTTTCAAGAATGAGCTTTATTAGTTAGGTTTTCTGTGAGATCACTGTTAATTATCTCTGGAGGTAATGATTTGGCAAAGGTTAATGGATTGCCTTATACAGGAAAATTTGCAATTTAGTTCTTCTTTTAAATGGAGTTGTTGATTTCTCTGGGCAAAAGGCCTTACGACTCAACTGAACTTGAAATGGAGTATTTTAAAGACTGAGAGATCCACACTGCATTTGGGACATTTTGAACCTAAACATGAGAGAAGAAATGAGTGAGAATTTTCTTTTTTTAAGTTAAAGAATACGTTATTTAGCACTGGGCAGCATAGAGATGGTGTTACGTATTTACCACGATATTGTAAGATAGTTATGAATAGACCTTATTTTGATAGATGGCTCATATAAAAATAAAAATTAAATGGAGGAATTAAAAGTAAGGAGGTTTTAAAAAATATAAAACCAAAACAAACACTATTTACTTTGAATAAGGTAGATGGCTTCTAGTATTTCATTTGTTATACATGGGCATAATCACTTCTCATTGCTTCCTGTGATATTTTGGTTTCTGGTGTTATGGGGGAACTCAACATTAAAGAAAACAAAAGACCCTTCCAACAGCTTTATTATAAATAACAAAAAAAGAAGCAGTGTATTGAATTGACATGTAGCAAACCTGTACTTTTTCAACAAAACTTAATTTAGATGTGAGCTTTTCAAGAACTTATTTACTTTATCAAGCCAGGTATTTGAAACTCATCAGCATGGTATCTGAGCACCAAACAGAGCATTACATTCGAAGCTCCAGTGGGGAAATCTGAAAGCTCATTTTTTACATGATGAAATGAAACGCATCCAGACTTCCTTCCTCCAATGTTCTACTGTAAATATCCTGATTCTTCTTTGCATTATTGATTCTTTTTGCCTTTATTGTCTCTCCTTTTGACATCCTGAAGGAGAAAATAAAATAAGCAGGCAGAAAGGTACAAGAAGATTAAGAAGGTACAGCATGCTCCTTTCAACTTGTGCTTCATACACAATTCTCGGTGACCATTTTATATGTATTACCCAACACCAAAGGCAGTCAGAGGTCAAATCAGTATTTAAACAGATATTCTAAATGGAAATGAGCTGCAAGTCATTTAGATGTGCTCACTGCATGCAGATTCCACTCTGTCTGTAACAAGGGTGGAGAAGGAGCCTGAAAATCAAACCTGTAAATATTGATTCCTCTGTACACTTGAATGCAACTCTGGAACAAATATATTCCATTATCTCTTGCCTGTCTCTCTTACAATGATGACAACAGGGGAATTTCCTTGCAGTATGTGTGTCCACTCAGTTTCTGAAGTGAGGGCACTTCTACCCTTTTTATCTCAAAATTAATTCCATCACCCAGCACATAGTGGGCTTGTAGACTCCTCCTGCTCTTTCATTCTGTTTTCCTTTAATTTGACTTTTTATTTCTAATGAGTCCTTCCTGATACATTTACTGTTTTTTTACTGTCTCTCATCAACTTTAGTTGGCTGATAACTGTGTCCAGTATTTGTTTCACTTTCCATTATGGCCGTACAAGTCTTTGTACTGTTTGTAGGTAAATATTAAGATCCTTCTGTTCTTAGTGTGCTGGGATGGCTGACAATCCCCTGACTTAAAAGATTTTTATTTTCCTTGAAGATGAAGTCCTGAAATAGAAGTGTCTCCTGAAAAGTTCTGTCACTCTTACTGTCCCTTTTGTGCCTCCCTTCCAAAAATATTCTAGGAGGCAAGCTGGCCAGCAGAGATGTTACATATGTCTTCCTGGTAACAAACACATGCCATGTGTTTGCTGTGCCCTATCAAATCTGAACAGCACAGCTGGAATTTCAAAAAGCAGATCCTTACAGCTAAGTAGTTGTGGATCAGACACTAAATTTATCTGGAAAATAAGTTTGAATAACAAATTAATTCAACAAAATCATGATCTGCTTGTCAAGACAGAAAAGGAGGGGAAAGGAGGACTTGTCAGCATATTCTTTGGAGCATTTTTGCCTGTGACTAATATGTAATTAAAGAGTTCCAAGAATTTTAACACTGATACCAGTTTATTCATCATATCATTGTCTTTAAATCAATCTCTTCATATATTTAATTAGATTTTTTTCATAAGTTCCTTTTGTTCTCTCAGTTCTTTAGTGTTAGCAGTTCAGGACTAAATACTGTATCTTCAATGTAATTTCACTGAAACATCAGAGAAAAAAGCTATTAACTCCTTGTTTTGTAATACAAAACTTTTGCGTATATATCCACTCCTTTCCTACGTTCCTGTTTTTCATTTCAGCTGCCAGAACTGCAGACTGTATTCAGTAGCAGCAGATAAAGACACAGTCCACTATGGGAAAATAAATTTCCAAATCATTAGGGGCCCATTTCCAGCTATTTGGTAAAATTTATTGCAGCTTGCCACCTTCAGAATGTAGGAACTATTTTCAAGGCTCTCTCATTTATCAGTAGAATAATGAGAAGCTTTCTCAACCAGTCAGAGATCAGAAAAAAGGTTTGAAAAATAGGCTAGGGATTTTCATTGCTCTTGCATGTATCTGATGTTATAAACTCCCTTTGTTTAGGATATTTTCTAAAGCCAGAATTGGAGAGAAGGTGTATGTTTAAATGCAATCCATCATCATTGCTGGTTTTATTTGATTAAAAAATGCTGATTGTTTCCTAAATCTCTGTTAGATAGGAGGTAGAATTTGAGTTCCAGTGATACAGAATTGATTTGCTGAAGCATGAGGAACTTAAGTAAACATGTTGTTGTGAAGAAACAAATGAGTACTGAGCTACTTGATACCAACCAGATAGTCATGGATTTGTTTCATGTAAGAGAAAAAAGGAGAAAAAATGGAGCAAACTCTAAAATGATAAATTATTAACTGTTAATCTAGAACCCCCGCATCTCTAGTGAAAAAACTAGGTACAAAGTAGGGAACTAGATGTGAAGGAGAACACAATAAAAGAACTGAGAGCTACTATGCGGATCTGGAAGAGGATTTTGGTCTGCTTCTTTCAGTGTGTAGAATTTTTCATAGGTGGAGATACTTGGAATGGTATAGAACTCAGATTCATCTCATTATTTTGCTGATTGAACTCTCCATGGTCTTTTTTTCCTTTTTGTTTCTGTTAATCAGAAAATCATTATATATCTGGTTTAAACAAATATCCTGATACAACTTGCATTGGCTCTTTTTCATCTTATCCCTTTGTTTAATTCACTAACAAGTAACCTATAGACTTCTGGCTGGCCAGCTGGGGAGTTCCTAGTAAAATAACCAAGTCTGTAATTTTGATTTACTGTCTGAAAAAGCACTATTAACTTGGCAGTTGAACTAAAATTCACTTTCAAGTGACAGTTCATTTTATAGACTGCTGCACGGGGTTCCAAAGATAGGAGCCTAGATGTTCATAAAAGGTAGAAGAAACTCCTAGGACTCCTAGGATTTCCTAGTTGTCCTAGGAGTGAAACTCCTAGGATTTCATAACTAAAACCACTGAAAATACTGCATTGAAATAAATCAATGAGGACATACACAAACTTGTTAATTAATGGTGAAGACTTTTGCCAAGATCTGTCAGAAAAAGCAACTCATGGAATGTTCCAACAGTTTAAGTGGTTGTAGAACATTCATAAATTTTTTAAAATGTAGCTTTTCAATAGTGCCATCCCTAACAAAATCCATCAGATAGAGTGATTAAATCTGCATCAGTTATGTAGTATAATTAATCAATATGGCATAGAGAATGGTGGTGCAGTGCTGATTAATTTGTATTTTAAATGCATGCATTTCTTGCTTCCAGCTCACCTCAGAAATACATTAATCAATTTGGCTGTACAGACAGAAGTGGTTTTAAGGTATCATAGCTACTTCTATTCCTTCCCCCATTTACTATATTTAGTGCTGTCGTCCTTATACTATTAGTGTTTGCTATCCACTATTTTGTGGACAGGAAATTATATTTTCCGATATAAGTGTCAGAATAGGGCTTAGGCATCCAAGTGAAATTTAAGATTCTGCTCTGAAGCTCAAGCTTGCAATTCCCAAACCCCTGTTCAACTGCCATTTAACTTCAGAACTCTGTGAACTGCCTAAGTATTGTGCTTCTCAGTTCCCAAGGCATCTGGTGTTCTCTTCATGCATAAAGCTTGAGTGAAATAGACAGTCTGACACAAAGTCCCTTCAGGAGTTAGGAGTAAGGCATTACTTTAGTGTTTGACTTTGGGCATTCTCAGTCACGATTAATGTAAACACAGAGAACAGGAATCCTCAAAGTTACAAACAGTTTTCATGACAAGTGGGAGAAGCTCCATCATATTTGAAAAATCATGGCAATCTGATGAAGTTCCCACCGACTGGAAAAGGGGAAACAACCCCCATTTTCAGAAAGGGAAGGAAAGAAACCCCAGGAAACTACAGGCCAGTCAGTCTCACCTCTGTGTCTGGCAATATCATAGAGCAGAGCCTCCTGAAGGCTCTGCTAAAGCATATGGAAAAGGTGGATATGGTTGGTGGCAACCAACATGGCTTCACCAAGAGCAAATTGAGCCTTAAAAATTTAGTGCCTTTTTATGATGTCCACAGTGCAGACAAGGGAAAAGCAACAGATGTCATCTACCTCGACTTGGGCAAAGCATTGGACTTTGTCTGACATGACATCCTGGTCTTAGCACTAGAAGAATATGGATTTGATGGGTGGACCACTTGGTGGATAAGGAATTGTCTGGATGGTTGCACTCAAAGAGTTTTGGTCAATGGCTTGATGTCCAAATGGAGACCATTCTTGAGTGGTGTTCCCTTAGGGATCAGTACTGGGACCGGCACTCTTTGACATCACTGTCAGAGATATGGACAGCGGAATTGAGTGCAGCCTCAGTAAATTTGCTGACAACACCAAGCTGTGTGGTGTGGTTGAGTGAGGGGATGCCATTCAGAGGGACCTTGACAGCCTTCAGGGGTGGACCCATGCCAAGCCCATGAAGTTCAGTAAGTCCAAGTGCAAGGTGCTGCACTTTGGTCAGGGCAATCCCAAGTGTAATAACAGGTTGGGCTGAGAATGGGTTGAGAAAAGCCATAAGGAGAAGATGGTGGTTGATGGGAAGAACTTCAAAGCTTGTAATGAATAGCCATTTTTAACAGTGAATTTTTAATAGTGAATGACTTTTGCAAGCAGCCTGCAGAAAGTAGTTTGTATTAGGGGTCGTTCACTGCTTTGTGTCCCCAAACACGTTTTCCAAAGATCCCTATCTGGCCAGAGGATGGTTTTCTTGCTAGCATGGTAGTAGAGAAAGTAAAGCCTGAGGGAAGGGGAGCTGAGAGCAGCCCAAAGCCTAATTCCTATTGCTACAGCAAGTGTAATTGTGAATGCATACTTAAAATAGCGACTGAATGTTTCTGTAGCTTAATGAAACATTGATTTGGCATCTAAGGCACAAGCTCTGATACTCACAATACAGTCACTGGATGCAAACTGTTGCTTCACAGTGTCTGTCTGAAATTAACTGGTGGTCAGTCTATCTCCTAATAGACAGGTATGTATGAAATCATGGAGTGATTCTCATTATTCCCCAGCAGGGAAGCTGGGAATAGGCAGGGCCATATCTAAATATGGAAATGTTTTGTGTTTCTAGAAAAGTGTAGATTAGTAGTGGTAAACTGGATTAGAGTTTACACAAATCCTGCTCTGCTCCTAACCTATTGATTCACTGAGAACTTAGCCACCAGGGAAATGTCCAGGCATGATAAACTGGAATCTTGCTCATTCTATTAGCCATTTCCTGCAGGAGACAAACTCCCACTTCCAAAATTAGATTTTAAGAGCCTATTAGAAATGCAGCAAAAGTGATAATTAGACTGAGTAGCTCCACTGCTGTCATTCATTTCCTACTAATCAGAGACCAGGGTATGCTGAGGGATATTTATGCCATACAACTCCAGATTTCCTGTGACTATGCTATAGTATTCAGCAAAATAAAGTGCCTTACTGTTGCTCTCTCCTCTTTGGACTTGTCCCAGGATGCTCTTATAGTTAAAAAGACTTAATAGGTTTTGTGGCTGTGAAGTATTTCTGTGAATACTTGAGTACACTACATTATGTTCAGTGGAACAGCTCAGTCTATTCAGCTAATCGGTGCAAGCACACGTAACACTTACTTAATAATTGCTTCAGCTTTGCAATATATCTACTTCCTCTTGTTTGAACTTAGCCTCTCTGAAGCTGAAAGCTTTGTACCACTAAGGTTTTCAAACCCGTGAATTTTAACCCCGGGCATCCTAGCATGGGAAAAAGGGTGATCTTTTCAACACCTCTGTAATGGGGAATTTTTTCTGTTTGTTCTTACCAGAATGATTGCTCTGTATGGAAGGGCAGAGTTAAAATGTTTAAATGTGCAGTTAGGAAGACTGCTCTTTAGCCTTGCCAGTCAGGCTGCTTGCCAGATGCTGGCACAGAAGAAGTATAATTTTTTCCCCTCAGAACCCCTATGGCTAATTTGAAGTGTCTTGGATGAGAGGGAATTTTCTACAACTTGATTCAAAGATTACAAGGAGAGAGTTAAGGAAGCTAGTTTAGCATATTGAGGGCTGGGAAAATTTGAGCACAAGTCAGACCAGATTGACTTTCTTTTGTGTGCTTAGCTTTGATATCCCAGTTATGAAACACTGTGCATTTAGGTCAGGAAGGCTTGTAACTCTCAGTGACAAACAGCTGCAGCAGTAATACTTGAATCACAAAACATTCAAGGCTTTTTCAAAACTCAAGCCTACACTCCAACAAACTATTTCACACAAATAGGTATTTCTGCCCCAGCCAAGTCCTCTTAAAATCAATCAGGCTTTGGAATATTGCTTTGCTACCTCACTGCTAAGGCAGAATCCACTGGTTATGGTGTTCTAACTGGGAAAGAGTGTACTATATACACATAAAATGAACAACTGGTACCTGGCAACATACAGGCAAGCTTTCATGATGGCAGAAGTAATTGGCACAGAATTTAAAGTTTTATTTGCACTGCACAGGAACCAACCAAACTCTTTGCATAAAAGTGACAACAATTTTGAACATCTTCACATATAAAAAAAGTTAAATTATTTTACAAAGTTATACAAAATTGGGGTCTGAATGGGCCTGTTTTATAGAACTGAAATGGGTTGAGGAGTTTAACAGTGGACTCTGAGAGACAGCATCCATAATCTATACTTTGTCTAGATTTCTTTGAATCACTGGAAAAGCTGACCAGTTTTCATATAACATTACTGCAGTGCTGAAGTTGGTTTTTTTAAGGTTTGTGGGGGGTTTTTTGTTTGTTTGTTTTTATCTGAACTGACGAGACTGTTTCAATATATAATGAAGTTGGAGAACATGTATTTCCTGCTATATATTTGCTTCTCTGGCATCCCATTATAGATTTCTAAGTCTTCATAGCTGCTATTTCTATCATTATGTGTTCTAAATTAAAAATGCACTTAGAAACACTACATAAGTGTCTGAAAATCTTCTGCATAACTATTCATTGTCTACAACTATTCTTATAACATGTTGTGGTTTTTATTTAAATAGATTAGATGGGCCTAGGTGAAAGCCCTTTAAAAGAAGGAGATGTATCAGTTCATGTTCTTTTGAAAGCTAAAATAGGGCCTTTTTATGCTAAGGAAATACATGAGTAGAATTAAGGACTATGTTTTCAGCAAAGGTGACACTCTGAGAGAGGAAATGTCATGAAAGAGACTGAGACTGGAAAAAGGCATGAAAAATGATTGCTAACAGGCTACTGAGGGATCTCAAGTTTGATTGTAAATAAACAGTGTACACTTGGGAGGTGTATAGTTGCAGAAGAAATAACCTAAAACTCTAAGGGCTCTTTCATTCTGGTGTTAACTTAGTTCAAGAGCATTGTAATGCTCTCAGAGCAGAATTAATAAAGTAGTGATTTAAACTGTAATGATTTTCAAAGATGCATATAAATTTTGTAAGTTAGATTCAAAGACTTCAGCTCTGAAATTCAGTGCACTGGAATATCACTACAGGCTTAAGCAAAGTAAGAGAGCTTAAGAGTAAAGTACCTTTGTTGTGTTGCTGATTCTAGGTGTCACTCCTTAAATAACACTCAGAACCTACAAGCATTGTGGAATCTGACAGAAGCCTGGTTTGGGAGCCTGGATTCTTTTCAGGGTCTTGAAGAATGTTAGGCATCTCAGAGCACAGTCCAGATTATGAAGTATAGTCCAGAGCAAGTAAGTAGAAAACACAAAGTTTGTACCCAAAAGGTGCGGGCTGGGTGTATGGGTTTCTGCTGCAGAACCCTTATCTGAGAAGTGCCTACAATGCTCATTTTTATTTTACATGCTTTCCTCTCTTTGGACTAATCTAGTGGAGGGTATGTGGGGATGCAGGCTGCTCCAGGAGGATGTAGGAAGACACAGCAGGTGCTTCTGACTGCTGGGGAGACATTGTGGAGGAAAGAAGACACGATTCGCTGGGCCAGAGGTGGGTGAGGTGGTGACATTTTCTAGCTTCACAGTTAGAGACCTGAGCTAGTCTTGTGGAATACAGCTACTGAGCTAAACGTGGGAACAGTTCTTTATTTTTTCATGTGGGTGTGCAGTGCCTTCATTTATCTGGTACCTGATCAGGTCTCCCACAAATAATAAACAGTGACTTATAGAAGCATTTCAGTCTTGACAGTGTGTAAACTTGGATACAGTTTTTAATTTCTTTAAGCCCAAGTTTTGAATTTGCTTATTTTAAGGCCATTTCATGAGTTACCAGTGCTTGCAGAGTTAAGTGGAATATAAAGCAGGATTTTCTTGCACTTGTAATATGAATGGCTCAAAAAGCCAGTATTACCTATACCAGTTTTCCTTAGTAACCAGAAAGCAAATCTGGCAATGAAATTTTGTAGAGCAAGTCTGAAAATTGTTGACAGCTGGGAAGCTCTTTTAGGTTTGGTAATAGTCACAAACCGACTTGAATCCAGAAAAGAAACAAGGCTTTATGGGATTTGAAAACTGAGGCATGTAAGTGTTGCCCCTGGGTGGCTTTCCCCTTCAGCAACTTTTTCTTCTCTTGGCTTGTGCTGCTTGTTCAGAAGTCAGGCTTTGCCTGTGGATCTATCTCTGAGTATGCCTTGCACAGGGGAAATGAGGTACTGATCTGAGCAGTGATCTTTCTCTGTTACAGTTAATAAACGGCGTGATCACTCAGCATCCATATTATTTGATACAACCAGCTTGCAGGTCTTCTCTTTTCAGCACAGGGACAACCATTTCTCTTCTGCTTTCTTTCACCTCCCAGCATGTTGCCTGCATTCTTATGTGTGAAATGTGTGTACGGAAGAATATTGTCAACTCTGGAGTCTGTTCCTCTATTTGCTCAAGAGGGGGAGGCATAAACTGAGCCATTAGTGGAAGAAATAGAGCCTGAGCACACAGCAGCAACCATTTTTAATGAGTCTATTTGTACTGGGCCAGCGGGTAGCCCTGACCTTAAGTCAAGCCTGAGATTCAGTCTGGCAGTCAGCCAGCACTCTGATGAGAAGAAGCTAAATTATGCATCTTATTTAGTACATTTATTAGATCTTCCAACATTTCCAAAACCAAATGGTGTATTTAAGAACCTCACAGTTCTGAGCTACATTTATTGTGTTACAATTCCTGCATAATAGCTTTCTGGTGTTTGCTAAGCTTCATCCCTTGGTGGTGTTTTATAAATTAATGGGAAGGAACTCTCCCTGGGCTAAAGGTGTGGAGGAAGGTAACTAGTGCCCATGAAACTAAGATGGACATTGCCTTTCTGGCAGTCTTGCCATCGAATTCTTGACCTGACATTTCATGTAGGGGCACGCCCAGCTCTGTCTCTTGACTTGCAGCAGGCACTGGAATAGCAGCCATGGCTGCTCTGTGGAAAAGCTGTTGCCACTCTGCTCAAGAAGGGTGGTGACTTCTGCTAATGAAGCTGACACACATGCTCATAGGTCTCAGGCAAACACTGTGGGGTTGTTCACATTTACTTTTGGACTACCCCTTCTCCATTTTTTTAAAACCTTCTTGGTTTTGAGGAGATCAAAAATACCTCCTGGAGAACAGTTTATTCTTCTGCAGGCTTTCTATCACTGCTTTATAAGCATGGAGTTTCTGCCTAGGAAAGAAGATTTTTTTCCAAGCCTAACTTCAACATGCTCTGTTGTTTTGTTTCAATAAGACACCAGGCAACTGTGTTACAGCTGAACCCTTTTACAGATTAAAACTGCGAACTCAGAGCTGAGGATCTGAGCTCGTGACTAGAGTTTAGCGTGATAAATGCTCAGTAAGCCCCATGCCATAGAAAGTGTTACATCCTTCTGAGCAATTCTTCCTCTTTCATTATCCCCCACAGCCATAATTTGCTTCTCAGCAACTGTGTTTCTCCCTTAGCAGGTGAGCAGTTGCTGCAGGCACTACTGCCTGGCCTTTTGTGATGGGAACTGCTGGATGCATGCTTGACTGAGCAACAAGTAGTAAATCTGGATGCTGGCAGGGCACGGGTTAAGTTCTGGCTTGAATTTCTATCCCTTTTAAAATTATTTTCTAACCAACTAGCTGTCTCTATTATTTACTTTATCCAAAGGATCTCTCTGAAACGACATGTTAAGATACTATTCTCTGGAAATGGAAAGAAACCATAGACAGCATTTTAAAAATTGCCTCAAAACTGAGAAATTATCCAAATATAGTAGAAACCACTCCAGGGCAGCTCTCTCCCTCTGTGTAATTGTTAAAAAGTGGGATAAGAAGCATGGCATCACTGTTTAGAGCATCAATCATTTGCAGTCAGCAGCATGTTACTGCTCATCAAATGATCAGTTTGCTTTTGTAAAGGCTGGTACAGGTAGCCTAGAGACAAATTGACCTTTTACAGTAGTGTGTGTGGGGCATACGGGCTTCATGTCTCAGATTCCTATTTTACTTTCTTCCTAATGGTTGCTGTTCAGGTTTGCTTATTTCTTTATATTCAGTCCTCTGTTCAAGTGTTAATGGTTTAAAGCATCAAACAGTAGAAAGCAAGGTAGAGAATTAACTGATACTAGTTTACTATAAATGTTGGCACTCCACCTGTTGTAGGTGGGCCTGATCAGATTGCCAGGTGTAGCAGCTCTGCAATACTTAAGGTTGAGAACTATATATTATTTAAAGATCAGTTTCTTTATAAGATCCATTTTTTTAGTTGCCAGATTTAACAGCATTGCCCAAGGAATTCACATGCTGAATGCCAGATAGATGCAGATACTGGTTTTGATTATGCTATCCTAAATGGCTATGGCTTTGATTATAATAATAGGGAAAAGGTAGTTAGTTTAGTTGATTTAAATGCTTTTCTGCTCTGGAGGAAGAAGTGTATGCTTGGCTTTCACGAGAAAGTATCGGGAAACTTGTTTATATTCTACAGATTCTGCCTAAACATTTGCAGCTACATTCTGTGTCCACATTGAGTACCCCTCACCCACAGAGGGACATGATCAGAACCACATCTATGATTGTAACTTTGAAATACTCCAAGCAGTGCCTGCTGTAGGTGCAAGCATTAGAAGAATCCTGGGAGTCAATAAGCAACTGGGGACAGAGGTGATCAGCATTGCTCACGCAACTAATCCTTTTGGTTAGATGCATTTCAGCTACAGAGGCATTATCCTAAACACTTTTTTAAAGTAAGATTTCTGCCTTAATCAGAGTACATTATATACTAGGAGTTTTCTTTGTAAAAGTTTGAAGATATTGTTGTGTGGCAGGCAAATCAGAGAAGAGACATCCTGCATAAGAGAGCATGGTTTCTTGGTAGCTGAATTCTACTTGAGGAAGTGGTTCTGTCTTTCTAGGTGATGTAAAGGAAATTACATACACTTGATTAATGAAAAAATAGGTTTATTTTACTTTCAGGATACCTTGACTGAAAACTCTCAGTAATTTCACTGAAGAGTTATTGAATGACAGGTTCTGAGGAAAGACTATGAAAACGTAACTAAGAGGCAATTCACAACTGAATATTGAATAAACACTGAATACTTAATGAGCACTCTAGCAACTCAGAAGCAAGGACCATGAAATGCATTTGATACCGGATGCCACTTACTGTCCATGCTCACCTTTCTGTTAGTACATTCATCATCCATCAAAACCAGAGGAATTTGAGGTACAATCTATCTCCCAGATTGTATTCCTTGTGCCACTTCCTTAAACATTGAAGCTGTTTGTTCTTTCACAAGTGGGAATAGGTAGTTAATTAAGCTGTTCTTCATTTTGGGAACCCAGTTAAATGATTCACTCTGAATTGGTTTGGGCAGTTCTCACATCGCATAGTTTTAGTGATTTTTAAAGGACTATTTTAGAGTCAGGGTGCTTTTAATTCTTGCCTAAAGATAACTTCAAGGAATTTAAAAACCAGACAAGACATACATATGAGGATCCCATTAAAGATATTTATGGAGTGTATGGGCTTAGGACTGACAGAATTTGTGGGAATGTTATTTTTTGTGATGATAACATTACGTGTTCTTTTGGATGTGTTTCTTTCTGTCATAACAAGTATGAAGGTCATTTGTGAGTGTTTAATTTATCAATAAACCAAGCAAATTAATATACTGTAGCAACCATCACAATATACCAGTGATGAGTCCTAAGAGAACTGCTTCATGTATATGTGCAGCTGTTCAGGACAGTATTCACAGAATCACATAATTGTTATGGTTGGAAAAGACGTCTAAATCCAACCATCATCATCCCTCACCCTGCACCCCAAAAGTAAAAATTTAGAAAAAAACCTATAAAACAGTAAATATATATAACCATGCCCACTAAAGCATGTCCTGAAGTGCCTCATCTACCCAGTTTTAAAATATGTCCAATAATGGTGACTCCACCAGCTCCCTGGGCAGCCCATGCCAGTTCCTGGCTACTCTCTCAGTGAAGAACGTCTTCCTAAATCACCCATGGTGTAAGGTCAGGGCATTTCCTCAATTCCTGTCATTGGCTTTTGAAAGAAGAGGCCAACACTTTCCTCCATACAATGTCCTTTCAGGTAGTAGAGCAGTAAGGTCTCCTCTTAGCCTCCTCCAAACTAGACAGTCTCAATTTCCTCAGCCTGTTCTCATAGGACTTGTTCTCTAGTTTACTTAAAAACATTAATGATGCTTTCAATTGGTTTCCACAGGCATCTTGTGAATTATTAGCATGATACTGGAATTTTACAAATTGCTTTTTTTCAAGACTTGTCTGACTTTTATCTGATTATGCACTGTGCAGAGTATAGTGAAGATCCAGACAAAATATTGGATAACACAAATGGCAATTAGATACTAATTTAAAACCTTGTTCTTGGATCAACCTCTTTTTGTTTTTTAGTTGATAATGTTAATTAAAAGCATTAAAGAGTTCATCCTGATAAACACAAGGCAACAGTATAGAACCAGATCTTGCAAGTGCCTAAGCATCTAAGTAGCAGTAAAGTGTCATAATTCATTCATAATCTGGGACAGAATGTCTTTGTTTGGAGAGTCTTTAAACTGCTTTCCACTGCAAAAAACAAGCCTTATAATACAGCTCTGTGGAAAGGGACCTGAGGGTCCTGGTGGACAACAAGCTCAAAATGAATGAACAGTGTGCCCCAGTGGCAAAGAAATCCTATGGGATTCTGGGTTGTATCACCAGCAGAAATAAAGAAACTATCATTGTACTCTACTCAGTGCTTGTGTGGCCACCCGTGTATTCAGTTCTGGTTCCTGCTCTAAAAAAATAGATGTAAACAGGCTGGAAAGGGTCCAGGGAAAGGCCACAAAGACGATCAAAAGACTGTGAAGCATAGTGTGTGAGGAAAGGCTGAGAGAGATGGGTTTATTCAGCATGGAGAAAAGAAGGCTTAGGGGAGACCTCACCATGTTCCAGCACTTAAAGGTAGCTACCAAAAAGATGGAGTCTCCCTTTTTACAAGGAGTCACATGGAAAAGGTGAGGGGTCATGGGTAGAAGTTATTCCTGGTGAGATCTCAATTGGACACAAGAGGAAAAATTTTCACAATGAGAACAATCAGCCACTGGAATAATCTCCCCAGGCATGTGGTGGTTTCCCCAACATTGGGTACTTTTCAAATTCAGCTGGATAGGGTCCTGGGCCATCTTGTCTAGATGGTGCTTTTGCCAAGAAAGGTTGGACCAGAGGATCCCTGAAGTCCATTCCAACCCAGTCTTCTATGATTCTGTGTTTCACTTGTGACAACTCTTAATATTCAGTTTCCTAAAGTAACAGCTGTTCTAGTACTAACCCTTAAACCATGACCTTCATCTTAGTGTCTAGAAGAGGCTACTGTTGGAGGAGACTGATAAAACTACCTTTCTTTGAACTGAATAGTATAGTGCTGTATCTGGCTTGTAGAAGGAAAATAAGAAGTGAAAATAAACAATGTACCTTCCTGTTGAAGCCGTGATTTTGGAAGGCCAAGAATTGTGTTGTTCCTTTAAATAATATAAATTTGCCATCATACATACATACAATGGTTTGATTTGATGGGGACCTTAAAGATCATCCAGTTCCATATCCTGTGCCATGGGCAGAGATGTTAGTTCCATGTGAAGATTTTTAATCCAGTGCTGACATCTTGGGATAAGCTTTTTCAAGAATGGTGAATGTGCTAATTTAAATGAATGAATGAAGCTTAGATTGCAATCAGGAAATAATTTAGACTGTAAAGGTGATACTGTCTTCTACTCTCAAAACACAGACATGCAGGTATATGATATGATATGGTATTTATCTCCCTGTTGCTTTCAGGATGGAACAGGACATATCTGGGAATTACTATGCCACTTTTGTCCATATAGGAGAGTAATCTAATTCTCTGTTACACCAAGAAGTCTTAATGGAGTAGCAAAGCAGCGATTTATTCCTAAATAGAAGTATCTTAAAAGTACAATTTAGTTTTAAATCCATCACTATCCATCTCATGAATATGAATATGGGTATGTAGGAAAAAACCCAGGGCTTCATAGATTCCTGGAGTAGATCTTCAAAAGATCAGTAGATCAGTAGATCTTTTTAAGATCAGATCTTTAGCACTTTATAAAGCTTAAACCTCTGGAAAACTTACTAAATTAATCTTTCCCAGGAATTTTCTTCTTTGTGATACTATTTCTGTTCAGGAGCTCTTTGGGATGAGATATAAATCACAGGAAGCAGCTAAGTTGAGAGCTGACACGCAGGAACATTCTTTATTGCTTCATATGATTCTAAGATTGTTCTGCACTGAGGTACTTGCATTCACAGCATTATTTTCTCTCACATGTTATGTGAGTCAGAGGAACATTTCACATGCTAAAGATGGAATCTCTGTGACAGCATGATCATCTGCCTCCTCCAAGTGCTGCAGAGTGGCTATGCCATACATTAAATAAATGACTAGATCTTTGTAATGCCAATGCAACTTTATGGGCGAGGGTTATTTGTATTTATAGCATCCATAAAGCAATTTATAGTCCTTCTGCTGCTTGTTATTTTGTGCTTCTGAGCAGAAAGAGTGGACTGCAATGACTCAAAATGCAACTCAAGGGTGCTTCAAAGGTTGAAAAACTTTCTGGGTCAAAGGCAATGAATGTGAATCACAGTAGTAACTGCTCTTTTTTGTTAACCTTGTACTTAGAGCTTTGTCTTTGGGCTATTGATGTCCTTGGGAGAGCAGATGTTAAGCTACCTTGCAGCATGCAAGTTTGGTAAGCCTGCAAATCAGGAAATGGAGGTGCTGAGGTGACAGGCTGCATCCCCTACCAGACTGGTGCTTAAGCAGAACTGAATTCCCCAAGTCTGAAGGTGCTACTCAAATAGATCTCTTTTAATCTTTTTAAATCTGGAGGTACTAGAAGACTGCTACTCACAACTAAATTGGACCTTAGTGGTTAGGCAAACAAAGGAGAAAGGGGAAAAAGCTACCATGTATTGGAAAAGGGACAGGACTGTTTTTGGTATTTGGCTCTGCCTCAGTCAAAGGAGATGGTACCTTAGACTCTGTACAGAGTCATGATGCTTTCTGGTAGTGATGATGTGCACAGGTCTTCAGATACATACAGGGGAAGAAAGATGAGAAGAAAGGCTGAAGATAGTCAGTGAGGAGTATGTTACAACCACAAAAAATTCTCTGTTGTTTTAGCAACAGCCTCTCCAGTTTTGCTTGTTAAAGTTGGCTACAATTAACCCATGCCTTTGTAGACATACAAAGAGTAGCACCTGATAACGAGAAATTAATTTCTTTTTTTTTTAACATTTTGGCATCACTGATGTACTGTGCTGTTTAACAGCTTTTTTCAGACATGGTGGTGAGACACTGGAACAGATTGTCCAGGTAGGTTTTGGATGCCTCATCCCTGGAAGTGTTCAAGGCCAGGCTCGATGGGCATGTTCTAGTGGGAGGTGTCCCTGCTCATGCAGGGTGTTGGAACTAGATGATCTTTAAGGTCCCTTCCAACCAAACCATTCTATGACTCTGACTCTGTGTCTCCAGAGGATACATTAATCAAAGGATGTGGGAGGAATCAGGATAAGACTATAGCTCTATTAAGCCTTAAAATAAAGTAGCATAAAACCATCTATTTTTTTCCAGGCAGCAGTACTAGTCCAGTTACTGAGCTATATTATTGAGTCACACTTCAATTTATTTTCTGAATTGTAGGAAATTTTATGAAGACAAGGTGTACTGCAGTGGTAATTCAAGACTCAAATAACCCCTACAATAAATGAAATCCAGGCAAGTGTCTCTGGTAAAAAAAAGCCACCAAAGAACTCCCCAAACTTAAATATTACTAGGACTGTGCCTTGGCATACTCTCTTCTGTCTTATATTTCATTATAGAAAACACTAATACATATTCTCTGAGGAGTACAAATACTTTGAAATCCTGTGGGCTATTTTTTCATAGTTTTTTCTTCGTTTGTACTGAGTAGAGAGCAAACCCATGCACTTGTATCTGCTGCCTGTGTATGTTACAGCTAATTTTTCAATTTACATAAATAAATTACCTGCCAAAGCTAATTACTTCTCTACAAGTTCTAAATACATTATTTCTCCTTTTCCTCCCCCACATCTGTCTTGTTTTAATTATTTTTGCATCAGTTGTCATTTTAGGAGCTGGTTTGTTCTAGAAAGGAATAATTGTATATGTCTTGCTAGTTTAACTAATTAAGATTGCTGGTTTTGTATTGGTATCTGTAGGCAGAAGTGGAGTGGATGCTCATGTATTGGTGCTCTTGGTTTTATGGATAAAGAAGTAGTTGTCTAATATTTCCTAGTCAGGCCAGCAAAACTGGTGAGTTAATTTTCAAAAATGTTCCTGAGAATGAATCTCCCAAATCCCATTTCAGTCTGGAGGACCTGTCCTCTATCATCTTTGTTGCATTTAGTCTACAGAGCAGCTGATTCAGGAATGAGTTGCCTGGCACCGTTGTCTAATTGCAACATTTAAGTATCAGAGATATCAGTGAACTTATACTTTACTTGGAGTGTATCTAACTGTTTGTGGATTTTTAAAAAGTATTTATGCTTTAACAGAACTCCTCATGTAAGGAAGAAACCCACGCATGACAAGATCTCACAGTTTTCTTTATACCTGTTCCTTATCTTATGTCTGTATCCTTATCTGGGGTTCTTCAGTTTAGGGAGCTTCTGTCTCACTGCATTGTTTAATTGGGAGCATATCTAAGCTCAGGTGCTCAACTCTGCCCAGGACATTTGAAGAGAAAGTTTACCCAGCAGCTCTGTGGAAAAGGTATTGCCCAGCACAGAGATAACCAGTTTTGTCTCACTTTTACCTGAACAGACTTAGATTTATCTTTCTTACCTTTGTGTTAAACATCTGATGCACTAGCTGTGAGGGATCCTATGATGGTAGAAAGGTAATATGATTATTGCCATCCATTGTAAGCTGTTTCTTTCTGAATAAAGCAATTAAATGAGAAGAGAAGGTCAGCCTGAGTTGTCTGTAAATATATTTCCAAGTAGACCCAAGGGTAGGAGGGTCACAGTTGCTCTGGTTGCAAGGGTGGGTTAAGTTTGCCATTGTACTGTATATTAACTAAGTAGATATGAGTGTCATTTTAGCAACATCCCTCCTGTAGAGAAGGGGCCAGGCTTGCAAGGCCCTGGTCCAGGTACCAGTGACAGCAGTTTCCTACAGATGGGTTCTAAAACAGTTACTCTGTTCTGGGCCATTGTTCCAGGACATATTAAGGCTCTCCTCTCCAACTTCCATCTGTTTGCTTTCCTTGCACACTCCTACCTAACCCACTTCTCACTCATTCTACCTCCTTCTCTTCAAGGATACTCCCAGGCTGAGACAAACACTTCTTATGCTAGACTTGTTGGTCTTTTTTTTTTTTAACATATGACTGAAGCATATTTTATTTGGTTCTGGTAGATGGACTTCTGTTTTGTAGCTTGCTACACATTTTTCATTATATTCTTCTTGACATTTTGACACTAAGTAATATTCTTCCTGTTTACAGGTCTGAGAAGAACACAAATTTCATTATGTGCTCTGTATGCCAAAGTCTTAGCTTTACTACCAAAGAATCCAGTCTTTCACATATCCAGTGGGCACATTCTGTAATATCTGGAACTCTTGTTTCACAACGCTTTCTGAAAAGATACTCAAAATACATTTTTATTGTAATTGAGTTTATTTTTGCAGCATGTTCATTAACCCATTTCCATTTAAAAGCTCTTTGGTAGATACATTTTCTAAGGCACCTTGTAACTTACATCATTTGTTTTGAAAGAAAATCTTTTACTGTATTTTTCATATAAAAAAGCAAATGCAATTCATCTTTCACAAATATATTGTTAACAAACACATCAATAGTCCTATCACAGACTCTGGTATTTCCCACATAAACAGAAGTGATTTGCAATAGCCTGCGTTAGTAATGAATTTAAAATCATACACATTTAAGACCAATTTCCTTAGGCTACTTACTGTCACTTAGATTATAATTTTCAGCTTTTAGTAATCTGTTTTTTTACCAGTAGAAACAGTATTTTTTTTACAGATTACTCCTTTTGAACGGCTAAACACAAGCTTTACTTTTTCTTAGGGTTTCCTATTTTTTTTACTTTTTCTTGTTGGCATTAAGACACAAGAATGAGTTCACAACAGCCTAGAAACTCCCTTTGTACAATGATTGTGGCAGCATCAGAAGTAAATTGAGAAATAGGAAAAATTTTGAAATATATTGGAAGTGAGCAATGCAGTCTGCCATGCCTGGCATGATCAAAATACGGATAGATCCGTGATGAGAGGGCACTCTTGACAGACTCTGTCACAGGATGTAGAAACTCTGCTTCCCTGAATTAAAGTGGTTTAGTGCCTGTTTTTCTTACATACTTAGGGTACATCAAATTCTACTTTTTCCACTACTCTCAGCCATCACTAACGCAAGATTTTAAGACTCAGCTTTAGAATCTGGCCTGTGATCAGTGTGATAGCTTGACCAGGTTTTGAATTGCTGTATTTCTATCCCAATCCCAAATGCACCCAAATATATTCCAAAGAGAAATGATCCAGCTGTTATTCTGAAGTACAGTTCTGCTTTTTTCTAATGATTTGAAGGTATGCCTGTGCTTGCATTTAGGTGTGCCTCACAGTTTTCTGTAATGTGAATTTAAGACCTCATTTACTTTTATCATGCTTATCCTAGTATATCCTGCACAAGACAGGGCACTGGTGCTTAAGCAGTTCTGAAAATTTATGGAACTTGCTGCTTTCCGCAGACTTGGAAAATCTTGCAGAATCAGGTCCTTTGGTACTTATTTATATACTCCTTGTGCTCTCATACTGTGTTCCAACCAGATGGGTAGATAATGTCATTATATTTTGACTGAAACACCTTAATTTTAGAGGTAGCCACAGTGTCCCGCTGGAAGAGCGTGCAGACTCATGATCACCATAAAGCTGAGGGCTGCATAACCAGGAAGGATACAAATCTCATGATAAGATTAACTTTCCCTGTCTATAAAAATTCTGTCATATTAATGCATGATGCATAATTCTGAAGGTCTTGTCAGACTTCCCAAGGCTGGACATATGCAACACAGAATCATAATAGGCTTCAGATATTCTGACTGCATTTCACAATAGGTATCTGATGTGTTTGAAACCTGACAGCTGTCAGGGTGCCATTTGCTAGAACCAGGACAGATCATTAATAACTCAGGGTTTATTACTGTACCCCTCAGATTCTTATAATATGTTCCAGATTCTTTATTGCTTCAGTTAAGAGTAAAAAAGAAATAAAAAAATAAAATAAAAAAAAGACTAAATGAGTCCAAGACAAAATACATGGTGATAGTTATCCATTATTTTAGCCATATACATTGCAATGTCTCACTTGTGCTGCCCTTGGCTGAAAGGGCACTTGCTGCCTTCACTGTCTTTTTCAGATTTAGGGTGCAATGACAACACTTAGTCTAATTTTGGCCATCTCACAAGGCACTGTTACTCCTGACTCAGAAATTAGGGTCATAGGCCAAAGAATTGTTTGTTTGTTTGTTGGTGTGTCCTGAATAAACATTTGTTAAGTGACAGCAGGAAGGGGAAGTGATGGCTATCTTGAGATATATTTGTGTTGAGCTGATCTCAGTAGTACACAACTGGATGCATTTCCCCTGGAAAATGCCCATTCATCAACATGTTCCAGTGTTTGAAATTTTGTAGTACAGAAAAAAAATCAGTAAAATGAAAACTTTCTACTCTGAGATGAAACTTTTATTTCAATTTCAGTTATAAATTTAAAAATACTGCTTATTTTGACTGATTTTTACTGTCTTTGAGGCAGTTAATTAAATTGTGTACCTGTGGTCATAATGGCAATGTTTATTAAGATGTGGAGGCCTAGAGAGGAGACTCATGGTGATCTTTCCAGGACACATGTAGGCTGGCAATACTAACAGCACCCACACTAGTCTAAAACCCCCACTTTTTATGTATGAGGCCAGAGGTGCATCCTCTTCCTATCAGTGCATATTAGGCTGTGTGAACTTTGAATGTCACCATGGTGCATTGTGCCAGATGCCAGATACCAACTATGGTCCTAAATGAGGTGGCTGCTTGAAGCATCTGTAGCACCTCTTCTTGATTATCCTTGCTACCACCCATTATATGTTCTGAGATTCCAGTAATTCTCATCCTGAATTACTTTGTTAATGATGTTTATGGAGATTGTCTTTCACCTCCCTATGGGATTTTTGCTGATTCATAACGATTTTTTTCTTCTTTAATGCCTTGAAAGAAAAACTGTCAGGATCCTGAGTGCACCAGTAGGTCTTAATTGCCCTAATCAGCCTCACTTGAAACTTCCCACATCATCTTTCTGTATCTTCTTTGCTCCTTGTACCAGGGACCCAGGTCTGGGCACTGAGTCCTTTTTTGAGTTATGTTGTTACCTGTCCTCCAGTTCTGTTCCTGAATTGTTGTCCTGGTTTTCTGGGTTGATCTTGGCTCTGACTCACTGCCTTGCCTTTGCCTGCTGGTAGCTGAGCTCCAGATGATGGAGTTGGCACCTGTTGCAGTTACCACTCCTGCTCTGCTCACCCTGTTTGGGACTAGGCGTGTTCACTCTCAGAGACAGCACTACTTTTTTTGGAGGTATTCTGCTCTTGCTTCGGACTTCCTGAGAGTGAGTGTGGACTTGGGTGTGTGTTAAGGTGTGGTTACATATGTACAGAGGTGTGAAACCCTTCGCAGAACTGCTGCACACCACTGCCAGCATGTGAAAAGGGTAATGTTTTATCTGCACCAGTTCATGTGAAACTTTTCCTGTCCTGTCCTACCTCCTGAGCTGTATTTCAAGTCACTCTAACAGCACAAGTGATAATTTATTGCCTATCATAATTATAATTTGTGAATTTAATATTAGCCAGATAGCGCAGAAGTTTTTTCTCCTCGCTTGGCATCAGCTATAGTTTATAATGCCTAGTTTAGAGTTCCTTACATAATTTCCTCAATAACCCACTCAAAAAATAAGCATATTCCTTGAGACTCTAGAGTATTTTATGAATAGAGTCCATTAATTATTGTGAAAATTGCTTGGACATAACTATAATGAAGGCATTTTTGGTTTTTTCATTCATACTTTGACCCCCTTCCTCTGGGGAAAAAATCTGCTATTTTTCAACTTGGTTTTGACTGCTGTACCATCATGTCATATAAAAATCATATTAACTCAAGAAATGAGAAGCAGCCATGAAAAAATAAGAAAGATGAAACCTGAGTTCTGACACATATAATTTTCTTTATTCTCAAATAGTATCTTGCTTCTGTTTTTCGACTGCTGACTCACACCACGTCCTGCAGCCCCACTGTGCATCCTGCTGCTTCCCATTGTGTTGTACTCAGCCATTCCCTCTGCTGTCTCCTCTCAATGTGTGCTGGTATTTGTAGCAATAATCAGCTCATGCAGTGAAATGAAGGATGATTCCAGTAGCCCCAAAGGAGCAGTCAGCTCTTCTAGTTTGAATTTAAGGAATTTCAGACAAATGTGTCATATTGCTGCAGAGATGCTTGAGAGAGCTTTAAATGCTATTCTTGAAAAGTGTGTAAAGAAAAAAAGAAGCAAACCTGAATGATTCTGGGGAGAGGGCTTTGCCTAAGAAAAACATATTCTTCCCTTCCTCTTGCTATGGTGACTTTCTCTAAATTTGGTCCATAATAGTTAGCCAACTTTTAACTTATTCAGATTCAAAGCTCCTAGTCTTTATAAAAGGGAAAAAACCTCATCAAACTACCATTTTAATGCAAAAATACCAATTCCAGCTGTCCTAGGGCCAAATATTTAATTTAACATACTGAGACCTATAAAGCTAGAATCTTGCATGAGTTTCTCATTTGATGGGAACTTTGTCAAGGGTTCAGGAACATGAAGTTTGCTCCATTACTTTTATATTGGCTTGTCTGTAGTATCTATTAGTTTAGGCTGTGTGAAAAAGGCTGGTTTTTTCGTAAACCTTGAATAAGCATGTTTAATGTTGTGATATACTAATCCATGTGTTGCTCTTAACAATTCTATTGATGTCACTTAATGTTTCCTTGAAACTTGATTGTACGGAGTAGTTTCCTTACCTTCCTTACTGTTAAACTGGGCTAGATGGGCTCTTCTGTGTGTGGTTTACCCACACCTTTAAATGCAAAACCAAGCTTATCAGTGATAAATTCAGGTGATATGTTCTATTATAAGTGGGATCACAAAATTCCTTTTCACTCATGTGTCCAGTCATATACTGCATGGAGTCACCAAAGTGAAAAGATAAAAAGCAGTCTGTAAAATTATCTGTAAAAAAGACAGATTGTAAGGACTGAAATGGTGTCTAATTAAATTTGTCATGGACAGTTTATTTCATATTTCCAGCTTTGATAAAGCAGTCAAGTTAATCAGAAATGATGCTTAGTGAATAGCCATTAACTAAGAGTCATCATCTTCTGAAGTCTTTTTTTCCACTTTCTGCCGTATAACGTATCTGCCATATGTGAAATATGTCATCTCCAGTGGGCCCTCTTGTTTGGAAATAGGATATGAAGTTCTTCAGAGTGTAGGTTGTTTGCATGAATCCACTTCTGTGACCAAATGTTGCTACGTGGCAGCCTGTCAGTGATCTATATAAAGAAGAGGCTTGGGTCAGAGCCAGAACAAGTAAGCTGGTATCAGTACCACAGCAACCATTAAAAATACGATTTAGCAGAAAGTCCCACTGAGAGCTTAATGACAATCAAAAAGGCCAATCTCTACCTCACTCCTCACTCCTTTTTATAAACAAAGTGCTGATTGAAATGAAAAGTTGCAGAGAAATTGCCAACCTTGTGTTTCCTTGTGGTAAGAGGGGTTACTACTTATATTTAATTGGATATATCCAGTAGGCAATGGTTAAAGATCAGCTTAGATTTTCATGGGTGTACTGTCAAATCTAGCTCTGTAAACAGTTTTTAACAGCTTCTGAAACCTTCAGGTACTTACATCTGTGACTGAAGATGCATTAAATTTGTACCAATGATTTGGGAGCACTGCAAAGAGAGCAATGCAGTCTGCTGTTGGATCAAGGCTGGCATGAGTCAGGTGCTTTAGTAAGACAAATCTTTGTATTACTGATACTTGGATAAATGACAAGGAAGGACGTTGTCTGTTTCAAGGGTTATATTTTTTTTCAGAGCAGTGAAGGATGAATGTGTCATTGTACCAGCAAGAGGACTATGTGAAAATTTCTCAAACTGTATTCGATGTTGTAAAGATGAATTTCTTCTCCATATGGTAAAATGACTGCCAGTGTTCAGGCAAGGTAACTATTGCCCTTAGCACTTATTTACATGTCAGCTTTTGTTGACTTCCTTGTTTAGAATAATGAACAAACTTTCTTTCCTAATCGTACAATACTGCTGAGAGTAGTCAAAGGAGATTGATAATAAATAATACTAAATTTCTAGTAGAAGAATGTAAAAATGAAAGTGTAAAAATTCATTAGAAGATTCTGAACAAATTTTATTCTGTTTTTTAATGAGATGTCAGACCTTAAGGATGACTCATACTTCTGGGTCCATGGAAAAATGTATGGAAACGTCTTGTGCAATAGTTGTTCCTTCTTGAGGCATTTTTAGTCTTGTAGAAAATGTAAGAAATTGAGAGCTCACATTAGTGACTAAACCTTCAGTTGTTTTACCCCATCCTAAATATGGAATTTTACTGAGACCTTCCCCTCATAAACCTTGGGATTGCTCCCAAGCCCACCAGCAGATAAATACACAAATATATTTTCCTGTACTGCCTGCAAACGATTCTGTGTTGGTTTAAGGAATATCCATAGTTCCTGGAAAGAAAGGAAAAAATATTTTTTCCCTAATATTTGTCCATTAGGAGAAGAAAGGCATCGTTATTGCACATATTTTTTAAGTAACACACCAACACTAGGCTACCTAAAGAAAAGATCTGTCAGCTTTACCAGTATACTTGGTGAAAGCATGGAAAGGGGTTCTGAAGAAATTATCCAACTGGTTTAATATTACAAGCTGCAGAGTCATGTCAGTGCCTAGCTAACCACATGCTTGTTGCTGCATTTTTGTTATTTCTTTCTTGTTATTTCAAGAGTGACCTTGAACATGGAATGGTGGAAATGGGTGATTCCTTGTTTTTTCTCGATAGGAAGACAATTCAATCACTGCCAGAACTTGTCAGTGTGATCTGAACCTCTGTTAGCCCCTTGTCTCCTAATGCATGCAACAACCATTATTAGTATTGTTGTAATACCTTTGGTTCCTATCTCAAGTGCAAGGGAGTTGCCTGCCAAATGCTTGCTGGGGCTGCAGAATGCCTTGGTATGTTCTCTAGCTGCTGCTGCCTTCATTAAAATGAAAGTCTTTTCTGGTTGTTCAGAAATGATCAGTTCTCTTTTGTATTACCATTTTCCCCTGACTTTGGGTTATGACAAATCTCACTTGCCTTTCTTCATTCATAAGGTAATACTTCCACGGTTCCTTCATTTAATTTTATCCTTCTTTTCTGCACTGCCATCCTGCAGGGCATGCTAAATTAATATACTGCAGGCCCCTCAATGCTTCTTGGAAAGGTCTGAGCAGCTCAACATTTTGTTTCTCATCCTTACTTTTGCTATGGTTTCACTTCACTTTAGAATCTAGTTAATACAACTTCATCTGCCAAAGTTCTTTGTAACATTTTAAATGCTTTCTTTTGTGTTTTTATGTTATTTTTTTACCTGCTTAAACCTTACTGCTGTGCAAGATCATTTGGAGTATTTACTAGGACTGAATATTCCTTGTATTTTTTTCTTTTTCACAGTTTCAGAAGCACCTGCTGTGTATAGCTATCTAGACCTGCAGGCTACCTCTGTTTCTTAGAAAAAAATTGTGCTGAGAGCCTATGCCTATAGCATAAGCCCCTTTTCTCTGCTAGTAATCCAGATCATTAGTAATACATAAAATGACCAAATCCAGAGTCACTGGAGTTATTGCTAGTCGTGAGCTCCTCTTTGGCGATTTCTGTCTGTGTGTATGTGTTGCTGGAAAAAGTAATTCCAGGTCACTGATGCAAACTACTCTCAGTCATCACCCTCACTGTGACAGTCCAGCAGATGGTCCAACAGACCTCTGAATGGGAAATAGCACCTTGTCCTGAGGCCAGGGGGGGCCAGGGAGTGGGGATTTGGAGACCCATTGTAGGTTAATACAATTTGTGCTATATTCTGCCTCATGATACTACTGGTCATCCTCATGTGTTTTAAAGGACTGTATGCAACTCACCCTATTATTTTCAGAATAATTAGCCCCTTTTCCATTAACGGAAAAAACCTAGTATGGTCCACTTAAAAAAAAAATTAAATTTGCCCAGCAGAAGACATAAAAGTCAAGGAAAACTCACAATACCTGCAGGCCACTCTCAGAAAACAAAACACCCTGCATGCACACAGAAGGTGTTTGGGAGCAGCAGCACCTCCCTTGCTGCCTTAAACCTAGCTATAGCTCTTGCCTAATCCTTCTGGTTAAGGAAGTTAGAACAAACTGTTGCAGAGGGATAAACTTTGCCTTTGACACAGCTCTTATCGCTGCTTCCTAAAACAGGGCATTCATTGTGTGAGGTTATTGTGGAAGTCCAAAAGGGCTGATTTATCTTGGCACACCACATTCACAACTCTTTTTGATACTAGGACTGAACTTGGCATTCAAAGAGGGTGAGGTGGGTAGTTTCTGACACAGGTAGTTGCTACACAGCTTTGGGAGAGGTGCTTTTAGAAGCATGAAAGCCCTTGTCATCTCTCTGCTTTCTGGTATATAGCACTTGTCTGTTTCTGAGCTATTATTGTACAAGAAACCTCAATCAATGGTGTCTCCGCCTCCTCAGCCAGGACAAAATATGAATTGAAAATCAGTGCTGCTTTTCCATTTAACTGATTTGGTATTGGGAACTGGTAAAGGTACTGCAGAGAGAGTTTTTTCTGAAATTACCTATGCATGAATTTGCTTTGGGGCACCAGGATGGAGAGGCCAAAAGGAAAAAAAAAAAAAAAAGGCTGATGGCCTACTCTTTTAGCTAAGGGAAAGAAGAGAACTAAAAATCCAGAGGATGTGCAGTTTCAGCACAGTTCTCCCAACAAATGGTCACACATTTTTGCCACCTTGAAGTGCATATCATCACTTGTCTTTCTGCAAAATACCTTTTTTTTTTTTTTTCAATTGTGAGTTGGTGTTGTCTTAGCTAGCAGTGAACTGGACGTTTGCAGTATTCTGATGCTGGCACCACATAACTCCAACTCCTAAGAAAATCTTGTCGGTCTTCAAGCAACTTTCATGAGTATTTTGTTGGTTTGTCAAGTTGTACCAATTTGAATTTTCTGTTGGGAGAAAGGACTAGGTGTCAATGTCATGACATAATTTAGGTGTCAATGTCATGACATAATTTAAAGAAATTAAAAGCCAAGTGGGAAGGGGAGTAAAATAAGGATTCAGAAAGGGGCATGGCAGCAAAATGTAGATCAGGTAAAAGACGGACAAAATAAAATGTGTTTTTTTAGGAAGAAGGAACAGCTGATGGATCAGTTGGAATAGTCAGTAGAGGGCTGGATGTTGGTGCTGGATGGAAACACTGCACTTGGTCCTTTACAAACTGTTCACTGTTCCAGATTGTCATGGGATCTTTTAAGGGTTCAAGAGCATTTCAGTCAGAGATGAGTGTTAGGTAACCACTAGTGGGGATCTTGCAATAGTTTGGTCCATAAAAGAATTCACAACCTTATGTGCCTGTTAAATGCTGAGATACATGAGGAGCAGAATTGTTAATTTAGTTTCCTCTGAAAGGCATTTAGTGTGCAAGCATCAAAGTCACTGAGAAACTGAGATCAGTGACAGGAAAATGGAGAGAGCTGGCAGGAAGGTGGCAGAGCTAAATTGAAACTATGTCTCAGTTGAAGCCAAAAGCATTATTTTAGGTGCATTGTAAGAAAACATGCAGATTTTGGAGCACTTTGAAGAGAAGATTTTTCATAGAAAAGGGCTTCATAACTTACGAATGACAGGTGCTCTTTCTAGCCACTAACTTCTTCACTATTTTTTAACTGACTAATGCTGAAAAATTTGATATTACTGTCTTTCTGCCCTCTCCCACTTTCTGTGGTAGTCATTATAACTTGTTTTTATAGCACTCTAGGCTTCAAACCCCAGCCTGAGACACCTCTGTCCTGACCAAATACAGGGGAGGGGAAGAACCAAACCTGGTGTCTGATCCACAATGTGAGAGCACAATGGTAATACCAGTCCTGCTGGTTTGTGGCATAGGCAGCTGAACTGATATGGACTTCCTCTGATTTATCACTGAAGTAGCAATGAAAATTCAGCTTATAACACATACTTTGAATTTCCACCTGAGTGTTAAGGGGGCTACTTCACCAGTAGTTATTTTCACACCAAATTAAAATATGTGTTTCATACATTGGCAGCCTCTTAACACAAGGGATCTATGGATTTTTGTCTGTATTTTAATATTTGTTTGTCTTATTTGAAGATTTCAAGGTAGTGGATTTAAGATATGGAAAAATATAGAAACCTTTCTTAGAAAGCTTCCAGCTTTAGAGATGGAAATTCAGAGGAGAGAAAAGAAGAAAGTTGTCTTCAGAAAAATCAAATCAGTATGTGCTTGCACACTAAGTTGTCTAATTTTTTAAAAAGTTACTTAAGTTCTTAATGCAGATTCTGACACAGTAGAAAAGGATATATCAAAAGAAAGAAAATATTATCTCATATATTCTTAGCACAAGATATTGTACGCTTGAATATCTCTGGCTAGAGATATATCTCATAGCTCTAGGCTATACTTCTGAAACATGTTCAGAACAAAGGCAAAGCCATATCCCCATTCCCATTCCAGCAATCTCTCAAGCCAGCTAAGTCTGGAACTGTTAGACTTTTAAAAGTTGTTTTCTCGTGTGGTATCTGTCAGTTGTAAGTTGGGGTTTTTTTGAGAATATACCATAAGACTGTGTTGGTATTAGAAGCACCAGGGAAGCTTCCCAGAAACTTCATTGAGAGTCCTTAGTACTTTTTGTTGATAATACATGCAATTAAGTGAAACCTTCAAGAATTAGAACTTTCCTCTGGACAAGATGTACAATTTCAGTTACTATCAGCAGAATATTTTGGTTTTAGTTTGAAAAAATTCCTCTTTTCGTTTTTTAATTCTTGAATCAGCTGGAGTTTTCATTCCTGTTGAACCACAACTTGAGTCAAAAAATTACAGTAATGATTGTCCTGGTCCTGTAGGATAACACTTTTCTCTTCCAGTTAGAAAACCTTGGAGACTTCCATGTTGCAATTCCTGCTAGACAAAGGCACACGTGCAAAAGTGAAGAGGTAAAGGCAACTTAGCCAAGTAATTCAGACAATGGTCTTTAAATTAGATGAAGTGAATCATTGTACTGAGCAATAATCCTCCAAAAGAGACTGTCACTAATCTAGAAGACAGTGTTGCATTCTACAGGTGCTGGATTTGATTTATCTTTGATTCATTTATTTTTGAGTGAAATCTGCCACTGACCTCTTGTACAGCTCAGTTCACTCTGTTTGTTTCTATTTCCCTAAAATTTTCCCTAGAATGCGTGGTCTTCCTATGGATCCTCCTATGCACGTTATCCACAGAGCAACATGCAGGTTCCTCACAGACCTGTTTTTCTAAGTGTCTCCACTCCTGTAATATCTCTGGCAAAGATTGTTTACTGGAGGTCCTAAAGCTCTTTACCATCTATTGCCTGCTCAACTGATTCACTCTGCCCTCCAGCTCATTATCCTGCTACCAGCAGCCTGGAATTCCTGACTGCCTCTCATGGACTCACAGGAAAAAAAAAGTCTTTCCTGGCATTTTCAGGATATCAACCTTTAAAAAACAAGCTATGGAACCGTTTGCAGATTCCTGCTCAGATGGTAGTGTTTTCCATAAGGGGAGACCTAAACCTGATCAGTAAATATGCAGTTTGTGTCAGGGGCTCTGTTTCAGCAAATAATTTATGAAAACATTAAGAAAGCCCAGCTAACATCTTCACTGTGTAAAATAAAAACTCTTGCTTATAACTTGCTTTCTGACTTCGTAATAATGTACATTTTTCTTTCAACAGATCAAACATCCCTGGTTCTTTCCCCCTAGGTTGCATTTTCTTTATTAATGCTTCCAGGTGTCAGCTGAGCCAAGTACTCAGATAGGTACAATGACACAGTGGCATAATACAGTAAATTCCCCAAGCCTGCACTTTATACTCAGTACAGTGGATGCAGTGAACCATGGGTGCCTTTATTTTTATGACAGCAATAAATTCACCTAGTGATGTAACGACTTATTTTACAGCTCTTCCCTTTGATGATGATAGTACTGTATAGTGCAAAGTTAGTAAAACTAGACATGCCTAAATAGTACAAAGTTTGAAAAAGGAAAAAACCCACTGTGGTTGCTCTGGAAAAAATCAAGCTACTGAGCTGTCAAAGTGCAGCACAGGAGAAATGTGGGATTGTACTATACAACCACTCTTTGCGCTCTGAATCTGCCAAAGGACTCTACCAGAGGACACTACTGAAGCCCCACAAGCTAAAAATATATCTTGTATGAACTGCACTATGACATTAGGTTTTATTTGAACACTCTCTTGTCAAGGATCGAGGCCCGTGATTAAAGAAAATGAAAAATAAGCAAAAATGTTTCCCAGCCTGCTTAGCAAAACATGGCATTTAGAGATGACACTGGAGGTCAAGCTTGCTGTCAGAACTCTCTTGTTAGTTATCCATTATGCAATTTTTTTGTATTGGGTCAGATCAAATCTAAACCACCTTATCAGCTTAGAATTTCATTTTGAGCTCTTTTTAGCCATGTAGTTGAGCTTCAACCAACAAAATAATAAAAAATTAAAATATTAATTCTCTTCTAATTTAGGATTTTCTTGTCTGCATTAAAAATACACATCCAATAAGAAGCATTTATATGCTGATTATTAGTTGAATATATTTTCTGGCAGGCATGTCATATGACATGTATATAATGAATTTTTGTGTGTCAGTGGCTCCACCTAGTTATGGGACAGCCAGTTTGCTGCTGAAAAACTAGGATGGAAAACAGCAGAGAGATTAATTTGTTGCTGTTTTTAAAGCAACATGGTCAGGGCGAGTCTCTCCATTTTCAAAAAAGCTAAGCAAAAATAATGAGGTTTCAGTCAGGGGTTCTGTTACAGTTGAAATATCCTTACTTACACCATTTCTTTGACAGAAGTAGTGATTTAAAATATTCTTAAAAAATTATCTAGCTTATATTTACCAAATTGTATGGGAATGGGATAATCCTCACAAGACCACTCTGAGGTAAATAAGTAACCATGAGTGCTAAGAAGATGGTCCTTACTTTCCACATAATCAAAACACTATCTCTGACTTTCTGGTTGACCCAGAAGTTAGGCAGAGCCAGGAGGTTTTACTATGCTTACAAGAGAGTTGTGGGCAGGAGCTGTGCTCTGTCCCCTCACAGTGAGGCAGCATTCAGCCTTGCAAGAGTCCCAAGCTCCTGCTTGCTTGCCATGGGTATTAGGGAGCTGCTTGTTTCTTGCTACTTTGCTGCGTGGAAGTTCATGGCCTTGCTTCCAACCAAGGAAAGGTATTCTGTGGCATCCTGCTCCTCAGCACATGGCACCTGCTGCACCATCCTCTGGGAACCCTGCTGGTTACAAAGCAAAAGGATTTGCCTTAGGTACCACAGAAAAACAGTGAAAATACAGTGCCATTTTAGCAGCTCTTGAGAGGTGGAAGTAAATGGCATTAAATACTGCCCACTCTGATGAATCTCAGTGAAAGAGGGTAAGGAATGAAAAGTGTAAGAGGAACAACATTTTCTTATGTCTTTAGTAAATTCTGCTTTTGGGGCACTGGACACTTGTAGGTGATTGCAAAAGGCTTACAAGTATTTTGGCCACTCTTGTTCCAGGTCTGTGGATGTTCAGTACCAGAACGGCACTTTAGACTTCAGGACCTTTTGTATCACTAAGTGCATTTAAAGTATTTACTGAAAGAACAGATGAGGTTTGGGAAAGGCAGGTCGCTCAGAGTACTAGAATCTATTGTGTCCTAAGCCTATTTCTCCCTAGTGTTGACTCTGAAGTTAGAAAAGATACTTGATTCTTTTGTCCTTTACTTTCTGTCTATAGTCAGCTTTATTTTATGTAGTGAATGCATGACACAATACAAATGTGTTATTGATATTTATAACTAAAGTATTGCTCCCAAAACTGCAGGTTCTGCTCTTTCAGGTCTGCACAGAATGGATGTAATTACACACATAAATAAGGCATTTTTAGAGGTTTTAATTCAGCACAAATGTGTAAACAAGGTAGCAGGACACATACTGTCTTGTAATATGAACTTACGAGATGTTAACGTGTTGCATGTTAGCTGCTTTTAAAGGATAAATTCCCTACTTTAGACAGCGCAAAAGAGAAATCTTTGCCACAACAAGGTTCAAAGGCTAGAAAATTCACTACAGAAAGATCTTGAAAATCTGGGTCTGTTTAGCCTACCCAAAAATAGATTGAGAAGAGACTTGATTACAAGACATCAGTCCTTTCAAAAGTCAAGACTACTAAATAATAAAACCTCTTTAATCTAGCAGGCAAAGGCATGAATAAAGCTAATAACTGAATGTTTCATCCAGACAAATTCAAATTAAGAATTGGTGCCTCATTTCTAGGAGTGAGATTGATTAACCTCTTGAATAACTACTAAGGGGCGTAGCATCCTTATTTCTTGAAGCCTCCAAATAAAGACAGGACAATGAAAAGCATACATCTTTTTAGGAGATGTACTTTAATCTTTTTTAAAAAATAAAAAAGCTTAATACACTGTGATGATAAAATTTAAGGGCATGTGGTACACAGAAGTTCAGACAAGTGCATGAGGTAGTCCTTTCTGGTCTTAAACATCTGAGTGAAAGCAGACCGATGGAGAGAGCTTATTCTCAGTGTTTTTAAATGCTGAATAAATTGTTAACATTTATCATCCTGCTTGTGATTTCAGCATTGTGCTTGTGAAGTGTAGCACAGAAATATGGGAACCCACAACACTCGAACTGTAGTTGCATTATATAGATGTTAGACAAATAACTCAACATCCAGCACTAGGCTGCTGTTGGAGCCTGGAAAAAATGTCTCCTCTGGAAAACACCTACTTTCATGTTCTTTATACAGAAAGAACAAGAAGGAAAAAAATATATACTCATAGCAGCACTTCTGATCTGACAAGAAATACGTTTGTGTTTTACTCAAAGAAACAGGACTTCCTGCATATTCATGAGGCAGGTACATTCAGGTCCCTATAGACATAGAATTTATTGATTAAAATGCAGTTTGTGGATCACTCAGTGGAAGCTGACATTCCCTAGAAGTTAAATGTGGTAAACTATTATCAGAAGACCCTACACTTTCATATGCATTATTGAACAAATGAGAGAATTGGGCAGGTGGACACGTCAGGTAGGGAAAAGAATTGTTCAGAGTTGTCCAAGGGTATGTAAGGAAGAGGAATGACATGGCATTTATGCCATTGGGTAATGAAAAGTAAATTAAAGTGGAAATTCCAGCAAATTGTAACCTTGCAGAAGGTGCATATTGGATGAGAAAATAGCAGCAACCTAGCTGATGGATCAGTTATAACGCAGATAGACTGGTAAAGTTCAGCACACCATTACAGGCTGAACTCCTTGAAAGAGATATAATCATATACTGAATGCAATTTTTGCAATATGTTATTGGTGGGTTTGTAGTAACAAATCACATAAAAAGCTGATGCAAGAAAATGAAGAATGTGGAGGTCAGCAGAAGTGAGGCACTGGTTTGTATCAGCACTGAATTTCTAGACATGGGTCAAACAAACATTTTTGTATCATCTGTTGTTTATGTGTAGTACCTGGAAATCTGCATATAAGTATATGCTTAGCAAATAAGTACAAGCTTATGTATGTGCTTTAAATACTCAGAAATTCCTTAGTCTGATGGCTCAAAGATTTAAACACTGGACTTGGTTTGATGGTGAGATTTGGTTATGTTTCCTTTATAAAGTAAACCTTAAATGAAACTTGAGCCCCTTCACTGGTTAAAATAATGCCAGTTACATTGCTTGTGCTTATTTGGTTTCAGTATTTTCCATGAGAATGTAGAGAGTTTTGTCAATATTGATGACCCAAGAGGGATACCAATGGATTTAATGGAGGCTGATCACTTCCACAGCAGTATACTTTTTCAGTGATTCCCGTTCTTCTTAACTTTCACCTCTTTGTGTGAGTGGTTCAGATTCAAGAACTGAGGTGAAAGTTGCCCTGGTTTCTATTTATTTCTTGCCAAAGTGCCATCTTATAAAACTCTTGGATGATGTGAGAGGCTCTATAAGCTTGTAGAAGACAAGCATGTATGTGTCCTTTTTTTTTTCAAAAAAAAAAAAGGATTTTTTGCTCAGGATGATATTGCCCTGTTAAACTAATTTTAATTTAATGTATCTCTGTTTATTTATATGAAAATCTTTCTGGCCCCAAAGAAGGAACTGTATCAAATACACTGGTTCAGAGATACATGTCTTCTCATGGCCTATTGACAATAGCAGGTAGCACTGTGTCTATTAAAATTCCCAAGTTAGGTCACAGGGAGAGTTAAAATTTTTATTGCATTCTACAGGAATTCCTGTAAGGACATTCTATAGGGACTCCATATACTTCATCTGGAAGCAGCACAAGAGGACTATAGGGAACCTAGGAGAAAGCTGGAATCTCTTCATCCAAGAATTTCAAGTGTATTTCTAGAAGCAAGTAAAAGTGCAACAAAAGGAAATGTGCCCCACTGTTAGAAATGTGAACCAAATGTGACAGAGATCCCCATCCAAAGCAACCAGGACACGTTAGAGCACAAGCGGCAGGTGACTGTTCAGCCTGATTGAACAATCAGTTTAACAGAGGCAAGATATAGAAAACCAAAAAATTAACAGCTAGCTAATTGGAGACTTACTCAGCATGCAGCAACACAGCAGAAAGGAATTTAATTCCCTGCTTTTACAGAGGGCCCACAATACTGGTCTTAAATTGTTAAGAACACATGAATGGCTTATGGCAGGGCAAAATGTATAGCGCTTGGAACTGAATTCTTCAGTCATGTGCATAGGGTAGAATATCTTTAACCCCCTGTGGCCAAATCAGAACAGAAGTTAGAAAGATTGTTCCTTTTCTCTATCACCCTCACTCCTGTATTCTTCTACTAAACAAGGAGCACATAGGAATAAGAATTGTTTAAATAGTGCATTATTTTCTCTGTTGTCTCAAGCTTCAATTTTACGTGTGCATGCAGCATGAGTGTCAGCAAGTGCAACTAGATGTTTTCTTTCCACAAGATTTTGACTATGTTAGAAGGCATTGTATTCATGTATACACTGTGACATCCAGACTGTAACCTTTCGAGCAAGGAGGAAGACAACTGAACTGCTTTTCAACCACAGTTCTGCCTTGCATAGTTGTTGCTTGCTGTGCTTCCCTGTACTGGCACTCTGTGTAGGTTTGTGCAGCCATTCTGTGAAGTAGGATGGGAAAGTGGCCCATTTGCAAGAAGGTAATAATAATAATAATAGAAATATTAGTAATAATAAAATAAATGTTATTATTTTTTCCTGCTGGGTTATCTATCAGCTGAACCAGATTCCTCCTTTTTTTTTTTTTTTTTTTTTTTTTTTTTCTGACTAAATAAATAGTTTTACCACCATTTCCTGGAGCATGATTCAGACACAAGGGGCAAAGCAGAGGGTACTAAATCCAGTTTAAGCAACACTGTTATTTGGATGGCAAGCACAATGCTAGAAAAGTAAACCTGCTGTAAGTAGTAATCCTTTGTGGAGGTATAGATCTGTGTACCAGGCCATATTTAGTGATCTTCTATCAAAAAATTATTAGAAAATTTTTTGCTGAGTGCTGAGGAAGCTTTATGATAATGTAGTGCTTATGTAGTGCTTAAAGCAGGTGAATATCAGTTCAGTTGTGATGGAACGCTGCTCATAGTAAGTGTTGGCCAAGATTTGCAGGTTCAAAAGAGTCTGTTCCTCATACAGCTATACCCTTTCATCTCAGTCCTTGCTGTTGGCCAATGTTATCCTTTCCAACTGAGGAGACCTGCTGTAAGAGAACCAGACAGGTCTTAGTCACTATCCATTTAAGACAACAGCAGCGCTCAATGTTCAGTGTGTCACCTGAACTGCCCGTAGGACTTTCTGAACATTGCTGGTTCCAATGGAGCAAAGATAAATGGATTGGATGTGACAACAGTGGCTGATCAGTCTGTTGTGAGTGGTGGAAAGCTACGTACAATTTGAGCAGCTTCAGATATGGAATTTGTGGATCACTGATTAAGTGCTCTTCCCCTTCCATGTGGCTGTATGGTAATACTGACCCAGAGCTCTGGATGTTTGCTCAAAAGAATAAATGTAGGAGAAGATGTTTTTCTCCAGCATTACTTCTAACCCTTCCAGGGCCATGAAAAAGCAATCAACATGCTGGTAAAACCCTTTGTTGGGGATACTTTCTTCTACTACATAGTCACTAATGATTTGCAGTGCTGCCTAGTGGAACTACCATGAGGTTTAAGGCAATTGCTGTAGAATAAGCGATTCAGAATGGTACTAGAACTAAAGACATTATTTGCTTTCTGTTTTTCAAGGGAAAGCAGCTTTTCGTGCATTTTTCTTGCTTTTAGATGGGGAGCAGAAGGAATAATAGCTTTATTTTATACCTTGCTATTCATACAATGACTTGAAAATGTTTGGACTGATGAAGCCTTACACCCAAGACCTGCACTGGTGACAAAATTTTTGCAGCTTGGAAAGATCCCACATTTGTGTGGCAATTTTGCACAGCTGCAAAAGTAATAGGTTCCATGCCTGTGGAGGAGGAGATCAGGTTATATGGTATAGGAACTGTGGTATAGGGCCTATATTAATTTTCTTATTTTGTTTGTCTGGATAATTAATGCTTTAATATTTATATATTCATGTTACAAACTTAGAATTTCTTTTTTTCAATGTAATAATTTCCAGCAAACATCAATATCCTGCTGAGATTGTATGGTGATAATTTCCTGCTTTATATAACTATTTAGAAACTGTAGGTGGAGCTCTATATGGTTAAAAAGTCATCAAAACTTCTCACTGGAATTATTTTCCAGTAATTCTTTGAGTCATTTATTATCTGTGTCAACTGGCTAGCTCTGAGGCTCATATGCCTATAGTTTTGTTTCTTTTAGACAGTCCCAGTGGTACCTTAACTGAAAAAATAGCAAAACCTGTTTCTTAAAACACCAGTCTTTGTTAGATGGTATTGATAACTCTACACCTTGTATTTGATACTAGACCTGGCAAATTTCATTTGAACATCCCAAAGCACTTAAGAAATCTGATTCAGGCTATCCACTTTCACAATAATGTATCTTTTTTTTTCTCTTAAAGTCGATTCTCCTCTCGATCTTTGCGTGAAATTTTTGCATTTGAAGCATGGGAATCAAGAGGTGTTGCCTAAGGAGCAGAACCTTGGAATACAATGCAAGGATTTCCAATTTGATGCAGGGAACAGAAGGTCTTTAGTGGTTTCTCTGATGTGAAATACTCTAGCAGTACAGAACAGGAGTATGGATGGTCAGAGGAAGTCAGATGTTCTGGCATTGAAAGGGAAAACCCTTTCATTTCACAGACTTCTCAAAACTAAAGAAAGAGTCCAATTAAAACCTTACCTGTAAGAGAATAATACTTTTCCCTTGCTGTAGGAGGTGCTGTCATGTTTCTAGAAGCTCTGAATTTTGACAACATTTTGAGAATTACTTCTAGTTTAAAAAATGCTGTGTTCATAGTTTGTTCAGTGTTAATGCTGTACAGCTCCTGTATGTTTGCTGGTGTTTTATCCAGCCTAGTTTTGAATATTGCAATGGAAATGGACATGCAAATGAACCTGCATTAATAGAATAATCAGGTGACATTTAAGGCAGTGACATTCAAAAGGTGTTTAATGATTTACCAGGATTCATTTTGTTTGTGCTTGGAGTAGGATTTACAGATCAGGATTCCTGAGTTCTTTCTTGGCTTAAGCACTGCTGCCAGTCAGCTCCTGACTGGCTACTGGACAGTACAGTTATGCATATATGTACATATATATAATCCATATGGGATGAATTGCTGTTACTTGTTAAATGGCTGGTATGTAGCTGTTGTTACAACATGTATTTATACATACAACATGTATGTATGTTGTTGTTAAATGGTATGTAGTATGTATGTATATGTAGTCCTTTTAACATAGAAAACAAAACCTTAGCAAAAGTCTAGATTAAAACCCAGTAGTTTTAGTTTACCTAAGATATTTTGAAAGTATTTGTATGAATAATTTACTGATTTTAGGGGGAGGTTTTCATCTAATCATATGTCACTGAAAAGAAAGTTTGTCCCTGTTGAAGCTGATAATAAAGATACTCATTAAATTTGAGCAAACTCATATCAATATTAAATGACATGCACGCAGTGGTAATAGACAGTTCCAAGTCACTTTTTACTTAGACTTTTTCCAAGTATGCTTGACCTGATTACTCTGAAAGAACCACATGATCACCTTTGAATTCTCATTTACTTCAAAACAAAGGAATGAAGTCAGTGAGGTGCTCTATTGCTCCATATTTATGAGATCATACCTTTTGACTTAGCAGCAATGACTGAAATTTCATCATAGTTTTTTCTTCATAGGTTTTGTCTTTTTCTGAAAAGTTTACACTATCTTAAGAATATAGTCAAAAAGCAGTATCGAATGCATCATGATTTTTGTAAAAATTCATAATACTCCTTAAAGTTTTTTGTAATCCTAGAATATATCTACAGGTGCCTGGTAAATAGTTAATGACTACAGACAATAGCTCTGCACAAAACATTTAAGTCAATATCTACTGCATAACAAAAATATTATGTGTTTAAAACTCTTATTCTTCAGTGAATAGAACTGCAACCTGCCATTGTGGTGCTCCTTAGTTTATGACCTAATTTTATGTGTTCTAATAGTCTTTGTTCTTCTAAGTCTGTTTACTGCATGGAGTAAAAAAAAAAAAAAAAAAAAAAAAAAGCTGATCTCTAGAGCAGATTACAGAACAGAAAGCCCCACATATGTTGAATGTGCCCAGAGAGGATCCTGCCCAAGGTTCCCTCACTCAGTATGGCACTTCAAGTGCCTCAAGTACCCTCACTCACTGGGCTACTTCAAGTTCCTCAGCATGGATTATTAGCCTCACTCAGCTGCTTGATCCAGATTTTTTGTGCTTATTAGAAATCGTTAGAGTAGTAGGAAACACTGGAACCTTCCAAGAAATAGTGGTCTCTGTTGAAATAAATTCAAACATGGAGTTCAGTTTCTGTTTGCAAGCATGGCAGAGAAGGACACTTCAATATTAAGTGCTTTTAATCCTGTTAGATTAATAAACATCTTTGTAAATAACACAGTCCTCTTAAAAAACTGATTCATTGAGATCTACACTCCAAAGTCCATAGACAAAATGGTTTCCTATTGCTTTTATATATATGTATATATAATAAACTCTTTATATATAGCATATATACTATCCCTTTATATATATATATTTATATATATAATATCCCTTTATATATAATAATCCCTGTACATATAATAATCCCTTTGAAAGGGTTTTAGGTGATTTTTTTCTTTGGGAAATTGCAATGGGACTGGGGCATGTTTTTGCAGTGATGTTACTGGAACCAAGACCTGCATCATCTCTTGTTTTCCTGTGGGGTTTCCTATGGAAAGCCATCAACCCACAAAACAACTAATTTCTCAAGCACTAATTTTTTAATTTTTTATGTCCTCATCTCTTCCCATCAATGCAAGCAGCTCAAAGAAAAGCAAGTCTTGAGCTACATCCTGCTTTCTGTGCATGAGTGCTACACATATTTGATGAGACCTCAGCAGGTCATTTGTGGGGTTGGGTAATGACAGGAGAGGGGCTTGGGGTGAGAATGAAAGCCCATTGTTTTTCACAAATGATTTATTAGGCATTTGTGACTATTAAACTCATTGTAAACCCATAAATCTGCATACATTTCTTACTGATGTGACCCAATTACTGAATGAAATGAATTTCATTAAAATGTGTATTCTGGCATTCCTTCCAATAAAATGCTTATTGTTGGCTGCCTTTGTACCTTACTGAGGGAGAAGCTTGTTTCAATGAAGTATGTAGGCTAAAGCATTTTATGTTTTGACTCAAATCTTGCCTTTCAATTCTGTCAATGCTTTTTTCCCTCTTTATAGTCTGCCTAGTTGTATCACTTTCAAGTGCTAAGGGTAATCCCTGTAGCTTTCACAGGCATTGTCAGATGCTTTGATGCATGATCCACTGTAACATGCAAGTGGGTGCTCATTCCAGTGTGAGCAGTTCCATAGGAGACGCCTTGTTCTTTATCTTCAAGGTGATGCTTGGGGATGCACTATCTTTCAGCATGTCTGCATTTTTCCCAAATCTATGAGATATAGTCTTCTCTTTTTAATACCAAATATGTATGTGGTGTGCTTGAAATTAGCATTCAGATGTTGAATTTAATACCTGGAAGATATAAGTTCTTTATTCTCAAACAAGGAACAGCTGGAACAGTATAGAAGTTCCACAAGCTCCTTCTCATAGACCAAATTCATCCCATGTGCAAAGTAACTACTTAAGTCTTAAACTTAAGACTGGCTTTAAAAATAACTTTTGATCATGTGCCCTTTAAATAACCCATCCCTGTTAATATCTGTCCCATTTGGGGGGAGAGGTGGTGGACAGAAGATGAAACACAGAGTGCTTGGTTTTTCTTCTGTCACATGTCTTGAGTCATATGTCTTGGTATATTTTAGGGGAGATGAATGGAAAAGCTGGTGAACCCCTACTGATGCAGTTTAATAAATAGCAATGGCCATGCTACACACACAGTCATGAAGAATGTACACACAACAAACAATCCAAGGGAAAGACCTTTACCAAAATCTTGCTCTTTTCTACTGTACCAGTTTGACTGGATGAAAATCACAGAATCAGTCATTATTGCCTAGCTCACATTGCATGACAGCCATCTCTAATTCCAGCTGCCTTTGTGCACTGTTAGACAGCTAATAGTCAAGCTTTCATACACCAACAGCTTTGCTGAAGTCATCTGTTGCTCTGTAGTCTCCTGTCAAATGTGCATAGTGAATCTCATTAACTTTAAATGAAGTAATATGAGGCGTTCATCAAGACACGTGTCTCCTTAAGTCTGTGCAGTGAGCTGTGAGAGGGAATACTGTGATTTGTATTGCATGTTTTCCCAAGGTAATGTTGCTTTTAAGTGTTGTAGATTTAGAATAATGTAAACAGACATTCATACAGTGATGAAAGGTGGATTATGATATATGTAGCATCGCTTGTTTATTACCCCAGTTACATCAAGGTGCAACTTAAAACAACCTTTTCCATCTTTATTTCTGCATAACAGAAGCATCATTATTTCCATACCCACTGGCCTCAAAAGAAAATTGTGTCTGCTGATACTGTCTATTGATAGCTCTTCTCTCTGCAGAGGTTAACACTGAATGGGACATCCCATAAGAAACCCTTGATATTTCTATACTTTCATGTTGTTGACATGCAGCAACCTGTCTGCAGTCATGAGAGGCACACACCTGTCCTACAGTCTTGTTATTGAGTGCTTTCAGTTATAAATCCTTTCACCTGAATGAGGGGAGCCATAAATAGGAGAGTCATTTGTTTATAACTAGACTCATTAGAGAAAGTAGCAGTGCAAGTTGTTTCTGTATGCTCTGTATCTGTTGTTCATATCTAGGCCTTAGCAGGAGACTGTATTTAGGGAGTTCACTATTCATCCCTGCTCATTATTCCATCTTTTTACTAGAAGTGCCAACAAGGAAGCCAATTAGTGCTGGCTGTGGTCTGTTTCTCTATAGAGGCACCTGTTCAACCCTCAGGAAGGCAAAGACCTACCTGTTCATTTCACACTGGCAGCACTGGGCTACTAACAGATGATGGTGGTAAATGATGATTAGCCTCCATTGTCCTGTTCTGTACTTACAGTCAGAATGAAAGGCAAAATGTTCATTACTGTGACTACACAGCCTTCAGAATTTATTGCTGGTACGAAAAGTGTCCCTCAGGGCTATGAACATTTCATTTATTAACTCTGAAAGAAAGATGGCATGAGGAAAGACCATTTTACCAGCATCCATGTAATCAGTAAGCCTTAATCCTGCATTGAGGGGTTGAACATGAGAATACTTTGGTTGGTGGTCTTTCATTTTCTGGTGCCTTTATTTCAGCACTTTCTGAGACTATTGGAAAGTTCTAACTAGCAGTCAAAGTCATGGCATTTCCCTGCTGATGGACACCTGTCTAAAGAAAATGATCCATTATCAATGGAGCTGCTTTTGCATGGTCCACTGAAATTAGCTATGATTTTAATGTGTTTCAATTATTTTTTTTACAAATGGCCTAGACAGATTATTTTGTGACAGCTAAATCTGAGAGCAATCTGGGGTACTGTCCAGTTCTGGAGCCCCCAGCTCAAGGACATGGATGCTCCTCTCCCTCTCTCCCTCTCTCCCTCTCTCCCTCTCTCCCTCTCTCCCTCTCTCCCTCTCTCCCTCTCTCCCTCTCTCCCTCTCTCCCTCTCTCCCTCTCTCCCTCTCTCCCTCTCTCCCTCTCTCCCTCTCTCCCTCTCTCCCTCTCTCCCTCTCTCCCTCTCTCCCTCTCTCTCCCCTCCCCGCCTCTCCTTCTTTATTTTCAGGCAACCTACGAGGAGGACTATGGTATTTTTGGCTTCATTTACCCTATGCACTCTGTGCCAAAACCAGATCCTCACTGGAAATAAAGCAACTCAGTGAAATCCTCTTCTCTGCCTCCTGGGGTTAAACCTCTGCACAGCCATTGCAGAGCTGAGTTTCTGGGGGCACAATATGATCACAGCAAAGCAGTCTTCAGTGCACAGAGCTCATCTCAGAGGTGGTTTCAGACTGCATGTTTGCTGGCTGTAGTCTGACATGCCAAACTTCACAACAAATGAAATAATCTAGAGTCTTGCCAAGCAGACAGGCTTTCCAGATAGGTTGGATTCTTTCTGCCCCAGAGAGGGTTTGTGGTTACTTGCTATGCTCCCACTGCTCCCATCCCGTTTTTTGGTTTTTTTTTTTTTTTTTGTATGTGTGTATGTTTTTGGTTAGTTGGTTGGTTTGGTTTGGGTATGCAATTCAGCTGTTACCTAATTGTTACAGAGTTGTAATTAAATAATGAAGTGACCAGCCTGATACATTTAGGACAAACTATTGTTTAGCATTTAAGTTGCATGAAAATGATGGCTGGATCAAGGCTTGTATTGCAGAGCTTTCCTGGGAGAACGTAGTGTCAAAGATTATGACAGAGCTTTCCTCTGTCTCAAACACCAAAGAGAGTCTATTAACATGGCCTCACGTTCCCCACCATGAGTTGCAATCAACTGAAAGAGGTTGACATGGGTTAACCCCACTCTTTCTTTTGCTCCTCTCTAACATAAGTATTTTTTTTTTCATGATATATTAAGCTAAATAAGAACTTTCCTGCCATAAAAGGAGAGAAAAGCAGAAAGCAGAAAAGAAAAAGCCCTTGAGCAAAAGCTCACTTAGAGTATTTATTTTTCATTAAATCTTGGCAGCTACTTTAAGAATTAAAATATTACTGGTTTTCAAATTTTGCAACTGACTAGCTTGTGAATTTAGAAGCGTTTGGGGAGGGGTGAATAGTTCATTAGCTTGTTCCCTCAATGACACTTTCAAATGCTTTCCTTATGGTGACCTCTATTTTAAATTTATGGGAATCACTTAGGTGTCAAACAAGCTAAGTGGTGCATTTCATTAATGAAAAATTAATGGAGAAGACCTTGGGCTAATTTGCAGTACTTGTTTACAATACATATAATTCATTAGAAGAACATCAGTCAAGCAAGGACCCTGTGTGGCTGCAGTGATGTTACAAATGGGACTTCATTCTCTTTTTTCCAGTTAATGAAAGTATGAGGCAGAGAAAAAATACACATAAAAGAGATTTAATGAGTCTTTGGAAAAGTGTTAAAATAGGGTACACAAGCCATAAATTTCAATTAGTAACCCTACTCCAACCGTGCTTATTAGTGTAGGAACAAGATATCAGTCCATAAAAGGATGAAAGTATTTGTTACAGACAGGAACCAACTGACTTGCAGAAATTTGTGACTGGTCCACTGGTTAGAATAAGGGACTGGGGTGGAAATTTTAATTCTCCCATGTTATGTCTGACACTGAGGTGGCACTTGACCTTAGAGCAAGTTTCTCCCCAAATATGGTGTTGGTTCTCAAAAATTCACTTTCTTCAGAAGCACACTCTCATTTTTGTAAGGAAACCACTTCCCATATATAGGGAAGTGTACAAGTCACAGTTTGTTACACAAAAAATCAGTACTGAGATTAAGACAACTCAATCAAATGAAAGAAACAAAACATTAGCAAAGAGATAGGGGTAACTCCGTCAAACATATTATGAAGAATTCATTTCAGGTCAGAGTCCTGACCATCACTTTTACAAACTGTGTTTTGATGATTTTCTTTTAGAAAATGTTTTCTAATATTTTGTATCTGCATTCATTTAACATAACTTTAAAAAAATTGCATGTTTCATAAGTGCAATTGTTTACCATCACTATGAAAAATTGTGGTTTGATGTTTTTCAACTGTCTTTTTTTTACGATTACTTCTAGAAAATATTTCATGTTTAATTGAGTTGCCTTTATCTCGTCATTAATTTTTCAGGTTACAAATTGTTCAACTCATACTTTTGAATTCCCACAGTTCCCTGGCAAAAATCAGGGCACTGTGAGTGGAGCCACCCTCTCCCTAAGGTTCTGTCCTGAATGAGGTCCACCTGCTGATCAGTGGACAGTTGCCAGGAGTGGCTGGCAGCCAGCTGGTGACATTCTGTTGCAGATGTGCAGTTAGGGATGGGCAGTTGTCCCTTTCCCACACTGTATCTATGTTTGTTAGGCAAGGGATCAAAGCTGCACTTGACAGTGCTCTCCTATACTTGAAGGTATAATATAGAACGATTCAGGCGTAGTAATTCATAAACGTGAAGCATCCTGGGGCACCAAAGAGCTTCTAGGAGGTCCCCATGGTCCTCTTTCTTCTGCTTCCTGTTTTAAAGGAGCACAAAAAAGTATACTGATTGGGACAAGCTATATGGTAGTGATAAAATTTCTTTGTAATAATGTTCTGGTATCAAATCCACATATCACTGTGCTGGACAAAGAGCTGTGTTTTGTGTGCATAGAAAGCTGTTGTTATAGTTCAGACTTGCTGCAAAACACTAGACCAAGAGTGCAAGAAAATGTATTTCAGTTTTCCTTCCTGTAAAATGAGAATAATTATATCTGTAAAATTGTTGTAGACCTTGTTATTTATGCTTGGTGCCACTTACATCCAACCACTGAACTGTCATCCCAGTTCTCATTGCAGAATTAGGAGAATGCCCTTAAATTCTTTGGGAAGCTGACTGTCTCCAGAGTTATTCCCAGTCCCAGGCCAGCTGGGACTCGTTGCCTATCTGTTCCCAAGAAGAGCATTCAGATCAGTCTGCATGAAGAAATAAATGAGGAAGGACTCATGACTTTTCTGGCTTTTCATCAGTAGTTGATTGAAAATGTAAAGTACTCTGCAAGACAAGTTATTTGTTTTTGCTGAGATTAAATGGAATCACTTGCAGAACTATGTGGACTTATTACTATAATAACTTTTACACAGTGATAACAAATATGAGCACCATAATATCATCCAGATCCTTTTTTGATGTTCACAAGTGCTTTTTAATGTTCTTAAATCAATTTTGGAATACTGGCTCTGAGGACTATTTTATTTAACAAAACTAATAAAAGCAAAAAGGAAATATCCAAATGCTGATTATATTAATCGTAGAGGGGGGAGAAGAGGCCAAAATTATACAGTACATTGAGGCAGAACTGAACTGATATTTACAAGTTTTCTTCCAACACAAACCTGATGACTTAAAAAGCCTTTGAAAGAAACTTTTTCTTTTATGCAGCTTCAAAAGTTTGTTCAGAATGAACCAATATTTGGAGATGAACCTGCATGATCTGTGAATGTTGCAAGACTGCAGTTCTCCTGTAAATGGTATTTAGCTGTGGTTGTACCCATGAAAGACTACAGTATGTCCTGTTCATAAAAAAATGGATAGAAAAGGTAAAAAATTACCAGTAACCATGATACCATCATTCTTCTAGAGAAAATCTGTGATTCTCTAACTGCCCACAGTCTTGGCGTAGGACATACAGGACCCTTTAGTTGACAGAAAAACTGATGGTAAAATAGGTTATATTTTTCCTTTTGAGATTTTTTTACAAGAATATTGAATGTAACTGAACTTTTCTTTTTCATGACATATGTTTTCCACATTGTAGGGTAAAAGAAATCTGTTCACAGTCTGTATTTCTTACGGTTATTTTCTCTTGTAAGGCTCCTTTTCATCTTGAAAAGTTGAGATTGTGATTCAGTATGAAAAATCTCCAGACCTAGGAACTTTGGGTATGAACACCAGTAGTAGTTCATGGGACATTGATTGCATGGTCTGGGGCTCTTTTTAACGCTGTTTTCTCAGGGTTGGGTTTTGGATTTGGTTTTGATTTAGTTTAACAAGAGAACTTAATTAGAAAGCTTGATATCTTTGCTTTACAGATCACCTGTATGACGACAATTGGCCTTCCTGGTTTGTTTTCAGTATTTTTTTCTTCTGTCAGGCTAATGGATTAAAACACAAGGTGCAGCTTCTCTTGTAGTGCATGAGGGCTTGCAGGCTCCCTGCAGAATGTCTCAGTAGTAGTGCTCAGTACTCATTTCGCTTGTGCTGAAGGCCAGTCCCAAGTGCTTGAATGTGAAATGAATCAAGGCAGATCTAAAGTGGTCACTTTTGACCCCAAGTGGGAAATTCATCCTTGTGACATCCAAGCCTGCAGTATTAGAGTCTGTGGCCTACATATGTAAATAATCACTAAAAAATTTCTTCTGTTTCCAGTATCTTGAACATCAGAAATGTACTTTCATCCAAGGATTTTAGTAGGTAGATTTGATGATAGCACTGATTCCTATCTAGTTGTTTCCTATACAGTGCACCTTCTGTCAGTGCTTTCTTTTCATTCATGAAGCCATTAGCTTGAACACTGTTTCATTGAATAATAAAGCTCATAATCATCAATCTAAACTTCTAGATTTCTCTAAACTTGTACCTTACTGTGGAAGGTTAACTCAGGCTTAACACAAGGTGCCTACCACAGCTACTTTGTTACTCCCCTCCTCAGCTGCATGACTGCGGAAAGAGGAAACAACAAAACTTGGATTGTTCAGCTTGGAGAAAAGGAGGTTGAGGGGTGACCTCATTGCAGTATAGAGCTTCCTCATGAAGAGAAGAGGGGGGGCTGGTACAGATTTCTTCACTCCTGCAACTGAAGGCAGGACTTGGGGAAATGGTAGAAAGCTGAATCAGGGAGGTTTAGGTTAGCTAAGTAAGAAAACATTTTTCACCTAGAGGGCAGTCGACCACTGGAAAAAGCTCATCACGAGAGTGGTCACAGCACCAAGCCTGCCTGAGTTCAAAAAGTGTTTGGATGATGTTCTCAGACACATGATTATTCTTGGGGTGCCCTACACAGGGACAGGAGTTGGACTTAATGATCCTGATGGGTCCCTTCCAGCTCAGCATATTCTATGAGTCTGTGATTCTAAGACTTGAGACAGAGCTGCATCTTTTGATATCATCAAGTACTAAGGAGAAACAGTACTGTTTGAGTTTTTAAAAACTGTATTTGAGCAAGATTATTTAACTGACCTCCAGCTGACTAACTAGTTCACTAATAGGTTATGTCTCATCCTTTTTCAAGGCTGATTTTTGGCAGCACCTTAAGGTCAATTTAGAATCATCTCATTAAGCTCTTAAATCAACATATGAAGAAGAGCAAAATATTTCATGACATTATTGTCATTTACATTGATCAAAGACAGGCACCTCCTGTGTCAAAGACAAATTAATCTGTTAAAACAAATATCTAAAATTTGCATTCTTTGATAATTAAAGAACATTTAATAGACACTGAGAGTTCCCTATTCAGCACCAAAATAAGAAGTTGTGATATGGTTGCAGTGTTAAAGTTCAGAAGACCATTATAAAATGAAGGAAGAAAATATTTTACAATGCCACAGAATTGGGATTTGAGATTCTCAATCAGAAAGGTAAACTTGTGGTAAACAGCATTTTTCACTCACTAAGGATTTAAGAATCTGGCACAAAAAGTCTGGAAGAGGATTCCAGAATGGATAAAACTGCATAAAAATGTGGGGACCTTCTCTCTTACTGCATTCTGGACTACTAGAAAATGTTTTGTGTTTGTTTTTATATTTTCCCCTACAACTTTCATTAGCTTCAGAAAATACACAAGAAAAAAATGCGTAGTACACCACAGGCAACTGCAGGTGGCCTGTGGACATATTTGCTCGTTTTTAATATGTTTTGGACTGATTTGTGGAATAATATTCTTCTTAAGTGGAAAGAATTTATTAAAGAAATCAACAACTATAAATGCTGATATTCTACAAAGGATTCATTCTAACGTGGTTCTCTTTGTTAAGCAGAAATCATGCTCTATGCTGACTGAAAAACATCTGATAGCAGATAGATATGCTAGAGGTGAACACAGAAAAAAAAGGGACTGGAAAGTACATTATGAGTGGAGGACACTTAACTGCAATCCACTGCCATTTCAAGTATTTATCTACTGCTTTCTAGAAGCGGGCCTTTTTTGTTTTTTTAATGGTACCTGTGTCTTTAACATTTTTCCAGAACTTCAGTGTTTCTTCTGGTGATTCATATCCCTGTGTTATCCCACACATTTATTCAACTCAGAGAGATAATTGATGGGTCAAGGACAATTTGTGAAAATCATAAAGGTCAGATTTGATGTTTTCCTCAAATAATTGCCCCGCTTCGTTCTAGAGATTCAGCTGTGTGGGCAAGTTTTCTTTGTAGCATTTAGCCAGGGAAGTGACTGTAGCTATTTTTGTTCATTGCGTTACACATATAATCTTCAATATAAAATTTAGAAAAACATAGAAGGAAAATTTTATAGCTCTTAGATAAAAAAAACACTCATTGTTCCTTTTACTACCTTCTTCTGGTCTCCTGAGATTATTCTTTTTTTAACATGCTTTGATTGGTCACATTTGAGAGCATTAAGCTTCACTTGTAGAAGATTTCTCCTTGTGGTCTCACTTTCCTCCTTGTGATCTATTAGGGAATATGTGAAATAGCTCAAAATTGGCATGATATTTTTCTTGGGAAATTATGAGTTATCATGTTGTTATTTTCTATCTACTGGAGATAAATTCCCAACATTATTCACTGAATATAAACAGTAAAACATCTTATGTATCTCACTGTCGTCTTGCAGCATCTTTATCACTGTGTTTATTAAAATAAATGTTAGAAATGAAAGCAAAAATATAATAAAAAGTTTCTGCTCCTTCTATTTGATCCCTTTTTATCTTCAATGTCTTACACTGTGTGGCTCACCTGTGTGGTAGTTCAAATATCCTAAAACCAGCAGAAACTAAAGTGATCTCATGATCTCCATTTTGCATTCAGATATGAGGGACACAAACAACAATTTGGTGTAAACAATAGATCTGGCTTGGCAGCTCTGCCTTGTGTCAGTGAATGGCAAGTCTGTATGAACTAATCAAAAGGACAATACTGTTTGAATATACTGTATGCTCTGGCTCCATTCCCCCCCTAAAGGGGGGAGTTTCAATTTCCCTTTGCCTGTTTTTTCACTATAGTCTGCTTGATATGGTCCATTATGTGGACTCAGGTATCTCTATCTGAGTGATTACTGAGGAAAGCTTATGCTTTTGGACAAGATCCTTCCACAGCTGAATCACCTTCTATTGCTCTGAAGGATTTCCACAATAGTTCTCCATTAGTTCCAGATGGTCAATAAGACCACTTTTTATGCTATTTGCAGAAGCATCCAAAGTTGGCAGTAGGATACAGACTAGAGCAGTTCAGCCACTTTAGCTGATTCTCCAATAATAAAAATTGAGATGCTAAAGTCTGTGAGGATGTATGTAATGTTTCTCTCTGTTCTTAGGGAAGGGAGTGCATGGTAACCTATCCTTCTGCTCTATGGATAGGAGCTATAAGATGGAAAGTTCTTGTTGACCAGAATACAAAGATGATATGGAAGCTTTGAGGTGTAAAGTCACACATCAGTGACACTTTCACATATCTACTGGTTTTGCACATTTTTATCTATTTATTTTGCTCATGTTCTCACATCAAGTGATGCTCACTGTAATGCATGTCCATCAGGAAAAAAGAGCTTTCAGATGGAAGAGACTTTCAGAATTAGTGAACTAGAAGAAAAAGCAAAATAGCAAACTTTTCATGCATGGACCAGATTTATCCCATAATTTACACACAAAAAGCCGACTTTTTTTTTTTTTTTTTTTTCCCCTGCAACATATTGTGTTCACTTTCCATTTCATGAAGGCTAGAAAGCCCATGTTACCACTTATTTTGACTTGTGGCATAGGAAAAAATAACTTAATTCTGCTTTCTTTTGTTTCTCTGATGTGTGTTTTGGATGGCTTTATGAACCTGCTTTTCAGTCAAGTGAATTTTTCTTTTTATGAGAGACCTTTTCCTACAGACAGAAAAACTGAAACTTTTCCCCAGGTGAGTGGTGTTACCAATATTACTTAGTACAGGATGGTGTAAGATTGCACAGCTACAGAATGAAGAAATTGCTCCAGCAGACAATTTACAACAGGAAGGTTTGAGAATGACAGCAAATCACAAAGACATGAATAATGCAGAGGAAGTGTGCTTACCTCTAGTCTCTTTTCCAGTTTGAACAATGGGAATTTTGATGTGACCCCTTCTTGAACTAGCAAATTATGTAGTACGTATTCCACTTCATAAGATAAGGAAGGCATTTTTCTGTTATTGGCAGGAAGCATGGAAAATATCAATGGAAAATGAGCAGCTTGGATACAGAATTTCAGAGATTGTGATTTCATGCAGAGGAGTAATAGACATACCAAAAAAATGTTGAGAAAGGAGGTAACAGGAGCTAGAATCAGTGATATATTAAAAACAGAACTAGATTAAATTCTTTGCAGACACACCAGAGGAAAAGAAACAATAGAAAATAAAAATGTGAAAAGGAGGGTTATAGAAAATAAGAAAATAATAAAAATGGAAAGGCCTGGACTCCTGGATTACCACTGGTAGGTTTTTTTCTGTCATATAATTATCGTATTATTCTGCTGTAAAGACAGGAATTTACATTGAAAGAGGTCGCACCAATTTAAACTAACAAATCTTTCCAAGATTAGAAATGGGAAGCAAGTTCAATAGATTTGTATAGATTTATATTAAGACTCAGAGAATGCAGAGAGAAGGGAGGGAATGCAATGGCAGTAGGGGTCTTTGAGAATGGAACTTAGGAACACAGACTGTGAAGTAACTGTGTAGCATTTATTGACTACCTATTCTGTTCAACTTTGCTCTCACCATTTACCCTTTCACATTTCCCTTGGTAGTAGAAGCCATGGTATGTGTGTTTAATCAAGAAACAAAGTATGTCAGGAGTAGGAATTTCTCGGTTTGTCTCCTAGCTTAACTACTGACTGACTTTGTCTTTCTTTCACTTACCATCCCATTGCTGTCCATTCCTTTCCCTGTCTGGAAATTGCAGTCGATGATGCTTCCCTGCTTCACAGGATTAAGCTGAACACAAACACTTGCTTGGAAATATCCTGCCAGAGAGACACAGTCAAGTGCAAAATGTCATTAAGGATAATTGTCTTCTCTAGCTGATGCCAGTACTGGTCTGGAAATAGATACATTTGGGCTCGAGAGTCCTGCTGGGCAAATGAAATTGCATCATTTCTACCATCGAGTTCTCTTTCCAGTGCCTTTAAATAATACAGGCAAGTCCACAAGATTCCAGCTGAGTTGGATGATCTTGCTGGAAGATCTTACATTGGTAAAAGATGTTTATTTAAATGTTCCATTTTTAGTAACTTACCCAGTCCATCACAAAATATTTTAAGCTTTCTTGTCATGACAACCACATCTAATCCAAGATGAAAATATATTTATAAAAAGAGGATTTTAAGGGAAAGACTTTTTTCTAATAATCTCTGATAACTGTGATTGCTGTGACTTTTTCAGAAATTGGCCATTATGAACTTGTCCTTATAAGCTCACAGGCACATACCGTGATATCTCCCAGCAGCTGATTTAAGCAAAATCAGCAGGAAGTACTGGATTAATTTTTTTATTCTAGTGCAGTCTTTTTAGGTTCTACTGCCAGTTAGAACTTTGAAACCATGATTTCTCCTTCCCCTTATTTTCTACCAATGGTACAGAATTTATGCCTATCAATGCCAAACATGAGAAAACCTTGACTGAATATGAATTCTGTCGTTGTTTTTTTTCTCATTCTCTTGTTCCCTTCGATTCTTTAGGTTTATTTTTTCTTGTTCCCTCATTCCCCTTTCTATTCTTTCGTTGTATTTTTTCTTGTTCCCTCGTTCCCGTTCTATTCTTTCGTTTTTTTTTCTCATACCCTTGTTTCCTTTTCTATTCTTTCGTTGTTTTTTTTCTCATTCCCTCATTCCCTTCTATTCTTTTGTTAATTTTTTCTCCTTCCCTCATTCATTTTCTATACTTTCACTGGGTTTTTTTCTCGTTCCCTCGTTCCCCTTTGTATTCTTTTGTTGTTTTTTTTTCTCATTCCCTCCTTCCCTCTTTATTATTCCATTGTTGGTTTTTTCTTGTTCCCTCATTCCCTTTCTGTTCTTTCATTGTTTTTTTTTTCATGTCCTTTCTTATCTTTTCTATTCTTTCATTGTTTTTTTTTCTTTCCCTTGTTCCCCTTTCAATTCTTTCATTTTTTTCTTTCTCGTTCCCTCATTCACTCTCTATTCTTTTGGGGTTTTTTCTAATTCATTCTCTCCCCTTTCTATTCTTTTGTTGGTTTTTTTTCTTATTCCCTCTTTCCCTTTCTATTCTTTCATTGGTTTCTTTTTCTCATTCCTTTGTTCCCTTTCTGTTCTTTCATTTGTTTTTTCTACTCATTCCCTTGTTCCCTTTCTATTCTTTCATTGTTTTTTTTTTCATTCCCTCGTTCCTTTTGTATTCTTTCATTGGTTTTTTTTTCGTTCACTCTTTCCCTTCTATTCTTTTTTTTTCCCGTATCCTCTTTCCCTTTTCTATTCTTCTGTTGTTTTGTTTTCTCTTTAATTCCCTCTTTCCATTTCTCTTCTTTCACTGTTTTTTTTTCTCGTTCCCTTGTTCCCTTTCTATTCTTTTGTTGGTTTTTTCTTCTCATTCCCTTTCTAATCTTTTGGGTTTTTTTCTCATATCCTCGTTCCCCTTTCTATTCTTACATGGTTTTTTTCCTCATTCCCTTTCTTTTCGTTTGTTGTTTTTTTTTCTCATTCCCTAGTTCCCTTGCTATTCTTTCTTCCATTGTTTTTTTTCTCATTCTCTCATTCCCTTTCTATTCTTTTTTTTTTTTTCTTTTTCCCTCCTTCCCTTTTTATTCTTTTGGGTTTTTTCTTGTTCCGTTGTTCCTTTTCTATTCTTTCATTGTTTTTTTTTTTCGTTCCCTCATTCCCTTTTTATTCTTTCCTGTTTTTTTTTTATGTTCCCTTGTTCCCTTTCTATTCTCTTGTTGTTTTTTTTCTAATTCCCTCGATCTCTTTCTATTTCATTTTTTTTTCTCCTTCCCTCATTCCCTTTCTTTTTTTCATTGTTTTTTTTTTTCTCGTTCCCTCTTTTCCTTTCTATTCTTTTGTTGTTTTTTTTCTCGTTCCCTAGTTCCCTTTCTATTCTTTCATTGTTTTTTTTTTTCTTGTTATCTCTTTCACGGTCTATTGTTTTTTGTTTTTTTTCCCCTCCTTCCCCTTCTATTCTTTCACTGTTTTTTTTTTCTCATTCTATCGTTCCCCTTTCTATTCTTTCTTTTTTTTTCTTATTCCCTCATTCCCCTTTATATTTTTTCATTGTTTTTTTTTTCTTGTTCCCTCGTTTCCTTTCTATTCTTTCATTGTTTTTTTTTCTTGTTGCCTCATTCCTTTCCTATTGTTCCTTGGGTTTTTTTGTTCTCTCGTTCCCCTTCTATTCTTTTATTCTTTTTTTTCTCATTCCCTCGTTCCTCTGTTTATTTTTTCAGGTTTTTTCCAGTTTCCTCATTCCCGTTTTTATTATTTTGGGTTTTTTTCCTCGTTCCCTCGTTCCTTTGCTATTCTTTCTTTGTTTTTTTTTTTCTCGTTCCCTTCTACTCTTTTGTTATTTTTTTCTTCTTTCGCTCATTCCCCTTTCTATTCTTTCATTAATTTTTTTCTCGTTCCCTTGTTCCCTTTCTATTTTTTCATTGTTTTTTTCCTCGTTCCCCCATTCCCTTTCTATTCTTTCATTTATTTTTTCTCGTTCCCCCGTTCCCTCTCTATTCTTTCTATTGCTTTTTTTTCCTTCTTCCCTCATTCCCTTCCATTCTTCTGTTGTTTTTTTTCTCTTTTCCTCATTCCCCTTCCTATTCTTTCATTGTTTTTTTTTTTCCCCTTCCCTCCTTCCCTTTCTATTCTCTTTCATTGGTTTTTTTCTCGTTACTCTTTCAATGTATTTAATGAAACACAGTCTCCAAGAGTATTTGTCTGTAACTAGGACAGAATGTGTCTTCACTGAGGGTAAATTAGTAAAGGTAAATTAAATAATTTGAAAATGGTTCCCTTTTACTCTTTTCATGTACACGTATGCACACACACACACAAAGACTGGGGAAGATTCTTATCAAATCGATGCTTTGGCTTCTGTGCCCCCTCTGCTGGTTGGCCTTCAGGAATCTTTGTTTAAAAAGTTATGTTGGAATTAGTGACACAGGAAAAGAGGAAAAAAAAACCATGAAAGAATAGATAGGGATCAAGGGAACAAAAAAAAAAAAAAAAAAAAAAACAAGGAAAGTATAGAAAAAGAACAAGCAAACGAGGAAAGGAAAACAAAGAATAGAAGGGGAACGAGGGAACAAGAAAAAAAAAACCAAAAGAATAGAAAGGGAATGAGGAAAAAAAAAACAATGAAAGAACAGAAAGGGGAAGGAGGGAACAAGAAAAAAAAACAATGAATGAATAGAAGGGAATGAGGGAACGAGAAAAAAAAAAACAATGAAAGAATGGAAAGGGAATGAGGGAACGAAAAAAAATCAATGAAAGAATAGAAGTGATTGAGGGAACGAGAAAAATAAAACAACAAAAATATAGAAGGGGAACGAGGGAATGAAAAAAAACAACAAAAGATTAGAAAGAAAATGAGGGAAAGAAAAAAAACTATGGTATCATAAAAAGGGAACAAGGAAAAAAAAAAAAAGAGTGAAGAAAGCTCAAACGTTCTCTAGTGAATAGCATCTTTTTCCATCCTTGTCCTCAGTGGAGTCCAGCAGCTTTTCTGATAAAAGGACTGGGACTACATATAGGTGAGGAAGTAAGTGAGAAAATGCTAGTGTGCTAGTGGACATTTAGAACTGTCTCTATTCTGAATTTTTCTCTATTTCTTGATTTATAATACAAGCTTTCCTCAAGCTATCATCTTTTCAGTAGGTGGTTGAACCCCCAGTGACACCAAAGGCTTTTGATTATGGTGGTTTTAATTCATGGAGGTTACACAAGCTGCTTCCTATGAAGATTTGCAAATGTAGATTCAGGTCCAAATTAACTTCTTTACATAAATGGTTTGGTTGCTTATTAATTTGTCTTTGACTCCTTCCCTCTCCTCTGTAGCTCCCCTCTGAGGATGCAGACAGGGCTGTTGTGCAAGGAGTTGGTGCAGCTGCAATGCTGCCTTTCATGGTGTCATTCTGTCCACTAGCAGCTGAATCAGAGATGAGCTCTGCTGTGGGTGCAGCTATGGTTCCACAGTATGAAGTAACAAAAAGGAAGAGGAGAGGGGCTGACTTCTGAACAGTAGATGGCTTTATAAGGGGTATCGTAACACTCCAGTGCCAAGGTCAAGAGGTAACCTTTACCACAGCTGTAACAGGAAAAGAGGAACATGTGCTAGAGCTATTTAGCAGTGCAGAGCAAAACTAGACTATCACAAAACTAGATTATTGCAAAATTCCTTAACACCTTGGTGTTGCGTTAGTTAGCACTTTTAGATTTGTTGCTAAACCATCTCTGTTGATTTATGTACTGTCTGCTCTTCTTTTTTTAAGATTACAAAAAATATTTAGTGTGTAATTAATAAAGCATTTAATCCTCTTTATTTTTAAAGTGTTAGCCTGTAAATAGGAGAGATAAAGTATGCAACTGATTGTTGTTTCAGAGCTGAAAGTCTTACCTTTAACACTTGCCTTGCAGTCCTCTGTTTATCAGTTACCATATCTCTCTGAGAAAAATGAAAATTAAAAAGTGGGGTATTTACTGCCCCACTCCAAATATGGCTCTTGTACAAGAATATCAAGACTAAGTACATAAAAAATGTCACATATTCTCAATTGACTATCTGACAATGCCAATCTGGGCCCTTCAGAAGAAGAAATATGATAACAATGTATTTTCTTTTATGTTTTGTTCTGTAGTTGAGCCTGATATCATCTGAACGGGTTGAATGATGTGCTAATGATAAAGTATGAATTGAGAGGTGAAGAGTGATTCTGCATACCTGGGATGTAATTGCACAGCCACAGTTGTAATCATACAATTGCAGATAGTTTGAAAGCAACACTAAAATACTAAAAAAGTCTAGCACTTCGTAGCATTTTAAATTTTCAAATACAACACATTAATGGATTAATCTTTGCCACATCCCATGAGGTATTTTCTTTGCATTTCTGATACAGGTAAACTGAGAAAATTCACACAGAGGACACAGACTGTAATTTAGTTTGTTGTTATAACAGCTCTTGATCTCATTGACTACTGTTCTATGACAGGAATAACAGCTTTCTGGTGATTTTAATTTATACCTGAATTGAGGCAGCTCTGGGAGCCTTCAGTTACCTCATAGGCAGGTTGGATAAAGTAAGAAAGGAAATAACTCTTTTCCTAGCCTCTTTTCTCTCTCTTTCTTCATTGCTCTCCAGTCAGAGAAATACATTCAACATGGGCCAGTTAAATAATTTTATCTCCTTGTGCATTGTTCATAGTCTTTACAAGTTACCTTCATCTTCTTCCTTTATTACTTTTTGTATGGACAAACAGGTTGTGAACAGGAAATCAGCTGTGATGGTTGAGGCAGCCAGGTCTTTTACTAGGAACAGAATAAGGGTATGTTGTGCTGCTTAGGTACAAGATTTTTTTTTTCCCTTCTTTTATTTTTTTTCTTCTGTGGCTCGTGTCTTAGGGGGGGAACCCAACAGAAAACTAGGCATTGTACAGTAGGTGGAGGGGGCTTGCATACATACATATGGTGGACTGTAAGGTGTGTTTTTATTACATCATTCATCTGTAATAAGTAATTGGGGTTCAGCAACTTCTGACAGGAAATTAAATGCAGACCGGCCTTGTTTTAGGCTGAAGTAGAAGCATCTATCACTTAAATTAACTCTGAACTGTGCCAGCAGGATGCAAACATTGAAGAGATAATGGGTGGATGATATATTTAGTTATTCTAGGACTTATTTGTCTACTTCAGCTTTATGCCTTTTTATTTTTTTATTATTATTATTTTATATTTTAAACAAGCAGCTATAATGATAATTGCCAAATGCCTATACAATAGAAGAACATGATTATCTAAAGGGCTTGAGGACATCTGACACTGAAATCAGTAACTGGAAGATTAGGTGAGGGGACAGTCTGAGCCTGCTTATACATCTGTTTTCTTCCCCATTTCTACTCAACTTCATTCTCCTTTTCTCTGTAAGAAACCATGGATGCTAGAGATTGACCTAAAAGTGCTAAGACTTCTCTGTGTTCTTTAAATATTACCTTCCTTTATTCCAATTTAAGTACTCAGGAGCTTGTGGCCTAGAGGACATATCTGTAAGATAACTGAAAAGTTGGCACAGCTGTTATAGAAGCAGTTTATCAGCACTGTCAAAACCTCATGGAAGGGGAAGTTGATGCTTATTTTCAGAAACTTGAAATAAGATGTTTTAACCCATTCACACTCTCACACCCACTTACTCACAAATTTATGTGCTCAAGACCCTTTTTTGCCTCATGGGGGTTGAGATATGCCAGCTATTGGATACTCAAATCATTCCGGAGTTCTTGTTCAATGACACTGAATTAATTTGGGGGTTGATCTTTTATACTGGTTAGGAATGAACAGTTATTAAGGGGTTGTGTTCTGATTCAGAATCTTGCATAATTCTGCATAAATCTTAGACAAGGTTACTACTCATAGCCATTTTGTAGTGTCTGTAATCTATGTCTGAAATATATCCACATATGTGTAGGTGCAGCCTGTTTTCCTTGTGGGCTACTGGGAAACTGAATGGCATATGTTATGTGCAGTGATCTTGATGCCATCTTCCTGTGTCACAGGTAGGATCTCCCCTGATGGCTCATCTATATTGTGGTCTTACTGGAGTGCAGGTCTTTTTGGTTTTGAACACCACATTTCAAATTTCTCTTTTTGGGCATAGTATCCTTTATTATTAATACAGACCATTGTTTTTAAAATGTCTTCTACTGTTTTCTCTGGTGCTTGCACACATTCACATTCCTAATTAATTTGTATTAATATTTCTGTTACAAGTTCCTGTATATCCATCAGGGCAGCTTAGATTTAAAGTAAGTAAAACTGGGCAGAATACCAAGTAACGTGACCATGGGCAGACATATCTGTGTACTGTTTGAGAGGAAAGCTAGGTTTTAAGTCTGAATTCAGCTGGAACAGTTAAATGTTCCAAGTCCAAACCATTAATTTTTCTGGTCCGAGTTTCAAAACTGTTGTGCTTACAAGGCCATCAACAAGAGACTGGCCTGGGCTTACCAGGTCATGATGCAGTTACAGTGAATGAACCTTTCTTCCCAGGCTGCTACAGGTTTTCTGTAAGTTTTCACCGCTGTGCATATATCCTCCAGACAGTGCCCAGTTTGTGACCTTGTGGGGTGCTCATCATCATCTTCTCTCTGCATGTTCTCAAATGGCAAACTAGCAATGAGGGCAAGTTACCTTGGTAGCTCAGCCAGCATCACAGCTCACTGAATTGATGTTCAGCATTACTGGCTGTACAGCCACTTTCTGAACCAAGTGAATACAGCAGCTAGTTAAAGATCATCCATTACAAATATCAGTTTCTTTGTAGCTGTATAGACCTAGTGCTTTGCAAGTCCTATCAATGGCTAGCAAACACAACACTGTGTGAATCTATAATCTACAAAGGCAACTGAAACTATAGATGCAGCTTTTGACACATAATGGTTGCAACTGTGTTAACACAGTGTTAGCACAGAGTTACTTTTTAAATCCAATAATATAGGCATGTACAGTGGAATACTGCATCTTGGTGAATTATGCAACATCAAGTATACCCTCTGTATCTGTCCTCTTAAGTGGTACATTGTTGGATGTTTAAAAAATCTGTTTCAAATCCACAGCTTACTGGTGCAGTAGTTCAGAAACAAGACAAGTCACAAAGCCAAGCAAGAAATATTACTATCTACATTAGAAGGGAGTAAAAGTCATTGCTTTGAAATGTAAAGAGAGTGAGAGAAGACAGCTGGAATTATTAAAAGTTTCATTGACTCATTCATAAATTACTTGAAAGAATGTCCAGTGAGACTGATTTTAAAATGTGGCCGAAATGACCACAGGGATCTATTACCAGCTCTTAAAAGTGAGTAAATCTGTAGTAAGTGAGTTAATAGCATCATGAGCTTGAGATCACAAGGCTGCTATTATGTTCAAGAAAAAAAGCAAATCAAAGTTAGGTCTGGTATTAAATTAAGAGTGATTTCCAGTACTCAGTCAACCTGCCCTGTGTTACAGCTATCTGTTTCAAGTTTTTGTAGAGTGCCTGCAAATGGTATATTTTATATGGTGACTGCTAACTATGCTTGTTTCAATGGTATTTCATAGGTATGACTGTAATTGCATGTGGTAAATCACATAGAAAGATTCAAACTAACTGGTACAATCTGACTCACCAAGGAAAGTAATGTATTTCTCATGTGGGTCCTGTGTTTACTGATAACATGTACAAGCATGTGGTATTGAGATATTCAATCCTGTGAATTGGGAATTCAGAATTGGACTTGAGCAACCAATTAATTTCTGTGTCCAGATTGTGCTTTATGTTGATTTTGAGGTCAGTGAATATGCCTTTTCTTTGAAAAAAAAGAAATTTGTTATTATGGTAAATGACTGAAAGGAACTTGGTATTTTATTTTTTTATTATTATTATTTATTATTGTTATTCCTTGTTACTTCATAGATCAGCTAGCAATTTCAGAGAGAGAGTTTCAAGTTGTATTAGAAACAATAGCCCATGAGCAGCATCTATGAAGTGGCAGAGGATCTAACTCTGTAAATCGAAGTACATGTGTACACATAGAGATTACTTTATTACTGAAGAGTAGCTTCTTGTTACTATATAGATATATATATATAAACAACAGCTGTTAAACTGCATCCAAATTTATTATTCAGCAATATTAGAAAAGTGGGAAAAAATATTACCCAGTTACAAGTCATGAGGATACAGAAGTACAGATATGGTGATTTAGGCTGTAACAGAATATTATTTCTGATAGCTCCAATTAAAAAAACAAAAACAAAAAACCACCTTTTCCTTCGGGCCTTGACTGTGCAAGAACACAGCAATTCTTCCATCCTCAAGCTCCTTGCATTGCTCTGTGGCAATGATCAGTACAGTGAGGAACAAAAATGTTTGTTGAATCATCACAGCTACCTTCTGGTGCTTGAGAGAGGAGCTGAAATTGCCCCACACTGGTGGGTGCTGGGCAAATCTATCCTAGCATGAGGGACTCTTCAGCTGCTATAGGGTCATGGTAGGAGAAGAAGCAGGTGACTTTCTTCTGTTCTTTGGCAGTCACTGTGCTGTTCAAGGAACACCATTAAACCGGCTCAGCTTGTATTGTCCCTTCAGAAGTAGCTGAAAGCCTTTAGTAGTCAGTGGGCAATGAAGAAAAAGTCTCTGTGCCCCTTCGTACTCTTCTGTTTCCTCCTTCGTCTTTGCCTCTTTATTGTGCAGTTCCAACTTTTCCCTCAGTCCGGTGCTTTCCTTAAGATAATCCAGTTTGCTAACACTTTTCTGTAACCTCATTGTCATTCAGTCTTGAAAACTGAATCATTTTGTTGCCAGTCCAATGAGCACTGCTTTGGGTTGTATACGGGTAGTTGAAAGGAAGGAGAAAGAGAGGGAGCCTCCCTTTTCAGCTTGGGTGGAGAAGGGGGTGTTCCTGTTATACCATCTCAAGAAACTCTTCTTTGAGGTGCTAGAACTTCTGTGAGAGGTTCAAACTGCACAGCAGCCATTGTATAATCTGCCACACCAGCCATTGTGTAATCTGCCTGATCTAGAAGATGATGCAAAAATAAGTGAGACAGCCTTCTAGAACTTTGCAGATCAATTGACCAGCAAAGGTCCTGCCCCAGTGTTTCTCACACAGTATTGTTACTCTCCGACCTGAAAATATCACCCGGATTTCTCAGAATGGCTCAGCAAGATCTGATGCTTTCTTTGCCCCTTTCAGGACATGTTCTGTACACAGAGATGAAAGCTGAGACACAGTAATCCACAAGGTCTCAGAGATGACAGACAAGAGGTAGTGAACTAGAATGAGAAAGGAGTGAGAAAATGTGCTGTTTGGTTCATCTTATTATACCAAAAAGGTATGTGTTTGTGAGCTGAAGTGCTTAGAGATCCCCAGTGAGGCCTTTCTCCACATACACTTTCAATTTTAATGTATCATGCATTACAAATAAATGCAGCATAAGTGATTGAAAACCTTTAGGAAGAAAATGCAACCAATCTGCTTCCCATTCAAAACCTTGTTTCTACAGTTCCTCATTGCTCATTAAGAGTCCAGATTCAGCATTTTATTTCATCCCACAGTCTTAAGCAGCAACTGTTGCACATTTCACTTAATGGAGAAAAGATCTGCTTAAGCAAATACAACTTTTTTTCTTTTTTTTTTTTTTACAAGTTTGGCTGATAAGAGGAGATTTGCTGACATCTACCTTCATTTCTCAAAAGCATTTGACTTCATACCACATGACATTCCAATTAAAAATTAGAACTCTGCAAAGTTAATGAAGCACATAATAAAAAGATTATAATTGGCTGATGAATTTCCAAAAAAAGAATTGCAAATGAAGAATAGTCCAGAGAGGACATTTCCAGCAGGGTTCCATGGGGATCATTTTCAGAATAATACAATTCAGTGGTTTTATTGTGGTTCAGAAGTGAGCAAATCAGTGCCTCTAAAATTTGCAGAGGACATAGTATTAGTAAGAGTAAACAGTGGTGTAGTTGGATCAGCCTGACAGATCAATCTATCTCCTTGGAGAAGCAGGTCTTGTTTAATCAGCACAAATGGTAATGTAGCCAAATGCAAGGTCATGTGTTTGGGAGCAAAGACCATAGGCTGCACACTTGGAGTGAGTACTTGCTTCCAGGGATATGGTAACCCTGAAAGGAATTAGAAGTCAGGGTGGATAGCTGGCTGAACAAGAGCTCTTGGTGTGATGCTGTGGCTGAAACTGAATGTGACCTCAGATGAAAATTATTGAACAGGAGCAGGAAAGCAGACAGTATCATTCTATGTAGTCATGTGTTTTCATGGAGTCTAGAATTAGACCATTAAATACATCCCTGATTTGGGTTGCTGAGCTTTAGAAGGTGAAACTGATGCCCAGCACAGCCCCCTGAACATGATATGCTGAAGTGAAGACACTGGATGGAGTTCTCTGTTACTGGAGACCTGACTGAGTTGCAGCCTTTCTTGAAATGATACAGTCACTGTTGAAATGCTACCATCCAAGTCACTTGGCATTTTTGCTCTGAAGTGTCAGTTCCAGCTAGGGAAGAATAAACAGGACTGTCCAACATTGAATATAATGTTGCTGTACAACGAAAGTGGTGAAATCTTGACTCTTGATTTGATTAATATTTTAGAAACCTCAATCAAAAGGCCTGTTCAACGATAAAAATATGGATGGGAAAGAAAACCATGCATCAACTAAGTAATTAATCACATGTCATTGCTAATTGGCCACCTAACGGGATAATAAATGTATTGTGAGCCTTTTTCTGGCCATCACTGACTTCAGTGGTTAATGATTTGATTCAGATGCTAGCACTACTATCGAATTTACAATATAGATTATCAAGAAAACACTACAGTTAGTGAGAGAACTTCAGTGTTCTTACAGACTTGATGAGATCTGTATCTCACTCAGTTTTTGGGGACTATATTCTCAAAATTGGTAAAAGGGCACTTTCTAAAGTTCCTTCCTTCCTTCCTTCCTTCCTTCCTTGGGTGATGCTGCTGAAGCCTTACCCCCATGTAGAGAGCTTGGCACTCAGATGGCTGTGTTACTATGGATTGCAGGGACGTGAAGAACTGAATAACCATAGCAACAGTAAAACCTGCTGTGAATCTTACAGAACAAAGTGTTGCAGATATCTACTTCTGGGGATAAAGGAGTTAGTCAAGACTACCTCTTCTGTGTCGTGGTGTTCCCCTCCATACCATAGCTCTCCAGTTAATGCTGGAGAGATCAATATAAAATCAAGTGAATAGTTTCTGACAAATATCTTACACTGCAATTTTCTTCTGTTCTTGTTTTCTCAGATGCATTGCCTATGGATTTTTTTATTTATTACTTATTTAGATGAAATCAGTATGAAATATTTCAAACCACACAGATGCTTGAAATGGGGAGTAAAAATGGACATCCAGCTCATAAGAAACATTTTACCTGGCTTAATTAGATACTCTTCAGGGAGTTCAGTGGAAACAAGACTGAGGAAAAAAAAAAAAAATCACATACATACTCACACTACCAAAAATCATCTGTGCTATATACTACATAGCACAAAGACAGCAAAGACAAAATCTTCTGGTGCATCTTAAATCATTTTGACTGTGAGATAAATTGAGTTCTCTTACATGTGCCTTGATCTGAGACCATCCTGGGTGCTGTGTATCAGCTTAAGTCTGGACTGACTCTGTGTCTAAGTCTCTAGATTCAATGCTTAGGGTTTTTAAAATGGGAATCAAACTGGGTACTGAAGTTGGAAAGCAACTTCAAATTACTATTGCTATTATTAATTACTATTCTTTTATTATTACTGTATTTGTTATATTTATACTTCTTCTTTTAGCACTCCAGTCAACGTTTTTCAGTCTCACTTTTACAGGTGAAAGGAAGTTCTGCTTGAGTTGCGTGTTTGTGAATGTATGATGTCTATTGCTTGCCTTATGGCTTCAGCTGAGTTTCTCTTGTGTAAAAGAAATGTAACTGAATTCAACAGTTGTGAGTTCATTGTGTCCTAATAGAATTTTTTTTAATTTTAAAATGTCTAATTCTATAGGCTGTATAGACTGAAGTCTTGGGACAGGTGCTGCCTGCCTTCCTGCCCTCCAAACAAGCAATATCACATGTTCATATTGCTGGGGCAGGATCCTACTTGCCCAGATTTTTTTGTTGTGTTGAGCATACAAATGCAGTGCTGCTTGTGGCTCAGCTTGCCTTTGCTTGATTCAGTGCAAGTTCAGGTCTGCTATCAAAGCACCAGAAGAGGTACCAGAATGGACACTGAGAAATGAAAATTATTACTTAAAATTATTAATATATTAGCAATTGTCCCACATTGTAGCAAGGAAGTTTTGCCTTCCACTGTTGAAAAGTTTTTTTTTCTGTCTCCCATATAAATGAAGCAAAATATATTATCACCCTGATGATGGATAGATACACCCTCTAATGGGCTGTTGGTCAATTGCTTCTGTTACAGCAGTGGGAAATGCTCTGAAGCATCCCCGTGGTTAGTACAGATAGGTTTGGATGTAGAAAAGGCTTGTGAACTATGAAATATTGGTACACACGTGCAACATGGAAGGACATGCACTGTAGGACAAGTGGCAGTGAGCACAAAGTGAAACACAGGAGATTCTGTTTGAGCATCAAGGAATATTTTTTTACTGTGATGGTGACCAGCCACTGGCACAGGCTGCAAAGAGAAGTTGTGGAGAAGCTGGAAATCATTGTGCAGCTGGAAAACTATGATATAGCCATCACAGAAACATGGTGGAATGGCTCATGCAACTGGAGTACTGCAATGGATGGCCATAAAATCTTCAGAAGGGACAAACAAAGGGCAGGTGGTAGGCTTATTCTGTATTTTAAGCAGTGTTTTGACTGTCTAAAGCTTGATGTCAATGAAAGGGCAAAATGTTTATGGGGAAGAGACAGAAGAAAGTCAAACAAGGCAGATATCATGGTGAGAGTTGTTAGAGAGTACCCAACAAAGATGAAGAGACAGATCTCACAACTGTGAGCCCTTTTCTCATGGGGGATTTTATCTTACCAAAAGTATGCTGGAAATACAATACAACACAGGGCAAACAGTCTAGGGTGTTGTGTGGTGTGTGGGAGATAACTTCCTGACAGATCTGATGAGAGTGCCAACTAGAGAATGCACCTTGTTGGGCCTGTTGCTTGCAAACTGTGAAGGACTTATAGGTGTTGCAGCGAGCCTTCTCTCGGGGACTCAGTTCTTCTCCGGGAGCTCTTTCCTGCTGTTCCTCTCCTCAGGCATCTTCATCTGCTTCTGACCCTGCTTCTGGGAGCATGCCTTTTACCTTGCCCTTCAGCCCCGCCCATTTCCGGCTGGGGCAGGCCCTAATTAGTGGGCACACCTGGGCTTAAGCTCCCAGTTCATTATCAGCAACACCTGAGGACTTGTGGTCTTCTCTACATATAGGTGATGACAGCTCCAGGTTGTCTTTGGAATAATGATTATGAAATGATAGTTTTCAATTCTCAGAGAAGTAAGGAGTGACTTGGAATTCCCAAGGGCAGATTTTGGCCTGCTTAGGATCAGGGTTGACAGAGTCCCTTGGGAAGGCTAAAAGAATCCAGAAAGACTGGACATCTTTGAGAAGAAAATCTACAAGGAACAGGAGCAGGTCATCCCTATGTGCCAAAAGATAAGGAGATGGGGAAGAAGACTGGAAGAGAAGACAACAGAGAGCATGTCTATAAATACATTTAGCAACAAAAGAAGAGCTAAGAATTACACACAGAATCACAGAATCATCAGTTAGAAGGGGCCTCTAGAGATTACCCATCATAGTCAATCGTGGGGCCAAGCTTGAGCAGGGGCATTGGGCTAGATGATCTGAAGAGGTCCCTTCCAACCTCAACCATTTCGTAATTCTGTGTTGACAAATCCTTCATAGGTGGTTGGTGACTCAGTTAGAATGAAATCTATCAGTCTGGCTTGTGGCTGCTGGTGTTTGCAAGTCTGGCATCACTGGAAGGTGTCAGAGACCAAAACCCTATGAATATTTACTTTACCATGATGCTGTGAACTTAATCAGAGAGCTGTGTAAAGTGTTTAGAGATCTCCAGATTACCATCACTATGGGAGTGACTGGCCTGTGTCAGGCTGTGCTTAGAGCTTTCATGCTGGTGAAACTGGCATTTGGGCATTCACTCAGGGACGAGAAAGTACTTATTTTTTGCTTGTGGTATCCATTTCCATACAGCAAATGTGCCTGTGTGACAGAGCAGAAAAGCCTTTACTTTTCACAAAGCTGTAAAAAATAAGCATTGTTTCTGTGCTGAGAATTTTAATTGGACTTGTATCTGCCCAGCTCTTCCAGGGAATTCAAAATGCGTGTCTGTGCATTTGTCTGTATATTTGCTTTTGCTCCCCGGAAAAGAGAAATTCAGCATAACTCACCCCTTTCTTTGCAGGCTGAGAAGTGGGTGAGCGTTTCGTCTGCCACCAGAGAGCACTGTAACTATACGGTCCGGCCGGTTTCCAGGGCAGGTGCTGCCTGGTGCTGACGGATTCTTCCATCAGCTTTCCCCTCAAGCTTGTAGAGGCAGAGACGTTCTTAAAGCAAACTCTGAGCTGGACGGTTCTCTGCTTGCTTTGCCCCCACCATCTCTTTTTGGTCCGTGAATCCATGCTAACAGAGACTGGGTTGTTGCAGCCCTCAAAAGTGCCCTTTGCATTAAGCTTGAAACCAGAGGGTGTGGCCAGAGTGCATCTGGCTGGGGCTGGGAAATGGCATTGCTGTCGTTCTGTCATTGCACTGCTGGCCCTCACTGTTGATCCAACACAAGAAGAGTGGGTAACACAGCAGGTGCTCCAAAGCAGGGAATTTAGACACCCTGCTCCCTCTCCTCTAAGAGGTGTTTGTTACTCAAAAAATTTTGTGTAAACTTGACACAAATGTTCTTATTTGTCATAAACTTGAAATATTATTACTGCTGTTTTAGACCTGAAGAACTTGTATATTCCTGCACACGCAAACATAGACTCACTTATGACCTTGAAACAACAAGGCTGCAGCAAAAGCTACTGATGTTTTGAGTCCCTGAACAGCTAATGAGCATAGCACTGCTGAGGTGTTCTCTGATCATTCGTGTGGTCTGCATGCACTTTGTCTGACTGAAACCACTGCACCATGTAGTCCAAATAATTACTCTGAAATTGAATATCTCTTTTTCTTAGGCATAGCAAAGAACTTCACGGATGGTAGGGCTTACCTGTCCCTGAAATAAACATATTTGCAGATGTGAAGAAATCATTTAGTTATCCATTCTGGGAAGACTGCCACACCAAATGATGTTCACCCTTAGTTTTATGTCTTATTATTACATTATATTCAACACTGGAAGAAAGTAGTGCTCTTGGAGAGAAGAACTACAAGAACACTGTACCAGCATTCTTTGTCCAATTTCTGACTGAGTCTCATAGTTTCAGGCAGTGTCAAAGGGCTTCTTCCATCTCCTCAGTAGCAGGCTAGCAAGGGTTGTATAAGTGTAAGAATTCCTCCCTTCTCAACCCTAGGGTTAAAACAAACATGGGAACGTGAAGAGGGGTAAGCTGGTTGACCTCCTTTTTCTGCAGTAACTCAAGTGCTGCCTCTGGACAATGCTGGCTCAGCTTCTCAGAGCAATGACCTCCTGTCTCACGGAGATGAGATGTTGTCAAGAGAGAGCATTCCAGAGTTGATGCATACTTGGGCAGCATGTCTTATATAACTTGGATGCCATAGCACCACAGTAAGAGCTGCAACTCCTATGGAGGGAGACAGCCACAGAGTAGTCAGGGATTATCATTAGGTGGCATCCTAATGCTTCTGATCATTCAGTAATGCATAAATTAAAATAAACAGCCTATGCTGGGATGGTGGTCCTCTGCTGAATCAGATGAAAGAGAGTTTTCACTTAAATAGGTTGTGAGTTGAGGCAGCATTCTCCTGTTTCCTACAGCCCTCCCTTTCATGCAACTCTGTGGCCAAATCCTCCTTAATTTATAGACTATGACAGGATCTTAGAGCAGGAATGATAACATGGTTGCAGAGCACAGGCTATCGTTTAGTATCTAAAGTGCCAATTTTCTGACAAAGTGTGTAATCTAATACAGTGTTGTATAGTGTCTGTGTTTGGTAGGTAACCTCTGTAAATCACCTCAGATTAAGAAGGGGATAGTTTAAGCTCCTCTATGGGTAATGATTAGGAGAAAAACAAACAATTTAGGCAGAGATCTCCATTTTCTCCCCCAGCAGAGATTAAATATGACAGGAAAATGCAATTTGACTGAAATTCAGCATACATTTTTTTGTCCTGTCTGATACCAATATGTAGTTCCTGTTTCCTTCCTCCTCCCCAAGAGAGAGCTTTACAAGCAGATGTTTGTACATGTATACCCACAAAGTGGTTGTAGAGATATTATTTGTGTTTTGCAGAGTACCTTGACATCAGGGTAGTAGCTTTATCCAAATTTCAAGTTTCAGAAAGGTTTTTAAGATTATGCCATGAGGGTATCATAAGGGGAATTACTCCTACTGGCTAAGTCAGTGATCTGTCTCTTCAGGATTTGTCAGGCTCTACTGACAAAATGGCACATTGGAAAAACACCTGAAAAACTATTTCTGATTGACTGAGGCTGAGTTCCTAACCTGATGAAATGGCTAAAAATTTTACTGCAGGCTTTGATGATTCTCAAAGAAGTTGGGTGATTTGGAGGAGGAGAAGAGGTAGAGACTTTCTCTGATTAATTTACTTGTACATATAATTTAAAATCTTAAAATAGGAGCCTTAGCTTTCTATATAATCAGTGGACTGCACAGAGCACCTGCTGAAGAAGACAGAAAGCCCAGGGTTGGATCACGTGGAACTGATGAGACTAGAAATAGGAACAGACACTAATTCAAGTGCTGAAAATAAACATGATAGTTAGGTGGGCAAATAGTTCAACTCCATTGCAGTTCTTGCCTTTAATGTCATGTGGTTCAGAATAGAAGATGTACAGAAGTCCCATTCTCCTTTGCAGTTGTTTGTAAACTTTGGTGAATACAGATTTCCAAATGACTTTGAGAGCAAGGAAAGTCTTGCAGGAGAGGGTCTTTGTGAGCATTGTCATGCTCTCACTTGCATATTCAGGAAGAAAACAGGAAGAACAGTGGAAGCACTAGGAAATTTTATTTGCAAGAATATTTACAACACCTGCTACCTGCATTTTTTATGGTGATAGCAATGCTGCGTGAAAACCCCAAGGTGAACTAAGTGGGTTAGATTAATTCTTCATGACAGCAAAGTGCACAAACTTAAACAAAACCACAGGGAAGGTGAACAGTAACATGGATCTTTTCCATGGTTTGTTTTTTTTTCTTGTCACAATCTGCTAGAATCAGGAAGAAAATAGTTTAAATTTTAAGCTCACTGTCAATCCAATGGAATTTATGAGTAATTTTGATTCTTCTGTTTCATTTTATTCTCTCTTTTGATTTTAAATAACATACCACTCTAACAAATCTGAATAGGTAAATTCATCCTCATCCTGCTTGGAAGCTTTGAAAGCTAAACTTTTAAGCTAAAGCCATCCTTACTCTTCAGAGATATTAAGAGTTGAAAGTAATTTGAACTGTAGCCATTGATTTCATGAAACTGCTCCTATAGGTAGCAATAGAATACCTTACTACTAGTAGGACATGGCTAGAAAATGGCTTGGTGATACTTTTAGCCCTTTTTTAGATATTTCCTTATGAAACACAAAGAACTGGGGTTTTTCATAGTGTCAAAGGTAAGTGACCACCTATTTGTACAAGGAGGTAAAGTAATGATGTTTTGGTATTTTCCTGGGATCTCAGATGAAAATAAGTTATTCCAATATGAATAGGTTAAACCAAGCTGGGGGAGGTGAATGTAAGACAGGTCATGGGCAGTCCTTGTACATTTGTTTGCAGACAGAGAATGGAAGATACAGGAAAATTTAGGATGAGACTTTCAAATGAAGACACTAAACTTTAACAGTTCAGTTTTGGGTGCTCTTCAGAGAACTCAGTGCCAGAGTTTCAGGACTACTGATCATGTCCAGCTAGAGCAGAAGTTAAGGATACTCTCTCAGAAATGCAATGACCATTTTATGAGATGAAATTGGTGTATCTGAAATTGGAATACACCTCTGAAGATCAGAATACACCTCTGACGATCAGCCTCCCAGACTTTAAGAGACAGACAAGACTGTGTGTAATCAAAATATCTGAAAAAAAACTTATTTTGTGACAGCGCTGTTTTCTCTAGCAGTACTGAGGAGATATATGTCAACAGGAACAAGTAATTTCAGAATAAATTGAACTAAAATCTCCTGGATTTCCATCCTTTCTGACTGTATTTAAGTATCTTTCACTTAGAAAATACTTTACAAATACTTAAAATACTTTAAAAATATTTAAAAAAAACAGAAATCCCTTTCAAGACTTTCTAGGAGACTGAATCTGCATCCAGATTTTCCAAATTCATTCTTTCAATAATTCTACATAAAGGTGCCAAGGTGCCAACATACGCAGATTTCTAGTGCCTCAAAGGAAGAGGGCAAACAGGATTCAAATTCAGCTCTGTAGAAAAAGTGCATGGTGTGAAATGTTGACTAGAATAACTTTTTTAACCCTCCACTAATTCAGAAGTATTGTGAAGGAGAAGAATTTTCACAAGTAAATATTTTTTGAGGTAATGAGAGACACAAGAAACACAGCTGCTGGTTTTTTCCTTCTTCTTTTTGATTACGCAGGCTGTGAAATCCAAACACATGTAGTACACAGTTCCCATGGATTAAAGTAAAAATTCTGCTTCTGCCTTGCCTCCACTCCAATCTTAAGAAGACAATAGGGTGCTATTTTCACTATCCCACCTGTTGCTTACATCTATACTAAGGTTATCTTTGGTGGAGTTGTGTGATGATCCGTAGCAGATACGGGCCACTTACATTTTTGACCATCTTCTAGCAGTAAATATTAAATTCTTGATGATTTCATATTTAAACATAACACAAAGAATTTTGTTGGTAACTGATGGTAAATAATAATGAGAGGCACTTGTAACAAGTCTGAATTACCTGCAAAATAAAAGCTTGCTCATGAGAGGGATAATATAAGCTAAGTCAGAGCTGTATATCCAGAAAACTGAATGCATGCAGAGGTTACAGAACCAGGCTCTGTTTCAAGGAAAGGAGTGATACAAGAAAAGACAAAGGGCTTAGATTTGAATAGCAGTGTGACACAAGACTCCCAGAACATTCCTGTGGGGAAAAAACCTCCAAATAACAAAAATGCTCAGTCCCTGGAAATGTAGGGAGTAACAAGTAGGATTAGAGAGGGATTTACTCTGTACACAGTGTAGTGAGAGCCAATACAAAAATACTGAGGCCAGCCAAAATGTCTACATTTTAAAGAGAACATTGAAAAAATAATTGAAGTGCTAGGGATACACAGAGACTTAAGAGCTCAATCTCTTTAGTTTTTCCTAAAGGACTTGGTCACAATATGCAAGTAGCTTCCTGAGAAGAAAACGCCTGATGGTAAAGTGGAAAGGAAAATATTGAGAGTCAGAAAGCATAGATTGAAGTAAGAAAAAAAAATAAAATCAAATTAGATACAAAACAAAAATTTTAATAGTAGGGAAAATAACCAAGGACACTGGTGGGTTGTCTTTTCCTTTATGTCTCCAAAGCAAGACTACATGCCTTCATGGAAGGATTCTGTAGCAAAAACCTGCTCTAGTTATTGAGAAACTTTTGGGGTTCGTTCCAGCCCAGCTCAAAATAAAACCAAAAGAACAAAAGGTATTTGATTTACTGGAAATTAAACACTCTGGGAGTACTGGAACAGCGAGGTCTCAGTTCTGATGGACTCTATTTTGTTAAAATACAAGACAGTTTTCACATATTTTATCTCAAAGTCCACGTTTTTCTCTTAACAGGTAACTTAATAGGATAAATACCTAAAGGGTTACATTATCTAAAGATATTTCCAACTTCCATATTTAAAGTTTTCTGGTTGTATCAAACACTATGCAACATGAATGGTTTGAATTTGTGGGTTTCTAATGCTACCTAACTACATCCTCTCCAGTTAAGCAAACACATTTTTACTAACTGATTGGTGTAGCATTGCTTCTGATTTGTAGTTGGAGGAAATCACTCATATCCAAGTACCTGATAATTCAAAACATCATATCCTCTTTTTAGCAATGAACACAAATCTGATTGCTCCAAAAATTCCATTGCACTTCACCTTCTCTGTACTCATTGTAGATGTTCCTGCTGCAGACAAAAACATTTTATTGGGAGATTTATAATATTGTGCTTTTCTTTGTGGTTCATTTCTGACATTAACACAAGTGGTAATCACTTCCTTCTAGTTTCAGCTCATATCATGGTGTACAAAGAGAGACATGAACATTTAAAAACTAAAGAAAATAAACAGAATAAGGAAGATACTCAACACATGTTCTCATTAATCATGTTCTAAAGAAAAGTTTGTTGTCTGCAGGGCAGTTTTTATCTTACCCTGAAGGATAATCAGCTATTGCTATTGCAATTTCTGTGTTCCTTGCTCTGATTACTGAGATAAGAAGATGAAAGTGCTGTATTTGTCTTTGATCAAGACTATTGCTGGACTTTTCAAGGACAACACTGGATTTATTATGTGACCCTATTTTTGGTGTGTTTTTACTTTCCTTAGTAGCAGTTTGCCTACTGTCTCTGAGCTCAGATAGAGCTGGAAGTCCAGCCATATGACCCACCTTGAAGCTGTGCCTGTAGTATTCTACTGTTGCTAACAAACCAGGCCAGCTGTCTAATTAATTAAGTATGAGCTAGTTGGTGATGTGCACCTGGAAATCATTAGATGCCTGGAGGTTACATATTAATGAGTCCTACCCTGGAATTTGGAGGTGGTTTGTTGTGTGTTTGTTGCCCTAGGTCTCTTCTGATAAAGTTCAAAGAGAGTGACCTCTGAGAATCTGAAGAATAATTTTTCTTCTAACCAGGTGCAATTAGTTGTATTTATTGGTAATAGGAGTGCACATTAGAAGTTGACAGGAAGTGAAAGTGAAGAAAGGAGCCTGGATCATTGTGTGTGAATAAATTTATCCTGCAAAATAACTTCTGTGATAATTCAGTAAATTATAATAAAACTAGTTATGTATTAGGGTTATATTGTTGTAGCTCACTCCAGAGATGGAAAGAAAAGGTCTACATACCATAATACTTCATACACCTTATGGTCTCATAACAGAGACAGAGTTACTCCTAGGTTGTCAGTGTTTAAACTTTCTTTTTTACGTTTTTTTTTTGTGGGGGTTTTTTTGTTTGTTTTTGTTTGGTTTTTTTTACGCAGTGTGAGCTCATCACAATTTGAGGCTGGAAAATTATGACACTAATACAGAGATGATCTAATAAAACTCTTTTTGTGGTCAGAAAATCTCACTTAAAATTTCTCCTAAGAAGTTATCTGATTCAATAAAATGGAAATGAGAAGTTTTTCAAGTCTAAAATCATATTTGTAAGTGTGGATAAGAAGAAGTCACAAATAATATGGCAGAGAGAAGCCTGAGTGTACAGGAAGAATGATCAGACTACAGATGTAAAGTCTTTTTTTTTTTTTCTGGACTCGGGTAATAGGAATCTATCTTGTAGTCAAAGAATAAGAAAAATTTAAACATCTTAGTGAATGATCAGTCATGGAGGTCAACTTCCTTCTGTTCTACTCTAGGCCAGCACAGTTCAGTGCATTAAAACATTGCATTGGATTGCTCCAATTTGTGTTGGAGTTTAACTTTATGATTTAGTGCAGCTGAACAAGCTCCTAAAAGTCATCTGAGCCATGGTAGCTCTTGTTTTTAACCTATGTTAAATCAGATCATTTAGCTTTTCCCACTATGATATTACATATGCTTTTACAGTGAACAGCTTATTTTAGAGACAGATTATAGGACCTTTTAAAATTTCTATTTTTTTATTAACAGTGGTGGTTTAACAACATTTTCCTCCTTTTTTCCTGAGACTGTCTGCAGAGGTCTCCTGTTAGTCTCTGCTACCATCTGTTCTTCTGTTTCAGCAGCCTGAAGCATCAAACAATTTTTTTAATTTTTCCTTTTAAACCATTGCCAATTTCACTTAAAGAAGTGCATAAAAAAAAGAACAGAATAACTGAGAAATTTATAGGAGGAAAAGTTAAAAAATGGAGAAACATTTATGTTTGTTGACAAGTTTGAATGCAAGCTGAGATGCCTTTCTGAGGAGGTGGTGCTGTCGCTCCTTATCCCCCCTCCAGCTGACACTCTGCTTTCACTTGACCAAAGTCAAAGATCAAAGCACATTCCTTGGGTGGAGAGAGAAGACAGAAAGTAGTGACACACAAATAAGCCAAGTTCTTCTGGGTTAAATATTCCCTGAATATTCTCTTTTATATTTCTAATAATCCAAGGGAAGACAAGGAGAGGGATCATGAAATGCAAAAAACTTCAGTACCAGACACAACAAAAGTGTTTGGTTTTCGCCCTTCCAGAAGGAAGAAAGAATGAGATACATATGCGACACCTATGACAAATGCAGGTTACAAACACAGCATTTTTGTTACATTCATTTTCTTTAGAAGTCTGACTTTAATATCTTCATTAATGGAGTTATTTCTTGCCTAGTAAACAAAGGATTAGCCCTCTTCCAGGAGCAAATAAGGAGAGGCTGTATCAAGTGGGGAAATTTAAAATTAATAAATAAATTCAAAGAGATCAACTACAGGGGGAGATTGCTGGAAAACTGTTAGATTGGGATACTATTTATCTCATTCAGTGTCACAGCAAATTGTGTACATGCTATATACTGATGAAGATTAGGTTTTATAATTTTACCAGGAAATAAATCTTTGTTTAAGACAAATCTTTGTTACTTGACAAAGGCCCAGAGCACTGGTAGTGTGGATTGACCCTGGCTAGACACTAACTGCCCACCAAAGCTACTCCCTTCCTCAGCTGGGCAGTGGAGAGAAAATATAATGAGAAGCTCGTGGGTCAAGATAAGGACAGGGAGAGATCATTTACCATTTAGTAGCACAGGCAAAATGGATACAACATGGGGAATTTTTTAAGTTGTTAGCAGTAAAATCGGAGAAGGGTAATGAGCAATGAAACAAAATCTTAAAACATCTCCCTCTCATCCCTTCCTTCTTACCAAGATTAACTTTGCTTCTGATTTTCTCTACCTCTCTCCATGCAGCTGCAGGGGGGGGATGGGAACAGCAGCTGTGGTGACTTCACCATATGCTTCTGCTGCTCTTTCCTCCTCAGGGGGAGGACTTCTCACACTCTTCCCTTGCTCTAGCATGAGGTCTCTCCTATAGGAGACAGTCCTCCACTAACTTCTCCAGTGGGAGTCCTTCCCATGGGCTACAGTTCTTCATAAACTGCTCCAGTGTAGTCCTTCAGGAACAGACTGCTCCAGTGTTGGTCCCCCATGGGGTCCTGGGTCATGCTAGCAAACCTGCTCCAGCAGGGGCTTCCCACAGGGTCACATCCTCCTTTGGACATCCACTTGCTCCAGCATAGGGTCCTCCATGGGCTGCAGGTAGAAATCTGCTCCACCCTTAATCTCCTTGGGATGCAGGGGGCAACCTGCCTCACCGTGGTTTCCACCACTGGAGGAGTGCAGGGAAATCTCTGCTCTGGCTCCCGGAGCACCTCTTCCCCTCCTTCTTCACTGACTTGGGTGTCTGAAGAGCTGTTTCTCTCACATATTCTCACTCCTCTCTCTATGGATGCAATTTCACAGTTCCACACCCCCTCCCCTCTCCTTAATTATTTTGTCACAGAGGTGCAACCACTGTCTCTGATGGACCTGGCCTTGGCCAGCTGTGAGTCCATGCTGGAGCCAGCTGGCATTGGCTTAATTGAAAGATTCTAGAAGCTTCTGACTGAAGCCATCCCTGTAGCCACTACTACCAAAATCTTGCCATGAGAACCCAATAGAACTGGAAATAAAAATTATTTAAGTATTAATGCTGAGCTGTGTAGGTAATAGTGGGTTAAAGAAATATAAAGCTGCTGACAGTGACTCAGAAAACAAGGATAAAATGTGTGATAGCTTTGCTGAGCTTTCAAGGTGAAGACAACAGAGTGGAGGTGTTCAAAAAGACACATTTCCTCCATTTTTGTGGGATTAGACATACTAAAAACCCCAACTCTGAATCCTTTCCTATAAGGATTTTACAACCTCTAGTTCTTGTGTTGTTTTAATTTGAGGAAGACAGGGAAAAAAAGGCTAAGTGAAACTGCTTGTGCATATGAAAATTCATTGTGGAGGTTAGGAACATTCTTAATGGTAAGATTTACTGGGATTGTGAAATCATTTTCTCAAAGGAACCTGCTGCATCAGGCCAGTTGCTTAGCCCATTTAAAACTGGGCTGCCAGATATACAAGAGGATCTTGTATAGGGAATAATCCTGCAGGGAAGCCCCAATGAACTGACATCCCTAATGCACCTTCCCTACTTCTAATGTCTGACAACCTGTTAAAGCCCTTTGTGTAGCCCAGTTGGTTTGTGAAGAAGGTTTGACTAATTTCTTCTTTTGCCCTAACTAGTCCGTCCACATTTAGTGATCTTCTATTCCATTTCCTGAAAGCAGCCTCATTTTGACAGTTGTAATCCATGGATTTCTTTAGTATCCTTGTGCTCCACTGTTAATACATCAAGAGAATATTTTGGCTTCCGGCACAGCTGGAAAAGTATAGTCCATTACAATTTCTGTCTCTGTTAATGCTCCTTTGACATTATGAGGAATTATGTAAAGAGCCCTATGATTCTTATTTCTGTTGCCAGATGCCTACAAGAGGGCTTAGACAGGGAATGGGAAAGCTATGATTTGTGGTGCCATGCTATGCCAAAAGAGGTGGGAAACAGCATTCTCTTGCACTTACACTTGGTCCAGAAGTTGAAAAGGGAGAGACTGTGTCATTACTTGGAAACCATTTGTGTTATAAGCCTCAAGTAGCTACTTATGCTTCAGTTTAGGTTTGGAGGAAATAAATGAATCCCCAGGGAGCTGAATGCTTTGAGAGGAAAGAGTTAGATTTCCTCTCTTGTTATGTCCTGATGGGCATCTGGCTAGTAATGTGCCCACTTATTCCACTCAGTGCAAAAACATAAATGTCAACAAGAGTATCGTAGCAAGGACTGTACCCCCTCCACAGAAATGCAGCAAGCCAAAAATATGCTCTGTGTCACACTGATGAGCATATTAGGAAATGCTGAGGAGAGGCTATTAGACACAGCCCCAGTCAAGGCAGCTGTGTCACAAATTCATGGTGGTGAGTTAGCTCTCTCACACAGTTTGTGCTATTCATAAATATTCAGGAACTGGCTGTCTGGAGAAAGGCAGCTCCCAAGATGATCATTGGTATTACATTGCGAACAAGAGTGTGTGTGAGCATGGAAATGATTCTGTATTCCTTATTCATGTATTTAAACAATTTCAATCAGCCAGGGATCAGAAAGGATGCCATGAGATTCAAGTTATCCCCCACATCCTGTGAATGGCACACATCAAGGGTGCCATTGCATACAACTTACATACAACTTCTAGGTACAGGTTTTTCTGCAGAAATCAAGATCAATTTAAAAAGAAGTTCTTACATTGGCCAGTTAAAGTGTTCAGGTGATTACTTAGGTTGGATGAATAAAAAGTTTATAAAACTTTTGTTCTCATGTTTCTTTTAACAAACATTGAAAATGGATAAAGGTCATAAAGCAGAAAGAAAAAGACCATGATGTTCCCTACAGAGAATGACATTTTAAATTACAAAGTATTCAAAGGCTTTAAAACCATACATACTGTTTTACTATTGATGAAAAGCAGCTTCCTCCAGTGTGGAATGTGGCTATGACTCAGTCTTCTTTCTCTTTTTCAATGCTGCTTCTTATTAGAAAGTCTAGAGTTAAGTTGTCTCACATTCTTCTGCCATAAAAGAAAATTTGTGAAGCACACAGACTGAACACCTATGACAGGCTCAGATATCCTCAGCTATCAACCAAATGCATAACATTATTTTCTATGTCCATTTAAGAAAAAAAATATCCCTTAATAAAGCCCTGAAATGGAAATGACTGCAAGAGTTAAAAGGGTTATATTTGCAATTTCATTGGGTGTTGACCAAGAGCATGTAAATGTTTTCATTTCTCTAAAGGATGTGTAATCTCTCAAGCAGTCTAGGCCTGATGGTGCTGTTGAGCAGCAAGGTGATTTCCATTTTAATGGGGCATGTTTTTAAATTTTGTCTAACACACACTAATTAGGTGGAGCTGTGTGTATAACCACATGTGTGTCTCCATGGAAGCTTAAGCTGATACAAGGATGGGCTACGGCACATGTTCCTGTCTTTCCCCTCTGCTGTTGTTTAATTTTCTTGTGGCCACAGAGGGAACCAGTTCAGGAAACTGATCTGGCTGAAAATTACCCTCACAAAATAGAAATTAATTTTCAAACCAGAATAAGTTGCAAACTGTGAACTATAAGGATGTCAAATAAGCAAGCATAGCTGTCTAATAGGACATCTGCTTATATCAGCCTTTTAGGTAGCCTCTGTTCCTGTCATTAACTTAAGCATCCTCATACTGCAACAAAACTCTATAGCTCAATGACATTACATGGCTTGAAATAGTACTCAGGAACTTCCCAACAGTCCTTTCAGAGGAGTCAGAAGAACACAGAATCAAAAGAAGGAACAGCCAAAGCAGAATGCTGCTAAAACAACACACCTTATCTTCCTCTGTTGCCTGTCCTTAATGCCTGCAAAGATCACTGCTGAGGGAGACAGGATGGCCTCTGGTAGGATGGTGATCTTTCCCAGCAACATCCATGGTTCTAGAGAAACAGCAAGCCTAGGTCTCCTAGCTGTAGTGACATGAGGTAACCAGGTGCCAATAATTGCCAGGTAGTGGGCTTGACCTCTTGTGAAGCCCACCTGTGCCTAATTAGGGCAGGCCCCTACTGGGCATGAGCAGGATTAGGGGGCCAATAAAAGGCTCACACCTGGTGTAGCCAGTGGGTGTTTGACCATCTTTGGAGCAGTAGCACTGATCCAGGCTGGTCAGAGCACCATTTGTGAGATTCTACTGGGGCACCTGGTTGGACCTTGGAGCACCGCATCCATAGAAGAGGTTTGTCTTGCTACACCTAGCCCTCACTTCCCATCCCAGTTCCCCATCATCATCTCATCTCCATCTTAATTTCTGTCTCTGTAAAGGAAGTGACCTGAAAAATATCCAGCTCATCATGCTAGGAGGAGGCATTGACTACTGCTGAGAAACCTTGACCCTTCATTGCTTCAGCCTGAGTGACTCAGAGAGCACCTAGATACATAAACTCACTCAAATCTGTAAATTAAACTGTTGAAATCAAGAAACTATCATGAAGTGTGAACCCTTATAATTGGACTATGTTTTTCTTAATATGAAGAAAGGAGAATGACTATTAAAAGATCACTAGCTGTAATACTTGGAAGCTGTCAAAGATGTTCTCATGCATTTTAAAGGTCCTGAGGGTCTACTGTACTGGTAGTTTCCCCTCAGGTTGTATTAGCACCTTGAAGATTAATTTTATTACTTATTATTGGTAAGACAGTGAGTCTGGGCTGCAAGAATCAGAGTCACTGTAGCCAGAAGCTGTGAAAGTCAAGTGTGACTTAACATTGACCTTGCTTTAGCTCTGCAACTCTTCTATTCCAGACACAGGTTTCTGGCAGATTGACTGGGGGATTGTGAAGCAATTACAAGAGCACTTGGATGCTCAGCCAGAGCTGCCAAACTCTTGTTACTTTCCATCAGATTCAAAACCCCCAGGTGGAATGCCATGGGTTTGCGGGTTGGTGCCATTTCTCACGTACATCTCCATACCCAGTATCTGCATTCTTATACTCTTTTACAAGGCATAAGCTCAATAAATAGTATGCTGATTTTCTTTCTTTTATTGCTGTAATTAGTAAAGAATTTACTGACAGCAACAACATTGTCAAGCCCACACTAAGGCTAAGGTTTAATATTTATATGGGTTTTCTCTCTTTACTATACACAATGATTATCCAGAGGCATCCTGAAGAATTATTTTTGGACAATTACATGAGAGCAAGCTGGCAGATGCCATAATGAATCAGTAAGAGTTTATATGCCTATGCTACATGACACATGTCCTCCATGGCTAACATCTGGCTGAGATCCTCCCTGTATAAGAGTACAACTGCAGCACAGGGACACCTGCTTGAAGGCTGCTGCTATAGGAGTTTCCCAGTGAACACAATGTGCAAGCAGGGTGCAGGGGAAGCTTTCAGTAGGAATGAGGTTTCTAGTGAGCACAGTGTCTTTTTTCTTGTGAGAAGAGAAAATATGTGTATTTAGAAAATTAATTATTAACTGGAAAGAACTTTTATAGCAACATTTACCACATAAATGAGGTATACATGACTAAATAATTTCTCTGCTGGCATACAAAACGATGCCTTCCCTTTTCTCTGCCACCGTCCCCTACACACATCTCTGTCTCCCAGACACTTCACTTTGAGTTTCAGCATGAGGAGAGTTCTAATGTTTTAATGAGTTGTGGGATAATAAGAATGGACCAAGGCATTAATGTATCAGAGGCAGATGATCATCTCTTGCTGCTATGTAACAGCCAAAGCATTTTTTGTTAGTGTAGGAGACATTGATTCTCTGACAATGCTGTGTTATGGTGTTATCTCAAATGGCTGAGATAATTCCATCTGATGAATGTGGGTACATTAGAGTGACAGCTGCCCTGTCTTACCTCTTTTTTCTTCTTTAGGAAAGGAGTATTAATTCTCAGAAATTCTCTATTTACTCCGGTAGCAGTGTTAATTCCTTGCAAACAGAATTTGGACCTTAAAGTCTGCATGTATTGTGCCTCTCTTGATAGTTGCCCAGGAATCTGGCTGATATTTGTGCACAGTGGCTGTACAAATAACCAAAATTTGTTGTAGGTAAAAATCCTGGATCAGGAAGATTTTACCCGCTTGATTCACTTAGAAGTCCCAAGTGCAAGAATCTGGCTGGCTGCCAAATGTCTGCTACTATGCTGTCTGTATGTCTGAGTGCCTTACTTCTACCCTGACCAGTGTAACCTTCCCTCTTTGTGACACTGTATTTGGAACATTAATTGTCAGGAAAGAGACTCTGCAAGCATAAAGTAAAAGCATAAAGCAAATATTTATCGTCTAACACACATGAGAGAGAGAGGATTTAGAGAGCTACTAGGCTAAACATTGGCAGGCTTGCCACCCTGGTAAAGCACTCCAAGAGTGTTTCCAGGACAAGCAGGCATCAGTTGAGAGGTGAAGAGTCAATCCTTGCTTCTCCCTAGAGCCCATCCTCTGTGCTGGTGAGATGCCATTTTCCTGTTTTTTCCCTTGGGATTTTGTACCTTTCCATTTTGTTTGTTTCCTTCTGGGGTCTCTGAGCTACTTGCAGTCCATGGACCAACAATCCTACTTTTCTCTATGATTCAGGTTCTGTGGCCATGCAGGTCTGAAGTAGGTTAGTCAGTAAGGTATTTGCCATTCATAGCTACCATGGTGAAGTGCATAAGGATTATGGCATTCCTGCAAGAGCAGGAAAAAGTCTTGCAGCCCACTGTTGTCTGTATGCATTTTTTGTTACTGTGAGGAAACATCTGGAAACATGGGCTGCTGAGATAAAGCTGAAAGTCTTGTGCTTCCTGGTCACTTGTAGAGAGACAACTATATATTACCTGCTATCATTTCACCAGTTTACTGGACAAAAAGAATCCTTTGCTAGACTTTTGTCATTAGTATTCACAGGTGACACTTGATTTATGTGTATGACAGTACAACTTGCTGTAAGGGTCCACCTACCTATTTCACAGCTAAGTCCAAAAACCTAATGGAAAGAAGGTGTGTTGTAAAATATCTGAAACTTGTTGCAGACAACTGTTGCTAGAACACCTGGAGAACAACTTTTTCTCAAGTAGGTATACTCATCTTGTTCAGATGGAAACCAGAAGGGATGAAAATCACATCTGAGCTTTGCACTTGTGAGGGTGAAATTTAAAATCACCTGTCTTCATGGAGCTCACTAGCACTTTACTGTTATTCAAGGAGCCTTTGTAGTATTTGATGGTGTGTGGGCCAAAGAAAAGAGTTAAGCTTCCTTTCTTAGACTTTTGCTTCTTCTACCATGCTTTTCTGCCTCTTCATTGAAGTGGATGTTTAGTGATTAACAGGCATGCATTAATCAGACATATAAAATAACATGAATACCATGAATATCTGTTAAAAATGGAGAAGGCAGTGGCCTTAGTTTAGAAATGAAAGACTGGATACTTGTGGTTGAGAATGTCTGCATCTTAGATTCATACACTTAACAGTGTTGACCCAAACCCTCTTCCTTTCCAGTACGGACTTGTTGAGCTTAGTGCAACGTGGGACTTTGAAGTATGAGGTGGTGTGCAGATGCATGTTGGATATGACAGCTGAGGTCAGTGCATGTAATAGCCTCCCTTGGTATGTTTGGCCCAGGATATACTTTTCTGCTTCCCACTGCGGTGTTGATCTTACAGTTTATGGCCTGATTTGTCTGTCCCAGATTTCTACCTTCCATTACGGGACTTTTTCTTTCCCTTTATAGTATTTCAAACTTTTTTTCAAAAAAACAAACAGTTTGTTCCATGATCTGTCCTTCAAATAGAGTTTTCTTTGGCAATCCCTGTCAGGGTAAATTCAATAACTGTTTAACTCAGAAGGATCCCTGAGGAGGAAGCCGAGAGTCAAATGCTACAATTATTCACATTTTGGGGAGAGGAATCAGACTTCTCAGGAATCATTTCAAACAAAGCGGCAACAGTTTATTCCTGCTGGGTGGAAGCAGGAAGTGTGCTGGAGGGAACCCGACAGCCTCCTGAGCACCATCAGGAAGCATAAAATGGATGGGCAACAAGAGGAAGAGAGGGAGGCATTAACAAAGAAAAATGTCTCGTTTCCTCCCTCAAACTAATTGGAAAAATGTGCTAGTGGTTGTGGCAATGGTAATTTCTCAAGGTGGTAATAGCTGCAGCCTGTCCTGGAGTGGGCTGGCCACAGATTGGAGCTCTATCCAGAGTGGCTGCAATTAGTGCAAATGATGGTAGCTTTGCTTACTATATAAATACACACATACACACATATATAAAAACACACCAATATATACATATGTAAGGGGTTTTTTCCACAGTCAGGTACTATGCTTCATTTCTAGTAATTCTTGACTGCATATATTTGCAGAATAAGAATGATAAAATGTAGCAGAAAATACAAATATTTGGGGGGGGGGGGGGGAGTTTTGGATTTTTTTGTTGTTTGTTTTGGGTTTTTTTTTAACTGTGCTTTAATTCACTGCTAGTTTTATATTCTCATACTCACTTGAGGGTAACTTGCTTCTTGAAAATGTAGGGAGGCATGGGGGGACAACTGAAGTGGTGTCACCATATTGGTTACAATATTCCAGAATAAAATTGGAATTGCTCATAAATACTGATGCAAGTTCTGGGCAAAAAATGGAAATTGAGGGATTTCCTTTGATGCATCCAGACATCCTCAAAACTCTCACCTTCTGTAATCTTATTACAATGTTGATAAGCACATTGACATTTCCCCTGTGAGCATGGCCAGCCCAAATCCAGGCTTCTCTAATTCCACTGCTTAGCTGAAATCCTTTAATGGACTCTGTGCCAACAAAAATGCTCAGCATAACTCCTCTCTGGCACAGCATCTGGCCCTGAGATATCAACTCTCCCAGAACAGGGGAGAAGCACAGGACAAGAGTCAGTTTATGATGGCTGGGACTGAAAGAGTTTCCTACCAGCTGGAGATGTTTCTTCTCACAGGTATTTCATACAGCCCCTTTCTGCTTCCTCAGTGTGGCAAGTCCCTTGCACAGGATGGGAGAGATGAAGAGATGCAGGCATACGTGTTTACACCACTGTGTTATGTGGGGAAAACAATTCTCAAATTCTAATATGGAATTTCTTATAGAAGCTTAATTCAAAAAATTTCAGTTCTGCATCTCTTCAACTTTATTTTCTGTGTAGTTGCTCATAGAAGCAAGACATACAGCCTAAATGAAACACACAGGTTTTCTTCTGAATAAAAGTATTGGCACTTTGCTTTCAGTAATCAGATTTGATATATTCAGTCACTCTGAAGGTTCTGACTCCTATTCTGTCATAATTTTCTTGACTCTCCTCTTCATCCTCCTGAGATAGATAAATGGATCTCTATGTAGTTTTTTGTGTATACTTGTCTCCTAGGTGAAACCTTTCTAAAGGCAATATAGAATGAAACTATCAAATGAAAATTTGGGTTATGGCCTATACTTAGGAATGTTAATATGAGGAATGAATCTAAAATTTCAGATCTGGACTTTTAACCTGTGGAGGTCTTGAAGAGGGAGCAGTGTACTGAAAATTCACAAATCACCTACCTGGATTCTTAACATAGTTTTGCTTTTATTAAAGACAGAAAAGACATTTCAAGAGGAGATCAAACAGCAACTCTCTGTTGCAAACTTCACAAATGCACTCAGAAGCCAGTAACCTTTTAACACCTCTGAGCACAGCCCCCTTTCTAAATTTAACATATGTGCAAGTTAAAATGTATTGTAGCATTGCATTACCTTCTACTTTCCTCCCTCTCTCCTGGTAAATGTGAGCACACAAACCTCAACCAATATAATAAGACCTCAACCAATAATATAATAACCAAGATAATGAGTTCTTCAATTATCCATAGAGAAGCCACATGGCATAACATTGTAAAAAGTGAATATGGAAGAAAACCCAGATGGAAAGTATGAATAGCTCAGCAGCTGGGGAATTAGCAAACTGAAACAAGATTTCATTTCCAAACCTCAGGGGCTATTTCATACCGTCTAAAAGAAATTTGGAGATGGAAGTAGATGTATCCTATAGGTCAGTGATTAGGATATTATCTAGGAAGGGCATGGAAACTGTTCAAACCTTTAGTTGAAACCACTGCCACCCACGGCTTCTACTTTGTATTTGAGCACCAGAGGTCAATAATTAATTTGTCTGTGGTCATTTCTAAGGTAAACTTGACAGCAGGGTCTAAACCAGATGAATTATTTTAATGGCAGCACTCTCTAGCTCATATCTATTTCCCTCACTTTCTCTAGAGGGATTATGCCCTTTCTGTTCTTGGTTTTGTATGTCATTTACACAGCTTTATATTTTATATTTGCTCAGAGATGATGATGTTAATTCCTACACCTTGCATCACGAATCCTACTTTACTCTGGGAATTTCTGTCCAAGTATGGTGTATGACACATGCTAGTAGCCCTGCCTACTACAAGGAGCCTATATGTAAGGAACGACTTTACTTCTGTTTAAGGGAAAAGTTTTGGGAATGGGAAGTACAACCAATGGCCATTATTCAAGCATATATGACATTTGGTATTAATTTAGTTTTCTCTCACCTATTGCAAAGAGAGAAACAATGGAAAATAGCAAGATTTTCCCTGAGGTGGCTGACTTTCTGATATAGATGAAACATAACATATAAATTTAAGCAATAAATATATATATATATACACTAACTCAAATCTCAGCTAGTATTTGTTTTGAGGAAAAAGAAGGAAGGATAAAGATTATGGGAAGGAAGAGGGTTTATTTTATTTATGCTGACATTAACTTAAGGGGGATAAAATATGGCAATTTGTTTCTCATGTTATTCATAACTTCCTGCATTTCGTTCCTTACCCAATTAATATACAGTACATCTAGACAATGCTTATGTCCTGCACAAAACTGAATGCAAATGTAGCTGGCAAGACATCAATGCATTGCTTAGCTGGCTGTGAAAAATAGCAGAGACTCTGGGATGCTGTCAGTGTTTCAGAGGGCAAAGTGCTAAAAGAAAAATCAGTCAAATTCTTAGATTCATTATGACCCATAAGCTGCCTGCCAGAAATGAAATGCCCAGTGGAGGTGGGCAAAGTGTGTTTGCATGTGAGTGTGTGTATGATGGAAGTTGGAAATGTGTTTCTGTGGGGGCAAGTGAAGGAAGGAAAGTAGAAATTGAAATTTCAGTCATAAATTCTCCTCTGTTGCCAGGTGCAAGGTGAGAGGTAGAAAGGACAATCCTACATGAAGGATAGAATCTACTTTCATTTTTTTTTTTTTTTTTTTTTTTTTGTAGAATATTTCAGTGTTTCAGGATGAGTTGTAATAAGAAAATCACAACTTGATCTGTAAGTTTTAATATTAATCCTCCTTTATTCCTTTAGAGGTGCAAAGGGTGCCAACTCCTTTACATGCCAACTCCCTCATCAAAACCATCGGTGTACAGAGAGGGAGTAAGTTGTCCTCTCAGAAGCAGCTACTCACTGCAGATAGGGAGTCAGAGCTTTGGCTGCACCTCCTTTCTGCACAGCTGGAGCAGCCAGGCACTCTGGTGAACAGGCAAAGATGCTACTCGTGTCAGTGCATGTGTCTTTGGGTAGCACCAATAGGCACTGTCCTGAACACAGGAGTTACTGCATGAACACAGCTGGGAACTGAACAGAGAAGACCTGCACCAGGTCCCAGCATCAGGTCCCTCATATTCATCACTCCTGGTCAGTCATACGTAAGTTACATTCAGATGTTATGCAGAGAGTGTGTATAAAATAACTTCACTAGGGAACATGCATTTTCCACACCCTCTTACTCTCTGTCCAGAGATTCCTAGAGGAATGGGAGGCATGGGAAATCCCATTCCTACTACTGATAGAGCAGGACTGCAGTCAGCAAATGAAATACTTCCTGTGGTCCCTGTATAATTATCTCTATCTTGAATTCTGGCCAGCGTGACTCATCTTCATCTCACTAAGAAGACAGGCTGGAAGTGGGAATAGCAGAATTCATTCATCATACTTTAATAGAGAAGCAGCTCAGTAAGGGAGGAACTAATGAGATACTTCTCAAGGAATTAGCCAGCTTCTTTTACAGGGTTTTCTTTCAGGACGCAGCTGCATAAATGATGGGATGAAGTAGGGCATGGCCCATGCTCTTTCCCTGGATCTTCCCTTATTCCTCTGAGGGCTACCCTCTGGTGCACCAGCTCCCCTCATCATTTCCCCATCAGTGGAGTGGAGAACCCTCCATGTCCATATCTGATGCTGCTGTCTACTCACATGTTTTCCTGAGCTTAGGAAGAGTTGGCGTGTGTGACACATCTGAAGCAATGAAGAGTTCATAGGTGAGACTGGTAAGATATCTGCCACCCCTTGGGGCATAGTAGAAGAGCTGTTTTTTTCTGTTTGCTGACTGTTTTTCTAGAAGCAGTTCTGCTGACTCAGCTTTCACTGGGGATCCATTTGCAAATGCTAAAAGGTCATTATTGAAGATTTTGTCCAGCAAAGCACTTGGAAAGCTAAGCTTTTCTTTTCCCCCTCCACTCAGGGAAGCATGTGAGAACATGTTTATCTTACCTAGGTAATTAAGGCTTGTTGTCTTTGAAAGTACAAGTGGTTGCTCTTGTTCTGTATTGAATCAGGTCACAAGACTAGATTTCCTTCAGTGATAGTCTTACACCACCTCATTTATGCATATTCAGATATTTTAACCTAAAAAAGTTTTTGCGTCTTTTTGCTTGCACATTTTTGTCTCTAAACATTTTCTAAACTTTGCTTTGAATGGAAAAATGGAATGGAAAGAAAGTTCTTTTAACTATCAAAACCAGTTAATTCAGCTGTAGGAGAAGTTGCTAAAATAGACAATCAAAACAATCCTCAGCTGTGCTGCAGCTTGCTTACCTAAACACCGATTTCTCTTTCATTTCGACAAATATCACCTACATACTCACCTTGTATCACAGAGTTCATTGCATCATCATACTTTGCACTCCCTTTCATACTCTATAGGGTATCAGAGCTCTGTGAATGTTTAGGTGAATCAGTGTTTGTGTCTATAGACAGAGTAAACAACTGGTACCAAAATGCCCTAATAATCTTTAAAGTCATTAGCTTTAGATCTGTATCGATCATTCCATATTGCTGAGCTAATAATCTCTAATTATGAGCTGCTCCTGCTGTTAGCACTGATAACTGTTTTCCATTTAAATGAAGATGTTCCCTGGCCTGATCCTTGGGGAAAGACAAACAACTCCCTCTCTAAGTCATAGGAAGGGATAGCCTGTCCATGTGGGCAGTGAACCCATGGGACTATTTTCACCCAATCCAGGGATGTCAAGTTCCCCGAGGAAGAGCAGGTATTTCAACAAGGCTGGACAATGCTCTGGGCAAGATAAGCAGAGCACAGGTCTAGTTGTTGGTTTCATTTCTGTTATACCAATCTTGTGAATAATAAGGAAATAAAACAGTTTTGGAAAAATTATCGTGTACCTCTGCTGGTATCATTACCTCGATTAAAAGAGAGAAAAGGGGATTTACAACTTTAGCATTTATCTTTAATTTAAAAAATGAGTGAAATCCATTAAAATTAATGAGGTACTGTAAAAAAAAAAATGCAGATAAGTAGATAAAACATCACAAAAGTCCATACTTAGCAAGATGTTCAGATGTTTAGATACTCCTAAATTCCTAATATTTTACAGGGCTTCCCCCCCACCCCCCATTTCTATCCATCAGTAGATCAGAAGCCATTATTTGTGTTGTATTTTTATTACTGATGTGAAAAATTCCATGATATCATATTTATTAAAAAAAAACAAAATCCCAAACAAACAAAAAGCAGACTGGAAAAGACATAACACTTTTTAATTATTATTCTAGTTTATTTGCACTCAGGGTTAAAAATAAATGGATTGTAAAAAATTATCAATAACTTGCAGATAGATTTTAACCAGTTTTTCAACATTCAAAGAAGATTTAATGTTAATTTCCTTATAGTCTAGGCTTACATACCAGGTGCCTTCCTATTTTATACAACAATTCTGCTTATGGAGTCTGCAAGAACTGTAATTTTCTTTCATAATGGATATCTTTCATCTAAGCCCAAATATACACTGCTGCTTTGGGAGTTACACTTCATTTTGTCTGTGCTACATATAAGTTTTGTGCACCTAAACACAGCTTGTGTCTCAGGTATTTTGATGCTGAACTAGAACACAGAGGATACTTACAATACTCTTGAAAGTGGTATAAAACCCATGTTAAACAAAAACACAAACCTGCTTAATGATGCAAAAACAAAGGCCAAAATAATCCCTACTTTAAGAAAATTCAATACATTCCACTCAATAAATGGATTCAGGAAAATTCAACTTCTGCATGAAAGCACCTGAGAAGCCAATTAGTCTTAAAAGCCCACTTTCTTAGCTGCCAAGCCTTCTTTGCTTGCAGTGGTGCATGATGTGTGAAGAGTCCCATTGAAGTTCAGGGAACTGTTTCCCGTGTTACCAGTGGGCTGTTGTTCAAGCACTGCTTGAAAACTAAAGAATCGGTTGAGAAAAATCACCAGCTTCTCTGGCTGAACTTTTAAAAGAGGCAGTCCTCATGCATTTTGCTGAGACATTCAATAGTTAAAAAATTATCCCTAGAAAATTAAATGCTTGCAAGTAATATTTATTCTGGGAATAAATATTGCAGCAATTGTTCCTGAAATTATTTTGATGAATATTGAATTGCAACTATTTTTACTGTATTGTTCAAAGCTTTTACATCTCAGTTCCATATTTATTCTTTTTCTTTTGGTCTTTTGACATACTGAGATTTTTTATGTCACACTGTGGCAAAAGGTAGAACAACAATTACACAGGATGTAAGTTTCTCAGCAGAGAGCACATGCACATTTTCACACACATGTTCATGGCCGTGAACAGTAATTATTTATCTCCTTGTTATCTCTTTCTCTATTGGAAAAACAAAAGTAACATTACAGGGAATTTGACAGGAGTGAAAAAAATATAGTTTAATAACTCTTGCTATTTCCAGCTAAAAAAATGTTTAATAATTTTTTTTTTTTTTTGGGGTGGGGGGGAAGGGTGGATGGGTAGGGGTGGGTGAGAGGAGAAATTTGTTTTTAATAAAAAACCTAGCTTGTCTGGCTTCCTCACCTGGAGTTTTGAGTTTCAAGGATCTCCCAATCTGAGAAAAAATCACCACCCAGAGGGATCAGTCTTCTTGGCTCTGCTGAAGAGCAGAACAAATGCAGTTTGTCTCTGAATGCAGGTCCTAGAGTTTGTGCCCATGTTTCTAGGTCTATAAGGGTTGGAACTTGGAAACAAAGATGAACTGAGACTGTGCCCCACTAAGAGTCTCGGACCACCTAGGAAACTGAAACACTGAAAGTTTTAATTATTTCAGACCATCACTTCCGAACTTTACTCACCATTCTCTTACTCTGGAAGCTGCAACTTAATTCTGGAATTGGATAAAGTATTTTAACAAGTTCACATCTTCTTGAAGACTGCAATTTATGACTTTAAGTCTTTACCATACCTTGTTCATCTCTCCATGCATGCTGATATTAGGATGCTTTGAACAGTTGGCAGCTCTAGTCTGTCACTCCTAGGATCATTCTGAACTCTTTAGGAAAAGATAGATTTCAGTCTCTGATATCAGCCACTACCCAGTAAAACTGTGATAGGCTATTACCAGTTGCAAGCCAGGTCCTTGGTTTTGATGGAGTGACAATAAAATATCTTAATGAATAGGTTGTGCCCTTTGTGCTTGTGTCAGATACTTCAGTTGGAAGTTTTCTCAACAGTTCTACCAGATTTCCATGATTTGTTGTTTAATTTATGAGACTGATAGTGTATTTTCTCTCCTAACATCTCAGTGGTTAACAGCATCTTTCTTTGTTATCAAAGTAAAGGGTCTGAAATAAAAATTTGACTGCTGCCATCACTGGTAAAGGCTAAACACATTTTTTCTGCAGTATCTTTATTTTCTGTGAATTATTCCCCTGCTTCTGGTAGTCCACTATTCCATTCTTCTGGTACAACTGAACAATATGAAATGACAATAGTGTTGTTTGAGTTTGCTTCTTGTTTAATTGCTTTTTAAATTCACTTTGCCCTTCATTTCAGTCTTCATCTTGGTAAACACATCAGTACATTTGCAGTGCAGGCTGTCTATCAAAATGCAGGAAAAATAAGCAGAGAAAGTATTAAATGGAAAAAATAGAATAAGAAAATTAGACTCTCCCTGCTTGGTGTTTGTGAGATTATAAAATTCTGTTAATAATGAGGAGAATGAGTTCTCCAGCCATCTTCAGTTCTTACAAAGATATATCTATCTCAAGGTTTTAGCAATTCTCTTGCAGAGGAAGATTTTTTTAATTTTTTTTTTTTTTAATTTTTTTTCTTTCTCATGCTGGCATATAGTCAGGCAAAGGGCTAGGCTTGATGCAATGTGGTAATGAGAATAAGTCTAGGAATATATTATTGTGAGAACAAAGCCCAGCAATCTGGGAAGCCAGTTTTTGTCCTCGTCTTCACTACAATAAATAAGAAGAGCTCAGAGTAGGAAGACACAAATACCAGGTATCAAAATCATTAATAATGCCATTGCCATACAATATATTACTTGTAAATTCCACTTAAAGGGCATGTCACACCATTTAGTAAAATCCATTAATCAATAGCTTACAGAGAAAGAAACAATCTATCTTGGTCTATTCCTCGAATCTAAACTTTTAAATAAGGACAGATTTGTTCAAGTTCAGAATTAACTGTTCCAAAACACGGGAACTCTATTGTCTGAAGGGGAGCAAAGGCAGTTGTTTATTTTCAGCACTGGTTGATTTCATTATAAAATGAATTTCTCTCTTCCCTGCTTACTGCTATGAATATGTATAGATTTCTGTTAAAGTACATTAATTGTTTCATCCACAAATGAAACTAAAACACACATCTAAGATACATCCTGATGGTGAGCAGTGTTAAATGGATGTCTTGGAAACATAGTGTAACAGTCTTCAAAGTAGAATGGCCTGATGGCCCATTTAGCCTCCACCAAACCTTAATGATTGCTTTATTAGAGAGTGGGATGAATTTCTCACAATGCACTTTGGTGCATTATAATAACACAGGATAGTTTTTCCTGACAAAACTGGCGAAGTACAAATACTTCAGCAGTCACTGTGCTGAAGTAGATCTGCATAATCTTTAATTTTTTTGACTTTGTAATAATATTGCACACTGGCACATGAATTTGGTTTTCTTTGTGCCTGTTTGTGGACCTCTGAGAAAGAGACAGACTGCAAATCACTGTCCGGAGCTGCAGATTTGCAGAATGTCATATCTGAGGCATGGTGGCACAGTTGATATCCAGGACTTGGGACTCTTGCCTTGATAGGGTACTTTCAAAATACTGATACTGTACTTTCAAAATCCTTTTTTAGTTGCTAAAGATGTGTGGTGGATAGATGAGGAAGACTTGGGGCACATTGCTTGGAGTAGGACTGATAAAAGAAGTTACATCTGGACAGATTGGTTTTTGGTAAATAAGGATAATTAGGATAAGACAAAGGATAGACTGAGCATATGTAAAGAAGGACTTCAACTAGCAGATATAGTGATGAAGACTGTGGAAGACCACTAGAGGAAGTAAACAATTACCAAAGAAATGGTGATATCTTAAAAAGACCATGGATGGCAGCAAAGACCGTGGAGTAAAAGACTGAAGAAATACATAATCACTTTAGAGAAAGGCTTGACCATATGAAGCATTTTTTTGCTTCATTCCATGAATATGTATTAATTTTTGAAATATAAATGGCTTCAAGTTGGTTTATTATGGGAGCACTTATGGAGAATCCCCAGTGCAACCCTGGCACCGCAGTACAGAATACTGACTTAACAGTGAAAGTGCTGTTGAGGTGAATTTCTTTGTTTCACAGGGCAGCACAAGTGCTGTGAGCAGCCAAGTGGATGGACTGCTATTCAGGATCCTAAAAGACATACTTCTGTACTCTCCTTATCTGGCTGTGGACTCCCGTGGACACAGTGACTTTGTGACTCTGTCCCTCTGATTGCTTGCAGTCTGGAGTGGCACCATTGGCTCTCTTTCACCCTGTATAGGTGTATATATAAAGTGGTCATGCATAAATTCATGAGACCAATTCAAGAAGACAGCTGAACTAGCAGAAGAGTTACATTAGCATTTGATGAACCTGAGCCTCCACCTTAGACCCAGAGCTGGCATTTCACTTAGCTAGCTTAACAGAACCACATTTACAAAGGACTCATCTTTTTATTTCTGTTTCTCCTTATACTTCCTGTTGCACAATTGGTTGGGGCAGAGAAAAATCAGGTGTGCATGCTACTGCTGGTATAGATGTAGTCATAATCCCTGAAACCCACCCCAAAAATGATGCATCTGCAAATTCCTGATGAGTCTTCTACTGGCCTAGTCTCCCTAAGAGTTCTGAAGTGAACCAGGGCAATGATATATGCTACCATATATTATTTCCCACCTTCCACAAGGAAAAAGTTTGCATTTGGGTGATTCTGTGTCATTTCTTTTACCTATTTTGAATACTCTTTTAAATCAAGAGAAAAGTGGGCTGATTCAGAGTGGATCAAGGGTTTGATCCTTTCCTCTTGCCCTTTCCCAGTTCACTGGGTGACTCCCACACTTTATTGAGAAAGTTGCAATAAGGAGTTTGACCTCCATATTGATTAAAGAGGGGAAAAAAAGAAAAAGAAAAGAAAGAATCCATACATGAGGTCTATGTATAGATACCACTGTGCATCAGCACAAGGAATACAATTAACCTTAGAGAGCAAGAGCAGTAGAAAGGAACAGAACAAACTGAAATAATAAACCTGGCTCTGCACACTACTGTGGTGTCATGGACAGATTGTGCTTGGAAAGCATCAGCACTGTGGAGCTTCAGGGTGAGGGGGGTTAATTATCTCCCTGTGAAACATTCATTACAGCACCTGGAACTACATGGGACTCACTGGGCTGCAAGTTTGTTGAGAGGTTCATGATCCTTTGGAGCAAACCCAGAGTCATTCTGGCATGAAACCTTTTCACTTTTCTCTCCAGTCATCTGCAGCTCTCTCTCCTCCACGCTGCAGTGCTGATGCTTTTTTTCTGCTTATTTCTTTGAATTTGGCATGAATTGTGTTTGTGCAATATGTAGCACAATGGGGCCCTGATACATTGAGCCTCTGGGTGGGAGCGTGACACAAACAGTAAAAACATGTTGGCTGTGCTGGCTTTCAGATTGTGTCATTTCTTCATACCTTCACTGGCAATACTCTAGGGTGATTTTAAGCTTCTTGTCCTAAGCTTTGGACCCTATCTTGCTTTTTATACTTTCACCCTGGCCTTAGTTCTTATGAGCTTGCATTGCTCCATAAGGCTGGCTTAATTCTCTGGATTTTAATCACAAAAATCTCTCTGTGGTTTCTTTCACAGAGCAACTCAAGCCTGGGAGACTTGGTTGGTGCAGCCACCTTTCAGTTTTGCATTCACTTGAATGCCTAAAAGAAATTTCATATACAAAGACTACAGGGAACTGGTCAATATGTACATAAAATATTTTAAATTCAGTGTGACATTGCAAAAGTGATACTCAAGCCATAGCTCGGGGATATTTTTCAATTCTCCACTAATTCCTTATCATCTCTGCAGCACAAGGTTCTGCCTTGATTCTCTGGATGCTACAAAGTGTGTCTAGAACTGCACTGGAAACAGAAGCAGTATTCAAAATAATCTCCATCTTTATTTTTTCAGGCTTTTTTTTGGGAGAAGATTTGAATCCTTTTCTAAATTATGTAGCAGATTGATTGGGCAAGAATTCATGTCTCCTCCCCACAGATCACACAATAAGTTCTGTTAGGGAAATCTCTGCAGTTTGGGAGGCGTAATTTTGTTTTCCTTGAGATGCATGACAAAATTAAATCTATTTCTTCCACATGATGGTACTATTAAAAAAAATAAAAATAAAAAACTAAATCAGGATGTCTTTATTTAAGAATAAAACATTAAACCTGTAATTGGTGATCTGGCCAGCTGTTCAACTGAAAGCTGACTAGATCAAGGTTGCTTGAGTAGGAAAGGCAAAAGAAACCTCCCATATGTGACTATTCCCAAAGTTTATCTGGGAGTTAGTGGCAAATCCACTTGCCTCAGTGGCATAAGGCTTTCAATTCTTGTGAAGCCCCACAGTTTAATTCAGAGGCACCCAAGGAATTAGTGTTCTTCCAAAGCTAAGTCCCAGCTGGCTGCGTATTTTGAGAACCATGTCTGAACTCAGACATGTAAATCCCAGATAATCCTCAATCTCTGGTGTGAGGTCCCTGCACTTCCCTCCCAAAGTCAAGAGAGAAAATCAAGATTCAACAGGGTGAGGACTGGCTACTGTGTCATGACAGAGAGATCTCTGGTGTCAGTGGAAGCTAGATTAGACATGATTTAAGGTTTTAACACCTGAGGACAGAGATAAAAGGTTTTTGTCAAAGGGTCAGAGACTGTGTAAAAAGGGAGACATGAGAGGCTGTGAATAAGAGAAGACTAAGGATTAACAATAAGTGAGCAAACAGTAGGAAGGAATAGAAAAATGTGATTGGATGAGAAATGTGGTACAAAAAGGGTCAGAATTGAGCTGTGACTTGAAGGTAGGAGGACAAGAGGAAAAGCAATAAATATACAGAAAGGCACTCACTGACCGCATTGCAAGGGGACTGCTTAATCTCAAAGGCCAGGTTGTCTGCCACTGCCTCATAAATAAGGCCAATAACCCAGGCTGAGATTGTAGACACCAGTCCATGTAAGGCAAAATAACCTTGCAAGCTCCTAGCTTCAGGAAAATCACTGTTCAATAGAAATAGGAGAAATGTTTGAAACGATTAATCCATGGAGCAAGAAAGACAAATGCAATTGGAAACTGAGGAGGATGGAAGAAAATGGGCTGAGGAAAAGACAAATCTGTTCCTCCCCATTTCCTGGAGCATCCAGGAAAATGTGAATGTTGCTGTGGGATGTCTTCCCTCAGAGATGAGGAGCAGCAGGATATACTGTAAGCATCCAGCTGTGGTCTTCGTTAGATCTGCTGGTGGCATGTCACTGTGGCAGTGAAGAAGTCCTAGTGAAGCCACAAGCTTCTCTTTAGTTCATTCTTTTCTTATATGAAAACTGCAGGGGTTGATCCTCACTATAATTATACTTCATAATAATGAAAGTATATTAGCTCTCAATTTGGTTTTCTCCAGCCTGTCATCCAAACTAGTACTGTATCCAACCCAGAAAATAGAAGGGACACCTGGTACATTAAAAGATTGGCTTCTGTTTTGCATTTTTAATTGAGTAGTAGTAGAATCTTCCTCTTCAGCTAGAAACAGTTCCAGAGTCCTCTCCAATCCAACACATTATGTAGGTATAAAAAGTTGGTCAGTGGGTCAAAATGTGTGCTACATACCTCAAAAGATTTTCAGAAATACTTGTTACCCAGCAAATTAATTGAACTTTTAGCAACCTGAGGACCTCATTCTCTTTGTTATCTGATTGATTCAAAATGGAATGCTAAAGCTTTAGCAGAAAAACCCAACGGTAAATGAAAATCTATGCACAAATTACTAAATTGACACTGGGTGTTAATAATGTTTTAATGCATTGTTATTGTTGTCTGAAAGTTTGATAGTACAAATGATCTTAAAATACCTTTCAGTGCAGCTTGCTTTTGGGAGATTTTACCTATCTCATCTCCTCTCATCTCATCACATCCCTTTAGAAAACATTTCTGAAATCCCCAAGGTTGAGGATATGATCACTTCAACATTTGCAGTCCTACCACAATGAATTCAAACAAGAAATAGCACCATGAATGAGAAGCATGGACTATGGACTATGCCAGCATTTGCATTGCAATATCAAAAAAAAGCATTTGCACAGCCCATCAATTAGCTTGTTCTGGTGTGCATTACAGTAGACAAGTCTACACCTGGGCAGAAAATGCATCTTTGCTGAGGGGAATCACAACTTTTTGTGTAATGTCTACATGTTCTCATGCATTCAGCTCATACTTTAAAAATGCTTTGAAGATGGAAAAAAGCAAGAAAACAAATAAGTAGCAGGTGAAGTCTTGCCTTTGAATTCAAAATGGACCTGGCTAGTGCCTGGTCACAAGTGGTGTTCTCCAGGCCTCAGTACTGGGGCCAGTTCTCTTTAACACCATTATCAATGATCTGGATAAAGGGATCGAGTTCACCTTCAGCAAGTTTGCAGCTGACACCAAGATGATCTGCTTGAGGGTAGGAAGGGCCTACAGAGGGACCTGGGCAGTCTGGATAAATGGGCTGAGGCGAATTGTATGAGATTCAACAGGGCCAAATTCTGTGTGTTGCACTTATACCACAACAATCCTCTGCAATGCTACAGTCTTGGGGAAGAGTGGCTGGAAGGCAGCCCAGTGGAGAAAGACCTGGAAATACTGATCTATAGATAGAAGAACATGAGCCAGCCATGTGTCCAGGTGGCCAAGAATGTCAACAGCATCCTGGCCTCTATAAGAAATATGTGGCCAGGAGGACTGAGGAAGTGATTGTCTCCCTCTGGTCAGCATTTGGTGAGACTGCACCTCAAATGCTCTGCTCAGGTTTGGACCACTCACTAAATGAAAGACATTGAGGTGCTGGAACATGTCCAAAGAAAGGCAGTGAAGCTGGTACAGGGCCTAGAGAGCACGTCTTAAGAGGAGAAGCTGAGGGAACTGGGGTTGTTTAGCTTGAAGAAAAGGAGGCTGATGGGAGACTGTATTGTGCTCTATGACTGATTGAAAGGAGGGTGGAGGGAGGTAGGATTTGCTCTTTTCTACCAAACAGCAAGTGATAGAACAAGAGGAAACAGCCTCAAGTTTCCTCACCGCCAGAGGAGATTTAGGTTGGATATTAGGAAAAAATTCTTTACTGAGAGGGTTGTCAGACACTGTAATTGGCTGCTGAGGAAGCAGTCAAGTCACCATCCCTGGAAATATATGAAAGACAAGTAGATGTGACACTTAGGGACATGGTGGTGGATTAGGCAGTGTGCTAAGTTAATAGTTGGACTTGATGATCTTAAAGGTCTTTCACAACCCAACTGATTCTGTGATTCTGTTTGGTTGCCAGAAAACAACACACTATGATAATTCTCAAAACTTTTATTTGTAAAGTAGAGAAGAAGAGTCAGTGTAACTTTCTTAGCTTACTACGAAGTTGTGAAAAGCAGGTTTCATTGCTGTAATTGTGATGATTATAGTATTTTTAAGCAAGAAGTAATGGAAAGCTTCATAAAACTTGAAATGTATTTTTTGGTATTATTATGAAAGCAAAAATATATCATTTTCATTATTTGGAAAGATTTTTATTCAACTGGGATGGAATTTTAGAGGGCAGGAAAAAAAAAAAAAAAAAAAAGAGAAAAAAAAGTGCAACAAAAAATGGAAATTCAACACTTTTGCTCCAGCCAAAATGACATAATGACATTGAGAGGATGCACAGAGGTACAACGGTAGTGCAGCTAGACATTCCCAAAGACACTATCCTCATTTCAAAGGACAAATGTGGCTGAAGGACAAAGTGACTGAAAATGCATACCCAATCTCCTTTGTTTTTCCAAGAAATGTGAAAACCACATCCTCAAAACTGTCTAAATCACATTCCTAAGACCAGTTCATGCTCTTCCTTCATTTGCCACAACCATAATTAGTTTATTGACTATAATAATGCTACTGGTAAGTGCCTTATAATTTCTAGAAGAAAACCTTTTAGTTAATGATGGAAATAATTAATCTCTTTTAAAGAAAGGACTAGAAAGGAATAAGTTGTGTGCTCATGAATTGTAAAAAGATTAAAATAAAGTAAAGGGCTTTAAACTAAAGCTAGAAGTGAAGGCGACTGATACCGCCCTCCTTGGTTTTGAAAATAATTGTCTTTTGTTAACAAATATATTATTCCAGCTTTCTGGTAAAAACATCATTCATGCAAGTTGCATTTTGGGTAAGAATCAAGCTAAAAGTATTCATTCAGCCTGCTCTGGTAAATCAATGGGAGAAAAGGTGCTCAGGAAATAAGCTGCACCTCTCATCTGTCAGCTTGGCCTCTGAAACTGCAAATGCTTAGCAGATCAGTTTAAAACTCCTGATTCAAAGCTGTTTAAAGGATTGCCACAGATTTAAAAGGAGTTTTGATTGGGCTTTAAAACAGCACCCTTATTTAAGCCATGTAGTGGTAATTTCCCTCTCAGGTAGCTACAGAAGTTGTCAAGACAAAGTGATTCAAGCTGCAGAACCCAGCTGGTGGTGCAGGGTTGTTCTGGGCTTGGACTAACTGCTTCTAGATAAAAGAAATATTAACTCCTGCTCTGGTTTAAAACTCTTTCTCCACTTCTTTTCTATGTATTCTTATAAATCTCCTCCTTTAGGCTTCCTTGTGTTGAGATGTAAGCTAGCTGGCCTATCACTGACAGTTCTAGCCAATGTATTGGAAATTTCAGTATCAGACTTTTGGTCAAAAAACAAACTGAATCAATTTGTGCAGACTAGGCTTCAGGTTTGTAGGTACAGAAAATATGAGTTGATTCAGCAAAGCCAAAAAGTCGTACCTCATGAGCAGTTTTTAGTTCAGAAACTGGGGAGTACTAGAGACTCATGAATCTGCTAGAGACTTTGCCATCCAAGGAGCTAGGTTGTCTGCAGAAGGGGCTGGGGTAACCATGCCAGTATAAAAACATAGAATTAAAGAAGAGTTCAGATTGGTTGCTCTTCCCAGAACTGAGGATACAGAAACCTTTCCCTCTGTAGATCAGGTAGAATTAAATGTTCATCCTTCCACCAAATTAAAGTTTTCTTTCTTTTCACATACTTTGCCCTTTGATTAGAATAGCAAATGGTGGGAAAGACACTCTTATAAAACAATACTCACAGGTATCACTGTCTCTGAGCCCTTTTTCATGATGAAAATCTCTTTAATTTCCATATTTGGGCCATGCTCTTTTTTTCTATGCTTACAGCGAGAACATGAACCGTTCTGACCTCAATTCATCAGTTAATGGGGCTCTACAATAAAGTGAAACTCTCCAACAGAGAAGAACGATGCAACCCCTGTTTGTGATGTGCAACGCTATGGCATATTCTCTGTTGTCAAGCAGAGAAGGGAATGAACTCTTCATCTCATCTGTGCAGGGAAACAGGGTGCTTGGAAGCCTCTGGTAAATCGTTTATTTTGATGAGCTCGTTTTCATTTGAGCCTGCAGCATTTGATATTCTTCAGTGACTCCCTTACCAAACACCGTTGAGGCTGTGAGTGAATTGCCATTCATATATATCAAGTGATGTGCTTCTGCACTTGTGTAGCATCTGCTGTCAAGGATCTCAAAATACTACACAAACTTTAATGAGTAAAGTTTCACAACACTCCTGGGAGGTGCAGAAGTACTGTTAACCCAGTTTAATAGATAAGAAAAACAAGTTGCAGAGAAATCAGTAGATGCATATTCTACCCCTGCCTCCACCTGCATATATATTCTGCAAACTTTTGTTCATACATAAAGATTCAGTGCCCCTAGAACTGCAAATTAAAAGGAATATTTATTGGTTCCTTTGGGATAAACTAATTTTGTGAGTGTATATTTCAGTATAAAGGTATTCAGAGATGGTCTATATTTTTGAGTAGGCTTACAGTCATTTGGAAAAGCAAAACAAAAAAAATCACAAGTGCACTCAAGGACTTAATTTTTCTATGTGCACCTGGAAGATGGTTTGGGGCTAACAACTCTCTCAAAGCTGACAGAAACATGGCCATATCTTCTGCAAGGGAATAGGGCTCACTGGGAGAGGCTGCAATGGCTTGAGACAGTCTGTTTTAAATTAACAAATGTCTCTTAGGGTGGTGAAGCCTCCTTAGAAAACTGCTGCTCCACTGAGATTTTTATGGTACTGAAATGTACACCTTTCTGAATTATTAGGGTAATAACTTTCCCTTAAAGAGTCACCTCGGAGTCTTCTGAGAACAGTCTTTCCACTTTTCCAATCCTATTCCTCCAGGTCTGCTAAAAATTGCTGGAACTGTCCTGTCCTCCTCCTGGTTGGGCTTTTAAATTAATCAGTATCTAAAAGAACAGTAGAAGATGCAGTGGGGCAAACATACCAATCCTTGTGGATTTCTCCCCAGCCCCCCATGAGGACACTCCAGGGGAGCCCACAGCACTTGAACTTTGAGCAGCAGAAACCCATCATAAAATCAAACCAGTTTTGTTTTGGGCAAATGGACTACTTAAAAAAAGAGGACTACTTAAAGGGCCATCCAGGTCACCGTTGATTAATTATTTGCCAACTTTATCTTCAGATTGGAAATGATAATTTTATCCATTACCACAGCAGAAAGGGATGTGGAGGACCCAGGTGGCAAGCAGTTTGATCGGATTGGTTCTTATCTTCCAAATTGAAAGATTTGAAAAGTTCAACACCATTGCAAAATGGATATTTTTTGTGTTTGTAGCAGTTAATCAGCTCAGCCTGAGGGGGACACATCACATAAAAAAGACCTTCCTCCATGCATTGACCAAATGTCTGGAAACCATGAACTGACTGTATCTGAGAAGATAAGATGACATCTAAAAGAATGTTGCTGTTGACAAATTCCCAGAAAAAAAATCTCCCGAAAACCTAAAATAATTACTTATTAGAGTTTACGTATTTATGAGTGACTTGGGATAGGAGAACATGCTCCTTTATCAGGCTGTTATTACTGAAATTTAAATCATCTGGATTACTGGGTTTCTGAATGCTTTACTGTTCTCTTATCTTAATCAGAGATTGTAATCTTGAATAATCTCCGATAGTGGTGTTTGCAGCTATGCCTGGCAGATAAGAATAATCAAATGCCAGGTTTCAGGGCATAAATTAATTGCCTGCAGAAGTCAGAAGTAAATGTTTTCTTCCATGTGCTGTATTGCAATAATTATCAAGGTACATATGCATGTTGGAGTGAGATGGTGTCTTCGAATTAAACTTTACTCTGAATTTGTATTTATTTGCCATTTATTTATTGCCACCTTGAAGGGCACCAGACTTACTGGACCATGTAACTAACTTGGTATAGCAAATGTTATGGGAAAATAACTATTCAGATGTGCGATATAATGTTAATCCTTAGATCTTGACAATGGAGAGTATGTTCTGACAAAGATTTCCTTATTAACTCTGCTAATAAATGTGTCTGCACTGAAAATGAAAAATAGATTACCTCAATACTTGAACTACTGTTAGAGAAGAAATGCACATTTCATGCATGCAGAGGAACTGTCATGCCATTTGTGAGTGATGAGGTGGATTTTTCCACACTGATTTCATATTTCATGCCATGCATGGATGCCACATACGCATGATTGGGAAAAAACTATACTCTGTCTTTTCCCAGATGGCTTCCTTGTAAATAGTTTTAAGTCACATCTGCATGGTTAAAAATGTCATATTCCAGCATTTAGATGAATAATACATCCCCTGAATCAAATTTGTTCCTGATATAGGTCCAGTGATAGCAATGCAGTTTAATCAGCCGTGCATTTGGATGGCTGATTCATTCTAGAAGATAAGGCACTAGAGAGGAAAATTAGCATGCTGGCTCCTTTTAGATTAGTTGAATCTTGTCACCTTAGAAAACCCCCAAGACCCAAAACCCAGTAAGTGTAGAATGTCAATTACTTCTGTTTTGTCATGCTTTTCTCAAGCAGCTATCAATTTACATACTGATCAAACTTAACAGTTCCTGTTGCAGTAGATACCAATTTTTCTTACCAATTGGCTGTGAATCTCACCAGAGTTTATGAAACAGTGGCTGTAGACTAATGCACACACTGAACTAAATTCCTGTAGTGCTGATGCCCAGCAGGGCTAAAAAGAAAAACAGAGTATTTGCTAACTTCCACTAAGTATATTCTGGTTATGGTCTGATCTGGCTAATGTGTATTTTCGTTGTTTATAATAGACGTGGTAGCAGGATTAAGGGAAACAGAAAAGAAGTATTATTACATAGCATATAAAAATGTTTGACATAGAACTCATTGCTGTATGTTGTGTGTAACAGGCCTTTGGATAGGCTGGTTGGTGGCTCCCTGATGAAGAAATCCCTTTCCCTTGATGGCTACAGAAATAAACACATATTTTTGTTGTCATTGTGAAGCTACTTTATACAATGTATACTGAAATGAAATTCTATTTTGTGAAACAATGTGCTGTATGAAATCCACATTCTTGGCTAAATAACCACAAAACTATCAGCCAGCATTCTGTAGATTGAGATAAGAGTAGCCCAGCCCTGCTTGTCTATCTCATGAAGACTCTTTTCTGACACTAAACAATAGGATGTTGATCTGGGCTCATCTAAGCTGTGTCCAGGCATTTGCATGTAAATAGACAGCAAGCTCAAGGAGCTAGGGGCCTTGTAAATGGAAATTGTCTAAAACCAGCTAGACCTGCTGCCCAATATTATGCATGTGGCAGGGAAGGGATTAACAAAAGGACATCACAGGATGACTTTCCTGCAAGACCACCGAAGACCAAACCCCAAATAAGAATGCAAGTAGTTCCAGGGAACCGGATAAATATTACAATTAGTTCCAGGAAATCTGATGTTTGTTACAATGATCCTTATACACGTGTATCTTTTAGTACAATATGTCATGTCACTCATGGGATGAACGACTTTGAGAGCTATTTCTCAGGCATCCAGCTCTGCAAGAAGGAATGTCTGCCTTCTAAAACTTAGCGGCAAGTGTTAAAGGGGTCTTTCAGCGGCTAAATTTTACGGTATCACCCTCAGCTGAGTGGTTATTCAAGAAAATTCATGTATCACCAGTTGCTCCTCCTCTTCCTGCCCAGCTGGAGGAAGACTGCTGGCAAGGAAGGAGTGGAAGAAGAGGAAGAACCTCTCAGGTTGGTGTGTGCTATCATTGTTCAATCAATAATGGAATAAAAGGAAGACAACTAAGAGAAGAATTTAAATGAGTAAAAAGAAAGGCTTTGGTGGGCGATCCTCAGGCTTGGAGCGGAATTTAAACAATATCCTATCAAATATGTGTTTATTCCAATTAACTTTGTGACAGGGACATTCAAGCAGATTTAAATGCAGCTCTTAATTGGTGTACTTTCCAGGGCATGATATGTGTTTGATCGTTTTAGATAACAGAACAGCAGAAGGGAAAATTAAATTGACAGAGCACAGAGAAGATGAAAGCTACATGGGGCATAGAAAATAAACTATTATTACAAATGGTACTAATTAGATCATATCTATTTGTTATTGATTTTTTTCCTGTCGTATAATATTTATTTCTTGCGATTGGCTTTTGCTGGATAATTCACCAAAGTCATGTAGATTGAACCTGATGCTAACTCCTTGGCTATTACGACTTTTCTGATACCGAGAGGGACAGGACGGGACACACACACCAAGCCAGTTGCCTTCCCTTGAGAGCTTTCTCTCAAGATTCATTCTTCAGAAGGAAATGAAAGACCCTGTGCAGCACAGGTCTTTTCTAGCTGCGTGCCTACCCGGGCAATCACAGAGTATGTGCTTGGCTGTAAGTGCGTACTTATGTGCTGTCGACTTTGAGCAACTCAAGGTTAAACACTTGCTAAATGCTTTGCTTTGCGTGCTGAGTCTGAATCAAAAGGAGGGAGTGGTGGCAGGTTCGTTAGGTTTGTTACAGCCGTAGAGTTCCCCCTTCCTGGCTGTGTTGTTATTGAGGCCAGCAATGATCAGAACAGCCACATTTGCAGGCAGCAATGTGAAGTTCCTTGGGACAGCTTATTACAAACAAGACGTGTTTTCACGTGCCTGGAAAATAAAGCCTCTGCATTTGCATTTTCCAGAAGACAGTTTGCTACAAAAATTTGAAGCAATTCACGGACCTTGCTGTTGATACTTACTGACAACGTTAATTGTCTCCAATCATTGTTAGAGCATCTGTTTCACATTTTGACAAGTGCACTTATCTCTTTCTTCACTCCTACCCCTCCCTTTGACATTCCTTGACTAAAGATAATGAATAAATTACAGAGAGATGACAAATGTGTTGATAATCAAGATGAAAACCAAATGAACTGGAAGTGGCTATGTTTCTACACGAAGCTGTAAATTGCTGTACTGGGCAGCAAAACTTCTGTCTTGGCATCTAAAACTACCAGAACATGAGAAAAGTGTTCAGAGAGGTATTTTGACAACAAAGCCTTCAGGGTCTCTCACGTTGTTTGGGAGAAGATGAGGATGCAGGAAGAATCTAGAAGGACATAAACCAGTGTGAGAACGTGGGCAGCTGAAGAGTCAGGATGGTGAGGAGGGAGCTGAAGAGTTTAATTTTAATTAGGATTTAACGAGTGGATATTATGCTTATGAAAACAGAGGGCTGGACTGGAGCAGAAGACAGAAGGCACAGCAGAAGCCTTGCTTTTCCATCTTCCTCAGCAGTCCGACTACCTCTGCTAGACCCCAGGTGTTTTACAGCTCGTCCGCTGGAAAAGCTTTCCTTGAGCAGCTTCGTGCTAAATGCTCCCATTTGCTTTCCTGTTTGTGTGAGGCAATGCCAGTATCAGCCTGGGCTGCTGCTCCATGCCCATGGGGTGAGTAGGTCAGTGCCCAGCAGGCTGGTCAGCATGGCAGCTACCCCTGGGATGCAACACTGAGCAGTGCCAGAGCTCGCCCCAGCACCTCTCGCAATTCCCTCAGTACCCCTGCATTTGTTACTACCTTAAAGAACACTGTGTATTTTTTAACCTCCACAACTCTGATGTGTTTAATGGACTCAGACACCCCTCACCTTCCCTGTTCTCTGCTATTCCAGCCATAGGATCTTCCCAGGCAGTGCAGTTCTCCCCTTATCTCCAGCTTTATTGTTCTCATCAGCAACTGAATCTGCTGATTCCTCTGTGCTTATATAAATTGCAATATAAGTTTAATTTCATGCCTTTCTAGGGCAAGAGTACGATAGCATTAAAGAAGAAGGAGCTCTCTAAGTGTGGTAAGACCATCTTTGGCATCTGTAAATTTGAATAAATTGCAGGCTCTTCATCAAAATTATGATAGTTTATATGGTTTTTAACGTGATTGCTAAAGAATACGTTGAAAATTTGTCAAGTGGTATTAGGATTCCCAGCCTCTGCATTTTAATCACTGTCTCTCTTGAGATAAAACGGATGCACCATACTGATAAATTATTAAATTAAATCTTATTTACCTAAAAGTTTGCACAATACCCTTTGCCAGAACATGAAGGGCTATGAAGTGGATTAATCTAATTCATCTTTTGGTTTTAAAAATTTCATGAACGTACAGCATTCTTGGTCATTAAAATTCAAAACTGGATAAATATGGAATAACTTCAGCTCACTGTATTTCTATATTTGGAGAACACTGCGAGATATATAGAGAAGAATCCCTTAACGAATTAATTGTGCTGTTATTCCAATATGAGTATGGTTTTTTTCTGCAATGTGATAATTTCTTCGGGTGGGCACAGTGATGTGGATGGTTCTAATTAGCATTTTCCAGCCTAGTGCTGTTTTAGAGGACCATTGCAAAGCTGCTGGGGGATATATTTCTAAGTATCATCAACCTCATTACACAGATGAGCAAATTCAGGCAAAGGTGCAGTAACTGCTCCCTTACAGCAGAAAAAGTGACCAAAATAATTCATCTGGGGACTTTACAACATGCTTGGAATAGGTTAATTAACTTTTGAGTTCATTAGTAACTCAAGTCTATAATTTGAAGGCTACTTAGCTTGCAATGTGACATGAGTGGATGGTCTCTGTTTACCACTTAACTTGCATTTGCAGCTCAGTGCAGGACCCTCATTTTTGGCATTTTCAGTCCTTGAGATCTTTAGAGATCTCTGAAGATCTCTGCAGACCTCTTTTGCTGCTTTTCTGGATTGTAATGGCTGTCATCCAGAGACCACAAACTTCTGCCTTTGGCTGAGGTGACATTTTCACAAGTCAGATATAAGAGCTGAAAGATTCCACCAGTTTTCACCAGTGAAGGCTTCCTTGTGCCCCGTACCACCCGTCCTTCAGGAGCATGTTTCAGTCTTGGCAGTTCATTTCATTTAATACCTTTTAGGCTATAACCCAGAATGCCCTCTTCTGGAAGTGTTTGGTGGATACAGGACTCTCAGTGATAGCATTTGTCCTCAGTGTTAAGAGATAAGAAGTTTAGATGTTATTCTAAAGATGTAGCTTCCCAAGGGATCTGTTCACTGCTCTTTGTCCTAGTGGCATTGCTTTAGAGCATTCCTGCCTGGGATAGCTACACTGTACTGGGTTAGTGGCATGAATATGCCACTAACTACATAACCATATAAATATGTGACATATGTAGCAGAGGCAGAGGTCAGTGCTGGCAGGGGATATTGCTTCAGAACTGAATATAAGGAAACTGATTGTGTGTGTGATCATAAAACACCCTGTTCCCAGCTACTGCCTGGTGCTGCAGCAGAGCTCTGGGCACGGTGCTTGTTCTACAGAGCTGAGCAACAGGCTCTGCCAGAGCATCACCAGCCTGGGAGGTGCTGCCCTTTGAATTCTCAATTTCGTTGGAGCAATGATGCAAAATAACTCCGTGTGAAGAGCTGTGAGCCATGATAACACAGTGTCAATTAGAAATACAGGGACAGAGTGGCTGGAGAGCAGCCAGACAGAGAGGGACCTTGGAGTCTGGATTGACAGGAAGCTGAACATGAGCCAACAGTGTGCCCAGGTAGCCAAGAAGGCCAATGGCATCCCGGCCTGTATCAGGAACAGCGTGGCCAGCAGGTCCAAGGAAGTGATTCTGCCCCTCTACTCAGTGCTGGTGAGGCCACACCTCGAGTACTGTGTCCAGTTCTGGGCCCCTCAGTTTAGAAAGGATATTGAGGTCCTGGAGCGGGTCCAAAGGAGGGCAACCAGGGTGGTGCAGGGACTCGAGCACAGATCCTATGAGGAGAGGCTGAGGGAGCTGGGGCTGTTCAGCCTGGAGAAGAGGGGGCTCAGAGGAGACCACATCACTCTCTACAACTCCCTGAAAGGAGGTTGGAGCCAGGTGGGGGTCAGTCTCTTTTCCTAGGCAACTCTCAACAAGACAAGAGGGCATGGTCTCAAGTTGTGCCAGGGAAGGTTTAGGTTGGACATTAGAAATAATTTCTTTACTGAGAGGGTGATCAAGCATTGGAATGGGCTGCCCAGTGAAGTAGTGGATTCTCCATCCCTGGAGATATTTAAAAAGAGACTGGATGTGGCACTCAGTGCCATGGTCTGGGAACTGCAGCGGTAGTGGATCAAGGGTTGGACTTGATGATCTCTGAGGTCCCTTCCAACCCAGCCAATTCTAAGTATCAGAGAAGAAACCTCTAGACACCCTTGAATTTTGACTAGATCTGGGAGTTTCAGGCAAGACTGATCCCTTTCCTTTGAGATTATCCCCTTGATATCCATCCAGATCAAGGAGGTTTCCTATAAAAGCAGAAACTTTAGAGCCCCTGTTTGAAAGCAGTATTTTGTGCTTTTAAGGGTCATAGCTAGTACTATAGTTCCCCTACCTCGTAATTTACCTTAGGATACTACACAGTAAGGATAGTTCCTCTTTGGTTTTTTTTTCCCTGATAACCGCAACACTTTTCTCCTATACTTCTTAGAAAAGTATAAGAAGCACAAGCTCCATTGAAAATGGTTAATCAAATGTGATTAGATCAAAACTTGTTTTCAAATGAAAAAAATACTGAGGATCATCTCCTCTCTTCCTCGATGAAATAAGAGTTCAAAGTAGCTGTACTTTCAGATACTATAATTAGGTTTGATTAAAAAAAAATAGAACTCTTTCAACGTAATTAATATAAGGCTTCCTTGAGAAAATTTCAAATGCATTAAAGAGTGATTTTCTTTCCATTTTAAAAAGCTTCTCTTTAATTTAAAAGTTAAAAGGACTTTAAGGCCAATGATAGCAATGAGAGCACAGCCGAACTTTTTTTTGGAGAATAACTAATATCAGCAATGATATTTGCTAATATCAGCAATGATATTAGGTAAAATAATTCTATGTGTAAGAAGAACAGAACAGTGGGGTTTCTTTGGAGACCCCTAAATTAATAAGAAGTAGTTTTCAGGAAGTTAGAGCATTTGTGGGTATAGCTTCTTGCTCTTCAATGGATTCATAAAATAAAGTTAAAAAAAAATTAAAATAAGGTCAACATAGTTCATTCTGACAATTCACAAACAAAAAGTTTTATCATTTTATTATAATAATTTGTTTTTCATTTTAAAATCAGATAAGTTCATAAAATATTGTAAAGAAGCTTTTGTTTGGCTGAAAAATTGGGTTTCAGTTGAAAGAAAAGTTTAGGTCAGCAAGACACATTCTTTCGCTCTCAAAACACATGCTGCACACCCCTCTGCATCTCTAGAAGCCTTTAACAACTATTTTTACTATTCGGATAAACAGAAAAATGTGTTCAGTTTTCCAACTAAAATATCCAGTGTTTACATAGCTGTTTTTTTAGGAGCTTGTGTTTTAGTGTCTGGCTTCGTAATAGCATTCCTGAATAACCTTATGGACCTGGATCCAGGTTTCAAATAGTATTCACAATAAACTTGTATCAGATTTAGATTAAAAAAAATTTAATCTGATCAACTGTATCTAACACTAGAGATTCTGGAAGTCCAAGATCTCTTCAGTTTTTAAGTTATGTTAAATTCTGCTTTTGTAGATGAGGATTGTTGGTTGGGTTAAAAGTCTGGCTTATCTCTTACTGTTGAGTAACCTCGGGACTCTGTCTCCCAGCTCTCTAGCCTCTTGGATTTGCTCTGGAAAGTTTTCTCAAAGCATGTGTACTGGTTGTACTACAGGCAAAATGCAGTGCAACTCTTGTTTCCCTTGAAAACACAGATAAAGTTTTCTTGTGCTGCCTCCCTTTCCACTGCAGTGTGGGTGTTCGGGGTCCCAAGGAACAGAGGGTCAAAGGGGTCCCTCTCTGTCCTCTGTCCAGAGGAAAGGAATCACACAGAGAGTTCTTCTTGTGTGGTTGATTACAGTGGAACAAAGAAGGAAAAAAAATTCGAGTTCTTGATTACATCAACAGACTGGCCCCATTCAGCAGATATGAAACTACCTGTCTTTAGTTTGCAAATCTAGTACTATGCAAACTGTGGTGCTCAGAGATTTTTTACTAAGGATGTAAGAGAACCAGGATCAGTTGTTTCTTTTAGAGGGCTCCCATACAAGTTAGGTTTCCATCTCCATCACAGTGCTTTAATTTCTAAGCTGTATTTTGTCAGAAGATGACTCTTCAGGGCCCCAGGGGAAGATCATTGTGAGGGACTTGTGGCTCAATGAGCAGAAAGAGACAAGAGGAGAATTATTGTGCAAGCTAATGGTAGAGGGGTTCTACATCTTTACAATTATGGTGATGGAAGGACCACCAAATAAGACTAGTCTGCTCTTTGGGAAGTGGCTACCTTATGCAACACACAAAGGAAAAAGAAACCTTTTTCAGTGGGAATAGGTAAAGAATGGCACTCTCCCCTCTGTCCTGCCTGTAAAATGTAGAAAACATTCACCAGCTTCCTCTAGTTTTGTGTATAACTCAGAAACCTGACTAATCATCCTGACTGACAGAATACACTTAGTAATTTCTTCTAATAATTTCTTCCCTCCAACCTTAATTTACTGTGAGGCTACTGGAAAGCATTTACTGAACTCAACAGAGTGGCTAAAAACCTTAATATTCCATGTAATTTAGACTATTCAGTAGTGTTTGTAGTTTTTTAATTGCATTCTTCCAGAACAGTGTTTATATTTACAAAAATTACAGTATTTATAAATATATAAATTTCTTTCCCCCATTTTCCTGTTAATCTGGAGGATGTAGCAATTCACCAGTTCAGGAAAATAAAATAATTAGAAAGTAAAAAAAGGGTAATATAAAAAATGAGCAGGCACTGTTATTAAAGTCAATGATTGCTGTGAAAGCGTGTATAGCTATTTCATGAAATGTAAGAAGATGCTGAAGTAATCCTTGTGGTAAGAATACTTAAAAGTAATCTAACATTTTTAAGTGATGATAAGTATAAGAATGGCTACATGTAACAGCAATATTTGTGCAAAGGATTCTGTCTCCAGAGTTTGCATGAGGAAATCTTAACTTTATACTTCCAAGTAAAAAGGTTTGCAAACTACTCACAGCAGTGCTGGCTGTGGAACATAAGTCTTGTGCATTAGCCAGTTTATTGCCTGTTGTCAGTGATCCTACATCAGTGTTTCTTAACCTGGAGACATAAAAATGCAGGTTTTGTATTTGGTAGATATAATTCTTTTTATCTGCTGATACTAAGAAACTGTGGTAGGAAATTCAGATGTTATCTGTCATGGCTATAAATTGGTATCTGTTCAATTTACAAACATGTTTAGGAACATATAAAAAATAGAGAAAATGAGAAGAGCAGCAGCTGAGAACTTGTCCCTAATATATTTTATCTAAAGGTTGTACTTAAATTATTTCTTCTAGCACTTTGTACACTATTGCTATATATATTTTTTCGCTTAGTCTGGAGATCCATCCCTGGATAGTTACCTCGGTAGTCTAATCAGGAAACATGTATTTTCCTTTCAAAATATTTTTTATCTCCAGGTGGTTCTGACATATTTGTTGAGAGCTGTCTTCATTTAGATGCTGGGCACTGCTCTAGATCATCAGTCTCTGACAGCAGAGTATTCAGATTGGTGTCTCACTGTTGCTGCCTAATGCTGGAAATGATCTTTTTGCCATATGCAGCTGGTGACATCCATGATTTAAACAGGAAGAAAAATACAGATGTTCTGAGAGCTGTTGAAATCTTCTTGTACATGCCAGAACATGCATCAGTGGCCACCAGAAGAGGAAGACAGCAGTGTCCTTGCACAGTGTCATTAAAGCTCACTACCTTGTACGCTGAACAGGCAATCAAGTCCAACCTTCCAGATCAGTGAGGAACTGGTAGATCATCACTGTGAGATAAATACCTGGTGTTAATCTCTTCTAACATGTTAAATAATAAACAAGATACATACACAGTATTGTTTAGTCCTAGACAAGATAGCCACATGTAAAAACATTTACATAATTCAATTTATTCACTAAAATTAAATTAAATTAAAATTTTAAAATGCAGCAAGACCAAAACAGGATCAATATCCCTGAAAGAGAGGAATTATTTTTCCTTACAGTGCTCTCCAGAAAGGGTTTGGAAGAAAAAATAACTTGAGATGTTAAAATGGGAAAAACCCTAGGGACTGGTGCACTTGATCTGAACCAGAAAGAAGAGACCCCACCTGTACACAGCAACCCTTTTCTACAGGCAATTTTAGCATAAAAATTGAAAGTCTAAAAGACAAAACTGCTCAGCTCAGAAGTGGTCCTGTTGGGAAACATGATGATGTGGAAAATGTTTATACAGCACTTAGGTCTGCTATGTCTGTTCTGGGAAAAAAGAGAAGCTTTCCCTCTCCAGGACTGCCCATAAAGCATGCTTCACCTGTGTACTGGTGGCTGGAAATTAAAACAAAATGCTTCATCAATTAGAAGTAATGCCATACCACATTGTCAGTAACTAAATTGCTGTTGTTAGGTCTCAGTTTGAAGTATATTATATTTTAATTACATCCAGTGTATGATCCAGGTTTAGTAGGGCAAAAGAAACATAAAATCCTAGGACAAAGCTGTTTAAACAGAATACTATCTGAAGTTAATTATACATAATAGCCAATGAGGGGGGATGATTTTCCATTTCTTAATATTAACCCAAAAATACCTTCTGGCATGATTTTTCTATTTAAAGTAGAAAATATTTGAAAGAGTGAGCTTTAGAAGAGATTATGTTGCTACAGCAGACATAATAATTAACATTTATTTAATGCTTCATAATACATTATAAATTTATACAGTAATTTTCAGATGTATTATATCTTTATTAAGAAGTTTAACTACATGTTACCTTTTTGCTAACATTACCTTTGCTAATAATGTTTGTTAGCTATACTATAAACTTAAATAAGGTACTAACAGCTATTATAACTTTTTTTTTAATCTTTATTCTTTTCTCAGAAACTTTTTGAGTGTTTTTGAAAAAATTTGGGCTTGTTACTTCATTTTGTTAGTTAGTTGGTGAAATCTGTTGTAATTATTTTCTAATGAGAGAAAAAAGGGTAACATATTCAAAATATCTAAAACCTGACAGGAGTCTGAAAAGACTATGAAAAAATCATTGTTGCTCTTCCCTCCCCACCTTTTCCCCTTGTATACAAACATTTCAGTTTTTTAAATGCCATTTGCTATTTTGAAATTCATGTTCAAAATACTGTTTGACTGTTTTGTGATTTTTTTTTAATTAACGTGGACATCATGAACAAGTTACTAAAACTTGGCCGCAGAAAAGGCTGGATAATATATTTGCATTTTCCGAGTGAAAATTTTTGGCCATTTATTTCAAAGTAATGTCTTGAGACTAAACACAGTTTTGTTTTCTTTTTAAATAAAGGAAACAGTGTGTCAGAAAATGGTGGTTTTATATAAAAAATATTTCCATTGGCAAATTGGATCACAATCAAAATTCATAATTCAGTTCTGTTCCCAAGCAGAATATTTCTGTCAGGAGTAATTTGAGTTTACTGTCACCAGTCATACTTTATATGCTTCCAAGAACTGGCATGTTCAGAGCTGTTTGTGAGGAAGCTGTGAAAGATAAAAGGAGAATAAGCCCATGTAGCCAACTGATCATTTATTGAAATTACAAAGTAATGTTAGACTTCGGGTTGCACAGTGGAGTTAGTTCAAACTGCCTTTTATTCTGCAAAATAGAGCCTTTCATATATATATACACACATACATACATATTTGCTTTCAGAAGCTCAGTTTATGGAATCAAAATACCAGACTTCTTGAGTAGGTGGTCCAAATTCTGATTGCATTTACTTCAAAGTAAAATCTTGGAAGGGTTTCTTTAAATACATCAATGAGAAAAAGAAGGGTAGGGAAAAAGTGAGTCCGTTGATAAATGAAGTGGAAGATAAGATAGCAGAAGACTCGGAGTTGCCTAATGCCTTCTTTGCCTCAGTCTTTACTCCAAAGACCAGCCCTCAGGAATCCCAGTCACTAGAAATAAGGAAAGAGGAAGAGGAAAAAAAAACTGGAAAGAGGAAGACTCTCCACTGGTCAGTGAGGATTGGGTTAGAGATCACTTGGATAAACAGAAAATGCACAAATCCATGGGCCCTGATAGGGTGCATCCATGTGTGCTGAGAGGACTGACTGATGCTGTTGCTGAGCTGCTCTCCATCATTTTTGAAAAATCATGGAGAATGGGAGAGGTGCCTGAGAAAAGAAAGCCAGTGAAAAGCCAGTAAGAAAGGCAGTGTCATTCCAGTCTTCTGTAAGGGCAAGAAGGAAGACCCAGGCAACTACAGACCGGTCAGCCTCACCTCCATTCCTGGAAAGGCAATGGAGCAGCTCATTCTGGAGGCCATCACTAACCACTTGAAAGAAAAGAAGGTTATCAGAAGCAGCCAACATGGATTTACTAGGGGGAAATCTTGCTTGATATCCTTCTATGAAGGCATTACCAAATGGGTAGGTGAAGGGAGAGGAGTGGATGTCTTATACCTTGACTTCAGTAAAGCTTTTGACATAGTCTCCCATAACATCCTCTGTCTGAATATTGTTATGACAAGACAGACAATTGGACTGTGAGGTGGATTGGTAACTGGCTCAGCAACAGCATCTAGAGGGTTGTGATCAGTGGCATAGAGTCAAGTTGGAGGCCTGTGTCCAATGATGTTCCCCAAGGATGAGTACTGGGTACAGTTTTGTTCAATACCTTCAGCAGGGACCTGGATGAGGGGATAAAGTGTACTTTCAGCAAGTTTGGTGATGATATGAAGCTGGGAGGTGTGGCTGATAGGTCAGAAGGCTGTGCTGCTATCTGGACAGGCTGGAGAGCTGGGTAAAAGTCAGCCTCATAAAGTTCAATAAGGACAAGTGCAGAGTAAGGGTAAGGACAAGTGTTTAGCCTTGAGAAAAGAAGGCTGAGAAGGGGATCTTATTGACGTCTATAAATATCTGAGGGGTGGGTGTCAAGTGGATGAGGCCAATCTCTTTTCAGTGGTATCCAGTAATAGGACAAAGAATAACAGATTTAAGCAAGAACATAGGAAGTTCCACCTCAACATGAGGAGAAACTTCTATACCGAAAGGGTGACAGGGCACTGGAACAGGCTGCCCAGAGAGACTGTGGAGTCTCCTTCTCTGGAGACCTTCAAAACCTGGATACATTCCTATGTGGTTGCTGAGGTTGCTGGGGAAATTCGACTGGATGATCTCTGGATGTCCCTTCCAACCCCTAACATTCTATGATTCTGGAAACACTTAAACCTTGATAAATGCTTAGCTTCCTTTACTCTATTCTATTTGAAAGAAGCAATTTTGTTGACTTTTTATAAAAAAAGGAAAAGCGATGTTCTCAGATAACATTTTTCCCTAGAAACTTCCTGTCTTGAGTGGAGTGACCCTGTGTCACTGCCATTACCAGTGAGGAGATATTCATATAAAATTTTTATCTTAGATCAAAAAAGCAAACCCAAATGGACTTCAGGATTGATGTCCTCTGGAATAAGATATTTCCTGAGGGAAATAATGATTGGAGGAGGTTACTGGCCTGGGGCAAACTTCCAGCATTCAGGTTTCCCAGTCATCAGCTTCCAGATAAAGCCTTTTGCGATCAGCATTTGTCAGTTCTTACTCTACATAATCCTTTATGTCTTCAGTGTAATTTTTTTTCTTGATGGAGGGCATTTGCTTTGTATTTTAGCTATCAATTAGGAGAAAAGACAGAGTTCTGAGGCTTATGGTGCTTTATCTTGGGTTCAACTATTAGTTATAAAGATTTTTAAGTTTATTATTCATGCTTGTCTTAAGGGTGTTACTTGTATTTTAATCTGCATTGTATTAATGCCCAAAGTCTGAACTGGGCTATCTGCCTTTTGCTAGACGTCCTACAAAGATGACAGGAAAAACCTGGAGTATCTTCTCTTCCTTCAGCTGGCAGGTAAGAAAAACTTTCACCTTCCAGGCAGTGCTTGTAAATATGACTAAATATGACTAAATTTAAAGCACATGCTAAGGTCTGCTGAGAACATGGATAAGTCTACTCAAAGCAATTTCTTCAGAATTTTGGCCTTAGATGGCTAAATAAATGTCAATTATCTGTCAATATTATTGAAAAACCCATCTTTTGGGTAAGGCAAATAATTATTATTGTGAGTCAGTTTTCAATTTCCCTACATATTCCTCTAGAAGTCATTGAATGTGATTTCAGTTATTACAATGTTCTTGAAAGCAAAAATTTTCCAAATCAAAATTTTTAAAAAGCAAACAAAACTTAAGATAATTTATTAACAAAAAAGTTACACAATGATACCTTTTCACACTAGCATATATTCTTGGCTACTCAACCGCCTGAATGTTAAATTTTTTAGTTAATTCTCACTTTCACATACAGTAAAAAGATCTTTTTAAACATGAATTACCTGTCAGTGTTTTAGAAATATTATTTTCATTAGCTGATAATATTGTGGGCTGTGTTAGTAGGAAAACGAGGGACAGACATCCAATCAGAGACCTCTGATCTATTTTTTTGTCTAATTGGTAGGGTTTCCTGTCACATTCAGTACACAAAATGTAGATGTCTAGTCATGATATTAATTTTGTATATAAGGGGCCTTATCTACAAGAATTGAACACCTTTAGATTCTAGTTCACTTCACCTCAGTTACATTGCTGTAATGCAGTGTAACTCTTCTGAGAATCATGCTCAATATGCTCCATTGAAAAAAAACAACCAAAAAACAACAAAGAACAACAACACAAAACGACAACAAAAAACCCCACAAACAAACAAAAAGCAAACAAAGAAACCTCCAGCCTGTAAATACTTTGATTTTATATCAGGGTGACAAAACCCCATCCCTGAGGAAAGAAAACAGGGAATAGAAATTATAAGCAGATTTTTTTCCTCCTAAGTGAATTTCTTAGCAAAGCTCTCTTTGGCTGCAGCAAGATAGGGATATTATTCTACATTTTTCCTGTAAGCATTGGTTATGTGTAGCACAGTCTGGCCACTGTTGAAAATATTATTCCTGAAATGTATCTTGATTTCACACAACCAAACAATCCTACTCAATGACTTACTCTGTCTACACTTCTTCATCTTGGTTCATCACAGAATAATTTATTTTCAAGGCACATTAATATTTGGAAGAGGCTGACAGAAAAATGCCAACATCACGGTCATACCAGTCAGGGATAATTAAAGAACAGTCAAAATAAAGTTTTCTCATTTGTTAAACTTACTTATTGAGTTTAGATTTCTCTATTTTGCAAATGGGATTCTTTGGGAATAAAAATACCAGTCAGTTTTCCAAGAAGTCAATTAAAATTGCACAAACACTTGTGTTCACAGACACACTAATAGATTGTATCACAATGGCTGTTACGGAGTCCTTCAAAATGAAGTCTATTCTCAGACATGTAGCATTCATTTTTTCAGAAATAGATAGGAGCTTACTGATGAGGCAGACAGGAAGATGTGAGCTCAATTAACAAAGAGCAAATTCATCAGAATTAAGTTTTTCACTCGAGTATTTATGAGAGCTAGTCTTATGTGAGTTACCTTTCCTTCACATTCTGACAGATGAAATTTATATTGCTCTTTCTAAGAATAATAAATCCCTCTGAAATTTTCACTTTTTGACTGCTTAATACCTTCTATAACTATATACAGAGCCTCAGTGTCTAAATTCAGTTTCTCTTTAAATGATCAATTTCAGCTGACATTAAGAACAGTAACACTTTGTAAATCTGTTCAGTCACATATTTGTCTTTTCTGGAAAAAAATTCAGGTCAATTTCATTTCTATGTATTCACCCACAATTTTTATAAAAGGATAGGAAGTACTGACATTTTTAAAAAAATAAGTTTATAAATTAATAGGGACACTGGCTCCTGAACAACTCATTTCTGTCAGGCTTTAAGAGTAGAATACTTTGACAGCGATGAAGATGCTGACTTCCCTAAGGTCCCTGTGATCTTCTCTGCCCTCTAAAACTGCTGCATATGAAAACCTACCTTCAATCAATCGATGAGCAGATCGATTTGTTCCCACTCCTCACATGTGAAATGATCTTTCCAGAGGGTGGCAATTCAATAACTGGATTAATTTCATCATTATCTTCTCCATGAAGGGTGGCACAATACCACTGCTTTAAGGAGGAAACAAAAAAATGTGAAGAAATAAAACTAGGGGCTTATAGTAAAAAGTACTAATGACCAACAATTTAAACAGTGCCAGTACATCTTTTGCAAAGTTGATGCCTAGTTCATTCTTTTAAATCTTGCTCAAGTCAACAGTTACTGAAAATAAATGCCTGAGGTATTCAGCAATAAAAAAGCCTCAGCATGTCCCATTTTCCCACTTTTCCCTTACTTGTCCCATTTTTTTCTCTTACCAAAGAAATGTGTAGAACTGCACTATATGCAGATGCTGTGACCAAGAACCATAACAGATTCTCCATCTTTTTTTTTTTTTTTTTTTTTTTTTTTTTTTTTTTTTTTTTTTTTTTTTTCCAATTTATTGATTTTTTAAAAAAATTCAGTGTTTTCTTTCTGTGTTGTTTTGAACTTCCAAATTGTTATTCCTCTGGAGTGAGTCTTGTTGCTTACGTAAGAAATGAATGTGCTGTCTTGCATTACTGGGCCATATTGAGAAGCTCCCTCCCTGTTGTTTCCATGCACACAAGAACCCTGCCTTTAAAAAAATTCTCTGATCGTGGATCAAAGTGGAATGGTTGTGTGAAGTCACTTCACTGTCTTTGTCTGCAGAAGAGAGAAGGACATGGGTCTCTTCCCTCAGTGGATGTTCAGTTGCACACACATGGGACAGGATAACCAACAAAGGTTAATAGGAATTGATGGGGGTTTTTTTACCTGCTAGATATGGAATAGGAAAAGGAAGAGAGAAGGGGAGGAAAAATAGAGTGAACTGGAAATTGGGAAAGTGCCCAGTGATCTTTTCAGGATCCTTTCTGACAAGCACATATGTTGTTTGGTTTTGAAGTCAAAACCTATCTCTACTTTAAAAAAAAATATCTGTTAGTTTTTGCTGTACAGTTTTAAATCTAAAAATACCAGATACTGCAGCAAGTGCTTTTCCTTAAAAAAGGGACAGAATTCATAGTTAAAACTGTAATGAATTACATTTAACTTGTTCTGCAGTGTTGGATTATTTTAGCATGCATTCAGCTAAAGCAACTCACAGGCCCTTCTTCTATATTATGTTACAGGACAACCTAATAAACTCTTTAATTGCAAAGTTAATGAGTATGGCCCTTAGGGTAAAAGGAAGCCTTGAAATATCATCTCTGGCTCTTTGCTCATTGGTTGGATTTTAATCCCTGTTACATGTAGTATGTGATATTTAAGGCCATTTTTTGTGCGGGTACTAAAAGCAGGGAAAAAAGTTTGGCTTTGAAACCATGCTTGAATCATAAAATTTATTTTCCTTCTTGCAGATACAGTGACTGGGGCCTGGGTCTACCTATACTCAATACTGATAGTTTTTAATTACAATAATGCTTCCAAATTTTATCTTTTAAATCTTCTTTTGATCCAATTCCCTGCCTTGTTGGACATAATGCTTAGGCTTCAATTTTCTGAACATTGCTGCTGAAAGGATAAGTCACTGTGTCTATCTTCCTTCCCACCAGTTACCTCTGTTGCTTCCCTTTCTCTGAGGTCCTAGGACCCACACGTCTGTGCAGCACAGGGCTGAACCTGGCTGAGCATTAACCAACCAACCCCCAATACTCTGTGGTGTTGCTGAAGCAGGGTTAAGTGCTAAATATTCTTTCTGTAACCAAAAAAAGTGTTGTGGAGTAAGAAAGCTACAAAATGTCTGTTACTCAAGTGGAGATGATTGAGCAGTAACTCATTCTGGTCATACTTATGGCTAAACCTCCCTATCTTCAAAATCTAGCTAGGTGTTCCCATGGATCTCCATTTGCCATGTTTGACCTTTCTCTAAGGCTAGAGAACTCAGAAGTCTAAAATGACAGAAAATTAAAGCAGAAAAATAAAAATTATTTTCTTTTGGTTTGTCTCCATGAATAAACTCACTGTGGGGTTAGATGAATGACAGTGTTGGTCTGAAAGAGGGGTAAGGAAAGGGTAATTAGGAGCAGGGAGTGACATGAATGGGATGTTCTTTTGATGGCAGCTGATTATTACATTGGCTTAGCTGTATCCTCCAGCTGCACCTTTATCTGCTTTTTTCTCTAGGACTGTAAATACCAGAAGCGGGGGATTTCTTGGCAAGCTGTGCATGAGCTGAACTAGGAAGCTGAAAAGAAAGGCCACAGAAAAGTTGAAGATTTAGGTGTAAATGTAATCGTATGGGGGGATAGGTATCCTCCTTAAGCACAGGCTGGTAGGAGTGGAAGAGTTGGAAGTCACGAGCAAGACAGAAAGAAAACAGAAAGTAAGCTTCAAATAGCTTTTTTTTGTTTGTTTTTTCCTACTGTTCTGGCTAAGTGTTTAAACCAAAGTATTTGTGATATTATTGCCATAATCTGGAAAAATTAGACTGTAGTATTGGTCATCTAATTTCTTGGTATTACAGAGTAGAAAAATGCTTGTTTTAAGGACCGTATGTCTCAAGTAGGGGAAGCCTCCTGCAGAATTGTATTGCAAGTCAGCACTAAGCACTTACTGTTACCAAGGAAGATCTTATCATTATGGCAATTATAAATCATTAACATGATAAACAAAGGCAGAAGTAATTATGGTTTTATTTTTGGGAATCAAGACATACATTATGAGTAAAAATGAGAGAGAAGGATAGGGTGGTTTGTAATGGATGACACCGAATTCGTAATATATGTAAAAATAAATTAGTTATTATACCTCACTGTCACCACAGCCATCATGTACCAATCCAGAACTAAAGATACCGGTAAACATAGCGTCTGCCCAGCTGTGCACAGCTGTAGAGAGCTATCAAAGCCCAGCTGCAGCTTAGTGGTTCTCTCTGAAATCTTTCAGGAAGCAACTGCTAAAGCCTGTATTGACATCTCTTTTGACAACTGCTTAATCTCTTACAAGTTGTTGGTAAATGCTGCTTTATATCATCTTGTCACAGATTGTCAGAGGGGAAAACAAGCATATTTTTCAAAGTCTAGTTCAAGTATAGTTTATCCCTGAAGTCTCCTATGCAGATTTGCTCATCTCTTTTAGATCCCAAAACAACTAACAATGGGGAAATCTCACTGAAATTTCAAATCCAGAGATTTAGTGCTGTTTAAGTAAATATAATCTACAGCATTTCCACTTTAGCCCATACATGACATTTAGACACCAACAAGAATTTTAATAATAATTTAGATAATTATTTTCTTTCATTAATTTTCAGATATTTGAAGTCGCAAAATAAAGGTCCAGGACTTTGAATAATCCAAAAGAGGACTTGGATTATGGATCATTTTAGATTAATATGTCCAGGCAATTTACTGAATCAATTAATGAATTATATACAATCATAGAATTATTATGGTTGGAAGAGACCTTAAAGATCATCTAGTTCCAACTCCCTGCCATTGGCAAGTACATCTCCCACTGGGTTGCTCAAAGACCCATCCAGTCTCGCCTTTAACACTTCCAGGAATGAGGCATTCACAACATCCTCCCTTGGCAACCAGTTCTAGTGTCTCACCACCTTCATAGTAAAGAATTTCATTTCAATATCTAACTTAAATCTATCCTCTTTCAGTTTAAAACTGTTACCCCTTGTCCTATCACTATAGGCCCTTGTAAAATTCCTTCCCCAACTCTAGGCCCTCTTCAGGTACTGGAAGGCTGTTATTAAGGTCTGCTTGGGGCCTTCTCTTCTCCAGGCCGAGTAACCCAAACTCTCAGCCTGTCTTCATAGGAGAGGTCCTCCAGCCCCAGGATAATCTACATGGACCTCATCTGGACTGGCTCCAATAGGTCCATGTTCATTCCTGTGTTGAGGTCTTCAGGACTGCATACAGTACTCAAGTGAGATAACACAAGAGCAGAGCAGAGGGGGAGAATTTCCTCCCTTGGCCTGCTGGTAACACTTCTTTGAATGCAAGCCAGGATACAGTTGGCTTTCTGGGATGCAAACATGCGTTGCCAGCTCGTGTTGAGCTTCTCAGCAATCAGCGCCCTCAAGTGCCTCTCCTCAGGGTTGTTCTCAGTCCATTCCCTGACCAACATGTATTTGTGCTGAATTTTTTTCCTGAAAAATTTAAATTTGACATTTTTTCATATTCAGGATTTTGTTTTTAATGCCTACATATTGCATATTGCCTAATTCTCAAAGGCATGCAGGGGTTTTGTGTACCAGAAAATGTCTTTTGTTAACTATGCCAATCCCATTTGACCTCTCCTTAAAATTTCACCTTGCTTACCTAGCATAGCCTAATACTGAAAAGAATTAATAAACCTAAGAGTCAGAAAACTTTGGCTTTTCTTTTTTCAGCTGTTCTGCCTTCCTGATTTGTCATCCCAGTATATTCTCCACAGCAGGAATTAAGCATATGGTTTCATATCATGTTCCAGGATGTGCTGATTCTAACATGCACTAAAACATCAAAATCCTGCTAGCTTTTTCTTTTTGGTGGGCTTCTGGGGACATAAAAGCTAAAACACAACCTCTCCCCAAATCAAAAAATGTCTGATAATGTACCTAGAAAGTCTAGATTATGAAGTGACAAAACATTATGAGGAAAAAATGTGATCGTAACATTAGCTAATAATTTAACAACTCTGGCAATTTCTGTGCATTTCTGCACAAAATGTTCCAGAAGGTGGTGATAGAAAAGATCCCTTTTCACTATCAGATCTCATAACTTGAGCAAATGATGGTGCTAGTGATATTTACGATTTTCCCAGCTCTTAGAGCAAAGCATAAGCACAAATAAGATATTGATGCCATTATTAATTTAGGTCCAGAATTTCTGATCCCTTCACACTGGCAGAGCTCTGTAACAGCAGAGAAGCAGTGGCAGGACTGCAGGCGTATATGTAGCCCCAGAGACTACCTGGAGCCAGCAGCTCATTTGCTTCTACTGGTACTCTCCATTTGAACATAATAATCAGATTCCACTCTAATTCAGACATGCTGACAGACATGGGAGTGGCTGGAGACACAAACAGAAACGTGTCCTCTGCACTCTCGTAGTTAATCCAGTCAGTGTTCGGATTTTTAAGAGCTTTAAAACTAAGTTTGTTAATGACCCTTCTGGCCTGAAAATGTCATTTAAATTCTTGGAGGGAGAACAGAACATCTTTCCAAACCTCAGATATTATGAATCTGTTCTTTTAAAGTGCTTTTTCTCATGAGTCTGTCAGATTGTTTGTTTTTAAAGTTTTTTAATGATGTAGTGCACTGGAAAACAACAAGGGTGCTCAGATTTTAGTGAGTGAAATCATTAATAAAATCCCTTTATGGGAAGCAACTGTTTATAAGAAACTGAACTCATTTGAGTCAAGTAGGAAATAGGTACCATCCTTTTGATTCTCTGCATTTTAGTTTTTGCCACTGGAGAAAAATCCAAACCAGAGTTCCAGCTCCAGCCCTTGCTTTCTTCAGTCTGTGGAACCCCTGAGGGTAAAAGCACAGCCTGACACAGACTTGTGCCATTTATGCAGAGAATTTTGTAAATGCAGAGAGTGAAATTCAGAATTACTTTAAGCTAACTGGTTTATTTGCAGAAGTTCTTAGGAAATTTCTCATGTGCTTGTATGAATAGAGTAAAAATAATATAAAGAGCAGGAGTAACCGTATTTTTTATAGCACTGGCTGATATGTATTTTAACATTTAAAAATAGCTTTGATGAAAGACAGGAAGGATAAAGGAAAAGTTCTGATGAGCTGTCTGAAATGGTGTTGATGTTTGTTTTCTGTAGTCACAAAACCAAAGCTAATTCTGAGTCTTAGGAAAATAAAAATTAATTGCAAAAAAATTGGAGCATATTCAAGTTGTATGTCATAATTGGTGCATCTGTATCACAAAAAAACAATTATTCCTTGAACAGTTGTAATACCATAAAACCTAGGTCTTAACGATCTAACACAAACTTAATACCCTTTCTATAAGAGAAATTTGATAAAATCACTTTAGAAACTTTTTCCTAGGCAGAAGTGTTTAAATATAGTCCATTTTTTTGACTGAGAATCCCTCTTTGTAAAAACCAGAGAATCAATGCTTTTGCAGAAATCTGAATTCAGCTTCTGACAAATGAGGGGGAAACAAGAGAAACAAGAACAATAGCTTTGGGCATATTCTCTTTCCCTGACGTGAAATGCTGTCTAAAAGAATTCGGGGTGTGCTTTTTTTTTTTTTAAATATTTATTCAGTGACCTATCGGTCACGTGGAAAAGATGAAAAGATGAGGGGTAATGGGTGCAAGTTACTCCTGGGGAGAGCCTGACTGGACAGAAGAGGAAAAGTTTTTCACAATGCGAACAATCAGCCACTGGAATTATCTCTCTGGGGAGGTGGTGGATTCTCCAACTTTGGACACTTTACAGATGCAGCTGGGCAGGGTGCTGGGCCATCTTGTCTAGACTGTGCTTTTTCCAGCATTCCAACCATTCCAACCAGGAAAGGTTGTACCTGGTGGTCCTTGAGGTCCCTTCCAACCCTGTATTCTGTGATTTGCAGTTTCACTCTGGTGTTCAAACACCACCTTTGAATTGATTTAAAACTATTGATCCATGCATTCCAGTCTTTTTGAACCCTTCTTATCCATATAAAATGCATTATATACTCTAATAAGAAAAAACCTATTGTCTTGCTTTCCACAATGGAGCACATTAGAGTTTTACTGCCCAATTTTGCAGCACAATGACAATGTTTTATAGGCCTTAAAAAAGCTTTGGTTAATTCATCTCCAATCTCAAGATTAGAATGAGACTTGGTCTGAACCAGTCATCCTATTTCCATTTTGTATACATCAAGCATGAGGAACAAAAAAGAATACTCAGGCAAAATGTAAAACAATAGCCTACTGCACATTTATGCAAATTGGAACACATTGGAAGAATAGAATAAATTGGAAGTCAATAGATCTGAACTTATTATCTTTTGGTTGTTATAGATTCCATTATTAAAAAGAAATAAATCTCTTTGTGATTGAAAAGAGATGTGTTTCCATATCTGACGAGAGCAGCTGTGATTAAAACCATAAAATATTGCTGTTACTCAGGAACAACTAGTGACTTGGGCAATCTCTGTGGCTGTCACAACGCTTCACATACCTTTCCTTTTCCTTTTTAGTCCAATAGTGATACAGTAACAGAAAGATTTAATCTCTTTCAGGAGGACTTGTACCCAGTGTCTCCTTTCACTCAAACCAGGAGCTGGCTTACATCTCACAAGAAGGAGACTGGGTTGTATGATGAGGATTTTTGCCTGACTATGTGCTTTTCAGCAACTGACCATAGCCCTGTTGACTGGCTGGTGCTACTCCATCTCCCCTCTTGTCTGAAAATGGCTGTTGCCTGATTAAAAAATAAATTTTTCATTCTGGAAACTGTGGGGGTGTATCCAGATAGCTCTGAGCCTGGAGCTGATTGGCTGGGGGTGGAAGGGATAGCAGGTAGGTTTAGATCAGGTACCTGTTAATTATTTCCAGATGACGCTGTTCATCATGTTCAGTTTAGGGCTTTGGGAAGATGTTTTAACCATGAATTTTACCAAATTTATTAGCTATCTGAAAGCTTAAGATCTACCTAAATTCGTTATTTAATCTTGGTTAAAATCCAGCAACTATACAACTTTAAGCTTGGTGAGGCCAGGTAATTTAATAACAGCAAAGCACACAGTATGAAGTGCAAAAAATTTTAAGATTGCAGCGTCATGAGTGTTTTGTTTATTATAGAGAAGACCACAGGAAAAAAAACATTTACAAATTAGGAAGCTCTATTTTAAAAATATTCATTTGACATCTGCTCTGCTAATCTTCCAAATAATGAGTCTCTAAAGTCCTGTGTGAACACATGAAGCCATTTATTGACCTTTCCTGGTTTCCATAACTTGAGAAAACTGCCTCCACAAATCAGGACTGGGAGATTGTTTCTGTGAACTGCAATGCATTTTGACCAGTTATGTCAGAATAAAACTTTGTAGGGAATTGCACACTACCCCACACTTTGTAGGGATAGGATGTTTGTGCAGTATACAATTAGGCCAAAGGAAACAAAGAATGGTAAATAAATCACTACACCTGAAATGCTTTTAAAAACAGCAGTTCTGTCTAATACTAGGATTAGCTATATCAAAACCTTAAATGATAATCCTCTTTTGACTAATAGTAATAATGTGGTGTATTACACGACACTTTGTTCACTTACTTTTAAGTGCTGTACTAATGCCAGATCAAATTCTGGTTTGGCTGTGTTTTTTGCAGACTAATGAGTTCAGGCATGATCATTATCAAGACAATTAATTTGATGTAATAAGGAAATTAAAATGTAATTTTTGTAATTCATCTGGGTGTAATTTCAGCTTTTGAATTCCTCACTTCTCCTCCTTCTCTCTGATTCCAGTCATCTAACATTTTGATTTAAGATAAGGTTTCAACCTCTACAGACATACAGAAAAACAAAAAGTTGAATACAGCACCGTTGATTTGTATGAGTCCCTGTGCTAGCAGACAGACAAAAGCAGAGATTTTACTTGATCAGAAATTAATACTGTATTTAATAAACTGAATAAATTATTAATCCATAACAACGGAATACAATAAATCCATAACAATGGATATAATGATGGAGTTACTGTGAAATCAGATAGACCACAGTCAATAGAAAAGGAGACAAAATACATCTGGTCAAATATTATAGCACTGAGAATTTCATATTACATTTAGAAAACAAAACAATTTTCCCTGTAGATATTTTTTCAGTTTTCATTTTACCAGGGATTAGACAGTATGCTTTTCACCTACACTATGGCATAATGTATCTGGAATTAAGATTTGCATTTCCAGAATTTAATGCCTCCTCTGTAAGGTTTTTTAGGGTGAAAAGTCCTACGGCCTTGGTGTTTTTATTGATGTTGACAGGCAGCTTAAAAGTTTTCATATCAGTATTTGGAAAAATTACTTTGGCCATTGTCATGGCTTGCACTAAGTGGAAAATATTTTGAATTACTTTTGTACATCTTTGTGCTTATATTTGGGAGCCTTTTCTTAAGGAACTATTTTAAACAACATTAATATCTATGGGCTTGGTATTTCATGTATTTTTCTGGACAACTCTAAATGTGAAAGAACATGCAATTTTAAAGTGGTCTATAAAAATTTTTAATACAGTGATTTTGCTGTTAGTTCTCTCCTCCTTAATGTCATAAACTTTATGATTTACTGATGTCATAAACTTTGCTAAACTTTAAGCTCTTTCTTCATATTTCATGAATACACAGAGTATTTGGACAATAAAAGCATTCTGCAGACTCAATCACAATAAACACAATAGTATATTAAAAAAATTCCAGACATGGCAAGTCATAACACAGCTGCATTAATTTGGTTAGCCTGATTAACAAGGGTGTTCTTTGATGTGCCATAATTGTGAAGGGAGTCACCAGATTGGTACTGTGGGATAATCTGGCATCCACTAGAATTTGACAAAATGGCAGTTGTGTTGAAATTTCATAAAAGAACTTGCAAACCCTTTGCTTTCTGATTTCATGGTATTTTATTTTTATTTTTTTACCGAATACATACTGGGAAAAACAGCCACAGTATTGCAATGTGAAATACAAAACACATGGCTGATGCGTAGGCAGGAAAGAAGCTGCTCTTCTCAGTGAGCTGATCTCAAAATTTTTTTTTTTTAACAACATCAGAAAAGGTACAGAGGACCTGTGATGGGATCCCATGAGATTTCTGGAGCAGCGAGAGGTTAAATCCTGCTCTTGAATAAAGTCCCAGAGCAGCAGCTACCTAGCCTTGCTCTCTAGCTTGTGTGATTTGTCTCCTATTCCAGACCCCAAGACACTCCTAGGCCTATTAAATATTTGCAGCTCACTGCTCCTAAGGCTACAGCCCATGGAGAGCAATATGATGATCTCTATCAGCCTTCAAATTCACATGAGTACTTTCAGGAAATCTTCAATGAAAATTTTGAAGATGATTTTCATTACTATTCCAATTTTGATACACATTACTTATTTTTATATTATCATTAAAAAAAAAGCCAAAAAACAAAACCAACAAAAAAAACCACAAAAACCAAAAAAACCAAGTAGAGAACCTGCATGAAAATGAGGTGGTGCTAAAGACAGAATTCTTCTCAAATGTAACACTGGCACAAATATACTCCTGATTTTCCTTTCAGGCTGCACAGCTCTGTCCCTACCAGGAATAAATATCAGTCTATATTTGCCAGATGACAGCCCTGACAAAACTATCATTTACCAGTCTTTGAAAAACTCATCTGAATAGCTCTGTGCTTAAATTGGACAGTGTTATTCCGGTATTTAATTCCTAATTGTTCTGAGAACAAGCATGGGAATTTCCCTTGTTCATTCTTTGAGCCTCTATAGACTGGTTTACAGGAACCAAAAATAGAAGACAGAATGGTACAGAGTTTCTATTTTCCTTTCCAGAAAATAGAAAGAAATTGAGAAGACAGAGTAGTTAGCCAGTAGAAATCAGTTTTTACTGTTCAAATTTTATATGCTTTTTCTCAGAGGTTACTCACATTTAAGCCCATGCTTAAATAAAACCAAAGGCACTCTGAGGTATGTAAAACAATGACCTCAAATCCCTAAATTTCTTTTTGCTTGTAAGCCATTTTTCATCTTTGGAAATACATTTGTGCTAAATGTTTCAAAATGCAGTTTATAGTCTGTGCTGTAAACACTTTCATATGATATACATCCAGGGTGGCCTTTTAACACAGAAATAAGTTGAATAGCACAGGAAATATTGTGATTCAGTGATGTAAGTCCACACCTCCTCTATTTTACTCTTGTGTCTCACATTTTCCCCTTTTTCCCCCTCTTTTTTTTTTCAAATCTCTTCAGCTCACTGTTGTTATCTTTGATATTGTTTGTGTATTGCAAAAGGATCTGAGGATTAAAAGGCTGCAAATATACAACCATACATGTGGCTGTGCATATATGCCCATATACTTTAAGTAAAGAAAGTTTGCTGAAATGTATTTATTTGGCATAGAATATCATGGAATATCATAGAATCATAGAATGGTCCGGGGTGAAAGGGACATTTTTTGTACAATATAAGGATAGTTAATTTGTTTTCACTTCTCTTTCTGTAAAAAAGACACTTATGCTTGTGATGAAATATTAAATCAGTATGAAACACAAACAGTATCAATATTTAGTAAAAACAAGGAAATACAAGGAAAAAGCTGTATAATCATGGCAGCTGAAGATGATACAAATCCTTAGACCATAGCAATAGGTGATAAAGGGAATATATGTTTGAGAAATGTATTTTATGCCTGAGAGGGCACAGAGTCAATCATATGTGGACACCATAGTAATAAGCTCCACCTCTGAATATTTCTGTTTTGTTTTTGTTGTGAAATCTTACTCTAGTGCTGAAGTAACTGAGAACTCAATACCACACCAGACATTCTCTAAAGTTGATGGAATACAGGGAAACCAGCTATTAGCAGACTAGAAGATATTCATCACCCTATGTACCTGTAAAGTCATGGACCAGTGTTCAAATATTCTCTTCATAGTACTCTGCTTTCTGAGTTAAATTACCAAATTGGAGTTTGGATAGGTTTCTGTTAACATTGATAAATCAGCCGGGTGTTTTTACTTAGGATGAATTTGTGACTAAAGATCTGAAGTATCTTGTCAAAATCTACTGACTTTGGGACAAAGAGAGAAGTTAGAATCCTTTTACTGACCTGGTTCATAGGGAAAATAACTGCAACAACAATAAAACAAAATTTTTCACTTTATAAAAGCTATAAGAATATCTCCTAATCTTAGAAATACATACAGACTTTTCTCTGTCTCTGCTTTGACTTCTACACCTATTTTAGCTTTATGTTTAGTTAGCACTTGAGTAGTACTGCTTGCCTTCAATTTAGTTATAGTCTAAGTTAGTGACAGTAACTCCTCCTTTGGACAGCAAAAGGGAAGAGCAATAGCAGTCCTTCCAACCTCCAAATGGGTACTTCAAGTTCTCGAGAAATGTATTCTATTATATATAGTATTTATATGCATCAACTTTCCTGTAAATGAAGTTGAAACTGTGTCTGCTGTCAACATGCTAAAACCAGTAGTTCTAATGTCCTTGCAGGCTTCGGGCTCTTTTTTGATTGTTTATTTGTTCATGTTAATTTTATCTTTTTCCTGGACAAGGGATTATTGTAAAGCAAGAAATGCACCTTATCCCTTCCAAAGACATAAAAAATTAAAGCATAGAGGAGCTGCAAAACTTTTATGCCATCAGTATGGGCTTCACACCTCCCAGCAGTTACCACCTAAACATCCTCTATAGTCAATAGTCATCTTCAGAAGGAAGTTCATTCTGTTTTAGGAAGGGATGAGGTACCATCTTTCTAGTGAGTACTGAGAGGTCTGGCACCTCTAGCTTAGAGGAGAGGTATGGTTTTGGGTAGTGAAAAGGAGGTTATGTGAGTTGCACTGTTAGTCTTTAATAGAGTTGGGATTAGAATCTAGGAATACTGGCAGCAGTGTCTGTATGAGCCACTAAACTAATCTTCCTGTCTAAATCATAATATCTATTTTATTTTTCATGAGCTCCATATATTTTATTCTAATTAATCGATGAACTCTATCCTGGATATTTCAGAAGTTCTTTTGTGATTTAGTAGTTATAGTTTTAAATTAACTGAGCAAAAATACATGGAGAATACATGATTTATGGATCAGTGCCATTCAAAAAAGTTCAGTTGTCCTTCAGTTTCCTTTCTTATTAAAGCAACTTTGTGATTGACTGAGGAATAGCCATTACATACACAAGTCACCATTTTTGACTTCTGCAGAAATAATTAGTAGTAGATACTATATCATTACTAAAATGATCTCATCTGTCCTTTGCAAGACCTAGCTGTATCTAAAAAATTATCTTAGAAGCAAGATATCTGTATCTTTTTTGCAAGATTTTGTGTTTGTGATCTGATATGTATCTCCAATGGCTCCTGCCTCATTGGTGATGTATTAATTACCATATTCATTAGAACCATTATATATTCAGTGAATTTGGAACTCATTAGATGCGTAAATATTTAGACTTTTTTTTTTTTAATTTATTTTTATTCCTGCTCATAGAAAAATCCTGCTATTAGACTTTCTCTTATGGCACTTCTACTTTCTTGACATTAACATGGTAAATTTTACCTGCTTCTTTCACCTTTATTTTTCATGACTGATTCTATCTGAGCATTAATAAGTTAAACCTGCCTGGGATGATCGTGATAGCAAGTATTACATTAATGAAGTTTATTGGAGAAAAGCAGCACAAAGATTGTTTCTTAGCACTTCCTGGAGTTTTATTGACATATTATGTACTTCAGTTTTTCTAAGTAGATATTCTTCTTAAAATCAATATCTCCCTTATGTCATCCATCCAGGGATGCTAGCCAGATACATGTGAAAATATATTATTCCTTGAGCTTTCCCAGCTCACTGTACTGGAATGAGTAGATGCATGGCCTGAGCATGCATGCACAACCCCATGTTCGAGGCACTCAGGTGCTAATTACGAGGTGGGAGGTGTGAGCTTGTGTTAAGCCCACCTGTGTTAAGCACCCTAACCCCCACCCAATTAGGGTTTGCCTCAGCTGCGCATGAACAGGATTGGGGGGGCCAATAAAAACCCTAATTGGGCGGAGGCTTAACACAGGAAAAATCTCCTTTTTGGTCAGGAAAATCTACTTTTTTATATCATCCTTAATTTTAATCTTCTCCTGATGTTGATGCTAGAGTGGCATGAGAGCCGTACATTTCATTTGATTTGATTATGATGGTTGTGTTATTAAGACTTTGTAAATGATGTAAACTTCCCAGCCCCATAAGAAAGTAGAGCTTAGGAGGTTTATTGCCAAAGATCCATATTGTCTAGACCAAACATAGTAATAAAAATCCTCGGAGAATAAAAATTAACCTGAGTGGAGTTCAGTTTGCAGTAAACACAAATTAAATTGGGACAAATAACTATGCTTAAAAATATTGATAGAAAGACCATAAAGTGCAGTCTTCAGTTACTTTTTTTGCAGTTTAAATTGTTACATCTGAAGTTTACAGTATAAAAATCAACCACAGCTGGTGATGGTTTTGGTGTGAATAAATAAGGTGTGAATGCAAAGAACCTGAAGAGGTAATGTGGGTTTATATAGCCTGCCAGAGGCAGGGAAGGAGCTTTTTTGTTACCCAGGATATGTGACTCAGGTTTGGAGTTGTTTTAAGGCTCTAGACACTGAACACAGAGATAAGCTAAAATGAGAAATATTGATACTCTTTCCACTATTAGCTACAGATTGCCTGGCTGGTACATTTAATTTGTATGTTCACATTCAACACGACACTTTCTCCAAGGTCAGACTGGTTGGCACGAGTCAGGTAAGTTTTTTATTTTTTTTTCTCTATAGTGTTGCTGTTTTCCTGGAGGTATCTGAGATACAGATCTCAGGACTGTTGTTATGTAGGAATTTAGGCAGTCTTTGTATTTTCTCCTTATGGCACAATTGTAGCTTTGTTTATTGTTCGCTATAATTCTACATTTTGTTATAGGAAGGTTGGAAGTACTTGTGGACCCCTCAACTTCTTTCTTTTTAGATGGTGTTTGCTTCAGTAACTTAATTATATCTGGCATCCTTACATGCTTATTTTTCATCACATTCTCTAGTGATTGGCAATTCACATTTCTTCTGAGAATTAAGAGCTGCCTGGCATTCATGGTGTTAATTTCAAAGAGCTGCTGATCTTCAATAAAGAGCTGTACCACTCTGTACCCCGGATAAGTGGGCAACTTCCACAGCAAATGGTTTAAGACCTGTTCATATGATAAGAACACTGAGTTTCCGTGTTTTAAACCCTAAGACTTGTAAACACTTCCATCAGACTTGATAAATCTAATTCTATGCCCTTTTCTGAATCTGACTCTTTAGTATTTATATTGTCTGTGAGGCTGCACAATACTTGAAACATTATTCATTGAATATACAAATTATTATTCATAGAAATACAAATAGCATTTTTCAGTAACAGAAGAATCGGAGGCATTTTAAAATATTCAAAACATAACTTGCTTTCATTTCAATTGGAACTGCACACTTCAGGGACATGAAAAATCAGACCCTGACCTTAAGTGACTCCAGACGTGAGTCTCATCCCTAAATCTCTACAGACCAATACACTTCCCTGCTTGCAGTACTCAAGCCAGATCCGAACAAGCTGGCACATGTACATGTTTGCAGAAAGAGACTGAGTCCTGTCAACAAGAGCTGCTTACTGTGCCAGAGTCAGATATCACTGCCACCTCTGTGCTGTCCTGATTAACACTGTGCTGGAGCTGGGCTGTCTGCCTGTAGAATGCAGCCTCTGGTGTCTACGTGCTTTGCTGGTTTAATGCCTGTTTCTCAGGAAGCTTTCAAAGTGCACACAACAACAGCTTCTTCCAACCCTCACACTCCTTTTCAGGAAACATTTTCGTTTGCATGTTTTACTGCATTTTATTAGCATTTTATTACTGGTTTTAAGGGTATTGATAACCAAAAAAACTCCCTTTTGCGCTGATTTTGATTATCCAAGAAAACTGCTTTTGAACTCCTGCTTTTTCTAATAACTGAATTATGCAGCCAATTAATATAAAGATCATTCTTGTAGCAGCACATACATTTAACTGGGCAGAGTCAAGACACCTGAAACTAATGTGCATAATAAGATTATGCACTTAAGCACGAGGCACTTGGAATGAGTGGAGTCCCTGCTATTACTCACCGCAGGTAGCAATGAGCTTCATCACTTAGAAAAAGAAAAGCCAAGTCCTTCAAGCAAGGGGAAAGGCAAAGGGATCTTTTGCAAATGGCTTTTTTTGACTTCTTTCCTACAGCTAATTCACTGCAAAGTACACAGGAAACGACCTTTTTTCTTCTAAGTGCCTGATAAAAGAACTTTACTCTGGGGCTCTTTTGGGTGGTATTTAGATAGGCAGGCACACACAGGCTCCACCAGCGGGTTGCAAGTCAGAGTGATGATTTGAGTATTTAGGCAGAACTGTCTCTGACCACCAAATAATTTTGATAAATGTTGCTCAGAGTGATATTGAAATCATCCATTAGAAGAGTACAGCATACAGTCTTCACTGTGCCAGCTTGAACATGCCAGTCATGATTTCTCATCTCCTTTAGGAAAGTTCTGATACTATCACTGACTTTGATTTTTCTAAGCCAGCTTGTCATTTGATAGAAATCAGAATAGCTTCATTAGAATCACTGGTACAATACCAAGTTACTGCAGCTGAAAAGCTTTCCATAGCCCAGAATGTTTAAAGGCTGAGGCTGGAACCATCCTTCACACATGACTGTGAGAAGACCTGGAACACAAGTCTGTTGAATGCTCTCTCCTTATAAATGACAACCAGGACCAGCCACCATCTATTCCTTATAGAGGAAGGCTGGAAATATCAAAAGCTTGTTGCAATGAATTAACTGATTTCAGGCTCAGACTGCATCTAGTTAAATTTTAGTGGTGCTGATGATAAACTATATCAGATTCTCCGGCTTTTTGGTTTTTCTTATGATCTTGGAGTGCTAAAAAATATAAACATTCTCTTATAGCTCATAGTTCCTCCTCTTCCTTCTAACCCTGATTTTCCCATCTCTGTTGCTTTCTTGTCTCACAATGGTCATGTATTGCAAGCTGAGTAAAGATTCTCAGCTGCTTTCCGTAGGTATTTATGTACAGCTACTATATATTTAATACATCTATATTTACTTAAATGTCTGATCATATATTTGAAAGTCGTGTTATATACTCATTTTTCAGTAACATGTTGTGCAAACAGCATGAATTAATACATTCTCACTATGTTTATAAACGGGAGAGATGGCCCTAACCTATACTGATTAAGTGGCATGAGATCCACTGGAACTGAACTCCAGAAGGCAGAGACAGCTATTTTGACATTACATTTCACAGCAGTTTTAATCTCCAAATCTGAAATACCCAGATGACCCTGGGCTTCTCATTTTAGATTAAAGAGGTAATGATCCCATTTCCATGCAGCAGTGACATTCCATCCTTCATCACAGTGTGCATCACAGACATAAAGGGGCCACAGTAAACAGTTATGGGAACCTGTAAAAAGGAACTGGCATTACAAAATAAATACATTTAGTGAAGAGAATCAGATTTCATCTGTGGTTTTCACCTGCCAAAGACCCTTGATTCCTCTTGGAGACATGGTGTGCAGAATTCAGCATGTGCTCAGTAGCCAAACTGCTGGCACCACATTGTGAAAAATTCCATCTGAATCCTGACAAGTGAGAACATAAGGAGAGGCATGACTTTGTGAATCACACTGAAGCTCCTTGAGATATCACCTGAAAGGTGTGGAAGCATCCACCATTACTCATGTGTAAGCCAACAGAGTGTCAGCTTTCTATGCTGGAGTTGAATCTGACATGGACACTACTGACTGGGGTAGCTGCAGCTGGTAGCCAGTCTCAGGTGGACTTTGTCTCCTGGAGTGCCTGTCAGCCTGCCTGACCTCCAGCCACATGTCTGTCTGTGGACATGTTGGGATACACTAAACTGCAAACCATGGCTGGCCATGGAGTAGGGACCATGCAGAAAAATCCCGAACTTCATTTTGATATTAATATAATTAATTAAAAGTATAATTGTCATTTTTCAAGAAAGAATAATAAAATCAAGGGTTTTGAGGAGTTTCTCATAAACAGTTTAACCTGATAGTGAAAACAGAATAAATAAATGAAATAAAAATTAAAACATCAGTGTTTTAGAAAATCCTTCTGGTGAAACCACTGTTCAGCTGTGTATATGATGCTAGCATCTGCTGTCCCCCTACCTGCCTGTTGGTACAAGAGGAAAAAAGCCATGTCATTCATATTCTGGGAGTGAAAGCAAAGACTACTGAAATGCAGAAAAATGCAGACACTAGACTTTGCTAATATTTATGTGCATGAAAAGTAGCTTATAATGAAAACTATGGTTTCTAGATAATTGATGAATGCAAGAATTTACTCAATGAAAAAGACGTTAAATTCAACAAAGTAATTATAGAATTTGAGTTCTTGCATCACTACAGTTTTCTACAGCCTTGTTTTTATCCTGTGCTGTAGATGTTTTAGAAGCCCTTCTGCAATCTAAGGTAGAGAGTATGGAGTATTCAGTATGTGTTCAAAAGATTTTTCTGAGGTTAAGTTCTCTGGATTCCTTGCTGACATACCAATCTTTCTAAACCTGAAAACCCAAGTGATATGATGCTAGGCCAAACTTAAAGTATCAAATATTATCTTCATCTTTAAGTTCCCTTCTCTCTGTGAGGATCTGTGTTTCCTCTAGGAGGCTACATCATCTTTATATAAACAAACCTGCATTTTCTGATACTATTTATATGACAGAATTCAGTGGAAGACTGTTAGCTGAACCACATCAAATTTTCCATTATCTAAAATACTAGTTTTCCTTCCCTCCACAATTGTTAGTAGAGTTAAAATCTCAGGTTCTCCCCCAGGAAATTATCATAGAATTCCTGTGGGACAGAATTGTGCTGTCATCAGCAGGGGAATGGCCTTTCATTGAGGGGCAAGGTTCCATAAATCACCTTGCAATACTGCAAGATAAGAGGGTACACTTCAGAAGTAAGAATAACAAGATCCTGCATACAACAAATACAAGGTAATTTCAGGTAGCTTTCCTTGTACATCTTTAGCTGTGGTTTTATCACATAGTCAAAATCAGCAGCTGAAAAAATCACTACTGTCAAACCTCTTTAATCTCCCATTTAATAATCCTGATTCTTGGGTAAAAAAATGGTAACTTTGAGTGTTTCAAGGGGAAATGAATACAACTTGCTTGGAGCAGGAGCTGAGATGGGATCTGGTACATTTACTAGAGGTGTGTGCCAAGGACACTTGCTGCTTGTGATGGGACAGTGTGGACTGGCAGGGCATGGGTGCATTCTGGGAATGGCTGTACAAAGACTTTTATATCACTGAATCTTAGCTACCTCTACAGCAATTTATGACAGCATAACAGTGCACAACAGTTTATGACAGAATGAAAAATAGCAATTTAAACTGTATGAGCAATCTGGGACAAGAGGATATTATAACTACCCTGGCTAGGCATTTACTGAGAGGCTGAAATTATGTTCCCATTCTCCTCAAAAGTGCTATTGACATTTAGTTGACCAGAGGTTATTTGAGCCACTAAAGCCTATTTGAAGAATACTTTCTAGGACCATACTAGATGGAGATGCTACAGGAAAGAATATTCCTTTGAAATAACCAACATCACTATTATATTAGGCTCTTTTGCTTTGTTTTATTTTAATTTTTTTGTGGTTTGTTTTCTTTTTGTAATTGCCACTGTGGTTTGTTGGCATATTTTAGGTACAATTGGCATTTTCTTTTCCTGTATCAACTCTCTGGATTTATAAGACTTCAGATTCAGGAAACTGGGTAAATATAAATACCCAGGCTTTTTAGCCAGTTTAGCTGACAATTGCTCTGCTACAAACACTTCTGTAGATCAGTTCTTTGCCAGGTATTCATTACTCTGGAATTAAGTTTTTAATATTCAGAGAGAAAGTTTTTCAGCACAGGTTTGGGTATTGAGCATCTGTAGAAAATTACAGGTACTCATCCCTGTCTTATTCTACCCTTCTGGCTGTTCATTCTGGCTTCTTTTTGCATCCCGTGCCTTTTGACTGTTCACTACCTTGCCTTTTTCATTACTGCCAGATCTGTCTTTTTCTTCTAGACTGTTACTCCTGCTTCTTATCTATCTTTGTGTTTGTATTTGTTGGGTTTTTTTTTTGTTTGTTTGGTTGGTTGGTTGGTTTTTTACCAGACTGTGAGCTAGGAACGATACAGATTTCCTGCACATCACCTGTGGGTGGAGGAGAATTAGCTGGATGCCTGGTCTGCACAGGAGCTCCAAATGCAGTCAAGTTCTTCTAAGACAAACATTTTCACTGCAATGTGGAAAGAATGTCTCTTTACAGTAGACATTGTGTCTAAATTGATCTTTGCACACAAGGGTCTGCTCTGACCACCTGTCCCTCAATGTCTTTCCTCAGTATACTTAAAATATTTTAGCAAGAACATCAGACACATTCTTGAGATGATACCCAGTTCACAATATTAATGGAGCTGTGAAATACAGAGTTAGAAAAGGATAACCATGTTTTTCGTGTTGCTGAATCATGTAAATCAGACCTTTTCTTGTATCAAGGAGATCAACCTGCTAAGGCTGTGATTCCTGCTTCCCCATGGTAATTCAACTCCCCACAATCCAACAAACCCAAACCCTCTAGTGAACTGTTAAAAATATCAAGTAGAGCCATTAGTTTATTTAAGGATTCCTTATTTTAAAAAAACCTGCATTTATTTGAAAAAAAACCCAATATAGTTTTCTGTCTCATCTATGACTGGTTCTTCACTGAACCTTTTGTCTTTTGTAGAAGCATGGTAAGTTTATGCACACAACACAAGATGGCTGGGCCCATGAAAGCCCCAGCCCGATGTGTAAATTTATTGTAATAAGCTTCTCTAAGTGTAACTTTGTTTAGATCTGATTGGAGACAGGTATTTTACAGTTCTGTAATTGGGGTAAAGGCATTAACAGTCATATTATTGGCTTCTAACATATGCAAAAGGCAAGTCCAGTAAGCTTTGTAATTTTCTGCAGTTTTAATTCAATGGCCTTGGGACAGGCTTTTTGGAGCATAAAATTTTAAAAAGAATTTATCCTGAGGAGTTCAACTTCCTTGGAAAAAAAGGGCAGATTTCAAAGCTACTTTAAAGTACTATGATTATTGATATGCTACATCCCTGCAGTGAAACACTGAAGAGACTTAAAGGTACACCTAGTGTTTGCCTCAGGGCTCTAGTCTGATATGATATCTCCAAGATACCTTCCTTCTCTTGGCACTTAATTACACCCTGTTGATCACAGACCATGCAAGATGTCACAAGCAGCTTCTTCCTTTTTCAACACACAGATCTTTTTAACATATTTTCATCCTTTTGTTACCTGCTCTTTAGTTTTGTCAGCAGGGTAGAAAAAGCAGATTATATTCAGTGTTTTCCAACTATTCATGTTGTACGTTTCTCTTTCAGATTTTGTTCTTTTTTTATTCATTAAAATATTTGAAAGATCCCAGTTGTGTTTTTAAAAAAATAAATATAATTGTGGGGGTTTTGGGTTTTTTTGTGTTTTGTTTGTTAGTATTTACAGAAGGGTACAAGAGCCTAAGAGTTATTGTCTTTCAGAGGTGTTGTATGTAGGATCTGATGTAAAGTATTAATATAATTTCCTGATAATTCCATGAGGCCTGGGAGTATTGTACCTCAAGTCTTCAACGTACTGCACACAGTACTTGCACATAGTATGGAGTTCACTGACAGTGGCTTTGCAAAAATATAATATATACTTGATTTAAATAAATAGTTATGGTTTAATATGAAGCTCATAGTTAAGGAAAATCTTTAACATGCAAAGGCATGCAAGGCCAAGAAATTGTTATTGTTAAATATTTCAATATATGTTGTTAAAGAGTTAAATATCATCAATTTTCTTGTTTATTTGAGCTTGCAGTTAATCACTAAGTAGAAAAATTGTACTATAGTGTGTTTCTTTTAACATACTACTGCAATTTCTGTTGAAACAAAAATGAATGTGAAATATACAACCCAAATTTTAATTGTAAACTTCTACATGACATACAGTTACATGAGCTTTATGCTTACATTTCTGAAAATGATACTACTGGGCAAAAACTTGCATTGCTGTTTTAAAAGCTCTGGCTTGGGTTTTTTGAATTATTCTTCTGAGTATATTAGAAAAACCACAATAACCTTCACTGGCTTCATGGTTGTAAAGTAACTGGATTTATATTGCAGGATGCCCTGTTTTACTTTGGTAAAAGCTTCAGTGACTCCTGGAAAAATATTATCATGTTTCACTTGAATTGAAATATTTCTGGATGCAGAACACAAGAACTGAGATACACTTCAATGATATTTAAAAGGGAAAAAAGGAATATATAATAAGGAAGCCAAATAAAATTATTCTTCATAGATACACTGATAGTAAATATCACAGACCGAATAAAACACATGATAAACACGGGTATAATTTAAATACAAGCTATCTCTGATACTTCTGATAGTGTGCTATAATCTTATCTACAATTAGGGCCAAGTTGAGAAATACAGAGATGTTTGTGCTATACTAATAGTCAGCTTATATAAATAGACTTTTAAAATAAAACTAAGAAATCTAAAAGCCATAGAAAAAGTACCAGCAAAGTTTCTAGAGTTTCACCTATTTCATCCCCTTATAACTCAGAAGGGATAAATTGTTCCTCAGCAGCCTGAGTGGAACAGATGGTTAGGCTGGATTTTTTCCTTTTGGACAGCACTTTGGTACAGGAGAAAGTGTGGAGCCTGAGAAAGCTAAGAAGTGGAAAGTACAGTTTCTCACACTTTGGATAAACTTTGATACATACGTACAGAGAAATTAGTTTTTAAACATTTGTCCCTTTCTTTAAAGGCAAAGATGGGGTCTTGTCTCCTCTCCTCACTGGTGTCTGACATCACTGAGCATTGCTTTAGACAGCTATTAAGAGCTTTGTATGCTCATCCCATTGCAAGATCTGGTCCATGTGGGGCAGCCTTTTCCAGGTGAAGACTGCATTTTTATCATTTGTTCATCTGATGTTTAATCTGCTCGAGGCAATTTGGTAAACTTGTAAAATGAGTGTTTTGCCACGAAAGCATCTGATCTTCCAGGCTTATGATCTTATGGTCATAATTATTCCTTCTATTACCTAGACTTGATCTTCCATTTTTCAGCAGATTCTCCTGAGCTGTTGCTAAAAATCGGTGATTCTCTTTTGATTTTGGATTCTTTCAAAAAATTTAATGAGTTTCTTAATTAATCTTAGCAACAGATAGGCTGTTCTCATTAACTTGCTGAGAAAAGGTAATGAACTATCTTTTACTTTAGCAAGGCAACAGTAAAGTGTAAAGAAAATAAGAGATATTTCTGCTGCAGAAATTCTTCTAGTGTGAGGGTCAGATTCTGAGGTCTCTGTGATTAATAGATATAATTAGTTTACAAAGGCTGGGAAACAATGTTATCTGATTTTGTGATTTACTCTACACCATCGCTGTCCAGAATCAATAAGATAATGATCAGCTTTTTCCTCAGTGTGGGGCTGGAGAAGAGGGGCAAAGAAGAAGATATTTATAGCTTTTCCTTTTGGTTAGCATCTGTGTGATAACTGAGAACTGTTAATGTTGGCCTTAGATGCTGTGGAGTGTCTTACTCCCACTACCTAGGACTCATTGATTTTTGAAAAGTAGTTGAAAGTCCAACTTCTAAGGTATAGTTTATCACCTGCAGTTAGATAATGTATCATGATCAGCCTTCAGTGTCAGGTTTTTTTATATTTACAGAAGATATTTAAGCACACACAAGGACTATATGGATATTTCTTCAAGAGTCCTTGCATAATACCAGTATAGCTTAAAAAAAAATATCTGTAGACTCTACATACTCAAACATAAAGTCCAGGATCTTTATACTAAGCACTGGGGACAGGAGATACAGTAAAATAGCTTAATATATGTGAAGTTCAGGCCAACATCTCAGACATGACTGTCTCAGGAAATGAATGGTAGAAAGGATATTCTGTATCACTAAATCAGCCCTTTCATGTGATGGAAACACTGTAGTGCTTAGTGGTTGACGGTGTTGGCCTGAGCACAGTTTGATTTGTGCTTTTTTCTAAGTATTATTTGCATTTGATTTGGGGGGAAAAGAAGCAGTCTTTACAGATCATAAATTTTTATCTATTTGATACAAAACTAGCATTTGACATGTCTAGTTAAAAGACATCTTCTGTTAAAACAGAAACACTAAAGTTTTACAAGATAATTCTCAAACCTCTACAACTTGGTGAGTGCCAAGATCTGAGGATCATCTTTGGGCCAATTGTTGAAAAGATGTCACGTTTCACTCTCACACCAAATTCCGCACATTAAAAAAACGCTTCATGCTACCTGTTACCTACCCCATTTACCCAGTGTGTATGATGCTTCTCTGCTACGTTATGAGAGTTTTTGGTTATTTCTTATTTTTTATACATTTCTGTCTACCAAAGTGCCTTGGGCTTGAATGTCTCTGGGGTATTTCAGTTGTTCAGAGAAGTTATTTTCTAAACTATGCGTTGTGTGTGGGAAACATTTGTCATACATGTCTACTGTGTATGTTATGGCCACATAAGCATTCAAGCTCTAAACAAGCTCAGAGGGTACTGGAAGCCTTCTGGCTACTGAGCTCTGGCAGCTGATTCCTTGTGATTGGGCAGCCACACTCAGCCTTAATACCTTAGAGACCTCTCAGATTTATTTTCATTGCATCACTGTGTGCAATGCTGGCTGGTATGCTTTGAAAATCTTACCCAGAGTCAGATAAGTGTCAAAGATCCTTTCAAAAGAAGGCTTTGAAAGCTGGTTGGGACATTTGTCAGCTGGGGTAAATTTGTCCACAAAAAAAAATGCTTGCTCAAAGTAAGGCGAGGGTTAAGCACATATCACAAAGAGTTGTATTGTCCTCTAATAAAGCCCTCCATGCCCACAGCTGCCGTGTGAAGCTTTTTTTAACAGTCTTGAAGACTGTTTAAAGTATTTTGCAGAACAATTCTTGTAATGGTGAGAAATTTCCCCTGAATTATTCACTTGACAGCTGGAGATGCAGCTGTTAAAAACAGCTCTTTGGGGAAGAAAAGAAATTAAAATGGGTAGGGAGACAAATAATAATAAACCAAGGAAATGGGGAAGATGAAGAGTTTGAGGGAAGTAAGTATTCACAGCAAAAATGTGCTAAGGAATGTGCTCAGGAAAAGCCACATTTTTCAGCATTTTCTTTTTTTTTTTTTTTTTTTCTTCTGTAACTTTACATATTCAGGGGAGGGGAAGCAAAAAGCAATTTATGCAGCTCAATATCAGATTGTGCTTTCCTGACGAGGTCCATCACCCTCAGAAGCTGTGGGTATTTGGGAAGGTGGTGATGCTTGCAAATCAGCTAGCAACAGAAGCAACACTGAGAAATCTAACTTCTTTTTAATCAGAAAGGAAAAAAAATGACAGACTCCATTTAGGTTGTTTTCATATTGTGGTTTTTTAAGTACTTTATCACATTAGCAAAATACTATATGGTTGTTACTTATATTTCTGATTATGCTATCCATTTATAGGAGGTATTATTGACAACATTATGGTAAAAGTTTAGAAATCAGTCAAGCACTGGCACTCTGTCATGTAATGAATTGTACTGTTAGGTTGCAAATTTTCTATCCCAGAAAACTTGCTATGAGGCAGAATGTGGTAGATGAATCAAACAGGGCAATGAATATGAAAGAGGATTGGAAAAAAATCAATGAAAAAAAACCCAAACAGAATTGATTAGGAAAGAAAACTTCAGCAAAGCAGGCCAACAAAAGATAATTGGAATATTCTCTTACCATAATTCATCTGGAACTGTAGCAAGCAGGTAAAGGACATTATTTGGTATACATATTACATATTAAGAGCTTGGATCTCAGTAAGAAAATGGAAACCTACAAACTATTTGAGTTTTTAAGTTAAAACCTCACACATAGGTATTTGTAAAGAATTGTGGAAAATTGTTGGTAGGTATGGGAGGGTGAGAAGTCTTTAGATAAGAGATCTGCAGCTGCCCTCTGATCCTGATGAGTTCACATATTTTAAAATGGTACCTAAATTTCTAGTAGAGTTTGGAGGGAGGAAGGTAGTTATATCCCTGCCATTCAAAGCATTTTGGAGGTATTTTACTTGGAGTTTGGCTTTAGTCCTTCACTTAACCACAAAAATTACTCTGCTATGTAAACAGAGGTGCACTTGCATAAATCTGGTATAACAAAAAGAGACCCAGGGTTGACTGTATGCAGCTATGAAGGTTATATGCACTCTAGTTTGTTATATGAACTGTTTGCAGCTTTCTTTTCTCAGCAAATACTATGTATAAATAGAAAAAAAATGATATAGTATCTATATATATAAAAAATATGGTCTATTGTTCTGCAAAATAATTATTTGGAAACTAAGCAATTCTCACAGGTCCTTAATAATCTACCCTGGATCTGTGGGTAACCCCACCCTTGTTGGGAAAAGCACTGACATTACACACAGCAGCAGCTCACACAGGTGGTGAGCCTATGATTTAGAGCAGCCTTTCACTAACCACTTGTTGCAATTGCAGTTGGACTGAAAGAGAAAATGAGGAAAAAGCCAAAAACCTTGCTGTTGAGCCAGGGAAACCAACTACACCCCTTGTATATAATCACAGAATTTTCACAGAATATCAATATATTGCTCAGGGAAGATGTGCCCATTGGCAGTTATCAGCTTTCCATAATAGACAAAAGACTTCCATCTCAGTCCAGGCTCACAGTGATGTTCCTCTCTGCCATCTGTCTCTCTATCAGCCTTTGTGGAAAGTCTTGTGCAAAGAGAGGACACTTTCTTCAGCCAAATAACTGTTTATAGTAGTTAGTGGGGAAAATTGGATATCCAGAACTCACGGGTGAAGCCTAGTCCTTTGATCCTCCAGCTTTCATTGACTCCATAGTTGCCATTGCTACTGCCAAAAAAATCACACTGGGACCAGAAGACTGAGAATACTGTCAGGAAGAGTTGGATGCTGGACTTCTACTTTTCCAAATAAGGTGGAAAAACATGGGCCTGCTCAATGTAAGGTTTCTCCTGCAGTGAAGGTTCCACAGAACTTCAGCACTGAACTTTGTGTACCCCATTCATTGCCCCTTTGGGTAGGATCCAGCCTTAGCCCTCATAGACCACCTGTGTCTGTATATTGTGTTTTCCTATTAAAGTGCAAGGTATAATTGTTACTTGAAAGCATATTGAGCTATTATTATATGACTCCATCAATATGCCTGTCATAAATCCACTATCTCTGTTTTGCATCTTTAATTCTAACTTCTTCCTGCAATTTAATCATGTATTATCCCAAACCAAACTGCTTATTCCTTAAAAGAATTGATCTTTTGATTAATTTACTTTCCTGATGTTCTCATGGGCACAGGGAATGCATGGTATTTACTTAGTCAGCTAGTAGGTGGAAGGATCCATGGTATTCCTTGAACAAAAGGTCCTGTTCCCAGTGAGGCAATCAGCCAAGCTCTCATTGGAAGGAGTGGTGTAGCATTGTATCCCAAAGACATAGCATAACTTTTCAGACCAACAGAGAATGATCATTAGCCTGACCAGTCTAGGTCTAATCAATCTGAGTGTTACACGGAACTACTTTGGAAAGATAAGCAAATGGATAACTATACTTCAGGACTAATCTTCTTCAGGAATAGGCTATATTACACAGATTTTAAAACCTAACATTGATACTAGTCTCTTGTGAAGGCAGCTTGGGATTCAGTATTGAACTTCCCTAAAGAGAAAGTGAAGCAGTTTTCTTGAAGAGAATTTTCTCTCTCTTTTTCAGAGAATCATGGAAAGTTAGGGGTTGGAAGGGACTTTGAAAGATCATCTCATCCAACCCCCCTGTCAGAGCAGGGTCACCTACAGGAGGTCACACAAGAATGTGTCCAGGTGGGTTTTGAATGTCTCCAGAGAAGGAGACTCCACAACCTGCCTGGGCAGCCTGTTCCAGTGTTCTGTCACCCTCACAGTGAAAAAGTTTTTTAAAATTCTTCTTCCCATGAGTTAAATTATTCTTTAATAAAGTTTGAGCAAGAGCTTTGAGATAATAAAATCTGTTTTCTTGAACTGCAGCTATCTTTGAAAAACAATCACCACCTAATTCTAAAGGTGAATGAGTAGAGGGAAATTTGTCAAATATCCAATTGACTAGGAATAATAGCTTCTACTTCTGGCAAATATTTAGACTAAATTCTGACTTCTGAAATGAAGTTCCCTTCTAGTTTCCTAAAATTTTAGTTTCATTACTAAGCATTTGACAAGAAATAGAGACAAATAGAAAAAATAATGGGAAATACATGGAGACCATAATTTGTTATCTGGATGGTCGATGCAATGCTGAAGTCAAACTGGAGCCAAAATTGCAGACAAGGAGCAGATGGAGGCCATGGTGGAAAACTAGACAGAGGATCTAGGAAATAAAACAATGGAAGTGCCTATCATCTCACATCCTGGCCCTTTCAAAGGAAATGTAGGGTGATTCTATCCCAGATGTATAGAGACAGCTATGTAATCTACCAGAATGCTGAAGAGAAGTGTCTGTCAGGCAGAGGGACAAACAGTTCCCACATGTTCCTCACCCTCTACTTCAGCTTATCTCAGTCTTGCTACTCATTTTGAACAGATTAGCACCCAGGCCTCTTTTTGCTGTCTGGCACTTTGGTGCTTTTTAAGTCTGTTCCCTCTGTCTCACTTGCAGTTAGGCCAGATGCAGTCTGTGACCTTCTGGTTCTGCACAGGTTGCTGCATTTGGAAACAGCTCATGCTTTGGCATCACTTCATCTTGCTCCCTTCTGGTTTGTTCAGAGGCCGAGGAGTCTGGCAGATCTCCTTCATAACTCACACAACTTCAGCAACTGTAATGGATGCAAGCTTTACTTTCTCTGCCACTATCAGCTGCTGAACTGAGTTTAATCAGTGTTCTGTGGAAAAAGGAAAATTTTTTTCTTGTGTTTTCTGTGCATCTTGCTTTAATACTGAGACTCACAAGGCAGCACTGATAAGTCATGGAAGAGAAAAAACACTATCATGTCCCTTTTCAGAGACAGTAGCAGGGCTCTGAATTCCAGTTTCATTCAAGGTATAGATGAATGCATGTCCCAGCCTTGGGATCAGCTGAATCAGCCTGCAATTGTTTTGGGTTTTTGACCAGATATTGCAATTAGCTTTGTCTTTACTATAACATTCTTAAAAATTTGGGATCATAGAATATTTTTGCATTCTATTTTTCTTTTTGGTTGTCTAGAAAATGTATGCTGATTGTTACAATTGAATTATGAATGCTCTCTTACTGTGTATGTGTGATATAACTTTGTATGCTCTGAAATCAGATGGAGTGCTGAATAGATGCTGCCGGTGAGGATCAGTTGACTTTTTCTTAAAGCAGAGGTGTTAAATGTAATGTCCTTGATCAGTTTCAACTTGGATAGCTGATCTGTACCCAGTAAAATTCTCCTGTTACCTCAAGATGGTCATAATATTATTTATCTTCCTGCCTTATTTCATAGTATCATTGTCAGTTGTTAAAGAGTCACAGCTGTTCCAGCTCAAATATTACTGTCTTTCAGCAACAGATAAAGCAATTCTCGGCTAAAATCTGTAAATCTGATTGCACTTATCTTGCAAGTAAATAAACATGAGGTGCTGTTATCCTTCACCCTCATCTGAACCTTCATGGCAGCAGGAGCACAGGCAGAGACTGAAAGTCTCTGCAGGTGCTGGTACAGAACATCTGGTGAGCTGTGTTGAGACAGGCTTCCAAGTGGTGCTTTCTGGTGGAACTGCTAGAGTTGCTTGCTCTGTTAGAGATTATTTTTATATGCATATATAATGAAGAGAAATTATCTCAGTGGGAGGGCAATGGATGCACAAAAACAAATAGAATGAGCACGGCTGTTGAGCCTATCTAAAGATCTGTTTCTAGAACCTCTCTTTTTCACAACATATCCTGCAAACTGAATTACTTTCCACTCCGGGGTCATGATCAGCTCAACTAATGAAAATACCCACTGAAAGAGGAAGATAAATATTGATAAATCTCAGAAATGGTGGGAAAGCTAGAAATAGGAAATTTTAGAACCAGGCAAGAAAATGAAAAGAAAGGAAAGAATGTTGGTTTCTGATCTTGAAAGTATAAATGCAGGAATACATTCTGGTACTTTTAATCATGACATTTACTGTAGGACTATGTCCATGTAGGAATGCAGTTTCAAACCCCCAAATTTTATTAGGTGTGCAATGGGAAATCTGTATCTCAAATAGCTGATACCTGTTATGAAAGGCTTTGTATGGACAACTCTCATCCAAATCTAATCACATACCTAAATCATGTAAATAACTAGCTTGAAGAAGGCTTTTGTGCCTGAAAACTTCCCTGCCTCCATTTTCCCCTTTCCCCCCAGTTTTATTGGATGGATCAAAAAGGGGTATCATGTCTGCCTACAGATTTTACCTTATTCAGATCACTTATAAGTGGTAAAAGTAGTTAATGTGCATGTTGATGGGTGCTGTGAAGCCCTGAACTCTGCTACAGTTGGCAGAACTGTTGGAAAAGAAGTTGGTAACACACTCGCAGTTGTGGTCAGTGACACAGCTGGTAACACACTGCTTGGTGGCAAACATTGGAAGATTGTCCTCCATAGTTTCCCAAGTAGTATAAATCAGCACAGTGCAACTTACATCAACAGGACTGTATTGATTTCCAGTAGCTACTATTGTAAATAACATGTGAATTTCGTGGAGAGAAAAGGGTTGGGAAAATATTAAAAAGTTATCAAATGGTATCATCATTCCAAGTCTTGAAACTCCCAGAGGAAAGCTTATATGGAGCACTTAAGACCAAGGAGAAGTACTAGAAACCTTTTTCTGTGGAAGATGTTATGCCTGTTGGAATAGCTTAATTAACTGTTTAGAGCCATTAAAAAGCCTACACAAGAGTGAAATGAAAACTGTTCCATAAGACATTTTGGAATTGGATCAGAATTCCAAAAAATCTAATACAGCTCCTGTCTGCACTAGAAAATGCAATTTATTTAAGCAATTAGTGGTAAGGGAATTACAAATTACATCAGTCTGGCAGCAACAAGAAGTTAGTGCTTCTTCTCCAGTGCCTCTTCCCACTTGTGTTTTCAGTATAGACTTTGAAAGAAAGCATACTTGCAACAAAAATGTTATAACAAGACACTAGGATGAATCCAGTTATTTCAGTTATTTTGTATTTAGTGCTTCTGGACTCTCATTGTGAATATAACTTTCAAGATGTTTTTACACATCTTATCATTTTGAGTTTAACTCAATTATGGATTTATTTTTTTTTTTTAAATAGGAACTGACAGATAACACTGTTAGAAAAACAACTTTTATAGCAGAAAAAAAAAAAAAAAAACCCAGAAAGAAAATCTGTACAAGATGTTTTGGCTTTACAATGGTATTTGAACCTTTATCTGTATTTAGGGTACCTACAAGCTCTTTTGCCCTCTAAAACCCTCTCTGCTATTGTTTAATTTTAATACCTTCTTGAGACTTTTAGATATGCACGTGCCTCTTGAGCTGCTCAATACTGTTGTTCTATAAGCAAGTTAATCTGATAAATCCTGATACTGCTGTCCCATCTTTTACTTGAATCTGATACTCAGCCTTACTTCAGCACAATTCCTGTTTTGGTGTTAGCATGTGTGGTCATTCAGTGAACTAGAGCAAGTTATGAGTAACCCTCTCTTTCTTGCTCTCTTTCTTCGCTCTCTTTCTCTTTTTATGGGAAATGAGCCTTTGGAAGAAGGCAGCTGAGAAGAACCTCTGCTTGCAGAAGCAGTGATTGCTTGTACCAGCTCAAGCTGCTCTTGGAAATACAGACTGAATTCAAGTCAGTAAGTCACATGAAATGTGGTGATGAGGCACAGCCTAAAGCATCATTGGCGCTGTTGCAGAGAGATCTTACTGCTCCCTGCTATCTCACCCTTCTCCTCTCTCCTGGCACAGCTATAATTTTCTTAAACTGGCTTTGGTACTTGCCAGTCTCATCAGTGAGCCAATTCACATTCTTAAACCAGCAGTCACCTGCACTATCAAGAGAAAGTAAAAGGTTACAGAGTTGAATTGGCTCAAAAAAGGGCTTGACAAGCACCAGAACCGGTAGAAAGTAGGGGTGGGATCACATAGTCGAGAGAAGGAACAAGTTCTCCACTTCTGACAGTGGTGAGCTGCTACATTGGCTCAAAAATAATGGGGACAAATAAACTATTATATGAAACATTCCCAGGAACATTCCCTGACAATTAGGCCAACTGGCACGCAATAGCCCATTGACCATGCTAACAAACTCTCATCAGCTCCAAAACAGGCTGACTGTGTGCAAATTGCCTATTGGGAAACATGCCTGGAATGAGCTGCCCTCAGGAAAGAGTTAGCTATGACCTGCCAGAATTGTAGCAGGCAATGCTTTAAGAGGTTTCTAGTAAGGATGGTTGATTCCCAGGGTCTGGGAATGTTCCCAAATGCTTTACATGTAGCCAGTGTGTCTAGCACTGTAGGAACCTCTATCCCTAAATACTAGAGATCTGCCGATAGCTTGATGTCCCCAAATCTTTGTTTTCAGTGTGCTCTCTTGAGGTTCTGAGGTTGCTTAGATTTAAAACCATATAAGAGGAACACTTTAAGCTGATATCCTTACCATTTTGGTGACTCTTAGGTTTTTCTATGGATTTTCCTTTATTAGGTATTCACATTGTCTGTCTAGCTCAAGAAAATATCCCAAATGCTGAAAGAAACCTCCTTCTGACAAGTTAAGCACCTGTATTCTCAGTCAAATTATTATTCTGCATAGTCTAGAAAATTGTCTGGTTTCTGAGCACCTTTTACCTTAAGTGGTTAAATATTCTAATAGGTTAAATGTGGAGGTGGAGAGTGCCAGTAGGCAGCAGTATCTCCTACCACAAGTGATCTGGGGCCTTTCAACTTTTCAAACTGTCATTGAGCCACGCATTATTTAGCTACATGTGAGTGCACTAAGCATGCATTAAGCCATTTTCCTTCTGATAGTCCTGGATGATCTAGATCATTGTGTCCCCAACCTACTACAGCAGGGCACTTCCAGAAGACTGTGACCTTCTGTGTGCCTTTGCAATTCAGATCACCTCTCTACTTCCAAAACACCATATCTCACAAGCTTCAGGTGTAGGTGTTTTCAAATGAGAGAGAGAAATTGTTTGATTAGAAATTAGTCCTATCAATAGGAAAAGGAAAGTTTTGCCTTTGCTTTAAATGTCTTTCTTTGTCTGGTATCTTTATATGCAAATGTAAATAGACAAATTTTAAAAGCAGTAAAGATGCATTCTAGCTGGACCTGAGTAAGCACCTTTTCTTCATCACCCATATTTTCCCTTTATAAATGGAAGTTTGCATGGAATGTAAGCTGTACTAAACTGTAAACAGGACAACACGGTAACTTCCACCAATTTGTGTGCAAAGCTCAAACAACTTGCGTGCTGATACAGTTGAAAAGGTCAGCCCTGGAAAACAGGGAGCAAGAGAACAACAAGGGAGATGGTGTAATTCACTGAATGCATCTGCCTTGTGTGAGAAAGACAAATGATAACTATCTATTGCAGCTTCCCCTCAGCAGGGACTCAGAGTTGCCAGCTCTTGTCATTTCAGCACCAGTATTCCCCAGGACTCTTGCCAGGAGCAGAAGGGATGGTATGAGGAGTCAGCACATCCACACTCCTGATCCATTTGGGGATTTGAAGTTCTCTCTAAGCAGCCTAGGAAAGAGTACTGCAGCCTGACTGTGGGCTACCAGGGGCTCAGAATAAAATTGTACACCATGAGCTCAGGCTGAGGATGAGCACACCCACTCTGTGTCACAGCTTGAAAGAGGTCAGATTACTTTAATTTTTATTTATTTTATTTATTATTTTATTTATTTCTGATGAAGGTCTGTTGTTAGAAGCAAGAATTAGGAGTGGTCATTCTTTAAATATCAGTGACTGACATGGCCGTCAAAATCCCTTATGAGCTGTGACTCAGATTGTGGTAGTATATTTTCAGGGTCTAGTAAGGAGCTGTTAACTTGTACTGCTAAAGATAGGAGTAATCTCACATTTTACCATAGGATAAACTAGATGACATTTTGTTCTGCGTGAAACTGTGATCTTGATTTTGCTGCAGTGAGTGATCTTGTAATTTTGCTTTTCAGATCTTAAATAATAATAATAATAATAAAAATTATAAAGGTGATATATTTTTCTGATAATTTAAATGATCCCAATTATCCTTCCTGTTTTGGTGTTCCATTGTTTTTTCCTTGGCAGTAAAGAAAATACAGATGCCTCTGTTTCTGTATCACTGTGTGTTTTCACCTATATCTCTGTTTATGAGGAGTTTTCTGCAAAAATCAAATCTAAGAAAAATTTGATTTTAAGATCTGATTAATGTGAAAAGTATGTAGGTAGATCATTCAGAGAGGGATCCTTAGTACAAAAACTTGTTTCCTAAATGAGACAAATCCCAGATGGGTTTCAAATTGAAGTGTTCAGATTACACAAGGCCAAGAGTGTATTTAATTTTTTTTTTGTTGTAGTTTCAATTGAATTTGCCATGTATTTTTCATTTGACTCAGAATCTCATCTGAGACATGTTGAGGTCAAGCGTGCTTTCTTCACCCTCAAAAGCCATGTCATAAGGATATAATGCTGCCATCTCATTTTTCACTGATCACTTGTATGCTTTATGACAGCTTCATTTCCTTTCTTAAACATCCCTTTTGATGAATTCCATAGTCAGTACAAATCATTACTCTTATACCTTGTCTAATACCTGCATTTGGATGCTTTGCTGATATGGGGCCCTTGATATGAACTGGTTAGTAGCAACCATATCTCTCTGCTCTGGTTTATGATAATCCAGAAGAACTGTCAACACCAAGCCACTATGATAAAAACCCCTTGGTGAATGAAAAATAGTTTATATATTTCATGATGCTGAAGGGACATGGGACATACAGAGATGAAAATACAGATGGTATTTTGCATAGTCCTCATGTAAGGCCGCTTCATGGTCATAGGAAAACTGATGAATGGCAAACCTCCAGGCTGCACATCCCATTAATTTGTGGGGAGATTCAGAAGAGTCCCAAGTGCAATGCAGCCAGTTAGTCAACAGAATCAATGTAATGTGATCACAAAATCTTCTGTACAGTACAAGCTGCTTGTCTGTGAGACAGAAAAGATTTCAGGAACTGTAATGGATCAGACAAAGTCTCTTACTCCCAGCTTGCTTCTGGGTTCCTGCGGTATGTGGAATAATGTATCTGTTAGATAAAAAACATGTAATCAGGCAGCTGTAAGAGAAGCTAGAGGATGTGTTACCCATCCAGAACCCTACAGCAGTCATTCCTCAGTCACAATGCCAGGCTCGTCTCCAGGAATGGGTATTTTTAGATTATTATCTTGTAGATATGTATGATAGTACATGTTGATAGTATTGTTGATATGTAAAACTAGTTTGGGCTCTGATTTTCTAAGATCATTTAACCTCATGTGCCAGGCTAAATTTTTACTGTGGCTGCCAAAACCTGTCTTTTAAATTTGCTGTGCATCTGGTGAGACTTATGGCATTATTTTTTTTTCCCCCTGAATTTCTGCGTAGTGCTCCAGGGAGCTGACTGATAGGTTCTGTGTTTCTCTGTCAAAATGGATGGATTTCAAGCTGGGGAGAAGCAATTTACATTAAATGAGCCCATTGTCTTCTCTTCTGGTTCATTTTGTTGTTTAATAGGAATGTAAACCTTATACAGGTATTAAAATATGGTTGTTAAAATATACTTCTGTAGAATGTTCATTACAGGTCATTATTTAACAACCATTCTTCACATTCATCTTGAAACCTTTTGTGTCAGTTAAAACAAACAAACAAGAAAAATAGCACACCACCCTAAAATAACCCTTCTGGGAATTTCCGATACTATGTGGGCTGGATTATAGAATCCTCACTTTCAGCTGCCTGGAGGTTCTCAGATGATTGTCCACAGACTGGCTGTGAGGTATCTCACCTTTTCCTTCAGATGACAAGGGGCAACAGACTCTCAACTTCCTGTGGATTAGCCCATATGTCTCTTTCTACAGGATTTGCTCCTTCCAGATGACCCTTGCCACAGCTAGCAGAGTTGTCCCTACAACTTTCCAAAATTTATTTGAAGTAGATTAAAAACACAGCGTTGAGCAGTTCTATAAATATTAAGCTAACTTTGTGGCCAGAATAGAAACTCCTGGAGGCTGTGGAGAAAAAAAAAATGCTTTTAATGTGTCCATACGCAATGCACAGCTTGTAGAAGTTCTCTGTATTCTCTGGGAATGACTGTCTGCCTTGCTGAGGCATCACCTGCATTTGAGCTGTCAAATCCTCTTAGGCACGCAAGGCTTTACTTGGCTGACTGTGTGGAACTGCACAAGTTGCTCTCCTTCTCCAAGCCTTCTCTTGTCCTAGTTGAATCATCCCAGGTATCTCAGCCTTTCCTCATAGGAGAGATGAGTCATCCTATTAAACATTTTTAAGGTCCATTTCTGGACTTTCTTCAATATGTATGTCCATGTATCTCCAGTACTGGGGAGCCCAGAACAGGACCCAGAACTCCAGGTGTGGCAGTCCTAAGCAGAGGGTAAAAAAAAAGCTCCCTTCATCTACAGGCAGCACTGCTCCTAATAGAGCCCAGGATCCCATAATTCTTCTTGCTGGAAATGGCACAGCACTGGCTCAGATTCAATTTGGTGTCCATCATAACCCCCAGGTTCTATTCTACAAAGCTTGGTAATAGACCTATTTACTAAATGATATTAATTTAGCAAACATTTCTCAGAAATAGGTGTCCATGTCAATAAATATATGTAGAGAACAACTGAGGATGTAAATAAGACTGTTTACCTGCAGGTGTACTGGAGAGGGAGTATTAGGCCTGAGTGAGGTTCCCTCCTAGCCTTCATGGGTTAAGCCTTTCAGCATTGCAAAATGTGGTCTTAAGTCTGCAGCTGTGGAAGCAGGTTTCACTTACCTCTCATGTCTCTGAGAACAGATTTATTGCTTGCACTGAAATTAACAGCACTTGCTTAGGACACCAAAGTCAGGAAGACAGAATTTGTTTGCTGTTCACATAAATTTTAGTATCATCCTTTTACTATGAAAAAACCTGGACAAGTAGTGACTAAGACTAGCCTAAGTGAAAATCCTGGTATAGACAGTGCTATTGTAAGCACAGCCTCTGGCTAGCTGACTTCTTAAGAGATGATCACTGAAAATGCAGGTGAAAAAGTGTAAGCAGTGATGCAAGAGTAGCACTAAACTGGTCTGTTGTGCTTGACCTCACATTACATTTTCTTGTTCTTTCTTCATCATCAAAGCTAGCTTGAGAGGTTTCATCCCATCTATTCTCCAGCTGCCCTGTGTTCAGTTTGCAGCCCTTTCAGCTAGGCTGATACCAATGTTTGCAAACTGTGCTGTAAAGCAGTTAAGTGAAAAGCTCTGAATTATAACTGCCTCCTGCCACTTTTATAGTGTTTTATTTCTCAATAATAAAAGAATAAAGAAGTTGTTGATGATAGAACCACTGTTCCGAGGAAATATAATTTGTGTCAGGACCCCTAGTAATGTTGGTCTTTAATTTGTGCCAAGATTATGGAGCTTGTTGGAAAGTGAGACCAATGCTTTGGTGGTCATGCTGTTCTCTGCTGGGAAAGTGGAAGCAGAGAGCAGCAAGTGACACATTGATATGTAGCATGCCTTGGACTGCTGCCTTCTGCATTAGCTGTACCTCCAGAAAGGTGGCTGCTTTCCCAACTGTAATGATTTGCCAAGTGCAATGAACTTAGTCTTGTGACCTCTGACTTTGTGGTTCTCTTCCATAGATCAACATTTTCAAGAGAGTCTGGCCAATATAGTGTCAACCAGTGGTTTCTGTAGATCCCTAGTTCCTCCAGTTGTCTTATTTTTTTAAATCCCCATCTTATCCAAATGTAATTGCAGTCTTTAGAGCTGAACTCTAGGCCAGGTCTACGTGGCAGCAGAGAGATAGAAAGCATCTTTATTAGAACAGTAAAGTGGTTTCTTTGCTGCTGTCTTTAGATACAGAAAAAAACATGTGGTGTTCTCTGGCTTTCACAGGATCAAGCTACGTGTTTGCACAGCCTATTATACAGCTTTCCTTGAGGTGTCCTCTCTTGAACTATGCAGTCAAAGAAGGAAACAATTGGTGTTGAACACTTTAGTCGACATCTCAGCCCGCCATGCTTACATTCCTACTCTTTTTTTCCCCCATTGCACAGAATCTTTCTGTTTGCTTTCTCAGAGATAGGTACAGACCACAAGAACAAATGCAGCCCAAGGCATAATTTGAAATCTTTGCATGTTCTTTACAGGTGTTCTGACAAATGAGTTTGCAAGCAGGGATATATGGGAAATAATTATTTTTCCTGGTGGATAAACTGAAAAGCAAATGATAAGTATGTTAACATGAACATTAGCCCTGGAAACCTGATTTTAAGACTTACTCAATTATAATGAGGAAACAGAAACAGACAGTAATCTGCAGGCTTAGTTGAAAACAGTCAACACTTCCAGAGCTTTGTAAGCCTGAGTGCTTCCAGATAAACTGAAAGCCAAGAGTTAGCCCTGAAGTCTGCAATGAATAATCTTGCACAACAGATACATATGAAAATCTACTGCTCCTGGGAAAATTGGGAAAGAAAAAAGATCCGTTTGTCAAATAAATTGCCATTAAGAATTACCTTGTCATTTCAAGTTCCTCAGCATAATGGTCTAGTATAGCTCATCTCATCTAGAAGTCTCCCTCATGCACTCTTCCAGGATGTTCTTGTTCAGTGGAAAATGCAGCAAAACTTCTGCACCAGCACTGCAAGTAATGCTTAAGAGGAAATGAGTAAAAAATAACTTGTCCAGTTGAAGCCATCTGAGGACTATAGGTAGTCATACTGTACCTTTCCAATCTGGAAAGTTGCCAGGATAGTAGTGGTTTTTATCTCTCTTCTGGGAACATGATAAATGGAGGTGGCCAAGAGCAAAGAAGAGGTAAACCAAACAGAAATATAGAATACCGTAGCTTCATACAGTACACAGTAAGGCAGCTGCACATCACCATGATCCCGGCGCATTCTCTGCTGCACTTTGTTGCAGTTGTAGGTGAATTAGAATCTTAATAGATTAATGTTGTAATTTTACCTATGTGAATCTGAATGAGTGGAGAGAGTTCATGAGGGGGTATGTAAGCAGAACGAGTGTCTGCATCTTGGACAGAGCCTTTTGGCCTGTCTGAAATCAGACAGCAGTTCAGGTGGAAGGTTTAAAACAATTGACTCTCCTTGCTGTTCTGAAGAGTCTATTCTGCAGGCAATACTGAGAAAGGGGAGAAGGATGCTTATTAAACAACAAGCTGCTTTTAGAGAGCAAGAAGTGTTAGATCTTGGCCACCTGTCTGTGGAAGGGGTCCCAAATGCATTGTGTTGCTTGTGTAAACAGCCAGCGACCTTTTCAGAACTTAATGAGCTTGAGACTGTAGGGACGTTTTTTTTCCTTCTACTGCTTTACTGATGTGATATATAAGAATTATGTTAATGTTGCATAGATGTTACTAGGAACTCAGGCAGCCTAACCAACAGAATAAGCAACTTGACTCAGTATTGTTTTCTTGTAGCACTGTATCATACTGAAATTTTCAAAGTGCTATGCCAAACCACTTATGTGGTGTAGGAGAAGGGAGTTTATTGGCATGCTGTTTGTAGTTTGGAGTCTAAATTTAATAGGGTTGAGATGGAAGATTTCATAGATGTAAATAGGTTCAAGAAAAGAAGGTTTGAAGCAATGCAGGAGAAGCAGGTATTGATGACTTCATAAGGTAGTTTTATAACCATCAAGACAGCACTGAATATTCTCTGAGGTACTCTTATCTGAATAGGAAGGATGATCCCCTGTGTAAGACATTATTGAATGGTCTAGACAAATACTCTCTTTAGAATTGATGTTGGATTCCTCAGCAGGATAACAAAAGGACTACATTTCTACTAAATTTGAAAATTTTCTATGTTATCTAGACCAAAAGAGTGATATTCTCATATAGTATTTATGAATAGAATTATCTTTATGAGCTAATCACCTTACATTCTCTCTACAGAAAGTGTAGGCACTGCTAGGGTGCAAGCAATTTCACCTAAAGTTGGTCAAATGACATGTTCACTGTTCCTCTTGTTAGACTCTGACAAGTGAAACACCTTAGAAGAAAAGAGATTTCTCTCCCACTATGCTCCTTAATTCCATCCATACAGAGTTCTGCTGTTTACAATACTTTCATGGAAGTTTCAACAATCTATTCAAGCCTATTTCCTGAGATTTTCTGAATAGTATTATCCACATCTTATGAATCTTGAACTCGTTTCCTAACAGCAAACTTTTTGTGGGAACCACATACAATATATGACACTGACTCTCTAATGACAGGATTAGCATGTAGCATGGATTTTTCTACATCTCTTTCCTCTCTATCTCATGTAGATTTTAGAGGCTTATGTCATTATTGGTGCCATTGCACTTGGGTTTATAGTCACAGATTCATAACTCTTGCCATGGATTCTCTGCAGTCTGAATCATTGAAACATCTTCAGTGATAAGAAAACAAAAGTGATGAAGAATCAGCTCAATGTATTTTGAATATTTTGTGACTGTTTCAGTAATTATCATGATTATTCTTTTTAACTGTAGGGTGTACAAAACATGAGTAGGACATCATGAGTGAATTAGAGAAAAGGAATAGAAACTTCAAAGAGGGGAAGATGTAAAACATATCATTGTCAGGCAATAGGTGTGTATGGCATATATATGTTTATGTATGAACACAACATAATGTTATTGTTATTTCTTCTTCTCTGTTACCAATGAGACGTTGCCCTGAATGTGCTGATGTGAAAAATTAGTTTAGATGTGTAGCTGAAATCTTTATCAAGTTCAGGTGGAGTATTTGCCCCTGTGAGCTGTTCTAAACAAAACATTAATGAAAAAAGCGCTTATGGTCCCCATCCTCTCCTTGGACGGGACTAAAGCTGCTGTAATTTGTGGGCATATCTACTTCCTGCATATGAAACTCTGAACAGTGATGCATTCAAATAGGCTGGCACATTCACAGTCATTGCAACAAAAAAGTTTTTATGCCAAAAAACAACCAGGTTAAAGGAATCTTCTTATTTCTGAATTAGCAAGACTGGACTGACAGAAAATCTAGTTAACTCAAGGACAGTTTCCCATTAATGTAAGTCATTAATGTAGTTGTTCTCAGGTCCACAGCTTGTGCAGAAATTACTTAATTTTTTTTTTTTTTTCTTTTGGTAGAGTGCCCTCTAAACATACTGACATGTCCATTTTTCCTGCTTAACTGCAGAGAATTCTGTTGCATTTTGTATGAAAGAAAAATAAAAGACATCTGACTTGCATTACTTAATTGTATTTTGTACCTGATCACCTTGTTGCTGTTTTAACAGTTTACATTTATTTGCAAAGTCACACACCCTGGTACAGCCATTTAGTCTTCTCAAGAAGAGCTGCCAGTAATACCCACTTTTCTTGTGGAGGGATTTGTTGCTTTGTGCATTGCTTATTCTTGTTAGTGCCAGAGATAACATGTATCAGCAATTTCATTCTTCTTTAGTGCCTCTTGCCTGCAGTTCTCACTCCCACCTTTTTGTCACAAGAGCTAGTGATTGGTGTATTTCTGCTTTTACCTTATGGATTTATTGATGATGCTATCAGTCTTACTCAGGCAGAATGACAGCTCAGAATTAGACTCACTCTTCTACAAAATCATAGCTCCACACCTTTGTTAAATGCCTAGCTATCTGGTTCCCAAAAGACAGCTGGCTGGTTCTAGACCTGAAAGACTTAAGTATCAAGCTCCTAGAAAACTGTATGGTTAATATATTGGGAAGTCTTAGTCTAGCAAGGGAGTTGCTATTTAAAGCCAGACACAGTTGTTAGACTAATCTGCACTGCCTCCCTTTAAAAAAAGTGTTAGCTGGAATTAGATTTTTCATCTATCAAGAATTAATAGAGCTGATTACCCATGTGCTCAAGAGTTAGAAATGATCATTTAGGTCCTGAGATATGTCTATCTGCCAACAGTAAAGACAGAAACCCCAAATAATACCTTTAAGTATCATTTAATGTGTAGGATCCTGATTACATTAGGCAATTATTTAGCTTCAAACCACAACTTTCTCAATTGATTCTGAAAGAGGACTTTACCAGCATTTTCAAAAAGATACCTTCCAGACTGCAAATTAATTCTTATAGGCACATTACTGCCTACCTGATTTCTTCCACATCCTACTGCTACACTTGAAAGCTTGACTGTAATAAAGCAATTCATTCCCACTAATCCATAAAATATGTTTATATTAGCACATAAGAACATTGCATATATATGCAATGCATATATATATGCTTATAGTTTATTGCCAGATAGCCAAGTAATGTATACATATGTATGCTATCTTTCCAAAAGCTAGATATCACCTAATAGAATTATGATTGGATTTATAACAGTGTGTAATACATGAAAAGGACTACTTTCAGCAGTTTCAGTCTGACAGAGTACAGAGAGCAGTAGGTCTCAGGTCTAGGAAAAAATGAGTTTGAGACTAGAGGAAAAAAGACCAAGAGGAAATATGATCAATATCTTTCATATATATAAAGTTTCATATATTTGAGAATACATGCTTTTCAAGTACCTAGAAAGCTTTACAAAGAAGGGTCTATCATGTCTAATGTGGAAGAGGGGATTAAATATTGGTTTAGGTAAAACTTCTAACTGTAAGATTAGTTACAAAACAGAATTCTTTCCTTAAGGAAGCTTTGGACCAAGTGTTGGATATTGTTATGAAAAGCTTAAACAAACTTGCATGGAAAATAGTTTGGGGATAGTTGATTCATTCTCAGGTCAAAGAGACAAAATAACCTCCCAGCTTTTGTTCCTCCCCATGCACAGTGTTTTGTTGAATTTTCTGATTTCTTTGACTGATTGATTTAAATAACAATAACCTATACGTTTGAACATACAGATTTGACTGGTTGATAAGTGAAATATTTCCACTTTTTTTTGTTACCTATCAAAATAATTATAAATCACTACAAATCTTACTGCTGATGCACCTCAGTAGAATCATAGAATGAACTGGGTTGGAAATGCTAGTTCAAGGTCATCTAACCCAACCCCCATATAACGAGCAGGGACATCTTCAACTAAATCAGACTGCTCAGAACCTTGCCTAGCCTGGCCTTTCATGTTTCAGGGATAAGGCATCTACAGCCTCTCTGAGGAATCTGTTCCAGTGTTTCACTACTTGCTTTGTAAATATCTACTTTATATAGAAGTGTTACACTAAAGATGGCTTAAGGAAAGATTGTGTTTTCCCAGTTCAGGGCATAGCTGAGAAGAAACAAGACACCTACCACGGTGACAATCAAATGTGAATTCCAGCTTTCAGGAAGCTCATGGAATAGTTGTTAGGGATTAGATTTAGCTTAGCAGTGAATATTTAGTGGTTAAGGTGGTGTAGGCCTGATGGTTGGACTTGATCTCAAAGGTCCTTTCCAACCATGATTCTATGGTTCTATTTGTTGCAGAGTTTTTAATAACAGTTGCTTAAAAATGTTTTTCTGTTCACAGATTCTTTTGCAAACTCTACAAAACCATTCTTCAAGTGGTAGATAGAAGGCTGAGAAGAAATTGTTCAAGTAGACCTAACCTTAACTATTGAAAAACCTGGTTCTATTTAAAAACAAAGACATAAAATTATTGGAAGGATAAGGGAAATAATATGGTTGCAAAAGAATTCAGTGCAGATATTATCTTGAGAGCAGTAGATAAATTTTAAAATAAAATTTTATTGGCAAATGCATTTGATTGCAAATAGAAGCCAATTACCAAGAACTATCTGGATTGACTGTGTCTGAATTCTCACGTACTTAAACTTTGCATGGCAAACAAAAAGTCAGATGATTCTGCCATAACACAGTAAGTGCATATCACAGCAGCAACCCTTCCTCTTAAATGTCCATTCAAAATTCTTGCTCTGTGGGTCAAAATCATCTTGTTTTCAGTTTGTGTTATTCTCAGATGACGCGGTATTTCCAAAACATGTCAGAAGCAGAATTCCTGATGTATTTATTAAAGATCATAAGAACTAAGGCATTCAGGCAGCTATGAATGGAGGCAAGTTCTGATATTCAGAGGAAGATGTGACATCACATGACACCTGACTCCACGCTCATTTTAATGAGCAGCTAAAATCTGCAATGAAACATCTCCATTTACTTAAATCAATTGAAAGAATCAAGTGTATTAAAAGTCTATGAATAAGAAAAAAAAAAATCTAAGATTTTTTTAATGCTCTAGATTAGATACAGAAAATTATCTGTTTTATTTGACTTAGGAAAAAGTGTAGGGGCACAAAGGATCCAACCTCCTTAGCAGATGGTGAAAACTGTTGATGTAACATCTTCTTTCACAAATCTAGCACAAAAACTAGCTGAAGATGATACTGAGGGAAGAAAAACCCTCATAATGCAAGGCAATGTGGAGAATTTAGGCTGATAAGTAAGCTTTATGGAACACTTTTTTTTTTTGGACTCAGAAGGTAGGCTAAATAACCTGGAATTACTCTTCTGTCCCCTGCTGATTATGTTCAGCCAGGTAGGATTTAATGTAGCACAATTTTTTCTGAAATTATTTTTATAACTATCATTATTTGTTGTAGCTCTTAAATGATACAGGGAGGGCTTTAGGGGAAAAAAAAAGCCTTAGATTATTTAGTCGCTGAAATCTGGGAGAATAACTTGAAGTGAATAATTTATTGGAGGATTTTTGTCTTTTTCTCTGTTATGAATTATCGATGAACATAATAGCGCTCTGAAAGTTGGTAATGACTGTTCCCAAGTGGGTCTTTGATTTATTAACAGATCTGTTTAGAGCTCATAAATGTGCAAGGCAGGTGTCATTCAGGATTTGTACAAGCAATCAAACTACTTAGTTAATGTGAAAGGAGTACTCTGTAAAGCACCAAAGTAGCCAGAAAATGTCCAGACTTTGATGGTGTGTAATCACAGAATCACAGAAAGTCAGGGGTTGGAAGGGGCCTTGAAAGATCACCAAGTCTTGAAAGATCACTCAGAGAAATTCACTGAAGAATATTTTATGTGTATAAACTTATATGTTATTTTATGTGTGATTAATAAAAAAATAATCAGGATCTAGTCTTTAACTAAAAGCAATCAAAGTAGATTTGTATGCAGAGATGGAATTCCTTTCTTTTCTGGATTTTTCACCCTTAATATATACAATGAACAAAATAGGAACTGAAAGATTACCTAGATATGCTAAAGAAGCACATAATAGATGCTTGTCTGGGAAATGATCAAGAGCTGTATAAGTGCAGTAACAAGAGAAGTAGGAAAGGTGTACGCTACTCTGAAAAGACACATGCATTTCATAAAAACCAGTGTGGCCTACAAAAATATATGATGAATGTGGCTTTTTCACATCATCATAATGACTTAATTAATTTCCTTTTTACGTAAGTTACTTCTTTGGGAAACTTTTTCCTTAAGCTCTGAAATGACACAGTTTTCTCTCATTCTGGGATAACTGGTCTTTCTCCTTTTCTCCAACTCAAAAGAAAAGACATCCATTTTATAAAAGGCTTTTTTGGTTGTTTGGTTTTTTTAAAGGACAAGTTATAATACTTACTGTAATGTTCTTTTACCAGAGCAGAAAATCATTGGGTTTGTACTCTTTATGTCTGGAGTAAAATAAAGCTCTTTTTGAGAATCCCTGTGAGCTGGTGAGTTCACTCTAATTTACTATTAAAATTTCTCAGCAAAATGCATAAGCATTTCAGAGGTTTTATCAGTAGATATAGTTATAGAGTTTTTTTCCCTCTTTTTGGAAATTGGGATAGTGGGATATGGACCTAAACATTCTCCGGATAGTCTTCTTGTCAGGTGTCTGGCTCCAGGTATGCCTGGTCATTTCCAAAACATCTCTCCCCACAGCTTTCTATGAGATGGCTGGATTTAAAGTGACCAGCATTCAGCATGAGTTCAGAATGCATGAAATGCCTTCGCTCTGCAAAGACCACATTTTTATGGCATCTTGAAAACCTTCTCTTTGGTATGCAAATGCTATTATCCCATGCTACAGCCTGACTCATGTACTGGTGAAAAAAAATGTACTTTATTTTCAGTACTGAATCTTGCAGGATTTAATTCAATCAAGGTGTGGGGTGTAGGCTGTCCATTTTCATTCACAACATTTTTCCCCTTCCCTAGTTCCACCTGTATGCTGTGAAGAAAGACATTCTGTCCTATCTTTCTCCCACTCATTTAATGTCTGAAGCAGATCCTCCTTTGGAATGGGACATATTCAAATAATGGTAATGTCTATTTTTACACTAGGGTGAGCAAAAAGAACAGATTCAGTTAGCAATAGGGTTTGGTTGTGAATATAAATTTTACACAACTCTTACAGCTCATCTTTTTTCTGTTTCTCAAGTTCCTGTACATTCTGGGATTTCAAATATTTTTAAATAGCTGTAGGAGCCTAGCCCAACCTGCCGTGGAACTGCTTTGCCCAATCAGCTCAGTGGTAGAATTTCAGTTTTTCTCCTTGAGCTGAAATTCTGCAGGCTAGAAGTTGTTTAATATACTTCCTTCTCATTTTAAATACTTTGGCAGAGGATTTCACATCAGCCTTTTTCCACTAAGGAGTTCAAAAATATGTAGAGAAGAAGCCAAATATTTAAAAAAATAACAAAAGCAATAGTGCATTAAGAAGCCTCTAATAGTGCATTAAGAAGCCCCTTTTTGTTGGCTTGTTTTTCATTTTGTTTCAGCTTTGGGTTGGTTTTTTTTGGTTTTTAGGCCATCGTGCATAATTTTATTTTAGGTAACCTGGTGCTGCTAGCTATCAAGAAGGCCAATTTTACTTGAAATCAAGAAAACAGGCAGCTTCCACTTTACTGAACAGGACATTTGAATCAGTCTGTAAAGTATGTTTAGGTCTGATCTGTTCCCATTTGGCTCCTTTCCCAGCCTTCAGGACACACATCACCAGGGTTTAATTTCCAGGCTACATCTCACACTGAATGGACTCATATGTTTATTCTCCCATTTGATGAGAAAGAAATCAGCATTAGTCACATGCCTGTTCAGATGGAAAAAAAGAAAAGAAAAAAGGGGAAGAGAGAAGTCTTAAGTTATTCACTGTAAAGGCAGTTAATTTCCTAAACTTGCTACTATCTTAAACTCCAGAAAACAGGTTTGTTGAGGTTGGTATTTTTGCCTAACTGAGGAAGTATGGACCATCCACATCTCTCCCTCATCCTGTAGGTAATTGCACCTGATTTTCTTCCGTATCTCTTATATTACAATGAGTATTTAATCCTGCCAAACACAACTGAAATCCTTGCTCAGTGGCTTCCTAGCTTCAGTCATTTTTGGAACAATAATTAATATTTTTTGGGAAAGCAGATTGGGAATTGTGGAGTTCCTCATGTGAGCCTTTATTAGTATCATCAGTCACACATTGTAATGAAGAAAAAAGAGTCTTCTTGGAAATTGTTCCCAGTGAGATCACAATTATTAAATACCATCATTGCTCATAATAATTAAACTTTTATTATCTAGGTTCCAACCCTGTCAGTTTGCTCTCCCCTGAGATTCTGTTGTCTGTTAGGCAAAAGCTGTGGAGGGACGTGTTGTGAATAATGCCATTTTCAAAACAGATTGTTTAGGAAGAAACAGCAGGGCCTCTGTTTGAGAATGATGAATTTCATGGTGACAGACAGTGGAGACACTGATTTCTTGAACGATGCAATGAAAGTTGGTCCCTTTGTGGTATGGTTATCTTTATTCAAACAACACTGAGTTTAATGAGATGGGTCACCTTAAATCTACTCATGCACTGAGTTTAACAAAACAGTACAATGTATATTTTAATCTGGGACAGGTGAAAAAAGGCCCAGGAACCCACGCCTTCAATCTAGAGCAGTCTAGAGAGAAAGTCTTCCAGACAAAAGCATCAAAGTGTTTATTTTGTAACATGGGAGTAAAACTGCAGTTTCTAAAATCTGAACATAATGAAGCTGATAGCATTGAAATGGACACATCAAAATAATATTGAACACACATCAGAAAAGATTTACAAGCCCTTCTGTTTCTATTCTGTGTGCCAAAAGGCAAAGTTAAACTCATAAATATCTAGGAACTAATCTACTGGAGAGAGAAGCAGACACTGATTTCATTAGTTATCATAGCCAAGCTGTACCCAGATAACATTGTTAAAGGAGCATTTTAGTGTATGTTGCTTTTTAAAATTAATACTCATTATTTACATTACTATAATATTCACATCTTCAGTTCCACTGTGTGACATTGTACAGACCTATCTGAAACCATGAACTTTGTTTCCAAGTGGTTAAATATCCCAGACCTTACTTTTTCATTTTATATAAGTGAATTAATTTATTTCAGGGGAATTCCATGCAAAGCTCTGTTTGCAGGGGGCAAGCTGAAGAATCAGGACCTGATTTAGGAGAAAATATGAGGAGCAGATATGAAAACCAAGAGGAAAAAGAACCACTAATGAAAGTAAGATAGTTTTAAGCTTCCCTAGCACAGCTGTTAGTGGAAAAAAAAATAGGATCTGCTGGAGTGTTGAAGATTATCACCAGAAAATAGCCAAAGATCTTTCATGTCTTATATTTTCCTCTTGGGATTTCACATGCAGTTCTCTCCTATAGTTCTAGGATCACTAAAATAAGAAGTCAAGTACTTTGTTCTGGGGCTCATTGAATTGTTCTGCTAAGAAAAGAGAGGCACCTCTAGAGCATTAGTCTTACCCTAGACTGAGTGTGGAAGAGCACTTAGATGTAAACGGTATCCAAAATGATCAAGGTGATGTGAGGCAGGTGTACTTATAAGGTTTTCACGTTTAGTAAGACACAAGGGGGAAGTGATATCCTACTTGAATTTTGTGATTTAGGATAAAAAGCACATAGTGGTATTTATAGTACATTTGTACTTGTGATCACTGAATTGCTTGTGGGTGTCAGCAGTTTAGTTCTCTAGTATGTTCTTCCTGCCGCATAATCTGATCACTTACACATGCACCAAAAAATAAGCAACTCCTTATCTCTAGAGCTTCCATTTTCCAAAAGAGTGAGTAGACACTGAACCCACATAAAACTTGTCCTTTGAGTTTGTTAGAACAAGAGCTCTGAAGAAGGAAACCTCACTTGGCTTGTGCAGCATCCTCTGGGCTGAACTTTTTCTCTATTCACTGTGCCTTCATATGCATCTCAAAGACAGAAGTCAGTTCACATCCTCCATCATCATTACCACAGTGACTTAAAAAATCTCCCTGATTGCTCCCAAATCATCTTTGTTTTGAGATAGTATCTACAATAGAAGAAGCCATAATCAGAAGATTCATCAAAAGGGCTTTTCTCTCTTTCTGTAATGCTGTCATATTTAAAGCATATTTTTTAAAGGAGCAGATTCTACCCAGTAGTTCTGTTCCCTGTTCTCCTTTGAGTATCAATAAAGAACCTCCATGGTGCTGTCAGCACAGCTGTTTCATTAACACAAATTTTTGCTTAGAAAGAAAAATAATTTTAAATGAGAAGTGGTGGCAAGATAAGATGAAAATTTGTATCTAGTTTCTTTCCCAAAAGGCAAGTAATACAGTAAGAAGACTGCAATTTCAGTTTTATTCTTACAACAGTGGGAAAAAAAATCTCCCCAAGACCGTTCAATAAATATTTGAAGTCATTAGAAAGACAGTATTTAGCTTAATTCTCTGCTCACTATGAAAGAGTTCTGTTCAAGGCTGACTTCATGCAGCAGACAAGACGTAGTGGAACATACTGAAATAAATGCACATAATTACTTTGTTATTACAATTGCATTGTTCTATAGTTTAAAAAAAAAAAAAAAAGCGTCAAATAAGTAATAAAAAGAAACTTAAGTTAACTTCCAGAGGTTCTTTTTCAGAGCTAAATCTAGTAAACCAACAGCAGGAAGAGACTAAGAGTTGGAAAATGTGTGCAGCTTTATTCCTAGATATAGGAAACTTATTGGAAAACACAGTAGCATTTGGAGTTAATTGAAATAATTAATAACATAATTAATGCTATTTCAAATGTGTCTATCACTAAACATTAATTATCTTCTAGCCACTGGAACAACATAATGATAGCATCGTTCTAAATTATTAACTTAATGCCGTGTTCCTTTGCTAGAATTTGAATGTTACCAAATGAAGATAAATGGGGAACCAGTCTATATATTTACTCAAGAAAAGCAAGCCTGTATTACTTGGTTTGAGAGGTATTGAAAAAAACCCTCCTGGTGAAGAGGTTTACTTTCTGGTCCTGTGCTCATTAATTCAGACTTTGCAAAGAGCCCATGTTAAGTGAGGAAGGGAATGAAAACAATTAACATAAGGAAGTAACTACTTAGGACTGACTACCCTTTATAGTCCTAAGATAGAATCATAGAATCATAGAACTGGCTGGGTTGGAAGGGACCTCAGAGATCATCAAGTCCAACCCTTGATCCACTACCGCTGCAGTTACCAGACCATGGCACTGAGTGCCACATCCAGTCTCTTTTTAAATATCTCCAGGGACAGAGAATCCACTACTTCACTGGGCAGCCCATTCCAATGTCTGATCACCCTCTCAGTAAATAAATTCTTTCTAATGTCCAACCTAAACCTCCCCTGGCACAACTTGAGACCGTGCCCTCTTGTCTTGTTGAGAGTTGCCTGGGAAAAGAGACCGACCCCCACCTGGCTCCAACCTCCTTTCAGGGAGTTGTAGAGAGTGATGTGGTCTCCTCTGAGCCTCCTCTTCTCCAGGCTGAACAGCCCCAGCTCCCTCAGCCTCTCCTCATAGGATCTGTGCTCAAGTCCTTTCACCAGCCTGGTTGCCCTCCTTTGGACCTGAAATAGTTTTAAGTCCTGATAGAGTTCAGCTTGGAGAAGAGGAGGCTGAGGGGAGACCGTATCACTCTCTACAGTTACCTGAGAGGAGGTTGTAGTGATGTGGGTGCTGGCCTCTTCTCCCTAGTGACTAGTGATTGGCCAAGAGCAACTAAGTTCAGCTTGAATATTAGGAAAAATTTTTTTACTTGGGTGAGTAGTGAAGTGTTGGAACAATTTGCCCATAGAAGTGGTAGAGTCATTGTCCCTGAGGGTGTTCAAAAAGCCTGTAGACTCAAAGATTCGGGAGATGATTTAGTGATTAAGGTGGTGTAGGACTGGCAGTTGGACTTGATCTTTAAGGTTCTTTCCAACCATGATGATTCTCTGATTATAAGGAAAAAAAAATCCTCAGAACTGTATATATTGGTGTTACAGTTTCCTGTGTATAGTGCGACTTCCTTTTCTGAACTTCCCTTTGAGGCAGAAAGGTAGAAAATCTGCATGGGAAAGTTTCATGTCTTTAGCATTAAGCTTCTTTCATGGAGGATCTCAGAATCAGAATAAACTTCACACTGGGAAGCTAAATTTTGGCTTATTTTTATGTGGACAAAGAGGGACATTACTGAAAGAATTATAAATGGATGTGAATCTAATTCCCTTTAAGATACTAAGCCTATCTCTGGGATGGAGAAGTAAAGAAAGCAGCTCTCTTTTGGTGATCATTTTCAAACAAAAGTGATGGGTTTGTGTGGAGTCTCATGACTGAGAGCTGCAGAATGAGATAATGGTTGCTTATTTAATTATACTGTCTGGCAGGGTCTTTTTGCTGAACCTAAGAACCTGTGGTTACTTAATCTCTCCAGAAATATTTGGCTTCAACTAGAGACCTAGGTCCTCTGAACTCCCATATTTCAGCTACCAATACAGCCTTATTTTGTACAGTTTCTGGAACCAGGGCCTGGTGAAGGGCTTATGGTTACCACTTTTGCAAGGATCCATGTAAGTTTCAGTTCTTGTCAGTTATCTTAGAAATGGGGAAACTGGCAGAGATTTTGCAAACTGGAATGCAGAGAAGCACAAATGACATTAAACAGTCAAAAACCCGAATGCATTATCCTTGTAATAAGGCCAGTCTTCTGGGATTCAGTGGATGTGCAGAAGCCTGTGACAGTTTTCTGTAACATGTAGATATAACCTTAATAGACACGTAAGAGTTTAAAAGCAGGTGTTTGTAGGTATGAAAATAAATAGACAAGCAAACAAATAGATTTAGCATGAGTTCCTGTAAGAACTGTGGGATTTATTATTCTTTCTGTCCATATATGTCTACCTAAGAGAGCTTTTTATCAAGTGGTTTAGAAATGTAAATCTCCTTTATGCTTTAATTCACATTGTGTTAATTCCTAGTGGTGCTTTTTATGGCTGTTTGCTCCTTGGGCTTGTCCCTCATTCCTCTCATTCCCTCATCCATCCGGCAACAGCAGTAGGTAGCAAAATGACAACAAGAGCTGTTGTCCTAGAGCTTTATCAAGACTCATGAGAAATATCTGCTTCACTCAGATGTTTTCTACCATTAGTGACTTACATACTTCCTCCTCTCCATGGAATGTCTTTAGGATCCCATTGAAAGCAATTAGATATGAAATTTCAACATATATTTATTAAATAGACCCTGTTTTCATTGTTCCCTCAAGTGTGATTTAGCGACACAACAAACTCAAGACTTGATGTAATGCATGTCCTCCCATTGTTCAAAGAAAAGGAAAATAAACACACACAGCAGGTACAGATTGTACAGTGCTGTCAAGCTCCTCTGCCAGTGGCAAACTAATGAGAGAATAGGATAGTCTGATGGGAGGTATTATTGCCCTTTATGGGGCATGAAGTGGATTCTTGGAGGGTTTTTTTCATTGCTGTTGTATTGTTTTGGTTTTGTTTTGCTGTGTTTTTAATTCGAACTATCTTCAGGGAGAATGTGCAGACCTGAACATCTGAGTAATTGCCAAGTGGAGAATTTCCACCCTGTGTATCAAGATGCCTAGTTTCACTATAACCTCTCTGCCAAACATCAGCCCAGCACATCAGTCAAAGCTTCTAGGGGTAATGATGAGCACAGACTGAAACTGATAGGTTAGCTGGAGATGAAGGCAAATTTCATTCTTTCTTGTGTGTTTGCAAAGTGGCACAAATCTTAGCAAATAGCAGTGAGACCTTTGCAAAATTGCCATAGATATAAATGGAGAGAAATCAACATTGAAACATATTCTGATATAATTGATTCTAACTAAAACACTAGATTCTTTCATTAATAATATGATTGAACAGGGGTAGCTGGATTTTATTGAGAATGCATAAATATATATATATGTACATCTAGATCTATATTCAGATAATCAGAAATCACTGTGATGGGAATGTTTGAAAAACAGACAAGTCAGACCAATTTTAAACTTTTAGTCATTAGCATCACACTTGGTGCTAATTGTTAAATCACACACAGTAGTGATCGCCACTACTTACAGAAAACTCTAAACTCTTATCTTCTGAATTATATTTAAGTACACAGTGCCATAGGGATGATGCTGGACACTCAGCATTGGTTGCTATGGCCATCAGTGGTTCCTGGTTGAACAGGAAGGTGACCAGCTCAGTATAAGAGCATATATATTTGAGTAGACAAAAACTGAAGTGGAATTGCCTTCTTTCATCTCTTTCCTTTCCTTGTGTTTTAATGCTATTACCCTCTCCCAAATAAGGTGTTCTCCATATGCTCTTACTTCTGCTTGTGTCATTTTCCTTGTGTATTCTGTAGTATTTCTGCCTACTTGCAGTCACTTGTGCTTACCTTATTCCCCATCTGGAATCTTCATTATTTGGATGGCTTTTAGTGCAACTACGCTCATCCTGTTCTTGGCTGAACATTGCTCACAGGCTTAATAAAATGCTTATACATTTTGTCTGATAATGTCAATACAGTGTTTCCAAATATGTGTATGCTTTTAATAGTTACACTATTTTGTTCATTTATGGTTTTGTTCAAGACAAGGTCCGTTATTATTATATCCTGTTTATTATCCTGATTATTATATCCTGTTTAATACATTTTCAATTCAAAGGAGTGCCATAACTGTTTGGCTACGGTCTGGTTTAACTGTGTTTCTTTTGACGTTCATTAGTTTTATACCAGTATAGCTTGACTGAGTTTGGCTATATATGGCTCAGAACTTTTACCTATAGAATTGAAGCATGCTCTTAAATTGAAGATGTCCTGGTTTCCACTGATAGATTTGTTAGCTATGTTTGCCTGTTGTGGAGAGATGTACTTAAACTCTCTTCACTTGTTTGTCTAGACTTAAGGTTTCAGCAGAAACTAAAATTGCTGGGTGGCTAAATATACTCTTAGGCATTCAGATCTCTCAAAGCTGCTGCAGCTGCCATTGGTTTGTGTGTGATTAGTAACTCAGCCCATGCTAAAAATGTCATTTGACTTTTACAGGAGTAACCTTACCACCCAAGGAACACACGAACACTATTACAGTTAGGATTATATTTCAACAGCCATGACAAATGAAATTTAGCTTTTTAAGTACAATGAGACTTTACAGACTTCATTTCCCCGAAACAGGAAATATTTTCATTTGGTAGACATGTCATATGATAACCTACTCTGCCAGAAACAAGGTACATGCCCATTTCTGAATCAGGTAAAATAAATAATAAAGGACTTTATTCTACCACTTCTGTTCATACTGATTTTGTATCAAAGATGAGAAGCAGATGACTGTCTCAGTGAAATTTCAGTAGGGGAATCCAAAAGGTGTTTTTCAACACATACTTAAATGATATTAAAAAGTTGGTAACCACTGAGATGACATTATCTGTTGACAATATAAAATTTTCAAGAATTAATATGCAGGATAGAAAAAATATGGGCTGTAAATAAAGACAGATGTATCTTAAATATTGAGTAAAAGAGATGATAAATTAATTTCAATGTAGGTATATAAAGCAATGTAATAAGGAAAATAGGTAATAGATAATAGATAATTCTCCACAAACATCAGCTCAGCATGTTCAAAACACAATCAGATTTTAAGAAACTATTAGGAAAGAAATAGAGGAAAACAAAACAAAACAAAGAATACCATTATGCTGCTGAATAGCCCTGTGGTACAACTGAATCTTAAATGTATTCCTGGTCTTCCTTTCTTCACATTGGAAGGAAGGATGCAACTGGGAAAAGTACAGACAATTAAAGGTTACACTGAGAGAGTTAAGGGGGAATTTAAGGTATATAACAACTCTTCTATTAGGAATAACTACCACTTTACAAAAATTGAATGAAGTACCATTCTCAGTTTTGAAAAATTCTACTATACAGACCATTGTCTTAATCTGCAATTATAATTTTAAAGCCTGAATTTAATATAGCAAGATAGGCATTTCCTTCCTTATTGTTTACCACATTCACATCACTTTGCCAGGAAACTGAGTTTACTGTTGAACAAAATAGACATAAGGCTCTGAATCACAGTGTAATAGGGCTGGAGAAAACTGCAGGGAGTCATCCTATGCAGTATTTCTTAAACAGTGGGAATTTAGCGTTATGCTTTGGAAAGAAAATTACATTCCTCGTACATCATTTACTCCTGATAGTTCCATATTGCATTTAACCCTTTTCTTATCAACTATGTACTCAGGAGTTTTAAGCTTTGCTCTGAAAAAGATTTCTGGCAGTCAGAATATAGCTAACTGATGTATACATTTCTGGACTTCTACTTTATGCCATTTAAAAAGCCCAAACCAACTGAATTTGCCGTTTCCTAGATTTCTGAGAGTTCACACATCCTTCAAGATTTTCCAGAGATAATTTGTAGTAGTTTAGAGAACTAGTAATTCTCACTAATATAACTGAATCAATTTTTCAGCTCAATTGGTATGAAAAATTTTTACCATATCTATCTGCTATCTAAACTGCACCTTTGGCTATTTGCATTTTAGGTAGCTACCCTTTTTTTGAGCTACCCTTTATATCATGGATAGAGTAATAAATACCTGGTTACAACTATACATAGAAGTAAGATAGTAATTATAAACTCCCTGCAAAGTAAGTGGACCAACCTCTTTCTAGGTATTCCTCTTAATGCCTACAGAAGAATTTCCCGTTACTTTTAGTCTTCCTTAGTAGCAATATCTAAAGATAGCCGTGCACAGCTTTTTTTGTATTTTCATCATTACCCAGGTTTTCATCAGAGATGTCTTAATTTAAAGTGTTAACTTATGCAAATGTCTGCATTAGTGATCATCATCCTTTATTCCCCTGACTGCATTTCTTGAACAATCTTTTTCAATTTTTATTAATTTTCCAGTGATATGAGTTATCCCACGAAGCCTCTGTTATACCAGCTGAATCATAAATTTGCCATGTATTGAGAATATTATCCATTTATGATTATTTTTTACATTTCTTGGCTCAATATACACATGCCTTAGAGATTTAGTACCCATTATCATCTTCCTTGTTCCTTTTCTGATGCTACTGTAAACACTGCTTTTCTTTTTTTTTTTTTAATCCTTTTTTTTCCTGCCTCATAGATATTCTTTGGGATAAACTGCATATTCTTCTTCCCCTGTTGACCTGATCACAGTACATAAAGAAAAGAGCAAACACAATCTGATAGGACTTCTGGTATAACCTCAGGCTCAAAATATTTAGAGTACTGAGATATGGCAAAAATATTCTGAAGCTGAGAAAATTTAAGTTATATGAAACTATTGAGTTATCTTATGAATTATCCATAATAGACAACAAGTAATGGTTGTATCAGTAACTGTAATTACACAGTCTACTTGGTCTTACTTTCAAGATTTATTATTAATCTGATTAATCTCTCTCCCTCCATGAAACAGGTTAAACAAAAACAAGTACAAAATCTTGTAATGCTGTAGAAAAAACTTTTATTCTTTTGCAGATATTCGCATACATTCTCTTCCAATGCTACAGCCAAATTGGGTAGGATAAACCACTTATGAATAATTTGCTTTTGACTTCTAATTTCTCTTATATACATTATATCTTATAGATATTGGATAACAGGGATGGTTTAGTGGAGGGACACCAAAAGAGGGGACTCTGTGCAGGTTGTCAGCCTTATGACGTTGCTGCCTCCCAGAGAGCCTGCACGTTATGTGCTCTCTCTGTGCCTCCCTTCTAGACCCAAATGTGTGTAAGGTTAAGTGTGGGGAGGGTTAAATGAGGGACGCCTCCCAGTAACTCTGGCATTACCTTCTCTTTGACTTGTAAGCCATAAGTAAGCTGGACAAGTAGGGGTGTTGCTATATAATATCCCACATCATTTTGGTTGATTGTAGGGAACAACAGTTGGATTTGAGTGAGAGAATGATAAGTGCCCTTTCTTCCAGGTTACATGAACACAATATATTACGCATGCTTTGCTTTCCACAAAGCTGAACATGTTTTGACATATAGGCTGAGAACTGAAACCAAACGTGATTTTGGTAATTGAATCCATCTGCTTATGCTGCGTAAAGCAGATGCTGAAATGTCAAGCTGTAAGTGACTGCATGGATTTTTAGACTATGAGTTTCTTTGGATACTATTACGAGAAAGATGAATGGGAAGGGTGAAGGGTAAAAGGTTAAACATTACAATCATATGGGCTCTCACCTTGGCATGTTTATGTCGCATGACAAAGTTATAGAGGAACTGAAGAACATGCTATCAAACTTGCATGTCAAGAGTAACCAAGAACTGCAGGAAAAATGACCAGTTAATATTTTGCCTTCTGTGAGAACCTTCTCTCAGAATCTGAGGGTGTTGATCACCATCCAGCTGAATATGAGACAGCAGTGTGCCCAAATGTCCAAGAAAGCCAAGAGTACCCTGGCTTATATCAAAAACAGTGTGGCCAGCAGGAGCAGTGATCATGACCCTGTACTCAGCACTGGTGAGGCCACACATTGGATATTGTGTTCAGTTTTGGACCCATCACTTAGGGGAAAGACATCAAGTTGCTTGAGTGTGTGCAAGGAAGGACAACAAAGTTGGTGAAAGGTCTAGAGAACAAACCTTATGAGAAGCAGCTAAGAGAACTGTAGCTATTTAATTTAAGAAGAGGTACAACTACCCAAAAGGAAAAAAAACTCTACAAACAGGGTTATTAAGCACTGGAATAAGCTCTCCAGGAAAGTGGTTGGATCGCTATCACTGTGTGTGGTTAAAAATTGTATAGAATCAGTGCCCAAGGACATGTGTTAGCAGTGGGCTGGTAGAGCAAGGTTGGCAAGGTTAGGCTGAAGGTTGGACTGGAGGATCTTGCAGGTCTTTTCCAACCAGAACGATTCTACAATTCTATGATTCAACCAGAAATTGAGCTGTGCTGCTAATTAATAATTTGCAAATATTCTTCCTGTTTTTCAGGGAATAGAAAATATTAGTTGATGGATTTATAGAAGAATTTAACTAGTCATAAGCATGTGACTGGTCACATTTGGCAAATGTTATATGTTTCCTCGTTGGCAGAATGGAAGGTTTTAAAAGATAAGTGAATATTGAAAAATGAACAAAGAACAACCGTGCTTTCTGGTAGGAATTTTTTGACAAATTATATGTGTTAAAATTTATGAAACTTTCAAGATCTGCTAACATTTTTCATGAATAAGCCATCACAGAACACAATAACCTTGAGTGTTATGACCTCAGGAATAATAGTAAAGTGAAATTACCATTTATTTCTACAAAATATAGCCAGTAGCAGAAAGTCTCCCATTTATGGAAGAAGAGCAAATAGCTTATTTGAACCATGTCACTGAGCTTTACATGCCATTACAGTCCTTGAAAGACCAGTAAATGGCAATAAATACTAAAGTACCACTTGAGAGGATTAAAAGAAAGGACACAAGTGTTTCATTTCTCACTCATGTAAATCAAAAGTAATATTGTACTGAAGTGCTTAAAACATAGTTACAGACATTTTTTTTAATTGAAGAAGCATTTTCTTCAAATTCTTAAAAAATTTCTTCTAATTTTGATCCCTTTCAGGTCACATTTATTCCAGAAAATTTGAAAAATAAAATAAAATAAATGTACTTACCCAATTTCTATACTGGGTGATAATTTTGCTGCAAAAAATGTGGAACTGAATAATTTAAAGGGACTATATGAGATAAGGATAGACAACTTAAGCATTTAAAAAGCTCTTTGGCCTATAGCAAAATGTCAGTTGCACCCTTTTCTAAAACTGTTTTATTAATGGAGGGCAAACTAAATTTGAAATCACAGGTATTTGTACAGCAAATTTAATTTTAAGATCCACAATCATTCAGCAGCAGTAACAAGGCTAGGCAGAAAGAATAATTACTCAGCTGAAGAAAACATTGTATGGTATAAACAGGAATGAAACCGAATGCTTTAAATAATTTTAGAGTTCACATTTCTTGGGCTTTTCTTGCAAAAATAGGCAGATTATGTGAACTCATTCTTCCCTGAGCAGAAATAGCTGATGTAGAATTATTTTTCAAAACGGAGTATTTGAAGAGTAAATACTACAGTAAATACTACATCTTTGAAGTGTGTTCTGTTAATCTAAATAGACTATGGAGTTTCTGCAGTCCATTCCTTCAGTGTCTGTTTTCATATATTATAGAAATTTTGTCTCATTATTTCTTGCATTGCCTTTATTGCATCATCTGAAGATTTAGTCATCAAGAGCTTCATGATTTTTCTGTACAATAAACAAAAAGTTGCATAACATCTGGATTGGTAGCACACTCTACAAGGGCCCACTGGGGACACTAATACTGTGCTTGATGAGAATTTTCTATTAACCAGTCATGTTTAGATATGCCACTAAGCTACTTAGTAATCTGCTGACTGTGTGCTCTGCTGATATTGGATATCATGAGATTTTAAATCAGATTTCTTGCTGTTCTAAGTAAATCCCCTTACAGAATTATATACTATCCCATCTTCTCTGCATTTACATTTATTAGCCAGTGTCCTCTTGCCCCAATCCTTCTTTTTCATCAGTTTTCAACAAAACTTTTCAACAAACGTTAACTTTTGTACCATTCTTTAATTCTTTGCTGATTAAAGTTTTTAATTTTTGCATATTTTGACCCCTGAACACTAGAATAGCTGAAATGCAGTGAACCAGATCACATGTCCTTTCAGTAACACTGGCACAGTATTAGTACTTTCCCTTTTCAAAGATTCCACCTTGCACCAGTTTCTTCACAAAATGATTGCCAGATTTATTTTCCAAAGACACTTGAATATTAAGTTACTCACAGTTGGTTCAGAAATAGAAGAGGATGTGAAGTACTCTGAATAAATTATTGCTCAGCTCTGCATACAAATTATACAGATGTTTTATACTGCTGAAGAGTGAATGTATGAAAAGAAGGGCAGAGGACAGAACTTCTGTCTTCCACCACCACTGCAGAACCTTGGACCATAACAAAAAATTAACACAAATAGTTAAAATAAAAATCATAACTAGTTAAAAATAACTAGATTTTCCTCAAGGGCACAAATGTAGATCAGACAGCATGCGAAATAATAGTTAAGTCATCTTCTACCCTCCCACTCATGCTGCAGTCAGATACAACCCCCAGGTAGTGGCAGTCTGTATATTAGGATTAAATCCAAAGACTTTTCAGGACCCTTCAGTCATAGTTTGTGACAGAGAGACAGAGAAATATGATACAGAGATTGAACAACCAGAGCAGACCTCCACCCACTTCACTCTCCAGTCCTTATCCCTGTCAGACCTTGGGCCATATGCAGACCCTATCTGTCTCCTTCCTCTTCAGCAATCCCTTTGGAAATGCTAATGAGGATCTGTTTGGGATCATGGGGGGGTGTTTGCAAAGGTGACTTGGTGCCCACTCCCTGCAGATCAGCCTAAAAGGGTCCAATGGGGTGGGTTCCTCCATTCAGTTCCTTACAAAATGCTTGAGTGAGGAGTTAACTCAGAACAGAAACTGAGCTAGAGGTTATTGTTTTCCACAGACAGCAGGAGCAGACAAGTTTCTCAGACTAGTCTTAAGGCTAAATTTGATATTTCCAAATGAGTTCCAATATAATGCTATGGGAACATTCCAATAGAGAAACATGATGGTATGTAAGAGTGAACTTGCAAGAATTATCTGTAAGGAAGAACATAATTTCTCACCTTTGGGGAGAAAAGAAATTTGAAAGACAATAAAGTTTTTCAGCAGAATAGAGAGTTTTCAAATTCTTTACCATCCTAATATAAAAGAAATAGTTGCTAATATGGTCTGAGAGTCACCCCTGTGTCTTTTTTCTCTACATGCAAAATGAGAATAACTACAATATCCATTTCCCAAGCCTCGTAGGAGAGCAGTTTTCTTAATAAAGTACAATGTATTGAGTATAGAGATAATTCAGAACAGCAAATTGCTGTTTTGAATCAATTTTTAAGCCATGTAAGATAATTTAATTTATGTGTTCATCTATTGACACCCTTGAATACGTAACACTAGAATAAATCCTCTGGGGGAAGGGAAAACACAAGTTTCTTCATTAAAGGGCTTAGGCTTGTGGTGATAAAGTCTGTATCGTAACATAAATAGAATATTTCTATAAATAAATTAATGTCTCGAGCACCTGTCCTATGAAGACAGGCTAGAAAATGTGGTGCTTATCAACCTGGACAAGAGAAGGCTCTGGGGGGACATTATAATGACCTTCCAGTACCTGGAGGGAGCCTACAGGAAAGCTGGAGAGGGACTTTTTACAAGGGTATGTAGTAATAGGAGGAGGGCTGATGCTAGATTTATATTAGAAAGAAATTCTTTAGTGTGGGGGTGGTGAGATACTGGAACAGATTGCCCAGGAAAGCTGTGGTTGCCCCCTCCCTGGAAGTGTTCAAGGCCAGGTCGGATGGGGCTTTGAACAACCTGGTCTAGTGGGAAGTGTCTCTGCCCATGCATAGGGGTTGGAACTAGATGATCTTTAAAGTCTCTTCCAAAACGAACAATTTCGGGATTCTATGATGTACAGGGAGTTCCAACAAATCCAGCTGCCCAGCAATATGGTATATGCAAGCTTTAAAAAGCCACAATCTCAGAACTCCTTCGGTGCTCCTGATAACATGCTAATTAATGTCTAACAAAGAAGAACTCCAATGCGGAGCAGGTTTGTATAGCATATAGACAGGACTTTATAGAATCACAGAATAATTTGGGTTGGAAGAGATCTCTAAAGGTCACCTAGTCCAACCTTCCTGCAGTAAGCAGGGTCGTTGTCAACTAGTTCAGATTGCTCACAGCTTTGTCAAGCCTCGCCTTGCATATTTCCAGGGATGAGGCCTCAAGTAACTCCCTGGGCAACCTGTCGCATTTTTCCACTACATGTGGAAACATTTTTCCTCATGTCAAAGCAATATTTCTAAAAAATGAGGTAGCTATTTACCTACAGACAGATAGTGTGGGAAATTTGCAAATTATTTGCAAATACTTATTTGGTTTCTGTGGCAGCCTCTTTACCTACTACTAAAATGCATCATCTATAATGATTACAAGGCACCTGCTTAAAAACAGCATATAAAACACTATGGCAGTCATGGACAGGAGGCAATAGGAGTCCAGTCAAAACTGCAGAATGCTCATGGGTTATTATAGCTTTCATAAAATTTGGTCTTTTTGTTGTGCATCTTTTATAGAAGTTTGTTCTTTTTCCTACAATCTACTCTTTCCTGCAGCTGCTATATTTTGCTCCCAGATAGAGGAATTTATGGATTCAAGAGATGAAGGCACAAAAAGTACAGACACACATGGAAGCACACACAGTACTGTGTGAATTTTGATGGACTGAACAGGCCTAGAAAGTGAAAAGCATTATCATAGCCTTATTATTGCACTGTTGAAGCCTTGGGTTTTGAGACGATACCCCAGTATGCTTAATCCTATAGCAGAAATGGACTGAAAATGTCTTTAAGCTACACAAGAAAAAAAGAATCAAAACAAGGATGTAATTTAGCTAGAAACTGAAATGCTGGTTGTTTGGAGTTTTGTAGTTGTTTTGGCTTTTTTTCCCCACAAAACATATGTTAAATACTTTTGGAGACCTTTTTGTGTAATTGTTGAAACCTTTTTTGTTATGCACTTCAAAGAAATAAGAAGTTATTTTTGTTTTCAGTTCTGAACTGAGAATGTGCTTTTTTTTTTTTTTTTTTTTGAGCCTTTGAAAAAAAAAGCAAAAAAGTAAAAAAAAGAGAGACCAGCAGTGGGGGAAATGCAGCTTACAGTTTGTGTTTTCAGGACAAAATTTTCTCAGTTAAAAATGTATGCTTCAACAGTTGTTTCCTTGCTCTTTCCTCCAGACCAAAAGAAGTCTGTCTGGGCTCATCTGCAATGCTACTGTACTTTCTTAGCAATAAACCTAGTGATGAACTATCACATTTTATTGTGTTAGTGCCAGTTAATACACTGGTTTTCAGAATCATGCAACAGAGGAGAAATTTTATGTGAGATACATGTTGTTATGCTTTAGTTTAACATTTAGCATAATCCCATAAATCCAGGAGGTGGAATTTTGAGAACACTGGATGCACATTAAAACCAAGAGATCTGGCAACTGCAGACACAACACTCCCTCTGTCAAAGGAACATACGATCTTTTTTAAAATCTAAAACAACTTCCACTCTGATGGAAATTCCATCTGCATACATCCAGGGATCAAAGGTATGAATGCAAACTGGAATTTTTTGTTACAGTTGTTATAAATGCTGGGATGAATTTATGGCTAAGTTCTAAAGCCTACATATTGGGGAAAATTGTCCTTGTACTTATACAGGGTGCATGTACTTTGTGCATGCACAGGCAGTGTCTTGATTGACAGACATGTCACTTTTCTGCATGTGAAATTCATAAAAATCTTGCTCTTGTTGAAGAAAGTAGTTACCATTCCCTTTTTACTAGATTGAAGAAGCTCAAGAAGGTGGATCCTGCATAATTTGTTCTCACTTTTGTTAAATCACTGTATGTTTTTCTTTCCCAGTTTATAGTTTTGGGGAGAAATGGTACAGAAAGTAGACATGCCTACACACACTTAAAGTCCCACTTATATACTGAGCAGCAGATTGCACTGATAATTTTCAACTGTCACCGGTGTTTATCTCATTGGAAGAATGCCACTCAGGATGACATTGCCACCCTTGCACCATGGTAGTGTATAAGTTTAGGACAGACTCAGAGCAAAGGATGCCATCTGCTTAGTCAGTACTATTACTCTCAGCAGTACCTCAAGTTTTCCTCTGAGGCTGCTCCATCTAAGGCTGCCTTGTGTAGTTTTCCAGTCAGATGTTTTTGAAGACACAACTGATATGACTACAGATGGCAATAACTGCACCTCTAAGGGAGGAATACCCCATTGCTTTTGTAGACCTGTAGTTTAATGTATGCTGTAGTATACAAGTTAGCTTGCTACTGTAAATATAAATATACAGCAGACTGTGAAGGGGAGAGAGAACCACTGGAGGCAATGCATTTATATAGTTTGGATGTGTAAAGTGCACATCTGGTACAGATGAACAGCAATCAGGAAGTTATGACGGAGGGGAAAAAGAGAGACAATGTTACCATAAATTGCATTAAATGAGTTTTTCAAACAACTGAAGTTATGGCACTCTGAGCCTGGGGAAGTCGTTTGTTCAAAGCACAGGGGAGGGTGGAGTGAGCCCAAGCAAAAGAATCTGCTTGGATCAAGATCCTGCTTAGTGAAAGTAAGGAAAAGGTCACTCACAAACCACAGCATTCCAAATGCAGACAGATTTGTGGGCAACATTATCTGGAAACCTCCAAAGCAACCTGAATGAAAACCAGCTTTATTTTGGAGAAAGGAAAAGGCAAAGTAGGAGGTGGGTGTCTATGTATTTGTTGTGAGAACTCTATGTGAACTCTTTCTCGCCATCAGGACACGTATTTCTGTGTATTTTGATTATTTTGTTTGAAATATAGTGGTTTACTGTTACTTGAAAAGTCTGTCTGCTTCTCTTGGATATGCATTTTATGGATTTTTTTATTGGATATTCCATCCCTTTAGTGTATGAAAGGAAGGTGAAGTTTCCTGACACTACTGGCTAAGCAAAGGGAAAACAAGTTAAAACCAAAAATTTTTTGATGCTGACTGCAACTGCCACAGCTAAGGCTCAGCTTAGATGACTTGTCCTGAAGGTTTGCAGAACAGTAAACAAAATCCTGTGGCCACCTTGATTTTGGCAGCCAAAATCAAACCCCTTTTATTATAGTAATTTAATTTGTTGGCTTGTACCATAAATTGCATGAGATAAAAACATAAGCATCTGGATTAATGTCTGCAATTCAAATATAAGAGCTCAAAGGTAAATGGGATGACCATAGATTGCAAACATATAATGAACTGTTATTCTTTCAGAATACCTTTTGATTTTAGTGTCCTAAAATGGAGACAAACAGCAAAAAGCTGATAGGCATCTTTCAAAGGAAAGACTACTTAAATAGCACCTTTAGGGCATCAGTCCATACAAAGTCCAAACCTGTTAAATGATGGTGATAACACACAATATGGAAACCTTTTCGCTCAGAAAATACCTGTTTATGTTGTATAAGGCTCTGGGGAAAGAAGCAGGCAACCATAAAAACAAACACTGCATTGCAGTGTATAAGCAGAAGATGGCTGTGTTAGTGCTAAAAGGGCATTCAAATTGTGGCATCTGGTGTATTATAGGCCTCTGATATTTTGACCATAACATTTAATAGAGGGATTTTCCTACTAAAAAAGCAAACAAAGCCCTTGAATTCCATCCTCCCTTATTTCCTATTGAAATGCTACCCACTTCACATAGATCTGAAGCACAGAAATGCAAAAGAGCAAAGCCACAGCTGGAAAGAGGAGGAAACAGATGGTTTTTTCCCACTTAGGAAAATTGTCTCAATTAAAAGAAAATATTCGCTGCAAATAGGTCTTAGAAGTTGAAATGTCACATTTTTCATAGACTGAAAGTTAAATGAATGATTCCTATTCAACTGAAGCAGGCTTCTATATAATTTTGAAGTGTTTCATTATATTTCTGATCATTTTAGTCTCTTAATCATAGTTAGCTTGCATTGTTAAGTGAAAGCTTATTACATGCTATAAACCCAAGACTTTCAATTTTAAAAGGTCAGTATCTACCATTTCAAAGCTTTTATCCCCAAACTCGTTTCTTTGTGAAAAACTTCTGAAAGCAAGTCCTGTTCCAGTAACAGTTATTTGGTTCCACAAATTAGCCTTTGTTAGGAGAACAAAACAGTAATGCCCAACTAGTTCCTTCACACACATAAGATGGACCTTTTCTCTATCTACTGGTACACACTATTGTCTGCTTTGTGGTTTCCTCATCTCTGAGACCCATTCTAAGTGTGGCTTTCAAAGCTAGTGCTGACAGTGCAGCCCTGATGAGGGACTGAATTGTAGAAAGGTTCTTTTTTTCCCTTTCCAAACCTCAACTCTTCAATCCCCAATTCCTGAAGGAAACTCCCTCTCTTTCCCTTTTATCCACATTTCAGTCCATGTAAGCTATCACAGCTCTCACAATCTAACTGCATTACTTCTTTTTTCCTCCTCTCTTCATAGGCTTCAGGGATAAAAGTAATGAGAAAAAGAGAAAAAGTATTCTTGCTTTCAAATTCAGCATCTTACATCAACATACAACACCCAACAGCTTCTAACAGCATAGAAGCACATTTCCAGGGGAAGTGTTGCTGCTCACCCCTGGAACAGGCTCAGCTTCTCTTTGAAAGTGATATGGGGGATACGTGAGCTGACAGAGTGTGCCTGAAAACTTGAGCAATTTTACTACCAAATTCTTAACTAGGGACTTTACTGTTGTGTTTTTATGATAGGTTCCCTGGCAAAATCTCTACTGCAGTCATGTCAGCACCTATCAATACCATGTTTAAAGCTTCTTCAAAACGGCAGAGTTCCCATTGTAATTTTATGTCAGACTCAAAGGAACAATGATTTGTAGATAGACTACATGTAAGACAAAGAGCTAAACTGCTATGCAGTTAAGTTAGTATATTAATTTGGAAATTTTATGAATAAATTTAAATCAACTCACATAACACATTCAGGACACCTAATCTTTCAGTGTATTTATAACTTCACTATTGCACCGATGTTAGCACCAACTTACTCACTGAGAAGGAAGAGATTTACCTTACTACATATATCACATATTTACCTTCCAAATGGCATTTTTAAATTACTTTTCATCCAAGATCCCTCTATAAATGGGAGGATTACATCACATTATCACTGTGCTACAAATTTCTGTGCGCCCTTTCCCACACAGCAACTTGAGCAACTGGAACTTTTTTGAACACCTAACTACAAAATATTGCCATCTAGAAAACTGCCTAAGGGCATCCACTGAAAGAGGTGCAGGTGGAGACACCTTCAGAGGCAGTATCATTGATCCAAGCCCAGTGGCACAATGCTTGACTGTACTTAGAATTATTCTTTCAGTTTCCATCACTGTACATTCACGTGGACAAACCAGAGCAGGAGGCAGCTGAGATAAGGTACATGCCATTATCTTTGCCTTCCCTGAATTATCTTCCTTTGACTATTTTACTAACATTGTTATTTTCAGAGATTTTTTTCTCTCTCTCCTTTTTATCCCCCTTCTAGTGAATATTTTATCACCCATTTCTATTTAGGCTGTGAGAGAAGGAGAAAGAGGTGATTTCTTCCTGTCAGCCCACATAAAATACAGCTAGGGAAAGGAGAGGTAACAACCCTTGCTGGTTATTAAGGGTCCAGCTGCTGACAGAACAGGCCACTCATCACCTCCTGATGCTGTTATTAACAGCAGCCAAAAGCTCTACCACATAAGCCCACACATGCTCCAGAGCCAGCTTTTCACAGGTTGGCAGAAGAGTGGCATGAGTTCATATTACTTTATTACCAAAGCACTGAGGCATTTGGGTGCTATGTGGAAAAGAGGTCTCCTGTTTTGACAGGATGGAGGAAGATATGAAGATAGTCTGTGAAGAATGACATAAAAATCATTACTCACCTTTATCGTAACTGAAAGCTTGGTAGCTATTCCGGTAGTCATCAGCATCTTAAATGCCTGTCTTCCTGAGATGAAGGGACAGATTCAGATCTTACTTTTATAAAATCTCCATTCACTCAGTGGCTTACTCCTGCTTTACATCAGAGAGAGCAAACACCATCTCATACTTTCTGCATGTACTTCTCTTTGCATACCCTTGATGTTGCTGAACTCCTCTTTGTTCATCTTTGCAAGATGTGTCCTTAACTGCAATTGATTTCACATTCGTTACCCAATTTGGTTTGCTTCTCTGGCAGCAACCAAATTGAAAAAACAGTTGTCATGGACTGTCATTGACTGAGTTGGGATTAGAGGTGTTTTCACAGTGGGAACAAGTGATGTAATATGGCTGAAATCAGTGAGCTGAAGAAAAGTGATTAAATCATCTTTATCTGGTACTTTTCATGGACTTCATAGACTGATCTTTGTCAATAACATGAGCATTCACAATGTGCAGTAAATATATAAAGTATTATATTGAGATACCTTCCTTAAAAAGATTTGTGCTCCAAACACTTTGATATTCAAGGAGAAAATCTTTCCTGGAAAATGTACCATAGAGACGGAGTAAATCTAAATGATGAAGGGATTGGTCCCAAGATTTTAGCCCATTGTCCTGAACTTAAAAAGCATCCCCAAAGATCCAAAGGTAAGATAGTTAATTTAAGTTAATAGATTACACTTTTGTCATGTTATTATTTTCATCTCATCACTATATATAGTTTATACTTTCTTCCCATTCCACTTCTTCCTCCTCACAAGGGCTAAACAATCATGTTTATTAAAATGTGATGTGATTTTCAGTGTGAGAAGGAAGCTTTGGTGGAAAGATTAAATAAAATTTAAAGCTGAGGAGAGAAGGGAAAAGGGAATAAAAATCAGCACAAAGAGGTTAAAAATTTAACTAAGCTCATATTTTGGGGGAGTGAATTATAGGGATGTGTAAATCCACAGTGAAAACTCACCCCTCACCAAGACAATTTTCTAGGAATATAGAGTCAAATTCGTAGTCCATAGTGGATCTTTTCTCCTTATCTGTTGCAAAACAAAAAAAATATTTCCTCCTAATGTTTTGCACACAACTGGGTTTTAAGAACAAGCTGAGGGGACTGTTTCTTTCACAATGTTGGTCTCAGTAAGTGACCTTTTATCTTCTTTAATCAGAGCACTTTTTCTGATATGACAAGTCTGGACCCAGCCTTTCCTCTTGATCCCCAGGGGTGTGTAAGTGATTCAGTCTCTGCAAAGGGTCTCTTGAACTCCATTGAAACCTCTGATCAAGGGCTTCTGTGTTAACATCCAGCCCATGATACGCCAGTGTATCCGGAGCTTCGAAAGCACTTATTTTTTAGAGTTTGAAAAGCCTATTACTTTCGGATTGATTTTATTTCTGCCCTGTCTTTCCCCCTTATTTAACATCACAGTGTTAAATAAGTTCATTTGAAAAAAAAACAAACAACTGACTAATTTTTATGATAACCACTGGCCTCCACTGAAAAGATAGAGAACTGCTGAGTTGTGCTATACTGTCCTTAGATCTGTAATGACTGAAGGCTGATCTCCTTTGGATTAATATGTAACATGTAAAGATTGCATCTTTTGCTCAGCATGTTTTGGATCCACTGCTACAGAAACAATGTCCTTTCTGTCTGATCATAGTTGGTTTCAAGTACAAGTACTCCTTGGAAATAAAGGAACTGGAAAACGTAGTTTCTTTTTTTCCTGTTGTTGGGCCATTTCCATACATGCCATTGATCTTAATTAATTCATTCACTGATTAATGATCAGTGCATTTGAAAATAAGAATCAGGTGAGAGATCCTTTGTTGTTCATTTACTCATGATGGCACATTTGACAGCACCTCTGAATCACCTGCATCAACTTCCATAGTTCTTGTTCTTGCTTGTCCTGTGAGGTGAGATTGCCCAGTGACTATGAATATTGTATCAGAGGCATTTATTACTGAAATGTATAAATGAGATAACGGAGAATAATCCCTGAAAATTTACCTGAAAAAAAGTTTTGTTCTGTGTTTGTCCAGAATGGGCAAACATATGTGCAGACTGTCCTTGCCCTGAGAGTTCACCAGAGAAAACAGGAGAGAAGTCTTATACTGAGATTACTGGTCACTCTGCTAAATACCCTCCTGAACTGATTTAGAGAAAAAGCAGATGTTCCTTAGCCAGAAAGACTTCAGACCACAGAGGGCTAAACGTGCTTGAGGACTTGGTGTTATGAAGCTAAAATAACAGCTCAGAAATCATTTGGCTATGTAGTGATTCTGGGGGATTAAGCAAGCTCCACAACTGGAGTAAGGGAAAATTAAGGCCTAACTAAACCCTGCTCTAAAAAGGAACAGAGAGCAGAGAAATCATAGGTCTCTATCTCTGTAGTTTGTTTTTACCACACACCACCTCAGGAACCCAGGAGGCTCAAGCACAGAGCTAAGAATAGAACTGGTCTCGACCTTCAACTCTAATCTCCCAGAGCCTGCTTTCTAAGCTGAAAGAGAATCATCTCTGAAGGAAAGCAAGGAACTGAGGAACATAGAAATGTCTTTCAAAGTGAAGAATGGCTCCTGTACCCATTTCCTCAGGGCTTTGTTCTAGGAATTTTGCAGCTCTGAACTTGAGCAATTTAGTTCTATCTTTTCTGTTGAAAAATTTAATTTGACCTACTTGTCTTGCAATGGGTAAAGTAGAACTGGAATTCAGCCAAGCAATGATGTATAAATTAATGAGTGGCAGGATCAGCTGTGTAACAACAGTAATTGGGATGAAAGGGTAAGATCAGCATATTCACCAGGAAGCCATATGGGACCAGGAAATAAAACAGAGAGGTTTATCATAGATGAGAAAGGATGTAGTACGGTAGGACAGTTAAAAAAAGGAAAAAAAAAAAGGAAGAAAGAAAAAAAAGGTTGATAAAAGACAGAAGTTACTGGACTGGATTATACTGTAGCAAAAATTGAATGCTTTTGTGAGGTTTTGGGGTTTATTGAAAAACTGTGTAACTGTGTATACAACATAGCTGTTTAGCAGAAAATAGTTACGGTTACAAATTCTTTTGCTTCCCTTCCTCACCTGTAACATACCATAAGTAACAATTCCATATTTTTTCTTATTCTATATATTATAAGCCTCAAACTTTAAGCTGGCCAACATTTTCTTTCTTTGACACCATTCATTTGGGTGTCCCATGGCAAACAACCTAGTACAGCTAACAGAGTTTCCTCTGTAGGCAACGCTGGTGCATGTTCTCTCATTGCATAGCAACAGCAATGTAACCTGCAACTTCCAAGCTTGCGTCTTCCTTCTAGCTCCATCCTCAAAACAGCTTTTTCTCACACAGATGTGGGTCAGTCTTAGACAGAGGACAGTAATTATCGTGGCCTTGTTGGCCATTAGCTAAATTCATTATGCTTGTGCTGTGTCTGAGAAAATGGCTTAGTTATAGGCTGTTGCTCTCTGAGGAGGAGACATACTGTTTCCTAATGTTTATAAAGCCCTACATGAATTTATGGTGCAGTACTAATTATGGCCAATCAGTGTATCCTCTTAGTTTAGAAACATTCATTGAACGATGCCACAGACTTGTGATGATAGCATCATGATAAGCTTCATGGCAATGAATCAGAATTTTAATTGGCTAGCTGGGCCATCTCTGGAATACATGGATGCTTAAAAATCCTTCAAAAGTTACAGTAAAACAAATGTTGAGAGACTGAACCTCCTCTAATCATCCATGTATTCTATGAAGCTCTCCAGATTTTGAAATCTGTTTATGTCAACTTCCTATCCAGGTCTAACATTCCCTATTGCTGCCATGGCAAGGTCCTAGCTTGGCTCCCGTTCATGCTCTCAGGAAAGCTGAAGACTGGATGTCCATTTGAAGAGCTTGAGGCCATCTCTTTCAGCATTCCTCCCCTCACCTCTTTTAAATGGTTTTAACAGCTGGGAGCATCCCAGGGTGTTCTGGGTCTGCTGCATGCCAATATCATCTGGTGCTTTTTAGACAAACAGCCTCCTTTGCTGCACCAAGTTGGGATTCAAAGCCTTTGCAGCTTGGCTAGGAAAGAGAAAGACATTTACTACTTGGGTAACTTTCCTAGGCTGGCTATGTGAGCCATTTGATCTTTCTTGCCAGCCCAGTGCTCCTGAAGTAGACAGATGGTGAGGAGAGAAGATAAAGTGGTAGCCAAGGAGCCTTGGGGCTGAGCACTACAGGTCTTGTTTATTCAGCTAATGCTTTCACAGGAACATCTCCTCTTATTTCAGTAGGAAATAGCCATAAAGTGGGCTGGGTAAAAACTGAGTAATCAGCTTGGCCCTATTCCCATTTCCTTTTGGCCAGGAATTTTTATTTTTACATCAGATCTAGATCTAGTGTCTTTATGTGTACAGTTAAAGATATACAGTAAAGAGGGCTCATTGGCTGGTGCTGGATATGTCCTGCATGCCATCTGTAAGAAATTACTTGTGTCTTCTCATCAGAGATTATTCACACTGGATAACTGGAAGCAAAAACTCTAGCAGGACAAAATGAAGAATGATCTGAGCACCAACTCTTTTGATTTGGAAGGCAACTAATATGCCCTCAGGCTACCATCCTGAAAGCAAATGGAATTTCTGAGGAGTGAATGCAGAAAGTAAGAGGGTTTTTTGAGCCCAGAGAAGGAAATGCAGCCCATAGTTATCAGCCCTGGTCTGAGGTAGAACTTGGAGTTATTGAAAAATGACACAGACACTGTGTCAAAGTACAGCTCTGATCGGTGTTATAATTAGCCTGCTTTTCATACTTGCTATCTGACTAAAATAAGGCAAGCTCAATTTTCAGAGACATCAAATATTTCACTAGAGAAGAGGAAACAATTCTAAGGGCCAAGATAAATACAGACTGAAATAAATACAAGGAAGTGAACACATGACAAGCTGATTTTCACAGTTCATGTTAATTATCTTATTACAGTTTTTATACTCGCTGACTTACTAACCTTTATGTACAGATCCTCAAATCCTTTCCTTAAGAACAGCTGAAATAAAAATTTTACTGAGTTTTACCTAGGTATCAACTACTTTGAAGATCAGACCTGTTCTCTTCCTCCTCATAATGTAATCCCAGCCTACAACAGACTTACAGCTAAAGCTGCAACAATAAAGAATGGCAGATTTTGCCAAGTTCAGAAACAGAACTGTCCAGCAGGTAAAAGATTCGTTCACTTATTTTTAAAAGAAAATAAAGATTGATAAAGATTCTTAAACTTATAAAGCCTATTCAGTACTGTAACAATCATTGAAGATGATTAATGAATAACATAATGAATAATCATAAGAATTATTTATTATTGGTGGGGGGGTGCTTGTTTTTAATTTAGTAGTGCTTGTGTGAGCTTTAAAACACTTTGAGATGCATTGCCTTTGAATTATTCATTTTAACTAGGCTCAGTTCTCCTTAAGTAGGAGATAATGAGATATTTCTTTGGACATATAGCTAAAACAGCAGAATAACAACAAATAATCATTATGAATTGTATTGAGTTGACTGGAAATGCTAAATATTTTATTAAAATTTTAATATTTGCTTAAAAGCGAACCCACTGAAATTCTTATTACTATCATCAGCAGTTTCCATCCATATTTAGTGGTGCTTGTTATGTAGTTTATTCAGTAACATGAAAAAGATCAGTGTGCCATGTGCTTCTAATGTGAAATTTTAGATTAACAGACATTCATGCTAGAATTCTAAATGCTGAATCAAGAGCTTGAGAACATTTCTACCAATGCCCAGCAGGTTTTTCTTGTTTTGTTTTTTTGTTTTATTTTTTTTCTGTTGTTTTTTGGGAGGGAGAGGGGTTGAGGTTTTTTTGTTGTCTTTGCTGTGTTTTTTAAAAAATATCTGCTGTTACAATTGATATGACTGACTCCCTGTGAGCCAATCTTCTGTTTCACTGTTAGTATCATCATGGTGGTAGCAGAGATCCTAATTGCCTGTGAAAATATTTACAAAGCTTTTCAGGTTTTCTTAGTACTCTGCTGTGTCAGCCTCATGTTTTATTTTGGAATTGTTTGCATGATAATGTATGATCTGATATTTTTTTATCCAGTTACACAAAAGTGTCTTTATTTTGTGCTTTCCATGCTAAGGGCACTGGGTTTCATTACAGCAAGGCTTCATGTTACAGTTTAGTCTGAGAACCTCACATCTGTGGTGCTAAACATGCTTGTACATTTGCACATTCATTCTCACCTCTGCTCATATGTCTTAAGGAACATTTGTGACTCTTCTAGGTATTTTTTTCACTTACTATATTTTGCAAGACTTAGTTTTCTTCCGATGTAAGTGCATAAAAGCACTTGTGCACAGCACTCGAGTAGCTTTGCATTCTTGCTACAAAGGGGATATTACAAACATGAACCTCAACTTCAAATTAGAAAGTGCTTAGGATTAAAGTTTGTTGGAACAGGGTTAGAAAGTTTTTTTCTGTGGATGGTTCAGTCTAACTCCTACTGGGATACATTTCATGTATATTCTTTTAAGTTAGAGAAGAGTCCAAACAGTGTAAATGAGAACCAAGTACTAATTTTACCCATATCTTGAACTCCCAATTACAAATTGTTCCTCAGATCTATTTAAACAAATAAAAATAATTTCCTGTAAAGTCAGAGAGGAAGAATACTGTTCACTACAGCTTTATATATCTGAAACTAGCTCAACTCTGTCCCATCTGAGATTCCTTGGACCCCTCATTCACCACTTTGCAGACTTTATGGAGTTTAAAAATGAACACAGCACTACTACAACCTTAGAGGGAATCAGAAAGCAATGCTCAGAGCCACCTGGCTTCAGGGATTTATTTCATGGGGACAAGAAATGGAGTCACAGCCACACTCTTCTAAGGCATAAAAGTTCAGATTTTAAGTCTGGACCGAGTGGAAGTTGGGGGCTTCTTTCCCATTGCCATTGCAGAGGACCAGGATGGCTTTAGTTTGAAGAGGAATTTTGAGTCTCAGCAGTTGAATGACCAGTAGAGAAAGTCCTTGCGAGAAGCCATTCATCCTCACTTTCACTTACACTCTGAGGGACAGGAGGACCCTAATTCAAAGCTGAAGGTCGTTACTTCCAAATGGACCTTTGGCAAGTGCGGGGCCAGATTTATGTAGCTGCTGATCTTTCAAAGGAAGACCTGGGGAAGATGAAAAGAGAAGGGTTATGTAGTTTCTCACCAGCTGAATTTGTTATCACTCTAGGCTCAGCTAGAGCAGAAGTATTTACTCTATGCAACTGAATTGGAATGTAGCTGTATAAAGGAAGAGAGTGGAGATAGGCCCACAGGTTTCTTATCAATACTTCATCAGTTATTCATAGTGTGCTCATATTTGAATGTTATCATGGAGTTCCTAGGAACAGTGCTGGAACTGGACAAAGAGGAGTCTTGGACTCCAGTCAGCAGATTAGATTTCAGGTGATTTTTGTTTTGAAATACACATCCTGGGTAAACTTTGGAAAAAGCAGAATTCTTCCAGTTGTAGTTCTCAATCTTCAGTATGGGGTGCTATTTCCTTAGCTCTATTCCTTCTTTTTCACCTATTTGTCAAAATCTTATGAAATTTCTAAACCAGGGTATAAACTTCACCAGAGGCTTCCTGTCTTTTTTCTGTACCCTATTCATAGGATCGGGGTCCTGGAGACAGGGACTGCCTGCTAAGCATTAGCAGGAGTAATGGATTCTTGAGGCTTCTGTGCTTGTGTAATGCAAATAATTTTTTTTCAATGTGCCCATCAAGCCAGTTTTGACTTTAAAGTGACCTGCATTTGAAGTAATCTCTTCAGAAAAAACAAATTTTCATCTATTAATACTCCACGTTAACATTTTATTGCAAATCCCTGAATCTTTAACACAGACCTTTCTCTTCTACTCCCTCTCCTTTCCTGCACCCTCCCATCCTCTCATCCCTCAACTGCACCCCCGTGTCTCCTTAGACTCTATTTTGGGCAAATAAATGCAGCTTTTCACTGAAAAGCAGAAAAATCCCACCCAGACAAAACTTGATTCTTTTTGAGTGGCACCAGTATGAAACTGCAATGAGTCAGGAAGTGAATGAGAAGGCACAGATTTGATGGACAAAGAAAGGCACATCAAATGAATTACTTAAATTGGATTAGAGTGATCACTTTCTAAAGAACTTGCTGTCAGTATTATAGAAGAAGTACAAATGGAGCAAACACTAAAAATAAATCAGTAGAGCAAAGAGAAAAATACGCTATTCATCATCAGCCCTTTGTTACTGAATTTGCTGAAATATGATTCAGAATTTGATTGTGTTATATGTATTTTCTTTTCTTTTGGCATTTTAAAATGAACAAAATCTAATAGTTACACAATGACAAGGCACTAACATGGTTTGCCTCTGTGTCGTATTCTGAGATCTGGGACTCGTGTGACTGGGCAAATTCTAGAGTTTATCTACAAATTCAGTTTATCTACAGAGAAGAATAATAGAGTTTAACCAACTCCAAAGGATGCATTAAGCATATTCATTTTGTGTTTATTAAGTGCTTTGCGATTCTGGTATGGAAGGTGCAGCAAGTTCAAAATATTATCCCAATAAAAGTTAATACATTTTTTTAAAGTTGTTGGGGGATTTAATTATGTTTATTTAGTATCAGGAAAAAGCAATCACCTTCCAAAATGAAATAAATGTCTTCAGAGTATTTCCAGCCTAGTATCTCCTCCTTTGCTTCTTCTTCCCCTACAATGGTACTGTCACTATAATTTACCTGCCCTCATTCCAAAAATGGTTCTACTGCTCTGTGAAGGTATGACACCATTCAGGAAGAAAAAGCTACTTGATACCATGGCAAAGTAGCCAGTTGATTCCATTGCCTGTGCATCTTTCCCATCTTGTGGAAACGTGTCCAAAACAAAATGTACCTCAAAAGTAACAAAATTATATATAAAAAAAATTCCTACCCTAAACAATCTCCCATGTCTGAACCCAATATAGTTCTCTGACCACCTCTATCAACAGTGATGGAAGCTTTCCTTGACAAGACTTTTTATCAGTTAGTGGCTATTGATGTCATGGAAATATGATAAGTTAGACATGTTGGCCTGTGGTGGTTGGATTGAGAGTTTGTTTCAGCTAGTGTGGAAAGAATAAAGAAATAGCAAGAGGGATGTGGTGGGAGGAAATTTATTAACTCAGAGTTCCATCAGAAGTCAGAGTAAATTATCATGATTTCACCATTTTCGTAACACTCATCTTCATGTATCTGTGGGCAGAGTCACAAGGGGCTGCTTTTCTAACTGTGGTATATAAAGTCATGCTCCAAGTCAACTACCAGCACTGTGGCTTACAAGAAACATGTAAGAAAAACAAATGCAAATATTACACCTTGTGTTCTTAATAATCTTCTGTTAACATGGAGCTGGAATGATTGTGTAGGAGCTGTTATTGGTGAACTGGGAGCAGCTGCCTGGCCTTACCCTGCCCTGTGGCTGCAGGCTGCAGGCCCCAGATGGGGTGTGTAAACTAGTGTGAATTACACAATCACAGGCAGGGTGTGAGTTAAAAGAGTTGCAGAAGTTTTTCTTTTGCAACACACAAGAGGATGTGAGAAAGTGTGAAGGTGTAAATGAAAGAAGTCTATATTAACCTGCACCTTTGCCAAGTAAGATGAGCCAACTTTAAACTCCTTCACACTTACTTAGACTCAGTCACACCCACTTACCACTGTTCAACTTGCCCTTTCCTGACCAATGTAATAAATATGTGATGTACTCCATGGCAGAACAAAATGCCTTCCTTCCTCAAAAGAGCAGTAAGCATCCACCAAATACAGAGCCTGAAATTACACGTAGCCCATGTGTGTTTGGTTTCTGCCTATGATAAAAGGTGTGTTGTAAGAGAATTCTGCCTGGTGCAGGTCTGCTGTGCTGGCTGAGGTGAGCTAAGATAACTTTCCCCTCCAGTCAGAAGTGATGTGATGATACATAGTGTGTGTGAGGGAGATGGGGCCTGACACTGGATTCCTATCAAAATTTATTCATCTTATTCTGACAGTGACCAGAGGAGATATGTATACTCTTTCCCAGAGATATCTCTTTTGTGTAGGACAGCATGAGAAAGCAAAGCAAATCTAACCAGATAATTGCATCAGGAAGTGAGGGCTTTCTGCTTTCGTACAAAAACAAACTCAATGGCTTATATTCATCCTCCAGCTTGACCTCAACAGTTTATTACAAAAAGCGTTAGTCTTGTTGCAATAATCTTTCCATTTCTGTTTAAACTTGAGCAACATAGGAGGAATTGATGTTCAGGAGATTAATTTTGATTTTTTCTTAGAAGAAGCTTTGTACTCTGATGTACACACGAAGGACAAGACATTGCCTTTTCTTTGTCAGGAAATAATAACAGTGGAGAAGTGGCAGTACATGTACCCAATCTTCTCTTAAGGCTGACAACACTAAGTCTGGTTTACAAGTCTACCTTGGCTCCTTAGGGTGTGGGTAATTCAATTTTTATCAGCCTGTGCATGGTTTGGTCCCAAAGATCTGCCTCAGTTTTTTACATCTTATGCTTCTGAGGCACTTTGAATTTTCTTTTGGTGCCAGTTCCTGTTTCCAGGAAGAGACCAGAGGGCTCCTGGGGAGATGTTTGTAACACACTGAAATAAACAAAATCATAAGGTGCACTAACTACTTCAGGAAAGATGAATTAGTTAAAAGGATCTTCTGGGAAAGTAAGCATCTACTTCATTTCCTTTCCTTTCATGTATATGTAGATGACACTTCAAGCTGCTTCGATTTACTCTCTCTCTCTCTCCCCCCTGATTGCCTTGAAACAGTGCACTTGTACAGAAATACTAACTGATGGCAGTTTCTCAGAAGGATTAGTGAGAATTTACAAAGAACAACTTTCAGATATGGTACCTTATGCCTTATCTCATGTAATTGCATAAGGATTCCTTTGAGTTGATGCTAACAGAGAAAAAGCAAGCAGTTCAGAAGACAGTGGGTGGCACCTGAGTACAACAGCAATATCTCTGAGGAAATTGCCCCTGAAAGGCTCTTTCCTACACCACACAGGCCTATGGGTGAATTATATGGTTGCCCTGTTTTCCAGAAAGCAATATTGAAATTCAGGAGGCAATGCCAGACACCTACACTTCCCAGTACTCAGGAAAAACATAAAACAGTGCAGCTGAGCATATGTTAAATAGGCTTAATGGTTCCCTCTGAAACACAGTAATGTATTCATGTATCATTGTTTGCCACACAGGGCTATGGGCATCCCTCTCTCCCTACAGAGATGGTGAAGTAAGGTCTCGTGCAAGAATGGTAAATAAGTAAGAACTTGCAAACTTGCACCTCCACCTGATCACTTTTGTGCTGTTACTTTTTTTTTTTGCCTGAGGAACAGCAATGAAAAGAATAATCACAGTCTTAATAATGTAAAGCAATTAACAAAGTCCTGTACAAACAACAAATATTGAGCTTTTCCACGGAGGTTAAAAAAAAAACCAAAAAACAGACAACGTTCCTGACCTTTACCCCAAGCTATTCTTCCCTGTTTACAATGTGGACATGTCATTAAAACGTTATTTTACACACCAGACTGAGAGGTGAAATGGTACAGAAGTTACTCACCTTTGTAGAAGAATTCAGTGAGTAAATGATCCATATCAGCGATAATGAGCTGTTCCTGCTCTCAACAGCCTGAGCATTCTTAATGTTATTAAAATGATGTTGACTATAAGAAGTATAAAAAGGAAGGAAAAAAAGAGGGACATAATTATTAGAATGTAAGAAAGGGAAAAAGACAAGAAAAAAGGAAAGGGCTTTAGGTGGCAAAGATGTTCAGTTCAGTTATTTGTAGATGGAAATAATAGTTGAATTTGCAAAAAACCCCCACCTTTTATGTGAGGGAAATACAGTTGTTTTTCTCAATAAAAAGCTTTAAAAGTGTCCTCATTAGGTAACATTTTTATGCATGAGGCCACTTCAGATTTATAACAAAGTTTCTAATAGGTATTTCAGGAGAGTGGAAAGCATGGAGGATGTTGGTAGGCTGTTTAAGAGGTGAGATGAGACCAAAAAGGTAAGGCTGAAGAGTATTTACCTTCAGAGTAGTCAAAAAATGGAACCAAATGTGCAGACTGTGCACACTAAATTTAATTCTGCCATAGCCAACTGGAGACACTGTCCTAAACAAAAAAATAAACCTTTGTCAAGCAGATTTGCCCTCAACTCTTTCATGTGCTGTTTACTGCTGCAGATTTAGCTGAAGAGTTTTTCCTACCATAGCAACCATGTGTGCTGTGCAAATGCCACTTGGGGGCTTTAAATGAAAAAGAGAAGCAGCAGGATTTGAGGGCCACTTTATTTTTGAAATTCCAGCCTGTTCAGAGACCCATGGAGCTCTCTGAGAAGTGCTTTTGAGAAGCACCTGTGCTGCTCAGGCTTTGAGAACCTGTTTCAGCTCAAAGAAGCACTGAGATCCATCTTGCTTTCTCTATGATAATTTTATTATTACTATTATTAGTTGCTTTATCTGAAGATATTTTATGCTTACAGACATTGTGTTACACATTTGCCTGCCTTTTTTATTTCCACTTACCTCTGGATGTTTGTGTTTTACTTGCAACAGACACGTTTAAATACAGGCATCTAAATATATCTAAAGGAAAGTTCAAACATCTAAAGTTTAAATCCCTGAAAACTGCATCACTGCTTTCAGGAGATTTCCAATTAGCAAAAAAGATAGAATAAGACTGGAGAAAGGATTATGTGTTTATAGATGCCTTGTCTATAATCATACTGATATGTTTCTAGTTATTGATCTGTAAGATAACAAAAACTGTTTCATTGTATTGGTCTAAAAGTCTTGATTATTTCTGCAGAAAAGAGGATTTATCCCACTGATTTTACTCAGTCAAGTTGTATTTGAAGGATAATTTTTTTAGATGGCCATAGTATGTGGGCATTAACAGAAGGGAAATAAACAGCCTTTTAATTCAGGAGACATAGCTTAGAAATTCTTTTTCTGGTTCCTAAATAAATGTTAACAAGGCTTAAACATGAGATTCACAGACTGATAGGATTTTTTGCAATATTTTCACTTTTGTTACTGACTGCTATATGGAAGGTCCTAAAGGTCCTTACGGAAAAAAAAATTACTATACCAATATCACAGTTCCCAGTGCAAAAAATAGCTGTTGTGAGTTGGCTGAAGTTCAGGATTTCAGATTTTCTAGCAAGAATGCAAGGATTTTTGAAAGTACTGGGTTTCTGCAGTATGCCATGAGCGTGATAGCTATTTTTGCAGCAAAACATTACAAGTTTATTACCTATGAAGCCAGTGTAACAGATTTTTTCAGTAGCTTTAGGTTGCACACAGTCCTCAACACCACTATTTTTTTCAGCTGGTAATATTTCTAATTTTTCTGTATTTTGCTTATGGCCTCATGATAGTATGTTATATAAGTGTAATGGAGAGACAGGGGATATTAGGTAATTTCACGTGTCATTTGAAACCGAGAAGGTATGATAGAGCTGAACACTGCCACACATTTTTTAGTTGTTCTGGACTGCAGTACTATGGCTTATGTTTTTTTCTATTGGTGAAAGTAACATATGCCTTACACATTGAAAGTGTAATTTAATTAAATTACATCATTTTTACTTGGAACTTTCAGAGAAAAGTCAAAGATGCAGGTTTTTTTCCTAACAAAAACAGTCTTGTCAACTTTGCTATCGCAAAGCTTCATCCCGAGCTATTTAATATTAGTAATCTCCACTTAGATTTAAATGGTATTAGGATGAAATTATAAACAATCAGGCAGCCTAAGCGTACAGTCATTCTTATTATTATGAGTCAACCTAAGCATCTGTCTCAAGTAGTGTCTTGTCTGCAACTTTGGGACAATTTGAAGCCTGGTCAAAGATATGTCATCTTTAAGCAACATTTGCCTTTGCCACTTCATGAGTTAGCAGCTTTTGAGCTTTGCTGTCTCAGCTTCCTTAGCATGAACCAGTAAAGATTCATTCAGCAAGAAATGGCAGCTTCAGTTATTTATATGTTCAAATATCTATATTTTGCCTTCTCAGTGCTGCTGCCCGTTTCCTGCATTTTGCTTTCTTGAGCTGCTGTTGTCTTAATATTACATTGAGAGAGAATGTCACCTCCAGAAATGGGGTTTTTCAAGCAGTACTAAGCTGGAAAACCTGCTCATGTGTGTAAGTTTTACAAGTGGAAGATTTATTATTAGAAAAGATCCTACTTTTACATTCTTGCTTGCTTCTTTAAAAAATAATTTCTATTTCTGCAATTAATTTCATCGCTGATTTATTGTGAAGCATTTAAACTTGGCAGAGAAATCCAATAAATGCTTTTGTTCATAAAGTATTTTAGAAGATATAATTATTTTATTCTTGTTTCCTAACCCTGTAATTTCCTCATCCTCAGGAGTCTACAGTGAAATCATTATGTGTCATTTGCTGTCTTGACATTTTACTCTTGCCTTTTTAATTTGGAAAAGAAAGTAGGGTTTGCCACTTACTAACTAAAAGAAGTGCAGGAAACTTCAGTAGGTTTAAGAGGAAACAAAGGCAAGAAGAATATGGATTCTCTCATACCCTTAATACAGATGGGAAATTACAGCTGGTGTTACTCTAAGATAAATAAAACAGTTTGATTTGAGAAGGTTACTTGTCCTTAGAGAACAGTAGCTGAAATTTAAATTAATGTGAATGTCTTATGAAAATAAGACAAAAGCTTCTCTTTTCTGTAGTGGGAGGATACTCTACTAGCAAAGGAGACGGAGTGTGGTATGGCCAATAAATTGTCTGGTTTTGTGTGGCAAGGTAAGGCACTGGTCTTATAAGGGTTTGGCTGTAAAATCTAGAGAAATATTTGGAAAACACTATTCCTGGTGTCTGGCTCACACTGAATTCCAGATGTAGAAGGACACCATAAATTCCACCACAGGTGAAGGTGGAGGTAGTCTTGAAAAGTAACACTCTTGATCTCACCGAGTTTCTAACCACACATTTGACTTCTAATTGCAGAAGGAAAATAGATCTGCATACTCTTTATAAACTGGTGATTCCTTTTTCAGTGTTACAAAAGACTAAACTTAGTCTTCTGAATTAAGTTCTTAGCTCTCTTTGTATGTGGTCTGCATGAACACAGAGAACTCCTTTCACCTCTGTTTCTTGGCCTGTGTTAGTAATAGCAACTTTTAAATTACAGATGTGAGGCTGTGATGACTATAGCCACCTGAGATGTAAGAGTCAAAGCAACATACGCATAAAATTAGTTCATTTTAACTTTAGCCATATACATGTTCAGTTTTATATTTCCTCCATAGTTTGTGAACGAAGATAGGTATCTCAAGAAACAATTCCGTTTACTTTTGAAACCTTCCTGAGGTGGAAAAAATTAGTGATACCTTAAAGCAGACATGTACTACATATCTTGAAACAAAATTGAGGCACCCGTAGTTTGCAGTACATGTGGATTGCCTCAATGAGGTGCATAGATCTCAAGATTTTAATTGATAATTAATACATGATTTTGCATTCTTTTCATTCAGAAGTTAAAGTAAAGGAAAAAATTGGGAGTTTTTCCTCCCCATCTCACAAAATGAAAAACATTGAACACTTTGACCATGTTAAATTGCCTTGAAAATATCAAGTCATTTTAAGAAACAGTTACTGGTATGCAAGATTGTGTCCAAAGCAGTCTTTTAGTGACATTGTGCTTGCAAACCAGAAGTTATTAAAATATATGGTTCATATATGGCACTACCAAGGTTGCACTTTTTTTTCAGGAGCTACTTTCAAGTCTTTCAACTGGAAACTTAGTGACAATCTGATAGACAATGCTGAATAACTCCTCCAAGAAACCTCAAGGTTCTTGATAGATTTTGGAATATGAAACCCCTGATTTTATTCTGGTGGCTTGTGATCATGTAAACACTTCCTCAGTGGTGGTCAGTTGTCTAACTACAAGATTTTCACCCAGAGTAGAAGAGCTATTTTGTTGATCAAGTCAAATGAGACATTACGAGGTATTGAACCTCTGCTGTTTATACTAGATATAGTTATACTTCTTTTGTGCTCAGCAGTTTTGCTACAGATTAAAAAAGTGAAGTGTCAGAACAAAGCTAATAGTAAAGCCTCCAATCTCAGAACCAGCCTAACATGAACCTGGTTCTGTTTATCAGCACAGTCTTTTGTTGTCAACTCTTTCAAATGCCAGAGCTCTTTTAAATACCACTAACATTGCCATAGCCTCATTTAAACATGTATTACCAATGTAATCCTTCAATCATAAACTTGCCACTAAGACATAAAGGGGATAATTACTGACATTCTGTGCCCTTTCCAGAATTACCCAAGGGAAACAATATAATGAACATCTTGGTCTCACAGTGACCCCAGAAAATAAAATTATGTCAGCATCTGATTTTTCTCCTCTTTCCCCTTTTATTTTACTTTAGGAGAACTGGTGAAAGAGTTGCATCCACAAAATATCTTTGTTAGCTGGCTGTAGTTCTACATTCTTGTGGGGGAAGGAAAATAAGAGTTTGATTTTGTAGCCTAAGTCTTGGTCAGTTTGTATGAAGCTGTGAGATCACTCCTATTAGTTTCAAAAGGCTTTAACTTGTAACTTGCTCTTGCACAACCAAACAAGGGGAAGAACTAATTGTCATTTCAGTGCTTGATTTACTACAACAGTGCTACAGGCAGCTGCGTGTCCTACTGAGATGTTAAGATATAATGACTGTTTCAGTGCCAAATTCAATATAAAAATAAGATAAAAATCAATAAAATGCATCCAATGTGACAAAAGTGTAGTTGAATGCATCCTGCAAATCAGCTGAACTTCTGTGTCAAGCACATAAACTCATTTCCAGCAATGCTATAACTAATAAAACTGAATTCATAAGAACCCTCTCTCTGAGTTGCTTACTTTCTGGTACAGCTTTGTAATAATGCACCATTTCAGTAGGAAGTTCAGAGTTTTTCAGATATGCTCAAGATAGTCACTGTGGAACTACATGAAAGTGGAATAGTACCTGTCATAACAAAAGCTTTGAAAATCTATATAAACATCCCTCACAACACCTGGGAAGCCAGGCCATCATTTTTACTGGCAAGTACCCTGGGCAAAGGAGTAAAATGACCTGCCAGACACACCCCAGGACCTTTTTGCACAGCACCAGACAAACTGTGTCAGATAGAACCTGAAGGTCCCCAGACCTGCTGTGGCTCTGGGCGGGGAGAGCTGGCACCATCCTGAACCAGCACAGCTGGCAGCAGCACCTGCTCCCTGGAGGCTGAAGTAATGAAGGCATAACAGGGTGAGAGGTGACAGCAGTGCTTCCACTAATAGCTGAAGTTGAGGTCTTCTTGCTGCATGCCCCCAGCAGCAGTGGGAACCCAGCTGACCAAAGGCCGAAGCAGAAACTGGACCCACATAATGATCATTTGGTAGCTGAAGAATTATGTTTCTTTCTCTCTCTGCTTTGCTGCTTATCTCTGTGAGTAGGTTTCTATTTGTTTGGGCTTCCATTTCGTTGCTATAGAATATCCCCTGGAATTCCTCTATTTACCTCAGGAAAAGATTTGGCAATATGATCAGTTGCAAGCTGTAACTTTGTGTGTTGATCTGTAGCTTTCTGTAGTGTGGAAAACCCTCCAAGTTCCCTGATGGCTGCAGCTTTATTCAACGTCTTCAGATAATCCAGACTCCTTACATCCTAGGAGTTCTGTGTGAAACCCTGACTGTTTTCCCTCATTTTATTTCAGCAACTTTGCTGCCTGTGAAAGTTCCCTGCACCTGCTTGTTTATAAAATAAGTATCAGTAAGAAACATGTAAACTTTAAAATAGTGTTCTGATCTTGCAGAAATTAGTGTGAACATGGTGTTAAGAATGGAACCAAGATGAATGGTGTAACTGAATTTATACCCCTGAAAGTTACATCTACAGTTAAGCTTATAAGCAATTTTTCACGTGTACTGTGTTCCTTTTAGGTTATGAACCAATCTGGAGTGGTGCAGAAACACTGGAGCTCAGCTACAAGGAACCAGGTGAATGAAAATGTTCAGTTGCATGAGCATGTTTTTTGGCTTTTTTTTTTTTTGTTGTTGTTTTGTTTTGGGTTTCTTTAAGTGACAATTGCAGCTGTTTTTTCTCGGAATGTATGGGACAAACTACTCAAGATATATTCAGCTATGGTGGGTAGCATCTTATGCTTTTAAACATTTTGCCTGACTTCAGTTTGATAAAGCATGTACAGCTTGAAGTCCCTAAAAGTAGTGGAATCTGACTATCCCAACTTCTTTAGTAAATTTTTACAAATAACACTAGAATAATAATAAGGATAATAGAATATAAGAATTATTATATAGAATAAGAATAAAAATTATAGAAAATAATAATAGGATATGAAGATTGTTCAGATTTAGATGCAGATTTAGAAAGGTCTCAGTTTTGGTCAGATATTCACCTACATCTTATGGAGTATACAATCTACCTATCTAACTTTTATAACATTTTCACATGCCTTTGCAAGACCATGCAAGATACTACATGATAGACTCTTAAATATAGTTTGATACTGTTCATCCCACCTGACAAGATGCACCAGTTCTCAGTGTCCTTACCTAAACCACCCACCTACCAGTGATGCAACAGTTAATTAATATTCTTTCAGCAAAATGTCCCTGAACTTTGAGAAAATTTTATCTGCGTGCAGGATTTTCACTCTGTAGCTGGGAATCTGTTATTGAAATGTGCAGCTTCCAGAATTACATCCCCTTTTTTGTATCCACATCTTGGATTATTTCCTGTTTTCTCAATGCAGTAGCAGCTGGAGCCACTCCTGGCGGCTGCACCCTGCACTTCACACAGCTGCCTGCATGGCTTTTATTAATGTTTTCTATTTCTCATCCTGTTTTCTCACTGATGACTCTGGCAAAAGACTCACCCTCTCTATTGGAATAAAAAATAATGCAAATCCTAAACACCCATCTCAAAATAGCTGAGAGGTTTTATAGCTCAGATGCAGGAAAGCAAATATAGTGCCTATTGCAGCATGTTCATATGCCTCAGAATAGGCTGTGGGTTGGAAGGCACCAACAGAACTTTGCCCCTAGAACTATGTTTTAAAAGCCCATCACGTTAATAAGAATTCCCTTGCTCAATAGTTCTTTTCTGGCAAAGGAAATTAGTTGTAGGGCCACTGACTCTCTCCAGGTGTCACTGCCCTCCACAGTCCTGATTCTCCAGACAAAGTTCAAACGATTTAGCTATCAATAAACCTGTATCAGGTTGGAGTGTGCAGAATCCAGTAGCTGATTTCATTACACTGAAGTGACAAGGCGTAAGTTGTCTGGTTTGAGCAACGGGATTGATTCCACCAAGGGAAGTAAAACCAAATGTAATATTAATCGATAATGTGAGACAAATAACTGTGAGCCCATTAACTCAATTTTTAATTCTGAGGAACATTTTGTCATTAGCTAGAATTCTGGACTGATTTTTTTCTTCTGAGTAATGTCTTTCAGGAAGTCCTACTTTAGTTTGCAATTATTCTTTTAGAGGCAAAAGTCTGTAAATTAAAGGATTATAGACACAAACAAATCCATTCATAATTAGTCTTCCCTCAACAGGGCAGTAATAATGAGTAATGGTAGCCATTTCTTGAGTGCCATTTAGTTAATGGAATCAACTCTTGGTTTATTTTTATAACATTTTGAAAATTTATTTCTGCCACCAGCCTTGTGGGTCAAATATATTCTCGATAAAAGGGCTTCTGAAAAATAACAGATAATTACAGGGCTTCACCATGTGTGCTTGTTTTATTGGCTCCCAGAGTCCAGTTCCTGTGGTGCTCATGATGCAGTGTAGCAATTTGATGTCTCATAGATGGGGAGGATGTTCAGTGACAGCTGTGGCCTGTTGCAAGGTTCAGCTCAAACCTCCAGCAGCCAGCATCCTTGCTGAAATGGGTGACTACCTGCATCTGGCTGAGGAGAACTGACAGATGTCAGGACATTTTGGCACTAATATGAAGAGTATTTTCTGCAGGGAACATGGGACAGCACAAAGGATTGAAAGAAATAAAGTGCAAGTTGATATTTGGAGGCTTTATTTTTATAGTTATTAAAAATAAATAACATGATAAATATAAAACATGACATGAAGAGTAAAAGTTTTTAAAAGAGCATGAAGCCCAATGGTTGCTAGTTTTATCTATAAATGCAAGTATATATAATTTACTATCTCCCAAAAGCTCTACTCATATTCAAGAAGTGCATCACTGGTGATTTTTTTCTACACTAAAAAGCTTGTCATAGAAGGGTCAAATGCTACCTGTTTCGAGGTCTTTTTTCTATCTTTGTCTGGAACTGCAGAAACCCTCGGGAGCTGTGAACTGAGGCTTGTTGCACCTTTTTCTCAGAAAAGAAATGATCATCAGTGTGGTGCTCCTGGGTGGTGAGGAGAGCACCCTGGGAGATTGAGCAGCTCCTCTGAATTAGCTTTTGAGAGATAGGATATCTCTATGGATTGGTTTGTTTGCATGTTTGTTTGAACCTTTTGTGACTTCAAAGCTGGATGTCCCATGTTTCTGTTCCCCATACTGATCTCCTTCACAGATGTTCAGTTCCCATTAGTCCTACTATTGCCTCAGGCAACTACTCTTTATATGGAATTGCTGTCTCTATCCTTTCATTCAAGGAGAAATTTGCAACTTGTTCTGCAGGACAGTTTTAAGGAAAAGTTTAAAGCTTCAGCATCTCTTGCCTGTATAGTGACATTATTGGATATTTTCAGTATTAAGCTCCAGTCCAGGGACTGAGTTTGTGTTTGTATATAATTGCTTTACTTTAGATTTTAACATGCAGGTGCGGGAAGTTCATTGCAGGATCAAAGACTCTAAGCATAGGAAATATGTGAAGGATGTCTCCTTTACAGACTATTTTATTTTTGCAGGTCTCCTCATGCATTTTTTCCTGCAGCCCGCAGTGGCTTGTTCACAGGTTCCCTGTCTCAAAAATAAGCAGAAAACTCAATTGCATTTGCCTTCCATCTTGGATTTCTTCTCTGAGTGTAAATAAGGATGCAAACCCCAGTACACTTGTTCTCATGACTACATAGCAAAGAAAATTATATTTAATCAAACAAATTTTAGTAATTACTTTCAACCAGGACAGAGAAAGCATTCTGAATCCTTCTGGAAGATTATTAAGTAACAAAGAAAATGCTAAAGCCAAATAATCAAACCAGTGTTTTAAGTTTGTGAAATCACTGTAATTATGACAAATACACACCACTGCAGAGTGTCTCTTTTTTTTCCCCCTCAATTATGCTTAATGAGATAAGATGGGCTTTTAGCTCATGATAAGATGGGATTGTTCAAACATTTGTGATTAATTAGCCAAGTATAACTCAAGATACTTATATGCTTAGACATCAGAAGAATTTTGGTTTGAGTATTACTGAATTTCGAAATATTATGACAACAAGAAGAAATATCTCAGTAATCATTTTGATCCTGTGTGGTTTAATGTAAAGACAAAAAATTTGCATTGTGGAGAAAAGAAGAAAAAAAGACAATACTGGTCTTGATCTACCTTCCACAAATTGTGAATATAAAGTCACAACAGAATAAATAGCTTAGAATATTGTAATAATCTGGAAGGTGTTTATACATAACAGAGGGATTTTTAATAGTTATTTGTAAATATAGCAAAGTGAATTAATTGAAGGAAACATCTAAAGATGAATATTGGAAAAGTTTTTTGGCATTTAGCATATGGGGAGTCTGAAAGGAAGAAGGCATAGTTTTGAACCTTTCAAACTAAGCTCAGTAAAACAGTAGAGAATATATAATGGGAGCTGAGCCCTCAGTGCCTCATAGAAGATATGACCACCCAGCTGAAGCATACAAGCACTCAGCACCTATCTTGCCTCTTTTAAGCTTTTTTTCCCAGCCCTTTCATATTTTTTAAAAAATGTGATAGGGAATAGTGGTATTGAGGGTGCTTAATTCACTTAATTCAAACTTTCATGGGTCTCCAAGTGCAAGACTCAAGTCTTCATCATTGCTAAGCTCTGCTCAGCTCAACACAGAATTTTAAAGAGGGGGAGAGCTGTCAAAAATGTTATTAAAAAACTTTGTGATGATCTAGTCTTCACAGCTGCCTTAGTCCCAGAGTATGTCAGATTATCTTCATGGGTTGCTCTGATTCATGTTAGCCATGAAAGGTCCCATCATCCCAGACTTGGCTGACAGGAGGTCAGCCACCCCACTTCTCAACATGCCCTTTATTATCAAGAGAGCAGGAGCTGGAAAGGAATAAGCCTGTAGATGGTTAAGTGGCTGCCTGCCATATACCTAAGCTAGGAAAAGGAGAACAATAACAACGAATAACCTTGGACCCATGATTCAGGCACACTGTGCAAGTCCTGTTCCCCAGCATTTTGTCATCTGGTTTTTCTTTTACATCTATGGAAAGAGACTGTAAAGAAGTCATAGTGTCAGATCAGAAGTCAGTATTCCTTTAATAACAAAGGGAACTGCCTCTCTACATTATCTTAAAGAAGGACTTTACCAAATAAGATTTTAAAAAATTTAATCCTTGAATTCATTCTTTTACTGTTGGCAATAGTAGAAACATTAGAAAAGAGAACAGGAGATGGAAATAGCAATAGTTTCCCCAGGTGTTCAAAGCAACAAATTGCCTAATAGAGAATCAAACTCTGAATTCTCATACTGAGGTAAATAAAAAACCTCCAAGCTGGGCATTCAGACCCTACATAAGAGTGAGATTTTTTTTTTTTTAATTATAAGGCAGTGGAATTCAGATTTTGAAATGGACCCAGGAGCATTGTAAGACATTTGACAACCAAGACGCAGTTTAGCTCATGTGCTTAAAATTAATGTGCACTGTTTTTTTACTGAGTAGTCCATCAGTGTATGCAGACTTTTACAACAGGCAAGGCATGCCAACAAATTAGCACAGTGTCTCTTAGGGGACATTCCAATAATTTGTGAATTTTGTGTTTGCTTCAGCTTTTCCAAAATCTGTCTTGCATATTTCGCCTTTTCATCCTCTCTTATATCCCTTTTAGTAACTTTTGAATGCAGTTTCCTGAAATACTACATTCATTATTGCCTCAGAGTAATTCCTCCTGTAACAATTCATCGAGTTTATAACTTAGGACTTTAGAGTTTTCACATGTGTTGCAGCCTACTGTTCACTTATCAGTGCTGGATGCACCAACCCACTTGTTCACTACAGGCCTGAGTGACTACAAAACCCCAGTTTTCTTTGGTGAGGGGAAAGAACTGGGGTGGTGTTGTTCTGATTATCTAGCAAGGGAGGGCTTCTTTTGTCTCAAGAAAAATAAAGTAAGTGGAATGAGAAGTGTGTTACAAATTCACTTCCATGGGAGACAAACTGACTTAGCAAATAAAGACTTTCACCTCTAAGTCACCAGTTCAAGGTGAGATTCTGGTGCATGTCAATTGGGACTTAAAAGCTTTACCACCCCTGTCTGCTCTGCAGTTTCAAATTTAAAGAAATGACAGTCTCAGGCTAGTTTCTCATAAACACCACCACTGCTGTCACTGCTAATTGGGTACTTGCTGGAAGCATTGGCAGAAAGGCAAAAGGACTGAATGAGCCATTGACATTGAATTCACCTCCCATTGCTACATGTTCAGTGAGGCTCTGCTGCTGGTTTTGTGCTGGCTGTGTTTCTGGTAGAGGCAGACTTAAGAGTTTCTTTCTGCTTTCTTATCTGACTCTGTTTTTTAAAATTGTGTCTGCATTTTACAGCTAATGCGTTGTTGTCACTAATGTAATTTTCAAGGAGGTAATCATCAAAGAGTGCTGGGCAGGGAATACAGCAAAATTTTGGCTTAGTGTCAAGAAAAACTTTTTGAGAACAATACCCTGTGTTTTTACCAAGCTGTGCCTGACACAATCTGGCTGACTCAAACTCTAGACATATCCCAAAATATCTAAGGCTTGAGATAAAATAGTAACACAGTCTTCTGAAGCAAAGTCTACTTCCCAAAGCTGTATGAATAAAGGCGAACTTCTGTAGCATGGTCTGAACTGTAACTATCCCTCAGGAAGAGTCTTCTCTGTCTGTTCTTCTCTAATTCAAATCAAACCCTATCAGGTCTCTAATTACAAAGCAAGCAAACAAACAAAATACAAACAAAAAAAAAGAAAAAAACCCAAACTTGTCCACTTTTAATTTTGTTATGAAAATCACTACGTATTATATTTTTTGTATTCAGGGCAGAAGAAAATTTAGATGCTCTCAGAATTCAGGGTTTCTCAGAACATTTCTGAAGCTTTAAAGTTGTACCTAATTTATTGGGACAGGAACTGTTATTACTTGGATAAATTAATTTCTCAGAACAGGCAAAATCCGAAGTATCCAAGGCTCAAGGTCACATTTTAACTTTTGTGTTCTTCCTTGTTCAGCACTTTATTTGTTTCTTCCATAATATATGTGGAAAAATTGAAAACACAATATCAAGCCAGCTTTCTAAGTCAAGGGCTTCCTAGACCAGCCAACAGAAAACAGAAAGTGTAGGAAAGCGTTATTTTTGCTATGGATTTTTATTAGGATTATTATTATGAAGGAGAATAAGCGAAAATTTTACTTTGTGACTGTCAAAGGAGTTTAAACAGTAGTTCAGCACCAAGTTGTCCAAGACTGTATGGACAAAGGCATTGACCAAGATTGATATGATCAATTTTCTGCCTTTAGCTTTCAATCTCTCCTGGCCAGAGGCAAATGGGGAAGAAGAATAAGTGTGTGTCAGCTGCATGTGTTCATCTGATAGTTCAGTTTATTAGTTTAGGGCAGTGGAGGTGGCTCTGCCTGTGAATGACAGTGCCTGAGGAGCTGGGACATACCTTGTTCTGCCAGCCCTGAGGAGCTGTACCAATTACCAGTAGAGAGACAGGGCAGACACGTCAAAAATGGTTCTTGGCCCACAGGCAGCAGTCATTTATTCCATCAGGCTGCAACTGAACTGAATTTTTGAAGGCATATTTTGACTTCAGGCATCTTTATGGTATTCGCACTTTCATGCTTAAGTTCGTGTCCAGACCGAAATCATTCTCAGGGTGTCACCTTCCTGCTACTTCAGCAGGTACTTGTGCAAGGTGCTGCTTCAAACACAAGCTGGCTTTGCTGCAGCAACTTCTGTCAGTAAGATAGTGTATATTCTATCAGATGGATTTTTGTGGATCATGTGATTAAACACAAATTTGCTGATAATTACTCAAACTGACACTGCTTTTTGTGTATCTCTTGTCATGGAGCAGGCTTGTGGATCTGTTCCATTGTTGTAGCTGTGTCTAGAGTAAACAGAAGCTACTGCACTCTGGAATTATAGCCATATATATATGATAACATATGATAAAAACAAAAGGTTGATATATATTGAACTTGATGACTATGCCATGAAGAGGAAATGGGTGTTTTGTCTCACAATGCAAGAAAGGATAGGATCTTTTTCTGAAATCTCTAAAATAGTAAAAATCCAAGATGGAGACCATTCTTGTACAAGAAGCCAAATGGGTGCTACAGAACTTGTAGATGTTTTATCAAAATCATAAAAACTTTTCAGTCATGGTAGGAAAATTTCTTAAAAATTTAACTCCCTTCACATCACTTCTTTTCTTTGGTTTGTGGTCAACCTCTACAATTCAGTGGCTAGAATTCATAATCACTGGATAGCAGGAATGAGCTATTTCTTAAGAAATACAGCAGATACCTAAGTTGCTAGCCTAAGGCCTAAATTTCCACTTTGTTCTCAAGATTTTGATCCCTGGGTACACCCTTTTGCCCAAGTTGGCAACACCAAGCAGTTCTCATTCCATAATCTTGTCCAGCACTTCTGGAGAGCAGCTTTATGGAAAAAGGTCTGCCCTATCACATAGTAATATCACTCAGTAATGTGAGTTGTTCCCTCCTCTCAGGACCAGCTGGACACATGTCTCCAACCTCACCTAGACTTCATAGTTTTATAAAATTTTATGCAAGTATTTTATCACAAAAGCCTGTAAAATATATTTTTCTTCTCTTCCAAAAGAGTAAGTTATTACTCTCAGTATTTAATAATGAAGAAGAGATTTTGGCATAGTAAATCATTGTCAGAGAAGATGGAGGCCCGGGAATCTAATTTCTGCTCAAAACCCCTTAGCCTGGTTTGCATTAGAAGAACTGAAGTTTTTCTGTGTTTTGACAGGGCACCCTCACTTAACCTGCAGTGCAAGTGAGGTTGCAGTAAGATCACTCTTCAGTGTGAATATTCATGAGAACATTCATAATTATCCTTCCCTTTGACAGTGGAAGAGGAGCTAAAGTCCATCAGCAGGATCAAACAGGGTGGCATGGTACACGCATCAAACCATCTGGTTTATGCATAGCTGAAGGAAATGAGACAAAACATTTCAGTCAAAATTCTTCACTGGAACAGTAATAACCCGGGAGTACCTTTTCCCTAAAAACCCTGGAGACAGAACAAAATGTCCTGTCAAAATACATCAGGGCAGTGGAGCAAGAAAAACAAAAACTTCAGACAGTGCATATGATCATGTGAAGGAATTTGTGTTTTTAAAAAAAAAAAAGTAAAAATCTGCCTCTAACTAACTGCCTCTAATCTGCCTCAGACTGCCTCTAACAGATCTTCCTACCACTAAAACAAAATTCCACTGGTGATGCAGCCTTCAAAATCAAATGATTAACTTCCTCTATTATATATTTCTCTATTATGCAGTATTTGAGTGAGGTAATTTATCTTTCTTTTTTCATGTTTTATTCATTTGTATATAAAATAATGTACTCCAAAGTGAAAATTAATAATATCTGCTGCAAATAGTGATAGATTACTAAAGTTCAAACTCTTTGATACTAGAATAATTTTAATGCTTTATTCCTATAAATTTACAGTGCTCTTTTGAACATTAGCAAGCTAAAATCAGCTCAGTTCAATCTGATAACAATATTTGCACAGTTTTAAAGTAATAGTGGCTGTAGAGAACATGAACAGAGAAATGAAACTGAAATTCAGAAGGATTTCTTTTCTGTGTCCTTAGATATCCCTTCACCACAATATTCAATTTCCTTCTTCTCTCTTTCCCAGTGCTTTCAAAATCTTAATATCCTATAAGCAATAGAAAGAAATGTGTTAGGGAAAAAAAAAACCTGATTTTTTTAATTGCATTTATGTTGATGGATTTACATATGTTGCAATACATATATTGCCTGATTATCTAAATGACCAGATAGAACATTTAGATGTAAAACTCATGCATCAACTTTTTCTACAGCAGAAGCACTCACCTCTCTCCTGTCATAGTGCAAGTTGAAGCAAAATTGCTTTCAAAGGTCTACAGAGGAGAGATTGATAGAAAAGAAATTGCAAAGGCTTATTTTGTTGCTAATTATTTTCTGAATCAAAAAGAAGCTAAAATATTAATTAGAAAATGCAAAACTTTTATCTTACCCATTATGATTTTATCTATAGGGAAATAACAAATACAACATAATTTCATTTTCTATTGCACTCAAATGAGCTGTATGAATTATTATAGATAGAGGTCTCACATATGTGCTATTTCTACTGTAATCACCACCTATAGAGAAATTTATATACTCAAATTTATTAGTCATAGAGAAAGTTTCAAGGCTGTTGATCTCTCTCTGTTTATAATAGAAATGTTGTCCTGAGAGTGGGGTCCATCACATGGTATGCAACTGACATCAGAATTATTTCACATGTTTCTTGCACCTGACAATCTAACACCAGAAATAAATTACTTTTACCATAGTAAATCTTTTGTAACTATTACTGTCCTCAGTGATTGGCTAGTGTTTTTAACCTAATTATCTGAAAAGTTCTTTCTTTTTTTGGGGGGAATGAGCCTTGACTTAATAGGCTATTATAAAACCAGTGACTATGTGTGTCTTGGATTTGTCTAAACAATTCAGAATTCACCAGTCTAGAATCAAAGCTCAGATCAGGATGATCCTACCTTTTCTGTACTCACACCAAACCAATAGATACTGGTGTGATGGACAATACAGCTGATATTTATTTGCTCATATTTATTTTCTGATGATACAAAGGATGAAATTGCCTTTAGACATTAAGAAAATCATTTTATAGATAATAAGAATATAGAGGGTAATCCTAGTTGCAGTCCCTCTGAGAAGGTTAAATTGATTCTTTTTCTCATTTTGTTATTGCTTTGAGCTGTTTTCTGATTCTGTAAAAATTATTATGTTTTTTTGCTGTTGTGTAGATGCAAACTACTGCTATTTCTTTTTAAATAAAATTTGTTTCTCTTGACCAAAACGTACACTGAGAAAATGATTTAATCAACATCTACATTACTTGTTTGACTGATTTTGAGTCAGCTTTCTTCTTACTCATGTAGTAAATGAAATGGTGGATGTCATTTAAAATAGGAAATAGAAGAAAGGTATGTATAGAATCAGGGAAAGAAATTGGATACAAGCTCTTAAAGGAAGGCTGACCATTTGCCTGCTCATACTCCTGTCTGTTCCACAGGGCCTGCAGCTTGATTTTCTTCCCCTTGAAAATATGCTCTAAGAGACAGATCCTACTCTCTGGCCTCAGTAATATCTTTTAAAGTTTTGTCTCTTTTTTTTTAATCTCCCACAGCACCTTCTGTCCATGGAAACAGATCTGATTCATGTGGCCTGGTAAGAAGCACATCTTTGGTTTATTGTCATTATTTAAACCAGCAGGAAGTGAAGAAAAACTGAACGGCTAGATCTTATTTGAATGTCAGGTATAACACTATTAGAGCTTTTATTGGCTCTATTTTTTGTTCTGGTGAAAACAATACAGAACTTCATAGAATATTGGTTCTTCTGTGAACATAGCCAAGGACATAGCTCTTCTGCTGGAAGACTTGACTGAGCTCTGGAAGGGACTGTTGATCAATAGAAAACTGTAAACGCAAACTGACAGCAAAATGGTTACTGATGAAAGAACACTAATAATGAAAAATAGCAAGCAATGGGGTTAGTTGCAACATGGCCTCATTAAAGGCAAATTGTTCCTGACAAATTTGGTGGCCTTCTATGCTGGAATTCCAGAACTGATGGATAAGGGAAAAGCAACTGATGTCATCTACCTGGACTTGTGCAAAGTATTTGACAATGTTGTCTGATGCATGTGACAATGCGTGACAATCTTGTCTCTAAATTGGTAAGACGTGGATTTGACAGAGGGACCACTCAGTGGATAAGGAATTATCTGGATGGCCACACTCAAAAGTTGTGGTCAATGGCTCCATGTCAAATGGAGACCAGGAACAAGTGGCATCTCTCAAGGGTCAGTGCTGGGACCAGTGCTGTTTAACATCTTTGTCAGAGACATGGACAGTGGAACTCTGTGCCCCCTCAGTAAGTTCTCTGATGACACCAAACTGTATGGTATGGTCTATATGCTGGAGGGAAGGGATACAATTCAGAGGGACCTTTTCAGACTTATGGTTTAGAAAATAAAGAAACTTGAGGTCAATAGCCTTATGGCCCTTGATAGGTACAAAAAAACCCATTAATCTTTCAGTGGAAACCAACTCTTCTTTCATAGTAAGAACTTGATGCGTGTCCTTTTGAAATAGGTTTTGCACAAAACTATTCTAAATATTATATATAATAATCAGAATCTTGCTCACGAAAAATTGCATTCTCATCTCTCTCCAGAGCAGCTGCTCACAATTACTTTTCAATTTCTATGACTTAAATTGATCTTTCCTTGTAGCTTCAAGTCTGAAATAAAAGATTTTGATCTCAAGCTTCTATATTGGCATTACACATTGGTATTACATAAAACAACTCTTATCTCTATGGCATTTCTTTCAATTAAATCACTTCGTTATCTTTTGTAACTGACCGGCCTTGTTGGCATTGGTCTGGAAATGCAAGTGGATTTGTCTGCCCTGTCAGTATCACTGTAAGATATTTGTATGGAAGTTAAGAGGAGGAGAAAGAAAAGGGAACCAGAAGGAAAATTTTGAGTTGGTCTGATAGTTTCTATTTCTTTCATTTATTTTTTCCTTTTAAATTTTTATTAAGTTCTGTCTGTAATTTTTCTTAAACCAAAGATTACAAAGCAGAACAAGAACCAGGTTTTTATTTATTTTTTACCCTAAAAGTATAGGTTCTAGAATACATGAAATTTTCTGAATTTTTATTAGTTTTATTGAGTTTATCATACAGGAAAGAAAAGATGGTCACAATTTCAGTGTCCACATGTTTCAAAACAATGTCCACATGTTTTGAAGAAAGGTGGGTTTTTTTGTTTTTCTGTTTGAATATTTGGGTTTGGTTTTGTTTGTTTGCAAAACAGGGTATGGGGTTTTTTATTGTTGTTGTTGGCACTGGGTTTTTTTGTTTGGTTGGTTTTTGCTTTGTTTTGTTTTGTTTTTTGGTTGGTTGGTTAGTTGGTTTTTTTTTAATTTGAAACTTCTTGATGTTTATTTTAGCTTCTTGAATCCTGGAATGCAAGTGCTGGTTTTTGTTGTGGTTTTTTATTTTTATTTTTTTTAGGATAAACAAGACTTTTAACTGGATATATATACTGACAACCTTTGTACTCTTTGTTTCATCAAAACTTGTTCATAGCACTACTTCAGTTTTGCTATTTTTTTCCTTTTTTTTTTTTTTTTTTTTAACAACTCTTTAATTAAAATAATTTATTAATTGCTCAGCTTTTGTGAGAGGGGGTAAGTGCCATGACTGAAACTAGGTCTTTTATAGTTTGATCAGTGTATTGTCTTTATCACCCTTTTCATGCAGTTTACAGCTTCGTTGCTTGACTCAAAATAAATTAGAAAATTAGGGTAGGAAAATCATGACAAAATGTCATGGCCCTTCATGCATGATAACTGGAGTGTAATATAACTGCCTTATGTTAGTACAAGTGTTCTATATTTTAGATTAAATACTTGTAATTTACTTTTCCTGGAAAAAGTAAGCTTATACCAAGATTGCTGTCATTGATCTGACATTCTCATTGAGCTCTAGGGCATCAGAAAATTGCTGCTGGGTTAAAATATGGATAACAAAATAGTATGAGAAAGGTGATTTTTTTTGAGAATACCATGTATAATTGGTTAAAAAAAATTATTGCCTGCTCTACAAACTCTCTTTTCTAGCTAACTACTGCCCTACCTGCTTGGTAATCTCAAGTTTTCAAGTTCCACACACATGTAGTCAGAAAAACACACAACAGGCTGCTAGGCACTTGCCAGCTCACCAAAGCAGATTTGGTAACTCCTCCAAAAAGTTTTTCTCCAATCCCAACCTTTGTGATGTACTATGGGTTGTATCTGCTACTTGCATAGTCCCTCAGGAATCTCATAACTGCAGCTGACCTAAAATGTTTTGTGCTAAACAAACACAGCAAACTGCACTGTCTTTATAAATAAAATTATCCTAGTCAGAAAGCTGTCCTATTACTTCAGAAGTATATGTTGAAAAGCTGATTCAATTCCTTCTGTCTTTTCTGTTGGAGCTCTCCAAGTGCCTCCATTCTCAGCAGCCACATCTAATTCCAGATTGCTTTTTCTAAGATGTGGAGTGACAAGCAATGGGTTTTGGCTGCCATACCAGATGAGGAAGGTTGTGTCATGCTTGTCAGTCAGGTTGGGAAGTTTGCATGCAAAGGCAGCCTGGACATTTTAGGAGCCCGAATGGCACAGGGCAGACAAGTGCTTCTAATTGCTTTTGGTTAAGTTGGGGCTGAAGCCTACTTAGAATGGTGCATTATACAAACACTGATATTAAGAATGGTAAAACAGAGCTTTCCCTTTCTCCCCTATGGTACAAAAGCAGAACAGATATTTTCTGCTCCATGAATGTGACTTCTGACAAAAAAAAAATTCCAGAAATTAAAAAAATCAGGTCTACTTATGAACTTTAAGCATTTTGTGTGGCTGCTTTTTCTTTTTTGATGCTTGTTTACACAGTTCTGTATTAGGATGATAGCATGGTGTCTCAAAGGCATCTCCTGAACCCCTGTAGCATTTACTTCTGTGGCTGTAAGCAGACAAAAAAGCAAGTGAAACCACTGTAGTATCTTACATCTGGTGGGGGGAAGAATAAGCCTTAAGAGAAAACTGGGAGATATTTGATGAATATAGGAAAGAAAGCAAAGAGTCTCAGTGGATGACTTAAAACAATTTTCAGTCATAGGCAGCTGTCACAATTTTAAATTGAAATTTTAGGTCAAGGTATCCCTTTAAAGTTACAAATCTACAGTCACAAATCTCCACTGTCCTCAGAAGGGACAAATCATGTTACACTTTAATTCACAGGCAGGCAGGAGATGGATTTAAAGCTATGCTTAGCCAATTCTTGTTCATTTATTGTCCTGCAACACTTAGTAAACATTCCAAGTAAAGAACTGCACAAGTGTAATTCTATGAACTGACTCCAGACTGACCTAACATTATTCCCTCTGAGCGAGAGCACGGGATTCCCTGAACAGATTTTTCTTCTCTGGATGAGTTTCAAAGCAAATTCATTATCAAACATCTGCCAGGGTCACTTTGCATGTGAAGTGAATATTAGAATTAAATAAACATTGTAAAATCAGAGGTAGATGTGCAAACAGGTCTTTTCTCTGTTTTTTAGTGGAAAATAAAGTTTACTATTTTTCTTAAATGCTAAGGTCATATCACTTCGTTATATTTATTTTCATCCTGTCAGGGCTGGGATTTTCATAGATTTGTTTTTCTTTTATTTTTTCTTGTTTTCAGTACTGATTTAGCTACCCTTTAACAGGCAGGTGGAATAAGACCATCCTGCCAGATGTTTATGGAGTCTTGAATCAATAGAAGACACTGAAGACCCTTTTTTCATGAGCCCAGCTGTGATGTATGTGTGTAGTATAATTGGAAACTTAGGCTCTTCCTTCACCTTGTTTCCTAAGGCAGTTTCATAAGTCCATTACACTTGAATAGCAATATTTGTTGAGGTATCAACAAGAAAGTTGGAATAACCTGAGACATACAGGGTCACTTACCTGCAATGCTGCTGAAAGGGAAGAGCAGGAAGGAGGCAGTGATCCACTGTGTTATGTCAGACAGGGGCACACCATCAACTCTCCCTTGACCTTGGAATGGGGCTTTCAAACAGTCCCAAGTGGGTCTTTGATCTCCACTAAACACTGAAGAATCTTTTAAGACCTGTGGAGAATTTGTCTTAGTTGGTACCTCTAGGCACAACACAGGTGACTAATGGAAGTCAAAAGTCCAGACCCCTTCTAGGAGAATCCTTTTATATTAAGCCCTACTTTGCTAACACACAAGCACTGCAGACATCTGTAAGGTTATTTCTGAAACTTTCTTCTGTACAATTGCTGAGGAAGGCATGCAAACTCCTGTACCACAGGTGGATATTCCCCATAAGTGAAATTATATGAATTTTCATTTCACCTCTATTTGCCTTTTGTGTCCTATTATTCTAAGGATTTTTGCCATGTATTCATAGGAATATATAGTATACATACAGGCAGTCATTGTTTTAAAGTGAATATAGCTGCTTTGGGACATTTTGGCAAACTTTTAAGATTTTAAATAAGTCCTGCATGTCCACTCCTATAATGAACTCAACAAAAGATACGATTTACTATAAGAGGTGTATGGTTTACTATAGGAGGAAAAATAAACCCTTGGTGTTGTCATCCATGCTACTTTCTCAGAAATAAAAGGCAACTTGTATATATTTCATATGCCCTTGAAAATGCAAAATAACTTTAGCCAACTGGCTATATTTATTTTGCATATCTCTACATATTGCAAGCTACAACATGTCAGAGAAGCAGATGCAATGGAGAAAGTTCTTGAATCCACAGTACAGGAATGTGCAAATGGTAATAATGACACTTTGAAATGGAGTGTAATATTAAGATGATATTTCCTCTGCTATCTCAGTCTTCCTACATCAGCTGATAAGGCTGATGTGATAAGGTATGGCCATATAAACCATAGCTCTGGCTGGGGATAGATTTGTCCAGTGCAGGTGACATAGAGATATTCTCAGCAACACCAGAGAAAGACAGGGTTAAAAATGCAGCTGTTAATTTATGAACTGACTACAGTGTCAATGACATTGTTATAGAAAGACACAGAAGCAGATGTTAATCAGCTCCCCTGTAGCTTAGTGACTGTGGAATTTAGCAAAACCCGTGCTGAATTTCATTTTGCTATGGCTGTATGGTAGTTGGTACTGCTTAATATGGATGCCTGTAAAGTGCTTAATTCTAGAGAGTATGCAACTGGATCTGCTGTCTCAGGTATTCCAGGACCACACTGAACCAAACATAGGTAAAAGTACACAGTATATTGTCTCTGGCTGTAATTCTGAAAAGTACCTTGGGTAACTGGCAGAATTTCATTCTTGGTTAGATCTTTTTCCTGTAGGTGGTTTTGGTATTGTTTTAAACTTTTATTACATACAAAATCTTCCATGCAGCTCTGAACTTGAACACAGTTAACTCTTAGCAACTCTCATTGGTTATTACGAGGCCTCTATACAAAATTAATCATACTTTCAAACAACCGGTCTTTTTCCCTCTTTCTGCTTCTGACAGCATCTTCCAGAAATTCAATTACTGAAAGCCTATAACTCACTAATTATCAAATTATGTCACAGAAACTGTAATTCAAAATGTATACAAGTTAATAAAACCTCCGTGTTGATATAAGTTGTATCAATTTATAAGCATAAATAAAAGTACAGCTGAGACTAACTGATTTTTCACCTTTTGAACATCTTCCAGGTCCCTTCTGACTTCTTTTAATGTGGCAAATAGTGTACTAAATAAAACTACAGACACTGAGACACAGAGATAAAATACTGAGGATAAAATCCTCAGCTAGTGGTGTTTGTGTTATAGGATTCAGATAGCCTTATGCCTGTGGGTGATTTAAGCCTGTAAGGTTTACCATTCTATCACCATTTCTTCCCTCTTTAATAATATCTGTGGGCACTGATGGAAAAAAAATAATGAAAAGACAAAGGACAACAGGGTCTTGACTGGGATTAGGTGATGCAGACTTTAATTGGCATTGGCTTCCCCCTGGGCAGTGATGAGGAAAACTTAAGCCCATGGCTATCTTGGAAATGTCATAAAACAGAGAATTTTTCCTGAACTTGCATGGTTATGGGCCCTCTGTTGATTTAATTACAACAAAAAGTGATTGGGAAATATTTTTAAGAGAGGTTAGTCTCCTGTTGTCAGCTGCCCCAGAGATGGATGGAAGTCAGCCTTACTATTGAGGCACTTAGCTATGAGCTGGTTTGCTGGTAGCTGAGACAATAGGATGCATATTTTTAAGTTGTATCAAGAAGGACCTATTATTTAGGACTCCTTATTACTGTCAGTGTCACAACATCTTGCATTATTCAAAGAGAGCATTGCTTCCATCCATCAGTCTCCCCTTTGCTGTCAAAGATGCAAATACACATTCTCATTGCTTAGGGGAAATCTGTAATATAAAAGGGAGGGAAAAAAGATGTCAGGAAAAGTTAAATGTTACAGGATTAAAATCCTCAGGAGAAAAAGCAGCTAAAGCTTTGAATTTTTGTACTTGCTGTATAATGAGAATGAAAGAAGAAGAAACTTTCTTTTTAGAAAGTGCTGAAGAATTAACATCTGTGTGTATAAGGATGTCTTTTCCATTATAAAGTTAGGATCCTAGGAAAACTGCTCTATGTGTCTGAGAAGAAAAGGAAAAGGAAAATATTCCTATATGAAGATCAGTGATTAGGATTTTGAAAATTAAGGCAAGTTCAAATAATTTAAGAGTGGGATGTAAAAAGCTACTTATATGGAAGTTGATAATTTCAGAATGCAGTAATAGGGAACATAGCTGGTCAGATTTTTGTAATAGCTTAACTTTTTCACTAAATATGTTTATTTATTAAAACAAGGCTTCACTGGGAAAAAGACTGATATCAGGGATTTTTTTTACTCAGTATTTGTTTTACAAAGAGTTTCAAAACTATCTCATTTAGATTTTCTTCTAAAAAAACCACAATTTTTAGTCAAACTTTCTTCTTTTAAGAAAATAGAGAAAACTTTGCATCTTTCAAAACTGTGGTTAGAATTATGCATTGTGAAATTATTGGAGTAAGTTTTCATCTTTGGCCTCAAAGCATTTGAAAATAGATCTTGTAAGCCCTGAGCATTTTTGAAATTGATAGTGTTAACATAGGTAGGTAGGAATACTAGGTAGGAATGCTTTCCTACCTAATATTTCCTTCCTAATAGGTAGGAATATTTTCCATCTTTTAAAAACATTTGAGTGTCACTGGAAGATGTTTTCTGTGAACCTAGAGCACAAGAATCCTCCCTGCTACCCTTTTATCTGTTGCTCTCATTCAGTAAACTTCATTTAGAGGAACCAAGGGGCCCGTCCACACAAGCTTTCTGTGACTTGAAATGTATTTAAATTATGAAGACCATACAGGGTCTGCAGATTCTGAACAGAGTTTTCTGAGCTCAGACCAAGTTAATTGTATTCTACAAAAGGCTTAATCTGTATGCTTCCCCAGAACCACTGTCATTGTAACATCTGCTGATCACAGGACATGAGCAAGGTGTGTATTGCTTTAATAGATTTTTTTTTTTAATAGAATCCAAGACACTTCTTCATCTACCTCATGCTGTACCTTCAGAGTCTGCTTATAGATTGCTTACTTATGGTGGTGTTTGGTGCTACTGTCAGAGTTATTGGTGGGTGTCACAATTTTATATCTGAATTGGGACTTGGAAAGAGAAGGCCCTCAAACCTAGAGCAGCTGTTCATCAGCTGGCTGATCTGTTTTCTTTGACGCCGGTCACAGCACTATTTGAAAAATATTTTAATTATGAAAAGTAATCTTAAAAAATTATTCAGGTATTTTTAATTTGTGGAATCAATTCCTGGGTGATTTCCAAGCAAGCACTGCAGGCTGCACAAATTAAAACAAAGTCTTTGCAGTGTCCCTTTAAGTGAACTCTGCTATCACTGCACCTGCCTGCCACTATCATGTTAGCTTGAGAAATGCATTCTCCATCTATTAGACTGAGAACCCTTTCAGCCAGAGGAGGGCTTGCTTTCCATAAAGAAAATTTATCACATTTCAGGTTTTGCTGCAGAATTTCAGCTTATTTTGCAAAGAGAAAACAGGATTTGATTTAACATGAATAGAAAAACTGTTATAGAAGAGGCCAGTATGAAGTGTATTCCATTTTCATTAGTGCAATGACTTTCTATCTCCTTTAAGTTGCACTCTCACCAAATGTACAATGAAAACAAAAGTGCTCAATTTCTGCTAGAGCATTGGTAGAATTAGACTAATTGATTAATGGCAATTTCCCCCATCAAATAAATGGAGCCATATGATTTCTGCAATGGATAGAAACAAAGCCTTGGGGCTACTAAGGTTACTGGTTTGGAATACAAATGGGCAAGGACCAAGGGCAGGATTCTCAGATTAAATGCAATTCCTGAGCAAAACATTATTACAAGTGTGCAGAGGTTTCTTAGAGCTCTTTCTTAAACAATTCCTTCTTCACAACAGTCTGAACAGAAAGCTTAGACAACTGTCCCAGATCAGAGAGCTAGGTTTGAGCTCAGGTAGCTGAAAACCTAGAAGAAGAAAGTGGTCTCATGGCCCTCAAACTGCCTTGCCACAAAGCAAGCTACTTCTGTACTGCTTTCATTTTCAGTGGGGGCTTGGTCCTGGCTTACAGTTCTCTGCTTTTAGTTCCTTCACCGGAACTCTGTCCCTTCAATAACATAGAGCCTGTGGGTCTTGAGGCTTTTCTTGTCTTACCCATCCTCCTTTCAGTGACCCTAAGTAAGAGCACTTTCCTTCTGAAAGTTGCTTTAAATTTTTTATGGTCATTTGTTTTGCATTTTTCAGTGAGGTCATGCTTTCTTCCTTGGGTTCTCCCTTGCCACTTTTGTAATGTATTTATATCCAGCAGAAAATATGACTTTGGAAGAACTAGATCAGCTATGCGAGTTATCTTGGACAAAGAACAGTGTTGAATGTTTAAATACTAACACCCCTTAAGATAAAACAGATATACTTCAGGCAAATCTCTAGGATGAAATTATATAAAAGAAAGAATGTAAAAATGACACAGTATTCCAGATGCGGTCTCACCAGGGCATAGTAGAGAGGGAGGAGAACCTCTCTTGACCTACTAGCCACCCCCCTTCTAATGCACTCCAGGATGCCATTGGCCTTCTTGGACACAAGGGCACATTGCCGGCTCATGGTCATCCTGATGTTTTTCCATTGAAAGTAGTCCTTCAGACAAAAATCCAAACCTTCAAAAACTATTTTGCTGCTTATGCTTGTAAATGGTCTTTTAGATGAAGGAGTATAAAGTCTCAAGACCCATTTTTAACAGAAACGTTATAAAATTACTTCTTTGCTTCTGATTCATAGGCTAGCAGAGTTTCAGTATTGCTGTATTTGTTCAGAATGTTTTCCAAAATGTTCCTCTGAGGCTTGTGCAGTCAAGATGGGTTACCTGTTCAGGAAGAGATTTTGCAACTGTATGTTCTCTCCCTGCTGTTTTCTTGTGTTCTCTCAAAGATTCCTGGTGTTTGCCTAAAGATAATTCATCCCTTCTCACCTCATAATAAGGAGCTTTACAAGCTTTTTCCGAATGGACTTTAATTGCCTTAAGTCTTAATTCCTGTTTAATAGTGTTAAATTTTGCAGCAAATTAAAAGCTCATTTCTGAGTTGGAACTGTGTCATGTTGTGTGAGTTACATATTGACATTACTATGTGCCCAGCTGCCCACACCATACTTTATATCCTGAGGAGAGTTTCATGGTTGTTTTTAGCACAGCAAAGCACTGATGTTAATCCTAGGCCTTTGCCAAATTGGAAACTGTGAAGAGCAAAGGTGGAATATTTTCCTTAGAAGTTTTCATGAAAACAATTGTACTGAAAAGTACTGCATGGTGTTAAAGACTGAAATCCCAAGAGAGTTTGATGAAGAGACATAGCAAAGGCTATTGGAAAGAAAATACCCAGTATTACCCATTAAATACCCAGTTTGTAATGAGTCAGCCTGCCAGTCTCTGGGCTTCCTGCTGAGCCCACCAACAAAGACTGGAGATAGGAAGGGAAGGGATGAGAGAAAAAACTTGTGCTCATTCTAAGTTTGAGGGCTGTCTCATTGTTTCCAAGTATGTAGTGAAAAATTCTAAGGACAAAAAGAAGCTAAAAAATGTGAAGACTTTTAGACATGTATGGGACAATTAAATCTGTAGATTCTCTTCTTGCTGTCTTTATTTTTGACTACAGCCAAAAGCTGTAGTTGAACTGAAAGCCAGTTCAAAGTATATACAGAACGAACAAACATACAGTAGAGAGCTTTGATGATAAAAAGGCTCTACCTAGGGAAGAGAGCAATGTAGCTGACAGAGATATCCATTGATGTATTTTGATTGACATATGTACTTAATTGAGTGCCACGTTGTGTTCATGGCACGCATGTTATTCATTGCAAACATAATAGCATTGCAATCTGTTTCTCTGCCATTCACAGTCCCTTCGAGAATGACTTTACCACTCACACTTGAAGAGATCAATTGAGGAAGGTGCAGGTTGCTACAGCAGGCTAAAGGCAGTCCTCCTTACCTCTTCACTCCCAAACCTGCTGCTGGCATTGAGGTCTTTCTCCCTCTCTTTTCATATTGAGACAGAAAAGTGATGCAATTGCAGCCACTATACTGCTTATTCTGCTTGGAAGTCTGGCTCCTGAGAGCTTTCTGTGAATAATGCTGTGTCTTAAAGTGATTTCACAAGTAAGTGGGTGAATGTAGAATAGCATGCACTCTGACAGCTGCCTCTAGAGGAAACGTGATACGGTGGCACTAAGCACAGCTCGTGCTCAGATAGTCTGCATAGCATCCTCTCTGTGGCCCAAAGAATACTTACACTACTTACACATAATCTTTTTTTTTTTTTTTTTTTTTTTTTTTTTCGTGGTGGTGGTTTATTTTAAGTAGGAGAGCACTGCAACGAGACAGGTGAAGTCTCAAAGGAAACAGGGAGCCACATTACTCAGCAGTCTCCCAAGAAAACTTTCAGGACAGAACTAGCATAGAAAATACACTCAATCTTGTTTTCCTTGTGAGCTGAGCTGCTTCTTTGAAGTGATCTAAGCACAGAATCCTCTGGCAGTACACTCTGAATTGATGCAGGGTGTTCAAATGCCAATCTACTAGTCTGTATATTCATAGAAAAGCCATACTACTCTTCAGAGAGGTATTGCAATGTGGATTTGGATCATGATGATCAGAGTGGAAAAGTCACTGATGATGTAACAATTCAGCAGATTGAAGCAGGTTCAATTTCATGGTAAATTTTCCAACAGAGAAAGTTGATGTGCTGGTGCTTCTGTTCATGTTGTACAATTCTTTTTGTGGTTTCTGGGTACTACCATAAAATGAAAGTCCTTCAAGTGACATTGGCAGTAGACAAAGGCTTAAAAATAGTCACAATGTAAAATAGTGCTAATAATAATTTAAAAAATAGCAAAGACTGTAGAGGTAAATTAGGAAAACTATTTTCAGATTGAATGAAAATTCTGACCACTGGCTATCCAAGAATTTCTCTTGCTTGCAGTGCCAGTTATAAAGGTAGAGATTTTATTCAGCTTACTTATAGCTTGATCCAAATCCCACTAAAGTTGGTGGAAATCTTTACACTGACTTCAGGGAGCTTCGCTTCAGATGTTTTATTTCAGTAAAAGAAGTGCTGCTGCAGTTTTTGAAAAGTGATAGATGGAAAGATGAGAGAAAGAAAGAGAATGACTGGAACTACCCTTTTATGAATTACTGAGAAAATCCAATTAACCAGTGATTTAAAGAAGTGGAAAGCAGTAGAGTTAAATAATCTTAGTTCCTTCAGTTAACAATGACACATTAGGTTGTTAGGATGAAAATCATTTAAGAATCTAATAGTTTTCACTACCCGTTTTTGTTTGCTTGTGCATGTTAACTTCAGCAGGGAAATCTGACTACTCAGTTCCTTTCCTCAGTTCAAGCATGCAGACAAATATTTCAAAATGCTGGAGAGATTGTTTTTTAACAAAAGATTAATCACATAAATACTCTTGAAAACACTTGTTCATAATAAAATTGCAAAATCATGTTTTGATTGGCTGAAAAAATTTCAATGTAGGATCTTAAAGGAATATACTAATTGTCCTCATTCATATTCACCTCTGATCAATCTTACTTAGCTTGAGGATTCAAGTATTGTCTCCAGCATCTCATATATTGTTCCCGATTAAGCCCTAAAAATAGTCAGCACCACTTTGTTCCGTAAGTTGAACCCTGACTTTGCAATTTGTGTGCTATGTTCCATTGCTCATGAGATTTCAAAACTTTAAAAACTCATAACGTAGCAAGAAATTATCTATACCTTTCTGTGGAGTTACTACATGATTATGGTTGTCATATTCTTTTTCCCATTATAAGACATCAAATAACATTATGTTAATGGAACAATAAAGTGCATTACTACTTCTTAGTAATTTTCAGGCTCTTCCTATAAATGCTGAGAGCATCCACAGTTCGTACACTTGTAATTTATTTTTTTTTTAATGTCCTGGAAGATTTTTATTATTTAGTGTCTTCCCAGTTACACAACATGTTGGTCTGTAGGTCTTACCTCTGCCTTTGTAATATCACATGCTTTGGTTTTGTTTTTTTAAAAAGAAAACATATATACACTAGATTGTAAATATGCAAATGGTATTAAGATGATTTTATTTAAGAGATCGTGTACTCGTTTACTGAAATACAGTTGAAAATCAGTTCCCTTGAATTTACAAAGAACACAACTGACAGTAGTGGTTCTTTTGCAGTTGGCAATGATAGCATGGGAAAAAAAAAAAACCAAAACAAAAAGCCAGAAGAGCCACGGAGCTCTAAATGTGTGCTCTGGGTTGATGTGGTGCCTTTCAGGTATCAGGGAAGGGGTTCCCCAGGGATTACTCAGGTAAGTATCTTCTGAATAGCTCTCCGGGCTCCCAAATGTCCGGTCCTGCCTCAGGCCACCAGTAAACAAAAGCTGTGCGCCTCTGGGGTTACTCAAGAAGGGGAAACGCCCGGTGCTTGTGAACAGGGCAGTCAGGGAGGTGAGAACGAGCAACACGTGGAGAGAGCACCGGAAGAGAACAACACCAGAGGAGCTCAATGCCGGAGCAGAGAGACCAAGGTCAGCGAGGAACGAGAGGGAGAAGGCGCCGGGCAGAAATTTTTCTCTGGATCCTGTGGCGAAACAGCAGCCTCTCCCCTGCAGACAGGGAGACATGGCGGGGCAGATTCTGTGGACCTGCCGCCCTTGAAGGATCCTGTTTGGAGCAGTTGTGGACCTGCAGCCTGGGGAAGATAACAAGAGCAGATGCTGTGGACCTGCAGCCGCGAAGAGGACTGTTCCTGAAGGCTCTGTGGGCCGCCCGCACTGGAGAAGTTTGCTCCTGAGGAACTGAGGAAGCTCGCACTGAAGGGGTTCATGAAGGACTCTCCCGTGCGAGATACCCCACGTTTAAGGAGGAAAAGACTGTGAGGAATCCTTCTCCCTGGGGTGGAAGGAGTGGCAGAGAACAACCTGTGATGTCCGGACTGTAAGCCCTACTCCCTGTTCCCCTGTGCCGTTTGGGAGATAAGGTAGAGATATCGGGGACAAAGTCATTTGGGCTCGGGAAGAAGGGAGGGGCGGAAAGCATTTCAGCTCACGTTTGTGTTTTCTCTTTGCCCTGTTTTGATTTATCATAAATGAAGTCGATTTTTTTTCCCCCCCGAACAGTTTCTTTTGTCCGTGACCATGATAGGTGAGCGAAACCTTCACCGATCTTTTGACTCCCAAGGTTCTCGGTGGTTTTCCGCCTCCCCATCCCGTAATGGGGCAAGGGGAGTGGGCGGCCACCTAGTATTTTGTTATCAGCCAGGCTCAAACCACGGCAATGTGAAAGGGTTTCCCTTGGCATTTCATATTACAGAATAACGTGAGCCTTGAATTCAGGCTTTAAGTTATTTAAGGAATATGTAAACAGTCTATTAATACATCAGTACTGCACGTACAGAAGAGCAGTACAGATTCTGAAGAGGTACTACAGTATGGCTGGGACACACAATCCATTTATAGGTTTGCTTCACTCCTCAGCCACAGAACTGATCTGTTTTTTACAGCCAGAAGCCTAATTCACGGTGTGAGTTCAGGTACAGTGTAGGCGTGCATCTGTATGCAGTTTGTATATACTACATCTACGCTTTTGTATTGTATAGGATATGGTGTGTTTCCTTTTCAATTTACTCCTTGATTCCTATGGGTCAGGGTTCTCTACAGATCTGAATCATGCAATACCAGGCCTAAGGTACCTGAGTGGATTATATTCTGTGACATGCATTCAAGCTGGACAATCTTTGATTTACCGGTCAAACAATGAAACAGCTGATGCCAGCCCAGTCTAAAAGGAATGAGAAGGATTAAAGGAGTACTTGCAGTCATATCACAAGTCAACCTATGAATATACTTAAAAGAACAATGAGAACAGAAAACTATACCATCCTTAGGAAAACCATAGTTCAAATAGGGTCTGAGACAGTTGTCTTGCTGTAAATGAAAAAGATAAGAGATAAGGAAGTTAGGTAGGGATATATGCGTTCTGTGGGTTCTATTATCGGTGTTATGAAAGCCTCAGCCCGAGTATGAGACTTCTTAAACATGAACATTTAAGCATGTTAAAGCTTAAAAAGGCTAGTAGAGAATGAAATGAGTACAAATTATCTGAAGGAAGCTCTGAGTATCTTCAGCAACTAGTAATGAGTCTATATAATATACCTGCAAGGCATTATGAGAGTATAGTAGCTCTGATGGTCAAAGACACTGACAAAGGCATGGCTTACAGACAGAGTGCAGCTTTTTGCAGGGGTTTTGTGCCTGAAAATTTATGTTGTGATACCCATGCACATGTATGCACTAGGGCTATGCACATCTGCACCCTAAAACATGCATTTTAGGTAAATATGTCTTGTTTGTAATAAGGACTTGAAAAATATTTTCCTTTTTGACATGTGTAACCCACATTAAATGTACATTATCCCTTTGTAACCCACTTAAATGTTCTAATTAATTTGTCAGCATAGAAGTTTCATCATGACAAGAGGACACACCAGGTGCATATTTGTTGCAGTAGTGTAAACTTGGAGTATTACTGTCTGGAATACATGAAAGGTACTCATACAATATAAGTGGTGAGGAGACTGGTCTGATGAATTACAGAATACATGTCCTACATACGCAACATTTTTTTTACCATCAAATTAGAAAGAAAGATAATATTTTTGTTTATCTCAAATAGCCAGCAGATTGTAGCTGTCAGTCTTGGCTCTTTAGTATTGTCTAAATCTAGTTGCAATTAAGTAAGAATGTGATTTCCAATACACTTAATAGCAGAATCGTGTCCTCTTGCTCGGCTAAGAGTGTACTTGAGGAAAAGAAATCAGAGAAATGTCTTCAGCCCAAGGACATGGAAGGAATAACCCTATCAAATTGACTATCAATAATTAAGGTCTTTGATGGTTTGAATCATTTAGATAATATGATTGCTTTGAAGTAAATAAATAACAAATTAGAATTTGTGGCAGTCACAGGTGTTTGGCAAGACCAGCTTGTAATCAAAAGCAAAATGAATGCATTTTACTCAGTGTAATTAGAAAAGAAATGAAGTTTATATGCAAATTGTAAAGCACTTTACTAAGTGATAACCGGTCAGACGGCTTTTTGTAATTTAAACTTTCGTTTATGGGGAGAATTTGCAAAGTATCCATTTTCAATGCAATTTCAGTGCAGCTGGTTGAACTATCTTAGTCTTCCTAAGAGAGAAATTCAAACATCACTGGTACCATGCCAATCTTGTTACAGCACAGTAAGGACAACATATGCATTTTTAAACTTGTCTCTCTTCCCCCCCTCCCTCTGAAATTATAGCAAACAAAATCCCTGAAGGTTAGGTGGAATTACTTGGTTCCAGTAAATGAGTAAACAAATAGAGAAACGCTGAGAGATAAATAAGAAGGAAAAAGCTACTATTCACATTTCAAGCATTTTGTGGCACTGAAAGTTAATATTGAAGAACAGTGAGGGCTCTTCACTAGTCTCCCATAGTAAACGGAATATTTCCTCACTGGCTGGTATTGCTGAAGCTCCTCATATATTTCCATTTGGAGTATTACTGTTACCTTCAAAACTCATGCCTGAAAGACAATGCATGAGGCAGAAACTGTCTGGAGTAAGTATTCCAAGAAGAAGATGGAGACAAATGCCTTGACAGTGAAATTGGGCTTGTTGTGAAGGGACATGAGGCAGTAGATAGATTAATCCATGGAAATACGAGACAGTGAGACAGAGGAGTGTGGAAGCCTAAACTAAATACGGATCCAGAGATAGAAGCTGAGAAGAAGAATCAGAACAGGCTAGAGATCAACAGAATCAGTTAGAGAACAACAGGAGTCATGATGAAATTCTTTTCTGCAGGGTTTGCTCTTCAAAATGAGGTCTGTAAATTTCAAGAGACTGTGACTGACAGGCATAGAACTAGCTGATGTAATAAGGATTTGAATGTTGTTGTTGAATTATTGCCTACAATCACTGGTCTTGGAGATACCATGTTTCCAGTATTTTGTTCTAATATATCTTTGTAACCTATCTGAAAGTGAAAGACAGGAGGAATAACGTTTTCCTACTGCTTTACTCCTATGCCATAAACAAGTAGTCAGCAGTGGCAGCAAATCAGCTATTGGGAGTATATAATCACACCCCAAATTAATTCTCTTTGATATTAGCAGGATTTGTCCTTTGAAGAGAAAAAGACTCAAATTCTTGGTTAATGGAAGTATTTGTGAACAAAAACCAGTGTGTGTTCTTTACTTGCATGTCATTTAAAATTATTTGCCCGTTACTAAGAAAGTCCTCCCTTCGAGCATAAGATTAATGAAAGAGATTCCCTTTTTCTTATTGCCTGCCTTGTTTCATTCTAGAGCTGACTAATTTACTGAATTGGGTGAATGATACCAACCATGTTTTTTGTAAAGACTCTCAGGAACTTTTTATTTGAAAGGTGGTGCCCTCACAAAATGTCTTAAGTGGTAACCTCTTATATCCACTCTTTTCCCCTACTTTTCACAGTAGCTGACCTTTTGGTTTTATACAGAATCTATTGTCTTGATTAATGTTATAATACATCACTTTTATGAGCAGTTAGGCTCCCTTTCTCTCAACAGGTTTTTGTTGGAAGTGACTTCTATGACTATCAATTATTTCCCATAGAATTTAGCCTCAGCTACAAGCCTTGCTTATTAAGAAACAAAATAAATTGCATATATAGTGAGCTGTAAGCTTTTCCTTAATTAACATATGCATATTTCATAGAGGTCTAATTAACAGATTATTTATAATACAATAGGAAAAATGGCCCAGAAAGGCCTAAGTATTTGTCTTTCAAAACTCTTCTTGAATATTCATTACAGTTTTAAATCGTCTTTGCTGAAGTCTAAATTGTCATGATGTTGTACTCATTGTGAAGTATTCTTTTTAGAACCCTTAATACCGTCCAGTTCTTTGACTACAGAAGATTATTGATGTGTGCCATTAAATAACTGGTGTGCCATTGCAGTGATGAGATGAAATCCTAAACATGCAAGTATAGAAACTATGCCAGGTGTAGTGAGCTGGCCAAATTTTAGTGGAGCTGGGTGCAGGTCTTTTTATTAAAGTGTGTTTACGGTCTCCGTACATCGCAGCATTTGTCCTCTCCTTTTTGTTTCTTTTCATCATCTGGTGCTGCTGTCAAGCAGGTTCCATGTTCCAACCTAGCAGTATTTTCATTAGTGTCAGGTGAAATGAGTGATAAGTACCATCTTTGTCTTTCTCTCTTCAGCCCCGGTTTAGACCTCCACCACTGCAAGTGAGAAAACTTATCCTCTTGTTCCAGAATTGCAGATTATTTCTTCTATCAGGAGGGATTTCTGGCAGAGACTTCTCATGACTGTATTGAGCTTGGTTCATATGTTTCTCCCTTTAATTTTTATTCTTCTGGTGTACTTGGCTAAAAGTCTTTTAATGGAAAGCCCATCATTATGTTCTCTGTTTATATTTTACTTAGCAAAAATCATGTGTGAAGATCTCAGCCATAGTCAAATTAAAATTAAAAAAAAAAAAAAAAAGCCATGATAGATGTTTAAGCAAGTCTCATTCCAAGTAAAACTGGGAGTGGAACACAAATGTAATAGAATTTCTTTATGATTAAGTGTCATCTAGTCTTCCTAAATTTGGTGGTTTAGCACAATATAACTTCACCAAAATCTCTACACAGTGGGAAATGAGTTTCATAGCTATGCCTTGAAAATCAAGCATAAGACTGAGGGATTTTAAGCTGCATATTTATTCTCAACAATAAGTGTTTTCAGATACTGTTTCTTTTACAAGTTTTTGTTCAGCAAAAGACAAGCATGTAATCAGAGAAAAATAATAGTTGCTGTGACACATACAGAGATTAGTATGTCCACAAATACCAGCTTTTGGAAACTATATGATATTTCATGAAAAACCTCAGTGTGGTAAAACCATATATTTTACACTGCATCAGGCTCCACATCATGAGATGGCACCATCAAATTCTCACTTGTGTTAGGCAGTGATTCAAATTGTATGTTCAAAGGAGGTGGGGGAAAAATTTAAGTAGAGAATCATTATTCACACAGTGATTACAGCACAATATTGGCATGATTTGGGTACCCAGGCACCAAAGTCTAGGGTAATGAAATGCCCAAAGATTCCAGCCTGTGAAATAGTGCACACTCCTTTCTCCCTTTGTCTCCAGCTGTAGATGAGGACATTCATTATTTCTATGTGTCAAGAGGAGAAATTGATTGCAAATTAGAGGCACATGCTTTTAGTAAAGACAGGAACTGAATTATGATTAGGCTGTAACTCCAGATTACAGCAGTGCATGAAAATATATAAGATCCATGGGACATAGCTCCAGATGAATTTGTCCTTTTTATCTCAAAACTAAAATCTATTCTTCACCTAGCACAAAATGTATTCAAAAAATTACTAAGTTCATGCAGCACTTTTTATCTTATTTGTCACTGAAAAATGTCCTTTAAACATTTTTATTTCACCTATTCTCATTAATCTACAAAGGCTTATCAATTTTTTTCATTTCTTACTAATGTGTTCTTTAAAAGTGTGGCAAAAAACCAAAAAAAAAAAAACAGGCCAAACAAAAAAGAGCAAGTCTGAGAGAGAGAACAAAACATCATTCAGTTTCGATGCCTCACCAAGTTCCAAAGTTCCATTTCTTTTATCAAGAGAAGTTGATATTTATAAAACCATGTATTGAAAAGCATGGAGATTTCTTTTTCCTTTCTTTTTATTTCAGCCTGTGAGTAACACATACTTTGGAAAGAATTTCCAGGTTTAGTTGAAAGAGGCAATCACATGCCTGAGGAGCTATACAATAGGAACTGGCACTGGAGTACTTCCACTTCTTATTTGTTGAAGAAAAAAATAGTAACTGTGACACCAACTTGGAAATAAGAAAAGACTTGCTTTGATTGGCAGAGTTCTACATACACCTTGTTGAAAAGAAACTTCAGTCTATCACTATTAATAAAAAGCCCCTCCGGTCTATAGCTAGAGGAGCCTGGACTTCCTTCCTATTTAATAGTGGAGAAAGACATATTGTTTGAAAATCCAATCCTCATTTTACCTGCACTTCCAGATTTAAAATAATTGGCTGAATGTGCCAGGACTGGCTCACAGGAAACTCAGATTTTCTTCTCAGCTTCGTCTCAGACTTTCCCATGTGATCTTAGTCACTTCCTTATATTGCAATTTCCTTAAAAAAAGGGACATCACAATACCAAAGTATTGCATTACTTTGAGATTCTTGGAAGAATGATGTTAGAAATAAATGCATACCTGCAGAGCTATAGTGTTAGGGGCATCATTGAGACTAAGAAGTCTGCTATGACTAGAGCATGGAGATGGATACAGGCTCAGAAGACTGAGAAGTTGAGGTCCTCTACAGGCAGGTAGGAGCAGCTTTACATTCAGCCAGCCCTGCTCCTCATGGGGGATTTCAGCCACCCTGGTAGCTTTGCCTATCCGGTATGGATTGAGAGCAACATCCTGTGGTTTAGCAAGATACTACTCTTCTCATTTCTGTTAGCAGGTAGGGACGGCACAGAAAAAAAGTGACATTAATTTCACACAGCATAAAGCTTATGCCTAATATCAATCAGACAGAAATTTATTCCAACCTCCCTGCACCAATACATCTAACACATATTCATTACTTCCATCATTTTCTTTCAGCTTACCAAAAGGGTATGATTTTTTTTTCCCCTAGTATTGTGTCAAATTTCTGTAGGTAAAAAAGGTTATTCACACTCCTGAAGCCATATTTGTCCTGCACAGGACAAACTGTAATATATAATTTTGGCTTCTGTCAGCTCACCTAGGCACTTGTAGTTTGCTGTGAACTGATGTTTCTCAAGTCTGTTCCTTCAAAGCCAACCTAGGTGGCAAGCTCCTGTCTACCAGCTCTCTGGAAAGACAGCTTCCAGCTGCAATAGTCAGAAATCTTATTTCTTTCATGCCTCCAGGAGTACACTCTTCTTTTGTTTGAAGACTGTGTGTGTCTGTGCGGGAATTGGTGAATTTTGTTAGCAGATGGAAGGTCACAGATGGTTTTGCATGGAAGCATAATTAAATTGCATTGACCAAATTAAATGGCTGACAAAGATACAGCCTACTCATCTCACCCTGAATGGGACGGATAAAATTCAGCTCCATACTCCGGCAGCAGCCATTTCATACTTCTGAAAAGGGAAATTAGTCTGGAGTGAACTCATTGATGAACCCTGACTCTGAATCCTTCCTCAAAATTATTCTTTTATCAGATTGGGATGAGAAAGCAAATAATTCACAATTATCAGGCTTGATTTTTTTAATTTTTTTTTTTTAATTAGCATTTATGCCAGTTGCTGATGCCAGAGAAGACCTCAGAACTCTTTCTCGTACAAGATAGAATTGACTCATACATGCTTGAGAAGATCATGCTGATCAAAAACAATTAAGGAGGAAGGAGAGTTATTAAAGCTGAAGAGAGCTATCTAATTGCAAATAGTGAGCAGCATAAGCTTTATCACAGTATGAGGGAACACACTATAGCTGTTGCTTCATTTGTGTTCCACTCCTGACCTTAATTTACACAAAGGAGACTAAATATATTGTAAATAATCTAAGGATCAGGATTTAGGTGTTTGTTGCTGTTGTTTGTTGAGAAGTCACTTTGCCATTTACATCTCAGATTACAGATCCTTAAAATGGAATCTTTAATAAATACCAGTAAAGGTGTGATACAGCAAGGTTTTTTTAACATCTACAACTCTGCATGATTTCAAAGTACTGTCTCATTCACAAGAAATACTCAGAGATCAGTTTAGGCAAGTATCAGACTCTTATGGGTAGATCATTTTGCATCGATTGGACGAGTAAAGTAAAATTGGATCCATGTAGGAGTGGGACTAATTTTGCTTATATCCAGTGAGAATCTAAAACAGTAGTCATTATAAAAATTCTCTTAAGAGCTTTATTTCTGCAACACAAGCCAATGCAAAAGTTTTCCTCAACAACTGTGCTGTAACTTAAGTCAAGTATCTTCAGAAAGACAGCCTGGTTTGGAAACTCCATAAAAAGATATACTATGAGATACTGGGTTCTTCCACTTCCAGATGGAAAAAATTAAAGCATCTTTTCCTAAGAATTTCATTCCTTGGTTTCTGCTTACGGTAAAAGTCATAAATAGAACACCACATTTTAGTATAAAGGGTTTAGAATTGAAATTGCTTTCACTGTTTGGAAAAGATTGAGGCTTTTTTATGTTCTTTGATATTTCTTCAGGAGAAGTCAAAATGAGGGAAAGAAAAAGAGGCAAATTCACAGAACTGTACAGCTGTTTAAAGCCTTAATCTGCAGTGTGATGTATTCTGCAGGAGTATTATTTCAGCTATATTATCTTAATTTTGCTTCAGTGAAGGTAATATATAAAGAACAGGACACCACAAATTAAATTGTGTGTTCTCTCTTAGCATGCTTGGCTTAAGCACATAGGGTTAAGAGGTGTGGCCTTAGTTTCAGCTGTTCATGTGTGTGATCAGTGCTCATCCTGCAATTACGAGTAATTATTAAGACCTTACTAGAGAGCTGTTTTTTTGGTGTTCTCACTTCAAAAAGTAAATTTTGATCAAAGGTAACATGGTGTGCTGCTGTGGAGTTTTTTCATCATCAAGAAAGAGCATTAAAATTGCTGCTGTGAAAGATTCTTTTAGGGGATAAGCCAGTTAAAAACAGTTCGGGTTTTGTTTGTTTGATTTTTAATAATGGTAGATATGGCTAAAAAAGTATTAGTTGCTGGAATTCTTTTTCCTTGGATACTTCTATATATAAGCATATGTGGCCAGACTGACTTTGTCTAGGATATTCCTAGGGGTGTTTTTATGTGACCTCATATATTTTATTGGTATTCTATGAAGCCATTCAGAAACCCTTGGAAAACAAGAAAACCCCTTGGAAAAAAGGGCAGAAGGTTTCCATCTTTTAGTGGAAGATGACAGCACTTCACCTCGTGTAGCTGGAATGATTTCTTCCCTTTTTCCAAGAGAAAAAACACACTTCAGAATAATCTTCCACTTGGCAGAGCCACAAGCACTGAAAGCTATCTCATGGTATGTCACACAATGCAAGTCAGTTTATTAAAATGTTCATGAGGTGAAAGTGACTTGCTGTAGATGTGCTCTCCAAGAATATATCTACACAGGCAGTTTATTCAGATTCTAAGGTAGTGTTAGAAGCAAAGAGATCTTGCTTTCACATATGTTTTCAAATCTACTTAAATCAAAGCAAATACAGGCAGTATAAAAGATGGCCTGTGGGAGAGCTCACATCGTGAAATTGAACTTGCTTCTTAAAAAATGTGAATACAAAGGGAGAGAACCAAGGCTTCAGCCTTTGGCAGGGTCCCAAGGAACTACCCTTCTTGGCTGCTCTCAGCTGTGTGAGCCTTCTCAGCATGGGTCAGTGCAAAGCCAAAATGGCAGAGCTGGAAGTAGTTTGCCAGTAATAGTAACAGTCAGAAAGCACTTAAGCCATTTGCAGCTGAGAAACACAGTTCAGCAGATGTTGCAGCCACCTCTTCAGTTATTACATTGTGACTTCTAGTTGAGAACCAATAGCAAGGCATTAATGCTATTGGTATATTCAGTCAATGATTTGCTGTCCCTGCTGATGTGATTTTCCAGGGGGATATTCCTCTTTGAGAACTCATCTGCCTTGTTCCAGGGGAGCCATAGATAAGGGATGGTGGATAAAGTATAGTTACAGAGACAGATACTGATTTCAAATCTGCCGTTGCAAGCACCAGTCTCAGCAGGTAGACACCAGCAACCAAAGCTCCTCAGCATAAGAACCATAGTACTTGTTTAAGGTTAATATGTGGTACTGATATCTGCTGAGGTAATCAATCATTTATTGTCTAATGAAAGTCTGCCTGATTGCCTCCATGTCACAGAAATTCAATACTGAACGTGTGAGTGGTTGCAGTGGTTGCAGTGTGCGGAATTCCCAGAAAACCTTTGCTGTAGTGAGAAGTCATGCAGGAGTCTTCCAGCAAAGTCAAGGACATGGACATGGAGATGGCTGTTTTCTACACTGAGAAATTTCTCCAGAGTAGAAAGCTAATTTCAGTTTTCAACCCCATTCTTTTTTTCACAAAGTCCCAGGTGCATGTCAAATAGCGTAGCAACCATAGGCTTCTTTTAGTTGCTTACATGTAGGATTCTAGGGTATTTCCGGCATTCAGAGGACATATGTAGCCTTCTAGGGGCATTCAAGGCAACTGCAATGTTCATACAACAAATATAGCATGGCACCTATTAAAGACCAAAATGTGCTTCTCCAGAACAACTGCAGAAGTTCAAGGGGGAACCTCCTGATAGCTAATGACTCCAGCTATTGAACTGAAACTTGGAAGAAATTGAGTTTTTTCTCCATTGCTTTGTTGAAAATATTTGCATTTCACTCTTGACCAGCAATACAAGCTTAAATTAGTTGGAACTTCTGGATCGCATCTTACTGCCTGATGTGTTTCTAAACATTATAAGTGCTGTACGCCAAAATTTAGAGCTCTCATACTATTTACTGTACAAAAAGAAAGGACACCTCATCTGTAGCCTGAGCTGCAGCTCAGGCAGGAGTCAAATCCAAGAGCTTCTGCCTAAAATCAGCTCCCATGGGCCTCTTCTTGCTCAAACTACCCACCAGAGCAGTCTGAAAGCCCCTTCTCATGTCACCAGAAGGAAGAGGAGCTGCCTCACTCAGCTGCACTGTGTCGTAGCTGGCTCTGAGCTCAGGCAGGCAAACCCCCAGGATGGGAGAGTTTGTGCTCAGGGTCCTTACAGCACAGTTGCTCACGTACAAACCAGCTACTGTTGTGTAGGATTTAGCACTTCAGCCAGACCGTTTTATTTATCTGCTTCCAGCCCACTGCAGATGTTGAGTAAATTACTTTGCAATTGCAAAAGTGTAGGGGTGTGTAAGGAATCAATTAGGAAGAATCAGCGCAGAACACATAATTTGGTCCGACATGGTAACTTGGTTATTTGTAGTTGCTCTCTTCTCTAAAGTCTTTTGACTTTCAGAGGGTAACCACCTTCTAGTGTCTCATTGTCTTCTAATGAGGAAAGCAAGGAGAGGGTAGCATTTAACTTTCTAAATTTATTGCCTAGTTTTCTTAGTGTTTTGTAATGCTGAAACTCAACTCAGTTCCCCAAGACAATGAAATGTCAACAGATTGATTTTATTTCATGAAAATGTAAGATTGGAAATGACCTCTGCAGGAGTACGTCTTTCTTTGAAAACAATTCAAAATTTTATATTTATCTAGTTTTTCATGCATTGAGTATTACACCTTCAATCTACTGACTGGATAAAAACTAATCTAGTGGTCTGATCCCATATAAAAGAATATTTCATCTAAAACTAGTAAAAAAAGAGATAAAGACAAAGTTAAAAAAGATTTTTTTTTTAAGGTCCCTAGTTGAAGAAAAATGTGATGCAATTTATTTGATGAGTTTCTTTACGAAAAATGTGATTCAAACCTGTATTGAGGAAGTGTCTTTCACAATCACAACTTGTATTTTCATCTTTATCCAAAATAAATGTCACAGATTTTTCAAGTTAATTATTATGCTGAGCTTTCTATAATAATGGTGCTTTAGTCTGTCACACATGCTGTCCTTTGTAAGTTGCTAGCTGTTTAGGTTTTTTTCCTTTGATTAATTTTAGCAACTATTTTGTTAAGTGCCATGAATTGGTAGGTACCATGAGCCCAGAAGTCAGAGGTGTCTGATTTTTACCCTATTTCTGTCACTGACTTGTTTTGAAACCGAAGTTCTCATTGTTTCAATGCCTTCCATTTCACTCCTCTAAAATAGGACTGAATTATTTTATATCTTTAGTGATGAAATAATGAATACTTACACAGTGATGTGAGAACATAAAGTGCTCTATAAATACCAAGCATTATTACCAGTCCATAATACAAGAATGCAGTCCTGGGAGGAAAACAACAATGAATTAAAAACTAAGGGATTAAAACTAATGATTACAGTGAAAAGAGCAAATTCAGCCTGGGACGTGTTGTATCAACACAATTTCACAGACCTCAGACCAATGTAAAATGAGCCTGTTTCACACAAATCCCAACAAGGTATAACCTATGCTTTAGAAATAAAAAGTCTCAAAGTGTTTACAGGTCACAAATAGTCTATAATACTAATCTAGTCCCTGGGAAATGATACAGGGTTCTAAATCGAGCTTCTGTTTCATTTTAGTGAGTAAAAAAAAATCAGAACAAAACCCTCTAGCTCAGTCGAAGGGAAGGAAATTATTATTGAATCTGTGTGTCTAATTAGAGCTTTGCATGAGACATCTCAGGTATTTACCAATATAGGTCTTGCATCACTGTAACATCCCACTGAACATTGTCTAATACAGCATTCACTTGCAGGTCCACCCACAGTGAATAATGTCCCTCCCCACCATCTTCTACCTCATCAGCACAGGTTATGGGTTTGCTGTTACAATATGGTAGTCCATACTTGACCTGCAGTATCTTAACAAGACCTATTTATGGCCAAGCACTCAGGAAATCAATGTCTTACTTGCTGTCTGACTTTAAGAATCTTTCTCTGTGTCTCTTTCTTCATAGATCCTTCTTCTTTTTCCTTGGACAGGTAATGTCATTACTTTATGTACTTGTGTTTTTCCCTACAGAAGGCCCCCAATTTCAGTTTATGGTAATCTCTGCAATAATTGTGTGACCAGAAAAAAAAAAAAAGTTATGTTGTTCCAAATACATTTTATTATTAAATCTTGATTTTTACTGATGTTGACTTGAGACACAGAGAAGAACTTGAGAGCTGAAACCCAGTGGGGTTGCTGATTTTTAAGCAACCAAATCTAGAGAGCAATCTAGAGAGTTCTACACTGCTTCCACTGAAGTCAGGAAGCTTACATTCATTAAGCCCTCTCTGAAGGCTTTATAAACCTGGAATTCTGTTGCTGTAGATATCCAAAAATGATCTAGCCTGAGCATCTCTGAATAAAGCAGCTCTGTACTTAATATTTTTGCATCATAGTACTGAGGGAAGGGGGTGCTTCCACTGTTATTAGAATGCTGTGCAAATTAATGATGATGTAATTAATGATGTCTGTAATTTTGAATTCCCTGATAGAATGCTCAGTAAAAAACAGGCAGAAATCTTGGACTTACAGCAGTGCACTGAGCAAATGAAGTATGCTGACTAGGAGCAAGGAGTGTATTAGGTATGGGATTTCTGGGACAGCAGGTGGCTGGCTTTCTGGAAGCAGAGAGGGATAAAATATGTGAGTGCAAGTATGTAGTAGTGTTCCTTGTAGCTCTTTATCATAGCACATTAATACATTTACTTTTATATAGCTATGGGAAGAAAATCCAGTTCTAGGGGAGGTTGTAATCTGGGGAATTAATCTCATCTCAGGAAAAAGTGTGGAGGTTCTAGCTCAGAAAGAGCTCAGGAGGGAGTTGTGGACAACCAGAGCTGGAAGTTTGAAAACAGCTGAATGACTCAGGCTGATGGCAACCTGTGAGTAGCACTAATGGTAGAAGGGGTTAGTAGGTTAAGATACCCACACCCTTTTTTCACTTGCTGATCACTTGGATGTTCTTTAGGGAGTAGATATGTGAACATGAGTGTGAACATATGTGAACATAGAATACAGGCTTAACACCTTTCTGAGCCCACTCCTTCTATGAATGAAAGAGAAAGCCTTTCCATATGAAATAATTATTGTAGAGATTTAGTGCTATTTGGGAAGACTAGGGTTTATATCTCGCAGTCCTTAAAACCTTATAGTTCACACTCATTTGAATATTTCCTGCTGGCTAACCTGGGACTGTTTTCATGATGTCCTCAAATGGCTGGATTTTATCATGACATACCTGTATACAGACTAAGGAGCAATAAGATTTTAGGAGACTGCTTTTGAATTTCCGAACACGAGTGCATTGAAGCAGGGTCTTGACAGTTCCAGGGGTCAAATGTTCATCTCCAAAATCCTTTTGCAGCCTTATACACCAGAGATCTTCCCTCTCACGAACACTTTTTCAGTATAAACAGTCATACCATGAGAGAAAAATAGCTTTTTAGTAGCTTGCTATGTGTTACTAATCCACTTTATAAGCAATGTAGATAAGGGTGTTGTTGTAAAAAATAATGCATGCTTTTTAATCTTACAGAGTACTGTTACACTATAGGGAGCAGAAATAGTAATCTAAAAGAACTGGTTGGAAATAAAGTCTTGAACCATTACTCTTCATAATTTCTGGTACTCTAATCACTAGGATACATAGGCAATTTTGTGCCCTTCTTTTCTTATTTTCTTAGGCTCAATTAATTAATATTTATATAAAATGGAACAACTCCAGCAGAGGGAATTGAAGAAAAAAACTTTTTTCATAATAACAAACGTGTTTGAAGGTAATGTATTCAGCTTGTTTGTGTGGAAATGCACATCAAATAGTTATTCAACAGCAGGCATAAGAGAGCTGGTATTTGGGGTGGCATAATTACTATTAGCAGTTCTGCAGCATGACTCTCTCAGTTAAAACTTTTTTTTCCATTAAATCTGGGCTGCAAGGGCAGAGTAAATCCAGATTTTAATCTCCCAAGTACCAGACTGCAGTGAACTTGTATAAAGTGTCATCTGACTTCCTGTAGCCGTTGCAAGATAAGCATAAAACCCTTTCACCCTGGCTGATTCTGAAACTATGCATGCCTGTATCTGATCCAGGCACATAACATGTTTTTCAAGTAAGAGATGAAGCAAAACACAGATTCAGTATTTAGTGGTCACTTATATACAAGCTGTTTAAAATTTCAAAATCTCAGGAATTCCCATAGGATGGTAAAGGGGCTAGCTATCCAGCCTCAGAATTTGTTGAAATGCTGAGACCCTCGAGAAAACAGAAGATTGCCCTTACATTGTTGGTTATTCTTGGGGTATCAGCAGGATAATTGACAATTCATACTGTACTCCTCCAATAACAGAGTCCTTTCTATGCCCTGTGCTAAAGCACTAGTGAGATAGAATCCCTTTTGACAGAGATCTGTTTCAAATTGGTTTGTTACTTACATTGTTCCAGTATTGTTGGTGAGTATGTTGCCATCAATAATTTCTTATTCTGAAGGTTGTTTCAAGGTTTCAAATGTCTTACTTTAACCAGTGTTGTTAATGAATGCTGGACACAAATTGGAACATCTAAGTTGTTGAAAATACCTCAGCAAAACGTACTTAACAAAAAATAATTTGGGCATCATCAGTAGACATATAATGGGCAACAGAGTTGTTCCTGCATCATTATGGGGTGGAATACTTCTGAATGATAATCTAAAGGAAAAAAAGAAAACTTAAGGGTGTCTATAATGATTAGAAGTTATTTATTTCGTATCTTGCTTGATTTTATAAAATGTATCTTAATTATGCTTAAATGGATTTTTAAATTAAAAAAATGCAGAGATTTTTGCTGCTACTCATTCAAAGAGGTGAAAATCTAGTACATAAATTTATCCATGTCAGGTAAAATTAAGTATTTAGTTACTAAGAGGGGTATTTTCAAGCCCCATCCTGAATTGCTACCTTTGTCAGATCTGTTCAGACCACAAGAAAAAGATCCAAACTGAAGAAAGATTTGTGCACACAGTTGCCTTCTCTGTTCCTTTCAGAAAGTGAGAAGGCTTAAAGAACTGTTGAATGAAGCTCAGAGTCACAATAAGGAAAGAAAAAATGACTGAAGATCAAGAAGAATGAAATATGTTTCTTATTAAGAAACCCAAGGACTGGCTGTTGCTGCTTTTAAATCCTGACAGCAGCTACAGTACCACCTAAAGAAAGAGAATTGCTCTTTTTATACAGTTAAATAATTTGAAAGAAAGAAAGAAAGAAAAGGAGTGTCTCCACTAATCTTAGACCTCAGAAATACTTCCAAAATACTATATTTTATACAGGCAGGAATTCGGAGGTTGAATATCTGTAACCTCTAACATTGAATGTTTTAAGTATGCTTTTAGCTCTAGCTATTTATCAGATCTACATGTTCTCTGATACAGACTCCTGGAGGTTTTCAGGGCCACTTTGATAAAAGTACATTTTGTGCCCATTAGAAGTGTCTGTCTGTCTTGGTTTATTTCTCAAGCCTATCCCACAGCAAGTGTTCTTGTTGGCTTAGTAATTCCAATAATAAGAAAAGAGGCATCTCAAAATTTTAGATAGGATGAGTCATATTGTGCCTTCTGAATTTAAAGCCCCAAAACTTTGCAACACTAAAGGAAAGTTGAAGCCAGAAATTTGCTGTCACAACTGATGTGACAGCATCACCTTGAAGTTTGTTAAGTATCAAGTTTTGCATCAGACCAAGGTTTATTTCTTGATTCTCACCTGTTGGAATAGCCAAAAAAAACCCAAACAAACAAAAAAAAAAACCAAACCAAAAACCCCAACACCTTCTAGCTCAGGATGTGTAGCTTTTTCTGTGCAAGATGTCTTGACATAGACTGCAGTGTTTAGAGGATTAATAACATATAATTTACTGTGTGTAACTCTCCGACTCTAATCCTTAATTCACGACAGTACAGCTTACGGGAACAGACCTTATTTTGGTTCCTAACATTCCCAGGTAGCTCTCCCCATCTGTGTTTGTGAAGTAGAAAGCATTGCTTTTCTCCCTCCCTCCTTGCCCCTGGAATCAGAATGGTATTCCTGATTGCACCGTCACTCCACCTGAAATTGCCCCATCAGTGGCAATGCTCATCTCGGCCTTTGCTTCACTCATGGTTCTGTCCCTGGTTATTTGTGAACATATGAATGTGGGAGGGTGTTTCCTTACTGCATCCATCACAGCTGTCCTACACCTGCAATCTTCCAGTTCCTCCTCTGTCTATGTAGTGACAGAAGGGAGGAAAGGGAGAAGATCATTGAGGAGCAGGTGCTTTCCACCTCCTTCCCACATGTTGGGGAAAGAGATATTTATATCAACTTATAAGATGCATTTTCATTTACATTTGTGGTCTCCAGCTTTTCTGTCTTCCACAGCGCTGCATGGGTTATCACCACGATCAAGGCCTCTGTGCAGTTCTTTTGCCCTCCTTCTACATCCAAACATATCCTGGGGGTTGGATAATTCCTGTCCCTATTTTCATTTCCACCATCAATTCCTAATGTTTGGAAACTCACTTCAGCTACCTGGAATATGGCATGATTGAGCTGGATAAGAAATAGGAATGGAAGTGAGAAGGAGATGAAGATCAGGAGTACATCCTCATACCCTCTTCCACCTACTCCTTCTGCTTATGACTTGTGTGCACCTTACCTGCTCAAGCTGGACTCCTGCTCTTTGCAGCTGCTTCCTCACAGGCTGTGCTCACCAGGGCCACACAGAAACATTGGGGAAGTCAGATCTTGACAGCTCCTGTATGTGGTAACACCATGAAGTAAAAAAAAATCTACAAGACCGGGGGCCTCTCTGAAAGGTCAGTAAATCTCCAAGAGGCTTCAGAAAAGCTTTTTAATAAACCCTGTGCAGAGTGCACATGCAGATATGAAACCTCCTGGTTGGGAGGGTGCCTCATGGCCTCATGAGGTTTCTCGTGGTTGCCTCATGAGAAAGTTTGCTGGAAGGCAGGATGTGGTAGGATGCTGCCTGGCAGGTGCAGACTGCTGGCATGCAGGAATTTGATGCTGGGAAGCAGGGCTGTGCTCAGGAGCACTGGATTAAACCTTCAGAACTCCTGGTGGCAGACGGAGCCCCATGGGACCTTTTCCCCAGCACAGTGCTGCACAGGACCACACAGAGATGGTTTCCAGAGCCACAGAGCACTGACTGAGTCTGGGGCACAAGGCACAGGGATGGCTTAGCCCAGGGAATGCGTGAGGAATGCTGGAGGCCCTGGTTACATGGGCAGTGTAGGGATAGCTCTTGTGCAGGAGAAGCTGGAAGCTGGTGATTCCTGAGGAGGCTGGTTATACTGGAAAAAAAATTGCCCAGAAATTTTGGTAGTCTCTCTGACTTGGAGGTATTCAAGATTATACTGGACAAGGCCTCCATTTATTAGAACTGTTCTGAACAGAGTTGGAGCAGGTAAAGTCCAGTGGCCCCTTCGAAGATAAATTACTCTGTTTCTATGCAGAAAGATACACTAATTTTCTAAACCATTCCATACTGGCGGTGAAAGGTGTCTTGGGAACCCTCAGTATGAAAAAGCTAATATAAATTCAATATATTAGTATTAGCAGTATTAATCTTCTATGAGAGGAAACCTCTGGTAAATAAATAGATAGAAGAACAAGGAGTCTTCTTGTCATGCAGAAACCTCATGTAAATGCAAACCTGTATGCAGAAGCATAAAGAAAAGATATTATTGCAAAAAATAACAGCCTGACAGTAACATGCTGCTGCCAAACTGCCATCTCTCTCCATGAATTAATCTTTCATTTCATCTCTGGATTTACCATAGCTGTTGTGTTGGGAATACACTTATGATTGAATTGAGATCTTTTTACCCTCATTTCTCATGCTACAACATAATAAAGACTTTTATTGCCCAGGTTTCCTCACTCTGTATATTATTAGGAATCACAGAATTTGTCTTATAGCTGAGTGCAGGAAATCAATCTGAAAAAAACATCTTTTAAAAGCACAGGGGCCAGGAGGTTTTTCACACAACTCACCAATGAATATATTAAGTGCTGTCACAATAAATAAATAAATAAAGTCCATTAATAAAGCCTGCCAGTCTTTGGTGCCTTAGAAATGAAAATCACTGCATTTTCACTTTTATGTTCTCTCCAAATATTGTCCTAGAATAACTCAGCTCCTACTGCATTGGAAAATCTTTGATTAGCTACTGATACTGACTGATAGGAAGAACTGTTTGTATCAAACCAAAATAGAAGCTTAGAAATACTGTGGAAAAAAAGTGGCTTTAATATCAAGAAAAAACTTCCTCCAGCTCAGCTTTTGAAACAATCTGTCCTGGGATTTTACTCCTTAATTGTAGGGTATTTTGAAAAGCAGAGTCAGATCTTAATACTTTCCAAATTCCTCTAGAAAGTGTTAAAAATTTTACTCCATGATTAGGACACTGTGGCAGCTGAATTTCTTGACTTTTTTCAACATTAGGTTTATTAGTATCCTCATTTTTTCCAAAATTAAATTAGACTGTCAAAAAATTGTGGTCTTCCCTTATCCTATTTATCATGCTTATTCAATGACTTAGTAGTTCTTTCAATTTACTATCCAACATGAATACTCCTTGCCTGCTTTCCTCTCCCCTCTTCTTCTCTCTTCTTTTCACTGTGTTTGTACAGTTTGGAATTGAAATTCTGGCTTCTGTTTTTGTTTTGTATTACATATTTAGTACTCTGAATGAAATAATCATTATAAAGAATTAGGAAAATGAAAATGTTTTCTTTAGAAAAAGTCAGAATGATTACCATCTGGAAGTCAGGTACTTGCAAAGGACGAGGAAGATATACTTGTACATGTCCTAAAATTTGTCTGTGTCTGAAAATAAGAGAAAAAAGAGCCTACTTGACTGTGCGCAGATTTGGGCACTGCATTATAGAAAAGGCATCAAGGTATTGGGGAGCATCCAAAGGAGAGCAATAAGGATGGTGAGGGGTCTGGAAGGGATGACTTACGAGGAGTGCCTGAGGTCACTTGTGTAGTGAAATGAGGCAGTCAGGTGTTGCTAATTACGAGGTGGGAGGCGTGAGCTTGTGCTAAGCCCACCTGTGCCCAATTAGGGCTGACCCCAGCTGCGCATGGGCAGGATTGGGTGACCAATAAAAGGTGAACTTCTGAATGCGTGCTCAGTTCCCTCTCCAGCAGCCAGAGGAGGAGGTGGTCAGCTGAGTCTGGAGCAGAAGCACTGAACGAGGCCAGCCAAGTCTAAAGGCAGCAAGATTGGAGCACTGTTTGTGCACCTTGGCAAGAACACCTGCTTGACTTCAAAGTGCTGTGCCCCAAGAAAGGTTTGTCTGCTGCACACTTGGGTTGTTCATTTTGGAGAAAAGGAGGCGGAGGGGTGACCTCACTGAAGTGTACAGATTCCCCATGAGGGGAAGAGGGGAGTGCACTAATTTCTTCACTCCTATGACTGAAGATGGGACTCAGGAAAATGGTAGGAAGCTGAATCAAAAGAGGTTTAGGTTAGATTTTATGGAAGGTTTTTTCACCCAGAGGGCAGCCCAACAAGCTCCCCAGGGAAGTGGTCACAGCACCAGTTCAAGAAGTGTTTGGATGATGCTCTCAGGCACATGGTGTGATCCTTGGGGTGCCCTATGGAGGGACAGGAGTTGGACTTGATGGTTCCAATGGGTCGCTTCTATGATTCTAGGATTTGGTTTCTGTGTCTTGTGAATTAGATCTGATTGGATGAAATTTTCAGTACAATTTAATCATGGCAGGGAGTTGTGATATTGATTCAGCAGGTGAAATTGTGTCTAGGATGAAATTAAGCCTAGAGTATAATGCTGTAAAAAAGTTACTGTCCCTGGACCATGTTTGCTGTCCCAGCACTGGTTCCTTGACAAATCTGTCTGCCCCTGCAGAAGCTGGATGCTGCAGTGCCAGAGATGATACTGTGAATGAACCTTAGCCACGTGCAGAATTACCTGATTTTAGTGATAATGGATCTCTGCTAATCAAGCACACTGGCACTGAAGGCAGGGTAGGGAGTGCTTCTACCGGCCACTCACTTGAACTATATTGAGAGGCAGAGTTAGACTGGCATAGAGAAAGCAGGTGTTGGGCAGCTTTCTCCTCCATTGGCTGTAAATTAGAAGTTGGTTTACAACTTAAACACTGCTATTATATTTGCAGCTTTTTTCAATTTTTTCCTTTTTCTTTTTTTGTGAGCTAACATGATTTTTATTTATTTGTAATCAGTACTATTCCTCAATGAGTGATTTATGTCAGTAACTTGCCAGCTGCCTCCTTAGAAAAGGCAAGACCTTTGATTTTCTCTATTTGCTGCGCTAGTCAGTTATCTGTTCAGTTCTGTCATGCATTTTATTTATGTTGCCCTTTTTAAAATTTTAATTTTCCAAGAAAATCTGTTGCTATTCAAAGTGAATTTATCATTATCTTAAAGCAAAATTACCCTATCAGATCATTCCTGCTTCAGCATGGACTCCAAGATGGTGTTTCGTATTCAGCTTCAAAAACCTCACTCCGGCCCTTGAATGTGAATTATTTTCCAGTGAACACAATTAGTCATGATATTTTCATTGTTATTTGAGTGGAAGTGTTCAAGGGCAAATACAAACACAGGAATACACACAGCATAGGTAATATTTGCCATAAACAGGTCAAAATTATATTAATTTCATACACATATAGCCTCTCTTACCAAATTTTATTCTTGAGAAAAAAAAAAATCATGCAACAGTTCGCCACACAGAAATAAAGCTTCTCCTCACTTAAGCCATTTGCAAAGGGAGACTAAAGCTAAGATTTGTAAAGACTTTGATGCAAAATAGATATTGATCTGAAAGGCACCTTATTTAGATAGGTTGGAGGCTGAGGAGAGAAAAATAGAAAAAATAATGAGATTGTAAGTGAACAATGTGCAGCATCAGAATGGTCATTTAAATGCATTGTACAGTACATTTTCTTCCTCTGTCTTTTCTGTCATATGAATGGCTTGTCTTCTGTGCCCTGGGAACATTCTACTCTTTCTCTGCTGTTAATTACTTCATTAAGACATTTAAAATGTTTAGAGAGGGTGATTGAGAAGCTTCTTGAGATTATTTTGAAGCAGATCTTTCAATTTAGGTGCTCCACTGGGTTTCCAAGCTCCACCTCTCCTGTTCACTCTTTCTTACTTTCCTCAATGTGTGTCTTTGCTGAGCATGCAGAAGGAAGCTTTGGATTTATAGCTCACTTAATTCTCCAGCAAGTGCGGATCAATATTCAGCAGGCAAGGCCTGCCCTACCCTGATAACAGTAAACCTTCTATCTGTCACTGAACACCTCAGGGAAACTCACAAATCACTTGATTACCCCTTCCTGGATTCCTCCCCACTCCTTGTTTAAGCTTAGACGAGTGCACCACGTGACTTGTCCTTTGCTGTTCTACTTCTTAGGTATCAATGAGAAATTAGGTGAAACAAAGCACAAAGGGGACTTTGTCTCCTTACCTTCTTTCATTGAGTCTGGTAACACTTCTGTATGCTTCAAGAAGTCTTAGTGATTGTTTTTTTACTTCTGTGTTACTCTTTGCAGGAGGCCAATATTTTCAGTCATGACTGGAGTAGAATTGGTTGTCAGAGTGTCCTAAGAATCCAAGAACTGAATTAATGTGTCCAAACTGTCTTTTGGTCCCAGTGGCAGAGTCCCAGTGTGGTCCAACAGCCACTACTAGAACTTGAGACTGTAGCTGCATATCTGAGAGCAATACGGGGAGATAGAAACAAAGCCTCCTGCTCCAGGTGGAGTTGGAATGCAAAAGAAATTCCAAAGGAGGAATGGGCTTCACAGAGAATTATAAAAAAACATTTTAAAAGAACTTTTTCATCAAGTCCCTGCTTTCAGCCTTGAACTAAACCTCAAAACACTGATGGGGCTGCTCTGAGCAGCGTTTAATTAACTTAAAGAGGGCCAGAAGCCAAATGGGATAACAAGTCAGGCAGAGGCAGTAGCATTGCCAGTCAGTGTCCAGGCTCACAACACACCAACAGGCAAGTTGGGAATACCCAACTGGTGATGGAAGCCAATATTACAAACAGTCTGGTGAAACCCCAGCAAATCCATACTGAAGAGGAAAGCTGGAAGTCAAGCCAGGTTATTTTCTGCCAGCATCTTTCCAGTGTCACTTCACCTGTAGATTTGTCTTGCTCCAAACCGAACCTGAGTGATTTCCTAGAAAAGCAAAGTGTCAGAGAATTTTGTGCTATCTACCACTCAAGCAACCCCTTTGAAGACCCACTCTTCCTGTAATTCTAGACTTAGCCTCTCTCCTAAACCCAAACCTTAGCCCAAACTTAGCTGTGGGATTAAACCACAAGAGAAGCCATGGCTCATAAGTTGTTAAAATTCTTGATGCATTCTAATCTTTCCTTTGCAATCTAACATGCAGCCACAGTACATCTGCAACTTTTGGCTTTGTCTCTCCACTGGTGCTAATTCTAAACCCAGAATTTCAGGTAAGGTGAGGCTTAGTCCAAAACCTCTTTCCGTAACCTAGAGGAGGATGTTGTCAGGGAGCATTTTTTGGTACAGTTCACCCTTCTCCTGGCTTCCCTTTTTCAGTTTCATAGTGTCTGGAGCTCTCAGCTTTGTTTCTCTCTGTCCCCTAACCCTTAAGCTAAACCCAACCCTAAACCTCAGAATAGGCTCCAAGTTAACCTGAAATCTCTCTCTATACCAGTGGGAAAGCACCCATCAGGAAAGAATCCTTGGTGCAGTCCACTCTTTCTTTTTTGGCCTTCTGCAGTCCTACCTCCACCTGGATCTGTAGAGTTTGTCTCCCTGCTCACTGTTCCTAGACAATTTTACAGCTTTCAGGAACCACTCACTCATCCTTTCTAACTATTCCTTTGATTTTACTCAGCATTTGTCCACCACATTTCTTTATTCTGTTCCTCAAATAGGTAGCAATTGTGTCAGAGTGTAGCAATTACCTAAGAGCTCACATCTGTTCTGCAGAATTATTCCTTGCTGTGGCTGCCCATCTGTTCTGTATCTATTGTATCATACATTTGCCTGATGGATACCATTTATCAATGATGTATTTATGTAATGCACTTTTCCCCCTTTGATCAAATATAAATGCAAATTGTGGCCAGGAACATCACTTTATTTGGTTAAAATGAAAAACCTTTTAGAGCAATTTTTTATGTTCTCTGTACAATCCCACAGATGTTTTGGTGATCAGAGGTTATCCTAATGTGAGACTGCAACTGCCTTATTCATTACTTTATTATCTGACCACTCAGTATTACTTCAGTTACATAGCTACAATAGTCTTTTATATTTTTCTGGTGTTAGCACCACAACAGTCATATCTTGTTCTTGAGAATTGTTCTTGAAGGGACTATTATACAGATCAGGTAAGATCTGAAATACAGTACATAGTGTCATGTCAATATAAAGGGAAAGCAAGACTTAAGTCAGAAATATCAACATCCCTGACTATGTTTTATTCATAAAAAGTCAACCAGAGGAGTTCCACTCCATTTCCAATAAAGAGAATGCCAGATTGCTTGCAAGTGTCTTGGGGACAGGCCTGGCACAGGCAGTGTCTGATTGTACCTGCCAATGGCATGACTCTCTAATGCAGTCCATTTCCTCCATCAGTGCTCTGGGCTAATTTTCTGTGAGTTGCTCGTGATTATTTTAAAACAGTAATTCTGTATTGAGTACTTTAAATTTGCCCCAGTTATAAAAGATCAAAAGACAGACTTGTCAGTAGTTTGCTCTGAGAGTGAGTGGAAAAGGCAAACGTGTTGACCAAAACAGTGAATGTCACTTGCAATGTCAATAAACTTAATATACATGTATTTGAACATCTTGATTACAGAGATCAGTATTTGATCCAAGGAAAGTTAGGCTCTGGATCTTAAATATGTATTTGCTTGTACCTATACAGCCCTAGTAAGATGTTGCAATTTATATTCTTCAAGTCTTATTGTTTAGATTGAGATGCTTATGTGAATAAATGACCTTCAGTTTTACCAAAGAATTTTCTTTCCTCAAGTATCATCATTAAAAGCTTGAAACCTTGAACCTTATAGGTCATGACAACAGAAGTTATGTTAGGTAGGTCTTATTTTGATTTTTTTTTTTTAATTCTGTAGAAGCTAAGAATTAGTAAATTATTCTGGTAGCCTTCTGATTTGCAAATATAGAGGTAGTATTATTTCAAGAATCCATCAACAAAAAAGACTTTTCACAAACATATTCATTTACTTCTTTGGGCTAAAGCCTCTTACTAAAGTCCTTATCTGCTTTTACCATGATTACTGTAGTTCAGATTCATCTCTTCTCATTTAGTCCTCTGGCCCTGGGATCTTTCTTGGTAGTAAGGGTTTCCATATTACTTGCAGGTGCCATTATAGGGTGAATTCAATGCTCAACTAATTCTGGCTTTGGTCCTGAGACATTAAATGGTGAAGCTTTTATGTCTCTGAAAATCAAAACTATTATACTTCATTTTGGTAGTTTCCATAAGTATCTCCTGGCAGCCTCTGTATAGTCTGTGTCCTGTCTATTTAAGGAAAAAGAACTAGTATTGACCTAGACTGCTTTTATAAATCCTCATCTGAACAGTGCATGCTGTTCTCATTTTGACAACTTTCCTATACAACTACCCAGGAAACAAAATGAGTTTTTAAAAACTATTTATTATCGTTTTTCTTCATAAACCACATAAATCAGAGCTAATTATCAAAACAATCCCTAGTTTCAGTTAGAGCCAGTTATTCTAGAGGCTTTTCACTCATCAGAAAGTTTCTTTCTCTGATATATCAAGTCAAATTGATGCATCACAGTTTATTAGGTTTCTGCAAATTTAGTGTTTTATTTCTTCAGTACATTCAATCAACTTTAAGAAAGTTCAGACTTTCTCAAACTTTTGTTTATGGTGCCTGTTTTAATGAATAAAAATAGGTGCTGATTATATGAGAGATGCAAAGTCATATTGTACTGGATTTTCTACATAATTTACACCTAATTAGTCTCCATAAAAAGTGAAAAACGAATTTTTAAAGAATGCTATTACTTGCTAACTTTCATACACATAAATAGAAAAATGGAAAAAATCATTCAGAAGGAATGGACTCCTCCAAGAAATCTGGATAATACTCATAATCTTTTTGCCAGAAGTCTAAATGATATCTATCAACTTTAAATAGAGAGAAGAACCAAAGGAAGATATTTGGTGAGGTTGCCAAGGCATGTAATGACCACACAAACAGATAGTAAATAGCAGAAAATGTTCCACAGCTGAAAGTGCACTCCATGTCCAACTGATGATTGGGAATGAATGGGACAAACCAGGGGGCCTTTATTTCTCAATGTCTTCACTAGTGATCTGTCTGAGGACATGGATTGCTCCTCAGCTAATTTCCTAATCATTCTAAATTAGGGGAATGGCTGACACAACAAATGGCAGAGCTTCAGACCAGACGGGTCGGGATTATGTCAGCAGAGTCCATAAAATTCAAGAGAGAAAGTCAAAAGTTCTGCATGCAAGGCAGGAAAATCTCTGTATTAATGATACCAGTTGGGATGCAACTGACTGAATATCAGCCCACAGAAAAGGACCAGGTGTTGAGATGGACACCAAGCTGAATATAAGCCAACAATGTGCTTCCACTGTGACTAAGACAACTGTAGCTATAGAAATGTTAGTAGAAATGTGACTAGCAGGACAAAGGAATGTATATTATCCCCTTCTGCTTGGTGGTAGTGAGGTCTGGGACAACCTAACAATATTTGGTTCCCTAGTTCAAGAAAAGTACTGATAGACTGTAGAGGGTTCAACAGAAGTATACTAAGATAGTCAAGAACTATGGGAATATAACAAACGAGAGGGCAAATGGGCTTTTTTAATCTGGCTAAAAGAAGTCTACAGTATCTGTAAGCACCTAAACATGCATAACAAAGTTGGAGACAAATTTTTATTTAGAGTCCAAGTACTGCAGCACTGGAACTGGTTCTTGAAAGAGGATAGTGGAGCCTCTGCTCCAAAAACTTCTCTAGACTTGTTGTATAAAGCCATATCTGATCTGTTCAAGTGCTAGGAGTGGTCCCACTTTGACTGGAAAGTTGAATGAGAGGTTTACAGAGGTTCAATCAGCAAACTGTACTAAAATGACTTCCAAAACTAAGTTCATTTATATTGGTGTGACAATAATTAGAAGATTTTTCAGAAAGAGTTTATAAAATATTAATGAACTTATTTGCATTTCATTGTTCTTACTGGAAATTATTAAAACATTTCAAAATCTAACCTGGATATTAAAAAAGAAGGCACAGTATTTGCACACAAATATATACGTTATTCCAGTATTTACAATATTTAAATGTAATGACGGAAGAAAAAGTATCTGAATGACAAGAAAAAGAGGACAGGTTGCATGGTGTAGTTTCTCTCAATTAAAATTTCAGGATGAACATTCAAGTGATACTCTAAGTAACTACCTCCTGTTGAGCTTCAGTAAAGCAAAGTGTGTAAATGCTACTCCTGCCACTGAAACTGTATCATGGGATTGAGTTTCAGAATCCCTGTTGCTCATACAACATATTTGTGAGGCAAAGGAGATATTTGAAATTTAGTCTTCTTTGAAAAGTAATTGTAAAAAGATATTAAAGAACATTGGAATCATGCTGAGACAGGAGGAAAAGTCCTGAAGAGCTATTCTTTTGACTCTTCCAAAATAGACTGAAAAAGATACAGAAAGATAGAAAAGAAACTTTGAGTTTCCATCTGATGGCCTCAAAAGAGAGGAAAAAAGATTATTTCCTCTGAAACTAACAACAGAGTCACTCTTGTAAGCCTCTGGGAACAGAGGTAAAAAAAGACTTCAAATTGTATAATAGTTCCTCTTATATTCTGGGAATTATAAAAGCTCTCTTCTTTATTTTCTGAAACTTGAGGTAGATGGGTACAGTTTGCATTGTTCTTACCAAAGGAAGCAAATTTCTTGCACATCTGTTCTTTGTATATCATTGAAATAGGTCCAAAATCTTTCACAAATTCCTTCCTCCTAACTCATTATTTTCAAGCTCATATTTGATCCACTTCTGTGACCCATATGTAACTACATTGAAAGGTCCTGCACCTGGCTCAGGGCAGCCCCCAGTATTAATGGGGCTGAGCAATGAAGAGATTGAGAGAAATCCTGAAGAGAAGGGGTCAGGGGTACTGGTGGGTGAAAAGCTGGACATGAGCTGGCAATGTGTGTTTGCAGCCCAGAAAACCAACTGTATCCTGGATTGCATCAACAGAAGGGTGGCCAGAAGATCAAAGGAGATGGTTGTCCCCTTCTACTCACTCTGGTGAGATCTCACCTGGAGTACTGTGTCCAGCTCTGGAATCATTAGCACAGGAATGACATGAACCTGTTGGAGCAAATCCAGAGAAGGGCCACAAAAATTATCAGAAGGTTGGAGCACCTCTCCTGTGGGGAAAGGCTGACAGAGTTGAGGTTGTTCTTCTGGAGAAGAGAGGGCTCTGCGGAGACCTTCCTAAAGGGGTCTTATATGAAAGATGGGGACAGATTAGAGCATGTAGTGATAGAAGTGGTAATGGTTTTAAACTGAAAGAGGGTAGATTCAGGTGTCATATGGAGAAGCAATTTCTTTTATTTGCAATGAGTGGTGAAATACTGCAACAAGTGGCCCAGGGTAGTGGTAGAAGCCCCCATCCCTGCAAACATTCAAGGTGAGGGTGAATGGGGCCCTGAGCAATCTGATCTAGTTGAAGATGTCCGTGCATATTGCTGGTGGGGGTGGACTAGATGGCCTTGTAACCCAACTTGTTCTATGATTCTGTGTTTCTGTATGCTAAAAATCATAGCTCTCACAACTTTAGATCCTAAGTACAGTCTTGAATGAAAACAGCAAATATTAAATCTTCATTTGTGGAAATGAAATTTTGATAGTTTTTTTACTAAAATTCTGAGTTCTAGTTTTCTATACAGGAGCTTTCCTGTCATTGTTTTTCTAAATATTGTTTCAGAATTGTGTCAGAAAACTTCATGCAAAACTGGACTTCACCGATACACTACTTGATTAAAAAAAGTCAGATAATTTCAGTATCTTATCTTACTAGGCTGTGTACAGACTGGTGTAGTGTTCCTGCCTGAATTATTTTTACTATATTTCATGCACATTCAACAGTCATCTTTAGACTTTTGGCACCTGTTTTATGGAATGCAGCCCTCGTATGCTTTGATGGAGTAACTTTACTTTGAAAAAACGAAAACCTTATTCCATGTGGCTTTTGCAGAGACTATTTGTGTGAATATGAAAGATGAAGAGAGAAGGGTTATGTAAATAATTAACCTTTGAAAATAACTCTTGCTCTTGGAGTGTGCATATCAAGATGATATAATTACCGGATTCTATTCACTGCTGGCTGAAGATTGCCATAGGTAATTTAAACAGTGAGCTCACATTTGCATAATAGAAAGGCAGCAGGTTCTTCCAAATCCTTCCTGAGAGGAGGGCAACATGCCTACCTACTTGAGATGCATCAGTAGAGTTTTTATTTTCCCATTTCTAGGTTCCTCTTAATCTTTAATACCTTCAGACAGTCTTCTAAAAGGCATTACCAATGCTTTGATCTGAATTAAATTGATTGACTTCTGATCAGGTCAAATCTAATCAGAACTGGAATAAAACATCACCTGTATTCTGGTAGAATCTTGATGGAGTTTTCCAAAAACTTATTTTGTGTTTTCAATTAATCTGGAGATGATTTTCCAGTCAGCTATCCAGGCTTGGTTTTGAAGGAAATGGCTTTTGATCAATGGCCCAGATCAAATATGCTTGAGCATGGGGCACAGTTCAACAGAAGAAATGAGGACGTTTAGAGACAATCAGAAGACAGTTTCAGTTACAAATAGAAATTTTCTTAAAAGATTTTTCCCCCCTCCAGTTATATCTAGAGAAAAGAGAGTAAGAAACATTATTCACAATCAAAAAACTCATGTCTGAGAAATCTGAGTGCTTCTGTAGGATGCTGGACACTGCCTGACTAGTAACTGGAACAAGAATTTTGTCTGCTTTTTCCTGACTCACTCTAGGTTAATTCAGATGAAGAATGGTAACATTCTTTAGGATATAGAAATCAATTTCTATTCTGAAGTCCTTTTTCAAGCACTGAGCATGAATGTCAATGGGCTAAGTTCTACTTCAGATTTTAATTACAGTCAAATTTCTTAAGCACGTCAAACTGAATTAGAATTTAAAAATCCTCTGAAAATTGAGCATCAACAGAAGAAGGTAAGTTTATCATCTCACAGCCTCCCTCTGCATTGCCAGATCCTTGAGCCTGGGAGTCAGGCAGTATGTGGGAAATGACCCAACAGTGAAATAACTGGGGTTTTATTGCCAACCAATGTGCATTGGCATAGTTCATTTGATTGGCACATAGTAACATCCCTTTCTCCATAAAAGCTTCAGTTTTGCTTTATTTATTTAGATTTCAAGTCAATATTCTTGTTTCATGATGTGCTAATGTATGCTTGTAAGCAGTAAAGAGAATGTTTGTGCATTAGCTCTGACAAGGAAGAAATTATTAAGTGACTGGAACTAAAACTTTATTATAGAGAGGAGTCCTTTTATTTGTTCACCATCCTCAATATCCTGTGAAATGTTCTGGCTGCTTTTGAAAACAGAAAAATCACCTTAATGTTGGGGTGAGGAGATTAAATATCACTTAAATATATGGTGTCTGGTCTCCCCTGAAATTCCATTCATCTGCCCTGTCCAGATTCTTTTTTTGGCAGCTGATGCTCCGTGTAGCTGCCTTTTGGTTTTTATTTCCTGTGAACCTTCATTCTGTTGTCAAATGTTAAAATATTCCTTTTTGTTCACTTTAATGGCCACCAGGGAAGATTAAAGCTTTTTGTCATCTGAAAAGTAGCACACTTTTCTGTTTATTATGCCCTGTGTCAAGATGCCTTGCTTATTTTAGCAGTTCAAGTCCAGTGGTGTCAAAAATGTTTACTGTCTTTGAGATATTGGCTGCTTTTTTAGGCTATCCTCCTTCTCTTTCCTAAATGCTGAGATTAAGATGCCATTCAAAAAAGCCATTTAGGGAAGAAGCAGCATTACATGTTGCAGCCCAGGAGGCAAATATGGGAATCAGTTTTTTTTTTTCTAATTAAAAGTAACTGAGGAGTTGGATTTTCAGTCCACATGAAAGTTATATTATTGCTGCTTGTAAACCTGTTTTAGAACCATGCCTTTAAATACTGTGATCTACTTATTTGCAAATATAATGTTTTCAAATGAGACTTACCTATGAAGTAGGGTCTTTTGTCCTAGGAATTTTTCTTTCAGATTTCAGAATAAACTTTCTCTGTTAGCTAAAAAAAGCACTTGAAGAATTTGACATTATCAAGTCAATTCCAAATTCCCGTTCCAAAGTGTGCTTTCATATACTTGCTATGAAGATTGTTTACTCCCTCCCTCTCTCCTCTTTTTCTGATTCAAGCCCAAAATCTGTGACTTGGGCTAACTTGCCCTTGTAGAGGACATCCAGTCTTCACACAGATGTCAAATTATTTACTCTGCTGAGAGCAGTGTGTGGGGCAGAGTTCTGTGGCAGTTATCTCATTTTCCTTTATTATTGTTTCTGTATAGTAGAAGGCAGTAGATGCTTCTAAATGATGGGCAGTGTGATGAGGCTTAACCCTCTCAGGAATGTAATCACATTTTTTCTCACTGCTTATTATCAATTCTGTTGTTTTGCCAGCAGAATTATTTGGATTAGTATTCAGCTGTTCACTGTCATGGAGAAAAGAGTGATGCCTCACTAAGCAGCTGGGGGTCCAAACTGTCCACTGGTTTGACTTTATGGACTGTCTTGTACAACAGAGAAATGACAGCTGTCATTAATAAATTGAAAATATTTTTCTCAATTATAATAACGATTTTAGAGACTATTATTGTGGATGTATAGTCATTTTCCCAATATAATGTGGGTCTATCAAGGTTGAATTTCATTTGTCCTTTTTTTGAACTGTCCCTTAGCTTTAGGAGATCCTCCTCAGATATTTGACAGCTGTAGTTTTTATTGTTCCGAGTAATTTTCTATAATATACATATCATGATATTTTATAATTTAGGTGTTTTTTTCAATAATTTTGGAAATGTTGAATTGCACAATAGAGAGCCAGTGTTACCTGTAAGGCTGTGTGGCATTTTCTGTTTAGTCTTACTGTAGTCTTTTTATTTTTCAGTGATGTATCTGTTGACAGACCTCTCAAATCCCACAGTCTACAAGTTCTTTAGGACTGCTTGGCCAGGGAAATTGTGAGAGCTTTTGTAAAATGCAAGCTATACCATCCTGTCCTATACACTTATGGAGTCTTTTAAAATCATAGTTCTAAATGAAGTTTCAAAGATTTTTATTCCATTAGGCTTCTTGGCAACATTTTGTGTCTTGTCTTAACTATGTAGAATTTGCTCGACCTTTTGCTTGTCTTAGTGACTTCCTGGCTTGACCTTGGACTTTCCCTTGGTCTTGTCTGGATATCACTGGAGTGTGGTTGAAGGTGATCTGCCTCTTCAGCCCTTGGCACTAGAGAGCCATGAGGAATGCCTTGCCTTGCTGTCACTCTCACCTCCCCTTGTGTAACAGGAAATTGCTGCCTCTCCTCAACACCATCATTGTTTGCAAGTATTAATTTCAGATTTATCACATTTGAATCAAAGTATCTGTAGATTTAGTCTTGGCCCAATTGTCTCTTCATGATTGGGGTTTTATTTGTTTGGACAGTTCTGTAACTGTGTTCTTAAATGAGTGCATTCAGTGAAACAGAAGTTCACAGAAGTTTGGCAGGAAAAGCTGTAGATATTGAAGCATATTCATGAGATATTCAACTAATCTGCATTCTGCAATCTCATTTAGCATGCTCAATTAACAATTACACTGCGGTAGAGAATTTCTGTGAAATTTGTTAATTTCCTGTGCACACCCAGCATGAAAAATACAGCACTATTTCTGTCCCTCTGACGTTTGGACAAGCATATTTGTTGAGGTTTTTTCACTTGACTTTACTCTGAAGTATTCATTCTCCCTCTCCTTGATTAATTTTTAATTTTTTCTTTCTTATTTTTTTTACTAAATGATTTTTTTTTTTTGCATCAGAAGGCTTTGCTTTTAGTTGTTTTCTTATTACTTCAATCCAACATGTCTCTGCTGTGGAACTTGAACATAGCAGTATTTGCACTTGGCTAGCATTTTTGGTTTTAAAAGAATGACATTTGCTCTTGGGAGGTACAATTAATAAAACCGTACAATAATTTCTCTTAATATTATTTGGAATTTACATAAACAGAATCAGTACTCCTGTTTTGGTCCCAAGACTTGTTAAACAAATTAAAAGTGTTTCCTAACACAAGTATGTACACTGATGGCACAAAATGACAAGATACATCTTGGAATGAAGAAATAGCAAAATTTAAAAGGCATTTTTTTCTATTAATTGTTCAGTTGTCTAATGTTGCATACTGTTCTAGCAAAACAAAGTATCATTTTTGCTGGGACCTTTTGCTCTAAGAAGTGAGCAAGCTGACCAGGAGGAGAAGCAAATGAACTTTCAGAAAAATTACAGAAGAAATTACTTAACTTGCTACTACACACAGTATGATTTTCTGACTCACTGCTTACTTATAGATGGAGTCAAGCAGTAAATAAGAAAAGCCTAAAATGTCCCAGCAATGTCACTGTACTGCTGAAGAGTTGGGAGTAAAAGAGACTATTTCCTTTCTTCAAGGCTGTGAGGTTTGATAAGTGGTAAGAAATTCAGTCCAGATTGTTTCTCACCATAGCTTTAATTTTAGATTTCTACATGAAAAATTTGCAAATGTTATTCCCTTGTTCACCCTTGAATTCAGTTTTTTGTGGCAATGAGGTGAGCAATTTATCTTTCTTTCTTCTGATAATATGTAAAGTAACCCAAGTAAAGATTTCATGTTTAAGACATTGTCTCAAAAAAATATTAAAAACTGCCACTTGGGAAAATTCTCACTAAAGACAATTGAAATTGACAGATTGTAGTTCATACATTGAATGGCCTGCGTGAACTTCCAGATGGGAACCACAGCAAAAAACCAACCCAGAATTTAACCTTTCTGCCTGCCTGAAGTTCTGTGCTTGCAGGAAGAGTTTTGTTATTCAAAGCTTAAATTTTCCTAAGTTGAGTTCCCTTTTCGGAAAGAGAAAGAGAGGTTACTGAGGAAAGAAGAACGGAGTACAAACTGTAAGAGATTCTGTAGACGATTTGTTTACATAACCACACTTGTTAAAGATCAAATAAAGGAAAATGTTTCAAGATATAAAAAGAAGAAAAACCTGTAATTTCTGAAACATAAGTCAACATGTTCATTCTATATGTCAGATTTGCTTTTAGCTTCTCTAATGATTATTATATGCTGAGTTTTTTATTTAAAAACAAAACAACTAAAAATCTCAACAAAAAAAGCTACCAGCAACTCAGCAGAGATGCCATTGTTATCCTACTTGCATGATTTTGAAAAGTGTAGTTGTATTGGTGCAAACCAAGCTTAATATGTCTTCAGTGGTTTGATAGTGATTCCAGCCCAGATGACCTCACAGTTCTCTGGCCTCACAGTGGACACAGTCAGAATTATTTTTAAGAAAAAGACCCAAGAATTTCAAAATAAGATTTCAGTGTCAATGTGTTTGTCATTGAAAAACAAGGTGATAGAAAGCCTATAAACATACAGTGTTAAATGGAAAAGAAATCACTACTATCACTCATGATACTGATCACCATTTCTGTGTGGAACTGTCGATCTTCCTCAGCGTAGGGAGGCCCTGCAGAGGGATCTAGACAGGCTTGATTGGCCAAAGCCAATAGAATCACAGAATCACAGAATGTTTTAGGTTGGAAGAGACCTCCAAGATCATGCAGTCCAACCTTTGACCAACACCATAAGCTAACTACTAAACTATGACCCAAGGATGAGGTCCGAACACCTTTTAAATACCTCCAGGGATGATGATTCTACCACTGTCCTGGGCAGACCATTCCGATGCCTGACTACCCTCTTAGTGAAAAAAATGTTTCCTAACATTTAGCCTAAACCTCCCCTGGAACACCTTACATACGATTCCTCTGGTCCTATCACAGCCCACTAGGGAAAAGAGGCTGTTTCCCTCCTCATTCCACCCTCCCTTGAAGTAGTTGAAGAGAGTGATAAGGTCTCCTCTCAGCCTTCTCTTCTACAGACTAAAGCAAACCTTTCCCTTTTTTTCCAGTTCCAGTAACAACTGGAACTTTGAGGCATTTACTTTGCAAATAGCTGAAAAAAAAAAAATAGCTGGCTGACTTTTTCTCCTTGAGAGGCTTCATACAGAGCTTCTAAGTTGTGTAACTAAAAGTACAATCTGGGTTTGCAGTGTTTGAAGTATGAACAAGGCAATTTGTTTAACATTGATATGCATGGTAGGTGTGTAGAGTGCTGCTCCACATAGAGACCTAAGACTTGTATAATAGAAAGAAATAACACCATTTTATCCAGCCAGGTTCACATTATGGCCATTGTTCAGAAAATCATCCCATTTTTTAAGCATCACACATTTTTATAAATGTTGATGGAAATAAAGGTTGGCAAAGAAAGGAACTACTTTATTTTTCTAAGGCTGGAGTGGTTTTATACAGTAATATCTATAGGTTTGAGAAAGAAATTAAAGAATTCTTATTTTAAAAATAAATAATTGGAGAAGCTCATAAAGTAATGTATACATCCACTTTGCACAAGCCTGAATGTTAGGATGTGCTGCCTTGTGTGTTGCCCATCTGTTGCTAAATGCTTAGAGAAAAAGAAATGAACAGAGAAATGGTGAATAAAGACCAAGAAATACAAAATAAGACATTTTGCACGTACTCATATCACTGAACCTGACAGTGAGGAGGGACAGAAAGTTTTACTGGAAACTATTCCATTTGACTGTCTGAAGATTGGTCCTTTGTGATTAACTTGGGCTAAATCCTTAGGCTGGTAAAGGGGACTAAAAGATTAGTACCTCTCTGTGTCCTTTTCAATTGACTGGTTTCTCTGGGATTTGGAAAACTATTTTTCCTTTCTGTCTGCAGCAGGCTGATAGACAATGGAAGGAATATAGAGAATGCCTTGCACCTGGACTCCAGTTACTCCAATGTGCCAGTCAGTCTCAAAAGTGCACTGAAAGGATGGAGAGTTTCCAATGATCCAAGAACTGAAATGTGGGGTATTGACTTGGATATATGGAAGAATCTTTCAGGTCAGAAGAAAGGGAATATCATGCAGGGGAACTACAATTTTGAGTTACATAGTTTTTTCTTTGATTTCTTTTGAGGTTATGCAAAACAGATAAGCATTTTTCCATAGAGTTCAGGCAACTTGAAAGAAAATCTATACATGTAAACTATTTATGATTGTCTTTATGATTTTTTCCAGTTTTTAATTCCATTCCATCCGTTTTAAAGGAGACATGACTGGAGGCAATGCTACTCAAGATGTCTGATTACAGTGTTTTATTTACTGTTATTTTCCTTTCTTTTACTTCGTATTCTGTTTACTTTTTCCCTGCTTCGACTTGAGTGGATGTTGCAACCAGCTTATCCAAAATAACTCCCATGAGAGTCTTTTTTTTGAAAGTTTCCCCAAGTGCAAAGCACATCAGCATAATGTCATGCTTGCTACTGACAGATCGTCTAGATGCAACAACCAATATCAGAGAGAAACTATTAGAAGCAGGATTTTTTTGCAGGACATGGATCCTCAATAAAGACAAATCAGCTTCAATGTACATAAAAGTATTTACCGAACAACTGTAGTATTACTTCCCAGTAAGTAAATGGCAGATTCATGTTTCCTCTCTTTTCACATTAGTTTGGTTTCTCCCAATTTTTCTGCACACCGTCTTATACATAAGTGGAGGTGGATGGGTATAAACTGTTCAGGAAGGACAAGAAGGGGAAAGAGGAGACAGTGTCACCCTTTACATTAGTGACCAGCTGGGGGCCATGGAGCTCTGCCTGGGGATGGGTGAGGAGCATAAGGAGGCCGTATGGGTCTAGATTAAAGGGAAGTCAGGGGTAAGAGATATCATGGTGCATATCTCCTACAGGCCACTCAACCAAGATGGCCCAATGGATGAGGCCATCTTTAGACAGATAGGAGAAGCTTCACACTCCCAAAACATAGTCATCATGGGGGACTTTAACCACTCCAACCTCTGCTGGAGGGACAACATAACAAAGCACCAGCATTCCAGGAAGTTCCTGGACTGCATTGGTGGGAACCTCCCCTTCGAAATGGCAGAGGTACCAATGAGAACAGGTGCTTTGCTGGACCTTGTTCTCATCATCAGAGAGGATCTGGTGAGCAACGTACAACTCAATGGGTTGTTTTTGTTGGCAGCAAGAAAAATGTGAAGTAAGCTAACAGCACTTGATTTTAAAAGGGCAGACTTTGGTCTTGTTAAGGATCTGCTTGGTAGAATACAGTGGGACAAAGCTGGTCCATATTCAAGGCTCACCTCCTCCATGCCCAGGACTAATGTGTCCCAGTGAAGAGGAAGGCAGGCAGGAGTGCTAGGAAGCCTGTGTGGATGAGCAAGGACACACCTAGGTGTGAAAAAGTTTATAGAGATTGGAAGCAAGGAGAGGTACTCTGTCCTGGGAGAGGTACAAGAAAGCTGGGGTAGGACTTCTTGCACAGGCATGTAGCAAGAGGACAAGGGGAAATGGTTTACAACTTAAAGCGGGGACATTTAAATTATTTGGGGGAAATTCTTTTCTGTGAGGGTGGTGAGGCACTGGAACAGGTTGCCCAGGAAAATAGTGGAAGCTCTATCACTGGTAGTATTCAAGGGCAAATTGGATGGGAATTTAAGCAACCTTGTCTAGTGGTAGGTGTCCCTACCCATGGCAGGAGGATTGGATCTTGATGATTTTTAAGATCCTTTCCTACCCTAGCCATTCTATGATTCTATGTAATGCTTTGTAAATTGACATTCAAGCAGAAGAAAGGTGACAGATTGAGAATGTTCTTAGCCTAGGCTTTGTGAAATCTCATCATGTAAGAGGGAAAAGGCAATACAGTAACACTTCTTAATAACCTGAGGCTGACCAACATGCATTAGCTGAGTTAATTTGAACAGCTCTAACTTCCCCTTTCTTTTTTCACTTCCTGAGCATATTGCAGTGTAATATGAATGAGGAAAATATGAATGAGACTTTTTTTACTATAGCAATGATGTTTCTAGTTTAAAATACGCTACAAAGAATCTGAGGATGTAATATTTGGCAGTAAACATTCACTATACACATCAGGCATTCTGCCTCTATGAGTGGCTGCTAATCTGGTATTCCAGAAGAAGGTGAATTACTTTCCTGTGTGAATGATACTGTCCTCCAGCTGGGAAAAAGCTCTATTCTTCCTAGCATTTCTTCCTATTGTTCCAGCTAGAACTCATTCTGAATAATTAGCTTTTAACATGCACATTGAGCTCTGATCTGAGTCACATTCATGCCAATCCATGTACTTTGCTGAAGCTGATCCTTATTTGGACTGGCTCATTATCTTTTTTTTTTCCCTAAATTTGTTAAATTACTTTCTGTGTTTTCGAAGACAGACATTCTACCCATCTTGAAGGACTTCTTTAGTACTAAACTACAGAGGCTTACATTATCTTGTGTCAAATGAAACAGTTTTTGCTTGTTTAATTATTATCCTTTTTTAAACCTGAAATGATCTCTTGTTCTGTTGGAGGAACAGGGTTAAAAGAGGATGACAGGACAGGTTTACCAATGTCCTTCATAACAAATTCATATTGCTTCACAACAGGCCTTTAAACTCTATTATTACTAATAAGATTATTTTTTGGTCTCAATGGCAGCAAAGCAAGGACTTATTTAATCAGATTAAAGGACATTCAAGACTCATTGAAATCTGTTTTTCTTTCATAACAACTAATACTGGTGTATGTACATGGAAAAAATGAAGGGCAGACTAGTAGAAGAGCATACTGGCCTACTGCCCAGATGACCCAAGTTTTATTCCTTCCTTTTTAGTGACCAATTTAGTACTCTTTGGTGTATCACATTGCTTTTCTTTATCTCCTTCCCAACCTGTAGTGTAATTATTTTAATTTGCTTCAAAATGCATGAATCAAAACCAGCTACTGTATGCCTAATTGTGATGATGCAATTGTTTCATAAATCATTATTTTATAAATCTGAAGTTTTGGGGATTTTTCTGTCATTATTGAATGGCTCTGTTCAGGTTAGAAATTGCTGCACAATAATTTCATTCAGAATTTTGGGTAGATGGAGAGGAATCCCATTGGTTTTTGAATTGTTAGATGAAATAATAAATTATTGTTTTCACAACAACTTTTGTTGTACTTGGAAGGATAACTTAAAATACCAGAGGAAATATATTCTAAAAGGTCAGTAAAAAGTTTTTTTTGCAGCTGTGTAATATGCATATTACCTTAGCTTTGAGTGCCGAGACTACTTCATATTTTATTTATGACCCAGTTCTAATGGCTTCAAATTGAATTCTACAGAATCTGTAGGAATTCAACATGAAGACCATGTTACTTTTGAAAACTTGTTGGCTTGGGAACAAAAGTTGCCTGCTTGAAATGCCCCCTTCCCTTGTGTATATATCCACATGGTAACCTTAATGCAATAGTATTGCATCTGTCTCATTGGTGCACTGTGATCTGGGAAGCTTGCTTCTAGACTGAGAATGACATGCTGTGACTCTTCACCCACAGAGGTTTTGCTTTCTCCTAGAACTGACTGAACTGGGGGAGAAAGGAATAAAGACAACAGGTACTAATTAATTAGGACAGATTTATTAGAGAGAAACTTGTTCATAGTGTATTGGTTAGAGGTTCACAAATCCTAATGTATAGCTTAAGACATCACTGCCTTTGAGCTTGGGCTAGGTTTTAAGCAGTTATATAGGTGTTAAACAGAACACAATGTCATCAGTTGTGGCTAAATGTAGTCACTGTAGATCATAATTCACAGTTTTGGAGTAAGTTCTACTCACAGCCTTTTAAATGTTACTGGACTGGGCTTGAGCTCTGCTTATTCATAGGATTTCAGTGTTGAAGAATGCCCATGTGATGGTAATGCAGTGAAGTAAAACTCAATGCCAAAAGCCCCTACAACTCCCAAACATCCCTTGTTTGGAAATCGAAGACTATTTTGAAATGTAAGTACTTAACTACTAAACTAGTTTCAAGCACAAATTTTATTAACTATACTGGCCCTTTTTTCTCTGACTTGGTATTGATAAAGCTATGGATGACAAAATAGATGAGTTTCCTTCTGCTTGGTCTGTGCTCAAGCCAACTGAAAGATGATCTGAAGCTTTTTGCAGGCTTTTCAGAATGAGATTGAAGTGCAGTTCTAAAGATATGAACAACTTAATTTCACCATGGGAAAAAAACCAATCAACAACAGCCCCCCCCTCCTCAGAACCTATTTACAACAAAAAAAATCTCCCCAGAAGGGACTGTCATGGCAACGTTGTAACCCCATTTACTTCAGGAGATGTGCCTTATGCCTCTTACCCAGTGTAAGGATGTGGCATACTGCTTTCTCTGAAGCTGTGTTATCTTTTGTGAGCATAATAAGGGGAAAGATGAAGTCTTATGTGTTACCATGATGGATGTCATTAGCTTCACACAGCAGCTGCTGAACATCTGATGCATTAGCTGTGCTAACTGTGGGACAGGAGGAGTTGCTATAGGTTTTTTAAACCTTATAATAAATAGGCTATCTCAGAGGGAGTTAGCTGTCAGATTTATTTAGTCATGACAGCAAAGGCCATTGATTTTAAAAAGAACTTAGAGATTTTGGCCAATAGTAAACCTAGAAGATGCAGTGGTTGTCTTGAACTGACTAGGAAATGGTTTTCTTCTTTATGGCCCTTCCACTCTTTTGCTGGTGATACATGTTTTCTATAAAGAGAGACAACTATGTTTTTATAGCTCTCCTGCAGAGGGTTTATAAAGCTACTATCTATCTCTCTAGCTCTGTTTTTTAAAGTTTTTTCCTAATTGATTAAAAGACCAAATTCAGGCACCTTGTGATCTATTTATATTTGAGGCAAAATTAAATAGAATTTATGTATGTCTAGCATAAATACCTACTTTACCTAGATATATCAGGATGTAAGAAAGGCAATGAAAGCCATGACCTATGTATAAAAAAGTGACTTTTATCATCTGAGCTAAATGGCTGTATTTACTTTTCTTTCCTTATTATGTTCAACATTTTTGGGTTGGTTTAAACCTGTTAAAAGTATGAGCCGGGGCATCCTTGACATGGAATTCCTCAATTTATCACAGGTATTACAGGCCAAACTTGTGTTGAAGCACAACTTTCAACTCAGTAGAGCTGAACTTACAAATCATTAAATGATCATTAGGTGATTGGAAGACTTCATCACTGTTAAGGCAGTTTAAACTCCACTGGCTGGTCTGACATGATAAAACTATTCTAATGACCAAAAGGTTGTTCTGAAAAGGACCTAACTTCTAGATTTAGCTTTATCATGTCACCATCAACCACTGTATATTCTTTTGTTTTTTAAAGAGAAATGGAAATTGTGTTTCAACAAAGCTGTACCCCTGCATTTTGGACCTCCATTGTTTCTTTGATGCTGCTAAACTTTGAAGTAAATGAGGGATTTTATATTGAAACATTTTAAAAACTGAAACAGTATTATTTTTCAGGGAAAAAAAAGGAGTTTAAACCTAGAATTTTTAAATTTTCCTTGAAAAGCTATAGAATAGATGACGGCTTTGATCCTCAAACGTTACTTCAGTTAAAAAACTCTGTGGCTATTCAAAAGAAAGCACCTTTTACCAGGGTAAAAAGTGTTTGTTAAGCATCTGCAAATTTGAGGTAAGAGAAAATGCTACCAAACCAAAACTGTTACTTTTCAGGAGAAAAACTGGGCATTTCTATAACAAGCACTCTGTTGAAAGTAAATGTTTTTAAATGGAGAAATATAAAAGTAAGACTTCAAATGACATGTTTGGTGTTCAAATAGTACCTTGAATACAGTGGAAAAGTAAGAAAGAGTGGATGGGGTTTAATTAAAATCATTGTCTTCTCAGCAGGAGAAGAAATTAATTTCATAGGGCCGTAGATTTTATATCCTAAAATGAGAACTATCATTTTCCATTTGTATTACAGCAAAATAACTTTAAGGAAAAAATCTTAACAGAACTTAGAAAAATGGGTTTGTGGAGCAGAAATTGTACCTCTGTCTGGAATAAAATATTCCACATTCACAGGCAACATACATATATCTATCTGTATGTATAAAACAAAGGTGTTATTTAAAGCTTTTGGAAGAGGATATCTGCAAATGTGCTGCACAGCCATAAAACAGTGTCATTTTTTTTCCTGATGCTATAGTATAGTACAAGAGACACAAAACCATAAAAAAAGACTGCTGAATTAAAAGTTATTCCTGCAAATATGACATCTTTGTCAAAGGGAAGAGGTGGAGAGGAGTACTCTTCTCAATATAGTAATCCATGAAGGTGTCAGAATCCTGTGTTTGGCCAATAGGCTCTAATTACCACAACCATCTTCATCTGCCACCACAGCTCCACTTCCCCCTCCCAAACACAGGTGCTTCATTTATGCTTGGGGTTGGGCACCCAAGTATTGTCTGAGCTCTGTCATAGATAAATCTGAACTCAGGGGTCTTTGTTCTTTCTGACTTCTTGATGGAAATTCTTGGATTGCCCCTGGATCTGACTTGTCTCCTCCCTTATGTGTGATTATTAAGAGGTTGTTATTTAACCCTATTGCCCTTGCTGCTACTTCTTTGTGAACCCTGCTTGGGCACTATAAAACTGCAGCCTTGCTGGGAGAAGTCTCCCCTCATCTCCTCCTCTTAACTTGCAGAACATCACCATTCGTGCTGCACTATGGCAGAAGGTACCTCTTGTCTTCACAGGTATTTATTGATATATCAGATCTCTGTGACGCAGTCTTTTATCTCAGCTGAAAGTATTTTATAGGATTACAGTTCAATATCCTGCTAATGGTTTTGTGTATCGCTGGACTACTTTGAAGTGTGTCTTTGAATAAATGTGACATTTCAAAACATGCAGATTTATTGTAAAAACGGTTGTTCTGTAGCTAAAATGATACTGATACAGCATGGCTCAAAGTACCAGCATGTAAGTGTTTAATTGAAATGGAGTGCTGGGTGTACTGTCATGAGGTTGGTGTCAACTGGCCAGGTTCTGCAGTGTGTAGGGGTGAGGAGAGGCTGAGAGACTAAACGCTCAAGTTTATTTAAAAAGGTTGTTTGTTGTAGCCCTGAAACTGGTCTGTAAAACTAAAATTTAATTAAAGGGCTAGAAAGTGCTTAACTGCAGTGGAATACCTGGACCTCAATCTTGAATAACTTAAATTAATATCATAACAGGCTTATTGAAGAGTGATTCCATCCACAGTCAAGTTTACTTGCGTTATCTGACTCTTACATACACAAAATTCTACAGAGAAAGAATGTGACACTTAAAACTGATAGTGCCAGTTCCCTGTACAGTTCTTCTACATGGATTTGAAGATGCTGAATTACTAAAGCCTATTTTTTGTTTTGTTTCAAATGTGCTCCAGCATCTTCAAGTGTTTACTGTCTCCAGTGGAGTCTTTCACTTGTTTTGTTTAACCTGAGAACTGATTAAAAGACAGTAAGAAATATTAGCATAGAAACTGGCTTCTCTGCTTAAGATTTGAATTTTTCATGAAAATGTTCTGCAATTTTGTTCTATATTTGGTTAATGATTCTTCATCCTTTTAAACACTTGTTTTAGAGGATAGACTACAACACAAACTATCAATTACTGATATTTGTTAGAAAGACACTGAAAGGTAAAATACCACCTAGGAGGAAGCAGAGGTTTAGAGTTTCTTATTTTGCTTCACTGTCTTCATACAACTATCCCTTTATTTCAAGAAATTACCAATCTACTCAGATTTAAACCTAGGTAGAAGTAACATTAAAATCCAAAAGTTTTGTAGTAATCCTCATTTAGTGTTGTGAAATCCCAGGCTTTAGTGACTAAAGCCTTTACAGATTTCTGTTCAGTGTTGGCATATTATCAATATAAGGCTATTTTACCTTAGCAAGTAATGACCAACCATTCTTTGCTCTTCTGAGTAAACCATTAACAAAATCAAGGAACAAAGACGTTTTCCTGTTTCACATAATTGCTCCCTGAAGTGGTAAATGTTTCCCATACACCACTTGTTTTGTGTAATTGTACTGAACTTCATTAATCAAAGTGGCTGGTAAGTGTTGATCTTTCTTGATCTCTTTATTTTTGTGTTGTCTTGCTATGTGTCCTGAGTACATCTGAGAATGCTAAAGCAAGGCTGAGGCCCTCAAGGAAAAAAGTGACAAAATGTGGATGAGGCTTTTGGAAATCACATACACAAATGTATATATATGGAAAATAAATGAATATTCTGTCTTGGCCTAGGGCATGTACATTTTAACAGTTTGGTGTTTGTCAGTAAGTCACACATTATTTCTTGAAGCCCATCTTTATTAGCATGAGTCCTTGACAAATGCCAGATTACTAAAATAGATAAATTTTTTTTCAGAAGAAAATTTAACTCCAGTTCATTGGGGCAGACTTTACAGGTACTTAGCAGCTGGCCTGCTTTCACTTGACTACTATTTAAATTAAGTTATCATTTAATAAGTTAATTTAATCAACTTACTTTGCAGTAAAACTTGAATTTGTTTTGAAAAAAGAAAACCACAAAAGAAAGCAATAAGGAACCAGAGAATATGGGGGACCAGTAAGTAGGACCTGACTGATGAAGACTTTTTGATGAGGCATTAAATATGAGATTTAATAAGATTGTTTTGTATTTTCTGTGTTGGAGAGCTCATTTAAAACTGACATAAGTTCAAGTGACTGTAGAAAAAAAAAAATTAAGTACAGCAGAAAACTTAATTGTAATTTCTTATTGAAATATCTGGGGTGGTTTTCCAACTGTCAAAGAAACAGCAAAGTTAGTTGAAGTATGGCCATGTCTCAATCACTGGAACAAGTTCAACTTGATAATCTGGTTAGAAGATTAATAGCAGATGTGAATTTAGGCCTGTAGTAATCAGGAAATAATTACTCTACTCTAAAAATAAGCTACTTCGATAAGCGAATTCAAAGTGTTCTTCTAGGCAAAAAAAGGAAGCTGTTTTTTCTTGTTGCTGTAGGTTTTTTGTTGTTGATGTTTTGTTTTGTTGGAGGGTTTTATTTTTGTTGTTTCTTTAGAGTTTTGGGGTGGGGTTTATTTTGTTGTTTTTTTTTTTTTGTTTTAAAAGCAACAATTAGTTTTTAGAAAGTAGAACAACCCAATGTGAATTAGGGCTATTCTGCCTGTTAGGGCATAGCATATATATTAGGGAATAGTAATTTCTTAATATATTTCATTAGGGAATACTTATTCTCTAACTATAGCTTTTTTAAAGGCATAATAATATATCAGGTAAAAAAGAGTGATTCCCTAAATATATTGGGGAATTAGTATATTCTTTTGCTGTTTCCTCCTTGTGATCTTTATGCCTTTAGTGTGTGTGAATGTATATGAGTATTTGTTGTGTTTGGTAACAATTTTTGCTCCCTGCTGAGACAAGTAATTGTTACTTGGCAGATGAATGTTGGCATACAGAATAATTCCTCTGAACTTTTCAGGAGCCCAATTAGCATACAGCAGTGGTACAGGGGGTTCCACTTCAGCAAACCCCCTGAACCACTTTTCACCGTGTGCAAATTTGGAGGGAGTTTGGCATAATTACAGTTTTGCATAATTATAAATAATTTTTCTTTGTGGATGGTTGATTTAAAAGATGCTATTACCATATGCAAATGGTTACCTTTCCAGTGGAAAGGAGGCAAATGTTTATGAAGGTATGTTGTATGGTTTTGGTAAATATTTACTGGAATATGAATATGTATAATTCCCAATGTGCAGTGCAGGAAATAGTCAGGGTTACTAAACAGTCTTGGTGACAGGATGGCACTAATGACATTTCATTGCTATGGTCTGTAAAGGCAAATTACATTCCTTCAGGGACCTGCTGATAAAAATATAGAGATGATGTAAAGACCATGAACTAGATTCTGGTGCAAAGGGGTACAGTCCATTGGCTATTGTGTTTTAGTAAGCTTCCCTTTTAAACTCTATGCCTTGTAGAACAATGCTTTCCTCCTTTCATTTAGATAGTTGCTGCTGTAATTGTCAGATGGGTTATGAGGGAATTCATTGTGAGGCCGAATTCTTACACTATTTTAAAATTGGGAATGTATATAAATACACTGTAGTCTTTGCTGATGGCAGTCTGTAAAAGACTTTACTTTTTTGTGATGTCAGTAGCTCTCCAATGAGTCTGGTTCTCTGAGTCTTAAATTGGTTCATCCTGATATGAAGGCAATAACTTTTTTTAGCCTCTGCAGAAATAGAGTTTAAGTTACCACATGGAAGGAATGTATTTCTGTATTTGTACATATGTCTCTCTGCCTCACACAGTTAAAACTGGAACTTCTTAGTATGCTCCAATTCAGTCAGACACAGGGCTGTCAATCACAGAACACTGTTTTTCTAATTAATATGTTTCACAAAGAAGTCTGTAGAGAGGAAAAAGTGCTTTTTAATGCTTACAGTTAGACAAAAGTGTCAGCATGACCTCAGTCTCTATTGGACAGTAGAGAATCAGTGCAGGGGTGAGAAAATAAAGTACAGTAAGTATTTCAACTATTGGATAAGCCCTGTTCAGAGTTCACTGCCTGGTCATTTTCCCCTTTATGGATTTTTAGGGGGGTAACAAGGTGAATACTGGATCATTTTTCTCAGTAAGATCATGTTTCTCTCAGACCAAGCCCTTAGGAAAGCAGGCCTGAGGTTCCTATGGGGTAACACACTGCACACAGAGGCAAGCATTAGACATCTTTCAGTGTATCTGTAGGCAGAGCCTTACTCAAGTCTTGGTATCTGTAGTGATCTAATTGTTAAATCTGCTCACTCTCTGATCACTAAGACATCATGAAAGCAAATGGGTTTTCTTAGGTAATTCTTATGTTTTGTGTCTCTAGACCTGGTCTTGTATTATGTCAGTGTGTATATATATGTAAACAACTAGACACAGAACACATAAAAAGTTTTTTTTAAAGCATAATAATATCTCAGGTAAAAGAGAGTGATTACCTGTTTTCATGCAGTTTTGTGGCCAAATAGAAAGTTAAGATACACATGAAAGCCAACATTAATTGTAGATTTCTTACTGAAGATCTAGGAAGTAGAGATTATTAGAACTGAAAATCTTCACGTGGTATTTGTTGTTGGACATTTTTCAAAACAAAAATATCTTGTAGATATTGTAGGTTTTCCAAGTTACTTCTTTCAGAAAACAGAGGGGTCTTTCATACAAGTTGCTAATTAAAACTTTGTTTTTAAATTCAAACCGACTGTTTCAGAATGTCTTTCAGTTGTCTTAAAAGATACTTGAGCAAGGCTTCGTATAAAACAAACTCTGTATTTTGACACAAACTGTTTTTGATGTTTTGTCCTGTTTAAAATTTTTGAAAACAACTTGCCTCAACTATTCTCTGTATTTCTCAGAAATGCTGATTGACTTAGAAAGCAGATTGTGGGATTAAGTAAATAAAACCTGTCAGATAGTGGGAAAATATAGGTAGAACTGTGATTTACTAGTTCTTGTTTTTTCTTTTGCCTCATTTCAGTGAATAGATGACGTACTGTACTCACACTTCTTTAACAGTCTGTAACATCTTGGAATTATATAGATGTCATCTAGCATCTATTTTACATTCCCATAGTTGGATTGTTATATTGTGTGATTTATTTATTTATTTATTTATTACCTTTGCAAATAAACGGTGTCATATCCTAGTAATTTTGCTGAAGACTGGGACCCTATAGAGCCTTTAATCAAGTTTGCCAGCTCCAGCTTGCAGATAGAGAATGACTGAGAAAGTCAGTGACCTTATCAAAGCTCTGCAGGTGAAAAATATCTCATCTACTCTGATGTCTTTCCGAGACATTCCTTAATGTAGGCACACTATTGGAAGTTTTAATTACTCACACAATGAATGATTTCAGTGACATCAGAGTGGGCATTTCCTCTCGTTTTGCTTTCTGTGTGATTGACTTTTAACTCTTCCAAAGATAATGCCTTGGACAGAAGATACCAACCCAGAGAAGCTTTAAGGGTTAATTGACAATTATAGATATGCTTTGTTATAAAAAAGGAAGGAAAGAACAAAACTTGGAAAATAGCAGGCTAGGCAAAGAAATCTCTCCTTTGCATCAAAGTGTTTGCATTCTGAGACTTTTTTGACTGAAACAGAAGTTTAACTGAAATTCAGACAATCCTGTGAAGTCACAAAGGCACCTAGTAGTGCATCTGATGTATTAAAAGAAAATGTCACAGGTCAAGAGAGCAGATGGTCTTCTCTATGCTTTCTGCATCCTTTCTAATTACCATTAACTGTGGTTGTGGTGGGAATTAAAATAATTGTATTGTTTGTAGTGAAGTTTGTGCCTGGCCATTTCCTTTAGCTGTCAGGAAAGAGTTGCTGACTGAGATAATTTAAGACTGCAAGTCCTATGAAATGCATTAAAGCTGACCTAAATTGTCGTGTGTTGCACAAAAATGGATTGAGGTTTGTGAATATGAAAAGGTCATACAAAAGGAACCTTTTAACGCTTCTGATCATTTGACAGAGCCACTCAGTAAAGCTGTGTCAACATTTCCTAGATTAAATCTGAAATATTTTCTAATATTTCTCAAGTACCACTTAAGAGCACAATGATTATTGATAGGAAAGATAGTTTGAACTTGCTGAAATGGAACCAAAAAACAATCTCTATACTATTTTGAAAATATTAGTGTATTATAAATTTGCCAAGCTGTCAGGTCTTTCTGACAAAAGACAGCCATTTTAAACGTGGCAAATACTTGAATGGCATCAGAAATAGGAAATATGAGAAAAGGAGTTATTAGACAAAGTATTTCCTTATGTTTATTACATTCTGTTTTCATGTAGGTGTTCCATATTTCTTTTCCATAGTTCCATAGCTGCAGAGAAAACTTTTGCTGCATTTTCCTATGAAATTGTCCTCTACAGCTTGAGAGTAATAAACCAAAAAATGATGCAGTGTGTGGTTTCACAAGTTTCCAAGAGATCTGACTCGGTCGTAATGTGTTAACTCTTAGATTATCACACAGGTAGTTCAAACCTAATTGTTTCTTAGGCTTGAATTATACATGATATTTTTCACTTACCTATTGACCCTTGGATTAAGGGAAGCATTCTGCTACCTGCAGAATTACCTGTATGGATGCTTCTAAGAGCAGCATTTAGCTGTCTGCTTTACAAGTTTTTTATCATGGAGAAATATTATACTAAAAGCAAGAGTGACAACAGATTCTGACCATGTCAGGTTGGGAGGAGACAGGAACATACCGGTGCAGGTATTACACAGGTACACTGAAGTCTGGCTTTCAGTGTTTGCAAAGCAGACAGCTGTGTACTGAGGATGTGTGTGCCTCGAACGAGGGTAACCATCTATTTACCATTCCTTGGAAGTTACAGACAAAAAGTCAAAGCACTGAGTGAAATGTTTGTATTTGCTAACATTTCTCTGGATATTTCTCTGGAATTCCAGTGTATAATGTGACTAGGTTGTAAAATGAGTGAAATGACAAGAGTGAACACTAAGTGTGGGTGGTGCAAACAAACGAATTTATATCCTCTTGTATCATCCCACAAGATACTTGTGAGAAAGATGATATAAACTATTTCCAGTGCAGTGTGGAATGTCTTACTGAGTCCTCTGATTTTTATCTTTGTTTTTGGCTGCTGGTGCACTGTGAAACCCATGGGAAAAGTCTGTCTTACCTTCTTTAGTAGTTTTGCTAAAAAAGTTCTGGAATATAAACTGAGGGCAGATCTGCTCAATTTTGTAATTTGAGCAAACACTGACTTAAGTCACAGCTGCAATTCTTAGGAATGCGGTTTCTGAGCCTCCACCTGGAAAAAGCAGCAGAAGGGCAAGAGTGAAAAAAGTAGCAAACACCTTTTCCTTGTTATCAGCTGTGAACTTTTCTTTCCCCAGAGGTTGATACAGGATCTGGGAACTGAGAGAGGAAGAAATTCATAGTCAAACTGAGGGCATAATCAGACAATGTAAATACCTATCATCAATGAATCATGCTGGCAAAGCCAAGGCCAGGATACGATGCCAGGCTTCATACACAGTATGAACACATACAAAGATGCACCCTCATCTTCCAGATCTGCTGGAGATCAACTATAACTTATGAAGCTTCTAGGGAATGCTAGAAAGAAATCCATGGAGAAATTAAAAATTCTCTCACTAGAGCACGGTGTTAATCACAAACTATTAATGAAACTCAAGCTGAATACTGATAAAGTATTTTTAGGCATTTTTGAAAGAAGAAATAGGATGTGACTCCTTGGAATAGGCTTGGTAGATCACGTAGAGAAACAGGAGAAAAAGAGTGCAAATTGCTTTAATTCAGGGCCCCATTTATCAGAGGTAAAAAATTATTATGACATTGCTTGCTTTTATTTTATTTGTCCAAATTTATCATTGAAACGTGTGGAAATTGGCAGATCTGCTCTAGCAGTTTGCTTTTGAATACTTAAATATTCATGAGAACGTTTGTTTCAGTCTAATAGAATGGTAGGTATCAGATCACTCCTGTTTCCCTGTTGTGAGATAGACCTGTTTCAGAATTTCGTTCTATCTGTGAGAGTGGGTAGTTAACTGTTATCTGCAGAGTATGCATCGTTAATGTCTTGGCATTGTCATATATCAGTGTAGTCAATCGTCTGAGCAGGCTTTATGAAAAAATCACTTGGGACAAGTGGTAATGATTGGATGCAAGTGTATCTTTACCCAAGGATGCTGGTGCTTCCCTAAGGAAGTGTTCACGACCAGCTGAATATGTAATGTAACACTGATACTTCAGAAATTAGTTGTGTATAAACAAAGCCTTCCCCACGTAAAGGAAATTTAATATAAATATCCAGTAAAATCCTCTGACCCTCTCCCAGCATCATATCTTATGTAATGTTACTAGATGACAGTAATTGTATTAAAGCAACTTGATACTGAGTTCTGTTATAATCTCCTGGCAGTTTCCAAATCTTCCTTTCTAATTTCTGTTTTCCATTTAACAGATTGATCTGTCTGAACGATCAAAAATTACATTTATTTTCTGTTTAGCTCATTTTTTATTTATGAATTATTCCCAAATTAATTTATTTTTTCTATGCATTCTTAATTCCTGAATATTCACTGAGCTATTGCATTGACAGTTATTCATTAAATATGTGCTTCAGATAGTGACTTTGTGCATTCTGCAATTTGTCACCTAAATTATACGGAATGAGCTTTTACTTACTTGTAAGATTAATTTAATATTTTAATGGCTGGGAAACAAACTGTACTAAGGAATGACATTTGACATTTCAAATTGGTTTTATGTGACTAAATACTATTTGAAGGGCATATAAAGCACCTTATAAAGTTCCAGATCCTTATCACTAATCTCAACAAGTATTAACAAATGTATATTAAAAAAACCAACCAAATAAACAAAAAAATACCCATTTATTGTGTTAGTTCTTAAAAAAAAAATAAAAGATGGCTTAGTAATTTTTCCTCTATCACTAAACTTTAGATAAAGGTATGCATAGGGATACAAACATGCTTTGATTTCCAGAAAGTGAACAGAGTATTTGGAGATAATTTCATGACTTCTCCCCCGTACTCAGCACTGGGGAGGCTGAGTGCTGTGTTCAGTTCTGGGCCCCTCGCTACAAGAAACCCATTGAGCTGCTGGAACAACTTCAGAGAAGGGCAACCATGGTGGTGAAGGGTCTGGAGAACAAGTCCTGTGAGGAATGAGGCAATTGGGAATGTTTAGTGTGGAGAAGAGGAGGCTGAGAGGAAACCTTACTGATCTCTGCCACTGCCTGAAAGGAGGCTGCAGGGTGCTGTTCTCTTATCTCAAGTAAGTAAGGATAAGACTAGAGGAAATGGCCTGAGGTTGCACCAGGTGAGGTTTCAAGTAGGTATCAGGAAGAATTTATTTACTGAGAGAGTAGTAAAGTGTTGGAAAGGACTGCCCAGGGAGTTGGTGGAGTCCCTAACCCTGGAAGTATGTAGATGAGGCACTTCAAGATACGCTGTAGAGGGCATGGTGATACAGATATTGAGAAATATATTTTATTTCTTTTACTGGGGGAGGGAGGTTGATGGTTGGATGTGGTGATCTTAGAGGTCTTTTCCAGCTTTGACTATTCTGTGATCTCTGCAAATGAGTAAGAGTATACTTCCTCAGCTTTATTATTATTATTGGGAATGATACATCCAGATCTGAGTAGGCACTTTCTAGTTACATCATATGTTTTCTACAGGGAAAGACAGAAACTGGGAAAGGCGTTGTTGGATTAATGAAAGCAATTCAATGCTCACAACCCTGTTTTCAGTGACAATGTTTTTGCAGTAAGAATCCTTGGGAAACACTTCTGAACATGTAACTTATCCATTAACCTCAAGTGTCCACACACATTTGTCAGTTGCTGAATAAAGAAAGCCATCTCACTGACTCTATATTGACTTTCAGTCACAAGGGATAGTGTCTTAATGTATGCAGATGCAAGTTGGCATTATTACTGAAGTTTCAATAGCTAACTGGGGAAAATGGCTGTAATAGATCTTTATTTTATAATATTTTATTACCTTCATTAATAAATATTTTTTAAAAATATTATTAAAGCTTACTTTTAGAATGTTGGAAATCTTGTAATGTGCAGGATTAAGTTAGAGAATGGAATATACATGATAAGCAGTCTACGTGAAATTGGTTAACATTTTTGACTGTAATGGCTAAACAACAGTAGATATCTTGTGGACTGGTTATTTCAACTTTGTTTTTTTAGTCTCTTCCATTTTGCCTTTTTGATTACCTTTCTCTCTTCTGCATGTTACTGCTTGCAGTTATGTTTCTATGGAAATGCATACTCCCTGTATAAAGTACCACTTCTGACTACCTCAGAACAGTGTTGAGAAAGACAATGTAGACGAATCTTTGTTTTGGCCATTGTTTACCCCAAAACTTCTAATTACTTCTAATTTAATTAAAATTTTGTTGTTCTAAATAATTATTTACCACCAGGTTCTTCAATGGCACTTTAAACAGTTCTGTCTGTAATAGTATTTTCTTGGTGTTCTCCTCAGTAAGTAATGAACAAATGTTACTAGACATGACATGGCATAATATAATTTTCTCATAGTAATTTTGCCTTGTGGAGATGACAATTTCTCAGTTGAGATGAGAAAAAACAAACAACAAAACCAAACAAAGCAGCAAAAATACTTCAAAATTAAACATTTCAGAATTCCTGTTTCTTTTTCAAAAATAGTTAAGATGTTAAATCCCAGAGGAATAAAATGCTTAGTAAAGAAAAAAATCACCTAAAAGGAAATAACCAAACTTCTTAGTGTTTGACATGAAATATTGTATTCTAATTTAAAATTTGAAATTAAATTAAATGAAAATTAGCAATGCCATGTCATAAATGAAGCAGAGCTTATTTCAATAAAATAGTTTATTTTTTCCCACATAAGTAACTTTTGTTTCTATCACAAAGTTTTTGAAGACAGAAATAGGATTTTGGAAAAAATATACCTGTTGGTGAATTCTCATTTTCCTTTTTCAACCAGATTTAGTAACCCTTGGCTGGATTCTGCTTTAATGAAATCTGTCTCATAAGCAAGTACATAGATATTCCTTTATTTTTTAGAGTTGTTCAGAACTATTTCTTCTCACAAGGGAACATGTTGTCAAATAAATATATAAATGTGATTAGATATGTTTCTCTTGCAGATGTAGATTTTTAGCATAACTGCAAATAAGGAAAAGTTTTATTCAGTATTAGAATTGCTGTCTGAGTCCTTATGATCTCAGTGATTTCTGTTGTCTCTGCTCAATGGGGAGATTATATCTCCCACTGTACCACAGAATGCATGATTCCTCAAAATTTTTGTTTGTTTGTTTTATTTGACTTTTAATATCCCAGAAAGATTTGGTAACTAATATGAGACAACAAAATATCTTTATGGAGATTTGTTGAGATCTGTGCTGTGGTATAACTCGGGTCAGAGATAGACAGAAAAAGCTTACTGGAAGGCTGACAGGACTGGAGAAAAAGTGTGACCTTGATCTTTAAAACTCTTCTCCAGATGAATGACAGAGTGCCTTTAGAAAAGATTTGACCTGCTGCTTTCCCAAAAGGAGGTAACCCCTGAGATCTTCTGGGCCCCTGGCAGAATTATTTTCTCTCTTTTCTGTACTTCACTCAGTGTTAGACAGCAGCATAGTAGCTGAGTTTCCCAGGTGTGAAACTCCCCTCTTTCAAAAGTTTTTCCACTGAAAGCAATGATCACACACCAGAGCCATGTGTTAATTATAATGAACCATCTGAGCAGTTTAATTCTGCAGTAGCATAATTGTAAATGTAATCAGAAACAGTGTGATACAGAAGATGCAGCTCTCGTTTCCCTGTTCTTCCTCCTATTCCCAGCCCCTGCCTGTGACTTTTTTAAAATCCAAATGGATAGTGCAAAGCTACTGTAATGGCTCTTTCTGCTTCCTGCCTAAAGCTACTGTAATGGCTCTTTCTGCTTCCTGCCTAAGCAATCCTACATTTGAACCTAAACCACAGTAACTAAACCAGTTCTGTGACAGTTTAGTTTGAACACACTGCTCAAGTGTGCTTTCAACTGTGTTTAAATTCGTATTTTTACATAATTTTCTACATCATTCACAATTAGCATTCAGTAAGTTCCCAGTCTACCTCTAGTGGAATAACTCATCTGAACTATTAACAACAACAAAAAAGCCTTTGTCTTCTCATTTGCTGACTTGTTCATAATGCACCTCATCTGTACACTTCTGGCATTTACAGATGAATAAGCATTAATAATGCAAAGCTCTAGGGTGGAGGGTGGAAAATGTCTCTGTATGAAAACACGTATACCCCATCTGCAACCAGAGATCCCACAGCTTTGATAGCTGCATTTTGTGATGGTTTGTCACAAACCCAATTGTGGCAAGCACTGGGGAGACATTTTTCTTTTAGCTAATATTTGGCTGTTAAATGTAGTTGCTAAATGATACTTTTACCATAACAGTATGGAAGACTATTTATAAAAGGTTTATAGTAAAATATTCTTATACACACTCTAAATTTTTATAACACTTTTAGTGCTTTTATTCTTATCATCTAACCAGTCAAACTTCATTATTGTCTCCGAGTAATACCTATTTTTACTTATTAAGTGAGTGAAAAGACTGAAAGATTTTTGGAGCTAGACTAACAAAGTCGTGCATCAGTTGTCAATTGGGTGTATTATCAGTGAAGTTATACCTCAACTTCCTCCCAGAAAGCTCCAGATAGGTATCAGTTAACACATGCACCGCATGAACAGAAGCATAGAATACACCTAAAGGTTACCAACCATTCTGAGCACTGTAATCTAGATCTGCAAATTTCTTGCCTGGTGTTGTGTAGTGTTAAAATCTCTTAATGCTTACTTTTTCACTGGTAAAACTTAGCACCCCAGTATCACTTCCGTCTGGTTTCAAGTTGGCCACTCCTCTGCAGAGCCTGCAGTCAGGCAGACACCCCCAGGGCAGCTCTTCTCTCTGAATAACAGCTTCCAAAGGCATTGAGACTCAGACCCTGATGATACTTAATTATGAGAATAACTCTCCTACATTACATCAACATTTATGCTGCAGCTTCCCATAAGTTCCTTTTTCCCCATGCAGTATGCTCCCGACTTTTCTTTGACTATATATTTTTACTTCTTGCTACATGCAAGAAAAATTGAAACAGAAAGTATTTTCTAGCTCAACATAATTTACTTCCATATTTTCAAGTGTCCCTGTTTTGACAAAAATGACTTTAGCAGCTTTTTTTATAGCTCAGAGACCTTACACCTGTTGAAGCTGCTGTAGCCACCACTGATGGAACAGTTTGCTGAGTTTCAGCTGGGGTGTCCACATTGCCAATAGTGAATTTGGACTCATCACCAGTGTGGGAGATATTCAGATGCCATCAGATCCAACCTGCAACACTGATAATTATAAGGGTTAACTCTTTGCTTTTGAAATATGTGAATCTGATCCAATAACAACTAGGAGGAACTGAATATTGAACCTTACAAATTAACACGATTAAGACTATGCACATGCTGAATGCATCTGTATTTTTGTAGGGCGTGGGGTTGGTTGTTTTTTGGTTTTTTTTTTTGTTTGTTTTTGTTTGGTTTTGGTTTTTTAACATAATTTTTAAAATAATCCATGCAGTTTGGCCACAAAAAATGTTAATCAAATAAAGGGACTTTGCAGGCATAAATGAAGTAAAGGAGCCTTATAATCAAAAAGTCTTAAATAGAACTTGAGGTGATACAAAAATCAAGAAAACAACCCAAAAAGCCTCCTCAAAAACCAGATTAATCAAGAACTTAAAATATCCCAAAACCTTTTTGAGTGCTCCCATCATAATCGCCCTTTAATAGCAAGCTTTTGTTGGATGCTGGGCAGATTGCTAACTTCCTTCTGGGAACTGATTGAAATAGCACTGAAGCTAATCAGTAATCAGACTTCTCATCCTCTATTCAGGACTTTCTTTTGGCTGTGTCAAGAGGGCTGTAGCACAGTGACCCTGAAACTGTTCTCCACAGATTGCACGCCTTTGTAAACTGGCTGTACTCTGAATGGAGCAGATTGAATTGTTGGAAGTAGCTCACATCATCTTGCCAGCTTCAAAAAGTCAATACTCTTGGTGTATCTGGAAATTCTTGAACTGCCTATCACCCATCAGCTTTCAGGAGTAACCCTTTCAACACAGCTCTACAAATCACTTCCTAAATAAAGTAGAGAATGTGTGTCATAGAATCATAGAACAGTTTGAGTTGGAAGGGACCTTTAAAGGTCACCTAGCTGCAGCAAGCAGGGACATCTTCAACTAGATCAAGTTGCCCAGACCCTATACAACCTGACCTTGAATGTTTCCTGGGATGGGGCATCTACTGCCTCTCTGGGCAATCTGTTCCAATGTCTCACAACCCTCATTGTAAAAACCATCTTTCTTATATCTAATCTAAATCAACTATCTTTTAGATTAAAACCACTACCTCTTGTCCTGTCACAACAGGCCCTGCTAAAAATTTTGTCCCCGTCTTTTTTATAGGCCTCCTTTAAGCAATGAAAGGCTGAAATAAGGTTTCCCCCAGAGTCTTCTCCAAGCTGATCAAGTCTTTCCTGTTCCATTTTATTTTGAATAAGACAAGATATTGAAAGTACCAGCTCATACCCTTGAAAATATTTCAATACTGATCAGCAATGGCAACCTAAATGCTTCTGACTGATGATCAGAATTATCTGGGTTGTATGGGTTTAAGGTTAAGCTGACCTAGTGGACTCTCTCAAATCTGCTAAATGAAATTTAAGCACAAGAACTAATTTTCTATCATCCTAGTAGTAAAAGTCTTCCAGGTAGGGTCATTTGATACTGGGCATTTAATGGATAACTAGATACGCTATACATTTTCATATTTAGAACTTAAAATTAGTAAATGGACAAAGGAGAAATACTAATAAGAAATTTGTCTTTTTCCAGGTTCTAATAGATAGGAAAATAGTAATCTGGCCAGCAATTCCTTGTTGCTTTTGACTAAAGAAATTCTATGAATGTGTGGAACAACCAGAAAAATAACCCTTAGCTAAACACAATATTTGATAGTTGGTTTTTCATTGCATTTAAGTTCTCCAGAAGTTCTATTTAATTTGTATTTTCTTCAGAGTAACAGAAATGTTGCAGAAAACTATCTAGCACTTGAAAAGTGAGGCAAAGTCAAAAAGCTAAATTGTACCTTCACTTGTTCTCATACTCTAAAATACAGAGGAGATATAGATTACACAGGGAGCAAACCCCAAAGAAATTTCAAAGATTATGAGAGAACTGAAACACAATCTGTTTCTTGTAACAATATGTCAAGCTGGATGGACAAGTGTGGGTTTAGGACTGGAGACTGAATTTTTATGTTGCATTTTCCACAAGCTACTGTGTTTTACTGAAGAAAAAAAGAAGCACTAGGGAATAGGCAGAGTCTCAGAGTCTTGGTTTCAGTTATCCCTTAGTGCAGCAGCTGGACACAGTGATAAAACAGCATGTGCTGAACTTTATAAGGACTAAAGTGGGATTTCTTTCTGAAGAGAGCTCTGGAGGGATTATATCCTGAGGAACATCTGTGAAATGTACAATTGCCTCTGTTCTCATGGGCAAAGCTACTTGCAATGCATTATTCAGGACTGTAGCTGGGGGGAAGTCTTCAGACAAAAGCTTTTCTCAGTGAAAAATGCATTTGGCTGAAACAATTCACAAATTCATTCTGAATTTTTTACAGTGTTTAAGCTAGAAAAATGGGTGGGAAATCAGAAAAATTCTAGGAGTTTCCAGTTCTCATTTCAAAATGATGTTTCAATCCAAAACGTACCTCAGTTTAACACAGCAAACAAAATCTTTGAAAAAGACAAGCAAATGAAGTAAACTATTAGTTACTCAGAGTAAACTATTAGTTATCCACTTGAAAATAACAATTCTTTCAAACATTTTGTTTCAAAAGCTTTTTCTTCACATAGGAAAAGAAAAGAAGAATTATTTGACAGCTATCTGAAATTATTTCCATTTCAGTTTTTGCAATTTGAAATATAACTGCTCATTCAACTGTATCTATGCCTGTGTTCAAAGATACAACTATTTTTAAGGTGGAAAATATTTAACTTGTGAAGGCAGTATTGAACTCCTGATTAAAAAGTCTGTTTATTTCCTAAGTCTTTCATTACTTTGAAGCCTTACACCTGATGTTCTGAATAACTACTAACTCAGGGCTGCTAGCTGCACAGTTGTTAGCTATTTACAATAAAATCAGTCCCATCAATTTGCTAATGAATTGATATTGACTTTACTTTTTTGTGAGCTGGCAATGTTTCAAAAGTCATTGTTACCTCATTTCCAAAATGAACATCAATGAATTACCCTTATTGCATAAAATGCAAAAATCAATTACAAAAATCTAATTGGTTTAATAATACCTGGTTTCAAATTATGCTGATGGCTCAAGATTAAAAAACTCACCAATAAGGGTTGGAATGTGGATGATTCTATTTGTTAATATGTTGTGAATATAGTCATGGTAAATAAAAATCTAGAAACAAGTTAGGAAAAAAAAAATTAACAAGAGCATAAGAACAGAGTTGAACTGTACTAGATTTCATATGGCTATTTCACCCTCTCACAGGAATGCCTGTCCTGACCTAAATGCAGAGCTTGCATAACAGGGCTTAACCTGACTGGAAAAAATAAGGTTTCTTCACCAAATCAGTCACCAAATGAAAAATGAATGCTCTTCTCTGAGTTAATGTGTGCAGAGAAAGCTTTCTTAATATTTCTGTGCAGCTATTGCTATCTAAGAGGAAAAATGTATTAATGAAAGCTTTTATGATAACCACATTACATTGGAACCCTGGTTAATTGCAGCAGTCGTTGAAAACTCCCAGAAGGGCTGCTTTCAACCAGCCCTTAAAAATGATCCTTCTGGATCTTTACCACAAGCTGACTAAGCTGGAGCTGCTGGATGATGACTAGCAATTTTTTATATGAGAGAATTCTGAAGACATTTTATCATTCTGCTTTAAACAAAAAATCTGAAAGAATTGCTGCAAAATGGACTTACTGCTTTTTTGTAGACCTGTCGACCATGAGCCTGGAAAATTAAGTGGAGGCAGGAACTTTTGTAGTGGAAGCTCTTGAGAAGCCATGAGTCTTGGGTTTCCTTGACTTTCTGATCCAGGCTCATCCCTTCTTCAGTCCCTTAGCTGAAAAACCTTAATTATTATGTGGATTGGTTATTAGCTCCCTGTAATGTTAACAGGGAAAAGCATTCTAGCAGGTGAATCTTCTTGCCCAAGATACTACTCATTGTCTTAAGATGCTGATCTTTCTCCATTGACTAGAGAGAAAGCCTACAACAGCTGGGCTCTAATGTAGATTTCTCTGATCCACATTCTAACTGAAAACCAAGTCAACCAGCTATATTTTTAAAGAATTTCCTCAAAATCAGTGTAATCTTGTTAAATATTGAGACTTGATGAATGCCCTAAATAATTACCCTTGGAAAGTATATTTTCTGCTCTGACCTGGAACAAAAATGTTAATTCTGCATATCTCCAAGTAGGGGAAGCCTTTGAAAAGTGGCAGATTCTTCACTGCCTTAATGACCTTTGAGTCCGATGGACAATTTCCACTATAAGATAGTCAACCAAAACTCAGGTTTGAAGTCAACAGTCGTATGTCAACCATATTACTAGGCATCAGCAAATAAACACAAGAAATAGACACAGAATACTATAATTTTGCTTCCCATGTAGCTAAACAGTATATTTCTAAACACTTGTAATAATCTGAACACATAGTCAAACTACAAGTCCAGCATAATGAGTAGGAAGAGTCTTAACAATTTCCATCATTCTAGGACTTGTTTCAGAAGATCTTTTAGTTCTCATGACAGATAAGGTCAGAATGCACTCAGAAACTGTCCTGTTTTTTTTTTTCAAAAAAGGTGTAGTAAATGTCCTAAGTAGACATCTGTTCATTACTTTCATTTGAGTAAACTTAAGAATGGGAAAATCTAGAAGATGTATCAGGTAAAAAATCTTAACCATTGAATTTGTATGCGTATTGAAGGCTTTCTACAAGGAAGTGGTGAAATAACTCTTGAGCCACTAGGGACTAAAACCTGAATGAGAAAGAAGCAGAAAATAAGAATATAGTCAGCATACTAAGTGCCAGTGTGTTCCTGGTGTTGAATTTTGTTTATTTGAGTTTAGAAATTCTTGCAGAACTGAAACAACTTTGGGAAACTTCCAGTAGAATACTGTAATTTTCTTTGCTTTTAAAAGTGCTACTAAGATTAATACTTTTAATTGTATATGACAGCCTGTTTGGTTTATGTGTCTAATGCTTTCTTACTGGTCTCATAAGTTGTGTAGTATTGCATCTGGTTGCCAAGTCAGTGCAAGGCAGTCTCTGTGCTAAAACCACTTGAAATCACTGAAATTCTTAGAATAAAAAATATGGGCTTTATTGCAGTCTTTGGTTTGAGTCACCTGCCTCCTCTCCATTTAAATAAATTTATTCCACCATTCCTGAGCCACTCCTCACTATTGACTGCTAGTCATGTAGGACAGTGACACCAAGAGCCCAGCTCTTGGCAAGTGTAGAGCTGGGCCCAGGGCTCTCTCGTGGGTGGGAGAGCACTGTCCTCCCAGAGGCAGACCAGGCAAAAAGTGTGAAAGCTCTGGTTGTGTTAGATGAAATATCAGAATCCATAAAAGAGCTTTCTTCTTTGAAACATGCAGGCTATTATTTTGTGTGTTTTCATGGTACCATTTTGCTATTTTTAGCCATTTTTTCACTAAAATCTGAAGTAGATCAGGTTACTTACAGTTCTGAAAATGTTCCCCATAATACTGAACACCACACTCTCCAAATGGGATGCATGATAATTAATCAGAAGAAAATGCAGGGAACTAATTGAGAATTAGCTTTCTTCTGTTCCTTGTCTCCCATTCCATCTCCTGCTCTGCCTGCTCAAGCCTCTGTATCTTTTCTCAGCATAATTCCAGGCATTATATAACATATTCATCAAAGAAAATCTAAGCAAATCTTCATTTAATGGTGTGTTGAAAAACCTTGCTGTTTTTTCTTTTATCTTATTATCTAGAGAGAAAACAAAAAACAGAGGGAGAAAAATAAAAAAGCACAAATCCACTTATCTTTCTAACCATTGTTATTTAGCCTTATGATTAAGAAACTATTGAAAATGAAGAAGTGTTATAAACTTACTTGGCAAACTGTTGTGACATTTTCTTCTTGCAAATGACTTTTTAAAGTAACTGTTGTGTTGCTATAATTAGCTTTTTAAATTCTTGGGTTTTTTGTGTGTGGTAGTTAGTAAAAGGCTTCCAGAGATTCTGGGTTCAATTTCCTGTACTTAGTAGCATCATCAGTTAATAAATTTACCATTACAAGTTATAGTCTTGGTGAATATATCATCTTTAATGTTATCAATATTTTAGACATGTGAAGGTGAGGTGCAAAGATATCAATATTAAAACTGTCCAGTAGCTATCAAGGTCTAGCTTGTCACATTTGAAGACAAGGTACTTTATATTTATTAAGTACCTATAGTTAATAGGAAAAGTGAAGGGAAGGGAGAAAGAAAATGGAATTTCAGTATAACTGATTTAATCCTGACCATGATATGAAGGTATAAAAGAAAATGTGGCTTTGGTACGAGTCACTTCTATTGTATCCAGCAATACCCACAGCTGAACTGTATTCTAAATGAAGGCTGAATTGTTAAAAAAGCTGACATTTATGAGAAATGTAAATTGATATCTAATTAACATGCTGCAGCTATCTTTAAATGTTAATTAAATATATTAACATTTCTCACAATTTTAAAGTTTCAATAAGAATTTAACTGTACCTTTATTGTCATTGTAATTCTTACTTAATTACATGGCTAGATAATTTATCTTTTGCATAATTATTCAGCCTAAGTCTATATTCTCTTAAACAATCATTTCATATTGTATGGATTCTCTATGGCATCTGATCGTCCTCTGTACAGTTCTTTACCTTTATCAAGACATCTTCTATTAAGAAACTAAAATCAAGTGGAAGGGAGGTGGGGATATTGCTACTTGACCTCAAATGTACTGGTATGGAAGCAGTAATTTCCCAGGGACAGGACCCAGTTCTGTAATGTTGATTATTTCATGCAAGCAGTCAGAAAAATTGTTGATGTATAATGGACAGCTTCAAGTGACTCATGGAGATGCTGTTAATATAAAACATGAGTTCAATTACTGTACTGGCATACAATAGTTCACATCTCATTCTTTTCATACTCTTCAGATTCACGCAATCCAGAACTAAACCACTGAAATTAGGAGTATCATTTATACAGAGGGAGTGTAATAAACCAGTTTCAGATAATGTTCCTAGGACATTTTTTACAAAACTTGCACGTTTCATTCTCAAATAGAATCTTCATCCTGCTTCAGGGTACTTAATAAATATATACCCACTATGGGAAAGAGTAGTAAGCATAAAGCAGCTACACATGTTCAGTTATAAATAAAGAATATCAGAGCAAGAGCTGAATAAAGCATATATAAGCAACATGTGAACTGTCTGGAATGTTTTTTTAACAAGATCCATACTTTAAACAACATTCAGCAAAGAACTTACAAATGTAAATTTTACTTAGCACAGTTCTTGGCCTCGAGCAGAAATATTCACAATGTTTGACTTATGCAGATGCTTAATGCTTCACTGCATCAGATGAGAAAGTGAACTCAGCAGAGGAAACATTTTGACTCAAGTGAAATACAGTACAAAAGGGACTTGGAAGAGCAAAGTAATCTTTAAATTTTGCAAAAAATGTATTACTGAAAAAAGGGAAAAAAGAGTATTGAAATATTCAGAAGTGAAAAACACCTGTCCTAACATAGATATCTTAAAGCTCCATATTTGTAGGATGATCACTCTAGGCTCCCTTTATAGTCACTGAAGAAAGGAATAGAGGACTCTTGGTAATAATCTGTTACCTCCTTAATTAGGTACGTAAAGTGTCTTCTTCTCTAGACTAACTTCAGTTTAGATGAATCCTGGCCTTTGCCATTTAAATATAACTCCTTTTGTTTTTTTGTCAGACAGTACAGGCTTTATTCACAAATCCTTCTCATGCCAGGAGAAACATGTTTGTAAGCTTAGGATTCAGCATTTATCTTTTAATGTCTAAAATGAAGGAAGTGTAATCCTTTCTCAGTTATTTCATTTGGGAAACACAGGGTAAAAAACAAAAAACAAACAAACAAAAAAAACCCCAAAACGGAGCATTGATTTTTCTTCCCAATATTTTTTTTGGTTTTTGCTTGGTGTTTTTTTTCCCCAATAGATATCATTATTTTTCTTAAATCAAACAAATCAATAAACTGCAAAAATGAAACAATGATTTGTAACAACCTCACATAAATCCATCTCCATTTTATTAAAACTGCTTCATGCACTCTCTCCACCTAGAATCCTTTGCAATTCACTCTGAATTTTGCTGTTTTTTTTTTTCATTGCTTGCCCAGGTTTACTGGCAGGGATCGAGTAGCAGTATTGGGACTGCATGGATCATTTCAACTGTAAAGGAATTAGAGCCAAGCATCTCTGGCATGGGTCATTGCCACTCACAGAGCATGGCTGCAGTCTTCATGGACTTAACGCTGTCAGAGCCATCTCATGAGCTGTGAAGAACCTGAGGAGGAGCTTTGCCTACACAAGATGGTGCTTCCCAGCTGTGCCCCCTGCAAGGAGACCATCCCTCTGCCAGGCCTGAAGTACCATGGCCATAGGAGGAAGTAGTTCTATGATAACAGATTATGGTGCTTTCTAATGACTTGAAATTCAGCTTTTCCCTGAAAACAAGGTAAGGAAAACAACTCTGCATTTGCACTTTCATTTCCCTGGGGTTTAGAGTGTATTAATGGCTATTGGATTAAGAATAAATAAACTGGGTAGAAAAATCATTATGTGAGGTCCATTTTCTGAGTATCAGTTTTGTTTCTAAGCACTTCAATAACTTACCGTTAACTTTAACTGAGCATCTCTGATAAAGGTACAAATTTGGGGCATCATTGCTTTTTCTCTTCATATACTCATGGGATGTGAATGTGGTAGCTGAGCTTATTGGATTTTACATTAGAAGTTGATTCATCTTTTTAAAAGTATTTTTACATACTGAATTTTGGCTTTTGGGAATAGAAAATCATCAAAAATTCATTGGGAAAAAATTGAAAAAAAAAAAAAAAAAGAATTAACTGAGAAAGGCACATGAATAGCTCCCTTTGTCTGCACAGTGCCTTTTAAAAGGTAAGTTTGTACATAAGATAATAAATAGATTTTTAGGTACAGCTGCAGAAACCCATTTGCCAGAGCTATGAATTGAGGAGAATAAGTCCTTCAGAAGTTTGTGAGAATGCCAGTCTTTGTCTGCATGGGAACTGTGTGTGTCTCCCCAGGATTCTGGTCCTTTGTATGCTATACAGGTGCAGGCTCTGTGTGCAGGCTGCCTGCACGCTATCTGCACGTTGCTTGACTGCACCATTTTACTGTGTGCTCATAAATATGGGCAAAATAGTTCAGTTTTCTCTGGATGAACAACATTCGGGTGGTTAAACATTAGATATATTAATGCAGAACTGGGAGTCCCGTGGACTACAGGCAATGCTGTGTCACACGACAAAGATCCTCCTGCCACCCTAGGCAGTGATCATGGTCTAGGGCTACAACTCAAGTCTCAGTGGCACTCTACATTAGTTGTAGACTAGTGAGACAGTTTTGCTACACGTGTATTACCTTTTTATTTTTAGTGTTTGCATGGTATAATTATCTGGGACACATGTCTAGGCATGGGAATATCTGGCTGTCAACTTGTTAGGTTTGTAGGTACTTGTTACCTGCATGCATAACTATACATGAACGTTTCTGAGAGCTTTTGAACTCATGTTGAAAATGGAGCCACAGGGTCAACGGGATGGTAAAGTAGATCCTTGGTGCAACAGAAACAACCGTTGAATGTAAATGTGTAAAGCATTGTGAAGCACTTATTGTTGCTTTTACAGGCTGACTGGTCAATTACAGTCTGAAACATCACAAATTAAAGTCCTTGAAGAAAATGATGATTTTAGTTGTCTCAGAGAAGTTTTCAAGAGATTAAAAAAGGTAGCTGACAGAATCAAATATAATTTCACAGACTATTTCCAAAGTATGAAAACACTAGTATGCATACAATACTTAATGTATCTTCCAAGATAATGAACAAAAATACACACGTGTAGACATAAAAAGGCATGTACTGTATTCAGAGACTCATAAACAAATCTGTAAGAAGTTAGTTAAGTATACCTATACCCATCGGAGAGGAATTCTTTCTGTGTCCCTGACTTTCAAGCATTATAAAGAACTTGTTCTCATCTGAGCAGTCTTCGAAAGCAGAGTGAATTTAGGGGCACAGCAAGAACAAATTTGTCTGCAATTAAGCTCTATTCATCCCAGAACGATACGTGTAGGCTCTCTTACCAGTAGACAAGGGAAAAAAATTCACCTCCTGCACTAGAACTGACAGGTCTTTTCCCTCTTTTTGCAGTCTGTGCTGCTGTCTCTTTCTGGGTGGAGTCATTCTCTTTAAATGAAGCACCTTATTGCTCAGTCCTGGGCTGAATCAAAAACATTTTTTGATTCATTTCCTCATCTTTCTTTTGTACTGCTATCATCAGTCAATATTCATCAAATGAACGTATCAGGAACATTTGTAAAACAAACAATTTATAAAAATAATATCAGTTATGGAAATAAATAATGAGAAAGTGTGAAGGAAAAGTCAACTGTTATGATCAAAGTGGAAAGTGAATCCTCAATGGATGAAGTTTATTTGTATAATTTAACGTGATATTTTACAATTACAAAAGGCATGTTGCTGGGCTGTATATCAAATATGTAATCATATGTCATTAAGATTGAAGAGCAAATTCTGGATAAATTTGTCCCAGAGAAGAGCAGAGATTATTTACTAAGAGGTAATGACTACTGAGTGAGAATCTCCAACTGACTGGCTACACAGCATCATATGCCTCTGGCATCAGAAAAAAACAGTACAGCTCCTTTGGGAAACAGAGTTGAAAGCACCTTGAGGAGTGGAGGAGTGTCACATGTATATCATAAAACCCCAGATCTGTGGTGGTCAATCCTCCCTCCAGAAGGCAGTGTCTGATGCCCAGTGTGATCTCAGTACTTAACTATGAGCTGTGTTTTTCTTTTTCCTTTGACCACACAAGATACATGCATATGATAATAAGATTTTTTGTTGTTTTTTTGTCTGTGACACTTTCATTAATCTGCCCTTGATATATGTCCTTGTACTAATAACCAGTCTAATTCCACAGTATTGCAGCATCCTCAATGGACTATTCACACGCTATTTTAGGAAACAATATTCTAATACAATAGTGAATTGCACAGAAATAAGAAATTACTCAGTATTGTGGAAGGATAAAGAATGGTCACACAAATAAGCAGAAAAAAAGTGACAGTAATGCAAGAGGTAGGGTGATCTAACACTCCAGGTAGTAGAGCACTAACTACCTGGGCTTGATTCTTTTTTCTACCTCTACTCAGATCAATGAAGTTACAAATTGTTGTGGGGTTTTTTCTTTTCTTTCCCCCCCCCCAAATTTAGTTCAGTCTTTCAGTCTTTTGCTTTGATGATTCTTTCTTATTTTGACAAAGGAGATTTTTGAAAAAAATCCTAAAATAAGACTAATAGCAAGAAATAAAATAAATTCTTTCATATCATATCTGGCAGGTCAGGATGCAATGCCAAGTCATGAAGGCTGTGAGGAGATGCTAAGTCAAATAAGAAAGATGTGATGATGGTGCAGCAGAAGGTCAAGATCAGTCTTGGGCATATTAGATAAAACCTGAGCAGCTCTGTAGGCAAGCCTGAAAATAAGCAGACTCTCAGACCTGAATGACTGTTCAGTCCAACTTTGTATATACTGTTACGTTGATCTCTTTTTTTTATAGATCATTTTTCCAGATTTGCTAATTTCAACTGATGATTGCTCTTCTAAAGTCAGAATCTGATTCTGATTGGTTTGCTCTGCAAAACAATAGTATATGCTTTTAGAAAAGAGCATTTATGTATCTATGAAGCAGCATATAATCCAAATAAGTATTTGGCAAGAAAATTCTCTATTGGGTTAATTTAGATGTTGTGTGCATGCTGGGGTATCGCTACCACAGATCCGGTCATCTACAAATCCCGGTGTGGAATTCCTTGAGACAAGAAAGACTTCAATGCAAAATCTTTCTTGTAACCAATAAGAACTCTGGATTATTCCATTCCACCACTTTCACACAAGAATAAAATGAAATATTTCTCAGTGCTTGTGATACCAGGAGTACTCTTTCTTCAGTAAGAGAGGACAAAGAAGACTTCTAAGGTCCAGGGCCTGCTTATCTCCTACTGTCTCAATTTAAATCTTCTGGCTTCTCTCTGGAGACATTTGAGGGCTTAGTGAGTCCTACAAACACCACTGAATAGGCTGTTGAGATGTCAAATCACCCATCTGATTTGCAAGTAATTTCCAAAGCCACCAAATAGATCTAAGGTAAAGTTGTTCTGTGTGCTACTCTGAATACTGCTGAAATTACAGTATGCAAAAATAAGGAAAGACAAGAAAATACAGTTATGGATTTCGGGCAGCCAGAGAAGACTCCATTCATGTGGGGGCTCCTCAGACAAGCAGTAGGTTCCTATGAGGAAGCCAGAGGGCAATAGCAGGACAATGGGCTGCTCAAGGTAGGCTGGGAAAGATGAAGAAACCCTTCAAGATTCTGTATTGAGTCACATGAAAAAGAAGATTAATTCATAGTGTCAGCATTTGTCAGTAGGGATGGAAGTAAAAGAGGAACTCCTGATTTCAAATGAATCAGATTTGTTTTGCTTTAGCTGTGTGTGAGGATGTAGAGGCTTGGAGTGTTACTTTTCATTGCTACGTTTACTGCAATTTCAGCAATGGACTCTGCTAGGGACATTTGTGAACAATGCTGTATATAGAAAAAGCAATTTGCTGTTTTTGTGAACACTGAAAATGGATTGAATTGCACATTATTATTTTTTTCTTGCTTCTTTCATGGAATTGTGGTGGGTTTACCCCAGCAAGCACCTAAGCACCGCACTGCTGCTCACTTATTTCCCACCAAGCTGGATGGGCGAGTGAATAGGAACATCAAAAGTGAGAAAACTGTTGGAAGAGATAAAGACTGTTTAATAAATGAAGTAAATGGGGGGGAGCGGGGGAAAGTAATGCAAAGAGAATCACTTGCCACCTCTCAGAAGCACATTGATATTCAGCCAGTCCCAAAACAATGGAGACCTCAAACTGCCCCCCCTCCTCAGTTTGGGATAGTTGTCCAAACTGACAAGTTGCCCTCTGTCAGCTTTTTCCCTCTGTCAGCTTTTTCCCACCCTTTGCTAGTGCTGTGGGAAAAAGAGAAGAAAGAAGAAAAAGACATCATGCAAGCACTGCTCTGCAATAGTCAAAACACTGGTGTGTGTTATCAGCTCCCTTGCAGTTGCAAATCCAAAACATAACACCATAGAGGCTGCCATGAATAAAATTAACTCAGTCCCAGCCAGACCCAGAAATATAACCCAAGCTTCTCTGGTTACTGTTTTATCCCCCAGACACAGGTAACTCTAAAATACTGACTCTTTAGTGGACTCCTGAACACTGAGCATGTTAAAGGGTGTGCATACAATCCTGACTATTCAACCCATATCTATATGCTCAGATTTTCTAGGAAGATGCTTTTCAATAGCTGTTAATAAATCCTGAGCTGAGATCTGGATAGGCCTTCCTAGGAACTTTATAGTCACACCTGCAGTTTAGACAGATGAGGAAAATCAACACAAGCAACAGCAGAAGCAGAAGGCAATCACTGTAATAGCACTGGATACCTGAAAACAAGGTCTTTTGGCTTAAAACTATTGAGCAGATTGTATTGTGTGCCTGAGGTACAATTGATATTTTCACACTAAAACAATGTAAGTACATTATCTCCTCAGGAACATATGATTTTTAATGGCCATAGTCATGTGACTGGAGGAAAGGGATTTTCAGTGCCAGAAGGACACATTTAATATGTAACAAAGAGAAAGAAAATGTTTTTAAAAAGAACAGAAATCTCATTCTGTGAGTAGAAAGATTAAATATTTATTATAGGATGGGGAAAGAAGATGAGGGTGGAATCAGGGTTCGAATGGAGCTTAGATGTTGCAGAGCGGTAGAAGGCATAATTGGAGAGGTCTTTAAAACAGTGTTTTGCCTTTATGTGAATTTCTGAGCTTCTGCCAACCAACAAGAGCTGTGGTGGCTCTTGTATAACATTGACAACCTTGAAATGTTCTTAGGTTTTTAATCTGTCCGTTACAAACCAAAACACTGACTCTTCCTCAGCCACCAGTTTCCTAAGACCATATAGGTTGCATATATATTAAGGGTCTTGCTAAGAACAATTTACTTTTTCTTTTCAAGTTCTATTTTGTTGGAATTTTTTTGTCTGCAGAAGTGAGGACTGGATATATATTGGGGGAGGCTAAGGGGATGGAGATAAAAATCTATTTCAGTAAAATGCAAGTAGTGAGCACTTTCAGAACATGGAAGAGCATGATATTTATAATTAAGTCATAATAATTGCTGATATTATAGTTTTATTTGAGGGAAAACTAAACCAATTATTACAATATTGTTGGACATCTGAATCAGCAGGACTTGGTTCCCTCTCTTGGAGTCTACGAAAAGGATTTCAGCCATCTTAGGCAAGTTTTATAAAACTAGATTAACCACAAAAATTTAGACCAGAGCTCAGCATGATGAACTATTCATCAAGAAAACTGTGGTTTTGTTATTTCCTTCCTACTTGAATCAAATGTTTGAAGGGCAGTGTTCTGAAAAGAATAGGGATCTATCTGGCTTAAAAAAAATGCCAACTTGTTTCATTTTCTTTTCAGGAGGAAGTTAGGTAAGGTCCTTTCTCTTATTCATAGTGAGGTCTTTTTTAAAACTGTCTCAGCTCAGCTGACAAGGAAGGTGAGCTTTAACATGAGAATAGTAGCAGCTTAGGCCTTTACTGTCACAAAACACTTTACATTATGAAAACATGGCTTTACTTAACTAAAGTTTTAGAGTTCTTTTCAACTTATTCTTTATTTCACTTCATTAACTAACTATGAAGTCTTGACATGAACTTGACAGTTTACCTTATAAACACTCCAAATATTCATGAATTGTGCATTCTTCATTTAGGAGACATTTTCTAAGCATACGCAGAGCGAAAACAACGCAATAACAGTGTCTCTGAACCTGCATTTAAACTGAAGTTCCTATACCTTTCTTTGTAAAAGATTTCTGGAGACTCAATCCTATTGTTCCACAAAAGTGTAGAGTAATTCTTAAATGGACTTAATCTGTCTCTGCTGCTACTTGTAAGGATAAATTACACATGTATTTTCCTGGATAATGGAGAAATTTTGGAATTATTCAGTAAGCCATTGGGCTGGCCTTGTAGCAAAAAGAGGTAATAGTTGTGGTGCATCCATCACATGCAGATGCATCCATCACAGAACTCAGAAAGATTTTCTAAAAAAAAAAAATAAGAAATAGCATCAATTGTCTCTTAAGATAGGAGGAGCAGGAAATTATGTAATTCTGTGGATAAAAAAGTATTGTCTTAGTATAAATTCATAATGCCAGGGAAATTTAATAACAGAAAAAAACCTTAATAACTGATGCCCATCTCTTGTAAGCTCAGAGAAAATTCTCCAGAGTGATTTAAGGACTGCCTGGGGAATATAAAAGATTAAAGAATACTTCACCAACAACATTCAAAATAGCATATTTCAGCATGAAAAGACTCCCAAGGGAAGTTTGTCCAGAAGAGTGAAACACTCCTGGTGAGACTGACTCAATTATCAGCTGTAATAGCATCAGGTGACAGACTTTGCTAAGCAAGGTGTTGCACAGTGAGAAAATTCTATTAGCAAACACCAATTTACACCTCTGAATTTCTGTGAATATTCATTTACACCTCCTGTATGATTTGTAGCCATTAAACAGATTAATGAAATCTTAAGAGAAGCAAATACACAGTATGTGGTGAGCAAGCGTTACCTCTCTCTTTTTACAGGTGATGGGGACACTGAGGAAAGATTTAGTGATGCCTTACCTGAGATCAGGCTGTTCCACAGGTGGAAGTGTTCCTGCTGGAGACTGCATACTAAAGACATGGAGACATGGAGTTTCTTGCAGTAGCAGAACATGTTCAAAGAGTCATTACTACCTACATGCAAGTGAATAAGACTTAGTTCAGATGCAAGTGAGAATGATTCCCATAGTATAGCAGGTATATAACACTGGATTTGAAAATCTGCTTCAAATACCAAAGAAACAGTACATTGTGATACAGGCAATTAAACGGAGAAATATCTACATTTTTCCATGTGCATCGCCACACATCTAAATTTTTCAAACTGCCCTTTTCTGCCTCCTTTCTACCTTTAAAACACTGGAAAATGCTGTTTGTGTGGAGCAGTCTTACAAATATGACAGCCTCTCTTGCAGAAATTCCTTTAAAATGTTTTACTACCTCGTATGCCTCAGTCCTTGCTAAGAAGCTTGTGAGTGATAGACTAACACATTCCTTCCCATGAGTTGCCCTTAACAAAGAGGAGTAACAAGGGGTTTTGCTTTCACTGTTTTTGCAGACGTTACAAGATGTCCATTCCCAAGTGCTTTGTATATAGTAAAAAATTAATAAGTTGACATTAATACAGATTTCTGCATAACAAACAGCGCTATGCAGTATCACAGAGTTTGCTCTCATGTGCTTCCTGACATAAAATCAACCAAAGATAGATGATCAGATCAAAGTGTTGCAAATAAACAAATGAACAATCCTTTACAAAGACAGTTGCTGTGGGATTAGATGTAATACAGCATAGCTCATGCATCCACAGTGTTTTGTTTCTCTTGTCTATGGTTGTTTCTAGAACACCACTCTCTTTGCTCGATTTCTGTTTGGGATCTTTATCTCAGATCCCATTCTACTTTTAACAGATATTCTGATCACTCCAACCACAGCTCTGGGATACATAATCACCATCAGCATAGATGAGCTCCCATTAATAGCCATGAAAGGATCCTCAAAGTCTGTCAAATATTGTGAATTACTTCTTCATTAATTAAAGCAGTTCTATGTTCTCAAGACTGTCTTATTAAATTTTAAAATTCCATAGTATAGTGGTGAAATTACTAACATTGAGGGAAGACCAAAACTTGGAAACTGGTTTACAGGTTCTTTTCCTTTGGATGTACTTCTTTGTTTTAGGTAAGACACTGCAGTGCTTTATTCTTCAGTTTGTCTAACTGAATAATAATTTAAATATATATATATCAGAAATTGAAGAGGTTTGTGAGGCTATTTGTTGATATCATATCAAATATCCTTTTCTAGGCAGTATGGGAGTTATTTTGGTATTCAATACTTTTGAAAAGCTTTAAGGATAATCCTATTAAAAGTGTAATTGCTTTATGTACTTCTGTCAGGTGTAGCAGTAACATATCATACTTTCAAGTACAGGTGGCAAATAAGTAAAAAGGGAAATTTCTGTCTTGAAGTCATTTCTCTCAGCTGAGGGATGGTTCAGTTGTCCTAAACTCAGAATCAATTGAAATTAGTTTAGTGACGAGTCTTCCTCTTAGAAGCAACCCCCCAAATAAACTACATTCTGCATAGAGGACAAGAATCTATATATTATTAGGCCAGTATGACACCAGATATAAGACTATCTAGAAACCCTGCAATAAACAATTTACTGGATGCCTTGGACATTCAGCTATGTAGGAGAACAGCACCAGATCTGCCACCCTAAATGTCTCCCCCTTCAAAAGCCTGGGCTGTATATTAAGGCACACTAAGGTAGGAAACTTGATTGCCAAGGTTCTATCAGTTTGAATCCAGTTTTCTCAGATGTGGCAAATTGATACAGTAGTTTATAATCCATATCAGGTTTTGCTCTGTACAATTGAAACTGTATTTTCTTATGCTTTCTGGAAACTCAGTTTGAAATTTCTGTAATAATCTACAGTAGAATGGATGAAAACAGCCATTAGTCCCACTGACATTCTTTTCTGTTTACAGAATACAGGTATTTTCCAGACCAGAAATGTCACGAGCCAGTTGTCCATGCAGGCAGAGGATCCCAGTTATGTCTGCATTTGGCTCTCTAAACATGTCTCCTCTAGCAGATCCTGTCACTTTAGGGTTCATCAGCGGTATCGAAGAAAATGAGGCCTAACTGTGATGACAGCTCGTGGGATTCAGTGTCACAATGCTAAAACCCACTGTGCTTTGTTCTGTCTTTGTGTAGGGCTCTGAAGGAATTTGGAAGCTGAAGCAGAGCTCTTGGAAACCTACAACACTGAAATAATAGATGGCCACCTACAGAACACACAAGGTTGCAATTTTGTCCCCAGAACCTGTGTGATGACAGTCCTCTGCTCAGAAATGGCTGTGATCAGTCCTGAGAGTGAATACCAATTGCATACAGACTCTGTGGGAGGTTACTACTAGTTGTCATCCTGACTAAGAAAGAAGGCTGTTTCTCTCCCATCAATTGCAGCAGCAGAACATTTCAGTACTTTAAGGCATTTTATATCCGCATCATGTACTTCAAACTCATGCCAGCAGATTTAACTAAGCTGGATAAAATGGTTTCTGTCTTTGCTGTCTGCCTCGTATCTTAACCAAAATTTACCAGTGCCTTTGAAGAGACAAATCCATGTGACATATCTGATTCTAATCTGACATAGGTCTGGATGATTTCAGATAAAGGCAATATCTGTTATCCTAAAAACTGATCTGCTCAATGGACCTTCCTGGCAGTACTAGTAAATTTTAGCAAAAACCTGGGACAGGCAACAGAGGATGGTAACCATCTCAGCCACACCTGTGTGATCTGCCTGAAGGTATGGAGCCACTTTGCATGACAGAGCAAGCAGCAAAGAAGCAGAAGGTAAGAGCCTAAAGTTTTTTTTTAGGCACTGAAATTACATCTTTAAAAATTATGTCCTTGCATTAATGTAAAAACACTTCAAAATGTCCTGAAGCCCTAAGTATGAATATATAGAAGCATCTCAGCCTTTTGAAGCAACTTAGGCAAGATCCATCCTCAAAGGAAAGAGTAGTCTCACACCATTTCTTTCACTGGTAGCAGCAGTTTAGGCCACTATAACCTCACCCCACCCTCTCCTACCTCCCTGCCATTCTTTTCATCATGCCTGGAAGCTGCATGGGTAGTTGGACCTCAAAACTGTTTGGGATCTAAAAAACTTCATGGTCATCCTCTGTGACAACAGAAGCTGTAATAACAGTGGAAGACAATGCAATCTCTCCTTAAATCCAGTCTCTCCTTTTACAGGTTCCAGGGGTGACAAAATACTTTAAAAAAGTGAAAACTCACATCTCTGTTAGAATTTGCCAAAGAACAAGTAGTTTGCAAGTATAAGAAAAAAAAAACAACAAAACAAACCAACAAAACAAAGAAACAAAAAAGAGGGTGCATATCTGTACCTGTGTGAGAAAAGACTACGGATATGACAGAGTACTCTTCACAAAGGAAGTGTCTGTTAAGTGTTCAGAGAGCCCTGTGAAGAGTACCTCTCAATGGCTAAGTAGATAAATTTAGATACAGGGATATTCACCCATGATTGAAATGCTCTTATAGCAGGAATCTCTATGAAAATGAAAGCCCAGCCAGCTAAAACGTGCCAATGCATGTATCTTGCTGTTAAATAACAATAACAACATTAATAAAAAATAATTTTATATAATTATATTTAATTAATAATAATAGAATATCCAGTGGGAGATTAGCAATCTTTTCATTAGCAATTGTAAAGAAGAGTTCTTTGTCTCTGCTGCCAGAAACATATTACAACTTATAATTAATTAAGAAGCATGCTGGGTGGGCTGGCAACACACATTTTAAGAAATGTAAAAATAAGAAAAAGAGGCTTTGTTAGTGGAAAGGTGACAGAAGATACTGTAAGATACTGCCAAAAATAACTGCTAGATAATGATAAGCACAGCAGATATTTTAACGAGTGTAGAGCAGCGTGGGTAAAGGATTTTACCTGATTTAATCAGTATTGAGTACAAAACATGTATGTGTACTCTCTCCACATCTTCAAATCTTCTTTCTCCCGGAGGCAATAGTCTGATTAGTCTGATGGAGGAAACAGAGACTAGTGGTTACTACAGAAGACTTGGAATTTGCTATTTTGAGCTGCACCTCTAAATCATTTCCTGACCTTGGCAAAGTCAATCACAGTAGCTATGCATCATTTTCCATGTGTAATATACAGACAATCACAATTACTTTCTAAAAGTGCAGTGATACTTCAGGAACAAGGGTTTATAAAGCATGTGTTGTTCACAAAAGGAAAACATTTTGTTGAGGATGTAGTTCTACAACTGAAACCCTGGAAACAGGTCTGGGTAGAAATTCAAAGCCAGACTTCATCCTAAATGTGTTCTGAAAGTATCCATGTTTGTTATTGCCCAGTGCCTGTAAGTCAGAAGGAACTAGAAAATTTAAATCCAAAACATTATCCTGCATTTCCACTAGCTTGGAAATGTGTTTCATCATCCTGCTCTGTCTGGAGGGCTTGGAGCTCAGGGATGCTCACTGTTTGCATTCCCACAAAAAATGATTGCTTCTGAGCTCATAGTGGGAGCAATAGCAATTAAGGGAGAGATTTCAAGTGTGGTGGTAAGCTTAGCCCAGTGCTTCATGAGGAAATAGATTCATCACTGCATTTTACCCAGCTTCTGCTACAGCTGCAACCTGTGCTTGCAGTATTGGGCTAACTAAACAGACAGGGAAACAGGTTTCTTCTTAGCTGAATTAATAATTTCAGAAAAGGATGGAGCCTGGTTTAGATCACCACAGATTCTGGTGCATTCTGCTTTGCATGCTGCGCTTGCTGGTCTGATCTGTGATTAAGCACAAAATTATTCTTAATATAAATGATACAATGCTGTCTGTCTCCTTGCTGCCTTCTGAGACATTTTGAGTTCTGTAGCTAAAGCGACTTTTGAGAATTGTGATGTTTTGTATGTCTTTAAACAAGTCATTGCACATGATTTGTTCACTCCCTGCCAAGGGCAAACTCTCATTGGCAGCATGAGACAGATCAGCATCACAGTCCTTCTGCCTCTGAGAGATTTCACCTGTTTTCATCAAGCCTTTGAGGAATAATGGGTTCAGCTGCTGAAGAGCCATGCTAGTGTCTAAGATTGATGCCATGTAAGCATAAGGGCAGATGCTAAAGTTCACCTATTTCCTTTTGTTTCAAATATGGAGGTGGCAAAGAAGTTTGCACCTGTTTATGGTTTGAGAATTCATTAATAATTAAACTTATGCTACCATACAAACATAATTATTATTGTTGTTGGTTATTATTATTATTATATATGTAGAGGTGATGCTTTTTGTCTCTGTGTACCAATGGAAATTTCTAAATGATTACATTTTCTAAATGAGTAAGTAGGAACTTACATTTGACATTTTTGTAAATGTCAAAAAACAATTGTTTGTTTAGCAAATAGAGACCCACTCCTTGCTGAATGCTAGAAGATTTTTCAAATAAATGATACTGATAATACTACTGAGGTTCATGTTTGTTTTAACAAGAAGGTCAAAATATACATGTACTGGAACAATGCAGCTATTCAACATTAATTTCACTCGGGATTAATCAATGATGAGGAAATAAGTAAGATTTTCTTCTCTTTAGCCAGGGAGAAACTGCTACTATGATCTATAACCTAGTCAATAGGCTGAAATTGTGAATAATTGTGGAATGCATTGAGAGTTAACCTTTTGATCTCAGCTTGAATGTGATAATTGTAATAAAGCACCCAGATCTAATATTATTATTGATACCACCCACTGTAGATGGCAATTAGGTTTGATTGCATTACTTTTATAGAGACCAAAAAGACAATGTGCTGCATTCAAATTACAAATGACCCATTCAGAAAAATTAAATTATATGGAACCTTATAATGTGCTAAGTAGAGAGGCATTTAAAATGGGGCTAAATCACTCTGTAATTGTTTATTACAAATTTTATAAAGCACTGAGTAATCACACTTAGGTTGAAATTGCACAGTATCTCTGAAGTAACTAGTGCTATCAACAAACTGTTTTCTTGCTGTGTTTAAGAACTGCTCTGGTTTGCTATCTAGCAAAACATGAACCTGTTTGTGCACATCTCAGGATTTACTGTGGATTTCTTTAATCTTTGTGTAGAGGAAATAACTTTCATTAGCAGTTACTGGAATTATGTGAGTGCATCAAGGGATTTGTATGCTGGTATCTCTTAATTTATTAGTTCACTGTTATATTTATCTATAACATTATGATAGAAATTATAGATGAGGAAGTAATTTTGTTATTTTTAATCTCCTTGTTATTGTGGAATACCCTATAACATACAATGTATTTATTTAAGTTCAGGGTAGTTTTCCAAATGTTTAAAGGACTTAGGGAATTTTTTAGAAAGGATATAATAAATGTTTAGATTTTCATTGGCTTTGAACAGGACCATAGTTTTATCAGTGAGAGTAGTCAACTAAATTTTTTGTTAGTTTATGAAATCCATGCTTTGGTAATTACCAAACCATTAACTGTATAAGTGTAATATTCACCCATTGGTGATAAACCCTGTCTTGTAGATCAGTCTGATACAATGATGTTATAAAGAGAACTCAGAAAACATGCTGTAAAAGATACAGCTTCTATATATTCCTCACCAAATTTTGGAACACAGTGAAGATTTCCTTGCTCCAAAGGAGGTTTTGAGGAACAGAATGATTGTGAACATTAGATATACTAACATAGAAATTTTCATATAGATGTGAAATGGGTTATTAATGTCTGGAATGCAAATATAGCCTGGTATGTAACATCACCCATGTTATTTCGTTCATTCCAAGGACTAAGTGCACTCACACTTAAATGACTGAATTTTTAATACACATCCCCACCTGGCTTTTTACATGTCTGACAGCTGTGAACAAACTATTTTTTAAACAGATTTGTAAGGATTTGCTGCATCCATGTAAGCTAAAAGCAGAGGAGCTGGCTGACAGCTTAAGAAAAAATGCTTGAAAAGCTTTCTTGTAGAGTATATAGAGTGCATTTCTCCCAAACTTAAATAATTGAGCTGCTCTGTCCTTGTAAATAAATATTGCCTGAGTTAGGGAGGTAGTTCTCTGGGCAAAATTTAAGAAATTGCTGAACATGGATGCATAACTTCTGCAACATCAAAATCAGAAGTCATCTGAGTATCAAGTTGCAGCTAGAATTTATATAATAAACTTTTGCATGTAATTATCTCAGTTCTTCCTAAAGCTTCCTTGATTTCTTTATTGCATATATTGATAGAATCATAGAATGGTTTGGGTTGGAAGGGACCATATATATCATGTTGTTCTGATCCACCAGCATGGGCAGGGACACTTCCCACCAGACCAGGCTGCTCAATGCCCCATCTGACCTGACCCTCAACACTTCCAGGAAGGGGGAAATACACAGCTTCTCTGAGCATCTCTTCCAGTATTGTTTCACCTTCATCCCTGAAGCACTTAATCAAGCAGGAAAACATTCAGAAGTGTTGAGAAAAAAAAATACTCTTGGAGAAGGGTTGGAAGAGGAGAAGTGGTTTTGAATACCTTTGCAGATGTTTCACCTTATGACGTAAAACCTTAAATTTGCTCTTAAACTTGGTCCACATCAAGGTTACTTCAAGAAATAGAAGGGTACAGTGTGTTGACCTAGTCATTTAAATTCTAGGTGTGTCAGTAACCAGAAGTCAATTGGGAAATCTTCAAGATTTCCACTGAGTAATAAAGAGCAGGGCTAAGTTAGGCCCACTTGTGCCTGGTGGAACTGCTAAAGAGGACTGCTGAAATACATTTCCTCATGAGACTCTGAGAAGTGATGGGTTCTGTAATTTTAAATGTCCCTGTTAGAAGAGAAAACAAAAAACCCACCAAAAAGCCCAACCAACCAAACCAAAAAATAAAAATCTGGTGGCATGGGAGTAGGACTAACAGCTTCATCTCCTTACCAGGTTCCTAAGCCTTTTCAGTCTGGACCAGTGAGCAGGCACCATCAGCAGACAGCAGCTTTGTTTCTTTTTCTGCAGCAGCCTCACTGTTAAATCATTTGTGCAGACGATCAATACCTGGATTCATTTCCCTCTTTACCTGGTTCCAGACTCATGTCATCCAGACAGAATTATGCTCAATAGAAACAGTTGTGTCTCAATCTCTCCTGCTGTTGCTTCAGATTGCTTTTCAAGGGAGCTTGTTGCATTATCTTTGAAAAAGGGGAAAGGACAGGTTGTAGCTGCTCAACTGTGGCAAAAGTGCTGTGTCACTAGGCTTTTCCAGAGGGAAGGATTGAAGTATCTTTGGAAATTTTAACATTAAAGTGAGATCTAACTGTGGGCTTTGAGAATATATATATATATTTTATTTAAAGAACTATGTAATTTGTGGCTCTGTTTTAAGGGACTTGCCAAAGGTCAGATGGAGCTCAAATGGGAAAACAGGGAACAAAAGCCAGATTTCAGCAGAGCAGACTTTTCTTGTAGAGATATTTTGTGGCAGAACTTTTTTGTACTCTGGCAATAAATCGTCTCATGTGCTGTACTGCATAAATCCCAACATAACAGCCTGAAAGGAAGAAAACTACACAGTCTATGCTTCTTGGATGCTGAGATCCTCTTGAAACTAAAAATATGAAAATTACCTCAACAATGTATAATTATGATAGCATTAGAAAAAATTGTTTACTCTATATTGACAACCTTCTAAAGGGCAAAATTATGCAGCATGTGTACTTGCTGAATTGTCATTGTGGAACAATTCTGAGGTCTTTCTTACACTGCTTCTTGTATCCTGATGGGAAATATATTGGCAAAGGACCAGTCAAGCCATTTCACAATGTCATTTTCATTGCCCTGAACAAATTTTCCCAACAAATGTGGATACATCCTCATCTAAGTTATTAAATTAGCCTCCCCGAAAGGATCAATAAAAAGAAATACAAGTCCATAATCAGAATTTATGAAATTTATAATCCTTTTAACTGCAATAACAATCTTTTAGAAACCACATCTATTCAATACCACAGGGAGGATAGGGTGAGCATGGCTCTATGCAGGTGTGTGGTGCCTTCAATTTTTTATCTGGGAGACTTTCCGGTACACTGAAAACAAAGTACTAACAGTTTTATGGAACCTGTGGAGGTTAAAATGGAAAAAGCTACTTATCCTTGAATTATTTATCTAACTTATACTTTTAGTCTTCCAGACAGTTGTCATTGCAATATCCCTTGGAATTAAAATTATGACCATTTTAAAGAGGTGCAGAGAGATGCCACCGAAAGTGGTTGCCTAAATTCTAAGTTTAAATCCTTCAAATATTTATGTGTCTAACTTGAGGATGTCTAATAAATTAAGATATTTATGTTTCTGAAAATACAACTGATTGTCTTCTTCATGTTTAGGAGCTAGTTGACTGAAGGACTCCAAATCATTAATAAAAACATAATGAAAAACTAAAATAATAAAACCAAATAAAAATTATGATTAAGACTTTTTTCCTTGATATAGCAGATCAAAGATGTTAAATAAAAAACATGTTAATTACTTATGTGCTGCTCAGGAACTCAAATTTGATGAGCAACAAAACCTTCTCTAGATCAGAATCCAGCCTGGTGGGCAGATTACCTACAAAAAAAAAAAAAAGCAAACCGCCCCAAACTTCACTTCTGTCAGCAAAATGCAGGAACAGGAGTAGCCTTCACAAAGGTAAACTAGGTGACTGGAAAAGTTTTTGATGCAGTGTATGTCTCTCACATTCCTGTCATTGAGAGCAGATCTGATTGATACCAGCTCCTTTCTAAGAAGTTACATCAGGTCAGATGACAGCTAAGATCAAATGCTTTCCTGACGTATTTTATTCTCAGAAATGAAACACACAACCACAAAACCAAGAAAAAATAACTCTCACCATTTAAGAATATATAGCTTCAGGTAAATGGGGTGTATATGATTTCTTTTTTTCAATCATATATTCACACAGGAAAAAAGACACTTTTCTTGAAGTTTCTTGTTAAAGCTAAGTATCACTGTTCCATTGGCATGTATTCTAAATATTATTCCTTTCCCAAATATCTAAAATGTATTGTCAAGTGTTAATAACAAATGCCTCTAGGCTGAATCTCATTCTAGTTAATGTCAGGAACATAATAAGGGGCAATTTGGTTTTGTTTCTTTGCACATTCTTGAAAACTTTAGGTTCACTTACATTAATGTTCTATGCAGTCATTCTTTTCAGTAATATAAAAGGTGCATTGTGATGTTTAATTAGATCTAATCAGCATCATTCCCTGTTATTTGAATGTGAGATTTCACTTCTGCTGATACGTTCATATATTTTCATTCTGTCCCAAATGTCATCTCTTGACTTTAATTACACTGTCAGAGAATGCTCAAGTGTTCTTTTATTCTTGCATAACTAGTGACCTGTTCTGCTATAAGTTTTTGTGTTGCTGTAGCTAGACTGATGACATTTGACTTGAATTGTTGATCTGTTTAAAGTAAAGAACAAATGAGGAGTTCTTGGTTTTTGCTCAGATGACTTCATGCTGACTCCTAAAAACTTATAGAAGAGTCCTTGCCATGAAAGTAAACATTATTAGCACCAAATTTTCTTTTTTGCTTGATCCTGTTTGACAATAACTATCCATTCAAGTGATGCATTTGAAAAGTGAGAATTAGCAATATAGACTCCACATTTTTTCGTGAGAAATGAAAACACTTTTTCAAGTGTCTTTCAGCTTGCTATAACAAAAAAGTTAAAAAATATAGTTGATATCAGATTTTTTTTCTGAGATCCAACAGTGTAGAAATAACATGATTATTAATTAACATTCTTTATTAATAATAGAGCAGTTGCTGTGGGAATGAAGTGGTAAAACTAGAACCTGAGAAAAGCAACTAATTGAAAAGGAGATTACTGAACTCATTATAGTTTGGTTTCCTTGAAATTTAATCTGGGCAGCTGATGAGCAGGCTAGTACTTGCTGTGAATCTAATAGCTAGTGTCAAGCTAGTGTCAAGTGATATTTTCTTTTGGAAGAATTACCTAGCACTTCTTATAAAAAGTATTCAGTGCAACAGAAATCATGATAATTCTTTGAAATTTTATTGATGACTCAGTTTTCTTCTTCCTACATCTGACTGTATTGTCTTCACTGCACTTGTCTGCTTATAACTTCCACCTTTTGGTTCTTTTTACATTTTTCTACTACATTGGGAAAAAAACCCAACATTATTTTAATTTCCTAACTATTAACCTTTCTTTTCAGAAATGAGATCTCTAGCATTGTCTTTCATGGTAAGGTACTTTTTTTTCTTTTCTTTTTTTTTTTTTAATTTCTTCTTGCTTTCTTCTGCAAAACATCTCAATTTTCTGGTATTGTCTCGAAGTGAAGCTACTACAGCCAGACAAAACTACCTTTGGTGGAGAATTGAGGAAAAAGAAGAAACTGACCAGATTTTGCATTACTATTACATAATCTGTTACATTTAATTCCCTTTTTATCCTTGACTGGTTTTCAGATATATAAAAAGTCTTTCATTTAATCATGTTTTAAGACTTGGCTTATGCTCTTCATTCCTGCATTCTGACCTCACTCATTGATGTCTGTATTGTTTCCCATGCAATCAGAAACAATCCAAGCATTGTCTTTATCTACCATTTCTCATTTTTATTGTTTCTTAAAAAAACAACCAAACAAAAAAAACCTCAATTTTTTTCACAGATTACTGATAAAATATGGAGAAAGGCAGCCAAGAGTAATGTGTCAGTACTAATAGATAACTAGATTAGCACTGTCTAATCTACATTTCTCTTCTTAGAGTTCTGCCCCAGGTTTTTTATCAAAACATCTTTTAAACGTATCAGAAAGATATTTCTGGGCTAATATCATCCCAGGCTAACATTTTGAAGATTGTGGTTGCAGGAAAATAGAGCTCTGTTTTGGTAGAAAGCTGAAGCTCGTCACTTCATCCAGGTCTTGTAACTAATATTCTGAAATATGGTGAAGTTGCACATTCTCAAAATAGAGAAGATCCTGGCAGGCAAATTCAGTCGCATGTCTTCAGAGCAGTCAATTACTTCAGCTGTTTTCTCCCTCATGGCAAACTGAGCTATAAATACAGCATCTCTCAATGGAAAATAGGTAAATATTTTACAGTTTTGATCTGGGTGTTTTCATCCATGGCAGACAGGTTCACAGTGAGAAAGGCTGTGAGGCCATGAAGATAGCCATGTTCTCACTGAATCCAATACAGGAATTAGGGATTTGGTTTATTTGTGTGTTTGGTAGTTTGGTAGAATCTTATTTGCCTTTGAAAGAACTTTAGAGAGAAGACATTGCAAACACGTATCCATAGGAAAATCAATTCAGTATTTGCATATGTGAAATTTATATGAAATTGCTGAATTGCTTTATGTGAAATTGCTGAATAATTTATGATCAAGTTTTGCACTTACTTTGATGGACACATGCACAGAGATGCAGGTATGTGTGTGCCCAAACAGTATTGTTTTTAAAAGTTTATCAGAGCACCTTGCTTAGGATCAGGATGGCTACTGTCTGTGCTCCAGCATTACAATTCAAATGAAGGTGAAGCTGCACTGTTGACAGATGTTAGCTTCTCCAGTGAGGAAACTGGAAGGTATTCTGAATGAGCAGCACTAGGAGAAGCCAAAGGGAGTATAAATTTGGGCAGGCAAAGCTAAGTGATAGCCATGGTCATTCATCAGCTTAATGAAAAAAATGCAATTCATGACCTCATGAGCTACCCATCCATCCTGTTTCTGAAAGCAGCTGAGGCTGAGGTTCCTGCTGACTCGTTCATGTGAAATGGAATGATCAGGTCTCCTCTCACCACTCTGTCTTTCAGACCCAAAGCAGAGGACTGGCTAGTAGCATTAATAAAAACATCTCTGTGCAAATACAAGTGCAATAACATTTCAGTATAGTTAGGTGACTGACATCAAACAGATATTGCCAGGCAGGGTGTTCATGCTGGTATTATGTATCTCATGCTTTTTAGCTACCAGGTTCAGTTCATTGCCAGTTGATTTCTTCCACAAGTTCCCATTTTCTATTTCTTAAAATCTTTCCAGCATAAAAAAGAGAGCTTTGTTATGAGTAGTCACTGAAACAAAAGACAGGAACACTTGTGCTGGGTGGTCTTCTCTGTCATGTTTGTGTGTGAGTTGTATTTATACATATTTATATACACACACAATTAATTACTTATATTTTTAAATGGCAGGCTAAATTAAAAAAATCCCAGCTGCTTTAAAATGGTCTGTAATGACAGCTAATGATGCATATACATAGAAAACTTTAGAAACAAAGAATTTTATCTGAGAAATAAAACCCATTGTAGTGACTGTGATCTCATCCATCCACAAGAAATATGTCCCCTGTGGGCAGAAACTAACAGTGGTTTAGTGGGACACAGCAGTATGTCACAATTCAGTGAAAATAATGGAAATATTGTACACAATGACACTGTAGGAGAAATTTCAATGAAACAAATTGGAACCTGACAAGGAAAATGGAAACTAATATCTTTGCTCAAAAAAAAAAACAAACAAAAAACCCCAACCAAAACCCAAACCAAAAAAAAGACAAAAAACCCCCCAAAAACATTCTCCGTCATTTTAATATTTAAGGAGAAAATAATAATAATAATATAATTTTGTTACCGTATGTTCCTAAAGGATACGAATGAGTGGTTCTCTTAAGTTCAATGCAATTGAAATCAGGCATGTGCCCAAAATAATTTGCACCATTAAGTCTACAGTCCCAGATCACTGAGTATTAACTGAGGCAAAGCAGCACTTCCACTGCTGATGGCAATATGTGTGTCATGTAGCAACCTTATTTGCTGTTGGACTCCATTAGTCAGACAGAAGGTGGAGTGCCTGATTTTCTGTTGCACAAATGTGGAGTTTTTCTTCATAGTGGTTAGTGGCTGCAGGATTTGTAGAATTTGCAGCTGTGGTTTTTCTGATAATAAGTCTGGTGTCAAAACACTGGTTCTGGTCAAATGGGTAATTGTCGGAAATACTCCCCAACACTTTGAGCAACTCTCTCTAGGGTTCATCGCCCTTTCTTGCAAATCCTACAGGCCAGTTTCTCACCTCTCTAAAAGCTGACATGATACTTTGTGGGGATCCTTATGGTATACACTGGTCCTTTTTTAGGCATTAATTCTTCAGGCATACAATCATAATACTGTGTAGAAGAAAATGATAATTGATACTAACCGGGGGTTTCAAATCTTTCACTTCCTTTTAGGACTTAGATCCCAAACACAGAACTTTAGTCACTTCAAGCAGTAACAGCAACATACAGAATTCCAAGCTTTCTTAAATTATTTAATTGTCTCTTCTTTAGCATTTGTTTGTAGCAGAATGTGTAGAGAAAGGGCCTGAGCATGCCTACACAGCCCCATATTTGAGGCACTCAGGTGCTAATTATGAGGTGGGAGGCCTGTGTTAAGCCACCTGTGTTAAGCCTCCGCCCCCGTCCAATTAGGGTTTGCCTCAGCTGCGCATGAGCAGGGTTGGGGGGGCCAATAAAAGGGGAGCTTCCTAACACACGCTCAGCTCACTCTGGAGCAGCCCAAGGAGGAGGTCAGCTGAGTCTGGAGCAGAAGGACTGAAGGAGGCTGGCTGAGTCTGAAGGCAGCAAACTGGGAGCACTGACTGTGCACCTTGGTGAGAACGCCTCTGTGACTTCGGAGCACCGTACCCCAAGAAAGGTTCGCCCGTCTACATTTGTTCCTTTCCTGAATTTTTTAGTTACAAAGATTCTTATCTCATTACTTCCACCTTGAGCCTGCACATAGTTTCCAATGTCTACCTTTTTCTTTAATTCAGCTAAAACCTTTATTCTAAATTAGTTTTAATTTCTTTTTCATGCCCTCCCAATAACATATTTTAAAAATAACTTAGAAAATTAGTGAGATTTTTAAGTTCTTTCCAAAAAAAGCAATTATTCTCCCTCCAATAAGCTCTATGCTCAGTAGAACAAACTGTATTAATTTTGCCATGAGGAAGTGAGGAATTAGATGAAATTGCACTGGTTACATAGCAGATGAGCTTCCAAAGTGTAGTAGAGGCCAATGTTTTGAACAGCATTATGCTGTCATTCAATTATCTACGTGATGTATGTGTCATGGTCTGGTAACCACAGTGAGTGGATTAAGGGTTGGACTTGATGATCTCAGAAGTCCTTCCCAATCTGTCTGATTCTGTGATTAAATTATATATTTCTAAGTATCACAATTAAGCACTAGACCAGTCTTTCTACTGTACATTTGAACATCATATGTGAAGGCAGAAAATAACATGTTATGAAAAGTGCAGCTCTGAAAGATCAAGTGAAACACTGGTTCTTGCATGGCACCACTGGTAGATCTTCTAAGTAAAATAAGAAAAGTAAGTTTCAAGGTATGGCAAAGTAAAATAAACTATGGCTTCATTGTGCAGAGATGTATAATAATAATAATAATAAAATAGTTCATATTTTTCTTGAAAGAGAAAAGGGCTTGAAGCATCCACAACTTTGAAAACTGAAAAAAACATGAAAAGCATTCTTTCAGTTAAATTTTTTAGCTTTTCTGCTCATTGCTCTAACTTCGTGGCCAGAAAGGCTTTTAGTCTATGATACCTATCAGAGAGAAAGATGTTTGAAATCTTTTAATTTCTATGAAACCAGAAAATTTCTGTGTAGTTTTGTGTCCTGCAGCTGTGATACCAACAAGCAAGTTAGCTGCTGTCAACAGGGAAATTATTTGTTCCTTCTTGGGGCTTCATGATCATTGCTAAAAGAAAAAAATGTAGCCACTGGGCATCTAGAAGGTAGTCCTACCTCTTTAGTATCATCACATTGGACTGCTTGGATTCCCTAGGTTTAGTTTTCAGAATCAGATCTGATTCTCTTGGCCACTGAATCCTATGAGGTCTGAAAACTGTTGTCCTATAGCATAACTTGCTTCAGTGTGACTTTGCCTAAGAAACAGTAAAGAGCCATCACCCGTATCCTTCTGTTTGCTCACACGTGCCTGTGAGACAGAAAAACACAGCTGTAGAGGAGATACTGTGGCATTTGGTCCAAAATAATTTCTTAGCTGTGTGCAGTTCCTGCTCACAGTAATGCCTATTTGATATAGGGTCTTCCTGCAAAGTGAATTTACCTGAAGAAATTTAATAGACCTGTGATAACCACTCTCTGTGAAATTGACATTGGAAAGATTAACAGGATAATTCTTAGACATCATTACTGACAGAAACATGGTATTAGGCAAATTAAATTGAAACCTCTTGTGTTTAAGATTCCAGGAAGCACAGATGTACAGAGAGGTTTTCTTGCACTGGGGCAGCTTAAATGTCTCAATTATGGTTGTGTTTCTGTTACAGCAACTCTCTGACAAATGTAATTCCCAGACATTTGCCCACACCTATGAGGACATCTTTATCTTGGCAGCTAGAAAACATCTGAAATGTCCATTCTGACATTCTGAGTAGAGTTAGATTTCTAATGGGATGAAATACGCATTCCACATGATGAAAAAATAAATCTCTTAAGAGAGTTGATGTGACTTTTCGTAGTGAGTATTAATAATGAGAGAAAAAGAAATACAAAGAGCTTCTTATTTTGCATGATCCTAAATCCCTTGCAAATGTTTTACTTGATTTGGGAAAATTTTTTTGTAAAACTCCAAGTGGCACCGTTAGTCGTATAAGAAAATAATGTGTTTTCCTTCATTTCCTTTTGACATGCCTTTAATTCTCAATTGCTTTTCCTTTTCTCTGCTGTTCAGATTTGACAAAACATTTACTTACTTCTGCTCCTCTGTTTTCTGTCTGCTGAGTCTTCTTTTCACTTTGTTTGTCCAGACCCACTTTTAAACTGAAGCTGAAATAGACCAAATCCACCAGTTTTGATTTGGCACCAATGGTGACCCCATAATGGCCTGTGTTAAAGCTCAAACCAGACTTGGACAGAAATGGATCCCTGGGGTGGAAGGGAGGGTGTGTGGTGGGGACTGTGAGAACCTCACCTCACTAAATAAGCAGAAGTATGTGAGCTTGGACACATGGAAAAATAAACACTACACCAACAGATACAGGGATGCATCTGACTCTTCTTGTGGCTTCCCCCATCCTTGTGTTAAACCTAGAACCTCTAATGCCAATTCCAGTGCAAACTGTGGAACTAACCACATAATAAGGGAAGAAATGAGGAGGGGAAAACAAACAAAACACAAAAAACAAGTGTTGAAAAGGAAATCATTCACCACCTCCCACAAAGAGACCAATACCTAGCTAATCTCCAAGCAATGCCTGACACCCCTAAAACACCTACCACTGGATGCTTATTTTTGAGCATTAAGTTATATGGCATGGAATAAGCCTTTGACCAGCCTGGGTCATCTGTCACACTGTCACATCTGTATCACCTTACAACTTCTGCCTTGCCCCTGTTCTACTCACTGCAAGGAGTGGAGTGAGAAAAAGAGAAAGCCTTGAGTCTGTGAGAGAGTTGTTCAGTAACTGTAAAAATGCTGTTGTGTATTCAACACTATTTTAGTCATAAATCCAAAATAGACCAAATCTAAAAAACCATGTGCCCTCTTAGCAAAATACTTTTTTTTTTTCTTTTTTTTTTTCCCCAAATGCTGTCAAAAGAACATTTTTTTAACTCATTCTACACTGTGCTTGGGTTTATGCATGATCTCTTTTTGCTTTTATAATTTCTGTGATTCATAGCAGAGCTGGGGCAGAAACAATTGTTCTCTCCCTATGAAAATGCAGTGACCTTATTTGTGTTTTCCTTATGCAGAAGGAAAAGGGGAAGGGTAAGAAAAAGGGAAAAGAAGGGGGAAGAGGGAAGAAGTAATGGGAAGGAAGGGGAGTAGAAGTAGAGCAGAAGTAATGAATTTTGATGTTGATATTTAAAAATTTATAGTATAAACTGGAAAAGTGTCGTGTCATTATGGGTGTAATAAACTCTTTTCCTGAAACATCATGATGGAATTTTCCAAAATGATTTTAGCTTGATATATTTACAGCATGCCATGTATCTCCTCCTTCTGGGAAACTATTCAAAATCGACACACTTCTATTAATTTTCCCTTGTGTGTGACCTTTATCATAAGCTTTTGATCTATTTCTACCTCAAAGACATTTTTCTATGTTATTTTAGAGAGATTAAAAAGTCACATTACTTTACCCTCCCAAAAAAACAAAGCCAAAGCATTTCTACCATGCAGCATTTTATTTTTAGGGATCCATATGAATAGCCTGTTTTGTGCAAGTGCTGCACATTCAGCATAATCTATATGTGGGATGTGGGTTCTTGATGCTTTTCAGAAATCACAAGAGGATCCATTGAAAAGTAATACTTAAGAGGAAGTAAACACAGGATATTTCTATGTGAACATCATGCCCTTGTGACAAGATTCACTGCAAATTTGTCAGCTCTGCTTGCTATGTTTGCCTTGTTAAAAGATTCACTTAAGGACATGTGAACTAGTTTAATTAGTGTTAATTTAAATATCTGACTCTAAAAAGAAGAGCATTCATTCCTTAAAATTTGCTGCCTGAATTAGTGCTGTATTATGCTATGCTGTTTGAAACTTTGGACTATGGTATGACTATATGTATATTTGAAATATATCCTAAAACCTCCAAACTTTTATATTTAAAACAAACTCTTTTCTGCATGTTCCAAGGATATAAATCTCTCCAGTAATGCAAGAAAAGATTGCTACGCTTTTGTTACTCGTTTCCTAGAGTGTCTTTTATAGGTAGATGGAATAAATGCTCTGAGGCTGCCCTGTTCAATGTCAAATGACACCACTGTGGAAATACCATTCAGTTCAGTATTTTACCTATGAGTCTCTTCCCATGTTTGGATTGAAATGTTTCATGCTTAAAGATGTCTGGGTACAAAGCCTTTGTAATAAGGATTGCAGAGAGACAATGACAATGGGGTTGAGAGCTGTGTGGGGTGACTGAGGACAGTGAGAGACTCAAAAGTTTATTCCCCAGCATTGGTTCTTTTGGTACAGGTATTATATAGATCCTAGTGTAGGTCTTAAAATGCCCTATCGTATAATCAGAAAAAACCCTGAGATCAGGGATTAGATTCTGACCCAGGGTTCACCAACATTAATTCAGAGCAAGTTCAGAACAGTCAATGGATTTCCATCAGATTTATAGCAGGGTAAAATAAAAAAAATGTGATTCAAGGTCCTTTAGTGCACTGTTACAGAATGCAAAGTTCAGCTACTTTCTTTGAGGATTCATTTTCTTTCAGACTGTCCCTTCATCCTATGGTATTTGCAATGCTGATTCCTACCCTGCTCCTCAGAGGACATGAAAATATGTAGCTGTTCATCTCCTTGTTCAGTTTTTATAGATTACTTTGATATTTAAAATAAATCTCATTATGCTGCAGATCAAAGAATGCAATGCCTTTCACCAAAATGGTACAATAAGCCAATTAGGTTTTATTGTATATATATATGTGTGTGTGTGTGTGTGTGTGTGTGTGTGTGTGTATATATATACATAGACAATTTAATGCAGAGAACAACACCCTAATATATGTGTTGTGTTTGGGGAGGTCTGCAGTGAAACTCTCAACAGTGGAGTCAGAATTTGGTTTTAAAGTTTGGTTTTAAAGCAGTAGTTCAGCTAACCAAAATATTTAGATAGAAGTAAATCAATTATTAATTAAAAAAATGGAGTGAATGGAATAATATGAAATAAAAAGTTTGGTTTTTTTTTTAAACTTTGCAGAACATTAACATTCAAAAGCTCTCAAACTTTGGTTCACAAATTAAATGGCTTTATTTATTTATTCTTCCATTTTTAATTCAAACTGACCTGAATTCTCAAATAGGGTTTCATAATGAATAATTAGACCTTTATGGCTGTACATTTTGAAAGTAAACATAGCGGCTTTTGAATTTTTTCTTTGAGTAAGCACTGCAAAGTTTTAACAAATTAACACAGATTCAATAGTAGTTCTTTAACTTGTGATTGAAATTGGTTTTGGTTAAGATTATTATTTGGGGAATAAATTTTTTATCTTAAAACGTATCGTAGATGTCAAAAGATACTGGCCTTTCTTAAAAAGTTAAGATACAGAATATATAAGGGGTTATTCTAGTCTATCTGAAAATGAAATCTGTCCCTTATTCATTGACTGGTTTGCCTCTTTTTATAGTTCCTCTGTTATCTGCCCTTATTTTTCATTTTCAAATTTTATTAGCAAATCAGTTGTACTCACATTAGAGTACAGAATACATGTTAAACCAATAACTTAAGCATCACCCAATCCTAATTTATATTGGAATAATGATATAAAAAGAAAAGCGACATTTTAACTAAACTGATAGCAAAGAATCTAAATTAGGAAACCATTGCTCTTTGCTTTCATAGCATGTTAAGTGTTAATTTTTTTTGAAAGCAAGCCCACTCAGGGATGTAAGCAGTAAGGAGAAACTATTTAACATTCATTTGAGTTTCAGCTGTTGAGTGACTCTTGGAATTTTTCTGTCCTTGCCAGACCAGAGTATTTTGGTTCATATATTAATTGCATTTTTCAGGAATAAAGTGTTTTTTTCCTGGTATTTGTTTTAAAATTATATTTCATTTTTAAATGGGCCTGAATTCAAAGATGAGAATAAATCTACAGCTCCAGAAAGTGACAGAAAATATACCAGACTTAATAAAATTCATGCCTGAGTTGCTATTGCAGCTGTATATCTAAAGCAAAACTAATAGGCTGGCTATTTCACCCCATAATAAAAGCTGTTGGTTACTATATTAAGGAAGCCTGATGCTTGAAAGGAGATGTATGATGTAACTGTTACTATTACCAGCAAAGCATGGCTTGATGTGTCTGGCTTTTCAAAAGCCTAATGTCCTGGGCACATCTCAGCTAAAGCTGACCAATAAGCCAAGAAATATTCTGAGTTTGTATTCCTAAATACATTTTATTTGAGGTGCATTTGCACAACTTTAGTATAAGATTATTAATAATTCTTGTTAGTAGATTTGATATTTATTAAAGTCATAGTATCATTAAGGTTGCAAAAGACATCTAAAGTCATGAAGTCCAACCAGCAATTCAACACTACCATGCCTGCTAAAACGTGTCCCAGAGTGCCCCATCTACAGGAGTTTTTAACACCTCCAGGAACAATGACTTCACCACTTCTGTTTCAATTCTTGACAACCCTTTCAGAGAAGAAAATTTTTCCTTATATCCGTTCTAAATCTCCCCTGGCACAATTTGAGGTTGTTTCCCCTCGCACTATCACTTGTTGCTGGACAGAGACCAACCCCCACCTTGCTACAGCATCCTGTCAGGCAGTTGTAGAGCACAATAGGGTCTCCACTCGGGTTCCTCTTCTCCAGACTGAACAATTCCAGTTGCCTCAGATGCTCCTCACAGGACTTGTTCTCCAGACCCTTCACCAGCTTTGTTACCCTTCATTGGACTCAGTCCAGCAACTCAATGTTTCTACTGTAGTGAGGGGCCCAGAGCTGCACACAGTCCTTGAGGTGTGGCCTCATCAGTGCCAAGTACAGGGCAATCACTTCCCTAGTACTGCTGGCCACAGTATTGCTGGTACAGGCCAGGATGCTGATAATGCAGAGTAGTTATATTTTCCAGAGTTACCTAGAACAGGAAATATGCAGTTTCTAATCTATTTTATTTTAAAAAGATATATTAATAGGAAATGCTGTTTACATATTAAAATAATAAAAAATAAATAAGCAGTACTTTGAGTTTGGCAGTTATGATCATAATGGTATCTTCCCTCCTCTGAATCTACAGCATGTATACGTTAACTCATCAAAATGTAAAAATCAGGTTCTTAAACTTTCAAATGTACTTAATTTACAGTGCTGTAACATGGTTCCTCCTATCAAGGATTTTCTGTTAACTGTTATGTTGCATGTTAGGGTTCTTTGATAGGGTTCTTCTCTCTACAACAGAGACTTCCAAGCCAAATGTACAGCCCCTTTTATATTAAGAGCTAATCTTCACTTGCTCTTAGAACTTTTGAGTTGATTATAAATAATTAAACAATTTCTGTCAGTTCAGAAGAGAGCTGTGAGGGGGCAGACATAAGAGTAATTTCTCTGACCATAATTACCTGGGCAATGGTCACCCTATCTATAAAACCCTGAAAGAATGAGTGGTCCTCTTATACTTGTGCCTGAAGAGTGTATTTCTGCCACTTTCTGAATCATGACCCATGACAATAATAATTGCAAGGCATGTGAATCCTGCAGAACAGTGAGACTTTTCTGGAGATAGATGATAGGAACTTTAAAAAAATAATAACACAAGGGTTAAACACAGAAGTAGGTAGAAATCTAGAGTTTTGGCTGCCTGTTGTCAGATTCTGCAATTTATGGTTTAGCTGCCCTTGTAGCAGTGAAGGTGTGCATGTGACCTCCTTGTGATGTACTATTGGACCAGCAGCACTAAGAAGCTGACTTGTCATTGCTACGGAGCCAACATGAATTCATGGTATCAGTGGAAGCAGAGCAGAGTCTGAGAGATGGCATGACAAATTGAAATAACTCATGTAGAATAATTTTTTTTTGACTGAAAGGGAATAAACTTGGCATTTTGTCTGAGTAGTGCTTTCTCCCGAGATCATGCTATTTAGAAATGTTCAGGCCTCTCTTGTTTTTGTTCAGGTCTGGTTCTCTGTTTCAGCTGCAAGTCCAGTTTGTTTCTCATGGGAAAGAAGTAAGAGACAGTTGAAAACACAGAAATATCGTCAGAAATACAGCAGCCCTAACTGGCATTGTTAGGTGTTGAGTAAGGTCCTGGAGTGAATCTGGAGGCCATTTGCCCTTTTAAATACAGTGGCAAAGTTTGCATTAGAATATAACTATGTCAGGACAGGAGGTTTTTGAAAAGCCAGCTAGTAAATGTAGCCTTCAGCTAGAAATTACTGCAGCTATTAAAGCAGAGATTTTAATGAATACTGACATAATGAATAGTTGTGTCTATAGGTATATACTGTCTTTCTCTTAATGTGGATATTAAGATAATGCCATATGGATCTCTAAGTAAAAGTTCACTTTTCCATTTGAAATGGCAATATCTGCTTTTTTATGAAAAAAATAATATAATTTGACATGTTTTGTAAAACACTTGTTGTGTACTGATCAGTTACTGTGTTCACTTCATGTAGCGCTATCTATATCTTGTCTTCCAGATGCAGTGGATGATGATTGTTAATATTTACTCTGATATGAATCCATTGGGACAGGTCAGGATAAATTCTGGAAGCTAAATTTTGAAGATTGTTGTTACTAATAAAACCAGGCCTTTACATGAACTTGGTTTTGTGTATGGTATGAGCGTTGAGGACAGATCATACATGTCTATTTAAAACAGATAAGATACTCTGCAGAGTTAGTGGACTCATTCCAGCCTTTCACTGGACTACATTTTCTTGGAAACTATATAAAACTGTTACATTTTGATCAGTCTTTTGTTTCTTTAGCACCTATTTGGACTAGCAAATTGGACCATTAAATCAGAAATCTATAAACATAATCAAACTCACCCATTTCACTGCCATGCTCAACTTACTGTCCTCCTCCCTTCTCCCTCAAAAAATTAATTTCTATTGAGAAGAACCCATCTGTTTTTATCGTGCACAGATTTGAAGAGACATTTTCTTTAGCATATCAATTGCCATAATAACCAATCAGCAATGTAAATTAGGGAAATTTCATGAGTTTACATTTAGAAGACAGCTAATCACATTTGCAAACTGAACCCAGGTTCAGGGGGAAGTTTGAGGGTTTATCTGATGATAGTGACTGAGAATTAAATGTCCTGCAGCTATCAGCAGTAAGTGTTTCATGGACATTTGAAAGATTGAACCACCACTGGACAGTGTAATTTACTTTAAATTTTGTCAGGTTAAAAAGCCCTAGTAATTTTGTAAGAGTGAATATGATTTATGTTTTACAGTGTAGATGTTTATACATGATTTTAGGAGTTTTAATTAAATTTATAGAGAAATAAGGTTTTTTTAATGAGGTTTTCCCAGGTGAAGTTAAATTAACTCTTTCATGCTTCCATTTACTTCATAGTTATTTACAGATCATACCCTACAGAAATAGAAATACAGAATTTATATCAAGAAATACTAACTCAGGGCTTACAGCTCATCAGGATTAGTCTAAATCAGCTTCCTAAAATTCTGTGAGATAGAGCTGGCTTTTTAACTACAAAATTAAGACAGAAACTCCCACCCCAACTTCTACAATTAACTAATTTCTCTTATGAATCTGGATTTTGGGGCAGCTCTTGCTATAGGCATTGAGTTAGATACTTTGACAAAATAAATTATAGACACTGACTAGTAACTCTGTTAAAGGCTTTGATTTAGTTGATAGATGTGTTGTCTCCCATAATAAATTCCTTGATGATTTGAAGCATTTACATTTATCTGTATGCACAGAAACTCCTGGGCCACATTGGACACCGAGATACGATATTACCCCAATCTTCCCATATACTCCTATCCTCTACTCCTGAAGATGAGCTAAAGTGTAATAGTGTTTGTTAGACACAGCTAAGCAAAAATGGAAATGAAAGGCTGTGAATAGTTTGTAAATTCCAGTCATAAGAGTAGACCTGTTAAAATGTAATTCCTAGATTAACTGAATAGCTTCTTCTGTATATCGTGCCATGGGGAAAAAAAAAAAGCAGTCATATTGGCAACTTGCTGATTGAGCAAGGGAACCTGGCTCATGGCCAGAAACTATTTATGAAGACAGTAATTAAAATTAATGAATGAAATGTTGAATGGACTTGAGAGAGAAAAGTAATGAGGATGGAATATTAGCTTCTTTTCACATTCCATGTAAAATGGGATTCAAAGAAAACCCATTCCTACTAGAGATAAGAGCACAGATGATAGAGAAGTAAATTTCAGGTTTAGTTTGTATTTGTTTAATTTCAGTGCTATAGTTTTTACTTTCAAGTTCTAAATGAATGTAGATGAGATGTCAGTAGCATCAATCCCTCTATTCCTGAAACACTGAAAAAAACACCATCTATGATGTCTTTGGAAAATAACCCAGTGGTTTTTATTGTCTTCTAATCCTTTATGCAGTTTTGTATCACATGCAGAATTGCATATAGAGTTCTGCAGAAAACCAATATTCAACAGGTGTTCCAATTTCCCAAAGATCGCCAAGACATTCAAGGACAAAAAAAGATGAACAGTGAAAAATAGGGAGAGGAAAAGGAAAAACTAAAGCTTGGAGGGCCTGTGGGGCGAGTGGAACAGCTGCTGATAGAAGAAAAAGACATTTTTGTAAGAATCTTTGTTTCTTTTATATCTTTGAATATATATTCCTTTATATCTGGGCTAAGGTTTTTTGACAGTTATTACTAATTTCATAATATTGTGAGTTAGATTTCATGTATTTTCCAGAGGTGGAAGGTATCCCCTATCATCCAGCATGCTTTGGGACTCAATTCATGATAATCTGAACTCATCCTGATTCTGCCCCCAAACTCTGGGCACATACTCCTGACATTTCCTTGACCAAAATCTTGAACACTTTTTTCAGTAATGTGACTGAAGGATACAGCCTTATGAAGAGGGGAAAGTGGGGCTGTGGTAGTAACAAACTTAAGTATGGTTGGTTTAAACAGCAATGTAATGAAGCCTTCAGTAAGTCTGTGGCTGATGAGTCATATTCATCATTTACTGTTCAGAAATCTTTTAAATCAGCAATTCATTGGTAACTCTTTCTCTGAACTCATATTTTTTCAAGCATATTGAATATAACATATAAACAACTGAGAGATGAGAGAGACATAAGGACCTATTGTCTACATTTAGCATTAAACTCGACATCTTTAGTCATTAACATAGCATTCTTTCTCACAGTTTGCATTGTGTTAAAAATTAAACCACATCTAGACACAGAAAATAATTACATCAAATTAAAATGTGCTTGGTTCAAGCAGCACTTTGAAAAGTCCAATGGAACCTTGAATTTTCAGGCAGGGGAAAGCAATATGCTTTTTCCTGTGACAGGCAGAGTTGTCAGGAGTACCATTGGTACATTGGCTAGGACTAATTCCTTGAAAGAACATGCTTCATAATGCAAAATTCAATTATTTTTATACAAGGTTAAATCCTTCAAATGCTTGATTGTAAATAATGCAAATGAATAATAGCTAATGCCATATGTATAAAAACTTCCACGTACTGGAGTCAACCAGGAATTATTAATAAACAATATTTCAAAAATACCCGAGCTTAGCCTGTTCTTCCTCTTTATTCTAAAATAGCATCTTTGAAGAGCATTCCTGGTGATGCAACACAGGATTTCTGAACAAGAGTAAAACAAGTGTCTTATGAAACTTGTGAAAAAAGAAAAGAAGTTACGCTAAGTAACTATAGAATATTACAGAGCATGTACTGGATTGTTAATGTGTCAATTAAAAGAAATCTGTTCATAAATGAGTGGTTACTTAGCAACGTACAATTTGGTGACTGTTACAGACAGTCATTCACTTATTGTATTAAAACCAGAGAGTGACCACAGCTGTAAGAAATCTGAAAAATTATGTTGTGGATAAAAACATTAACCTATATCATCAGCAAATACTTGTTTTTTTCTCATCAAAATTCAAGAAATTTACTCCCTTAAGTAATGTAAGAATTAATGGCTTTATGTCTTTATTTTAACTTAGAATTAAATTAGTCATATTGATGTGCCAAATTCTTGTCTGTCAGAAACAGAAAACTTTTCCCTTTTTTAACCTTGTAAAAAGTTTTATTGCTAATTTTCCCCCATTATTTTTTTCTAAAATAAAAATTCTTTTAATTTCTTAGAAGCATGTTATTCCTTGTATACTGCTTCTGTTACCTGCACAAAGTATCCCTCCAGTTTATGTTGTGTGCTCACATTTTAGGCATTGTTAAAGTTACTGTTGTGGAATAATAATTAGCAAAGCCTTACATTTATTAATCACATTTCATTTATTACTTTTCCACATGGAAATATGAAACATTATAGTCCTTGCCCTTTTCTAATTCAATTGAACTGACACCAAAGATCAAGATTCACATTTCAACTCAAGATAAACTGGGATAAATTGTTACTAGAAGAATTTACTCCAAGTTTATGGTGGCGTCTAGTTATAGGAAGAATCTTGACCATGGGAACATTCCTTTTCTTACTGAGACCAGTTATGAAATCCAGAATGTTTAAAGTTACTTATTTAAAGTCAGCGGACAAAGGTGGGATGGTAGCGAATGTGCCAGGGATAGCTTGCCCTGTGACAGGCTTACAGCAAAGGATCATTTGGCTGCTTATGCAAGACTAAACCAGCCGTTACTGAAGTCAACAAAACATTTCTGAAAGACTTGAATTGGACTTTAAAAGTTGGGGTTAAATCCTTCATAGAATACCTTCACATGTAGTTATAATAATATTACTTTTCACGACAATACTATACAAGAATGTACTTGACAGCAGAATTTAGAGTTGGATTTAGCAACTCTTGTCAATGCTTTATTTTCAAAGACTAATTTAATGCCTTTTGAATGGAGACTGACGGAACATCTAAGTGTGTCCATATTTATCATAACAAAATTATAAATGCATTGATAACAAGAAACAAATATGAACTGACTACAAATGTTCTTTCAAATAATATAAATCTTACCAAATTGTTTATGATCAACCATTTTCACTGCATGGTAGAAAGTAGAATACACAAGAAAGGCTGCAGTAAGAAGGTGGCCCTGAGATAAAAGGGAGGCTTGTTTTTTTTATTTTAATTAAAGAAATTGATGCCACTTCATGTTCTGAGTTGTATAGTACAATAGATTTTATAGGAAAAAGGTGGAGAAATTGGTATAATATTTTTTGGTGCCTATATTCTTGCCTGCCTGGTACTGAGTAGTCACTGAAGTCAAAGCTAATCAGCATTTTATAAGATACACTGTTAATCTTCTCAGCTATGCACAGCATACTGAACATTCCCACTTATCTTCTTATCTTCCTGAATAGCACAAGAGGATTAGGTGCATCTGTTTACATGCCAAATACATAATCAGCAACTGCTGAGTTGAGGTTACATTGATATGTACACATAGTTTATATCTTTTCTACTTGCAGTTGAGCTTTATAATGTGAGCAGCCTGTTATTATCCAATTAATCTTATGCAAGATACTCAGCGCACAGAAGGTTTAGTTTTAATTTACTAGTTTATAAGTAGTGATAGTCTCTCTGCTACGTGTAGCATTTTGCAGCCATAAATTATGTGGTAGCAATTATCCCTTAAAATGTGACAAATGCTTTTTTTCTGTGTCCTGAATTCAGAAACTGAGAACAAAGGTACCTGAACAATTGAGTGGTCCATAGGTCCTTTCTCATACGAAAGTTATATTTGTGCACTTTCATTAAATACTCACTACAATAAATATATATTTCATGTATGCAAAATAATATAAATAAAGGATATTAAAGTTGCATATTTTTCTTTCTTAATCTGTCCATAGACCCTAGTCAAGATCATTTAATTGTATTGGAATATTAGAATTATTATTATAGTTATTATTAATGTCATTATTATCTCTAGACTTGAAGGATGTGTTTCCAGTTGATATGCCAAATAAGATAGTAAAGGTGAAAGCTGAGCCAGGCAATAATTTCTCACCTTGAAATAAGACCACTGACATCAAATGCATGATGATTTTTTGAAAAAAGAAACTATTCACTTTTTTGATCTAATTTGCTTTTTATATAATTTGCTTTTTATATTCTTCACCACCTTTTAATATACCTTTGATACATACTACAAAATGTCCAGGAGATCTGGCTTGGAAAAAGTATTTTAAAGAGGAAAATCACAAATGAATTCCATCAAATCTCTTACCATGTTCTGTTTAATTTTTGGCACAAGTGGTCATATTTCACTTTTAAAATGTGTCTTGAAAATCCAGACTGGGACCTGGTCAGAAGGTTCAATAGCTCATTCCTGATCCATATGCCTTGTTTCCATCATGCAACAGGCAGAATATAGTACGTGTTGGGGTGTCACTTTGACAGGGAATTAGGACACTTCAGAGGAACATAGGAGGCTCCTGGGGACTGGAATAGCTCTCAAATCCTGCTGCATAGACATTGTCAGAATTAACTCCCTGAGGCATCAAATAAACTACTCAAATGTAACTACACAAAAAATAACATCTTAACTTTTGAGGTATTTCTAGCTTTATAGAGTCCAGATGAATATTATCTGAGAAATCTGGACACAAATCTGACCCAGTAATTTTCAGATTTGCTCACTACAATCCATATTATGGTCTGTCACTCCAGAAGCAATTATGAATCATTAGTTTTAATATGGAAAAATTAGCTGGCACTGTAAAAAAATGGCATCACCTACACAAATGTCTTTGAAGAGCTGGAAGGCATAAATTTTTCCATCTGTGCTAGGAATACTGAAATTAATTGTAGTTTTGCAATTTTCTTTAATGGAGCTGAGATTTTATGTCTGACTTCCTGTGCTTTGCATTTCCAGTGTTTTCTGTTGCCTTGCAGGTATGTATGTATTTGTTCCATGATTTTTCAGTCCTTAATTTGCACACTACTCTTTACGTGTACTGGGATAGCTCATACCATTGCTCATACCACTGGGATAGCAACAATTTCATGGTATATTTTGGAACCTGTTTGGTGATGGTGTTGGTAATATTTGATTATTAAATAAGTATTTACAAAACACAGTTTCCAAGCATTAGATATTCACTGAACATTTAACAGCATCTTAACAAGTCATGAACCTTTCCTCTAGACAGAAGCCTTAGACACAATTAAAGGACACTAAGAATGATAAATGTGGATAAGGCTGTGAATGCAGAGAGGGATTTTTGCCCACAAAAAAACTTGGCTGACAGGAGACAATAAAGGTTATTTATCAGTTATATTCTCATTAATATTTTTTTTTTTAGTTTTAAAAGTATGCAAAACAATGACCATAGTTATTTTTATTACAATTGATCTGATTTAACACTTGCTGAAAGTTATTTTCTAGAGAATATGTTACAACTCAAGGTTAAGTAATGGGACAAAAATAAAAAAAAGACTGCTTCCACCTTGTTCATTTACAGTGTCTGTAGATATTATCTATCTTCCTTGATACTTCTTTCCCTCTCCATAGTGATCAAGAAAAATTATTTCTCTTCTTTTAGAGTAACCTTTCATTTTTTTAACAATTCTGCCATATCTTGTTTCATTTTTTTTCTTCATATTGTATTTGTTCACTCTTTCTGCATGTGTCATGGATATATCCTGAATCTTAGAGTATTCATGAGAAGGGAACACTCTGGTAGATTCTTCTTTTCTTTTTTTTATTTTCTTTTCAGTTCAGAGACCCAGATGGACTACAGCATTTGAGCTAAGCTTTTGGATACTTTTGAGTGTTTCTTTTTTATTTTTTGTTGCCTGAGTGGGAGCTCATTGACTCACAGTTAGTGCATGATAAATATAGTCTTCACAACACTTGTGTTTCAAAAAACATTTGTTTCCATCTTATATTGTGCTGTTAGCTATATCTAGTAAAGAAAGAGCTCTAATTCTTCTTAAACTAATGTTATTTCAGATCACTTTGCAAGGTTGCTCTGGCTTCCAAATCTTGTTTCAATGTACTTACTGTCCTTCAGTGTTTTATATCATCTGCAAATTTAAAAAGTGTACTCTCAGCTCTGTTATTCCCACCATTAATGGAAACATTGAAGAGCTGTGGACACAGGATATACTGAAGACTCTGACATTCAAAGTCAAGGTTCAAAGTCTGTTGGCATCTCTCCTGTTTCCTCAGCAAGATTCCCCTCCAATTTTAAAACTCTTCAGTCAAAATAAGGAGGTTTTCGAGTCAGATAGATGTCAATGCAGTATATTTGCACTTGCCTATTAATGTTTTGACATCTCCCTCAGTAAATTTTAGCTGTCTACAACACTGGTGCTTAAATCATCAGTTCTAAGGTGAGATAAAGCCTGAATAAAATTCAAGGTTTAACTGTTGTTCTTCCTTTCCCCTCAGCTAAAACCTGTACATGATGCATTGAACAGACCTCGGTTAGGACGCATGGTGTAAGTCATTCCAAATCATTCATTTGCATATGAGCTGGTTATTATGTTTGATATCAAGTGTAATCATGATAATCATGATTGCAGTCACTGATCTAGGCTGCTGAATGAGTACAAATTCCTGAATTCTCATTGCATAATGAAGCATATTCTAATTTTTCTCCTAAACTAAAGGAAAAAAAGAGAGAGACAACAAATGAATTCTAGATTCCAGGTTGAAGGGATTAAATAAGAACATTAGTTGATCTTGAACTTCAAGAAGTTGCCAGCAACCTTTTCTGAAATAAGCATAAGGGAACAGAGCAAGTAATACTGTTGAAGACCACTGAGGCCTCAAAGCCCAGAGCACTCGAAGTCTCAAAACATTACTTCTCTGGGATAATGAACCTCTAATAAAGCAAACAAATTCTAGCTGGCAAATAATTCCTTTTCATGTTAATCATGTATCAAAAATCAAATACTGTAACCACAAAAAAAGTCAGCAACATTAATCTGCAGGATACCAGGTGTGAATTAGAGGAAAAATTGCAGGAAGCACACTACAAGTGGTTTTGGGGAAGAGTATTAAGCCACAAAGATCTCAAGTTTTTTAGAAATGGATCTATGGACTACTGCCATTTACATCCTACTCAGCCTGGGAATTAGATCTTAATGATGTATGGTAGCTATTAAATTGTGGATAGTAGGGTTATGCTCTGATCCCTGCAGAGCCACTAATTGAGTTGTTCCTATCTAAATGGGTAAATGTTGACTATAGCTTTGGAGACTAAACATGATCTACAGTTCTTTATATAATCCAATAAGCACAAACTCAGCAAATTTAGCCTTCATTAATTATCTTGGGGATCATCTTATGATCCCTATCTTCTGGTAATGTTTCAACAATTCAAATAGAAAACACATAATAAACATCTTTCAGTTCTTCAAAACATGGTAAGAAAGAGTTGGGGATTATCATTGCATCTTACTCAAACAGTACAAAATATGTAGTGTTTGTTTTCATTGTCTATGGAAAAACAATATAAGTAGAATAATCCTTTATGTTATTTTTAATGGAATGTAGTCTTTGTGCCAGCCCTCTGCTTATGTAATATTTATACTTTAAATTCTTTTCTTAGCTACACGGGTGTAGCTGATGGAATTTTACCTTAGTGATATAATTCCATGATTGTACAAATATTTCTTACAGAAGAATTGGACTGGAAAATTGAATTGGGCCCAATGTGATATCTCAGTAACATTCATCTGACTAAATATTGATATGTACAACTTTTATGTGTCCATCACAGTTACGTACATTAGCACTGAGCTAATCTTAATACAAGCTTCATTCACATGGCACAATAATTCTTCCTTCATTGTCAAGACTTCTTTCCATGTCCAATCATTTTTAGACATTTCAATTTTAAAAGAACTTGTGTAGGTTATGTAGAATAGATAAATAGAATATAGATGTCTACATTCGAACAAGCTGTCTAGATTTACTGTGTATACAATGAAGACAAAAGAACTCTTTCAGAATATGAATTATTCTCTGCTAAATAAGATAAGTAAAATGGATAATTTCTGTTTTGCATGAGTTTTTCTCCATTGCTTGTACAGATAATTAAAATACCTAGCCCATATGGAGATGCAGAATTCCACAAAGCTTTACATCAGAATAGTAAGGATGAATGAAGTTCCCAATAGTATACTAAGATATTTTGCCCCTGGAAGATTTTATACTTTTGCTGCCACACAGGTTACCAAAAGATGAATCTGAGAAATCTCATGTATTATTCCTACTTGGTAAATTCACTTCAGTAACAAATTCACTTTTTAGGCACAAACCTTCCAAAGAAAAGAAAAAGAAAAAAAAGTCTGAAACAGAAAAATCCCTAAAAAACTAACAAATGAACAAACAAAAAAAGACAAACAAACAAAAAAAAAATTTTGAACTTTCCCTTGGACATCTTATTCAAACATGAAAGATGTTTTGGTCCATGCTGTTGTTCAAGACATATTCATATTTTGATTTGTTTACTTTTTAGTATTTTAGATCAATGTACAATTGTGTATTCATTTAAACTGAAAATAAATGAACAAACAATTCCAGGGTGGGTTCCAATATACAGAGTTAAGATCTGCAGCATGGAATACTCCCAATAAATACACTGTATGAAGGACGCTATGGTAAATTGCAAATAACCTATCCTTGCCAAATGTTCATACCACAGTTAATCACGCTTCCAAATCTAGCCAGTATTTTCCTCAGTACTCATTTGTATTGTCAGCAGTTTCTTTGATGTTTTGGAGACAAAACATCTGAACTATGGAAGCAGAAACTTCATCTAGCTAGTGGAAAACTTAATTTCCCATTTTTAACTTTTTCATCCCCTTCCCTAGTAGAAACCCCTCTAAATAATGATACTTTTTAAATCCATCTGGAGGATCATTTTCTCCTGTAGGTCAACCATCCAGAACAGTCACTGTTGTCCCAGATTCTCTAGCTTCTACAAGTGTCTCTGCTTTAACTGGTCTGCTTTTAGTCATGAGAGTTAGCTAGGCATTGAAGATACATAACACAGTATAAATGAGGGTTGGTTTCAGTTGCCAATTTATAAGCCATTATAGATAAGCAGTCTTGAGATATCATCAAAACTAATGCAGTCAAAGAAAAACTTTAAAAAGGCCTTGAAAGTGCTTCTATATTCAGCTAGATAAGAGTGAAATAGTAATTGCAGGAATTTCACAGTGAATCTAATTCTTCAACCAAGTGCTAGCCACAGGGACAAAATGATATGCTTATATAGGTCATGGCAATTTCAAAAGGAAATGCTTTATAAAGAACAGAAGTGCATCATGGGTAATAATGCAAATTACCATGTCAGTAACCCTAATTAAATTTGGCTGAACATAAAGTGTGGCTGAAGGGGAAAAAAAAGTTCATTTATTTTTGCCCATCTCTTAAAAAACATGTCATACTAATACTTTCTCCCTTTTCTTGGGTTCCATATTAGAGAGTTTGAGATGTCTCCCACGTTAATGGGAATTCAAAACTGAGTAAAATAATGGAATTAGAGATGTTAAAACAAAAGACCAAAATTAGCATAGAGTTTCTTCAGTTATTAATCTGAAAGGAGGAGATGGGGAAAGACCGAAGGGTTACTGGTGGGCTAGTAACCACAGAAGTGCCTGAGAATGATCAGGTAGGAAGATCCTGAGTAAGGTGTGATACATTTAGTATCAACACAGGAGTTTTATCTTCGTGGATACCACTAATGCTAATGAAGGGTGTTATTGTTACTCATACTTTGTTAAAAAAGCAAGAGTTAAGAAGTTACTAAAGGTGTCACAAGTGCAAAACAGGTAGAAATATCTTAGATGCCTAATAAAGAATAATGACTAGGAAAAGCTTCGTTTCACATAAAGAAAATGTTTTTCTTTTATTCTACTCAGAAGAAATGATGTTTTTTAAAATTTCTTCTAGCTAAAGCTTATATCAAAGCAGTTATCTTCTGTAAACCTATTCTGCTGGAAACAAAATAAAATGGATCAATGAATATAACATTACCCAGGATGTTTCAGGGAAAGACCAAAATTCAAATTCCTATTCTGCAAGCTCCAGGGAAGGATTTAGTCTGGAATTTCTCAAGCAGTATCCTTAAAATAGGTTGAAGAAAAGTATACTGTGGAAGCAGTTTTACTTCCTAAAGAGATTAAACATTCAGCAGGCCAAACTGTCTTTTATTCTGAGTGGTTAAGACTGTCTCCTCACGTGTCATATAGTTAATGATTATCCTCTATTGCAAATCAGGTTATAGATACACTTAAATTTTTGTCATGCAAGGTACTGTGCTCAAGGTAAGCTGTTGTGTCAGTCAACCACTGAGACAACCATTCCATGTGATGTCTGATGTACCTCTCTGATTATTTTTAAACCAGTTCTCTGCTTGTCAAATGTTTCTGTTTCAATGAATCAGCATTTTCCTATAGAGAAAAAGAATTTCCCATCATCTCTATTTTGATCTATTTCAAGTTGTTGGAAAGTGAAACAAAGCAGTTTGTATCTTTGGAGATTTTCTTCAATGGAAGAAAATTATCTAGTGAAACTTTTTATAAAGAATAGATATTAATTTCTGTTTATGGACTGGTACTCCATCTGCAGAAAAATAAATTCTAATATCAACACAGTGGTGAAGGTTTTGCTCAGCACATCTGTATTTGCTACTGACCTGACAATATGCAAGTCATTGCTTTATAGTTTTATGGTGTTCAGACACGTTGGATCTAAATTAGCAGGGACTGCACTGTAAACAATGGGTGACTTAGATGGAAAGCCTGTTACAATTTCCTGGAAAACAGTCACATTTTCTGCACTGGAAATGAGTCGTGTAAGCTGGCAACGAACTGGAAAATAGAGAATGTAATTAAAGAAGGCTTAATCAGTTGGGAAATTGAATGGATGCAATAGCAGAACCTTCTATAGTCTATAGTTACTCAAATATGACTCTATTACTATATCAGTATTTTCATCAATTTCCCAGATTGATTCCATTATTTATACTTGTCTTCCCCATCAGCTTTTTACATTTAGAGTGATACAGATAAGGAGAACTCCACACAGCTCCTGGCAGCTCATATAGGCACAAAATAGTCTAGCCCAGATGAGCTGCACATAGAATCAAAACATCTCTCCTTTTGCTTTGTAAAGGTAAAGTTCAGCAATATAGGGTTGCTGCTGAAAGGCACTAATTGTTTGTTAAGGCTGGGTCACTTCACTCTTCTGAAACTGGATCTCTGTTGTGAAGTCCCTTCCATAGGAAAATGTTAACTTGCTCCTTAGGCTACTTTCCAGAAACAGCATCAAAAAGACCTAACTTGGATGGCTTCTGCCTGTATTAACGACACCTTGAAAAAGACTGGGAAGCATGAAGAAAGGTCAGTGATGAAAGAAAACGTGAAATATAATTATAAAGCAAAAAACTTCTAACCAAATGTGACCATCAGTCACCAGCTCTTGCTTTTATGAATTCAAGCATGCTGTTTTCTGCACTTTTTGATGCTATTTTATGTATATAAAATTTCTTCCAGACACCATATGACTGTAAAAAGAACAGGTTTGGATTTCTAAGAGTATAGAGTGGAAAATTTACATTGGCTCAAGACCTTGCAAAATGTAGAGCAATGAGATTATTTATTGCAGGTGTTCTTGGTGAGCAATGTTTCTCCACTTATAAGCTACGAGTGAAAAGGCATAAAAATAAACAGAACGTTATTGAGAAAATACAGTTAAACATCAGCTTGGGGAAACTGAATAAAATATCATCATGAGGTGTGATTATCACAACTTGTATAGTTTTCCAGCATTCACAAACCCAGTCACTTTGCTGATCTACCTGTGAGGTTGATGAGGTAGTAGCTCCTGCCTTTTAACTTTTTTTAAAATTCCCTCTTCAATGTGCGGTCAAATTTATCATTAACTTCCTAGGGTGTTTGTGTGTTTGGGGAGGAACTCTTTTACTGTGTTAATTAATTGAAGTGGTCTCTTGTCAGAGGGGAGTCGGTACAGCAATCTGACATATAGGCTTCAGTTTTTGGTGTTTTTACTGCAAGTAACACTCCCCAGACTCAGTCACACACATACCCCACATAATAATTCCCACCATGCACTGCTGTTTGTCTTGAGGGAGTCTTTTCCACACATAATGTCCACGGAGAGAAATCAACATAATTCATGGGTTGAAATTATTTCACGTTACAGAATAATTCTGTTGAGTATGGCCATGGTCCCTTTCCAAGTTGTCTTAATCAGCACTTAATTCCATAGGACTTAACCCCAGCATACAATAATGGGGGTGTAACACAAGGCACACCAGACACTGGTCTCTCACTCTATCTATCCCAGACATAAAAAGCAGTCAGCCAGAGATCATTGAACTCCTGATACCTGAGAAACCCTGGATTTGACAGCTTCTTCACTATGTGAGATCTTTGTTGACCTCTCTCAGCACAGTTAAGCTGCTGGCCCGAGTGTGAGCTGTCTGTAGAGAATCTGGCTATGCTTCTGTCACACTAATCTGGAAACATATCTTCAGAAGACATGTAGTGACTGCACAGTCAAACACCTGCTCCATCATTAAAAAATTAAAGTATTTTAACAGGACTGGTATGCTTTGGTAAAATGTATGAGATGTGGCCCACATAGTAATTCTCTTCATTAACTCCCAGGTGCTCAACATACCTTCTGTCCAACAGGGACATCTCACAGCAAAATTATGTTAGTCATTTTATTAAACAGTAGGCAGCTTTAAAGTGACATCCCTTCTTCAGCTCTCCAGGTTGTATTTCTTAAATTTATTATTTTTAAAGGATTTCCTTATCTCTTTCTTCCTTAGTACTGAAGACTGATTATGTGTTTATGCATAGTCTGGACTTTTCAAATGATAAATCTGTAACTCTTTGTAAGCCACTGTTGTCTGTAGGCTGAAAGGAAAGAAAAAGAAAAAGAAGCAGTGGAAACGGAACCTCTGTCTTACATTAGTCCTTAAAGAACTAAAGGGATCGTATCACAATTTGGGAACTTCCACTCTCTCCTCAGCATTGTAGGTGTATCAGCAGCAGCAGACAGAAGCACCAGGCTGCTTGCAGGTGGAGGAGAAGGAGGCATCTTTCATTTTCACCTTTTTGTCTCAAAAATTCAAAGTGGCATGTCAGTGTAATAAGCCAGGATGTGACAGGAAGAGACACAGGAGGGAGTCAACTATTACTACATGCTACCTGAACAGCTATTGTCTGATTCAAACTTGGTGATGGCCTCCTATGGACTGGTTCTGTCCTGAGTCTGCCAGCTGCAGTGTGCTGAGCTATGTTGTCAAAGGCCAAGAGAGTGCATAGATTAATAATACAACACTCATCCTGTTTTTTGGAACTGGGATCCATCCTTCAGCTTCACAATGCATCCACATCGCTTCCATCCTCCCATTTTCTCCCTTGGGAATTCCAGATGCCTCTAGTATTAGGTAAGGTCCCTTTTTGTGTTCTGAGTCACTGAGACTGAAACGTGTTCACTGAATCATAGTGTAAATCCCATGGCTGTTGGTCATGAAGCACTACTCATAGCAGCTTGCTTATGGCAGCAGAGCACCATTAAGAAAGAAGCCAAGCACTCCAAATCATTTAGCAAGTCAGAAAGTCTGTCCAGTGCTAGTTTGTCACTGAGATTATCTGTTCATTGTGCTAACATGAGCGAAAGGTGCTGACTGATGCAGAATTGTTTTCTCCTCCATACCAGCAAAGTTCTTTCTGTCGGTATGTAAGATGTCATATACTGACAAATGTGTCCTAGTTCAGCTCTTACTCGAGTCCCAGATTTCCCTGGTCAGGTCATACGCCCTCTGCTTCAGCTCCCACCTGTAAAATCAAGATCATAGCACTCGCTTCTTCATACTCTGTGTGTCTTAATTACAAAGACTGGATGGGGATGATGTGTGGCTGTATCTGTGCAATGTGTTAGAGTGTAGCTCAGTAGGGGCCCATAAATGCTACTGTAGTAAAGAAACTCTTCCTTACATTCCCTTCTGTAACTTATGTAGCTCTCAGCACTCCAGTAATAGTTTTATTTTTAATGTAATTTTCTTGTCGGTATTCTGATTCAAGGTACCATACTTCTATTGTGAGAGCTCATGATGCCACAAATACTCATATTATGATTAGATTCATGTTTTTCCCAGTGGTGACAGGAAAGATGTCACAAGCTGCTGCCATGGGGCCAAATTCTGAATCCAATTATTATGTTTAGAGCAAAATGGAGATTTTCACCCCCTGATAAATGTTTGTTATTGCGTCATTATTATTTAAAGTATTTTATGACAAATAGGCAAAAAAAAATCTGTTCATTTGGAAATAGGAATTTGTGACACTCCCTTTTTTATCTAGGCAATTTGCCTCATTCTGCTTTCACCTGGAACTTGTTTACTTTGTTCTTTATTTCACAAAACCCTGATTGTTTTTTTCTTCATGCAGTGCCAAGACAGTCAAGCTCCCACACATAACAGAAAACACAGACCAGAGTAGAAAGCCATACAATGCTCAGGAGACTCCAGCTTAAGCAGTGTGAAAATTATGAACTCAAACACTCCTGTCATTAGCTAATAACTAATAAGCACTGATTGAAAAGTCCCCTTTTAGACAATGGTCATTTACTTTTGGATAAACAAAATAGGATCACAGAGGTACGCTTAAACCTCAGAAAAAAATTATGATAATTTAAGCTCTTGTTGTTCTTTAATTATTAATGTCATTGTATTGCTGGCCTTAAAGATTCAGAATAAACATTCCTTAGGTAGGGTTGTGAATCTCTCAGAGATTTAGCCAGCTAGCTGAAATTTCTAATTTGACAAAAATACAACCAAACAAAAAATATCATCTGTTTACACAGCTGTCTGAAAAAGTCATGTTTAGAAAAGTGAAAATACAATATATCGCTTCCTAAAAAAGGCAAATTTAAGAAATCCTAGTGACATTCTTCTCTTTTGCCTTATTACTCTGAAAAAGGAACCTTTTTTTCCAGTAAGCAGGTGCAGTGTAAGCAGAGGCAATCCTATAATAAGGCTGAAAGAACAAGTCATGTTACCTTATGCAGCCTTATGAAATTGATGGTATCATGGTTTTGAAGCATTCCTACAGACCATGATATCCTATTTTTTCTGCAGTTGTAATAACAATTTTCAATTAAATTGAACTGTTTAAGTTAATATTGATAAAACCCTGAAGAAGCATATATTTCAGTTAAGAATTCCACAATTTATTTCCAGAACTAACTGTTCTTTACTAGAGCATCTAAACTGAGAGTCCTTTAAGACAGCTGTGATATTGTGTTGATAATTTTGATATTGATTTGACAAAAGCAGTATGCAAATACACTGTCCTCATGTATCCCATATGCATATATTATCATTAGTGAATAAAGTAAAACACAAGTCAGTGGAAATTCTGAGGGTTATTTTTGTTCTTACTGAACTTCTGCGCAGTTCCTCATCCATGGCTTTTCCACATGAATGTCATCCTTCCCTTTTGCAGTAGATAGTAATGCACAGAGGAGCAATTAATCCCAAACTCACAAAGTATCAGTATTGCAGACCTTCTAAATGCCAGCCATATTACTGTTTGATAAAGACAGAACAACCGAACATTGAAGTAAAAATATTTTTCATTGATATTTTATATTTGCACACACAAAATATGGAAGCTCAGCTGATTAAACGGTCTTCATGTCCAAAATGGTCGTGAGCATCTGCAAATATCAATTAAGATATACATTCCATATGCAAAAGAATGGACAAATAATTTGGAAGTTAATTAAAACTTTTTTCAAGCCTCTCTGAGAGGCAGAACAAAGATTGGTTTGCTATTGTATTTACAATACAATAGCAAAAAAAGCACTGCTCAGACATCCATTTCTTTTTTGTGTTATTCTTCTAGTCTATTGCTGATACACATTACTTTTGGTACCAGTAACAGATATATGAAACATTTACTTTATGGCTATGTCATCAATCAAAACATATGTCCCATTCGATATATAAGTACCTTTTGAAATCGCTATTATGTTTCACATTTGATCCAGATTTATAACCTTTAATTTCCCTATATGACTCGGGACATCCTATTAATTTATACAGTTCTTTGTTAGCGTGTTTTCATTAATTTATGGAGTTGTACTTTTATAAATGTCCTGAAATTGCTTGTTTAATGGAAAATGTAACTCCTGAAATAAGAGATTGCATAAATTTCTTTGCTCTGTAAGAGTAAGTGGTTCACCTTTTATTATTTTTTTCACAATTGCAAAGACATGTGAGTTACTTCTGTGGCCCCAAGATCTTGGTAATAACTAATACACTAAAACAAATTAATATAAAGCATTATTGTATCTGATGACTGGTCTCAAAATTGTACTTAGAGCATATATAATGTAGAAAAAAAAAAGTTACATTTGTTAGAATAGACTTCTGCAAGGCTTTTCTTAATTTCAGATGTTTCAGGTACTTTAGCCCCCCTCATCTTTTTATAGTGCTATAGTAATTCTAGTTTGGGGACAACACAGGGGGATCCAAACATAGGAAAATGTCCCTTTGTTTTTGGTGATAGCTTACGCACAATACAGTGCCAAAGATTTGAAAAAAACATGACCAGTAAAATAGCTCAAGCATTGGGAGAATTCTGTAAAAGAGAAGAACAGAAATAGTAAATTGAATGTGATGAAAGACAGAAGGGCAAACTAAACTGAAGTCCCTGTGTTTACTTTGAAGGGATTGTACTGATTTGATTTCCACTGTCCTGCACTGGGTGTCATCATTTATTCTGTGCAAAGTGAGTGTTAAATATAACAAAAATGCTCTTAAGTTTGATTTGGCCACTTTGCACTAACTGTGAGAGACATTCAATGACTGCCTATAGAGAAAGCCAAATGAAGCAATTAGACACTTCTATTTTAAAAATTCATTTTTAAATGTCAAAGGTGAAGGACAACTGTGATTTTGTTCTGTGCACTGCAAAAATACTTTAGTAATAGCTGACATGAGTACTGGGATCTTTGTGTGGAGAAAGAGGGAGGAAGAAGAGAGAGGGAAGAAGATACTAATTGTTCTAAAATATTTATTGCACAAAAAAGTAAATGTATTTTTACTACCTTGAGATCCAGGAAATAGATCATCAGCTACCACACTCCACAGAGGATTGTATTCAGAGTGCAAGGACAGAAGACTTCTAATTAGCACTGCTATGCCTTTTGCAGGTTTTGTCAGAAAACTCCACCAAATGACTGGTTTCCTTTTTAATCTTATCTAAGGTCTAACTTAAATAATTTTGGCTTAGATTTTGAGTCACCTGGGAAAACAAAAGATAATGACCACAACACATGAATTTTGATATTTTGTCACATTCGATCATATATTTCTTGTCAGTGCTTCCTGAATTAGAGATGAGCTTGAATAATGAGTGTGAATGTTCTGAAATATTAGGATGTTTGGGATTTCTGCCCATCACTTAATGACAAGAGTTGGGCTGTTTTTCATTTGCTATGCTCAAATTTCTTGTCATAAAACTTTTCCCTTTTGTCATTTTAGAATCTGCCCAACATGATTTGAAAAGCAAAAGGGAGCCAAGTAAAAAAAAAAAAAACAGGACATCCAGGTCCAAAGAAGTTTCCCATCACTCTTTAAAATTAAGCGACTCAAATTGAGTTTTAATTTACATGTTAGACTTAATATTACACTCATTGCATATTAACTAAATAGCAATGGATCATTTGACAGCCCATTTAATGAGGTGTAACAATGGCTGCATATAAAATATACAGACGCTATTATTACGCTGTCCTTAAACCTCAGTAAATCTGCTTCAATAATTACTTGAGCTTCAGCAATGTACAGTAGCTAATGCACCTCCACATCAGCTCATTGCTGTAGCTGACACAAACTGTAGCAGAATGTGTAGAGGCATGGCCTGAGCATGCCTACACAGCCCCATGTTCGAGGCACTCAGGTGCTAATTATGAGGTGGGAGGCGTGAGCTTGCATTAAGCCCACCTGTGTTAAGCCTCCGCCCCCGCCCAGTCAGGGTTTGCCTCAGCTGCGCATGAGCAGGGGTGGGGGGGCCAATAAAAGGGGAGCTTCCCAACACAAGCTCAGCTCACTCTGGAGCAGCTCAAGGAGGAGGTCAGCTGAGTCTGGAGCAGGACTGAAGGAGGCTGGCTGAGTTTGAAGGCAGCAAAATGGGAGCACTGAGTGTGCACCTTGGTGAGAACACCTCCTTGACTTCGGAGCACCGTACCCCAAGAAAGGTTTGCCTGTCTGCACCTGTCTACAACAAACAGGTACCAAGTAACTGCTAAGAGACTGTGTTCCTGTCCTACGTAATCACTAAGAACAGCATATGAATCCTCCTTCCTACTCTTCTCATATCTCTTTCAAATAAAGAATAAAAGCCTAAAGGCAGTGATATTTAACTTACTTGGAGTTTACCTCACAAGACTGAGTAACTAATGTAATTTTGGTGTTTATTGGTTGCTTCTCTACTTATGATTGTGGGCAAATAATTGGCAATAATAAGTGCTGTACTGTCAACATTATAAATTATATCAGCCTGAAGATGTCATGGGGTCAGAATGATGCTACAAACATTGAATGAGGACTGACTGAGGTCTGGGCAGGCAACTGACACAGAGAAAACCACAGCTGGTTGTCAGCTATGTCTCATTTTGTAAGGACAAGTGGTTGTCTCATGATTATACTCTAAATACTTTTTCTGCCAAGTGAAGGTTGGATTGAAAAAGTCAGTCTTTCGTTAGATGTTCATGGCTTGAATTTAGGGGTTCTCACCTGTATGCTACACAGCAAACACATATCACAGTAAGTACTGTTGTGGATAAAAGATTGCTTTATATAAACCCCAATCTAACAGCACCATAGGTTTCCTGCTGATGCAGCATTTTAGCAACATCACCTTAGCTGAGTCACTCTCAACCCGTGTCCTGGTTTAGGTGGGAAAGAATTCTAAAATAATGTTTTCTGTTCAGAGAATTTGTAGTTTTGAGACACTGCAGATGCAATTCTGTGAGAACAGAAGAGGTAAGATGTTATGGTATGCTGGTTTCTGTAGTGGTCAAGGTCGAGGGTATATTTTGAACAATGCAGGTTCTGTGGGCTAGGAGGGGCAGCTGACCCAAGCCAGCCGACCAAGTATTCCATACCATAAACCTCACCCTCACTGTAAATTGGGAAGTTTGCAAGGCTGTTTGGGGCCTTCTGCCATGGCTGTGTTCCTGATAGGATCCCTTCTGTCTTGTAGGTCATCCAGCCTCCATCCTGAGGCCTCCTCCCCTCCTTGCTGTGATGGTCACATTCTTGCTGGGCCTGTTATGCTGGCAGTGTTGTATTCAGCTGTCATTGCCAGAAGCTCACAGCTCTTGCCTGTATGGAGCTGACTATAAATTTCTATCTTATATTAGCACAGGTGTTAATACTAGTTCATTATTATTATTATTCTATTAATTCTGTTTTCACTTCAACCCATGGGTCTCCTTTCCTTTTGCCATGGTCAGGTAATAGAGCAACCACTTAAACCATGATAGCCAAGAAACAATCTGGTTTCTTAAGAGTTAATTACCAGACAGGACTCAGAAACAGAATAATCAGGTATGATCTAATTAAAAACAACAAACTTATTTACTCTCAATACTTTAAAAGAGGTATAAACAGAAGGAAAGGGGTTTTTTAGAGAGAAAAAAAGGGTGGAATAGATTTAAGGTGTTACCCTGAATGTTCATACTCCTGCTGTAATGGTTAGGAAGTTTAGAACCCTCAAATTTTTATAAATATTTGAGTATTTCAAATAGTTGGCTTACTCTTATTATGTAATCAAGGACCTGGGAAATGTTTTCATCTCAATTTATGAAAATAAATTGAGCTTTCCTTCCTGAATTTAAGTATAGATTTTTTTCTTGCTCTTTTCAAGTTTAACTTATTTCTACTAAATTGATGTCTTTGGCTGCATTGCATCAGTAGATGTGCTCCAGTTTGTAATCTTTTTAGTTATTTGATGGTTCTAAAACTTGAGACCTTAATATTCCCAGACAATTTATTAGCAGTGGGAAGAAGGAAGTAATTTTCTTACCTCTGTCCTCACTATTCTGAGAGATATCAAATAATTTTTTAAAAAATCCTGTTTCATTGGAATGAAGATATAACTTGCACCTATGTCAGAGGCTTTGAAGTCCTTTAAAAGTATTGATATTTATGTTTAATTCCTCCTAGTAGACATGGATGCTTTTTTTTCCACTTTACATATGAGAAACTAGAGAGGGGAGAGAAAAAGCATTGAAAAGGTTCAGAAGGTTCAAAGTGTTACAAGAGATCAACCAGTCAGTTATGGCCAGACTTCTAAATTTTTATTTCTATATTAATTTGCTGTCATGCACATAGATGTGTATCAGAATGTGGCTTTGCTGTGTAGTGCGATTAATATCAACACACTTAACTAAAACTTTTAAGGCAAAATAAAACAAGGGATTTCCTGCCAGCAGCAAATCAGGGGAGAAAATGGCCAGAAGGCCAAATTCTTGTCTAATTTATATCCTGTCCAATATCACAGAGTTCAGTGTTGCTGTTTGATTAATGATTTCTACAGTTAATGGAGCTGTACTACTGTAACGAAGGGAAAAAATATGGTCCATTGACTTTCACAGAGTGACACTGATCATATATTTGTGCAAGTCTAGGGCCTTATCTTGTGCAGGCTGACCAAGACTTTCAATACCAACTGTTGATTTGTTAAAATTTATTATAAACTATGTAAAAACAAAAGACTATGTAAGCCAGTGTCTTACACTGTCTTCCAGTGTCTGTACTTACAGTAGCTAATGCCAAATATTCAGAGAAAAAAGCAAAATTCAGAAAAAAATACATAAATATTCCACGCTCATTACAGCTTAGAATGGCATTTTTCTTCAGTCTTAGTTTTTATGCCTGCATCTATGTCGAAGTTAATTTCTCATATGTTTTTATCCAAGCTAATATAGCAGTTCTCATACGTACTGTTCCTCACATAAATATGCCATGTCTTTTTACTTTTGCACAAAGTTGAACCAAGGTCTCAGTACCTGATTGAAGCTCATAAATCCCAAATAATTTGGAGGCAACAACATATTTTATTTACAGATGGCTGACCTTCTCTCAGTCCTTGTGTCTCACCAGGAATGACCTTTCACTATACAACACTCCATTGGACTTTTCAGTTCAGGGAGCCATTATACATGCTCTGCTGTTTCTCAACTTCACAAATAAACACTACCTATGGAAACTGCTGAAAGTAGTTGGTGTTTTGTCGTTTTCTGACATGCTTGATCTTCCTAACCATGACTGACTTGGCACAGTGAATGGGCTAACCAACTGCTGTGTTCTAGCCCCAGCTGGCAACCAAGCACCACACAGCCACTCCCTGACTCACCTCACAGTGGGATGGGGGAGACAATTGGAAGAGTAAAAGTGAGAAAACCTGTGAGTTGAGATAAAGACAGTTTAACATGGAAAGCAAAAGCCATCAATACAAGCAAAGCAAAACAAGGAAATAATTCACTACTTCCAATTGGCAGGAAGATGTTCAGCCATCTCCAGGAAAGCAGGGCTCCATCGCAAAAAGCAGTTACTTGGGAAGACAAATATAATCACTTTGAACGTCTCCCCTTTCCTTCTTTTTCCCCTACCTTTTTATGTTGAGCCTGATGTCCTGTGTTTGGAGTTTCTGTCTGGTCAGCTGGGGTCAGCTCCCCACCTGTGTCCTCTCCCAGCTCCTTGTGCACCCCAGCCACCACTGGTGGGATTGTGTGAGAAGCAGAAAAGGCCTTGACTCTGTGCAAGCAATGCTCAACATTAACTGTAACATTCTTCAGGTATCAACGTTGCTGTCAACACAAATCCAAACCACAGACCCCCTACTAAGTACTATAAAGAAAATTAACTCTGTCCCAGGCAAAACAAGCACGCTGACACAAACCAAGTCTCAAAGCTGTATCTAAGTATGATAACACTGGAAGTTTATTCACTGTTGTGTCCAAAAATCTGATAGTTGTTACACTAGAGGTAAACTAAAACATCTATTGATGAGGCTGATCAGCCTTGGCTTACCCTTGAACTTTGCCTGCCTGAATTTGTTGTTGCTTGTTTTGTACATTAATGGCAAAATCTTTAAAACTACTGGAGCAGGGACTGCCTGTGTGCAGTATCTAGCCTGAGAAATCTTTAGCTCATAAGGCACATTCCCTGCAATTGTGAAAATTGGGTTATCTAACTTAATTACACTGTTGGGTTGTGGGCTTTTTTGTAAAACAACAATACAGAAACAAAAAACAGTCCCCCAGAATACCAGCTAGCTGAAACCCCATCCAACCTTGAAGGGGTTGGATTATTTGAAAATTTTCACGACTTTTGGGAGCTTACTTTTGTATCTTAACTTGAGTCAAATAATTTTTAGACACCTCCATTCAAAACATCCAGACATCCAAAGTCAGACAAACTGAACTCAGCCATAACCTGAGTTTTACCCCAGTAGCTGTCTTTGCCTGTACTCTTGGATGATGGAACCATTTCACATATGCAAGACAACTGAAAGCATTAGGTAAAGCCGTATAAGGTAAACTTTGTGATTTCATTTTCAATAATATCCTTTTTCATTTTATACTTTTATACTAAAGTCTGGGCTCTTTGCAAACAGTTTCTATTGTGTAGCTTACTATATATATATATATATATATAGTATATACATACACCATATCCTATGTATAGGAGATTACCATACTTCATTTGTTTTATACAGGTAAGTAATAATCTGTAGTAGTTCTTTGTTGGTGGTTGGCATATATTGACATTTACCATTTAAATATGATCTAATATAAATATGATCTAAAGATAACAATTATCTGTATTACTGCACCAATTCTGTAGTACATGCATTAACTTTCTTCAGCATTGTGATTAAGTTTCAGTGTCCCATTATCAGAACTAACATCCACAAAAGGCTGTAGCTGAAACTTGAGCCGTTAAAACCAGAAAATCAAGATATTATATTTTTCTATGTTTGCTAATCCATCGCTTCAAAATAGATGAAGTCTACCCTGAAAGTTAAAGAAATAAATAACTGTAAGTGATTGAATACAATCCAAAGTAAAATCTGGAGTGCTTTACTTTTTATCCTTTTTTTAACTTCAGGAGTTGCAGAAGAGCGAACACTCTGCATACTTTCTGTCATGTGGGTTATGCCCATCCCAGAAATGTTAAGTAAAAATCAGGGCTTCAGCTTTGTGGTGTACACAGAGAAGAGAGATACCTCAAAGAATAGCTCAGAATAAGTGGTGTTACGTTTAGTGTAACATACCTAGTGTTTACATACCTAAAGTGTATTTCCATAATAAAGACAATAGTTTGCTTCTGAGGATTTCATGTAGTGTTGCAAGATGCATATATTAGGTATAATTACCTGAAATTTGCATGTAAATTTTCAGGATATAGTCTTGTGTCAGATGATTGTCCTTCAAGCTAGCAGTTTTCTGGACTAAAATTACTTGCTAAAAGAGAAGGAATTCTTGCATGTCAGCAATTCAGCTGGGCTATTACTTGGTCTCCCAGTTGTGAAACAACCAACGAGGGGGCAGCAGGACTGACGGTGCGGAAAATAAGCTGTTAAGCTGTAGCTGGTAACCAGTAGTGTTGTACTGAAAAAACAATGCCTTCTGGGGCCATTCATTAGCTGAGAAGATGAGCTACACTAGTCACCCAAAATTTCTATTGTATTCTTGTATATTCTGAAATAGGCCCTTTTATCTTTAATATATACTTGTTGCTGACTACTGACTTTTTTTCTGAATATTCACATCTACACTCTTGAATTTCCCTATAGCTCAGTACCTATTGTTGCTCTTCTTTCACTTGCATTTATCTTTAATTATCTTTTTAAAACATAAAAATCTTATGTATAAAAGGAGCATAGCTACTTATGCACTGTGTGGCAAACCCAAAATTTAACGTTTAAAACATAAGCAAGCATGATATGAGGTAGTGTGGTCTGTATAAACCCAAATGGCCTTTCAATGATTAAAAGGAGTCTTTAAGAATGATGAGGACAAGCGTCTTAACAGAGCTTGTAGTAATAGGAGAAGGGGTAGTGCGCTCAAACTAAAAGAGGGTACATTTAGGCTAGGTATAAGGAAGAAACTTTTTACAATTAGAGTGGTAAAACATTGGAACAGGCTGCCCAGAGTGGTGGTAGATGCCTCATCACTAGAAATATTCAGTCAGGTTGGATGGGGCTGTGAACAACCTGATCTAGCTGAAGATGTCCTGACTTATTGCAGGGAGGTTGGGTTAGATGACTTTCAGTTCCACAAATGGTCATCAAACCATTCTATGATTCCATGAAATGTTCTTCATTTATCAAACTGTGGCAGCTCATAGCATTTGACCTTGTCTTAAGAGGCAGTGCATCAGTGATATTTAATGTCTGGGCTATGTTTTCAAGGTTTTTGAGGGAAAGAATTTGAAAGTGTGACTCATTAGCATTGATTCAATTTTCATCAAAAAATTCTGATCTTACAGATGTTTGTATAGCTATGCAAATTCCAAATGCAACCAGTGCTAAGTTTAATGGATCAATGAAATGAACAAGACAGCTCAAATTAGGTTTAAACATATATTGAGATATATTGATAGAAGAAATTTTAAACAGTGTATATTACAAAAATCAGCATTCATCTCTCTCATTTCAATTGCATATCACACTAGCTGCAGAAAGAGAGAATAATTTTCAGAAAATATTTTTCAGGTTCAACCAAATATGCTTCAACTTAGGTAACACTGAAATTGTGCCTAAGTGGAGAATTCTACATAGTTAGTCCAATCTGTATTTTTCATTTTTTAAATGAATGGTAATAATCTGGAAGGGTATTTTTATAATTAATTGTAAGATCATTTTTTTCGGATGAGTTTCTGGATTTTTTTAAAGGCAACTGTGACATCCATGTTCAACATATCCTTTAATGCTACGCATATCAGGGTAGTTAAAGTGCACATCAAGCAGACTGTGACAGCTTTAACTTTTCAGTGTCCATATGTACATGTGGATACTTATGTACATAATTAATAGTGGGAGAAAGTATATGTGTAAGGGCTGTGATCTGAATACAGAAATCTCCTAGGGCTTTTTCCTTTTTTTACACAGATGTTGATTTGCCAGCATGTGTTTTCAAGTACAGGTAAATGAATTAATGCAGCTTTGTACCCATTCATGTGGAATCCAGCAAAACTCTGAAAAAACACTTGCCTTCTTTATGCTCTTTAATAGGGCTTTTGAATCTAGGGGTTGCTCTGCAGGTACTGAATGAAATAAAATAATAATAACAAGATATATATTAAAAAAAAAAAAAAAAAAAAAAAAGAAGAAAAAAAAAAAAATGAGGGAGTTTGTGTAGAAATGCAATGGAGAAAAGATTCCACAGCAGAAATTCAGAAAAAGGATGAGGTGATAGTGAGGTAGGGAAACAGAGGAATGTAATTCCAGATGTCAGAAGCAGGAAGGGAGACAGTTCTTTCAAATGATGGCAACCAGATTATGTGAGAAAAAATTACAGAAGTCTGACATGCACTGGGGAAGAGCATACTACAAATGGTTACTCAAGTTTTCACAATCACCATCTCTCATTTTGTTGATCTCAATGTGGTATCAGCATTACCAAGAGCACTCTCCCCGAGGTGGAGTATCAGAGATACCCAATTTGCAGAATAGTTGTCTCCTATGTCTCTCTTTTCTCCTTATTAAATCAGTGTTGTGATGCTTCATAGATTAAAAGATGCAAGCCTGTGATCTAGCTTTCCTGTGTGATCTTGTGACATTCCTTACGCTTAGGTCTAGATAAAACCATTTGGAAGCTTTGGGGCCTAATTACAGACATAGAATCTTCAAAACACCTGCTCTGAGATTGTCTAACTGCATAGTCATAGAATATTTACAGACTCCTCAGTTATTCGTCATGTAGAGAATATGTACACTAGTCCTTCCTTTGATTTGTAACAATAAATACTTATCTAGGCATTGCTTACACTACTTAGTGTGCTGCACTTAACAAATATCATAATTTTGCCCTAGCAATTAAGCATCTAGACATTTCTGTGGGTTTGGATGTCAGGCTCCCTATGCCCCACTTTCTCCTTGTAAAATGAAGACAGTTTTTTTTATATTTTAGAAGTAAATACATTCTTGAAGTAAAACAGCTATATTCCTGAAAGTATATTCTTTCCTTCCTTGAGCAATTAAAAAAATTATAAAAAAAGGCTTTTCTGTTTTGTTTTTTTTTGTGTTTTTGTTTTTGGTTTTTTTTTTTTTTTTTATACTATGAAAGAATAAAAAAGTTATGTAAGTTAAACTCTACAGACAAACAATCTATGGAGTGTTACATGGTATCTTATTGTTAAATTATCATCAACACACTACATAACTGCTAGTCTAAAATTTTCAGCTGGTGGAGTATTTTCACCTTTTTCACTGAGATAAACTTCCACAGACTAATAAGAATGGTTAGAGATGCTCAGTAAAGTCAGGAGAGAATACCTGCATTAATGGAGCAATCCTTCCAGTTAAGCTCTGAGGCACTAATTGGAGAGGCATTCCTGTAGAGCAACAGTACCCACTGCATTCAGTTTCTGTTTAAGCAGACTTCAAATTCCAGGCCTTGAAATTCTCAGGCTGTGTCAATGTAAGTGAGCTGAATAAGATCAAGGACATATAGGTACATGTTTTAAATAATCTTTTCCCTCTGTCTCTCACTGTTCTCAATGACATTAAATCATACCTGCAGTATGATTTATTGTGGGAGGAAAGACTGGATAAATGAATACTAATGTCTGACAAAGTTGTTTTGCTCATTGTAAATGGGATTTGTGACTGGTGACACTAAGCATGACAAAAACTAATAGTGGTGCTAATTGCATTTCAATAAATTAGCTTTATGGTTTTTCCAACAGGCTTTTACTAAGACAGGTGAGCATCAGTTACATTACACGGTGGACAAGAATATTAAAAATGAAAACAGCAAAGTCTCACGTAGAGGGGAAGCTGGGAAGATTTCTGTATGGTTCTTTTTTCAAGGTATATCACAATGCCAGATGAATCTGTGTCAGGCGGCCTGCTGGATCAGTAATGAGCAGGAGAGTTGGTAATGAGTTATCCATAGATTCATACAATCCATGGATAATGAAAATTACCTGCTGGTTTTGAAATTCTGCTTAATGTACATCAGAAATTTGCTGCTTGAACAAAAAAGCAATGATTTAAATATGTCTGGTTTTGATAGAAATTGTACTTTGAAAATAGCTTGGTGGAAAGAGAAATGTGAAAGAATAGCAGGCTTAAAACTTTTGGGATGTGGCTGGTGTAAGCAAGGGCCATAATTTTTTTATTTGGTTTTATGTATTTCACACCATCTTCAGAGAATTGTGGTTATTAGATATTTTTCAGGGCTGAAGACCTCTGTCATTTCTCAAATTTCTGGGAAAGAAGGGAAGTGGAAAAATTCAGACTGCAAATTGAAAGCCTGTGATTTTAGAACCCAGTATTATCTGGTTTATGACTTTTGGAGTCTGTCTTTACTTGATTCATAATACTTGCTTATGCCTCCCATATTCAGTCCAAAAGTTATACAAAGATTGAAGCTTGTGGGTCATAGGCACAATGGACTTTATGAGCATAAGACCCTTAAGAGGTAGAAATTGAGTCAGAAAAACTAGAATTGCTGTCAGTTCACAAGTGAAATTATGTTCAGTGTGTGTGTGTGTATGTTCACTCCTTTGTGATTTCATATCCCCTACTAATTAGCTGCCAAACACTAAGTTGCTTGTTAAAAAGTTATCTCATTACCCCTCAAAATATCTTTCAACATATGTTTTCTCATCAGGTTGAGCTTTAAGATGCTTATCAATAATATGGAATTAAAGAACTTTTTACTTTCTCTTTATTGTATTATATGTATTTTGAGTTCAGCTTATAGTCAGCCATGTTTATATCTGCTTCTTTATGTCTTTAGAATTATTTTATTTTGTCTTGCTCATCATAGGCTGTCAGCTGCTTCATGAGTTTCGTTTCACATGCATACTCAGGGTCAGCTCTGCCAATTGAAAGTGTACAAGAAGATATTTAGCAAATATTTTTGTGGTCACTGAAATATCAATAAGATTTTGGGGGACTGATATTTTCTAGTCTATAATAGAGCCTTTCTAGTTCTATCAGCCAAGTACAGATGTGGGCAGCTTTCTGTCTCTTCTATTTGTGGTGTGCTGCATATGAAAATGCTTTCTGTGTTAAAAGATTTTGCTGAAGCTGACAGATCTGGTCAGAAAAGAACACAGTGTGACCAAGTCTGTAATTGCATTTGATGGGAGACTGCAGGAGGAGCAAAAAGCACAATGTGCTCACCAGCCTGACTGCTTGCCATCGACATTTGCTCTCACAGTCACTGCGATTTTAAAAAAAATTGTATAATGACTCCTTCTTTATACTCTCCACTTGATTTTACTTCTATTAATAATGACCCATCAGTGATTTTGAGTAAAAAAACATTTCATATCGGCTGGTGCAAGTGACAGGACAACACTATAATTTAAGATGACACTGGTTAAAATAACTCTAACATGCAAACTGCATAAAATAAGATTAAATGAAAACTGGACTTCATTGCAGTATTTCCAGAACCATTTTTCTAAGTTTACAGGGCAATTCTTAGTTCACAAATTTCTCTTAGATGTCCAAGGCACAAATAGTGCATCATTATAATACATGCTAACATGTGCATAAGATATACTGAAAACCAGAAATGGAAAGACTATAAATATAAATAGTCATTTATTTCTAAAAAAATAAATTTATAAAGCAATATAAGTAAAAGAATTGTGCTTTGTTTCTCAAAACTAAAAAAGAATATTCATGGATTTACACAGTTACTGTTAACTTTGTCTTTACTTGATAAAATAACTGCATTTGTAACTAAAACTGAAGCAAGCTGGAGAAGTAGTATCCCAAACTCACAGACAGGAAGAATTCCTCACTTTACTGATCTGAATTGTTCCTTCCTACCTTGATATTTCCTTTTCAGTTAGATTCAAAACTTCCTTAGCATGGTTCATTCTGTTGTCTCATTTTTTATGACCTATTGATCTCTGGTGGATGAAATCCCTTTTCATCTGTGAGCCTTTTTCACCCATTTGATCACAGTAATTGTCATCCTCACCAAGTTAAAGGACCTGCTGATAGATAAAATCAGCATTTATATAGAATCCTTGGGAGGTCAAACATCTTCATCTCTCAGCAAAGAGGAAATAAGTCTCAGATTTTATTTATCATCCTTTTTTCTTTTGTTAAACACTAAATAGGCCAGATTCTTAAAAGGATTTGCCAGCAAGAAACTGGATAAGATGCCAAACAAATAGAATACAAAGAATCTGCAGATCTGCTATGCTTTTTCAGATTATTGTAAAGATACAAATTGCTTATAGAGAAAGACTACACCAGCTGTTTCTGCTCACTTCTGAAATTTTGGTGGTTTTGACAGTTTTTAGTATCTGAGATCCTCTGTACGTATAGAAGGCATGATTAGCTAATCAGGAAATACGTTTTTGCTTTTGATTTAGCCTAGTATTAATATATAATGTCCTTTAATGAAAATTGTTGTGTAACATTAAATTGTTTCATTTATACTCAGAAGCACTTCTGGCTTATCTAGTACATTTACTCACCTTTACTGCACAGTGGGAAGAGCAATTTAATTAACTCCACATCATTCTTGCTGCTTGACTATCTAGTCTTAGCCTTAAATATCTTCAATAACCTTGTATTAACAGAGACGAGACTAAATCTGAAAAGTTGTGGAAAGCTGGCAGCAAACAGCTGATTGATAGTTCTTGGGAAGGCTCCTCAAACTCTGAGCAAATTGCTGGTTGGGCAGACATTTAATTTTCTTGGCATACCTCCTGTGATCTACAGCACTGAACTTCTCATGTGTATTTAGGAAATAATTTATCATATTCCTTCCAAGGTAGGATGCACAATACAGAGGAGAAGACATTTTTCTCTCAGAGAATTATTGTTATTTCAATATACAGAGACTTGCCAATGAAACCTATATCAGTTTGTGTTACAAGTGGTTCTTCAGTATTTTTTCAGAGAGAAAGCAGAATAAGCAGAGACAGAGCATACAATTAATATTATGTTTCTTAGGTTTTGAACACAAAAAGCAGACTAAGAGATCAGGTATTATATATTTAAGGCTGTATGTACTATGTAATTTTTAAACTTCCTCTTAATATTGTCTTTCTAGCTTAGCAGATGTGTCTATGTGTGTGCAGAAAGGTTTTGGATTTTTCTTTTTATTACAGACCTGCACCAAAAGCTCACCCAGTGCCACTAGCGAGATGAACTATAAATCTGTTCTGATATATCTTTGTTTCCCAAGATAGATCTCTCCTCGTGGGGGATGATAAACTACCTTCTTTTCCCTCTTGAAAATGTCTTTGACTACATTAAGATAAAGATTGATAAATCTTGATGGTTTAAACAATATTTTGATAACTGCAAGATTATCTGAAAATCTTGAACACATTTTTTTTTTAACTTTGAAATCTTCTTTGCTATATTGATTAGAAAAAAATGACCTTGAAGCGTGGTTTTTCAAGTGCAGAGATGGCATGGAGGTGCTTGTAATTTACCTCAATACAGCTACCCTATAGACATTTTAGGACACATTTATCATACATTGTTTCACTCAAGATAGATCATATTTACTGTATGTTTTATTGGGCATGTCTTAACATGGTTAACTAAAGCATTAATTGTCACTAGTTAGAAACATATCAGCAAGGATCATTTATTACATTAGACAATATTTGCTAATTAGGCTAATGCAGAGTCTTCTCAAGGTTTCAAATGAACTCATTACTTACATTAGAAAACATATCTGGTCATGATTTTTTAATGGTTGTATAGCTACAACTGTGAAGGAGTTTAGCTTATACCATTTGGCAAAGGAAACCTTTCAGACACGACTGATTCTGGAGCAGTTGAAGAAATGGCACCTGTAATGCAAAATATCAAGCAGAAAATAGTTTTGAAGTACCTATTGGTGACTTCTCAGATGTAGTAATTTATTTATTTGTTTCTCAGCATCTCTGCCCAGTAAATTCCATTTACTACCTCTCTCATTTTCACATCTCCCTAGTGATATCTTCCCACTATTGATAATTAATCCAGATAATGACACTCCTGGATATGGTGCCACATCTCTGGACACTGAAGTGTGTCCAACATGCCATTAAAATCCCATTAAAGCTTTATTCAGTAGTCCCAGATTGAAAATAAACATTGATGGTACATTTGAGAGAATACTGATTATGCTGACCTTGCAATGCACCTTCCAAAAACTGCATCAGAAATTACTTTCCTGTGGCAACTTGAGATGGTATTTTATTTATACGTATTCCAGGGCAAAATGAGTTCTTTTCTAGCTATTGGATGTTTAGTCTGTAATTTTTAATCTGCTGCCCAGCAAAAGGAAAGCTTGCTTTCATACACATAGGGGACAACTCTTCTTTGGAACATGTTATATTCTCCTTCCTTGGTAATACAAAAGTGCAGAAAACTGGTCCCTCCTTAATGGTCAGATTGCAGTTTTCATAACTGCATTTTACTGACAGATGTCTCATTCTAAATTCAGTGCATTTATTTATTCGCAAAGCCCGTTATCACAATATTTTCTGCTTTCTCTTTTCACACCATCTTATTTGTAAGTTTTAAAAACTTTTCTCTTCTTACAGCCTATGTCTTCCAGACAGTTGCTCTGAAGATGCACCTGGGTTTGTATGCTCCCTTCTTATAGACAAGCTTGTCCTCTGATTAGGACCTACCACTGGCCTTTACTCCATCTTTTCCTGTTCAGCTCCTTCCAGTTCTTTCCGTTCTTAAATGCTTTCTGGAATCATGTCACCATCTAACCATCTGACAGTCTAATTTCTGATATTAACCATTTTTTATCTCTTAGAAACTGCAATGGAGTTAGTGTTTTAACACCGGAAACACTAAGGAAACACCGTGTTAAGAGAAACCCTTAGCTCAGTGCAATTGCACATTACTAAATAGCACGTTACTAGTCATGGTAGTTGCTTTTAGATTTGCTCAGATAATTTGAGTGAAGCAACCCAGATTGCAAATCAAAGGCCATTTATTGGTGCCAAACCTTGGCAGAGAATTTTTTTTTTTAGTGGCAAAACCAATACTCAATATCTAGTAATTATTCAGAAAGACAATTGCATGCAAACACATAATATAGTGTTAACCTTCCAGGGATAAAGAAGTTCCCAAAGAGAAATAATTGAATAGTCATGATTATAAAACAGGCTTTTTTGCTTTTCATGTTCCTTTTTCAAAGGCAATTTTTTTTTCGAAAGCAATTTTTACTTATTGTGACTGTAAATCAGCATAAACTTTGCAAGGCTTTTTTTTTTTTTTTTTTTTTTTTTTTTTTTCCCCCCTAGATTTAGAAGATATTTACATAGCATGCTGTATTTAAATTGGCACTTATAGCTTCATAACCACTTGGATTTGGAATGTACTGCTGTGTTAGAATTGACAGTGTATTGTATGTCAGTAGAGCATGCTGATGCTACTCTCTTAACCATTGTCAAGCCTATTAACTCCACTTCTTGGCAATTAATTTCTACAGTTGTTTTTTGCTGAGACCTTTTCCATTCTGCATTAATTGGACTAATAAATTAGTACCATATTTTTCCTTCATCTTTCATTTTGGAGTCCATTGAATGGCTGCTCAAAAAAAACTTAAAAACCAAAATAGCTTAAAAATTCCACCCAGTCAAACCCCAGACAGGGAAGAAAGTTTTAAATCATCTTTTCTGCTGACAAAAGAGAAGGGTACTATACCTTCTGACTGTAGCTTGCCATAACCTATTCAGTCTTTTTGTATTTAAAGATGATTTTCTTTGCCCCTTACAGGCAAGTGGGAATTAATTAAAGTTAATGACACAGATAAGTGTATTTCATCATAATAAGAACCCTGTTTGACTAGGCTTATTTCTAATTATGAGATTTTGAACAATAGAAACTTCTCTGGATGAGACAAAAGGGGTAATTCAAGAAAAAGAAAAAAAAAAAGAAAAAAGTGATACATTCTTACCAATGATCATTCGCAAAGCCAGCTTGTTGTTTGTTCCTACTAGTGTATCCAATCCTTTTTACATTGCAATTTAAGAGTTTTTGAAATAAAAAGCCTACTTCTTGAATGCCTTACCTTCCCCCTGTCTTGTTCATTGCCTGTAAATATAATTAGAGGACTATCTATTCAATCATTCAAGTCATAAAAGACAAAATTAAGTTGCACCAAGCTCAGAACAAAAGTGTCCAGGGCTTTATTTGATATCTACTACTCTGATGTTGCTTAACAACTGGTAGCTACCATGCAACAATGGTTTTCCAGCACATACAAGATCTACCTAATGCCTTCACTTCGAGATTTTTCAGCCTAAATGCTACATGAAGAAATGGCAGAGGGTTGTTGAAACCTAAGTGTGTATATATTAATGTTTCCTCTATATAATCAAGAGGGTAAAAGAAAGAAAGAGAGAAAAGGAAAGAAAGAGATAAGAGAAAAAGAAACTGATGATCTCTTTTAGAGTCAAGAAACCAAGACAATGAATGTTCCACTCTTAAAAATTTTGACTTCACAGGGGCATACTGTCAGGACTGGTTTTTTACTTCCATGGTTCCTCCATATACTAACAAAAGTGTAATTCTTAGGTTCGTAGAAATAAAGAAGTGCAATGAAAGTAGATTTCAAACTCAATTAAATCCTTTTTTGCATGACCCATGTTCTCTTTTTTTTTTCCATCATCCTTGCAGAATTGGAATAATTAGATGTCACTGACAATGTGTAGGAGTTTGACAGATGAAATAACTTCCTTGATAAGGCAAGTTTGTCCAAGATTTAAAGAAAAATTAATATTTGAGTTTTGCACAGAAGAAAAAGTGTTCATAGTAATCAGGCTCCTGTCTTCCCTGCTCAAGTGCAAATCATGAGCAACTTCACAGATATGGACTTAACTAATATACGTTTGTTTCGGGGTTTTCTTTATGTATTTCTTACGACTGTGGAGTCTGATGTGTAAACACCTGGGATTAGATAAGGATCAGATTTTCAGCTAGTACAATGCAATATGGCTCATCCTGATGTCAGGACCTGACTTTCACTGTAAACAAAGCAAGCAACCCGTGTTTGGGAATATTAATCCATTGATAGTTCGCATTTCTGCTTACTGTGTTAGAATCAGATACCAGCACTCAGAAGATATCTAATGTCAGTACCATATATGTGTTTTTTTTTTTAATTGTATGATCTGTTGTGCACTCTATCTACCTTTCTCATCAGTTTTACTTTTTCATTAGCTATTGTCAAGCATAATCTTACCAGGAACCGATTTAACAACTTGAGCTCAGCCAAGTATTTCAGCAATCTGTACTGCATGCCAAGATGGGTATTTATTTAACAAGATTTAAAAAAAAAATCCTATCCTAGGGTCAATTTCATACCAAGCCCATTTAATTTTTGTTAGAAAAGATAGAATCAATCACTGCAGTAAAACTTGCAGTTTACATTTTCCTTCTCTTTGTTATTCCATTTAAATTCAGCAGCATTTAATGAAGAAGAGCACTGACCCATGGGCAAAGTATGTAAATATTATTCCGTTACTTGTTTTGTGTGTGTGTTTTGGGGGTTTTGGTTTTTTACATTTTGTTTGCTTGTTTGCTTTGCCTTTTTTTTTTTTGTTTGTTTCTTTCTAGTTCCTCACTTTCCATTAGTGATGTAAACTTCTCCATTCACTCTCACATATATATCACCAAGGGATACCAAGCATCTAAATAATTTCTGAGAGAATAAATTAGGTAGATTTTAGGGTGAAATCTATCAAAGTAAAAATGATTAAGACAACTCTGGATTTACTGGGAGGACTAAAAAAAGTTTCCCACCAACATTACATGCAGTAGCACATTAACCATTTCCATGTTACACCACATTACACACAGTGAAAGGACTAACTCAAGTCTTACAATGCATAGTCCTGCTTTGCATGAGAATCATCTCACAGGGGCTTATGGTCTAGGAATGGGCAAATAAATAGAATTTTTTAATCAGAGCATCCCGTTATGATTGTACCCACTCATGCAGAGATAATGGAAAGCACCCTGATTTTATTTTCTTTTTTTCTTGTCTTATTTTAAAAAAAATATTCCTGAAAAATTTGTTGACCTTAGCATTATCCATGAATTATGACTGCTGATCTGCATCACCAGGACAAGCACTGACATTGACTTTAAGAGCTTTCTCAGAGCTGGAAGAAATTCTTTGTTGTTGGATGCTATTGGTTATGTATTCTATATTGATGAAGACCAAAATGTCCTTAGCTTCAGTTCAGCATGCTTATTTCTGTATGTAGAGTGATGGGAATGGGTGAATATTTTTAGTCCTTTAGATGCCAACCTTTTATGGACTTTCTAGTTTTCAAACTAAGGCCAGTCACTTAAAAGAAAAATGAAAAACATTTTTAAGCTACTGTCCCAGAATTTTCTATAGAAAAGTACATTTTTGTATATTTGAGAGGCACATTAGCAAAATTAGAGTTTGCCAGGTGAATATGCAAAAGAAATGCATCAGTGGGAATGCTAATGAAGTAAAACAGACGTTTACAAAGAAACAAAATTATACCCAAAAATTCCCTTGTTATTATTTTTATTACCATTGTTATGCCAACATTTTATTTTCATGAGAGGAAAAATAAACACTTAAGGAAAAAAAGATCACAGATCATAAAATTATGGCATCTGAACTTCCTGCAGATCAAGTCTGCAAATATGGGTTATGGTCTATGAATATCCCATCATGAAATTTAAAAGGAAATGAAAATATTAGTAAGGAAAGAAACTAAGGAGCAGTAAAATTAGCTTGATGCTCTCCTTAAAATCAGTCCAGCATATGGAAGGTCTGGCTTACCCACTGAAAGTGCTTTTCTTTTCTAGATGTGGTTAAAGTTAAAAGTGTTTGAACTAGATGTGAAAATTTCCCTTAATCTGGTTTGTCATAGCTTAACACTGGGCTGGCAATTAAATGAAGGAGAGATGCTCTCAATTAATATCTCCCCCCTTCCCTACAGGAAAAGGAGAGAGAATAGGGAGAGAGATTACAGGTTGGAAACTAAACTAGGCAGCTTTAATGAAACATTAGTGATGAAGAGGAAAATGATGAAATATATACAAATATATACAAAGGCAGTACCACATTTCTACCTCTCTCTCTGATAATGCTCAGATCACCACTGAGGTCTCTGGGTTGGCCCTGGACAAGTCTCAGACTGGGCTCCTGGAGTCAGTAGCAGAAAGGGCAGGAATGCAGGAATGCACAGATTCAGGAATGTACAGATCAGGAAACATGACTCAGAATCATGCCATTAATTTCAGGGAGTGCAGATTCAAATTCAAAGATTCACCAAAACTAAAAAAAAGATATTTCAACACTTTGCCACAATTTTGTACTTTGGAACGGATGGGAAAGAAACCTTAGCATTATGAAAAGTAGCATATGCAATTAAATAAAAATAAAACCAACAAAAAACAGCAACCAACCAACAACAAAAAAACCCAGAAGTATACAAAAAAGAGTAACCAAAATCCATAAGCATTTTGTGAGACCTTAGTTGTGAACGCATTCATAATCAGTCACATGGGACCTCAAAACATTCAGGATGTTCTGAACACAAAACACCTTGATTTCAGATTATTGAACTGTGAAATTTTATATTTTAAAATGCTTCCTAGAGAGCTTATCATTATGTTTCCTGGCTGTGCTGACTTTCCACTTCAATGATATAAGCTCTTTCTGCTTTAAAAGAATTTAGTAGAGCTACAAGGTGTGGATAGTCTGAATTTGGAAGACTGAAGTTCTGTAATTATCCAGGAATAAGATCAAGCTCAAATTTTTCCCCAGTGGTGGTGTAAATCTTTTCTTTTGTGAAAAGATTTGTACTGTGAAAACCATAAGCTAGGCAGCAATATTTTAAGCTCTGTCTATCTGGCAGATAGGACAGTCCCAAGACTTCTGCTTTTTTTTTTACGGCTTCTTGCTCGGGTTGTTTCACATCTGTACTAGGAAAATTGATCAAAACCTCTGCTATTTTCCATGATTCACTAATGGCTGGAAGCCAGCATATTTTCAAATATTAAGTTAAAAATTAACTATTAAAATCCTATGATTATTATAAACAATTACTGTGCTACTCTTGCTATGATTATTTTTGAATTATTGGGACATAGGGTCCAGAAAATGCTCTCGAAGCTTTAGAAACAAGTTAGGCAGCTTCATAAAAAAGAATGAAATAAACCCAGGGACATCTGGATCATTGTATTACATGTAATTGTAAGAACAAAATCACTTGTCAAAGCCATCCAGAAGTTGTCTTTAATAAGGCTCATTACACAAATATAGAATTCAGATTGTCAGAGTTGCAGTGTCACACAGTATTTGAAGAATATTATTTGGGGTTCTTAAAATGACATATAATTGTTTTCTTGACTTTGGTAGTGGCAAAGCTGTGTATCATGCTGGACACAAGCCAGGCATAGATTTACTCAAACAGCTACTTCAGCAGCTGTGCTTTCATTAACAATATGAATATGGTAGATGCTTTCCCACTTAAACAATGAAGCTGCAGCCATGTATCTTCATAGCATCCCATTTCTTTCCTTCTGCTATTCAAATCTTGATTCTATCCAGGCTCCTTTCCTGCAAGTGTTCTTCCTTGTACAGATGCAACTGTATCTCCTATATGTACTCATGTACAACCTTGAGTTGCATGAGACAATAGCAGAACTGCTCAAGCACTTTTCTGTCTTGCTTATTTGAGTGTAAGATTCAATTCTTCATCTGAAAAATGATTACAGATATTATAGCATTTGTGGTGAAGCTTTGGCTTTGAAAGCAAAAGCCATGAAATTGTGGCATGGGGAGCTGCTGTAATTTCACCCCATGTTCTTTGTGGAGCGCTGACAAGTTACTCAGTGGTGTCTTGTGGGCCAGAACATTAACACTTCTATAAATACTATGTTTTTAAGGACCATGTGGAGAAGAGGTGGTGATACAAGATCATCAAACTTCTCAAACGAAAGAAAAAACATTGTCTATACCATACACAAAGTGTCACAGTAGTTTATTCTGCAAGTAGGAAAGTACAAACACATTTCTTAAATATTCCTCACTGTAATCAAATGTGGGGGGTTTTTTGGTTGTTGTTGTTTTTCATTTTTTTGTTGTTGTTGGGTTTTTTTTATGTTTTTGGTTTGTTTTGGTTTTTTTTTTCTGGAGGGTTGTTTTTTATTGTTTTTCCTATTTTTTTACCTTAAAATGTTATCTTTTGCTAGGACTCCTAGGAGTGTTTTTTTGTATTAATTTATGTGATAATAGATGAAATTAGTACTTAACTTAGTTCTACTACATGGTATGAGCATGTCCCTCAGTTTATTTATAAAGTCACAAATGGTGTCCAGAAACAGGAATTATTACAGCTAAGCATTTAAGTAACAAGGACTTTGAAGCCTCTCAAGTGTTTGTCTGTGCAATGTTTTACAGTAGCTTTCATCCCCATATGTAAATCTTGTGCCCACTTGAACAATTTTGTGTGTCCTTGTGCTCTTCTGTATGCTGATCACTCTCTACGTGGGGGAGGAATCACTTTCAAAAGTATATGTATGCAGATTAGTGACATACTCCTGGAGACTTTCATTTGCCCTTATAAAGCATTTAGACAGCCTCTAATTTATACATGATGTACATCAGGTGGTTTTGAAGCACGGATGTTTTGGGGGTCTGGCTTGTTCTGAATAATATTTATTTTGTTACCAAAAGACAAGGGATACATTTCTGACAAACACTAAACTGATATTTCTCAGGTGTGTCAGAAGGGATTGGGGAAAGCAAGAATTTAATAACTATTTCAAACCAAATATCTACAAAGTTTCTTTCAAAATTAAATGCAGAAAACCATCAAATGACATTAAAGGTTTCATTTTAGTAATTTATAGCATGGAGGTTTGTTGTTTTTTTTTTTTTTTTTTTAAAAAAAAGGCGTCGTGTTGCCTTTTATGCACTAGAGGGCAATGCAAGAATTACAGTTCTGTTGGGATATTCCAATATTCCTTTCCCTCTGCTCTCCTCTATAATGTTTTCGTATATTTTTAAAGATATAGAAAACAGATATTAATTTAAAATATACCTGAGCGGGATTGTTTTAAAAGCACCTGGAACCTACTTGTTTGTTAGTAGATTAGAATCGATAGCAGCTCGGATCCTGCTTCATGAAGTGGCTTGTATAATGAACTTTGCAGATGAAAAAAAAAAAACCATATACTAAACTCTTTCATTTGCTTTGGTACCTTAAGGGGAAACAGAAATAAATCAGAATCACTGTGAATATGGTGGTAGGTATTAGTTTATATTTTATATGTAAATGAAAATACCTAGTGTGTAGGAAATAAAGATGGTTTTAAATAGTCTAGGCATCCAGCTTGATATATCAAGCAGAGGTTACTATTTATGTTAATTAAGGTAAACGGATTGCCAGGCCAATTTGTTTATGCTGTTCCCTTGTACAGTGCTCTCAGCCTGGAGTCCTCAGGGCAATGACTAATAGCTCAACCACTTACTCTTGGCACATGATCCCTAGAGGATGTGTATAACTGAAAGGCAGCAAGATCCCTTCTGACCTTGGGCAGCCTACTAGGGAGATCAAGAGAGCCAGGAGAAGCATCAGAACTTGATTTTTCTCTACTTGATTTTTCTCTACCTTGCCCCTCAGGACCTCATCCCCAGAAATCTGCTTGCAAAGCTTAAGAGAATAAATTTATAAACATAAGGCACCAGAAATAAAAACATCCTTTCGTTCTGTTTCCTGCAGTGACATGAGATATATATTGTAGACAGAGCTGCCTTGGAGATGTCTGATTTCAGCATCTCAGCAGTAGATAATAGATTCCCCTCAGAACCACATAATTAAAAAATGACATTTCTGCTACAGCGTGCCAGCTCGGCACTGCCATTGCCCTAGGATTCTGGGGACGCAGAAACCCTGCAGGGCACAACAAAACAAATCTTACATTATTCAGGGGGACAATGTAAGGTCATGTTAGCAAAGATAAAGATCCTTGGAGGGGGACAAAGTATGTTTCTTTCTTCTTTCCTTCTTTCTTTCAAAAGGGACAAGACTGAATAAATCTGTTTATTAAAAGGCACACTGGATGAGAGAAAGCATATGCAGAGTGGCAGTAGACATTAATATCTTAATTCCCATTACAGTTGAAAAAGCAAGGATCTGGTGTGAATCAGAAATGCTCTCAAGTGAAGGATTCGTGGTGAGGGGCTCTTCCCACTATGGCAGCATTTCTATGGACCATATCCACCTTCACTGTCCTTTAACTCTCAACAAAGCAATACTTTTCTTTTAGCTAAACTTAGTTGGTTTTAATGCTCATAAGGAGCAAAATCCTCCATTGTGTGCATATTAATGTTGCCTGCACATAACTGGTCTAGCAGCCTCTCCTGGTAAGAGCAAGAGGAGAAGATCTGGGCTTTTGGACTGTCTGCCATGCAGCCTCCTCAGATTCACACTGCTCACATTGGTTTCTGGGGTTAAAAATCTAGGATCTACAATTTTAATTAGAGAAGATGCTTAATCAGGAGATCTCCATGAAGTCTTGCTGTAGAGCAAGATACACTCAGTGAGTTCTCAGAGGGTGAAATGTCCTGTGTGTGCAGTGAACTGGGGATCTGAGCTGACTTGGGACCCTGAAGTATCAAACTGCAGAGCTGTAAGGCAAAACTGTCTTCAACTGCAGTGTTTGCTTGAGTAAGTTTACAGCTAGCAAAAAAAATCCTGGGAGGACCACAGGTCCTTGTGTCTGCTTTATGCACTTTAAACTTTTTCTCCTTTAACGAAGCCCTTTGTGCATCTCTTGAATGGCATTTAAAATTAAAAGAAGCAGACAACAAGGAAAAGTCCTTTGTGATTTTGCTCCTGTTAATTCAAATGCTGGTAATAATTGGCATTCAGTGCTTGAGCTTATCACTAGCATGAGCAGCTAGACTGTCAGCAGTCTTATTATTTTTATATTGACATCTGTCCAGAATTTCTGATCTTGAGAAATTATACCAGGTACATCTACTCTATTGCCTAATGAAAGCTCTGATTCTGCTTTCCTCTCTGCCTCTGAGGAACACTTCTTTTACATGCAGCCCCACTGAGCCTCTTTCCTGAATAACAGCAGCAGGAGGGGAGACAATTGTAACATAAGTGGTTTATAGTGTGTGGACTATGAGCAACAGTTCATTCCCCTATGAATTATAGCTTCTGATGGGTCTGAAATTAGCCATTACTGAGGCAAATACTGCAGCAATAAAGTCTTTCAGATTTTCAGTAGTGTTCTAAGTGAGTAGCTATTTTATGCAGGTAGATTGTTAAGCCCACTATTCAGAACAAGGGATAAGGATTTGCTTTATCCACTGGGAATTCATAATTTTAAGTAGGCAAAAAGTAATTCAACTTGAGAAGAAGCCAAGTCCTCTATCATTACAGTATTCAGGAATTAGGATTTTCATTGGTACAACACAGAGTTGTCCTCTTCAGAACTAAGTGAAAAACATAGGGCTAAATTTTTGATGACTCATAAACATTGTAATTGTAAAAAGCAAAGGAAACTAGTGAAAAGAAGACTATGAGGAGGTGATGATAAATACTGGAAGAGTGTGCCAATTCTGGTATAAATAGTAGAACTATATTGGGATCCTAAGGAGCAGACTGGTAAAAAAAGGAGATGGAAAGACAGATGGAAAGCAAGTTTTCTAAAAAGCCAGGAGCTTAGGTAGTAATAAAAAGTTTGATAGTCCATCAAGAAAACTCTTTACTCCCACAGCTGCCACTTGTGGTTTCTAACAGAGATAAGAGAAAAAAAGCCTTTGCATGCGAGAAATAAAGATGTGCTGAAGTTGATCAGGAATGTGTCAGAAGAAGAAAGCTAATCAATTTCAATTAATGACAGAGAGATGTAAAAACTTTAAAGCCACCTGGGAGCTCCCTGAGACCTGAAAGCATCAGAAAAGGAGAACTTCCATCCAGATAGCAATGAAAGAAAACTTGCTGTAGATCTGTAGGCTGGAATCAGGCTAAATCGTAAATACAGGCAAGCACGAAGAACACAGAAAAGTCTGCTGCAGAACAGCTGTCCCATGGACCTTAAAAATATAACACTGCCAAAGAACCACTTGTTTGCCCTGCTGCCACTGCGGGATTCAAGGAGGGATGGTAAAACACCGTTTAAAAACCAAAGTCAGTCATCTGTTCAGTACAATTCTGTGAGCCCTTCTTTGCCTTTCCTCCTAGTGCAATTCCTGAGTCACACAGATGAGGGCTCTGTAATAGCTCAGCTATGTCTGGTATTTTGGGAGGATTTAAAATATGATGAAAGTAATGGTTGTTGTGACAGATGCAGCAGGTATTCATTAAGAATTTCCCCAGTTAAAATTGATCATGGTATGGCAGAGGATGGGGAAACTGGTTCAGTGATGGCTAACAAAAAGGAATACAACATGTTCTCTTAAAGGTGGCCCAGGAATAACCACTCTTAATATTCTTTTCAGCTCTTAAATTTTCAGACAGATAAAACTACATGATATATGTGGACTTCACCGTCAAACAAACACAAGTACTTTGTCATTGTCTATCCTTACCTTAGTAAATCAAAACAATGATTTGTGTTCTTTAAGTATCTAAGTACATACACAATTAAGTAAGAACTATTTTTGCATGCAATGGATCTTCTAATAGTAACTGATCTCCTTGAATTTACATTTACTATTGGTCAACAGCAACTCAAACTTCCTGAGATTTTGCACACATTTTGGTCTGCTCATCTCCTTCAGTTGTACCAACACTGACTCACACCAATTCTTTTCATGGGAGAACTCTGCCTCTGAAACCTGAAATTGCTTTGGTGCTGAGCACTTTTGGATTTGTCCTTACATAACTACTATCTATTTCTATCTTTACTGTGTTTAAAGCTACGTGGTGTCTACAGCTCTCAGATAAGAAGCGTTTACCACTAACTGAGTCCCACTGCCCACTTGTCATTAAGGAAAACAGGAAGATCACTGTCCACTAAGGAAGAGCAGTTTAATAATTAGCCATGGCTACTGACTTGCAGTGCAAGTAGAGGGAAGCATTTGTAGATTGTCTTAACAACAATTTTATTTGAGATTAAGCAGTATTTCTTGAAATAAATCACTGGCAGCTGGGAAGAACACTCTAAATCATTATCTGCTTTTCTATTCACCTTTCTTGTACAACAATATACTAAGCATGATGCCAAATCACACTCTTCTCTTTTTCATTTATATGGTCAGATTCTCATCTGCTACACTTGTCTGAACCTTGCTAAGAAACACTCGTCCTGTCAGAAAACTGTACAGGGACATGTTTCCTGTTTTTCTTACAGTCTCTGTCACAGGGAAAAAACCTAATCACGGTCCATAGCCACAGTTCACTTCGATTATATTACTGTTGGTAACACCCTGCATTTTTAGGTGAGACACTATCTAGTAATTGCAGATGTTCTGCCAAGAGCACATGCTGTACTTGATGACATATAAACAGATGATCAGGAATAAGAAATAGCAACAGTACGTGTGAAGCTGATAAAAGCTGTATCACAAAGAATAAGAATTGAACTGGAAAAAGAAGCAGAGAAGAACAAAGTGCTACAAGATGCAGCTGAAAGAGAGATAAAATAATTCTTCCCACCTGCATAGTCCTAGGGGAGAAAAAAAAAAAAAAAAAAAGAAAACAAGAAAAAAAACTTGGGCAAGGGGGAGGGAGAAAGCTTACAGGATGTTAATAATCTGGATAATAAATATTAAAAAATAAATTCTGGTAAACAGGTGGAGAATGGGAAAAAAAGTGTTAAATTAGAATGTTGAGAAATAAGCCAATGAAGTAATCTAGATTTTGCACACAGCATGCTATACTGAATAGACAAGAAAGTTTTATAATCCTTTCTGCATCCTACTGTTTGTAACCAAACTGCTTAACTATATGACATGATAAAGCTAAAAAGAATTTTTTCCACATACTTCTAGGTGTTGCTATGACTGCCATCACTATACTGCATAGCCACAATGCAGAAATCCTTTTTTTTTTTTTTAAGATTACAGGGTAACTTTGTTCTCATAATGTACCTTGTACATCTTTGTACTATGATGCCCTGCGAAGCTATGTGAACCTCAATGGATAGAAGGAGATAGAGGTTTGTACAGACAGCACTGTGATCTGATTTTGGTTTTTCTGGATCATAATTTCCCAGAATGCCCAATCACTGAGTCAAAAGAATGTCACCATATGTTAAGATGCTATAAACCAAGGCATAGAATAGGAAAACAAGCTAGCACTGTCAGGCACTGAACTCTGGATAGGGCCTATGCTTTTGTTAAAAACCAAAAACAACCAAGCAATGAAAAAAAAAAAAAAAAAAAAAAAAAAAAAAAAAAAAAAAAAAAAAAAGAGAGAGAGAGAAAAAAACCCTGTGTTCATTTGTGGTGAGGAAAGAAAAATACCTGAAGCCCTAAGGCTAATTGCTGGTTGTAAAGTGAAGTCTGTACTGAGAGGTGCTTCAAATTTATTACTTGCTGTGTTGCTTTAGGGGCAGACTTGTGAAAGGGGCAAGAGCTTGAAATAATTCACTTAATGGACCCTTAGTCATTTAACCAGCTAGTTCAGATGGAAGCAGTGCTCTGATTAAAAGGGAGCTACTGATACAGTGAACGACTTCCATGAAAGCCAAATGGAAATGGCTTGGGGAGAGAGGAGGGGGTGGAAGAGGAAAGATGAAGTTAGAGGGCAAGATCACTGCAATGTAGACTAGAAAAGGTGACAGAAAAATCTATCATGGCCTGTAAAAGTAGGACTTTCTGGACTGTGAAGCAATAAAATATGCCTAACAAGACTCTAACCATTCATATATTTATTGATTGAACTATATCTACAAATAACATTATTAATAACTTCCCCAAGATATGACAGGTCTTCTGTAACAATAACAATACATACTATTTTTTTTTTGATAGACTACAAAGAACTCTTTCTCACTTATGTGAAATATTCATACCTATGTAGAAAACAAACCTGAAACATAGAAAATCAATAGCTTTTCCTGGTTTTCAGTCTCATCTTTTTCTCTTTTTTCTGTTTGTGTGATCTGTAATGCTCAGCTAGAGGTCAGGGTAAGGACACCTGAGTGAAACTCCAGTGAGTGGTTCAGAGTCTCTGCTTGTTGCTGCCCAGCATGCCACAGATCTTCAGAACTGCATCCAACAAAGAAGACAGGACTGACATCTTTCTGCTGCAGGAGCCTGCCTGATCAGTGGGAGCATCTCTGATGTGAGTCCTGGGTTTATGACTCACAGCTGAACACTTAGGGTGTCATATGCCAAGGGATAATATAGGATTGCAAGCCTCCTTCCCTTTCTCTTGCTTTTTCTTTCTTTCTGAATAAGCAGGCATATATCTATACTTATGCATATTGGTGCTTTTTTGGTGCACACTTCCACAAATGTGTATATATGTTCCATTGTGTGTATTTGTTTACACAATTTCAACTACCTCTTCTATGTGACTATTTTAAAAGTAATTGGGACAGAATATTGAGATGCTTTACCACTTGACTTTTATACTTTGGGCTCTCTATTATCTATTTCACTGAGTTTAGACATTAAATTAGTCACCCTCACTTCTCTTAACAGAGAGATCTAACAGAGAGATGAACTTAATACTGCTTGTTTCACTTAGTTTTAAGAAGTCTTAAGTTTTAAGAGTCTTAATATGCTACAGGATATATATACTTTAAAGATGAAGCAGAGTTTCCTAAAATAACTTGTACCAAGCAGGATGACCTTTATAAAAGAAAAGACATTTTGGTAAACAACATGTTTTGAATATGTAAGTGAGATTTCTATGTCCTATGACTTTGCTTTGTTTACATTTTTAGTGAGTACTAAATAACACAGTGTTGGTATTTCTTGCTCATCATGCACTGGATTTACTGAACAGATTTGGAGGATACCTTTTCTGAGGAGAAATGGTCATTCACCAAGCCCAGCCTTTTCTTTGGCTCAATGAGGAAATGCTGCTTGTCTCTCAGACTTATCAGGTAAGCATGGGGAAGTGCTAACATTGACTTCAATGCATAAGAAACTTGGGTTAAGATGTGAAGTTTAAGACAGTCTTTAAGTAATCATTGCAAGTCCCTCTGTTTTACATCATAAGTAAAATATAAAATATACCTAGTACAGTTGTAACTCTAATGACTGCACCACAAAAGCACTAATCTAAATGTATCTAATACTAAGAAATGCTTATTTTTACATAAGTAAAATGCAGTCTTTGAGAAGAACTGAACCATAAATCCCATTGCAGTCATGTACTAAAAATGGAACTCTGATGAATTTAAGGCATATATGTCCTTGTTACCCTGATACCATCTATAATAATAGAATCACAGAATGTCAGGTTGGAAGGGACCTCAGGGATCAACTGGTCCAACCCTTCCAATATTATTGTTTATATGGTATGTCTCAGCACTCAACCTGAGACTAAAAACTTTCCAAGTGGGGGAATCCACCACTTCCCCTGGGAAACCATTCCAATGTCTGACTGTCCTTATAGTGAAAATTTTTCTCCTTTGTTGAAATGGTATATAAAGGTCCCACCGTGAAGAAGTTCTCCTTGATTGATCCTCAAAAGTTCAAGTTTCAAATTGAGTGTTGGCTAAGCCAGCTACAAAAGAGAACCAAGTGAAAAAAAGCAACCAGAAACTGTTGGCATGTGTCACCAGTGTTGTGTGAGCCTCATGGAAGTGGTCTGAAATAGAATTTGGACCATCTCTTCATTCCCTTCACAGCAACCAAACTGGTAGTTTGTTCCAGGACACTGCCCATCCCTACCAAGATACAGCTACTGTTGCTGTTGATCTATAACCACTAGTGGTATCTGAATAGACTCATTTTGTGTATACATCAACTAAAAATATATATTTATACCACTGAGAATGGAAAAAACAAGCCAAAAACCAACAACCAACCGAACAACCAAGCAAAAAAAGCCGTACCCAAACACTTAGTACATTTACTGCCTCCAAATAACGTGTTTTCTGAAGATACAATGTGGCAGCTACAGAGCATACATTATGCTGCCTTCTAGATTTTCTGAGTCATTTCTGGGTCAGACAGATGCAACATATTGCTTAAGAAGAGCGATGTGCTCAGGAGAAGTGTTTCTTTTTAAGGTGTTGAGACCCTCTACGGCTGATGAGGGTTGATATTGGTATTACATCAAAGATAAAGGCCAACATACAACAGCTACAGATAGACCATGTTTCTGAAGAAGTTTTAAGGTGTGGAAGTAAATTAAGACAATTTTATACTGTTCCCATTCTTGCTATTTCAAAGCATTTGTTTGCACAATAGGAGTAAGAGAAAGCCATTGAGTTCCCAAGTGTGCCCAGTGTTGTTCATGCTTTAATTTGAAGTAATTTCATAACCATATGAAGTGCTGTTATTTTCTGGTGTCTTTCATCTAGTTCACTGATTACATTTTATCTGGTATGAAGGGTACCTCACATTAAATTTCTTACTCTCCAATTGATACAACATATCTTCTCTCTTTTTCTTCTCTCTCTGCTGAGATTGGTTCATACAATCATAACAAAAAAGTAATCAACACACACTTGAGAGAGTGAAAGTATGTCAAGGAAGGTAAATTGAAGAACTAAATCAGGAGACAACAGTGGATAAAAAGAGAATTTAAGATCTTCTGTAAAATACTGGAAGATGTGAAAATGGAAACATTTAAGGAATTAACCTGCCAAGCTATGGGTGATCCTTATCTCTACAGCATTTCACGTTTTGGTGTGTGTATCCCCCATAATTAAGGTAGGAAGGAGAAAGGTGGCTCTTAATGTACAACTAAAATAAAAAACAATTATTAAACTGTGCATATTTTTCTTAATATGCATTAAATGAGAAAACACCAGTTTATCTCCTGGTTTATCACCTTTTTTCTCTCTCTTCTCTTGTTAAAAGGCATTGAAAATCTTTTCTACTACATGAATAGATGGTAAGTTTAATTACAGTGCTTACAAAGTGCTTTGAGATCCTGAAGTGAAAGATGTTATTGTACCAAGAGGAAGAAAAAAAATCTTTTTATCTTTCCTTTTCTGCTCACTGTTTCACAAAGCCTCTTTTTTACTCATTACTTCCTTTCACCACCTGTCTGAAAGTGGGATGGGATTCCTATCATACTAGCCCATAAAATAGAATATAATATGCTGCAAAAGATTAGCACTAGGGATGGCTGCATAACATACAGTCAAAATAGGAGCTCTTTTCTTTGAGCTTGAATAATTTCACAGTACAAGTAAGCTTCTCAAAATGAGCTTCTGGAGCTTCCAGAGCTCAAAGATTTTTCTAGTGGGCTGCTGAAGTACCTCATAGATATGAGACACTGACTGATCAAAAACATTGACTCTGTACTCCTAGACTGGGAAACTGTGAGAGATGAAACCAGGTCTTTAGATCTTAATGTGATCCTTTATCAATGAAATGAGTATTCAGAGATATGGGTGTGAACAAGTTCAAGGGAGGGCAGTGTCACCAGCTAAGCAGAAAGTTTAGCTTCTCTTCAGAAAACCACAAGTACTTGGCTTTGTTATTCTATTGACTTCTAAAAGAACTTTTATTGTTGAGAAAGCTAATGGTTCAGAGTTCATATAAAAATTATTAATTACTGGATTTTTTTTTTCACTTAAAAAGGGTGTAATTGAACCTCAAACTTATACTGTTGCTTCACTTCTGCAAAATTGTCATTTTTCTAAAAATACATCAGTTCTGTGCATCCAAACATCCTCACTTTATATACACATACAGTTCTTCGGGTTTTTATTGAATAGTCCTTCCTTTCCTATTCAAAATTAAGTGTGTTTCACTACCTAGTCAGGACATGAGACATGCAGACTTCTTGTGATATTTTCCCTTCATAGGAGGGTGACATTGTCCATGTTACACAGCATGTCAGTTCCAATGGACAGTTGCAGAAAAATGCATGAGCTTTTCCAGCTGAAAGAAAACTGAATGCAGTGCTAAAACTCTTCTGTCCTCTGGTCCCATCTTCAGAGTAAGGGGATAGTAAAACATCCATACCAAGGCATTGGAGCTCTTTTGTTCAGAAGGGAAGGGAAAGAATAAAATAACTGCCATATGCTCTAACAACAGTCCCTAATCAGTGGAAAATATGCATTCATCCTTTGCAATTTGTAATCCTTTGCAGTAAGCCCAGCTGCCTCCAAGCCTGACCTGTATGCAGTCAGCTCCTGCAAAGTTTCTCTTTCTTTACATGGCACCCTTCTGTCTTGCTAAATCGTCTCTGACTTCTTGACAGTCTCCAGGCACATGAAAGGGTGGTGGCAGGAGCAGCCATTCAGTCCAGCTGTGATTAGAGCTGTTGCTTTGGTACTTCACCCTTAGTCATCCTTACAGGTTTCACCAGACTGTAAATCAATCGCCCAGGTGAACTCTGCAGCTGGCCAGAATATGAGTAACAGGTTGGGATGCCTCAAAGCACAGAAGTTGTCAGAGCAAAGCATATCCATCTGTATGGAGCTGAAGGAGCCCAGCAAAGCAGGACAGCTTGGTTTATACATGTGCACACATGTAGCCAGCAGCACAGCCCAGTGGGCTGAACATCTAAACCAAGCATGTGTTTTCAGTCACAGAATATAATCAGAATAAGAATATAATCATAATAATAACATGTTCTTCTACACTTCTGTTTTGTTTTATTCTCAAGTTTCCAAAGAAAGGGTGCACTTTCTCATAATACTACTCTGACTTTAGGCTTGTTGAGAAAAAATAACCACAGTGCCACGCAGAGCTGCAGACCCTACTCCAGACTGCTTGCGATTTAAGATCAGGCAAGACACTATCAGTGATGCATCCTTAAAACAGTGAATAATATTCATCTACACAGTACGTAAGTAGAACATTGTGTTTATAATGGGCACATGCAATGTGGAACTTGACTTGAACAGATCTTACCAAACCTATAGGAAGATTTGTGGACAATAGTAGAATTCCCAAGAAAATGTCCAAACTGTAAACTCTGTGAGAGAAAGTTTAAATCAAGACATAGATAAGAAATTGCACTCTTCCATTCTTTAAAAGGTCTTCAGACTAATTCTGTAATATTCCATTACTGTCTTTGAGCCCTTTTTATGTATGATATTTTATTGGGGGATTCTTGTAATTTTATTTTTAAAGAAATCTAGAACAAAGGTCTCAAGCAAGCAGATGAATATGCTAACAAAACAATCTAAACTGGGTTTGTCCATATAAAGAAATTAATTTGGCCCTGCTGTTTTCCAGCATCCTTTTCTGTTTTCTCCACTCAGATGGTAGCTGTGTGTCTGATGTCTGTAAGCAGAACCCAAAAAGACCCTATGTGTGTTCTTAAACAAATCATTCCAGTGAGCAGTAATGAACCCAAGCTGACTCTAGGCCTTGAGTGTTGTACCTCGTGGCCATGATGGACACACCAGCAGTCTGCAAAAAGTTGCCTATATAATTTATATGTACGATTGGCACATAATGTTACAGCCTTTTCTGGATATATCAGAAGATAGGTTGCCTGGCATAGCAGACTTCCTGCAACAATACTTCAGAGAGCAAATCTTTTTTTCCTTTTTGTGAGTCATGATATACTAATCCCACCTGCACTCCTAAGGAGTAGAAATACAGGGTCATTCTCAAGAATTATACTTAAAAGACAAGATGGTGTCCAAATGTATGTAATGCACATGGTGTTTTTCTCTATTTCTATTTTCAAAATAATGGGTATGTTTTATGTCTAGCTGCCTGTGAGCCATCCTACCATCACTACTTCATGTGTACTTTGAAAGAAAAGAGAGCAAATATTCACTATTAAATAATGCAAAGCTGATTAGGATGTACAACTGGGGGAACAGTGAGCCACAGTCTAAGAAATGATACTTATAAATCCAAAGTTGCTGCAAAGAGATTTGAAAAGAGTGAGATTTATTTATTTTGCAAGCAGAGAAGTCTTTAATGTCTAGTTTACAAAACAGGCCTCCTATTAGCTGGGAAACTGTTTTAATTTACTGTTGTCAAAACCCTAGACAACAGTTTGATCTGCTTTAAATGAGATACAGATGGCTGTAGAATCAAGTCTGAATGTAGTAAATGTTAGCTGCTTTTTCACCCTTTCATTCACTGAAACACTTGTTTTGCTTCAGTTACTGCCCAACTATCCTTGATCTGTCTGCTTTGAGTTTTATCAGTGTGAAAAAACTCATGAAAATAGAGTAACTGAAATGAAAAATTAAGGGTTTGGGGTTTTTTATTTATTTTAACATAAAAGCTGATTTAGGTGTAACTGATTTTAAAATTAACTGCTTATTGTGGTTTTGACAGAGTAATTTTTGACATCATCTGGTGAGGAAGGGGTTCTCTCAGCCTTAATAACACTTGTGAAACAAGTGAAACAAGCATGTTTGCTTGTGAAACATTCCAATTCAGTTCAGAAACAATTTTTCTCAGCTAAGGTCTTTAGCAAGTAAGAACTGCAGATATATAAAAAAAACCTTGTAACAATACTGAAAAAATAAGGGATGTATAATTTATCAAGCTGCAATTTCACAGACAACCCACAGACAACACACAAAAACAGAAAAAGAGAGTATCTTTAATTCCAGTGGCAACTCATGACTTATGTCTTCAGCATTATCTGAGATAGGTATGTTAAAATATGTTGGTGCTCTTAAAAATAGACCAAATATTTTTCAAATCTGAAAAAAATTTTAGTTTGAAACTAATACTCATCTTGGTGTGTTTTTATCATCTGAAAAGTGATTAGTATCCAAATTTGTTAAAAAAACCCCAGACATATTGCATATATTAGAACAGAACTACTAAACCATACAATGAGTTTGTTTCTACATAGTTCAGAGGCAGATGTGCAGAGCTGAATAATAAATTCGTGTACTTATTTTCCCATTTTTTTTGAGTATTTGCAAAGCGGTCACAAATTAAACCTATATACCATATATAATCTACAGAAATTATAGCAGATCTTGTTTCAGGTAAACAAACTTGGTTACACCATAATATATACATTTAGATGTCAGGAAAATATTAATGACACAGAGGTGAAGCCATAATTAATCAGATCTTATTTGCACAGTTCCTTCTAGAGTATTTGTCTTAACTTAAGCAGACTTACTGAATATCTCTTCCTTTTGACAGCTTAATATTAGACCTATCTTCATCTTTCTCTATTGACTGCTGGTTTTCTCACAGAGAATTATCACCCACTCTGTCCCAAACATCAAACAAGGACATGTTCAAATGGGTTATTTTTATTCCAGAGTAAGGAAAAAAAATACTCCATAAAACCAGCAAACAGTTGTCATGGCCAACAGAAAATATCCACCCAATCTCACAGCACCATTTAACATAGGACATGTATCTCAATGAGACAGGTGGAGGTTTGATAATGCTACTACTGTCTGTGAAGAAGATAATTACTCTTTTTTTTTTTTTTTTTTTTCAGTTACAGGGTCCATACTGACACCGCAAAGACACCACAAGCAACTGAGAGGCTCTGAAGTTTAATGAGAATAGTCCAGAATGACATTAGTTTCAAGGCACAACAAACTCAAAGTGGCTTCCCTCTACTGTGGAAAGTGGAATTTCCTTTCCATGAGGTAAATAAAATCAAAAGTTTCAATGTCAAGTACATCTGGCAGTGCTGTATTCTGAAAAACAGGAGATGTGATCCTTTTAATATCTCATATGTCATTTCCAACTCGCCTCTCAACATGTTTCCAGCAGCCTCAAGCAGATATTTAGTTCTGATGGGCTGGGGCAACCCAAGGAGCCTGGACACTGCTAAAGCAGAGTACCAGCACATTAATCTTGCCAAACTTCACTCTGGTTCTGCAATCTCCATATCAGGCACTAGATTTGTTTCACTGCAACATTAATTTTGTTGCTGATTGAAACCAGTGTCTTCAGAGAACCTTCTTCATATTTGAGCTTTAAATACTTAGAGTGTTTAAATTTCTCTTTTCTCCCCTGCTCTGGGGTTTGGAAGGAAGTCCAGTAGGATGTGTCTGGTGCTTTCTCAGGAACAACATGTTAAAAAACATATGAAAAGGACAGGAATGAGAACAGCATGTTTGCATGTTTTTGTTACTGAGGACTTAAGACAGAGTTTTTGCAAACAAATGTTTGCAAAACATTTGTTAGATTGGTGATCGTATAGTTTCAGGCTTCTGCTTCATCCTACCCTGACTTTACTTGAAATGCACTCTGAGATGTGTGCTCAGAAGCTTTATTGTTAGCAGTTCAGTTACCCACAATGTAGGATCTAGCAGTTGCATGTAATAGAGCAAAACGGGAGACCAATAACTAAGAAAAGATGGTTCATAGTTATGTGCCCGGTCCTGTTTGGCTTAAATCCAGCTGGCAGCTGGTTACAAGTAGTGTTCTCCAGGTCTCAGTACTGGGGCCAGTTCTCTTTAATATCTTTAGTATCTTTTTCAATGATCTGGATGAGGGGATCGAGTGCTCCCTCAGTAAGTTTGCAGATTGCAATAATTTGGGTGGGAGTGTTGATCCTCCTGGGGTTGAAAGTACAGAGGGATCTGGACAGGCTGGATCTATGTGCCAAGGCCAAGTGTATGAGATTCAACAAGGCCAATTGCTGGGTCCTATACTTGGGTCACAACAACCCCATGCAAGACTACATGCTTGGGGAAGAGTGGCTGGAAAGCTGCTGAGTGGATAAAGACCTGGGGGTGTCACTCTGCAGCCAAGAGAATATGAGCCAGCAGTGTCCAGGTGGCCAAGAAGACAAACAGAATCCTGATTTGTATCAGAAATAGTGTGTCCAGCAGGACAAGGGAAGTCATCATTCCCCTGTACTTAGCACTGGTGAGACACCTGAAATAGTTTTCAGTTTGGGACCTCTCACTACAAGAAAGATCAGGATGCTGGAACGTGTCCAAAGAAGGGCAACAAAACTACTGAAGGGTCTAGAGGGCAAGCCTGAGAGAAGCATCTGAGGCTACTGGTGTTTTTTACTCTGGAGAAGAAAAGGCTTAGTGGAGACCTTATCACTCTCTATGAGGTGGGGATTGGTCTCTTCTCCCTGGTAAAAAATTACAGGATGAGAGGAAATGGTCTCAATTTTCTCTAGGAGAATTTTAGATTAGATACTAGAAGAAACTTTGTCACTGAAAGGGTCATCAAACACTGGAGTAAGATGCCCAAGGAGGTGATTGAATTACCATCTCTGGAGGTATTTATAAGGCTTGTAGATGTGATACTTAAGAATATGGTTTAGAACTAAAATCAGTAGAGCTAAGTTAATGGTTGGACCCAGCGATCTTAAGTCTTTTTAAATGAGTACAATTCTGCAATTCTATGGGTTAGTTGGTATAGACCGAGTGACAGATTGATCATTTTTTGTTTACAGTGCCATATGCACATGCAAAGTTAGACTCTATTGATTTAGTTTTTTGGAATTTGGTTAATAGGAAAATGTGTTATACCCAGATATAGGAAAGAATTTTCTTATTTGGCCTTAGTATACGAAAGCTGAAGTTAAATTTGAAGACAGAGCCATTAGTGATCTTAACTGGAGAAAGATTCTTGTGTCCAGCTAACTGTACAGTCCCCCATACAGCTGTAAAGGAATTTTTTAAGTGAATTTTTAAGTGAATGTGGGGAATGTGTGGACCCTTGCCTCTATGGTAATGGCCAAGTATGGCAAGGACAACTACTCAAAGCTTTGCAAGGGGACGTCACAAACACAAGTGTTGTACAGTGACTTCCATCTCAGCAGTTTGCAGTCTCAGGTTTATGTATTTTCAGGTCAAATATTTGAGTTGATTCTCCAAGAAAATCTGGCCTAAGGGAAACAAATCAAATGCAAACTGATCTATATATTATCTTGATTTTCTTGTTGTTCTTACAAAGATCATATATCTAAACAAAAACTTATTTAAGTATAATGATTGTTAAGATTATTTGAGTTGGTTTTGCTTCTAACTGATCTTTAATCTTCAGTAATATAAATGCACTCATCACTGCATGACCGTAGTCAGTCACAAACTGAACAGTCAAATATGAAAACAGACCATAAAATTTAGAGGCAAGGCTGAAGCCTTTTTAGAATTTTTGTTTGGATCGTTCTCTCTTTAGGAAGGAAACAAAACCTACCCATTAGTGGATGAAGTAATTCTAGTGGCATTTCACTGTACCCAGCTGTAATAAAGGCCCGCTTGTTATTTAGTAAATGCTGTCTTTTTTTTCCCCTCTCAACACTGAATCCCTTTGAGCTTTTGTTAGGGTGTCTACGATGGACTGAAATAGTTAAACTATGTGCCTGAAAGTTACAAACTAACAGAGAACTGATCCGGTTCAATTTTCTGCTGTAGTCACTGCAACTGAAATGGAGCAGTGACTGTATTCTGATGTACTCTTCCCTCTCAAAAGTGGATTGGAACAGAAATTAAATCAGTGGCAGCAACTGGAGTTCATCTCTTGTTTGTATCCATTTGAACTTTGCCATAAAAATCCCAGTACAACCAGTCCTATAACCTAAGCAATAAGAGCTACAAAGAGAAAAGAAAGAATATGTGGAAATATGTTTTTAGATTGGCCCTGAGAAACCCAACTTTGTGGCTATATCTAACCTTTGGAAGGAACTACTAAAAATGCTGAAGAAGTCAAATTTTAGCATTTGAATGATTAAGCATGCAATCAGTGCAGCTATAAGTAGCTGTACTACGTGGATGGAAAATTATGTAAAATAAATGGAGTCACAGGCTAGTATGAACACACTCTTTAAAAAAAGCATAGAAGAATACGTGGCAACTTTACTTTTTGAATGCGATTGTTAGACTGGGATAAACAATCCTAAACTCAGTGGGGACAGTATTTTGGCTATGTTCAGGCATGCAGATCAGGTAGTAACACTGCCTGCACAAGGTTGCTATTTCATTCTTTTTAACATTGTTTATTTTGCCTGTGATTTTCTTCTCCAGGAAGACAACTGGTGGTGGTTAAAATACATACTTGCAGAGACTGGGCCTTCAGTTTATCTGATTGTTTGTATTAATTTGACACAGTGGCACTGAACAAACTAACAAATCCAAAAGAAAAGTGTATGTGCACATGTAAGGATGATTTAGACAGTATTTCAGTTACTATCTTTAGGGCAGTGCCATTGCTGGTTAGTTTCCATCATCTTCACTGAGCAGGTATCAAGTGACAATAGTATGATCCAAGATACCTACAGCACATAGGAAAACTTTCATCAAGACATTTAAAATTATTTAGTCTCAAACTGCATGCTACAACAGAAGATTAAAGCACAGCAGATGCAAACTGAACCTATCTAGTTCAGTTTGTGGAAGCGTGGAAGCAGACTAACCTTTCAGTTGACGTGGCATGAGGAAGATACTTTTATCTGACAGACCCCTCCTGACAGGTCAATCCTTAGTTGTTTTGTCAGATCCCTACAGTATTTTAAGGTCAATGAATGAGAGGACTTCAGCCAGCTCCCATGGGGTGATGGGATAATTGATTTTACTGAGAGATTTCAGGATCAGGACAAAAAGGTTCCCTGAGTAGATATGTTACACAGAGAAGCCTAATAAAGTATCTATGAATTAAAGATACACCTAAGGGATCTGACCTGTGATTTCTCTTGACTGCCTCTTTTAATGCCATCCTTTTAAATCACTGATTTTAATTATTGTTGGATTTTATAAGAGAGGAAATATCCTTTCTGTAAACTTTTGAACAGGACTGCATATAGCATGAATTTAATTTGCTACAGCTACTGCTGTACAAACACAAAATGTTGGTCTGTGAGCCAAAGCATATCCCAGATATTCATCCATCAACAGAAATAGTTATACTTGGCATGACCTTTTCCGTCATTGTTTTACCGGGGAAAAAATGGAATGGATTTCAGGAGCGGAATGAACCTGGAACCAATCTATCACAGGCCAAACCAAAATTTGACACTGCTATCTAACATCTGAGCAAATGCCACCTGAGGGAAACTGTATTGAAGATATCCGATACAAATTTGGCCCTGAAAATCTAATTGACTTTGTTAGGAAGCTGATCTGACTGGCATTTTGGAATTCGCAAATTCTGCTGATGTTAAGTGTTGTTATCAATAATCCTGTTGCTTTAATCAACAGCACTGCTAATGCATAGGGAATAACATGGTCTCCGATTCATCAGGAGACAGACTAAACAGGAAATATTTGAATGAATTTAAAAGCTCTTTGGGAGAAAATAGATCTTATATACCCTTTGTCTTGACCGATCTCTGTCCTCTGAAACACCCTCATACAGAGGCACAGGACTCTTTGTTGCTTCATGAGCAAAAAAACCCCACATCTTGGAAGGGAATGAAGCCCTCAATTAGGAACTAAGCCTATAGCTCATTACTATTCCAAGTGCAAATCTCCTCACCTCTCTTAGTCACACAGAGAATTACATTTCAGCTGGTTCTTTTTAGCTGAACTTTTGTTGACTCTTGGTAGAGGAAACATAGAGAAAACAAAGATGTTCTCAGCTTTCAAACTGAAAGAACTGACTTCTGTGGCTCAAGCCTGGGATCTAATCTTGCTGTATACTCAGCTTAACTTGTGTGCTTAAAGCATTTCCACTTCTGTTTTATAAAACGTAGTAATCTGATGCTTCTTAAATACGTAATTGAGGACATTAGTAAGGAACAGGCTGTGTTGAAATTAATCTCATTTTCCAGTTACAGTACAGTCTGCTTTTCCTGTCTTTGAGACCCAATACATACCTGTCAGTGCTGAATATAATGGCTCTGGCTGTTCCACTTACCCTCCAGAGCCCTGACAGCACAGCAGGTCTGCAGCAAACACCTGTCCCTCTAGACTCTACATCTGAATTCCCAGCTATGTCTCCTGAGAAGAACTGTTTATAACCTGTTTTTTTTCTTTATGGTGAGATATAGGTAACTGTCTGTTAAAGGGTAGAATGAGAGGTCATATTTACCCATCAAGTAAGGAGAAACCCAATGTAGTGTGTCCATAACCGGTAACCATTGAAGTCCCATAATTTTATTTTAAAGAGATTTAGGATTTCCTATATCCTACAGTTAAATTGAAGTTTAACTTCTATATACTACAATCTTTAACTGTTCTGTGCTTTGTACAATAAATCCCTGCTTATTTTTCATATTAATGTAATTTGTGGACTTGAACACAGGTACATTCTCTGAGATTTGTTTACCATTTTTCTGGAAATTGTGCTTCTTGTTCTATAATGTTGTTTTCCTAAAATTAAAATATTTCAAGAGAAAAAAAAATAACATAAGATTACTATTCTGTAAGGAGCAGAGAAGGTTCTGTTCTTTAAATATTAATTGCTGGTTCATTAGGTTTCCACACAGGACTTGATAAAACACACAGCTTTCCTCCCACATCCTAATATAGCTGCTGCAAACCTCTCTTTAGATCTGTTTTTCAAAAAAATGAAAAAAAAAATATCTAGGATTCAGGCCCTTATCTTGAGCTGGATTCCTACTTCTCACTCTGGTGTTTCAAATACAACCTCTTTAGTTACTTCCACAGATCTTTTTGCATCAGACATAGCCATTAAGAAGCTCTTGGCCATACATATCCCTGTTATTTAGGAGCAGAACATAAAAAAAGGAGGAAAGAGTGAGACATAAAAGAAGTGGCATAACTATGGGTATCTTTGCATATGGTAAATAAAGCAAATTGAATCAGAGTTTGAAGGTGTTGGTAATCTCTGAAGGCCAATCACAAGGTATCTGACTTGCTCAGGTGTTAAGTGTTAGTCACAAAAAAATCATGCTTTCAAGGTCAGGGAAAATGAACCACATCTGCTTCAGTCTAGATGAATATAAACTACCAGACACTGTTTCAAAGTGAAGTTGTCTTTTCTACAGCTGAGGGACACACCAGTTTGGCTACTACCAGGCTACCTGGCTCTATCTGTGAAATTAGTTTCGTACTCATCTGGAGCAGTGTCCAGGCAGACCAGGCTGTGAGTGACTGCAGCTAAACATGGAAACCTCTGCAGTATGAGCAATTCAGTTGGGTTCAAGATGCATTCCTCTCTCTTGGGTCCAGCCTGTGCCAAGGTCTGGTTGTTCAGGGAGAAAGCCAGAGCAAAACCACACCATTAGCCCAGCTACTGAGGACAGAGCTATTGTTTTTAGGCACAGAGCTTTTCAACGTGTCTCATTGAAGTAACATTTGACTGTCAAACAGGAATTCACATCTGGCCAGAGAAGAATTTCACAGAAGCACAGAATTGTCACGGTTGGAAAAGACTTCCAAGATCATCATGTCCAACATACACCTTTCAAGACTTTTCATCAGTAATCATCTGTCATTCACACACACAGGACATGTACAGATTACTATAGAAAAGATTGCAGGGTGTGTAATTACAGTCATGGTAAGTCTGACAAACAAGGATAGAGCTGTCCTCTCTTCCCTGAAGGTAAGGGGAGAAGAAATTAATTAATTAAAAAGACTTCTAACAGTAGGGCATTCGCAGACCCAGTCACCTTTTGTACTTTCTGCTACTAATGCTTCTTACTGGAGGAATTACCACTGCAACATCAAGGCCTTTTTCCAAGGCCATCTGAGAATTCACTGAGATTCATTTGCAGAAAAATGAAATTTCACACAAATTCTTAAAATTTTGAATTTTATCCCTAGATTTAAGAAAACAGTAATGTTATTTGAATCATAATGAATCAGAAAATTAAGCAAGCACTGCAGCTTTGTTTTGGTTTTTTTTTTTCCAATTTCTGCCTTTAAGTTACAGTACAAGTCACTGGAATATGTGACAGCACTAGTCACATGATGACAGCACCAAAAATTCTTTTTGAAAACATAATACTTGAATTCAAAAAATCTGTTCACCAAACATTTGCTATTTTTATGCCTCATGAGAAATTTGCTTTAACAAGGAATTAATAATTTGCCATGCTTGGATGACTTAGTATATAATTGCTTAAAAAATATTTGCAAGATTTCTAAGTAACTGTTGCTATTTCATGTGTCTCTGATTTGACTTTCCTACCTTAATGCTGTTGATTATTTCAGTTTGGTGGCTTCTACAATTAGAATAGTCAATAAAATTGTAACTCAAATGACTGCTCTACTTATTGTAAGAGCAGAGGTCTTGATATCCTTTTAGATAATCTGAAATATAAATTGTTAGTTGAGTTAGAGAGTGGCTGAGTAGTTTTCAAGCATAGTTATTTACCTGCCAGTATATTTGAGTCTCTAGGTTGTAAAGGTAATTACCTATTGACCTTTCTGTGTAACAGTCCTGCTCTTTTGAGTGACAGCAAAAAGTGAAACCCACAGAGATAAAGCACACTCAAAAACCAAGATTTGAGACAGAAGAAAAATGACTTACACTAGATGCTTTTGCATGTCTTGATTGCTGGAGTATAATCTATGCCTAAGGGCTGTGCTTCTAAATTGGCAAAATCACATGCATTTCCTTAAAAGCTATCAATATTATATGTTTATTTCTGAGAATTAAATGCCTGTATTTTGTATGTCATGCATCTCTCTCCTTTTTTTCTTATTCCATATAAAAAATTCTGCCCAACCACGTGCTTCACGGATGATTTCACAGTTTTCTGAAAAGAATGAACATACAATCATTACAAGTAACTTCATGTTAGTGGCAATGAAAATGCTGCAGTCAGCATATACCAGAAATAAATCCAGTAAAAAGGCTGTGTTCAAACCCAAAACCATGATTGGAGACCACCTGATATTTCAGCAACAGAATGGATGTCTTCTTAAAAACCATTGTCCTTACCTAATAAGTAGAATAACAGAAGGTAAGTATTTTACTCTGAATATACCCCATAGAATCATAGAATCATATAATGGTTTGGGTAGGAAGGGACCTTAAGGATGACCTAGTTCCAGCCCCTCTGCCATGGGCAGACTCACTTGTCACTAGATCTGGTTGCTCAAAGTCCCATCCAACCGGACCTCGAACACGTCCAGGAAGGGGGAAACCACAACTTCCCTGCACAACCTGTTCCAGTGTCTCACCACCCTCACAGGAAAGACTTGCTTCCAACTATCTATCTAATTTGCCCTCTTCCATTTTAAAGCCATTACCCCTTGTCCTATCCCTACATGCCCTTTTAAGAAGTACCTTCCCAGCATTCTTGTAGGCACCTTCAGGTCCTGGAAGGCTGCTGAGGTCTCCCTAGAGCTTTCTTCTCCAAGCTGAACAACGCCAGTGTCAAGATAATGGAAAATGTATGGAATCCTGGATTTGGCTGTTCTGTAACTTCCAAAGTAAGTTAGCAATGTCCCCTACACCCTATAATTAAATATGAATGTATGTGTTGCAGAATAAAGACATGATTTTTGGTGTTTTTTTCTCTTCAATCTTACAGTTGTGAGTATGTACCTGAATAACATTCAATCTTTCAGCTTATTTTATCAAGCAAAAAACCTAAAGTATCTTTTATTTAACATGTTGCAACAAGCATTGTCTAGCATGTTTGTCTGTTGTAGAAAATCCACTGGAAAACAGTCATCAATACTGTAGGTGCCTATGTCTTGCAGATAAAATCTGTAGGATTTGTAGTTTATTCTGAAAATTGGTTTGCAAGTGACCTTAATTCTTAACCACAGGCCCTAACCAGTTTTCTTCATCCTTTGATTAGTGTTGCAGTACTAGTATTATTAAATTGTACAGTTTTAGCTATGTCAAAACTTAGACACTTCCAGGACTGAATTTACTCCCGAATTGCATCATTGGGTTTAAGCTGATGACACAGTACCTGTCACATTAAATACTGCATGCAGATAATGAATCTGTAATGATACAGACATCACAAATTATATTGATGCTTGATGGAATGAAGTAATGTAATGAAAATGTTCAAAATTCTGCTTTCTAAAGTGAAAACTGGGGTAATTAATGAAGCTTAGTTTGGGGGTCAGGTCTTCCAAATCAGTAACATTAGCTGGATTCAATTTTTCATCCTGTACTCTTGTGCATCCCTTATGTAAATTGAATTGATAGAGAAAAGATGTGGTGATTAAACAAAATGTGAAATGTGTAATGAATGGGCACTCTGTTGACAGTTGTAACCACTGCTTTATATTTCCATTAAATACAATTGAAGAGATTAATCTAACAATGAGCATTCTTAATGGCTGATACAGAAATCATGCTGTACATAACTAATTTTAGATATATCAAACTGGGGATCAGAAAAATGAAAATAAGAAAGAAGTACATTGGAAATATTTGAATTTCTGGGAGCATGGGAGGAGTGTGTTATCCCTTCCAGCATAAAGATGATAAAGATTTACAACTAATGATTTTTAGGATAACTACACAAAAAAACTACATTATCAATGTGTTTTTAATGCATTTGCTCCTATGTCACTTGAGTCTGTGCTGAAAGCTGAAAAAAAAAATGTAATTAGCTCAGGAATCTACAGTGGATTTATCATTTGATGAATATGGTTTTTGTGCCTTAAGAAAGATCTTACTAGTTTTCTTTTCCTTTTTTTTTTCTGTAATTCGTTGCAAACATAAGCATGAAAAGAGAGATGTTCTAAGGTACTCCAATTTCTTGCTTCTCATTGGGCTGACATGAAAAAAGTGTTTCATCTACAGTAATATCCAACTTGAATATTGTGCAAGATGGAACTGGGTGCAGGTATGCTAGTGACAGATGAGGCGGGTGGGAGGGGTTCAGTGTCTCCTTGATCATACAACACAAATTTTGTACTTCATCACTTATAATTCTGAACCTTTGCAATCTTCCTATTCCCCTCATATAACAGACCCAAGAGCTAAGGTGTCCTCTAAACTTAAACAAACAAATGAGCAGCATGTGAAAGACTTGTCTGATTATAGAAGTTCCTTATATATATCACATTAATGTATTTTAGCATTTTAATAGTTTTTTATGGAATCCTGAAACAGTTCCAGATTGCTGTGACCTTTCGTATAAAATTTTTACCAAATAAGATCTTCAATCTGCTTTTTATAACATCTTCAGTAACTACAAACATGGAGAGAGACAAACCAAGAAGCAAAGGGAAATTGGATCACAGGGAGTAGAAGGTTCATTTGAACTTACTCCTGTCTGTGTGAGAAAAAAAGTCAGAATTTAGAAGATGGAGGAAGCCTAAAGAGAGAATGACACAAAGGTTTTGGAGAGAAAATCAGCAGTGTAAAGACAGAAAAAGAAGAGATTTAGCAATGAAGCTGAGCAGACTTGTCAAGGAGGAGAAGCATATGTCAGACAATGTATTGAAAAGAAAATAATTTGTAAATGAGATAATGCATACTCTACATAATGCCAGTTAGGATGCTGCATCATTTGTGTCATCATGTGTCCACAGTCACCGACACAGAGGGCATGTCTGATTTTTCTTAAGTAGAAAAGTTTTCCCAGATCCAGTGGAGCTTACGACTTTATTATAAACATTTTGAACAGCTTTGATTACAGATAATTGAAGTTGTTTTTTTGATTACAGATAATCAAAGTAATCGTGTTAGAATGACAGTTCTCAGAACTGGCATTGCCTGACCTGCTTTTATGTGCTGCTTTTTTATAAACAGGAGAATGACATTTATTCTTCCATAATAAAACCTTCTGTTTAAAAAATGTTACTGGTCTGACCACTTATGTACAAAAATGATCTCAGTAGAAATGCTTGTAAGACTGCATATGCAGCACTGAAAATCACAATTAAAGACCTTTTTTATTGATATGGCATAAAATTTCCTCTGATATATGGTTTTGATTGTGTTCAGTATAATGGGACCTGATTTTAATTGAGTTCTGGGCAGTATCAAAACATGAATAAAGAATGAAAATAATAGTATGATTTCTATCCTAATTTTATTTCTGAATATTCAGAGAAAGATTCATAGAGTACATCCTTGGGTCAGACTTCTGCAACAGCACTGCATCATTGTGCTGAAAAGAATTTCTTTCTGTTATTTCCTTTCTTACATTTGAAATTTGGGAGAAAGAATTTCTGTACTTCTTAATTACATTGTCACATTCCAAAGCCTGGAAATGTGGAGGCTCTTGTTGGATCCCACCAGGACAAAGTAAAGGTAACACCATATTGGGTGAAATTACACAACTTTATTGAACAGAACTGGTTGGCATTAAAATGGTAACTATGAAACCTAGTTCAACAGACAAATAGAAAGGAGAATGAAAAGGAGTAAGGAGAAGTGAAAGTAAAAGGAGTAAGGAAAAATAAGAGGTAAAATTACAGGTCCTGGATCCAGCATTGGGCTGGCATACCAGGTGAGGGTTGGTATTGCTGGAAACCTCCCCAGAGAAGCCCACCATCTCAGCAGTCAACAGTCACTGGCTTTGTGGCCTCCCATCTTATCAAGGAACTGTCTCTTCTTAAGTCCTTTAGACAAATGCATAAGGCATCCTGCCCATTACAGAGTTTAAGGATAAAGAGATAGACATTTGTAAAATACATGAACAGTCTATGTTTGTCTCTGTGATTTCAGGGTTGCTGTAAAGATTAGACTCAGATACTTCAGTGAACATCAAGCTGGAATTTGCTTGGAAAAAACTTACATGCTTGCAGCTCCTTGTGCCCAAGCCTATGCAGAACATACAAAACTCTTACATTTTCTCCAATGGTAAAAAAGATGAGGAAAATATTTTAATTAGCTCTTCAAATAATTTTGACCTTTCTCTGTTTTGTTCTAGTAAAACATTCTGAAACTAACCTTCTATAAAAATTTAATTTGTTAGATTTAGAGGAATTGCAAATTCCTAATGAGAACATTACTTTGTTGAAAAAATCCTTACCAGAACTTTTCAGCATGCACATCATTAGGGCACACGATTTCTCAGAAGACCCCAGGCACCACTGGGCTGTACTAGTGCACACATATTCAACTGCATGTTAATAATGACTTTTAGTTTGCAGGTCTCTTAGTATATATGCACCCAATGTTACACCCGGAATATAATTAAAAATAGCGTACACCTCATATGTAGAGCAAATAATTTCTAATCTAGTTGTGATAATACTAGGTGTCCAAATTAATACTGAAAAACCTCCGTAATAATTGTATTTGCAAAATGGTAATAGAAGAAAACTCATCGATCTATATTTTTTCTAAAATCCCTCTCAATTCTTAGTCTGACAATACAAGTGTTGCTCGAGCAGAGACTTCATGGACTGCCACAGTGAACTGTCAGAATTGCAAGTTATCTTTCAGGGTTATTGCTCATTATGCAGTGGTTATGTATATTTTCAAAAGCTAAAAAGCTAACCATGTTGCCAAGGCAAGCTCAGGAGAACCCTAAAACCTAAAACTGCCAGCACAAGGCCTACACCCTCCATTAGTATTGGAAGAAAAATACATTTGATGAGATACACTACTCTACAAAAACCATGTAATTTCTGTACCACTGTGTCCAACAAGCTTTTTGGTATAATGACATTATTAAATTTTTCAACAAATTATTTTTCTTGAGAGTAAAAAATATATTTAGAAATGGGTAACAGGCTGGAGCTCCTTTGGAAATGTGCTTTAACATGCTTGTTAAAGGCTTGAAACTCACTGAATTTTATCTCAAGAAGTAGCTGAAACTGGGGACTGAATACTCTTTTAACCTGGAAATGATGCAGGTATGTAATTCACAGCTTCTTGATAATCTCATTCTTTCTTACACAGATTCCAGAAATATGTATCTGCTAGACTCAGCTCTTACTTATTATGTTAATGGTTGACAGAGAAATCAGCCCATTATGTTTTCATATTTGGCACAAGCACAGGGGGAGCAAGTGTTTCTTCATGCAGTACATTGTTACTTTCAATTTTTTATATACTACCACCTAGAAAAATAATCTGGGTGATGCCTACTTGCATAAAGTAACAAGGAGTAGCTGTAGAAGCAAATCTTTACTTAATGTAGTGCATATTGCAATTTATAAGTTTTTTTTCTGTGATATAATCCATTTATTTTATTAGAAAACAGCGTACCAGCCGTTCTTTACTGGACACTCTCTCACACTTACCACAAGCTAACAAACACTCTTTGCAAGATTTCCAGATGAGAACTAGAGATAATACATGCCAAAGCCCTGAGGGGAAATGGAGCAAGTTGGCATGGCATCTGCTTGGAGGAGGTATGGTTCTGTTTGTAACATCCATTACTTCCTTAAGTAATTTTCAGTATTAAAAGTTCTAAAAACACAGTAGATATTCTCCGAGATCAATTCAAATGAGCTCAGTACTTATGAAAATGAACAATGACCTATTTTATAACTTGTGAGAAAGAAGTCCATCACTTTAAATTCATCCACTTACCTGTATTTTGTTCAGCAGTTCTTTTCTCTCATACACTTTCAAAAGCTCTAGATCTTTTTATTGCTAATCCTGAATCTAGTAGTCTTATGTTCATCTCAGTTGATAAGAAAACCCATGCAATAAATCCCTGCTGGAACTATCTTTAAATTTACTCATTTCAACTCAGAATATCTGGGCTGATGAACAAGCTACAAAGAAGATGTTATTAAAAAAAAAAAGCCATTTTTTGAGGAAGGTTTCCATTATGTCATGAAGTTTCCCCTGACACATAATAGAGCTCTGAAGCACTGTTTACACTTAAGGATATTTGCACTTTCTTGAGTCTTTTCTGAGCCCTTTAAAGTTTTTATTTGGGCTTATTCAGTTAATTATGCCTGTAATCACTGTGGGTTGAAAAAAATCCTGCCTAAATAGTTTCCAGAAGTTGATGTTGATATACCCAAAAAAAATCATAGATGCACTAAATCTTTATTTCTGAGTGCCATCCTGAGATCTGAAGAGTCATGTTAGCATTGAGAAGACTATTCCTTCGTTATAAAATATTTTCTGTAAACAAGAGTGAGCTATTCATGAAACCAGTTTTCTCAATGTCAGGATGATCCTGTGATAGGCTGGCTAGCTTTGAGAAGTAGTTCCTGCAGATTAAAAAGCCAGCAAAATCTGAATTTCATGAAAATTAGAAGAAGTTTTCTTCTATTAATTTCAGAGACCATGTTTCTACCACAATTATTATTATTATTTGCTCTTTGCATTGCCAGAAAATTCAAGACTTTTCAGAAGTCCTTGAAGAGGTCCAATAAGAAAGACACTAATTTCTCTGCTCTGTGCACTGTCTCAGAAAAATCAATGATTTGGTTCAGTACTGTAATTTTTATAATTCTTTCTAATGTGATGGCATTTATGCAAAACTGGACTTGCCTCTTTGAAATATCAGTATGTTATCATAAGAATCTGTTCCTCCTCTACTAATAGCAGAACTAAAACCAATACATAACATACTATAGTCAATATATTGTACTTAACTAAACATAGACAACAGAACCAATAAAACCATGGCATTTTAAACCTTCGTGAAGGAGTGGCAGATGCTTTTATGTTGAGCTTTTGGAAGAATCACATAAGAAATTAAAACCAGGGAAGACCAAAAACTGGATGCTAAATGCAGGGGATCACTTGTTAATCTGAACTGACTCACTTTTAAAGTGTGAATTGATCTAGGGCAGGTGCATTTCCTAGAATGCCATAAATAAATTAAAGTGAGGAATCACTGTATAAAGAAAGTAATTTCATTAACACGTCTAACTAGAAATATGGGACACCACCTAAAATTCATGGATTTTTTAACTATTGTGATTGATACAATGTAAGAAAAAAGTACAATCCGAAACACAGGGATAGGCCAGGAGGAGAGACCCAGCGGCAGCGGGGAGTGCTGTGCCTTGAAAAACTCCGATAGGTTGAGACGGGGAAGGGGGGGTTTCCGGAACCAGAGAAGCCCGAGAGAGAGCAGCGTGACCCGCAAAGAGTAGGAACCGGGCAGCTGTGGCAGAGAACCGAGAGGTGCTGGGGGCGTGCCGGGAAACCGCGGGAAGTTTAAATGCGGCGATACCGGGAGCTTCCCGAGGCCACGAGGAGAGAGGCAGCGATAGCGGCAGCGGTGAGTGCTGTGCCGGGGAAACCGCGGTGCATTTAAAAACAGCCGCCCATCGTGGGGCAGTGGTGGCACGTGTTGTCGTGGTGACAACACAGCCAAAAGCCACTGCGAGAAAAAAGGGTGGGAAGTGAGACCGAGCCCTCGCGCAAACAGGCGGCCATGCCGGCCTGTGGCTGCAGGGAATGCCCGAGCCTGGCACTGGTACCGGTACCGGAGGGAGCCGGAGACACCGCCCGCCTGCGGTGTGATGAGATAACGATCTGCTGAGGGAGGTGGATGAACTGAGGGAGGAGGTAGAAAGGTTAAGATGCATCGGAGAAGTCGAGAGCGCATACCCTGAGGCAAAGGCAGCGGGTGGAGGATCCAGAAGTTGAGGATCCCTTCCTCTGCTGTCACCAAGCAGAAGGAGGGGACCAAGGGACAGGGGGAAACAGGCAGGTCCCTCCTCGGAGAGGCAAGCAAAACCCCTACTGGCCCCCCTCACCTCTCTAGTTGCCCTTGTACCACAGGTATGGGGCTTTGGAAGTTGAGAGCCAGGCCACTGAGTATGAAGATCCACTGCCCAGTCACACAGGGCTTGTCACTGGCCCCCATGCCTAATAAAAAAAGGAGGGTGTAGAAGGTGCCTCCCTTCTGAGGGGAATGGAAGGCTCCATTTAGTGACGAGACCCATCCCACAGGGAAGTCTGCTGCCTCCCTTGGTCTTGGTTTAGAGATGTTAAAAGGAAGCTCTATAATGTGATGCAGCCTTCTGATTACTGCCTTTTGTTGGTTATTTAGGTTGGCAATGATGAGAAATCCAAAGGCAATTAAAAAGCACTCCTGAAGGGAGGTTGTAGGCAGGCTGGGGTAGGGTCTTGTCTCCCAAGTTACTGGCAACAGGACAAGAGGAAATAGGTTTAAGTTTGCCAAGGGAGGTTTAGGTTGGTTGTTAGAAGAAAATTTTGTTACTGAAATAGTGTTGAGGCATGAGAAGGGGATGCCCAGGGAGGTGGTGAAGTTGCCATCCCTGGAGGTGTTCAAGAAATGTCTGGATGTGATACTCAATGGTCTTGATGGTCTTTTTCAACCTAAATGATTCTGTGATTATATGAAAACAAATCTGTACTAATGAACTTCACATGATGAAAAAATGAATAAGCTAATACTGTTCAATAACCTGCCTCTGATACAGGGACAATGTGAGATAGACTGATCTTAAATAAATTCATCCTTCTAATGTCATGCAGTACAGCCTTTGTACCATGTATCATGTGGTTTAACCTAGGTTTAAAGCTTTCAGGTATGTATAGTTCTTGGGTAAAGAGAGCTTGTTGTGATATAAAACTATGATTATTCAACCCCCCCCTTGAGTTTAGATTAGTGGTGCTTAGGGACATGGTTTAGTGGTGCTTCGCATGGAATTGGCAGTGCTCGTTTAATGGTTGAACTCAATGTTATTAAAAGCCTTTTCTAACCTAAATTATTCCATGATTCCATATATATATATATGTATATATATATATATATATATGCATCTGTATAAACCCATGTGAAGTGGATGTTGGCTCTGTCAGGAACTGTTTTGAGCAGCTGAATAAAGTTTCTATTCCATTTGAATGGAAACTAAGAGTAGCATTCTACTGTCACTGTTGGAGTACAGAACAGTTGACAGTGGCTCTGACTTTCTCAAGTCCCTACCTCATCATAATGGGAATGCAAACCAGAATGTAATTCAAAACTGATGGGGATGTTGACAGAGTTAAAAAGGATGTGCTTCCATTCAGCTGGTCACAGAGAAGAAAGAATGAACGATCTTTGCAAATTGAAGTAGTAATGTAGATAAATAATAGATACAGCTACTGGCCTGAATGCATTTAGAGAATCCCAGCTGCTCTTCTTAGAGTTTAATAGGTTGGAGGTGCAATTTCTTGCTGCATAAATATTCGATATATTCCCACAGCCTTGCCACATAGGTGTAAACAACAATCAGCATAAAGAGGGACATAAATGTTTATTATAGGCCTCATTTTAGCTAACAGATGCTCAGTGTAAAGGCTGAAAGTTAAAGTAAAAAAGATGACTTGGGAAAACCTATCAATCACAAGAAATGCTATGTAAGCAGCTACATGTGTACAAGATTTTGTCTGCAGGAGATTTGTTCTTTTAATTGCAAGGAAGACCAAATTAGTAGTATACATCAGTTCAAATGTCTTGTGGTAGACAAAGCTGAAATTTAGGATGCAATGACTGATTCTCTATGGTTACAGATAGGCTTTTTTTCTGGAGTTTTCTATAACTTTCCCTTACCATGTATCTTCTTAGGAAATTTTGCTTATGCTTAGCTATCTAGGGAGTAACAAGAATATTTTCACAAATTGTAAATTTAGTGCATCGTACCAAATTTGCCTTAATAAGCACATGCTCAAGGAATAGTAAAGTGAGAGCTCACTTATGTTCCTCCTGTTCCACAGTTCCAAGTCCAGTTCAAGCAAGGGGAATACAACCTACAGTTTAGGTGCATGTTCTTCTCTTCTTGATATCTTAATAGTAAGGATGATTAATTTTATTAGAAGTAGAGATAGGGAAGTGCAGCCTATGCTAACTAAAGTGTTTTATCTCTTTCTTTGACTTCATCTATAAATGGAGTCTCTTAAACTGTCCGGAGGCACAGATAAGTTACCTGCCTTCTGTTTTAAGGAAATACTCCTTATTTAAATATGGAGTAAATATTTAAATAAATTTAAAGAAATATGTTAAATCTTGATATTCATATTTTTAAAATAAAGTCTACACTAGGAAGGAAATTAGCAAAGTACCAGTTTCTGTTAACTGACTCTTGGCTCAATTTGGCCTTGATTTGTGGGAGTTTAGCAGTCTTTTCTTAATAAGTTTTATCAGCCTATTGTCTGACTACTGTTCAGTCTTTTTATGCAAATAAGTTGCTCAATCAATCAGTAATTCCTCACTTCCACCTGGAGGACTACAACAGGGAGCAGAGGTAATAAATGAGAGAGAAAAATTTGATTTATTTTATAGCTGAGCAGTGTAAAATTATTATTAATTTGATTATTTTTGCTGGTACTGAAATTAGTATTATTTGATCAGTAGAAACATTGAAATAATTTCAGTAGGCATTTTTCTAGACTTTTTGGGTTTTTGCATGAAGCATGTGAACTTTTACTTGCATGTTTTTACCCTGTGAGTGCTATTTAATAAAGTGTGTGTTTGTGTGTGTGTGTTTGTGTGTGTGTGTTTGTGTGTGTGTGTTTGTGTGTGTGTGTGTGTGTGTGTGTAAAGAAAGGAGCAGACCTTAAAATTTATCAAACACATTGCCTATACCAGGACACCAAGCCATCCCTGGCTCTGCATCTTTTAAATCAACACGACCATCCCAGAACTGGGACTCTTACTCTGTTACCCAAATCTCTACCACTTTCTTGCCATATCACAAATTTTTATTAGGGGCATTCCATTCTTTCACAGAAGATGCTATAAAAAATTCTAAACTTCAAATTGCTGAAAGAAAAGGAATCTGGCTCAAGAGCTATTAACCAATTTCAGACAATTTATACTGATGGAAATTCTGAATTCTTAGAATTATTGTCAAGAAGCAAGGTTGCAATATGACAGCAATTAGGTGTGCCACAGCAACAATAGACCATTAGTTAGGTCCTTCAGTTTACAGAAAATGTCATAGTTTTTGTTACTTCATGAAGATGGTATCTGAAATGATGTTTTTCTTTAGAATACACACTTCTGATAATTTTTCTTAAGATGACCCTTAAAAATTAAATATCTGTCCAAGATAACGGAGCTATGATTCGAATGTGAGCTTTCCCAAAGGTTTCAAACTTTGGAAATGTTCAGATTTATGCCTTTGGTTGAATTTGTTACTGCGGTTGTGATAAGCCAAGGAGCCTGGTCTGACTTTGAGTGCTCATGAATTATGCCTGTACAGCACTGGGGTTTTATTCTGAAGCCAGGTCTATTAAAAATTCAAATAACTTAAAAGCATACTTTTAAGATATAACTAAAGAATTCTTTTTGTTTACATGTTTGTTGCTGTATCTATAGATATCTATAGAATGTAAAAGGTTTCTGAAAAGATGTCTATTTTTTTGTCAAATCCCATTTGTACTTACAAAGATTTGAGAAAGTTCTTTCCACATCTCCTAAACCAAAGAGACTAAAACTGTAGGGGTCATTCACAAATTTCTCTACTATGATGTAATTTCTAATAGAGCAGGTCTGTCTTGTTTACATTGCTTGGAATACATTAGTCTGTTTGGTTAAGATTTTGCAACATGAATAAATTCCAATGTATTGAGTATTATATCAGCTTCAATGCAGAGAACTCGTACAGCTGGTAATAGTTTAGTTTAGTTGGGGCAGCACTATGGGGTGTATATAGCTACGTTATCATTATCCCTTCATGTCATCTTCAGGTAATGTTGATACCTAATCAATGGTACCAGGCATCAGTCTCTTAGTGCTCTGTGAAACAAAATTCACCTGATCCAAGTGTTCATTATTTGCACCTGGGAAATGTAGTGATGTTCCTGTATTTTTATGTGGTTTTACACTTGTCATTTGTAGCAGTACATCTAAACTCTCAGGTTTTCAGAGTTAACATTTCTGGTTTGTTTTGTTTTCGGGTTGACTTAACAGTAACTGTTCTGTACAACAACATTGTCAGCCTGCGATAAGATGCACAAAAGATTATGCATCTTAAAAACATTAAGAGTGAACATGGTCCAATAACAGCCAAGAAATTTAGTCTTGAGTGGATACTTAGTTTCACGGGAAAGCAAAGGGTGCTATGCTGAATGCCATTAAGATCTCCATCAAAATTAGATGGACAAGCTATAATATGAGTGAATCAATGATTTTTTTCATGATTGGAAACTCACTCTGTATTACAATTATTTCTGGTCATTATATTATTTCTTTCTAGAAACAGTAGCTCTAGAAATGCTGGGTCACACTTCAACTCTATCTCTGTTTTTATTCAGTCCTGTTTATGACCTAATCTAAATATGATAAAAATCAGGGGCATCTTTTTTGAGACCTTTAGCCCATGATCTGGATCTAGATCCCCTACTCAATTTACCTCCAATAAAAATGTCAAAACCAGAAATATAAGAATCTGAAAACAAAGTTCAGGGTTCGATGGATTTATTTTTTTCTCCTAATGACATGATGGTAAAACAGAATGTATAATTATATGGATCATGGCACAGTTCATTTCATATTTCAAACCAAGCAGAATTTGATACATCATAAATCTCCAATCTTCCTCGTATTGCTCCAAGAGACTAAATACCCTTTTAAGTATTCTGCAGTCATCCCTGGTCCCAGAAATGGGCATGGCAATGTATTACTGACTGAGCACCTGCCCCGTTTTCCTTTACTCAGTTTTTCCTCTGCTGCCTGTGGTAGATTCCCTTTGAGATGTAAGTTGACAGCAATGCCCAAAGTAACCTCACTACCCATTAGAGTAACTTCTAAAACATGTCATAATCAGGCATGGAAAGTATATTCTGTGGCACTCAATAGATCCACTAAGGCTTAAGTGCCTCTACTGCTAAATGTAGCTGTTCTAAAGTGGAAAAAAAAAAAGGAACTGAAAAGCCCCTGTAAATACTTGAGTGTTAGAACTGATGTGTAGTGTTCTTTCCACACATCAAGCTGCAATTAAACTCTTCTTTGAAACTCTAAATCCATATAAAGTATAAGTATGGTATATTTTGGAGTCAGTGATTAAATATAATGGCAAAGGTACAGATTAAATAGAATTCTAATTTGAATATTACATGAATACATAAAGGAAGGTTTGTAGGATTACAGGCTGCTTTGAGCTGTGCCACTAATGTGTTATCAGAGAAGTGATTCTTACAACTTGATATGGGGGTGATAGGAATGGAACTCTTTTTGGACAAAATGTGTGTTGGCCATTGGAGGTTTTATCAATGTCCTTGTTATGTGGAAATACTCAAGAAAAGTTTAGGAGAACACTTTATTCTCCATAAACAACAACAGATGAATGGTTTGTTTTAAATGTGTGCTGGTTAGCCTTTCAAGTTGCATTTTGTTTCCCCCATAATTTTTCCCTTATTTTGATCAGATTCTTCCTCCCTTCCTAGTTAGAAATTACAATTAATTGCCTAATCAGCTACTGTTGAAAGCAGCATCTGTGTTCTTATACTTTCCACTCTCCTTTCTTATTGTTGCTCCTTCCTTTCCTCCTAGAAGCATTGTTCAGGCTGGATGAATCAACTGATCTTTCCAGTCTGATGGCAAGGTAATTTTTTTTGTTGTTGAGTATTATATTTTCTCTTAGATCAGGAAGGTAAGATGACTCCCCTTGCATCTGGGTAGCTGTAAGGGGAGGCAGGAGGCAATAGAATAGCTTTGGCCATAGGCATAATTTGGAAAAAGTCAAGTGTATTCATACATATTGTGGCTATTCACATAAATATGCATATTATTTACATGTACAAGCATGTAAGCATGACATGTATAACTCCACTGTCGCTGAGAAGAAATGAAGTCAGGAACTTAAGGCTATTTCATCTTTAGAATCTAGATAATAAATAGAGTGTGAAATGTGCCCAGACAGTCTATTGGTGTTATGGTTTGTTCTTGGGTTTGAATGTTTCATAACCATGCTGAACAACTTATAATTTAGGATTTTTGCCATATTTGAAAACTTAATAACTTGTGTCTTTATGTTTTGGGTTGTTTGTCCGATTTTTTTTTTTTTTTTTTCTTTTTAAGCTAAGTATAAATGTGGATTTAAATTACTGTTGGAAGACTGTGTTTTGAGGTGTGTCAAGTTCTGTTGACTTAATTGGTAGCATGACTTAACAGCTTCCTAACAGGCTGATTCTGAAAAACGTAGGTGGGCACACAGAAATTGTAAGGAATTTTGAATCGAGAAGGAAATAATCTGGAAGAACACTCCTTGGCATTATCAAATTGTTGATCTCAATCAATATACCTAAAATGAGACTACACTAATTTGGTTTTTTTGTTTGGTTTTTTTTTTTGTTTGTTTCTTAAAATCCAGTTTGGTGTCATGTAAAATCTAAATGTATTTGATTTCTAGACATTATGTCATTTACTCAGGACCAGAATGTTTCGTAAATCACAACTGCTACCACTTATTTGCTCATTTACAAGATAGCTCTCTCACAACTAAATGTTGGGAGATTACTTTTTTTTTTTTTCACACATCTTTCTTGATCGAATGGAAACTGCACTGATAAAATATGGATACAAACCTTAACACCAAATTCCTTCAAGTTTAGATGAAACCATGGGAAATGGGGATTTGTTCACACTTAAAGATTTTTAATAAGAGAAATAGATGCTTTCATTTTTTTTCTCAATCATTGCCATATCATTCATATTTTACCTTCTTGAGCAAGATACTACGTTGATGTTTTCACATTAAACAGTACCTATCATACTTCTTAATTTCTAATGTTGCTTCCCAATGAAAGACCATTTTAAAAACCAAATTTTTCTTCTATGAAAACTAATCTTAATATTTTTATTAAAAAATATTCCTTAGACTCTTTATAACAATGTTAGTATTTATAAAATTATTTAAATATTTAATGATGATTTAGGGAACAAAGACGTGGATTCTGTACTCCAGACAAGAAACACTTCAGTCTCATTGATGTTGGCTGATGTTTGAAACCTTTTTGTCTCTAAATGCCAGTATTTTCTTTTACCTAAAATAAACCCAGGCATCCATTTAAGATTCAGAAACTTACACTCTCAACAGAACAAAATAAGGGCCTGAGAGAGTCACCATCAGTATTTCTCAGAAAATGTCAGCTATGCTGGTCCCAGTTTATTCATCTTACTGAAAGGTGTTAGTGCACATTGATAACATCAGTTGATGACATCAATTGGCAGATCAAGACAAGGTATTAAAGTATTTAGATTTTTTTCCTTAGGGCTCACTGGGATCGTTGCACAAAAGACATATGCAGAGGGAATTTCAGCGGCTAGAGGGTCAACTGTGTAATTTTTCACTTCAGAAAGGAGGTGACAATAACTCCTTACACTGCACCCTTCAAGTCGCAAGTTACTAAAAGCTCCTGAACATGTTAGTTTTATGTTATTACTTCTTGTAAATTTGGTTGTGGATTTCCCCCTGCTTTTTATCCAAACACCATAATTAATGGGGGACTTGGAGCTTTTTAATTCTCTGCCGTAGAGGATATTGGTCTTCTGAAAACAGTGCTGCATACAAGGTGGAAACTCCAGACAAAAGATAAAGCCACATTATTGTTACTAATAAAGCAGAAGCTATTTGCAACCTGGGTTTGAGAATTCTATTTGCATATCCTTCAGTATGAAAGCTGACTAGTCCTTTTCCAACAAAATAAATTGCCTTTTAACTTAGTTCTAGAAGAGAAATGGCTCAGAGGAATAAATGGCCTGTTATGAAGCAAGGTATTACCACTCCTGATCGGTTACTTGCCACTTAGCAATCTACTAGGTGGGACTTTAATGGAAGTTTTCTGAAAAGCTTTCTCCCACTAGGAGATTTCAATCAGTTCTCAAAATGTAACACTGCATGATTCAGGAAGCTGAGTGTGTAGTGCTTTGAAGAAAAAAAATAGCCTTTTGATTGAAATACAGTAAATGGCCACAGAAACTGTCTCTAAAATTATCCAAGTTAGAAAACAAAAAAATTACTTTTGGCTACATAAAATTAATTTAGGCTGCAGTACAGAGACACTTGGTGAAAAAGTAGGTTTGCATTTTTAATTCTGTTTCCAACTCACTGTTTCTTTCTGTCTCAAATTTACAGCCGAGGCTGTATTGTTATTGTGTGGTAATTGATGATAGTACTAAAAAGACTTATTGGAGGGATCAGTGAATAAAGCTAATACATGATTTTCATATGTCTGGGATTTTAATTTTCCGTTGGTTTTTATCCTTGAAATTTGTGTAATCTAGTTAATTGCATCTGATAGGAGGGTTTTGAAAGAAAAAACAACATGCTGGGATAAGGCATGTGTTCCAGGTTTAAGAGGAAGAATGGCAGAAAGCTTAGATATAAGAATAAGAGAAAGAGGTGCTAATGACTTTAGCAAACAATCTTTCTACTAGCCAGACGTGATTCCTGTTATATGTCAAATACACTTCACTCACAAACACTCTCAGTCCTATGCTTACATTTCCCTTGGTCTGAAATGCAATGGCATCAATGGAAAATGGAAATTTGCAGCCCCTTTGCTCTAGGCCTACTTTAGTTCTTTTAGCTCATTGTAGTTCTTAAGTCCTGTTTAGCCAGACTCAGTAATGTTGCACAATATGTTCAGCCCAGCATAGTATTTCTAACATGAACCTCTCAAATTATAAACCTTAAGGACTGGGTACTCTGTTTAGGCTGTGTACAAGTGTGCTGAGTTGGTCTTTCTTAATTCCATGGAAATCTTTGGCCAAGATGCTACCTGAACATGCTAAATAAGTTGCCAGTTAGTATTGCTTATTTTTAGCACCACTTACTCCTGGGATTTGGGATAGAGAATGATCAATTCCAGATACACATGTAACTCCACTATTTTGAGAAAGCTTTGTACAAATTCTGCTGCTAAGTCAAAATTGAAATCCAAACCTTGTATTTCCCTCAGTCATGGAATTGTGACCTACCTCAATTGAGTTTTTCAGACAGAAAGAAAGAGAAAACTATGATTATGAATATGTATTCAAATCTATGGAAGTTGCATTGGATAGCATTTCCAACTTTCCATCTGATCCTCCCAATTTTTTTTTTTTTTTTTTTTTTTTTAGCAATTGCTCTATGTAATACCCTCCTCAATTTCTCACTTCAGTTTCCTGGTTTTAGTCAGCTACACTTCATTGGAATAGCTGCGAAGGCAGTTTTGATCCAGCCAAACCCAGTTTGAGTGACTTCTTTACTAATGGTTCAGGAAATTCTGCTGATAACACAGAACAGATCTAACAGTTTCTGTATGACCTGCTCTTCAGTACAGATTGTGAACATGTAAAGTCTTTTACATCTGTGATCCCCATCTCTTGTAACAGTCATTTAGAGCAATCATGAAACAGAATTTATTGTAACTACTTCATGGAAACTGGAGCCATGTCATTATTTCCAGGTTAAAGCCCTTAGGGTGAAATGTAGAGAAAATAATATTTGTTAAAGGTACTAAAAAAGTCCTTACTAATTTCTGTAAGCATTGGTATGTTGTATATTCAAGTTGGAATCAAGATAAGGGATGACAGCAAATAATTTTAAACTCAGACTTTTACAATGACAGCTGCAAAATCCTCAGATTTTTTAAAAAAACATTGTGATATTTTTAAATACAGGCCAGTTTCCACTATATAATAGGACATTTTGAAATGCCAGTTCCCTCAGGCTCGTGTGTTCAAAAAGATTTTAGTCCTTGTAGAGCCAAGCCAAGTATGCTGGCTGTTTATTTCTCTAAATGTTTATTTTCCCAGTAATTTATATACAACCCTACTAGAACTGCATTGTGTAATCTGCATATTGATACAAACCCATCCTTTCAAGTTAGAGCAGAACTATGTGAATGGTCACGGTACATATTTTAAATTTTTATTTACCTTCAGATGCAAATATTTTATTCTTTTTCTTCTTGTAGAAAAGACCTGAAGTATTTGATTGCTTTTACACCTGATATTCTTAAGCATAAAGGTTTGCCTCCAGTAGTTCCTTACATTTCATTTCATGTTGTGCATTCAGTTGAAAGCTATCCTTTTAACATTTATAACCCAAGTAAGCTGTACAACTACTTCAGAATATATATATAAATTATATGTAAATAAATAATACAAAGATCCCACCTGTTGAAATTTGTGCAAAAAAAAAAAACAAACCTGTAAAAGTTAATGTTTACCTTACAGGGTTATTGTGGCTTCAGACGTATCTAAGGAAGATTAAATAAAGAAGGAAAAATAAAGCAAAGGTTTATTTTATTGATTTCTTTAATACCATTTTTACCAATGTTACATTTCCAACAATTTAGCTCTGTGAAGTAATAACAAAGGTATATTGGCAGCATTTGTCTTTCATCAAAATGAAGCTTATTCTGTATTTTTCTAATTTCATATGGTTGAGGTTTCTGTCTTCCAAAAGGATAATGTCTATATTAACAAACCTTGCAGTTGTGTTTCTTGATACCTGTGCTAAATTTGTTTGGTTTCACTTGACTGTTTCTTATTACTTCAAAAAAACCTGAAAGACAAACAAATAAACAAATTAAACTGTTACTCTCATTGGAAATCAAACCATAACTTAGAAATAATTTATCAAGGGGATAATAATCCAGTGTGAAGACATATTTATCAAGTGCTGTGTAGGAATAGCTCCATGATTTCTACGTTTGGTCTACTGTGTTGAATTCACAGAGTAGAATGGTGTTGTGTAATGTTATGTAAACCTGTGCTAAGAGATGCATCAAAAGATTTATTTTGCAAGTCAACTATACTGTGTTTAAAATACTGATAAAAATTGCTGTTTATCCACCCATTTTAGCACTGAAGGACAAGTTTTCATTGTAGGCCTCTGGTGCTTCTAAAGGTACACATTAGCCCATCTAATATTTTCATGCTATATTGTGTATATGTAGGACCTAACACGTAGTACCTAAGCTTCTTAGAAAGGTACATCACATCCTTTGATCTAAGTAAGATTTACCTGGGTACCTGGAGATGTGTTTTGGTTTTTTTAATCAAGTTTCTGTGGCAACAGGAAATTAGTATCTTAAAGTACTCAGCCTGAGTCAGAGCCTGAGGGAGCCTGAGACCCTTCTCCATTCTCAGATCCCTACAGTTTGTGGGGGACTAGTGAGTTGTTAAAAAACCAATGCTGAATTTCACTTTCAGTACATTCAATCAGTAGCAAATTGTGTAGCACACAGATGCAATTTATTTGACTGTCAATTTTCAACAAACACTACATCCCCAGTAAAATCATAGCTGATTTCAATACTCAAGGTTGTAGATGTACCTAGAAATCTTTTTCAAATCAATCTTATTAAAGACATTATTATTAACCCTTGAACTGATCCTTCAGCTTCCTGTAGAACAGCTGTTACATGGTATTTTATCTTCCCCTACCTTTTAGCTGGAAACTTTTCCTCTATATTTGACTTGCAGTCAAAGACTCAGAAGTTTTCTCCAACCCACCCCCTCATTTTTGTGTGTGTGGTGCCTTTTAGTGGGACAAGACATATTACTTTTATAGAATCACAAAACTCTCTGGGTTATAAGGGAACTAAAGATCACCTTGTCCCAACCTCCTTTCCATAGTTAAGGACACAAGCCACTAGACCAGGTTACTCAAAGCCCCTGGCCTTGCACACTTCCAGGGGCAGGGTATCCACAATTTTTCTGGGAAATCTGTTCCAGTGTCTCACTACTCTCACAGTGAAAAGTTTCTTACAAACATCTATTCTAATGTTGTTGGTGTATCCCTTTGTGATATTGAAAATCCAGCATGGATCAGAAAATGTGTTCCCTGGTGGTGCTGTGGCCTTTAATGTCCTGGTTGTGAGGATCTGGGGCTAGCCTGTAGTTATACTTGGCTCAGATCAATTTGCTTATAATAGTTTGGATTCTTCAGAAATGTGGTAATAAGATTTAATAGCTTGAAAAGAGAAGTCACTGTTGTAAATTTTAATATTCATAAAGAACCATGGGGCTCTTATGTAGAGGGAGATGCCCCCTCAAAGAGAAGTGGAGAGAGAGAAGTTTGGTGGATTTTTTTGGTTTTTTTTTTTTTTTCCATTTTGATTCTAATAAAAAAGGAGACATTTTGGTCAGTGATTCAATAATCATTCTATTAAAAAAAAATCAAATTATTTTTCTTGCTCAAGAGGTAGAGGTAGAGTTTCAGATTATAACAGGACCACTCCAGGCAACAGATGGAATTAGAATTTGAATTTTATATTTTATGTTTAAGATTCAAGATGCTCTGCAATGCATAAGAATGTTCTTAGTTGATACACAGTTGTAGCTCCTGACTCAGAAAACAGCATTTCTTTTTATTTTTGTAGGAAAGTAGAACTTGACATGCAGATAAGTAATCTAGATTAAAGAGACCCACTGTGGTTATGAAACACTGCTGTAGCATGGTCAACACACTCTTGTCAAATTCCTGGATGAATTTAAACTACTTTGCATTGAGCTGCTCCAATACTTTCCCAGGTCCCTTCCCCTGTGGACTCTCCCCTAGGAGAGGGCCACAAGGTACTGGTATCTATTTGTGTTTTGGTGTTTTTAATCAAGTTTCTGTGGCAACAGGAAATTAGTATCTTAAAGTACTCAGCCTGGTGAGAGTGGAAAGATTTACATAAGATGTATCAAGACGATTGGATGGTTTCCACTCTGTATTGAGGCAGCTTGTTAATTCTCTTTCTCCATCCAGTTCTGTAACTTTCTAGCTTTTGCACTTTAGAATCTATGTAGATATTGGTTTGATGGTTGCCTGAGTGCAAATGAGGGTTTTATTTGGTGATCTGTAATCAGATGTCATAGTCAAAAAAGATCATTCCATTGCAAGGAGAAACACTTAATTACCTGGGTCTGTGACTCCTGATGATAATAAAGATACTTCAGGAAAATGAGAAAGAACCTTCTATTGAAAATTAAGTTGTTGCCAACAAAGGTATGAGATATATTTTTTTTTCATTTGTCATCAAGACATTTCAGAATATAAATTATTTGTTTTATGAGCAAAGAGTGATTATTCTCAGTCTTATATTGGAGTAAAGTAAAAAAGTAAAGTAAAAAAATATTACTTTTGTAGTGGGGTTCATGTTTCATTTAATGCAATTGTCTTTTTTAAAAGAATAAATAGTCCCTCTTGAGCCAGTTAAAAATAAACTATAAAAGTGGCTTCCCACATTGGCAGAACTGGCCAAAAAGTTACATTTGTGCTTTATTAACATTTGTATTAATTATCTTTTGATTTGATGGCACTGTTTATTCCTCACATTTTGGAGAAATTGTGAAAAGCACAGTTTTGGCAAAGTCCCATGTGATCTGGAGATGACTGACTATTCCCTAGGTCTTACTCTTCTCATGTGGTTTAGTAAAATGAGCTTACAGTCACCTGTTTCACCCCATGTGCTCTCTGATCTTTTATATGTTGACCTTTTTGTCCTCCTTTCAGCAGCAATTCACATTAAAGCATTTCTTTGTCCCTCATGCCACCCCATATGTTTAAGGCATTATTTGAGGCAAAGGATCTACCTTAACTCTTTATGTTCAAATCCATATTTGGATGAAAAACTTTCCCCACCCATAGACAGTTAAATTCACATTTTGCATCTCAACTCAGACTGAAAGTTATCACCTAAAACAGTAATATTTTTGGTTTTGCACATCTTCAATGAAGATGTTAAACAAAACTGGTCCTAATACCCACCCTTGAAGAACACCACTTGTCAGTGGTTTCTATTTGGACATTTTGCTGTTAACCACTGCTCTTTGAGTAAGACCATCCAGCCAATTCCTTATCCATCAAATGGTCCATCCAGTGAGTCTATGTCTCTCCAATTTAGAGATCAGTTTGTTGTGTGGGACAGTGTTGAACACATTGCACAAGTCTATGTACATCATGTCAGTTGCTCTTCTCTTGTCCACTAATGCTGTGATGCCACTGTAAAAGGTCACCAGAATTGTCTGCAGGCTGTTGGTGGGATTATGACTAAATGTGTGTTTATATCCTTATGCCTTGTTCCAAGTACAAAGAAGCACAGTTTCAGTCCATGGCTTTACTGCCATGGAAGTAAATATCAGTGATAACAAAACACTAGCCAAAATTATTTTTGTGTAAAACTAAAGCTGATTTTCCACAACCAAAGGCCTCTGGACTCAATCCAGTCTAGTATTAAGGAAATAAATGTCCAAACAGTACATTTTGTTCCCTTAAGGAAAGTAGTTCTCCCCCAGGCTGTACCAGATGGAGAAAAAAATACTAAAATTTCAGCAATGCTTAAACAAGAAGTTTAAACAAGAAGTTTATTGCCAGGACAGATTAACTGTGTAAAAGAAGGTCCCAAAGACTCCCACAAATGAAAGCGGGTTTGAAACATCATTTTGTTCTGAAGTTAGACTGACAAATATCTCTGTATACAAATCTCCATATTTGCACACCAGTGTTCTGTGGGATGACTAAAATGAAGTCAGCAAATTACCAATGAGTCTGAATTTTGGAGCTGCTTTTAATATGGTGAAAGAGTCAATCACTACTTCCCTCTGGTCTAAATTTATGGAGATTTTAAATATGACCCAAGAACATGCTCATTGGTACCTGTGTAGATCAATCTACACTGAGCTGATGATATAAGAAATTGGGGCCATTAGTCTGACTGCTGGATGCTTCGCATATTATAAAAAGTAATTGTGAAACATAACCAAATAATATATTTTTATGGATATTACTGTTGTTCTTCATTTGGCATTGTTATTTAGTATAGCACATATTACTTTATGAAGTTCCATGTATGGGTGTTCTTGATCCTCTTTGGATCCCAAAATATGTTCTCATCCTCTTTAAGTACCACACCTCCTGTGGGAGTACAGTGTGGGGATTACTTTTTCTCTCTGAAACCATATACTGTGTTGTATCTTGGTTACCCTTGTGGTCTACTTACCAAATCTCCTTCTTATTGTGTGATGCACGCTTAATTCTGTCCCCCTGACTCCTAACAAAGCCGCAATTTATCTTACAGGCCAAAAATCTGTGGAACTGCTGAAATAGCAGTGAATAGGTTAAAAATAAGTTTCAATGACAATATGAGTAAGATAGGCTCTTCTGGATAATAAATAAATAAAACATACTTACTTCAGACAAGTATTTTTGCAGTGCACTTTGCCAGCCAGTCAAATATAATCAGATTTAACAAAACTGCAGGGAGTATTCTGGTTATGTTGTTTTGCCTTGTAACTAGGCTGCCAGAAAGTTAGGAGAGGCAAAAGATAGAATAAGAAACCCTGCTGATAACCTTAACAGAAGCTGCTGTGTTTTTCCCAGTTGCCCTTATCCCAAATCCTAAAGCACATGTCATCCATACTCCTGAACAAATAAGACCCTGAAATCCTTCTCAACATTTCTGTTTCAGCAGGGGAGCATTTGATCAGTTGTGCCCACCACTGGCTCTTTCTTAGTAACCACATTTTCTTTGAGCCAGAGGCTGTTCTGCTTGTGTCAAACTCATCAATCATAAGACAAGTCTTAATGCAAAAATAACAGTGTCAGTGAACAGAGAATGCTCTGAGGTCCATTAGCACCTTGCTGATCAAAGGTGATGGGTTATCTGAAAGTAAACAAACACGCTAAAACAAAATTGTTTCTTTAGGATGCTGTTATGGCTTAGAAGAGATATAAAGGATGAACACTTCCAAAAATCTCCTTCTATCCCATCTGGTCCTCTCCTTTCACCCCTGAGAAGTAAGAGAACAAATGAACAAAAAAATCAATTAAGATTATAATTATAAAACTTGACAAGAGGCATTCCTCTGCATCTTTATTTTGAGCTGATGATTATTTTCAAGATGTGCTCCACTTAGGATAGACCTGTTCCAGTATATCAGCGGAGAATTAAGGTAGTGTCCTGCAATGCTGTAAAGAAAATGCCAGTTCAGAAAACAGTGGTTGATAAAGAGCAAATAAATTAGATAAGATTATTAATTTTTTCATCCCATAGCAGGGCAGAGAGCGAGGGCTGAGCAGCAGGGTTATTAACCCACAGCAACAGCTGCAGAGGAGAGAGCAGTGGGCACTGAAGTCTAATTAGGTGTCAGTAAGGTCTTTGACATTGTCTATAGCAGATCTCAATAAAGAAGGTGATGATTAAGGAATTTGAATATTTCTCCATGAGGAAAGGCTGAAAGAGCTGGGTTTGTTCCTCTTGGAGAAGAGAAATCTCAGAAGGGGCCCTATCAATGTCTATTAAAATCTGAAGGGAGAATTTAAAGTAGATGGAATTGGACTCTATTCCGGCATTCCCAGTGCCAGATTAGGATGTAAGGAAGCACTTTTTTACTATGGGTTTCACCAACCACTGACACATGTTGCTCAGAGATTGTGGAATCACCATCCTTTCTGTTATTCCAAAGGTGTCTGGATATGGTTCTGGACAACCTGCTCTAGGTGGCTGTGCTTGAACAAGGGGTTTGGACTAGATGACCTCCAGAGGTCCCTTGCAGTCTGAACCATTCTGTGATTCCGTGACCCTATGACTCAGTGATTCTCCAATTGTACAATCTGTGACTCTGGAATAATACTATGTATTCATTAACATTCATTTTCCTAGGTGAAGTAATAAGATCTTCACACTTCTAAGTTGTCCTGGTTTTGAGTAGGATGAAGTATAGTTCGCAAGAACTTGAGAACAGATACAGACAAGAAAGATGACCAGAACTAGACAAGGGGGTATTCAATACCATGCTCAGTATATAAAACAGAGGATTGCCCAGGGGAGGGGTAACTGGGGCTTGGAAGTGTGCTGGTCCTGGTGCTGAGAAATTGTATTATACATCACTCTTTTTATTTTCTTTTATTAGCATTAACATTATTATTATAATTATTTCTTCTTGTCTTACGCTGTTCTAGTAAACTCTCATTACCCTAATCCATGAGTTTTACCTTTTTCTTCCTATTCTCCTTCCCATCCCACCATGGGGGAAGGAGTGAGTTAGTAGTCGTGTGGTTCTTTGTTGCCTGCTAGGCTTAAACCACAACACAGGTGCATCACTGAGTCTGAAATTGAATTGTAATTCAGTTAAACTAGGTCTGCACTTATCAGGCCCATTGGGTATGATATAAGGATTCTGCCTTCTCATGAGATAAGTAAGATGATGAGATGGCATGACAGACAAGATGGGGCAGCTGAAACTGCACCCTGTCACTGGTGAAGTATTTTCAAATTAGGCATTTTTTAAACAAAACCCTTCTTAAACCTTTATAAGCCTTCCTTTGTTCTTTTTAAACAAAATTCTTCTCTCACTGTGTTATTAAATTGGGACCTTTGCTTTAATTGAAACAAAACAAAATGAAAAACCAGCTCAAGGAATTTATCATGGATTTGGAGTGGATTAGAAAGGGGAGGGCACAGCACTTGCTGAAAATAGCTGTGCTGGTTTAAAAGTCTATGGATTTGGAGCTTTTTCATCCCTCTTTAATTTCCTGGCTTGGATTTGGCATGCACACCTGCGTTCATGTGTGTCACTCAGTTGACTGCTTAGGAAAAAAAAATCAATAACATCTCTTCTTTTTCACCTGTTTCAGAGGTTGGATTCAGGGAGCTTCTATTATTTTCATTATGAAAATTTCAAGAAGCTGTTTTAAGTTATTTCCCAGTGGTACCATATTTCAACATTGTTTAACCTCCAAAACTAGTATTATTTAATGTTGACTAGGTGAGGCTGGATTACCTTCCTAGTTCATAATGTGCTTCATTTACACACAGGGGATAATCTGGTTTCACACATCTTGTTCTCTCGGTGGAATTCTATCTCCTATGAATGGCCAAAGTTTAATGATCATGATAATTTTCTCAGTCTTTGTAACTTTGCAAAAATTGAGACAGTACTCTGTATTTTACAATTAAAAAACAGATTGGAAGCAATCAAAAGTTGTCCAAATATACTGCCATGAGTTTTTTTAAAGTGAAATATATTGATTAATTCAGCATGACATTTGCTCCAAAATACCAGCTAATTAGAATTAAAAACCATCCCTGAAATCAAAATAAGATGTTTTCATTGGCAAAAATTAATTCTTCCTCTAAGTTTTAGTTCAAGAAAATGTCAAGATTTTGAACCTCTTCACCAGAGAAAAATTAGGCTCCATGATTTCTCAGACTCATATTTCGGACTAAAAAGTTTTTCATTATCTCAGAAAGAGTGAGATTTATTTTATTATTAATATTATTATTTTTAATTTGTTTGTTTTAAAATTTATTTTAGCATAACTTTGTTCTGCTGTGAGAAGTGTCACTAATTTCAGTCCTGGATGAGAGCATCTTGAATGTTAAGAACTGTCAAATGAACCAAAATGAAAATAGAAACAAAATTTTATTTGCCACAAATTTGCCACAAACTACTTTTAAATAATATACTGTGTAATCTGCAAGATGGCATTTAGAAAAATATTTAATCTTTATGTAATCAAAGGGAAGATTTTATTAGAAAAAGACAATTTGCCAACTTTGAAGTAGATTTAAGATGTATTTCTTAAAACACATTGAGTACAGGGCCTTGAACCACACATAATCAGCACGGTTTATTCACTTTCTTCACCAGTTTCGTTTTCCACTTGTAATGTGAAGACACTATATGGCATGTAACTCAGCCTTTTACTAAACAAAAAGAATAATTAATTGATTATGATAAGAACTATCAAGTCACTGTATCTGTAACAAGTTGAAAATGCATTTTGGATTGGTTTTATGAACATTATTTTAATTATAAAGCACTGTCAATGTATATAACAATTGTTAGAAAGTGCACAATATTGAATACTCTCTCCTCCACAAAGGGCATACATTCAAAATTTAGACACTAATAAATTGTTGCAGGAATTTCACTGAAGGAAAAATAATCAATTTTCTTTTACTTTTTATGACATCGGGTCCACTATTGCTCATTTTCTCCTTTTTTTGCTTAAATGTTTTGAATATCTGAGGAATTACCTTCAGAAATCATCATGACTCTTAACTATGCTATTTAATAAGTAAGACGCTTATAATAAACTTGAGACTTTCTATTCAAATTTATAATTTAATACCTTTTTTTTTGTAGAACCTTTCATTTATTTTCAGTTTATCCTATTTATAACTGCAATGTGAACCTGACTGCAAAAACATTTTTACTATTTTCTTATCATTTTTTTCTGTTTACAACATGTTTTTTCCTGCCCACCTGTCTTACTTTTCTTGACCAATTTGTCAGACAGGTTGATATCTGTTGCTCATTCTCCCTCAGTATCTCCATGAAATCCCGTTTCTTCCCAGCTTCTTCCTTTTTCTTATATTCACTTTTCTTCAACAACCTAGAGGAATACTACAGTCAAATTATCTTTCTTGTTGATTGCTCTGATCACATCACTCTCATCCTCATATTTTTTCTCTGAATCCCTATTCCCACCATGTCAAATTCAAGCTCCAAAGTGCTCTCTGTGATGCCAGCATCATTCACCAGGCTTTGCTTTTGCATTTGTCCCATTTTTGTACCTTCCCCATGCAATTAATCCATGATGTTTAGTTTATCATCCACTTACGAAAAGATCTCAGTGAACCACCTGCATTGGATGTTTCCAAGACCATTAATCAATTTTTTTGTTTCTTTAGAAGACTGAAATCCTTTTAAAGGACCATGTTTCCATAGTTTGTGGAATGACACCTATGAGCAGATATTGCACTATACCATAATATGGAACAGCCCGGTCATGCTTTGCTTGTCCTGTTCCAGAAACTTTGCCTCCATATCAGTACTTCTGTGGGAAGCAAATCCAGCAACTGCCTGTGTATATTTGGAAAAACAAGGGACTTAAAGTTGTGAAGAATTTACATGGATAGTTTCAGATGGTGAAGGACTTTGTTGTTTGCTGGCAAACTTTAAAAAATACAGTCTGATTTCTGGAGAGGAGAGAAAAGATACTACAAAATACCTCTAAGTCAAGTGACACTACGGTGTTTTTTTGGTGCTTTTCTTTATTTTTATTTGTACCACATCGACTTCTAATATAACTCCTTACTGCAGTTAGTTGACAGATCTTGCTCAATCCAGATTTTCAAGTCTAAACCAGACATGAGGTCTTGAGGTTTTCCTACCGGCTACCCTGGCATATTTTTAAGAGTGATTATCCTGTTTTTTGTGTATTTTGGAGGGGGGATAAAATTATACATACATTAATTGACTGGAGAAAAGAAATAGTTGTTTCCATGACTTCATGAAAAATATATTTGTGAGATTAACGTAAAATGTGCCAGACTTATACTTAGTTCCTAGGGAAAGATGTTCATTACCCAAGAAGTGTGGGAGTCTGAGGTTTGAATTGGAAAAAAAAAGAAAGAAAACAGGAGAAATTACTATAGAAATATAAAAATATGAATAAAGAAAATTTATTTTTCAGAAATAAAAGGCAGAAACAGCTGGTCTACTGATGCAACAGGTTGTAAAATTTATTCTTGTTTTTACATCAATCTAATGACACAGGTTAATTTTGTGATCTTATGCCAATTTATTGGTCTATCAGTAAATTAAAATGTTCTAATGCTACTGGAAACTCTTTTGTCACCCTAACCACCTGGCTTGGCACCATGTGTAATGTAAAGTCTGTTCATGTGAAGATTTTGAAGTTCTGAAGATTTTGGATGTGTCTGGACTTTTACATAATTCTGTGAAATAACTTCTTAGCCAGTTCTTGCTTACCACTAACACTTAATATATTCTTATGTCACCAGGTTTCCTTGAAATACAGCTGAGAGATCATTCAGCTTTGTTTCTGTCTTTGGAGAGAAGGTGTGCAATGTAAGACTTTGTTTCTGAACATCTTCTTAGGGGATTAATAATAATATTTGATAATGCAAAATATATTGAACAGAAGTTAGATGTATCCAGATGTAAAGAGTAAGCCAGATCTGAGTCTGGAGTTCAAGATGCTGAGTTTTTCAACATATGTTTCAACATCTCCTAACTTATTACTTACAGAACAATTCACCTTACTCTGTTTTCATCATAAAGAGGGTTATAAAATGAAAATATATAAATCATTTATGTTTCAAGATTTTCAGATGTAAATTGAAACATCTGTGTATTTATGGTTTGACTTGCAGTTTCAAAGCAATTCTGTTTCTGAAACTTATGCTGCATTGCTTTTATTTAATTCTTATGTGCACAGTTATATATACAACTACACAAACATATTGCAAATCTGTGAAAGTTCTTCCTACTGATTCTTTAAAGCACAAACTAAGCAAAGAAAAAGATAGGTAAGTAAGGAAAATAATCCTACTTATTACTCAGCCAGCACATTAACTAACTGAAATTGACAATTTCTTAGTCTTTTTACTGCATACATCCTTCCCGCTTTTATAATTGTCAATATTTTTGTCAATAAAATTACATGCCAAAGAAATAAAGAAAATATCCAGCGATAGCTAATGGAGAAAAATTGCTGAAGAAATGTGAAGTATTTCAAAGGAAAAATGAGTCTAAACTATTTGCAAAATAGCACACTTTATAATTGTCAGCGACACAATTTGAATTTTAAATGCTCTCATGAGATAGTCGACTAAATCTTCAAAATTGAAATTGTCTGTAGAAATTGTTCTGTGCATCCTTTAAAGAATAGAAGTTGGATAATAGTGAATATTTTTTTCCCTTCATTTTGGAAATGCTTTAACTTTCTTGTCTTCCAAATAGTAAGTAAATCTAAAATAAAAATCTCTTGTACATTATGAAATAGTGGAGCTAAAGAACGTATGAGTCACCATTGAATTTTTCAGCTTTAACCAAATAGTTAATTTTGATTTCTATCTGACAAACAGGGGCTGAAAATTATGCACATTAAAAAGTTGTTTGACACATCTGTATTCCCTAAAAGGAAAAAAAGAAAATTTATGAAGATTTCAGCCCAATTTTCAGATAACAGTCTAAATTAAGATAACCCAGAAAACGGGATTGTTACTCTAATGTTGGAGACTTCTCTAGATTTACATCATTTATTATTAAGATGTTGTTCTTCAGTTGTTTTAGGCCCACTTATCTTAACTTTTGCCTACTCTAAAATTTTTAAATTAGTGTTCTAAAATTTAGTAATGTTTGTGGTGAACATCCCCTTTTAATGAGTCCACTCTAGTCAAAAATGACTGTGGGCACAAGAATACCAGAATCATAGAATGTCAGGTTGGAAGGGACCTCAAGGATAATCTGGTGCAGTCCTTCCAGGTAATACTATATTTTATATGATATGTCTCAGTACCCTGTTGAGCTGAGACTTAAAACTTTCCCAAGCAGGGCAATCCACCGCTTCCCCTGGGAGAACATTCCAATGTCTGACTGGCCTCATGATGAAAATGTTTTCTCTTGTGTCCAGTCAGAATCTCCCCAGAAGAAATCTGTGCCCATTGCCCCTTGTCTTGTCCATGTAACTGCTTTTAAATAGGGAGTCTCCATCTTCTTTGTAGTTGCCCTTTAAGTACTGGGACATCCTATTAAGGTGTCCCCTAAGCCTTCTTTTGTCAAGGCTGAACAAATCCATTTTTCTCAGCCTCTCCTCATATGGCGGGTGCTCTAGTCCTCTGGTCATCCTCGTGGCTCTTCTCTAGACCTTCTTCAGCCTGTCTGCATCCTTTTCGTAGAGAAGGGACCAAAACTAAATGCAGTACTCCAGGTGTGATCTGACAAAGGCTTGGTGGAATGGGATGACTTCTTTATCTCTGCTTGTGATGTCCTTGTTGATGCAGCCCACATCCTGTTGGCTTTCTTTGCTGCTGCAGCACACTGTTAACTCACGTTGAGTCTGTTCTCCACCAAGACCCCCAGGTCCCTTTCCACAAGGCTGCTCTCTAGCCAAGTGGATCCCAGTCTGGACTGCTCCCCTGGGTTATGTTTTCCCAGGTTCGAGGCCTTCTCTCTAAGACTTCTCTATGTTGAACTTCATAAGTTTTCTGCTAGCCCACTCCTCCAGTCTGTCTAGGTTATCCTGGAGGGTGGCTCTCCCATATGGGGTGTCAAACTCTTCACTCATCTTGGTGTCATCAGCAAAATTCATGTGTGCTCTTGATCCCAACATCCAGGTCACTTATGAAAATGTTAAAACAGCATTGGGCCCAATATCGATCCCAGGGTGACTCCACTTGTGATCCGGTGCCAGTTGGAGGATGAACTATTTACCATCACCCTCTGGTTATGCTCTGCCAGCCAGTTCCTCACCTACCATGCAGATCGCTTCTCAGGGCCATAACAAGTCAGTTTTTCCAGGAGGAGGCTGTAGAGGGCTGTATCAAAAGCCTTGGAAAAGTCCAGGTAGACGATGTCTGCTGTTTGCCCTGCATCAAGCAAGTTATTTTGTTGTAGAAGTCAGTCACGTTTGTCAAGCATGATTTGCTCCTGATAAATCCATATTGGCTTCTCCCATTCTTGCACTGTGTTTCAATTGACTTGTGGTAGTCCCCAGGATGATTTGCTCCATGACTTTCCCAGGGACTGATGTGTTGTTGGTAAGTTGTCACCTCTGCCTTTTCAGCAATATTGGCGACTGGTTCACCTCTCCTATTTAGTAGGGCACCAATATTATTCCTCTGTTTCTGCTTGCTGTTAAGATACCTGAAGGACACTTTGTAGAAGTTTTTTACATCTCTGGCCAAATTTAGCTCCAGCTGAGCTTTTGCTTTTCTAACTGCTTCTCTGCATACCCTGGTAATGGTGATCGCCTTGTAATTTTCAACTGGTAATGTTCTATTTTTCAACATCTGGTGCCTTTCCCTTTTGGCTATGTGCAGACCCAGAAGCTCACAGTTAAGCCATGCTTGGCTTCTTGCTCTGCCTGTTTCCCTTGCTTTTAGAGGGGATGAACAGATTTTGCTTATTTATGAGAGTTTTTGAAAAAAAACCCCAGCACTCACTAGCTCCTTTACCCTTCATGGGAGCTTCCCATGGGATCCCTTCCAATTGGGCCATGAGCAAGCTGTAGTTTGCTTTTCTGAAATCTAAAATATGTACATCTAGGTCTCTTCCCTTCAGGTGAGATGGAAACTGTGTTTACAACCCTACTAAATTCTTAGCGTCACTCAGCATGTGACTGGGTTGCTAATGCTTGTGCTTGCTTGGGGTATGTCTCTCACATATTCTCCTGCCGGAGAACATGCTCTTTGTCTCTGGGGCAGCCTAGGCATATAGGCAACTTGGTGCTGTGTTTCTTGAGCTACTTCTATGATAACAGTATTTTTTCTTTTATTCTCAAATTCATTACATAGGAGCTGCATACCTGCTTGTATATTGGCCCAGGACAGCTAGCAGAATGTCCATTAAGTCCTGAGAAATGCAGTCAGCAAAGCTGCCTGCCATAAGGGATTTCTGTTTAAAGTGATCAAGTTGAAGGGTACTTCTGCACATCACTCATTTCTCATATCCCTATAACAGTAATGTAAGCACACCCATAAATATGTACTTTAACCCTGATGAGATTCCATATTGGCTTTGTTCTCATAAATTGGAAAAAAGCCATCCTTCCTTGCACCTGTAATAATCTTTACTCTAAAATCCCAGTGCCCACATCACCTAAATTATTCTTTCTCATATTCATGTGGCAACAGTTGAATACAAAACTGATAACTGATTGAAATGCTCTTTGTGGCCTCAGGTTGTACATTAATGTCTTCATTCAGATAGTATATTATATTTTTTTGTGGTGAATCAAAACTGACACCATTCTGAAGAAAATATATTATCATTATTACATAGTTTGGGATGAGGCAAGAAAACTATACCCTCTGCAAATAAGTTTCCTTGCTCTGTGGAGGTGAGTGACTAATGTCTCTATATTTGTAGGAAGCGTAGAAATTTTGTCTTTGATAAACCATCCTGGTATATATTGTACAGCTTAGATCAGTAGGTCATTAACTTAATGTGCTGCAAATACCTGCTGGTAACTATTGATTTTAAAGGTATATTCCAGCAGAAGATCATGTGAGGCTGATAATCTGACAGTGCTGGAATTCTACTGCATACTCAATTTTCACATTGGTGATAGACAGGAAGCTGAGGTAAAAATGAAGGCAAGATGTTCTAGCAAAGAAAAAATAATCGCAGTTTGTTTTATTTATATTTTCATTGCTTATTTTATCTTCAGTGCAAATACAGAGATTCTTTGAATGCACAGTTAACATCTCTGCATTCTTCCCTACAAAAACTGTGTCGAAAAAGAAGCAGGGATTCATTTTAAAAAAATCTCTCCCTGCACTTGTCTAGGTGTTTTGAATTCATGAAGTGTATCAATGTTTGAAGTTTATATTATCAGTTTGATCCTATGATTTTAGTGTAATTCACCGACTCACGTCCAATCCCAATTCTGACACGTCTGACAGAATTAAGCCATAGGTGCATCTGAAGTGTTTATAATTTAGCATCCACCTGGGACTTGTGTGTGGCTAATACTGTGGCATTCATGCAATTATGTTTTTTAAACATCTCACCTGAAGTGTTAAATGCTAAAATAAGAGGTTTTTTGGGTGGTTTTTTTTCCCCTCTAAGCGATGGTTGGTGTTTTTACAAAGAGATTTTTTTGAAATATTTACTAATGGAATCGTAGTCATCCATGGACCATATAGCAAGTGGCAGTGAAGGGTCTAGAGAACAAGTGTCACTGAGGAGGAGCTAAGGGAACTGGAATGATTTATTTTGGAGCAGACGAGGCTGAAGGGGCAGCTCACTGAGGGGAGGCTGTAGTGAGATGGGTGTCAGCCTCTTTTCCACACATGACTATCCTGTGATTCTGTGGTCCTGTAATATACACAAGGTTCAGTTTAGAGAACATAAGAGTAATTTTGTACTAGTTTGTCCCTCTTCTGGAAATCTTTTTAGAAATTTCTGTATAGTTTCAAATCTTCCCTTCCTTTCAGTCACTCTGAATGCCTGTTCCTTTAAGTCAGAGCACTGATGAAATATCTCTCATGCGTTTTGCTGTTATGTATGAATATCCTTGTTATGCCCATGCATATCAAGCACATAATTAATTAATGACCAATGGATCTGGATTATGCAATTCCTTCCTCTTTCAAATAAAGTGTAATACATGAGCTAGTGCTGGAGGTACATGTACAATTTAAAAGCTAAAGAGGAAATGAAGACATGTAGGTGTTCTCTTGGCTAGTAGATAGGATTTAGGCAGGTACTCATTTCTGAGAGAAAACAAATATGAGTTTATGGTCTTAAAAAGTTTATATTCTTGCTACTCAGCCAAAATTTGTTTATTTTTTCCTTAAGAAGTCATGTTGCATCAAGACCAATGTTAACGCATCAGTAAGGTTTCTGACAAGTTGATATCCTACCTTTTGTTGCAAACATTAAAATTTTAAAGACTGTATTTTTTCATAATCAATTTTCATAGGCTTTCAGACAAAAAATCACTAGAACCAAAGTCAACTTTACTGTCAAAATGAATAAAATCCATTCATGTAACTTCAAGGTAGAGCATTTAGAGCTCTGTACACTTGAATTACAGTGTATGCTGAAAGATAAATGTTCAGTCCTAGCAATTGTGTCAGATAGTAGTTCATATAGTAGCTCTTAGGTCAATGAATGTATTTTCAATTTCAGAAAATGTATAATTTACTTCAGTCATGTAAGTTCATTTAAGAACTTATGTTTTCAAAAAACTTGTATTTTTGTCATTTTTGCCCATTGTTGAAATGAAGAGACCTAGGGAAATCTATTTGTTTCGGAATACTTTGCCCACTAACCACTCATATACTCATGTAGCTGACAATTTGAAACTTTGGAGACCACAGAAATAAATTGGACCATGTCAAGAAAAGTTGCTATGCAAAAGTTGCAACTGTCAATGACTTTGCCACTAGAGTGTCCCATTACTGGCTGGGCTCATTGTGTCCGATCTGCAGCCTTTTGAAACAACTTCACTTTTGGAAGAGAAGATATTTTGAAAATTAGGGTAAACAAATTGCAAAGGGAAACATAGTAGTAAGTTACTAAGAGAGTACTTAAATAAAACATGCCATTTCTAATGTGGATCTAATGCTATTCAGCCTTCCATTAGCAGAGACTTTTGGATAACCATAGGCAAGCATCAAATATGCAGTAGTCTATAATGGTAATTCATACAGTGATAAAACAAAAACATAACTATGCAATGAAGAAAAACCCACAAACTGAGTTTTGTCTCCAGGCAAAACTTTGGCTTCTGTAAACAAATTAACATGCAGACTACATTGATGTATGGAGAATTTACATGCTTCTTTTCTTCTTTCCTTGCCTTGTCTGTATGATTTAGAATCACATGCTGGTTTATCTGGTGTGTATAGTCAGGAATGTGAGTAATGGACGTTAATGTGTATTGAAGTATTAATGAAAATAGCAATGCAAGAAATTTTTCTCATTTTCAGAAGGAAAAAAAAAACCTCTAAACATGCAAATCTATTAGGGGAAGGCAAATTTGGTATATAAGCTGCAGAGCTTGGATGCAAGAATTCTACTAATAGTGATATATGTAAGCTGTATAACATTTACATACCTTATCTTACATTCAGAAAGGGAGTTAAATGGAGGGGGTTTTTTCTGATTTGGTTTTGGTTTTTTGTTTGTTTGGGCTTGTTTGTTGTTGTTCTTGGAATGGAGTTTGGATTGGGTTTTGTTTTGCTGCTGGTTTTGTTTGTTTGCTGCTTGCTTGTTCTCATTTCTAGCCAGACGAGAAGTGCTTGGAGATTTCAGTTGTCCTTTCCATGACTTCTTGAGTGGTTATTTTTTCATTTATAAATAAAGGCACTCAATTTTTATCCTAGATTTCCCAGTTCACTTTCTGTAATACCAATATTTGGCATAGGCTTTGAAAATACAAATCTGTGATACAGTGCCTTGTAAATGACACTCAGACGTGAACAGGTAGTTGAAGAGAGATGAATTCAGTTTGCTGCGGATGCTTCAGTCTGCTGCCAATTAAATTTCAGACCCATTCACTGAAACTGCAAACTGTCTGTTCTTGTGACGTGGAAGTAAACTAAAATCGCTTGAGTCAAGAAATCCTGGACCAGTGAAGCACCACATAGCTACATGACAATAGCTACAGCATTGGGAAAGATTGAGCTTGACAATAATGACATGAAAGCTTTAATAATTCAATATTCTTTCCAGTTACTCAATTATAAAACATGAGTCTTTAAAGTCTTGAGAACCCATATGAAAATTCTTTATTCATTGTTAACCTATTTAATGCATTTATTAATGCTATTAATGCATCGTATTTAAAGCATTGTGAAATTAATTACTTTTATTCTAGAAAAACACTTGGCCCACTTTTGTTTTTTAAAAAATAAATATTACTCTTTCTTATTAAATCTGAAATGTTTTTTATACTTCGTATTCAGGACACACTGTATGCCTTCGTCTTTGAAATGAGTTAGTTTGAGAATGGCACTTTACAACTGGCTTTGCTTACAGAAGTCTAGGACTGATGAGTGAGTACACATGCACATGATTCATTGGTAGACTTGCTGTTAGTCAACTTTCTATTAATTATCTGCATTTTCTAGCAAACTGATGAACTAATCCTGGGGATGGATTTTGTAAAATTAGATCTTTCATGGTTAGAGATCAAAAAAAAGAAGGTTGCAGCTCGTGGGAAGAAAGGATGTACTTACAAATGTATTAAAGCAGATTGCTCTCAGATGAATGAGAATGTGTGATGAGTTCTCTTTGATATAGTTGTGACCATACTAGTCAATGACTTCTCAACTCAGAGCTATCCTGTTCTGTAATGCTCCTTAAACTCTGATTTCTAGTCTGCACAATTCCAACTGTCTTGTCCCACGCTTCTATTGGGACAATACTAGAGCTTATTATATGGAAGTTTGTAAGATTACTAAGGAGACAAGTTGTAAACAATTTCATGTCTAATTCCCTGCCCACAGATGCACTGATCTAATTCTCGTGGCTAGTAAAGATAAGGGATGGATGTGCATGAAATTCTTCAGATTTCATTGGTAAAAGCTATTTCTGGGCGTAGATTTGACACTGAACAATTTTGGGACAAATTCACTTGGCAGAAGGTATTACTATATATTGCTAGTAAATACTGAATCTTTGCAATCTTGCAGAAAACATGACACAGAAAAAAATATTTTAGAGACCATTTTGTTCATCAAGTGGGAATAACTGAAAAAGGAAGGATTCTCAGGGTTGGACTAGATGATCTCTGAGGTCCCTTCCAACCCGGCTAATTCTATGATTCTATGATTCTATGATTTGGAACTGTGGATCACAGCTGACCTGTTTAGCTCAGCTTGATAACAAGAAGGGTTTTAATGTAAGACCTAAAAACTTGCATTTCCAGAGAACTGTTTCAACAGCAGTACTATAAAAGTAACTGAAGACCATAAATAGAAAAATCTAATTTAAAATAATCTAGAAACTTTGAAAAAAATATATTCATGCTACAAACTATTGTAAAAATGTGCTTTCTTAGACCATGTTATGAACACTAAGTGATTATTAGTTTAAAAAAAAATGGGACTGAATTACTTGAAATATTGAATGCTCATGTAAAGAGATCACTATTTCATTGTTTTTTGATGCATTGTCCTCCGTTTATCTCAGTGCAAACTAATTCAACAACTTTCACTGATTATTATCTGGTTACCTTTTCAATTATATATGAACCATTGTTTAGATATAAATATTTACTTTCATTTAAATATATTAAGTGAAATTAGTGAATATGAAATGTGTTCCTACCTAACGAAGTCTAGGCCTCTCCACTCCTCAAGAACACTTTTCATTGCTCCATAAAAAAATGTGATACTCCCAAGCAACATTTTCCAGATATCATGGATCAAAGAAATGAGGTTTTTTTAAATCTCCACGTTTAGAATTTTTGGTAATATCAAAGTCTTCCAACAAAAATGTGATCTAAATTAGTTAATGTGGATGTGTTCAAAACTGTGTTTATGTTTTGTTTTGTTTTTCTTTTTTTAAATAATATATGTGAAGGAGAGGCTTTGATTTTCATATTTTCTAATGAATTTATATCTAAACTTCAATCTACATGTGGAATTCATCAAATGGGCTTTAGTGGCACTTGCAGATTTCCTCTTTTCATTACTGTTTCATATTAAGCCTGAAGGGAGCTGAGAGTGATTTTTGCTGTAATTTATGGCATTTGTGTCTATTTGCAACAGTTGTAAAAATAATGTATAAACAGAAACATCATAACGCATTCATAAAAAGTGTCTTCTAAAGCCAGCAAAAGAACAGACTTTCCACAGCAGCTAATGGTACAAAGGTGAATTATACCCCAGATGTGATGTCAGTAAAATTTGCTGTCTTTGTAATACTGTTTTATCATGTATTTATGATATCAAAATAAAAAGTAAGTAAAAGCTATGTAAAAGGAAATTTGATGTTATGATGTTTCCTGATTATAGGGAAGAGAGATTCAAAATTTAAGGGAGTTAATCTGTGATGTAGGCAATGCAAACTTGTTAATAAAGTATGATTTTTCTAGACACATTCCTCCTTGTAACTGAAGAGGGCTTTTGTTATAAGTGGGTAGTGACCTTCCCAAAATGGCAAATACTGTTTCAAGGGAATCTCTGAAACACATGCTACTTATCAATTCTGCTTTCTACCAGGTCTAAGCTTTATGCTGGCTATTTGCTTTTCACTGCAGAACAATGATATGCAAGGTAGGGCACTGAGTCTTAGTTTTATTAATTTTTTCTCTTTGTTCCACAGTCATACTCAAAGCTTTCCATTTATGACACTGCAGCAGGCTATTAGGAAATAACTGTCTGAGTATTAAAGTTTTTTCTTTTCTCTCTTAAGAATGACCTCTTTGTATTATACCAGAAGGACAAGAACACAGACTTTAATTCAACAAGCACTAGTAAAATGCTACAGAGTTCTCTCTCTAGGAAAAAAATTCCTAATTTTAAATACTAGATAATACAAAAAGAGATAGAACAGATATAGAAGGATGAAAGGGAGTCAGGAAGGAAGACATATTCATTGCTTAAAATCTGTGAAAAATAACAGCAATTGGAAACACCAAGAAGTGTATAAGAATCATCTACTGAGTTTCTTGAAAACATGCTATTGGGTTTCTCAAGTTTTGAGAATTCAGAACTGAATTCTTGGCATCTTATTTGCATCCAAGTGAATTTTGAGATTAATGTTTACATAAGTGTTTTTGGGAACTTTATTTTCTTGAAAAATCTTCATCTCTTACTATGTGAAACTGCACAGCAGCTGAAAAATTGAGTGTTTGTATCAGCCTGATGAGGAATTCTTAGGAAAGGGTCCTGAACTTCATTCTGAACCATCTTCAGTGTGAAGATGACTAGAGCTGTAAACAGGAATAGCTTTTCTTTTCTGGTTTCCAAATGGACTTTATTCCTGGATTATGTGAATAGTTTAGTTTTGGCAGAAGGACTATAGCTATGTTGACAGTTTTGAAGTCTGCATATATGGACATGTTTCTATTTTTCAAAGTAGTTTTTGTCACTATTGACCTACTCAACCCCTGTACCCATGTACCAGTTGGGCTTCTATTACATGAATATATATTTTTTTTCACTGCGTTTCATTTGTTCTAATTGTAATGTTGGTTGTCTCCTGCTGCCACAGTTCTCTTGTCCTACTAGTATAAATGTCATCTTTTTTATTGAATGACCTTTGCTTAATCTATTCATACATCTTTGCTGAAATATAACAAAATCTGAGCATTTTGTGTATTTAAAAGATAGACTGGAAATGTATGTTAAGGAGAATAGAATTGCCTCTTTTTTTCTATTTTTTCTTAAACAGCTTTGCAAATAAAGCTGTTTTATATGTAAAGAACAGAATAAAATACATAAAGAAATACCATGGGTAATTTTCCCTAAAATGACATGTTTGTAGGAAGAGATGTATATTTAAAAAAAAATAATCTTGCAGTAATCTGACAAAATACCCATACTCGAGGCTATCTTTTGGTTTTGCACATATTTGTAACCTGTATTTTTTATTGTCTATTTGAGTCACCGAAATGATTTATGTTGCTTATAACCAATATTTTGTGGTCTTGCTGGGTGCAGTTCCAGTTCCAGGGTTAGGGTCATGGTTTGAAAGAACTGGAATTGGTTTACATATATCTAGAGGCAATTTCAAGAGATTAGAACACTGGATCATTAGAATGGGACAAGAAGTTTTAAATTAACTTTATCACAACAGAATAACCAGTCTTCATGAATGTTACCTTAGTCAAATCTAGAATTTACTGCTTGAGCATTAAATTCTGGGACATGGAAACAGATTTGTTGGAGACTGTGTCAGAGAACTGCTCAGGCAAAAGACATTCCTTTCAAGCAGTTCTTGCAAACATGACTGAAAAAGGCTTGTGACTCTCATCCATACTCTTGCAAAACATGCTTCAACCTCAAGAATCTCCAGGTTAACAAACTGGGAAGAAATTCAATATAGACACCAAGGAATTAATTAATCAGAATTAGAAATTTTCCTCAGTTGCACATTGGTTGTCATTGCACATTGGTGTCATATCTATAGGTCTGCCTGTCAGCTCCACTGTCATTGCACAAAAACCTATCAGCCTCTGAGCTGTAGATTTAAAAGATTAAATCTGAAGAGTAAATTGATACCAGCACTTCACACAAGGAATACATCTAGCCCTAAATGGAATCTCTTACAGTTCTCTACTCTTACACATCTGAAAAAAACTTCAAGAAACCTCATTATGAGCAATTTTGTAAATTTCCTCCTATAACTTACTAAATAGTATTTGAATTCTGAACAGAGCTATGAGAGCACATTTTTTCCTCTTTTTTTCATTATATGCTATTTATGCTGTATCTCTGAATTCGGTAATTATTCCTTGCAATACCTAATTAGAGTCCTTGGCTTCACTTGGGTCAGTAGCTTAATCACACAGTATTTAAAGAATATTTTTTTCACCTTTTGACTTCATTCAATATTGCTTATGAACATATGTTAATAGAAAACATTTATATATCCTAGATTTTTCTTTTCTAATTATTCAAATTATAAAGAAAAACCTGGTAGGATTTAATAAAAAATATATTTCAAGGGTGATACTTAGAAAATGGTAAATACAAAAAAAATTATAAATTTTATTCACCTGCAGAAAATGAGAGGAGCTTTTCAGGGAAAGTGAGAGACTTGAAAAAAAAAAATTCAGACTCCTCAAGCATTTAGGTATTATGCATTACATATTGTATATATGTGCAAAAATTTGTTCCTCATCAAAACAAAACAAAAATAAGTAATTGGAAAGCATGCTTGCTTTGGTCCAAGTACTCGTTTGCAATCTTGGTTTCTTTGTCCACACATCAGTTCAGAGTATTTATACTGCAGAATGTAAACTAATTTATGACACATCATTACCTAGCAGGCTGTTAATCATCTTCAATGCTGTGAAATGCTCTTATGTGCTATAAAATACAGCCTTTCTCTGCTTTGGAATACTCTTGATTCATTGCATGCACTTTTCTTTTAAGGAACTGAAATGGATGTTTTCAAGATGCAGTCTATATATCTATTTGGACTTCAAGAGGAAGAATAACACAAACATACTGAACATGCTTCACACTGTTTCTGTATTGACTTCCCTGTAGGGTCATTTTATTTTCCTTAATAAGATAACTGCTATAACAAATGGAGGGGCAAGGATTTTATTCATGCTGGTTACAGAGTCATTGAAGATCCTTGCAAAGACAGCATGGAGTTCATTGGCAGCATGGTGAACCATGGAGAGCATGGTACACTCATTTTGTCAGAGAAGAACATAATAAAAATCCTCTCTGCTATCTTGGATGATATAAATATTTGTTGGAAGCAAACTTTTATGTCCTGTGGTATTTTATTATCCATAAAGGTTGTTTATGGTGACCTTACTTTCTCCCTAATCCTATACTCCCTTCATAGTTTCTTCTGAAATTCAGTATATGAAGAAATCGACTTATTTAAGCTGTTTTCAACATGGATCTATCTCTTGTGAGAGGTGATGAACTAACTCAAAGTGCTTTAACCACAGGACACATATGGAGGTGGTTGGCAGAGGTGCACCTTTTCCACCTACTCTTAGCAAGTTTCAGCTGAGAAGGGTGGACTCTGGAACTATTAAGTATGGCTGGATTCAGCAGCTTAGTCAAAGATATCAGTAATCTTTTTTGGTATTACTATTTGGCTATTTGGCTTTGCTATTATATTTGGCTGTATAACTAGTCTTGTTTCTTTAAGCTTCTCTACAGATTTCAGACTTCTGATTCTGAGGAACCAGATAGATATCAGTGCAAACCAATTCTGAGAAAATATTAATAGAGATTTTTAGTATTATTTATATTATTTACATAATTATTTATATAATGAATATTACAGTATTACTAGAGTATACAAAGACCTAGTTTTGTATGTTTGTGTACACTTTGCCCTACTGATGCAGATGCTAATTTCCACTATGTTCATTCATAACCTTCCTATCAATTAAGCACATCCATTTTTAGAAGGAAAAAAAAATTATTATATTAAAATTACAGGTAGTGATAAATCTAATTCTTCAAAACTGAAATTTTGAGATCCCATAATGAACTCTCTAATATTTGGCCATAGGGAAAAGTTGGAGGAAAGGGTAATGAAACAGGACAGAAAGATGCAATAAGCTCTGCTATCGTGGGCAAACATGCAAGGAGAGCCAGATGATGCTTTTTAATTTAAATGTAGTTAATATTATTTATGGATCAATAAATATTGCAAGTCAATTTGTGAAAGAATGTGTTATGCTTGCAGGACTTTTCCCTCTTTTAAAGCTTGTGATAATTTGCTTTTTTATGTTATTATCCCTATTTTTCATCTAGAAATTATATTTCAGTAGTAGATCTGCCATATGTTACCACAATATATCCTACAGTTTGATGCCTCTCATTGATAAGTTAAGTAATTATCATACAGTCATAGGACTGTGGAATCATAAAATGGTTTGGATTGGGAGACCTCACAGAGGAAAAAATACTTTTTCACTGACTGGCTCCCTAAGTTTAGTAATCTCATTCCATTGTTTTTAGTGCTATTGATAACTGAAGCACTAGTGCACCTTCAAATTAATAGATTTTAAATAGGTATCCATCACCAAGCCCTTCACAAATATGCTTTCTGCCAGCTCGTGTTATATATGTCTGCAGTTGATCGGGTTGGGAAATCTGTAGAAATCTTCTGTTTTGGAGCCTTGCACAGAATTTCCTCCTCCAGTACTCTTTATAGAAGTTTTGCATTCTGTCCTGCTGTGCTTTTATGTTTTTGGGGTTTTTTTGCTTCATAAAATCTTACACTTCATTTAGATATGATAACGTCAGCTTTTGTTGCAAAAAAACAAAAATAAAAACAATATTGCAAAGGAAAAGAAAAATCATCACTTTCTAAGGCTGTTGCAGGAATCCATAGACCCAACCATGCAAATACTTGGGGCCTGATAGCTTAAGAATACATATAACATCTAATAATTCTCTGTCCATGCCATATTACGGAATAGTAAGGGGAGAAAAAGGAGTAAGAAAAAAAATACTGGAAAAAGTTCCCATAATTTTGTTATTTTACTCTTACTTCTTTACTTCTAGTCTATTAACTCTTTTGCCATAAGATTTGAGTTCAGTCTTTTTAAACATAGTGAGTGAAAAATACCTCCTTTACTCCTTATACCCATGCAGTTTGAGCAAATCCTAAACTCTGCAGGGAATTAATTTAACAGTATGTATCTCGCAGCAGCATCTGGATTACCATTATATTTGGGACAAAGGCTTGTTTACAGAAAGCATGGAAGGTCTATTTATTTTTTTCCCTGTCACTGTATGGTTTGTGTTATCATTCCAGAGCATTATATTATGGAATGGAATGCATATATCAAGACTTTCATAAAATACATATATTATTTTGGCATTCCTTTGGAGTTACTACTGAATGTATTTAGCAGATGCTTACTTTCTATTATCTAGTCTATTTCTATTTCTATTATCTAGTCTTTTCTATATCTGTCTTATGAGGGTTTGTGTAACACATAAACTATGTTAGAATTCCACGTTACCTTTCTGTTTGAATTCTTAAAAGTTTGTCTACCCTTTCTCTTCTTTTCATTTCATTGTCTTTGCTCTTCTAGTCACCACTCAAGGCAAAAATCACTGAAATTCTACTTGAGAATCTCACTTATAATCTATATTTCTGAGGCTAAGGAGGGTAGTTTTGGTAGTTTTGTCTGTAATGACCTAAAATAAACCCTGGGCAATTTTGAAGTTTTGTAGTCATGTTAACTCATTAAAATTTTGGTAAACTCTGTGGCCCTGCAGGAATCTTTAAAATATTTAAACCTCTTACTCTTTTCTATCATCATCAGATTAATGAATTAAAAAAGAAAAAAAAAAAAAAGAAAAAAAGAGAAAAAGACTGTGAAGAGACTCAAAAGATCATCTAGCCTACCTCCTGTTCTAAGATGGTTTAGGATTGCCTAAGGTAGATACTTTTCAATATGCAATTCAAGACATAAAGGAAATTATTCAACCTCTCAATTTAGTCCACTTCCATACTACTTTGCCCTTTTAGTTAAAAGGTTTTTTTATATCCTAAACATAAAGTTATTTTCATACCTTTTGGGGCAGAGACTACAATATACAGTAGTTTATTATTTTTTAAAATTTTAGTATAATCTTCAACACTTAAATAAAGTTTTTTTATTCAGTCTTTTTTTCTGAAGATGAAAAAAATATTTTGGCTTTTCTTCTTTGTTTTCCAAGCCTTCTTATTGGCAAAGTTTAAAATAAACAAGGATGGTAATTTGTCTGCCTTCTTGTACTGAGGAACTTGGAAGAGAGAATTGCTTCTGGAAGGCAGTTGAGAGAAAGAGCTTCTTTTACAAATCCTACAGGACTTCCTTTGTGCCCATGATGGAATATTTCAAAATAGCTTCTGCCATATGGGGCTGCAATGCTCTATCTGAGTGTGGATCCACACTGCTGAGCAGAGCAGGATCATTTTTTTTTTGTGTACTGTATTCCTAATACATTCTGGAAAGATGTTTGTCCCATCTACATTGGTGTTCTGTGTTTGTGCCTTCTTCCTTCTCATATCTGTATTTTGTCTGGAACAATCTAATTCTGGTCATTCTCTGTTTAGTATTTATGCATTTGATTTTTCTGAGTCCTTTGTGTTTCTCTTTGTTGGAGTTATTTTGGTTGATTTTGTATTTCTCCATTAATCATAATGAGATTGAAATCTAATACCATTAGTCAGAGTGCTTGCAAAGTTTTTTGAGGTCATCCAAAATTATGCAGATTAATTTTCATTTTCACATTCCAAATTAATGTATCTCAATTATTAATAATTAATTAATTCAAGTTAATCAAGTCTTAATGTTCCACAGCTTAGCTATCCCATTTTTATTTCTTAGAAAAAGATATATGAATTTCTAAATAAACATTATGGATAGTTCAGAATGCTACTTATAAATGAAAAGGAGAAAAAGCAGTCCATTTCTTAAAAAAGCTATTTTTGTAACAGCAAGATTTTGTTTCATACTTATCAGATATATTTCAGTATTTGAACATATTTTTACATTTACTGTCATTGCACTGTTCCATTTTTTCTAAATGCAGATAAACATTATTTCACAGTATTGTGGCAACTGACAAACAGCACTTGCACACACCCACTTGCATGCTACTTTCAAGTGTAAGTCTGAAAAAAGCACATGATTATTTACAGGATTTGCAATAATTTTAGAAAACCTTGCTTTATTATTGGGTTGTTCTTAAAAAAATTGACACAATTCATTTAGTGCAATGCCAGTAATTTTTTCTTGAAGTCATCAGCAGAATTTCTTTAGATACTGTATTTATCAACCCAGCTCTAAAAGCTTTATTTGTTTCATTGCATTTCAGAATGACATGATTGTAGAAAAGCAGACTCAAAGGAACCTCTAAGGTCCTACCTGGACAGTTTTTGTTAGCCCTTCATAACCCATTAGCACCGTGAAGCACCTCCTCACAGTTTATGGCCAGTGATTTTCTTCAAGTTTCATTGCACAGCATTTTCAAGACTAAAAGCTTGCCATATGGGCTAGAATAGGTTTCTTAAATACTGAACTGCTGCTGACTGCAGTGGGGTAGGCAAGAACAAGAGCAGCATAGCCTGGGCAGGTCTGAGGGCACAGCAACCTCTGGCAGGAGGGAGTCAGAAGCAGCTGGCGGTGGGTGAGACGGTAGCTGACTTCAGCTGACACAGCTGCCTCTGATGTGTGAAGAAGCCATAAATCATTCTTGTTGCAGAGGAATATTTAGTAAATACCTTGCAAAGCCTTTATGGCTTCCTCTCTCTAAGAACTATATTAGTAAATTGCTGAAACAGAACCTAAGTGTGAGAAAAATCCTATTGAAGTACTTAGAAATAGGCAAATGCTTTTTCACCCAAGGGCTCCCTTTCATTTGATGGAGTTTATATTTGGTTTAAAGTATATCCACTACTTTCTTACCACCTGTATAATTGTCATGTTCTGAATTCTGAATTATTTTTATTGCAACCATGATACAATAAAAACCTCCCAGCTTAATTTACTATCTAGAATGTTTTGATGACCAAAGATGTGTGTGTGCTTTGGACAAGGAACTGTCTTTTGCATGGAACTTTTTGAACAAGGATGGAGGGAAATGTTTTGCTGGTTAAAAGGATCATTAAACAAGAAATAATGAGGTTTAACTACTTGATTTCTACCTTTAATTTGTTCTTGATGGGATCCAACAAGCTCCAATTGTGTCCTTCATAATTTGTCCAATGAAATTATAAACCAGTTCCTATTCATAACAATTATCTATCATTAATCTTATGTATGTAACATATAGTGCACATTAAGTCACTGCAGCTAATAAAATTTCAGCATGCATTGCAGAGCCATTGGGCAGAATCCCTGCTGTCCTGATTACTATTACTAATTAAGTATTACTATTAAGGGGTTAGATATAAATTATACCAGCAGACATATATTCAGATAGAGGTTCTAGAGGCTGGTGTTATCTTTCAGTAAATCTTGGATCCATCTATCAAAAAGTAAGAAATATATCAATTTGAAGTTTTATTCTTAACCTGCCTTTAGACTTAACAGTCTTTAGGGAGTTTATTTTTTAAAAAATTGAATTAATGAAATATCTGACTGTTTTACTGACATTGGGCTCCTGTTTATAATTGAATTATTTTTTAAAAGGGGAATTAAACAAGTTTGATTGATGAAAATAAGAAAGTTCCTTCTAGTATAAAAATAAAAAATACAATCTTCCCAGTAAAGAAAATAAAATCTGTAAATCTGGCTTTGTGCCTGCAGTTACCAAGTCTGTAGCCTAGCTGGACTCCAAATGGCCAAGCCATTTGCACAGCTGTATACCTGATCAAGGCAATTATATGCTATGCATACACAGTGAAACCTTTCTATAGCAAAAATTAGTATCCAGTACATATTTTGGTTACTGAATTTAGAAATCACCTACGGGACAGATGAATGATGTTTTAGAGGTAGGGCCTGAAATGAAAAATTAAATGACGTATTACAGAAGTATAAAGGTAATTTGAAAAGATAAAAGGGCTTTTTGAGGTGTTTTTGCTAACTGGAACTCCTCCTGGTATTTTAAGTTTTTTGCTTTCTTTTGCTATTTGCTGAAATTGTGTAAAAGATTATCAATAATTAAATGAATCCAGAGAAAACATCATGAGTCAAGAAAAACAGGAAGAAGTTGTCTTAAAACTGGAATAGTCTTATTGGAAAGAAAATTCCTTAGTGAGTCAGTGCACACAGGTAACTAAGGTAAAAAGAGCAAAGGACTTTGATATTCCTGTCTTTGATATTCCTGTTATTACTTCTTTCTGGAAAAGACTAAAGTATAGAAAGACAAAATCTCACATCAGCACTGAAGGGCAGTATTTAGGGGCCTCTGAGTAGGTGGGTTGGTGATGCAAGGGGAAAATGTCTTTTCTTTCCATTCAGGCCACGAGGGAATGGCAGAATTGTCACTGGAATATTCTTTTGCAGCTCTTCTGTAAGGTGATAGAACAAATGCTTGATAATAGAATTATAGGACTGGTTTGTAAAGGACCTTTAAAAACCATCTAGTCCAACAATTATGTCTTGGGCAGAGACATCTTTCACTAGAGAAGGTTGCTCCAAGTCCTGTGTAACCTGACCTTCAACAGTTCTGCTGATGAGGTTTCCAAAACTGAGGACTCATTCCGAGAAATTCCTTCCTAATATCCCATGTAAATCTACCCTCTTTCAGTTTAAAATTGTTACCCCTTGTCCTGCACTACTTTGCTTTTCCTTGCCTACACACTGGTATATAGGTCGTTTGCATGCAAAGGGCTTATGTGTTCTTCCTTCCTTTTCTGATAATTTGAAGCCTAGATCTAATGGTAGGAGATAATAATCAACCACTAAGGTAATTACAGAATTTATCTATAAGTCTGAATTCAATATTTTTTAATTCAGGACAAGAAAAACGAACCCCTTTCTTTAAAAAACAACAATGGTGTCTCCACAAACATGTCTTACTGAAAGAATTTTTCTGCAGTGATATAGAAGCTGAAGATAAAACAGTAGATAGATTGTATCAAGTAATATTAAAACATATCAAAAAGATAATTCTTGATATGTCTTCACATTTATCAGATACGCCAAACCATCTATTTTGAGTATCAAACTGTACTGGGTACTCATTAAGAAATACTGTAGACCTTTACAGTGAATGCCAGTAAGTTTGGCAGTGTATCTCTGCACTCTTACAATTGCAAAGTACCCTCAGAGCATTTGTACTTTTGCCTTGTTACTAGTGGTATTTTATAAAAATTGTAGCCAAAACCTTGGACTCAGAAACACTGTTTCTTACACAGACAGCCTTGTTCTAGAACACACATAAGAAGAAAGAAATAATTTGCTTCCATACATACTTCTGCACAAAGAAAGATTATTATTCTCGGGATATATAGTTAATTTTGAATCTTAATACTATTTTTGTAAAAAAGTACAAACGCATTTGTGCTAATAGGTAGATTTCCATGGGCACCAAGCCAAATGGAATTTTGGTGAAGAAGAGAAAGAAAGGGGCAACAAAAGAGGGACAAGAAAAACCACAGAAGTGATGCAAGAGACCCAGGAAATGAGTTTGAAATCCCCTGTCACAAAAAAATCTTTCAGGGTAACTTCTGTTTTTCTCAACTCCTGTAGTCAACAAAGGCTCAGGGCTCAAAGAGTGTGCACAGGGTGCACTTAGTGGTCAGTCAGTAAAGTGGCTTTGCTGATTTAAGAGCACCACTTGAAAAATGCAAGGTAACTTAGTATGAGTCTGGCTACAAACTAAAAGTAAAGTCTTTGATGAAAGGGGAAGATAGACATCTAGGGAGTGGGAGCTGTTTCAGGATGACATGTAGATGTATTTTAGCAGTCTGAACAGTCAGAATTGTGTGATTATGCTGCACGCTTTCTGCAATTGTTAGCTAAATATAGGCACCTACAGTTTGAAGACATGAGTGGGTAGTGACAGGAGAATAGATGTATGAATGATGAATGCTATGGAGACATTAACCCTGAAAGAGCTTCAAACACCGAGATTATGAGAGAAATAACCTGCCCTGTTCCTTTCCTCACTGCAGTGCCTTGGTCTGCTTGCACTTCTGCATTTCCATCTCCATTCTCACTAATTTTCTGTGGGATATTTCTGTTAAATCTAAGGTCACTAGGCAAGTTGTGCTCACAATTTAAATAAATAAAGAGAAAGGTGCTCTTCTCAATTTTCTAAATAATATGTAAGGAAGATGTGTGATCTTCCTTCTAACTGGCAGTTTCCATAAGATGCAGATGTCTTACAAGATAGTTGTATCTGTATTTCAGCTACACTCTTATGGTAAATGATGACTACTGTTTAGCAACAAACCCAGTGCTTTTGTTTTTGTTGTATACCTTAGCAGTACTGAAGAAATACAAGATCATGGCACAGATTTCTGAAGAAGATTCATAGCATGCAAAGAGTTTCAGACTATTTAAAAAGAATGACTAGAGCTTAATATAGTAAATTGCTGCAAAACAAGTATTATTTGGTAACACATGTATCCTGCATTTCTCTACAAAATCGTTAATTCCAGCATCTTCTGTACAGAAAATGGTTACATAAAAATTGAAAATGTTGGGTGATTTTTTTTATTGTCCAACTAGGAAATCAGATGATCTGACATTTGTAATAAACGTTAACTCTGAAGAATGGTTAAGTCTTTTGCTGGGACTATTGTTTCAGGTTTTATTTTTCTCTTAGATTTGTAGTATTTCTTATTTACCCCAAAACTCTGTAAATGCATTTTCCCCTAGAATTTATTTTTGCCACACTGCTTTCACAAATTACTGTAAATGTTTTCAAGGGAAGTTGTGTAGAAGAGTTTCTAGTGCTTTAGTGGGTGGACCATTTTTTGGACTGTTTTTACTGTACTAAAGCAGTCTGTCAAAGGTTTAATGTAACTGAAACATCAGAAAATGTCATGATACTGATCATCCTATTAGTTATTTTTCTTATTGTGGTTATACAATGTTCTTTTAAGGCAATGGATGACATGCTACCTCAGATTTGTGAAAAACTATCTTTATGTAGATAGGGTATGGTGGGGATCTTGCCAGAAAGAGCATGAAAACAAATTGAGGTTACAGATATTACAGATACAAAAGGCCACAGCAAGATTTCATCACCTAAATTATTCTACATCTTAGCACCAGTAAATTTACTACAAAGATATTGATTTGACAGAATTTTGTTAGGTAATTGGGTGAATTATGCAAGGAACATAACTAGATTTGGGAATATAAAAAGCTGCAAATCTGGAATTAAATCTTGTCAGGCAGTTTAAGGAGAAAGTTCAGCCAAAACCTAAGGCTCCAAGCTACAAAAGGATGTTAGCTCCTGGTCACATTTCCATACAGATTTCTATTTAATCCAGGCAGACAGAAGACTTTGGAAATAAAAATGATGGATCAGCATAAATAAGGAAAGAGGGTAATTCAATCAACAAAACCCTGTCATTTCCCTATAACTTTAAAGGACAGTATCTGAGTCAAAACCTATCTTGATGAATATTTATAGGATGGCTTATGGGTATTTCCACATAATGTCTGCAAAATATAAAAAAGAAAACCACAAACATATCGTAACACTTTGAGATTCTGACTGATGAAAACCATACCTTTATTTACAGTACTTTATTTAATTTCCTATTACTCCTACATTCATTCCTGTGCCTCCTGCAATTCTGTTTATTCCCACTGCCTCGTTCTGGTATTGTGGACTGTGAGGCTCCAGTCTCCTGTATTTCACTGTAAAAGAGATTTGTGATCTACATATGACAATCACCTGTGCTTTTCTTTTAAATGCTGCCTGAAGTTCTACATTTTCAGGCTGCCTCTCTTACCTCCCTTCCCGCATCATTGACTCCCAAGTAACTACTTTCTCTAGCACTGTTGTGTAGTCTCTGGAGTTTGGAGGAGGCATTTCAATTAATGCATTGTGAAACAGATAGTGGTACTATTATGGATGTACTGATTTCAATTGAACTGCAGTTATGGCAGCTCAGGGAGTGGGCATTCAGTACCTGCAATTGCCTGGGTTTTCTCAGTCGAACCTACTTACAGAAAGGAATAGAACTTGCAAAAGAAATTATTACTTCAATCCTGGTTCGAAACCTGTAAATCTTTGCGGGATCACTTGATGTCAGTGACTCCACAAGTATTTGAAAGTTCATGACTGTGGCTCATATTATAGCATTCATAAAATACCATACTAAATTCTAAGTAATGTATAATGGAACATTTTTAAAAATAGAATGAAATGTCTTTTTTTGGAAAAAAAAAAAGAATGTGCTGTCTTCTCATCCTATGTACATCTCTTCATATTCCTAGACAATTATATGGCATTGCAATTTGTAATCCAAATTAAAATTTACTATAATGCGTGACTGGCTGATCTCAGGCTGTGACTGAACTGTCTTTTAAACACTGTCTTTTATTAATAGATTGTGGTCTTGATTAAAAGATAGAATGAATCGACCCACTCCTAGTCAGCAGAAGGAGATACTTCATTTACCCAGTGCTTGAAGAGAGAGAATCGCAAACAATTAAATTCCTGATATTTACAGTTAATACCCTTATTACTTTAATGTTCTTTCTTGCCTTTTGTTTGCTGATTTTTTGTTTGTTTGATTTTGTTTGTGGTGGTTTTTGGTTTTTGTTTTTTTCTTTCTTAACCTCTCCTTTGTACAGGGATAAATCTCTTTTTCTGTCTCCATGGTCTCTAACAGATGCAAAACCAGCCATTACAACGTAAGACTGTTTTTCCAAAAGATAAATACACAGCGTCTATCAGTCTTAGACTTTGAGTTTTTTTGAGACCAATGGCCATATTAATAGAATAGTTTGGCATGGTGTTTCTAAGGCTTGCTGCTCATCCCATGTGCAGTTTCTTCAGCTGCAGATTGTAGAAATCTGAAGAAATAGTCAGATAGAGCAAGGTGAAAGTTAGATGTAAAGATGCAGTTATTAAAGAAAGACACAAAGCCCCTGTTAGATTCCCAGTGAACAGGATCACGGTGCCACAGCTAAATCCCTGACACCACTGTGAGAGCTGTGCTTCTGAATGGCTACAGGTGAGGCACTGTAAAACACAACTTACAGGGTAAGGAATTATATTGAACAGTGTGGACTCTTTTGGGAGACAAGGAAGTTGAAAGGAAATTATGCCAGGAAAAAAAGTATAGTTGGAAGAGGGCCAAATTGGAAACAGTCTGCATTTTAGCTTATCACGCTTGAAAATGACAGTGTCTTTATATACGTAAAATTTTATGGGTGGGTTTTGAGAAAAATAAGAGAACTCTTCATGGAAGACCCTCTCCTTTTTGGCAGGCCCTCTCGCTCAACTTGGTTTGTCAGATTTTTGATATTGAGATCTTGGACAGTGACAAACAGGTTAAAAAGTACCCAACACTTTGCATCTGCCAAGTTTTTAATATTGGGCTCAGAGTGGTTGTGGTGTGGAATTTCTGTGCAGAGGTTCAGGAAGTCCAGTATTTCAAACAAATCAAGTACTCATCTCCAGTTTATCTGTGGGTGTCTAGTAGCTGCTAACCAGACACCTAGCAGCTTGGACATCTGTTCCTCTAGAAGAGTAAGTGTTAGCTATGAAAATTTCCATGGAAATCTTTTTCAGAGAGGAAACATGATTGATCTAATCACATAATCTAGGTTATCCTGAAAATACCATTTCTGAAAATGTACTGAGGCAGTCTAAACCACAGTTCCATGTTTGAATCACTGCTGTGATTTGGTCTCCCAGTCCATTTTTTATGATTTGCATGAGTGGACTGCTGCATCTGTAGCTTCGTTAATTTTCTTTTAAGCTTTCTGATGGAAACATCTAACATTATAGAAAAAGCTGAAGTTAAGCAGCTAAATCCTAAATATCTTGCGAGTGGCACAGTATTCCTTTTACAGTACTTCTCATTTCATTTAAATTATATTTGAATAAAAATAAACCATTGAAATAGAAGAAAAATGGTCTTAAAAATTTGTGACAAAATGGAAATAAGATTTGGTTCCTATGGGTGTAGAAACCAAGGAAAGAAGCAAGGACAATAATAGGCTTAAGACTTTTTTGCTTTTTCTGATGAAGTTATTACATACATAACAAAGTTGCCTGTCCTCCTTATTCACACAGATTTTTTGCTTAGGTGTTGATGTGGAGGAAAGAAGGGTGTAGGGGAAGAGGGGGAGAGTAGTGTGCTGAATTATTCATGAAATGTTTAAGAGTGGGATTCAATAAAGCATAATTAGAACAAGAAAAAAAGGAAAGAAGTTATTGCAACCATTATTTGGGTGATTGCTAGAGAGTTGGTGGGGGATTAGCAAGTGAAAATTCAAGTGAAATTTTACATAAAGAAAAATTTCCATTTCTTGTAGCATCAGAGAAGATGTGCAAAATCCACACTTGCCTAAATGGCACACACAGAATTTATTTTTCAGCTTCACCAGGCTACTGTAGGCATTTTTTTATCAAATTACACTTCGTGCCAATCCAAGCACATTGATATGTGTCAGAAATCACAGACATAATGTCTGGCTCATAAACCGTAAGTGTTCAGAGGATCCATGATCTTTGTAGCCTGCTCTATCTCACTGACACTGATGCAGGAATACCTCTGAGAGACTGGGACCTGTGGAGAAGCCTGCCATGGGACAGGGAATCCACCCTGTGGAAGATCTGGGAGAGGAACACCTTCGGAGGGACTGGGACTCATGAAGGTATCCATGCTAGCACACAAACACCTGGAAGCATCCCATGAATAATCCACACTGTTCGTTGTGCAGTTGTTATAAGTTAACTATTATGTAGTCAAGTTAGTTATATATATATTAGCTATAAATAGTTAAGAAGTGAAGAGCAGAGGAGAAAAAAGTAAAAAGCAAAGAGCAGCAGAAATAAATGGCTGTGCATTAACCTTGACCTCCTGCACTTCCCATCACGTCTACAAAGGGTGTGTGGGGGCTGTGTGCAATGTACTGTGCAAGTGAGGGAAGTTGAGACTAGGAAGAGGGAAAGGTGGTGAATTGGAGTGAAATCTGGGAAACAAGGAAAAAATATTTTTCCATTGTTTTTTTCTAGCTGATTGTTTGTCTTTGTTTTGTTAATAGGTGAGACCATAAGTATAATTGTCTTATTTGGCAATAAATGAAGGGAAGTTATAGTCTTGGGATCAGGACTGTTTTGTCCTTGGAAACAGAAACATTCATATTTGAATCAAAATAATTTTTGTCTGAGGGTTGGTTGAAGTTCACAGTGGATGTAAACTGAATAATACACTTGGACACATGCAAAGTCTACATCTTTGCACATGTGGCACTTTGTCACAAATAAAATGCCACTTGCAATGCTCAGTTTATTTCCACTTGGTGCCACCAATACTTTAATATACTGTTGGCTGTTTTGTTCATCTGACATAAGTGAATAAATATGGGATATACAGATGTCCTTCAATATGATGTGCTTCTTAACCAATATATGAAGAGGAGGTCAATGTTTGAAAGTGAAAGAGACTAGAAGGGCAGTAAAATCAATGAACTCTTTATTTAATTTAGTTTGCAGGATAACTGCCAGCTGTTACTGCATCAAGTCAAAAGCCAAAACAGACACACACAGAAATGCAAGAGTTTCCATGGGAACTGCAGCAAAGTACTTGATGACAGAACCTTCTTTAAGTACAAAATGTAGGTAATTGACATTAAAAATTCCAGATAGTCTTTTCTAGTCAGGAACTAGATTCTTTACTTAGATATAGATTGAGCACTGTACCAGTTTTACAGAGCAGGTAAATCCAGAATTCATAATTTGTCTAGAGAGGAACATGCATTAATATATATGAAACAGAAGCAACACAGAAAAGCAATTAAGATTAAAATCTATATCAATCTTTATAGTAAATGTTATGCAATACTGATTTAATCATTTCCCTAATAAATAATGTAAACCTAGGTAGTTTGGATCAAAAGTTTAGTTAAAACACACCTGAACATTTTAAAGAATAGAGAACAAGAACTGAGGCAAGTCTTAAGGAAACTGAATTTCTTTCTATATGAACAACCATAATTTATCAGTAGTCAGGAATACTGATTTTGGTCTCAGAGTTGTTATACTTTTATTCTCCACTTTTATTCTTTCTGTTTATTTCAAGTAGCTAAGATGGCATGGTTAAGGGCCTGCCAAATGCAGGTTCATATAATGTCATTAATATTGTCAGAACAGTATTGGAGCTACTATTTATAAGAAAAATGTCAATTGTTTTAAATAGATATTTCTAAAAAATTATATAAGGGACAGAAATAAAAATACTTTTGTTTGTGGCTTTACTTAGTTTTCCTCCTCCCTCACTCATAAGAGGAAAGTGGATGCAACAGCAGCCATTAAAGTCAATGTAATGGTCAGTGAGGCTACAAGGAAATAACAAATGGTCCTCCTTGCTGGTGGTGGCATAAATCTCTTATTGTGTTCACTTTGTGTGGGCAAGGATCTGATTAAGTCCCATTCTTCTATCTTCTATAGCATTTTACCTGCTATTTGCTGATCTGCTACAGTGCAGTTAAATACCATTGAGTTTAATGGTAGGCTTAGAATTTATTTTATCCTAATGTGAAAACTTTAGGGAATGTTTGTAGCAGATATTTTACCTTTCTAACACACTATTGCCTCTTCGATACCTTGAACCTAATGTAGATTAGTACTCTCTATTCTCATAGAGATTTGAAGGAGATGGAATTCCTTGAAATCTGCAGAACTCAGAAATTTATATTTGTTCTCTCGGACATTTGCTTTTCAGTGTTTCACTTTAATCCATATAAAAGACTAGTGCATCTAATCTAGACATAGAGAAGCTTTGTTATCATACTACAAATCCAACAAAACAATAAATGGCAGAGAAGACGTTACATCTACCATTGTTTTCTAGATTACAGAAATGACTGAAAACTACTGAAACTGACCACATTTTTTCATGTGTATGATAATTTTAAATTTTTGCCAAAATATCCTACAAATCCCTTCTGTCCTTTCAAAAAAAGGGTTGTTTCAGGTTCTGTCTTCAAATATCTCTGGCATTCTTACTGTTTTAAATAACTGCTGTTTTTTTAAACCAAAAGATCCCAACTATGTGATGACAGAAGTAATCCCAGCCTGTGAAGTATTTTGAGGTGAACAGACGAAAGAGACCACAGCATTTAGCTTCCCAGCACTTTTAATCATGAAAAATTAATGGGATTTGAGAAGTGGTAGCATCTCAGCTACATATCCAATACCTCAAAAATTTTGCAAGGAAATTCATCAGGTTAGAAAAATCTCCTTTTCTTTCAAACTGTGCTTTGTTTTTCAAAGAAATAGTCTATATATGCTACAATTATTAGTAGCTTAATTCTTGAAAAAGATGGCAACTTATGAATGCAGGTAAATATTCACAAATATTTAAAGTTAAAATCCTCATAGTGGCAACAGGAGAAAAAGCAGATTTTTAACTAGAGATATACTGGAAGTCCAAGGGTTCCCGGGAAACTTGAAGGCTGCAGCTGAATCTTTAGTAAGATCTGCAAAACCAGCACCTCTGTCCCTTGGTTAAACACAGGAAGTGGCTCTTTTAGTTACCTTGTAAGGAAATTGTATTAAAAAATACCTTTCATCAAGCTATTATATGAAGCTTATAGACCTGAACTATGGTTTCCCATTGAGTTGGTTATATCCACTCACTCTTCACTTTCCACCACTGCAATGCTGAGGCATTGAAAATCCATAGTTTCATTTTGCCTCTCATAACAGAAAGCTCCTTAAGAGAGCATGGGCCAGAGTTGATTCTTGTAATTTCACCAATAGAATTGTTAGGAAACTGTATGTAAAACCTTTTTAGAGCTGTATAATTAAATGCACAACAGGACATACCAATTTAACAGGAACTTGGAAATTATCTTTCAGCTTCTGGAGTGTCTGTATCATAGTGCAATTGTAGGCTACCTAATCATGTCTGTTTTGTCATTCTTTCCTAGTGTTTCTATATACACATCCTATTCTTCATAATTACATATTGGGCACGCTGATGACTGCAAAATTGTGAGAAAGGCTTTGCAAAAGACTCCTCAAGACTATCCTTCTGAGTATCATCCAAATGGTAATTCTGTACTTTTGACCATTTCAGTGAGCAGAATTACTGTTATACCAGTAACACTGGAAAAAGGAGAGGCTATAAAACTTTAGCTGTGTAAAGAATCTGAAAGCCAGACCAAAATCTCTAAATATCACTTGCTATTATTAAAAAAAAAAACAAAACAAAACAAACAAAAAAAAACAACAAAAAAACAAGGAAAAAGAAACCAAACAAAAACCAACAAAAACAAAAAAACCCCAGACAGGTCTTAGAATTACAGGGGAAAAAAGTCCAAATACATAAACAGAATTACTTTTGAATCTTTCTTCCTGCATCTCCTGTTCCCCCTTCCTTAGTATTTCCTGTGAGATATCAGCAGTTCTTAAGGCAAGAGGTAATCCTTTAAAAAAATCATTTTGGTCTACAAGGAACTGTTTCAGGAAAAGTACTTGCATAAACTGCAGACATTTGTCTCAGTTCAGTGAATTTGAATGTTTTCATGTGATTAAGAAAATTCCCAGATTGAGCAGTGGTGTTCTTAAGCTTAAAATCTCTCTGGTTTTCTGTCTTTCTGTACCTCTTCCAATTGCATGTCTAAAACTACCCCTTAGATTGGGAATCTAATTACTCTTGTTTTGTTATTGGCATTTTTGTAATTCCTGTTCAATGACTGGGATATAATTTTTGTGGGGATTAAAAAAATAAATGAGCACTGTTAATACAGGTGTGGGGGGTGGGGGCATGGAGGGGTGTAAATATACATATGCATAACATAACACAACAGTTGATTCCTGATTTTTACCTATAGTGCATTTTCTTTTCATAGCCTCTTGATCTTTGCCTCTTTAAAAAAAAAAAAAAAAAAAAAAAAAAAGTTGAAGAAGTTGAAGACCTTAAAAATTGTCATTATAAGTCACTTTCAAACCTCTTCTTTAAGTATTTTTCTTTTAACTTCCATCTTCAAATTCTGAAGGATCTTAAACTCGGGTTGAAATGATACCTGAAGATTTATTACATATTGAACATAAAAATATTTACTTTTCATCAGTTTTCAACTTTTGTTTTCCCTTAATGACACTTTTTTCTTGTGTTATGAAACAGGGAGAACAAAAGCTCCTTATTCCCTTATCCCACATTTCTGTTATATGCTTTTATCATGTACTATCCTCTCCTTTCTAACATAACATCTTCCTACACAGACTAATAAATTTTGCTGAGATCCTACTCAGTCTCATTTTCTTCTCTGAATCTTAGCAATTTTTGTAATAGATCAATCAATAATATATATGACATTATAGAATAATACAATCTACAGAAAATTTACCACTGCTTTTCTTAGTTCTTTATGCATCCTGCTTGATTTATTGCCTTCAAATATATTTGAAGACAACTTCATTGAGTTGGGCACTGTGATACTAAGGTCCATTTATGAGCTTCTATAGTTTAGATCCTGTAATGACATGACTATTCATAGCTTAGATAGTAATTTTATTACTTAATACTGACTTTATAAATCATAAGCCTAATCTGTTATGGAAGCGGTAGTTTATTTCATTGGTTTTAATTCCTCTGTCTGGTCTTCCTAAATTCTTTTCTCTGGACCATATATATCTGTTCTATGTAATGTTATTGCTTATAGGGATAGTTGTCTAACTGTTTCTTTCTCGTAAATTAGGATCTCAAACAGCCCTAGCCTGTACTTTACGTTGCAATTAATAAAATAAAAATATTATCTGTCCATGTAGAATGCCTAATGACCAGAGCCCTCAAAAGATTTAGTCTGAGAAATATCTTATTTCAGGTTGCCTTTAGACAGACCTGGCTGTATATCAGTTCTGTAAAAAACTAGGACAGATCTAAGCAAACTTAAGGGGACAGTGTCATGCAATTAAAGAATTCTAACATTTACATGAATTTAAGGAATTGTAAAATTAACACTTTACACACCACATGAAGGAACTGGCAATTAAGCAGAGATTTTTAAGCTGTTGTTTTGACATTACCTTATTTATTAGATGTTTGCCTCTTTCTGTATAAATCATTAACATTGAAATTGCCTTTAAATTAGGCCTTTAATTAACTCTAATGATGACATTTTAACAGCATCTTCTCAGTGAGTATTGATGGTGAGGTTTGAATCCAGAAATGAATTTTTTAATTCATGGATTCTTTTAGATTTTCTTTGATTCTTATTGATTCTAGCCTGATAGCAACACAGCACTTGTACAGGTACAAAAATAGGAAGAAAACTTATTGAATAAAAAAAATTCAGTATCAGTTTTATTTTTATTGTCCAAAATTCCTGACACTCTACTAGCTAAAGGAGCAGTGATTATTAGAGTAGTCAGCACAATTTTAAGCTTTTTACATGGGGCAGAATAAGGGAGTAACAGTTTTATATATTTTTCCTTCCTAAATCTGAAGAACACCTCTAGTTCACATGGAAACTGCTCTATTAATGTAAAATGCATTTACCTCTATAGGAATCCAGGAGGAACTCAGAAGGATTCTCCTGTATCCTCACCTCATCTCATTTGAGGATCCTGCATAAATAACTCTTTGTTAATTCAGAATCTGATATTAGGAGAACTTAATATCAAGTTTTATCCATGGAAAACCATGTATTGTTCCACCTCAGCTGTAAATTGTGTGTAGATGGCATATGCCAACAGCAAGAATGGAGGCCTGAAACACACTGATTTCTGAAGATCTCATTCTCATTGTGATTTCTTGCTTAGCAGGGTTAACAGATCCAGGACAGTAACTCTGGCTTGAGTTACTTTAACAGTAACTTTGCTGTTCTCCCACTTGTTCCTTAGGCTCTCTGAGCAAGCAACAGTGGCGGATTTACTAAACTGCCTATATTCTGCCTTTCTAGGCATATCTTCAGTGCATTCTGCTGAGAATCATTCTACCAATGCCTCTTCTACCCCTCACCTGTTTCCTGGAGACTCACATGAGTTTTATTTATAGTAAAATAAACCTCACAAATACAGTTTCTATTTGGTCTTGGTAGTAATCTCCCTGGGGACATACGAGAACTCAGTTGTCAAAGAGAATATAATGATCCACAATTATAACTGAATATAAACTGAATGGATTTGAGAAACAAAGTGAGAACTTTGGATAGAACTGACACATGGGAAATATCATCTTTGAAAACAATCTTGAGCTACAGGTTGCAAAATCAATAAAGAAAAGCAGAGCAAAAATAATCATTGCAAGAGCAAAAACTACTTGATTTTTAATGAAGAGGTAAAGTACCTTTTGTGTCATTTGTGACAAAAAAAAAATGTGTTCGGTAACGTACATTTCATACTACATTGGCTTAGGCACTGAAAAATCAAGGTCACCTTATAGTGGTGGAAAGTATGTTATGCTAGCATAGCACTGAATGTATGTTATGCTGTTATGCTAGAGTCAGAATAGGTACTGACAGAATAGGTACTACCTTTAGGTAGCAAAAATTAAATGACATAACTTGCACTTTCACCGACCTGATGTTCTAAAAGCTTATAAAAAAACTTGGAATTTTCTCTGCTAGTGCTCAAAGTTCAACTTACTGGAAAGAGGGAACAAGGAATGAAAAACTTTTTACACTTGCTTGAGAAGGGTTCTACTGAAAGTCTGTAAAAACTTCATCTCCATTACAAAATCCTAGCTAATTTATGGACTGAAAGGGTAGGTTTTGTTGCATAGCAGTAAGACTATAAAACCTGAAGTGTGATTTAAAGACCATGTTATCTAAACCTTTTTATCAGATTAAGCTGTATTCTTATCTTTATTGAACAGCATCTCATTGTGTCGTAGTTGGCAAATTAGCATCACATTTTAAGGTATTGAATGATTTTCCTTCAATGAAAAATAAATATATCGTCCTTACATTAAAATTTTACTAACTTGGATCTTAAACAGTACTGAACAGAAGTAGAAACCATCATTATACTATCATCAGTAGAATCTAAAAGGTTCACTTAAAAGGATTAGGATCAGGAATAGAAAGCTTTGTAGAAGGGTGGATGTGACCAGGATGTTTATTGAGGTGCTCCACGTGGCTGCTTTTTCATTACATGACTCAGAGGGGTGTATTATCATGGGCAGTTCTCATGGTTTAACGGCAATATTAAAGCTACCTACTGTCCTCTGATCTAATATATATAATTTCTACCAAAATAAGGCAGATAAAAAAACAAAAGTAAATATTTTTGTCCCTAAATCAGAAAGTGTAAAAATACAGGTTCAGTGAAATTGTCAGTATGCTGGAGGTAAAGGATTGTTATTAAGTAAATGGTAAGTGACTTCAGATGTTCAGTATTATGTACAAAATGAGATAAAATAAAATATGCATCATCATGGTTTCAGGACTAAATAAATCTTGAAAGCTTATCATCTGTGAATGATAGAATCCTGTATGTGATATTCCTGATCACTAAAAAACTATGATCTATCACTGTTACAGTCATATTGTTACTTAAGCAAAAAGATTTAAATGTAGTGGTGAAGGAAGGTCCGTGTCTCCTCCATGGTGTATACTGGAAAAATTCTGCCCAGTGTCAAGGAACAAAATGTAAAGAATTTACCACAGAACTTCTAACAAACTAGACAAGGAAAATCGGGGGGGGGGGGGGGGGTGGTGGGGGGGGGTGGGGCAGTGAGTAAAAAAAAAAAAAAAAAAAACCAAAAAAAACCAGAAATAAAAAAATTACAATAGTTACCACAGTGGTCAGTGCATGGGGAGGAAGAACACTACAACTGCTTTTTTCTGGCAGTTTCCTATTGGGTATAATTTCATGAATATATGGGATCACGAAATAGGTGAGAATAAAGATAAGAATTAATGGGTGCCGCTCATCTTTCGAAAATCTTTTGCTGAATACCCACTGTTAATCCCATTTTTGAGAATTTCAGTCTACTCTGTATAGAGAATCGTCATAGATTTGTATTTGGCAGAGACAATAAGAAAGGTTCTGAAAAGAAAAATATTTTGTCCCTGTTATATTTAATATAGTTAGTTGGTAAAGCAGTAATTATGATGCATAGCATAACAAGATAATTAAATCATCTTTACAGTACTGCCCTGAGAATAAGAATTAATAATGCATATTATTTAAAATTAATAAACTGAAGCACCTATATATTTCTTATAAAGTGTGTTAGAAAAAGTTATGTTAGATCTCCCAGTACGGTGACCATTAACTGTTCTACATTTATCTAGGAAATTCCCAGAGTGACATTACAGAGTGAGCACTGTAATCCTTCATGAACTTTAAAGAGTCCTAACAAAATTATTATACATTTATGTACTGGTTCAACATAAGTGGGGATTTCCTGTTCTTAAGTATCTGTTTTTCAGTTCTGATATCTCTAGGTAGTTATTTCTATGTCTTTGAGGCATATATTTTGTATGCAGTGAGTTAGAATCAAAAACTTGTTTAAGAGAATTGAGATCAAAGATAGAATCACACAGCTATGAAAATTGAATTAAAGGCTGAAGTCTGGGAAGACGAGTTTGAAATACAGATACTTTGAAAAAATATTTCTTTCCCAAAATATTTTTGTTTTAAAAAGTGTTCAATCAGCTTTATTTTTTTTCCTTTCTATTTTATAAATCTATATAGTCTGAATACATTGTTACCTACATATTTAGGACAATTTTTGACCACTTTTTTTTTTTTCTTTTTCTTTTTTTTTCCCCACTGAGGAAATTCACGTTGCTTTGCAGCTAACTCTGATTTAGAACAATACACTGAGTTGAGCTGAATTCATACATGTGGTCATCATTCCAGTGACCTTAGTGACTTTAAGAATTTTACACAAGATTCAACTTGTTATTCAGGTTTCTCTTAGAGTTCGATTTTTTATAAGTCAAAATGAAATATAGTGTAGCTAAATTGCATATGCATTACCCAACAGCAAAATATTTTAATAAACATTAGTTTCTCAGGCAAGTTTCAGAGCTGTATTTTATAGACAATGTCCAGAATGCTATGTTTTGAACAGAAAGAAGTGGTGGACAGTAGTTTAGTATGGCAAAAAAATTTCTATTGTTTATCAGTTTGCATTTAGTTTCAAAAGTATATTTTGATATGTTAATACATAAATATCTGAAAGTACACAAGTCTTTTAACTATTAGATATTTAAAATAAGCGCAATTTAATAGCATTTCATTGGACATGTTGATAAGATTTCAGGTCCAAATGCTTTTCATTATTTGTAGTCTAGAAAAAGATAAAAAAAAAACTAAATCACAAACAAAATTAAAGATCTAAGCAAAGTAGACAGAAACAAGAGCATCCAGAAGTAAACTAAAAATTAAAGTTTTCTCTATTTTTGACTGAGCTAGTTTTGAAGTCTCTCAGTATTGCTTTCAAAACCTTTACAATACGCTTCCTTTACACATGTGAAATATTTCTTAGTGTCCCAAAATCTCACTCATGTAAATAATTAAAGCAGAAGATACCTGAGGGCTTTGAAGTATAGCAGTCCCTATGCCTGGGAAAGACTCTGGAAGGGATGATAATGAATTAAATGTAAACAGTGCTTTCCATACAGGAAGATCCCTAAGTAGCAGAACAGCATAGCAAAGCTGCAAGGTCTTTCAGAACAGAACCTGAAGAATGAACTTTGGCAGGTCCTTTGAAGGCTTCTGAACTCACTCCTCTTATACCTTCAATAGAGATTCCTTATATCTTGAAATTCTGTGTGTGCTTATGGGCATTTCTGTACTGCAACATGCAGGATATACATCATTTAAATAGTTCTGAAAGAGCTGTAATGATTGTCAGGCAGTGAAGCATCAGGCAAAATTACAATCGGTGAATGTGGGTAGTTCTTCAGGCAGCACTAACTAGTAACATACTGAAAGAGGTAAAAAACTCTAAATTTAGGCATTAGCCTGTTAGGCTCTGAGAAGCTGCATGCTTTTTACCATGCTGCTTGGCTTATTCTGAAACAGCTAATAATTTTGAGCTAAATATATAATGATAAAGTTAACTATGTCTTGATATTTGAAACAGGAGTAATTCCATAGGAAATAGCTTCTCCAGAATCTTTTTACTCATTATAGATTGTTTTGTGAAATAATTTATACTTTGCTTGAGGTAGGCAGAAGACTGTATGGAAAGGCTAATTGCCTTTTAAATCAATGTGCAAATTCTCTGTGTACATACAAAGTAAAAACTCAGATCCAATGTAATAAATTTCTTAGATAGAAATTTCTGGAAAAGATAATAGATAATGGAAAAAGAGGCCATCTTACCTGGCATTAACTTTTAAAAGTTAAACATCTCATCTAAGCTACTTTTCTTATTTGCTTTCCTTTACAATCATTGCAGAGATAAGTTGTGACATGAGCTGTTGTCTGTCCAGACCTCTTATATAAGAAATTTAGCAAGCTGCTTTAAGCTTTTAACTTTTAGATAGCTAATTTTTGTGTGCTTCTGCTGTTTTTTGGCTGACATTAATGATAATTGGCTGGTAACTGCAGAATTAGAACTTTTAGATTAGTTGTAGCTAACTTTCAATACATGATGAAAGTTGCAACCAGTTGTAAGTGCTATTTCAATGGATAAAATTATTGAAGTAAGGATTTTTGTTTCTCCTTGACTGAACTAATTGGCTTGTGTCTAATTTAAGTTTTTGATGAAAATTTGAATGTTTTGTAACATGAAAATTTTCCATTCAAGATTACTCAGTAATTAGAGAATCTTTTTGGTGTATCCATGAAACCCTCTGAGGAATTCCTTTTTTTAGCCCTTAGAGAAAAAACAACCCTAAGTGAAGATGATTTTCCTGACCATCTTATCATACTTAAGAATCTGGTCGCAATATTTGTATTTTGGATTTAGACCTGTTACTGAAAGTTTTTTTGTGGGATATAACATGTCAAAGTTTCAACTATAATTGCTATTTATAGTAGTTTGCCTAATAAACACCATGAAAACGGTGCTACTACGGTTCAAAACTCTAAAAAGATACAAGTTATTATGGTTCACAAATTCATACCTTGGTTATCTTGCAGAAATTTATAAATGAACTTTAAAGTGTAATAACCATACAGTCTTGATGACAAGCAACCTTTCATGTATACCTGTCTCTCAGTTTACCTGTCATGAAATCTTTAGCTGTTCTACAAGACCTTTTTAGTTTCGGAACGAAAGCAGCACTGTACAGCAGCAGAAAATTTATAAAGTTTATTTTCTGATTTCTGGATAAATTCTGAAGTGTAGTTTGTCCTGGTTTGAGAGTACAAGGACAAAAATCACTTACAGCCACCTGAGATGACCTGAGACACACCCCACACACCCACCCCAGCTGCAGCCTCTCTGTTGATGTGGTAGTTACAAAGGGGAGGGGGAAGGAGCTGTGCCTGTGGGGAGAAGGGGATGGGTCAGGTGCCTCAGGCCAATCATAGTATTCTTTCCCAGGGTGCTTGGCATAAAATAGCTCCTAAGAGAACCCTCTTTTGGCTTCTGTGGCTGCTGCTGTTCCTGCACTGTTTCTTTGCTGGAGAACGTTGTTCACCAAGGTGGGTTGCTTTCCCCTGCTTCCACAAGTAAGACTGACTCGACAGCTCCAAGGCTTCTTTGGAGTCTCTCTGGGACTATGGATAGAGGTACCACCTCTGCTGTGGAGTCTTGTTTGGGGCTTTTCTGACTGGGAAGTAATTACCAGCTGAGAAGTGTGGGTTCCATATTTACATGTTTGTATATAGTTCACTGTTGTTATTATTGCTATTTCTTACTTCATTAAATGTATTTTTAGGGTTTTTTCCTAGCCTTCCACTTTTTCTTCCTTGTTCAAAATATGCTAATTTGAAGCCATAAATTGTGATGAGAAGTTCACATCAGTATTTTTAAGGGTTCACAAATGAACCTTTAAGTGAAAAAAAAAAAAAAAAAAAGTTTAGTGAAAGCTACAATTACATAGACATAAGTGCTTGTAGGTATGGGAATGGGGATGTAACACACTGAGCAAACAGTTTCTGGGCTATTTCCTGCTTGCTATTTTGAAGAGAGCAATTGCTGATGTCCTCTCCCTGGAAGTGTACAAAGCCAGGCTGCATGGAGCTTTGAGCAATTTGGTCTGATGAGAGGAGTCCCTGCCCATTCATGGGCTTGCAACTAGATGATCTTTAAGGTCCCTTCCAACCTAGACTATTCTATAGTTCTAGAAACCCAAACATCAGTGTTGCATCCAACTATTTAAATGGTATTCAAACAGTGAGGTGATGCTCACTGCCACCTGACCCAGAAAAAGTTCAAATCTTACTCTGAAACACAAGTGATAGAGCCAGGCAGTTTTAGCTGTTGTTTTTATTCATAACATGTTTCAAACTGTTTGTGTCTGAAATGAATGTTTGTGTGCCCCACTTGACAAGCAATTTCCCCTACTCAATGTACTATAGAAATTACTCTTTTAAGTTCACCAAGGAAACATGGAAGTATAGAACTGCCAGGGGGTCCCCTTCAGGCTCAATGAGAATTTCCTCCCTGAATCTAACCAAGATTTCTGCCATTCTTTAGGGGAACATTTCAATTCCATAAAAATAGAAGATATTAAAAGCATCTTTCTTTTTCTTCATTTCTACAAGTTCCCAAAAGATCCTTGAAAGTAGCCCACACTCTATGATGTAAAGAAAGGCAAATTAGAAAACAAAAACACAATTATTTTTCTTGACAACTTGTGCTAGATAATATTTGTCCCTTACGGCCTTTCTGTTAATCTTGTTTAAAGCTAAATAATAGCACCTAATAACACACCTAATAAAGAACAGGAGAAATGTAATTCCACTGGGATAATTAACACAGGTTCTCTTGGCTTGGGCTATAGGAAACTCTCAAATTTTGACAATTTTTTTTTTTTTTTTTTTTTAATTTTAAAATTTATTTATTTTATGTTCCCCACAGTAGCTCTACATGGGAGCTTGGGGTCAGGCAGACATGAGTGTCCAATTTTCCTTGTTGATTAGATTTGGAGTTCCCGAAGGATAGGATGAGAAATAGAAATGTAGCATAAAAACACGATGAGCAAATATAATTTGGCTCTTATTTCATTATGCTCTGAGTTAACAAAAAAATCAAGCATCTAAGGACTTGTTACAGACTGAAAATGCTATCTACAGTATCACTTCTATATTGAGAAACAATTTGATGAATTTACTTAGAACAGCCTTATAAAGTTTTAGATCCTTTTCCAAACCATCCTATTTTGAAAATTGTTATGGACTTCATTGTTGCAGCTTGAAGTCTTTTCCTGCTTTCAAGCTTAATTTTATTTCTGAGCCATTTAAATCCATTTCATCATACATCTATATTGGCCATAAGTATCTGAAGGAAGTTGAAATAAAGTTCTGGAAGTATTTTAAAGGTCAAAATACCTTATTTTTTTTTTTTTTTAGTTCTAAGGCGGTGGGAGGAAAATGGGACAAAGCTCCTACAACAATGTTAAATTACATGGTGAATGTGATAAAGAATAATCCCAAAGCCTTTATAGTGAATTAAAATTAAAAGTAAAAATCTGCCAGAAATAGTCATGCAGTCTGGCTTTTCCATTTCCTGAAAATACTGTGTGAACATTTCATAAAATGTAAATTACCTGACAGTTTCTCTTATGAAAGAGTAAAAATAAGAGAATACTCATCGAGAAAGAAACAACAAGGTCTCTGTTAAAACTTCGAAATGAGTGCTCCAGAGAATAAGTTCTGCAGGATTTTGTACTTCATACTTTCAGACATATAAAGGACCATACAGGTTAAATGCTAAACTTCAAGTACAGATAAAGAAATTCTACTATTGTAATCTACCTATTTGGTTTTATAAACATTTTAAGTATTTTGCTATAGGGTAATGTTAGTTTCTCATGATATACACATTTTTTTACAAATATTTTTCACAACTGAATTACAAATAAGCTATATCAACATTTATTTTTGATTTTGTGTATTTTTATTTTAATTTCATATTGTTTTTATTTTATTGTTTTTATGTAATTTAATTCTTATTTGTTTTATTTAATTCTAATTTTTTTATTTTAAAGTTTTTACTTTGTTTTTCATTTTATTTAATATTGGATATCACCTGTAAAAATCCAGGACCAACATTTTATTGCTGAGAAGTTACAGTCTAGCAGAATCACTATGGGATTGAGAGATAAGGGACTCATCAATCTTTCCTATGTATCTGGGTCAACCTTTTCTTATAACTCTGAATTTACATGTACTTTAATTCTTCCTAATGTATACTGAAGATAGTGCTACATTGACTGTTGGACTTGGGTTCACCTTTCTCCTGTTGCAATGAATCAGAACTCATTTTCACTGTTGGTTATTATTGAGAGGTTTGACTTGGCTGCTTTTTTTTTTTTTTTTTTTTTAATTTTGTGGTGTTTGTGCTTCTTGTGTCTTCTGCATTACTGAAAATTTGAGGATTTTTTGTAATCGTCTCCTACTCAACAAAAAAGCAGCCCATGTAGAGGTGACAGCTTACCTTCATGTGACCTCTGAGAACTGACATTTTTAACACTGGCCTGTATGCCCAGTGAGAATTTTGCCATATTTCACTTCTATAGTATCAAAAGACTTCAGCATTTTAAACTCATTAAAACAAAGTTCCACTAAGAGTTAAAGTATTTTTTCCTTTTAATTCCTTTTTTTCATCAGCCCTCAGAAGACGTTGTTCTTCTGTCCCCTCAAGGGGAATATTTACCTTTGATTTCTGTTCTTTTTCCTTGATGCCAGGAAGCTTGCCTGATTTGATTTTGCCACTTGAACATATGTTGTCTCTGAAGCCTGCATTGAGACTTTATTTCTTTCGACGCTGTTAAGAAATGTTTGGAGGTGATAAATGAGTACACACCTGAAAAGGCAGTGTTACAACAAAACCAAGAAACAAATAAACAAACATAATCCTGTTTATAATCTGTAGTGCTCTTAATAATCTGCAATTTAACTTTCAGATGGGCATGACATTTGCACTCCTGACACTCCCTGTTCTAAAAAACTCCTTACATCATGATTCAGGTTTGACCCTAAAGAGTTGGTGCTTCAAAAGAGCCCTATGGAATCTGACACTGGTACAAAACTATCTACAACAGGGTAAATGTTTTCAATTCCAGGCAGTTCCTGGGCATTCAATGGAAGCCAAAGCAAACAGCAGATGGTAAAACCCATCATACTTTCCTAAAGTTACTAACCCTCACTGGAACAAAACATACATTCAGGTGATTGAACTTTAGGCACCCTTTACTTGAGAAAGATAATTTAAACTCATCAGTTCATCAATTGGTTAATTTGCTGCCCTAGAAATGAACCAGTTCTATTCCCATTAAGTTTAAGATGCAGAACATTCAGAATAATTTAAATGTTAATATGTTCTGAGATTCATACTCAATATTTTGAAATGTTTCAACCATCTATTTGAAGAAAACCCATTGTAAAGAGAGCAATTACCACTGAATGATTTATTAATTTGCAAAATTATTTCATGAGGAGCAAGCTACTTTGGAGCTGCAAGAACTCAATTTCAGAAGAGTATCCTTTGAGATAAGGAAAGACACAGAATAGCACTACAAAGGCAAATATAACACTGCATCAATTAACTTCAAAAATTTGGACATTGCAGCCAATAATAATCGGTGATACACAATTAGTGAACTACCCATACAAGTGAACTAAAAATAAAAGCTACTGCCTTTTTTCTTAAAATGGCAATCATATGGTACAATAATAATTTCTATAGCCACTTTCCAGACACATTGTCTCCTATGCTGGCAGTATTTTCTGCAGCAAAATTCAACCATCGGCACATGCATTTTTTGTTTGACATTCAATCAGAAACAAGGATAACTTGCTACTTAGTGGCTGACTGTAAACAATACAGCAGGTATGAGATGAATATGAAAATGCTGTACAGCCGTAAATATGTATAATATATTGATAATTTGTTTGGTATGCTTCTCCTTCAGCAGCAAAAAAACAACTGCAAAAAGACTTTCTAAGGTTTTGGTATAGGCAGAGTTGTGTGACATTTCATTACCCTTGAGAATCTACTGGAGAAAGCACCTGCTCATTTTGTCTACATGTAGATCAAAGGTGTGCAAATTGCACGAGTCAGTTCAGAATGGAAACTGATTAAAAGATTTTAGCTATCAAAAAATGGAGCTTTTGAAACAGTCTTCTAATAGGGAAGATGACTTTAAATACAGGCCTTGATTACTTTGCAAAAAGGAGTACATAGTATGGATGGCTTGAAGAAATTGGGCAATGGACACCATAACAAAGGAATTTCTTTCTTGGCTTTTTTAATTTCTATGTTGCAATATTAACTGTGAAAAAACATGATTTATAATCCCTGCTTCTTCTACAGGTATTTTGAGATAGATTCTGATTGAAACATTACTATTAAAGTTTATACCTAAATGAAGCACTGAATTTGAGAACCTTTGCATATTTAGCAAATTGTGTCCATTCTTATGATGAAGCAGGGGCCCAAAGTAGGTACTTGCTGTAAAAATGCAGGTTGTTCCTAATAAGGCTGAGATAGATCTTTTTATGAATAAAAGATGAGTAGTTTGATGGATTGTTTCAAGAAGTTTGGATCTGTACTGATCTATGCTCAATGGTCTTACCTGTGTTTCTGCAGTTTAAATAGCTTTAGATCTGTTCAGATTTTTTCTCTTTGATGATTGGATTTGATCACATTTTGTTTAAAGCTGCTTCTTGGAGGCAGTAATTTCTGTCCTTTTGTGTAACATCAGGTTACTCATTGACACAGCTGTATCCATTGTGCTCTTTTAAATTTTATGGCACCTTTCCCTGAGATGGACTAAACTCAAAAGCAAGGGCTGAAGGACAGAGTAATGACTTCATAAACTGGTAGGAAAGAAGGATCTGAGCTTCAGTGCACAAAGAAAAACCATCCTATGAATCACAATGGTCAATATGTAATTATTATTATAACGTACTTCTATGTAATCATAATTATTATAATTAAAATGTCACCGGTTTTTAGGATAAAATAGAATTGGTGTCCATTCTGCCACAAGTTTTAAGTACTTTACTCTAAAGCCCTTCTTCTTATTCAGTGCTCCAGAGGCTGTACACAGGCACACTTCTTGCTTGCTTTTCCCTTTTACAGCCCAGAAAAAAAGTAATTAAAAAAAAAAAAAAAAAAAAGATCCATTTCAGTGCACTGAACAGCAAGTTTCTGTTATCTTGTAAAAAGCATAGGGTTAAAGATGTACCAAAGTCTGATCCTGCAAAACCACTGGATTTTGATGGAGTTCAGATAAAAATCTACAGTTATTACTAAAGACTTCTAACAAACAAAAAAGTGCTTTTTACACATAGAAGGTCCGGAGCTTTTTTTGCAAGATTGGTGATGACCAATATCATACTCCCCACACAACTTCAGAAATTACTGCAGTCTAATCTTAAAACTGATATACTTAACATATGTGCCTATATAAGACTTCACATGAAATACAATTGGCTGTAGTCACAATGTACTTCATCTTAAAAAAGATATCTCAGATAGGGTTGATAAAATCCGGGGAAGATCAGTTTCACTACATTAGATTTAAAAGTAAAGAAGAAAGCTTAGATGATTAGATTAGGGTTTTGCATTGCAGGTATATGACATTTTAAATTAATCCCATTCTCTATGTCTTTTCTATCAATGAAACACATTAGTTGTTTTCACCTCTTACATTTAGTTGTTTTTGCTCAAAATACATTAAGTTCTCACATTCTAGTTGAATCATTGTTTTTGTTCTGCATTTTTATAAAAACCTCATGTATTTTTCATATGTCTGTAATCCAGAAGGTTGCTTCATTTTGATATTATGTGCTCTTTTCTATAGAAGAACCATTGCTTTTTGGTGACTGTTAAAAATGGGTGGAAGATCTGTTTGTCTTGTTATTAATTTTTTAGTTATTTTTCCTTTCAAAGTCTTCACCTTGCACATTTCAATCAGATCCCAATACCTGGCCTTCCAAGTATAACTGAAAGAAAAGCCTGTAAGAATGAGAACAAATGTAGCCTGGACATATGTTTGGTGTTAAATGAGCATTTCTTTAGATTTGAGCAGGACTTTTTAGCTCTTATGATTGACTTGCCTGGTGCTTATTTTTCCTAGGAAATTTTCCATAGGATAATATATTATCAGGTCTATTTGGTACCCCATGCATTGACAAATATTTTTGTAAGTAAGTAGTTAAGTTCAACTTCTGAACAATGAGAAATTCTATCTAATAAAAAACTTGCAACAATATCCAAATATTTTAATCTGGGTAAGAAAGATTTCAAAAATTTAGGACCTGGAATTTGGGTTTGATCCTTTTTAAGAACTGAGACTACTACAGTTTTATGCTATGGCTCTGAGCTTTCCCAGAATACAAGTGTCTGACGTTTGCCTTCCTCTTAATCTGTTGTAAGTTTTACTGTATCTTGTTGTCAGGAATGTAGAAATGGTTCTCCTCAGGAATCCAAACAAGTTTAACTATGCTAGCTTAATGGAAACAAAATTATTTTTATCTTCAGCATCTTCTCCTTTCCAAGACCACTTCAATGAATCCTTTGAAATCATAATTTTTCAGTAAACTTTTTTATGAAGACAAAATTTGACAACTGAAAGGCATTTAGGCAGTGATTTAAAAAATAAATTAACTACTATTTCTTAAATGTCTGGTAATAACTCACGTTCAGTAAGTATAAGTATCAACAATAAAACAAAAAAACATTTTCCATTTTCTTCTTAAAAATGACAAAATATTCCTGAAAACAAAAACGAAGTCATTCCTACATATACAGAATTTATAGGGAAACATCTGAATTTGGATGGTACAATGGAAGGAACCAGAGGCAACTGTGTTTATGATAAGAGATAAGAAAATGTCTTCTTTGGAAGCTCTATCACATATTATTAGACAATTCATCAAATATAGAATTCATTTTAGTAATTCATTCTTTCCCCAAATTCTATAAATTTAGCCAAGGGCTTAAATATATTAATAATCAATGTTATTAATAACATATTTATAATAGTTTGGAATCTATTTCAGTTAGGGATTGTTGGTCTATTATGCTTTGTGCTTTTAGGATTATTTAAAAATGTCATTCCATTTAAATTCCTTCCTTTTTTGTCTTCTAACTTCTAGATTCCTAATAGCTCTATTCACAGAAAGAGCAGCTGGTGCCTGCACAAAACAAACAAAAAGAATATAAATAATATTGGTGTTTATTTTGAATGCAGTCTTTTTGCAAACCCTTTCCCATTCCTTTCCAGTGAGAAGTGCATCCTAAAGTAGCAGCAGGAATTTCTAGGCTATGAAATGATGGAGAAGAAAAAAAAATAATTAATAGCTAAAATGAAAAAGTGACAATTACAGTGATCTTTGTAGTACTGGTGGTACTAGAATTAATGGATAAGAAAATATAAAGGTGACTTAGTATCACAATGAGAAAAGGCAAAAACACGGGAACGAGTAAGGAAAATGGTAATCTGCAGAAAACAGTAAAAGAATTATGAGACGGAGCTAGAAAGAATTCAGGGATTTAGAAAGATGTGTTTAGGAAGTTTTCCACCAGAGAATGATCCAAAAAAACCCCACAAAACCCAACAACCAACAAACCAACAAACACGCATACAAGAAAAACTCGAACAGAAGTAGAAGAAACCCAAAACACAACCCCCCAAAAATAGATAGCACAGAGGAATGTAGAGATGCATGAAGGAAAACTCACTGAAGGGGCTCAAGTTTTGTCAATGATCACAAAATTATAATGAAAGGAGATCTGTAAAGTTTATTCAAAGGTCAGGTGAAGTGCTTCCCATTCAGAGAGAATCATAAAAATAAACAGAAGTCAAGATATAGTATAATATTGTACCTTGGCTCAATTTCACAGTATGATGTTGCTAGGCTTTGGAAGGACATTTGCAAATAAGATTCTTAGACACTAAATTGAAATAAAGGTGAAGGTAGAAGAATGTCATATAAGATGATGGATTTTAAACAACAGCACTTCAGCCTTTGAAGAAATAGAAGCCCTGTCTGCTTCCTGTCTCAAGGCAGTGGTGACTAAGCCTTTGTGAGGAGTTACAATAGTGTCAAAATTTTGTCATTAAAAAGTCTTTGTCCAGAAAGATGCTAGTAAGTCTGCTTTGAAATAATCTCCTGTAAGAGTCTGGGGTAGCCAGAAACATCCATCTGGGTCACATATCATGTATGAAAATGATAGGGGGATAGAGAGAGCAGGCAATGTTTGCATAGCTGTGTAATTGTGTAGTGATTGGTAGCCTATAGACCAAATACGGCCCAAAGACAAATTCAAGCAAAATCCAGCTGTGTGGAAGAGCCCAAGCTGCTACAGATTCACACATCTTGCAGACTTCAGAGAATTTATTTAAAAATAAAATCTAAAAGTGTATGGAAATGATATAAATTAACTGCCTTTCATCAAGAGAAACATGATTCTGTAGGCTTATGTCTTTCTATCACTTTTACTGAGCAAAGAAAGCTCTTCTATTGAAAAGCCTTGAACTTGTAGTTTGTTGTCCCTGAAAGTGTTTGGAATTTTACTTTACGCTGAGGATGAAGTGGATCCAGAGAAAGAAGTAGCCACAAAACTGCCTTACTACAACATCTCTAGGAAATTCACTTTGATGACATTCATAGTCAGTTTAATTACACAGGATTTCCTTAGACTCCACAATAACCATAATGGTGTCAGTTTGATTTCATTCATACACAAGTTAGTGTTGGGAAGAGGACCAATTTCCAGATGACTACCAAGAAGGAAAGAAAAAAGGCAGGAAGACAGGGATGAGTAGGAATAATTAAAAATATTAATAAACTCCTATTCAAGGTAAAATTCTGAAAAATTGCTGTTAAAAAAATTGAAATAAAACTTTCTTTTCAAGTCCTTCAAACACTGAAATCCTTTCAAGTTTTCAAGTCCTTTATTTTTCTACTGTCTATTTTGTTAAATGCTGGCATGCAGACATTTAACTGTATGAATTAATTCAATTAAGTATGAACGTATTTCTCCCAGTTTAGCTTTTCAGGTTGCCTTCATTGTAGCCAGAATGCTTTTTATGAGACTATTTGCAGACTTTTTTTTTTCATTCTCACGACTTCCTGTGATGTAGCTTACTAGGTCTTCCTGGGTTATTCCAAGTTCCGTGGAAAATTTCCTTTTATACTGTAAGAATTCCACTGTCTTTGAATTTTGCTATCAGACAATAACTCCCACAATCAGAAAAAAGTTTGCAATTGGTATTACTTTTGGTTAGTATTTCAGAGGTAGTGAGAAAGGAAAAAAAGCTAAAAGCATACCTGAGAGATTTCATAAAATCTTAGAATGTTTGGTTTAGAAGGGACCTGTCCTGGTTTGGGTTAGGATAGAATTAACTTTTTGGCTTGTAATTTTACTTTCATCTGAGTCTTTTCTAAATAGCTGCATTTGCTGAAATTAACAGCAAGTTTCTCAGTCAGTGTCTTCTTCCAAGACTGACAATGCTTGGTTTTATAGTTACAGCTGGAGGCTGGTGTACAGAACCAAGGCTACTGCTCAGTTCTGAGGCATGTTTTATGCTCTGAAAAGAGAAAGTGAATAAAGGGGTCACACCTGCAACCCTCCTTTAGGGAGAAGCATGCAAGATAGGTGACCAAATTGACCAAATGGAGTATTCCATCCCATACATGTCATACTCAGGATCATGAGGGTCAAATCCTTTCACCTTTGCTGTTCCCTTTGGCCCTTTGCCTGTTCCTGGTTTCTTTGGTATTCTGGGAGGGTTCTGTCCATTCATCTGCTTGTGGTCCCAAGCCATGCCAGCCTGAATCTGTGTGTCCCTGACTCCAGCTCCTGAGTGCTGCTGACTCCAGGAGTCCAACCTGGGCTTTCCCAGGGCTGCCCTGCAGCCCCGGTGGTGACATGAGCATTATTGAGGGGAAAGGAATGTAATCATGTTTTTCTGTATATTTGTATGTATTTAATTTTTTTTCCTTTTTTATCATTACTGTTTCATTAAATCTGTGTAGTTTAGTTTCCAACTTGTAAGTCTCTCTCCCTTATTCCCTCTCTTTTCTTTATCAGAGAGGGGAAGGGGATTAGTAGAGAGCACCTTCATTCAGTTAATTGCTGGCCCAGATCAGGTAGTTCTAAGCTCCTTGCATGGGCAGGGACACCTCCCACCTGGCAAGGTTGCTCCAAGCCCCATGCAACCTTGAACACTTCCAGAGAGGGAGCCTCCACAAACTCCCTGGATGACCTGTTCCAGCATCTCACCACCCTCACAGGAAACATTTTCTTCCTGATGTCTAACCTAAATCTCCCATCTTCCAGTTTAAAGCTCTTTTCAAGAATTTTTTAGTATCTATTATAATCTCAGAAAGTACTTCGAAGAAATAGTACAAAATAAATGGAAATAGAGTTTTTCAGTGGTAATATATCTTTATAGTAAGACAAAAAGATTTTGATGGAAATCCTTAAGATTCATGATGCTTTATTTTAGCCTTGATGTCAGTTTGGTCTCCACACTTCTAGTTGTATTCAATTTTTATTTTGATTTGTATCTCAAGAGATACTCCTGGTGTTATGAAATTATATGACTAATCCTTTATTAGTAAGTATTTATTTTTTGTTTACTACTTTTTCCAAGTCATTTAATGAAAACTGTACTTTACAGTTCATTTCTCTAGAAGTCTGGGAATAAATTACAATGTCATTAAAGGTAGAGTGGCAGAATGCACAATTAATGACTTGCGAAAGTATGCTAGTAAAATCATGCTGGAAACATTGGGAAATTAATAAAGCTGTAATGCAGTTAGAGCTGGAATTTGTATTCTGGGAGAAAACCTATGTCAGTCTTAGTGGTTTTGCTGGGTTAATGTATTTCGTGTTGCACTTAATAGTGGAACCAAACCTTCTACATAGAAGGATTTCTTATCACAGGAACGCAGCCAAATCTGCAGTGAAAAATGACATTTTACAGCTATTAATGTAGTAGGCAGGATTACCAGTCACTCTATATTATCACTGTTGCATTGTTAAGGCACTGCATTGCATAGGAAAATTTGAATAATTGGCAAAGAAGTGAAAAATTCTTTGTTCAAAATTTTGTGTCTATAGAAACATCAGGTTTTCTAGGCACATTGAATCAGTATCTGGAGCACTGAGACAGGAACAAATTTGCTGGGCAATGGAGAATCAACGCATGGTGCCCTGGTCTGTGCAGAGACTGAAAAGTGCTGCTGTTGAAACCCTCAATTAGAAATCATGGGGGTTTCCTTTTTGTCATTTTCATTATACATGTGGTTGATAATTCAGGGAAAGCTTAAACAGCAAGGAGGAGGATTAATCAGACAACATTTTTGAACCTTAGTAGTTACACACCTGGTCTAAGGCCACCCCATATCCACTTAAAAAACGTAGACATTTTAGGAGATGCGTTTTGCCATCCAGTGAGAGACTGTGAGGGTAGATGGAATGGGTCATCCTGCAGAGAGGCTTAGCAGTCCCTGTTGGATATAAAATAAGGTTGAACAATTCAGCTAGTGCTGTGGTCTCATTTTCAGAGGTTTAAATTACAGGGAAGAGAATGCCACCTGTAATTTTGCAGGTTCCTAACTCAGCTGAAACTCTAGTACTGGTTACCTACTCCTACTCTTACCTCCAAAAATCAACAGTATATTTAATTTATATATACATTAATTATACATGTATTAATTGTTTGGTTATAAGTAGTGACTAAGACTTCAGTGTAACAAACAATGTAGAGTATGATACTCAAGCAAAAGTTCATTGCTTCATAAGCAGTTTCAGAAGCGAATAATTTTCTGGTGAGCATTCTGAGTTATTTCGCAGATGACTGTCTTGAATAAATCCATTTAAAATGGTATAAGTTCTTTAGAGCAGGAATGGATGTTTTTTACCAAATGAGATCAATAAACAGGGTAGTAACAATATAAGAAAACAAAGAAAGAAGGGAGGGAGACAGAAAAGGAAAAAAAGAAGTACAAACAGGAAAGAAGACAGGAAATTCAGTCTGGAGACTTTTAAGGAAATTATGTCTACTTATTTAATTCTTTTTTCTTCCTATACTAAAAAAAGATCACTTTGCAAACTTAAATTTGTCATCAGTGTTAGTATTTTACATAATAGAACAGTGGAGAACACAAGATAAGTGAAAGGTTTGAATACATTTCACATCAGCTCTACTTGATTGATTTGGAATTGAGTGGTAGCAAAGGCAAAGACCTTTTTATCTTCAGTCCAGATTAGGCATAGATCATTTAGGTACCTGCTAGCAACACACTTACCATTTGTTAGAAATTGTTAGTATGGAAAAAAATACAGATGAATGAAAATGACTTAAGCATGAATGCATGCTTGTAGTTCTATGATTGTAGTTGGGAATAAGAAATAGGTTGAGATTATACTGAGCTTTACTTGGACTGACAATGGATTATAATTATCTTTTATTGTGAGACATTATTTGGAGCTGTCATTCAGATTTTTCTAACATTCAATATAGTTATTCCTAAATAAACAGTGTAATGGTTTGTTTTCTGATGTCAAATATTGCCATGTTTTAATGTATGCAACTTTTTAATGAATCATGTGCTTCTTTTGACTCATTATTGTCATGCCAGAGATTCAATGGGCCATCAAGCTGACAGATAGACACTCAAACTCTGAATTTTTTATGGCATGATTTCTGTATTTTCTTCCTCGCAGAACAAAATATATCCATCTGTCCAAAATATATCCATCTAGAAGGTTGAAATGCTATTGCTGTCATGTCACTAGCTATTGACAGGCTTTCAAAACCCTTAGGTGATTACAGACTCATAGAATGATAGAATGCTTTGGGCTGGAAGGGACCTTAATGATCATTGAGTTCCAACCTCCTTGCCATGGCCTGGAACTCCTCCCTGTAGATCAGGTTACTCAAAGCCCCATCCAATCTGACCTTAAATGCTTCCAGGGATGGGGTAGACAACTTTCCTGGGAAACCTGTTCCAGTATCACACCACCCTCACAGTCAAGGATTTCTTCCTAGCATTGAGCCTAAATCTTCCTTCCTCCAGTTTAAGGCCATAACCCATTGCCCTGTTGCTACATCCCCTTGCAAAATGGCCCTACTCGGCTTTCCTGTGGCCAACCCTCCCTTCAGGAGGCTGCTTATAACCCTTCTCTTCCCCAGGCTGAAAAACACCAGCTCCCTCAGCCTGTCTTAACAGGAGAGGTGCTGCAGCCCTCTGATCATCTTCGTGATCCTCTGTATAAACCGTCCATTCTTTACCTAAATTAGAACAATATCTGTAGTTAATGTGACTCTGAACTGTGATAGATTTATGTCTTAAACAGATTTGCAACAGGTTCATTTTTTTATTGCCTCGTGAGAAAGTCATATGTAGCTAAAAGTTGGCACAAATTAGTAAAGCTGAAAGTAGTGAAACTGGATTCTATTCCTTTAATACAGGGAACCTGTTTGAGCATCCCTAGACTTTTTCTACTTTTCCTATCTGCACCTACCCAACCAGGATAAATGGGATGTCATCTACTGACATTTTTTGAAGGTCCATACTGACTGTTTGGATGTCTTATAGTGTTTCAAATGGTAACTGGTTTTGATAATATAAAGGAATATTATTTCAGAAAATTAACTATTTTTTTTTTGGAAAAATGTTTTCATAAGCAGAGAAATATTGAAAAAATAATGATAAAGCTGAAGTTAACTATAAAGCTAATGATAATAATAGTGGAAAGTTATATCGAAATGTTATGAGTTTTTAAATTTTGAAGTATTTCTGAGTTTATTTTCTGGAACGAACAGTTTGACTTTAGAGGCAATTTAATGGAGAATTTTTTTCCTGTTCATGAAAGCATCAGAGTAGGACACCTATCCTAACATGCACTATAACATAGCAGGATATTTGATGGAATATGTGAATCTCTGGAAGAAATTGAATGCCTAATGGATTTAGGGCACTTGTCTGAAATGGCACTTCATGCCCCAGTTTGTTACTGAAGCAGAGAACACAACTGAGAGTATCCACTTGAGAGTACCTTTTACAGGCAGGCAGGCAGTCTTCCTGCGGCTGTTGCACCTCATACTCATAAACACTTAACAGAGGAAGGAGCCTATCTGCTCCCCAGTCAAGTGTCCATACAACTTCCTACAAGTGATCTAATACATTAAAGTTACTTTCACTCACCCAGTGAATAGAACAATAAACATTAAAACATAGTTCCGAGCAAAGCGTTTTACCAGCACAGCTACCTGTTAATTCCCCTGGGCAATCTAGGGCTATATTAGAAGTTGTATTACATTTTGAATAGCTTTTTTCTATTAGTTTGAGGGTTACTATCTTCTTTTTTTCCTCCCTGTTTCTCCTGAAAAATATTTTGTTCTGTGAGAGTGCATGCAATGTGGAAGGTATTTGCTGACCAGCAAGAGGACTGGAATCTCTTCAAAACAGCTTCCCTGTTAGCTTTTCGGAGTAACTTTTTATTTCCAAACTTTATAGGAAACTTTTAAATGAGTAAACCAGAAAAAGACTATTTGTGTTCTATTAACAATTATTTGAGCCAAAGAGTCCATCTCCAAATAAGCTTGTGGCAATTAATAACTGTTAGGACTCAAGCAGAAGTTCAATATACCACAAGATGAGAGAAAAAGGTTTCTGGAAAGTGAAGATTACAAGATTGTCCAGTGCTGTGTGTCACTTGGCAATTAAGAGGGCATTGACTCTGACACCAGTGCTGTCTGAGGCATTTCTGTTCCTGACAGTCACAGAACTTTGTTTTTCTAAGTCCAAAAATAATTTGCTAAAAAAACTACTACTTGATGCTCTTTAGGCAGCTGCACGATAGCATAATTTTTTTTTTCCATTCTTCAGAAGGAAGGAAAAGAACTGTTTAAATCTGAAAGACAGTGTGAATACTTTATCAAATAAAAGTATACGAGAGACTTAGAAATAAACCTAGAAATGGAAATTAGAAGATTTTTATCCAGATGGAAGTGAACAGGTCTTTCAAACCTGGCAGCAGAAACAAGTTGTTTTAACACTTAGGTTTTTCAGGAGTAATTCTTATAACCTAATTTTATGTTTTTATCACTAATATATGACATTGATGGTAACACTGGCTGTTCTGGAGGTTCATGTTAAATATATAAAATGAGACTGGATCACAGTTTGTGCTTTGCCAATTATTAATCTCATTCAAATGTAGTATTTTTGTTCTTTATTGACAAACTCTATGCTAATGATGGACATAGCAATGATGGCATTGAGCACTTCTGCTGTTTTTGTGGTACAGCCTAACTCACTCTTGGCCTTTTATATTTGTTAGATTTTCTTACTTTACTAAGCTTATTGGGAAATAATGATGAGTATTATGGGGATGGATAAGTTCTTGGATGGTTTACAACCACTTAAAGGCTGTCTACAGTTATCAAAAGACTGTAATAAAAGAGTTGAACCCATCCAATCCTACACCCTACCATCCTTCTCACCTCTAAATTCCCTCCAGAGACTGGTGCTATGTGAGACTTACACAGTATCACAGAATGTCAGGGGTTGGAAGGGAGCTCTGAAGATTACCAAGATCACCATCACCTCTGCCAGAGCAGGACCAAAACTAGGGCAGGTCACTCAGAAATGCACAATCTCAAGTCACAATCTTTAAGTATTATTTTTTTAAAATTTAACATCTTGAGCTGTACATTATTCAAGAGTACCCACAATACTGCCATTAAAATTGTGTCAAAAATTTTGGCTCATAATTTTCTGCATAAAGGTTTTGGGGCTTTGGTGACAATTTTTGCTATATGATTAATAGCAAATCTTTTTATTCTCTGTTTTGAAACTATTTTATTAAGCATTGCTTTATGATGGTTTTGCTATTAGAAGGTCTGATATTCAAATACTTCAGTCTTTTTTGTAGTCACATGTAAATATCAGAACTCCAACTTTTTTGCTCTTTACTAATTTTTAGGTAATATATGACTGACAACTACAATTCAAATAAATGGCTTCCTGCTTAGTGTGTGGTGTTTTCCTGAAAGGATGGGGCAGAAATTGTTTCTTCAAACTCAAACATTTATTACCCTTAAGAATATATTTGATTTCACCTTTTAGTGTTTAGCAAAAGTACTGTATTTGAAAAGCTTATAGTCTGGTTATCACATATCTGCTGTTGCTTTAAAAGAGAAACATCTAAAGTATTTTCCTGAAAAGTTTAATATTAGAGGATTTCATCCATATTTAAAAGTAGGAGTATGAGGAAGCATCTTGCTGGAACAGGGTCTTAAGTAGATTTTATGACTCATAAAACCAGTTCAATTTAAAATATTTTTTGTTAAAAGCAATAGGCTTATTTTAGAAATTACAATATATGTCATTTTAAGTTTAAAGCATAGGGGACTTTTAAAGTGGATAATCATCCATAATTATGTAAAATGGAATAGTCTGCCTGTACATTTTGAGGAGAATGGTGACAGGTGTGTTGTCAAATTTATCTGCTCCCGAATATTACATAGAAAACAACATACAAAATTGTATCTCAGTAAACCATAAAATCAAGTTGATGCTCAGCCCAAGATTTCTTCTCTTTGCCTTCTGTATTCTCACAATAGTAGAAATTATAAAATATATATATATTTAAAATAAAATAAATTTTAAAAAAACAGCGCACAGCTGCTTGTACTTTATGTCCTATGTGTTTTGCCACATTAATTTTTATCATGATTTTTGCCATGCTGATTTCTGAGTTCAGTTGTTCTTCATGAGTGAACTTTATCTGGTTTTGAATGAATTGATAAACTACCTGAGTATACCAGGCAGTATATCAATAACTTATATGCATTACATGTTTGATTTTTATCTTCACAGATTTAGAACATGTTTCCCCTCCATTAGTACTATAAATTCAGCTTTTGCTTTTTGATGTTAGTTGCTTAGAAGTTACGGATGAGTAATATTACACAATTAATAATCCAATAGTTCAGAAAGGTTCTGCCCTACCCGTCTAATAAGAGGAAATTAACTGCATGAATAGTAAATTGATCTGTCTTTACCACTTGGAATTTAAAGCTGGCTGTATAGCTGTTTAGTTACAGCTCTGATGCCCATTTTGGTTACTGTTCCAGATTCTTACAGCATTCAGTTCAATTTTTTTGTTTGTTTGTATTTATTTTTTACTCTTAATCTCTGTGGTTCTTAAGAACTACAGAAAGTGAACTATTCACCTTGTCTGGAAGAACATGAAAGTGCTTCAAAAGGAGATCAAGTCCTACTTGTATGAGACACTTGCTTCTGGTCTGAATTTGCCAAGATGTTTCTTTGCAAGCTATAGTACCAGAGGTGTTTTTCTTTACTGGGTTTTAATTAGCGAGGTGCCCTGACTTGCCACTAAATATCAGTAATGGGAGTCGATATCAAAATCCTCATTAAAGCCTTTGCGAAGGAACACTGAACAAAAACGCTTCAGTGCTTTCAGCTTTTCATACTGTCATTAAAAGCTTTGCACAAGTGTAGGTGTTTTTACCTTTTGACTGCTTGCCTGTATTTTCATATGCAGGTCTTAGCCAGATTTTAGTGAAGAACATAACGTAAAAGACTTTTTGCATTTCATTTTTTCATGGCCAGTGCAAGAAGTGAAACAATGATGTGTCTTGGAATGAGTTTCTTTCTATCTACTGTTTTAGAAAGTACATAATATCAGACAAATGTGAAAAGATGAGTGCTGTTTTCTTTGTTTTCTTTTTCAACATTTTAAATTTTTCCATGCAGTTATCCAATAATTTAAATAGATTAGCTTTTTAGTTTTTACTTCTGTATAAAGAAAGGTGGAGAATATAACAATTAGTCCCATATTAAGAAAAATATATTTTGCTTCCATAATAGAGATATTCCAGTAAGGAAAATTTCTTTTTCTTAATCTTCCCTTATTCCCCTCCCCTTTCCACTCTCCCTTCCTTCTTTCTCCATCTTTCCTTCCTCCAAACCTAACTCTTTCCCTATCTCTCTTCCCTCCTCCATTTCTTACTTTCTTTCCTTTCTTTCCCTTCCTTTTTCTCATTCTGCCTTTCCTGCTCACTTTCTTTTCCATAAAGAAACCAAATAGGGTAGTTGTGACTCAGAACTTTTTTAGAAATCTAGTCTTGCCTCTGCTAAGGGCCCCTATTGAGTTTTTGTTGAATTCCTGTAATTGTCTGGTTCTTTCTGAAATCACTGACTGTGTTTCTGTGAATAATGCATACATAACTGAATTCTTTAAAGCTATGCTTTCTTGGTGATTAAGCTCTCTTCTCCCAAGTGCAGGGGAGTTTCCTTCAAGTGAGAACATTCCTTTTTTTTCTTAAATGTACCTATGAAGTGAAGTAAAGATTAACTGGGGTTTTTTGGCTGACTTCACAAAATGATAACTATTCACTTCATAAATTCCAGCTGCACAATCAAAATTAAGCCAAGCCTATCCTCCCCTAGGTACCCATTGCTATTTTACCCAGGTACATTCTACTATTAATACTTACAATTAATTTTTTTCATACAGTGCTAATCCAGGATCTTGCTTCGAGGTTGCTACACAGTACTTTAATTCATAATAAAAATATTCTAGAAGCATAACACTAAAGAAACCTGAAGACCAGTTTGTGTTTGAAATGCATGGGGCAGTAGGAAGCACAATGGGTACTCACACTGGCAGGCGATTGCTTTGAAATGTATTAACTTCCCTGTTCTGTGAAATGTGTCCCCAAGAATGATAGATGTGGATGCTTTAGAATTCAGCATATTTTCCTCTTTGTCTCCTTGTGTAGCTGAGATCAGCCTGAAGTCATTTCTTGATCTTCTGTCCAGTGGCTTACATTATTACTCTCTGTACCACCCCATGAAATCAATCAAGAGGAGTTCTGGAAGTCAAGGTAAGAGCCTAACTTATATTTAAGGAGCAAAAGGAGATGGAAACCAGGAAACATAGGAACTAAACAGAGAAAATGACATTTCCATGGTATGTGTGAAAAGAACCAGATTCCGTGTTGGGCAATCTGGGAAATATCAGATATCTAGGATACAGTTGGTGTATCACTCACAAAAAAATTCAGGATGTTGGCTGATGACATGCAAAAGCTGTGGAAATCCACACAGTGACGTGGTAAGACATGAAACATTCATTTGGCTGAAAATATCTCAGATAGAGTATGGCATATTGATGTAGTATTTCCAGCTTGGTTTCTTGTTTTTCTAGGTGTTTTTTTTCATCAGTAGCTACACATCTGTGATCTGTATAAGTTTATTGCACAGTATACTGAACTGACTGCAAAGTTGACTGTGTTGCACTTGGAAGAAACCTGAGCTGACCCAAATGATCTGAAGTGACTGACAGATACCCAGATCCCTCTTTTATGGGTGTGGTGACTGAGACCACTGTGTGTCCAGGTTTATGTTTGTGGTATGAAAAGCACAAACCCTAGGATTCTAGCATGTTATCTGATTTTGGGACTTACTAATTATCAAAGCATTTGGCAACTGTGGTTGGTAAATGGAAGCAATATGATGAAAAAAAACTTGAAACACAGGGTGAAGTTAAAAATCAGTCACCAAAGTTTGCCAATAACTAATTATAGATTTTTACTTGGTTGTTTGAATTTAGCCTTTTTTTCTTATTCTTATTGTTTTAAACAAGTTGTATTGCCTGTGCTTCATAATGGAAATTAATAATGTAGATATGACCCTCTGTACAAAACAAGATTCATTTCATCCACGCCTTAATAAATTAGAACAGTCCCCAATGAGATTTAGATCTTGCAGTAAAATCTATGCCTCTTAATCCCAAGTGATGCACAAGATAGTAATCAAGTGTTGGAATGTAATCCTTAAAAAGCCTGGAAAAGCAAGTTTTATTTTTTTGTTAATAACAGGGTATTCTTGTTAAAACAGAGTGAAGTTTGATCTGACTGAGCAAACTAAATGAATTCTCTATTTCTCTCTAATGCACATATAGACACATACCACAAACACGCTTTGTTTAGAAAATCTACTTGCTCCTCAGCTCTTTTCCTGAATAATCACCAGTTATCTGTAAAATTGTTCAGCAATGAAGTTTTGCACTGTAGCTTACATGATGTGGAACAGATAGAAGAAGAGAAGGAAGATTTTCAAAAGTGTAGTAGGGGTAAGGGCTTTGAGCGTTGAGAGTTTACTCCACACTGTGTCTCATATTTTGTTTGCAACTTCTCTTCCTTTATATGAACACAGCACTCATTTTGTTTTCTTTATGCAATATTCCAGATATAAAAAAATACCTTGCTGTTTAGGAAAACATACTTCAGGTTGTGGCTGGCAATCTGGTTTATTGAGATGCTTTGAGCCAACCTCCCTTCTGGGGGCAGAAACACACACCTGGGCAGCAGACACCCCTGAAGTAGTCAGATGCCTCCTTCTGTGCCTGCTCACAGCCTTGCAAATAGAATGCAAGGTGTTCTGCTACAAAACTGGAAAGAAGAGGGAGAAGCGGCCACTCAGAACTGGAGTGTCTTCCCCAGCTCTCTTGACAGCAGCACCCTTCCTGATCCATTACACTTCTCTTTCTTCCAAAACAATAGGATGTCTGATTAGGCTGCTTGCATGGAGTAGGAAGGCTGTGGATGCATGGTTGGACTGTGCTGAGATTGTTCCTCTAAGTGCTGCCAAAATGAGACCTTGGTTCCTCTCGGGTCTGTTGCATTAGCAGTGGGGGAGGATCTTAATACTGGTGCTCCAGTACCCATAGAAAAGAGCTCAGTGGATAAGGATGACCAGTTCTCGTGTGTTTATGCTAATGTGTACTGATTATAATAAGTAAAGCAGTAAAAAAACCAACCAAGCAAGCAGAGAAAGTCAACATCTATTTATTTGTCCCTACAGAGTAAAATCATGGTTATATTTTCAACAAGATATGCCAGTACACAGGGGAAAAAATACTGTGTTACAGACAGATGGGAATACCATAAAGGGTAAGAAAGAATTAACTGCTGCCATAAATTCAGGCTGTTGTGACCACCATTTACATCATTCAATGATAAGCATCAGTTGGATCCTGAGAGACCCTTTCTGAAGCACAAGTAGAATCTCAAACAGATAATATAATAGTTTAATATAGTTTAATTTACAAGACCATTAGAGCAGTGTTTCATTTTTTGTGTTGTACTGTTATGAAACTGATGCTACCAGAATCTTCCTCAGTTAATGAGATTCTGCAGGTTTGGACAATTAGAGACACAACAGTGGGAGAAATATTTGAATTAAAATTAAAAATTCAGGAAAAGAAACCTCTTTCAGAAATACAATTAAAGAACAGAGGAGATAAGATGGCTTGGTGTATCCTTCTGGGAAGGGCATTGTAAAGATGCAGAAACCATAAGAAGGGCTAATATTTATGACTAAGGGAGGAGAGTAGATTAATGCTACACTGCCCCTGAAACACTATTTCAGGGTGTCTTCCAGATCATTTAATGCCTGGTTTGTTTTCACATTTATGTAATTTCCATAAATATCAATATAATTCTTTCCTCAGGCATTTCTTCTCTTTAAAGTTATATATGTCTATTTCTGCTTTCTAATGTAGGACTATAAATTGTTTTCCCTTTTAATATGGGACAAAATGGAACTCCAAATAAGAGTATTTGATTGTGCAGCTTATCCTAGCTCCAATTGTAACAAGCCTGTAAGGCCTATAACCATATATTTTCATGATACCTGGAGTGAGATTCCACTAGCAGTATCTCATATCAAAGCTTTCTTACAGAAGTCTTGACTGTGCCCTAAAAAAAAAAAACCAAACAGATATCTGAAAAGAAGGGGGAATAGCAGGAGAACATAGCTGAAAACCCAAAGTTTTGAAAAGCCTACTTTAAGAGGAAAGGTAATGTGTTTTTTTTCCTTTAATTCATTCATAAAATTCTATTTTAAACAGAATGCTGTTTGGCTTTGTATTTCTTTTTAGCTTTTAATTTGGACTAGACATTATGAAAAGAGGAAAGTTGTTTTAGTCTAGGCTTTTAAATGTCTTGATTAAGAATATTTTACTTATAAAAATCAACCAAAACTCACTCAAAACAAAGCAAATATACTCCCCAAAATGAACTTGTCAACATATTGGAAGGTATAGCTGCTGAAAACACTGACTCTCTATTATGCATGACTCTTCTCTATACACAGTGGTCTGTTTAGTCTTCTTTTTAGTAAGGAAGAATCCAATTACTGCACATGTATTTTCTATCTCATAAATAACTTCTTCTTAGCTTTCTGATCATGCCCTACCAATTCTATATTTTGTCAGCAAAAGTTCTGATTTTAAAAATAATCCTTTAACCATCTGCTTATCCATATGTGCTACACTTTACTGAATGTTAGTTTCCATGCAGATTTTATAGACAATACCACAAACCCTGAAGTGTTTTTACCTGTAATTAGAATTTTACTACCACATTAAATTGATCACAGGTAAACTGTTTCATTTTGGTCATTATTTTGACTGTAATCAGACTTCTTGCTGGGAAGTGATTTTATAAGTAACAAATTCAAGTTATAAAGAGTTTCATTCTGTGGTTTTTTGTTTTGGTGGTGGTGTTGCTGGTTGTTTCTTGTTGTTTGTTTTTTTTTTTTTTAACTACAAAGACATTATTTTAAAGGTCACCATTGTCAGTGTGATTAAACAGACCTCAAGCTAGTAAATGTAAAACATCCTTTGGAGCATCCATCAATATTTACATAGATATAGCCCAAGTTATGTTAGCTGCTTTGTCATTTTTTTGCTCCTGATGATGCCGTTGTGGTCAACTATTACAGGCTGGGTTCAACAGGAAAGGAAAGAACTACCTGAGAGCATTACACTTGTGATCAGACTTCCACATCACATGGCAGCTTAAGGTTTCCTCTTTGTTCCTCAGACATTAGAAGAAAGTTGATTTTCAAGTGTCTGCTACTATCTTCTCACTGGAGAAAACAGGGAACTACACATCCTGTTGTCTTGTACCCAGTATTGGTTTGAGGCAGAGATGCATGAAAGGAACTGGATACAGAATACATTTCCACATGGTCAGTATTAACTGTGGGTTTTTTCAGTGTTCTGTCTCTCCAAACTGGAACTTAAGCACTCACAAAAAAGCAATAACAAATTGAAATAAACCTATCTCTTCATACCTAGAGGAAAGACAAAGTTACTAAACTACAGAGTTAACTTCTTGTGCATTACAGTGGTTGTCCTACTCATAGCTTAACTGAGATCCACCAAAAAGCAGTTTCAGTATGAATAATATATCTTATTCATCTTAGAAAAGGAGTTGTGCTTCTCTTTGGTGTCAGTGGTACAGATAGAAGTGGATAGATACATATTAAAATAGGAAACCTCTTATACGAGATGCAAACCTGTGCTGTTAAGTTCAAGTTATCCCTGGCAAGGTGTCGAGTATCCTGAAAGCCTCTCACATCTATTAATTGAAGAACCAAGATGTTCTGAAAGATGGAATTTTATTCAGTATTGAGACAGTACTTCAAATACATCAATCTCTTTTTGCTGGAAGGAAAAATATGTTTGTTTTGATATTCTTGCTCTTTTTACTGCTTTACTTAAATAGTTAAATATCTAACCCTGTGAAAGTGTTAATGCAGGATACCACACTATACCACATCGACTCAAAATGATTTGTGATTGTTCATTCTGAACTTCTTTTCATTCAAACATGTTGTTTGCTGGGGGAGTAGGTTTATTTCTTAAAAATAAATTAGCACTGTCCTTTAAAATGAATTAAGCTGGAGAATGATAAATAAACAGTTTTAAACAACTGTCTAACCACCAGAACCAAATTAATTCTGTGGGATTCTTCTCCCAGAGCACATATCCATATGTGACAATTTGACAAGTTTAGGACAAACTTGTGGTCCATAGAGATGGATGAGGAAATTTTAGTTGAAATCTCTAAAGTGGATCTTAAATAAAGGATCCTTGTGAAACAAAATTATATCTATGTCATGTCAACTTAAACTTTGAGCATGAAGTGTAAGTGCCTTTGCACTTGATGAAAATTTAAGTTTTGATGTGTCATGGCCCATCTGCAGTACTGGCTGCCCACCATAAACCATAGCAACACAATATACATTTGTGCTAAAACAATATGTATGTACCACAGTCCCAAAATACACTGAAGATGATAAACCAAAACTTCTTTTTTTCTTTTTTTTCTTTCTTTTGTTGCTACATGGAATGGGCTAAGGCTGAATCTCATGAACACCAGAAGTACAATTGTCTATGAACAGACCTGACATATATGGAGACTTATCTAAAATATATATAATTTCTTCTTACATGCTTCTCTGTTTCTTTGGGATTGATTTTCAGTCTGGGGACCCTTACTTACTTTATTGCTTCGAATACTTATTAGAGGTTTGCAATAGGTTAAACTAGTTAGCAATATTCATTGGTCTGTTGTGTGAGATTTGTTTGTTGGGATTTTTTTTGTGGGGCAAAGGGCAGGATTGGTAGCAATATGTCAGGTGTGGTTGATCTGTGTTTTACAGTATTTGTCCAACTACATGTCCAGTGTGGTGAACAATGAAATATGCCTTGCAGTTCATTACCTCAGTGATCTGACTCATATTTTCATAGCTCCTGGCCTCCTAATGTAAACAGTTAATTCTTTAAACTCTGTAGTTCAATTCATCTCTGTGTTATTTTTTCAAACAGTTTGTCATCTGTTTATACAATGTGGAAATGCATTTTAATTACCTCACATAAATTTATGACAGACTTTTTTTTTTTTTTTCCTTACAGCAGTGTTCTAGCTTCTATTGCACAATTTTTTCATTAAAAACTCCTTTAGGTTACAATATATTGGGCTGACTGTCTCCCCTCTAGTAAGTGGAGAGAGGAGATGGTTCCTTCAGTTCTTGAAAGGACAGGTCTATTAATAAATTTTGTTCAATCCAGGATACTGCTACTTTAATAGTACTATACAATATGTCAGTCTTCTTTATAACTTTCTGATAAAACTGGAAAGTTTAAAACCTTGATAGTCCTGTTGTAACTCCTAATCTGTATGGGAAAGATGAAGGTTTTATAGACTTTGGGAGATCTTATTTTCTCTCCTGTTTTTTTTTCGTTCTCACTCTCATGCCTTCAATACAGCAGTAAAAACTGAAAACAGGGAATTCTTCACAGTCTCAGAAGATGTGGGACAAGCATCAGTGTCCTGAGGCTAAGGAAGGAAATGTTTAGGCTAGACATTAAGAAAAGATTTTGAACTGTATGGGGCAAATGGCTGAACTCCTGAGGGATGCAGTGAAAGGGAGATCAGTGCAGCTATCAGAGGTCAGCTGGGACACTAGGGGGTAGCAGGAGGTTGGATGTAATGAAAACAAAGTTTTCTCATAACTTGGTCCCCTGTTTTCAGAACTCAGTTTTACTGCCTTTTGACTCATATGCAGATTGACAGACACAGATATCTATTTTTTTTAAAGAATGACTGCCACACAATTAGTTTGCCTTCTCATGCAAAGCTGACTCCAGCTACATAATATTAAAAGAAGTTGCTTCAGCAGGAAGCTTCTTCCCCTATTGGATCTTGCATTTCACTTGGAAAGCACATACTGGCAATCATAATTCGTATGTATGATTAATGCATATAACTATTTTTCTTTGTGTGAAACCAGATTTAAATGTGGCAAACCATTCTGGAGTGATAATGAAGCTATGAGAGCTGAGTTGCTTTCTCGCTCAAGTCTATCTTTGGGTGCTGCAATGATAAGTGGTGCACACTTCAGATATCCAGCTGGGAGCTCTAGACTTGGTTAGATTTTAAAAGCTGCAGTTAAAAAAAAAAAAAAAAAAGAAAAGTTCAAGAGTAAATAAGAGCAAGAATCTAACTTGGGTGCCATGAGTAACTCATCTAAAACCTGTTAAAGTTCATCTTAGTGTGTGATGTCAATAAGAAAAGAGCAAATTAGCCTTATGATAACTATTTCCATATGGTTTGTGTCTTTCTGTACCCTGAAGATTTGTGTTTTGTTATATGAAAGTAAAGTTATCACAAATGCTGTCTTGAGACTAGTATTAAAGACAGAGGAGACCTTTAGATTCATCTGGTTTGGTAAGATTTTTTTCTGGTTTAAAAGAGCTCTTTCAATGTTTTCTGAAAGAAAATTATGAGAAGCTGTATTAATAATTAATTCCTCTATGTAATTTTTTTCACTTTTTTTCAACTATCATTTTTTTTTCAATATGCAATGTCCACAAGCTTTCCTTTTTTAAAATGTTAGTTTAGGGATGTTTCTATGATTTTTTTGATCACTGGCTGACTAGAAGTCTATGAACTTTGCTCCAGATTAAGTGCTGGAAACTGACATTATGTGGTATTTATAAAATAGATTTGACTTGCTTTCCTCACATTTCCTTGACTTTGAAGTACACTTGCTACAGATTCCATTTGTGGAATGGAATATATCAATAATTCAGAATCTTTACACCAGATTTTGTGGCTCATCTGCCATATGGAGAAACATTAAATGAAGAGGTTAATGCAGAAACATTTGTATCATTCTTATGTATTTCATAAGTAAACCAATTCTCATGCTGTGATGCTGATGTATTAATCATCTAGTACTAGGCTTTAGAAAAACTCAGAATCAAGTAAACTTTAGGAGAGGTAACAGATTCAGCATGTGCTGAATGTTAATTGTTATGCTGTAATTTCTTGATTTTTGTAGTTCTATTTATAGTAGCATCATATGGCACACCATGGATATTTTCATGGGAAACTGCTACAGAGCAATATTTCAATATGATGCCCACTTACTTTCTTTGCAATAGGAAAGAAGAGAACAAATTTACTGGAACATTGTTAAAGTGTAGTGCTTAAAGGTAGCAATGAGTCAGGAACAACCATTTGGATATTACAGCAATTAGAAAGCTACGTTTTAATATCAAGACCTAGGCTGGCTTATAAAATTTGGTTCTTGCTCTAGACATCCTGTCTCCAGTACTCTCTTTGAATGCAAAAAAAAAACCCAAAAACCCAACCCAAAAAAACCCCCAACCCAACAAAATACCAAATGCAAAAACTTTGAGGAACGAAGTAAGGCCCTAGTGGTGTCCACTAGATGAATTCAAAGGGTGGTAAGTACAAGGTAGTTGTTGAATATTATTGAATTATGTGGACAAGGTGAGGGATGTAAAAGCAGTAGATTTTGAGCATCTTCTAGGAGATGAAAGTGGGTTATGAAGAAAGGAAAGACAGACCAAAGCTGGCATCATGGGAAGAGTCCTATCTTGTTAAGCCTGTATAGTCATATATAATTACTTCAATGTTCTGTGTTGATCTTCTGGGATTTTTAAACTTGTTTTGAGGAAAGAAAAAAAAAAAAAGCTTTCCTCTTTTGCTGAATCCAGCCAATCTATAGAAATGAATGAATGAGCAAAAAAAAAACAGAAAAAAAATATATGACAAAGTTGCCCCAGGCTATTTGTTACACAACCTAAAATTCCTCAGTGGTTTCTGGAATAACGATTTCATCTGGCTAGATAAGCTGCCACTTCGTCTGTGCCCATAAGCCTTTAAATCACTGCTTTCACTTATACACTCCTCTTAGCTGTCATTGTCCTCTGTGCTTCACCATTCATCCCCAGTTTGGGAATATTACACATATCTTCATCTTCTCACTGTGAGATCAGAGGGCTTGAAATATGTGTTCTATCCAAACATTCTTCTCCTTTACTTACTGACCTCTGCATCACCCAGATAAAGAGAGATAACTGACAGAACTCTGTAGTGTTCCTCAGACTAATGAGTTTTTGGTAATATGATGCACGTTGATTTAACTGTACAGTTTGATTATTGATTTTCAAAGATACATGTGTTTTTTATCTAATTCTCAGAAGAGCTGATTTTAAACACTTATCTTTAGGAAGGATATGAAGCTCAGTCGTCCAAATAACAGTGTTTTATTGAAATATTTGGTCTTAAATATACAAGATTGCTAGGATAAAACAGGGAAAAAAGATTCTGTGAGGACAAAGACACATTTGTTGAAAGACTAAGTTTTGACTTAATTAAGAAACAGGTCTTTGATAAATTTTCTTTTTTTAATGATTATGTGGTCCAAGATAGACATTATTTATGAATTGTTGACACAGTATTTGGAATAAATGTGGCCAAATGCTTAGTGTGTGCAAATGATTTATTTACTAGAGGTGGTGGGCAGCCCTTCTATGTCAATTATATTTTTTCTACCTAATGAAAAAAACAATTGAGAAAAAAAAAAAAACGTAATTAGTTCTCATTTAGACTAATTTATGTACATAAATTTTGAATGTACTAATAATGAAAGTTGCAGTCAGAGTGAAGAAAAATTATTCAACACTTTTAGAAAATGACTTGTAGTTGGAAGTTCTGTTCTCTAAACTTTTTTGTTAGCCTGTTCCCTGTTTTGCAGCACTGAGCATTTGAATTTGGGTACATATTTGATTTCAGGAGAAATGGACTTAATTCTTAATGGATCCTAATTGTCTGCATCCTTACTTAATTACTCTCAAATCCTTAATTCTGTTTCAAAACCTTGGGGTCACAATCTCTGCTAATGTCCTAAATATCTGACAAATCATGGCAGTCTGGTGAAGTTCCCACTGACTGGAAAAGTGGATACATAAACCCCATTTTTAAAAAGTAGGACACCTGGGGAAGTGCAGACCATTCAGTATCACCTCTGTGCCCAGAAAGATCCTTCTGGAAAATCTGCACATGGCAAGATTAGAGCAGTCATTTTCCCCCACTAAAGATCTCCTGGGAAATAGAGAAAGGAACTGTGTGTGAACCCTTTTTGGGAGTAATGGAGCTGCTTCTATCATGTTTCATTATGACAGAATTCTTGTTCATAAACCTTGTCCTATCCCATAAGCTTTAATACAGTTTTTTTCCAGAATTTCATGTAGATGAAATTCCTCACAGACTATGTGAAATATCCATAACAAGAAATTTCAGTTGAAACCTTGCAGTCTCCTTACACTTCTGTGTGAAGACGCAAGCCACAAAGAATGCATAAAGGAGAAAGGACCTTTTTCTCCCATATACACAATAAAACCTTGATATTTTAATTACGGTATGTTTCGTAGTCTCATTTTCTAACTAAAAATAGAGTATAGGGTTTGACTACTGCTAGATAAATAGATAAAGACTCAGAGACACGAGAACGTTTGAAAACCTGAGGTCAAAATAGATTTGGAAATCTCAGATGATCTCCCTTTTCAAAGTTTCCCCATACAATTAATTCCTACCTTTTTAATTTTTTTATACACTGTATAGTATAAGAGAAGTTAATAGTGCTATTGTACACAATGGCTTTATTAAGCTCCCTGTTGTTTAGTACATGGTGTAGTGTTATTCAGTTACAGCTTGGATATGCACTGTAGAAGCAGCTTGTGGAAACTGGGAATTCAGAAAACTACTGCAGAAAGTTCATAGAGCAGACTGAATCAAAAAACATGTTAAAAAATATTAATTCTGACATTTAATGTTTTGGCTAATAGTAGAATTCAGAATAATTAAAGATTATCCCATTGAGAAATGTGTGCTAAATTACATCTCCATCAAAATGAAGTGCTTGCTAGGACAGACTGAGACCCTCAATTTCACCTGCAAAAATGTAATTACTTTTTACAGATCTTAATTTCTGTTTAGTCATGTCTGCTAGAATGACTGGTGAAGGCTGTTAGTCTTTATATGATAGGAAAGCAATTTTTTTTCCTCTTAATTAAAAAGAAAAAAAGGAAAAAAGAAAAAAAGAAAAAAGAAAAAAAGAAAAAAAAAAAAAAAGAAAATCTTTAATGCTGATACCCTTACTGTTGAAGGATTATGAAGTGACAAACTGTATTTAATAGAGAGGATTCAATGTTTTCTCAAAATTGAATAAAAAATTGAATTAAAAAATTATTCTACAGGTTGATTTTTATTTTGCTGGTAGCAGTATACCTCATATCTTAAAAAAAAGAACAATGTAACCCAGACATTCTAAGACTGTATTGGTAAGTGGAATATTTGCCCAAAATGTGCTTAAACATTTTTAGGCAGAGAGAAATAGGCACTTTATTGCTATATGTCCTGGTTTCTCTATTTATTATGAAGGAATAGCCTTAGATGTAAGATTTGATTCCTAATCATACAACTTTGCCCCAGAAACCTGCGAGTGGTTACCTGCAGGAGATCAGAAAACTTGGGAGATATTTGATTTGCAGTTCAAAATCAACAGAGAAGCAAAAAAAAAAAAAAAAGAAAAAATAAAACCACCCACAAGCATTTTTCACAAACCAACCTAGACAACTATAGAGTCAGTAAAAATGCATTTATACAAAGATTTATGTCTTGAAATTACAGGCTTGGCCATCACTACACTTACCCATTAATACTCTGTCAGTAAAATTTTCATTATGTCTATCAAGCAAACTTTCTTATTTGGGGGCATTTTAATTAAATTATTGGGCTGGGATTTTTTCTGAGAGAAGAACCATTGGACAGGAAACTAGAAAAATTATTTATAGACTATTTGTAAAATGTAAATCTTCATGGTATAGCTTGTTCATGAGCTTATAAGTCTGTATATTGAGTCTCTAAGGCTCAGTGTGGGCCTTATTTAGCATTACACTTAGCTTTTACTTAGCTAAGCTTAGCTAAGCAATTACATTTAGGATTAAGTTCTGTTCAAGCCATTTAGAAATATTTGTAAACATTTTCTGCATGCATAATGTGTGTTAATTGATATGTGTTGTGTAAAAATGTATGTGGTATGTTTTTAGAGGAGTAAAGGCTTAGAATTTGGTGGCCCCCAAACGCTTATAATCAAGTACTTAGTGGTTAGTAATTAAAAAAATTCCTTCTTGTAAACCTAACAGTATTTGTTAAGGTTTTTGGGTTTTTTTCATCTTTGCTTTTCCTGCCATCAATGTGGGCTTATATATTCACATAGGAAACTACAATAAAATAGAAACAGAACTGAATAATGTATATACCAAATTTAAAAAAAAAAAAATGCCTAGAAAATTCTAGGAACTAGTTTTCTACCTCTAGCTTTGAATAGAAGTCTGTGTAATTTTGCTTGTTCTAGTTTGGTTATTTCCCCCCTAACAAAGTATCTACCTCACTTACTTATTGATCAATAAAATATTTGCCTCACAAAGACATGATCCACAAGTTCTTAGAGAAATAAAAATCAGGTGTTACTTTAAATACCTGTTTACAAGCTTATTTTCATTGTCTTTGAGACACAAATATAATTTGGATTATTCTCCCCCTACCTTGTAATCAAGCTATTAGTAGTTGGTATTTTAGAATTTCCTTTCTGTAGACCTCCCAATTAAAAAAATATTAATTCATATGAAATATATATGAGAATTTGTAACAAAAAAAAAAAAAAAAAAAAAGAGGAAGGAGTAGAGAAAATATTAGCTTTGTTTGTGGTGCACTTTGGGGATGAAATTAGATGCATTACAGAGTTTATTGTACATTAACACTTCAATCAGCTCAAAAGAGCTCAGCTAACTGCATCAAACAGGCTGACAGTTTATGGCGCAGAGAGAACCAAGTGGTTTCAAGAGACAACAGTGGTTGGGAGCTCACCTTAGCACCCATACCAATCAAGGCCTGAGGTTTTCTGAAGGGTATTGTTTAAGTAAAACTCCACTGCTGGGCAGGACATTCAGAGACAAATCTGGCTCAGGTTCAAGAAACCAAGAATGTTGAAGCCTGTTTTCCCTACCTGTAGAGAACTTCACTGCTCTCTGGATGAGTTGTTGTCCTAAGAATGTTGAGAAGCTGGCTGTGATCCAAATTAAACACCCCCTATGGCATCTGACTATATACTAAAATCCAAGAGCAAGACAGAAAAAAAATGGAGGAAATCATGGTGCCTTAGAAATCTGAAAAAGCTTGATAAAACCCATGATGTGCCTATTATTCTGCATGGAATACCAGGCAGAATGTCCAGCCATGGGGAAATCTGAAGAACTGCTGCCAAAGGTGAATGAATCTGGCTGGTTTCCAGGATCTACATTGAAAATAACTGTACAGTGAAAGCCTGTTTAAGTTTTTTTCTTTCTGTCATTTATATGATTATATATTTAGAACTCTATTAACACAGACAGTAATTCACTGGGAATGAAATAATCCCATTTCACACTCTGAATTTACGGTTGGTGGCAGAGATTGTAAGTCTAGTTGCAAGGTTTTATGGAGCATTCTGTCATTCAAACATTTATTTCTGGTGATGCTGGTGGGAATTGGCAGGAGTGTGTGAGAAGTTTAATCCTATATATTTAGTAATAAAAAAGCTTGTAGTAATTTCTTACAAGTCCTGCTTGTTTTCTCTAAACTCTTTAATTGCCTAGACCCCACCAGATCAGCAAGGACTGTTCTTTGGAAAAAACATACTACAAAGGCAAGAAAATATAGAGGAAACAGCATTGTGAGGAAGATACAGGAATGATAAAAGAACAGAAAATTTAACATGTCAGATGGTTTCTTGGTTTAGGCTTCATTTTGTCCTCTAGAAGCAGAACCCTTGGTTTCCTGCAGGAATGGTCCTTTGTCTCTGTACACTACAGAAAGAATCCAGCATATTTAATTCACAATTCTAGGTTTCTAGGAGTAGCTCACCAGGCAGATATAGGTGATAATGTAGTTCTCTGTGAAAAATGAATAAAACCTTCACTATGAGTGTTAACTCTGCATATAATAACTCATCATTAGATGATGCTTTCTTATTGTGAAAAGGACAAGTGAGAAAAATTAGGGGTTATTAAACACATCAACACACTGTTTTAATGATTATAAATCTTTGCATGTATACTTTCTATATAAAGTTTGTATATTCTTTGTGTGTTTTCTCTATGTTACTGAATTTTTGAGTTCCCAGACACACGTCTCTTGTTCAAGACTGGAAATCTCTTTGGCAATATTCTCAGTGACAAAGCACTTCAATTACATGCTGAATTCTCTGATTCTAGATCTGACTCTTATGCTTTCCAAATAATATTTTGTAGAATAAGCCTTTTACTTGAAGTCTGTGCTCTCCCCACACCTCAGTCCACCATATTTTAGGTGATAAAACATACAGCCATGTTTTAGAAGCAACAATTTAATTGTTCCTTCACAATACCTTGACCACGGTCAAGTACTGCTATATCAGCACAATATCAAGAAAAAGAACTCTAGTTCATTTACCAAAAAAATCCTTTTGTTAGATTATTAGTTCATCTGGCGGGAGATTGCTTTCTTGTGTGAAATGACCTAAAAGTGTCAGTAAAATAGTAAAATGTTACCATACCACAAAATAGACAATGACCATTTCTGGATTGTCTTTTAATGGACATTGGGAAAGAGCAAAACTTGACCCTAAAATCTAAGCATCCAGGTTTTTTATATGAGCACTAATTTAAATATAATTAAATATTAGGAAACAAAAAGCAAGGTATTGTCTTTTTTTCACCTGCTTTTCCTGTGCAGCTGACCAAAGCTCTGTAAAATGCTTTGAAGTTGTTTATGTTTTGCAGCTTAAGGAGGAATTTGAGCCATTTAAATGTTCTTTAACATTGCACAGAAAGGTAGAAAGAATGCAGTATGTTACATATTAGTGTTGTTTATCTTTGCTGAGATAGAAAATCTGCTTTTGCATGTTGCATGTTCCAGTCCTTCAGTTCATACCAAGAACAGGAGAGATGAAGTTTGTACTTTCTATTTCTAAAAAGGTGCTTTGGTAGCTAAAACCACTGTGGAGCACACTAGGTGTGTAGCATACAGGTTTTATCCAATTTGAAGGGGTATTAGGAGTTCAAATTAGTATTGCTTTACAATTTTTATAAATACAGCTAGCATAAAATCCTATTTTATGAAGTAAAAGTTTACTGATAACCACTTGTGAGATTTACACATAAAATTACTCTAAAATGAACACTGTCAATGTTTTGCATGAAGGTCTGCTTTCATGTAGTTGATGTATTACCCCATGAAATTCAGATAGGATTTTGCAGAATGTTTCAAAAGTCTTGTTTACCTGGGCTTTGCAACAGGTAAACAAACCAAACCACAAAGGAACAAAAGGTCCTCACTGGTTCTCAAGTTCCTAATTTTCCAACTGTATGATAACCAAAGAAGTTGGTAAGCCTGAATGGCTTTCAGTGCATGTACTGATCTGAAAGCTGGAAATCTCCATGAACATAACAGCATGAATAGTTAGGATTTTTGTCTGGGAGCCACAGCAAGAAAAACAAACCGAGGCATATTTTTTCAGTCAAAACAAGAAAAAAACCAAAATCAGTTGATTATCACGTTATTTTCAGGTTTATCACTCCAGTAGATAACAATGTTCACTCTGCTTGGTCAAAACACTTTATTTCATGCATTTATTTAATATTAAATAGTATCTTGGCAAATTTCTAAACTAGTAAATTCCTAAAAATTGTTTCTAATTAAACTTCCAGACTGCATGCCTTGCACATATTTATTCATAGTGTCCTGAACCAGTGATAAAATATTGATCTTTAAACCTGTCTTTAGTAAAAGACCGAAACTTTTTTCACGTTAAGTTTTGGATCAGGATAATTTGGGGCGGGGGGGATGGAGGGGGGGAAGGACATGACATGTTGCTTTAGAAAATAAAATTGGCATGTAGGTGAAGTTGCTCATGGCTTGCAATGTCAAAAAGAACCCTAAGGGAGATGGATTATTGGGCAGAGTGCAGGGGAAATGGTCACAAGTGCCAAGTAAATACAATTTCTCATTTGGCTCCACAGTTTATCACAGTCCTGTCTGTCTATATTTCTCTGTCCCGATCTGGCAGTGTAAAGAATGTTCTCTCTTGGACGCAAACAGAAGTGTAAACAATATAAAGCCTAGTTTGATATTTCCTCCTTCCCTTCATCAGTTTATGTTCTTCTCTTGGCAATACATGATGGTAATTTAATAGAACAAGGAGTTGGGGAAGGTGATTTGCTTTGGGTTTTTTAGTGTTTTGGGTTTTTTTAACTGATTGTATTTCTACATCTAATTTCAAAACAAGAACTTCCTGACTTCTGTTCTAAAATGAATCAAGGAAAGGATCCAGAAGATACAGTGGGGAATAAAGATGACATACTGTTAGGTCATTATTTAAAAGATAATGGCATTTTCAGTGAGTACAGCGACACATTTAAACATTGTTGTTTCCAGGTGGGGGTTGGCCTCTTTTCCCAGGCAACTCTCAGCAAGACAAGAAGGCACAGTCTCAAGTTGTGCTGGGGGAGGTTTAGGTTGGACATTAGAAAGAATTTCTTTACTGGGAGGGTGATCAAGCATTGGAATGGGCTGCCCCGGGAAGTAGTGGGTTCTCCATCCCTGGAGATATTTAAAAAGAGACTGGATGTGGCACTCAGTGCCATGGTCTGGTAACTGCAGCGGTAGTGGAGCAAGGGTTGGACTTGATGATCTCTGAGGTCCCTTCCAACCCAGACAATTCTATGATTCTATGATGTTCTCTAAATACAGCATCTTTTAAAACATGAAGTCAAAGATTCAAAGTCCATCAATGTGTTGCAATCTGTTTGATAAGTAATCCTTACCTTACAGGTAAGGTCTAAAGAGTTTAGATGAATGTGAGGTTAAAAAACAAAAAAACGCTAGGAAAAAATGTGGAAAAGAAAACAGATAGAAGTTCTTACATTTTAAAGGTAATTTGAAACCCCTTATTTAATGCAGGAAAAACAATTTTAAAAGCAATTTTAGAGTTACATTTTCCTTAACTTTTTATTCCCACTTTGAACAGGTTCTGGAAGACAGTTTAGCTATGATGAGCATTCTCCCACAAGAAATATTGAAAGTATTAATAAATATTTATTAAATTGCTCTTTCAGAAAAATATAGAACAAAATTGCCTTGACGTACATGAAGATGAAATTGTTCCCTTTCCAGCTTTGTGTGAGAGAGTCAGTCTTAGCTTCTAGTAAGTAGATGGCAAAGCAGTTCTGAAGAATTATTACACAGATGAGTGACTATATTCACAATCAGAAGTTTGACTTGGGGGTCCCCTTGTTAGCAGTATTTTCCTTAATGATGGCTAAGTTGCTCTAAGATTAAGTCAACCAGACTAGAAGTTGTTCCTAGTAAAAAGTTTCCAGAAATGGTAGATTTTGTTCCTTCATTGTATAATAGGGAAGTACTTGAGTTGTGAAAAAAGAAGTAGGTAATGCAAGGTAGGCAATTAATAGCTGAAAAGTGCTGTACTCTAGTTTCAAGTTTTTGGGTTTTTTTCTGGGTTATTGCATACTACAAGTTTCAGTTTATTCATCTGAACGATGAAGGTAATGGAGATAATTAAGTTTATCAGCTATAAGCTTTTGAAAAACTGGAGGTTATAAGCACTTGACATAATCACAAATGAGTGATTGTTACTCCTCATCTTTTAGGGATCATTGTGTAACTTATTGCATTTGTCTTGTCTGTGGTAATGTGGAATTGTGGAAACATGATTACTTGAAGCTGAGGCTTCTCATCTCTAGCCCTTTGTCTGGTGTTGTGAGTTGGATTGAGAAAACATCATATTCTAGTTCTTCATTTAATCATATTGTATGCTTTAATATACGATTGATTTATTTTAATTGAGTTCATGTGAATGTCAATAATGGTCATAACATTAACTTGATTAACTACTTCTAATGTAGTCACATAATTTGATGGTTTTGTTGTATCAACTTCTGAGCTTTCTGACCTTTTTTATTATTATTTTTCTTTTTTTCTTTTCTTTTCCTTGTCCCTTGATTGGACTGTCAGAAGTTTCAGGAGGGGGGAGGAAAAGGCAAAGATGCAAAGCAAGTAGGTCCAGAAGAGCCCATTGCAAAACTAATAAAATAAGTGGTAGGAGTAAGCCTGTGAGCTAAAGACTGCTCTTAGGAGACCTTTGTCTGAGGCCCTGGAGATTCCTTCTGTATCACTTAATTGAAATCAGAATTAGCAACAGGGAAGCTTGCATATTATCAGCATGATCACGACGGAGCCCGTAGTGCTGTGGGCAGACGTACAATAGAGGGGATTGTGATATGGTGTGGGAAGATAATTCACAGAGGATACAAAAGCCCAAAGGGACAAAAGCAAAATTATTTAAGTTTAAAATAATTGTGACATACATTTTAAAAGAGGAAGCTGAATTGCAAACTTGGGTAGATTTTGCTTTTTAAAAGGAATAGTTCTGGTGTGATTTTGATGCTAGCACAAGGCTTTGCTGACAAGAAAACTGTGGACAACCAGCAGCAGCACCACTCCAAACAGTAGTTCTGTTGTAAAGAGGGAAATTATTTTCTGAAATCTAGTTTATGCTAGCTTTTTACTCAGCCTAAACTTTAAAGAGTTTCCCCATAGAGTGCTTCTTTTCAGGTTTTCAACAGAGGTGCCAAAGCTTCATGGAAACTTTAATACGTTGTTCACAAATGAATATTTTCTCAGCTAACAGTACCACTGGTGAAAGCTGTCAGATTAGCACCCTTGGACACCAAAAATCTCTTATTTTTTCACCTAATAGATAAAACATGATCAGTAGTTCAGCATACTCCTTTCCAGGTAGAGAGAGGCTATAAGGCAAGGCTGTTGTCCTGGAAAACCTTATGCAAAGAAAATAAAAAGAGAAAAAAAAGTCTGTCTCTAAAGTGTAAGAAACATTTGGTTTAGACATCTGAGATTCTGAAGTAGACTACACAGCTGAGAGCTGTGATAGTGATTTTTCTAAAATAGGTTATTGTGTAAGTATTTTTAAGAAGTTGGATTGACTTCTTCAGCAGCTGTGACTTATTTACATGGTCTTCTCAAAACAATAAACTTACAAATTATTTAATTATTTCTTGAGCCTGGGTTCATAAGTCATGGGGAGTTCTTTCAAACAAATCACATGTTCACTGCTGGAAATACCTTAGTTACAATGCCTTAATGCATTTCATAGTGCAGGTCAGTGTGAATAATGTGGAGGAATGAAAGGAAGGGAGTAATTAAGCACTAAAGAGAACATTAGTTATGTGTTGGTAAGGAAACAGTGTGAGCAGACAAAAGATGGAGGACAAATGTCAGAAGTAATGTAGATCCTGGATTTTCCTGTAAGTGTGGTAATAGATATGCTATAATTGGAGGAAAATATGAGGACAGCATGTGACAGGGGGAGACAAAAACTACTGGGCTTGACAGGCAGAGTGGGTAAAGAGCAAAGAAATGATTGATTTGCAGTATGTTTGATTTGCTTCTCTGAGAAAGCTTTCTTGGCATCACAAGGCAAGCATATAAAGGCAGAGAGAGATAACACAGTATTTCTCTTGCTCAGAAAGCTTGCAGAAATCATGTTGTCTCTTGTGCCTGCCATTCTCTCATCTTAGCAGAGAGAGAGGATTTTGTAAAGTGGAAACTTAACTGGAGAAAGGACAGAATACGAAACTCCGTTCTCTGTTGATGCATTTGTAATATATTTTAAAACCTTTTTCAATGACCTTGAAGATGTTAGGGAGTTTGCTTTCGTTAAGTTTGCAGATGTCACCAAACAGAGGCAGGTGGTAGGGGGAGAAGTGAAGAATGGAATTAATACCACTCTAGACACTCAAGGACACTCTGCCATCCAGAAGGATGTGGCAGGTTGGTGGAGTGGGGCTCACAGAAACCTTTTGTAAAGCTGCAAGGAAAAATGCAAAGTACTACACATAGCAAAGAATACCTGCACCCTTGCTGGGATAAATCCTCATATTATAGGGTGGGAGTCTTGTGCCCGGTGACTGTCTTTGCAGAAAAGGTCCCAGGGATGATGGGCTGCATGAGGCTGCAGAATGTTCTGAGCAGCATCCCTGGGCTGTATGAACAGGACTACAGTGAGTAGATAGAAGTGTAACTTGTGTACTTGGCACTTGTGTGCTTAAGAGAGGCGATTGTAGATGTAGATTAAGAGATGTCTCTGTAGACAGTAGATTCACAGTCAGCTAGTTTTAGTATTACTTACTATTAAGGGATGATTTAAATCAGGAAACTTGCAGCAATGTTTATAATTAACAGGAGTACTTTTACAGCTGTCTGTGGCACCTCAAATAGAGAAGGAAATCTAAGTAAGCAAAAAATACTGACCTAAAGATGATATACAGGATAATGAACAGAAATAGAAACAGTCCTATTAGATTATAAATTAGTTGTGGGAGGACAGAGAGAGAGAGAGTCATCTTTTAATGATACCATAAACAAAGTTCATTATTTGAGTGCTGTGCAGTAACATTGCAACATTACAATCCATTTTAGGAGCATCTACTGTTTATATAGCCCCAGTTATTATTTTTGTAAAAGTTAAAATGTTATGAATTGTCCATCAGGGAAAACAAGACACCAATGATGACAGAAAGGACAAAGAGAATGAAGAAAAACCTTTAACATTTATATATAGCATGCCATCTTAAATTATTAATTAGGGTTCCTGTACTTTTCTGAGCTAAAACAGATGTTCAAGGGATTTTTTTTAAAAGAGAGAAATAAGTGAGGAAGAGTCAGTATTTGACATTTTGCATATGGCTATAAAACATCTTCACATTCATGTTTGTCTGTTGAGTTCTCTTTTAGGTCTTCTCAAATTCTTTAAAAGTTATGTAATTTATTTGCCCCATCAGTTTATTTACGTAGCTATTAACAAAATAGTATTTTGCAAGAAGGTATGTGGGTTAGGTATTGCCCTATCATCAGATTTTATGTACTTCAGGATTCTAGGTAAGCAAACTGCTTAGTAGACTTATTTTCCTGCAATGATGTTATTTAATATTACATATAGAGAGTAAGTAATTCAAAGTAGCTATAAGGAAGAAATTTTTTTATGATGAGGGTGGTGAAAACCTGGAAATGGTGGCCAGAGGGTCAGTTCTATGTGACAGACTCTATGATTCTAGGAAAATAAGCAGCCTTCTTAAAAAAAACTTTTGTTAAACCTGTACTTAGCAGGTGCCTGTCCAGCTTCCCAGCTTACGTACTAAAATGGTACATATTTGAAGCATATATGTAAATGAAAGACTACTGTCTGTTTCTGATTCACAAATTAGTATATATGTCTACAGATGTGCTTTGTCTTTTGTACTAGTATATCTTTTGAATCACAGAATCACAGAATGCTTAAGTTGGAAGAGACCTCTAAGATCATCCAATCCAACCTTTGGCCAACACCATAATCAACTACAAAACCAGTTTAATGAAGGGTTTTTTTTCAGGACAAGCTTTCTAGTTAATTGAAAAAAAAATTGGTGTCAGAAGTAAAACTAACTTCTGTTTAGGAAGCAAATCCTACCTCTTATATGTATCATGGTTTAAACTTCAGATAAGCATTGCTCTTATTCTAAGAAATGAAAAAATTTATAGTGTGAAGGAATTAATATAGAAGTGGACTTCATATAAACCTGTCAGATTATTTAGGAGATGTCTGCAGGTAATGAAGAAGAAGAGAAGAAACTCTTAACACTGAGCTTAGCAGAGAGAATAGTGATTTGGGTTGTCTCTCACAGTGTGAGACAGGAGTTGTTCTGGTCAGCACTGTAGAGTTTCTGGGAGTGTAAACTGAGATAGAATTTATCAATGGAAAATATTAACTAAAATCAGGTGGAGGGGTGCAGGAATGAGGGTTGGGATTGTTTTTTCTTCCTTTTATTACAAACCCTATGCAACTGTGCCACTGTACCCAGTGAACCCTTTAAGAGAACACCATAACAATCCCTTCAGAACATAGTAGAGAAAAAAGTACTGCGCTGGAAAGACAAGATAAATGACTGGAATTTTTACCTCTCACAGCCCTAAAAGCAAACTGTAAACTAAAAATAAGATGACAAAATTACTAGCAGAATGTGGTGACAAAATATCTTCCTATTAACCAGCCTGTTTTCTCTCTTGTTCTTGATCATTTTCCAAAACCCCCTACCTGCTCCATAACTAAATGCATTTAATCATAATAGCAATAGTCTTCATTTTACGTGCAAAGAGTAAACAAGCTTCATTAATGAAAGTGGGGTTTTAGCATCTATAAACTGGCAACTAAGCCTAACATTAACATTAGCTTGATGAGCTTTAATGTCCACAAAGTAATCATGAGCCGTTCATTCACAGTTGTCTTCCTACCTTTTGCTTTTGCATAGACCAGCAATAAGCAATTTATCTTCTGGAAAATTGTCTTTAACCCCCATTTAGATTATTTCCAGCAGGCACCATACCCACTGAAGGAAATATATTCCATATACTCTCTCCAGGACATGAATCCTCACTCTACCCTGTAGAGCTCGAACACTCTAGCAGTAAATCAGATTCTTGGTTACCCAGATTTCCTAACACAGCCTGCAACCAGAAGATATGTTAACTTGTAATCCTTGTTTTATCACGTATGAGTGTTCTCTACCTCAGATACCATTGATCTCTACTAGTCACAAAATACAAAATCTAGCATTAAATTTAAATTTGTGCTGTCTGACATGATTTTTCAGAAAGAAACCTGCAAGAGTGACTGTGAAACATTAAAGAATACCAGACATATATTTTCCTAAAATACTTTTTAGTTAGATTACTTTATGCACAGATATTTAAATTGTAATATACCTTTAATTTCTATAACTACTTAGTCCTATAATATTTTCCACTGGAGCTTTTACTTACTACCAGTTTTAATTGCTAAATACCTTATTACAAAAGTTAAAAAACTGAAATGAAGCAGGAATTGGTTTCAGGAAAAAAGAAATTAGGAGCATCCAATTGACACCTCTAATGTGAGTGATTGAAAAGCATCCTGGAAAGCTGTTTTCTATTTCTATAGTTGGCACGGATCACTGAAATTGGATTTCTTCTTGGTGTTTTGGGTTCCCCATTTCTGCAGTAAAGCATTTGGAGCTCTGATTTGCTGCAGTGACAAGCTGTTGATGGCACAGATTAAAATTTGTGTGCTCTGTTCACCTTTTATGCTGTAAATTATTAGGTATACAGGCAGGGTATGTCTAACCATTACCTAAACACTTCTTGATTACAATCTCTCTTTTAAAGAAGAAAAGTAACAGTTTTTCTCATTGTTTCACATGAATAATAAATACATAATGTAAAAGAAATATTGAGGAACTATAGCGTTCATTAAAGGAAACTATAACCCCATAGAAAACTTGAGAAGGAAATTAAGATGGTTCTACTGGTAGAGTAGCATAGGGTGCAGTAAATGAGAAATAAAGCCTTATACCAAAAATTGGTGACACAGTCTAAATGGCTCTGATTCAGGTAAAGCTTGTGTATACTGAGCATACAAGTCTTAAACACTTTGCATCAGAAATTGTGGTGTGCTATGTATACACAAGGGGAGTAGAATAATGTATTATACTCAATTTAATTATTGCACTTGCCCGTTCTGGGTTGCATGAAATATTGTATTCTTTATTACATAGATTTGCTTATACTGCAGTTTAGAAGTAATTGACAGTTGTCAATACCATGCTTGTAATTCCTGTTACAAGTGCAAGAGCCTAAACATACATCAAAGTCTTAATTCAGAAAGAAATGGGAAAAAAAACAACCAACCAATCAAACAAACAAACAAAAACCCCAAAAAGCAACCAACAGAAAAAAAAAACCCAAACAAAAAACCTAAACAAAATAAAAAACAACAAAAGAAATCACAAAAAGCCCTTCATTGAGAAAATGCTGCCAGTTGTGCCTACTGCTATGCAATCAAAGCTATTTCATACAAGCATACCAGCATTTATCTTAAATGGCACATGTGTCACCTGGGAAATGCAGTATCAATGTTCCTGGGTATCTATGCTATACTTTTCTCTAAAGATCAAGGTAGCTTTTTCCAGTATCCACAGACTTTCTGAATGCTCCTATTCACTTTTATGTGATAGATTTAAACTAGTGTACAGTAAACAGTAAGGAACTGGTTTTTTTCAAGTCCAAAATTCTATGACAATATCTAAACTAGATATTGACCTTAATTTTGACTCTGCTTTCCCTCAGTTATTTTAGAAAAAAACAGAGACATATTTTAGCAGAGTTTATTAATTTTAAGAGTTTATTCATTTCAGCTTTTAATGGGTACCAGATTTTTCACCTCTTAACAAAAGGAAATCCTGGAAACTTTCAACTCAAAACCATAGAATAAATATAATATACGATGAAGACATGTTTGCAGTAGGTTTGGATTATTTTGCTTTCTGTCATCATCATGTAAGAGGCATACCTAATTAGATTCTGGCAGGACAATTGTCACAACAGGATGAAAACTGAAGTGTTTATCCTTTATGCAATCTCCTGTATCAGTAGGAAAAAATTTGAACTTTAGGAAAGAAAAAAAAAATTATGACTATATGGATAGGGTAAAAAGATATATCTGATTAGGGCAGTGACAAACACTCCATCCAATTTTAAGGTTTAGATGAATGATATTTATTAAGAGCAGGTATAGGTCATGGGAAGGTTTCATGGGAAACACAATGTTATCTGTTTGTCAGCAATATAGATGCTGTAAAGCATATATGGATTACTATTGGTTTTATGAGGAAAACAGAAAAAATAATGAAATTTTTTACATATTGACATTTCCAGGAATTACAGAATGCAAATTTGGATTAAAGGTATCTCGAGTCTACTGAGAAATGTAAGGTTAGTTCTTGCCATGTCTTTGGTTTATGCATTGTAGCACATCTGCAGCTGTGGAGGCCTTCAAATTTGTCATTATGTTTTTTTCCATGTCACAGCAAGAGAAAACTAGGATTCTTCTGCACTCAAAATAAAAGCTTTTAAACTTGGAATAAATTAAATGTTCCACCAGCTCTTGATAATATGGATTTATGGAACAACCGAAAAACAATGGTTCCATTATAAAAGTTCAGCTCGCTACCTGTGTTTTCACTGGTACATAACAATATTTTGAAGGAGTTTCACTAGCAGAGCTAAGAATCTTTGATTCTTATTCTGAAGGTTGTCAAGTGACATATTTTTACCCTTTTACAATGTTGGGAAAATCTCGTCAAGTGTTGGCATAAGTATGTTTTGGTTTGTGGGGGGGCTTTTTGTTTGGTTTGTTTTGGTTTAGTTTTTTGTTTTGGTTTGGTTTTTTTGTTTTTATTTTAAGATTAGTAGTTTCTCTGAAATGTGGAAGAAAAGAGGGGAGAAAAAAGACTATGTCTTAGAAAAAGAATCTTTTTTTTTTTCCTTGTATTTTCTACTTCTGTAAATTTTGCTTTTTCTAAATAGAAGGCTGCCTTGTAGAAGGGCCTAGCCACAGCATAGAATTATTCGGTCTATGCAGAGAGCAGGAGCTGAAGTACTTAGAAAAGCATTGTAGGACGTGATTTGTATTTCTACTGCAACAATTTTTATTATTCTTGTTCACCTTCCTGCACTCTGCTACTTCATTAAAGCCTGTATATTCATTCCTTAAGTAGCCAGTACACAGTTTTGATGAACTTCAAGAGCAGCTACACAAGGGATCTATCTTGGATGGTGTCCATTAACCATTCTCCCTACAGACTCTTTCATTAACCAGTCCCTACAGACTCTTTCCAGATTAAGAAGCAGATGCACACCCCAGTCTGTTCCTGGTCTCCCTGGTGTTGATCCTGGTGATGAATGTGAACACTTTGTGACTGTCTTCTTGCTTGTGACCTGGTCTTCCTGTAGAAACACACCTTGATGAGGGGAGAGCATGACAGGAATTAAGTTCATATTTGGGTGCATAGTCAAGTCTTATCACAACGTTGATACATTCTGCTATTGGGAAACTGTTGTCCAGTTTTCTACACTCTGAACTACATATTAAGTCTGAAATTTAGTTATCATGCTATCCTCACTGTTACTCGGGTTCTATAGAACATTACAGAGGCTGTGTCTGGCCTGGTCACAAGCTGGAGCAAACAGAAGAATCATATTATAACTCCTCTGGTATAGAATTTTCTGCCTTTGGCTTGCTTGCAGAACATCACAACACTTTTGACTCCCATACATCTTATGGTCTATTTCTTGTCACACTTTCAGAATTTTTGAATTTGTGTCACTTACACAGCTCCTTTGTTCTACCAGTACCTTTGCTTTTACATTCCATTACTCATTCCCAGCTTTATTTTATAGGCAGTACAAAAGTTGATTTTGTCTTAACACCTAGTTCCAGCTATCACTGTGCTCAGTGTTGATGAGAATTTGCCAATTAAAACCAGGAGAAACAGCTCACCTGGCCCTGTAAATCCACTGTATATTCTTCAAAACGAGTACTGAAAAAGCAGCCCAAAAATTCCCTGAAGCTCATACCCCCCCTCCAAACACCGTCCAATTATGAAAAGTCAGGTCTTAGTTATTCCTTTATTGAATATCTATCTAAGGTTTAGAGAGAAAGTTTATATTAAAGAATTTTTTTTTAATGAATGGTAGTAAAGTTGGGACAACTACTAAACCCATGTCAGAAAACCAGATTCAGTAGCACTTTTGATCAGTGGGCATTGTTCTTTTCAGTTACTAACCAAGACAGGGATCTTTATATGTATTTTGAGGTAGAAGTGTGTTGAGGCTCATATCTTTCCAGGGACTTGGAAATAATTTTAGCTGGTAAAGAACTGAATACCATCTCCATAAGTAATGAATCTTGTTTCTGATCTGGTATAAGCAGGTATAAGCATAAACCAGTGTTTGCTCTTAAAAGAACAATATGACAACAAAATTTCTTTTTGATTTCTTCAAGAATGGGAAATATCAGGGTGATAGAGTTACTATGAGTTAAATATGATATAGCGTGTGCTTAGAAAACCTTTGTTCTGGTTTGGAGTAGCTGCTAAGAGGTTGTGTAGGTAAAAATGTCCGTGCTGACTTTCACATTGACTTGGAGCATAAAGAAAAAAAATCTCCTTTCATATCTTCTGTTCTAGCCCGCTGCAGTTCAAATGACTTCTAGCCTTTTCAGCACTGCTAATAGTGTTATCCTTCATAAAGCCACCCTAAATCATGCTTTGTTTGAGCTAAAGAAAAACAGAACCAAGTGAATGGACAAATAGGAAAATTGTTGAAAAGTTTATTTTCAGAATGGTTATATTATTAGAAGTAGTAGCATTAGACAGTGTGATCAGTTAATGCCACCTGTCAAAATATACCAGAAGGCTGTAGAAACCTGTAAAATACCAAGAGGCCAGAGTCAAAGCAGCCTGTTCAAATGAAATGACCTAAATTGAACTCGGTACATGCCAGGAAGACACAGAGCTCTTCACGTGTAGCTCCCATTTGAGGTCTCTGAATGATTGTTTTGTGTCAAGTCATTCAATCCTACGTTGCTTCATAACACCAGAAATAGAAATTTATTTTAGCATGGTAGTATTTGACAAGTGTGAAATAAGTTCACACCTAGCCTAAGGATCAACAGTGCTTGTGTTTTCTGTGTATATTTACAAATTCTGTGCTTCATGTGTACATTTCCCTACTGACAGCAAAAAATGTTTGCTATATTTAAAGAGATCTGCACTGTGTGCATTTGATAGAATTCACTTTCAAGGTTTAGATTATTTACATTTTTTGAAAGTAGAATATGTTTGGATATTAAAATCAATAAAAAAAAAATTAAAACTCAAATTCTAAACCCCCAGTGTTTTAAAATACCTATTTAAAACATTAGAAATCTTAGTTTTTCAGGTAGCTATGAGTGCTTAAAAATACTAGCAAAAGGATTAAAAATATACACACTTTCATAAACCTCTTAAAATATATTTAAACTCAGGAATATCACCCCATTTCCTAGTAGAAAGTTGAAAAATATTTAAAAAGGTTTGACATTCTTATCTATGAAATGAAAAGTGATTTACAAAAGGAGATTTTTTTTTTTCTCTAGCAAAACCAAAACTGAATGGCAGTGACTGAGAGCATTTCTCTGTACTTTTTCTGTTGTTTAGTTTTTGCCTTTTGTGGAAAGACATTAGGACTGAAATCAGGTTATTTTCCCATATAACAGTTTTGGGTAGGAGACTACATAAACCGTTAACCTATGCACTTTCATCATATTCTCTAAGCAAATACTCACAATTGTGCATTGCATCTTGAAATAATTTTTAATAGCCATTTATATATTGCTGCTTTGCCATGTATAATTATCAGCAATGGTATTATTTTGCCCGTAGTGGTAATTTTAAGTTCTCTCTTTTTTAAAAACTTTGTTTTTGCCTTTTCTATTTCTAACTCCCTCTTCACCTTTCCCCCACCCCCGCGTGCACTCCTCCTTGTCATCTCCCATCTCCTTGTTGCAATCCATAACAAACGTGTGCTCCCATCTGCTTAGAAAGAACAGAGGCCAGACCAGATGTGACCTGTGATTTACCAAATGGGATGCAAACATGAGGAATGCTGTCTTCCATCTGTTGATGCAGAAACCAGTAGAGCTGGACTAGCATTTCAGCAGAGCTCTCCCACTGGGAAACTGCTAAAGAAACTCATCTTTTTCATTTTTTCTCCTCTTCTGACCTGACAGTTCCTCTGCTCGAAGAGTGTCTCGCAATGAAGCTGTAAGAGCTTACATGTAAATGGTTGTGCACTAGGGAAAATAAAAGAAGACTATTTACAGCTTATACTTTATATTTCTGCCAGAAACAGCAGTACAGAGATGATTCTTCTCTCTACAGCAAACTGATACATGAAGCTGCTCTTTGAAATGGATAGGGCAAACAAAGCCTCTGGTTTTCCTCCCTTTCCTCTCCCCTTCTTTTCAGTGCACATGAAAGCGTCCTGAGAGAGCTGAAGGAAATGAAGCAGGTGTTAGTTACAAAAAAAGATCCTTGTCTCCACTTCATTCTACTTCCAAATTACCCCACCAAGGACCATCTGGTTTCTATTCTAAAAGAGGAAATGCATAACATAGGGATTGATCCTTGTGAGTGATCTAAGAGGATCTTTGGTGTATTCTTACGCCCTGCTGCATGCTTTTGTGCACACGTTGATAGCACAGCCATGCTTTCAAATGATAGTTCAAGACCCAGCAATTAAAAATGCACTTGATGGTAAATTGGGATGCAGAGGCATTCTTATCTAGGGACTTTATTTCTTTTTAAAATTTAGACAGCATATTGATGACTTCAACCAGGTAGAATATGACAACATTTTTAACAGACAATGCCACTTCCAGTGCAGTTTAGATCTCTTTCTGTGTTTTATGTAAACTGAAGCACCTTAGAAGTAGAAGAGATTTCTATTCACTTTTTTTCATATAGCTTGATCAGAGAAGCAGTGGAGTGTGTAATTCACTTCCAGAAACCTGTTTTCCATCTCCAATATCCCAAGAAGGGAGTTTTATTATGATGGCATGGATTCCAAATAAGATATTTTCTGCCTGTGCTGCTACCTTTTTTTTTTTTGAATACTGCAGCCAAAGGATTCTCAGATTTTATGTTTCTTGAAGGTATCTTTTTAATCCTGTGTGCAGACAGAATGCAGCATATCACCTTGATATGGCTATTCTTATATCACAGCATTAGCAGTTTTATAGACAACAACTCCTGAACATTGCATTTGTTTAAATTAACAAGAGAAAGCATATTCAGAAAAGACAGAAAGTTCTTTGCTACCAAGGTTTACAGCTTCCTTTTTTGTTGTTTGTTTTTTTCTTTTATATTGCTTCAGTGTCCATAAATGATTAGAAGGTCTACAGCAAGTTCAGATTTGATACTCAATTATTCATCCACCCTGTTCAGGAAACATGCATCAAAATGATTGACTCTCTCTTTGTACAGTGTAGAAGGAGATATCAGGTGGGTGTGAGGGGGAAGCTAAGCAATCTTCTTCAAACAGTGACGAGCCACTTTCTAAGTACATAAAAAGATGCTTTTTTAAACTACTCACCTGCACAATCTCCCAGGACCTGTCTTGTGGCTTCCTCTGAATCTCTTTGCTTTCTCCATTTTTTTAAATGGTTTTTTTTGATTTTTTTTTTCCCCCTCTCTCTGTCACTGAGAGCAGAATACCTGAAATGCTGTGTCAGAGAAGGATAGTTTTGCCAAAAGATAAATCTAGTTGCTTCTGCCCCATTTCTGTGTTGAAAGGCAGTGATCAGTCATTAGCAAGCAGACTGCCAAAGCAACTTTAGCAAAGGCAGAAGCCTTTCCAAATGGGAATTAATGGGGAAAAGAAAATGATCTTTTCATATTCTCAGCTCTTATAATGTATGGCAATCTGTCTCTAGGAGGGGTTGGGAATCAATTAAGCATGAATGATGTATAGGATGGTGGAATGTGACCTTAACAAGTTGTCTTGTCTCTACTCTTGATGTTTCCATCTGTTTTGTGCAAAGAATGTTCTGATAATGTGGTAAGGAGGTAGATATGATTTCCAAGGGAACAGTCATTATGGGCCACTATCTTCCTGGATCTGATAAGTTTAATCCAAGTTGCCTGGGAGGTAAGAAGTCATAAAATATTTTATCTGAAGCAACTGCAAAAATTCTCATAAACTCAAAGGTTAATCACCTCACCAAAAGAACAGATGAAGGAGACAAGGCAGTTTTATGTGTCTCAGTGTGATGTCCTTATTAATCATGATGCCCATTTGCTTGAAGTATGCCTCATGTATTTTTCTTTTGGAAGCCAAATGGATAGACAGGGAAAGAAATACAAGGTAATACTATCACATGATAACCAGTTTTGCCTTTCATGTATCATATGTTCAGGGGATTGCATTACAGCAAGGTCATATTCTAATTCATACTATGACTGACCAAATATTCCTTTTAGATAGAAATCCAAACTAACTCCTGTGTCAGTCATCATGGATAAGAAAAAAAAATTGATAGTTTACAGGTTGAGACATAGATGAGCCAAGAGATATAGTCTGGATGGTTAGACTCTAAGCTGGGGGGAAAAAAGTCTGCAACATCAGGCTCAAAGGGTTTAAGGGTTCAAATGTGGACAGGTAACCAGCGACAAGGACATTTCTCATGAGGGTTGTGGTGCTGCCAATACTGTGTAGAATCATCATGAGCAGCCTGGACAGTGAGTTAGATGCATTTTCAGCAAGTTCATGGGTGGCATTAAAATGCCATTCAGGAGATAGCCTGGAGAAATGGGCTAGCAGAAAGCTTGCAGACCTCAGCAAAAACTAATGCATTGTTTCACCAGAGGCTGAGTAAGTCCTCAGAGCAGTGAAGACTTCGGGCTGAGTGGCAGGAAAGTAGCTTTGCATAAAAGACACGGCAGTCCAGGTGGACAAAAATTCTGCATAGATAAGCAATGTATCCTTGCACCAATGAAGGATATTCTCAGGAGTACAGCCAGTAGGTCAAGAGGAGTAATTATTTCTCCTTTTTTTGTCATTTAGAGGCCAAACTTGAAGTATTGTAGAAAATTTTAGGGTTGTCAGTATGAGTAAGACAAATTGGAAGGAGTCAGTGGAAAGCCATTAAGACATTAAGGGGACCAGAGCACCTGATATATAAGCTGGGTTTTTTCAAGCTGAAAAAAAGATTAAGTGGGGATCTAATGTCTGTCTTCAGCTGACTAAATGGAGGATGCTGAAGAACTTCTTTGCATTCCCATTCTTCCTGTAGGATAGTGTTCACAGCAGATGACTATATTCCTTTTCTACTGAAGTGCAAGACTTATTTTTCTTATTGATAGATTTATTAAAGCAGCATTGTATGCTAATAGTGAATAGACTGTGCACTGGCAAAGGCTACCTGCACATCAAAGGTCAATGTGAATAAAATGAAGGAAAAAACAAAGCAAAGAATGATTTAGTATTACGGTACTCTGAATTTTTAAAGAAGCAGAGAGTATTTTCAACACAAATTAAACCGAGAACCACCATGTTACATATAATTCTTAAGAATAGCTCTAAATGACAAGATTGTTCCTGAATTTGAGACCCAGTCTGTTCCAACTTGAAATTAGGACTCTTATTGGTTGTATCATAGCAATGGAATCGAACTAAAAATTCACATTATGATTCTGAATTTGTACCTTTTGTCATTTGGTTAAAAGCAAGGTCCAGCTACCTGTTTTCACTCTTCTGCATCTCAGTGGAAGTCCTTCTGAACAAAATTCAGTATCCATACTTCGTTATATTCACAATGTATTTAATGTAAGTTCAGGTTGTTTTCTCTGACAGAGCACAATTTGCACTTGTGTGTTATGTACTTACTGTAAACAGCCATAGGCTATGTCAAAAGGAAGACATTCAGGGTGATTTTGTACTTTAATATAACCACTCTAAATAGCTTAATTTTTTTTTTCCTTCAAATTTAGCAATATTTTATTCACATGCTAGAAACAATTTCATTTCCCCCAATATGAGGAAAACATGAGTCTAGGTCTCATTTTCAGCACTGACCTGGAACAAGATTTGAGTTACAACAGTTCATAAATGACTTCATTTATATTTTATCCTGCTACAATAAAGGAATCCCGCAACCTCTTTGGGAAAAGACTAGAAAACAGTCTCAGTGCAGTGCCTAGCTTATTGCATTATTGGCTTTCTGGTTCAATGGCATAAGAAGAAATTGAAAATACCCAATCAGAATGCTTTCATTAGTATGTTTTAAAGAAATAATCTTCATTTCAAGAGATTTCAAGAGTCAATTATTTTAGGAGCTAAGAATATATAAAAAATTGTTCTTATAGAAACAGAAATTGGAAAATAAGTTTAATTAAATGGAATTTGAGAGGCTTACTAGTATAACTGCCTGTTCCCATATTCTATGGATTAAGTAAAAAATACTTGGTACTTTTGACATGCAAGCCTATGCACTTCTGATACTGTTAGACAGTACAGATCTTTTCACAGAACAGTAAATATCAGGAAACAAATTTAAATAATTTTACATTTTTCTCTAGAAATCATAATAAAAATTACTTTAACTTAAGAATAGAAATGCTAGATAAACAAGAGCATCCTTTTTCAGATTTTAATTAAAATGGGGGGGAAAAAATAGCTCCCTCTCTTTTAAAAGCAACAAAAAGATAGAGCAAGTCTGGCAATCTAGGGTAGTATTATATTTTCTACATTCCTTTTAATTTCTGTTTAATACTGACTCTTAAATTACAGACTAAATCTTAGAATCCTAGAACAGTTGGAGTTTGAAGTTATCTATCCCAATCCTTGCAATGATCAGGGACATATTCCACTGTATCAGGTTGCTCAGAGCCCTGTCCAGCCTGACCTTTAATGTGTTCAGGGTTGACATCTAACACCTTTCTGGGCAATCTGTGTCAGTATTTCACTACTGCAATAAAAATTGTCTTCCTTATATCTAGTCTGAATCTACACTCTTTCAGTGAAAGAAAATTACCTCTTCTCCTGTCACTACAGATCTTGGTAAAAGTCTCTGTCATGTAAGTCTTTCTTACAAGACTCTGTTACATCTGGAAAGACAGCAATGTCTCCCCAGAGCCTTTTCTTCTTCAGGCTGAACAACTCCAGCTCTCTCAGCCTTTCTTCATGGGAGAAGTGTCCCATTCATCTGGTATCTGTGGCCCTTCTCTGGACCTGCTCCAAAAGGTCCATGTCCTTCCCATTTGGGCAACCTCAGAGCTGGAAGCAGTACCGCAGATGGGTTCTCAATATTTATGCCAATCATTATATGGACATCTGGTGAGACACTTACAAGCAGTAATATAAGCTATTATTTCAACTCTAACAACAACATTATCCAGTGAGAAACTGAGTTATGGCTGGCTGCATCTGTGCACAGGTGGTTTTCTTACAGCCTTTTCTTACTTCTGCACTCAGTCTAAGCATTGTTTTCATAGTGCTAGCCCTGTCTGAAGTGACCAGAACCCAGAGTACTTGCCAAAACTGTCACCTCAAATTTTAACAGTTCTCAAGCAAGTCATTGAGGCAGCTGTCACTGCTCTGCCAAAGGGAGCTTTTCTTTATTTCAAATGGGAATTACAGTTCTCTTGATAAATGACGATATGGCCAATGTACTTTGGGGGTCCATCCTGATGAATATAGATATCTCACCTACCACCTCATTCCACCTCTTTTCTACACCACCTATTCTTCCCTTACTGGCTGTTTCATTTGTAGCCTTCACACATTCCAGATTTTGCACCTTCTATCGTTACTCAAATTATGTTTGGAACCATTGTTAATTTCTATAAAACTCCAGTTTTTCCATTACTGAGAATATGAGAATCTCAAAAAAACCCATCCGGTCAATGAAACATCCAGCCATAAATGGGTTTTTCTACTGTTTCTGGCTCATAGCACCATAGCACTTTTTTTTTTCTTTTTTTTCTTTTTTTTTTTTTTTTTTTTTTTTACAAGATTTGCACTAGTAGATAATCCAATCTACAGTGTTTAAGCCTTTGAAGTAAGAGCTGTTGCTTGCATTCAATAGGAAATGTTGATGCTTGCAATTTACAACATTGTTGTTTGTTCCCATTTGACAAGGAATAAAAGGAATGGAAACAAGAAGCATCCAGCAGTGTCTGCAGTTCTCTGCATGTGTAATTTATAGCACTCGGGATATAAATAAGTTTCGTGTAGAAACTTAAACGAGTTTCTATAAAAGCAAGAAACTTAAGGAAACTTAAACCTAAACAAGTTCATTGTAGAAATATAGTATAGCACTTATAACAGATATATCAAAATTCAGCTGAATTTGTGACTAAGACACACTTCTAATAGTGATAAACCAAATGAAGGACTTTTCTTAGTGGCCTTTAGGATTTTTTAGCAGACATACAGCAGACCACATAACACCTGGACTTAATTTGCAAGTACCAGGATGTCAAGTGATGCTTCCTACATCTTTCAAGCTGTAGTCACACTACTTCCCGTATCCCAGCACCTTGTAACCACATTTCTCTTAACAAAGAATTGATCAAGACTTGAGATGTTAAACAGACATTCTTTTTTGACCTCTGACCAGAAATGCAAAACTACCTACCAGGAGTCAGTATACTTCTATTTCTCTACAGCAGGCTACCCAAGGCTTTTCAGGATTTAGTTATTTGCAAGGCTTGTCAGCAACAAAACCACCCCCAGTACTACATCTCATTTCATAAGAAATAATATTTACAAAATGCCTAAAAGTTGAAGATCTAAGTGCTCACTCATACACATTAGGTGGGAAATTCTTTTAGTTTATTTTGTTGCCCTCTTCTTGAAAGTCTATTTGCCTGGTGCTAAAGACTACAGACTTTTATAGAGCAACACAGGTGTGAACTGTGACCAATTGTAAATGATGCCAAGTACCACAGCTATTAGTTTTTTCAATTAATTAAATTCTGCCTTTTTTTGTGAACTCACTCCATAATTCTCAAGGAGGTTAAGCGCAGGCAGATGCTGAAGAAATATGGATTTAAGGGGTATCTGTAGCTTACTTTCAAAGTGTTACCATAACTCTTCCTTTAGGCTATGCTTTCACATTAACAGAAATGGCTTGGTGGTCAAGTAGCTGTGCAAGTGTGGTTCTTGCACTGTGGCTAGCTCTTGACTCTTTATACATGTACTTACACTACAGGTGACTGAAGTACATATAAAATCTACGTAATAGTTTTCTTTATACACTCATTACTTCATACATCATTTAGAAGACTTTCTTAGGCTTCATGCCTTTCAAGTACAATATCTTCTTCATTTTTTCTATAAAATATTTTTCCCATTTAACCTTCCTACCTAAGCAGTACGGTCTTGTTCCTATCTTAGAGATGAATTACCAGCAATGAACTGAAGCAAGACATTTTGGTTCCTGGGACAGATGATCAAATCCTTCTTCTCACTCCATGAGAGATGGCTCTTGAGAGTGAAATCCAGTCAAAGCACAGCTTGCTTGGAAGTGTGAGACAAATCTAGTCAGTGGTTTGGATTAAGGACATGGAAGCCTAATTTGGCATCCCCCTTTATTTTCCTTTCCCAATGCAGACTTTAATGTGCAAGCATTAATTTATGGTATACTCTTTAAGTATCTTTATATTATTTTCCTACATTGTTCATAATAAAACACATCTCCCTTGTATCCTTCCAAGACGTAGAGTTCTAACAATTTCCATCACAGCTTAAAATCAGAAGGCATCCACATTTCTGAAACCACCAGTTAAGGTTTTATAGCATTTGTAGACAATATACATCAATCTTGGCATATTTTCCATACTAAAATGTCCTCAGGAAGATATCCTTAAATATCTTCAACTGCATGGAATATTATACATGTATGTGGACACCCATGCATACAGAGAAACACACAGAGCATTCACTTTCGCCTGTCTATTTCAGGTGTTATAGGTTGTATTTTTTCTTGGAATAAAAGGATGTCTGTTTTTTGGAGTGGTGCAATCCAGTCTATCACCATTTATCATTCAGAAATATTTGTGAATAAAGTCTAAAGTAGTTTTAAAACACCATTATTTTGCCAGACTATAATGTGGGGCATTACCATGGTTTCTGCTTTAGTTTAGTCTTTTACCTTACAATGAGGACAGCATCTAAATCACTGAAATGCAGACACCTTTGTAACACTTTCCACGAGTGCTTTCATCTCCCATGTGATGGAAATATTTCCTTGCAGTCGAAACCAATGCCAGTAAAGTCTAAAAAACTGCACAGAGAATCAAAGGAGAAGCTCCATCACAGAAAGGAGGGTACACACACAAAAGGATTCAGGTGGGACTTTTTGTTGTAATATTAGCACATTATGCAGGTTGCTTAAGCTCGTGCATACAAAGCAATAATCTAGAACAGCAGAGGAAAAAATTCCAACATGCAGCCTCAGTTTCAGCAATCAGAGACAGCTGAATAAAGCTGCAAAATAAACTGCCTGTGAAGCAGTAAAATTTTATGCATTGTAGAGATGTTATACAGGCGTATTCTTGTGAAAAGAAAAAATGTAACTTAACGGTTTGTGGGGGGTTGGCTTTGTTTATGGTTTGGGAGTGGTTTCTATGGTGACATCCAAATGTGTTAAAAGCTGTTGCAAGTGCATTTAAAACCCCAAATCAAGCAGGTTTAGGTATTTAGTTTTCCAAGGGAGCTCTGGTTAGGGCATATTTCAATTAGGAAGAACATTGTTTAACATAGGTACAGCACTGGAAACAGCCAGAATATCTGCCTCAGTAGTGATATTCTTCCAAAATAATTCTCCCATCACTGTTGATGCCTGCATAAATAAAATGCCATCAGCTATTTCCTGCTGTCTGTAACAGCATTCTCATTCATTCTGTCAGTGTGCAAAAACACTTGATATATCCACAAATACCACTATGTCCATGCATCCTACTAACAACAGTATAATTGCTGCAAAACATGTATGGAGTAGAAAGCATTCACCATCCAGTAAGCACTGACCTCCTGTCCCAGAATACCTTCAGATTACATGGTAGATCTCACACCTTAGGCAATATGGATAACACGTTCCTGTGCTCACTAAACCAGTTACAGATTTCTGAACTACAAATAGTAACACCAGATTCCTATCTCAAGAGGATATGTTAGGCTGGCAATAAATACTTAATTGTGGTAACTATTTTATGAATGCTGGAAAGGTGTAAATTGGTGTCTTTCTTAGCAGCCTTATAGAGTAAGACAAGGAAAAGGAACTAACCATTCATTTCTAGGATGAGTTCTAGGATTACACAAAAGGAAACAGAGAAATCCTTGGAATCGTACTTTAATAGGAAATATGAAAATTCAGAGTTTAGGCTTGATTTAAAGAATTTAGAATTTAAAGCCTATCTTTTTTAGCAATCAGATTTTCAAGACAAAGCTGCATAAAGCACTTTAAAAAGTGGTAAGTACATTGAAAAGAAAAGGACTCTTAAAAAGCTTTAAATACCTACCATTACATTTTTATGTTAATGGTTACTGCCATAGATGTGTATACATCCCTTTTAATCTGGTCAGGAAAAAAAATATCTATGGGTTTTAGTACTTTAAGGAAGAAATTTTTTGAATGAGGTTGAGTTGTCCAGGGAGGTGGTAGAAGCCCCATCCCTGAAAGCATTTGTGATCAAGTTGGATAGGGTTCTGAGCAACCTGATCTAATGGAAGCTGTGTAAAGAGGATGGGGGCAGACTCTTCTCAGTTGTGGTCAGTGACAGAACAAAAGGCAATGGGCACAAACTGGAACACAGGAAAAACAATCTAAATATGAGGAAAAACGTCTTTACTCTGAGGGTGACAGAGCATTGGAAGAGATTACCCAGAGAAGCTGTGGAGTCTCCTTTTCTGGAGACATTTAAAACCTGCCTGGATGCAACCTTGTGCCGCCTGTTCTGAGTGAACCAGCTTTTGTATTTGGGGGGGGGGGGGCAGGGGGAGTTTGGACTACGTGATCTCCAAAAGTCCTTTCCAATGCCTACCATTCTGTGATTCTGTGTCTCTGCTCACTGCAAGGGGTAAAGTTGGACTATATGACCTTTAAAGCTCACTTCCAACCCAAACCATTTTAGAATCTATGACGTTAAAAGGAAAAATCTAGGAATGACATTTTCAAAGCTTCTTTCTTATTATTTAGAAGTCATGATTTCCCATATGTTGAGCACTCAAGTGTTTCTTCAAAGTGAATGGTGAATGTTCTGCTACTTGTAAATCCAGCCATTCAGCATTACCACTAATGATTTGGGAGCCCAGATTAGAAATTTGGAAGGTGCAGGGCTTTTTTGTTTAGTTGTTTGTTTGGTGCTATCTATTGTTACCCATAAAACAGGAGATTCACTGAGATTAAGTAGACAAACATATAATTACTATTTTACTGTCCCTTACCAGTTCACCAAAATCCTGAAGTACTTACCTGAACATGTCATCTTTCCCTTCAACAAGATAAAATAACAATACAGGTATTTTAAAGCACTTCTTTCCTACTCAAATTACCCAGAATTTTCATAAATCAGTTCTACTGCAGAAGCCCCTTTTTAGTAGACTTATTTCTGCATTAATTAGCTTCAGCACAGGTTGACTGTGAAATAGTTTTCTTTTGACTTACCCTAGGCAAACTCGCAAACAGCACACTTGTATCACTTTTCCCCTTGTCTTCTTTCCTTGAAAATATGTTGACTCTCACTAATATTCTTTTCCTATCTCTCTCTCTCTCTCTTTTTTTTTTTAAAGGTTTTGATCAGGAAATACAGAAATATCTTATTATTTTCTTTCTTCTGTTAACTAAATCTCATACTTCTTATTTCTGAATCTTTTATGGGATTTTTTATGGGATTTTCTCATGGAAAGCAAGGTTAGAAAATTAAAAGCTACAGGAAGGGAATAGCAGAAGAGAGCAGCAAAAGAAGAAATAGTGCTTCCAGATATACATAACCAAATAGAAATCAGAAGATCAAGGAACGCCCACTTTAATTATATCTCCAGGGCAGACAAAGCTGGGATTATTTTGCTCAGTCTGTCACTTATTCCCGTATTTTGATTCCTACCAATATGTAGTAAGTTCTCCAGATGAATGCTGTAGGAATCTAACACAGGTACTTGCCAAAAGGGATGTAGAAGCATGGAAGCTGCCTACAGTAAAAATCCGAAATGAAGAGCAAATATATTTACTGGTGTATATTACTGATGGGTGGTGGTTTCTATGTGTATTGCTTCTGTAACAAGCATATCTTACTTGAATCTTTGTGTATGAGCCTAGGACACAGAGTACGATGCTACTAGCCAGTGAGGATCTTTTTTTATACCTGAAGTTTATCTTTCTTGAGATAATTTGTTTTAAAGCGTACTTTCCCATAGTGAGCAGCCTAATTTAGAGAGGAGATAAAGCTGCTCTCTTCTGCTGCTCAAAATTTGAACCTTTTCCTAGAAAACTTGAAAACAAATGTTGAAGATTTCTGGTGTTCTCCAGCGTTCACAGGAAGCCTTTGTCTTGGGATTGTGAAGCTTTGATTTTACCTGATGATTTGCACAGTTATAAATCTCCAGGTCACCTGAGATCAAGGGACTGTTTGTTTTCCTACTAAGACTTCATTATTAAAATGATAAAAAATATTTTCTTTTTTTACATGGCTCAAGCACTGCTTACTTGTGATATTTGTTTTAAAGGGCAGTGGAAAAGCCATTATAAAACATTAGTAAAGGTATTCTGCAGTACTAGAGTGAGACATGTTGGGTATTTTTATGCGGCATCCACTCACTAAGCCCTGTGTGGATCATTGTGCATATTGTTCTGCTTTTTCCAGTCTGTTAAGTTACTAATAGTTATGGTCTTGCTAGATTATTTTTCTGGTCAGGAACCAAGAAATAGCACACATCTCACAAAAAAGAATGATGAGCTTTCAGAAAAAAGATTAATGTTGAAGAAAAGCTGTTTTTACCCCAAACTAGATTTGAGGTTTATCCTATAGCAGCATAAGATTGGTGTACAGTAGCAACAGTAAGCAAAGGTTCCTTGCAATCATAGAGAAGCTGGGCTTTAAAAAAATGGTACATAAAAACTGAGATAAATGGAGCCTGCCAGTTGTGATATATTTTTTAGGCTCTGAACAATTTAGCACTAACAGCTATAAAATGTTGTTCAATCTTCTAATTACTTTTTAAAGGATGACTGGAATCAGCTTAGCTTGTGTAGAAACTATGGCCAGAGGGAAAATTTTATGATTATTATTATTACACATGAAACTAGTGTTCTACACACCATGATGCTTTGTTCTTTCTGCTTTCCTATTTGATTAATTATAATTTATTTCAGGAGCAGAGTTATATTAACTATCAGATATAATAATGTTTAATTATAAAATATAATTAGCCTTCTGCTAACTTGAAGTTTGAAAATGTATAACCTTGTTGCCTGTCACAATCACAGATTTAAAAACAAAAGAGCTTTGCCCTCTCTCCAAAAAACATGACCTATTACTTGAGCACAGAAGTCTCTAACTGTAGCAATGTGAGACCTGTGACAGGTTGTATGATGCTTTATCTTGCACTAAGGTCACCTCAGATGGAGGAAAAATATATTGCTCAAAGGAATTTTTACTCAGCTTACTGTTGGGTTTAATTGCGTTGTGACCCTTATATAGTTTTTATTCCAATTAAGCTTTCACTCCCTTACAGTATAAGAGCTGTTTAGTGAGGAATGCTACCAGATCAATAATTACCATTTAATGATGGAGCTGGTGTTGCATGGGTCAAAACTGAACATCCTGTGTAAATGTTCAGCTCTTCTGAATCACCTTTTCAGACTAAACCATTTGTGTCTAATTCCAGCTCAGCTATGTAATTCCCAGTAATTCCCACTCAGTTTGACAGTCTGTCAAAGAAAGAAAAACTGAAAATTATTGGCTTGGGAAGTGTACAAAGCATATATTTACAGTATTCTTACCCTTTTAGTCAAATTAAGAGAAACAAATGGCAAGAAAGTTGAAATTGACCAAAAAAACTTTTAGCAATGCATGGTTAGACACTGAAGAGCAAATTCATCAACTTACTGACTAGAGTATGCAAAATTCATTTCACTCCTACCTTTTATGCCCGGGAAGTCATTGTCACTTGCTTTTTACTTCATTTACTGCTGCAGTGATAGTCTTGATTTGCCCTGTGCCAAGGAAGATGTTTTAATAATTTGTGCAGACTCCATAATATGGATGATGGAGACAACAATGATTTTTATAAAAATTATAAATTATGCTAGAGGTTGCTGGATTCTGGACTTGAGGACATAAAAAAAATTTTGTTCACCAGTTGGTTCTCACTGATTTTGGTGGACTTTTAAGACCTAGCAATGCATCCTCTGTCCCATAAATGGAAATTTACTTCAGCTCTGTGTCCTCAGGTCCACCCAGTGACAACGTTGAGAAGGTGCTCTCCATATGCATGCACTCATATGGAATTGAGCATACACACAGATCCACACAGATGAAGAAAAGTACCTGTCCCACATGAGCACAAACAGCACTTATGTAAACATGCACCACACAGATGACCCAATCCTACTTTATATGTCCAGTAGAATTAGGAATAAAGGGAATATGTGGAATATATGCACATAAGAAACTGGTCTGTTCTGTAATTTGTTTCTTAGGCCTTGGCTTTCTTTATTTACTGGTCCCCAGACCTTCATGCTCCTCATAATAATGGTCCCTCACTATCAAGTGGCATGCAGACCACATACTGTACAAGGGATACTGAGACAACTTCATATTAGCAAGGCTTTATTAGAAGAATCTGTAGAGTTGTTTGCATGCATCAATTTTACCAGTGAAAGTTACATTTGTGGAAGAATGAAATTAAAATGACAGAATAGGGAGAGACAGAAAGCCAGAGGGAAGGAGAAAAAGAGAAAAAAGGAAAATTCTCCAAGCAGCTCCAGAAGAGTTCCAGATGTGTCTTTCACTGGGGGAGTGTAGCAAGTGGTGGTGGTGAAGATGACGATCATCACTTTTTCCATGATTTTCCAGTAACACTGTAGAGTTCTCAATGGAAGAAAAGAGGAAAAAAGATTAAAAAAAAAAAAAAAAGAAAGAAAAAGAAGAAAAAAAGAAAAAAAAAAGTATATTTGGAAATAAATATCTCTTGCAGAGAACACCAGGTTTGTAGAAGTCCTAGTGTTTATATACCCCTTATATTTAGGAGCAGCCTCTGCAAAGCCTTACTGACCATTACTGGTCATTACTGAAATTACTGGTTTAACAAATGTGTGATAATTCAACTTTCTCAAGTGATTGTTGGAATCACCAAGGCAGATTTGAGAGCAATCACATAGGGAAGTTGAATGGACCCTGGCTCTTTGTTATTAGACTGGATGCTTCCTTGATTGTCATCTCCTTTTTATCTTTTCATCCACTTAGTATGATCCACACTGGAAAGAAAACCACATAGAATCCTCCTGAAAAGTTCTCATTGTGCATAATTTCAGTGTCACTACCAGTGACAGCCTGGTTAATGCACTACTGTGGTCCCATCATTTTCCTATACTGTTTTTCCCATAACATTGTAGAAATAGCAACAGAATAAAGGAAATAACCTAGAAAATTGACAGGTATACATATGTGCAGAACTAAAAGGTAGAAAGTATGCGTGGGCTTCAAAAGGTACTGAACTTGAAAGCTGCTGTGGTAAAAAAAAGTTCAAAGTAGTAAATTAACAATATAACCTAAAAAATCCTGAGATTTTAATAGCAGGTTTTGAATTTACTTCTATTTTCACATAATTTAAGTTTAAATTATCAGCTTTTTTTTCCTCTGGAAACATTTTGTCTTTTGAAAATAAATGAGTAAGTAAACAAATGAAATACGAACTTCTCAGATAACAATTTGAAAACCTCAGTTAAAATGTTAGAGCAGACATTAATATTTTCCTAATTGACTCACAGCAATTGGAAGTATTGTGGAGAAATATTTAATGTCATCCTTTTCACAAGCAGTCTCCTTTATGCACGTTATTGAAATAGGCAGGTAACACATGAACAACACTCCTTTTGGATTTGTAGATTTGGTTTTCAGAAATCAATCAAATGAGATCACCCACTTCTGAAAAACTTGTATTTTTATTTCTTTGCTTTTTTTGTGTGTCTTGGAACGCTATTTGTAACAGGGCTGTCTTCTTCACTTGCATTTATATATATGATTTAAGCTCAAACCAAAACACAACACAGTGTTTGAAAGCTATGCAACTTTGGGAGGAAATTCTTTAGTTTGAGGGTGGGGAGACACTGGGACAGGTTGCCAAAGGAGATTGTAGCTGCCTCCTCCCTGGAAGCATTCAAGACCAGGCTGGATGGGGCTTTGAGCAACCTGGTCTAGTGGGAAGTGTCCCTGCCCATGGCAGAGGGGTTGGAATTAGATGGTCTTTAAGGTCCCTTCAGTGGACTTACTGTATGTCACTGTGAAGCTGTGTGCAGGAAGAATCCTCTGAAGTGACAAAAGGAAAACTGCTGAGACAGGCTAGTAACAGAGAATGTCCTAGTTCTGAGCCATCTGAGGATTTATTTTATACTTTAAGCTTTATTTGGCTAATTTTACTATCGTTTTGTGTTTTATGTTTTTGTTTGGTTTTGGTTTTTTGCTTTTTTTTTTAATTGGTACTGCTTTAAAAGTCATGATGCCCATTATTCTAAAATTCTTAAAAATATGGAGGTTACTAATGACAAAAATACGTATGTGTGTGTGTGTATATATAAATTTTAAAAATGTAGAGTCAGTTCAGTAATTACTTTTCAATGCAGTAATTAGCCCATTTGTAAGAGACTGTGTTTCCAAAGCAATTTCAGCCTCTCTAGAGAGCAGAATAAATTGAAATAGATCTTCCAGTATTTAGTGGCTACACCATAATACAGAAATAACATTCAGTCTCATCTTACAGACTTATGTTCCTTGAAATTTAGTCACAGTTGTATCCTTTAGCAGCACAAGAGTTGCGAACATTATGGGTGGCAACAATAAGGTGGATATGTTTAATTCAGAATGTTACATTCTGGACATCTACAATTTACCATGCAGTTTATATAGCTAATGTCTACCCTAAAATAAAATCCCACTTAAAACTGAAAACAATATCACTTCTTAGATAACTGACTAATCATTACATTCATCACCATAAAGTGTACTTGAAGATCATCTGTATCCAATCACAAAAGATATAATGACAGAAATAAGCAAATAATACAGAGGAACGAGTAGGAATCTGGAATGAAGACAAATGTTTTCTTCCAGTCAATGGATAAATTTCTTATTTGTCTTCAGAAAAGAGAATCAAACAATATTTTATATACCTTTGTCACTGAGTTGATCAAGATAATTAATTGCTGTAAACAATTGGTTTATCCATAATCTTAAAGATATCTTTAAATATAAATATTAACAAAGTCTGGATTCCTTTTTAAACTCCTTATTGTTTCCATGTACATGAGATTCTTTCATAGCCAAGCCATGAGACAAGCCACAAGACTGTTTAATATTGTTTTATTCTTAGATAGTTTCATTTTAAAAGTTGTAACAATGTCTGCTATCAGTATTGGAAACTCCATCTAATTAAACTGAAAGTTTGTGGAGGAAGAAGAGACTAAAAGACATTTTGCATATATTCAAATAAGTTGAAAAGTATGTTCCATAAGAACTTTTTCTTTCAGTTTCTTATCTTTATTTTCTGAAACAGTGATGCAATTTTTTTGTTTCTTATTCAAAATAGTTACATGCTTAATCAAATTTTCTCCCCCAGTTTTCAATCACTATCATCTGATTGGAGACTTAAAAATACCTTGCATAGAACCATTAAAGCTGATGCACAATAAGAGAGAACTTGTGTTTAAGCAACAGATCTCAGTAACAAAAGTAATATTGCAGAAGTTCAGCCACTGAGTACTTGAACGATTCATTTAATCTGACAGTTAAGAGGGGCCTCTTAACTATTTCATCAATATTACATTTTCCCCTTTCCTGAAATAATTACATTAAGTCACAAGCACATAATAAAGGCTACAAGAGTTCTTTCTGATGCACTAGATTTTATCTGTTCTTTCTGACCTACTGTTTGATTTTATAAGAATAACTGAGTAAGAAGTTTGGGCAATGGTATCACCCCAGCCAGCAGCTCAACCCCATGGAGCTGGTCCCCTGCTGGTGAGGTCAGAGAGAGAATCTGGAGGGTAAAAGTGAGAAAACTGGTGGGTTAAGGTTAAGACAGTTTAATAGGTAAAGCAAAAGTTGCATGTGCAAGCAAAGCAAAGAACTAGTTCACCACTCCCCATTGTCAGGCAGGTGTTCAGCCATCTCCAGGAAAGCAGGGCTCCATCACACATAGAGATTACTTGGGAAGACAAACTCCATCACTCCACATGTTCCCACTTTTCTTCTTCTCCCCCAAGCTTTATGTGATACACATGATGTCAATATAGCCTGGGATATCCCTTGGGTCAGTTGGGGTCAGCTGTCCCAGATTTGTCTCCTCTCAGCTCCTTATGCTCACTGGTGGAGTGGTGCGGTGTGGAGTGGCTCAGCAGTAATGACAACATCCCTCTGTTATCAGCACTGTTTTCAGCACAAATCCTGACAGCAAAACCCAGTGTTGTCTCAAGAATGATACTCCACCCAGAGTAAAATTGAAAATCTGCTATATTTGTCATATGTGTGACAGTATTACAGTATGAAAACTCCAGAACTGATCACTGGCAAGATCACTGTATGTAATTGGAAATTGTATTTTAAGGATAATATTTATGCTTAAATATCAAATGTTTAGTAGTAACAGTTTTACCTTTTTGGTGTTTTACCTTTTAGTGTTGAGCTTACCAGGTGTCACAGACTATATCAATTTTCAGATTTTGCTGCAGAGTAAATAATGGTGATGATGCTGGTAACAGCAGCACTGACCAAAACTTAGGATTTGAATTCCAGTCTATAAGAAAATCTGATAGTGCATAATTCCCCTTATATAAAGTGAGAGTATAAGGTCAACATTTTAAGACTGAAAGTAAACTTTTGGGTTTCAACATGCTTTGAAAAAATGCCATGGTCAAGATCGAAATGAGTTAACAACATAAGAGCTGAAACCACAACCCTGGGAAAGTTGTCTAACAAAAAAAAGTTTTGGCAGTCCATATATTCTCATTACAAATTTCAGTTTTGTTAAAGTGATATTTTCAGGAAAATAGTTTTCTAACTCTTATTTGTTTACTGTGACTTCTCTTTTAGCTGTTCTTACAGATCAACTCTTTATCATTATTTCCATGCCAATCAGCTACCCTTCTGTTGCTAATAGTGTTTTTATTAATCCTGAATGTATTTCAAAAACCTTGGATAAGGAGTGTTATTCAAATAATGTAATTTCAGAATTTGTGGTGCATTAAATGACAATGTATGCATAGCCCCTGCTGGCGCGTCTCTGTGTGTAAAGTCTCAAACATGATTTAGAATGTAAAGAAGTAATGTTACATTATATTCAACAAAGCATACACTACATTATATTTTCTACTGAAGCCGGAGTACATCAAAATAAAAGATGACACATTAACTCTTAATTGCAATGGGATTCACATGCCTTAAATACATACTTTAATGCACTTACTTTTATAACTGTGTTAACTTTCTGTGTTCTGCACTTCTAAGTCTCTTATGAATCTGTACAGATGAGAACAGTTTTGTTACAGAATGTGACAGAGGCACAATCCTTATTCTGTGAAGTGTTATAGAGATGCTATTTTTGTTCTTAAAATATTGGTAGTTTTCTTGACTTAAAACCAGTGAGGCTGGATGTACACCATATTTGCCTTTGGAGGGAACATGTGAAAGCTATTGCATAGGATTCCTTTTTATAGAACATGTGAAAACACATGTAACTAACCCATGATTGCAAATAAATACTGTTCTGGCTGGTCTACAAAGTATAGCTGATGTTGCAGGCTGTAACTACAATTTTTAATTTGTGGCTGATGTATAATCACTCTAAAAACTATTCAGCAGCTATTGCGAATAAGAGTTTGCCAACACAGGCTCTGTGGAGCCACTTCAGAATGTCATTCTTGAATGACTGCCTCCATTAAATGTGCTAAGAAATTATGAAATTGTTCTTCACATTCTCATAGTACCATGAGTTACACATGGTAAGATACTTCTGATTCGTGGTGGAAAATATTCTTATTTCAGTTTTTCTCTTCTGAACTCACATTAAACTAGTATCCTGCTTTCAAATTCAGTGGTCTTTGGAGCTGGCCTGTTTGTTTAAGGAGGTGTTTAACTAAAATTTTCCTTCCCTTTTTAATTTTTTTTTTAATTTTATTTTTTTTTTTTTAAACTTTTTTAGCTTCTAGGATGGCCATGTTTTTTTTATGGTTCTCTCAATTCTCTACCAAAAATTTACCAGGTATTTCACACTCTATTATGCTTCTCTAGTAACAGACTGATGGGAGAATATGTTGCATTTTCTGTTTTATTCATCCCTCTATTGAGCAATACTTCAGTCTCCAGGTGTATCCAGTAAAGAAATGTCATTAAAAGGGACAATATATAATGCCCACTTCTTTTGAGACTGCTAAATTGCTTTAAAAAATGTAATATTATTAATCTGGCATATACTCAAGAAGTCCATAGAAGTGGAGAACAACATTACACACAGCTGTGGTGATTTGTGTTCTGACTTGCAGCATCTGTAGAATGGTGCTTCATATTTAAAATCTTTTTATGGCTATAGAAATAAAATTCACTTAAATGTTTCTGTTCTTGTGCTTGACTGAGGAATATTGTGTTATTTCTTTTTTCTTTAAAAAAACAAAACAAAATGAGAAAAACCACAAAGCCAAATTAATTCTGAAGTGTTATTTTTATATGAAAGCCCAGCAATGGAGATAATAATTTAGCAAAAATGTGTTGTCTAGCAAAAGAATAGAGGAATTAGTCAGGAATTAACTATCTATGTTATATATTGTGGTATAAAATGGAGAACTATGATACTGAAAATAGGTGATGAAGAGCCAGATGTATTTGCATAACCAACTGAAAAATATTAACAGATTCAAATGTTTAGTTTTCTTTCTTAAATTTTCTTAAGATCTTTCCATGCTCGGTGTACTTGGTAAAATATTACTGAAGTATAAATACCAGTCTCATTTTCTCTGCTGCTTCCATTTTTAAAGCAGTTTTTAATTCTTCTGCCTAATTGTGAAATGGATTCTTCTCAAATTAGTTGATGGCATAGGCATTTGAAAAACTGGCTCCAAAGGCACAAATTAGTATGTTATCACTTAAATTAGAGCTCTTTTAAATTAGTATAATTTCCTAGCTCCACAGCTAGCATCTAATGTTTTAGCTCTTCTGCCTGATATGTGAAAGTGGACATGCTCCAATGTTTTAATTTAAACCTTCATCAGTGTCAATGAGTCAGTTAAAGCAATGCCAGTACAATTACAGTCACAGTAGATCCATTGCCCATAAACGGATATTGAACTGCAACAGATTTTTAGGAAGTTCTGTTTGACTTAAATGCTTTGCCGAACTTAATGCAAAGTTGCTTTAAACTTGAGATTCTGGAAAAAAGAAAAACCAACACTTGTTTGGCCTCACAGTTACCTTCAGGCAACTGGAAGCTAAATATCTAAGGGCTTAGTAGAAATCCGTCCCTTTGTCAAAACTGACACCACCCCCCCATTTCAACAATTTTTTTAAGGAGAAGACACTACTTTTGAAGCAGTTACTCACTTAGTGCATACAAACAATTAGCTGTCATGGGGAGTAACTATACCCAGTTGAAGTGGAAGGAAGTATCATGCTAAACATTGTGAATTATAGTAAAATACCTCATTTTATGACATTAATAATGTTTATTAAATTAGCCCAATTTCTAGACCGAATCCAGAGTTTTAAGTATGACTTTAAAAGGATGCTTTCAAAAAATCTAGCTACATATCTTGTCAATGGGAAACTGATATTCTTTTGGATATTGATATTCCCATATTTCATTTCAAGTGTTGTCTTGTTTTCAGTAATCTCAATACATTTTCTTCTGAGCTCTTAAATTCAAAGATTATGGCTTTTAGACTTCTATGCCATTTGCCAGAACTCACCTTTTACATTTAGCTCTCTACTTGCTAAAGAATTTGTCCTAAACCTGGAGAAAACATTGGTTCTAACAAAAGGTTTCCTTGTATAATACATTGTTGTTATTGCCTTTGTTGAGTGCATTCAAGGGGTGTGGGGTATGGGAGGGAGTTGGAAAAAACCCCACAAGCTACACTTACATCTTTGGAAAGATGTGATTTGTGACAAGAGGGTTGAGGGTGGAGTTTTGTTGTTGTTGTGGTGAGCTTTTATTGGCCTTTTTGTTTGTTTTTTTGTGTGTGATTTTTTGGTTAGTTGATTGGTTTTTTACTGACTCCTTTGTTTTTGGGAAAAAAACCTAATATGAAGTTTACTTGGAGTAAGTTTCCATTAATGTCATTCCTTTAGTAATTTGTAGAAATACTGCTTTATGTAACAGTACAAAAGCATCTTGGTCCTTATTTTCCTGATCAAGCTGGCATAACCTTAGAGAGGGAAAAAAACCTCCTATATATCCCTCTAAAATGAGTTAAAAATACAAAAATTTCAGAATATTCAATGTCTTGAACTAGAAAAATATCCTATGGTTGGACGTTCCTCTAAGAGAGTCCTTCCATCTAAAATAGATTTGAATGAGTTGTAGACGTAGGGACAGTAGCAGTGTTGAAGCAGAGTGTGTTGGAGTGACAATGAATAACAAAGCAAGCATACAACCTAATAAAAACTTGCAGTACATTTTTCCTTAAATCTAGGGGACAGTGCTGATTTTTCTGCAAGGGGTGCATGTACAGAGAGACCACAATAACAGAGAGACCACAGTAAATTTCCAGTGGTGGCAGAGATGATCTTGTGGAGGGAACTTAATCTAGACATTTGGAGGATTAAAAGCATCTTGTTATACCTAGGTTGTACTCACCTAAATCTATGTGAAGAGTGAGCTAATAGGGGAATATTAAGCCAAATAAAACTGGAGGATAGAAGTACCTAAAGTAAAAATGGGACAAGTCTGCCTTTGGTATGTTGTTTCTTCTTCTGCTCTATCTGAATAATATTTTAATATTCCTGAACAGGTTTTTATCATTTAAAGGAATTGTTTAGAGAGAGGAACCAGCTTAATATTGTTTGTTGACTGTATGCAGGAGGCAGCTAGAAATGCTGTTTTGCATTTAACAACATCTTGCATGCAGCTGTGAATAATTGTATCAGTGCCAAGTAGGCTGTGGAGTTACTGTTTGATGAGGAAAATGTTAGCCAGCTTACACTTAGAACCATAAATCTTGAAAATAGCAACAGAAATTATGGAAAAGGCTTTCTGGGTTTTCAAATTATGGACTTGATCTATTTTACCCATTGTGGTCCCAGAAGCTGGAAAAAAAATTTAAAAGGAATTATTTTCTAATACATTAATTCCCTTCAATCCTTACACCATCTGTTTCAATTGCCACAATGAAGTCAGTGAGCATTTGCATGACACTGAAACTGTCCCCTGTTGTTAAGAGGTTGGAATATCCATCATTCATGCAGAATAAAAATTTGTTATAAACTGTAAATTGACTGACTTCTTTCCCACAGAAAATATAACCATTACTGCTTTAGGTGTTCTGTCTGCCTCTTAAATATATATTGACAATATGTAGAACTTCTGTGTGTTTTCTTCTTACCTTAAAAGTGTTAGTGTTTACTCACATAGAAACAGTTTTTCACCCATCTGTCATGACGTGTCTCTGATATACTACCTCTGTTATTACAAAATCAGTCCAAGTTTCTTTTTCCAGGATTTTGACAGACATGACAGATTTTTTGCAGACGTGTATGTATACTTGAAGCATCTATTCTTTCTGAAAGTTTGGAAAGAATACAAAACTCTAACCAGAAACACTGCAAAATACTACTTTAATGGTCTCCCATCACTTTAGTGATTTCATGTGACCATCTCATATGAAATTCATAGTAATTTGAAAAAAAAAAAAAAAAAGTAACGTCAAGGAATAGAAACATTTCAGAAAATAGTAGTTTGAAATGAGATTTTTCAAGGTTTAAACTCTTGGTGCTGTAAACAGACTCTTACTGACAATTACCATTACTGTATAGGCTAAAACTTTCCTTTATATCATATTTTCATATTTTAAGCATTAAACCAAAACAAAACAGACCCTACTTTTTAAGTGATCTTAGAGGACTCAGCCCATGAAATTGATTTCATGAATTCTGAAGAGAAATAAAAAAAATTTAGAAAAAGGTTTTCCTTAGGACTTCCAACACAAGCATATCCAGTGGAAGTACGTATAAACATTGTGCTGATGTTTCTTGATAGAGAATTTCAGAAAAAGTATAGACAGGTTTGAAAAATTAAAAATCTACAAACCTAAATAGAGTCAGTTGAAATTTCTTCTGATGTTGCTTTTAAGAAATTTCTGCTTAAGTCCTTGGCATCTTCTTCAGTTATTGAAAAGAAAAAAGAGAAAGAGATAAAGTAATCCCGTCTGTGGTTCAAAACTAATTTCAAGAACTCCAATCAGGGCAACAAGTCATATACCTTCTTCCCAAGGGGTAAATGATAGCTTCTATTAAATGTATAATGAAGGAAAAATTATTTATTCCAAGTCCTGCTTGGAAAGGAGTTCTGTTGTGCATTGGATACGATGCTGATAGAGGTTTGTTTGGACTCCGTATCATTCTGCTTCCATTATCCTCTTGGAACTGAAATGCGGAGACTTCCTTATGAAGTCCAGAGCAAGGGAGGAGGAAACCAGTTGGCTGACTTCCCTGTCCCAAAATTTATGCTTGTAAGGGTAAAGTTTGTCCTCATTGTGTTTGACTTCTAATTACCTCATGTTAACATCAAGGTAAGAAGCCTCTTTGAGTGTTGTTAATAAAAAAACAATAAGAGAGAAGTCACTATTAATCAAAACAATACTCACCCAATAGAAAAAATTGATTTTGGCACTGGAATTCCAACTGGCAGAATCAGTTTAAGATCTTAGAGGAGAATCAGACCCAACTCTGAATTTCCACATTTTTCATTTTTAAAGCTTTGCTGTTGTTACATAATGCCCATTACATGATTAAAGTCCATTTGTACTTAACCTCTATTCTTCTTTTATTTTCATTTAGGACAGGAACAATGATAATGTATTGTTCTGGGGCTTTCTGATACATTATTGGTTAATTTCAGTAAAGAAAGCTGAGGACTGGAAAAATTAAACATTATGTCAGTTACAGAGAGGTTTTACTGAGAAGTCTTTGGTTCTGATGTAATTTCTCTAGGACACTGATATCTCAATGGCAGCTCTGATGAATTCTGGCGGGAAACCCAAGGGTGTTGAGTAAAGAAGAGTAAAAAACAATTCAGTATTTGAAAGTTCATCATCAAAGCTTGTATAAAAGTCCAATTATTACCATTATACTGGATGCAAGCTAATGTACCATCTGTATGCAGAAATTTTGTTCTTCTGCACCATTGCCTTTTCATTCAAACAGAGATAATGAGATTGTTTAATGATGATCTTCATCCCACATAAACATTAATCTGCAGGCCAAAAAAAAAAAAAAAAAAAAAAAAGTAACAAGAACTAAAGAATATATCCTCTCACATCATTTAAGTGAGAATGGACAGTTTCCTCAGATATGACAAAAAGTCTAGTTGCAATATGAATATGCCTTTTAAATAGGTGACAGAATCTTTTGACCATTATTTTATGAATAATTTACATTTAATATTTTGCTTGAAAGATTGTAAAATTCTTTGGTTTATAAACTACAAAAATAATCTAATTTGCATGAGACACTCATAAAACAGATTGTGAGGGGTTTATTTTAATTGGAAGGATCATACCTCAGCTGGGCAATCTGGAAGTCTTCTCAAGTGGAATTCACTAGATTTATAAGAAGAGCTACCTGAAGAAACACAATCAGAAATTCAAAGTATCAAAGACCTTGAGTCTTGAACATCTAATATGACTTTTTTTTCTGATGTGTTTTTCAGTAGTTTGGAACGTTAAAGATATTTAAAATTCTTTTTTTTCCTATGGCATCTAATAGAAATTAAAAAATGGAAATCCTGGAGATATCTTGACCCCCCAAAATATAAACCTTTGTGGCTTTTTATTTCAACACTTTTCATGTGCTTAAGTCTCTATTACTAAGAAGAGACAGTTGATCACAATAGTGAATTGAAATATGTATTTCAGCTTTATTCTCTCCAACTTTTAGGCCAGATTTATAAGTAAAATTTGCTTGGGGTTAATATGAGACATTTGGGTTACAGTTTAGTTCACAGAGGAAACAAATCTATATTATCACAAGCATTGCATTTTTACCACAATGACTTAGCAAAAAATGAAAGAACAATTTGAGTTGTGCTTGTCTGATCTTTAATTCAAACCTTAGGAAGACCATTTCTTGAGCTATTCTTAGCCCCTGTTTTCTGATCATGCTCTCTTTTTCCATGTAAAAATACAGTCTAGGAAATTAATGAAAACTTGTGGCGATAGTTTGGAAATCCAAAAATCAGTCATGCACATTCCAGAACCTGGAAATCCTGACCAATTTTTGACAGTGTGAGTTGATTAAGAGCATGTGACTTGTACAGAAAATAAAAATTACTGGAAGTAGTGATTAATAAACCTTAGGTGCATAGCTGCTATGTGCCTGTAGAGCATGCCTGACAGCTGGGGAAGTACCAGGTAGATTTTCCTGCATGTGTAACACCCTGGTACATCTTATACCTGATAAAATACCTGTTGTGAAGAGAGTGGTTTTATGGCATCATTTTATGGCATTTATAGTGTTTTCAGGCATCAGAAAGCATGTTGCACAAAGGTAACACTATCATCACCTTAGCATCTGGGGAATCCTAGACAGCTCTCATTCCTACTCAAAAGGAGGTTTGTAAGGAAGTTTGTATTGCCTCTGTGTTTCACTTGTCCAGCAGAGCCCTGACTTAAACACCCATCTTAAACTGGTCATTTCTGAATAGGTTTCAGTGTCTAGCACATATCACTATCACACCTAATTTAGAAACCAACACGATGCATTCTTCACAGTCGCAGCTTTTCATTTTGCTCTTCAATCAGAGGACTTCTGAAAATGAAGAGGAGCTTTTTTGTTTGGTTGGTTGTTTTTGTTTTATTTGATCTTGTACTACAAATCATTTCTGTTTTTCCCTCAGCGGTGATTTATATTGAAGCTTTCCATTAAGTCAAGAATGATGGTGTAAATTAAGGTTACTTACTGTTAATTAAAGTATTAATAACTAATAGGTCTTGGATAGATATACATTTGCTTCTCAGTATAAGTGAATTAATTCAGAATTTTTTCTGCTCAAATACTATTCTGTCCTGGTTTGGACAATTTAACTGCTTTAGAACCATTTGGGATTTTTACATTTATGCACCTATAGTTAGCCAGATCTTGCTGCAAGTGAAAATTGGGAAGTAGTTTTTATTGGGAAGTAGTATTTATCTTTTTTTGAAGGAATGAACAAACAGAGTAATTATACTTAGTATATATAGCGTAAATGTGAGGAGTTTTAAACATAAATGGATTTTGAGTGTAACTTAGCAAGTCATGTGGTTAAAGAAATACTTAATTCAGTAATGTAGAGCTGGGCACTGTATTTTTAATAGTTTGTGTAAGGGTATATTAATGTATGTTTTCTAATTTATTTGGTGCACAGTCTACATTGCATTTCAGCTTGACATATTCTGTACACATTTTCATTCTTATTCGTACTCCAAATTCTTTCTGTACCTTCAACTTGATCACTTTGATCCTCATTTGTGCTCACCTCATCTGTATGCTCCAAATTCTTTCTTTACCTACAAATTGATGCATAAGAGCCCCTTCTGATTCTCTTCCTTTGCTGTGAAGATTTTACATCTGCAAGGGACATCATCGACCAGCTGAAAAGATAACAATTTTCTGTATACAATTCTAACCCTTCAAAAGTGTTTCCAAACTGTTCTCCCCATCTGGTGTATGCAACTATAGATCATCCATTTAATTTTTGTAACAGGTGGTGAAAATAAATTATTTAGTTTGAGGTTTCTCAACAAACTTCGCTATAAGGCTTTGGGAATCATTGGCATTTTTGGGGTTCTAAAGAAAATAGCACTTATGGAATGGATAGTCAAATTGAAAATAGACATCCCTTTGGGCAGCTTTGTGTTAGTTCCCAGACAGGTTTTGTAATTGAGGAGTAAATTAAATTGGATTAGCTTTGACTTTATCTTGAGATGCAATGAAGATCAAGCAAAGGAAATGGACCACAGGGCAGTCAGTCATACTTTAGGTGAAAGAGAATATCACCTTTTGATAGCATATCCCTATTTCATTAACCTGCATCAATTGATTAGCTGAAGGTATGAGTGTCTAAATTTTGACTGGAGTCAACCTAAGATGTTAAATAAAGTGCCAGATAAAATAATTTTTTATTGTTCTTGAAATATAAGTACTATAGGATATTCCAAATCAGTAGATGAAAATATTACTTCATCACCACTGTGAGCACCAGTGCTTTTTACTTTTACCTTAAGATAGTGAAGAGGATATTGGTACTTTTTAATTAATATTACAAATGGTTGAAAATGCAGTCTCATATGGACCAACAAAAATGTCTGCAAAGTTTTAGTCATATATGTTGGATTTTATTAGTTTTAAACTGTAATAATGAAAAATGAAAATACATACTTGGTCACAGCTGATGAAGTAAGTATGAAAGCTTATTCATTATCACGGTTTCCTCCATTTCTGAACAAAGCAAGCATAATAATGTAGAAACCAGTTTAAAGGCATCCCAAGCACTCAGCTGAGACTCTCACAGCAACCTACTTTGTCACTTTGTCTAATAAATAGAGCTCTTAAGATTTGCTTGTATTTTTTATTCTTCTAGACACGCTCGAATAGAATTTTTTCTGTTGCTGGCCATGAATGATACAAGGCCATTTAGTCACAAGGCATTGCCACCCTTCTGTGCACAGGACAGACTCTGTGCTAACAAAATTGGCTCACTTTGGCTGCAAGTGTCATTGTAGTAACAAATCCCCAGTACCACTATAGAGTTAACATATTATGGACAGAAAGTATTTTCTCAAAAGAGTAGGAGGGTGCTCATTTCCTAAATGCATTTAATCTCTACTGGTTGTAACCAAGGCAGGAACTAGATATTTTTTCTCTAAGCTGGACATGAAAAATAATAGCTTCCAGCTTCACAGCAGCAAGATAGACTCAGCCAAAATTATTCTCCTTTCTTTCTCTTTTTCTACATTCAGTAGCAAAGAGCAATTAAGCTGCATATTCAATGCAGAAACAGAAATAGAATAATCACTCCATAATTTGACTAGGAATCATGCCATGGGAGGAAAAGCTATTGTGATACCCCTGGAACTAAATGTGCTGGAAAATTCATTTTTCCTTTATGCAGGTACATTTTCTTGGGTCTACTGAGTTGATGAGTGCCCTCCTTTCTCATTGAAGTTAATAGGAGATGGAGGTGCTCAATATCTCTCATGGGGTGCTTAGTTTTGTATGCTATCAAAGCTTTGAATAGAAGGGATATTCTTGCACTGTGGTTAGTGCAAGTTCTTAAACAAATTTGGAGCCATTCTAAAACATCTTTAGTGTTGGAAGGCTGGAGCCTGTTGAGAGGAACAGTTCTCATTCGGTTGATTAGGAATGGCTAAAAAAAGTACATATGTAGTGCTGAAAAACTGAGAATTGTTTTAAGAAAACAGATTTATACAATACATTACATTAATTCCATTCTAAACAAAAATATGTTTTAACACTGCTGATTCTTTGGGCAAACTACAAGGGAGGTGGCCAATGGGTGGGACTTCCCAGATCAAGTCTAGCAATGAATGGCTAGTGGCTGTATATATACTTAACTTGAATGGCTCAGATTTAGTAAAAATATATTAATTAAAAAAAAAAATATCATCAAGGTTTCTGTTTATGGAACTTCAACTTTTAATTACTGTACATCCCTGAGGAAACACATTCAGATAACATATACTACTCCTATGACATATTTCCTATTTCTGCCTCAGAAAGAAGCCAAAGGAAATTACTACTGCAACATTAAGTAGGCTCCTTTAAGTAGTCTCCACTTTTAATTTTTCTCTTTAGTTTTTTCAGGTATCTTCAATGTCTCATGAACCTTGCTCACTTGACTTTTACTGTCAACTTGGATAGTAATCACATAGTTTTTCTGAATTCTTTCCCAGTTCTATGATGTTTGTTTCCACACTCACTGCTTCTGCCTACAACAAGGAAGACATACAGCTAGACAACGTAACAATTCACTACACTGCTTTTGTTACTTTTTTCTCTTCAGAACAAATGAATCTTTGTGCCTGATATCTTTGACAGACTTTAGCACAAAGTGTATATAAAACTTTTAAGAACTACATATTTTAACATTTCACATATGAAAGATTAAAAAATATTGCTCTGTTAAGGACAAATGGAAGAAAAAAGAGAAAATTCCCAATAAACCACATCTTTGAACAGCCCTCTAATGCAAAACACAAGTTGATGAAATGACGACCTCAAAAGAAAACATGTTTTTAAGTAGGTACATTCTTAGTATATGCCCTATTATGTGGGCATTCAAAGTGAGGTAGGATCAGATGCTTTTTTCTCATGGAAGTTACGTGATAAACATGCAAAGGTTATCAATCATTGTATCATATTTTATCATGTATTTTATAATCTTCAGTGGTTTCTGTGGATAATAATGATACTTACTATAATCATCAATTAATGTTTTGTACAGTTCTCTGAAAGGACAAAGCTATTTAATCACTTATACCACTGGCTAATATAAGTATCACGTTTAAGATATATTCATTGTCTCATTTCAAACAGGATGTTTACAGTGAAGACATAATACAGTTTCTTACATGGTGAAGTTGAGATGAACATAAGTAGGTTCTGTTCACAGATGGTGAAATGATGTTTATTGTGGGGAACCTGATGATACATGTGATTGAATATATAATATACTCAATGTTTACAAACTGTTTTATCCATAGTAAAATGAGTATTGAACACACCCTTCATAGGAAGGAGAAATATTGATCACCCTAGGTTCAAGTCTTTCTAAGATAAAGAGTTTGTCTCATGGTGTCAAGTCAAGATGCTTCAGTTGTGAAAGGAGGAAATAATTCTTTGTTCATATATTTTGTTCTCATCCTGGGAGGACCAGAGACACTAACTTGTTCTTATGGGATTACATCCCAGACTACGACAACGAGTCTACCTAACTTTAACATTAACTATTTATTTGTAACATTAGTTTGTGAATATTTTAGGATCAACAATATTTTACAATATAACTAAAAAACTTATTACTTACTGAGTCACTTTCTATCTTAAGTAATCCTGAGTGAACAAGTTATGACAGCTTTGCATGTTTGACATCTTTATAAGGTCCTTTCATTTTCTTTAATTGTTGGAAGAAGACAGGCACTATAAAAAGAAGCCACTAATTATGTCAAGAGGGACTGACCTTTTATGATGTTTTGCATAATCAGTAATAAAAGAGGGAGAGCAAGGCTGAGAATGAAAGCTGAAACATTCTCATGAAATTTTGTCAGGTTGGTTGTCCACAGTCTGCATTCTTTGTGTGAATTGCTCGAATATAATGCTAATGTCACTGGTCAGCATAACAAATAATTGAATTTTAAAGGAATACACTTTTAGCAACAGGCAGTGACAACTTAAGTATGTTGTAGACTTTAAACCAAAGAATATTTGTGTCTCTCTTTCCAAAGTTCTCAAGTGAGATGGGTGAAAGAGGCTCAGAAATTTCCCCAGGTCATGATTTTATGTATGTAATGAATATTAAAATTATATCAATTTAATTTTATTTGTAATGTGTAAAATGTCATCATTATTTTTTTTAAATATAGTATTAGAACTCATTATTCTTGATACTCAACTGTCACATGAGTTACTGCTCTGTTTCTAACAGCATCAAGTAATGTTGCAGGATTTGTTAATTAGAAATTAGGGAAACAAATATAGGGTAATTGTACTACATTAATATTTATAAAATCTTTTAAATAATGAAAAATGATGAGTAGTGGTTTTGTTTCATGTGAAAAAAATGAGTTGATGAATTTCAAACCAGTCAGTGGGATAGCAAAACTGTCAAAGGGTAGAGTCGAATGGCTCTAAAATTCATCTGTACTTAGGCTGGTTTCCTTGAAAAGGTTACTATCCTTTACAAAAAATAACTACATTCTGAATGTACAAACTGAAGTATTATTTGCTTGTTTGAAACTGGATGTTTCCTTCTTCACTATAATAAGATTGTAGGAAAAAAAATGTAGACCAATGTTCAACATATCAGCGCTTTCCATAACTTGAACAATTCCCTTTTCAAGTTTCTGGTCTGTACCAAATCTCTAATTTGAGAGTGGAAGAAATCAAAAGACATTAGGTATACTGATAACAAGAAATGGTGTGAAAGCTGGCTGATAATATTTTCATAATTACAATTTTGATACTTAATGTTCATAATAAGCAATCATCTAGGATAGTTCCAAATAGTGTTATACTGCTGAAAACTGCAGATACCTTGAAAATGTTTAGTGTAAATGAATCCTGGGCAAGAGGAAAAAAATGTATGAAAAAAAAGAAAAATTTCAAAATTTCTTTCTGCTGAGTCCGACGTTACAAGTTTAATATTGTAAAATGAAAAGTTAAAAAGGTTGTGGAGAGAATTTAACAGCCCAGAAAAGGATGTGAGTAAATTATTAAATCCTTTCAAATATCTGTTTTGGGACTAAACTTTATACTTTCGTCTACAGAAATGTATGGTTTAATAAGACTGCTTACCAATGGACAACATTTACTATAAGCAGCTGATAGTTAGAGCTGTTGCAGTCACAACACAGTAAAAAAGCCTGAAAACTGAAATAGATAGGACCAAACTCTGTTACTTCATCTTGAAAATCACTTTGGGGAATTGAGGAGCAAAGGACACCGACATGGTGGGAATATTTGATGTAACAATAGCTGTCTCATATTTCACTTGTCAGTGTTGTATCTTTTATTACATTCATGGAAGACCAAATATAAGTTAAATACTGGAGAAAGACCATATAAAAATATGGTCAGAACCAGGAATAAAAATTTGTGTTATGAAATTGTAATTCATATGTTCTGTCTCTTAGAAAATTTTTTACTTGAATGGAAAGTGCACCATAGACATGTCTACTGAAATATCCCACAACCACCAGAGTTCATTTGTCTGCTTGATTGGCCTGTCTATCATTCTTGTTCATGAGTGTCCCAGTTCATAGGAATAGGAAAGAAGTTATTTTATTCTCTATTGCCCAAGAGTATTTCAGCTATATGTGCAAGTAGGCAAGTGGGCTGAGAAGTTCAATCCCAATCCATCTCTTCTATTTATATGGTTTATTAAACAGCTGAAAGGTTTGGAATCCCTCATTTCATTGTAAAATCCATTTCTCTGCATGAACAATTCACCATAAATTAAATACAGGCTTCAGACCCTGTAATATAATTCCTCTTCTTCCTTGAAATTAACTCTTTCTATTTAAAGAGCAGAGAATGGCACTGTGCATCAAAATTGGCTATAAATTAATCCTGGGTTTTTGTTTTGCCTCTTTTTTTCATAATTGATAGATAGTCCTGGCACTGTTCTATTATAAATCGTAAATCTACAGCTTTTACAAAGATCAGAAGAAGCTAGATCAAATTCTTAAGACAAAATATATTTCATAATTGTTTAATGGTTTGAGGGATCACTAGATCAAAAACTAGGAAGAATTTTGAAATGCTGGGATCGTCTGATACCAGAAGATAAGTCTCAGTGTATTTGTAATGATTGCTGACTTATTTTCTGTTTCTCAAGTTCTACTTGAAGCCAGACTAATGCAGATCTTCTCTTATCTGTGTTTTGTTTTGCAGTCTGTGACACAGAATTGAAGACAGCAGAGGAGGCAATACAACTTGACCTAATTGGTTGTGGTAAATATCAGGCTAGAGAATGCTTTAACTCTTGCAATAGATACTAAGAAGTCTACTCAGTGAACTTAAAAAGGAAAATAGAATTGAGACAGAAATCAAAGAACAGACACAATGTAAAGACAACTAATAATATTATTTTTACTATATACCATAGTAATTTATTTTCAGCAGTGCATGCTTTATGATAAAGTATATTTGAAATTTGTCCATTCTTTTGAAGGGCATAATCATCTTTTAGGCAAAACAATTTGTTGTTAGACCTGATACAGGTTTTTCTGATGACAGATAAGGTTATTTTAAGGTTTAGAATTACTAGAGAAAAGAGTTTGCTAATTTATTGCTCACCCCTCCTCCAATAAACCAGAGTCTAAAAAAAATAAGCCAAATCTCTACTTCCCTAGGTTTTGTTTTGTTTTCTTTCTCGTTTTGGGTTTTCTTTGTTTGTTTGTCTGGGGGGGGGGGTTCCCTTTTTTTTAATTATTATTTTTATTTTTATATTTCTGTACTGCAACTTCATATGGTTATAAGACCTGATAAATGCGCTCGCAACTGTTAGAAGGAGATAAAACACAACTAAAATTTAAGAAACTGGAACAAAAAATTTCTCAAGAAGAAAAAGTGAAAGAAACCCAAAGGACTGGCAAGTTACTTGCTCAATTATTATGTCTTTATTATGTTTTTAAATTAATTTTTTAAATTATTATTATTATTATTATTACTTACTTACTTACTTACTTACTTCACATTTACAATTTGCCAAGTAGCTCTTGTGACTCTTAGGATACTGTTTGGATGATTGTTCTGTTATTTCACAGCTCAAGCCAGAGTCAAATATAAATGGAATAACTATCCATGTTGTACAAAATACTTTTAGACAGATTCTTCTTTTTTAAAATTTTGCTAATAAGAGTCACAGTAACATCACAGAACAGGCTCATAAGAGTCTCAAGGAAACAAAATTTTGCAAGATGGAAGCAAGTGCTTGAATCTATTTTTGCCATGCATACACAGAAATTTTGCCTCCACAACTACTGAAAATCATGCCCTGTCAAGGAGACTCAGAAGTATGAAAAATGAAACAAACTAGAATCCTATCTAGTTCTGCTGAGTGGGACATGATTTACCTCAGATACATTTTTTTAATTTACCCGGAAATGCTAGTGAATAAGGATGGATAATTTCTAGATAATAATAGACTTGTGTAACAGATGAACAGGGAACATAATGGTGCTGTAAAATATGGACCCTCCTTATACATAATTGACTTCAGCCTTGAAGATACTGGCTCTTTAATTAACCCAAGATTACTAAGAGACATTAATAACCACACAAGTTACAAAGAGTGACAAGAAAGAGACAAAAGTATATTTTCAAGTTATTTTTACAAAAAACTAGTATCCTCAGATGCAAATTAGCCAAACTCTGCTGCTGCCACTTAGGGATTTCATATATTGGTTTTCAGAATTGCTTTCTGATTTATGCAATTAAACCCCCCATTTAATAACATAATTTGAAAAAATAAAAAAAAGAAAAACATTATTGGTAAATTTTAAGTGGATGGTTGATTCTTTGAATTTCAACTCAATCTTCTTCAATTTTTTTCAATTTTTTTTTTTTCAATCTTTTTCAACTGTAAGTAGAAGTTTGCATCTACAAATAATTTCCCCGATGTCTTTTAACTCTTTCAAGAATATTTATGGGGCATAAAGAGAAAGTATATTTTGTACGTTGCTTTAAAATTGCTAATGGTTGTTTACAATTCAAATTGTTTAAATTTTAGATACGTGTTGGTTTTGATCTTTCCTGTTCTGAGACACATCTGAGAAAACTGTTTTCTCCTTTGCAAAGAACAGAAAATAACCCCCATTCAGAAAGCTAAAGAATGCTGAACTACTTTGTTCTCAAAACATTACTAAGTATACTGTGCCCACTACACACTTCTGGAAAGCGACAGATACAAATTTTTACTTTTGTGCTCACAATTGATTTTAACCTGTTTGGATACACAGCTCAGATTTATGACTGAAGCAGCTCACAATGGGAAATGTTTTGTGACAATGGGTCAAATTTCAGTGCAATAGAAAAAAAAATAGCAGGAGGCCTTTGAAATTTATTTGTTTCTGTTCATTTTTCTCTCAGTGTTTCATATCTGGAAGGTTTGCTTATTAATCTTTTGTTTTGGAACATATTTCTGTTGTTTTCTCTAATTATCTCTATTACTCCTACTATTTCTTGGTTGACTTTTCTGGCATTTCTGTAAACTGATCAGGACACAGCTCACTGTGGCATACAGAGACACAACAATGACAAAACAACATGTTTGGGGTCAGTAGGTCAAATTTCTGCCTTTCCTGGCCTTGCCTTTTCAATTGTAGCTGCATTTGGCATTTACTTAGAAGCAAAGCCAGGAATATTCTATCAATGGGTGTTTGCATCACAGAAATTTAAGATGTTTTGCTTATGAAACTGATTATTTATCAATTGCATATTGCACACATTGCAATATTGCATGACATTGCCCATATCATATGCACATTGCATGTGCCCTTGGGCTGCTCCTTTCTCCTAGACATACAACTCATCAGGTGTGATGTGTCTCTGACTGCAGGTCAAATTTTCAAAGCCTGCACCTGTACAAAATGATTACACTTGTTGAATTAATCACATCTGCATTAGTTTGTGCTAATGAATTGTCAAATAATTGCAGACCTTTTGTGGCCATCCACCTCTTTGATTCTGACGGCATCCAGCTGTGGATTTTCTTACTGAAATCCGTGTATGGCATGGTAGCAGGTAGGTGTCTATTTTTTTCAATTTTTTGGGGGCATTTTTATGATTCACCCATAAGCATTATTAAGTAATACTGGCTTAATTAATTTTAAAATGGCTTGTGCTTCAAGATATTTCACAGGAATGAGAAATTCAGGAAAGATAACACTGGATATGGGTTTTCTAATTTTATTCTTCTCAAATAAAAGTAAACTCATTCATCACGGGTATAAGTTTTTAGCAGCCTACAGAAATCACCTCAGGAGAAAACACTAACTCACAACACATTTACACCATGGGTTTCAGAGGGAGGTTTTTATTTTCCCTTTTATATAACAGAAATTACTTCTGGAGTGTAGTGAGCCCTCAGTCCACCTGCAACAGGACAGAGACAACCATCAGTGCTGTTGTATGGTGATGAGTTTACCTCACCAGCAGTCTAAGAGGGATTTGAACCATATAACCTAGAGTTTAAAGTCTCTGCATTTGTCAGTTCTCTGAGGCATCATATAAGAAATCTAAGTGTGTCTTTATGGTAAGCTAAAGCTATCAGAAAAAAATATTGGTGCTTTTCTTACTGCATTCCCCACATTATGCTCAGTGAATTATAATATGGTGTAAAACATACCACAGTCAGGGTTGAAAACTGTCCAAAAGAGCAGGCAGAGCATATGATGCTTTTTAAGTTTAATGTGATAATGTTGCATTGTAAATTAAGACGATTGACTGTACATGAGTTCATTGGGCAAATGCACTGTGGTGAACTATTTGTTAAATATGACCAAGATTGAGGGAGGTCTGGAATTCTATCACATTTAAATCAGTGAATTAGCAATCTCGTAGAAAAATGGAAGAAAATTATGGAAAGAGAAGAAGAAAGTTAACACACTACATGAACACAAATACTGACTTGGAAAACATTACGTTTGTACCTAGACATCCACAAAGAATGTAACAAAGATCCACAGAAGCTATCGGTTTCTTTAGTGCTTGTTTTCAGAAGTTCTTTCATCCTTATGCAATCTTTTTTCTTGTTCTCCCAAGAATTTAATTTACATTTATTTGGACTACTTTATTTGGACTACTTTTAGGTTTAGAATTAGCATATAAAATGATACCAGCATTAAATTATGTGTCTATCTTGGAGGTCTGTATTCTGCATCTCTATTGGACCTCTTGAGTCACTGCTGTCTGTGCCCTCCCCAACACTTCAGACATAATTTGCATTCTATTGCAATGTCACTTAAATGATGTTATGAAAGAAACAGAAGAAAAATATTTGGGGTTTGGTTTTGTTTTTCTAAGACTTTAGCTGGTAGACATAAGATATATCCAGATCTCCGCTTAAAGCCATGCTATCTCATTTTATGTAGATATTCTTCTTTGTTTCTCTTGCTAGAAGGCGTGCGACCACGCAGAAATTGTCGTATTTGATAGCCTACAATAGCAGAATCTCCTGTAAGGAAATGAAACCATGTAAAAACAGCACTTGGCTAAACAGAGAAATTGATTAGGACTTGAATTCTAGTCCACTAGCTGTCAAAACACAACCTCTAGGTGAGGCTTATCAGAGCAGATTTGTATCATTTAAATTATTGAAGAAAAGAAGCATATTCTATTAAAATATGTTGTATCTTGATATATTTATTTCCTTTGGATATGAAATTTGAAAATTTGAAATTTGAGTTGGTGGAAGCCCTGTGCCTGGAAGTTTTTAAGGCCAGACTGGATGGGGTTCTGAGTGACCTGATCTAGTGGGAGGTGTCCCTGATCATGGCAGGGGGTTGGAACTAAATGATCTTAAAGGTCCCTTTCAATCCTGAAAATTCTATGATTCTATGAAACTGAATGAGCCATAACTACTGAAGATTATTTTAACTGCTGGGAGAAAATGCATATACCCTGCGTATACCATGGACTGTGGGTGGGAGTGTAAATGAGAAATCATCTTAAGTGTATTTAGAAAATGTGGTCAAAGGTTCGCAATAGAATAGTAACAAGAATGTCTTCAATATGATCTAGAAGGCAGGAAAGGATGCTTTTCTGCTGCTACTAATATCAGGAAAAAAAATTGTATTTCAGTATTTAATTTCAATTCTACCAGCTGTTTTAATTCTGAGGGGAAAAAAAAATCTGTATTATTTTATTCCCTATAGAGTTCCTCCATCTCCATAATGTATTTGCTTTCTGATATTATAACAGTAGCCTTCAGAACTGTTAATTCTTCAGTAATCCCTATCAGGGGGTGAAATTAAAGGATACCATAATGTATTTGCTTTCTGATATTATAACAGTAGCCTTCAGAGCTGTTAATTCTTCTTCAGTAATCCTTATCAGGGGATGAAATTAAAGGATACTTGATTTGGGCAGCACTGGTACTTATCCTTGAGCATTCTTGAAAATCAAAAGCTTTCGTTTTTTTTTTTTCTTCAGTAATGAAACAGAAATATGCAGCGTTTGTCTGGTTTTGTTACTCTAAAGATGAAGGAGAAAGATGCAAAATGAGCATATCAAATCTCTTTATTTTGTTTATGAGGTAATAGTGAAGTCGAATGGGATGAAGCACAGGTTTTAAGTCAGATGCTTTCAGATCAGCTGAATAAAGAGAGATGGCAGAGGCAAGTCCAAGCCCACTAAAAATTTGTCATTAGCCTGAAGGTCAAAATTGTATCTCTGGTTTTGGATTGATCCTATGCCTTCTCAGAATATGGATAGATTATCTCTGATGAAAGCCAATGTTTAGAATCTAAATCCCATAATGCCTCATTACAATGATGTGGGCTTGCTGAGGATTTTCCACAAGGCTTTAAAATTTTTTTCTGACAATTTTTAAATTGTTTCCAGATTGTCAGGTGATATTGCCAGGTCATTTCCATTGACATCAAACAAAATATATCCAGCATACCACAATACTTATGTTTTCTTTGGGCAATAGAAAGATTGGTAATAGTAGTTTATTCTACCTAACAGATTTTTTTTTTTCATCTGTCATATAGGTTTAAGCATATCTGTGAAATGAAATGGTTGCTGCAAATTCAATCATTTATGTAAAAGACATTTTTAAAAGTACGTTGAAACACGAGAAAAAATGTGTGAGATGATGAAATGTCACTCCAATTTAGCTGGTTTATTGAAAAATTAAACCTTTTTTCAAGTTGTTCAGTGCTTTCAGTTGAAAAGATTTCAGGTAGTTTTATAAGCTGAAAACAACTGACATAGGGATAAACAAAAATGTAGATAATTTGAGTTTAAAATATTTACATGCCAGAAAAATGTAACACAATAATAAACTTCTAACAGAGAGCTCCTCATTTTAACGTTCACCTTGTGTTGTATCTTAAAAGTGTATACAGAAGTCAGGACTTGGATATTAAGTGCAAATAGCTTGAAGCCAACCAGATGTCATCACACTAAAAATAAAATTCACAGGAAAAATAAACAACATTATTTATTTATTTTAAATTAAAATCTGTTAACATTCCAAGGATCTGAGATTTGTTTTGACCTTGCTCAGCCTTCATAGCTTCATCTTTGCCTGCAAATTACAGACATTAAATACTTTGCTCTCCTGCATATGCTTAGGTCAGAGCTAGACATGCTCTGATGATTGTGTTCAGGTAGGTTATGAAGTTACTGCCACCTACTCAAAACCCAGTGTCCTGCAAGCTAAGATACAGGAGCTAACTAACCTAGAGATTGTCAGACCATTTCTACATAGTCAAAGGTACCTCAGGGGTAAAGAGGTCAACCCTTTGAATTTTGCTGTGTCTTTTGATTTGTTTTTTCTTCTAGAAGATGAGTTTAAAATTATCATAGCTGTGCATAAAATAAGTTTATGATTCTTTTAGGCTTATGTGAAAAGCTTTTTAGCTCTATATTCTTTACACGTATTGCCTGTACAGAAAATATATGACTGACAGGTCATTACAGATACTACAATTTTTAACTCACAGGGTCATTTATCTATCATTTAAGAGTCTTTTAACTTCTCCTATATCATTTCACTATACTTGGGTTAATAGATCTGAAGAACTTTGTCATTTAAGTATGCAAAACTCATTTCATAAGCACAAGGAGGTGAAGTTGGGGGAAGGGATGCATGGAATAAATGCAGTGTTAGAAAATCAATCAAATATTCAGACCCGAAAAAAATAGTGCAAATAAGACATCTACCAGCAAAGCTGGTAGAGTAGTAAAGAAGTAGTAGTAAAGAAGAATACCACAAACAGGAAAATTGTAAATATCATATGTAAATACTTTTGAAGGCAAAGAAGCAGAATTAAAGATCGCGTGGTTTTCTAGAGGAAAAGATGGTAAAATTGCCTATGCTTATCACCTAAATCTATAGAAACGCTATGGTACTTGTCTACCAAAAGTAAATGCATTTGGGCAACAAGCTTTGAAGGAGCACGAAAGCTGAGAAAGAGATAACACATTAAATCTGTATCTCTTAGGTCTTATTTCAGCTTTCTGTGACATTGCTCTAATTTTTCATGAAGACATGTAGTGCTTTGCTTTGACTGGAGATATAGTTCTGGGATTCACCTGGCCCAGAGGTTATGTCCGACTTTGCAGTCTTATACCCTGGCAAAGCATTGAGTTCTGATTTTCCTTGCACTGCATGTCATCTGGTGATCACTTGTGCTGCATTCATTGGAGGTGACTGTAACCTGTAACACGTAGCTGGTGTCATCCTGATGAGACTTAAGGGTGGGCTTATGTAAGGAGACTGCAGATGTCCTCATAAGCCCATCCCCAAAATGTCTGCAGACCCAGTGTGTTAGGCATTGTTAGAGTGCAATAACTGTGGCCAGTGATATCATTGTCTATTGGTGTGACATGAACCAAAGTGAAAAATGTTCTTATAAAATGTTAAGAGCTAAAATTCTGTCTGTGAAACAAGATAGAAAAATATCATAAGAGAATCTGATTCACACATAACTTCTCCTGCATTGGTTGATGCAGAGAGAAGTTGAAAAAAAAAAAAAGAAACTACATTTTTAGCAATTATTCAAATATCAGGATGACAGCATTAAACCAAAATGTTTGTCTGATTGTCTTCATGAATTTAAATACATTCTTTTTGTTCTGTTCTTCCTATTTTTAGACCCAGTCATTATTTTGTGACTTTTAATGTCCTTCATAAGCTCAAAAATGATCTATTTTGCGGAGAGGACAACAAAAGCCACACAATAATTCACATTAGAATATTTTTAGGAAAACTGTTTGTGAGTCTTTTTTATCCTGCTCTGTGCAGTAGATATTGCTTTTACTTTTTAATCTTGTGTCTCATCACTTCTAATTTCTTCCAATGTTGTAATATCCTGGCTGATGTGATAATCATGCACTCACTAAATAAACTTTACACAGCATCCTCCCATTGTAGATGACACTTCCTCTAGCCAACATAAGATTCTATGTCTCTTTGCAGCCACCCACTGAAAGGATTTGTAGCTATACTGAGTTCATTTTAGTAATAATTTTCCCCAGAATTAAAAGAAATGTTGCTTAAAAGGAATGAATGTGCATCATCAAGGACTGAAAGTACACTGGCTGGATTGATGCTATTGCTAACATGCAGAATCCAGATGCACCCTGCTTTGCTTTAAGAAAGAATACATTTCATTATAGATGGTATAGATGATGCAGTGGCATGCCTCATTTATGACTTCTGATTATACATCTCCAGTCATTAGAAGCTGATGATAGAATGTGCAGTGCAAGAGGTTTTGATTGCACAGAGCAGCTAGGAGTAATATCAAAATGTCCCATCTTTATCTACAGCTTAGAAATAGAATTGAAGAGGATGCTTGCAAACTGTCTTTCATCCAAAGAGACTGACATATTTTATAGAAACAGGATTTGAAGGATGGAAGATGATACTGAATGTTACAGGGATCCAGGACACCTGAGCTATAATCCCTTCAAGCCCCCTGACTTTTACAGTTTTACAGGTGGAGATGTCGCATCATTTTCTATAAGGCCGGTAGCTAGGAGTTTAGTCCTTATGTCTCACAAGACATAAGAGGAAGGGTCATTCCAGCACTGGGGATTAACATAATGCAAGGACATTAATTTGCATATATCTAATATGATTTTTCTCAGGTATAATCAGCCTGTATGGAATATGAGTACAGATATTTTTGTTAAATCCAAAGAAAAACAAGTGAAAGGGACACCATCTTGAAATGACTTAAATATTGTCCAGCTGGTTACCTTGAAGAAAAAATGCCATGTGGAATGACTACTGAAAGGAGATTAAATAGTGAGAAGCAAAGATACTCTGCATGCATTGATCACTATGCTAAACTTTTCAGGACATATTTAAAGCTATATTAGATCTTGTTTAAGCCCAGACATTCTTGGATGGCCGAGATTCTAACTGGTTTTAATAGGGAATTTGTAACTAAATCCATAGAATCCCTAGCATGTTAAAAAAATACTTGTGCTAAATACTCTATCCCAATTTTTTGCTATGCTTTTGGGGATGGAAAAAAAAAATAATTGAAACTAAAATAGCCCTTCCACAAAGGAGGAACTGTGTGGGAAGAGGACACAGTTCTTAAAATGTATGAAAAGATGGCCTACTACTATCAGGAACAGATGTACATGTATGGATCTACACCTCGACCAATAAATCTTGTTAAGAGTTGATATTTTATCAGAACTCAAGTGGTTTCACGTAACACAGTGTAGTTTGGTATCCTTGTTAACAATAATGACAAATGATTTTATAATATGAAAACCACTCTTGCTACTCAAAGTCAACAACAGCGAAAGCAAAGTGACTGTGTAGGAATCACAAATGAGAGGTTTTCAAGCAAGGAATCTTCTTTAGGCCCAGTTATGTTTGTATTATTTTACTCTGGAGGCAGTGGGTAGGAGACTCTCTATCAGAAGAATTAAAGACACTTCCACTAAAAGATGTTACACAGAATCAACCAGAAATTCTGGCTGTTAATTTATGTCTTTTTAGTTTGTTGTAGCAATGCTACTAGTTTGAGCAAGGCTGAAAAGCATGACTTTTGGGGTTTCTCTTTCTTTTTTCAAACATTAGCTTCACTCAGTGATTCAGTATTTCTCTGTCTTAGAATGCACAGTTCCAAGGTGAGTGTAATTTATTCCTTTGTCTCTTGGAAGTATTTGAGGATTAATTTAGTCATTTATATATTATGAAATATTTAGAAGTGTTATGTAAATGCGAAGCACTCTAATGATCACTAACCTAGAGCTGTTGTTAGCCTACTTATCTTGCTTGGTTTTAGGAACAACTTCAAAAATCATGCTTTTAGCAATATTCTTTCAGGGGTGGTTTTGTTCTTATTGCTTTACATGAATTATTTATTCAATGACTTATTTTCAGTGGTAAGGATAAGTGATTAACTGATTTAATCTGTGTTACAAATAAGAGTCCTATATTAATATGAAATTCTGCAACCTTTATAGGAAGGAGTAACAAATTACATTTCAGGAACTGGGTCAAAGGTAGCTATAAAAACTTGAATGATATAATTTTGTGAATCTGTAAGTTTGGTGCATAATTAACTGTAAGTAAAGTATAAGGTTATTCATTAAGTCATACAATTTCAACATAGCTGGACTTAGTCAACAAAAAACAGCATAAGCTAAAATTCTTAGGGAAAAAGAACCCCTAATATTCACAGTGAATGTGGCAAGAAAGTCATAAATTACTAGGTTTTCCCAATGACTGAATCCCTAATGAAAATTTTCTGAGAAGAATATTTGTGCTTTGAATAATTAAACATGCATCATAACTCAAATTACAGTGCTACTGATTAAATTAAATCAAGCTTCTCCCATGTTGCAGTTTTCTAAATATAATTATTATCTTTCCTTAAAGTAGTTTGTCAATTTGAACAGAGTAATTTGGCAAAGGAGGTTGCACCTGGGGCTGCTGTCATGTTCTCTAAGGTTTGGGGCATTTGGTGTTTATGAGGCTTGGAATGCTGCAGGTAGTCATTGACAAAACCAACCGATGTCTTGTCTGTATAGACAATTTTTTATTCCCATATGATTAAATTTGTTGGTTTTGAGGCATTTTCCAAGAAAAATAGAACCCATTAAAAATAAAGGTATCTCAATATGGCCTGTTATACTTAGTATGCATTTCATAACCTCGAATTAGGAACAAAATCAGATCACGATTCTTGATTATCTTTTAACTCAAAGCATAATTTGTAACTTGAAGAAAAAAAATCCTAAAGTTGTTTTATCAGTGAAATGAGATTGGGTTTGGTGTTAGGGAGATATAACTTCAAGAAAATTACCCCATTAAATATATTTTTTTCTCCTGTTGTATAAAGCTGTTGATTTGGCTTCAGTGCCCCTTTTGTCTCCCCCATACAGTTTCCATTTTTATAACAGTGAGTGACTCTTTCTCGGTGTGGTCCAAAGAATTTCTTCCCATTGTTTATAATGTTTAATTTAACTTTGTGTCTTACTGAAAGATATAAGAATTTTGAACATACTGGAAATAACGAGTGAAAATTCCTCTGAATGAGAGAATTTATGTAAGTGGCTAAATTAATACTAGAAATTAATCCCTCGGGCAAAAATTATTTCCAAACCATTTTGTTCCTGGCAGTGTATGGGGTGAAGTGTAGAGGAGTGGAGTGTACAGCCATGTTGCCTTTATGTATCTGAAACTCAGCCTTGCATTTATCTGGAATGCAATATATTCCATGAAATATCTTAGTTCATGGCTTATGCACAATAATGAAGGTTCAATATGTTCAGTGTATCCAAGAGAAAACACTGCTTTCTGTTTAGATGAACTATGTCTTTCTGGTAAAGAGTTTCATTGCAGCAAAATAGCAGAACTGTTGGCCTCAGTCTTCTTCCCTCAAATGCAGAGAATCTTTAAAAATTCTGGATTCAGGCTGGAAGCAGTTTGAATTTCTTATAAGAAACCTGTGTGGAGCATGAAATATGAGTTCAATACAGATGGCTTGTTTAGAGCATGCACACGTTCCTTAGACAACTTAGAGAAATCTGTAGTTCTTGAAGTTTTGAAATGAAGAAAGTTGAGATGTAGAACTATTTAATATTGCAGTTCAGAAAAGTTCTTAAGAAAAGAAGTTCAAATTATTGTATGTGTAAATCAGTCAACTATGTAATTTTAACTGACTGTGAGGTACTAGCTTTGTGCTGTACAAGGGCTTATTCTATGAACCACAGATTGAATATATCTCAGATACTGAATAGAGCAGATGTCTGTAAGATATCTCTGATTTTTGAGCCATGCAAGTAAATGTTCCTGTTAAATCAGTCATGACAAGCTGATTAAAAGCTTTTAATACAGAAGTTTGCAAAGTACTGCATTTAACATAACAAGACAATATAAGTAAACTTTAATAAAAAGTGCATGAAAAGCAGAAAGGAACTGGCATATCTAAGGCTGAAGATCTCTTCTTGAATCTGTGATAGATGATCAGATCAGGACAATCTTGTTGGCCACACCTGGTTCAAAAGGAGGCATGGCAACTAACTATGCAAGCAAATAACTTGCCTTTTATTCTGTAAAAAGACTTTTTTCTGTAACTTAACTCAAGTACTTGGCTTTATCTTTGTCATGCCCTCATTGTTTTTGGAAGACACCACAGCTAATGCTTTGAGGAAGCTTTTCAGCACATGAAAAGGCTAACATAGAAAAGAGATGAAAGGAAAATGGGCTCACAGATCATGCTTCAAAAAGAGTTAATATCTATTTTAGACTGTATGGGCTTAGAGAAATTTTCATTAATCTGTAATGGCAATAAGAACAGCTAGCAACAGAATAGAAAAGAAATGAAATATTTATCTTCTGTGGTGGCTACAAGAAAAAAATGAAATATGGAAACACTTTGAACAATCTTTAGGCTTAGAGAGATGTTTTGGTAAATATTGTCAACTAATTTATTTCACCAAAACTGAGATAGTGAGATCCATAAGAGATACATGTTTGCAAAGTTGCCATTCACAGATATGGTTTAAATCTAAGAAACTGATTCATAAAGATGAAGGTGTCAAATGGTATGAATGGTATGAATACAGTCATGAGAATGTAGTAAGTACAAAACTCAGTTTCCAGTCTCCAAATCATCATATTAATATGGACTGAATGAAAGGATTTACTGAAGTCTAACACCTGGAGTTTGATGTGTTGAAGATACAGATGGGTCCCACTGACAGTACAGAAAATGTCTAAATGCTCTTGTTTCCATATGGGCTAGCTATAATAATTTAAAATCCTAATTTATCGTATAAATTTGTATATATTTACTTTCTAAGTGCTGTTGTATTTGAAAGAGAAGAAAATCCACAGAGTTGAAATTTTAGTGTTCTCCCGCAAGCTGTCTGTAACTCACTGGCATTTAGGAGCCAACACTGAGGCTTAGGCCTGTTCAGTCAGAATATTGCTGGACTCCTGGAGTCAGCAGCAGATGGGAGCTGAACACAGTTACACATGGATTCAGGACATGGATCAGGATCACAGGCAGATGAACGGATGGAATCCTCCCAGGATACTGGCCATGGATGAAGAACATGACCCTTTTTATCCCTCAAATGTACGGTGCATATGGGATGGAATACTCTGGTCAATATGGTCACTTGTTGCACTTCTTGCAAGCAGATTTTGCAAGTCTCAGCAGGAGAATTCTTTGTTATGTGTGATTTTAATATACATTTGAATCTTTAGAGAAATGTAGAATTCTGAGTTATATTTTTACATGCAGTTAAAAAAAAAAAAAAGATGCATAGTTAAATACTACTTATCATGCAGTATCTTCTTAAGCATGATTTTGTTTGCAGAGGGTTGTGCAACTGTCCAATCACAACTTGTTTCATAACATTTTATGAAGTATTCAGTAACATGTATCTGAAAAACACAGGCCAGAGATTAAGTGCATTGACAGCATACCATGAAATAACTTACATTGCACATATCTGCATTATTCTTAACAAATTAATGTTTTTTGTGTCACTGTCATAGCCATTCTGGTTGCTTGCAAAGTTTAAAAGAAAGAGAACCAAAAGAGAGGATCAACAATTTAAAATAAATGGGCTCATATAAACCTCCAGAGTTCTGCTTATGCTGTGTAAGTGTGGGCACAAAGTCTAACACAAGCATGGCTGGTTTTATAAAATCACAGCTCTTGGTGACTTTTTCAGAAAGTGTGATTTGAACTCAGTCACTGAAAAAGTCTGTGTGGCTGAGTCACATCATGTTCCAGGAGGTGTAGTTTGCTGGTATTTAAAGAACAGACTCTGTAGAAAAACCAAAAATATTGGAGAATAGTGTCCCAAAAGAAGCTACTCCAGCATCAGGTAGGGACAAACATCCATTTTCTCTCAGTTTTTCAGGAAAAAATGGATCTTCTGTGTGCTTTAGGTCAGATGGACTGTGCTCAATTACACTGCATTGTTCTCATAGGGATGAAGTTCTAAAGAGTCTTAGTGGAAGCCATGCGGTGCTCCAGTAGAGACCAATCCCAGAAACCAGGAGAGATTTCCTTTTGTTTTAATTCCACTTCTTCTATGCTTCAGACCAGTACCAAGAGCTGTAGTTTTAAGCACACTTTTTGTGAGGTAGGTGAAGTCAAAACATGAGTCATGGACAACATTGATTCACCTGAATAAATGATTAGGGAAGTACTGTTATGAAAGTAAGAGTGTTACCACTAAACCACACGGAATAAAAAGAACCCTAAGACAGAATTTTGACCAGTTATAAGAGAAAAAAGTATCAATTTTTATTGAATCACCTTATAGATAATTACTCTTTCATCTTTTTTTATTTAGTCCTTTGTAGAGCTACTTTCTCCCCAAAGCTAAAAGTGCATTCCTAGTACAAGTTGTTAACCCTGTCACTCCAGTCTCAGAAGCACCTTGGTTCCCATATAGATTCAGACCCTCATCTTTGTTCCACGTGGAACAAAACTTAATTTTTCCTACACTGCTGAGCCCATCTTGTACAACTGGATAGGTGTGTTGTCAATTGTTAATGGTTTTTTTTCTGGACTTTAAGTTCAAACACTCTGCTGCAGTTCTCATTCCCACTTCAGTAATAAAAACTGAATCGAGGTTTGAAATGTAAATCCTGTTTATCTAATTTTAAAGCAGAAACTCTAATTGTATCACCTCTTGATCATATATATTAACAATTGTCCCCTTCAGTTTACTGGACCAATGTTGCAATCTCTTTTCAGTCTATTTTCAGGCAGGCCTTTTTGAATAGTAAGTCCGAAATTTCTTGTAATGTACCTTGTATTGTTAACCCCTGACATTAAAAAAAGAGTCTAGAAATCTACAGGAGAGAAAAAAAGTACTGCAGATGTTTTCCTTCAACTGGAAAATATCAAGATCCCATTCTCAGCATAGTTTTATAAACAGCACTTTACTCCCTACTTTGCAGAAGTTGTACTTCCAACTACTTCCATAAATTATTAGAATGACTTCTAAGCATAAGGGATATTTATTATTAATCTGTGGTGTATGAAATTATAATACTTTGCATTCTTTAAAAGAAATAGATTCTTAGAAGTGAGCTATGCTAGATATTTACCACAGTTAAGTCTTAATGGAATTTTAAAAGGCAGAATTTTAGTAGCTTTCATTGGTATCAAAATGGTTTCAAAACTTTTAAGTCAAGTGACTTTGGTGTTAAGTAGTTTTAAGAAAGGAATTTGCCTACTAGCTACAACAGGGAGTTGTAAGTCAACAGTGTTCCTAGATTTCATTCTCAGTGGCAAGTTCTCTGCTTGCAGCCTAATTTCACCTTCATGTCTCAGGTGTTGACTCTGTGTGAAATCAGTATAATAAAAACTTGCTTAACTCTCAAGTGTATCATGAGAACTAATGTTTGTGAAATATATTTTCTCCATTGGCTGATCAGCATATGTTTATCCACTCCTTAGCAAACACATGGGTAATGAAAGTGGAGCCCTGCTGAGCTCCTGAGGGGATCCTGTCCTGGGGCCACATAGAGTAGGAGCCTTGCCACTGGTGTCCACATGTACATTAGATTAGACCCTGGGGTCAGGATAGTCCCAGGAATGGCTCACATTGTGTTCTGCATCCTTACTAATTATGATGCTGAGAAAGTGAAAGGCTTGCATTTCTTTTGCTTCAGATATGGAAAATAGCAAGAACTACAGTTCTGAAAAGAGCTGATGCCATAGTATTTGACCGCTAAAAGCTTATGCAGAAATTCTGAGGAGATGTATCTCAAAATGCTGTTGGCAACTTTCTCATTCCAAATAGCTAAAAGAGTGCTTCACAATCGTTTGGTTTTATCTGCTTATAGATGTTATCTCTTTATGTTTCTTATCTCTCTTTAGTCTTAAGTGCCAAAAGAGCCAGCTTGATTGATAAGATGGAAGATGGGAGATTTAAAATATATAGATTGAATGCTTTTCAGCAAAGCTATTCCTTTTATTTTTGTGTGATTTTCTCCATAAGGAATGCTTTAACTAAAAACAGGTCAAGCAGCACTATGTTCTAATTTGAATGGCTGATCACACTCTTCCTTTGTAAAGCTTTATTTTAGCACTCTCTTAATGTCTTCCTTTCCAAAGTTATTGTGCCATACTGTTGAAGCACCTGCCATATTGATTTGATTTCAGTGTTGGGTGAAAATAGTTCTAGTTCTGCAAAATGATTCATACATACAGTTTGCATATAGTTTGTCAAGCACAAAAAGTTTCTTAGAAATGAAGGTTTTATATACTGTAATCTCTTGAAGCAATGAAATGTAACTCTCCCAAGAAGAAAACAAATATATCTTTCTCTTCTTGGATTTTTTTCTCCGAGTTCACCTTGCTGGCACAACTGTACTTAAAGATAAGCAACTCATAGACAGAGTCCAAATTCTTACCTAAAGTAAGAAGATCCTTTCATAACATACAGAGCAAATAAATGCATGCCAAAAAAAAAAAAAAATGCTTGGGATGATTTCAGTGCTAATAATTTATTTTATATTTGTATGAGTTCCTGCATATAAAACAAACAAACAAAAATTTACAACATCTGTTCCAAGGAAAGTATTTTTTTTCTTTTTTTTTTTTTTTTTTGTTTGTTTCTTTTATGTGCTTTAGTATTATTCTGTCTGGAGAAAACGTATGCTTTCTATTAAAGTGAATCTGAGTGTTCATTGCAGATGTTTTTTAAAAAAATAAAACTACTCAGGCTAGTGACCTTGAACAAAACTGTTTTATATGTTCCTCCCACCTAATAATTTTAGCAGGACCCAGATTTGGAGCACAGTTCCTCTTCAAATCTATTCCTGCATGCCTGAGTTGCTATTTGAAATAAGTCTAAACTGAGAAATATATTTCCTCCCAGTGTGCTTCTTATCTTCAAGTCAGTAATTTCATGTATGTCTGTGTGTTTTGCTTGGAATAGCATTCACATTTCAGAGAATTTTATTCTAACAAAGCTTCCAACACACTACGGGGGACTGATTTGCTGGGCTGTAGGGTAGGACAGTTTGTAACAGCAAGCCAAAATACAAGATTGTTTTCTTGCCCAGGCATTTGTTCCTAGGAGTTCTTTAGTTTCATTGATTAACTCATACTAGTGTTCTGAGGCAGGCTGTGAAATTACAGACCTGGCAGAAAACAGCCAAAAGCACTAGGAACACCTTGAATAACAGCTTCAAAGCTAACATAATTTTACACATAAACGTAATGAGATGATGTGCTTTAAGTGCCAGAGAGTTTTAAATACTTGATTGACACTTCCTTGAAAGTAATTTATTTTGTAATTTATTTTATATAGCTCAGTCAACTGTAAGTTTTTACTTTTTAGTTTCTCTTGTTCAGATTTAAGATTACAGACAAGCTTTCTGAACTGTTAGCACGTATCTATCCAAATGCAGTTTGTTGATTGAAAAGAATTCAAATAACTCGATGCTTATACATACAGCCACGTGGTATACAACTGCTTTAAACATACTCTTGTAAAATTAGCAGCTCTTCTTGCCTTACAAGTAATAACATTGATCCTTTGAGAAACCTAGTTTGCACAAGGCAAGACTTTAGAGAGGACTGCAAACCAAAAAGTGTTTTGAATCCAGTTTAAGTGGAATAACTTTGTAATGCTTGTCTTAATAGAGGATAATAATTTTTTTGAGAGACATAAGTAAGTGTGCATTCACCACAGAGCTTTTCAGTACAAACACTTCAGTTTTACATAGGGTTTTCTCTGTATGCCCAGAATAATTCTAGAAAATATGCAAAATAATTTTCCCAGCTCTTGAAAGGAGGTGGAAAGGAAAAGCACATCTGCTGCTTTGAGGAGGTGTCAGAAAGCACCTAGAGTAAACACACAGCATGGTACTTCTTTTCATTCCTAAATGATACTGAATTAATTGTATGTAGACATGCAGTACAGTGTGCATAGTCTGTGGTTTTACCAGACAATAGTAAGCTCAGGGTTTCTGACTGTCCAATATCTGTCCAGGAGGTTCTTAAGACTAGGACAAGTGGATATAGAGACCCCTAACCCACCTGAAAAAACAGGATAGGTCAGGGGAAATATAGTTGTTTTTTTTTTATGGCTGTAGGAGACAAAGTCACATGCAAAACATGACTAAAAACTAAATTGTCAGCATGAACACTAACCATGACTACTGTGTTCCCAAATAAAAACTGATCCTGTGTGGATAGATGGCCATTAAAAAATAAAGGGAAGGGGAAATGTGAAGAAATTCACTTAACAGCTCAATAAGCAAGGAAAAGAATGAGTAGCTGAGTGAGATATTGTAAGTAAGAATACTGCCAGAAACACTAACAGCAGATAAAAGTGCCTGAGAATTATGACCTACAAATCAATGAAACTGGAATATGGGGGGTTTTTTGTCCAAAACCAATACTAACATTACACAGCTGAGAACTCCAGCAACCACAAATAGCACTAGAATCAGGAGTCTTGCTAACTAGAGCTAGGCTCATTTGTGGGACATGTGATTAAGGCCTTCAAGAAAGATTGGGAAGCAGATCTAGCTCCACAGAAATCTCTTTAAACAGAAAGTATGGCTTCAATGTGCAGAGAAATACTCCAAGGAGTTTTCAGAGAAAGCACGTGTGATAAAATAAAGAAAACACACAAGACTAAAAGACATAACAGATTTAGGAAAAAAAAAAAAAGACCACTTTCAAGTTTCCATACTCAGTATACACCATCAGGATTATACAGGAAAGGAAAAATGAAGTGCACATAATTCACAGGAAGTTTTATAAATCATGTGAAGAATATAATCAGATCCTACTTTGAAGTTGGTAAATGAAAACAAGCATCAATACACAAGGTCTTAGGACCCAGACACTTATAACTAAGGAATGGAATAATAGGAATAATACTGAAAACTCTTACGAACAGGAAAGCATTTTTAGTAAAACTAAATCTTTTCAAAATCCTGTGCTGTAGAAGTGAGCTGCCAGTCACACAAAGCCATACTGTCAGTTATTACATCAGTGGGTAATTTAACTCCAGCTGGACAATGAGGATTGTTGCAGTGCAGACACAGTTACAATGAGCAAAACTTGCCTGGACTAATCTGACCAGATGCTTGGGATGTATTAAAAAACTATACTCAGGCTAGTGAGTAAAACCCATTTTTTTATAAGGAACTTTGATGAAAACAAAATACTATGATTAAGAGATCATATTAGGACAAACAGAGGTGAATTGCAGCAGCAGAGATTCAGAAAAAATAGGGACTTCATTTCAGCACAGTGCCAAGACAACAGGAAGAGCAGTCACACTTCAGTTCAACCTTCTAATGAAGTTTCAGAACATATTTCAAGGTGCTGAACACACCAAGGAAGAACCTGAACTTAAAAATGCTATAAATGTATTGGAAAGAGGAGGTGAAACAGTTTTTATCATCCCTTTCACTATTAGTCTCAGATCTTGCTTTTCTCTGATGGCATGTGTTTACATTGAGGAATTTTACATCTTTCTTGTTGAGACACAAGAAGCTGAAGACTGTATTGTTCTCTTGAGCTAAAAGATCATGGAAGGAACAGATGTAGCCTCCTGGGAAGACTTGGCTGGGAAGGGGAGATTTAGGCTTGCTTCCTCCTTTGTCCTTTCCAAAATTTTGTTTGCTTCCAACCATATTCTTCTGTATAAACTTACACCTATAACTTACAAACTTATAAACTTACACCTGTATAGATAAAAAATCTATTTGTTACTAAGACATACATGACCAAACTGCAATGAAGAACACCTTAAAGGTCAGTTTTACTTCTTCCTCCAGCTGTTCAAAGTTACACCTGTTTTAATAGATGTCATCATTTTATTTTTAACACACAGTATAAATATTTCCATCTCTTTTTCTGAATGACAATGAAGAGAAGGATTGCAGAACTCCTTGACATATCTCAGCAGATGTTATTAATTCATTTCTCTTAATACCTCTTTTATATGGGGTATCTATTTTCACATCCATTTAGATACCTGTCTACAAATCTCTGGTAAACTTCTAGTTTTCAGTACTACACAAAAAGGTGGAAATAATATTTCAGAAAGAAAGGTGAAAGGCTTGAAGTTCTTCAGACACAGAGATTTTGCTTAAACTGGTTAGTATTAACTTTTCAGCTTCTGCATTTTACTTCTTTCGTATATATTATTGTTAAAGTGTTAGCATTCACCTACTTCATATATACTTTTTTAAAAAATCTGATTTAATGTTTGAAATCAGAACAGTGAAATTTTGACAAATTTCTGCTTTATTATCAGCTTTTTATCTTGCTAATCAGACTGTTGGCTATTCTTTTTTTGTTTTTATTTCCCTGAACTTTTATTTTGAGCTTTATTGTCAGAAAAATCTATATAACTACATCTTTTTTTGTTGTTGTTCATAAGGCATACGGTACCTATATCATAACTTTGTAACTAAATCAACAAGAAATAAACAGAAGGGCTAAAAAAGGCTATTTAATTCCAGTGTGTTTATGTATAGGAGTGCTACAAGGTCAGTTCTGGGTCCAGTTTTATTGACTCTTTTAATGAAGCATTAGATTATTAAATAGTTTATGTCTATTGCCTTTGCAGATAAAAAACTGTGAGGAAATATAAAAGCAACAAAGAATGGGATTAGAATTCAAATAGTTTGAAAATTGCTGGGAAAAGTTAATAAAATTCAAAGACTATGATTTGGGAGGAACAGTCAAGTGCAAAATGAAGGAAGTTTTTCTGTTTGATCGATTATCAACTAGATGATGAACTGTAGAGGAATCAGCAAAATCTATGCCATTCTGTAGCTGGCAAGCTTCACACTGGAATATACAAGAAGGAGAACAGAGGCAAAACCCTGCCTAACATGAGAAGTAGGGGTAAACCCCCCATTCTTCAGCATTGCTATCATACCCGCTTTTAGTCACAGTACTTCAAGAAAGATATGCACCAATTTGAGTTAATATAGTGGCAAACAAAAGAAATGGATAAACAGTTAATAGAAGTCTTCAAGTGCATAGAAATCTGTAAAAAAAAAGGAAACAATACATTCTCTATTTGTGCCATAAATTGGTAAATTAAATGAAGCACTGAACAGATTACATATGGATGTTGTTAATACCCCATCATCAAAGGTATTTACGAAAACAACTTAGCGTCTGTCAAAAATATTGATACAGTTTGATCCCATCCTGGGCAATAGGAAGGAAGGAATATAATAGTATGGGTTTTGCATCACTTACATAGAACTTCATATTTAGGCAAAGGATGGGACTGATCACAAAGGTGTTTTTTTTATTTTTTTCAGTTGTCTCGTATAAGAAAGAGGCAGACTGTGGTAACATCAGAGAAGAGAGTAATTTCTCTATACATGAAAAGTCAGAAACAAGAGGATTTTAGGCTTTGAATACAGCTTTGAAAGTGAAGACAATAAACTTGAACTTCATATAAAAAAGAAGAGAAAGCTTAGAAAATCAACTACAGTGATGGATGACATGGAAAACAGTCTGTGGATTTTATCTGTTTTTCACTAAGACATCCTTTAGCTAGTACAAATTTGCCCCTTAGAACCTTGTTGTGTTGATAAAGTGTTTTACTATCACTTCTCACAGCAGCTGTTTCTATCTCTGTGGTGCTATTACTCAGATTTTCCATCTTGTGTCTTGTCATGCAGCCTTTTAATTTTTGCCCTTTGTTTAAACAGATTTATTGCTCGTTTTTCTGGGGGTGCTGTTGGGGAATTGATATTTACTTTGGCTTTCTTAGTGCAGTTCTACATATTTTCATTTATCTAAGTTTTGCCTTTGAATGCCCATAAACAGGCAAGTTATTCTTGCCAGGAGATGTTAGTATTTGGTACTGATAGTGGCTTTCAGATTGTGCAGCACCTGGATAATGTTCCACTATCTTGTTCTTCAGTGCTCTTATGGTCTACTTGGGTTTTTTTTGTTTTGTTTTGTTTTTTTTATCCTCTGAGGAAAGGGCTGAGTATATGTTTTCATATATTTTGTTTTCTATGGTGCTTTACATACATTTCTTAATTAGATCCCAACTTCTCCTTATGTGCTGAAGTACAGACTATAATAGTGAACATCACATGTAAAATATCAAGATATTTTAGGTATGTCTTTATATGGAACTAAGTTCCATTAATTATGGAAGCATAGTTCCACCACTCTTTCACTGTTTCTTTTGGCAATGAAAGACTTGGTAGAGAGCAGTCTTCTGGTGCTATGCAGACATGTTTCAGAATATTGCCAAAGTCTCTAGATGACTGTAGAGTTGTTCTCTCATTATTCCAGTTATAGGTTTGCTACACACACAGCTTTTTCACAGGTATTCTTTATTTTAAACCTCTGAATAAACAGCTAAGTGGCTTTTAATGTATTGACTGTTTTTTTCTGCCTTTTAGAGCTCAGTGCAATTCTTGTCAAGGGACAGCTGCCACACCTCAGTGGGTTACCACAATCTTTTTTATTAATTTTGAGCTTTTTCTAGAGAATTCCTGCCCAGAAACTTTTAAGACTTCTAAGAGCACTGACACTTATTGATGGACTCAGTTACCTTGTAAAATTGTAGATACTGTTTAATGAACTAGAAACCTAAGTTCACAATTTTTCCTCTAGAAATTAAGATCTCCGAATCTTGGTATCATGGAGGCTTGTAATAGAATTTTATTATTTTCCATGGACTATTTATGAGAATATCTGTCTTCCTGTGTTTCTTCAAATTTCATGTAAGAAATGAAGGGGTTTGGTTACTGTTTTCCACCTGGTTCTTCTCCTTTGGCCCCCAATCTTTGGCCCACCTTGATTAGCACCAACAATAGTTAAACAACTTCTGCAGAAAGTGATGAAAATACCCAGAATGCATATTAAATGAAAATAGGAATTTTTAAAATAATAGTTTGAATTACTATTAAAGCTAAGTGTTAAGTACTTCATGAATAATATTGTAATTGAGGTCTGTTTTATCTCAGAACTAAGGATTGTGAAAGGACCTTAATTTATAAGTTATAAATGAACCAAAATATTAAACTGAATTTAATATATTTAGTTGAAAAATATCTTCATAACTCTCCCCACCCCTACATTAGTGTCTTCCATGTTTCTGCTGTTAACCTAATCCTTGGTTGTACCTACACATGGGAAGTCAGTGCAACTCAGAGTGAACAAGACAGTAATTAGATTCTTTGAAGGTGAAAAAAATGGAGGGAAGAAAGGACTTGGAAACATGCTAGACAGAATAGTTATTTTCACTCTTACTTATATTTGATGTTTGACAATTAATTGATAGAATATGTTTTGGTTCTTTTTTACTTACAAATTAAAGAAAATATCATCAAAACCACAGAAGAGACAACAGGATCATCCTTTCTTTTTTCTCTAAGCTTTTGAATATTTAGAGGCTCAAAAAGTTTTCTTTTTCCCCTTTTTTGTAGTATTCACTTTCATGGTCAATGCTTCAGGTTGTTGTTAAACTTGCGTTTCATCTAATTCTCTGGTGATTTATACTTTATAGTAGATGTATATACCAACAAATTCTTATTTTGGAGAATTGGGTTGACTAGCTCACCATTAAAAATAATTGAATATAAAAATAAAACATCTATGTTTAAATATAGTATAATATTATTATTAATAATAATAAGTAATAAATATAATACTTAGATTTCAAATTAAAATATTTTACCTACTCATCTTCTGTCCCTAGTTCATCATGCTCTATTTGGAGTGATAGCTTTTGACATATTGAAATTTTAAAACTACCTTCTTGGTTCTTATTTCCATCAAATACGTCCTTTTCTTAAACTTAGAAGACAGCTCAATTTGTCTTCTAAGTATGAAGGAATCATCTGGATCTCTGAATTTCTTTAAAAAAAAAAGATTTTTTTTCCCCTTTTTATTGTATTAAAATATACTAAGGCGGTGGTTTTAGAACTTACAGAAGTAAGTGTATATAAAGTATAAGTAAGTGCATACAAACGAATCATAGAATGGTTTGAGTTGGAAGAGACTTTAAAGATCATCTAGATCCAACCCTCCTGCTATGGGCAGGGACACCTCCTGCTGGACCAGGTTGCTCAAAACCTCATCCAACCTGTCCTTGAACACATCTAGTGAGGGGGCAGGTACAGCATCCCTGGACAACATGTTCCAGTGTCTCTTCACCCTCATACAAAAGAATATCCTCGTAATATTTACTTCAAATCTCCTCTCTTCAAGGTTTAGACCATTGCTCCTTGTCCTGTAGCTACATACCTGTGCAAAATGTCCTACTCCAGCTTTCTGGTAGCCCCGTTCTGGCACTGGAAAGCTACTATAAGGTCACCTCAGAGCCTCCTCTTCTCTGGGCTGAACAACCCCAACATCTTCATCTTACCTTCATAGAGGAGGCGCTCCAGTTCTCGGGCAAATTTTGTGGCTCTCTGGACATGTTCAAAGAGCTCTATGCCTTTATGTTGGGGACTCCAGAACTGGACACAGTAGAAATGTGGAGAGAAAAGAGAAAAAAAGGAGAAGCGATCTGTTATGCAGTGCTAAAAGGTTGTTGTTAGCTAATAGATTAATAGATTTAGCATATGAAATTACCTTTCTTTAAAATTCATCAAAGGCATACATGTAATTGTTAATGTGGGAAATGATCATAGGCCAGATGAATCACTGAAATACTATAACCTTAGTTCGTATAAATCTTTTAATCTTTTACCAACAAAAAACAGTTTTGCAAAATATGTATAATGCAGAAGGTGCAGAAAGAATAGTCTTGTTGTGTAAGGAATTATTATTTCAGCTCTCTTTAAGGAACATGGAAAGAAATTTAGCCAAATTTTAAGCACATACACTTTTGAACATGTTGCTACTGATTATAAATAAGACTATAAATTTTGGTTATCTATACAAAGCAGATGTGGGCTGTATGGGCCAGAAATTTCAGTTGTAGAAACCTCTGCCAAGCACATACATGTCTCTGTCCTAATCACTCTTCAGCAGCTGTTTTTTACATTTCAAAAACAAGGAAGGTGAAAATACAGTTTCATGCCAGATGTAAGTAAAATACATCTATGAGGCATAAGCCAGAATGATAGCAACATCTGTCCATTGGATAACTCTTCAGATTTCTGTTGTATTTTAGTTTTCAGTGGCTCTTTGTTACTTTATCACATCAGGTAGTTTTTCTATGCCTACTCAAATCAATTAATTTTTAACAAATCTGACTATGAAGCTTCCAGGAAATAAGTTGTTAAAACACACTTAAGTTTTAATAGCTTTTCAACCCATTAAATCAATTTTTTCTTCATACAAATACTGAGAACACATCTCTGTCCATTTAAGGGGATATTATGTAGCTTTGTTTCCTATGATTTCTTATTACTACAATATGAACAATAAACCAGAAACACAGTTAAGACACATGTTTGTCACATTTGCAGCTATAGTTTTGCAGATTTTCCTTGCGGGAGAATTAATGATTAACATACTGAATAAATCCAGAAGTAAAAATATGCAACAACAGGAGACAGAAGTAGAAGAAACTAGGTAATCCAAGTTACCAAACCTCTCACTAATATTACATTGACTACTTGAGAAAGCAGAGATCAAGGGGAACAGCAAACTTTTATAAATGTGGTAAATATATTCCTATTTCAGCAGTGGCACAAATCATTGTTTACTATGGAACAAACATCTGGGTAATTATCCATATTTGATGTCTAACCTGACTTCTTATACAACTATGTCTCGTGCCATCTAGGCATGGAACTGGACAAGTATTATCTCTGTGTTCTTAGAAAGTGTGAATCCTCCAGTGCCCACTGAGATTACAACACCTCTCTGTAATAAATTTCAAAAAGGTCAAAGATCCCAGGAAAAATGAATTAGTAACAGTCCAAGATGTTCATGTGGAAAGAAAAATACATAATTAAGGTTCATTTTCTTATTCTATTTATAATTTCAGTTACAAATTACAACATATCAATACAAAGCAGAAAATGACAAAATAAGTCATTAGTACACAAAGTGTTTTTTTATTTCAAATGAAAGTATTCACTAAAAATTGTTACACAGATGGAAAACCAATTGTGGATTTACATTGAAACAGTAATATTTTTGTTTTCAAATACGTAAACTATTTAAAAAATCTTAAATTATTTCAAAATTTTTTAAATAAAATATTTCAATATTTGTAAAAAGGGATTTCATCTCAAAATAGATATGACTTCTATGGAATGAAAGAACAGATGGATATTTACTACTAAGTAATTTAATTTTATTTAATTTTGCTTTTTTATGCTTTATAGACACAGGCTTTAATTTTGCTATATATTTCAGAAATAGGGGTATGGATGATCTTTCCAGGCTGAGCCTCCCAATAACTTACATTATCTGTTAACAAAGAACAATTAGGGGTGCACTTAAATCTAACTTCACAAATCATCGTGTATATAATTGGAAGTATGTAAACTTTTATTTCATGTAAAAAGTGAATATGGTGAACAACATGAAAGCATACCCTACAGCAGTACAGCAATTTAAATTTGTGCTAAAAAAAATTTTCTTCCTTTACTTTATGTAGGTAAAGTAAAAGAAAAGTTCCCACAGAGATGATAAAACAACCCCTGTCTAGTAATCCTGATCAAAGTGCTTTAATAGCAGTACGAAGACTGAGTGTTTTATCAAGGGTAAAGTTTTCCCAGGACAATTAACTGGGACATAGTTATACTTAATTAAAAAGATATCAAGTAGATAGCAGAGATAACAGACATAACTTGGACTTAGCTAAAGATAACAATTAGGAAAAAGATAATTAAAAAAAAATCCTTAACCCTATTTGCATCTTGAAAATTCTCAGCAAAGATAAGCAGAAATCTTTTTAACAATTTAATGTCTCTGAAAAGTTTATGATGGTAATTGGACAGAGAAAAAAGAGTAACTGGATACTACTCTGTATTTCAGAATAAAGAATTATTATAAATTCAGAATAAATAATTATTTAATAAGATAAACATAGGCACCATGTTTATATTAGTCCATAAATATTCTTGTCTGAGACTTGGTGGGGTTTTTTTTTGCTTTCAAATACTATTTTGATTGATATTAATAATCCATACAATACTTATTGCAGCTGAAGTACCATGATTGTCCTTCCGTCCCCCAGAGCCACTCTATGAAGTTTGTACAGTGAAGTAATTTATATTCCATCTAGCTAAATTAATCTGTAGAATGGCAATGGTTAGTATCAGGAAAATATGATCAGAAAAAACAGTTTAGACTTGTACAGTTTTAATGGTGTCTATAATTGTATTTTTCCTTAGTACAGCTGTCAGTCTTTTAACTGTTCATATTTCATTTTAAGTTATGAACTTCTTAGTTTGACCTGAACAATTACTAAACCAAATTTATCCATATGATAATCCAAACAACTTTTGTGAAGAAACACCAACAGATAGTTGACACATTTTAAAGTAAATAAATAGGACATCATTTTTTTTTGCAATCTTGCACAACATTCATGAATACATGAATTTCCTGATGTCCCTTCTGCAGAGAAAAGCTGCAGTGCACTGTAATAAAAAGACTGCTGGGAGCTCTCAGGAAAGCTCCTACAGGAATGAAGAAGGCAACAGTTCCCCCCTCTCAGTTGGCTTCCCAGGACTTTGGTACTGGCAACCTATTACTATCAGCTCTACTCTCAAAAGTCAATTGTGTGCCCTAAGATAGTCATGAAATTTAAATGACTAGCTGATTATATGCTTGAATGAATCAAGTTTTCAAAATGCTTGTCCTTAATGCTTAAATATGCATTTATGTCCTTAATGCTTAAAACCAGAATATCCAGATAAGATATCCCTTAATATTCCATTTGAGGGATTTTGGTCATCTTCCCTTGGATCTGCCAAATCACATTATGCTTGGGACCTGACTACCAAAAGTGATTTTCACAGATCATAACAGCACAACTCTGCTCTAACAGGAGTTTGGATGTCCTGAAAGTGTCAGGCTGAACCAATGGCTTACTTTGAACCAAAAACCCTGAAGAAATCTCACATTTCTTACTGAGTTAGATTTTTTTTTTAGTGTTCATTTAAAGTGGAAATTTACTTTTGCATTGCACTTCGTGAATTAGTAATTATATTAATTAAATAACTTAAAGACAGGAAACTGTAGGTCAGCTGATTGGAAAGGAGATACTGAGCCAGTTTTCACTGAGCTCATCAGTCTCTAGATAACAGTAACATCAGACTTTATAGATGTGATTGAAACTAAGAAAAGACAAAAAGTAGATCCAGATTTCCTCAATTTTATACTCTGCAATTGCAAATTTAACTGTTCAGAAATCTTCTAACCCCAAAAGGGTGGCTTAAAATTGGTGTCTTTATGTTTTCCTTTATAATCTGCCTAATCTGTTAGCTTTTATTTCTTTTACATATATACATTAACAATTTCAACAATAACTAAAATACAATATTGTTTACAATATGGTTTCATTTAAATATAATTTTAAAAAGAAATAAAAATAGATCTTTTTCCAAATAATCATCTCCTCTATCAGACTAAGCCTCAAGAAAAACAAAAACCCAATAAATAGGTTAGGTATTCTGTTAAATTAAGTATATTGGTAGAACAGCAGTTATCTTTTTTGTCTTTCATCTGACCTCAGTGTGCACTGGAACAGGATGCAAATTGGTGTAAAATACTTCTTTGGGCTTCAGGAAAAAGAAGTGTGTTTGGTATTGTGTATATGTGTATACTTTTGCAGTTGACTGAAATGATTGTGAGAGTGTTTTGAAGAGACTAGAAGAAACACAGGATTTACACATACAGAATATTAATTTAGAAAAAGTGTTCACATTATGAGTTTATAAAACAAAACTCAACACATACAGGTCTAGGACATCTGGTACTAGATAAGAAGTGATCTTTTCACATGACAGAATATTAACTAATGCAAACTGGCTCTATTGAACTCATTTCAAACATTTTTAAAAGATATTTTTATTTTAAAGTGTGTATAGGATTAAATACTGACTGTCCTCCCCAGCTGTTAGAAAACTGGCATAAAATCTGAAATATGGCATGTACTCTGTTCAGCACACCCTTAGCAATGTGCCTGAAATGCCACAGTGATCTGGACTAGATTTGTATCCCATAGGCTATGTCTATGGTAGCAGATGAAATGCTCCACAGCTTGTGCTTTGTCAGCCCTAGGAAGTGCATATCCCAGACAGCAGCCTTTTGGACTCGTTTGCCTCATCTCTACTTTCTGTGGGAACAGTTCCTCTGTCCAGGCAGTTCCTGGGATCACACTGATTGGTGTGAATTAAAACCATGCAAAAAACCTGGTGACCAAAGACAGCAAGGTATAGGTGCCAATGAACCCCTGACTTGGCCCTTTCTTGGGATTAGTAGTGAACAGAGAGCCTAGAATTATCCAGAAACACTAAGATCTGCATATCTTTATTGCAAAAACCTGGTCTCAGGTACAGGATGAAAATTCTGGTCTGATACCAAGTCCAGACCATATCTAGCATATGTCTGGGATATATAAGTCTCATTCCCCTCCTTCAGCCACTTCATGGTACTTCTTGAGTGACTTGAGAATTCTCTACAGGCTGCTGCTTTAATTCCTGCCATTTTGGTGAAAATCTGAAGTCTTGTTAAATATGAACACTCTAAGAACTGTATGTAAGTTTCAGATATAACATTCACTGTAATATAACACTAACAACTATTGTAATTTTTTTTTAATATGTAAAAATATATTTTGAGATATCAGGAATTTGCAGTGAAACAAATCTACAAGAAAATACACCAATTTTGGATTTAATTCCAAAACTGAAATGAAGTTTATTATCCGAGGGTTGAATAACTCTGACAAATAATTTAAAGTACACTGTCAGAATTTTGGATGAATCTGAGGGGATTTTTGAGGGTTTGTTTTGTTCTTGTTTTTGGTTTTGTTTTAATTCAAGGGCAGAGCAAGTAAAGTAGTTAGGCTCTGTGCTTTGAAAACAGAACATAAAAGGAAAGCTGCATGAAAATTTTAACAGAAAATAACGTGAAGTTCCAGTTAGTAGATCCATATTAATAGTACTTAATTCTAATCATTAAAACAATTATAGACAGCAAAAGTTTGTTAATATGTTATTACAAACTTAAAGATGTGCTGATTTTTTTACAAATGCATATTACTCATTATTTTTCTGCTGAAAAACAACAAATTATGGCACAATGATAACTAAAAATAATTCATTCTACAAATAAAATGAAAGTTCCACCTCAGTGTATTTCACCATATCAGAACTTGTTAGTGAGACTTTTAAAAATTAATAGAGACAGCCAAGTTAAATCTCTGTGATATAATTATTATTCTTAGAGATGTTTCTGAAGCTCTAGATGTTTATGTTTTTCACCCTAATGAGTAAGCATTCAACATACTTTGATGAGCATGCATATGAGAAAGACCAATAAAACCAACAAAAGAAACATGAATTCTGTTAAATCTAATATTAATCCTTTAGGCTCACAAAAAAAAAATAAGGATAGATGCCCACATGCTCCTGCTTAAAACTTCCAGTTTTAATCTATTTCAATCAAATATTATTTTGCCTTGTTTCACATTATGGAGATAAGTTATGTGCAAGCTAACAAAGACAAGCTCTCTGATCTCAGAATATTCCAAGAGTGACATACAAAGGGTGCAAGAGAAAGACATGATTGGATATCAGGTTAAAATTATACCGTTTGTGAAAGAACTATACCAGCTTGAGAGACCCTGTTGTTCTTACAGATAAAGTATATTCAACTATCCATATCTGCTCTTCAAAACATCTTTGCTTACCTAATTTGTACAGTGCACAATTTTCACATTGGATCCTGTAGCACCTATAAGTGCCCTAACTTCTTCCTTGCTGCATTTCTTTTGAGCACATATTGGGTTTTAGTTCCCATGTCTAATAGGGAAATGGGAGGGAAAGGAAGGACAGATCACAACCACAGTCTCTTAGAACATCTTTTATTCATTAAGCTGTCATTAATAATAGAATCAAGCTGTTACTTCTAACAGCAAATGTATGTTCTCACATAGTTCATTTTCACCCTCACATGCTCATTTGCAGCCGCTGGGATGATCCCTAGTGCCCTGGTGGGGTGATCCACAGTGGACTGCTCCCCCCAAATGGTAAAGCTGGCCAAGATGTGCCAGGGGCTTCTGGAAAAGTGTTTGGAGAGGCCCTCCAGGGCCTGTTGGTTCACTGGGTTTATAATCAGCCCTGAACTCTTCATCTTCCTATAGCAGCCACTCCCCATGTAGTACAGAGCCACAGTGGGCTGTGGACTTGTACAGATGTATCAGATTCTTCAAGTCCTTATTTTAATAGTTATTACAGCTTCAGCACAAGAAAACATCTCCAGAGTTTTATCACTCATTGGGAAGCTCTCACGTTACCTTCCAGTACGCACTTCTCTTTGGATTCCCCATGGCTATTTCTCTCCATCCATCTCTCTTTGTAAAAAAAAGTTATTAGATTACTATTAGAAATTTTTTCCCTTGAGTATTTCTATTGTCTTCCCCTTTATTGTCTCTACCTGCAAGCTGTTCAGTGTAAAATACAATATATTTACCAATATTTCTTAGATGTATTTTCTATCAAATTTTTTTACTTTACAAAATAGATTGTTTACAACTGTGCTGCCCTTCTGCCTAATGGGCACCCTGAGGGAATGTTGTTGGACTTGAGACTCAGCTACATATTTTCAATAAACAACTCCTGAAGCCAGCAAATGCTGAGACCAATGATCATTAATCAGTGATCTATCTGAACGGAATAATTGCTTCTTCTTCTTCCTTTAAGGGACGGAGAAAAAGGGCAGACATCATGATGCACTAGCCAGTCACACATAATTGAATTAGGCCCAACAAAACATTTTATCTTTCTCTTTTATTACAAGTTTCATAGTTTGAAATTGTGATAGCAAAGCTGTCTGCCTTATCAACAGATTTTGCCAACGAGAAAATATACAAAAGTGCCCCAGGACAAGTAGCAACTTCCAGCTATTAAAAGGTGTTAGACTGCTGGTAGATTACATTTGGAATTATCTCATTTGCTTTGTCCCTTTGTCCTTGAGTCACATAGCTAAAAGGATGACTGTCTGCCTTAGAGGGAATGCTGCCTGCTCAAGTATTCCCTGCGTGACATTGCATCTGGCAGGCTGATTTACATGGAGCTGCTGACATCTGCCTTAGAGGAAATTCCTGCTCTTGTTTTTAAAACACAGGTCAGAGGTCCAGTTAGGCAACTGAGAGGATGGTGGTACTGGCAAAGAGAGATAACGTAAGGACCCACTTGAGGCAATCTGCAGTTGCTTTTAAATCTGATCAGCCATTCCTTGTTGGAAGAGCCTCTGAAAATGACACACTGATGTAGAAAAAAATAATTAAAATACAATGATATCCGGTCTGTAATGAAGTCCTTTGCCAGTTTTACACCTGAAAGCTGTGAATTCTAAATTGCCACGGTCCAGCAGGATATCTCTAAAACACAAACCTCTGTAATAAAACAAGCACATCGTCTCATGGATCTTGTCAGTTTTGATCATTATGAAGTTACAAGCCTAGCTACAGCACTGAATTTAAAGTCTGAGTAAATTTGGACTTTATTGAAACTATGATGTATGTAATTCAAGTTTCTCTTTTACTGTGAAGGCTAGGTAGAATTAGATAGAGAATATTACATTGCCTCCCATTCATTTGAAAATCTCTGTACAGTGACTGTTCAAGATAAGGAATTTTCTCTGGTCTCAAGTATTATTGATGTCACATTTTCTGCTGAAAGGGTCTGAAAAGGATGAATTAGGATTGTGTGCTCCACGACTTTGAATTTCAAATCTAGACAAATTCTCTACAGTAGTTGAGGAGGAAAAAAATTTAGTAGCTTTCTTCTGATTAGACTAGTTTTACTGCTGAGGACTGAATGGAAAGATACTCCTTCACTGACTTCCCCTGCCATGAAGAGACTCCAGAATAATACTAAGAAAAAAATCAAATGCTATGAACGCACTAGAGTTTTTATGGACTGAATAGCAATTCCAGGGAGCAAGAATAATGAAAAGTATGATATGAAAAGCTCATAAATGTAAACTTCTGTTTCACTTTGTTACTTCCATGTATTGTTCAAATATCTAATGAGATAACACTTCCTTGATGTACAAGCAAGGCCCACTGCTAAGAGAGACATGCCATGTAGAGCCTTTCACCTTTAGGAGACAGTCTGAGTCAGTTCCAGCTGAGTAGCTATGAAACAGTTAGAAATGGGGACACTAATGACTTCAAGTTAATTTTAAAGCAATAAAAGAGCAAAGGAGATGAAGTAGAACAGTAGATCTTAATAATGAAAGAAGCAAAATTAATATATTGGCTGACCTCTCACATAAAATAAGTCATAAAGGTATCTAACTCATCCACAGGGCCGTAGTTGCTAGATAATTGCTATAAACACACTGCTTTATTTCAGCCTGACTTTTGCAATTTCCAGCTATGAGGCAGATCCAAGTCACTGCTCTTTGAAGCAAACTTTGTAAAGAAAAATCAGAGTAAATTCAGAAAAGAAGTTAGAGATTTTGTTCTTCCTGCTCTATTGGGAAATGCTGAGAATCTTCAAAGTGAGCTGTCTCCATGAGGTCTCTAGTTCATTTTGTTCTTGTGTGGATTGACATTTTCTGATAAGGGCAAAAATATGTTGAACAAATAACAAAAATCCCAGGATATGCCCCACACTGCTTATTGCATTTAATACTTGAAGGAAGCCTTCAGAAGATCTGCAGATATCTTTTTCTCACTATATTCTCCTTTTACCTGCAGAAAACAAAAAATGTTGTTTCCCCTTTCCACTTTTGGACATCTTTTACTGACTTTTCCTTACATAGTACAGTGCCTACAAATTATAAAATCTGATGCTTTACAATGGTAGAAAGGTACAGATGCTTGAATCCTTGACAGTTCTGTGCATATTTATGAAATCTGATGCTGTACACTTTAATAATTTGATGTTCATGACTTCAAAAGAATCATTCTGTTTCCAGCCCTTTTTCCTCAGTTTTTCTTACTCTTGGTCATTTCCACATACCCTTCAAAGATCGTGTACCCAGCTCTGCAGTGATATGAGTTCTTCTGAAAGAATGTGAAATAATTATAAACATAGCAGTCTCAGCCTATTAACAGTCTCCTTCTCTTGTGATCTTTTGTTATAGCTTTTGCTATTAATAGTGTTGTCTCCTTCCTTACGGTCTGCCAAATGGACAAGAATAATACAAACCTCAAGACAGAAGTTTCAAAATTGATGAATAGTGGAAAGAACATCTTTGGGTTATATTCTTTTCAGTCAAGAAATCTTCTCATATAGTATGACGAGTATTTTGCAATGTCTGCCACTAGGGCATTACAATTGGATACGTATATACAGGGTATTTTAATATTATCTGTTTCTTACAGGTTCAGAGGAATATTCTTAATAGTTGTACCTAATAATTATAAATGTGTTTTATTGGAGGAGGAATTTTATATATTCATAAAAATAATCACATTTAAATAGTGTTTTTTGTCATAGGAAACGCCTGAGAAAATCACATTAGTAGAGAATATTCTAGAGAATAGGTAAAATACTCAGATGGCATCCTTTTTGAAAAATGCTTCTAGATATCTTGTCTCAAAAGAACTTTTTCAACTGGTGACATTGAGGGATAAGCAATTGATTTTTAAAACCTGCTTAGATATGTCAGTAGTAGGCAGAGCAGTTGTAGTAGATGATCTCTGGAGATATTTTCCAACCTCAACTATTCTGTGATTCTGTGAAAGCAAAGGACCCTAAGTCTAAATATTAGGTTTGCTCAGAATTGAGCATGGATGCAAGGTCCCAGTAACTTTTTTAGTCACTTCATTCAAATAATACTCCAGTTTAATGCAAGTTCTTTTAAGATAAGGGGGTGTGTATATATTATTTCAACATAAGGTAAGACTTGAGTAGTATCTAAATTGTTGTTTCAGGAAAATGCATACAAACTTTATTCCTTAAACTTTAATAACATTTCTGCATAGCGATAATGGGACAAAAAGGAACAAAAATGTTTGAAAACTCTCCAGTAGCTGGCACTGAATATTCAGAAAGAAACTCTCCAAAAACTTAATTATGCTTCTGCTTAATTTTTGTGTTTCTGTGGTGTTATACCTTTAAATGATACAAAGTCAGACTGCCCTTGATTTTGTTTGTTCTTTTACGTTACTTTACAGTAATGTACATTGCAATGCCTTCCATTACATTATAAAATATAATAAATAAATATAATACAAAATTTTCTCTGGAATCTTAAAGGTTAAAGATGTAAGGTGGAAGTCAAAGATCAGCATAAATTCCTGGCCATGGTAAAGTCAGACTTATGACTCTGGCATGAAGAATTCTAATTTTACATCATGAATATTTATTGTCATAATGTCCAAAACAATGAGCTGGGTGAGGCTTTTCCTGACTTCAGTGGCACAGCAGCTGCGTTGGGATTCATGAAACAATGAAAAGCAGGAAACGTGCATGGCAGGTTTCTGATGTGCACCATCAGAGGGCCAGAGTTCAGCAGCATGTTCAGCTGCCTGACTGTAATAACAGATTGACTTTTGCCTTCCTGTTCATTCTGTTTTCCTGAGGTGCTGAATCTTCCTCATTACTTTTTCTTTCTTTTTTTTTTCCCCTTTCTTTTTTTTCCTTTTTCTTTTTTCTTCTTTCTTTTTCTTTTACTTAATCTTTTTCATTTTCTCTGATGGCTCTGATAGCTCTGTGAAATGTAGCTGTATCAAAAAACTTGAAATAAGCCTCTTAAGTCAGATACACCTTTTTGCATCTGACTCACAGACTTTCACTTTTTTTTTCTTTTTTGCTACTGATACATGCGTCGAAACAAGAACTTTTACAGATGCAGTTTTTCTGCTGGCCACAATCCAAAATTGTGCAAAAAACTTGTTTACCTCTGGATTCATCTTGGGGTAACAGTAAGGAGGATCAGCAGCCATCAAAGACGTTACACACAGAGCAAATCACAGAATGTTAGGGGTTGGAAGGGATCTTGAAAGATCATTGAGTCCAAGCCCCTTGCCAGGAGCAGGATCACCTAGAGTAGCTCACACAGGGAATAGTCCAGTCAAGTTTTCAATGTCTCCAGAGGAAACTCCACAACCTCACTATTACGTTTCCTGATAAGCAGTAATTTTAGTAATTTTTTACCCTGTTTTAAGCCAGGAGGACTTAGATATCAATATACTCCGAAGATCTTTGTAGTTTTACTGTTACAGGTACACTTTCTTAGTACCAATCTGTAATAAGCAGAATTTTCAATATCAGCTCTGTTTGTCAGACATATAGATCTTCAGAAGTTAACACAATTATTTCTGCAGAGTTTGTATCTTAGTATTTCTCTCAAAATTTTGATAGTATAAGTTCAGATATTGTGCTTGGTGTTTTGGTTTTTTACACTTTTTTTTTTATATAAACCACAGTCTATACCCTTTTATTTAAGAGCACAGCTGCCTTTGTTGCTAATTACAAGTAATATTATTTAATTCGAGCCACACATAAATATTAACCCCTGAGCAATAGAGAGGTAGTTGAATAGAGAGAAGGTCACATCTCAGAATTTGCCTTTTTATTTTTTTGTTTTGGCTCATATATTTGTACTGTTATAAATTAGGAGAACTGGTGTGACCAACCAGCTGAGCAGGGGTTGTATGAAAAATAACTGGTTTACAGCTGAGTCACAAACACCGTGTGCACCTAGAAAAAGTTAATCCAGAAGAAGCATCTTGCTACATGGGAAACATTTCAGAGACCTTTTTGTTATTGTAAAGTGATTGGCATCAATCAGGTGTCTAATATACCCTTTTTTAAACTGAAGAGCAAAATACCCAACACTATCATTGCAAAATAGCAAGCACATTAAAATAATTTTCAATTCAGTTAGAAGTTCATTCTTATCTGCATTGAAGCCAATGTTTCAGTAGACATTGAGTCACTCTATCAATCAAGATAGACATGGGCTATACATAAACACTGTCATTTAGAGTTGTAATGAATGCAATCCTTACAGAGTTTCTACACTCTGTACCTATGAATTAAGGTAGTAATGATTATATTAAATATTCTGAGAATTCAAATAAAAATATTTTAAAAAGTGGCTCATTGGACTTGCAGTCTTCTGCTTATATACTTTGTTGGCTAATTTAAAGCAGTCTTATCAAGTTTTCTTGAAACACAGATAAGCAGTTTCTCTACCCTTACACCCATCTTTTTGTCTTTTAAATAACTCATATTTATTAATAAAATCACTGGCACTTAAAAAATATAGTACTGTAGCAGTAACAAATGAAATAGTGATGAAATTTCTTTTGAAAAACAATTATATATGCAAAGCCTTGAAAACTACAGATGCCCTTTTATTATACAGATGCTTCAATTTTTATGACTAAGATATTTCCTTGATTTAAAGAAAAAATATAACTATTAGTGACATTTGTAAAATAAAGAGCTTCTTGATCTCTGCCCTCATAGAGTATTCATCACCTTGAACTTTAGTTTTGTTACACTTACTGAACAAGTGGCACTTAATGAAAGAGTTTGCTGTGTATATTCAAGAAGTCAAAAGGAAACCATGTGTTGTTTATGCATGACACAGAAAATTGTGCTATATAGATGCAAAGGCAAGCATGTTCTTTTCAAAAATGAACAAACAAAACGTAATGCAAACGTAATGCATAGTGACTATGTAGTGTAAATTATGCAAAGAGCTACTTATTTGCAAGCCATTAAATTGATATGCACACTCAAAGTAGTATTTAGGGAGAGCTGAATCAGCTTTAAAGATGAGCAAACTAAGAAACAAAATAAAGTAATTTAGTGCTCACTAAGTCATGAGAAAAAACATGGTAGAAATAATGAAATTTCTCTTTTAGATGCCTCCATCTTCCTTTTTCTTAATCCAGTTTCCTATAGGACCTGATGTTTAATCACAGGAGACATGTGACTGAAAGCTGTTATGTACATCTGAACATTGAAAATCCAGATGAGATTTCATGATTCCTGTCCAAATTTGATGAACTGAACATTCATCTTCACCCTTACTACTCTGTCTTCCTGGCTTAGTGGCTTAGTGTTGTGTTATATATAGCATAGACCCTTCTGTGTGTAATTAAGCTATATTCTTACTCCTGGGACACTGACAGGTAGTACAGCCATTGTTTAGCCCAAGCACTGTTTGGTTTACATATGCTTTATAAGCTGATTAACTGTATGGGAAGAAGAGAATTTTGCCTTCAATGTATTTGTCAAATTTCATAAACCCCAAGTTCCTGAGAAAACACTGTGTTAGCCAGGGGATTAACCAACACAAATATAAAGCCAAAAGGAAGCTGTCCTAGATATGTGCTCACTAAGCCTTCCATATCTCAGGGAGTTAGTAACAATATCCCAGGGACATCCATTTTATTTTTCCTTAATTTGGCCAAATATCTTAGATAGTTGAAGCAATTATCATTAACGGATTGCCTCAAAAGGGTTTAGTTGGATAAATTCCTGAAAACATCAACAAAGATTGCATGAATCAATGTCACTATTACTATGACCCAAAGAGACCAAATTGGTCAAAGATGCTTAATTTCCTTTTCATCATACACAGCCATCTCTCTGGAGGCATGTTGGTTGCATAGTCAGTACTTCTATAAAAAAACTTCAAAATATAATTTTGGATTTATACTATGCTTGTATATTTTAGGAGAAGTTAACACTTGTGCTGTCTGATCCTCACTTTTTTGTGATTAATAGTCCTGGTTTCCATGCCAACCTACACAGTACTTTTAAGCATGGTTTCTGTTTGTTCTCTTTCATCAAATCAAATTACTCTAAGCATTATATTTTCAAGTTTCTTCTGAAGTCACAGTGAGTGACTGAAAATAGAAATTACTGTCTGAGAACATGTAAATTGCATGTTCACATGTGTAGTTACTTAAAAATTCTTAAAATTTATTGTTTTTTTAACCTAGCAGTTTGTTTACTCTCTGTTACATAGTTGGCTTTACCTTGCAGTAAATAAATAGATAAACAATATATGTTCTTGCTATAATGGCATATAACTAGACATTTCCAAACGTCTGAAATTTTAGAAAGCTAATAAGGAATAGGAAGTTTTAAGCCAGAACGAAAGTGACCACAAAATTAATCTTTGGAAAATTTCGGCTAGAAAAGAAACAGATGGGAAAACATACAGTGCAAATGGCTAGGGGAAAGCGTTTCTAGAGAAATTAACTTATCTTTTGTGTTGTTTTTTCATTTTTTTTCAAAAACCATAGAAGTTTATGTCCCTGAGAAAGAGCCCTGCACTTCAGAAACCTTCATCTTGTCAGCTAACTCACCATGCTATTTTCTATTAGAAAGCTATAAGAAGCATAGGAGGAGACAGTGATTTCAAAAAAAAGCTCATTATTTTGTAAATAGCACAGCACCCTCATCTGCATCTGCTGCAACTAATACATTCTAGTTTTAAGATTGGGAGAATGTGAATGGGGGACCAGTTGATAATATGAATAAAAGACTGCTATTCAGGAGGGGGCTACACAACTGAAGAAATGAGCTGAAAGGAACCTCATGAAATTCAACAAGGACAAAAGTAAAATCCTGTCCATGGGAAGGAAGAACAGCAATCCAAGCTAAGGCTAGATGGCTGGGAGGCAGCAGATACACAGGGACATTCGGTTAAGACAAGATACAGAGGACATAAAACACTGAACATCCAGTCACAAATCCTAAGGAAAAGTACATTCCAGAAAAAACACCAAAGCTCAGAGCTTTCAAGCCATTAAAAGAACTACTGAAAGCCTTGAGGAGGTTCATATAGAACTTTATTACTGGTAAAAAAGAAGGAAACAAGATAACCATGGCTATTATTTGTGAATGTCTCATTGTGAAAACCATTATGGATGATTACAGGAAGGGCCAAGAGTGGCAAAATGAAAGGATCAAGGAAGGTCAAGAAAGAAGAAGAGGGAACAAAAGAAAGAACAAGGGGGAAGGGGGCAATCACATGTAAACAAACTGCTGATATATACCCTTGACTGGCCAAGCACTGTGCATGATCACTGAAATCTTTCCTGTCTTGTCCTCCCTTATGAAGTCCTTTCCCACGTAAGAGTTGTCTGTGTGTATGTGTGCTGGTCTTAGGGCGAGCCGTGGCTGTGTGGGCATTTGGAAAAATGTGCTCAGCATTGCTAGTGGATAGATTTACAAGTGGGAATGACAGCCAACAGACTATGGAAAAGAAATCCCCTGAGCCTTAATATCCAATATATTCTGTTCTATTAACTCTAGAGAAAAATCTCTTTTACTTAGACTTATCAGATTCTGTAGCAGGATTCCTAGGGAGGTTATATAATCCTTCTCCAAGGTTTTCAAGACATGACTGGACAAATCCCTGGCAACTGGCTCCATACTTACAGCTAAGGAAGGCATCTTCACACTTTCTATGGAATAAAACCGTCTCTGAGATCAGTTTCACAGAAGTAGCTCATTCCATCTCAGATTACAGCAACACCTGACTCATCCTCCTTCCTAAATAGAGGCATAATAAAATGAATCAGGCATATCCTATACATGATCTGGCTTCCTACAAATACATTTGCAACTTTGACTTGTCATATGTTGATAATAGTTTTTTAATGTAGATTTTTCATTTATGTTTGGTTTTATGTAGGTCACGAATAGTTAGAGCACCAGTCCTTGAGATATGGATTGAAAAATTCGGTGTTCCTTTTCATGCTGTCCTTCAAAGTATCCATGACAAGTAAATATGAATTTGACTTGAAATGGATAGTTTCTACTAAATGGCTACCATTCTAATTGTCAAATATTCAACTTTGTTCTCAAATGCTAAGTTTATATTCCTACTATAACAACTGTAAACTCTGTCTTGAATGAATTCAGAAAAGTATCGCAGTGATTCAAGCATGGACAAGGTTTTTGGCACCTCTCTTGTAAAGCTACTGAGTTAAACAAATAGAACATTTTCTTTTTGTCATAACAAACTATGCAATACTAATCCTTCTAGAAAGATTGTTAAAGGTTAATCAGACAGACTCATTACAGAATATTTTCTCCAGGTGAGAATGTCTTTGCAATAATGTATGTATTTCCTAATCTGGAAATGAAATGACTGTGAAATCTACCTCAATTTTGACACCGCAGCTTTTCAATGACAATGGCTTCTTTTCACAGTAAGGGTCCAGACACCCAGCTGGAGTAATTTGGCCAGGCTTTGGTAAAGCCAGTGGAGTGATACAAAACTGCTTGAGCTGGGGATACGGGTCCTGAGAACAACAGGGAAAACCCAGCTGCATCATAGGCAGACTTTTGAAAACAGTTAAGAATAAAATCTTTCACACGTGCACAAAAAATAGCCACCCACTGGAAAAACACATTTTCAAGACTGGATTGATTCGTGAATACCATATGTTACCAATCATAATAATTACATATGTTAGGTAAACTTAACGAGAAAACTCTGCCAATTTTTTTTTTATTCATTTGACAAAACTTACACAGTCTCCTTCCAAAAACCACTTTATTCTCTCTTGTGATTATTCTTAATTATGTTCTTTATAGGTTTCTCTCTTTTTGTTTTGTTTTGCTTTGTTTTTAATGTCCTACATTTCCTGTTGTTTTGTCCAGGTGGAAAAGGGAACATAAGCAAATAAACCATGAAATAAACATCATAAACCTATATTCTTTTAATGCTTCTGAGAATTTATTTTTGAGGTTTAAGCAAAAAACTGAATGTAGGTTCTACTCCTGGTTCTGACAGAGACTTGAACTTCTCTATTTAATCTATTATAGTAATATGCCTTGAAATAAGAAGATTGGAAATGTTGTTTAAGTGCAAAATATTATTACTGTTCTTGTACACGAAAAATTTTATATTGTAGTGACAGCAGTATAAAAACATGTTTTTTTCCTACTATAATGTTATAGTGCAGCCACTACCCAAGGGACTTAATATTATATTTTCAGTAATTATAATCATAACAATAACAGTATTAAATAATTCCAATTTATAGGTGTCCAGACCTCAAAGATTCTTGGCATCTTAGAAGAAATAAGAAAACATGAAGTTTCAATTAAAAATGTATGCATTAGTAAACTAATCCCACCCAGTTCCCCTAATCCCACCCAGTTACAAACTATATCTATAAAATATTAATGTATCCAAGAAATTAAATTTAAATGCATAGAAATAGAGTATTGGAAAGCTTATTTGGGACCTGAATACTGTGCAGAATTGGCCTAAGATCTAATAAGTTTTCATCCAAACATCTCCTTTTATTATTTTTTTTTTCTTGTTCACATTGAGAATTTTTTTTTTATATGGTTATCTGTGTCTGAGCAAGAAAGCTAATAGAATGTATTTAAAGAGATTTGTATGTTGAGCTCTGTCTGAAACTAAAAGTCTATATAATTTTCTAAATAACGAATGGCTAAAAGATGACTGGAGTTAAGTATGAACTGTCATTCCCAGAGAGGTCCTCCATGTACTGCAGTTAGAATTAATAGACTTGCATTATTCCTGTTGTGTCACATTTGATGGATGGGGAGGATAGGCAAACCATTAAGCAAAACTGCCACTTCAAATGATTTTTTTAGCAGCACAGGTATGATAGGGGAAGAGCTGTAATATAGATAAAGCATCCCTTTTTTAAAAACATGACTATCAATAAAAATAAATCATCAGTGTTAAGCCACACTTATTAACTCATTATTTAAGCTTAAACCATGACTGTTTCTGCCAGATGACTGTGTGTGAATATCTGTGGAAAATAAAATTTGAAGTAATTTCAAGTTCAGCAATTAAAACCAAAAGAAAAGACATGTCTCTCATTTATTATTATACACATATTTTATATCCAGTTTGGGTAACTGTCCCAAATTTTGCATTAGGTAACCTCAAATGAGCATGAGAGAATAGTTTAAGATCATCGAGTCCCAAGTGTTGAAATTTTCATGGCCAAAGTGGCCTTCCTCTGGGTATGTGTGAAATGCAACAGGAGCTGAAATTGTAAGGCTTTTGACCATGATACTAGGTAAAAAATGAGGTACTTTGTTAGACATGGAACAGTCACTAAGCAAAAAACAGTGCTAGCTTTTAAATATTTTTTATTATTATTTAGATTGATTATTGTTTATTCATATATTTACTTATATACAGGGAGGTAGAAAAAAGTTTTTGAAGCAAGATCATCAATATAGAAGTATACCATACAAAGTAATTTGAGGGAAAACGTTGTCAAAAACTACAGGACACTTTTCACTGACCCCACAATGATGCCGAAGTGTCCTAATGACTTCACATTGCTTGAGGTATATATAAAAAAAACCAACAAAAAACCAGAAGATAAAACTAAGGCTAAAATCTAGCTTCTTCTGTCTATGCCTTTTGAAAATGACAAAGGAGTCAAAATACAAGTAAATCTAAAAATGCTCAAGACTTTAAATGAAATTAAGAAAATTTATGATTATAGCGTGAACAATGGACGATTTAAGTGTGTCTTGTTGCTGTTGTTTTCCTTATGTTTAGTTATCTCTTTTCAAAAAGAAATTCTCACTAATATTTTAAGAAATCCTTGTTTCTGTAGTCAGATATTCTGATTGTAGTTACGCCATTTCATGCTAAGCTCATTCATATCAAATCAGTTATGGTGCTTTACGCTTATGCTTATCTCAAATTTATCTGTTATAGACAGAGGGTACATTTCATGCCTCACATACCACTAATAGAATCATAATTAGGAAAACATTACAGTAACACTCACAAATCATGAGACAGAAGTACAGAGTAAAGGTTAGATGCTGCTTGTAGTTTATTACTGTGCAGAGACACCAGGGGTGATTAGCTGTTTCCTTGCTTCTTTTCTTGCCTAGAAAATATATGTTTAATATTGATGTGAGAAGATTAAGATGTGGGGCAGAAAGTGTGGGATGCAAAAGAATCTGTTGAGCTCTGACTATATCCTGCTCATCAAAGCACAAAGAGCTGCCAGGAAAAAAAGAAAAAAAGAAAAAAAAAGAAAAAAAAAAAAAAGAGAAAAAAATATTTTATGCTCAGATCATATATTCATTGGCAAACTGAGAACAATAAGCAAAAGAAGATGGTAACTCTTGCAATATTAAGTATTTCCCTTTTGGCATTCCTAGGGTAATTTAGTTATCTGGGGAGGGGCGTAACTTTTTTATGGATAAAATCAGTTAAAAATCCAGCCTCTGGAAAGTAAGATTTTGATCCTCTCTTCTTTTGTGTCCACCTTAAGAAAATAAATACCTGCTCTAGATCATGCAAATCTGCTCTTATGAAAAATTTCTGTGACAGATAAATGAAACATTGAATAAAAATGAAAGAATCTGTGTACCAAACCAAAACTGAATCTACAGCACTAAATGTTTACCAGGCTCAAACGTAGTTGTATGAGCTGTTAAAATTACAGATGAAGCAAAGAGAGGCACCTGGTATATTTCCCTGTATTGATAACACTCAGACAGTCCCACTAAAAGGTACTCAGTCATTAAAGTCTGTTGTGACAATATAGAGGCACTATTCCTAGAAAGAGGACTGATGGCTGTGTGTGCAGCAATAGTAACTGGATACTTTCTCCCATAAAGATTCATGTTGAGCGTCGGGAGGGGGATATGAAATGGGAGGAAATATTTTGGGTTTCCCTGGAGACATTTTGTTCAGTAAGTTTTTAGTAGCTAGTGTTTTATTGCATTATTGGAATGATTGAATTCTGAAAAGAGTTCTATTTTCCATCTCTTAACAATAATAACTTCTAAATAACACGTGTGCACACTCACTCTTCTGGTCTTTATTCCATCACTAACTTAGTGATCTCTGAATCCACTGAGAGTTGGATGCCTTTCAAGCTGTAAATCTCACTTTTGAGAGCAAGAGTATCTTTGAGATTGGAGAAATACGTGAGATTAATGGAGAAAAATATGAGATTAATAGGATGATAAAATAACAGTTAATAATATAAGACATATTCAACTTCATTAAAGCCTTGCAACAACACTCTTTGACCTCCTTTGTCCTGCTGACTATCAGTCTTTCTTACGTCTGGGGAAGCCTCCCATGTTCACCCACTTCTCAATGAAAAGGCTTTGTGAGAATGCCATCAAGCAATTAAGGAAAACAAATGCATCTGACTGGCCAGAGGCAGCCAGGATTGTGAGGGTGGTAGTAGGAAATTAAGCAATGGGTGCTCCTGCCAGACAGGGCATGTTGTGAACATGTGGCTACTTTGGTTAGCTAACAATGGGGAGAAACAAATGTGAAAGTCTGAGCTTTTATAGCAATTCATACATTATATATTTATTTTACTGGAAAATGAAACCTTATTAAAGAGGGGGAAAAAGAAAATACTAAAGCTAGCTGGCATGGAACTACAACAGCATTAAAGGAGAAGGAAAATAAATAAGCAGCCGAAATCTTTCAGTTACAAATGAAAGGAGGAAAAATATTGAAATTTGCCAACTGAACCTGCTGGTAATAATTAGATTGAGGTTGCTGAGAAAATGAAACACTACTTTTTTACTTCAAATTTTAATTCATAAAACAGGTACTAATCTTGTTCATTAGACCTGCCGGCTGGAGCCACGTGCCTGGCCCTGCGTTAGGAGTCCTGTGCTGTCTACATTATGTCTGGGGACTTTTAAAAGTGTCTTCTGGTTTGTGTTCTTAACAGAGGTAGAACTTGATTTCAAATCATGGGCCAAGGCCTCTGTGTTTGAGTATGGTTCCCGCTCCAACTACTGCAATTGTGTCCACTCTTTTGTTTCTCTATTTATTTGTTTGGGTTTTAGTTATCTTTTCATGGCATGAGAGCTTTAAAAAACAAATACTAAAAGAGCAGCAGAGTCCCACAGAGTAGAACTCTGCCAGAACAGTGGTGCCACTCATCTGTGAGGTTTTTTTATGGATTTTGTTTGTATCTCCTACTATATATCAGGAGAGTTCAGGAATTCAGATTAGTCATCTGTAAGATTGAAAACCACTGCAATACACCCTAGCCCCTTTTTCAGAAAGACTTCTGTTTCTGTTGCCTAATTTGCCCTCACATATTAGCGGCAAGGTAGTGGAGAATAGTAATTACTGGACAGATTCCCTTTGTAGTGCATCATCGATACTGTTGTAGCTTATGGCCAACAAAATAGAATCAAGGTTCATGCTTGGAGAGGCAAGTAATCTACAGTTCAGCAATATAAAGAATGAGGTGATCGGTATATCAAAATAATAGACTAAATAATAGAGTTTTGTAATCCTTGTAGGAATACCTGAAGTGTCACATCTGCACGTTTCTTAAACACCTCCAGGCATAGAGACTCAACCACCTCCCTAGGCAGGCTGTTCCAGTGTGCAACCACTCTTTAAATAAATAAATTGTTCCTAATATTTAATCTTAACCACCCTTGCCACAACTTCAGACCATTTCCTCTGGTCCTGTAATTATTCACTTGGGAGAAGAGAGCAACACCCACCTTCCTACAACCTCCTTGTGCCTTAAGCATGAGCAGAAGTGACATCCCCTGGTGCAAAACATTAATCTTTAATATATTTTGTAAGTTAGAGGAAGGTATATATACATACACACACATATATTTATGTATATGTGTGTGTATTTGTATATGAGAAGCTTCTACTGCAGACTTCTGTCTCCTGTTTTGTTTTGAGGTACAAAATCTTTATTTCTGATTTGTCTGATATACACTGAACAGTCATTAGTAGTCATTGGGAGTGAGATTAATCTTTCCTGAATTTAGCCATCTAAAGGTATAGGCTATTTAGTGTGACTCTATTTATAGTCACTGAATAAAAGTAGACACTTTGAGACTCTGACTCTTCCTTCCTCACGTCCTGATTAATCTAAGATAAATTAATAATCTTCTTCAGGAGCCTCTCTATTTTTCAGTATAGTGAGCCCCAGAGCAGCTAGCTTAATTCATAGGTGATTACAGGTAAAAAAGATCATCTGCATCTTGTAGTCCAAAAGATCTTACTTCTATATTTATTTTCGATCTCTTACATAGTAGGGTTCTGTATTTTGCAAAGGCTGTATTAAATCCATATACCAATACCATGGTGGCTAAATAAAGATGTAGATAGTTAACAGTGTACAGTCATTGAGGAAAATGAATGAAGTTAAGTACCATCATGGGCTAGTTCCAAACTAATGATTAAAAATCAAGGGGGTGATCTGCAGCTTAGATGTTTCAAATCAATTTGGCCATGCCAAGAGTTTGACATTTATGATAGCAAAACTTCTGCAGGGGCTAAGACTTGAGATATTTCCTAATATTACTTACTGAGTGGTAAGAAATCCAATGCATTCAGTGATCTTGTTCACACAATATAAATTAGCAAATACTTGGATGGTCACTGTGCTAGGAATTTTGCCTCCATAGAAAAAAGAACAGTTGTTTGAAGACTTGTTTGCTAATAAAATCAATAAAATACATCATCATTAATTACCCTGTACTTATGAATTCCTGCTTTCCAGAAAGGACCTTTGGCTATTTTACACTGGTGACAGTTTCAGGTATTGACTGAGTATACAATATGTATACATATGCGTGTGTGTGTGTGTTTATCTCTCTCTATAGGCATATTGCCCTTTATTTGATGTATCATGAATCAATATGATTCTTAAGGGAACACACCATCATATCAGCTGATAAATAATTCAGTTTATTTTATTTAGGGTATGTATAAATTTGACAATATTACAGCTAAAGATCTAAGGACAAGGAAAATGGAGTTTCACATAAATTTATCCTTTAAGACACCTCTTTTGTAAAAGAAGCTGTCTTTTACAATAAATAACTCAAGGGAATGAGTAACACTTTTTGTACAACATCAGGGAAGAGATAGACCATCTTCTGCAGGCACTCATCTCTCACTACTGAGTGTAGAGGAAGGCTAGACAGCTATCTGACTCAGGTTCCTATCTGCCACAGAAACTATTCCAACTCAAAAGATCTTTGCCATTATTTTTTTTTTGAGCTGTATTCTTCTATCTCCTCAACTAATCAGCAGAATGAAAACAAGAGCAGTCTCTTCAGATACATTTGTGTACTTCTAACAGAGTGGGATCTAACTTCTTCAGGTGCCTCTAGGACTTCAGGAAAACATTGTTGGTAGCCATACATCAAAAACTCTTGACCCAGGGCAATTCTGCTGCTGACTCGTTTTTAAATTCTGGGGCAATGGTTCACTGTTGACTCAAAGGGAATAGTGAGACCTACAGAATGAGTAACACCTGGTGTTTTGCTTGGGAACTGGCCATGGGAGCATTCAAGCACAGGCCAAACCTCATCCTGATTAGCTCCTCTGAGGTGGCACTTTAGTGACGCCATAGGCAATAACAATACCTTTGCCAGCTACAGCTTGAACATGTGTACTGCTAGGTAAGACTTCCAGTGCTGAAAACAAAGAGCTCTGTTTCATGACCCAAAGTAGACTCTTTATGATAGTGAGTCTGTCAGACTGCAGTCAGTCATTAGAAAACAATCTAGTTGTGTGCAGACGGAGTAATCGTTCTGGATAGGGTTTCAAACAGGTCTAAGGAAGTGACTCACTCAGCTCCTTGAAAACTGAATGGAAGCTGGAGACCTGGTTCCTTAGACACCTTTGAAATCGTAGCTTATGTTACAGTATGGCTATTATCCAGAATTTGCTTGGAACATTAAGAGGATTTTCTTTCTCCTTTCTTTTTTTTTTTTTTTTTTTTTTTTTTTTTTTTTGTGCTGAATTAAAAGTATGAGGACCTAAAGTGCATTTACACCAATGTAATTTTCCACTCACTTAGCCATATAAAGAAGCCTTATGGTAGGAATAAATATGATTTATACTCACTTTAGGACTCCTTTCCAATACCCGAGTTGTGTGAAGCAACTTTTGTGAAAATCAGACTGAGGTCTAGAATTTCCAGAAAGCAGCCAGGGTGTGTTGCTCAGGCCTGCTGCTTCAGAAGCAGAAACTGTTCTGCTACAAACACCAGGATTACCTCACTACCCAGACAAACTGTTCAGTCTCTCTGCATATTCCCATCCTCTATTCTAACCAGGATCATTATGTCATTATGTCACTAAACAGGAAGACCTCATCCTTTGAAAGAGCTCTTGGTTCTGATGAACAGATAGACAGACATAGAACTGAAGGGGTGCAAGAAGAGGTACTTGGATACTCTTTCTCAAGAAGTCATAAAAATTATAGAACATATAACTCAGCTAACAGTTTCTGAATTTTCTTAATAAAGAATTTAAGTGGGAGTAGACCTCTTTAGGAAAATATCTAGTTCCCATATATATATTTATATATTTAGGAATGAAGAGTGTTTTAGGAAGCATAATAGATCCAAGTTGGATATACTGCCTCTTCTGAAAGAATACCATCTGGGTTAAGGGAGCAAACTGAGGGTTAACTTTGTTTTTAAAAGGAAATTACTTTATGTTATGACTCATCAGAACAAGTTAATTTTCCTATTATTATATTTTACCTTTAAGCAATAATTTTATTTTAAAATACATAACAATACATCTGGGTCGTATTCTGGAAATGAAGCTGAACTGAAAATATGACCTGAGGCATTTGAACAGCAAAAAAACCCTCTTCCTGTGTATTTAGCCAACAGTAGTACCATAGAGCCCCTGTAAGAGATTTCAGTGACATTATCTAATTAATTTTCTTCTGGATTTCCCAGAGAATCATTCCAAATACTTCCTAGAGAATTATTTTTTATCTTCTTTTACAGTTGTGTGACAACTAGATACAACTTGAACAACCCAAAAAATGTTACAAAATGTTAGAAAGCATCATTTGCAGAGGCAGACTTAAAAGAAGTCCTTTGTCAGGCTCTGAGATAATCACAACTTCCTCTTGCCGCTCTTACAATTATGAAGAAACGTGTCCTTTCAACTGACCTTCTTTAGTTCATAAAAATGAGCACCACAACCTCCTCATGTCTCCTCATTGTGAAGCTCTTGAAAGTTCTGTGAAGATCACTATATCTCCCCAAAGTTTAGAAAAGATCTCAGGCTGTCACGAGGGTGCTTGACCTTTGCAATAACCCAGGTACTCAATGCATCACCTCACTGCCTTCCAGACATGCATTTAAAGTAGTGTGACTTTATATTTCCTTTTCCAATTACTCACAAACCAATTTAAGCTGTGTTTTGCAAGCACTTTTTTTTTTTTTTATTTTCCCAAATGACAAGTGTATTAGCTAAGACTGTCAGCCTGGTTGCCAGCTCCCCAAAGCAAACCCAGCAGGCTGTGACCTCATGCACACAGCATGCAGGACTGTGAGCAGGGGGCTCCTAGGAAATAGATGTGAAGCCTGGGCCCTGTCTCAGCTGCCTTGGTAAGCATGTTTTATGATAAACTTTATCTCATTAGGAGAGGGAAGGGGGAAATCTTGGTCAAAGTCCAACTCTACAGCTTATGTTGAGACTGAACCTTTTTACTCTCCAAGTCTGCCATATCAAATTAGGGAGAATAAAGCAGGCTGCTTGCCCGATTATTTATAACATCACAGGAAACTTGGAATGACTTATTAAGGATGGAAATAGTTCTCTTTCCTCAGAAATGGATCTTGTTTTGCCAAGATACACAGTGACTGACTGTGTGTAAGAATGGTGCTCGAATACCTTCCACATTGAGGGTTATTAAAATATACCTGGCCTCATTTATCAACACTTACATGATATGCATGCACCCATGCACACTATGATATTAAAAAAGAGAAAAAGAAAAAAAAAAAAGGAGCTAAGGAGCTTCAGAGAACCCTGCTCTGTGTTTTCAAGGACAGGAGCAGATCTGGGAAATAAATTCTGCATTCTTCTTGTATCTCTGACAGTGTTGAGGAGCCCTTACCATGGACCTTGGCAAATATTTTACTATATGTAAATACCCACTGACCACATAGGATTTTCATTAAAAATAAACCATTTAAGTCTGTACCCTTGAGCATTACAAAAACAGATCTTGGAAATGCTGGCCGGCTTTGGGAGGGAGAGAGGGTAATCTGGTGGCCATAGCAGAAAAGTTTGTGTTGGATTTAGTTTCTAACTCACTCAGTGACCTCTATTTATCTCACTTGTCTGCACTCTTAACACAAGGCTAACAAAACTGACTTATAGGTGCTGTGAATCAATCTTTATCAAGGGTTTAAATTCAGAAAGCTTGATTTTCTCATTACCAAAAACAACTTAAAATGGAAAAATAGCACACAGTATTTGAAAGGGAGCTGTGTGGGATGAGTGGGGTGGACCACAACCTGTGTCTTCACAGCCCAGTAATTCTGGCTGTGGTAATTATATGACAGGCAATTGACATGAAAAATATGAGAGAGAAAGATGGAGGAATCTAAATTTCATGTATTAAATTAATTTTTTTCACCCCTTTCCAAATATTTCCCAATACTTGTAAGTACCTACATTCCAAAAATAGTATTCCAAAGAGCACAGACTTGGACCTCCACTTGACTTTTGTTGGCCACATTAGACTAATATCAGTTGCAACATGACTGCAAGCCTGTAGGATTGCAAGGAAGTGACAGAAAGCAGACAATGACTTGAATGTCAGGAAAAGTGTATTAACTGAAGATTTTATCTTTTTAAAATTGTATGTAACTGTTCTTTTCTTAACTGCCTGTACAAATAAAATTACTGCTGTTTCTTTGTCTTGTCTCTCCATCCCTTGCAGATAGCTTTGTGGAACAGAAATCCTGCTCAAGGATGCCAAGTTCTTTGTCATCTTTGTGAATAACATGAACAAAAACTATCTGTGATGCTTTGAGCTTTCTGTTCCATAAAAGCTGATAGAGAGAGGGAAGGCTCACAGAATTTAGAGTAGAAGAGGACTTATCTTCTATTTTTATATTTCATCTGCTAAATAGAATTTTTTCTGGGGCTACCAATGTCCTTTAATTTCTGGTACTGACCGGGGAGATCTTTGGAATAACTGTGGGAATTCAGTTGCTTCAGTTTTCACGTTATTTGGTGTTCATTTGCCAACACTAGGATCTAACTTCATTCAAAAATTCAGAAGAGAAAGTCACTGGACAAGCACAGATCCATGTGGCAAGGTTTGACAGGATTTAGTTTGAACTTTCAAAAATCTAATTAAGGACACAAATCAGAAAAAAAAGGAAAAGACTGGAGGACAGCTCACTGACTCAGTGCCTTAAAATGAGTTCCAAGTCTGAGTAGTGGAATTCGTGGTGTAGTGTGGAACATCTAAATTTTCAAGTCAAGCCTTCAACAAGATTCATATCAGGGAATATATTTGGATGGTGGATGTTTAAGCTACACATTTGAAAATGTCAAAGAGAGGGAAGCATCTGAAATTTTGTCTTCCTCCTGAATTTAGGCACTTATCCATATTGCATTCTGTGGAACTAAGATATGAAACCAAAACATTTTGCCAGCGTTTCTCTGTGTAAGTTGTATGAAGTTTCAGCAAAGACAACTGTCTCCTGCTTCTCTTCCAGAAGATAGCCAGTGAGAAGGGGGAGGAGGAGGAGGTGATATTACTGAACACATTTGGAATAACACTCTTGTTTTGAAAGTACCAGCCGCCTTCTTCTGACCTATTTTCAGCTTTAAGTGTTTGTGTGAGCTCTGCAATGTGCTGAAGTGGATGCTGTCATTATGCACAAAGTGAAGACATCTGCTGAGCTGGGCCACTGGATGGACTTAGTGCAAGGACACACTTTGATATCCCACATAGACTGAGGAGATGTGAATTTAGCTATTTCACTCAGTTGAGAGGGTGACATGTTTGGATGTGTACAGTGACACACAAATTAAAAACCTTAGATGCCTATAGACTCTCAGATGTATATGAGTAGATGGAGTTCTTTAGATTACTCTTCTGAATATAAATGTTTAAATTACACTGCAACTACAGGGTAGGTGCCTCAAAACTGTCATCTTGTATTATTTTAAACATTGATGGTTCATAAGGGTTTTGGTAGTTTTACTTTTTGAGCTTCTAATTTGCATTCAGGGGTAATACAGAAGTAATAAGCTGTCTGATCTGAGGAAAATATTTTTTGTCTGTGCTCTGGAAACCAATAAAAAATTTGAATAAATGTAGATTTTATCCAAAATAACAAGAAATGTATAAAAGTTAGAGGGGGAAAACTCATACTTTTCTAGACCCTTAGCTCTTATCACTTATGCTTCTTGAATTTTGAGATGTTTCTGTACATCTTACTCCTGGGGTTTTTGACTTGTTTGTGGTTTGTTGTTTTATTATTTTTCTTTCTGATACTATACATTGTTCTCTTAGTGGGTATCACTGTCTCAGCAGGTAAGCAGAGGAACTGAGTTGTTCCAAGGTATATCATGAAAACATATTGTCAAGAAGGAAGTCTGTATGAAAGGAAAAAGAACTCTGGAAAATTGTGGAAACATTTCAGGCTTTCCTAATGGCTTAAGAGTTTCTTACACAAGCCAGATGCTCTTATTACTATCTTTTTAAATTTAAGACTATAAGCACAAAGTATAAATCCTTAAAGGTTAATAAGATTTGTACCTGGATAATAAAAAGGAGGCAGACATACCTGTAAATGCCTTCCCCACCCACCCAAAAAAGGACTAATTCTCTCCCATGCCAGGTTTTCTCAGTGTAATTGCTTCTGTATAAAACTGAGCATATTCATTAAACAGATGAAGTCTCAGTCCATTTCTTTTTTTCTTTTTTTCTTTTTTTTTTTTTTTTTTTCTGATTTCCCTTTTCCTATTTTTGAAGACTAAGCTGGAGACATGCAATGCCTTTAAGTGCAATTACAGGACCCTGAATTGTTTGCCATGTGGAACTTTCAGGTGTTAGATCTCAAAGCCCTCAGTCCTCTCAGGTGATCCTTTGACTCATTGAGATGGTGTCCAGCAGACAGAATACAGCTGATGCTGACACAAATAGGGGTGAGAACCTGATTACAAGCAACTGAGTTATCCCAGTTTAATGAGTTCCCACAAGCAGTAATCACTTCTGATTTTGTTCTCAATTATAAGGGAGCTGAATACTAAGCAGAAACATGAAGACTATAAAAGGCCACTGGCTAGTAGCTTCATCTTTGTTGCTCATCTTTAGTAACACATGGCAGGTTATAAGCAGAAGAATGAGCCCTGAGCTTTTTTTTTTTAAGGTATGTATCTTCTTTGCACCTCTATTTTTGTCTGATCAAATTTGTGGGTTATGGGCGATAATCAGTTAACCTACAGACATGAGTGAGCTATATGGATTCCTTCTGATAAAACAAGAACTAGTTTAAATTTCCTTAAAGCTGAAGTGAAGCCAGATCCAGATTTTCCTGGAGCTTTTAAGGCAGTATTAAACTGTTAAGAAATTATATATAGAAAGATTTATATGCATATGTATAAACACATATTCGTATTCACTTCTAGTCTTGCATTTTTTGTTTCTAACTGGCCTTTCTCTTGGTATATCTTGTACAAGAAGAAGAAGAAAGTTTTAAAAAGTTTTCAGAAAAGTCTGCAGTCATTGATTTTCCTGAGCAATGTCATTATAATCTTCTGAGTCTCTGGAATACTGCTTGGCTCAGAGGGGGACATTCCTCACAGGGCACAGCTCTTTTTGCACAGATTATCAGTATTTTTTGTGTTGACTCTGGTTTAGAGATATTTTTAGATATCCAGCATATAAGAAGTTGGTAGTGAACTTTTTTTGTTTTTGTATTTTGTACTATCCACTTCTGCAACCTAAAACTAGAAGTCAGTAGCTGTGTTGAAGAAAACTGAAGGAAGCCTACAAAGTTTAATGTTAATGAATATAGTGTCTCTTCTAAGAAAATTTTATCTCTGCTCTTATTCTCAGACTTCTTAAAAAATTAAGAGTATTTTCTATTCCCAAAATATTAGTTGCCTATACAATACCTCTATAATAATATATTTAATCACTCCCACCTTATTGCTTTTCTATTTTTTTCACCTTTTGTAATCATCACTCTTGGGCTACTTCTAGAGACAGTCAAAATGAAGACAAACAAGAGCTGGAGAACTGAAGCTGTATGTTGACACATTCACACTTGTGTCATAGAACTTCTCTTTTACTGTGACATTTTCTTTAATGAAGATTAGTTGGTGGTTTAGTTGGGAACATCTTTATACCAGGCTAAATTTTTTCCTAATTATTTTGCATAACTGCCATAAGAGAGTGTGCTGTATATGCAAGCACTACACAGACAGAGAGATCGTGAGAAAAGACACATTTTGGATTTAGAATGTAAAAAGCAGCTGAAGAGTTCACAACGAGGCAGGGGTGTGAAAACTTTATTTACAACTTGTTTTCTCCCACTGTGTCCTCCCTGCAGCTGATGGAGTAATAGAGTTGTAATCGTTTGCTTACAGGCAGTCAATTAGGCACCTACAGCTGCTCCACAGGGTGTAGATTTCACATGAGTATCTTATTCATAAATAAAAAGAATTATTGCAAATTTTGCTCAAATGTTCTCTGTTCCTAAACATCACCAATTTATTTATTCCAAATCTTGTCACACTCACATGCAAGGTCTTTGTTTTCTTTTCTGCCCTCTTTACCACCATGGTTGATTGACATAGATTGATTTGTGATAGTCCATTCTCTAGCATACACCAGTTTTTTTTCCTATCTTAGAGGTACTATACTTCACATACTAAAGGGCCAGCTTCAGGTGGAGTGACTTAAAGGAACACTCTGAATCTGAAAGAATCATTAATGCTGACTTAACATTACAAATCCTGAAGCTTGTATTCTAGTGTATGGTTTTAAAGGGATGATGCCACTGGAGACTTTTTTTTAAAGAGAGCCATCTAAGCTTCTGACAGTTCATGAAAACTGAAAGTCAAATTCTATGTCACACCTTTTGCATATGTATAAGGAATGAAATATACACTGTGTATGTACAAATTATTCCAAAACAAGGATTTACAGTCAGTATCCCTACTTCCTCCAAGCTGTTGAAGTGGATTTATTTAGTAGTAGTAAGAAAGAAGATGCATTATTTAGGCTGGGAGCAAAATTTTAACTGCTTTCTAGTCTATGCACATGTAGATACATATTTATGTATAAGAAAAGAGAACAGTATAAAGAGTAGACAAAATAATTAAAATATAGGAATTATTAAAATGTGAAATAAATATGAATTATAGGTAAAATCAAGATTGCTCCATAGATTGTCTTAATTCTTCTTAAGCACTCTAAGAAGAAGCCTCTTCACAGCTTAAAAATTAATACCCTTTTGTAATTTGTCCATTCCAGTTATTGTACTCTCTTAACAATTTTCCCTCTTCTCCCCACCCTCATGTCCTTCCCCTCCTTTCTCTCACCCTCCTTCTGCTGTGGACTTGAAGTGGACTGTGGGTGGTATTGAGTTTAAGCAGCAGGCAGACAGACAGCAGGAAAAGACTGTATATACAGATTTGTCCCAGGTGTCCTGACATGTCCTTGCCCTACAAATGGTCACACTTGCTGTTGACAGGATGACGAACTTCAGCTCAGAGTCAGTGACCATAATAAGACAATGATGTCACTGGCTCAATCCCTCTACAGACTCATGTAGAAGAGGGAACATAGATCTGATGTGAATGCAAACATCTATAAGAAGCATTTTATAGGAATATCTTCTCATGTAAGAGATATTTTGTCTTGTCTTTCTCTTTTTCAATATATAAAATAGCATCTTTGCACTGTTTATTATTTTATAAATAATGTCATTAATTTCTATAGCACTAGATAAGTATGTATTAAATAGAATACATCTGTTAATAGCCACTCTGGGATCTTTTTAGAGAGTAATAAGCCTCTCCAGTTCATAAAAAATTAAATGCATGGCCAGAAAACTGGATGCTGACATCTGGATGTTGACATGTCTATCACTATTACACCCATGTTTGCCAGGTTTCATAAAATGCTGCCAGTCTCTGCACACTTGCCCTGTAGACAGCTTTCCTTTCAAGGGCAAGCAGGATTTTATACCATACAGTACACAGCAAGTAATACATATGAGAACTTTGGTAGACAGATACTTATAAAGATTTCAAGTGTGTGCATATTAACATATAGATCTATTTCACTATTTTTTCCATGCAAAAAGAAAAATTACTACACAAAAGGAATGATAGAGAAAATATACTTTCTAAATTAGTTTTCACTTTGGGGAATATGATTTGATGGAGCTGTTTCTTTCAGAATGGATCATACCTACAGAGGTATAGCTGTTACTTATCTTCAATGTTATTTCACATAGTGATGTTTTTCTAGAGTGATAGCCACTCGTTAACTGATATCCAATGGATGCAGCTACGGGGGAGTTCAGAAACAGACACGTAGTAGAAAAGGCTAATAGTGCCATAATCCAAGATTATGTTGGATGTAGGAGCTGACATGTGCTACACATTATTAATGGCCTCCAGGGAGCTTTTGTCTGAGTAAGCTCAAAGCCGGAGCTGCATTTCAGAGCTACTGAACAGGGTACATAGCACATACCTCTAAAACTCACCTGATACAATGGCTTGGACTGAATCCTCACACTATGGCTGCCTGAAATAGGGGGATTGCTTTTTCATATCTGCCCAGAATATTCTCATTTTGTTGTAAACATACTTTAAGGCTTTGATTCTTAAGAAAGGTCAGCACTTCACTCGTCCCTGCAGAGTGCTGCCAGCTGCATGGCCTCTTGATTCAGGTCCACCTGGATAAAAATGGAATTGCTGCATTGGTTTAAGACTTTTACAGAGAGTCTTGCTGTGTGTAGTGGCAGCTCTTGAGTGGCATTTAACCAAGTGTAGATCCAGCTGGAGCAGATCTGCAGGACCAGAGTATACAGTACTGGCAGTAAAGGGAGCTTTAAAAAAAAAATCAAATGATTCACAGAGCAACAACATACAGAAAGACTCTGAGTATGGTTCTAAATGCAGTCACTCAAAGCTCAGATTCTCTAGAGTGATGGGCTAGAGCTGCTATATGAAGGACTTCCATCTTAAAGGTCACTTTTATCTGAAAGCTGAAGATGGTTATTAGGGAATGCTGGAGATATCTGTGCCCCAGAAGCAATAAGAAAACCAAACACCTTGCTTCCTGACAGTATACCCTCTTTAAATTCCTAACCTATGGAGCTCTGATATGTAATAATTTTCTTTTACAATTTTCTTTTTTCATGACACTGTACTTGAAGATGGCTCCCCATTTGGACACTGTTCTAGGCAACCCAGTCCAGCTTGCACAATTCACAAGAATACATCCAGCTCCATTAAAAGGCTAAAGTGCTCCCAGTGTGTTTGAAATTGTCTTCCAGAACCATTTCACTGAGATTATGATCAACTTTTTAACTGTTTTGAAAAAAATTTCTATTTCCTACAGACTATATTTTAGCCACTTTTAGTAAGAATACTTAAAGTTAAATTTGTTATTCAAAATTTGAAATATTTTAGTTGAAAACAGTAATGACACCCAAAATTTCTTGATTTGGACATAAGGAGAGAACAAGGTTTACCAGAGTGTTTAGATTTTAAGTTTCATACTGAACTGGAAAACATATGTGGTACATACCACCTGGATCACCTCTGTCTCCCAGAGACATTCTATATTGCCACCCACTAAAGAAATTATTGGGTAACATTCTCCTGGTCTTAATGGATGGCTCTTAATCCAAATGTTTTCCATGCTCAGGATTTTCTGTTCAGGGCACAAGAGAAGTAGCTGGGCAGAGGTGAATTTTGGGTCCAGACACTTGCTTATTCCATCTTCCTGTAAGCTATTTTCCAGTCTATTGTGTTCTGATACAGGGAATCAAAACAGATATCCTTTCTGGACAAAAGCCCAAACAGAATCATGTTGGCTGACATAATTCACGTGTTTCCAATGAATACTAAGTCTGTTACCAGTTTCACTAATAACTTGGCATTCATTCAGTGGTGGCATCATTTCAAGGGGTGGAGAGTCACAGGAAAGATTTTGTGCTAGATTCTGTCTCCTGAAACAGCATTGCTGAAGGGATCATTGCACAGGCTTCCTGGAGTTTCCTTTAATTGTTTGTGCAGAGCTGTGTTACCTCACCATGACACAGATAACTTCAGTGGGCTTTGATGTATTTTTGTCATTTTATTTTATGATTTATGTAACCCTCCCATTTTATTTAACTCTGCTGTGACTAGGCTGTGGGTAGTGGCTATTCCTAGACCAAGTGTGATGGCTTGTTATCAAGGACTACTACAAATCAACACTTTTTGGCAGTTCAGTTGGTAGCAGTGGGTACTTCTGAAACTGTGACTGCAGACAAGATATCTGCACTGCAGTCATGGGTGAACTCAGTTTTGTGTGTAGTTGGGGGATAAATTTATTGAGCTGTTTATGTTGCAGTCTAAATATACAATATTAGTGTCAGCTTGATTAAGTGGGACTGATGTTTAGAAAGGGTCTTTGAAGAAGCCTAATTTACATAGTCAATATGCCATCAGAAAGCTGAGAAACCAGCATAAAAGGAGATGCTACTGCTGTACCTTTCTTCAAGGTGTTTAGAAAACACGTTGCAACAGCAAAACTAGCTTGCAACAGCGAAGTTATATTAAGCAGGATAGTGAAGAGAGCCAGGAAATTTTTTCTCCTTTCTTTTTTGCCTAATTCCACTCTTGGAGGAAGAGTTTTTCAGGTCCTGTGCTCAGGGATGGAAATCAATGCTAAACAGTGTTTGAGAAACAAAAAAAAATGGAGAAGGATTCCGATTTAGCCAGACATAGGGAGAGATATGATACAAGGATTTATGTAACTATTACACATGCATCTCTTCAGATGATCATTCCATTATTCTGCCAAGGCTTTAAGCTGCTGACATTCAGCTGGCTACTTTATTTATTTGTTCAAAATTTTTATATTAAATTTCAAACTGCAGCTTTTCAATCTTTCTGCAACATTTTGTCAGCTGGCTTCTCTCAGTGCAATATCACTGGGGCAATAATTATGTCGTTCAGCTTTAAAACTGCTTAAAAATAAAAGATAAAAAAGGCAACACAAAAAGGGGTAAACCTTTCACCTCTTCAGAGAGCAGGTAGCCATAGGATCATTTCCAGCTCATAACATCATATCACACTAATAGTACCTCTATTGTTTGGAGAGGGCTTGGCCAACATCCTAAACAATGATAACCTACATTTACCAGCATTCAGTAGGCCAGATGTGAGTTGAAGTACCCACTAGAGACCTGAAGCCCTAATTTTTTATATTTTTTATTTTTTTTTTGTCTTTGGATGATCCACCATTAAAGCACTTCAGAATGATTCTTGTCATCGTAACTCACTGGCTTATTCTCAAGAGCCTGTCATCAGCCCTATGTTTCCAACAAGATTTCCTCTTGAAAGAGAAAAATGGAAGGAAATACCTGCTTGAAAATTAAATTCAGTCAAAGAGATGACAACAAAATTTATTTTTTTAGGCATTGTGGTTTTAAAGAAAAACACAGTGTCTTATTTCTTAACATGATTGTTAAATTACATTGACAATAGAACCCTTTTAAACTGTTGACAAGGCAGAAAGTGAAATGGTGCTATTTTAGGACTGCTAAATTTTTGGTTGTTCACGTGATTATTCATTGTTCAGCCTAATAGGCAGAGCAAAGATAAAGTGGTGTAATGGTGTGTTGCCTCTAAAGTACATTAACAAAGTGGTCACCACTTAACTGTACAGAGCTAGCTAGACAGCAGAGCAGGAAATTAGAGGAAATTTCCACCTTTGTACACAGGACTGATCTCTTTCTAAAGGATAGCAAAAGAGCAGGCCTTGGGGGAAAAAAAATGTCTAAGCTGCTGTGACATATCAGTAACACAAAGACTTTTTATTTAGCATTTATTCCTGTTTTAGTGTAGCACCTGTGAAAACTATATTTATCCTAAGACATAGCAAGACTATTGTGATGCAGTGTTGTTTACATCTTTGTACTCCTTTATTTTCATTTGCTATTTGTTGTCTGGGGTTTGTTTTTTTCTTAGAGTTTTTCATGATTTTCCAATCAAAGAACCATTAAGCCTCTCAATGCAGAAAATCCTTTTCAGTGATGTGATCATTTATTATTTTAAAGGAAACCTCAAGAGTTCTGCCTCGATGAAAGAAATCTAATGTGCAGACATTGGTCTTAAGATTATTTACTCAAAAGTGTCTTAGGAATATTTTCCCATAGTCTGCTTATGTATTTAGGCCCTTTTCAAGTACTATTAATTTATCACTCCATTGTCTGTGGACTCTTTATCCTGACTCATTGCTACTTGACAAAGCAGTACTTAAAACTCAACACTAGGATGATACTGTGGTGGTCTGGGTCAGCAGGAGGAGCTCTTACACCGATCTGACAACAGAAGCAATCAGGAGTGTACCACTCATGCCTGGATCACACGAAGGGGGAGAAGCTCTCCAGCCTCATGTGTCACCTTTTACAATACTGCTTTGTTAGTGTTAGTGACCCAGAGAGTTGTGGGTAGCAGGGTGGCTTTCTTTCTGCTATGGCCTTTGCTACATGTTCCTCTTTCAGACAGATTCACTTTGGGGATCAGGTGTGGTCCAGAATATGATCAGAAAGGTGACAACTTGCAACCTCTTCTTTTTTCTGGGAATATGTGTACGTGTGTGTAAATGAAATGTGGGGAAGACGATTAATGTAGAACATATCTGGTTTATGGGTGATTGTCAATATTTTCTGTTTCATGGGTAAGGTCAAAATTTTTAGGCCTGTGAAAAAGTTGGAACATTTATTCTGACATAGTTTCCATTTTTTGAAAACTTGTCAATTTTAATCTCTTTTTTTCTAACTTTGATTCATGCTGGATGGAGTAGTTATATAAAAGAAAAATCTGAACACACACTTGACACAAAGCAGAGCAAGTGAAATCTGTGTGGTCACTGTTGTATGTAAAGTTATCCATAATTTTTCAAAAAGGGCAGTGTATAACTATTTGTGTAGACCACATACCTTTACAACTTCGACTTACTGCCTTCGTTTGAGAGCAAGCAACACCAGTTAAAAATGCAGTGTTTCTGGTGCAGGCCCACAGCCATAAAAATCTGCTTTTTTATTGTCAAATTATTTAACTTTAATCTAGCTATCATTTGGTGTAGGAATTGAGTAGCAGCCTGGCTTACATTCCTCTTCAGATAAGCATTGAAAAGATTCCCTGTTCTGTTTTCAGTCTTGCTGTCTGATCTGTGTTTGACATGCTCTCATGCTTTTGTATTTCCAGTGGAGATCATAAATTTGTATCATCACTCACCTGGTTCATGACAGATCATAAAATAGCCATTATTACTTCAAGTCCTACGTCTCATTGTTTGTTAAGCAATTTTCTCTTCTGCTTTTTGAATTTCTTGTTGTGCACCTGTTACTATAATATATAGTGTTTTGAAATAGGATCTGCATCCTTAATAGAAAAAAAAATCTCATGGCAAATTTTCTTACATAGAAACAAATAAAGCCTATACATGTATAACTACATATATATGCATCAGAAGTAAACCCAGAAAATTTCTGAAATTTTTAAATTAGGAGTATATTTTCTAACCTGTTTTATCTTTTATCTTTCTTTTACATACACCAGATAACTACTTGTTTCAAGTCTGCAATCATAAACAAAGAATATTTTCGTGAGAAAAGGCATAGAACAAAAAGATACCTTGACTGACTAATTAGATATAGGGCATTTGGGTTTATGCTTGTTTCTAAACAACAAAGGTGCACTATGATTTCAACATGTCAGGCAGACTCTGTGCCTCACTTTTCCACTCTCTAAAAGGTTCATAGTACTATTTACGAATGATATAGTATTTTGAGAAGAAAATCATTAATATTTGAAAAGCTTTTTTCAGGTATTACAGAAATATATTAATAGTGTCATTTGCCACATTTTCATGTGTGTGATATAGTTCCCTTTAAAAATAAAAAGACAACAAACCTAATAGACGAAAAACAACCTTGAGCCTGAGCAGCAATGTGAATTACATGTGTGTACAGCATCTCACAACCATTTTCTCTCTCTCAGCCCATACAATGCCCATCTCTTTCTCAACATACCCTCTATTTGATATACTACTGTCAGACTTGTTCCTACCAACATGTACCCCTCCCTTTGATGAGTTCTATTTTTATGTGCCTTATCAGTAGCTGTGGATATTTTCAAGGAACAGCTCTTTAAAAGAACACAGGTTATCTGAAGGTGGATTATACACTTAAAAATATGCTAACTATTTTGCCCCTTTCCCCTTGTCTTTCAATACCTCTGTTAAAAGTCTTTGCATCACTGTCACCCAATACCCCCAAAGTACACTGCAACTCCCTCCCACTTTGCAGCATCACATTAAAATGATTCAGTAAAATTTGCTGCCTGTCAGTACTGGACCGTCTTTCATTATTTACATGACCTGCTCCAAGATCTGAGAATATTTATTGGTGTTATTTATATTCAGTATCAGTTCCCTAGCATAATGTTCTCAGGAGAGGGCTTCCATCTCCTAGAAAAAAAGTTTAAATACAATGCTTGTTTCTCCATTTCTTTTGTCATCTCTCATGATGGTTCTGATTTATGCCTGTGAACAACCTTGTCTTCCTCTTTTAAACTGACTTGATGCAGATCAGCCTCTGACGGCCAAATATCAATGCTTGTTACATTAAGGAATCGTGTGTTTTGTTGCAGTCTCCTGACTGTCTTTTCAATGCATACCTTGTCTTTTCAATGCATTATAGATTGGAAACTATCTGTTGGCAGAACTTCGTTTATTTGTTTTTCTTTGCATAGTCCTGCTGTGTTGCAATCATTATAACTTTTAGGAATCCCAGCCTTGGAAATTTAAGTTACTTTCAATTCAAATTTTATGTTTGGAAGAATATGGAGCTTTTTCTTTACACCTATCTACAGCTAGAGATGCAAGTTCCTTTCAGTTCTGTCACCTGTCTTCACAACAGTTACATGTGCTGTTACATGAGGTGGATTTGCAATTTCTTTCTCATCTATAGTAAGAATCCAATTTTATGGCTTGACTTGATGATTTTAAAGGTCTTTTCAGACAACAAAGATTCTATGATTGCAAAGAACAGACAGCCTCCAGGAAAGGGAGGGAACAGAGACATGACCTCCTTTAGAGCTTTTTCCTCTTTCCAAACAAGTTCCTTGTTCAGAGGTAGGTGAAAGTGAATCTCTGGCACTCCTCCTTTACCTCAGATCAGACATCTCAAAGCATGGAAACAGACTGCAGGCATAAGGTGCAAAAGAGTCAAACATAAATCGGTGCTATTAGGTACAAGGAAAGGTTGTGCTCTGATGAACAGGCAGGGAATAACTGGGAAAGCTTTTACAAGTATCTTGAAGATTTTACTACATGTACTAAATTTGTGTCTTCTAAATTAGTTATCCTTGTACCATGCTACAGCACAAGCTTAAATAATAATTACTATTATGGAAAAGGTTCAGAACAATGGCAAAAACAATAAGGCATGTAATTGTTGAAAGGACCTGTAGGAAAGGAGATTTGTGTGGAAAATTATGAGCCCGTGAACATAATAACCAAAAAAATAAAACCCTGATTTTTAAAGGGAAGTCTGAAATGAAAGAATAAATCAGAAGGTGAAGATTCACACATACTCCAGAATGAATCAACCATAGCAATGCACTCTAAATATGACAGCAATCAGCCACCCATGGGTTCTTGGACACGCTTGCATGACTGAGAGTTATTTCTATCTGCAACACTCCCAGCACAATGGCTACTGTGCACTTACCACAGGAAAAATGTATTCATTGCACAGTATGAAGCTGACTGCATCTGATGAAACAAGCTACAGTGCTGGTTTGATAAAGAGGGAAATACAGAAAGGACTTTGGCACTAGTATATCCTAATGAAGCACACGAGAGTCAGAACAGTCAAATCCCTACAATGTACACAACAGATTGTTCTCTAACGTCTGCAGTTAGATGTATTAATAAGGTCAGCTTGAGACAAGGTCAGATTTTTACTTCTATTTTCATAAAAGGAGTTCAGTTGGAGAATTATGCTCAAAATTTCAAAACTGTAAATGGTAAAATACTCCAGTTGTGCTCTCTCTTGCAGAGAACCTCTGTAAGAGCTAAACCCTTAGGATCCCTCAGCTGTATTTTGTTCACTCCTCCTTTTGTTAAAAACTAATAGATGTAAGCAAAAATAAACAAGTGCCAGAAAACTATCTTAACCTTTCTAAAAGGGCAGTGAACAGAGCCTCTGAATGGGAAAATGAAAAGGTCTTGGTGTCCACTCTGGATGTCACTTGTCAGGCTCCTTGTTTACAGAATTCTTTGCATCTCTACTACTCTTAACTTATCTTGGAAAATACCCAACTTTTTTTTATTATTTCCAGTTACTTTTTATGCAATTCTCATAGGAAATCTCTCCTCCCATCATCACCCAGTAGTCAATTAATGATCTAAATTGCATACTGAGCCCACTCATTTTTTTTGCCAAAGAGCAAAGACATAAAATTGGTACTACATAGACCAGAGCATTCTAAGAGACTGTCTAATGCTTGTAAACTGCTGTGAGTGTGAAAAAAATGTTGTTGTGAACAACATATAATGAGCATTGTCTTCTTCCTACCACATATAAAAGCAAAAATTACAAATTAACGACAAAGGGTTAAGTTCTATTTCTCATTGACCACCACTGTTTTAAAGATAAATTCTACCAACTTTACTGGCATGGGAAGCCAGGGGAGCGGGTTGGTGTGGTGAGAGCTCAGCTACTACTGGCTAAGCAAAGCAAAATTCACACTTTATGTTTAAAATATATTCACTTTTACTATGATTATGTCCTTTTCCATTAATTTTCCATTAATATTCTAGCGTTCATATAATGATTTATATGCTTGTGACAACTGTGATTACTTTTGTTTTAGTCTCCCAGTGGCATGATGAACAGATATTTCCTCACACAGTTTCAGAAAAACAAAATATTTCTGAAAGAAAAATTATTATCTAATGAGTGGTTAAATAAATAACACAAGCAGCTCACAGATTAATTAGTAGGTTGATACAAAGAAGCTTCCAGTAGGCTTGTGTCAACTTGCTGACATATACTAAAAGTACTATCAGCTCTTCTCCCAGATTGTGCTTGATGTTAACTACCTGGCCAATTCATGGTAAGTTCCCAATTTTTTTTTGTTGGTAAATAAAAAGGATTAGGAGATCATCTGAAATGTTCTATCATGGAAGTGATGTTACACACTTTTCGTTGAAAAGTTGTGGAGAGCACTGTTTACATTTTTAAGCTTTTAGCTATTTAGGTTTTAGAGTTTATAACGTTTGGTACCAACCCAGGAGCTGATTGTTACATATTTAACTGAAAAAATGAGGTACCTCTTCGTAACACATTATGTGAGTTGAGCATTAGGATCTTCATCTGAAAGAGAGGGAGGAATAGTCTATTTCTTTGAATTTTCTGTACCTAGGCATGTTAGATAGACACCTTAATTAAGAACATATCTACAGGTGGTATAAGTATTTCTTCATGGAACAAGTCCAACCACTTCTCTCTAAGGCTGTAGCATACCAACTTGTTCACCTAGACCACACAATTGGATTGACCAGGGGTCAGTAAACCCAAATAAAACTCAAGCAAGTCGTTAAAAACAAAAAAAAAAAAAAAAAAAAAAAAAAAAAAAAAAAAAAAAAAAATCTCAATTCATTTTGCCAGAGTGCAGTGTGAAGCTTAATTTAAGTATGAGCAATCACCATGACATTCTTAAGTGTCATAAAATAAATAATAAAAATAAATTAATACAGCAATTGTATACAGTAGTGAGTTAAAAACAAAAGAAAAGCAGATAAAAATGCTCATTTAAAACTTGTGACAGTTAAACAATCTAAATTTCTGTTATGTCCAATGAAGCCACCTTCAAATATCATGGAACAAAGGCATCTGGGTTGTCATCTAGCTACATTGCTTTCTGAAGAAATTCTTACCTTTATGTCTAATTTCTCAGTTATATAGTTTGAGGCTTAAATATTGCTCTTATAATTCATCATGGTTATTTAAAAATAGCCAAGACTTATTTTTGAGGAAATCTTGAGAAACACATGCCAGACTTGGGGGAAAGAGGAAGTTGTTTGCAAATTGAAGGGATAAAGCATCAAACTAATGAGCAAGGAATTAACCATTTTGATGTGCAGTATCCCAGGGAGGGTGAGAAGTTGGAAGAGAAAGCAAAAGTTATTGCATGTTAAGTACTGAACTAATGAAAGTTGTCATATCATAATTTTTGACAGGGATGGGTTTGGCTGCTACTTTGCATCTGGCTTGGAGTTAACTTTGCATGTTATTGTGCCTTATTTATGTAAATCTGAGTGAAAATATACAAATAAAAATAAGCCAACTGCAATTTATTTGGAAGACTCATTTCACAGAGTTCTGTTTTTTACCTGAGCTTAAGGAGTCATGCTCTCCATTTATCTACTGTCATTACTGATTACTCCAAACCGTTTCATAACATTAAAAACCTGGCAGTTTGTAACAGAAAAGTAGCATTACCTTTTACATTGGAATGAAAAAAAATCCTTGTAATAAAATAAAAAAACAAACAAAAAACAATACAATTGAGGCAAACAGTGCTGAGGCAATTATTTTACCCCTGGAAAATGAAACCAAGTTGAGAATAACTGCTTAAAAATTACTCATATTGAAATTATTGTATGTTGGGTATTCTCTGCAATCCTGAATCACGCTTTTCATTTACTTTTGTGTAAGAGCAGTCTTCAAAGAAAAATACTATTTCAATTTTCCATGCTATATTCAAAGTTTGTATTGGAAACAAATGGGAACCCTCTTTAGAATAACAACCTTCTGTTACCTTTTCCATAAGCATTTTTTTTTCCGTTTAAATCTGTAATTATTTCTGTCTGGTTTTATTAAGTGTGTGAAAAGGTAGGCAGGTTGCCCAGGTCTTGGAAATTAAAGTTTCCTAAGTGGCTCAGGTGGTAGCATGAAATCTAGAAGCTCAACAGCTGAGAAATGAATATATGACATGGTAATTCTGCTTTGTATAGGCAGAAATTGAGGATGTCCTCATTTAGTGATATCTCTGCAAACTCAGTTCCAAGGTCTATTGACTATGATGGTAAAATTGGGAGGGAAGTTCCTATTACAAGTTAGGCTGTTTGGCATGCTGCAGAGAAAGGAATAATCACACAATCAGATTTCTCCCATTGATATCACGGAAATCATATAAGAGCTGTGTTTTTAAAAAACACAGTATGTTTGTATGACGCTGGGAATATGAATTATGGAGACATTTACAATTAATTATGTAGATATTCACAACTATGTCTACATAGTTAACATCATGGTCATTTTCTCTTCCGTTCCCAGATACGCTTCAAAACAAAACTGCAGAGTAGATGAACAGCAGATGAACTAAACTCTAAATGCCAAACACAGATTTTATTTTATTTCATTTTATTTTGTTAGCATTCTTTGTCTTATCTGTCTTAATTATTTCATATATTCTAACATTTACAGAACTAAAATTTCCAAAATTATATTTTTAAAACAAATAAAAAAATAATGCAACACAGTTTAAATAAAACCAAAACCTTGCTTAAAAAAAAGAACAAACTTCAAGAAAAATGTTTCATGTTTGTTTTCTTCTGTCTCTCTGTCTTTTAAAATTATCACTGAATATTTCCCTCCTATGTGTTTTACCACTTTGAGTCTGTTGGTATTTTCAGCATCAGATTGACTTGTTCTGTCCTGAGACTAACTAATTTGGATTGCAACAGACTTTAGAGACACACATTTTTTTTTCCCATTAGTACTGATAAATGAAAGTGTTTCAAATTATTCAGTTTCAAGGTCTATGAAACTTTGCCTGATTTTTCACATAACATCACAGTGTACCCTAAAGTACTGTATACCTTTTTTTTCCCATTGATGCACTTGAACATGTATAGAAATATCCAAGACTGGTCAAAAAAGTAAAAACAACTGAGTGCAGTTAAGATGGGCTATGGTAAAGGGCCACAGGCCTGGGTTTGCTGGCGTTTCACGTAAGTTGATAATTTTATCTAGCTAAATCTCTCTTTAATTTAATGAGAAATCCAAACTGATATAATTATTTATGATATCAAGTTCACAGGGTAATCTGGACTGTAGGCAACAAATCTCAGAAGTACAAATTTTGATCTAGCGTGTGCGTGTATGTGTGTATAAATATATTTCCTTTTGTGAAGCAACCGTGTATACACATATAGAAAAAGAGACATTGATAGAGGCATCATAATGAACAATGACCTCAGTGCACATTATTGGATTACTCTGGTTATTTCTATCTGATTTCTCTAGTTGAGAGACTGGGCAATTTACATGACACTTTTGCCGTTATTTAAATTTACTATCTGTTAATTTTGTTAAATTGCATATATTTTCTGTGAGGTATATTTTTTTTTTTCTCCTACAATGGCTAGTAGAAATATCAAGAAGTTAAGTGAATTGTACAGGCAGATACAAAGCTAGAGGAAAAATCAGAACCAAAATAAATCTCATTCCTACACATAAAGTAATAGGTCATGAATATCTTAGTTCCATTTATATTCCAATTGGATAGGAAAGGTGAACATATTGATAAAAAAAGCTGATGGCTATGAAATGAAATATTATTTGCAGCAACTGATGGAGAGTTTTGAGCTTATTGGAATTCTTCTTTATGGGTGGGTTGACAGTAAAAGAGACGTTTTTGGTATTTTTCAAATATATCAGTTTGGGCAAACGAAATTTACACCAGGATCTACAATGTAATTGGATGGTAAAAATTCTTCACTTTCTTTTAAGCTTAGAGTTACGTTTCCTGTCACAATGTAGAAGCTTCAAACTGTAGTTATAAGCATTGAAGAGAAATCTTAAATAGAAGCCTCATGCATATTCACCCAAAGGTACTCATTAAAGATACAAAGCAGACCTTTTTTTTCCTTCACAAGGCAGTTTTAAAAGAATCTACTGACACTACATGATAACCTAAAACTTCTGTTTTTATAGAGGAAAAGTCATTAATATCTGTGGAATTTCACAGGATACTTTTGAGTTTTTTTAAAGCTAAGACCTTGAGGTCAAACTGAAAGGTAGAAAATTTCATATCGATTAAAACAAGAAAGACTTTTGATCCCGAAGACTGAAAATGTTGGCTTTTTGGTGAGCTGTAATTACAAGGCTTCAATATTTCTTCATTCATACCATGAATTGTGAGTAAATACAAAGACACAGAGGGTAACAGCATAAATGTATTTAATACTGAGTCAACCACAGGTATGTGCAGGTGGAAGTATTTTTTTTCAAAAATTAATTTTGAAGAGGTAGAGTTTTCTGAAAGCATTTTTGACAACATTTCCCCAGAGCAATGCCATGTAATGAGGCAATTCTCTAACTGTAATAATTTTATCTCTTGTGTAAATCTTTTTGTTTTAATTAAAGCAAGTAAAAATAGTAAGTTAACACATAGAGATGGTCTACTCTAGTTAAGTTGTAAGTAAAATTCATGTTGATCTCCTTAGGTGAAATTAATACAATTTTCTCATCTTTATAAGAAAAATTCTCCATTATAAGCACGTTTTGTTTAGTCACAATAAAGATTATCACTGGATAATAAAATACCGCTACATACAGAAAAATAGGCAGAAATCACTCTCGTATCCAGAAAAAACAATGAATGTCCAGCTACTTAGCAGGTGCAGACTTAACCCTTCAGGAAAAAAAAAAAAAACAAAAACAAACCCACAACAAGCAACAAGACACCAACTCTTTTAAACCACATTAATAATACAAGAGAGAAACAGTTGATAGATTCCCTTGAAACCATATTAGACTGGGTCAACTCACTCTCCTGAACAAGGCAAGAAAATAGTCACCAGCTGAGTAAAGCCAAGGGCTGACATAATGATGGATGGCCAGATGGTTTTACCATAGGAAGAATAACCTTTCCCCAAACAGTAGAGCACAGTTCTCAAGCATATAAATACATATATATATATATATCTAGCCCATCAGAAAATGCAGAATGAATCTGATTAAAGTGAGGGCCCTTTTTCTTCCATGTATTCTCAGTGATTCACTGAGAAATCAGGAAAGATAATTGAATAAAAGTAAGAGCCACACAACTGCTTTTTTTTTTCTTCCCATAGATGCATTAATAAATATTGATCCTTGCTTCACCTATTTTTTTCTTAAATGAAAAAGACCCATATCAAGCAGTGTTCAAACATCTATCTCCTCTTAAAGAGTTTTGTGTCAAATGTAGTTTTGAAGTACCTATGTTTTCTTCTCTTAGGAGTATCATCCGCTTTGAGAAACCAGAATTTCATTAGAAATATAGTTTCCTACTTTTTTAGCAAAATATTCCACTTGTGGGGAAGAAACCATTTGAAGTTGCTTTCTTAAGGACAGGTTTTTGCTCATTCCACAGATTGTTTTTCCATCTGTCACTCCCACCTTAGTAACTTTTGAAAATTTTATTGAGTACTTAACAAGATGTACTTGTTACATTTTGGGTTTCAGTTTCATGGATATTCCGTTCCTTTCCAGATTATATGAAAATATTAAAATGGGTAAATATGGTGAATTGTATTATTTGAGACAAATGTAGGCTGAGTTCAGAAGTTATGCTTGGAACACTGGATCATTAAAAGAAATAAAAATATGACCTATTTCTTTCTGAGATGATAACTTGATATAGAAGGTAAGTTAGGGTATTGTTGGAAGGGTTAATGAAGCTGTGATGGGAAACATCAGAGAAACTATTGTGGAACAGTTGAAGGCAAAGAAACTGTCAAGTAGACTTCAGAAGTTATGTTAAGATGGAATTAAGTTGAGACACAGATACTTAGAAAGCAAGATTTTTATTCCACTGCTCATGGCATACTTTGCTCTTCACTTTTTTTTTTCAAAACTAAAGGAATAAAAAAGAAAACAGAATTGTTTTTCTGATCTATTTTACTTCTTTTAATCTTTCTGAGAATTGGATTGATTCTAAAACAAAATCAAAATTTTGAAAAAAGAATTTGAAATTAGCTTTCAGGTAAAAAAATAAAGGTTACATTTTTCTTTCAGTTTCTCTTGCTGAATTTAATTTGTTCTAGCCTCTTGAGCAGAATACAGTCTGACTGTATATTAGAACATGAGAATATTACACATATAAAAACTACAAAGTATCACCTTTAAAGAAAAGTTTGTACCACAAAGGGTAACCATAGGTCATACATGCATATGTTCCTACGACATAAACATGCATCGAACATACAGGTAAACGGTTTTACTAAAATGAATTGAAGATGTGGGGTTTTAAGACTTCTGTGCTCAGTTGAAAATAAAAGAATCGGATTTGAAATTTAAGAAATAAATTTTGGGCATTCAAACTGAGTGGTAACAGACTCTAAACTGAAAAAATTGTGCCTGTTCTGTAGCTGATAATCGGTGAACAAGTGCTGATGTTGCAGCAATAATGACATATGGGAACTTATTATAATTCTTTGAATTTTGCTTCTTGAACAGTGAATAAGCAACCAGCTTTCCTTATTTTGGGAGGGGGAAAAAAAGGCTTACTCTGTCCTATTTACTTTTAAAATGTTCTCCAAAAGACATAGCTGACTAATGTCAATAGTTTTGTGGAGATTTTTCTTCAATCTCTACTAATGTCTTCTTTACTTCTTATGCCAGTATTTATAATGATATTATAGAATGAGATTTTAAGAACGAACACATAGATTTGTCTAGATGAAAGTTTTCTGCAGTGTAGTTCTGCTGAGTTTTTGAATGTCCGGAAAATATAAATATTTTTTCAGCATTCTGTCCAGCTGTTCTTATGAAAAATAATTAGCAGCTTGAATAGCTCTCATCCAGAACTGGACTTCTGGAAGTAGTGCTGCTACTATCTGTTTTTTTTTTTTTTTCACAAATGGATTTCATTCACTTTCTTCCTACTACTTCTGATCTGCTTAACTTCATCTTGTGAGTAGGCTGTGAAGAAGGATAGAAGCTATGACTAACATTCCTCTCAAAGGCTTCACTTAAAGTAATCATAAAGATATTCACAGAACAATGGAAAGAAAGGGAAACAGGAACAGCTGAGCATATCTGAGAAGAGGAACTGGAAGCCAGAAGGGAGTATGAAGTGACTGCAAGAAATTGGGTTTTTTCTTTGGGTTTTTGTTTGTTTGTTTTTTTCTAAACAAAATCCCTCTGGCAGCCTTTGATGCCATGGGGTTCATTAATTAGCATGGAAAATGATTGCCTGCTTTAGTGAAGGGCAATTCTACTACATTCATACAAGGTTTTGATTCCTGTCCCTAAAGCTACAGCAGGAAATTTTGATTCATCAGTCATCACTGGTGATGAAATGAAGCAGAGCCTGTTATAAATGTTACAGAAGTGTAAATTAGAACAAGCTTTGTGATACTTTCAAAATCTGCAGTATGTGGCTTTTTCAATTTTTTTTTCTAGGGCGCAAAGGGAGAGACAGACTAATCAGAATTGTGAGCATCAAATACATAGTAGCCTATCACAAAAATATTTGCAACATTACCTCAGGCACAGAAGTCTTCCTGAAGCCTTTGCACTCTTAGAAACTCTTCTCCAAAGAGAGGTTAAGCCAGTTTATAGAACTTAATTATTACTTGTTAAATAGTGCTTTTTCTCTGGATGTAAGATGAGGATAGTAATCGCTAAGCAAAAGGATCCTAAAAAAAAACAGCTGCCAAACCAGTATTTAAATAGATTAGTTGTGAGGGTCCAATCAGTGGAATGTTCTTTGCCTGAAAAGACAATATTAAAATGGGATACAGTAAGATGGGGAGGGGCTAGCTAACACCAGTAAGGGCTGATGGCTGGAAGGCGGTGAGGGCAACACCCTGACTGATAAGCTGGGTGGAGGTGCTCCCCACCCCCAGGTGGGCTGATCTCCAATGGCCTCCATATGGCAACAGGAACCCCCTTGAAGGTGAAGTTCCTGCAGCCTGACTCAGCCTCAAAGTCAGACAATAGTGTGAGGTTCCACTCATGGAATTTTGAATTTTCTTTGCCCCAAATGATAATTCGACCAACAGGAATGTTGGGGAGGGGGACAGACTTATACTGAATTGAATGTAACTTACAGTGAGACATGACCTCCAACAAACTGTCTCCGAATTGAATGGGACAGCTCCTGTGTAGCAGAATGTGTAGAGGCATGGCCTGAGCATGCCTACACAGCCCCATGTTCGAGGCACTCAGGTGCTAATTATGAGGTGGGAGGCGTGAGCTTGCGTTAAACCCACCTGTGTTAAGCCTCCGCCCCCACCCAATTAGGGTTTGCCTCAGCTGCGCATGAGCAGGGTTGGGGGGGCCAATAAAAGGGGAGCTTCCTAACACACACTCAGCTCACTCTGGAGCAGCCCAAGGAGGAGGTCAGGTGAGTCTGGAGCAGAAGGACTGAAGAAGGCTGGCTGAGTCTGAAGGCAGCAAACTGGGAGCACTGACTGTGCACCTTGGTGAGAACACCTCCTTGACTTCAGAGCGCTATACCCCAAGAAAAGTTTACCTGTCTGTGCCCATCTGCACTCCTGGGCAACTGATTAACTTATGCTAATAGCAGCCCTCCTGGGGAGAAAAGCTGGGAAAATGAGTTTCCCCTCTCCTTCAGCCAACAAAGGAGTAGTGAATCAATTGCCCGTAATAGTGGAATTTTGGGCCATATAAGCAACACTGAAGTTCCCATTTGGTACCATTTTGCATCGGGCCTTGTCCAGAATCAAAATGCCATCTTGAACAAGAAACTCTTGCTGGACACCTCTGGACCTGTTGTGGTGACTCTCAAACTCCCTCATTCTTTCCCTTTCCTCCTCTTTTCATTCCCTTTCTCTCTCCCTTTTCCTTGTATCTTCTCCTTTTCTCTCCCTCTCTTTTGCCTTGCAACATATTTTCCACATCTTTAAGGGAGTGGGGGTTATATTACTTCCCTTGTGTTAACTTTGTGCTTGCACCCGATCATTGCTGGTTGGACTTTGTTCTTGAGGATCTAAAAATTAAAAGTTCTCTCGAACTGTAACATTTGATGTAGTTGGCAGGATAAGAACCTGCAGGCTGTAACATTACTCCAGATCACTTGAGTTCTCTCTGAACATTTTCTGACACATACTTAATATATGTGTGTAGTCTGTTGAGCTTAGCACACAATGCTGATTTTAATGATATGAACCTGAAGCTTATTATACTATGTACAGAAGTGGGGTTTTTTGGTCTTCTTTTTTGAACACACTGGCCTGAGAAGCTTTCTTATCAGAATAGTCTACAGGTGTCTTAAATTATTGTGAAGGAGTTGAATGCACTCAGCAAGATGTAGAACTTGTATCCACTGCCCGTGTTTTTAGTATGGTACATATATTAAATTACATTACTTTAGAAGCCTGAAGATACTTCTGATAGGTTTCTGCTAATGCAAACTTGATCCTGTGCCCATGCTTTTCTTGACTAAAGCAATAAGCCACTAAACTTTGCTTGAACTCAGATTCTCAGAACAGCTAAGTACATATTTTGTGCATTCTATTCTGTTCACATTTAATTTGTATTTCTTTTTATTTTATTTTTACCAAATTTATTTTCACTTACCCAATGATACCCACTTGTTATCACCCACGTAAGCAAGAAAGACTGATTCTGCTGTCTGGTCAGGAATCTGAACTCTATTAAGAGAAGTTCCAGGAAAAGCTATATCAGAAAATCCTATTCCACCTTATTACATTTTTTTCTTCAAACTCTGAGACAAAGAAGACAAAAACTTCTGATATGGAAATTCCATACTATGATCAATAATTCATGTTTGAAATGTCATTTTAATAGCAAGATTCATTATATCATCAACTGAGAATAATAGGTGCATTATTTTCTTGAGTATAAGTTCTTCGTTTAAAAATAAATATTAAGTGCTAGTTTCCCAGAAAATTTGTTTTCCATTCTGCAGAAATAAGAAAAAATAGAAGGGAAATTGTTCTGATAAGTAGTTCTGGAATTGACTGACAAAACTCATGCTTAGTAGGCTGTGATGAACACAAATATCGTCTGCATGTTAAAATCCCATGACCCGCTCCCAAGAGTAGTAGTTCAGCTAACTAAAATCAAGCTAAAATCAAAATATGGTTTGCAGCTTTAATTGCATGTCATTTCTTTTTTTAGTTCCTCATCTACTTGAGTTGTGCAGTATTTTTAAATACCTGTTGTGTTTAATTTTACTTTTTGTTAATTTCAGTAAAATGGTCTCCAGAGTACACTGCTACTCAAACACACAAAATAATGTAGTCAAATGGCATCCAGGTTCATCTCAGAAACATACATGGGGCAAAAAGAGAATACTTGGCAAGTGGTCATCACTTTTGATTGTCACTTATGAAAGAAAATTCTTTCTTATTTTGTATACTGAGGATATCCAAAGCTCAAAAGCAGTCTAGATTCTCACAAATGCCTATAAATTATGTTAGGGGGCAATAAAGATATTTGAAAAAAAGGCCCTTCATATTGGATTGGTTCACTGCTGTGTGAGGAAAAGGAAGGAGAACAGAAGCCAATCTAGAGCTGGCAGCAGAGTATGAATCTCAAAGGCCAGTAGCTCTACTCTAAGTGTGCTGTACATCTCCCAGAGTAGATCAGAATAAGGATTTAACAGGCATTTGCAGTCATCTATAAGTCTTAAAAAATTATGCTGCTTATCAAATTTAACAGAATAAGAAGCTATTTTGTTGTCCTCGTGGGACAGAAGGATTTAGCAGAAAAGCACTGTGTAGACAGTTTCTTTCTACTCATCAAATACTGAATGGATCTTCATGAGCCACCTGTAACAATGCTGAGTTCTGATTTCGTTGAAAATGCAGCAGGTGTAATACATTTTTTACAGCTTTGTAAGCCAAATCTGAACACAGCTTTAAATAACTCCCTTCCCTTCTACTTTATTAGCAGGTCTCTTAATTATACCTGAATACGACTAGATATAAAATATCTTTAGCTTTCATAAATTTTCACTGTAATTTAAATTGAAATTTGAGTTTTGTGGTTATTTTATTTATTCTATTTGAGATATGTGACATATTTTGACTAGTAGGAACTGATAAGCTTATCAGTTACCAAACTGATCACCAACAATCCAAAATAATTAGCTACTTAATACTAGTAGTAACTTTATTTCCAAATAAATAGAATCCACCAGTTTTGATTCAAATAGTCCACTAGACAGCTTCTTGTCTGTCCTTTTGTTTCACAATTTTGTAAGCTGCAATGAAAATTTTAAACACTTTACAGCATGCAGAAAACTGAGAATGTGTGCATACATTAGGTAGATACTTTTAATTTTTTCATGGAAATAATTATTTCTAGTTCTGTTTTTGTTTTGGTTTTCAGCATAACTAACAAGAGATTTTGTAGACATCTTTTTAATACTATAATTTTTGCCCAATAGCATTAGTTGTCATGCTGATTAAATATGAAGAGTTTTGACCTAAAGGCAAGACGTGGCGAAAATACATTTCATTGTAGTGAGCAAGGCAACACCTTTAGCTGCTATAATGTTTTTGCTTAAAGAAATTTCATGTGTAGCTACTATTGACTGGGATAAATCCTAGTTGTGCTTAAAAAAAGTTCTGTTGCTCCATAAGTCTTTTGCAGAGAATGGTGAAAGAACATACTTGGTTATACAGAAGCTAATTTGGAAGAGACACTGGGGAACTGTCAGTTTGTTTTCACCCAGAGCTCTTAAGCAACTTAAGGCAAACGATCTGTCTGGATTACAGCTATGCTGCAAGATGTGCCATCAATTTTCACACACACAAAAAAAAAAAAAAACAAACAAACAAAAAAAAAAAACAAAAAACAAAAAAAAAAACCAAAAAAACCCAACATTTTGCATATATCGCCTCATTGATATGCATTGGTAAGATAATGCAAGTTTGGGACAACAGCTACGTAGGAAACTGTGTGACACTATTTTTTCATTTGGTACTCTTATTCTGTGGAAATATTTCTAGCAAAGTACATTCTTTTGCAAGATAGCAGACAATCTGCATTGAAAAACTAATCCACAAAACTAAATACAATCTGACCAATGTCTCTGCTTTCTCCTATGCTATTCACAGAAATTAGGAGGAGCTGTTTTCATAGGAGTGAAAGAATACAACAGTTAGCTCTTTGTCACATATGATTAGCTCCTCAAGCAGTATCACAGAAATGAAAATAATTTATTTCACTTAGTTTTGTAGTCAAACTGCATAATTCAACAATTTTTTTATTATCATACTAATCATGTGATCTTATGAAATACTATTTAGTGCCTTGCATTTGTTACTTCTTGCCATATAGTATGTGTTACAAAGATTAATGAATTATGCATACTTTTATTCATTTGATGTGATTTCTAGATCTACTGAAAAAAATTCAGTGAGACAGCAGAAGCCTTTGAAATCATAATCAGTCTGAGGGGACAGACAATTTGTTGTGTCTGAAATTAAATCAGAGATTTTAAAAAAGGTCAATAGTTATTGAGCAAGTATTGCAATCAGCTACATGCTCCTGTTTTAGGTTAAGTGAAGGTGGCCCATCCACCTGTGTCCAGGCAGTGATTGCCTTGGCAGGTGCTGTGTTACTGGCAGTCATCACGAGATTCCCAGTGAAGATGGCCGTCACGGTGTGAGCAGCTCTCCCTCCAGCTTCGCCCATCATTTTACATCCATGGGCTGAGGTGGTTTTTGGGCCATGATTGGTCAACTGCAGATCATGCCCAGATTTGTATTTTCAGGGTGACCATACTAAAAATGGGTTGGTGAGGCCATCAATAAGGGAGGCAAACCCCACATGGGGGCAGAGGTCAACTTTGTTACCCATGAGGGCATCTGACTGGACCCTGTGGAGATGCGACCTCTGGAGCTAAACCCAGCAGTAACTATGACCAGTCACTGGGGGTTTCCTCCTCTGAGAGTCATAAAACCATCTGCCTGCTACCTTGTCTTTACTAGGGAAGAAAAAAAAAATTGTTTCTAATCTTTAGTGTTTAACATTTAGTCTCTATATAAAAGAAACCTAGAAGGGGCTCTGCAGCACAGATACATAGATTTTAAGGTCAAAAAGGAACTGCTGTGATCATCTTATTTGACCTACAAAATAACTTAAGCTATTAAAAATCACCTCCCATTCCTGCAATAGGGTGATTATTATTTTCTGCCATGTAAGTGAATGTTATTGAACCAAATGTGAATTGCTTTGTTTGCCCTTGGAAAGACCCTCTAGAAAAAGTGCTATTCAATTTAGTAAATTCATCTGAGTTGCCTGCTTCCTCACAGTGAGATTGCTTCAGTCCTTAAGGTTTCTGCTACCTAATATGAGCAAAAAGATTGTTTACAGTCCCAAGGAGAAAGAAAGTCCATGTAAATCTGGAAGTCGTATGACTTCATTTATCCTATTTCCTTCAGACCAGCAGCTCAGTTTAGAAGAACCCAGAATTAAGCCTGCAATGTTAGGATTTATCTACTTATATGTTTTGCTGTGGTTTTATGTTATTGGTCTAGGAAAAGTGCATTTTTGATTACCAGGTGCTACTTCCAGCATTTTTAGAATTCTATAATCTTACCCATACATTACACATTGTTAGTCAAATATATGCATAATTAAGCATACATTGCCCAAATGTCTTGTTGCTGCAGTGTAATGCTCTAAAACTTAAATATATAGAAGAGGGAACAGAAAACTCTTGTTATTATTACATTTTGTCCTTCTGTTTTAAAAAGATGACTATTCAAGTAATTATTCTTGAGCTTGGTATATTTCCTCCAGCAAAAACAGCAGACCCTGGTAAAAATTTGTCCTTGGATTGTCCTTAAGTACTGAAAGGCCACAATAGGGTCTCCCTGGAGTCTTCTATGGGCTCAGCAACTCTAGCCCTCTCAGACTTTCTTTATAGATCTGAAAATAAAGATAAGTTTAGTTCTTCAAATATACTTAAAGTGAGAATGACTTCCTGTTCACAAAAACTTCAATACACTGATTTGTCTGTTTTATTTTTCTCACACTTCTTTGCTTATATCTTGGTCTGGAACAGTGATTAAAATTACCAAAGCCAGATCTCAATGTATTTCTCACTAAAAAATTGAGAGGTGTTAGGAAAACTTTAATTTGAAGGTCCAGGCTTATTTCTAAATAAAGTTTTGAGATAGGCAGGGATAAGTCCAAGCCTGGGGTGCTTATCTACACAAAGCCTCTGCTAACTGGATGTACACCTATTGTACACCTCTAGTTCTGAAACTCAATGAGCTGGAGGACATACTGCTGAAATTTGTTTGTTCAAATAGCTAAAATGGACATTACTAAGCTTTTAGTCTGCCTTTCAAGGGCTTCTGATAAGCTAACAAGACTGAGACACACATTGCTGCAGGTTGGATTACTCCTGCAGTCTTTGCTGAATCATTTTCAAGCAAAACCATTAAAAATACTAAAAAATAGAAAGGAAAATTTTTCCTCTCTTTGGAAGTAATCTATGTATCTAGCTAAGAAGGCCTCAGTTTTGAAGTAGCATGTCTGTTCTCTAAAAACAATTACTGAACTCTTTTTTAGTCATAAATTAACTGAATAAAATAAATACAAGTGGAAAATATTAACAGAACTTTTGAAATATGATTTTTTTTTAATGTTTTTGTTACAGCAGCTAGGGAAAGCTACATGGGTAGTGGAATTCAAGTGGTGGCACACGAGTGCATAAAAGTTATTTTTACTCTTCTGGAAATGTCTTTTATTGTAAACAAACAAAAAGTTCTTTCACTATAACTCAGAAGATTTCTGTTTATTTGTTCTTTAATATAAGCTTTCTGTGTGACTTTAAGAAAGAATTTTGATTTCTTTGAGCACCACATCTGTCTTGCAAAGGGGCATAATATAATTTCTTTTTCTCTAGTCATGGTCTACCTTATTTTTCCCTCCAAACTAGAAAATATTTTGAACAGAGATTTGTAACATTTTATGAAAATGCAGTTTTCATTTTGAGCCCCTATTTTCTTCAACAAAACCAGTAATAATAATAATCCAGGATCTGGTCTTTTGATCTGGATATATGGAAAGAACCCTTTATTTAGTTTCGCTTTTCTGCAGAAGGATTTTCCCTGTAATGATTTTCTTAGTTAAGTTTCTGGTTTTTGGTTTTTTTTTTTAATAATCTCCCCTCAGGGATTTTTTTTAGATGAAGAGCAATCTGTTGGGCTATTTTTCTCTATTTTCTAATGTTTAAAAAAATGCCAAGATGGCTTCAGTATCCAGAGTCCCATTTAAATGCAGATGGAAGAGATTATTTAGCTCTTAGGGTATCATTACTTAAGCAAACAATCGCTCAGCCTGAAGTTTTCCACAGTAATTATTGCTCATTATAATCCTGGTTAGAGAGCTCCTCCTTTTTTAACGATTTAATTCATCACACCATGCCCCAGGCTCCTGCGCTCTGGTGGTAAAGGGGCACCTTGCAGAGGAGGTGGTTGGGCCTTCGAGGGCCTGGAACAGAAAAGGGCCTCGCTCACTCTGTGAGGAAAATAAGGAGCAAGCACCCAGATTTAGTCCTGTGAAAAGCCAGCAGACTCTCTGGGAGAGCAGGTAAGTGTTAGAGCTGGCAGAGGATGCTGGGGGTGGGGTAGCTCTGGCTTCCCGAGGTGACTGGGTGGGGAGGAGCAGCCGATGCCGTCAGGCGGCACCGCAGGGACCGGGAGGCCAGTGCTGGGCCTGGCTCTGCACGTGGTTTGGTTACAGAGGGTCACCTGTGTGCCACCGGGTCAAAGGAAGCCATGCCAATAGATATTTTCAGAGTAGATTTACCAGGCATGTTTGCATGCTTAATATTCCTCTCTAATGCCTACTGATGCAACTTCTGAATGTAATTTAATGTGGTGATAAATACTACTTCACTGTGGTGAAAATTCACTTCCGTGTACTGTGCAGTTATGTGCCATGTTTTGCTTGTTATACTTCATTTTACTAGTAAACTATTTTTCTGGGCTGTTGATTACTCATGCCCACATCAATTTGAATTCCTGAAGCCAAGTCCTGCAGGTAGCTGTAGATATGCATAAGTTAAAATATATTTGAAGCATGGCAGAGCATTTATCTTCCTATCTAATTCAGCAAAGTATCTCTGGGGAAAAAAAATATACATATATATATATCACTGTATCTCTTCTCTACAAATGGCTGTGGTTACCTAGAGGTCTCGTGTGTCTGTGAGACTACAGAATAATGACAATGCTACTCTAGTCCTACGAAAGTACTTTTTTTAAATTTTATTTTTATTGTAATTCTTCATTTCTCCCTACCAGTTATGTAAAAGTGAAGCATACCTTAGCTTCTCTTTCAGAAGGTCATTCTGCTTCCCCTGTGGGGATATACTTCTGGGCTACTGATGAGAGTTTACAGGGCTCTTCTGCCATTTAGTGAAGTCTAATAACATCGCTGTTTCTCAGAGAAACAGGAAATATTCTCAGAGCAGGAGAACTGTGGTTTTTAGAAAGAGCTGGTACTATGCCACTGAGGTAACGAGGAGTTTTGATACTGGTAGAGTAAAGCTTGCATTTCCATATGAAACAGAAGTCATGATACAGCTATTACCAAAATGTCACATTTATCATCTTTAACATATATGTATCGTCTCATTACCCCTTAAAAAAAGAGAAAAAAAGGAAATAGGAAAATGTGGTATTCTCATTTGTTATTGCTTTAATTCCTAACAGTTTCCATAGGAGCAAGACACATTTGATTAAATTCATAATATACAGAAATCCCACTGTAAGGGAGCTTGAGTTGTCCTGGTTTGAGCCACAGTAGTATTTCAGTATTTTTAATTTTCAGTTAAATCCCTTCTAAGTAACTGTGCTTTCTGAAATTAAAAAGTTTTTAAGTCAGTGTCTGCTTCTAGGCCTGGTAATGCTCAACTTTATACTTACTGTTGCAGAATGGTATGCAGAACCAAGGTCACTGCTTGGTTCTGAAAAACATTTTGGGCTCTGGAAACAAAAGGGAGTTAAGGGGTCACACCTGTGACACCCTTGAGGGGAGGAGCAGACTGGAAAGGTGACCAAAATTAACCAAAGTATTCCATCCCACATGCACGTCATGTTGTATAAATTTTAGGGATCATCTTGAGGGTCAAGATGTCTTTGTCCATAGAATGTGTGGGTATCTGCTTACTTCTGTGATAACAAAGAACCACTTGGCTGCTCACTCCCTCCTCCATTACAGGATGACAAGGAGGAAATCCACCTAGAACTTTATGGGTCAAGACAAGGATTATGAAGTTTTCACTCATCAGTTATACCCACGAGCAAAAGAGATTTAACTTGGGGAAAAAAATCAATTTAATTTATTATTAATCAAATCAAAACAGGGCAAAGAGAAAACACAAACCAGAGCCTAAAAACCTTCCCCTCTGCCCCTCCCTTCTTCCCAAGACCAAATGACTTTGTCCCCGATATCTCTACCTTATCTGCCAAGTGGCACAGGGGAACAGGGAGTAGGGCTTACAGTCCGGACATCACAGGTTGTTCTCTGCCGCCCCTTCCGCCTCAGGGAGAAAGATTCCTCACAGTCTTTCCTTACTCCAACATGGGGTCCCTTGCATGGGAGAGAGTCCTTCATGAAGCCCTTTAATGTGAGCTTCCTCCCTCAAGGCACAGTTCCTCAGGGGCAAACTCCAGCTCTGGCAGCCTGGAGAGCCATGGACTACTTTGGGAACAGTCCCCTCCACAGCTTCAGGTCCACAACACCTGTTCTGTGATCTTCTACAGGCTGACAGATCCACTTCTACAGATCCACAACTCCTCCAACAGGATCCTTCATGGGCGGCAGGTCCACAACACCCACTCTGCCATTATTCTCCATGGCTGCAGGGGACAGGCTGCTGTCTTGCCATGGAATGCAGAGAGAAATTTCTGCCAGGCACCTTCTCCCTCTCCTTCCTCACAGGCCTTGATCTCTCTGCTCTGGCATTGCTCTCCTCTGGTGTTGTTCTCTCTTTTGAGGTGTTGCCTCCCGCTCTCTTCTGCCTTGCTCTTAATCACCGTGTATCTCCCCTTCTTGAATATGCTAATGGCAGAGGGGAACATTTTATTTTTTCTTTTTGTTCACTGATGGCCTGAGGTGGGCCAGGCATCTTGAAGCAGGGAGAACTATGCAGAAGCTTCTTACATGAGTCATCCCTGGTAGCAGGGACTCCTTCCATGCTACCAAAAATGGCACCACATCAACCCAAAACTCAGATGCATCTGTTTACAGCAACTTTGTTCCAGTAAGGTTGAAAACATGAATTCAGGAGTTAGGTGAGGACAACTGTTTCTACTGAAGAGGAGTGTACAATAAAGTGCTCTTGTCTCTCTGGATCAAAAGATGCAGGAATTTTAGATTCAGTTGCCTGCTTACTAGTGTGGAAGTTGATGATGAGTGAGATCTTAAGGCTGTTTTTTAGTTACTTGCTCTTTTCAGTTTTTAAGTATTCTGTATGGAATACAGACTGAAAAAGGCTTAATGCACTTTTGCAATAACTGGAAGGAAAGAGAAGAGGCTGTAAAAACAAGCTGACCTATTGAGAGTGACCTGTCAGAAGTAGCATTGAGCCTGAGCTGGAATCAAAGACTGGAACTGTTTTCAAGCATAAGGCTACATTTCTTACAATTTTGGATTGGCTTTCTTACAGCTTCATGGCTTGATGTGATAAAGGCTTGAAGAACCTCCTGGATGTTTCACAGGGGAATGATGCAGTCCTCCTAAAGGGTGATAGAACATGACTTAGCAAGCAGTGGAATTAATGGAAGGAATTAAAGGAACTAGATCTCTGGAGAACTGGATGCATCTTTCTCCTTAAGGTAAAGGTCATGCCAATACAGGGAGAAAACGCCTTGGCAAAAGAGGAAGGCATGCCTTCAGAGAGTGACCTTTTTTATTACTTTGTTTTGTGATATCAGTGAGCTGATAACTAATCAGCTTTGGCATTAAATATTCTGAAAGCAAGAGGGCTTTGAACATTTCTAACTTCACTTTCCATTTGAGCATGTCTCCTCTCCTTTCCCCCAGCCTGAGTGCCTCTGGATTCATATGGCATTTCCTTTTTTCAGAACAATGAAGTTAAGATAGCAGGTTTTGTGCATAAATATGGGGAGATTTATTTATTGCCTATTCAATGCTTAGTTTCTCAAGAAAGAGTGAAAAACCAGAGTCCAAAGAGAGAAAATAGACAACCAAAGTTCAAACTGAAGTTTCCACTACTTTACTTCTCTCTGTCACAGACAATGTCTGGGATTACCTGGTTGCTGGTTAGAAGGATTTAATATGACAATGTGTTCATGTGGTTCCTAAGGCTGACTACTCAGGTCAAAAAGTAGAAATAGAATGAAGGCAGGTATAGGCTATACTTTTATTTTAGCTATATTATAAAAAATTGAATTAATATTTGTTTTGAATGAAAGTATTTGTGACCAGTAACATGATAGCCAAGAGAGAGAAACATTTTCAGATTGGATGTTTCACTCAAGTTGTGATGCTATTCTATGAAAAAGAAGTATTAAAAAGTTCTTGATTTCAGTAGGAGTAAAATCAAAATTGTAATTGGAAGGAAAGTGTGTGTGTGTAAGAAAGTTGAGCAGAGTTTTCTGTCAGTAATTTACATACTCAAAATCACAAAATGATCAGTGCAAACATAAAGCAAGAAACATTCCCAGTATAATGGTGTTTTTATTAAAGGAGGAAAATGCAAGGCTAAGATTAATGCCAGTTATCACAGGAAGAGATTAGATTCAGTGTCAAGAACATTTGAAATGTCACCTACTTCAGCTTAGAAAGCAGAAAAAAACCACCAAAACCTTCTCCTCATTGTTTTACGTAGTGCTTCTTTCAAATATCAAGGTTATTGCTTCCTTTCCACAATATTTATGGAAAATATATACATTCGGGGCTGCAAAGCTATAAACATCTGAAAACACAAAATAAAACATTCCTGATTCTACTGTATCAGTAAGATGCAATACACATGCAATTGTGCCATTGCTAATCTTTTTAGTTAATGACATCTTTGTCACTACAGGCATGAGTAAGTGCTGTTGAAAACAAGTGACAGTTTCTCAAGTACATCCAGAATGCCTCCATCATATGCATTCAGTGAAGTTCAAGGAAGTTGACTTTGACAAGTTTTTTTAATGCTGGAGAACACTATTTCTTTCTTGTAAGGGGGAGTAAGATATCATGCTGTTAATGTGTTACAATATGTAAAAATTCATAAGTTAATTAATTTACACTAGTCAGGACCATGATGTCAGAGCTTTAGTTACAGTACTCAGAAGATGGACACAAGGGAAATACAGTAGCTGAATCCTGAATGCAGAGTTGTGCATAAGCATTTTAACTAAGCAGCTTTGAGTAAACAGTTAATCAAATTACATTTTAACACCAATTTACTATGTTAACAACAAATCTCTACACTAAAGTTTTCCCTTTCTCTTATGTCTTGAAAAGATGGTCCATAAGGAAAAGGTTAAGGCAGAAAAAATTGGTACCCTATGAGTCTGATCCTTTTCATGGCGTATTTTTGTGTTTGCACTCTTGGTTGCTTTTAATTTGTTAAGAAGAAATTTTTTAACCTATAGTGACCTGGGTTTTGCTCAGTACTTACTGGAACTCTGGTAATCTCTTGTCTTCCATCTAGTGCATCTTTATTTTTTTTTATTATTTCTTCTAAATTTTTAATAGAGAGTTGAATAGTGACTCTCCATAAGTGTGTATCTACTATCCTCCTCCCTCATGATGCTAGGCACTGCCTAATTCCAGGCAGCAATTCTCTGTGTGACTGAAGTATTTTTTAACTGTCTGGTGTGGTTTCCTTCTATGTTGTATGTGAAAGCCCTAATGGAAATGTCACAAGGAAAGACTTCCTTGCTGCATTTTATTTCTTCAGGTTGAAATTTAGGAGTGTGTGGCCAAATCAGGTTAAAGTGTGCTCAGCACTATATAATACATACTGAACCGTAGCACCAGTGCATGACTTTTTTCCCAAGATTACTAGTACAGCTTAGGATGCTTTCTGGAGGAACAAGAGCAAAGTTCCTTAACTTTATACAGATGACCTATATAGTTGCAACCTGCTGTAGTTAAATCCGTGGTAACCTGTAATATCTGAAAACAGATGTGCTTTACAGTTGCCCTAGAAAACAAAGAAATGGGTTTCTAGGTCCAGTAATGCTTCACTTTTGTCTCATTTGCAAATAGCTATCCTTATTTGCCTTATTCTGTGGTCCTTCACCTGCACTTAAGTAAAAGAGTCTACCTTTCACTGATTTTAAAAAAGATTGTTTTATTAGAAGGTTGGCAGATCAGGTGCAGAGCATTTAGGAATTCCTTAAGGATGACTCTGCAAGCCATACACAACTTCTGTTAGTTTTAGCTGAGGTTTCATCATGGGATTAAGTCTAATGCTAACAAATTAATACTTGTTAATATTCCCACCACTACTTCTGTATGTGATAACCCATTCCCCTCAGAGAACTCTGATTTTGTAAATTCTTTAATGTTTCGCTAGCTTTGATGAAGAATGTTAAATCAAACTGGTAGTTAAATTCTGTGAAAATTTATTACCATTTGTAAACTGTGTGTTTTTTCAGTAGTGTCAAAATACTTTTTTTTTTTTTCCTATTTGGCTCAGTTGGTCATTCCTCAGCAAAGATGAATGTTTCTACCCAGACACTAGTGGTACTGAAAATCTCTCAGGATGTAATAATTTGAAAGATACCTGAGGCACACATTACTGTAAAAACAAGAAGAAAGTGTGAAGAGATGGAAAAATAAAGTTGAAAAATCTCCGAGATGACATGTTTTCTCATCCTTTCTCATCTCTACCAGTACTGTGCTGCCTGTCAACCAGAAAAAACTCAAAGCCCTGGCATTAGCACTAGTTTAATCCAGTGGTAATTTATGTGCCACTCAAGAGGGGGTCTTTTTTTAACATAAAGAAATTACTCTGATTATATAATTGAATGGCAGAATTCATTACTGAGAAATGCCACCTGTGAAGAAAGACTTGCTCTAAATTAATTTCTGCTATGGAGTAGTACAGATTAGTACAGCATAAGTCACTCAAGAAGCCATCATGGAAATTACAGAGGGAATAGACCCAATAAGCTATGTAGCCCATCTCCCTCAGAGTATGATTGTTCCTTATAATGTATTTTGTATTGCCAGTCCAATTTGAAATGGCTCAGATATGAGTGTTTAGCCACTTTTATAGGTAATAAATGGATTGACACTGCACTGATCACAGGTGCTAACAGTGGCTGCTGGAAAAGTATTATTAATGCTAGCATTAACTGTTATTTCTGCAGTGTAGTGAAGTGCAAGATTAATTTCAAATTTTCTGTGTGATACATTCTGAAACAAAAGGCCAAAGAAATATTCACTTCTGAATCTTTCCAGACCAAGTCAACAATTTGAACCATCCCATCTCGGGACGAAGAAGCCTCTGTTTCTGCCTGAAGTGATAATGCATTCTGGGTAGAGAAATCAGTTACTTGTATCCTGCATATTCTTCCCCTTATTTAAGCGAGTCACACAAAATTCTGGCTGATAGTCACCCCTAGGTTTAAATTAGTCAGGCTGTTTACACAAGAATCTGGTGGTTAGAGCACCCAGCTAAAAAGTGTAAGGCAGCGAGTTTTGCTCAGCATAAGAATTATTTGTCATATCTCCAGAACCAAGAAAAATAAGAAAATGCCCAAAACATACAATAGCTTTAGGTAAGAATATTTCCCATGCCATTTTGTTGAAATAGATTCCCTCCTATTAGAAATGTAGGAGTCACAGGACAGGGAAGAGAGGTAGCAAATAGGAATTGTTCCTGTTCTGCTGACTCACTCACTGGAGAGGGACAAGAACTGTTCATCTAGATCCTTGTCTCTAGCATGTTTGCATCTTTCACAATTTTCAGTACACAAGGACAGATATGGTTAAATGCCCAAGGAAATGTCATGGTAAATAAAGAGACATTCCATGATTTAGATGCCTGTGCAGTTAGAAATATGGACTAGTAGATAGATCAGGTAGCTAATTGTCACTAAGATGGGTAGCAGCTGTCTAAACCATAAATTAGACCCAATAGGATCCTGCCTAAAATGTGCAGTAAACATGTCTACCTATAAGCAAAACATTAATTTACTCCTTTGTTGCCTGCTGTACTCATCTGAAAAAAAAATTCAACATAAATTCTGTAAAATTCACTATATTTTTTAAACAGTTCAGAGTTCCCCAAAATGTTAAAATATTAACACACATACAGTCTTCAGTTTCCCTCTTTTAGTATACATCTGAAGTTAAAAATTACAGTAATTAGCCCAAATAAAAAGTAGTAGTGCTACTGTGGGGTGAACAAAGAGGAGTAGTTTAGTGTGCTGAGTATTTCAGACATGGATTTTTCAGATCAGTCTTGATGTAGTCAGTGTGACTTGTAGGGAAAAAGAATTTCTAAACAATGAGCTTGAAGTGCTTTCCATGGTAGTTAACTGGTCATGGAAGCATGCTGCGTGGACACAGAAATATGGATTATGGAGTCCAGGGTAAGATTTGACTTCTGAAGAATTGGATTCAGATGAAAAGGGAAGGAAAATCTGAACCAGTATTTCCTCTCTGTTTAGTTTTATGCTTTTATTTCTCCTTCTGTACTGAACAAAATAGTCTTTATTTATGTGTATTAACTTTGCTAAAAATAATAATTTCTAGGGAAAAGATGTTACTTAAGAGGCATTTTATAACTATTTTCAGTTAGGAAAAAAAAGGGAAACCATATAAAGATAGGAATATTAACATTTTTAAAATTAATAATTTCCACTTTTTAACAAAGCTGTTCTTTTAATTTCAAGTGTGACCCAAATGAAAAAGAAGGCTAAAAAGGCATTAACTAACCTGGCAGTAAAAAGCCCACCTATTTTCAGTTGAGAAAAACGCCTGATCCCACCTGAAACAATTATGCTTTTTTAAATTTTTCTATTTGGAATAACATGAAGCTTCTGTGGTAGATTTGAAGTTCTTGTTTAATATTTTTTTTCTCTCTTTGCACAAGCATCTGGTTATTTCAGTTAAGTGCAAAATCCTTAGGTTGTTTGGTCTCCAGTATTCTTCAACCAGAATGTAAAACCCATTAAGAGGCCAGCTGTGTAAGTAACTTTGCTAGCCTTTAATATGTTGCATAAAAAGTTATCTGAGGTCATGCTGCCTATCTCAGAATTAAGGAAATATGTGACCTACTGTACTTCTGTAGTGCTTTTCCCTAAGTCCCATAACTCTGAGGTACCCATCATTCAAACCCCGCTGTTACCATTTGCACATTTTTCAGATTGCAAAACTGAGGCAGAACTAAGCAGGGACTATAGTCCTGAAGAGATTTATATCTTATCTTTGCATAGTATAAATGTTTGCTTTAATTTCTTCAGTTTCCCACTGTACGTGAAAAAAGTGTATGTGTCTAAAGTTACAAACTAGTATGAAGGAAAGAAGTCATGTCTCATCAGTTTTGTTGCTTTTAATTACTAGATAAAGCTGGAAAATAAACATTTTAAACTGTCAAAATGGACAGCTTGATGGTATGAATCATGAGTAAAAATCAGGATCACTCTGTATGGTTATCTGTTAAGAGAGAGAAAAAACTAAAAAGACTTGGCATTTATACTTTGGATAAATTTGTTTATATTATGACATGTATAGCCTCAAAACTTGAGAAAAAGTTAGTCATGGATGTGAATAGTAGTGAGATCCAGCACTTGAAAAAGGCTGCAACTTCAAAGGCAATTAGCTTATCTCTCCTTTTCACCTCGAGGTAGAAGAACAATGCAGCTGTCACTCTGGGAATGGCTCACAGTGACACTGGTTTTGAAAACTCCCTTTACATTTTTCAATATTCATAAAATTTTAAAAGTGAAGGAGGGGGAATGAAGATGATTCAGCTGAATAATTCTGCTTAGCCAATTCACAATTTTATTCTTTTTCTTCCTTTTAAAATGGAGGGTTTTACAGTGGAAAACACAGCTTAATGTTACTCAAATTTTTATTTGTTTGGTTGTGAATGCTGATGACAATTACATTCAGATCACTTGAACTATAGAGTCATTGCTGTAATCTATCCTCTCAGCCTAGTGGAGAAGTCTATGTATTTAATTATAACTAAGTGCTTCAGCCCTACAGAATAATGAACCAAAATTTAAATTCTCTGCCAAATAAAAATAAACCCACCCTGACATTATTTAATGCCTTTTTGACATCTGCAAGGAAAGCCACTGGGCAGTCTCAAGAGCATCCTTAATTAGTCTAGAAGAGTCTTCAAATATGAGAAGTACTGGGTCACCACCTAACTCAGAGTGCTGGCATCATCGGTGCAAAGTGTGCTCCTGAGAATGTTTTTCTAGTGGTGCATTAGTCTGACAAGACTATCTTCCCCTAGTAGATCACATGGGGTAAAAGAAGCATTTTAAAAAAGTGTAAGTCCATTTTAATGCTTCACGCTTCCTAAACTTGGAAAACCTTTGCTTCTTCAACACCTATGACAGCAGTTCCTGCTGATGAATTCTAGCCATGGATCTCTGTTCCCTACATTATTTGAAGGGGGCAGGGGACAGTGGGAATAAAAGACTGAGACAGAGAAAAACTGCAAGAATTTTTACCATAAACTGAAAAGACATCTTCTACCAGTTTTTTCTCCTCCTAGGATCTTCTAAAGGGCTTTTCTTCCCTGCTCAGACACTTGGGATTATCTCAGGACTCCAGTGTTAATGAAGTTTGGGGTGGATCTCTCCGACTTCAGCTGAAAAATAATCTGTGAGGAACCCCAAATTATGGCTGGGCCAAACCTCACCTTCTTTCTGGTTCTGAGGGCATTTATACCCTTGTATTTCTGAATTTAAGCAAATTGAATTAGTTTTAATGACACCGACTTACTATCAATGGATCTGGTTTTGTTTTGCTTGGGGTTTCTTACTTCTCACATTGTAGTAAAAATAAATTAAGAACTATCGAATGTCTGAGGATTCCATGTGGAATCTCAACTTCCATTTATTTAAAAATATGTTGCTTCAGCATCCACGTGCTGAAGTTTTAGCTGTGGAAATGACTCATCAAAATTGCCTGTGTTAAACCTTCGAGGGGAAAAAAAAAATGGAGTAGTTGAAGTTGTGTTGAGAGAAGTGAAACAGAATCCAGACCTGGAAGGGGCAATTACCTTGTAGAGATCCAAACACAGAAGGTAGCTCTTTAGTGGTTTTGAAAGAGCTACTTACATGCTGAGATTAGAGTAAAAGATAAAGCAGAATAAGAGTGTTCTACTGCAAAGCTTGCCCATTTGATCTAGTTCCAAACCGCTATCTACCACTCACCCTGAATACTGCTTCTCCCAACAACTGTCAACAAAAGCAACAATTCCACATATGACATCACTTTGTCAGTTCAGAAGTCCTATTTTTAGTTTATTTAATTTGATGTTACTGGAGATAACAGACGTTGTCTCTGCTGAGCATATGTCACTGCATAAAAACAAAAGGGAGAGATCAGCTAAACATATAAAAAGTTGCTCCACCCCATCCTGCATGTGTTTATTCTTTCTCCATTGTTTCTTAAGTATCAGTCTTCTAACTCCTTATGAAAGGTTTCCTCTTCAGAAGTAGGTGGGAAGATAACCTTGAAGTAAAACATGATATTTTAAATTTATAAATATCTATGTACAAAAATGTGTCTATTGAAGTAAAAATAATAAAAGGTGACTCAGACGGCTATTCTTGTACTTGACTTGTACTGTCATAGATCATGATACTATATAACTAGAATTATTTTCTAATTATTTTAATTCTGGGACAGATTCTTTGCCTCAGTATTGCCTACTGCATAAGCTTCCCTATTTCTAATGCAATCAGCACTTAACTTTCTTATTTTTGAAGGTCGTCTTAAAGACTGTTTTTGTTCTTAAATGTTTTTGCTGCCTAGGATTAATCAGTCATAAATTCTAAGATTGTTTTTCAACTCTCTGGGAGTGTTCTCCAGATCAAAATGTCAGGATACCTGGCTGTCACTTACCTAGGAGGCTGAACAGTTTAACCATAGAAATGACTCATTAAAATTGCCCATATTAAAGGCAATTGCTCTGTCCAGCAGCAGAGGCCAGACATGGGCAGATGCTGGGAAGCTACTAGGAGCTGTGGTGTTCTGAAAGTACACTTTGGGTCAAGATAATGCCAACTGGTAGATTTGAGATCACCCAAGAATGGTTTCCTTCATTTTTCCCTAGTGCTTGCTTCTCCGTTCTCCCAGTCATATTGGCAAATGCATTTTTATTCATCACTTCAGAATATGTCATGGTTAAGTTCCTTATGCTATGTAAGCCTACTGAATTTAATCTGTTTCTCAACATTGCAAGGTCCTCAGTTACACTGTGTTTCCTGCTTTCTCTGATTTTGGACAGAAATTATTTTAACTGCTGAAGAAAAATATACTTTAGTGTAACTTTGTTATGCATAAATTATAAAATTTAATGAACAACTTCAGTTTGTCAGAGTTAGGGGATTGAATATTACCTCTGAGCTATAAACTACATGAAAGCTCACTCCATTTCTCTAATGCACAAGAAAAACCACAATCTGACCTGGTGTTTTCCTGGCCGTGGACTCTCACCTAGTGTGCAATAAGCCAGTCTACACACAGACTTAAAATTCTTGCTTTAATTTCCATTCCTGCACAGAAAAGGTAGGTAGGTGTTATTTCACAAAGCTATCTCGCTTTACCAAAACACAGAGGCTGCTTTATGCAAAGAAGGATGTACAATTACTTTATTTCTAAATATTTTTTCCAAATAATTGTGTCATTCATATATGTGATTGGTTAGCTAGTTCTTTGCTTCCATTCAGAGTGACAGTGCTTAAAAATGGCATCATGCTTGCTCAAAGGATAGAGGTCTTATTGTTAGTAGGGGTTCCCTGGTTATTTTAGTATGCTAATAATATGTTAATAAGGTAAGTTCAATTACTCAAGTGATTTCAACTTAGTGCTCAAGGCTCTAAGTATTCTCACACCAAACTAAGTTGTGGGAGGGCTCACTTTCATCTGTCTTGCAGGTCTGTTTCTCAAGAATGGGTTGTTGGCCACTAGGAACACTTTTTTCTCAAATTCTCAATGTCTTAGGGTTTTGCAAGTTTTGTTTTTATTCTGCACGTCTCTTTGTTCTCATGTGAATTTCTTCCAAATTTTACTCCTTTGTATTAATAACCTATAAAACTGGAAAAAAATGGTATTTCCTTAATGTATTTGTCAATTAGAGCATATTGCCTTGATCCAAGGGGGAAGGCTACAGGGTTTTTTTGTTTGGTTTTTTGGTTGGTTTTGCTTTTTTTTTGCTTTTTTTTTTTTTTTTTTTTTTTAACTGAAGTAACAGCAGTTAGAGATTCTTCTATTCCCTGGATCGTGATTTCCACTTACACGGTTAATGTAAAGTGTAAATTATTTCGAAGTCTTATCTCAGAACATAAGTAAGGCTAAATTGAAGGCAGAGAGACAAAGAGTCTTCAATCAGTGGAGATGTACAATGGGGAAAAAAAACCAACCCAAACCAAAAAGAACAACAAACAAAAAAACCCCAAAAAACCCCGAAACAAAAAACCAAACCAAACAAAAAAAAACCCCAAAAAACAACCCTCCCCCTCAAAAGACCCCCCAAAAAACTAAAAAAACAACCATAAAAACCCCAAACCAAAACAAAAAACCACCTTCCAAGTTACTTCAAAAATACAAAGGAAATTTTCAGAGACCCTTGGTCTTCTGATTGATATGATGCAGTATGACAGGAGCAGCAAGGCCTGTTAAATATATATTTTCAAATACTTTTAATGGAAACATTTCATTCAGTCCACATGTTAAGTATGAATTTTCATTAAAAAGTAATGGGACTAAAGCTGTAGGTCAGGGAGCATTCCCTGATGAACAAATCTCTCTAGGCTTTCATGAACAAAGCAAGCTTAAACTTCAGGTTTGTATTAGGCTCAGGTGAGGTTCATAGATAACTAACTTGTTAAAGATGCAGTGATGGACTAAATTGCAACAGTTTCAACTGTGAAGAATGAGTTCAATGGAAAGTGTTTTGAAGTCAAGGACCTATGCTAGAAAATGTTAATGAGTGAATTCAGGTTTCAGCCACAAGGGAATATTTATCTACAATCTAAACAATGTTTAGACCAATCTGTTTGCAATTGAAGGAGACACTAGTAATGCACAGGGATTAGTGAGGATGGGGGGTGTTTTTGGTTTGTTCCTTTTTAAACTGCAATGCTGATACCAAACTCCACAGTGCCAGAGTGTATGAGATGCTCCCTAAGCGAAAAACCAGCACACTTAAGAAAATAATTGGTGCTTTTGTGCCTTGGTTTCTCTTTCTATAAAAAGTTCTGTCTCTAAGTGTTATTGTGGCTTTATTCTGTAGAAGTCAGGATACACGGGCCATTACTGTATTCTGACTGTGCACTTGAACACACCTCAAGTTCAGCATTGGGACATGCATCAGCAATATTTTAGCACAGTCAAGATCCTATAATGTCCAAACCCTGTGGAGCAGCCTAATCCACCGTCTTGTTCTGACCTTTCAAGTGTATAGGGAACATGAAATAGACAAGATGTTGCTACATCCTTTTCAGAAAGACCAGTGAGTTCATATGCCCCCTGAGGGAAAGTAAGAATTGTATCTTGCTGAAACTCAGGTGACTTTTTAAATGTCTGTTTTCGCAGCTTTGCACTGAAAGCAAATCACATTCTGGAACGTGTAGATGTGGAATGTAAGATGAAATGTGTACTTTATTATGGTGCTGGGCTTACCCTTCTCAGGAAGAATAAATATACAGGTACTGTGGCTTCTGCAGCTCTTATGAGTGAAGGAAAAGAATAGCCAAATAGAACATCCTTTTGTCCACATGTAAATAATTTTTACTTCTTTGCATTAGGTCAAGGGGTGGGATTGGTTCTTAGGAGCTGATCCAATCTCGCAGGATAACAGACTGTTTTGTTCTTTTACTTGCCAAAGGATGCATATGCACAAGTGGTGACTTGCTGACAGTTTTTCTTATGTGGGCTACCAGGAGACGGTGTCAGATTCTTAAGAAATAGTAATTGGGTATATATTTTAATAAAAAAACCTGTAGCATTTTGAAGGATGAGGAAATCATAGGAAGGCACAGGCAGGATACAGTGGCAGTTTGATACAGGTTTGTGTTTAGAAACACGAAATCAGAATTTTAGTATCAGATATGTTCCTTGCCATGTATAGAACCTTACATTTTTTCTCCACAGTAAATACTGAAGGATATTGCATTTTAGGATTTTAAGCTTAAATGTTCAAGCCACGTAATTGGAAAGTTATTTCTTTTTAGTATTTGATGAATCGTGCCAGTCGAACTTAGCTGCAGAAGTGCCTGTGGAAAATTGAAATATAAAAAAGGGCAGATTCTTAAGTGAACAATTTATATGCCCAAATTTGTACAAGGATCTTTCCACTGTCACCTCTTTCATCTGACTTTGGTGCCTATGCAAAGCACATCTAAAACCAAGGAAACAATTTTGCTGAATTTATCTGGGATTGCTTCAGTATTCTTATCCTGCAAGCCATGAGTAGTTTTCGGGTTAATGCAGTACTTTGAAGTATTTTTTAAAATACTAATTAGTGTGTGCATACATTTCTAGCAAATTCAACTCTAAATATCTTCATACAGCAGGATGTAAACTGATTTCTCATCGCTCATGTTCAGGTCCTCAAACTGTTAGTGTCACAAGTGCAATCACAGCTCAACAGCTGCCAACAGGATGTTCTGAATACTAACTTTAATTAACAACTTTATTTTTAAACACAGTGTAAAGATTATGCACATAGTGAGAATTCTTTTCCTTGACATCTAGATGAAAAAAAGTTACATATTTTTTTTTAAACATTGAAGTTGTAAGCAAAAGAACCTGCAATATTTTTGATGCAACTGGCAATGTTAGAACTTTCCAAACTAGTTAATTGTAATTAATGACTCCTTCATTTAGAAACGATCAGTACTCTGAGGGAATTCCTTATGGAGTTATTTCCAATAGCACTATAAAAAGCATTGCTGTCCATCAGTGATGATCCAAACTGGAACAGCTCAAAGAATTGAGGATTATCAACAGAAATAATCTACTGAAAGGATCAGAAATTCTGGGACTTGCATCACTACAAACAGCTTACTTTTTTTTTCTTACATAACTTGTTAGTCAAGTACATTGAAGTCAATGGCTGTGCAAACATGGGTTCAGTACAAGACTGCTTGAACTGAGAAAACACCAATGGTAGCTTTTGAAACTCTTCTGACTGCATCTGATATGAATGTGCCTTGAGACAGAGGATTTGTGATTAAATAATCCTTAATTCTCTCAATCCCGCTATTCCTTTGCTCTGCTGTTGAATGAGAATCGTTATAATGGCAGCTGTTTCAGACACTGTCTCTAGGTTTCAGTGGAAACCAGGAGAATAACAATAAGGAAAAAAAGAAAGATTCTGCCTAATATAGACATAGGCTGATGAAAAATCCAAACTGAAGGCTTTGCAGCCAAGCTTGCAGATACTGTATAAAGTAACTACAGGAAGGATGGTTTTATCACAGGTTGGTGCTGGTCTGTGGGAACCTGGGTGACTTAAAGGTTGGGAGATTGGGAGTCAAGACTTACGTTCTTCCCTATGTTGTATTCTTTCCTGGACTAATTTTAAAAATGGCATTTTGTGCTGGTTTATGCTAGCAATTTAATTCATCACCAGCTTGCTTTTGCTCTCTAAAGAGTGGCTGGAATCCAAAGCAGTTTGGTTTCCAGTCTGTCTGCTTCTAGTGAATGTACTCTGAACTCTATGCATTTAAGGCAGATTCTGGTTGAAGCCTTTCCCTTGCCACAGAGGCTAGTGGGACTATTGAAAAGAGTGATGAACAGGATCACACTGTGCCTCACATGTCTGCTCCAGATACATTTGCCGCTCCTCACGTTCCATCAGCCTACTTTGGTTAACAGCCAATAAATCCTAGAGAAATCTTGCCTTGCACATTTTGTTTACAGTGTAATGTCCATGTCTTTGATAGTAATCTTCAGGCAAATATCTGTATTCTCAGTAGCAGACAATGAATTGATGTTTTAAGAGCCAGTTGCTCTCTTTTCACACATTTGTGACCACTTTTCTCCTAGGTTAATATTCCATTAACATTGTTTCTTCTTTAGTTACCTGCAAAGACTCTACCCAACAGTAATGCTCATGTTTAATTTTAACTTCCTTTAAAACTGAATTCCTTTCACCTGTCAACATATGTCATACTGTTCTTTTAATAGCTTTACACTTTGAATAGCCTCATTAAAGTTTTCACATGCTGATTTTTTTAATGCTTTATTTTTCCTCCTCCTTTTTGTCAAAACCTGAAAAAATACTCTCAATCTTCAGCTCCCATTGTGTTACTTTCCATATAATCCTCAACTTGCTTAAAACATGATTGTCTTTTGATATTTATCACCCCAAGTGTGGTGTTACAGGTGCTCTATCTAAGCCACTAAAAAAAAAAAATCAGTGAGACAAAGACCTTACTATACAAGCCCTGATAAAGCATGAATCTGTTCTCATCCTCCCTAATTTTCCTGAGTCCAGAATTGCTTTGGCTTAACTGAAATATATGAAAGAATTTAGGGTAAAAAGTTTCTGGACCAAGGCTTTCAGGAGCAGACTTTGTTACTTTCATTCCGCAGGCACCTTGTAGTCTGTAGCTACTGAGATTAAATATCGGACTGACAAAAACTAGGCTTGCCTTCTGCTAATATACAGATATATACTTCTGATTTTGGGGCAAGAAACTTTTATAAAACTGTATCAGACTTTTCAAAGCACTGACTATTTCAGTTGAAAGATCCCTAGAAACCCTCTGCTGTTAGAAATTTGTGACCATGAACCTTTCTTCGTGAGGACAGAAATGATTATTGTCACAATAAAGAACTACACATGCTGAATCAGTAGTATTAAGGTTCTTCACATTCTAAAAGTTTGGCATGTGCTCAAGGGGTATATTGATTTGTGGAATTATGGTGTCACCTTCTCCTTCACTTCATCTTGCACAATTTGTGAAATGTCACCATACTCATTGCATATGTGGAAGGAAATGTAAGGATGAAAAACTCTAAGGGTGGCCTTGACAATTGTAGCACTAACTTAATCTGTGTACTTCACAAAGAAAAACTGGAATCACACATTACTGGTCTTCAGGGACATAATGAGGTATCTTGTCCTCTCACAGCAGCCTTTATATTGTAAATAACATTAGTGAGAAATTTGCTGTAGACTTGAAGTAAGGTGCATCTACAGTGCTTGTAGACCAGAGGCTGCACAGCAACTTCCCTTTGTCATATGGCACGGAGCCTATGCCTTGTTGTGGGCTCTGTGGGCACTGGGAGGGCTGCATGTCTCTTACCCATTCTCCCTTTGCTTCTCTCAGAACAGTCTTGTGGTTTGTTGTAAAAATCCCGGTATGAACACCCAGGCAAGTTATTAGCAAGAACAGTAAGGCACCCTTTGTGTTAGTCCTGTTGTGGTGCTGAAACCAAACAAATAAAAAGTGGTGAGAGAATATGAGAAGAAGGAAAAAAAGGAGAAATATTAGGGAAAAACATTGAAAATTCTTTCTGATTTTGGAGATAATTTTAGTCTGAGTTTCCATTAACATTTCCTGTTCTAACCATTAACATGCAAGCTTTTCAAAATAACACACTACAATGTATTGTTATATATATGTAATATGTATTAAACCTTTCTTGACAGAAATTTGACATTTTTCATGATATAGCTGAAATAAGAACATTTTAAAAATGTACTTTTACATTCACTAGAACAACTGCACCTTTAGCAAAACTGAAAATACATACCCTTATAAACAACGCAGGAATTAGTTAAATTAATTTTAGCAGCTGGAATGTTGTGAATCAGAAATAGTACATAATGAATTAATTTAAGCATCTCATGAACTAATTTATGCTTTGCATTCTGGTGGAAGGTGGAGATGTTCCATATTTTGATTAAGAACTTGGATAGTCTACAATATGGCCATGCCTCCTTTAACCATGGGAACATCTAAAATTTGTATTTTTCCCCTTCAAGGAATTGAATGCCTTGGGAGATATGCTTTTCTGCTTCAAACCAGAAAGAAGCCTGCAAGCTGATATATAGGGGAAAAAAAAAGTAAAAACTCACTTTCAGTAAGCTAATTTCCTGTGTAATTTCTTGGAGACATTTTTTTAAATGTCTAAGATCCAAACTCAATCTCTTCCTTGGTATATCTTAACTGAAAGGTCATCTGAAACTGAGTACAATTTTGATTCTACTTATGTTAAAATACACCCCAAATCCCTTAACAACTTTTAGTGTTGTGTCATATGAGCTGTAAATTAGCATTTAGATGCTGATGTTGATTCATCTTTCTAAAGGTTAATTTCTTGAGTCCCACTATTTTTCCAGAAATTCCCAGTAACCTGTAAGGAGTATAATCAGTGTCTCTCAGATTTATTAGCTAAAAGTTTTGACACTATAAAAAAGACATTTTGAAAGTAGTTATCTCATTTCTTTAAGTTATAATTTACAGGTCCAGTAATAATATAACCAATTTATTCACAGTTTTTCAGAGTACATTTTTCTGCCTGGAGTAACTCAGATGCTTAAGCTCAGATATTAATCTTCATAATATTTCTGGTGACATCCATCTGAAGACAGAGCATATCCATTCACTAGGGGAGTATCCATTGTCTCTCTGACACCTACTTGAATAGTGTATTACTTTAGAAAATGTGTATGTGCTGATTGTCCCTGACACTTCTGTAGTACTGCAATGCTTTTTCTACAATCTTTTGCTTCATCATTACTTGATGGTACTGTCTGAAATTACTGAGATAGTAAAAAGGTAATAATAATTTTAAATTATGAAACATAATATTAAAATATAAAAATGATAATTTAAAAATATTTTTTTCAAGGCCTGAGAAAGGAAAAGAACACTAAAAAATGGGAAACATGCTTCACAGATTCATAGGATCATTTTGGTAGGAAAACACCTTTAAGATCAGTCCAACTATTAACCTATCCACTGCTAATCCAAATTCCTAAGGACACACACACCTTTAAAGTAAATCCAAGGACAGTGACTCAACCAGTTAGCTGGGCAGCCTATTCCAATGTTACATGACCCTTCTGGTGAATGAAGTTTTCCTAATATCAGATTTAAGCCTCCCTTAATGCAACTTGATGTCATTTCTACTTATCACCTGTTACCTGGGATAAGAGGCTGCCCCCCACCTCACTACAACCTCCTTTCAAGGAGTTGTAGAGAACGATTAGGTCTCCCCTCAGACTCCTCTCCTCCTGAACATCCAACCCTAGTTCCCTTAATTACTCCTCATGAGACTTGGGAACATATTCTCCAAACTCTTGACCAGTTTTGTTACCCTTCTTTGGACATGCTCCATCAACTCTGCCCTTCTTCTAGTGAGGGGTCTAAAACTGAACACAGTACTTGAGGTGCTACCTCACCAGTGCCAAGTACAGGGGAACAATCACTAGTTCTGTTTGCTACACTATTTCTGATACAAACCAGGATGTTGTTGGTTTGTTTTGTCACCTGAGCACACAGCTGGCTCATATTCAGCTAACTGAGTACCCCCAGATCCTTTTCTGTCATGTAGCTTTCTAGCCACTCTTTCCCAAGTCTGTAGTGTTTCAAAGAGTTGTTGTGACCTATGCTCATGATCTATGTGCTCTTCCCTTGGTTTTGTTGAATCTCATACAATTGGCCTTGTCCCAGGTCTCCTTGCAGACCCTTCCTATCCTCAAACAGATCAACGTGCCTGTCCAACTTGGTATCACCTTCAAACTTGTTGTGGTTGATAAACGTATAAAAGTTACAACTGGCCCCAACATTGAACCCTGGGGAACGTCAGCTATGACCATCCACCAGCTAGATTTAACTCTCTTTACTGCAACCATTTGGGCCTGGCCATCCAACCAGTTATTTTTGCCCAGTGAAGGGTATGCCTGTCCAAGCCATGCGCAGCCAGTTTCTCCAGGAGAATACTGTGGGAAATGGTATCAATGGACTTGATAAAGTCTCGGCAGAAAACATCCACAGCCTTTTCCTCATCCACTAAGTGGGTCATCTTGTCACAGAAGATTAGGTTAGTCAAGCCTTTCATGAGCCCAAGCTGATTGGGCCTGATTGCCTTTCGTGCTGTGTGGTGGCACTCAGCTTGATCCACAACAGAACCTGCCCCAGCATTGCATTCAGACTAACAGGCCTGTAGTTTCCTGGGTCCTCCTTCCAGCCCTTCTTGTAGATGAACAAAAAGATTTGTTAACCTCCACTCACCTGGTACCTCCCCAGTTACCCAGGACTTATAATAAAATACTGAAAGTGGCTTGATGAGCAGCTCCACCAGGTTCCTCAATACTGTTCAGCATTAAAGACAATCTGAAACTGAAAAATTCTTGAGAAATGGTGACAGGAGATATGGGACTGTAAGAGGAGCAAAACGCATTAGTTATATTCTCCCTTCTTTTAATCCTTGCATTTTTTTATACTTATAGATTCCCTTGCTCTTCATGACAGTGTCACAAGTATTAAGCCCATCAGTTTGGATGGATTTTATCTGGAATTGAAACTTTTGTCAATGGAGAACATTCTTCTGTTTTGGCTATTCACTTTGCAGTTTGCTTTCTGAAAGATTCAGAGAGATTCCCATGTGCACTCATAGTTAAAATGGAAGACAGCCCCAAAATAGCGAAAAGATGCAATAAAGCTTTGCTGACCAATTCCTGTTCTCACATTTACAAAGCATTTTTATTAAATGGTTCTCCTGAGGCAGCGTCTCCAGGTTTAAGATTGTTGTAGGTTTCTAGCTCTCAAAGGTGGTGAAAGTCTATACCTCTTTATTATCCTCTACATTACATTATTTTGTACACCCATTCTGTCTGTCACCCTCCATGGAAGCATGGCTAAGGACAGAGCTGCAACTTTAACAAAAATGCCAACCACACTCAGAAAAATGCATAGCTTACGTTCCTGATGCACTGAAATACTTTTATTATGAATGTTCCAGTATACAGCTGCCATCCTGATAGGAAAAATGACTTTTCCTGATGGGACAATGAAGTGTCATACCTAGTGTATATTGTAAGTTACAAGGTTTATGTGGTCTCTGAAGAAAAAAGAAATATTTCTGGAAGTCTATAGAAGGTTCAGAACATATCATGTAGCATTAACAATAAATAGGTTTATTTTATGAAGACTTTTGGGAAATGTGTGGAGTTTAATAATATCTAATTAAGAGCAAGAACTCTAGGAGGGTGTAGACAAGAACAAAATATGTGCTGCACTTCAGAGGAGAAGGGAAGGTTTTCTTATTCGTGGACAGATTAATGGTTCAGAGCTAAAGCTGAGTAACAATAATTGCTCGTAGTTTATTAACATTGTTCTTAGGCAATGCAAAGGATATTAGACTTATGTGTCCTGAGGTATGCAGGAGATGGCATGTATTGGTTTTAATTGAATGAATCAGAACTACATTCCCAAAAACCTGCTATTTTTCCTCTCTCATTTACATATTTTGTTATATTGGTTAGTAAGAACTTAAAGGTGATTAATTTACATAATGAGTCCTTTGATATATGGGCATGTAGACTTTGCTTAAATATAGGCTAGTTTTAGTCTTAGGACTGTGGTAGCATTGGCTGCCTCTAATATAAATGAGGACAAATGTTACAAGTTCTGTACAGAAAAATTAGACCTTTACCTGAATATGATTAACTCTTCTGGGTTTAGCCATGAACATAAGAGGAAATCTTACCAGCTGTTCAGTTTACTGTACATACAAATCAACATAAATAATATAAATTTGGATATTTTTCTGAGAAATCAGCTAATTTTCTGAGATGTATGTTTTATTTGCAAATGAGGGCCAAAAAAAAAGGGTATTCGTATTTAACTTTGCTAAATTTTAATGTAGGTAAATGAATAAAGCATGTTGATGTTACTTTTTTTTTAATGATCTGAAGCCCATTTCTAGTATAAACCAAAGTAACTATAGTATCAGGCTATACATAAGGAATTGACATTTGTGTGAAAAAACCTGTTCTGCTATAGAATTCTGTTATTATAGGGCCAGAACTGGAATGATGGGAATGTTTGCCAGAGAAATTATTTCCTTTTCCAATGGGATAATTTACTTTCCTGTGTTGGCCTCAACTTGTGTCCATTTTTAAAACTTTTTTCATTCTCAGGAAGTGCCTTGCACAGTTTTTGTATGCTGTGTTTCTTGTGGAGGTGAAGCTAAGCTTTTTTTATTAATGTGGGCTGAACAAGAATGTATTGTGATTTTTGTATTTTATAGATTTATTTTCTTTTTCTCTCAAAACCATTGGAATTGTTCTTCCATAAATATTAATTCTGTATGTATGTAAAAGGTTTAAGTGGACTTTGAAAGTACCTTTATGTAAAATTGTAGACCTCTCAACTTTTGCAAATAAAAAAAAAAAGTAATTAAAAGAAATTACTTTTTTTTTAAATTGCAATAGTTCAGAGGTTGCAAATTACTGTTTTAAGTATGGGTTAGTAATGTAAACTTAGTGCTGGCTTATTAAGTAGAAATTTTTTAATAGGATAATTGCTTATTTCAGAATTAGCTAACATGCATTGTTCTCATAACTTTTTGAATAACTTTTTTTTTCCCCCAGACTTTTACATTTACATAATAATGTAAAAAATGTGTGAGATACAGGGATCTAACTGATCCTCTTTCTTTGCTTCATTGATAGACTGATCTTCTTTATTACATCTTTCACCTTAGAAAAATACAGTTGTGTGGAGAGATTCATAGAGGACCTGGCCTTAGAAAATAATGAAGTCCAGACAGTAATCAATAACTATGCAACTATGCAGTTATCAAAACAAAGACGTTTCCTAATTTCTTTTACACTTTTTTCTGGATCAAACTCCAAGCTATAAGTGGCCTACTGTGAATGCAAGATAAAATTATCTCTAGGTTCTTTAATGTAGAAGTTTGTGCCCATAGAATCTTAAAAAAACAAGGCACCCAATCCTAGAGATATACAACTGCTGTGTATTAGTAAGGAGAAGGTAGTGGCATTGTTTTCGAAATAGCTGATCAGAAAGTTACTTTTTAATAAATGGAAAAAAAAATAATTTCGTAGAACTGGGACATATGCTTAGATTGACCATTGTAATCTCACATAGGAAAAGTTTATCATCCTAACTTAGTACAGTAAAGTGTAGGCTAATTGGGATGATTCTCCATGAATTGTCTTGGGATGAAAAAAGATGTCCATAAAAACAATGCAAAAGATATTTTATCTATTCATCAATATCTTTAGGCAGGATATTAGAAGATACCTGTTTGTCAGAGCACTGAATTTCTGTAACAGCCTCCTGCTAGGAATAACAGGGACAAACAACTCATCCACCTTTAATGCCTGTGACACCACGGGTGAACTTAATGATCTTGAGGTCACTACCAGTGTTCTGTGTTAAAGAGGGCATGGTCTGGCCATACTCTAATGAGCTGCCCTGTGTTTATGAGGACAGTCCAGTACACTCAAAGCAGCATGACTGCTGTCAGCAAATGTATTGTCAGAATTTCATTAAGAAAATCAAGGACAAAGTTATACTATCAGCAGTGGCTTTTCTTCTGGAAAATCTTAAATAGGCTCAAACTTGAATAAGAACATCACACCTTTTTCCAACCTGTGATATTCTAAGGGCTGGAACTGTTCCATAAAAATGCTCTAGTAACAGTGAGTCTTCATGTGATTTCTATGATAAAGGAACAGAAATAATCCAGAAGAAAGAGGGTTCCAGTATTTATATCAGTTATTTCTTCTATGCTAGGAAGGAGAAAACAGAAACAGGCTCAATAGAATAGCCTGTCAGAAGTGCAGTGAGCTCTGCCCAACCCTATAGGCATGAGAGAAAGCAGGGACTTTTAAAAGAGCAGCCCTGGAAGAAGATAAGGGCCTATCTACCTGATGACACAGAATAAAAACTGATTTAAATTTGTGATTATAAATTGCATTAGTTAGATGACCTAAGCAGTTATGTCAATAATTTCCCTCAAAATTAATGACCTAAATCTGATTTCACATAATTGTCTTCCAAGGTAAATTAAGATAATGCCATTTAAGATTATTTTAATTTTGAACCAAGGTATTTGCACAGCCATATAATAAGGTAAAAAAGGATCTAGTTACCTGGGATTAATTTTCTTAAGTATGCTGAAGTAAAAATTCTAAAACCTACGTGTGTTTTCCAGGAAGTGTCCAACTAAACTTTTCTTGCTAGAAGTATTTTTAAGCACCTGTGCTGTATTCAATACACAGGACCCAATATCTTAACAATGACAAGATAGAATAGGACAGTAATATTCTAGCAGAGATATACTTGGATATTTTTTAATTTATTTTTTCCCACAAAAAAAAGAAAAAAAAAAAGAAAAAAAAACCAAATAAAAAAACCACAACAGAACCTTAACAAGTTACTTTTTTTAAATAAAATTATTTGGAAACAGAGGTAGAAGATAGAGAGAAAAGAGGACATTAGATCCCAGGATAGTAGCAAAAGGAAAACCAGATAAAGGAAAGATCAGAAAAATGATCTGACCAGTTAAAAATTGTCAGTCTTTTTAGGCAATTAGTTTTTACCAAACTGTAAAAACTTTTTTTTAAACCCAGGAAAGATGGGTATGAACCTCAAGGAACATGTCCTAAGTGATCAGCATGTCTAGGTACTTCCCATTCATCTTACAACAAATCCCTTTGTCTTATCCTGGTATTAATAGCCTATTAAGATCACATTACAAAAGCCTTTTTAACTGATACCAGTGTCAGAAGGAGTTTCTAGTGATGAATTATTTTAAAACATTAGAGTAGGACTTTGAATCACAGTTACAAATTTTATCATGTAAGAGAATTCATTCTGATCTCTTCTAAACCCTATTCTATCAGTAAATACTGTATTAAATCAATGAGACTTGGAGTCTCAAAGTATTGTATAATTTGGGCTTGTGAGATTAGTGTTATGTGTTTATATTATACCTCCTCAAGACAGTCCATTATTTCCAATTAATTTTAATTAAACCAGCAAATGGCCTTTTATCTCTCTATTTCCAGTAGCTCCTCCATGCTAACATTTGTTTGAGTTTACATTTAACAAATATATCCTGCTTAATCCTTCAGCAGCAGCTTGAACTGGAGTACTGGTAATGAAGATGAATGGAAATAGAGACAGGAGACAAGATTAGAATGAAATGGATTAATTTGGCTGAGAATTCTGAAAGGCTCACACAACAAATGATGCTACCAGTGCATCAAGGCTGAATAAATATAAAATTGATTTAATTGGGTTGCTTCTTCAAGGTCACACCTGAGAGATTACATGTATGTTTTTTGCCACACAATTTCTATTTGGATTAGTGAAGTGTAAAGCAATGCCCTGGAGGCAAAGGGAAGATACTGCTCACTTCTACACAGTGCCACCAGTTTGTTAGACAGTATGCAACTGTTACATTTTCCAAAAATAACAAATTTTTGAAATCCCATGTTACATAACTAACTTGTATAAAACTCCACAGAAGTAATGTATCAGCCACCATCTGTCCCCAGTTGGCTGACTAGAAAGAAGCTATTAAATAAAATTTGGCTGGTGATGACCCAAGACTATGCATCATCTAGTGATCTCATTAGTTGCTTCATTTGAATCTGAACAGTGACTTGAAAGTAGGAGCAGTTTAGTAATAAGGACATTATCTACTGGGATAACTTTTTTGTTTTGGTGGATATTTGCATTTCCTGCAGTTGAGATTCTAATCCAAGGGGAGCCAATGCAGCTAATTTGTACAAGCTTCATTAATGGATACTGAAAAATATAATGCTGAGCAGTATTTCATTATTTCTTTGTAACATTTCCAACTGGGAAGGAATTTTATTTTAAATTACCAAAATTCTTTTAATACTTAGTGTTAAGCCTGACTGCCACCAAATCCCAGAGTCATCAGAGTTGGAAGGGACCTCTAAAGATCTAGTCCACCCTCCCTGTTAGAGCAGGATTACCTAGAGCACATTACACAGGATTGCAGCCAGGTGGGTGTTGAATGCTTCCATCAAAAGATATCCACAACCTCCCCTTGCAGCTTATTCCAATGCTTTGTCACTCTTACAGTAAGGAAGCTTTGCCTGATGTTTAAATTGAACTTCCTGTGTTCCAGTTTGTGCCCCTTGTCCTATTGCTGGACACTACTGAAAAGAATCTGGCTTCATCCTCCTTATACTTGCCTTTTAGATACTTATACACATTAGTAAGGTCTTCTCTCAATCTTCTTTCCAGTCTAAACACTCCCAGCTCTCTCAGCCTTAAATTCTAAGAGAGATGTCTCAGTCTTACGGTCATCTTTGTTGCCTTCTATTGGATCTTCAGTAGTTCCCTGGCTTTCTTGAAGTGGGGAGTCCAGAGCTGAACACAGCATTCCAGATGTGGCCTCGCAAGGGCAGAATAGAGGGCAGGGGTGACCTCTCTCAACCTACTGGACACATTCTTCCTAATGCATCCCAGGATACCTTTGGCCTTCCTGGCCTCAAGGGCACAATGCTGGCTCATGGTTAACTTATTGTCTACCTGGTCCCCTAAAATATACTCCTGCCATTGTAAGTGCAGTGATATGTGGTTTAGAGTACTTCTTAACTGGCTTTTATTGCCCCTATGCCTGTTGTTACTGGAGAGAAGAAAGCTTGTCTGGGAGTGAGTTCTTGCTAGGTAAAAGTACAAAGATCTCTAGGAGTCTAGGAGCCAAACTTTATTTTCTCCTTGAATTAATGAACTGCTGCAATTGTACTTGTATTCTTGAAAAAAAAAAAACAACAAGCACACTTTTCAAAAACTTGCAAGAATTTCTAAGCTGCATTTGTTACACTGCTAAAACAAACAGTGCTTCTGCTACTTGGAATTGTAAATGTTTCCTTACTTAACTATGTGCCACTTAGAAACAACAATTAACATTAGTTTCCTTCCAAAATCCTTATGCACATTCCAACTTTTATAAAGGTGTTTAATAAGTAAAATATATATTGCCATCTCTTATTTGAAGCAGATGGGCTGTAGAGTTCCAATGGTCAAAAATGTATATTTTCTCAATTTTTTGTTCATTTCAAGCATGTAATTTCTGTTGTGATACAATTCTCTTGGGAACACTGTATAATAACTTATCACTTGTATAACTCTTCTATAAAGTACATTGGATTGTACTTCAAGCATTTGAAATTCCAACTTTCAGGCTCTTGGTTAGGTTCAGATCTCAAATTTTCAAGTATTTGTATTGGTCCTTCAGAGACCATACCCCAAGGTACCAGAAGAATATGTGAGCTGGAATTACACCTCTGCTAATGTTCATTTGCTCTTGCCACTACAGTGAAGTTAGATATGAATAAGATACATTCTTTCCCAAAGCTTTATTTCTTTCTTTATGTATCTTTCAACTCGTTATTCTTCTTTTGTTTGAACAGATACAGGCTGAGAAAGTGCTTGTTGTAGTAGTCTATGGTGTTTAAACAAGAGTTCAGGGTTATGTGACCACAACAACATTGTACTACTTCATAGCAGAGTTTATGGCTGTTTTGTGAAATTCTGTCATTTTTGAGCCTGAAGGCTTAAAAAAAAAAAAAAGCAAAAAGCACTGAGGGCACAGAAGTGATTTGGTGTCTTTTATTATCAAAAAGCCTCAAGAAGAAATCCATCTCACCAAAATTAATTAATATTTTCACAAAATCCTTTGATCTGATCTGCAGTTCAATGTTTCTGTGGTTGTTCACATCCAAGTTGCATCTAAACTTCATGAGACTTCATATATAAAAAATTATTGTGTGTTCTCCCTTTACTAATGATCATCTTGCTATATTAAACCTATTACATACTGATAGTTCACAGAATATCGTAAGTTGGAAGGGACTCATAAGGATCACAGAGGCCAACGCTGCTTTGCTTCAGATTCTAAAGTTACATTGATAGCAGCATTAGACAGCAAAGGGACCATGGCTTTCAGTTGACTTTTGAGACATTTTATGATTTGCTATTATAAACTTTTTTCCTTCATATTTTGCAAATATGCATCTGTATCTTCTGATTCTCTAAATATTAGCGAGTATTGCCTCCTGAATTGTTAATGACCAGAAGCTCTGTCCTTAAAATTAACACTGAATGACATGAGTGTTGGAAGCTCTGTTCAGGTTACATGAGCACAGGGTTCCCTGCCTTTTCAGAGGTGGCAGCACACTTGAGGTTGTCCCTGTTATCTGCTGTATGTGACTCAAAACCTAGGGAAGGCCCACACATTTCTTGAGTGGTAGCCAAGGTCAAGTAGATAATGACATTTGAAGTTCACAGGACACCTCTGGACAACTCAAATAGCATTTGACATAAATGTCAGAGAGTCTTACTAATTGCTTTATGTTCTTTGCACAAATAGGTACCAGGGCTGTCCTCTCTCCCACAACAGAGACATTTGGAATAAACCTCAGTGGCTTTAGCTCCTGGCTTGATGCCTCTGTCAGTTTCAAAGAATGAAATAAAACCCTGAGCCCCAAAACCCATTTGTATCCCACTGAAGGCTCTTCTGCCATGCAAAGTAACAGCCAAGGCACAGTTCTGTGATAAAGTTGAAGCAAAACCCCTTTGGCACAGGACATAATACTTTTGGTGCTACTGCGTAATCCTGAATCCAGTCCTTTCTATAGTAGTAAATAATCCCACATGTGAAACTAAATTAGGTCACCATGATTGTTATCATGCTGCAATGAATACCAGAAGAATTAGTAATAATCATCCAATTGCTTCAAAGTGCTAAGAGAAACATGTCTTTTATATTTTATATGCAATAAAGGACGTGGCCGGAATGCAAGACAACATTTGTTTGATTCCCTGCACCTGGAGGCTTGGGGCTGTTTGTATCTCTCTCCTTTTCATGTTAAATGTGAATGTCCTCAGCCAGTTTCATAGATTTTACAATTCCTGTTTGTTCATTTTTTTTATTTAGTTTTCACATAGGTGAAGGAATTTAAAGTAATACATCATTCCTTTTTTGCTTTATTTACACACAGCACAGACTCACACCATAGCTATAGCTGTCTGGAGATCTGGAGAATAATGATTCAGTGCATTAAAACTCTCAGTGCATGACATTTTTTTTTTTGTTATGAATGAGAACCGAACTAAAACACTCCTGAAACCTAAAAAAAAGAAAAAAAAAACCCAAAAAAACGTTTTCAACTTTTTCTGTTTCTCTCTGTGTCAGCAAAAATAATCAGAAGAATACAAACCTGAAAGACTACCTGCATAAGAGAACAATGAAAGTAAAAAACTTATAATAAAATATCCTACTTTTGAGACTGAATAGTTCAATCAAATTATATTATTTCAGTGTTCCTCTTGTATCTAGAAACATTTCTCAACACATCCTTATATCTTTCCCCACAACAGACATAACGCATTTCGGTACGAACACATTAAACTGTTCACAGAAAAATATATTTGTGAGCACAAGACATTCATTTACACTTTGGTATAGGTACAGATTTAACACACAAATATATATTTATATATATATATATATATATAAGGTATATAAAGGAATTCATCAACTTTCTTTTTCCTGACAGAGACATTCTTTACACCATTTCTGACTGGTAACACGAACGACCTAAAGGACTTGGGGCACACAGAATAGCAATATGAAGGTCAGTCAAATCCTACTGTTAAGAGCAGCAGAATGTGCTCCAGTGTTTCCTAAGTACTCAGGCTGATCAACAATGCAAGTCAGAATCACAGAAAAGATGCTTGCCTGGGTCTGGTATTTGAGTAAGTGGACATTGAAGGGAGCCTTTTCCTCATTGCCAACCTAAATCCAGATCATGTCTTTATGAAACAAAAATCATACAAGTTCTCTGCAAAGACTTTGTTTTCTTACGTATCCACATAAGGAGAGTGTTTTTCTTCTTTGATGGAAACAAGAGGGGTGGGTCAACTTCATAGCTCTTCTACAATGTTTTTGAGACTCCGTTCCTTCCAGGAGGTCCCTGTTAAAGGCTTTTGTACTGTAGTAACAGTAGGAAAGATAATAAGAATTGCATCCTGTTTTGGTAGCTTGGGAAAATCAGCAATGTTCCCTCTCCTGCACAGCTAAGCTATACAAACAGCAGTCTGAGCTGTTTAAATAAAATAATAATTGCACTGTCTACTCTGTACTATAGTTCCTGGTTTGAGCAGAAATGGTATACTGCTTTCTTTGAGATAATTCCAAATGGAAATTGTTGCAGTTGGAAGCTTAATTCTGGTCTAAGCATAGTTTTCTATCTGGTAAAATTTAGTTGGCTAATATTTTTTTTAATTTCTTTTTTCCCTTTAAATTGAGATATGTGTAATTATGTGCTTAGTTATATCAGTTCTGTGTGGAAGAATGAACAAACTGTAGTAATGAAAGCAATTTCATAACCCTATACTAGCAATTATAGCTACTCTTAAGGGATTGCACTGTGTAAGTCTTTTGATATAGTTATAACAGTACAACTGTTGTGTATAAACAGAATCTTTTAGAATATGGCCAAGTATCCTGCTGATCTGTCCTTGTTGCTGGGATTACTGGCACCCTTTGACAGACCCTCTACAATGTGTGAAATGTTTCTGCTTGCATTTTATTACTTCCCATTCCCATCACATCTAAGTAGAGAAATTGTGCAGGAGATAATATTAAAATTAGTAAAGTTAATTGTATAGTAAGTACATTATTATATCATGAAATGTTGATTTACCTTCTGGTGCAGCCTTTTGAGTAGAGAATAGTGAAGGACTTGGTAATATAAAGAGGAAAGAAGGTTTTAGATTCATCTGAACCAGTTTGCATATTACTTCTCTATACTTTTACAAACAGAGGGAGTTCTTTTATTCCCATAAGCAAAGGAAATAATTTCAGTCCCATTTTGCTTCACATATATGCCACTTTCTTTAATATATCTCCTATGTAGCCTACAACTTATTTGTTTTGGGGGAGGGCAGAAAACAATGTGTTTTCTTCTTCCTGATAAACTGAGCATAAATTCAACTTAGTTACCACAAATGTAGGAAACAAAAATTCTTTTTAAAATCACACCTTACCAAGCATAATTGGCTATTCTAAATGCCTACACAGACTGTTTGTTATGGACAAAACTTTCCTGCATAAAACTTAATTATGGCAGAAATACCATTACACCACTTGATTTTCCCATCTGTCTTTTGATTTCACCCCCTTAAGCAATGGTAAAAGCATCAAATTCAACACTGTTTATGACAGTCAGATCTTTCTGCCAATCAGTTCCAGAAAAACAAATAAGCAAAAGAAATATATTGACATTATGAAAAATAGCAGGCCCTTGGTAATGTTAGCCAGTACAGGAACCTAAACCCTTGTGATCTTTTTTAGCAATTAATTATACCATATTCTCAGGCTGCATATACTCAAAGCACAGGCCGGTAAATGGACAAGTTGCCTCAGACATTTTTTTTTCTTCTCAGTGTTAAAGTACAGAATCTTTGTTAAGCAAAATTCATTTTGGGGGGCCTGGCTTTTTTTTTTTCGTTGTTTGTTTTTTAGTAAATAAGTTTTTTGAATTTTCATGCTGATAAAGCCAAACAGCAAAGACACAGTTTCACTTGACAATGAAAAAAGTAAGGATAAAGAATGCACAATGGAAAAAGCATCTCCTGATGGAATGCTTCATTTCTGGTGATGACTAGTTGCAGATAAATAAAATCTAGTAGCAGCTTTTTTCTCTTTCTGCTACACGGATGAGAATGTTTGCTAAGCATTTTTTTTTTTTTTTGTAATCTCATGAAAGAAGTGAAAACTTATGTAGGCTACTGAGAATGAACTTTCCCACTTGAACATTGAAGAGCTCTTTGTTGGTTCTCATTTCAAGGTATACTTTTAGACTTTTGTGAATAAAGCTAAGCCAATCACTTTGAGGGAGAAAAAAATACAGTTTACAGTTTGTTGACTTTTAGTACCATTAAATTAGCTTAAGCATTTCAAAAGTCTAGGAGTTTTTAGGTGGAGAGATGGAAGGTCATAGCAAGTAGACAAAGGATGTAAGCAGTGCATTAAAAATTTACCATGCTGTGTTGCACTGACTACCTACCATTTTTTAAAATAAAAAAAAGGGTTGTTCTATATAGAGACAAAAATAAAGGCAAAAATAACCTTTTTTTTTTTTTTTTTTTGTGACATAAAAGCAGACAAATATGGTTGCATTTCATCTATCATAAAAATAAGAAAGATGATTTCTTTCACTTCTTACGAAGTAGAAAATTCCCATTAGAAATTTGTGAAGCACTCCCTAAAAGAAATGTCTTTCTACATTTTTAAAGGGGGAGGGGAGTGTGGAATGTGAAATAGTTTCAAAAGGTTTTGGCCTAAAAAATACTCCTACAGTGTTACAAGCTAAATGTTTTATAAGATTTGAAAGGAGTCACGTGCTATTTCAGCTTTTCACGTAGCTGCTTTGGAGTATTTCTACCATTTCCTCTGGGTAATGTTCTGAGCTGCAGCCAGTTCTTTAAAGTACTATTCCCCTATTTGTACAGAAGGTCAATGAAGGCAAATATCACCTCTTACAGGCATTTCAAGTTACACTGCTGTTACTTCTTTTCTTACCTCTGAATGGTTGGAACCCTCTGTGCTGTGCTTTGAACCATAGAGCTGTCATTTTAAAAGTTCCTAAAAGGGACATTTTAGTGATAGGTTTATACTAGACATCTGTGAGCATGTAGATATGTGTATACCATTTCGGGTCTTTTGTGGATCAAAGCAATTTGTTGTGCAGTGAAAAGAAGTTCATTGAAGACTAATTTGCAAATGCAGAAAAAACCTGAACCATGGTTTGCAATCAAGCTTACCACTTTCTTGTACAAACTACCCAAAGAAATTATGGCATATTTTCATCCTCAAAGATGTTGGTTAGACAGGGACCTTTCTTAGGAATCTTTCCTTTCTTAGGTGAAAAAATATTTAATCTACCTTCTGTTTCCATTTTGGCCACCAGATTTGATTTTCAGTGATTTGATAAAAGTTAGTTAGTTGCTCTATTAAAAATAGACAATAATTAAAACCATTTTGAACTTTCACTCAAAAAAGTGAGGAGAAAAAATGAATCCAATTCTTCAAGCTTCATTCATTTTGTCCTGTAAAGGTTTGTCCAGTCCTACAGGCTGAGAAGTTTAGACCCAATTATCCTGTTTCCCAGGCTGGAACTTTCTAAGTTTTAAACCAAGCAGTTTAGATAACATTAAACTGAGCATGGATTTTTTTTACTGGCATGATTTGTTTACTTAAACAAATGTTGTTTACTTAAACGTGAATAGGTCAGTATTAAATTAAATTCATGCAATTGGAGCAAGTTTTTCAAAAAATTTAGTGCAAGATTTCTGTATCATCAAAGCAACATTTATGGGAGTATTTTTAGAATTGTTGTCAGTATCTGGTTGGTTGGATTATTTTTTTCTTTAAATTATGAACCTATAGGATATATGTTATTTTGATGTACAGGCAAAATCATATTAAAATAAATACTCATAGTAAAAATCAAGAGATGGTGATACATATATTGAGAACTACATGCTTTTAAAAGTTAACCAAGCTTTTCCATATTTTGGAACTAACCCTTCTGGATTCAGTTTTTTCCTACTTACAGATCAAGAATGGTCTCATTTATTTAAAGAATTTATTCTTTTCCTTCAAAATCACATGAGCACAACTTAATTCTGGACGTCACACACTTCTGCTTATGCATGTTGCAAGAAACAGAAATGTCTTGATGAATTTAAAAGCGCTGCTGTCCTGGAGTGATTCTGCGCAGGTCTTTGATGCTGAAAAACTCAGAGGAGGCTGTTATAGCTCATAATACCAAAAAGCCTAGAATTAAGCCCAGGGCTCAAAGACTTAGAGCTATTTAAGCCACCTTTACCCTATCATCAAATTTTTCTTTTTTTTTTTTTTTATTTTTTTTTTTCTTCCTCTACCGTTACTTTATTCAGGTACTATTATAGCTATACTGATGTACTTCTAATGTAAACAACAATCTATTGATTTTAAAGTGCTTTCAAATGTCCTCATTTAAGGAACCTGTATTTCAGCCTGTGTTTTACCACACCAGAAACATTGCATTGTTAAAATAGCACAGGCAGAATTAAAATGATATTTAAATAGTACACACTTTAATGTACCGAAATTCTGACAAAAAATGTCAGAAAATTGCACTCAGTTGTTTTCCCACATCTCCTGGTGACATCCTAAAGGACCACTGATAAACAATTTTCAATCTGAATGAAAATAGTTTATGTTTTTGTAAGGAAAAAAAAAGGAAAAATGGTAACAGTAGTTACTCTTCCTATTATTTACTTAAATATTATCAATGATTAGGAAACCTAATTTTTGTCAGGATAAAAGTATCATTGATTTTTCTTTTTGACATTACCCAGTTGGATTGACAGAAATGTGAACAAATATATACAAAATTATGAAATGAAAAGGTGAAATTTGTATTAAATTTCAAGCATCATTATTTTGTTATTTTTACTTAAAAGTAGCATTACTCAGCATGTGTCTGTTCAGAGGCCAATTTATCAGTTAGTTGAACAGATAGTGCAGTAACAAGAATAAGGAATTCAAAGTGGATTTATTGGGACAGCCAGAAAGTGAGAACCATCTTAAAATACTTTAAAAATGACAAAGTTATATGGTTAAAGGTGGGGGTGAAAGTAAAAAAAAAGACTGAAATTGGCCCCGGGTAAAGACAGGAAAATGGAATCATAAATCATATAAGACAGCTGTGTTCTTTTATCCATGGATCCAGATGTTCCCACTAAATGTGTAACAACTTCAGAATTATTTTACAAGAAAGAGAGGGATTGTGAATATTCCATTTCTCTCTTTCTTAAACAACACTTGCTGGGAATGTTTGATGCGAAGAAGAAACTTTGACCTGTGCTTGCAGGAGAGCAGCATCTGAACACAGTTCTTAAATACAGCTCCTAACCAGATTGGTTTATGATATAATTTAAAGAGCCAGTGCTAAAAGGCTGAAGTTATACTGGAATCTTTGAAAAATGACTAGGACTGAGTGCTTGAAGCATCTGGATAAAACAAGATCAGATATTCTCGCTGACTAAAAATTCCTAAATGCCAGTGTCTTAGGATGATGGAGCCCTGTTAGGATTATAATCAATTTCATACTGATTAGGTGAATGTTGGATGGTAATTATAAGTCACTTAAGAAATGTTATAAAATGGCAGTTCTGGACAGATAATCATGAAACTATTGATCACAAACAACCTACATTTTTCTAGGAAAATGGATAAGATACTTTCCCATGTCTTCTAAACGTTTATTACAGAGAAGTAAAAAGTAATCGGAGTTTCTTCTTTTTTTTTTTTTTAATTTTCACAGTTTAGTTTTGCAACCAAAAGACTACAACCTAGACATATTGCATAGTCACCTGGAAACATTCCTTATGCTGATGATAAAAAATAGCAAGTTACTGGTTACTGGTTACTATAGAGTTATTTTTCTAATTACAACACTGGCTGAAGACAGATTTTAGGTGATTATCACACCACTGTTTCCTGAAGAAGAGAGAGAAGGGTGGGTCTCCATTAAACCATTAAAGATATGTGTTCTTTAAAAAGTGCAGTGGACCTGAACCAGTCAATTTAGTTCAAGAAAAAAGATACAGAAAAAAAGTAAAGGCAGGTACATCTGCCTCTGGATTCAGAAGTTACTATTTAAGTCATACTGATAAAAAAGTACATCAGAAAAATGAGATATATAATACAGATAAATGAGTGCATCAGTCATCATGAAGCTGATTCCTTGCATTGAAAAACAGGGTATATATTGGTCAGAAATTATGTAACTTTTCTAGTGCTACATTCCACAGAAATTGAGTACCTACTTAAGACTACTTCTCTTCACTTTGTTCTCTGTGTTTCAGAGCATGATAAAATTGAAAGTGATGTCTGGTCTCTAGAGAGTTTTTTGCATCTTTATATAAAATCAGATTTATTATAGATTGAGATATGAGCATTTTAAAATATGCTAGAAGACATTAGGGCATCATGTCTTCTTTGGCAGAATTCCCTTTTTTTAACTTTATTTTCAACTAAAACAGTTTCTCAATTTCATAGCTTCCTGCTATATAAAATATTTTGAACTTTGTGATGTTATGTAAATGTAGTTAGGAAGATTTACTTTTTAAAAACATTTTTTCTTTGTCTTTTATATATCTTTCTTCAAAAATTTTAATGGGGATGTGAGTGGGAAACAAAAATAGTGTGACTACCTTTTTAAGATAAATTTTGAATAAATGGCTTAAAAGTCTCACAGACATTCTGAAGAGTTTGTAAAACCTATTTTCTTTCTGACAAATCTATTTACATATACACCAGTTGAGAAATCCATGAAGCAAGTGAGTTTAGATTTTTCCAAAAAGGATGAGATAAACATTATTTTCAGACATGCCCTGTTCTGACTAAAATAACATCCAACACATGAAGAGCTTATAACTTTCCAAAATCTTATTGGGCCTAAGGTTATTTCTTTTTCTTTTTAGGCTACAAAAGCATCAGGACTCAACTATTATCAAGAAAACTTTTGCTTGAGGAAATTGCTGTAAGTTTTAAACAATTTCATATTTCCTTCTTTGTTATGGGTGGTGACTATTTTTTAATTTTTACCTGGTTTCAAAACCTAACTCAGTTTACATGTTCTCCTCCAGTTTGTATGTTATATGCCATTACTATGTGGAAAGGTTGAAAATTAACTATTTTAAATTCTTAATTCTTTTCAAGGTATTATCAAAGTGTCAATGATTACTTGACGTGTCTTATAAAAAGTCTTTGAATAACCCTTTGAACAAAACAGCAATTATGTGGCAATTAGAAAATATTTGTGAGTTAATGTGCAAAAGCTGAGGCAACCTGCTCAGAATTTAGAGTGGTGAGATAAACACTTTTGTCAGAAATGGAAAATGCATGAGGGAAAGCACAGAAGACTGAACAGTGGGAGGAGTGAATCAGATGGATAAGGACTTCCTAAGTAGTTCTAACAGTCTGCTTACTGTAAGGAAAGGTTTATTTACCTTTACCAGGGATGAAAATAGAAAAATCTGAGATTGATTTAAGTCCTGTGAACTTATATATGGCCTGAATATATATATTTTTCTATATATCCTTTCTATGTATCCTTTCTATGAATATATATATATTTTTCTACTTTGCAGTAGAAAAAAAAGATAGGTTAATCTAAACTGGCATAACAATTCTAATGTAACTATGATCACAAAATGAAGAAGCAGGTATCAGCCTGGAGTATTGCTACATGTAAGCTATTTTTAATCTAAGTACATGAAATACAATAAAGTAAGACATGCTTATGTGACTGAGAGTAAGAAGTGGCTTAAAGCAACATGTTGGGGGGAGGAGCCACCTGTGTTTCTGCCCCTTGTGTTAAATAATTAAAAAAAAGAATCCCAAAACTTATTCAGCCAGATGTTTTTTCTAAACACTACTGATGTGAGATGAAGAGTAGTGGGAAAAAAAAAAAAGACTATGTAGTAAACACTAAGAATACATAAGACAGACTTGTAAATAAGAGGGAAGGAAGATAGGAAATTAAATAATTCTGAAAAGGCAGTAAAAATCTCATTAAGAAGAAACTTACAGTAGAGGAAGCTGATGAAGACAGAAAAAGACTATAGGAAAGAATCTACAGTATTCTCTTACTGTAGTTAGTATTTGCCTATACTTGCTATATTTGAAGCTTATTTTATTGAATTTTTCTTCCTTGAAAAGAAATGCATTTCCCAGATTTCTTTCTATTATGATGTCCATGACAAAGACCCAGACTGAACAAAAAAATCAAGCAAAAAACCTACCCTTTTGATAGATCATGTAACTGTAGTGGGGCAGTTTGCAAAAATCTTCCCTTCAACATTCTTTTCAAAAAAAGTAAAGCATGGAAGAGAAACCTAAAAAATCTATATCTTACTGAAAGCTCCAGTTCCACATAGAATCACCTAATTTAAGGGTGCAGGCAGGCAATCAGATTTCAAAGAAAGGGTAAATATCAGCTAGGCTGATGTTTTGTGGTGGGGTTTTTTTTGTTTTGTTTTTTTTTAATGGCTTAGATATTCCCTTCCTTAGTGTTCTGAGCTTCCACCTAAGCATCAGTTTTTCTACCTTGAACATTTAGTGACCTGAAGTACCATGATAACTATTGCAAATGTCACTGTAACTGCCAGACTTTAACTTTACAGTCTGATGGATCTAGAACAAATATGGCTAAAAATCTTCAGGAGATCTACACACTTTCTGCCCTGCTTCCAACACTGGACTTTGAATTTGTGGGATATGTGACAAAGGTCCAGTGTTTCAACACTTTGCTAATATTAAAGGCCAAGGGATTTTTTGCCTTTAAGTGATGCATTTTTTTCTGATGCAAGTTGGCAATGAATCAAATAGCTGTGGATGGCATTCCACAGGAATAGAATGATAACTGGATGCTCCATAAGGAAATGTTGAAGTATTTTCTAAAGAATTAATGGATTTCTTTTTAACATCATAAAAATTCATAGAACCTGGTTTACTGAAGTTTCGAAAGGTCTCAGGTTAAAACATGATCACACTGAGAATAGTTAAGAATTCTATTAATGCCAGTGGACCAAAAATTTATTGGGATCTTTGGACAAAGGAATCTAAGATACGGCTTTTGTTTCAGAATTCCTGAGGAACTCCTAGCTAGTGTTTAGTAAAAAAAGTGTAGAGGTAATACGTCAAATAGACTATTCTAGGGTATAAATAGTCTTCTGTAGGGAATAGGCCATCTATTTTCCTGTTTTGGATGTCCCCTGTAATGGGCTTCCATTACAGAGTATGAAATGCAGCTGCATTGGTGAACTGGGACAATTAGGAAAGGAATTCTAAATCCTTGCTTCCTCAAGTATCTCACCTGTCCTTAAGAGGATCAAGAGACTCAAGACCTCTTAGATTTCCAGCTTAATTCTATTGCCTTGTTCTCATTTTCATTAAGAAAACAAAATTGTTGGCAAAAACGAGAATGTGAAACACTAATGCTTTTATTTTTCCTGCCTTTGGATTTAATTCAATAAATTTATTTTCCTCAAGCAAGGACCAGGTGTTGAGAACCATTTCATTAGCCCTTTCATGCAAATGCAAGAACTTCTGACCCTGCTGTATATAATTAGAAAGCTGAGTAATTACATGTTATATAATTATATGTTTATTTCTTTGGAAATGGACACAGGCAACAGCTTTCAGCCAAGGGAAAAAAAACCACAAAAATCTAACAAACCAAAAAAACCTAGACCCTTGTGTTCTCAGCAATGATTTTTCCTTTGTTTGCAATAGATGCATGAGTGTTTTTTGTTTGCTTTTTTTCTAATTTCTGTATTATATTGGAAAGTAAGGCTTTAAAAGAAAAGCCATTAGAAATCTTCTGCTGACCAGGGGAAAAACTTTTTTTCCCATATCTCTTCTTCCTCTCCAGTCCTTAACTGATTATCTCTGTTATACTAACCTGATGCACTTTTTGGTATGCATTAAGAGTCATCTGTTATAAGGTAGAACAGTAGGTTTTTTAATTAAGGTCTTGAAAAGACATGAAAGACATTATTGTCTAAAAACCCAGTATAGGGTGGATCCAAGGAGTGAGGAGACAAGACCATTCTAAATATGAATGGGTTTCAAAGAGAATCTAAAGAGCATTTTTACATATAAGTATGAAGAATAACCCTTTCTTCCACGCATTAGTGGGTATTGCTGGTATATATATACTGGTAGCATTGCACGAGCACTTAATGGACAGTCAGCCTCACAGGTATCTGATGCCAGAATTGATGTTTTTGAACTCTCACTATATTGAAAAGCAACTGTGGAAAGAATTCCATCAATTTATAAGCTGCTCTTATTGTTGTCCTTCATCTTTTTCCTTGCTGTTACTACACTGGCCTGAGGCAAGTGTCAAGAATTACCACGCTGCAAAAAGTTTTATAGCGTATTTTGACACTAAATGGAAAGAGAATATTTAATTCTACAGTTGCATCATTCATAGTAAATATTCTGAATCAAGGACTTTTTGGATTTTATTTGTTCAGTGCCTGACACTGAATTGAACTCTTGAAGTATTACTGAAATACAATGAATTGATGAACACATGAATAAATAGACACCTAACCCACTATTTCAGGCAGAAGCATAAAATCCTTTTTATACACCTACATGTGCTATATAGTATCCTCTATAGATGGGACAAAGTCCTTCCTAACAGCTGGTGAAAATAATTTTAAAGTAGAAAGATTCATAATCCCTATAGGTTTTATCTTAATGTGTATTTGCAAATAAATTTGGCAAGTCCTTTTTTAATTGTATTTTGTAAGGCATTGTTTCATAGGTTAATGGAGTAGAGGAAAATATAAGAGGAAAAAAAAGCAACAGTTAAACAAATGCAGGCGAAACAAATTGGAATAAGTGAGAGAAATAATGATTATTGTATATAATAACTCCCTGCATTTTTCCCTGAATTTTCTCAATTATCTCAATATGTTCATAGTGTTTCCTATTCCTGTGGGATATTTGCTAAATTAGACCTATTTGAGAATCCAGAACTGCATGCAAATGAAGCGTGCTGATTTTGCAGTTTTCTAATGTACTTCTGAATACTCACACAGCTGTGCTGCACAGCACCAAAGCAGCGGATGTTATTTCTTTGGCAACATGAGCTGGTATAGCAGAGGAAATTTGGGTTGATTATCTGAAGCCCTTCCAAGCTCTCTGGTCCAGATTCTTAGCCTCTTTATGAATGCTTAGGGCAATCCTGGCAGTTCAAAGCAACTGAAAAGTCATCACTTCCATCCTGTTAGAAAAAAAGGAAAGTTTGAGTCTTAAAAACTAACCTGACAATTTGAAAAGTATCCAAGTGCCCATGCATATTGGAACATGCTGCATATTATCCTGGCTGAAAGTATGAGGGAAAGCTTTGTAGAGAAATATTTGAGTATATTTAAATCATGTTATACACTGAACAAGCAGCCTGTGTGTGTTTACTTCCGTGAACACATATGCTCTTTTGAAATCCAAGGGTAGAAGTAGGTCCCTGGAAAAGCTTCTCTTAGCACCTTGACTCTTTTAGAATCATACATATAGCTAAAGTAAGCAGAAACCTCTCATCAGTTACTATTGGGCAGTCCCTGCTGTGCTGGTAGTCCTGAATTCCAGCCTGCTCACATGCTGTGGTTCTTTTTCTCCAAATACAGGAAACTAAATTGCTGTGGGAAACGTGAAAGTATGGCACATTTTGCTTCACCTATTCCCAGACGTTTTTTGCCAATCACTACTACATAAAAATATAACTCCCAATTTGCTTAACCCTAACTAGAGACATATAAGGAGGTTGCAGTTTCTGCTTTTTGCTCTCAAACTCTTAGTTGCCCTGCCTGACTGGCAAAAAATCCACAGCTCTTTATAGCTATTCATGTTCTCATCAGGCACAGACCACGTTTTTTTCAACTTGTAATGGAGGGAAGGAATAAATGCTTTTTTTCTCACAGTCCTAATTCATAGTATCTGGGGTGCAGGCTAAACATCTTTAGCTCAGAACATTAGATATAATGCCTTCTTCCTGTCTGGTTCATTTAAGCCTTTAAGAAGCATGTTATGCCAAAAAGAAAGATGGGGGGTTGTGGTGTGTAGAGATTCTACATATGCAATGCAACAGTCTGCCTTCAGCAAGAAGTATAGCAAACTGCAGAAAATAGGAGCTGTGGTCCATGGATATGACCCTGAATAGATCTTTTTCTACACCTTATATCTCTCCCTGGATGTATTTTTTGTTTTTTGACTTTCTCTTGAGACTTATATTTAAGTTAGTTATTTTTGACCATATTGCTGTTTAATCCTATGAGAGACGGAAAGGAAAACAGTTTATAAGGTTTGTGGTGACCTTGAAAGCAGAAACAGATGCCAAGGGCATGTTCAGCCTGTTGACTGAGTTCAGCAGGGATCTTTCAGGTTGACCAGTTTTGCCCCTGCTAAGGGGGCAAAATATAAGTCAGTGGAAACCCCAAAGAGAAACTGCTTAGGCATTTCTCCCTTTTAAGACAAATAAATGTTTATAAATGCATATATTTGACTCTGCATGTGATTCTTGCAAATCATAAGAAACACCTGATAAAAAGTTGTGCCTACTAAGACTATACAGCTTGCAATTATGTCTCTTTAAGTTACCATTAAAAATTAAGCTTTAATTCAGCTGTGATCTGCTATGTATTTCTTGTAGAAAGCACTAAATTTATTTCTTACTTTAATCTAGTGACTCACAGCGCAAAATCATCAGGAAAAAATCTTCATTAAAATGGCCCAGTGGGGGTTCTTTCTGTCTCTTTGTCCTACCAAATTTTCTTGTTTTTATGGACAAATCAAAGGCGTTCCACAAATCCCATCCTGTTCACATTATGAGCCTTAAAATTTAATTGAGGTTTTGAAAATTGTTAGTGTTCTTTCTGATTGGTGATGAATAATAAGGTACTTGCAGTTAGAATGCAAATCAATATTTTGTTTTTATGATGAAAGAACCAAAGTAGGATCCAGTTTATCCTTAAGTTAAAAATCTGTGCAAGAAAAAGGAAAATGAGGTGCATGTATAAGAAAACCACAAAAATTGCTCAAGAAGCTTTTTTTTCCCCACCTATACTTTTCATTCACTAATAATTCCAAGCTGTATTTTTAAATCATGTATTCCTCTCTGTATAATTAAGGTGTGGACTGCAAGGGAACGAGAAATGAAGTATGCCATTTTGTGCAAAGAAAGGGTTTACAGAAAAGGTAAAATAAGTAACCAGTTCAGACAGAGCTCTTTATTTAGTAGTGCATAATGTCTGGGAACAAAAAGACAGGAGTAGGCAGTGAAAGGAGTAACAGAAAAAGTCTATTTTCAAACTTGTAACTTCTGTGGGTCTTGTATGATTTGCATGTTTGGCATATCCAAGTGATCTTGTAATTCCTTCACCTCAGTGATCAGGTCATGACCTAACTCCAAGTACAGAACTGTGATTTGATAATTCTCAGTTCCAGAAGAGACTTTACTTATCCAAAATAAAATTGCTCTATAAAATTCAAAGGGAAGTTATGAAAATAAGTATCTGCTACTCTGATAAATTGCTTGGTCCTTGGACACAGCATCATAAGCCTGTTTTTAAGAAAGTGTCTTTGAAGCTTTAAGACTGCTGCTGTTAGCCTTGTCAGGTCCTCGTGGGTGAGCAGCATGAACATAGTGTCTATTTGCTATGGTTGTGTTTTCTTAGAGCCCCTTTCTCACATGATTATGGTGTTTGCATCTTTATGTAGCTGAAATGAACTTTTTTTCCTTTTTAAAGAAGTCAAATTTATCGGTCCTGTGGTTTTTTTCTGTATAGCTGGAGCTGGCAATGATGGGAAGAATTATACTGGCAGAGAAGATCCAACTTGCATGTCCTAATGTGATGACAAGGTGATGCAGTTACAGCCTTATCTCTGTCTAGGCACTCTGATCAAGTTACAACTGCTCTGAATATCTCGTGTTGGACCAGATAGAAAACACAATCCTTAAATGCTCAGTGGAATCACTTAACAGATCCAGTGACTGTATTATGCCTAGTGGATTATTCTTAATCATAATTTGCCATGGAGAGAATTTTCTCAAGAGGATTAGAAAAATAATACGTATGATGAAACTTCTGAAGAGCAGTACATCACTATAAATTCATACTGAACCCCCTACTTTCCTCACATGTATCCCAGTGAAACCAAAGACTGCATACAGCTAGTCTATGCTTATTTCATACATAATTGCTGTCATTAACATAAATATGTTTTTATTTCACAGGCAAAAAAATGATAATATTATTAAAATGTTGCAGTAGCATGAAATATATTTTTAATTTGTAGTGAGAGGAATAAAAATGTATAATTATTGAATCTGCATAGACTAGTTTTATTTTAGAATAGTTCATATGCTCTCATTTTTATTTCCAAAATTGTCCTAGAAAGTAAGATCTTTTGAAGTCTTACCCAGTGTAAACTCTATAAGGTTTTCAACAATATTTTGAAAGGGACTTGTTCTTGTCAAGACCAAGATTTACCAAAAACTGGATTTGCAAGTATTTAGTGCTCACCAGAATCATCTCTCAGAAAAGAAATTGTTCATATGCAGTCTTTTCACCTCTCTCTTCTGATATCAGAGACCTCTCAGCCTACATTTTTTCTTCCTATCCCTTTTTTCCACTCTTGGTATTAGCACTTACCAAATGACATTGCAGTTACATATGACACAATTAATTAAAACATAACTTGTTAGAAGCTCATGCAGCTTTCCAGTGTAGGTAGAATTAATCACAAATGATAATTATACTTCCATATAAAATACTTTGAAAGTCCTTGTTCAATGGAGTCCAAGTACAAAAGTAAGATAAAGCAAACCACATTTTTAAAGAAACATCCCTCCTGTACTTTGGAATCTCCTGTAGCAATGCATATTTTATAGCAGAGGCTTCCTCTGGTTGGGAGTCAAACACAGTAAAGTATGATACACTCCTCACTTAGCTGAATATTTCTTATATCAGACCAGATGAAAATTTCAGGTCCTTCAGAAGGTCTAATGATGAACTGAATAGCTATATGTTATCATTGGTAGTTAACTGTCAAACCAGCCATCCACTTACTCAAGAAACAGGAAGTAAAAAGGAAGAAAAATAAAGCGTAGACCTTGATTTTGCTAAAATTAACCACTTTTTGTGTGAGGATAAGAGGTGTTTATGTTGGCAATCAGATCTCCAGAATGACCCCTTGAAGGGGGGATTCTCTTTTTTTTTTTTGCCTTAACAGCAAATGCTTTTGTGATCATGGTGTTTATCTTTCCAAGATACTACATATCCTGAGACTTTCCCAGAAGCTAAACGTCTGCCTGATGATAGCAAAGTAGTAAATAAATTCCTTCCTTTCTTTGCTTGCAGCTGCAACTTTTGCTTCACCTGTTAAACTGTCTACATCTCAATCCACAAGTCTTCCCGTCTTCCTTCTGTTTTCTCCTTTTCCCACAGGACAGGGGAGTGAGCGAGACAGCCTTGAGTGATCAGAGGTCGACTGAAAGCAACTCACAACAGTGGATCATATTGCAGTAAAGAAAACCAGTGATGTGTACTAAATGTAATGATCCAGAAGAAAGGGACACAGGGCATATTTTCTAATTTTATTATTGTGTGGGGTTTTTTTTTAATATCTGCTGGACACATTTTACTGCATATCCTTTTTAAAAAAATCATCTTCATATCCTACTAAAATGTAGTTTATATATTCAAAGTCATTTTGATATTTTTGGCATAGTCAGTAAAGGAAAAGATGCGAGCAGATCCATCCCATACGGATGGCCTGGCAGTTCCAACAAAAGGTATAAATACTATTGGAAACAAGATCAAGTATTCAGACATTAAAATACATTTCTTGAAGTAAATGTTCAGACTTTCAAGAAAAGTTGTTCCCAAAGTTTAGAGCTAGAAGCAAGAAAACCACAGTCTTTTTCCCCTATACTAAATCAATGAACCTCAAATCAACCCTGGTGGATAGCAAAAAATAGGTCAATGAGACATAAGATGTAGTTGTTTTTCTACACATTTCTCACACCAAAACATTTCCCTGAGGTGGTAAGGTTTTCTTATCTATAGGGTAATGAATCACTAACCCACAACAAAACTTTTCTTTCTACATGGAATTCTGACTCCAGAAGTGTTCTAATTTATAAATGCAAAGAGATTCCATTATCTTTTTCTGTAATAATTACAGATTTAGCAATTTTTGCTTCCTTTATTTAGGCAGGCCTTCAGGAAATGCGAAGTGTTAAGACCAAGTCATTCAAGTTCTTAGAGAAATTATTTGCAGAAGTTTCTATCTTCAGGTATTCTGTGTATTTGTGTATTGAGGACACTGGCTTATGCCATATTTGGTCTTTAAAAGGCCCATTACCAAGGATGTTACTGATCATTTTTGCAAATTACAGACAGTGTCACATCTGCTAGAAAGCAGACACTCAAAATAATGCTTTGGTTTCTGAAAAGTGAGTAATCAAAATGAGCACCCACCGAGAATGTTACTCAGTTGTTACTGTTTGCAAGATATTAGATTTTGTGTTATTTTGATTCAGCTGAATGGCTATTTAGATCAGAGCTAGCTCTTGAACCTGTACTTAAAAATGTTCTTAAAATTGTTTTATCTGTGTGAAAATGATCTATGACACTTTACATCCTCTCTGAAAGCCATGCTACCTTTTCTGTCTTCTGCAGATGGTACCACCTGTTCTTAGTTTGTCAGAAAACTGTGCATGTAGGGTGCCTCCTTGCTCTATGACCCTCGCCTACCCACACATTCCTTGGCTGCTTCTCCAAAATATACAACAGCAAAAAAGAAATAGATCTAACGTTTGATAACATAGTAAAATAAAAATCTGCATAGGGCAGGTTCTGACTTCAGCCATACTGACACATCCCAAAATGTCCAAATTCAGCTCAACATTTTACCAAAAAATGCATCAGTAAAATAAGACCACTTACTTCCACTGGGGATGTCCTTTGAGTTTTAGGAAAGAGAGTAGTCAAGACTAACTAGTACTTGTCATACAGGTAAATAAAACCATATTTCTGCTTTCTGTTCCACCATCTCCCTAATGCTTTTCTCTGGCTGCTTGAACGTTATATCATATATCATCACACAATGAGAATGCTTAAAATCTTAATGACAATGTCTTATTGTCTGATTCCACTCCATAAATGTTTACTTGCTATTTGCTAGTGCTTATCTGTGTCAAAAAAAGAATGCTGACCCCCATGTTCTTTTGGAACTTTGTTCTTATTGTGTCAAAAGTAAATGGAAGACATACATGACTAAACATGAAGAGGGAAGTGCTACATTGAAGTTTAGTCTTACATATTCCTTCCCTGGGGTTTCCACTTCTCACTTGATTAGAGTAAAACATTTGTCCTGCACTGGTTTAGATTTAACTTAGTTAAATGCATTTTTATTCTTCTGCACTCTCTCTTGCAATACAATATTAATGTCTTAACATTCTGGATACTTATTGGCAATTAAGTAAACAGCTTGAATTATTGAAGAAACCTAGATATAGCTATTATATTCAAGTAAGGTTATCTTCAACCCACAATGAACACCTTCCCCTACAAACATTGCCTATTTCTAAAATACGTTCTCAGTTAGAAATATTGGCAATGTGCCTTCCCGATCCCTAGCACAGATCTCTTTGTACCCAAAAGCATTCAGTTACTTTTTTTCCTTGCACAGCTTTTCTTTTTTTCATTCCTTGGGAGCTACAACAGCTAATACAATACTGAACAACACTGTGTTCCAATTTCTTCTTAAATCAATGTTTTTTGACATTCCAAAGGTAAGTCTGTGATGCCCACAAATATAAATGCTGATATAGATGCAGACCACTACAGTTTTTGCTTACACTCTTAAACAAATTAATGGCAAAACAGCAGTTGACCACAATGACAAATTTGATATACTTAACACAGTGTTCAGGTGTGACACCTGTGAACCCGGGTGTAAAATATTTGTAGAAAATCTTTATATACAGAGTATATTTGGTTCAGAAATATTTCTTTGTATGGTATTGCTAAGTGAAGGATGCATTTTCATTAATATACCAAAACATATTAAATTATCACTGGAATGCTGATATATTTCAGAAGCCTAAACCTATGTCTGGAAAAAATGTTAAATGTTTAGAAACAATTACTCCTGCATTGCTTTCTATAAATAAATTCTACTGAATTATAAATTTTTGTATAATATTTTTCATTCTCTTTCTCTAAACATTTGTTTAGTGTTGTCATGTACTGCTAAACAGCTGTCACATTTGATTTTGGACACAGCTCTGTTTCAGTAATGAGTGAAAAGATTCTGGAAGTATAATTTCAATCATTATTATTAACAAAGATCTTCAGAAAGAGTGCCCAAACATTGGAAAATCCCTTTTTGTGTTTCCTATGCCTCTTAGTATGTGATGTTAAAACTTGGTAGCAATTTAAAGCAGACCACTACCACAAGGGTTCATTGTAAAGTTTGTCATAGTTTTAAGATGCTTTTTTTTGTTTTTTCCCCCTCAGAACAGATGTTCTTAAGGTGTCTATTGTCTTTCAGCCTCAAAGGTCAACTCCAGACCTCAGGAGTATCTGGTAGCAACCGCACTGTTGTGGAAATGAATGGCACATTCCTGTGCAATACTTATGCCTCACAATAATTTAATATATTTACCTTGTTTACATTTAGAAATGCCCATTCACAACTTACAGAGTAGCCCTGCATGACAGACCTAAGAGCATACACACAGAAAAAGAAAATATATATATAATTGTGTAACTGTTTTGTTTTGTTCTTCGTTTTGTTTTGTTTGAGTTTTTTGGTATTTGGGATTTTTTTTGTTGTTGGCTTTTTTTTAATTACTTTGTTACTAGGATTCTTGTTTAAGCAATAGGATACCAAAGAAGAGGATTAAGTAAAAAATTATGTGAAAAAAAGCATGTAAATTAGATGAGTGAATAAGTCTAAGAGGACCTCAGCTGCATAGTTACATTGTACCTATTTTTTATATAGAGAGGATAATTAACAGTACAAATGCAATGTAATTGAATGAAGGATTAAATAACAACATTGAAGTTAAAATAGAATATTGAATATAAAATTCTCTTTCAATTCTGGTCAGCCTAATTGAGAATTTACCTTTTTATTTTATTTTATGCATTATGGCAGTGAAATAAGGAAAGGGAATGAAGAATTTTGCTAAGATTCTCATTCATGTGGGAGAAGATTGCATTACATGCTGCTTGATCCCCAGATAAGAGAATGCTCAAAGCAGCAGCAGCAAACCTCAGTTATAATGAGCTCCCAGCCTTCAATCTCAAATGAAGGAGTATGACTGTTTATTTAAGGTGAAGGGAAAGGTATTAGGGGAATGATGTTCAATTAACCAACTGATCTGATCAAAATCTGGAGCTCCTCATAAAAGAGAAAGGTCACTGGAAATTCATGCATTTTCCTGTTGTTGTCATCCTAATTATCTTCTGATAAAACTGAGAAGTGTGATGGAGAGTAGAAGGGAAGGATTTGGTTCTTGATAAACCCATGTGAGAAATGAAGAAGCACATGATTATTTGCAATGTGTCAGATGTTTGATCTCATGGTTTACCTGCTCTTTTTATTTTATCTAAGTACAATGAGGTTTAATGGAACAGCAAATGTATTTGACTTTCTCTCCAAGGACTTTAGCCTTGGACTGGTTTTTATGAACAATAGTTTAAAGCTAGTTTGCAGAAGTTTATTCTATCATTCACTGCATGTATTCCTAAAATGACTACTAAGGAAAAAAAAATCCAGACTTATCAGGCAGCTTAATTATTAATTTTAATTACTTACGGTATGTGAAAAAAATCCATCTATAAATAGGATGATCAAGGTCTATAAAAATTAGGAGTTCTTTCAGGATTCTGGTCAATGCAATGGACACAAGTTCCCGTAGCTCAGAAGTATGGCTAGTGATGGTTAGACAGAGGCAAAAATAAGAATACTCTTTGTCCTGGAAGGAAGATAACAGAAAAAAATTAATTGAGAGATTAGATATCTTACCTGTCAGGAGGCAAGAGTATTGAGGTGCTGAGTGCTTTCAGCTGTGGAAGTGTGCTACTTTAGTAGCTCTTAATGCATCAAAGGTTGTACAAAATTGTGGTTGCAAGATTTTGGTGGTTACATTTCACAAGAATAGTATCACTGTTCCTAGTGTAACATGATGATCTTGATAATCATGTATTGAAGTGGGCTTGCACCTGAGGTTGAGACCCAAGACAGAAGGGCAGATTAATACAAAGAAAACTTGCTAACCAGTGTATTAATCTCAACATACTTTCCATAAGCTTTAATTCATTTTACAAAGATATTTTTTCCTCTCAGTTCAACTATATCAATGATTTCAAGTGTTGCAGAAAAAAAATATAAAATTAGTAAGAAGTCATATCTTTTCATTGTGTTGTATAATTCTAAAGTTCAACCAAATTCTGTCTTTTAGTTTGAGTGAATCACGTTAAACAAAGATAGTCAGCAAGATGCACACAGTAGGCAGCCTGCAACATTAACCTGGAAGATTTTTCTCTACAGTTCAAGTTCAAAAATGCCTTGCAATAGAAGACTGAGCCATAGCTTCACACGAGTACAAAAAATTACTTTCTTGTACATTGAAGCTTACTTATAATGTATGTGGCAGCTTTACTTTGGCAGAATCCCTATGGCTGTAGCGTTTGCTTTCAACTTCTGTTCTCCATTGTTAAACTGAAATTATTTCTGTCAACTTATCAAGGAACCATTGTTTCCCTTTATAATTTTCCTCAGTGCATCTGGAAGACTTTTATACTGCTATATTTTCAAAACTTCTATTCCTGTACAAGTGTTTAAGTATACATTTAAAAACACCCAGAAGATGGTGAGAATCATCACAAACCATATACTATTCCTCCTTTACTTTGTAAAACATTTTCCTCTACAAAGAGAGAGCCCTGCAGAATATTTTGTGGAAATGCTGTGGGGTAAGCTTCTACTCACTGAAAGCAAGGTATCAGATTTCTTTCTCAAAGTATGCTGTGTATAAAGTATAATAGTATATGTTTGCATTTTGTGTTAGAAATGAAAGGGATATTGATCTCTAATAAATAATATTTTATTTTCATCTGGAAAAGAAGCTTGGGGTACAAAGATTTACTGTATTTAATTTTTACCTTAGACCATATTGACAACACCTCTGTTTATTGCCCAGTTTTTCACTCTTATCCTTCTGACCAGCTTTGGAAAGCCAACATAGTATGCTTAACAGCTAATCAAGGGCCTTGACCTGAAATAAGAGAACAGGAGAAGGAGTTTTGGGTCAAGAAGAAGGTGACTAGGAAGAACCAAAAGGCACGGTATTATTCTTTCTCCTCTCCCCTCCTCCCAGCCACCTTCTTTGTATAGAAGAATGTAATTTGTGCGATTTTTCCAGCATCAGCAGCTCCTTCATCAGCACCCTGTGACTCCATCATCCTTCTTTCATCCTTAATCCAGTTTTCTGCTTCTAGAAATTTTAAAAGGAAAAAAGGAGCATTTTTCTCCAGCTTAGTTAATTGCATGAGAGAGTTGTCGAAAATGTCTCACACATTTTTAATATTTGTATTTTTTAAGTCCCCTGCCTGGATCCTAAGGCTGTAATAACAACAAAAGCAAGTCACAGTAATACCAAGGTCTTACTTGTTCACCAATTACTTGATATAGCTACTACAAATGTAAAACAGAAAACAAGAACACAGCAAATTTTAGACACTAGTATAGATCACTATAGATCACAGCCATATTAAAAAGTAATTATTAGAAGTATAAATAATCCTCAGCTCTTTCACACCATCTGGCAACAGCTCTACTCTAATTTACATGTAGATGTGCTGAACAGTCTCCAAACATTTGAGTCACTGGTGTGAGCAGATATAGTTCCTCAAAAAAAACTTTAAAAAATGTGGAAACTTTCTTAGCAACACCCATGTTTCATCTGATGAACAGTCTAACTTAACTCCAAGTGGAAGTATGACTTTTTCAGGATTTAAATTTAAAAACTCTTAGGTTCACTTTAATACTTCATTTTAGGACTGATTTATAAACTTCTGTTTTCATTATTGTAAAGTTTTTACAGAATGGAATTATAGAAACTGAAAATTCTTTTCAAAAGAATAATTAAAAAACTCAACCACAGAATCAAAGATATCATGTTTCTTTTGCACATTATAGATTAAACAGTGTTAGAATTGTTAATCCACACAAGAAGACACTATGGATCTTTGTGAACATGAAGGAAGTGAAAATTTGATACTCAGGACCAAATATAATTTTTTTTTCTTTTTTATTTTTTTTTCTTTTTTTTTTTCTTCTGGAAGTTGGGTGTTTTCAAAGCGTGAGTTCAAATCTTCACCATTTGCAGGTCTTTCAAGTTGGCAGAAAGCCTATACTAATTTGTTAAGGCACAAGCAAGAACAGAGAGGCTCTATCTGTGGCAGTTTTTCCCATAAGGAAAACAATAGAATTATTAGAAGTATTATTAGAATGTAGATTTATCATTCTTTAATCAATGAGTAATATTAGATATTAGAGTGTGCAGTTAAATTCCTGTTGTTAATGTCTAGAACTTGTACAACTTCAACTCAAATATCAGACATGTCCATTATTGATGCAGTAAAATAAAAATTGTTGTCAATAATAAATAAAAATACATTTTCTATATAACTGGAATTTTTTCATTGAAGTTAGACCACACAAGACAAAGAAAAAAAAAAAAAAAAAAAAAAAAAAAAAAAAAAAAAAAAAGAAGAAAATTAATCATCAAGGCAGCGTAATTCTTATCCTTTCCAGTTAATTTCAAATACTTAACTTCCCACTTCAAATATTAATTCAGAAACTAAGCAGCTGATACTTAACTATGTTTATTTAGACTTATAAAAATAAATCAAATACATTGCACTTTCCACTGCATATAAATTCTGCTTCATGAACTGTCAGGAACTGTACATCCTTCCTGACAGTTTATTGTTTGTTTCTTCTTAATCTGTCAAGGAACTGGTTCAGAAAGTTCCTAGGTTCCTGTCAGTAGCATAAATTGCTCAAAGTATAAACATATACATATGTGCATTTTAAGTTTAAAACAAATCATGGAGAAAACTAAGAAAACTTTTCAGTGAATGATTCCATACCGAGTAAGTATCTTTTGTTTAGGAGTTTATTCTTCACTATAATCTGTTTTTAGAAAGACACACAAAATTGTCAACTGGAAAGGACAAAATAAGTAACTGCTTTACTTCTAAAAGATTATATTCCAGATTCAGTCATACATCTTCATCATGTACACTTTCAAATGCTGTTGCTCATAATAATAATAATTTAAAAATTACTGAATCTATATTGAAATATGGAAGAGATCAGAGTAGTTTTAATTTTTTTTTCATATAACAGGAAGACATTATTTATGAGTATAGATATTTAACTAGAATTAGATTCTATTTAAAGCCATAACCTGACAGATTTCCTTTGTCACAAAGTTTCGTGATGAAAATTTTACTGACATATTAGAATACATAGTTGGGAATAAAAGAGAAGCTGTCAAAGTTGGTGTTCACGGGTGTTTAGTTGTATTCAATTCCCTAAACAGAATAGCTCATGTCAGTATTTCTGGTTGCTGAATGTCCCTTCTTATTGATTTCAATGTTGCTAATTAAATTGAGGCAGCAGTCAAGTGTTAAACTCTTGTCATTTTTCTATTTTTAATGGTAAATGAACCCTAACTGTAAATCTTATTGTTTTCATGTCTGCTTCCTAGAAGCAATAGCTCAGGAAGTGATAAAGCTGGCACAATTACCTATAGCCTTTCTGGTGACTTATGCCAAGTGATTTCCTGGATAGCTATAGACAATGGATTAGGAAATAAGCCCCGTGACCAGGAAACTCTAATAATTTGTATAGGTTTTAATTTTATTAAAGCTAACTGGACTAAAACAACAAATGCAATAAAGTACCTTTTATGATTACTGTACCTATAACTAGTAATGGAAAAACATTTAAATGTCCATAGTATCCTTTTCAACTCAAAGTTTGTCTTCTGAAATTGATACTATTGTTCACAATTACTTTTCATCAATCCTGCTTACATAAAAACATGATTTTTTTTTTGTTGTTTAAAATACACTACTACTTTTGAAGGTCACCAATTTTGCCACACTGTAGTTGTATACAGAAAAGTATCCATAAATCTCTATATTGCTCACACAGTCAGTTTTCACAATTCATTGGAAATTTTCAAGCAAAAGGCCTTGTGTTATTGTTTTTTGCAGACATTTTTGTTTCCTCCTCCACTTCAGCTTGGAAACATCAGATGAACAGTATCCTCATAAAAATTTAGGAAAGCTCCCATGCACTTCACTGGGGATTTATGACAAGGGGCCCAGAATCTCAGGTCATGTCTCTTAAGCTTCAAATAATCTTCTAGCTACTTCTATTCTTAATAGAAGTGAGAAAAACAGACACTAGAGGAAGTTACAAAAACATTACTATTTTTTTGATGCACAAGCATCACAATTTAGGAGTAAGGATTTGCTTCAAATGTAATTTTACATTATTTGTACTTTTCTTGATTGTATACAATGCTTTGTTATTTAAACTTCTAAGTTGTATATCTTGACAGAGAAGAGGAAAAGCTTGATAAATACATATAAGATCTCCTAACCTTATATAAGCCAATGAAAATATTCTGCTGATTCAGTGGAGCTGCTTTTCTGAAAATGTAAGATACAGGAAGAACTGCTAAAAGTTGAAGTTAGGATCACACAACACTTAAAGAATAAATTATACCTGAGAACAGAAAGCAAAACAACCTTGGAATAAAATGAAAAAAAAAAGCAAAACAAAGCAAAAAAATTAACGAACCAATGAATCTACCAATCAAAAAACCAGAAAGATAATATATTTCCTTTAAATGAAATCAAAAGCTGGATAGCAAAAACCTGTGGTTAAGATCCCTTGCCTCATTTGCCCATGAAGAAAAATTGTGATGCTGTCACTACAGTAGTTGTAGTTTTCTGTTAGACCCTGAAAAAAAGGCATGAATCATCCTTTATCTGGTCTTTCTCCCTTGCTCTTTGCAGCCACCAGTCTTAGAATCCACAGCAATAAAGAAATACAGACCAGATAAGAGCTGAAATTGGGACCTCATGGCAAATGAAAGAAAATGGAGAAATAGAAGATAGAGGAAAAAAAAAGCCATTTTATTCAGAAAGAACTTGGACCTCAGATCAAGATATGATTTTTTTCTTTTTCCTTTGGTAAACAGATGTCTATCTATGTAGCTATTTGTTTTAACTGTTAATTTTGGAGCTAACATGCACTGAAATAAATTACATTTTTCTAGAAAATGCATATTTTAATACATATATATATGCACACTATTATTTTTCTTGAAGCTATAATGTGTAGGGTTGTATACATTACATCTTAAAGATGAGTAGCCCTGTAAAGAACCTCATTTATGTCATCAGGATTTAACAAATCTATCTCACACTAAATTTGCAGCATTTATTGTGCTTAATGTTAATATTTTATTGATATTTGTTATTTTATGAGAACCTTGTGGGCTTGCGAATGGATAAAAAGAGGATGGGGCAGGTCCTGGAAAATTTTTAGTCTTAAATAAAGATAGAAGTAAAATGAATGCTCAAGAAAGGACTGTTTCAAAGGCTGCTCTCCCAGTTATTGACCACCACAGAGACATGAAGGAGACATATGAAACAGCAGTGTTTGTTAAGAGTCTTTTCACAGATGGCATACTGAATTAATAGAGAAAAAAAGGGCAAGGGATGGCTCAAGAAAGTTTTGAAGCAAACTTGAAGGACAAGGATACACACTTGGTACAGAAGAAAGAACTTCATAAAGAAGTAAAGCTGTCTGGCAGTTAAAGAGAGTATTTCCTGTCACTTTCCCAATAGTGGACAAAAAGGTTAAATAAAAATTAATATAAAATAATGGAAAGGAATTTCCTACGTTTCTAGTAACTGGAAATATAATAACTAGTACCACAAACAGTAAAATTGCTGATTGTATCAGTACCTTCAAGCTCCACTTGAAGTACATTCCGTGCTTAGAACATTCCAGGTGACATTTCTCATTTTAAATTCTGTACAATTTTTTAAAATCAAATAAATTAGAAAGACATTAAAGGCAGTCTGTCTTTACCATGTTTTTTCATTTTTGCAGTAACCTCTGTGAAAGAAGTAATTGAAGCCCTTAAAAGTCTGTCAAAGCAACCCATTTGCCCAATATATTTAAAGAGTGTCATATAGAGGTGGGAGCTGATAGACAGCTACAGAGGACCAGGAGACAAATTATGATCTCATTTCCATCAGAGACCAGACCAGAAATGACAAAACCTTTTATAAACAATACCTCTGATTGCCTGAACCTAAAGAAAGGTTCAGATGAAAATCTAGACAAAGCTTTTGGCTGGACACTATTTATTTTGAATTACTCATTTTTAATATTGTTTTGAAACAAAAATTACTATGAGAAAACCTGTGCACTAATTCCCATGGCTGAACTTTCCAGGGGTTAGAGTTTCCATAATCTTGAGCAAAACATTTAAGTGTTCCCCTTTGCTGTCAGCAAAATATATCATTTAAAGGTCCAAGCAGTGTCAGCTGCACTTGTTTATTTCATATATTTATCTTTTCCTGGATTTCAAATGCCTTCTGATCAGCTTTCTTATCCTATGAAAACATCTGTACAGAATTGTTTCAAATGAACAGAAACTTTCTGTAATATCTGTTCAGCTGTCAGACAATCAAGGTCATACAAGGTGCAAAAATGCTTATCTATATGAGAACATGCTGAAATTACCCCCTCTGTAACCCCAGTGACTCCAATTACAACTTTGTTTTCAGTAGGGAAAAGACTTGGAATTGCAGTGGATTTTTCAACGTCCTCTTTTCCAAGATTCCTGGCCACTGAGCATCACAGGAATGTGGGACTTAGAAGCTCTGAGGTTCCTTGCCTTGGTGGTTTATGCATTTTAAGAGGGGTTTGATACTTCACTATGATGGTCCAAATACTGGATGCAGTTGTATCTATCAACTTTATTGTAAAATATATAATCAGTTCTGAGACCCCTGTTCAGAAGCAGAGACCCAGCCCCCTCCCCCTTGAAAGGCTTACAAACTAAATCCTGCTTACATCTGCTTTCTGCTCAGATCTACAGGACATAACATATTGCTTACAGTATAAACATGGCAATTTTTGATGACTTTTAGCTTTTTGTACCTTTTAGCATTAGGTGCCCAACTACTTTGTACAGGTAGATTTTTGCATATAAATTGACTGTGCATTCAAAATTGTACTTGAAGCAAATGCTTTTTTTTTCCTCCAGTTTATGAATATAAGCAGTTATAAACCAATAAAGATCAATACACATGCTATTAGACAACAGCTAAATCCAGGCTGTGGGACACATGCATCCCTCAGTGCCATTGCAGCTCTAATCCCTCAACTATCCACACCACAGGAGAAGCCTACATCTCTCTTGAGAATTCATTGAAGGTTTTTCTCAGGAGCAGTACTGGTGCACAGGACAACTTGTATTCAGTTTAATGTGTACTCAGAAACTGGACAGAGAATGAACCTGAAACCTGGAACCAGTATTTTAATATGTCATAGGAACTTCAGAACCTCCACTTAGATTCATTTAGCTTACAAAAACAAACAGCCTTTTTCATTTTAACTAGTGACAGCATATTAGAATTTAAGGGTCTTTGGAATCAAGAACCAAAATCAGAAAAGGAAAAGGAATGGAAAGCTACAGAGATTAGTTCAGATTGCATTAGACTGGATAATACTTCCACTTCAAACACCTCCAAAACATAGAGGTTTGTATGTCCTACATAATATGAAAATTTGAAATTTTCTTGTCATATATGTGTAATATTTTCTTGTAATAAAAAGGAAGTTTTATCATAAAACTTATTTGAATTAGTCTAATTACATTAAGTATTTGCATCCATAGTCATTTCAGCATGAAGAAGTGCACGCAAATAAGCTACACAAACCTACCCCAAACTAGAGGAATACTTGGAAAAATGAGAAAGCTTTTCACTTCATATGATAGAACATAAATTGTGAAGTTCTAAGTCACACGAATCATGAGCTTAATAATTAATTTTTTCCCCCTTAAGTTTTTATTGGCAGCCTACTTATATCATCTAAATAATAGTTATCATTCTATCTATAACATAGTAATAGAGAAATTCGGACACGATTAGAGAGTAATGGAATCACGCCTGCCAGTAAAATACTTTAAAAAGATTCCAAACCAAAACAGTGACAAAATCTAAATCCAAAACACAAATATCCATGAATAATAGCATTATATCTTAACTCTGTTTAGGTACTCCAACTGAGTGCAGGGCCTTAAGCCACCAAAAAATAAAAGGCATCCTACATACAAAAAAACCCCAAACAACCCAACTTCATTTGTAGCTTTTCTGAAATGTGATCGTTTAGAAGCTCATACACAGATCAAAATAAATTGTTCTGAACAATTTGTAACAGGCCCTTTCTGTCCTGGGAGTCTTTCCAATTCTCTTCACCCTTGTAAATTCAGACTCCTATTATCCAATTTCTCACCAAAATGCTTGTTCTCAGATATGTAATCCATCTTTTTGTATGACTTCCTGGTCATTTAAACAGTTTTTCAATTGCAGACCTAATCCAGAATCCCCAAAACTATTCCTTTTGAATTTATTTTATAACTACACTGTTATTTGCCAACTTCCATAATCGAGTACTTTACTTATTCATCACTGCTTATGCAGCTTTTCAGTCTCTGTAAATGCTACTGACGTGAGGTTCTAAGTCTGCAAACTGCATGTATCTTTCTGAATTCTGTTTACCCATTCATTAAAAAAAACCAAACCAAACGCAAACAATCAGAAAAAAAAATCAGCATCTAAATGAAAAGTAAATTTAGCCACGGATACAACAAGTTGTCTAAAATCTCTCTTACTGCCCTCTTCAAGTGTGCAGGGCCTTTCATTCATCTGGCTCATTTTCAAGCCATTCATTGTTTTCATGTTTTTCTTTTCGAAATTAAAAATCCCTTTAGTATCCGATATTTTGATATTTTACTAAATAAGGACTATTGCAATGCTTATAGATGACAATATAATCATGTCTCAGTATTACTTTAGGTAAGATAAAGTGCTTCTCCCTCCCAGAAAGTTTTTACGGATCTCGGAGAAAATTGTGGTTGCTTTCTACACTTTGTACAATGCTTAAACTCAGTCTCAAGTGTGCCAAAATTTCTGTGACAGTTACCTGTGACATTTAGGATTGTGATGAAACTCCAAAATTAAGCTTCAGCTGCCCAGCTGTAGGGTTCTTTACAAGAGACTGAGCTTGTTCTAGACATAATTCTTAGGAACACATGAAATGATGCAACATCTTGAAAAAATGTGTATTTTGAACATGTAACTTGCACTTTCTCCCCAGTTTACCACACTACATAGTTTGGCTCCATGTTCTAGGCAGTTATCACAGCTTCTTCAGTTTAGCCATTTTTCCTCCTTACAATAGCTTCAGATACTTGATCTTATTAAGGCCTCCTACACTTCCAAAGGGAGAAACATCTCTAAGTCTAGTATGTAATAAATTCTAACCTTTTGGCTTGAATTCATAAAGAATCTAAGGACTCATTAGAGCTGCCAGAAATAGATTTAGATATATTGAGAACACGGATAAGGAAGAAGCTATAAAAAGATTTGTTATTCCTGGTTAAGTTTTTATGCATTCAGCATTCATAATGATTCAGTGCAGTAAAATATGTTACTATGATCTGTTTCTTAGGTTGCATGGGAATTAGTGAGACAATTTGGAAGTGCACAGGATATAAAAGTTGTTTGAATGGTTTTGTGGCAATTTACTTTATGGTAATCTTGTCTCCATGACTTTTGAAGAACAGAATAGTAGCTATCAGAAACAGGCAGCAGTAGCTTCAATACTCCCATGGTCATAAGATGAGTTCCATCATTTAAGGGAGTTAAAAACCTAACCTTAGCCTAATTAAAACTACCTGGTCTGCTCTTACTGCATAGACAGCAGATAGATAATGGTAGATGAAAGTCTTGAGTAGAAATAGGAGTTTTATCTTAGGCCTTGGAAGGCTTGTCTGAAAAAGATATTTTGCTGAAGAGAGTAGGAATTATGTAGGAGTGTCAGCACATTCAAAAACAGGAAAAAAAAAATATAATGGGAATTTATGTGAAAGCTTCGGCAGAGGAAAAGTCTAAAATAAAGCTAAGAAGTAATTATTTTTTACATAATTAAATATCTTATTTAAACCTCCAGAAATTAAAAAAGTACTTATTTTCTTAACTTTAAAAGTGGAATGATTATGCTGAAAGAAAAACAAGGTACTAACTGAATGCAAAAGGTATGTCACAGCTTCACATGATTTCCATTGTATTGTGGTTTTCATCTTTATACAATTTTTGCAAGTAAGCAGAGTTTCTCCTCATCACAACTGGTGCAGATGGCAGCAGTCTGGATGGGAGAGTTGATCTGCTTGAGGGTGGGAAGGGTTTAAAGAGGGATCTTGACATATCGGATTGTTGGATAAGGCCAATTATATGAGATTCAACAAAGGCCAGGTACCTGGCCTGTTTGGATCACAACAACCCAGTGCAATGCTACAGGCTTGGGAAAGAGTGGCTGGAGAGCTGCCCAGTGGAAAAGGACCTGGGAGTATTGGTTGAGATCCATCTGAGGTGGCAAGTGAGCCCAGGTGGTCAAGAAGGCCAACAAAGTCCTGGCTTGCATCAGAAGTAGCGTGGCAAGCAGGACTAGGGACAGGATTGTCCCCCTGTACCTTACTCTGGTGAAGCTGCACCTCAAATACTGCGTTTTGGGCTCCTTCTACCAGAAGTGCTGAAGTGTGTCCAAAGACGCTGATAAGGGAGAAGAGCAGCTGAGGGAATTGGAGTTGTTCAGTTAGGAGAAAAGGAGGCTGAGGGCCTTACAGAGAGCCTTATTGCTCTCTGCAGCTACCTGAAAGGAGGTTGTAACAAGGTGAGGGTTGGTCTCGTGTCCCAGACAGTAAGTGATAAAGCAAGAGGAAATGGCCTCAAATGGTATCAAGGGATATTTAGATAGGATATCAGGAAAAAAATTAGTCATAAGAGTTATTAAGCATTGGAACAGTCTGCCCATGTAAGTGGTTGAGTGACCATCCCTGGAGGTATTAAAAAAGGTGTAGATGTGCTGCTTCAAGGCATGGTTTAGTGGTGAAGTTGGCAGTGCTAGGTTAACAGTTGGACTCAATAAACTTAAGATCTTTTCCAACCAAAACAATTCTATATTTTTCTGCTTATTGACACTAAATAATAATAATAATAATAATAATAATAATAATAATAATAATAATAATAATAATATAATAATAACAACAACAATTAATATAGCACAGAAATAAATTATTTATAAACTCCTGTGCTGCATATAGCCACTGAACAGGCATGATTCTGGTTTTCCTTAAAGATTTTATCTCCAGACTAATCTAAGCAACAACCATTCTTTTAAGCAATATCTTAAATTAGTTGGGGAAACATATGGTGTGCCCTCCTGTTGAGGCCATACTTTGGTTATTGCTTTCTGATCCAAGTTTTGGCATGAAATATCTAGCCAAGGACATACAAGGTTTTAAAATGAAATATAACTTCTCTGCTATCAAAAGTGGCTTACAACTATAGTAGGTAATAAGTTTATCAGGTGTTTTTTTTTTTTATAATTTACAGACATGTTTTTTTCTTACCTAAAACTTAGTTGTTGGGGTGAGGCAGTATTGATGGGAGATGAAGTACATAGGTAAGAGGAAATGAAAGGAACCCAATGCATTCTGAAAACTATTCACACTTCATGTATTATATCTTTTAGAGTGATGGTGTTAACCTATATTTCCATACAGCTGGAACATAGTTGCAGTAGCTTTCTCTGGCAAAACTGATGCAACCGTGGCAGCGTAGGTGCAGGTACTTAAAACAGATATGTTCATTCATACTTTTTTTCTTGTTAAAAATGCCAATACTTTATTTCCAATTTACAGTATTATGGTGTCCGACGTTTTTCTTTAAAATAAAACTCAGTGCCTGTACATCTTCCTATTGTGCTACAGCAATTAAATATCATTACTGATTTATATGTAACCTGCTCCACCCACTCTTTAATAAATTGTATGCAGCAGCAATCATCATTTTGTGCTCAGCTTCAAATTAGAAAGAATGAGAATGTAATTCCCACTTGATTGCTATAGAAAGTATCTAGGAACTGAAACTGATACCTCAAAGTCAGTACTGCTTGCTGCTACTGATGACTTTGTCAATGCCTCACTGTGCAGCTTGATTTTAAAAAATCATCTTCAGTGCATCTCTCAGAAAAGGATCTGACAGAATATTTATATTCCACAATGGGGTTGTGAAGCTTAATATTAGTGTATGAAGTGACTGACATCTTTTTAGTGGCAGTGATGCAGCTACTAAAATATTTCCACAAGGTGTTTCTTGACCTGCTGTGCAAAAATTTTGTATTATGGTAGAGGCTGCACCCATAAATCTTCATGAGTTTCCTGAAGGGAGAAGGAGCCTGACTTGCCTTTTTTCGGAGAGAAAGAAAAGAAAGTCTCAAGTACCACTGACAGTCAAATATTCTGAGCTAAGCAAAAAGCTTTAACTGTGAGAAAGCTGATAACATCTGCTTACATGGATGATGCTTGGATGACCATGTTTAACGCTTCAGTACTATCTGACTTTGTCAGTCTTGCATACTCAACAATTAACTCCTGCCAGAACAAGCAAAAATATTATCCATTAGCTAAATTGAGAGGGAAGTTTATATTTTCTGCTTCTGAAATTGTATGGTTTATAAGAGTATAAGTATGCTTATACACCCACCTATAGATATATACTCTGTATTTTTGCTGGTTTCATTTCTTTGCCATTTTACTACATTTAAATTTGTGTGCAGTTTACAGCAGGACCTTGAGATAACTTAGCCCTGTGAGACACCTCCTACACTGAAACTGCTGTTTGGTTTATATTCTTTGTAGTCCTGAAATGAAATAATGCATCCCTTAAATCTCTTCAGCATTCCACCTTGGGGCTTAATCCACTTGAACCGCCTGCAGAGCACTAATTGACATTGGCTGCTTTCATGACCCAGTCAAATGTTTTCCAATAATTATAGTGAACAACATGAACTTGCTGCATAAGCATGATCTGTATCAGTATCATGAAGGGTGGCTGTTGTGTTTTAGTGTCTTCTAGGACAACACTGACAGATATTTTTCTTCAATGATATCTTTCACTCACAGCTGACTATCTTGTGGAAACGTTGAAACACTCTGACTGTGCTTAATTTTATTTTTGGAATACTGTCATTAATAATGATTCTACATAAATTTAATGTACGCAAGTGAAAATTAATATCTGAAAGTTGTTTCTAGCTACTGCTGCTGCATTAGTACTTTCTAAAAATAACTGATGTTTTAATATACATCCATAGTACTGAAACCAGAATTGCTTAGGAGTGGGCACTGAACGAAGTTTTCTTTCACATGGCAATTTCTTAAAGAACAGATTTAATATTATGTTCTTAAATGGAATAAATTTAAAGTTTGAAAAAGATAGTTTGATAACTAAAGTTGTTTAATCATGTTGGTGCACAAAAAGACACCTCCTTCACTACCTCAAACTGCTTCTCAAGACATTTTCTTTAGGTATTAGAACAGAAATAACCAGATGGAAAGAACCAGGAAACTAATACAGGTTTATCTGAAAACCTACTAAATGTTTTTTTGTGATTGTCATCTCCTGGTACATTTTATTAGTTTTTTATTTCAGTTATAAAATTAGTATGAAAAACTCTCAGAACTTTGAAAAGTCACAATTTTCAAAGTCTTATACTGTCTACTTCATTAGTTATTTTATCAATAAAACATAACTATTCAAAGTACTACCTAGCTACAGGTCTCAAGACAAAATAAAGTAAATATTTAACAGCCTCAGCATTTCACTAGAACATTTTGCTCTGTGCTGGCTGAATGTGTTAGTTTTGTAAAAAATACTCTGGTTTACAATTGTCTTTTCTGACTGCAATCAAAAAGTTAATTTGAGCACTATATAGGACTTAAGAACCCTTGTTGTCTTTGTGACTATATTTCTACCAACAGTATGTACAATGTATAGAAAAATTGATTTATTTTTATGCAAATTCAGCATTGAACCAATGCAGAACTGCAATATTATGGTGCTGTAGTTTTTAGAAGATAGGCCTGACCTATCTTGCAATGTGCTTGGACAAAAGTAATAATAAAAGCATGGTTTCTAAGCTTACCACTTCAAATTGATGGTAAAAATAATAGCTTCCTCTGGCCTTGGGCAGGTACAGAGCTGGCAGCTTGTCTCTGCCCAGCTGATGTTTCTATTGTGGAGCACACACAACGGAAACAGCACTCGGATCATGAACCTGCTCTGAAGCAATCTGAAGGTCATATTTCAACAGCAGGTTTCCTGCTTTTTCATGCAATGCTTAACTCTTCCTTAGCAGGAATTTGGTGAAGTCTGAGGTGACCAAGGTCTAAGCAGCCATCAAATATTACAAGAAAAATTCATGCCAGTGGCATGGGTCAAGGCAAGGCCTCCCTTCTTATCCACGCTTTGTAGTAGGAAAGCTCTGATATAACAAATTACATAATGGTCCAAAATGCCCAGTGAAAAGAGACTAGTGCAGTTGTTCATAAACGTAAGAAGAAGAGTTTCTTTCAGATACTTCACCCATAATCATCATTATAGAGGATGAAGTAACTTCCACACCATAGTAGAGCTACGGTCAATTGCAGAATATCTTCTCATCATGTCACAATACATAAGAAATTGTTTCTAGATACTGATAACTTCATGGAGATCCCATGATAGACACACACTATGGATCACTAGAAAAATAGGTTTTCTAATTAGTCTAGCAGTTAGACAACCAAAAAGCCAAAATTAGACACAAAGTTTTACAGTAACTGGAAAGAGTACAGTGTAGGTAGTTAGCAGAAAAATGGTGGCTATGCTCTCCCCACCCTACGTTTCCTCCGGCCTATTTTTCTTCCCTCAATACACACTGCTTGGCTGATAATTCTTCCATTAGCTGCAGTAACATTTTTCCAGCAGAGTGAGAATTATTCACTCAACACTTTAATTTGCCCTAACTAGCACACATTTATGAATAAAGAATGTTCCTCTTCAGTTAGGGAAAATGAAATCTCAGGCAAAGCTACCGCGTGGGAGTTTTGCTGAAGTCTATGGATGAGATAAGAGAAACTGACCTAGAAGCACCAAAACACAATTATTCAAGCACTAAACTAAACTAAGCTGAAATATGTAGGAATAAAGCAGTAAAAATGGCTTGATAAGAGCCTGTATTTTGTCATAGGAGAGAAGAAAAACAAAAATTAAGATCCTTCCTGCCAAAAGCACAATATGGCATGAAGCTCCATCTTAATGCTTACATATGGCTGTACAAGCAGTTTTCTTGCAGCCATGGAATTTCACAGCTGGTCCACTTTGGTCACTGACCTACCTCTTATTTCAAATCAGGCCTGCAGCCTCCCCTACTACTTGAACTGTCCAGCTGTCCTATATTAACTTCAATATTTATGATTAGCAAGTGTTTCTACCTTTTCCTTCACTGCCCCAGATTGCCCTTTCCTGGTGAAACAACGGACCATTTGAGGTAAAAAAGTTACAGGAATGCTAGGAGCAAACTTGAACAAATTCATCTCCTTCATAGCATGAATGGGACAAATAACTTGAGTGTGCTGGACCACATCACTCAGTGAGACCCTGTAAGAATGGGGCAGGGTGAGTTGGTTGTTGGGTTTTTTGGGGTTTTTTTGTTTGTTTGGGTTTTTTTTTTTACTTTCTTTTTAGATCTGCACAAGAACAAGCCTTATTAAGAGTTGTGTTCTGTAAAACAGAAATATTGGGCTAGTAATGCCACTTGATATCTGAGCCTTGTTGAACTGCACAAGTTAAACCAAAGAGGTAGCATCCATACAGAAAATCAACTAAGAACTCGGATTCAAAAGTTAGAAGTAGTTTCTGTATCTTGTACTTACAGTGAGATTGAACATTGAGCAAGTTTGCAAACTATGTGGCAAGATTACCCTGATTTGCCTTAAGTTCTTGCCCTAGCTTGATTTACAAACTAAAAACAGGCAGACACAGTCACCAGACAAAGTTTAGCAAAAGGAAGAAAGATATACAAACAAGATTTAGCCATATCTTGCTAGTTCCCATAGATGACAAGCTGACCCTTTGACTCTGAAGTGTTGAGTTAGCTAAGAAACTGTTATCTCTACCTTGTTCTTAAACTTCAGCATTTTTATTTTAAATCCAACTTCACACCTCATCTTTCTGCCACTGACCCATTAGCAAGATAACTTTGTTCTGGGATACAGCACTGCTGTCTACGCACCTCTATTCATCATTCAAGAAGAAACCAAGAACAAAAGACACACCCAGTGCATTGACAGATTTGGTGTTGCTTCTGCTTTCCTAAAGAGGCTTGGTCTGTTTCTCATCTGAGGCACTCAACAGCTGATCAGCTTCATGGTTCATGTTTCAGTCAGTGAATACACCTCAGAGGAAGTTAGTTACACTTCAGTATTCATTTGGAAAGTCTAATCTAATAATAATTAAATTTACGGAGCCACAGACATGGGTTTGTTGGTTTTTTTCCCTCTACTGTGCAACAGTGCATTATATTCCCTATTCCCTCAATAATATGATGGGCTTAGTTATAGGTTTGCCTAAAATCTTCCATTTTCCCATAAAAGGCAAGTAATCATCCTAAATCAGAACAAATACTGCTATTTTTAGACATGTAATTCAAACCAGAAATACTCTCACCTAGAAACCTAAAAGAAACAAACAACACTTGCAGGTCACTTCAGTAATGTTCAGTTTAATACTTGAGGTATGAAAAAGGTCCATTTTGAAGTAGAGTTAAAAGCTACGAGAAAAAAATTTCTGTCTTACACACCTTTGAGGTTTGAAGAGTCAGAGCTAAATAATGTTTGAATATGGAAGGAGTTTGTGGGTCTACCTTATTTTTACAACATTGTTACACAAGAAAGATCCTGGTTTAATCCTGGCACAGAAAGTATAGAGTGGCAAGAGCCAACTGCTCATCAAGAGAGGAGCAGCCCAGGAACTAACAAGAGCAAGGCAGCAGAGGGATGAATACAAGAGGTACAGTCCTACCATACATGAGGAAGATGAGGACACCTGATCCAGTGGCAGCAATCAGATTCAGTCAAGTAGTCAGCAAGCACCAAGCACATCCACAGACGTGAGACAATAAGGCAAGGGCAACAAGGCAAAGCACAGATGTAAGTCACTCAAGAGAAAGATTGTGAACTTTAATGCACATCTTGGGCCAGTGGAAAAATTATTCATGAGTGAAGACTTCAGGTGTGGCTGGTTGGGGCAGTTAGGGACTGCAGGTATATTTCAAGTATGTATTATTAGATACATTATTTTATAGAGAGATATATATTTAAGGTGTGCTTGCTCTACATATCTCACCTAACCTACTCAAGTAGTGAAAGGATTTAAAAACAGATCTAGGCTACTGTAGATGTAATCTATTCAGATACCTACATAGTTACAATGTAGTTATTTTTATAGGAAAAAAATTAAAGAAAAAAAATTCACAAAATCATGTACATCAAATAACAGTATGGTGCATACGTCCATAGAGAACATATTTCTCCAGGTATTGATATACACACCAACCAATATTCCTTGATTACATCAGGTCAATTCATAGTGTACCAGTTTATTACAGAGGCAAATATCCAAAGCACAAGCAAATTTAAAAGCTTTATGCAATAACAAATAAAATGTGTATAAAAATGGATACAACTCAGTAAGGTTATTGCACAAGACTCCTTTTTGTTTTCTTCTTTTTTATTATTTTTTTTATAGCGTGCAGCAATCTAATATTGACAGGATTTATGCTAATTACTTTGGGATTTTTATTGATATAGTTTGCAAATACATTGGTAATACAGTAGAGCACCTTTCATGCTCAGTGACTGCTGGTGTAGACTGCTGTCTTCAAACAGCAGTACTCATTCTCTGGATTTTCATGACAATTCAGTTGTGGACTTATGCAGGAGACTTAGATTCTCTGTGTTGCTCTAACTCGTTAAACTTTGGTGAGATACTTTAATCATCTGTTCTCATTTCCTATTGGTAACTCTTTCATCTCCTGGTCACTGCTTGTTGGATATTGGAGGCTGTGTGGACCAGAAGGTGCTTGGGTTATATGGAAGTGGTACCCTGATATCAGACTATAATTAATGGCTCAAAGCACTAGTCAGTTATCTAAGAAAATTAGAGTGCACCCTCCTACTCTAAAAAGATGAAAAAAAACCTCAAAGAACACACACAGTGTAACCTGCGATCTAATTGCCACTTTATTTGAATAATTTTGGAGAAGCCAAGGATCAAACACAAGATGCAAAATGAATTCACAAGCAGCAAATAAAATAATCCTTCTACATGAAGAATGGTAATTATTGGCCTTTACACAGTACTGGTATTTACATCATGTTTTGTATAAATGGTATTTTCTTGCTCTACCAGTATGGTATTGCTGAATTTCTGTAGCTATAGCAACAAGGCTGTGAAGGGATCCAGCACAGGTCCTATGAGGAATGGCTGAGGGAGCTGAGGGTGTTTAGTCTGGAGAAGAGGAGGCTCAGGGGAGACCTCATCACTCTCTACAACTCCCTGAAATGAGGTTGGAGCCAGGTGGGAGTCGGTCTCTTCTCCCAGGCAGCTATCAGTAGGAAAAGAGGGCATGGCCTTAAGCTATGCCAGGGGAGGTTTAAGTCGGATAACAGGAAGAAATTCTTTACAGAGAAGGTAATCAGGCATTGGAATGGGCTGCCCAGGGAGGTGGTGGATTCTTTGTCCTTGGGGGTTTTTAAGATGAGACTGATGTGGCACTCAGTGCCATGGTCTGGTAATCACAGTAGTAGTGGATCAAGGGTTGGACTTGATGATCTCAGAGGTCCTTTCCAACCCAACTGATTCTATGACTCTATAAAGCCAAAATTTTCACTGAGTTAAATTAATCTATCATGATCTATATAGGACCTCTGTGATAGATAAGATACCAAACACAGATTTCTCCCCCCTACTAGCACATCTGCAAATACACAGAAGATGCTAAATATGTTTCCTTCTTCTGTAATGCATTTTTAAAGAAAACAGAGTCTTGTAAAGGTTAGTCCTGAGCTTGGAAATTATACTATGGTTCAGTTCTGTGTTTTACTCACTCCTGTGTATAGTTTTCTGCTACCTTCTTTGTTTCATCAATGCTAACTTGAGAGCAGTATTGCTGATTTTGCTGCTCAAGTAACAAGCATTTGTATGTTCTCCTAAGATGATAAGCTCATCTTTAACAGGTGTGTTTGGTACTCCCTGACGATCTTCAGACTAATAAATACTTCAGGCTTCAGCAACCACCTTCCCTTTGGTCTTTTTAAAGAACTAGTCAGCCATAAAAAATTACATTAACCTTTATTTTAATTTCTCCCTGATGGTACTCCACATGGCTTTCAGGAGTTTACTACAATGAGCTGGAGTCAGTCTAACACATCTGAGAACTGATGTGAGTAGTAGAAATGTTGAGACAGGTGTGGTCAGTCTCTAGTGACAGGAAGAAAAGATGAATGGAGCTGCTAATGCAGATTTCACAATATATGCTTACATAAAAGAAACGTAATTTTATATTGTAACATGTAGCTTTTAATAATTTGCATGTATATGGGGGACTGTGTCACTTGACAGATATCCTTGATGTATCTCTGAAGAGGCAACTATAGAACCACGAGTACTATCTTGAAATATTAGTAACACCACTTAGCACTGTAGCTATTTTAACATAGCATTATGCCTACACCATCCCACATGACATAAAAGAGCTGGAGGGCCTGTAATCCTTTACTTCATTAAAGGTAGCCTGTGCTCTACCTTGGGAGATGATAAATGTATTATTTCCAACATTTACTGTTCTTCACTGGGCAGACTCAAAGCAGCAGAGGAAATAACCATTTTTAAATAATTTTTTTAAAAAGGAAAAGAAATAAAAAGAAATACTATGATAGAAGCTAAGTTTATAGTGATGTAGTGAGGGAATTCTACAAGAAAAGGGTCTGTCATCTGAAATGACTTTGTATTTCACATATCTACCCTTCTAACTTTCTTCTACTTTATTTAGACAGGTACCTTTAATGTAGCTGTGAACAACCTGGAAGCCTGAATCTGACACTTCAACATTACAAGTAAAGCCGCATTGTTTATAATAAAATTTGTTCTAAAAATATAAAAAAATTCCAAAAGCATGGTAGAACTACAGTAGAATCTGTTGGCTTGTATATAACAATCAAATATTAAGGAAAATTCCTTACAAAAATATCAATGTATCAAGAAACACTTAAGAATTTCTGTTTAAAAGAGAGGTGAATGGAGACTGGGAGATCCCTAAGCAAGCACCATGTTACTAAAAGGGAACATAACAGAAGGAAAAATAGGAAAAAAACCTCACCACAATAATACTGTCATTAAATTAAAATCCTTTGAAAATTTCAGGTAATAAAACATTAGAGTGAAACAAAATAGACACTGTGGTCCACTGATATTTCTCATCATATAGTGAAAAAGAAATGAAGGGTTCAAACTGGTGCTGTGTCTCTTTAAATCGTAAGCATTTAACAAGCCTTTGAAAGGTTAAGGACAATAATAAAAAGTTCCCAGTTCAGCCTAGATAGACAAGCTTACACACATTAATAAGTTTTCAAGAAACATTTCCAGAGCCATATAAATCGTATCATATCCAATTGCTCTTAACCTCTTCAGTGCAATCTTTCCAACTTTTCAGATCTCAGCTCCTCAATTTAATGAGATTTCCTAGGACAAAAGAAAATTAGCATATTCTTCTTGGCTTTATATTCAAAGGATCCAGTGGGAAAAGGATCCAGTACTTGAGCTTTTCAATTCCTCTCGCTCCCTTTCCTAGCCTCAAATCAAAGCAAACTTGTCTGAAAATTGAGTCATGGCACTTCTGTGTAGAATGTGATTTGAGGCATGAATCACAACAGATGTTGGTAAATTGACATTTATATACTAAAAATAACTCTTCCCAGAGCTTCATAAGTAGATCTTGCTGGATTTTTTTAGCAAACCATGAACAATTACTTTTTAAAAAAGCATACAAAATTGCAGGTTATTTTAAATGTATATTGCCCCAATAACACCTGCTAAATGGATAATTCCTTTTACCTTGTCTGGTAGAGTTAGAAGCTTCTACATGTTGTAAGGGAGTGGCCATGGGAGCAGCTGAATACTGATGATCTTCTAGCTCTGCTCCCTTCTTAACTACAGAGCCTGTTTTAGGCAATCTGCATATTGATTGCAGAACTACTGTCAGGTGGTTTGTCTGATTAGGCTAAGAGGTGTCATAACCTTCATAAAAGGCTGCCAGACACTTGAAACAGAAATATCTTCAGAGTTGAAATCGGCACAGACAGCAAATCTCATACCATCAGAATTAAAGTTGAAGTTTAGCACTAGGCATTAAATTTAGAAAGTATCATCATAATCATTTAGAGTACTGTACAGTTTTAATACATTCTCTTACTGAAAATGACCATTTGTGTGATTTAACCACCACCCATGTCATGTTGCATTTTAGAAGCCATGTTAGAAGTCTTGAGCAACATACCAGGATCACACAGCTGAGACAGATGACCATTAACTAACCCGATGCAGCCATCCAGTTGAATTTAATGTGCACTTTGATCATGTTACCTGCTGGTTCCAAAAGAATTTTCTGTCAATGGATAGGGGCATTTTGACCTTTTAATATAGATTTTAACATTTATATATTTTCTTTGAAAATAGATACTACTTTTCAAAAGGCATCCAGTAGGTGAAAGTAGCAATGGATGAGAGAACAATTTATCTTTTGTTGAGGTGAGACTCTTAAGAGTCTTTTCAAATTAAATTTCAACATTATGATTCATTCTTTTTTTTTTCAAAAGCTAAGTAAGAATAAGGATCAGGATGTAAAGATTATCCACAAGATTTTACTGACAATGGTGCAGAAAGTTGGAAATAATTTTATAATCATTACAAGAATGGGCAGAAAACCAAAAAAGTTATCTTCAATTATTTCAGACTATACTAAACCTTCTTATGTAAGTCTGTTCTTCTTCAAGCTAAACTTCATATGCTCTATCAAATCATTAAAATGGAATTGGCTTTCTGGTAATTACTTTTCAAAAACCTAATTCATTGTTAAGAGATGATAAATCTGAAAGACTTAACTAGATTATATATAGCATATAGTTTACAGAGATTTAAAAAATCTGAGGTAATTTTTGAGTAAATGTTGCATTAAAAGGGGCTATTGTATTATACTTGAGCCTTCTTTCCCTCTTCCCTTTGAAATGGAACCTGCTTTCACAATGAAGATTTAATATTTTCTCCTTGTCTTTTTTTGTTTTGGTTTGGTTTGTTTGTTTTGGTTTGGTTTTTTGTTATTAGTTTCTTAGAGACACTTTTTGGTGGGTTTTTTATATTAGAATCACCTTCAATTTCTGTCCACTGCCTATGTTATGGCATTCTTAGGTTTAGTGGTTGATGCATCTAATTAATTTGAAATTTGTAATGCTTTCAAGAATGCCCTAGTTACAGAGACAGTTACATTCACTACCCATCTGGCTAAAGAAGAATTAAACAATGTCCAGTAATTCTTAGCTCTTTCAGTAGTTAATCTTGTGTTTGTGTGTGTGTGAGAGAGAGATCCAGTAGTTATCAAGTTACTCCCAGGTTTAAGCATTCACCCCTACCACACCTCCTTCCTTGCAGTTCAGATTTATTTTTGTTGTTTTAATGATGAAGTTTGGCACAATAGAAAGCTTTCAAATCTTGCTAAATTTCCTGAAAACTGTAATAGCTCACTACTTCCTGCTCTTTTATTCTGCCAAGCTTCTCTGAGCCAATATGGATGGGAAAATATGATCCTTTGCAGTAGACAAAAAGAAAAAAAGTTGCTGTGAAGTTGCCTGAGAGGCCAAACTGTGTTAAAATACATTGTAGAATCAAGTGGAATCAATCTGCTCATTTGGATTTCATCAGTGTGACCATGAGCAAAACACTGTGTTACATTGTGTGTGGTTTCATCCTTGACATTTAATTTACACAGCATAAAGGAAAAGTGAAAAGAGAATGATTCTTTTCTGTCTTGTGACATATAGTGCCAAGCATCAAAAAGCAATCTTGAAACAAAGAAAATGGCATAACTTCACCTATCAATGTGAAGTTAAACTGGGAGATAAAGTTTGAAAAAATGATGTTTGATAAATTCATAAAAGAAAAAATAATGAGGTATTTTTAAGTACAATGATATGACTTCTGTTTTACAAAGTCCATGGAACAAGTTGGTGGATATTAGAAAAACATTCTGGGAAATAAAAATATGAAACATAGATATATCCTTTCTAGTACATACTCATCTCTAACCATTCCCAAATTGCCACACATTACTCACATGGACCTTTGGTGTGGCCACATTTGTTATGTACAGGACAAGACTGGCGATGTGTTTTAAAATGCATTCTTTCCCCTTATAGATAATAGAGTAGTATATATAAAAAAATATTTTGTTGGCAGCTGACATGGCTGAGAAACAGTGCTATAACTGTGCTAACATAAAGCTTGCTATTGTAGAAATGTAAATATGTTTATTCATTTTGGATAGAGGGAAGAATAGATAAAGAAGCAGGTAGTATATGATTATATGTGAGCTTTGCATAATGTTGAGATTATATTATATGTTTATTGCATATCTATTTGGCTATATGATATGCAACATTAAGATATATTCAGGGTCAATTATTTTCTCATTTTTGAAAATAAATGAAAATGGTAGCATCTTGTGAAAATGCTTCCTGTTTATACTGAAAACTGTCTGGTGGAACCAGGTGGAGATACACTTGATCCTCCCACAAAAAGGAAAAAAAAAAACCAAACAAAAACCTAAAAAACTAAACAAAACCCAAAAAAAACCCACAACACAAACCCTCTCTCAGAATTAGCAAAAGTTATGTTTAGATTTATCTCCTGGTGCAGGAAAAAAACTCCAGGACTTGGATGGTGTCTAGATTGAGAGAAGTCATTGGCTTTGTTTCTTTGCTGAGGTAGCAATCATCTGAATCCTAAATATCTGCCATTTTAAGCTGAAAGTATAAACTGTTCTCCAGTCTACTCATCTGATTTCAGGCAAGTTTATTTATTTATTATTTTAACAGCTGCTTCAAAAACTTTCAGGGAACTTGAGACTGTGGTTTAAACTCTGTTTTGTAAATTTGGGCTAAAAATCCCAGACAACATGTGTTCTCAATATTCTGGATGTTGTGTTACTCTCTGTTTTTCTTGGTGTACACAGATGCTTTATATGGCAAAATTGTCATATTTTTTCTTCCAAGGTTTTGCAGTCTGGTAAAGAGACACAGCCTAAATAAATTCTGTGCATTTATATTATTAGTGTATTAACTCTATTTTTAAAAAATGTTCTTGTCATGACATTTTTTTTTTAAATTATTATACTAGGATAAATTGACATTAAGTTCTTCTGTTGTACCTGAGCTGGTTTCTTTATGATCAAAGGACTTCTCTTTGGCTATATTTTACTTTGCCTTTAAATTGAACTCCACTTTCACCATGGTCTATTATAAATATATCTCCTTCTTACAAACATTTTCCTTGGCTTTTGATAGCTCTTATATAAGGTGGGACAACATTTAGAAAGAACAGCCAGTTGATAGTGCGGTGTGCTTTGTGAGGGTCACAGCTTTGTGAGGGCTTGTACAAGGAATGGTAAGCCCCATAGTTCAGGTGAGCAGTATTCAGTTTATCCTTCCCTGAGCCAAATGTTAATTTTAGCTACCTGGGTATCAGGAGTTCATGAAAATGTCTGATTTTGATTGGACCATTATAAATCCATACTATCTAAGCTGCCTTTTTCAAATATACCTTTGGTGTTTCATGAATTTAAATTCTTGTTTTCAATAAGTATGGAGAGGAGTCACTAAGATAATATTATCAGGAAAAGAATTTATTCTTCTTCTGGTGGTGATTATGATAGATGGATCAGTATTATGCCAATGGACTGGAGAAAAGCAAGACCTGGTTTACAGCTTCAAAGTGGTCAAAATGATCTTAAACTGGGGGTGGGTTGGGAAAAATCATGAATATCTCTTCTCTTTCCTGCACTTAAGAGATGTAAGCTCCTTTTTTCTTCACTATGGATAAGCATAGCCTAACAGTGCATTCAGAGCATTCGCAGCATCCTGGTATGCTCTGTCACTCTGTTCTTATTTATTGCTTTATCTGCACAACTTGAGGCTTAGGAGGACACAGGTGACAGTGTATAGAAATGTAAAAGTTACCATTTCCAAAATGTATCTGTTAGGCAGTAGAGAAGAGATAGGTTTGTAATGCCTGGTCTCTCTGCATTATTTTTGTATCCTGACAATGTGCAGGGCAGCCGGGGGCAGCAGGAAACCGAGGGGGTTGAGAGTGCACTGCTCACATTGCTTCCTTCAGCACATTCCACTGGAGAGGAACAATGCAACCGCTCAGAAGATTTAGTAACAGACTTGAAAAGAAAAATAGCAAAACATAATAGAGACACGAGCAGACAGTCAGCCAAGAGAAAAGAGCGAAGATTACTTTCTGTGTTGTCTTGCTGGACAGTGAAGGCTCAGCACCCACTGCCACGTGTTCATGGAGGGATCTGGTATTCAGATAATTAAATAACCTTTCTTTCAAAACATGTATTTCTACAAACCTCTTCTGATTAAGGGTTTGGGTTAGTAATTTTGTTCTAGCAGGGGTCAACTATTTTATGTATGGTCACAAGTCGATGTTAAGAATAAAAAAGAATTTTTGGGGGTGTAAAAATAGAAAAGAAGGGCTGAAATATATTGAACTATGTATAGTTCTGAGTTTCAATAAAGTCAGAGTGTACACCACAATATGTCAAGTCTAAATACAAATTTACAATTCTAAGCAGAAAGCAATAAGCATCTGGAGATTAGACCTGCTCCTCATAAATGCTTCTTCCTCTGATTTTAGATGTATTGGGTGTTTAATATGTATATTTAGAATATGTAACTATTTGTACACTAACATGTTTACACTATGGAACTGCTTAAGAGACTCAAACTTGAAAAGGAGCAATGCAAGCTGACACAGTTTGGATATATATACACAACAGCTCCTCTGTTGCAACTTGACCCTGTTTCTTCTTGGATCAGCCCATGGACACTTGCTGCTGACCTTTCTCAATGCTTTCTACCTTCCCATGCCAGGCTACTTTTTTTCTTATTTATTTCCTAGTTACTTATATTTTCTAGAAATAGGAAGAAATCACAGATTCAATAACTAACATGAGTACTCAATCTGGCTACTCCATTGTTTGGAAATTCTGACTGTATGGAGGGCACTTGATCTTGTCTGTACAAGGTACACTGCAATGAGACTCAAAACAGAGTGGAATTGTCAGAATTCTATGTATTCAGCAAGAACCTGATGTACCCTGAGATGCTGGATTTCAGACTTCAGAAGTCTCCTCACTGCACTTAGAAGCCACAGCCTGGAAATGAGAAGGGCTAATGGTGTTTCTAAAACATTTATTGACCTGGGTAAGAAGGAATTTGTCAGCCTGATTTATGGGGCACCTCATTGTAGGACCACTCAGATTGTGATTCTGTAGGCTGCTTCATTCCTTCCTCACTCGAATTTTTTCAAACTCATGTCAGGCAGATGCAACTTATTAAACCCTTTTAGCCTGGTTCTTCTCCCTTCCTGAAGGAATCATGATTAATCCAACCACAGTAATACCATAGCAAGCAGAACTGACTTGGTAGAGAGAGCACTCTTATGCTTTTGGGTTTTCCTCATATCAAAATTAAATATTAATTTTATTTTTATTTTACTTTTTAACATAGCAATTGCTGGTAGCATTATCAAAACATTCCTATATTTAAAACTCTTTGTATCCCTTGGAATAAGTAAGAACAGTGTGGTCCTGGATATGGAAGGCATATTGGATGTAGGAATAATCATCTCTTAGTAACCTGTGTTCATTAAACTCTTAAGTTTCTTCTTGCCATGGCTGAAATTTATACTTCTTTCCAGTGATAATAGTCAAATGGTAGACAGTAAGAGGCTATGTAAATTGAAGACAGGAAAAGATAATGGGAGAAATACCCATCTGGAGCACTACGTCAATGGAAACTGGGAGAAAACTCATGTGAAATAATGTATTTTAGTACCCTTTCCTTTTCTTTTGTTTAGGCATAATTTTGGTGGTTATCAGAACACTGGGCTGTATGTATGTCCAGTCCAGTCTGGTTACTTTTACATTCTTAATTTGTAAACTTTTGTAAATTAGATAACATATTTTTCCTACCCAGTATTTTTCCACTCTACGTGTGTAGCCATCGAAAGTTATCAACATATGAAATGTGTAACTATCAAATCACATTTTATCTGGATTTTATTCGTTATCTTTTCACCTAAACATTATCTAACAGACTACTTATCCAAACATTAAAGAATTTAAGTGCAATATAATGCTCTTCATGAGACGTCTTTAGGAATCTCTCTTCTCCCTAAGATCCTATAGAAGAAAATATCTAAATGAACAATAAAATTGTAATCAAACCTGAGCTTGCTTGGTCAAGTGAGAAGCTATTTTCAGAAATCTAAACCCTTTATCTGATCATCAGATTTCATTTATGGTAAGGCAGTCACGGCTTGAATTTTCCCTTGAGCTTTGCTATAATATACTAATGTAGACAGAGATGTTATTTCTGAAGTTAGAAAATGATGCAATAAGATAACTTTGGAACAGCTGTTCAGCAACACATAAACAATGGAAAACTTAAAACTGATTATAGATTTCTGAAATACGTTTATGAAATTTAAAAAGTAACTAACTTTGAGTAAAAACACTTACTCTTTTCATAAGCCTGAAGTTCACTATCTCCCAAAAAGTACTAGTTTAGAATGACTGTTGCTTAATTGTTTTTTCTCAATATAAAGATAGTGCTGCCTTCACTTCAGCACCACCTTATACAGTTTTTCTGTTGCTCTTTGCTTAGGTATATCTATATTATTATTTAATGCAGTTAATAATTTATCTGTCTTTTATTTACACCAGCTGCATCCAAAACCAGGAAGACTAGAAATTTAATCTCTTTATGCCTTTTGGTTATTTCAAACTTACTTATGTGTAGTTTATCTAAGTTTCTACTGTAGTCTATCAAATTATCCATATGAATAGCTGACACCATTTTGGGAAAAAAAAATGCACAGTTTCCTTTGAACAACTTTATTCTTCCAGTTTACAGCACAGTTCATGTGCCCAAGGCTATTTACTGTCTTTCCAATAACATATCAAACTGTGGCATGCTAAAAGACCAAGCTGGCATATCTGCAGGTAGGCACTATGAGTAATAAAACATTCATGTCTGGGTGGTCCTAACTGCCAGACCAAGGAATGTAGTACTCATTCCTGCTAAATTTATCTTCAGTATACGTGACAGGGCTTTGTGGTATGCAGATCATGTCGTGGTACTGTAAAATCATAGCATGGTTTGGGTTGGAAAGGACCTTAAAGATTATTTTGTTGCAACCCTTCTGTCACGGACAGGGACACCTCCCACTAGCCCAGGTTGCTCAAAGTCCCATCCAACCTGGCCTTGAACACTTCTAAGGGATGGGGGCATCCAGAACTCCTCTCGGGAAACCTGTTCCAGTGTCTCACCACCCTTACAGTAAATTATTCAAAGCAGGTTATATATTCTGATGCTAAGTCATAATCAGTGATTCAAAGATAAAATGCTTTTGGTTTGTATTTTCCAAGCCGAAGATTATTGTTCTGTGAGATACATAAAAATTTTTATTTTTATTTTTTATTTTTACATTTTTATGTCTTTTAGAACTCTCACTTATGAAAATGAATGTATTTAATTTCAAATTAAAATCTAGATCTTGCTTTTAAACATCCTACTTCGCAGTTTGGATTCTGACTATTTCCTTTTATACAGAGTGGATAGACAGAGCAAAGGAAGAGCAATAGAAAGCTATCTGTTCCTGTCCTATATGTAACAAATTTGTATGTGTTAAATCTCCTTTGATTCATTTGCACTAATCAGTGACAAATGAGAGTCATGATTCAGTTTCAGCTGTGTTTTAGAGGACTTTCCCTCTTGCATTTGGAATTTTTAAGAGATGCTATCGAATGCAAAATTCCCATAGCTTCCCAGAACATTTTTTTTTTCTAATTTTTTTTTTGATGTTAGTACAGTTTTTTCTGAAGCAAGAACTCTTCCTAAACTATACTGTTCAATCATCCACTAACGATGAATTAAAAATAACTGAAGAAAGTCAAGACTAAACTGAAGTATACTCACAATTTTTATGCATCAATATATCTATTGTTAATATTTTGTGCAGCAATACAAAATAAAATTTCAAAAGGCAACATTTGTCTTCTAAGTTTTTTGCTGCTGTTTAATCTAGCATGAGCTATGCTTTCCAAACAATTAGAAAGTTGAGGGCTCTAACAGTTATTCCCCCTATAATTTTCTTTCTTGATATAGAACTGTACTTTATATAGACAGTAGATGTATTTGAGCTGATGTTGTTAATAAAAATGGTGCAAAAAAATTGCTTGACTGCATTTTTAAATCCTTGGAGCAATTTGTATGACTTAAAGACTCACCAGGACTGACATTTTAGACGTTCCATCTAACCACAAACTAACAGCTTTGATTTTATGGTTGCTAAGGTATTTTTTTTACATAATGTGGTAAGTATCAGTTATATGCACAAAAAAGGGACATTTAAATATAATTTGGTACCACTGAGCAGCTTTTGCTCCTGAATGACTGCATGCCATTAATGACAAAGGAAGGAGAGGGATCAAATTCAAAGCATTAAAAACTTTTAATGGCATGCTTATTATTTTCCATTTTGAACAAATTTTTCATGCTTGTGGATAAGTGGTAGGTCAGTGGAAGCACAGCATACTCTTTCCTCCATGCTTTAGTTCTTAAGAGGCATCTTTGCTTTAAATTCTTCATTTGCCTATGATACAAAATGTATGAGGTGTACCACTTTGCCAAATCCAAAACGAAATATTTCTTAATTTGTCTTTTGTCACCTCACTTTTTAAAATCAGAAAATAACAGATGTCATAATCATCTTAATCCAAAAATGCCCTGCAAGGTTAACCAAGTAAAACATGTTAGAGAACAAATATTTGCTCTTCCTCCTGACAGATATTGTGCCCATAAAACTACTTAATGCTATCATCCATTCTAACCTTTTTGGATCAAACAAGGATGTATCATGAAAACAACCTCCAAGTCTCCTTTAAAAAGTTAACATTTTTTCAAACTTGGTCAAGTAGCTATAGTATCTACTAAGAGGACAATATAGTAATCAGAACAGGACATTCCTGTTGTGTAATGTATAATAGTGTGAAGTGGAATTCACTGTGGAATCTAGAAATAACCCAAAGAGTTGTGTGGGTTGTTTTCTTAATATACCATGCAGCTTTGATCTAAGAATCACTCTTCTGCTCTTTATTTATTACTTATACTCAAAATGGATGGAAGTTAGTGGGATGTTACTGGTAAGATTTTAGTGATTTAAATATATGACGTGGCTGTTACATGAAGTGCAGAGAAAGACATGAATGGTACTGCAAATCCAGAAAAGAGCACTGGAGTGGTGTTTTTCTGTACTGTCCATCACTGTCTACTGAGAAGTAAAATGGTTAAATAAGCCATGAAGAAGGTACATATACATTGAAATAATTACCTCTTCAATAACTGTATATTATGTGACAACTAGCTGTATGACAGTCCTTACAAATAAAAAACAAAAAACCCCAACCAAAAACCAAACCAACTAATCAGCAAAACATTTTTGGTGATTCTTTTGATCACAGGTGACTTAATGATTAGCAGTTTACACCAGATAGAACACTATTTTCAAAAACTGAAAAATTAGCACTTTATAGTTAAGGTAAGTGGATTCAGGCAACACGAAGATACTTCACTTTCTTGGCAGTTACACTGAGGAGTTAAGTGCTGAAAGATGAGCATATATCTGTGTAAACAAACACACTGGCTGTCACATGGAAGAGCACTAAAATCCTTTGAGATAACTAATTTACATTACCCTTCAGCCTAATTGAGATGTCATCCTTGTCAAAAACATTATGTGTCTACACTATTTGAGCCTTCAGCCTATTGTATATATATTTAAAAAAAAATAAATGTAAAAGAATTCAACAGTTAACACTCCCTCAGACCACACAGCACTCTTGGCAAAATGTTCTTGACATTGAAACAGGTTTGGAACTCTCTTCCAGACAAATAGATCCACATTTTTTTAACAGCCCAGTGACCTGTGTTATAGTAGGGCCTTTGGTTCAACTCTCATATGTATTGCCCATTATTTCCAAGGTGATTCATGTCAACTTAGTAATAAAAATTAAGCAAACAATGGACAGTTCACACTTCAAAAAATTGTTCCTTTTTCATTGACCTCTGCAGCAGTGAGAGCACTTGAATTGTTCAAATGTCACAATTGATCCACAGACTTCTGCTGCTGAAGAGCTGCTATCAACAGAGCTTTATATTAACTACTTCAATACAAAAAATGTTGGGTCATATTCCTAGCACAGATGATAGCAAGAATCCTCCAGGTGTCGTATCTTCAACCCTCACAGATTATTATATCTTTCTTGATTTGTTTGAACTATAGTAGGTGAATTTTATCCTTATTGATAATTCATTCTTTTAGTGTCAAGATGCCTTAAATACGCCATATGGAAAATTATTCCTTGTAACTTGGGGGTTTATGGATTCTGATGTATTTTAATGATACCAGTTTTATGGTCAGTATAGTAATCGGGGAAATGAATTTCACATGTTATTTGTTCATCATTTCCTAACAACTCTTAAAAAAAAAAGGTTTTGTTTGAAAATAGATGTTTTATTTTTGTTGGTTTTTGCTTGTTTGGTTTTTTTGGTTTTTATAATCTGTTTCCTTTCACCTTCATTCTAAATCAATTAAATTTCCAATTTATCTTAAAAAAATATATGCCTTAGGGTCTTAATGGATTCTTTCTCTCTTTTAATTATATCCTCTTTTGAATAAACAAAATTTATCATTTCCATGGATCACTGAAAAATTTGGGTTGATATGATTTTTCTAACATATCCTCAAAAATCCATTTCTTCTTACCTTTTTTTAACATTTGACATAAATATGTGTCAATTAGGTGTAAGGACCTGACATACCTTTTTATAACTGATTTAAAATACACCAAAAAACCAAAATTTTCCAATCTTCCCGGGATCTCTAAAATTCCTTCTTTTTGGTCTACCCCTGCAACCCCATCTTTTGTGCTGAGCAGAATTTTTATTGAACATTCACAATGAAGCTGGGTTTTTTGGGGTTGTTTTTTTTTTTTCTTTTTTTCAATTATAACAATGGTGAGAAATGTTCACCTTTTAAATCAATACCTGGAAAGCAATAACAAAATTACTTAAAGGTATGATGAATGTTTGAGTGTTTTGTGTGACAGGTGAGAATTAATAAACTAAAATTCTTTCTGCTATCAACTTTGACAAACATGTTCAGGCTGGTTGGTGAAGTAGTTGCTCAGAAGTAGATACCATGTCAAAGCTGAGATGAATTAGGAACATTTATATTTCCAAATATTTACATTTCAGATGTGGACATAAAAAGTGTAGAATTTTGTAATGGGGTTAGATTTGAAGAAACACTGAGAAGGATTACTTCTTTTCCATCATCTAAATGACTGTGTGTGTGTGTGTGTTTCTTTAAAATGGTTTGTCATCAGTTTTTGGATAGTAACAGCATAATCTTTTTCTAAGCTGGAGGTATTTTTACATATTGATGGCAAAGTTTGCTAGTACAAAGCCAATTTCAAATAGATCCATTAGCTCTACTTTCTTCACTGGATTATTTTTCTCATTCTGAAGAATGAGGAGTCAGATTTAGAGGGACTTAAAGCTTATTTCTTTGATGATGATACTTGGTAAATTGTTTATCTTGAAAGTAGTTTAGTGTTTCCCATTTAGTGTTAAGTACCAGGAATGAATAACAAAAGTCTGAAAACTAGCCAACTCCCAACAACCAAAACTTCACACAACCTCTGCTTTGAAATGATGCAGGATCTGATGCTTTTATGATACTGACAAATAATTAGAAGTCCCTGAAATAATTTATCACAAATCCTCTATCCTTTTAGCTTATGTTGTATTAACCATTATATTAAACTAACGTTTCTCTGCATCTCTCATTCTTTGAAACTCACAAAGCTTTTTAAAATAATACCATCACTGGAGGCTTTATTAAGGGATGGGCTAGAGAGGGTAAGGTAAACCAAAGCTCTAAAAACTCTATTTAGGACTTTGGGATTCTCTCTTGAGCAGTATATCACTATAGGTGAAAGTCTGCTTCAACAAGTTTTAGGAAATAAATTTTATGAATTCAGCTTCTAGTCCGAGCGAGTCTAACATTTTTTTTGTAGCCAGTAGAGATACACAGGCACATCCTAAGGGCATTTCAAGAAGCTTTTTTGAAATGTATGTACACAATAGTAGCCTGATTTTCCCCCTTGAATATAGAATGAAGTTACATTGATTAGCCAACCAAAAGTTATGTGTCTAAGCAACACTAGTTCTACCCATAAGCATATAGTGCTGACATATTCATCCATCTAAAAGGAGGCAAAATTAAGCACAAGCAAGCGTATTAATCACTGCAGAAATATTAGGAATTACCAATATAAAAGTGCACTCTAAATTACAAAGCCTTCAACATTTCTTTTGCGAAGGAGGGACTCATCTAGTTCAGAATCTGCCCCATGAGATCACCTACACTTTCTGTACTTCAACATCAAATTTTTAAAATTTCTAATAAGCAGGGCCTGGGACACTTATAGGTGATGACAATGTTAAAGGTTACTTCTATATCCAGATGCTGTTTGGAAACTCTGTATTAATGTAACTTCCTCCCTTGCTGAAATATGCTCTTGTAAGTTTTCAGTGCTTCTGTTCCCTTGAGCTGAACATACCAAGCTGTTTACTGAAGGCAACTGCAGTATAAGGGGCAAGCAATATGTTACCTGCTGTAAGTGCTGGGATTTAGGTCCACAACCATAACCAAAATCAATACTCCTGTTTATTTATTCCTCTTTCCAAAGGCCTCTTTATTTATAGGTGATAAACTTCAGTCAGTAGGTTTAAAAAGCTCTGAATCTTAAACTTAATTAAAGCATCTGTTTATCACCAAGCATAACAAGCCATAAATTAAATAGATGTTTCGGTTTATTTTGCACTACAAACATGTCACTTTGATCGATATGAATTTGACTTCTCTTGTGTACAGGAACAGTCTTGAAAGTGACAGCTCACATTTTTTTCAGTACAACAGTAGGAAAAGTTGATGAATAACTGTCAAATATGATTGACTGGGGGGAGATTTTCAAAGGCACAGGTGCCTGGTCCCTATTAGCTATCAGTGGAATGTAGGTGCCTGGCTCCTGTTTGTGTCTTTGAAAGTCTCCTTCCTAGATATATCAAAAGTCCTGGGCAGACTTAGTTAGCTGAGTTAGAAATTAGCTTCCATGTGTTTAAATGGGATTGAAATTTATGGAAAATAAAAGGGGACTGCATAGTAATTTTATCATTTAGAATTTCTGCTAGAGGAGTGGAACCACTAGTTTATCTTTTTTCATCTTCCCTTCCCTTTCTTTTCTGTTCCTTTTCTTTTTTTTTTTTCTTTTTTTTTTTTTTTTTTTTTTTTTAATTTTTGATTTTTTCTTTTCTGTAATTCAAGAACTCTTACAGAAATTGAGAAATCAAGCGACCACATCTGACACAGATGTTGCCTGGATAAAAAAATCACTTAGGCTGGATTTCTGTTCTAGGTCATGAGAGGGGTGTCAGTCTTTCCATGCACTTCCCCCCTATCCAATGGATTCCATGGATAGTTTCCAAATATGGTTCAGATTTTTATGTAGGATGCTATAACTATAAACACCTGCAAAAGTTAAGGCCCTTGGTTTTGTAGAGATGGGTTGTTTTGATAGATGTCATCTAACACCTTTGCATAACTGATGGTTGTTTTCATCTTATCTTGGTATTTTTACTACATATAAAAAATCTTTTTATCAGGCTTCCTGCTTGGTTAATGCTTTCCATAGAAACTGCAGAACCCCTTTGGAAGTCTCAAAAAAATCATTGTTAATCTGACAGATTAGTAATTGACAAAGATCAGGAGATGCAGGAACACTTCCTAAATTAGTATCTTGCTGATTGAATGCAGTGAAAACAGCCTTCATTTAGATTCTAAATTTGGCATTTTCAGCTTTGTTTACTTTTCTTCAGAGGCTCTTTCTGGACATAAGCCTGAATTTCTTGTTCATAAAATGTATTGGGAGGTGGCTAACCTTGCAATAACAGAAAAACTATTTATTGCTCTTTTTTAACCATATTTTTTTCTATTGACTAAGTTTCAGCCAACCAACCTAAACAGAAATGGTTCCATATGATTTGGCTGTCCATACATTCACTTTAAATCGAAAAATAGACTACAATGCAGGAGTAATCCATTAGATGAGACTTATTTTAAAATTATTTGGATTCAAAAGCATTTCTGAATGTTGTGAAGAAATAGATAATTTTACAGGACTTAGGTCACATTCTTAAACAAGAAATAATCAGGGAAGCTGTGCTTAACTGACTGACTCACTTTTTTAGTTCTGGATCACTGCTTTTGAGCTGTGTGGATTAATGAAGACAGGTTTAGATGACACACTGACAAGTATTTCTATAATTGAGATGTTTTAAATAACTTCTAAATGTATAAATTTTTTCCTATTTAGAAAAGACTTTGCAAATCTGTTTCTTACATCAGATGTTATCAAACATAACTGCTAGTGAAGAAGAGGGAAAATGTAGTATATATTTTAATGAACTATGAAAATTTTAGTATCTCTTTTACAACACAATAACATTTAATTGCTTATGCTTCTTTCATTGACATTATACTAAAATACAGGCTAATTACACAAAAATAAGATTCTTGCTTGTAGTACTTGTAACTGTATTGCTGCTTGAAAGCTTTTTTGAATTCCCACTTGTGCAATTCTGGGTGGATTTGTCTTTCTTTTTATGGTGATTATGAAATATTCCTTCCTTTATAGCTCAGCTGGATTGTGAATTATCAGAAATTTGCAGAGGCATGGAATTGTTTTAGGTGTTTCTGAGTGTGTTCAATATTGGATGAAAGTAGTTAAAAAGGTGGCTGGATATGTAATCTGATACTGAATTGAGAAAACTATGTTCTGTGGCATCAGAGTTCTAAACATGATAAAAGCTATTTTGAGAGCTGTTTGCACAGCAGAGTGTTTTACTTTCTTCCTATTAAGACAAACTCGTTTTTCCCTCCCTTCTTTTTCTGAAATTAAAGTATTCAAAGTAGCTAATGCACAGACTGCTTTTCAGCAGCCTAGATTTATTCACTTTATTATTTTAATTATAATAGTGCATCAAGACTCTGAGTTTAAAACGCCATAATACCAGCCACTAATACCAGCCATTATACATTAATAAAATACTAGACTGATTCTATCCTGTTGGTCTTTCAGTACAAACAGGCATTACAAGGAAGCGTAGTAGAGAACTTTGATGCAAGATAAATGAGAAGACAGAACATTGACTCAGTACTTGGTACTTAGTCTTGGCTGCTAAATCAGGCCGCCTCTGTTGTCTCTCAGGATAAACATTTACTATAAAATGAAACCATGTTTATTTAGAACTGTTTTGACATGCTGCTATTTCTAAATTTATTATTCAAATAATATAAAACTTAACCACATGGAGGAGAGGGAGGAGGGAGAACTGCAAAACAAAACCAAGCAACAACCACCAGCCCTCTATGCACCTGGGCCAGTCTATGCTGACAGTGTGTGAATCAGCAGTATATTGTGATGGGCTTTATACTGTCGTTTTGTCCAATTATTTAAAGTGTCTTAAATGCAGGACTTCACCTCAAAAAGACTGACAGTCATACTACTTCCTATTTGTTGTTAAACAGTAGGCAATCACTGGGTGTAAGCTACTGTCTGAGGTTTCCAAAAGATGAAAGTTTGTTGGGGTAGATGGGTAAATTGTGCAGAACCTTCTTTTATGCAGCTAATCAAACTTTGTCTTTAAATTGTTTGTTTGTTCTGGTTTTTGCTGAGGCTGACATAGTGAAAATTCTTGTGTTTATGATTTAACACAGCTGCTGGGCAAATGACAAAGATTTAAAAATGCTGTTAGGCTGACATGAGGAGATCAGTCTGCATATAAATATGGTAGTTTAAGTATCAAGTTAAACCTTTTAGAGGCATAGGGGTGGGGACTGAGGGGATGGGGGTCCACCAACAAACAAAAAAAGACCTGTTTGCCTTTATTTCCTTTTGTTCTCACAAGAACACTGGTACATTTCTGTAAGTCTGAGACACCAAAAAAAGATTTATTTTCAACTAGGTAAAGGTTTATTTTAAACTAGCAAAAGCTTGCAATGATTTTGAAACTGTTGAGCTGCATGGGAATAAGATTTCTTAACCACTACCTGGAGTCAAGTGGGGAATCAGGACTCACAGAAAGAAGGAAGTTATTTTCTCAGGGAAACTTAAAACCAACAGATAAACCAAACCATCCTAACCCTTTTGGATACTTCATCTGTCCACACCTACATAAAGGCATGAAGAACTGCTACACTTCTGACCTTTTGTTCTCAGTTTCGTTTAAATTATATTTTGGTTCTCTATCCCTTAATTGCAATTACCTTTTGCAAAGGTAATTTTTGCAAAACACTTTTTGTTTTAATTTCTGTATTCTTTACTCAGTAAACATTTGCATTTTTTCTTTATCCTTCTCTCATGAGGCCACCTACAACTGATCAATGTGCCCTTACAATGTAAGACTCAGAAAAGGTGGCCAAGAACAATGTGCTGATGAAGCTTGGGGAAGAATGCAGAGAGACTGAACACAGATGTTATAAAGGATTCTGAACTCATGGCAAAGAACCAGAGGGGAGCCCTTGCTCTGTATGAATGGTTATATCACCTTTATCCCTTAGCTAATAAAAAAACCAAACAAACCCAAAAACCCACCAAAAATATGTTACGTAGGGAATATAAACTGAGCAATAAACAGAAGACTTTTGAGGAGAGCAATGAGTGTGAGCTGGTTTCAACCCATGTATGCTTTACAATGACTCAGTGATGTCTTGTGACAGTAAGGACACTATAGAGCTCAGTAAGGAAATTCTTGTTTGTGTTGTGATTGCACTGAATACTGGAATTGCTGCCCTTCGCTAAGTGCAATTTGTACTTTCACTGTAATTCAAATGCCTTTCTTCATCTCTCTGCTAAATGAAAATCCCATTTAACTTAAAATCCTGTATGACATCTTAAACTCCCCATGTGTGGAATATCTAAAGTGTTCTCATCAGAGTCCTGCACTCTGGCACCACCAACAGTGCAGAACATCCTCCCTGACCTCCAGAATCCCAGACCACATCTCTTCTGTCAACTCCTACACTATTCAAGAAACACTGTATTCCCTCTTGGCCCTGGACCTTCCTGCCTACTTACTCCCTATAGCTCCGGAGTTATGTAAAGCAACAGTACAGTTGGGATTTTCTGTGAGAAGTGCCTCACAAAACACCCTTTTGTTGTTCAATCTTGAATATCTTCACCAAAGAAGTAGTATGTTGCATAAGCTAAGGAATAAAGCTCAGCCTTGCAAGCAAATTGCTGTCACATGAAATGGCTCCAAATCTCTATGTGATGCCTTTCTAGCTCTCTCAATTTTCTGTGACCCTCACATATGACATTTAAGTCAGCCTCTTATCCAGGGAAAGAAAATCAAAGAAAACATCTGAACAAGCTTAATATCTTTTCTTTGATGCTTTGATGCAGAGTTTACATAGTGAAAAAGAAAAAAAGACGTGTTAGAGATAATAGGGTGAAATTAAAAGCTGACTAGTCTTTCATCAAAATAATTGTTAGCACTACCATTGATTTGAAAATGAGAGCATACAATAGCAGCCCAGACTCTTAAGGCCCTTTCAGAATTTACTTCTGAAGAAAATAAGTATTTAAATACTCAAGAGGTTTGGGCTCTATGTGATACATCTGCTCTTTGCTCTGCTCACATGTGTTTCCTGGATCCTGCTTAGGATCTAGACAAAGGAGATATTCCTTCATATAAAGTAGTTAAATGTGGAGCACCATGACTTAGGATGTTGTGGGGGGAAAATTTATAGGGGTTCTAAAAATCACTGGTTGAAATGACAGAATTCAAAGGAGAGCAACTGGTTTAAAAATGAAACTTCATCTTACTCGTACAGCCCTTGAATCACAGATTGCTGGTATCTGGTGTAGTGCTGTGGGAAGTATCAGGAGATACTTGTTCTGCTTTTACAGTCATATATAAGCATCACCTATAGTACATTTTTAGAGAAAAATAAAGAATTACCCCTTCCCTGACTGGTTCATTTTGTACTAATGTTTTTTTTTTTACAAGGCACAGAAAAAAAAGTATTATTTACTATTGCAAAGATGTCAGCTTTGACATGTAGTGGTAGTGTGTGTGTGTGTGTCTATGTATGTGTCAGGGGGAGTATGTCATACAAATTGCCTGAATTCACAGAACGGAACCTGCAGAATCAGCAGGCTTTTATCCCTTCCTTTCCACTCTGCTTCCTCTACCTCTATTAAGAAGCATATAAAAAAAAAATCTTAAAACAACACTGCATAAACGCTGATTTATTTGCCCTGTGGGCAGGGTAGACATGTACTTAATTCCTAGAAAACTATAGACAGCCTGCTATCATTAAGAATAGGCTCTGGAGAAGTGGGAAAGTAGATGGCAAAGGCTTGCCTTCAGTCACTTTTTCATCTAGTTCCTCTAAATGTTTTGACTTCACAAAAAAATATTTGATTATAAATCTATACTATTTATATGCAGAACCTAAACATGCCAATAACAAATAGCTGTCTGTGAAAACAGTAGATGACCCCTTAATACAAATATCATGTGAAGGGTACTTAGCTTTATAGATGATTTGTTAGGTGAGAGGATAAAAGCACTGCATGGAATTCCTCAGTGATTTGAATTTGACGCAATATGTAGAAAGCCATATGGATGTTATTGTAGGGGGAGTTGGAAGAGCTTTCTATCTATTTGAATTTCTAACGGCTTTTAGTATAAGCTTATCTGGGTCTACTGAAATAAGGCTGTGTGTACCAGCAGGTATGTGGCCCAAAATTTAATTACTGCTTTTCACTTGGTGTTTGGTCTCTTGACCCACCGCCATCTTGCATCGGACCCTGTGCAGGATCAGCGCCATCTTGAAGAAACTCACTGCGCAGCTGGACCCCTGGTGGTGACTCTCTCTCTCTCTCTCTCTCTCTCTCTCTCATTCTTTCTTTCCACTTTCTTACCCTTTTCTCTCTCGTTTCTCTTGCTGCTGCTCTGTGATCTTTGTCCACGGCTGGCACCCTGGGCAGACTTTGTCTGTTCATCTGTCTGATCCCAATCCATGCCTTTCTGAATCTGCATCCAGCTCCACTGCATCCCATCAGTCCGCCACTGACTCTAGGAGCCCAGTCAGGGACTTTCCCAGGACCCTGAAGACTTGGTGGTGATGTGAGTGTTATTGGGAAGGAGCAGAGGTGATAATGGCTTTGTGTATATTTTAATATATTTATAACTTTCTTTTTCATTATTACTGTTTCATTAAAGCTGTGTAGTTTAGGTTCCAACCCATAAGTGCCTCTCCCTTATTCTCTTTCCTTTTCTTTTCTGAAAAGGAAGAGGGGTTAATAGAGAGCATCTGTTATTTGTTTAATTGTCAGCCCAGAATTAAATTGTGACATGGAGGAAAAGATAATTTGGGCACAAATATTCTTCAATTTCTACCCCAGAGCTTTCTTTATAGCCTTTTTTGATTCTGCCCGGGTTTGAGCTTGCAGTGCCAGTCTGCCAGTATGCGAACTATTCCTCAAAGAAAATCTGTTCTTTGTTTTCATAATGTCACCCAGGTTACAATTACTTACCCACAACAATTGGTTTTTTAAAACAAAATTATAAGAGACATTAGAAAACCTGATGTTAGTGAATATTTTTAAAAATGACCAGTGATGATTCAAATCTTGACCGTAAGCCAGAATTACATATTAACACTGGGACAAATTCCAATATGGAATTAGGCTAGGGAACATAGATAAAAGTTAAAAGGAATAGTTACCCTTTCAAATACTAAGTACCATGTATTATGTGAGTTTAAAAGTCTCAGTCTTGGTGAACACAGTGATGACATTAAAAATTTTTAGTTATTCTGTGGCTGTGAAAGAGTTTCTTCATGTCTGTCCTAGGCATACAGTATGTGGACTTCTCTAAATGCATGGAAACATTGATAAACAGAAACCTTAGTAAATATTCCTATATGGAATTATATATTTGAATGCACCAGTTAGTATTTTCTTTTGTGAAAAATTGTGAGCTCCTATTTCTTAGGAAAATAAGCCAAATTCAACTGCATCTCAAATCTCTATGGGAGAATTAGCAAAAACAGAGTGAATGGAAACAAACATGCACAGGATAACACTAAAGGAGAGACTAAACTGATTAAGATTTATGACCCTGAAAGAGAAGAAGATGAAGAATGATATGATAGAGACGTACAAAAGAGGAAGGTGTAGATAAGATGAACAAGGGAAATTACTCACTGTCTCTCACAACAGGAAAAGCAGGGTGCACACACTGACATTGCTTGACAGCAAATGTAGTGTAAAAAAAGCTTTTTTCACATAAATACATAACTGTGTAACTCATTGTGAGAATGTTGTATGAAAAGAAAGGAGTTAAAATTTGGATAAATTAATGAAAATTATATACTTCATATAGCCTTGGCTATATGAAATAGAATTATCCAGTTGCAACTTTCCTATACAGCTACTTTGTAAAATGGTAAATTCTACAGAGTGGGAGTTTATGCCAAAGAAGGATTATTCTGTACTTACCCTATTTCTAATACCTTTCTCAGGCCACATGCCTGGATCCAGGCAAAGGTGTTCTAGTCTGAATATATCTTTAGCCAATTCTGTACTCTTCTGTTCTGCAGAGCAGGATTTGCATTCCAGCTATGTAGGAGACTCTCCAGGGGGATGGATATCCATACAATATGTTTTGCATTTTGATTTCAGACATTGCAGTAGACTGGTTTATATCATACTCAATTTGTCTGAAACGTGCATTTTTTAAAGATGGTTAAATGTGAATTTAAGCCTTTAAGATTTTAAAACACAGTATCTCCTACTTAGAAAGGAAAAAAAGGGAAGATGAGGATTTCAGGGAGGTGATAGATCAGTAGGAAGACCAAGCTTAAGTTACTTGGTAGTACAGATTCATATCCCTCTCAGGTGGCCAAATCCAAGAATGAGGATTTTGCCTTGTGTTTTAGTCTAGATGTTCTGATATACCATAAAGTAGCAGAGAAAGTAGTTCCAGAATAGCTTAGTAATAGTTTAATAATTTTACATCCATGAAATAGGACAATTCAGTGCAACTTCAGAACTGTTACTCTTTTTGTCACTTAATAAACTAATTCTGTTGGCTACATTCAGTAGTTATAATTTATCATCTAATCTATGTATTGATCTTCTATCCTCCGTAAATGCCTTCAAAGAATGTGAAAGTGCACATTACCAATATTGGGCAGAAATCCTGAAGTACATGTTCTAGCTTTTTAAAGCGTGCTAATTGTATGTAGTAACTAACTGTAACTTTTTTAATATGACTCTTTGCATGAGTTATAGGTTAAGATGTTCGCTGCAGGAACATAAACCAATAGCTTCACATTAAAGAATTTGGTCACTGCAGGTCAGGTTAGGGCCTCACAAATTCTGTTAGCTTTCACCTAATTTATTGAATATTAATAAAGAACAAGAAAATTCAAGGAAAATATTAAAACTATTTTGCAGTCCTCCACATATACATCTTTTGCACAAAATGATGATCAGTTAATACTTTCTGATTTGCAATGAACTACTATTACTTGTCCATCTTGATAAACTGGTTCATAAAAAGGATACTTCTTTTAAAGCACAGTGTGCTCTTGTCACTGTATTGAAAAGTCAAGGCACTCATTATTTACACAGAAACACGTAAGATTTTTTTCTTGAGGGGAGGCACCCTTCATTTCAGCTCCAGCAAAACAGGCTAATCAGTGGCAGGTTTCATGTCTGTCTGCCAAGTAAGGAACAGAGCCTGTAAGTATCCCACATACCTCAGATGCATTCAGGTGTGCACCTGGTGTTATTTAATTGGGTGAAGAGTTTTTGCCTGTGGGTGGAAAGGACTTAGTGACAGAAGGTTTTTCTATTCTCCCACTACCACCCTATATAATGAGAAGGAGAACATGATTGACCTATTTTGCAAAATTATCTGGGTCAGGACTAGGGAATGTTCAAGGTTAAAAGGGGAATTATTTAATTTACAAGAGACAAATAAACAAGTGCTAAGATACACGAAGGACAAAAATCTTTCCTCTCCTAAGTAAACCTTACATTCTCACTGGCAGGGAAGCAGAGGGTGGATGAAGGTTCATTATAGTGATCTTTTTACAGATTTTTCCAGTACGGCATTTGGATGTGGGTGAAGAACAGCTGGGTTCTTTTTCCACTGTGTGTCTACACGATGCATACAGGCACAGCTACTAGAAAACAGCATACTTGTGGCTGGCATGGATAATTAATAAATGACGTCGTAAAAAATTTCCTAGATTTGAAGCATGCTTGAAGTATTTAACAAACTCACATTCACAACAACCATCTACTTTGGGTCTATTTTACAAATAAGGGAAATGAAGCACAGAGCTTTGAGGGCCAGATCCTGCATGCTGCTCTGTGCTACTGAAAAGCCTGTGCAGTGCAGAATTCTGTGCAGAGATCATAATGATTTACAGGCCAAAGATAGCCACATGGCAGGACGCATAACTGTGCTGCAGCTCCTACTGTCCTGAAAGAAAGACTGTGGCCAAGCTGAGGTAGAAGATAACGTAGCCTGTGATGCGAGGGTTATATTTCTGCCTTATGCTGCTTTTATAAAGCATGTTTATTCATGCTCATAAGTAGAGGGGAGCAACCATTCTGAATTCTCTTTCTGAAATCAAATTGTAAATCATCAATCAATTCAGCACATCAACAAAACACAAAATCCTTCTATTCCTCCAGAAAAGGTGGGTAAGGCTAGTTCTAGCAATACAAATACAATTTTACTAAATCTTCATGAATTAGCCAGCTCATCAGCATACTAAGAGATGGAGGAAAGTGTTGTGAAATGAACACAGATAAAGCTGTTGGCTAACTGGCAAACAACCAGCTGGATAAGGGCCACTACATACAATTGCTCTGGTGTGCCTGCAATGGGACAAGATATGTGGAAGAGTTAACATTCCTGAAGTTTGAATATACCATGGGAGTGGTGGGAAACTCCGGGAGTATGTAAGGAATACCAATGTGTTTGTCCTTTGCTGGCTAGGAGTGGACTGATGCCCTGTGTAGGACCAGACCACCACCACAGGAAGAAGGATCATTGGAATGCCACAGGATCTGCCATTGGAATGTCATGGGATCAGGTGGTGATACCCTTCTCTTTCTGTCTCTCCTACTCTTACTTTTTAATTTTCTCAATAGACTTGCCAAATCTTTACTGGGTTTCTTCACATTGCTTGTGCTATTTTGTTGCTCACCAAATAAAACTTTCTGTTTGCAGCCTACCCTTTGTGGCTGCACTTTGTTCTCGCAGGATCTGAACAGCAAGTTACATCAGCCACAGTGTGGTGGAAGGTAACACCTTCCAACTTGAAACATTTTGTGACTCTGCAATTCCATGGAGATATAGAGCCAGCCTCTATTATTTTGACTTGTTACTCTACAGGTATTAATTGGCTTCTGCTAGGATGAACTGCATGTAAGAAAGTAAACCAGGTCCTACTGAAGGCAGCCATGTATGACAAAAATACATTTATTTTTGGAAGGAAGCACATAGATCAAGCGCTAGAAAGCCGTATATACTAGTACATTTTGAAAACTGGATGTAGCCCATAGTCTTGTCCAGGTGAAGTTTCTTATAGTTCTGTATTGTTTTTATCTCTTTCACTTTACAATATCTTTTACTAGGGGGTGGAAAAAGTGTTAAACTCTTCAAAAGGGAAGCTGTCAGGAACCTGTCAGTATGTAAAGGTGAAAAGGTTGTAACCATGCATGTTGTGATTTTAGACTGCAGCTTAGAAAGGCAGTTAAAGAGCAGCCTAACTTTAAGTCTCTGAGTCACCTCTTTAGAGTGACACATTTGTAAGAACTGCTCACCTCTTTAGAATGACACATTTGTAAGAACTGCCTCCTACTTACCGTGTCCTTGTCACTGTACATATTATGAACCTTCTATAATTAATCACCCTAAATTCTGCATCCCTCCTCCATCCATTTGAAAGCAGTAGATTAAGCAGTTCCTTAACTTTAGAGAGATCTGCAATGTCTGTTGGTTATCTGAAATACTTATTTTTCCAGTATGTGAAAATCGTTAGAAGAAAGTATATGAAACAAAAATGCAAAGATCATTAGAAGAAGTACCAAAGGGTGAAACACAGTGAAACCTTCACATTTATAAGCGTGCCAGAGCATCACAGTTTTCTGTGGTCTTCTATGGCTTTTGAATTGATTAGTATAGGAGAACACAGAATGATCTCACACTGCTCTGGTCGCTTTCACACATTTAACATTCTCTGTGCCCAAAGGGTCAGGCTGTAGGAACTCAGACCCCTCGTGGAGATGGGCAGATTTGGACCTTACCTGTGGAGGACCCTGTGCCAGAGGAGGTGACTGTTCCTGAAGCAGATCATGAGTCTGTGGGCAGCCCAGGCTGTAGCAGTTCCTGAGAGACTGAACCTGGTGGGAGAGACTCATGTCAGGGGGGTTCATGAAGGATTCTTTCCCATGAGGGGAACTCTGGATTGGAACAGAGGAAGGTTGTGAGGAGGAAATGGCAGCAGAAGCAATGTGTGGGGAACTGACCCTAAACCCCCCCTACCTGTCCCCTGTGCCCAGAGGGGGAGGCAGCAGTGAGGGTATCCAGGCCGAGGAAGAAGGGAGGGTAGTAAGATCTGGTCATGTTTTCTCTTTCTACTAATAATTTTTTTTTTCTTCCGTATTTGAGTCTGGCTATTTTTGCATGTTACCTTAATTGGGAAGTGAAAACCTCCCTATCCTTGCCTTGATTAATGAGCCTTTAGGTGGATTTCCTCCTCTCTATCCCATAGTGGGAGTGGGGGTGGCTGAGCAGAGGCCTGGTTGATAGGGGCTGGGCCTGAACTGTGACATAAGGGCACAACAACATCCCTTATATTTATCCCTGATATCCCTCATAGTAATCCCTGAAATGAATTCTGGTGTCAAACACCTACTGGCACTGAACCCACTGATTCCAAATTGTGCATAATTTTGTTATCTGTTTTTTAAGTATTAGTGCATAGCCAACACATCTCTCTGTCTTCTATGGATTTATTCTTGCCATTCAGCAGAGATCCTCAGCTCTTGCACTTCTGAACACATAAGCATTTGTAGAAATACCAAGTGGAGATCTAGGGAGAGCAGTGTTAGCTCATCTATTCTCCTGAACTGCTAAAGGCCATGAGCTATGTCTCAAACTAGAATATACAATAACTGATTCTATTTCTTTGTCATCCATAGCTCAGCTGCTTAAGGAGACTGTATTCTGTATGATACCCTACAGAAAAAAGTCATATGGATTAATAGTCATTTCCAAAGGATGACAAAGAGAGGTAGAGAAGAAACAAGAAATATGCAGTTATTTAGAGGAGGAAGAAACAGTTGATGAAACAGTTGAAATGTCCCCAGTGCAATAGATAAGTCCTGGGGGCAGCGAACATCATAATTTTTACTGATTTCTTTGTATGATTCACAAGTTAGTACTTTTCAACATCTTCATCTTTGCATGGGAAAAGAGCAGGAAATATGAGCAAGGTGTTCAGTCAGCGTTTCAGAGCTGTTCTTGAGTCTATGTAGATTCATTAATCAACCTGTAAAAAAAGTCCAGCTTTTCTTTCTCTTTACCATTATGCAATGGACTTAGTAGGCCCTGCTAGTGGATATGTTGAATGACTAAAGTTCCATAAGGAAAGATACTATGTGAGTGTAAAGTTGTTTCAGGTATGATGAGTTTGAGAGCATCACTTTGCTTTTAACAAGCTAGACTGCAATGTCCAAAAGCCATATAATGCTCTCCTCATGTCCCTTGTTTCTTACAAAATTCTATTTCCATGGCTGGGAGCTATTTTTTTCAGTATATTATTCTCTATATAACACTATATACTCGAGAAGCCCAGAGGGGAAGAAATTAAAGAAAAACAAAAAGAAAAAAGATTAAAAAGAAGACTGTATTTCTCCTGTCTCCCTCTTACCAGAAAATAACACAGTAGTTAGATTAAGATGTATCCTGACAAGAGCTGGGAATTATCAATAAAGAACAAAAGAAAAGAAACAAAAGAGCACTCAGGAAATCATGCAGTAACTTTCACTGGTGATTATCAAAGATATAAAAGGCACTTGGTACTGTTTTAAAGTGAAAGACTAGGACTTGCGTTTTGGGGTTTGGTGAAGAATTGTGAGATTCAGCATAAATAAGTTCATGGATTTCTTCCTCACTGTTCAACACAGATTTTAGGTACAAATAGGACATTAAACATATTATTGCAGAAGAAAAAAAAAATGAGCCTTTTGTGTCTGAAACTTTTACCTTCAAATTTCCAGTCAGGAAAATAGTTATTTGCGGTTCTCAAGTCCAGATGTACAGGTGATATCTTAAAGCAAAATCACTTTGGATCTACTCCCTCTTAACTTGAATGAATGGCTTGGTATTTTTTAATGGAAATGAGAAAAGCTGGGTTTTTTTCTGAATGGGAATTAAATATGTTAGAAAAAATCTCCATCAGAAACCCAGGTTATTTTGAACAGTATTTAGTAATACCTTTGGAAAACCAGTCACTGATTTATGACATATAAAGTTATACTGAGAATTATATGTCTCTTGCCAATATAAGAGGAAAGAAGCTGAGTTAAAAAACTCATTAGGTATTTCAAATATAAAAAATCTGAATGATAGTTACGTATGATGCTGCACTGAATCAAGGCACTGGATTACGACAGTGTTACTTCTACTAGAACTTTTTTTACAAGACATGTTTTAACATTCCTGGGTAGTTTTACCCTATTTTCTTCAGCATTTTTCCGAATCTCTGCCTAAAAACTTCTTTTCATGGCTGACAGTGTATTCCTATCGCCTTGATTTGTTGTGCATTTGACCTTTGTAAAAGATGCATTGGGGCTTAATTCTGTTGTTGTTGTTTACTTAGCAGGAACTCAGACTGAGTTTACATAAGCTGAAGGATCATTAGGAGATAATGACTTTCAGTCAGTACTGTCGCAGGCTGAATTTGAAGCAGAACCCTAAGGGTCAAAGGCTTAAACTCGAATTTCCTTTTCCCCTTTCCTTAGCAACTTATCAGACTTTTATCTTGTAATCAGCAGCTGTTTAAACAAAGAAATGAAGACACAAGTTTATTTCCTTTGAATCAATCAACAATAAATGTTGTGAGATGGTGTTTTCTTGAAGATGGATATGAAAAACTACCAAAATAATCTTATGCAGTTTTTTGGGAGCGTGCATTTAATAGTGATGAAGATAATGATGATTCCCTGCACATAGAGTTCTTGTATTTAATAAAAATTAAGGGTGTAAAGACAACCTTGGGACCAAAATCTGTTCCACTTTTTAATGAATAGAAGCAAAACCAAATTCTCTGATACTGCTCAATTTATGCAACTTAGTTTTATCGTCGGTTTCTTATGGAGTCAGGAAACGACTGAATCTGAAGTTTTTCTGACACCACCACCAGTAAACAGCTGGGGTTGGGTTCCTTCTTAGAATTACTTTTATGTAAGTGAAAAATGATGGAAATATTATTAGTGCCAAAACTAAATAATACTTTCTAATTGTAAGTCCTGTTCTATTTTTAAATAGAGGCTGAGATCAATGAACCAGTGAGCAGACTTATCAGCTACATCTCCTGAACTTGAAAGCTGCTTTTCTTGAAAGGAATAGTGATAATATCCTTGCTTGCAACATGGTTCATAGTTTCTCTGTAATAGGAAAGGACTTTAAAGAAGTATTGAAATTTAAATAAATAATTTTTCTAAGGAGGAAAAAAAAACAAACCTAAAACACTTTTGAAACTTAGGCATAGCACTCCTTAGCAAGAGATAAGAACTAGATAAGCTGCTCCAAGTTCATGAGGGAAAATAGTTGCTTTACAAAAGCTTTATGCTGTGAGGCATGTGAATTAAATCATTGGAGAGTAGAACTAAACATAGGAATTTCTAATGATGAACTGAAAAAAATGTCATGTATACTGCAAAATGTTAGCATGCTTTTATTTCTAAGTTATCCAAAGCAGAAGTCTGAAAGTAGACTTTCCACATGTAGTTTTAGTAGATGGTGACCCCAGTAGAATCTTAGAATATGGAGAATTGGAAGGGACCCATCAGATCATTAAGTCCAAATCCTGTCCCTGTATAGGGCACCCCCGGGATCACACCATACACCTGAGAGTGTCATCCAAACATTTCTTGAACTCTGGCAGGCTTGGTGCTGTGACCACTTCTCTGGGAAGCTTGGTCTATTGTTAAGCTGCCCTCTGGGTGAAAAACCTTTTCCTGATATCTAACATAAACCTCCCTGATTCAGCTTCCTATCATTTCACTGAGTCCTGTCTTCAGACACAGGAGTGAATAAATCAGTACCCAGTCCATCTCTTCCCCTCATGAAGAAGCCATAGACTGCAGGGAGGTCACCCCTCAGCCTCCTTTTCTCCAAACTGAACAATCCAAGTTACCTCAGCCACTCTTCATAAGTCATCCCTTCCAGACCCTTCACCATCTTCATGGCTCTCCATTGGAAGCTCTCCAATAGCCCAATGTCTTTTCTATGCTCTGGTGACCAAAACTGCACAGAGTACCCAAGGTGAGGCTGTACTGGTAGAGTGGGACAGTCATAGAATCATAGAAATTTAGTTTCACTTCAAGCAGTTCCTGGTCCTTCAGGAACTGAGGGGCCCAGAATTGGACACAATATTTCAGATACAACCTCACCAGGCAGAGTAGAGGGGGAGGAGAACCTCTCTCGACCTACTAACCACAACCCTTCTAATACACCCCAGGATGCCATTGGCCTTCTTGGCCACAAGGGCACGTTGTTGACTCATGGTCATCCTTTCATCCACTAACACCCCCAGGTCCCTTTCACGTATGCTGCTCTCGAAAAGTTGCCTCCCTTGACCAGCTGGTGACACTTCTTGATGCAGCCCAGGACTTGGTTGGCCCTCCTGGCTGCCAAAGCACACTGCTGGCCCATATGCAGTTTGCCATCAACCAGGTCCCCCAGGTCCCTCTCTGCCATGCTGTTCTGCAGTCACTCATTCTTCAGTCTGTACTTGCCACCAGGGCAATATACTTCCCTATTCTTTCTATCCATCCCATTTCCTTGCAGAGTTCTTACTTTCTGTGCACCACATACACACCCACAACTTGTGCCCAGCATCAGCTCTTTAATCTCTCTTTGGCTTGTGCTCTAGGTTCCCTGAAGTAGCTTTCTTCTGAAAATTAAAACTGAAAGACTGAAGAGATGCTTCAAAGAATATGTGGTTTCACTGAAGGTAGTGCTATCTAGAAACTGGTAAGAAATACACCTAGCACTCCTATGATATATCCTTGGAATGCAATATTTCCAGTCTACTTTATCAAGAAGATATTCATGTACAATGAGTTCAGTCATGACTACAAATACCAAAACTTTAAAATTAATACATGCTCATTCAGCTCTTTCTATGCTATAATTGAGCTCTCTCTCAAAAACTTGTTAGCCAAGAGTTCTGTTCCTAATTGATTCAGGAATAACACTAACATTAGGCCAGAATTGTTGAAGCAAGTTAAAGTTTGATTAAAATTTACAGATCTCTCAGTCTAAACAGAGAGGGCAATTAACTTTAATTAAAAATCTAGTAGTCTTCATTGCAGATTATAATACTTTTCACTCTTTAATTCTATAAATCTTTCTGTGAAAGGGGAAGTACTTTAATAGTCAGAGATGAAAATATAATATCCAAAATCTTCTATTAGAAAAATATATGCAAAATATTAATTCAAAGTTCTAATTTTAAAATTTATACACATGATATAATGCGTGTGTGGAGTTCATTTTATATCCATTATTTTGTAATATATGTGCTTACAGGTCAAGAAGAGAGAAAAAGTACAAGAGAAAACCTTAGTATATTTTAAACAATCTTCTTAGACTTTATATAAAATGCCATCTTTCCATCTATAACTGTCAGTACCTTTAGACAATTATAAAAAATAAAATAAAAAAAAAAAGGATAGCCTGTTTGAGCTGCAAAATGTGTGAAAGTCAGAATGAGTCTGAGAAAGGCACCTTCTTGAATGGTGAGATAGTGAGCACTCAAAGAAAGAGGTCAATGGGTCTTTAAAATGGTGTCATATTAATAAGTAAAAGGATAAAGTATGGCTGGGGAAAAATGACTTCAGAATGCATTATGTCTTGCTAGAGAACTGACCAAAGAGAAGCCATCTGAATGAGTTATACCCAGATTTTCACTGCTTACTACACTAACTCTAAGGCCCAATTAGGAACTCTGCATGGATGTAGCTATATAGGGAGCACACTCCTGATTTGTACCTGCATGCTGAACATCTGCAAAGGACATGTGTTTACTTTTGAAAGCTCAGTGCAAATCAGTCTTATTTTTTTCTTCCTCAAATAACTGCCATTCCAAAAATTTCCTTTTGTTATAATTTTTTTCCACACTTTTGCAAAAATCTTTTTAAATAGTTAGCATTTGTTCTTATTTTGAAAGAAATTTCTGAGGCTTGTAATTCTCAAAACCACTCTGCCACTAAGCCTCCAGGGTTAGTTACTGTGGCAGAAAAACTCTGTTGAATGTAGCACACTAGAGAATTTTTAGTGAAGATCCACTCCTTTATTTTGAAGTACAATTCATTAGTCCAGGTTCAAAAACTGTAAACATCCTCTGCAAACCAATATCCAGAAGACAATAGTTTTGTTTATCAGTTTATCAATTTGGGCATAATTGCAGCAGGGACCATTTACAAATGTTATTTGATGTGCTTTGAAGTCCCAGAACAGAGGAGAAGAGTCTTTTCAAGCTTGACACGTAAATTGCAGCATAGTGAAATGACTCCTGACTACATTTAGTACCCACATCACTGGCCAATTTGTCAGTAGCTGCTGAAACTACTTGCTTTTTCTTCCAGAGGAAAAAAAATCATCCCACAACAGGAGTGAAGGGAGGAGGTAAGCTGTGAGTTGTATGTCTACATCATCAGGTTATGAGACAAGTAAGAAAGGAGTATGAAATTATAAATGTATTAACAATTAAATTATCTTTCATTATTCCACCCACCTCTTTGTGCCAGTGAGCTCCTGTATCCCTTTAGTGATCATTTCACAGGAGCCTTCTCTCAGTGTATGAAAAAGTGAATGTAATTACTAGTTGCAGAGAGATAATTAACCAGTCATTTTTTTCTACCAAAATGGCTACTCTGAGAGCTAAAATAGAGATCTCAGGTGTCAATTCAACAGTTGATGAGACATTTAAAAAAAAAACAACTCCAAGCATCTCAATAGCAGCAATGTTAAACCTCAACTACGTCTCTGGCATCTCATACTAAGAGAGCTTGTTTCTGTGAAGAAGGCTGTTCACTTACTTGTTATTTTATCTGGCTCTGCTCCCTGCACAAAAATCAATCTCCAATTCCTTTTAATGTTTAGCACTAAATCTAGAAAGCAAAACAAAGCATATGAGGCTTGCATTTATTATAGCAGCCTCTTGTATTTGGCTTAAGGGCAACCTTCTAATCAAGGGAATGAATAAACAGTCATTGACTTAGTTTCAAGGAACATGGAAGACAGCTCAATCTTCCTGAAGGCCAGCGTAGAAAAGGGGCCTCCAAATCATAAATCAAAACACTATCAGCCTGCTAATTTGGCCTGGTAATTATTAAGATGTTAAAGCATTTGTACTACTGTGTTTATTGATGGAGGCTGAGAGACAAATGCAAACTTCCTTAAATCTCTGCCTTCATGGAAAATGTAAGTATCTTTTAACCAATATAACATTTACAAGGACAGATCTTTTTCTTCAGTTTGCTTATTGGCCTCTCTCCATTTAAAAGCTGTAGAAGCTTTTAAAAGCTTACATGAACTTGTAAATAGACATATGCATGTGTATTTTTATGCATGTAAATAGTTATTTAAAGTGCTTAATAAGTCAAAATCGTATGTCATACCTTACACTTTCTGTGAAGCAGATTCACTGAACACTGAACATTACATTTTCTCTTATTCCTGCTTGGTTTTATGAATCTTAACAGCTGTGACCCCTTCAAAAGGAGTTGAGTTTCCACCTTTCCTTTAGGCTGCTCCAAGGAGATGTGTATGACCACAGAAGTTCCAGAATCTGAATCAGTTTCTTGAATAAGTACTCTGACTACCAGTCCAGGGTATAAAAAATGAGTGACATCATATTCCATTTTTCTTCCTCTGGCAGTATGTGCTAAATGAGAAGTAGGATATAATCCGGGTAGACACAAAGATTCTGAGAAACCTTTGGACTCTCTTATTATGCTCTAAAATCCTAGTTTATGCACTTCATGTTTTCAGAGAAATCTTCAAGAAGAACATACTGAAGGATCTACCCAAGGAGAGAAATATAACAAATTTTTGCCTATTTATATTGTTTAGTGTCACACTTCTTAAGGCCAGCTTGCTCTGGACTTTTTTAGTGTTTGAGTTTCAAAATTAACTAAAAATTAAAACAGTTCTTTTAGTTCCTCTTCCTCCCCTCATCTTTTTAACATTTCCTAAACCATTAAATTACAAAATTAAGAAATTACACCTAAATTTAAAAGTTTTTTTAAAAATACTTACAATATCATTTGCTCTTATTATGTGCCCTGAAATAACATAGATCTAATTATGTGGATAATCCACACAAAAACACTATAGTTTCTTCACAGTTGTACCAGTTTTCATGAAGATGGCAAAAAGTCAAAGAAAGTACTGCTACAAATTATTTCTAAAAACCTGAAGCTGATAAAGCTGTTTGCATTAGCCTCTCCTTATTAGTTGAAAAATTCAGTTTCAATCCATGCAGGAAATAGAAAGATGAAAAGCTGAATGCCACAGAGAATAATGGAATTTCAGCAATCCCAGATGGCTCATCAGACCAAACAGATAATAGAATATCTTGTTGCAGCCAATAGCAACTTTTGATTTGTTTACCCACAGAAGGAAGGCAATACTTCACAATCTTTTCTGTCTGTGGATTTTTAATATAATAACATTAGTGCTTAGCAGACTGAATTTTATGATATAGGAAAATTAGAGCAATTTGATTAAGGTAGGCATCACTGTGATGTGGATGATTAGAACCCAAAAAATATATATTTAAGTAACCACTCAGGCCCAACTGAAATTTTGTTGCCACAGGACTGTACATCATTGCTTTCTCAAAAGTTTTCTTTCAGATTGCCATACATTTCTCATACAGTTTTCTACAGAACTTTCTCTTCCCTTTCTTTTATGATTCCTTCCTTCCTTCCTTTCCTTCTCCTCTGACTCTTCCTCTCTTTATTTTTATCTCTCTCTTTAAAGTTAGAATAAAACTAAATCCCAGCTAAATTTTTCAAGCTTATCTTCCTAAAATTAATATATTCAGACTTCTTCAGTGTCTATATTATTTTGTAACAAAAAAATGACTAAATGAGGCAACTTATATTTCAAATATATCAAATTATTACATTTGCCACCAAAAAATTGGTTTTTTTTATTTTGAATCCCAGAAACTATAATCAAAGCTAGTTTGGCCAATTTATCAACATTTCCTATATTTTAAATTATATGGGAAACATGAATCAAAACATAAAAATTAAAAAGAAAGAAAAGGGAAAAAAAAAAAGGTAGAATACACCTGGTCAGCAGAATTTATAGTTAAGGTCTCTTGGCTGTAGCACTTAGAACATTAGTTTGTCCTTTAAAGGATTAATGTGTTTAATTAAGTTTATGAAGTAATTCCTTGAAGGCTAAATCTGTATCTGACAGAATAATGAATTCTTTGGAAAGAAAAAACATAGCCTCACCCTAGGCCCACTTTCATGGCTTTTTCACACAATAAAACCTTCTGATATATTTTCAGAGTAACAGATTGGTCCCTCTATTATATCTTTGTTATATCTGCCCTTTTTTCAAATATGTTTATACAGAAAATATTCAAGCTCCAATAATGTCCTCTGCAGTTAGAGAGTAACTCTAACTCCAACTCCTGAAAACAGAATAAATACAGTCATTGTAAATGATAAATCTGTAACATCATTATTTCGTCTCTGAGTGGCTTGACTTCTCTTTCCTTCACACAAGTACTGATGACAATTCTTTCATGTACATTGCTAATAAAACTTCCTCAAGGATCCTTGGCCTCTCTTGGCTTTTGGTGGAAATAAGGAAATGTAGTCACTGATGCCTCTGAATGTTGAGAACAGCTTGACTCAAACATTTTGACAGTGTCTGTGCTTAGACTGACCTTGATATTACAAAACTCTAATATGCAACATTCTCTAAGGACAAGTGTTTCAAGAGTTGACTTAAAGCTTAGAATACCTTCATGAAAAGATATACCTCAGGCAAATAAATTCAGTGCCAATTGCCCTGCTATTCCTAAGCTGACTCTCAAGGTAAGAGAAAGTCTTCTGTTATTGCATATTTATTTATCTCAAAATAAATCTTGATTTTCTTGTTGTGGAAATATTTCAAAAGGATTTAATTACTACATGTTACTAAGTTAATATTATTCTTTTGAGGTATGCTGATCATTTTAGTGACACACTCCTGGATTTGACATAAACCAGTCCTAACTAAAAATTCTAAGTATTGCCTATTTATTAATTTATAGTTCAAATATTTACAACAAAAACTCATTTTCTCCCAAGAGTATTCTGTTTGCCTGAGTTCTTCATTGCTTGACCTTGGTATACATCGACTTCTTTGTGGGAAGGGATGTGCATATTACTAGAAGAAACATCTATATTTTTTCACTTGACTGATTGTAAACATACCTTCAAATGATCATGCTGTCAGTTCTTTTTTTCCTTCAAACTTTAAAAACAAGAATGAATACTAGAATTACATAATTTCATTATGTATTAGAAAATTATTTGACAGAAGGCAATACCTATTCTAATAGTTGAGGGGTTTTCTTTGGTTTATTTTGTAGGAAATATGATGTTTACTTTCAAAATGGCATGAAAACTGTTTTGAAAGTCTGTCACTCCCCAAGATAAAATGGTGGATGATTTTTTTAAAAAGAGACATCCAGTTGTTTTGATGCCTTGGTAAGAAAATTAACTGATACAGTCGTAATTTACATTAGGTGAAGATAATTTTTTTCATCTTGAAACTTTATCTCCTTAAGCAAGAGTCTGATTTTGCTTGTTATTTGTGTGTTATCATCCCTAAAATACTCATATAAAGAAATGTAATGAATACAAATAGTCCATTTGTACTGAAGTATCTGCCAGAATAAATTCAATAAAAACCTCTGCAGTTTACTAGCATGATTTTACAGTAGCACATAGGAGCTGAAGATTTCATTTTCCTTGGGGCCTGCAAAAACTTTTAAGGAAAGAAAGAGGAAAAAGAAAGCCATAAATTCTAACACAATTACTCTTCTAAATCATCTGCTTTTAGAAACCAAGCTTTCTTCCCTCCCTTTAGTAATGTGTTTAGGAAGATAAACACCTCGTCCACATTTTCTTCAGTGTGTGTTATGTATATGTGTCCCTATTCATTGTTCCTCTCTTTTATCTTACTTCATGATTATTTTAACTTATCATTCAGACACATTTAGTATTACAGAACCAGTTTAGAGATAAATCAAGACTCTTTCTAATGTGATTTTTAAACAGAAGTAGTTATTTTGAATGTAAATATATTACTCTCTGCTATGAATGTGATCATTGATAGCCTCAAGATCAGCAGGCATACAGTCCCCTATGCAAAGGTTTGCTTTAAACCCAGAAAGTTGCTATCCATAAAGTTATAATGAAGAAACTGTTATGAAGATGAAACATCAATTTTAGCTGAGCACACAGTCATGTAAAACTCCAGAAAGGTTATTCCAATAAATTGAATCCTGAAATCCCCACGCAGATGTAATAGGAAGTTTGTATTTTGAACATTTCTAAATCACCTTTAAGATAAAAGAGTTCTGCATGTTAGATTACTACAAAACTAATGAAAAAATGCAATTTGTTCTCACAAATGCTTTTGCATGTATAACATGATTATGAAGAATTGTACCTGCAGTTTGAAAAGTTGCACTCAAGTAATTTAGATTATTGATCTTCGTACCAATGTCTGTTGTTTTGGCATTTTTTGTTTCTTTATCATCATTTAGAAGTTAAATGTCACATTCAAAAATATTTTCCCACTGTCATCCTTAGCCTAGTCATGTGAGCCAGTAATGTGTGTATAAAATTGAAGATACAAATAGCAAGATTATATTTTACTAGGGTGACTTGGAAAATCATACACTACAGTAGCTATAGTGGGGTAGTGGGTATTCCCATATGTTCTGTGAAATCTAAATGACCATAAATTCCAGGTAAAGACTGGTGAAGACTTGTGATACTGAAATGTGATTCTGTTGCTTAAAGATTGTCTTTTTTTTCTGATGTGGTGTGCTCAAGATGTAGTTTGGGAGGTGGCAGATATGCCATTGGAATACTGCACATTCAGAAATGGCAGGCAGAGGTCATTGTACACAGAGACATCATAAAACCCTGTACACAGGAGATTAGGGCTCTGCTTGCACTCCGTATTGTTTGTATACTAAGTAGATCTGAAACTGAAAAGTCAGCTGTGCAGAAAGATCAACTCAATTTCACAAGAGATATTCTTATCCCCAGTTTTTGCAGGTCAGGATGTGTTCATTATCACAGTTCTGTCCTTTTTTCTGTTAAGACAAATGAACTAACTAGGGTTATATTATTGCTGTTGAATTATTTCATATTCACAATATTAGGGAATAACAAATGTGTGAGATAGTTGTCCCCTAAATCCACCTTAGCCACAGGTATAGCTAACAGAAAGAAAGCAATTCTATTTCAGAGAATGGTACTTAAGGGTATTTATGAAAACACTTTCTCTGAGATCCCCTCTGGAAAAGACTTTTAGAGGCTTCTCCGTGCCTGTAAGCATTTGGACTAATTAACTATTTCTCATACACAACCAAGTAAGTTGATTTCAGTTACAAGGTGTGATTAGTCACTGATGTTTCATTGATGTTTGATTAATGTGGAGCTCAGCTGGCTGATAGAAGATTATTAATGAGAACTTACTGGAAAAAAAAAAAAATTATGTGAACTTTTTCAATGAAGTGGTTTTTGAATCTTGGAAATAGTAGGTACAAATTAGAATATCAAATTCTTGCAAGATAAGCTCTTAGACTCACAGCCCCAGTTGAGAGAGATGGTATCATTGGTTTTAATCAGAGTTCCTTTTGTCCCTTTTGTTTGATGTACTACTGTCACACCAGTGAAAAGCAATACAAACATCTTGTTATAAAAGCTGGGAGAGACAAAGCTGAAATACAAAAGCTCCCAGTTATTTTTTTTAGTTGAAGTGTGTGAGGAAAAAGGAAAACTGGGCTTCTAATTGTAGGTTTTTACTCCGTTGACTTCTCTCTTTTCGATGATTAATTCTTGTGATTAACTTAATGAATTCCTAAATGATTTTTGGAGTTTGCAGGATTTTTTTGAGAATATATTCAATTCAAGATAATTTAATTTATTCATTCTATTGTGCTAATTATAACTGAAGATATTTGCAAGAAAAAAGTTGTCTCAGTCACAAGGATCCTGCAAAAATTCCAGTTTGATGAGTTGTGTCATAACATCAGTAACATAATTCTCTTATGAGTAATTGAATGTTATGTTCTCCATTTCTAATTTAAACCATGATTTATAGCTCATCCCAGAAGTGGAAGCCATTTCAAGGTTAGGTCCAGTGATTCCTTTCTTTTCTAAATTTGTGACAGCGGGATTGTTAATTCCTATTGGATAAAATACTGTATATACTAATTTTCTACTATTCTTTTAATATATTTGTGTGTTATTCAAAAGTATGAAAAATATCCTGTAGCTGAAGATCAGGTTAAATGCAGCTTCAGCTTACTGCTCCAGATGAACATAAGTACAGCCACATGGTACACAAATAAATTGCGCCTTTGGTGCACATTGGTGGAATGTGTTTTATTTATCTTACCCTCCATATTTTTACTATTTAAGAAATAGGAATAAAACTTTTAGAAACTTCTAGGGTTGCAGGCAAATAACCAGGCTGCTGGCTGGCTTGAGGTTAAGCATCCAGAAAGAGAACAATAAACCAAACCTGCTGTTTGGACCCTAAAACAAATCAAGCCAGCTTCCATACTCTGGAGGGGTGGGGAGGTGGGTGGGTAATTGAGTTTTCCTTGCCTGCCAGGGGAACCCAGAGAGCCAGACTGAGCATCTTCACTGCACTACATCAGTGCCTGTTGCAGGCTTGATGGCACCAGCCAGTGCTTCCCAGTGCTCAGCCAATGTGGTAACTGCGGTTCCGTGTAACTGCTGTTCACAACTAGCACATAAAGTGAATTAACAGCTATTTTGTATCTCTTTTTGCCTGAAAAATCAGTTTTACATTGCTGTCTTGGTTTTCATTCAATGGTTGAAGAATGGTGACGTGCTTTTGTAGTCATCAGGATCCCAAAACTGCACTCTGACTGACTTTTAATAGCTGAAAAATCTTTCTTAACCTTTAAATCCATCCACAGAAATTATGATACATATCTGAGAGGCTGTCATAATTCCTTTGTTTAATTGCCTACATTCTCTTGTTTGAAGAAAATTTCTAATGAGAGTTGGAAATAAGTGCAGAATAAAAATTGGAAAACTGTGGAATGCCAAAGATCAATATTGCAGGAACACAAAATCAGAATGTATCCCCTAGTGTTAAGCCTCCATTTCTGAACATGCCAGATAATAAGCTGAAAAAGTTTTTTGGTTTTGCATTACAGGGTCCAATAACACACCCATTAAAGTATTTTACTGAGATATTAGGAAAGCTGCTTCAATTTTCAACCCATTGATAGATTCTGCTAGCCTCCTTTGATGTAGGACAAGGTGCCTGGCTGTGAGTTTGTCAGCTAGGATCACCTGACAGGGTCCACATCTCTATGTAGGCTGAAATGCTCTGTTGTGACAGGAAACCAATATTCAAAAGAGAACACCCTGGAAATCTCCAGAATAATCTGACTTTGTAATTAGGTTAAACCAAATGAAAGAAGAGGGAGAAAGCAAAGCCAACTCCAAAACCCATTCTGAATTACCTATTATAAATAATAACATTCATTAAGGTCTAGTAACCAAACTGCAGCAAATCACTACAAAATCTGTAGGGAGGTTCATCAAAATGTATACTTAATGTGGAAGCACATGCTTGAGTTAGGAAACAAACTGTTCTCTGAGATATTTGCTGTAAACAGATCCATTTACTCAAATACTCCATGTATTCGAGTCTTCAGCCCTGCTGAGGACAACTGTGATAGAAATTTTGATGCCAGATATTTCAGTGCCATTATTTAGAAGACAGCTATAAGGAGATGCTTGGATCTTAAAGATCACCTGTCTGATGGGAATTATCTGTCAATTTCTCAAGAGAGTGTCTGAACCATGAAAACCAAACTCCTCATTCATTTCCTGTTGGGGTTGGGAAAAACTCACGGCAAAAGTCAGTGTATACTCACACTGACTTTGCCCACCTTTTCTGCAGAGTCTTATTAAAAGGTTTCTGTATCTAAGTGGATCAGTTCCCATCTCTAAGTTCACTAACTACAGGAAATAAACATCAGAAATGCATTAACTTTTAAGACACAGTCAGTTCAAAGCTGGACATTCTCCTTCTCACTGTCTTTTTTTTTTTTCATTTAAATCTCCCAGTCCTCTCACCCCATAAAGATTTGTTAATGGAGACCCTTGTTCTGACTAAACATTAAAGAAAGAAAAGTCTCCTTCACTTACATGTGCAAATCTTTATCTACATCTGTTTCTTATTCAATGTTTCAGGCCCATCTGTCTTCTTTATGCTCTAGATGCCCTTTCTCATAACACTATCAATGTGATAACTATGCTCATTTTTTTAATCATCAGGGAAAAACTTTTTGCTTTAGTTTCTTACTTTTTATATTTTCACCTGTTTCTCAAAGGCTTATCTTAAAAACCTGAAAAATCAATTTAGCTCTCAGATAGTCTGTTGTCCTCTTAATTCTTCCAGAGAAGCTTCATTAGGAAAAAGAAAAAGTCTACCCCACGGTCCCTTGAGGCAACATCATAATAGGAATGGAAGTTAACTTACTATCCAATGCCCATTTAACTCTTGATGCATAATAAAAACTTAATATCAAGTGGAAGGTTTCCAAGTTTTGCAGTACTGCTTGTTGTCCTGCCCCCATTCCTACTCCTTACAAATATTCCTTTTTTAATGAATCTCTGGAGATTTTATAACATTTACAGATGCAAATAGAAAGAGTATTTATTTATAGTGCTATAAAATAGGTGGGGTGTCAAAATTTAGATAATAAAATCAATGCTTGTATTAGATTCAGAATGTATAGATTATCATTTCTATAGATCTACATTGCATTATTCCTTACTTTATTTTTGGGGTGGGAGGGATTTTCTCTTAAAATGAATGCAAAGAAGCTAAGGCAAGCTGTAAATACAGAGAGAAATGGCCTTCTTCCTGGTCCACTGAGTTCATTGACTTTATCTCAGGAAAATATACCTTATGTGGTGCAAGAGTGCAAGAACAGAGTCCTGGAAGAAAACAGTATTAATTTTCAAGATCACTTCCTCTAGCTCATCATAGTGTTCCATAGCACCACTTGGTTCTCTAGTGCAAGTGTACGCAATACTTTTTGGCTCACTTGGGATGTTAAATGTTCCACTTCCAAGAATCTGAACACAGATGCTGATCCTATGCAATAAGGATGATATTGAGAAAAGCTAAAATTGATCTGAAGTGATGCTATAGAAGAAAGGAACAGAAGTTTAGCTAGAGACTAGTTTTGTCTTATTACTTTTGTGCTGAAATTAAAAAAAAAGTTGAAAGAAAATCTTTGCAAAAGCTTGCATATATAGATCATATCCACACAGAATGGATCCTCCTGTTATTAGGGCATTTGCTAAAATGAGAGCACCCCTATTTCTAAAAGATGGATTTTATTTAATTGGAAATGGATAACTGAAGCTCTTCCTGTGAAAGCACAGAAAACATTGTTAGGATAGCATCTGACCTGCTAATAACAAAAACAGTAAATAGATTTTTCCTAACCTGACAAGCATGTGTTTCTACTGTAGAAGTGCTTAGTTAGCTTTTTATGATGCTATGTTGTTTTTTGAATGAACAAAACTTTCTCATGGAGAATTCCATGCTACAGTCATATCCACATCACAACTAAGCTCTAGTTAGACAGGGATAAGTTACTAAGCCATGGTGTTGATATGTTTATGTTCATTTCTCTGCAGTCTCTGTTTTCAATGGATATATTATCCAGTAGCCCATTTCTTAGATGAAGAGAACCCCAAGTATATATAAGCCTATCCTGTTACACTTAGAAATACTTTGGACAGTGTGTATTAGTTCTTTCTTAACTCTGGAATCAACATATAGTTCTGTCATTTAGGCTTCTGAAAATTCCTAGTGTTAACATAGAATTTTAGTCAGCTTTAGATGTTCCTCAGAACTGAGCAGTGCCTTGGTTCTGCACACCATTCTTTGGCCTTAACTATAAAATTTGAGCATTATCAGACCTAGAAGCAGACACAGATTGAGAAACTTGCTATTAATTTCAGCAAGTGCAGTTACTTACAAGAGACTTAGATGAAAGAAAAATTACAAGACAAAAAACTAGCTCTATCCTGGCCCAAACCAAGATACTTTACAAGATTGTTGCTTGCAGTGAAGTTTCAAATTAATTAATTACTTTGTTATGTTTATTATCTCTAAATTGCACTGTGAACTTGAAATGTTATTTAGAAGATACTCAGAAGGTTTATTTCATGTGGTAATGAAATAAAGTGTTAGAAGCCAAACTTTTAGTAATTTAGCTTGGGATACCAGGATGTAGTGTCTATACATACGTTGTCACAGTCACTGATTCTTGACTCTACAATTAATACATTACACCAATTCACTGTGATTTAAATTCCTATACACAGGAGCAGACTTCAGAAAGTGGAGAACAGATGATACTGGATACTCAGACACGGTATTTCAAACACAATTTGATTTTAAACCCTTTACACTTTTTTTTTTTTTTAATTATTTTTCTTTTTTTATGTGTCAGTTACTTAACCACAGCCATTTTCTTTGTATGAAAATTCAGTTCTGATGATTTGGGGAATTAGAATGCCCACTAGCATTTTTTGATTTTTTTTTTTTTTTTGCAGCTGCATGGATTCTACTAATGTTTTGAACACAAATAGTACTGTAACTTCATCATTTGATAAGGATCTTCTTACTGCACTAATGCAAACAGCCAGATCCCCCCAAATCATCCATTTTTTATGATACCAGTGATACCTTTCTACATTCTGTGCCTCAAGCTCTTGATTGATAGAAGTGTCTCACATGTTGATATAACAGTATTTGCCTCCTATTAAATTCCTTGCTTTAGTTTTATTGCTGTGGAAACAGAAACTGACTGCTTCTGATAACACAATTGTTTGCTGATTCAGCAAGAGGACTAGACCTAAATGAGTTCTGGGACATAACCTGTTTTATACAACTCCAGTTCAATTTAAGTGGTTTGGAGAAAAATAGTGGGCTAGATGTTTACGGAATTGTGAACTGAGTGGTTTAATTTCTTGTATGAAAATGGGACATTATTCTAGTTTTTTACCAGTACTGACTATAAAGTACATATATCATTACTCTACCCAGCTTGCACACCATTCTTTTTTTATTTTTTTCTCTCCAATTGCTTTTGAATTTGGAGATTATTAGTTCTCTATGTTGGCTATTAGATTGACACAGTGATCTTAGGGGTCTTTTCCAACCATGACAGTTGTGATAATCTGCAATCTTGCTTCTATTTTTGAGTCCAGAATGCATTTATGAAGGACATCTCATTCAAATTCCTGTGCACAGATAATCTGCAGAAGCAAGGCAAAAGTACAATTGTCCAGGATTCAAGCTCTCAAACAAACCACTTTTTTCTGTACCTTGCTCCTAAATCTTACGGTTTAGGGTTTCTGAAATAGTTAAATTCATTGTTTTGAAAACTGTGTTGGCACAACCTGTTTTTCTTCCAGAGCAGCTCAAATTTGGAGAAACCTCCTTGCATAAACAACATTCCAGATTGACTCTGTTCTAGTGATACCTCAGTATTTGCTAAGAATACAGGCAAAAGTTCATTGGTCTAATTTGCTAAATCTGACCCTACTGCGGTAAACCATATTCCATTCCATAATGGAGACAGGGTGAGCCATGTTATTTTACTATGTGTGAACAGCCACACAAGACCAGAATTCAACTGACACTGTTTTCCCTAAAAAAAATTTCCTTCCTGGCAACATACTGAAATAATCTGGATGCAATTCACAATCTCCAAGGCTTGTTTTTGAGCATGTTCTAATAAAAAAATAAATAAAATATAATAATAATAATTAAAAAAAATAAATCTTTCTCCTTCCCTTTTTAACCAGCTTTCTAAGCACTGTCTTTGGAAACTGGCGTCTAGAAAGCATAGTTCCTTTAGAGAAAATACAGTTGTTTCACCATAAATTTAGACTTTTCTCTTCTCATTTGTCCCCTTGTGCTTTATGGAGAAAACAGTAGGAAAATATGTTAGGGTCATGTTGGAGATATGTCCTGATAAAGACACATTGTATATCCTTATCATGACATGAATTGTCCTTGTTTCCATTTGAAGTCAACACAGGCTGAAACAGGTTGTGCAAACGGGCATCTGATTTTGTCTCTGCCAATAACATTTTAAGCATGCGGCTAAGAGTTCTTGAAATATTATCTGTCAAAAAAGTACAAGGGTATTAATTTTAAAAATAACATTTAAAAGGCAAAATGATTGGGCAGACTTGAAAACCAGCAATCAGAAACTCAGTTCACTGATCATGAAATAAACATTATTCATTATGCTTTTAAGACTCCTTTCTTCTTCCTCCAAACAGCTTATGGCCACGGATTTCAGCTTTCATTAAAATCCAGCAGACCTTTTTCAGTGATTTCAAACCAGACAAGATTTCATCCTGGTATTCCAGTGAGATTAATTTCAACATAAGGGACTATTCAGACTGAAAAACAAACGGATTTTGTCAGAGAATAAAATAAGCTATTGGAGTTTAGTTTCCTTTGGCCATATAATACTTTCTTGTGCTATAAAGATACAATTAGAGGTTGTCCAAGACCACATAACACTTTAAAAACCAGCCAGATAAAGGATGTCTTTAACAGGTATAGTGTGAGTTACAAGGGACAACATATGTCTTAATTCAAAAGTGAAGAATTAAAACCCACATTGCGTTTTTACAGTGATAAGTTCAAGCTTTTAATTTTCTTGGCAAATTGCCTCTCCTCTTTACTGGCATTAAATTCATGTGTTTATTTAAAATAGCCACATCTTTCACAATTTAGGAGGAACTCCCTCATTTATTTACCTAAACTAAGGCAGTAAAATTGATATACTCTATATGGTTCTTTATTCTAACCTTCCTTTTCTCTGATTTAAGGCTACTGTGTCTTGGCTTTCAATTTTTTGCATCCTGTTTAAAATTAGTCATCCTTTTCATCATCTCCTAGAACTGTTCTTCTCTTCCAAATTTAACATGGTGATAGTGAAAGGCCTTAAAATGCCAATTGAGATTATCACACAGTGAAACAGGTAAAGGAAAATTTTTCATCAATATTTGGAAACACTGGCAATGTGCTTCAGACAATATCTAGGTAATAAAGAACATAATAAAGAACAAGTTCAAATTCTATTGCCCTTATTTTCATTGGCCTTTACTTGATATTATCAGCTATATGAAAAATGAAGTATAATTCTACTTGTGATACTGATTTTTAAAGACTGAAGATTATTAGTATACAATTCAGAACACCAGTGAAGTTCATAAAACCTGAAATATGACCTAGTTGATAACATCCATCTCCTTTTTAATTTTTGTGAAAGCTCACAGATTTTGTCTCAGATTTGTATAGAATTTGGTATTTTTGTTTTTTGTATTCTCTTTTTATTTTCCATTCATCTCTTTGTCCACATAGAACACTGCTACTTTTACAACTCAAAGAGGATCCATATCATTCTTTTTCAGTTTTCCTCTCTTATCTTTTAAATTCCAAGAACCTCAGTAGCAGGTTGTCATCTGGATACCATTCACATGCTATATAGTATCTTAAACAATCTAAATTTACAAATAAAAACATGTGTAACAATCTCATCAGCCAGATCAGGTAGAACTTCTTAACTCTTTCCTTCTTCACATTAAAGTTCACATACTTAAAACAAAGGCTTAAATAGAGTATGTTAAAGCATCTACTCAAACAAGCATGTATTCTTCCACCAAGAACTATTAATGAGCAATAACTGAGATCTCTACAAGTATAAAATATTTAATGGTCAAAGCCATTCAATTCAGATTTGGGTAAACTTTTTAATCACATTGGTTGATGCAAGATTAAAAGTAAAAAAAAATACATTGATCTCCTCCTTTGAAAAAAAAAGACAGTAGGTCAGGGTAGTTTAGAGATGTACCTCACCAAGAGTATTTAGTGAGATTTTTCATCTCCCGATTGATTCTTTCAGAAAAATTTGATCATTAGCTTTCAAAAACAGTTTAAAATTACTAACAAGTCCAAGGTCAGGGCAAATTTTCTTAAGGCTAAACAGGTGTGTGCATATCAGTTGCAAAATCTAGCCAAATAGTATTGATTGATGAATAGGAAAACAACTATCTTTTAGGGCACCAGGATTAAGGTGTTTAGAAAAAAATGGTTTTAAAGAAGCTAAATTTAGAAGCTGAGAACAATAGGAAAACCAGAACAAATAATTTGGAAAAATGTTTTAAATAAAGTGCAAAGAGTAAACGGCACAGAAACATGTTTCACTTTGTTGTTCAAGATGCCACAGTCTCATTATTAACAAAATGCACAGAAAGACATGAACATAAACTTCCTGGTTGCAATTGGAAAGGCAAGGAACTTTTTTTGTTTTTGTTTATTTTTTTTTTAAATAGAGCAGGGAAGAAAAGAAGTGATGATAAAATCCCAGCTGGGTTAGAGCAGAGCACTGTAGATACAATATGGAGTCTTAAAACACAAGCAGGCAGACAAGGCAGGGATACCTGACAACAGTTAATAAAGAAATACATAGGTTGGATGCTGGTAATATATAAGGTAAGTACAAGAACACCAGAAAAGATACGTATGAATAATCAAAGAGGAATGAACTAACTCTGCAGAGCCAGAACCTTCTCACTGTTATCCAGTGATATGATAAATGGACAATTATAAAGGGAGCACAGTTGGAAATTTAAGAAAACTCAGGGGTTTTTTTGTTTGGTTGTGTTATGTTTTGTTTGTTTGTCCAAGTTGCTGTTGTGTGGAATTTTTTTCCCCCTCTTCTGAAACATATTATCCCAGAGAAGCTGCTACTGTCATAGATAGGCTCAGTCTTGGCCAGCACTGAGTCCGTCCTGGAGCTGAATGGCATTGGCTCTGCTGGACACTGGGGAAGCTTCTAGCACCTTCCCACAGCACACCCCTGTACTTCCCCACTACTAAAACCTTGCCATGCAAACCTAATAGACCCACTGAATTAAACTTGTGCTCATGAAACTCAAAAATAAATAGAAGACAAAACTGAATCTTGCTCACATAAAAATAAAAGCAATCCAATTTATGGAAGATTTTCAGGGAGAATTAATAGATGGCATGGTGAAAACAAAGCATAAAATGGATTTGTCTCATGTCACACACTGGAATAAATGAGCCTATTAAAACTCCTCATAGTATATTGATCAACTTAATATAAGATTTTTTTTTATCAGCACATTATATAGAATCTAAAAGCCATACTTTACCAAGACACTTGGCTAGCTAAGACATAAAAAAATATATGTGACATGATAAAAACAAGAAGAAAAGAAGCTTACAGCTCTAAGTCAAATATATATATATATACATCAAGCATATATATGCATTTGTATTTATTTTATAAATATATATTACACATATTCATAAAAAGTAGTGCCAAGCTAGTGTTAACTATGATCATTAGGTTACATTTTTTAGCACTCAAGTTTTCAGGCAACACATAGATTACTCAACTACCTGAATTCCAAAGTACCAGTGAATTATAAAGCAAATAACATAGCAGACGAACCTTTCTTGGAGCACAGCGCTTTGAAGTCAAGCAGGTGTTCTTGCCAAGGTGCACAAACAGTGCTCCAATCTTGCTGCCTTTAGACTTGGCTGGCCTCGTTCAGTGCTTCTGCTTCAGACTCAGGCTGCTCGAGAGAGAGATGAACACGCATTCAGAAGTTCACCTTTTATTGGCCACCCAATCCTGCCCATGCGCAGCTGGGGTCAGCCCTAATTGGGCACAGGTGGGCTTAGCACAAGCTCACGCCTCCCACCTCGTAATTAGCAACACCTGATTGCCTCATTTCAATACAAAATAATAAGGTCTTCAAGGATTCATTCTGATCAAACAATGATTTAGATATATTTATATTAATTATTGCTATCCTACCCAAAAGCATCCCAAGACCTTCAAACAATTGTTTTCTCTGCTCTTCAAACACAATTTATTAAATGTAGAGAATACACTGAATTGCACAGTGCAGTACCAGGATGCAGTCTACAGATCATAGAATAATAGAGTCATAGAATGGTTTGGGTTGGAAGGGATCTTAAAGATCATCTAGTTCCAACACCCCTGCATGGGGAGGGACACCTTCCAGCCATTTTTCTGTATCAGTCTTCATAAGTGAAGTTGCCACAGAAGTCTGCCCTTAACTCCACTGAAAAATTGTGTTTAGATTTACAATCAGTTCAAAATGCTGAGTTAGATTAATTATTAAACATTTTAAAATAGTTTTTTATGTTCAAATGCTAGGTATTTAAGTGTATTTAACATCTAGAGAGGAACAGGGAATACCACATTGAAAGTGTGTGGTAGTTTTCGTCATCTCAAAGAGGGATATAAAATTGATAAATTTTCTTTAAAAATTTAAAGAAAAGATTGAAGTCAAAGGCACATATGAAATGTTATTTCTTTGAGAAGCTCAAGTTTCAGGGACATCCTACTTGAGACCCATAATTCTCTCCTAAAGGTAAAGATCTATCCCCATTTTAGGAGAGTGAAACAAAGTTCCTTTCTGTTTCTTAAAATGCAGATCCAGAAACATAATGAACTGGCAGCAGAATAGATTTCTTGTATTGACTGCTGAATATATGACAATAAAAATAACAAAGAGATGTAGGAATCTTAGATTCATAGAATCACAGAATGTTAGTGGTTGGAAGGGACCTCTAGAGATAATCTAGTGGGCATGAAAATGCAGGACCTCTACATGGTAAATGACTGCTAGTTTCTCTTTCAGATGAAATTTGATTAGTTTGGGGTAGGAGAGCACAGACTTTTGAACTTTGAAGAATTTCTTAAAGAATCTCAAATTAGTTCATTAAAGTGTGTGCACAAATACCAGTGGTCACCTCAGTCATGTTTTAAAGGGATATATCAGATACAATTGATGCTTTGTTTGGAGAGCTTGATACTAAGATTGAATATTAAAACACACCAGATTACAGAACCTCAAAGGAAGCTGTGCCTGCTTTCTCTGCCTTGATAAGGCTGAGCTGTTAGTTATGTATAGTTTGCTCAGCTTGTCAAATCAGAGCCACTTCCATGCATGTTGAAAAACACAGAAATGAACACCTTGGAAACTTAAAATGCAAAGCCTGTGGCATCCAACTGCTTTCCAAGAGCAAATGTATACCAAAGCAGGCTTTTCATCAAAATTATATTTTTCCTGGTGGGCAGCTAAAATTCACAGTACCACTTATGTTCATTGGATGCTACTCCTAGTAAAAGACCTGGGTTACAAATTATGTGCTTTGTTATGAGTTTCCAACATCCTTATGCACTATAAGCCAAAGAGACAAAGTTTCTTCACATAGCATCCTATCTTTGTCCTCTTCTGATTTATGTGCAGAACTCCTTAAGAAGAATACTGTAATTTTTTTTCCCAGGTGCATTACATGTAGGATATTTTATGTAATTGGAGAATATAGAGAGGAGTGCTGGGATTAACATTGCAATTTCCTGCACTGAACTGAAACCTTGTTAATCAATTTTAAGTAACCAGCTAATGCATTTATGTAATAAACTAATCAATCTCAAATGAACATTTTACCATTTGGATTGAATTTAATACCCCAGCATGCAATTAAGTGACATTATTGACACTGGTTTGAACATGTAGTTGGTGATTTGATATTACAATTGGTTTTCTGTGCCTGAAAACAATTTTCTAATAAGTTCAGTACCATTAATTTATTCCTTCATATTATTCTGCAGTACATACAGAATATAAAATACTAACTACCCTGGAAAAAATGAATTCCTGAGGTTTTAACCACCAAATTCCTGACTTAGTTTCTGTTTCCAAGTGTTTTGTAAAAAAAAACCAAACCAAAACACTTTAAAAATGCTATCAGCATCTCTTCTACTATAAATAAAATTGTGAGAAAGATTTTGTTGTACATCCAGCTGAATTAAAATTGTTTGGGCTGGGTCCATATGCTTTTTACAGATATTTTTTTTTTAATGTTTAATGGCTACAGAATTATGTACTTAAGTCTTGTAAGTTTTCAAAAACATGATCTCTCTTGCAAGAGAGATAAATGTGTGTCACTTTATTGTTGATGTTTAGTTCAAAACATTGTCAGGAGTTGGGACTACCACACCTTTAACTAGAGTATACAGTCATTTAATCAGGTATTGAGCTTTTCTGTGTGAAATTTCACATATTCAGAAAACTCTTGGATAGAAGAGATCTGCTTTACACAGTGAGGGCCAATATATCAGTTGTGCAATCAATCTGTTAGACACTATGATCCATTTGCATCATGGCAGAACTGGATGTTGTTATCAGTAACCTATCTTTGCTAGTTGGGCATCTGTTCTAGACATTAATAATCCCAATTATGGCAGTTACAAAACTTTCCCTGACAGCTTATTCTATTGTTTAACTATTTCTTCAGCAGTAAATCTTTTGTCCTAATATTTAGCCTGCATTTTCCCCACTGAAGCTTGAGGTAATTATTTCTTGTTCTGTCTTCCTTGACTGTGAAGCATAATTAATCACTTTCTTCTTTATAACATCTTTTTATGTTCCTGAAGTCTTCACTAAAGTACTTTTACATAATTCATTCACTTTATTTCTTTATTTCTCTAGATTCAGTAGACAGATAATAAATAAAAATGAAATTACTGAAAAAATAGGAGATTCAGAAAGAAGGCTTGCTCCTGTATTTGTTAGAATATTCATAGCTTTTTTTAAGTGACACAAAACCAATCAGCATTACTGAAAGTACAACTTCCATGAATTTCACAAGGCTATTTAGAGTCAATGACACCATGTGGCCTCCTTGCAGGCTAATTATTTCCCTTTCTAAGTACAATCCTTTAACACATCAAGTTGTAAAAACATTATGAAGAGAAAATAATGTCCATAAATGCAGCTGCCTCAAAGAAGAAGGACAAATTACACAACTCCCTTCCAAAATGAATGCTGAAATTTCAAAAATTTCAATTAACTCGAAGAAAGCTTTTTATTCACAGGCAATGGCTGTAAATTGTGATTGTGATTCTTATTGGTATCATTTTTGTAATCTGTGTGCTCTATAGGCAAATAAAACAAGTCTAAGGTAAGAAGAAATACAAACATAGAAGAAAACAATACTAAAGTCCTTCAAATCAATTTTCTTTGACCATCTTGACTATTAAATACTGTGTACTAAAACTACAGTAAAAATGTATATTCTTGCACAATATTACATGATGTTTTAGCAAACTATAAGTATCTTATAAAAGATATAATTTTGGGGGATACAAGAAATTTTTAGACAATATATGTCAGCTTAACTCCTATAAAATATGGTTTCTGGGTGGTTAAATTTCATATTGTAATTTATTTTTTAATGAAGTGAAATAAACCAAGAAATTTATCCTTCTGTCTCTTGCAAGGTTGTGTCCTACCAGCCTGTCTCACTGGATTTCAGTGGCTGACAAATATTTCCTTTATACTACAATTTCAGTACCTATTAAAACATCCCTCTCATCCCAGTTTACCACCAGTTTGGGTGGTAAAATATGCTTATTCTCTTGCTCACACTTTAAGTGGGATATACACATCACCATTGCAATCTGGTTTGTCCTTGTTATGATAAATAAAAGTATTATCAAGCCTGAGGATCCCTAAACAATGACAGAATTATTTGGTTGCTCTGATATGGCACACAGTTAAATAATGCAGGATCTGGTAAACATCAGAGTAGAAGTAAGCGGCTTTGTCAGTGAAATTATGTATTGTACACAGATATTTTGAAAGCTTTTTAAGTCACTGCTGATGATCAAAGCATTTCTGGCTTCCACGGAAAGAGCTGCATGATGTTTCCCAGATTCATATCTAGCAAAGCAGCAGCTGACTCTTATGAGATGTGCAGGTAGCATGCTGCCAAAATTCTGGCATGAACTGAATTTTTAGCTTTTTTCCAGATTACACATATTTATAGAATATTACAACAAATTGGGGTCTGCCTGGGAAAGAATCTGACCTCTTGCACTGGAATATGACCTAAAAAATATTGTCAGGATTGTTTGGTAACAGTTTAGCTGCAGTAAAAGATGCAATGACAGTATGAACATGTACCAAGTGCCTCAGAAGAATAAAAGATTTTCCTGCACAGAGTTTCATCTGTGACACATAAACATTGTATTTTATCTGGTCTCAAGACATATTTTCTTGATTCACTCAAGGTATCATCTAGTCAAGGCAATTAGATAGCACAATGGAGTGCATATGACTCTACTTATGGAGTTAAGAAGGAAAAAAAAAAAAGAAAACCATAACAATCCTGTGTTCAAGGATTGATAGTTACTACTAGCTATTTTAAAAAGAAAATTAGTTGAATTTTTTTATAACAATACATTGTTAAAGACATGTCTCTTTCCACTTGGGGCTTTCAAAATAAAGATATTAATATAAAAATGTACCTGTTGTAGCTAGGGAAAACAACAGAAAAACACCATGGTTAGAGACAGTGTCACCTAAGTAAGGATCCTGCTCTTAATTTGTTTCCATTAGATGGAATGATAAAATATTACACTGAAGAATGTATCCAGAAACTCTAAAAAAGCTGAAACAATATTTAGAATCAATGAATTAATGTGAAAAAAATGCAACTTGAATAAATAGCAGAATAATGAAAAATATAAAGTACACAAGAGTTTTTTAAGGTGTATAATATTTATGCGTGGAAATTTTGAGTTTCTGCAAGCTAGAGAAGAATCATGTGAAAAGTGAAAAAATTAATTTTGAGAGATCCACAATTAAAATGCCATTATTTACACCATCTAGTACACATCTTTGAGGGTCAACATTCCTTCTTGCAGGATAGGGATCAATGGCATGTGTATAATCACACATATTATAATATTTTATGATGAGGTTACAAGTTTCGAGTAATAGCCATTGAATTGCTTTCAGATATCAGTCCCTTGAATGTGAAATGAATCTATAGCATTAGAAAAAAAGCAAAAATAGTGACAGTTTTTTCTTTGCTGTCTTCTATATTATAACATTTGAGATAAATAAATTAACATTGAGTCATACAAGAGCTTGGCTGTCCAGCTAATAACACAGAGTGTGAAAAGGATATAAAATATAAGGGGTAGGCTCTAGGCAAGTGCTTCTCTTTTTCATGGTAATCAGTCAAAACCTTGATTTGAAAAATCAGTATTTCCATTCTGAGACAAATCCAGTTATATTTATCTTATGATCATTGGGTTTGCAGGAGTGGATGCTTTCATACAGGGAGGGAAGAACTTGAGAGTGGTGGGGAAATGAATCATCATCATAGACTGTTGATGAGTATCTTCTCTGTAGATATTCTCAAGGGAGCAGGGAACAGCTTCATAGCTTCACTCTGGACAGAATGGTTAGTGATCAATTGTTCTCCAATAAACTGAGAATTATTCACACTCATAATTCTTATAAATAAGCAAACCAACCTTACATCAGTGGTTTGAAAAACAGATGGGGTCATCCCAGGAGTGAAGGGTAAAGGATACATAATCTACCTTAATTTTATTTCCTGCCTTATTAAAAAATGAGGTTCTCTTTTTTTGTAAAACAAAAAACTTTATCATGAGAGGCTTTTTGAGCTAAACCTTATGTCTGAAAGCCAGTATGCATGTCTGCTAAATGAGATAGGAGAGGAGTCACCCATGCTTGTTCATCCACTTTCTTGACTCTGCTTGGAGTCAGACATACCATGGCTAGGGTATAAATCAGATCAAAAGAAAATTCTTTGTGCTGACGTGACTGAGGACAACCATAAAAAGATTTAGGAACAAAGAACATTAAAACAACTGAAAAGCACTCTCAGCTGAATCCTCTCTCCAGATGGAACTGATCCTGTCAATCACAGGTTCTGTCTCTGTGCCTGAACGACGGGGCTTGCTCCTTGGGGACGGCTCATTCTCCCCAACTGCCTCATTCTGTGTTCAGCTTCTGAGGCCAAGGTTCCTGCTACACACATAAGGTCTTGGATATCATTTAGAGAAACAGATGCAGTTCTCTGATGACAGGCAGGGAAGGATTTCTGTCTGCTTAGGTGGTGAACTTAGCTGCGATGGCATCTGGCCCAATGCCCCCCTTGGCCTTTCACCAGAGTGCTGTCAGATGTTCCAGCCACCATATCCTCGGGCACTTAAGCCATTTGTTTTGGTCAGAATTCCAGCAGAGCTTTTCAGTCTCAGGATTTCTTGACACACATCCCTGTGCAGACTTTCTGCATAGCACCCACCATCCAGATTTGACTGTTATTTTCCAGGCTAATTCTGATTTAGATTCCTTTTGAGCCTCAATATGCTTAAATGGCAATACTGGATTTTCATTAATTCCTTTCTTTTGAGCACACATAATTCACACTATTTTACTCCTCAGGTTTCCCTTTTTCCTGGGGACCCCTCTAGGTCTTGTCATTCACCTTTGTATAAAAGTAATAACCTCTTTTTATCTTCTTGCTTGTTTGTAATATATAATACCAAAATTATGCAAGGCTTACATTACAGGGCAGTCTGCAAACATATATATGGGCCATACATTCATTCCTCTATAGTCCTTAGAGCAGCTCGATTTGCAGTAAATATCAGGCAAACCACATATTACATACATGTGTAATAAAATCTTTTCTTTCTCCTCTGTTCAGAAATGCTTATATCAGGTGTGCTTTACCACACTAAGTTTTTGAATGACCCCAGGCTGACACATTTAGAAATCCTGTACCAAAATTGTCTTTTGCTGTGGATACAATCATCCCTGAAATTACAGGAGATTGTGGTTCAAGAAAAAAAAACAACCAGATTCTTCCCATAAGGACGTCTTAATGGATACAATCTGCTTCACTTCACTTTAAAAGTTGTTAGCTTGAGATGCTGCAAAAAAAGTTGCTAACATGGGAATATTCTTTGTTTCCAGAATAATACACTAGAGTTGACCTTTTAATCATGTTATGTTCTTTTTCATATTCATAACTAAGCAATTTAGAAAATGAAATTCAGTCATTTCAAAAATTCTAACATTTTTGTATAAATGGAATTAAGAGCTAAAATACCTAGCAGCTTTGTGGAAGAAAAAGAAATTTAAAAACCCAGCAAAACAAAACCAGAGGAAAACATATATTTAGAAATATTATACAGAAAAAAATCTCCTCTCCTCTCCTTCTCCTCTCCTCTCCTCTCCTCTCCTCTCCTCTCCTCTCCTCTCCTCTCCTCTCCTCTCCTCTCCTCTCCTCTCCTCTCCTCTCCTCTCCTCTCCTCTCCTCTCCTCTTTTGAAAATCTGCTCCCTCTGTTGTATCTGTAATTTGTATGTTTATACAGTTACCAAAACATTTACTGTTACTGATATAGTACTGTAAATTTATGCATTATCAAAAGCTGGTTTGCTTTAAAAGGTTGTTCTGCATTGTTTTCTGCTTTGCTTTTTTTGCTTCAAGATATTGTGCTGTTTTGCTGGAAAGTTTTGTTTTGCAGCCAAAGAAGATACTTTGAAACAACACTAGACAGAAAGTAAAAAAGTCTTAAGCTCAGATTAAAATGTTACCAATCTTTTTTTTTTTAAAGGACATACATAAGTCTCAATTCTTTTTCTTTCTTCTTCTCTCCTTCTCTTAACTCTGGAGGCTGTCCTAATTGTGTGTTTACTATGTTTTAGTATAATTACTTAGTAATTACTGAATAGTTACTAAATATTCAGCAAAGTACTTGATATGTTTGAGCATTATAAACACTGAACGAAAAAACAACAACAACAACAACAAAAGGCATTAAATTAAAAAGCTTAAAAAGTCTTTTGAAGAAAAAGAGTAAAACAAATTAACAATGGAAACAGAAATTTGTGTAATAAAGATTTTTAGAAAAATTAGGGAAGATATTTTTTCCATGAAAGCAGAATTCACTCAAGTCAATATACTTCTGGTGAAAATTGGTGTTGATTTAAAGATAGTTACAGTTCTTTTTACCAGATACGTCTAATACTATGCAATCTCTTAGTGTTTCAATAAATACCATCTTACTTCTAAAACATTGTTTTCAGATTTCCGTAGGTAAAATTCTGAAGCCCTTAAAGCTGCTATCTCAGAAAACAACACCAGAATTTGAAATATGGAGTTTTAAGTAAAGGTCTACACAGTCTCTGAAAGCATTTCCACCTAAAATATAAGATAGGAATTCTTAGAGTTGACTCTAAAACTGATTCTTTTTTTTTTCTCTCTTGGGAGGGATACAGTCAAATAACTTCTGTTTTCTGACAGGTTTGTAACTTCTCTTCATATTCATTCACTATTTTATGTTTTCCTGGTATAAATATCAGAAGACTTTTATTTTCTGAGCTGTATTTTCCCCTGCCTAATAGGGTGTAGTACTCCCAAGGGCCTGAAATGCAAACATAGTAATAATATTAATAATAAGTGACACTTTTCATAACCAACTGTGAAAATAAACCAAAATTTTCCAGTACATAACTACAGTGGTAATGTCCAAAAGGGTGTTGTTATATGATGTAATCCACGGCCTGGTACAATGTTTTGTACTGTCTTGTGTAAAGAATTATTTCTCTTTTTTTTCACTGTTATAGTGAAAAGAAAAGTGAAAGATTTTCATTACTCTTTTAGGTAGGAAAAGAATTGCAAACACAAAAAATTAGAGCTGTGTTCAATTGCTAATGTTAACAAAGTGTAAATCCGGGGGGGAAAAAGAAACCCTTTAAGAAAATACAGGTGGAAATGATTCATTGTATGCATCAGCCTACAGTTCAAGCGAGTGACAGTTTGGAAGAGGTAACACCCTCTTTCTGTGGTGTGCTCATTGCAGCTGGTAGTGGGAATGTCCTCATCTGCTTCAAATTCACTTTCGCTGTTAGGTTTGATGTAAATTGGTTATAAGAATGTGGTAAACTGTCTCTCCTTGACATATTTGCTCAGCTACATACATATATAAAAGTTTACTTCATTTCTATCTACTGAGGCCATACAATTTTTTTTTTTTTTTGGTTATATTTTGTTGGTTTTTTAATTGTTATATATACAACTCTAACAGTTTGTTTTGTTCAGAGAAAGTGAGAAATGCCCTTGTTTATCTGGTGTTTTGATGTCTGGGAATCAGGTGTTCAAGGGTTGCATTAATCCTTAAAAGAGAGAATTGTGCTCCCAAGAAACATATGCAGGCATGTTTTAGAAAAGAAAAGGAAATTTTCCTCTAAGAAAGAATCATTATAATTATTTTTACTTCCAAAGGTAAAAATTACAAGTGTAAGTTTATTTCTATAATTTCAATAATTTTAACAGTACAGAAAGATTCTAAAGAGTGACCACATGCTAAATCAATTTACAAAATGAAGCATCTCCTAAAAAAAAAAAAAAAAAAATTCCATTATTTTTCAAAATTACCCATTAATGCAATGACTGCAAAACTAAATAATTTAGTTTGGAATTTCAAGTGTATTTATTTTAAAGACTTGAAATTTACAGTTTATCATGCATATTCAAACTTTTTTATTTAGTTTATTTATTTAGGGTTTTTTTCAGTTTATCACTGAAATGCAAGAGCTATGAGAAGGCTGCACTGGTAGCAGTATTACATGTAAGTTATCAATTCCTCCCTATGAGATAGACATTTCCTGCAAATATTTCTTCTGGAATCAAGTGTAGGACAATGAAACTTCTCTTCTGGAGTGGAGGCATTCAGTGTCAAGTGTCACTAAAACAGCCAGTTCTACTACTTTTCCTATTTTATCTTGATCTCTTTACCTAAGTATAAGACATCATATATACACAGAGGTCAGAGTAGATGTTACAGTTCATCAGGGGGCACCTGATACTATCTTAAATTATTATTCTCCTGAGACTTACTGATACTGACTGGATGGATCCATGGGAAATTGAGAAAGTAATACAATGTATCCAGTTTTGCATATTATGTTCTATTTGAGTCCCAGATATTCTCAGTCAAGGTACTCTTTGACTTTACCAAGCTGAAAACTAGATTGCTGCAAAAATGTAAGTTCATGCTAAATTTACAAGCCTTTCTTGTCAGAGTTAAAAATAGAGGAGGCTAACTCAGGAGTAATTCTTATTTAGTCAGTAGTGTTGTATCACAGTAAAACCAGAGTGAGTTTAGAATCAGGCTGTTTGAAACAAGGAAATAGTGCATGTGAGTCTGTAGCCCAAAGCTAAGCCACTTTTCTGCCTCCTGAGTATCTCTGGAAGCTGTCTATGTTTGCTGCTCTCAACTCAGCATCAACAAATGTAACCACTGAAACTTAATTCTACTGTCCAGATCAGTTATATGGACAACAGTGAGTAGAGATTAGACTTAATCCATGTAGGACACACTAAATGCATTCTCCAAAGTGGACATGGTTTTTCTTACTATCATTATCTGGTTTCTGGTTCTTAAATGAGCCCTTTGTATGTTTCTATGTTTCACAAATAATATTTACAAGCTAGTGTCTTCAGCAGGTACCATGCACAGAATGTTGAAAAGTAACCCAGTGATAGCATAGGTACTGCCATTTTCAACACTGCTAGTCTTGTGTTGAATTGGAGAGGGTGTGAACTGGGCAGCAGTTTTCTTTTTGCACTTACAACACTGCAAATTTTTTATTGCCCTGGAAAACCACAGAAACCAGGTTAGCCACAAAGTACAAAACCTGTTTGTCAGAGATGAGGTCTGTATGGAGCCAGTGAAAGCCCTGCTTGCATGCAGCCCTGCTGATGCATATGAACAGAAGTTGGATTCTGTCACTACAGGAAAATCCAGAGTGCAGCGTTCTTTGTGAGTCACCCCACTGAATGAAAGCTAAATGAGAATCTTGCAAGTGGGATTCAAGGTGAGAAAATTTGGACTTTAGGAAAGTAGTCCAGTATAGCCCAGTAATTCCATACATTATCAGGAAGATAAATTTGAGTAGGTGCTGACATGATATCTCCTATAAAAGATAAACACAGGGCCACCTGTCTGCCTAAGTCACTTAGAAAGGTGCTGGTCCTCTGCAGGGCTATTGTTTCACTGTCAACTGCTGCCTTTAGCTTGTCAGTAAGAACAGAAAAAAAAAAAAAAACAACAAAAAACCTCAACCAAAAAGTACAAGAAATATGCTTATATTGCCCCAAATGATGATCACTTCGCTCATTTTCTTGTCTATTGATACTCCCCATCAGAATCACAAAATCACAAAATTGCCATGGTTGGAAAAGACCTCTAAAATTACAGCATCCAACTGTCAACATTCCCCCCCAGTAAAATATATGTATCAGTAACTCTATCACCCGCTAGAGCATGTCCTGAAGTACCTCATCTACACGCTTTTTAAATGTCTCCAGAAGCAGTGACTCCCTGAGCAGCTCATTCCAATGCCTGACTACTCTCTCAGTAAATAACTTCTTTCTAATATCTAGTCTAAATGTCCCCTGGTACAGCTTCAGGCCATTTCCTCTGGTCGTATTATTCTCTTGAGAGAAAAGGCCAGCATCCACCTCCCTACCACCTTCTTTCAGATAGCTGTGGAGAGCAATAAGATCTCCTCTCAGCCTCCTCATCTCCAGCCTAAACATTCCCAATTCCCTCAGCCTCTCTTCTTCTTATTCTCCAGACTCTTCACTTGCTTGGTTGCCCTTCTCTCAGCTCACTCCAGAACCTCAGTGTCTTTTTGTAGTGAGAGGCCCAGAACTGAACAGAAGCTGAAATAGCTAGAACTATTCTTTTCCTATACAGCCTCTCAAGGGTTTCTTCCTCCTGTAAATTTAGATCACAATTCTCAGGCTTACTATTCAAAACAAGTGATGCATATTTTATAAAGCCAAGTGTAGGCACAACATATTATTTTTTCCATATACATACTGCAATAAGCCAAAACCTTAAGGAAACATAAATAGTCACTAACTTTATAATAAAAATAAAAGTATTTTTTATTTTTAGGTAATTAAGAATTGCTGCAGAATTACTAGAATAAATAGGTCTGTTTTAGAGTGAGAAACTGAGGAAAAAAATAGTAAAACTACTTGTCCCCAACTGCCTATCAATCAGGCAGTAGGAGCAATAGGGAAAAATGCAAGTCTTTTTGAATCCCATTCTCAGTCCACTACAAAAGATTATTTTTCCCATCTATATTCAAAACACTGTTAAAATGCTTGAAACTGAAATGGAAAAAAATTGTCCACTTTATATTTTGGTCACCAGTTCAAGCTGTCAGTTTTAGTGTTTTCCTAGCATTTGACCATCATTTTGTCAATAGTGCTGACCAGTGACACCTACTTGAACAGAAAGCACGTGACTTATATTGAAGTATTCTTCTTGCACTACATCTTGAAAATGCAATACAAAAGCAAAATCATTACAGACACACAAGCACTCTGAGAACAGGAGTGGGAGCCTATGGGGGCTGTTTTCAATAGAAGCATAAAAGAGTTTTAAATCAATTTCAAAAATCAATACCCTCCATGGGAGGGTAATGAGGGAATTATATGTAATGACTCTGCTTTGCCTGAGAATATTTTGTTTGTTCACTGCTTCACCTTGTAGACTTTACCCTTGCGTTTTCTAGATGGGTAAGTATCTGGAGAACAATACATGCAAGTGCCTGAGAGGTTCATGAGAGATGACAATTAATTCTGTATTCTGACAACACTTACACACTTACATTCACAGCTCTGACTTCTTGAATTTTGACCAGATAATTTGGTCCATATGGTCAATGAATAATAGCTCTTTAAATGAAGTAATTAGCCAACAAGGACAGGAAACATGCTGAACTACAGAGATAAAGGATTTACATTCAGTTTAACATCTTTGTTGGTGACATGGATGGTGGGATCAAGTGCACCCTCTGCATATTTGTGAATAACATCAAGCTGCATGGTGCAGCAGAAACAATGGAGAGAAAGGAAGATATCCAGAGGGACCTTGACAAGCTTGAGAAATGGCCCTGTGCAAACCATATGCAGTTCAATAAGGCCACCTGCAAGGTCTCACACATGCATCCCAAGCACAGATACAGGCCAGGAAGAAGAAAGATTGAGAATAGAGCTTCAGAGAAGGAATTGGGGGTGTTAGCTAATGAAAAGCTCAATGTGAGCTGACTATTGTGTTCTTGCAGCCCAGAAAGCCAACCATATCCTGGGTTGTATCACAAAAACTGTGACCAGGATGTCCCCCTTCTTTTTCATGAGATGCCACCTGGAGTACTGTGTCCAGTTCTGGAACCCCCAACACAAGGACATGGAGCTCTTCAAAAGAGTCCATAGGAGGGCCATGAAGATCATCAGAGGACTGGAGCACTTCTCCTATGAAAATGGACTGAGAGAGTTAGAACTTTTGGACCTGAAGAAGAGAAGGCCTGGAGGCCTTCCAGGACCTGAAAGGGGCCTACAGGAAAGCTGGAGAGGGAATTTTTACAGGAGTATGCAGTGATAGGACAAGGGGTAATGGATTTTTTTTTTTTAAATTATCTCTCATTTATTTAATATACAACAGGTGTCTTATTAAACAGCAATTAAGTGTTTATCAGGGATACTTAGTCTGAAGTGCTACTGCTTCACCTAAAATTCTTTCATGCTTTTTAATGGCTATGTAAGAAATCTAATTACTATATCTTTAAAAATTTCTGGTCAAATTAATTTTATAGAAGCATTAGAAGAATTGTCTTACCTTTACATCTCTTCTCTTTCCACTCTGGTACTTTGAATCTTAGTGATCAAGGTAGCACAGCTGCTGTGGGCTGCAAACTCTCAGCCATGTCTAGTGAAGTTCTTAATGAAAATCTTTGGATCTCTGCTATGTATTAATATATACCACTGGGAATACCTGTGGGGTATAAATATGACAGCTTGTGAGTGTTTATAAAGAGATGATGAAGCTGAGCTGTTCTGGCAACCATATCACTTTAAAAAAAGGTTCATTGATAGCTTGAAGAATAAAATTTATCTCGAAGGCAAGCATCCTATCTCATGGTGTGAATCAGTTATTGCATGTATGTTTTTGACATTAAACATAATTTTGTCAAATATTCACACTATTTTGTTCCTTTTAAAGATGTGCTTAGTATTGCACAGGGAAAAAAAAAACCATGGATTTAGGCTCACATAATGAATTTAAATCTTTTCCTTTCCAACTTTAGTAATGCTGACTAAGTCTGGAACAAGTCAGGAGAATGTAAACAGAAAGATGATTCACAGTTTCAGTATATATTAAATTAAATTAAGAAGTATTTGGGATATTGGGATATTTTAGATATCTCTTTACTATTTTTAATTTGAAATCCCTCAAAAGAAATGACACATCCCTGTGTAACTACAATGGAAGTTGAGTACAATCCTTACAACCAATACAGTTAAACATCTGAGAAATGCTCAAGCATTGTTTAGATTTATTTTTTTCTTAAATGCTTTTTATATTCAAATTACTGTTTGAGCTTATGAAATTGATTATATTATATATACATAAGAATTTTTACTTATTCATAGAATTCTTCATGGAATTATTGAAAGTTTGCAAGATTTTATTCTTTTAATCTAAATTCTGTTGAGAATACTGCTGGCTTGGACAGAATAAAATAGTTCTGTTCAAACAGAAACTTGTCTGTATTAAAAACATGGTAAAAAGTAAGAGAGCTGTATTATATTTGGCCTCATATCAATGACATCTGTTTTAATTAACCATCAGTCTTGGTGTTTTACCTGGAAAACTGTGATAAATGTTAAATGTGAATTAGTATGAGAATAGTAAATTAACATTCATCAGGAAACACTAGAAGTACATAGGAAGATTCCTCTGGAAAGAATTAGCTTGTTATTCTTCGGCAACCCAATGAGAATATTAGTTATTTCTGGAGGATTCTGTGGCCTACATTTAATTGAAGAGAAAACAGAGAAGCAAGGTTGTGGGTTTACTGAAGAGTCATTTAAATTGGAGTAAAAAATTTAAATTTAGTGGCCAAAACTTGTATTTTTTTGTACACAAGGACCACACAAAATCCTCTCCTTTTGCACATTTTTGAGGCACACAGATATGTGTGCACATCCATACATATGCACATAAACCTATATTTCACGTATGACTGGACACTGAGGAATGAAATAAAGAATATATACTCATGAGAACTACATCTGTTTCAAAATGAAACATTTTCAGAAAGCTGACATAGTCAGGATGGTGGGTGAGGGTTGAACAAACAGTATTGAAAGAGAAGTGCTTACTGACAGGTTTACAAAAGTACATGTAGCCTTTCCTTTTACAGGGGAGAGGTTAGGCACTACACCACCATAGCAGACAAGACCTTGGGGTATTACACAGCTATCCATTCGCAGCTTTCACGGTGATGAATGAGGTCTTAGCAGATGCCTTGCAGAGAACTGAAGAGAGAGAGAGAGAGAGAGAGAAGCTAAAAAGGAGATTTCTCATATGTCTGCCCTTTCCCCCCCTCAGAGTGGGTGAGGCAGGTGATTAAAAGATAAAGGGTAGGGACATCTAATGAAACCCATCTGCTCCTACTCTGTGCTGTCAAGCTGAGAGCTGAGAAGCTCTCAGAAGCTCAAGGACCATGAAGAGTTGGTTTAATCAGACCTCAAGCAGAAATTTTCTTGTAAAAACACTCAAGGACTCCTAGGACAATGATTCTATTCATTGTGAAGTTCCAGATTTATTAATACAGCTTGCTTAACTGGTGCTCAGACTTCAAAATATCCTTGGTTACATTAAGCAAAATTAAACATTTAATAAAGCCTGATGGATTGGGGCATGAGGAAAAAACCCCTAAAACTGTCACTAGATACTTACCTTAAGGGAAACTAATTCAGCATTTTTTTATGAGACTTCATTCTTGCAGGTTCATTTAAAGCATCTAATACTGGCTGAAGTTGTATACGGTATGTCCATTTTTGTCTGGTAATGACAAGCTATATCCTATAGATTATTAACAATTAAATTATATAGTACACACTTAGCTTGAGAGGTATTTCCCAATCTTTTCTAATAAAGAGGAGAAAAAACTAATGGGATATTATGGCATAATCAGCCTTTGTGATAACCAGGATGAAACTGTTAAAAAAAAAATAAATTAAAAAACACAGGGCTTCAAGAAACTTAGAAGTTTAGTCTGTGTGAAGAGCTGCTCCATAATAATATAAAATTGTACTTTCACTGAGGTGTGAATGGGAAACTGTGAGCAACTTTTCAGGTGAAATGGCTGCTGTAGTCTATTCTCATTCATGTGTGAGTGCCATTCAAGTGGGATGTGACCTTTTCTGACAACAGAGGAAGGATGCCTGAAATTGAAGCTGAAGTTTGGCTCTTTTGCACTGATTTTTATTGTATTAACTTTTCAAAGCATTGCTGGTGTGTCAGCCACAGCCAGTAAATGAAATTCAGTAGTATTTTGAGATGCACAAAATTTTCATCATTGAATCTATTTATGGAGGCAGCATACAGTCATCCTACCTAATCTCCCTCTGATTTCCTATGCAAATGCTGCCAGGCTCACTCAAGGCCACAGGATTTAGCTACTCACTTGACTGAAAAGCATGTCAATGCAAATTCAGGCTGATAAACCAGCATGCAAATCACCAGGGTTTCAACAACTTATAATTCAGCTACAGTATTAACAAAGCAAGATAGCAATTATGCAAGGAATCAGCTGAAAGGTTATTTTTAATTTTAAATTTCTGCCTCTGTACAGCTGTGTGTTGGAAGTAAAAAGCACCACAGGGCATGCTTCCCATTAACTAGGCCTTTCGAAACTGGACAACACACCGTACTGTACATTACTCTGCACATATTTCACAGGAAATTTATCAACATTAGCCCAGAAATATTTTTTCTGGTGTGGTGGAGTGTTCATTTTAATATTAGTATATCAAATATTTTTGGCTCTGACAATGACAGGCAGTCAGAGAATGTTGACTGTACAAAGGCAAGGTTGTGTACAAACCTGGGGATGTTAAAAGGGCTCTGCTGAAATCCATCAGTCCTCACCTCCAGGACTGTCTTTTCCTGGGTTTAGGCTTCTACTGTAAAGTCAGATAAGCTGAATTCTCATCTTTCACATTTTCCACCATTTAACTACTTGTCTATTACCCTTGTAGAGGCCCTCTAACACACCATTTACATAAAAGACTTCACTTCATGTACTCACATTTGTCCTAGGTAACCTTATTATTCCTTCTTATTAGGAGCTGCTCTGCAGTCTCGCACTGCTAGGAACTGGTACTGCTCCTGTGAAGTCAATGGTCTCTATATGAGGTCCAAGTAGAGTCCGTAAAGATTCTGGCAATGAGGAGGCTGCTGTCAAGACCTTGACAGGCCTGACTGCCCCTGCCAGATTTCCGGGTCTTCCCCACCCTGCCTACACGGTGTTCATGTCAGCTCCCTAGGGACATCATCCCCTTCCCCAGTCACGTTACAACAGGGACACTCTCCAGACCCCCACAGCCCTTCTCTGCCCAGCCATGGGGCCTGCCAAGCCGTGCCCACCCATGGGCTCATAGCCTGTCCTGACTCCCATCTCCTTCCTCAAGGAGGTGCCTAATGTCCATGGCTGAGGCTGCCCTAGTAGCTCAGGTCCCCTGCTCCTGGCTGGGACAGTGGGATGGGCCTGGGCTGCCAGTCCCTTCCCTGACAACCTGGGGACAATCCCTGTGGAAGCCTGCATGGAGCTGCTGGCATTTGCAGTGCCCTGAGAGTCACCTGAAGACATGGTGAGCATATCAGTGAGTGAACTGATAAGAGGCAGCAAATAAACTCAAATATTGGAAATCAACCAATTGTACCAATGAATTATTAGGATGTTCCCTAAGTTCTGGCCCAAGGCAGCTCACCCTGTCCTAAATATAGTCTGGTTCTTTGGCATCCCCAGCAGACACATGTTTGCATGTGTCTTTCTGAGACAGAAAAGTACATAATAAAATGGATATTAGTTCAACACAGTCACTTTGCATCTCATGTCAGACAGAAGCCCAAGTCACACTTATGTTACTAGTATAAACGGTCCATTCATATTTTGGTCTTGATTCAGTTTCCTGGACATCCAATTGCCTAGCTCTACTGGAGATAACTTGAGGATTAAGCAGCTGGAACCCTGGTTGCCACCAAGGAAAGCCTTTTATCACCAACTAGGTCTCCCCTATGTTAGTCCACATGAACATCTTACAGATCCTGAGGCATCTGAGTTGCCACTTGTTGTAATTACAAATGGGTTATTCAATTAAGACCTCTGTGTTTACAAAAGCAACCTATTTAACACTTCCACAGCACGCAGGTTCCTGCAAATGTCAGCTTCTGAAATATTTTATAGTTAATTTTAATTTGGGAAGGTGCATCACACAGCTATAATTACTCTTTTTCTGAACAACAACATTGTTTTAATCCATAAAATTCTACAATCACAGCTGTGTAAATAAACATCTCTGCAACACAATTGCAGCTATCATCACTGAAAATGTTTCAAATAAAAACCACCTAGTATAAAATTAAGGGGCTTTGATGGTGCATATTGTAACTACTGCTTTTACTTCTCCTCTTGGTCTGATTCATCTCGGAATGTTTATATTATATTTCAGGACATATAAAAATAATTTTTACATGCATGTATGAAATCTAAGTCAAAGCCTTTTGAAATCAATTGGATGCTTTTCTTAATTTCCCAGAAGAGTTAGGGATGTAATGTGACAGTGAGTATCTGAAATATTCAGATGAGAAGTATCACTATGCAGTTAGTCAGTTTTGTTTTAGCTGGACAGCTTTGACTGTCTATATTTTGTGTGAATTTCCATGTTTATGACTGTATATTTTAATTACTCTAAAAATGCTTGGAGCCAGAGGCAGACACTTCAAATTACATCAAAATAAATGAGTGTATATCAGAAGTAATGTTCAGTGCTTCTGCTGGATACGCAGACTGGCAAAAGATGTTCATTAGTATAATCTGCCTGTTTGAAAAACACAACTTTAAACTCTTAAATAGGATGAAAATTAGCTTTCAAATTACAAAGCCTGGGTTCAAAGACATTTTCTGATTCTCCCACAGTAACCAACTATGAAGAGAAGGAACAAAATAAGAGATGAGATATAAAGGACTTCTATCAGACTTGGAGGGTCTGGTTAGTGTCACCCGCCATTCACCTGTCTGGTGACACTGGACACTGTCATATTATTCACAAAATCCTTTCTTTAAGTTGCTTACCTTGCGTAATCAGGTGCATCCTGTGGGTGCAAATTACTCCTAGGGAGATCCTGATTGGATGCCAGAAGAAAATTTTTCAATATGAAAAAGTTTGACATTGGAATAATCTCCCGGGGACATTGTGGATTCCCCAGCACTGAGCACTTTTGAGGCTCGCCTTAACAAGGTGCTGGGCTGTCTCATCTAAGTTGTGTTCCTTAGAAATATTGGACCGTATGATCCTTGAGGTCCCTTCCAACTTGGCATTCCGTGATTGTATAATTATTTCCTTTAGTTTCTTACAGATGGGTTGACAGAACTTGAAACCAAACTGAGACTGCACCATTCCTGTAAGCTTAGCACTGGTCTTTTTTCCAGCTCCCTCAGCAGATTGTGTTTGCCATCTGGGTCTCATGCAAGTTTCTGAGTATTGAGAAACAGCAGAAAAGAAAAAAGAACAAGAAGGAAAAAAAGAAAAAAGTCTTTGAGAACATACTGCCATTGATAACAGATCAAAATATTTTGTAGTGAAGGCATTGCTTGTTTCTACTGTTGCCTCTACTTCTTCCCCTGCTCCAGTACTTTTCATGATCCTGTTACTTAAAGAGGTTGATGACATTACATTTGTGACAGCCATATCACTTTATTGAATTTTTTTTTCTTTGGAAGGGCAAAATACTGATCTCCTGCCTGTCTGTTTGTTTGTTTATTTTGTTTTCAAAGGGCAAATCAATGTGTCACTTTCCTGTGTGTCTGGACAGCTTGCCACAACTTTCATATCTCTTCAGAAAATCCAGTCTGGCAATTTCAGACAGAAATTTGGCAACCTAAAGACAATTGCCATTAGGCCACAAGTGGCAGCACTGGGAGGTTACTTTCCTTTTCCTTTTATTTATTAAATCTTTTTCTTTCTGAACAATGTTTCTAAAAAAATATTTGGTGGTGTGTTTTCTTTTTTTAACCTATTTCAAAAACAACAAAACAAATCCAAAACCTAAACCAAAATGCTGGAAAGGTTCACATGCCTTCTCAGATTGTTGAGAGAGCAAAGCTGGAAAAGGGCAGAGGATGGAAAAGGAAAAATGAGAATATTTGCATTTAAGCTAGACCACTCACCTAGAGTTGTCAAATCTAACAATTGCAGAGCCAATGTTCATAGAATGTAGAAGCATTCCTGCAGTGTGAATGGGCTATGAGGAAACAAAAATGTTATCTAGCCAGTGTAAATGGCAACCAAGATCACACTGTCTCAGTCTGACATTCAGTAGTCATGAAAAGAGTCTAGCATTTCACAAAATTTGGCAAACAAAATCTTTGGGAATTTTTCCCCTTTTTTTTTTCTGAGCAAAAGCTATCAAGCTCAAGCCTGCTATCAAATGTGACTGAGAAATTACATTTGCATGCACACACCTACACAAGGGTTTTTTTGTCCTGTAACTACTATAGTTGTTTTAAATTCTCACTGTGCACATTCAGGCATGGTTTTGAGGACATACGTGTGTTTAGGTGAGGTTATGAGCTCCTGTTGATGGACTTGAATAAGATAATGGGAGTTGGATTTGCCCTTTCAGTAGGACACAGAAAACTACCCATTTCTTAGAAAACAAAACCAGAGGAAAAGCCCTCTGTTAGGCTACTATGAGAGCAATAAGTAAGAAGATGAGGGACACCAAATCATTGAAAGTAACCTGGATTCAGGTATCTTAAAATCAGATTACTAAAAGAACAGGGAGTTTGATTGACTGTTTTAGTAGCATAAGAGTGAGATTTAGAAGGATTCTGAACACCTCACAAATGCATACACTACCTCTAAACATATGGATGTCTAGTTTTTTTGATGTTTAAAGCACTATTTCTGTTTTTATGACCAAATGCCTCCTTAGGGAGGAGGACTAAGGTGCCTCCCAAATTCAGACCTCAATATGGTCAAATTAAGAGTTTTTCCTCATGAGTAAGGCTAACTAATTCACAGAACATCAGTTTTGAGAGAATGACTGGATCTATCACTGGTGAGAAAAAGATGCTTGCCCTTTCCTTCTCTTATTGCTTTGATATATTATTACAGTGGTTAGAACTACCAGACAAAAACTCACAGGACCACTAAAGGACTGAGGTTGAAAGGGATCTCTAGAGACTGTGTAGTCAAACTGCCCCTCCACCTCCCCCTCCTCCCAAGCAGGGTCAGCTACAGGAGGTTCAGGACCATGTCTAGTTCAATTTTAAATATCTCTAAGGATACAGAGATTCTGTATCCCCTCTGGTAACTTGTTCCAGTGTTAGACCACCCTGAAACATCATTTTTCAAAAGCAGAAAAAGACCAGAAGCTTTCAACCTCACCTTATGGGAGAGTTGGTTCAGTTCTTCAGTTATCTTCATGGTCCTTTGTTGTAGCATTCAATATTGTAGACGTAGAATTTTAAAAATTATTTTAAAAATACATAGATTTGTGGCATCAAATAATTCCTTTTCTATATATTTATTTTCACATATTTATTTTAAGTAACTTGTGCCTTGCACTTCTAAATCATTTTAATTTTTGTGAGTTGCAGGTGTTCAGGATACTTCAGGATTTGGCATGCCTGCAATTTTTTTCAGCCAGAAAGAAAATAATGCAGTTCCATGTTGTTGAATCTTCTCATTTTCCCATGTATAGTTGAGCGATATAATTCAACAGTACACAGCTGGGTTGATAAGAAGCTCATCCTTTCCTGGTTTGTAACAGAAGAAATGTTTCTTAACAAAAACCTAGATTTAATTTTACTAGAAGAGATTTTTACACTGAACATTATATATATGCAGTTCCAAACAAGGAAAAATACCTCAGAGTCTTCACTGCAAGCAAATGGGCAAAATTCTTCCTGTGTTATATATTGACTGGAAAACTGCTCGTTAGATGACTATGATATTTAAAACAAAAATTAATTATGCTCCAGAAATCAATCTTTCATTCTAACTGTGTCTGGAATTACCTTAGATTAGCACCATTAGCACATGTAAAGCTATACAATTAAGGGCTTAGTTAATTATTAAGAATTGCATCCCTCTGTTGAGTGTTTAAGGCAAAATCTGTACTTAAGGATGGATTTTCACTTTTGAGGTTTGCAGGTGCAGAAACATTCAGCTCTTAGTTCTGGCTACTGATTTTTTCTTTTTCACCTTCATACTATAAGTATCATCTGTATGCCTGATTGTTCACCTGGACAAAATTATCTGTTTTAAGAGATGTCTAACAATATCTCTCCCATCTCTGGCCTTCCTATACCCATACAATAGAATGAAATCAGTTACTGAGAAAAAAAATCAATTTTTTGAAATGTATTCTGAATCAAATTAAAGTTTTTGAGAGATTTGATATCAAGAGTACTACAGAGTAAAGTCATCACTGAGCAAAATTGACACAGGGTTCCCTAGTTCAGATTTCTCTCTTTACCTCAGCCTTAATCTGGAAGAGACATCCATAGATCAACACATGTGACATTCATTTCTTGGCTTCTCAGGTAAGACTTGTTGAAACAGTGCCAGATTATATCAAAGTACATATTCATATACTTGAGAACTGGAAAATGCAGAAATCTTAGCAACTCATTTTATATAGATCATTAAGCAGCTGTCAGAAAGTAGCAGTCTGGTGTCACTGCTACCCTGGAACAGTGACCTGTGATAGATAATAAAAAGCTTCATATTCCATTATTACCATGGCGAGTTACATTTATCTTTATTCCCATCCCCTGTTTTTTAGCTCTCACCAAATTTCCAAAATGTACAGCATGGGTCCTGAGAGTCTGATTTACGGCCGGATTAACACCTTCTACTGTTAGAGGAAAAAGATAAAATATAGCCTTTATTCTGAAAACAAGATAATGAAATAGATTTATGTAAGCACTTTGAAAGGATTTGAGCTGTCTTACTTGTGTTTCAACTTTAGGATCCGACAGAGGATGTTTTGATTGACAAGAGTCACTTTTCACCGGGGTGCTTTTGGTGATAATGTCATATAGCTCCACTACAAAAGCTATAGGAAGTGTCCAAGATAGTTAGAGTAATACAGAATTACAGAACCACAGAATCAATCAGGCTGAAAAGGACCTCTGAGATCATCAAGTCCAAACCTTAATCCACTACTACTGAGGTTACCAGATCATGGCACTGAGTGCCAATAATGTATACACAAAGGCTCTATAAATATTAGGAAAAGACCAAAAATATACTAAAGAATCAGGTATATTGAGAAAGAACTGTTTATACATACAAAGCAAATCTACCATTTATTTATTCTGGATGTGTTACATATGTGATATAAAATTGTTCTCCCATGTCTGGATTCAGTCTTCTAATCATAGGCCACAGTGTTGTCTTTGTACTGTGGCTGTGTTGTCTGGAGACTCAGCTTTAGGAAAGAAGCCATATATGATTTTTTTTCTTGAAAATGAAAAACTTTGAGGAAGGGAAAGAAAAAAATGTGTGGGTGAATAACAACATCACTCAGACCAAACAGATGTATGAAAATGGTCCATACGTAAAGCCCAGAGACCCTTACAGACTCACATTTTTCTTCCTCTTTCCACTGTCCTCTTCCTATTGCAAGGACTCCAGATTTTTTACATTAACCTTTCCATGGTCAGGGATTCGATTTGTTCTCAGTGCTTTCTTCCATAACTACTATCTATAATTTTTATTCCCTACTTCCAAATCTATCATTACTTGTATACCACTAGGCAAATGAAAACACTAGAGATTAAGTGTTAGATTTGTTCAATTAAAAAAGCATATAAATTGATTGAATTGATTCTGTAGCAGACTGACGAGAACCAAAGTGTTGAACCTTCTCATTATAATAGAAACACGGAAGAATTAATTAATAAAGGATTTTATTTTTAATGTTAATGCCCTTTTATAACTTTATTCTACAGGAAAAGAAAAAAAAACATTAAAATATCTGACACCGTAACTGATGTTTACTTGACATTAAAAGATAAAATGTACAGTGTAGTTTGGTGCTTCTAGTACTTGTACCCAATTTGTAACATAAACTAACATCTAGGGCACCCTGCAGGTTGTCTAATGGTTAAATTAAACACAAACATTAATCTGGGATAAAAATTCTTCTCTAGGAGCAAAATAATGCATAACAGCTCTTAAACTTCATCTCAAGTTCCCTGAACTCCCACAGACTCATTTAATGTTAAAACATCTTGAGGATCTCAGCAGTAAATTTGAATCTTGCAATATTGATTTCATGGATAGATTTTTTGCAAACAGTCCTAGATGGCCTGATTTGTGATTATATCTCTTCTGTAATATTTGTCTTTGAAATAGTTCCTCAGCATGCAGGATTAGAAACAGAAGTAAGAAAAAACTGCTCAAGTTTTATATATATAAATATATAAATATTAATGACTCATTAAATAATGCTTGTTTGCATTTTCTTTTTCTTAACTCGTAAAACAGACATTAAACTGTGTGAAGTATGTGGGCTACTGTTTCCAAGGAAACAGCATCTCAATAAAAAAACTTGAAAAAATTGGATACACCACCCTGCAGAAATGAAGACACAACTCATATCTTATTTCTCTTTACTGACTGAAGAAGAATGAATCATGAAAACATTAATATATACAAAAATATTATTATTATTACTATTATTACTCAAAAAAAGTTAAGTAAGACTAATAATGGCACTTAGATTTGCTGTCTTTACACCTGAATGACAGGCAGGTATATTGGTCCCAGTCAGCTTGTAACTACTCAGAGGTGGAAACTAACTTGCATGTACATGAGAAAATAGTAAGAAAGCTAAAATATGTGGTTTGTTGGATCTGAATTATTCTGTCACATAACAATCACTTATGTTACTCATAGTAAAATATTTATCTGCCTGAATAAGGGTAGCAGAATCTGAAATCATTATCAGGGGAGCATTTACACCTACCTTCACAGCATCCCTGCTGTCTGACAAGGTAGAAGATTAAAAGCACTGAGGAGCTCCGATAGCAATGTGTCACTGTACATATCTCAGTCACATTGTTTCTTACACCTCTGCTTGACTAGGGGGAGGTAATACCTTCTTCAATACAACCAGTTCTCAGCAGTTCTAAAGGTCATAGCCTAGTGGAGCAAGGTTGTTAAGCCTCTTGTGTTGCCATGTAAAACTCAGCTTTAAAAATTAACAATGAACCTAAAATCTTATTCCCTAAACATTACTGTCTTGACTGTAAATCCCAGTGTTTTTCTGATAGATAACTCCATTAAATGTAGATTTCATAAACCAAATGCAGCTCCTCTCCAGACTTCTCACTGTGATTCAGAAAATCAGGCCTTCATATTTTTGAGGCATCTCAGATGGGCTGACAGGTCTTCACTAAGGCCTTTGAGTGCTACTGTCAGTACTATTGTGAAACCTTCTCAGTCCAGTGTAATGAGCATCACCCTAAGCTAAGTTCATATTTATACTGTTAAAGAAAATCACACTAACTTTTGGTGTATCTACACTGATTTAGATGGTCAAAAAAAATCAATAATGTTCCAAAATGTCTAAGAGAGAGGATAGAGTTAATGTGGCAGTTTTCATCGCATGAACAGACAGTTCCAAACTTACTGCAAAAGGCTGAAGATCTTGTCTGGGCCATCACCAATAGCACCAGCATACAAGTAGAACATGTAGCCTGGTAACTTACTCTGTTCTCTGCAATCTCAAACCCTCCCAGCAAACAAAAGGGTTTAAATATCTCTTCTTTAGATAGGACTAGACAAGATAGAGTCTGATGGTGACAATTCTGATTCTTTGTCTGTATTGGCTTTTAATCTGATACTCATTCTGCTGCCCTGAAAGCAAAAGAAACCTTTTCTGAACAGCTCAGTCTTAACATAGAACTTCAAATTCACTTTGGTTCATGGTGTGAAACCATTTCCTCAAGTCAGAACAAGCCTTTATAATACAAATAAATACCATCACCTTCATATTAATAAACTTTAAAACTTGGCCTCCATGGCTATAAATCTTAGAGAAGTGCAATTTTAATAGATTCAATGAACACCTGATGGCACCCAATGCTGTGTCCAAGTATGTGGAATTTCACTGGAAATTGCAAATATTCCCTCATAAAATTTTGCTTTTGGGCAGTGAGCAGGGATATATGATCAGGTTGCTCAGACCACTGTGCAACCTGACCTTGACTGTTTCCAGGGCTAGGGCATATTTTATGGTCTGAAATTTTTAATTCTTATATGCAGTCAACTTCCTGATCACCTCTGATATCTTCTCACTCTTTTAAATTTTTTATATTTTTTAATTCAAGCAAGGCATTTAAGTTGCTAATCCTTCTGTAAGTGCCTATATGTCTATAGTTTTGTTGTTTTGCCCCTCACTGTCTGCATGCCTTTTAATCTCAATTTAGCTGAATAGTGTTTTAGTAGTTTCTTGGACTAGGTCTTCTAATAGAAGGTAAGAATTCCTTTTTAAATTTTTACTTCTGACTATTTGCATGCTGTCATCTGATTTTGAAACTTTCCAGCATTGTTCTCAAGGTTATAACAAGCCCAAAGGACAGACTCTTGAAGGTCAACAAAAACCTATGTAAACTAACTTGGTCTTGTGACTTGATCTTGCAGTGATCATGACATGATTTTGCAGTGATTAATAGATTCGTGCACTTGTTTGCAGTGTCAAGATCTACATGCAGTGAAATAATTGGAATTATCAGTCTCTAGCACACTTTTTCTGAGTCTGATCTGCAATCTAAGCTCATTTTACAAAATTGAATATAATGACTTTTTTTTTTTTTTACTTTTCCCCATAGAAATAATAACCAAACACAACTAAATACAAAATAGATATATGTTTTTTAAATAATTTCCATTTAACATAATTTACCAGGCTAAGTTAACATCCAAGTGCTTCTTTTGGGAAGACAGAAACTTTTATGAATTTATACTAGTGAATCTGAACCTTGCTTAAAGGCACAAAAACAAATCCAACATGGTACATCTATTTCACCAGAGACCTTTGGAATTATTCATAATGAGTTTATTGATTATTTATTTTGGAGACTATATGAAGTGCCGAATATGTTGACCTTTTAATAGACTCAGAAAATTATCACATTGATCATTTTCTGGATCTTTGTGAAGTGCTAGCTTTATCTTTATTTCTTCGTTGCTCATTTCTACATCTTCATTTTTCACTTCAGTCAGCAAATAAAACTTCTCAGAAAGCTTAGGTGCAAAGAATTGTGGAAATACTGTAAAAAGTCTGATCTGGAATTCAAGTGCAGTTTTTCAGCACCAAGAAACTGAAACTAATATGGCTAAACCCACTCCCAGCACACCTCCAAAAACTAGCCATAGGCAGCAGCCTTGAATCAACAAAATGTTCACTGCCTCACCTCACCCTTGTCCTTTCAACTTGAAATCAAATCACATAATTTATACTTCCTTTGGATACATATGAATACGAACACAAGAATACCTAAGTTAGAACATTTATCTGTAATTCACAGGTAACCAGTAATGTGTCACGGTTTAACACTGGCCCGGCAATTAAACCGATGGCAGATGCTCTCTATTAATCTCTCTCCTCCATCATAAGAAAGGAGAGAGAGTAAGGGAGAGAGACTTATGGGTTGGAGACTAAACTACACAAGTTTAATGAAACAGTAGTGATAAATAGGGAAAATTACTAAATATATATATATATATATATATATATATATATATATATATATATATATATATATAAGAAAATGGATACCACATTCCTCCCCCAATAGCTCTCACGTCAACCGAGGCTGCAGGGCAGCCCTGGGAAAGTCCAGGCTGGACTCCTGGAGTTGGCAGCAATTGGGAACTGGAGGCAGGAACACAGACAGGCAAATGGACGGGATCCTTCCAGGATGCCAGGTGGAGGAAGGGAAGCAGCAAAGGCAGGAAGGGCAGGCCCACGGAAGCTTCTGCTGGTGGCCTTTTATAGCATTACAGGTAAGACCAATCAGCTGATAAGGGGGTGGTGCCCAGCACTTCTGCTGGTGATCTCAGGTGAGGCCAATCAGCTGGTAAGGGGGTGGCTCGGCCCTCGTGATCCCTCAAATTTATACTGAAGATGATGTATATGGGATGGAATACTCTGTTTGAGAAACTTGCTGTTAATTTCAGCAAGTGCAACTACCTACAAGAGACTTAGCAAAAAGCAAGTACAAGACAGAAAATCACCTTTATCCTGGCCCAAAGCAGGACATAATGCTTAAAAAATAACAAGCATTTACTGACATGTATGGCATATTCCTATGAAAGGTTGTTAAAAGATATGTCTGCACTCACTTTTCTTTGTGAAGGAGATGTAGTTAGAATGCTGTTATCAGCTGCCCCTAATTGCTTGGGTCTGCTGTCCATTCTGTAGAATAGCAAAATAAAAATCCACTGAGAACCCAGTGATGACAACTGTGGAGTAGAACTTCTATAAAGGTAAACTTTCTGTCTGAAGAATGACCATGCATGTAGAGACATCTGCACCAACACCCACACATGGATCTTTAAAAATACAATGTGGAAAGATCAGCAGAGGAAACTTGTGTGTTTTACAATTTCCTCTTTATGGCAACATTTAGCATTAACATTTACAGTGTTTATTTCTCTAAAAAATCTGTTGTTTTTCTCTCTGGGACACAAAAAAGCAGGTAGTATTCCCAAAGTTCTCTCTAGTTTCTGCTTGTGAAAGGAATAAAGGAAGGGTTTCTTTTTCCTTGCTTTATTTGGTAGATTTTCTTTTATCAGACTAGTCAGTATTACTTGATAACTCTATAATTTTCAGCTAGTTTAAATGTATGTACCAGATCCTGATCTATATTCCTGTAACAGATCTTGTTGTTTTTTGATTTTTTTTGATTTTTTTATTTTTTTGTAGTATAAAACACAAATTATGACTGAATAGTCCCCAGTCAAAATCAGATTATTTTGTTCTTCACCGAAATCACACATTCTATTTGGTCACAAATGACATGTTCTAATTTGCTGTGATATAAAATGAAGATCACTAATTTATTATTAATATGTGAATTTCCACCTGTCCAAAGTTAGGACAAGGATAAACCAGTGGACTTAATAAGATTCTGAACAGATACCAATATAGTGAGGCAATTTTCTACATGTGATGAAAAAGACTCCTCATGGTTACTGCATATTTCTGATTTTGTAGCCCCTATTCCTGCTTTTGAAATGGAAAGAAATGATTTTGTAAGATAATTTACTTATAAAATTTCATTGAATTCTAAATACATGAAGTTTTTTAAGCATGAATTCTGCTTTATTTTCATTAAAAGCCTTGTCTGGCATTATAATTGCAAGCCAAATGCATAGCACCATGTTGTAAGCTGCTTATGATTACTGATCTGGCTGTCTTTGTAGAGGCTGGGAAATACCAACACAGAAAGCATGTCTTGTGCCCCTTACTTATTTTTTAATGAACAATTACCTATGCATTTTTAAATTTTCCCAACTGTGTAATTTTAAAATTATTTTCTAAAGTTGTAGTATATTTGAGAAACTATAAAGATCTCTGTTGCATGGATTATTATTTCTACTTAGTTCAAAATGTTATGAAGTCTGGCATTTCCTGTAAAATGGTGAGGGAGTCAAAACCTTCAGCTTTTGACATAATTCTGAAATTGTACCACACTTTGAATGTGTAATAATGTCGTGACTACTGAAGGTAACTGGGACAAAGTGTTGAGATTTTCAGTAACCTCTGTAATAAATGACGAGTCCTTGATTTTATATAGACAATTTCATTTAACCCACCATGAAGAGAAGTTGAAAATAAAGTTTTGTAATTTTTGATCCAGTAGTGTCATACACTAAAAGTACTAAGATGCATTGATTTTATGTCAGAGAAAAATTGGTGTTCAGGTACATCCTCTCTGCAACAGAAAATCTAGTCTTCTGTAGAGTTTGATTATAGAATGCTCTCTTTGAGTAGCTGTGTGGCAGAAGGCGAAAGAGTGCTGAGTTTCCCCCTCCTTTGAAAATTTTCCCTCATCTCTTAAACATATACTTAAACCTGAAGGTTACAGTGGAAAGCAGTAAACTTATCTGAGGGCTGCAAGGTTTGGCATTTTCACCAGAACTCCATTATAAAATTGAAGTCACCTTTAGAAGTTCAGTGCTGGTTATCTATCATTTGTCATGTATAATCAAAACAGTAAATTTAAAAGATTCTGAGGGTAAGAACACAAGATGGCAAAACCTAAGAAGTTTGAAATGAAGGATGAAATTTCTTCCATAATTTACTGCTTCTTTGTCTTCACACTTCTAGTAACCCAGGAAAATCTGTGTGGCAAGGTGAACATGTGTATTGATGTCTGAGAAGTATATGCAGCCTAACATCCCAGAACCATATATTATAGATGTGCAAAAAGATCATAAATCTTCTCTTCTGCAGCAGAAGGAAGAGCTTGGCTTTATTTAGTTTACCATTGTCCTAAACAGCAGAGATTTCACAAATTATCTTCAGGCATTCTTCGGTATTTCCATTTTCTATTTAGAGTCATAGAATCATAGAATCAGATGGATTGGAAAGGACCTCTGAGATCATCAAGTCCAACTCATGATTCACTACCTCTGTGGTTACTAGACCATAGCACTGAGTGCCACAAAGGTTATGCTAAAAACTGTTAATAAAATTCTATACTTCTTCCACTACTCCCAGAGAATCTCAGTCCTTTCATTTCAAGTATTAGGAAAAAAAAAAAAAAAAAAAAAAAAAAAGTAAAAAAAAGAAAGAAATTATTAAGGGGGAAGAAAAGACTTTAAACTTTTCTCTCCATGGTTAGGTGAAAGATGGATTTATTTGTTCAGCTTGGGGTGGAGATTTGGGGAAAGCTTTGATTTAAAATAAATAGGTTATATTACACAGAGATTGTGACTGGTCTTTATGTTGACTCTCAAAAGCATAATTTTCTCAAGGTTTCAGATAGCTTTCAGAAAGGCCAGGTACCTAGAAACATGGATAATACACCAGCACACACGTTGTTTGTTCCTTCTGAAGATTAAACAGAATATGTTAGGTGTTCAATAAGTCATTCTGTAGCTTAGAAAGTAACCGTAGATTTGTCTGTCTGCCTTTCAGAAGAAATGAATAACAGTTTGTTAATTGTGCCTTTTTGGAGCTATAATGCATTTTCTATGCCATGGTTTGTCATAGGAACATGTTTGTCTTTCCATTTGACTTTATAATTAGTGCTTGAGGGCAAGTAGGACTGTAATCACTGAATAGCTTTGAATATTACTTACCCCTGAATTGTAATCTGAGTGCATGGTCAGCATTACAGGACTGCACAAGAAAAGGTCCCCACTTAAAGCTGACAGTCTAATTGTACAGCCCAGCACAGAGAATATTCTTCTAGGCTGTCATGAGGCATTTTGAATCATAAGACAGCAATACCACTTTGCAGACTTTTCTGTCATGAGCCAGAACACAAAGCAGGAACACTGATGCATCCAGCACAGCAGGAAAGAGGATAATATCAAACACTGAGGAGTTTCTCTTGGGTGTGAGTTAGCAGCTAATAGACCGACAGAACACTCTAAATAAAATGGTTCCTGAACAAAAGCTCTCTTTAAGATAACATCACTGTCTTTTGGGATCTTGACAGCTTTAAAAGACATTATTAACACCTCTGCAGTCTGCTCCTCTGCATCACATAAGTGTTGGAGAACCAGTTCAAGCAAAACTCCAGTTTAAGTAAATGAAAGTTGTCTAGGCAAAAGTGGCAAATTAAAAATCAGCAAGGATCTTTTACTTTGGTCTCTGGATCTCAGGAGCAGCCTCAGAGAAAATGGATATGCCCAGTAAAAAGTGCTCTGGCTCAGGTACTTTTCTGGCCCATTAAATTAAAATTCTTGAGGAGAAGGATCTTAATGGTTCTGGTAGCTATTCTTAAAGACAGCTAGCAAACATAATAATCATACCTTGAGGATTTATAAAGATACACATAATTGTGCATTAGTTTGTAGTTATGAAGAAATGCTATTTCAGTTCTGATTTCCATTTCGCAATTTAGACAACTACATAATTTCTCCTTATTTAAGAGAGATAAAAATCACTCTTCACTTTTTAAAGGTATATGAAATACTAAGTAGCTTATTTGACTATGATGTACTGTTAGGCATAGTTTGGAGGGAATACAAAACATAAAAACTAAATAGCATATCAATAAACCTTCCTTAGTTACACATGTCACTGTAGAATTTAGAACTTAATGCATCAATGCAGGTAAAGTTAAGGCTGCTGGAATAAAGGACAGAATAGTCTCCTATAAAGTGAATGAATTAATTATTTTCCTATTAATAGTATTTCTATTTGAATTAATAGGAACTTGTGAATCAAAGCCATTATTTTGGCATACTTTGATTATCCTTCTTTCATCGTCTAATGATAAATATAGAATTTCCTCCATCTCCAGCCCAAAATAAACAAGCAAATACAAAAAAAAAAAAAAAAAAAAAAAAGACTGCATTTTTTTCTAAATTGCTTCAGGTGTTTGTACAGAGTTCCTTTTCAGAAGTATTAGTAACACCTCCCTGATACATATTTGTTTTGCAAACATATTTATCCATGTTCTTTAATACATTTATGGAGTATTTCTATATGCTACAGTAAGGCAAGCTGCATAAGAAACTCAGCAGAATGAAACTTTTCCTCTGTTGAATTGTTGAGGACAACACTGATACAGTTCCCTCTTGCATTTGTCATAAAATTGCATTTCTGAACCAGGAATATTTTAACAGATGTAAAGCCCATGAAGCTGAAGAGCTCTTTTAGGAACAGAAGTCAAAGTTTATAGGGGTTTTGGTGTTTTTGTTTTGTTTTACAACAGTCTATACAGACCCTGACAAATAAATAGATTATGTAAAAATAAATGCATAAAATAATTTCAACAAGATAAGCAGTCAGTGAAACTTGACTGTAAATTGTATCCAGACCAGAAGATTCTAGCAGTGTATGGCAAAGAGAACAGGTCTTGTCCACATTCAGAGGTTAAAATATAGACTTTTCAAATGGGTTTCCAGTCACAGGTTGGAATACATTGCCTTAATTCTGCCTACAGCACTGTTGCATTTTGAGTTAAGCTGTGCCTTTTTCTCAGGTTCCCTTGCATAGACTTCTGCCTTGTTAAAAACATAGTTAATATGGAAGATAAAATGTTAACAGAAGCCAACCAGCATTTATTCCATGTAGGTAGTATGCATCTACAGTTTCCCAAAGACAAAAAAAGAATACAAAAATAAACAAAAACAAGACAATAAGGGGTCTTTGTGTGCAAACTGACCTCCCCATCAACATCTGGAGTAATTTACATTTTAGTTGTGTTTTGTACTTCTGTTGGGGTTGTTGTTTTTTTTTTTTCCTTTGGATGTGGAGTGGAATTTTAGGAGAATGAAAGGAAAAGGCTAAGGGCTTTTTAAAATTTGAGGAAAAATTAAACTGTATCTTAAATCCTATCCCAAATTTTAGCCTAGAGCAAATTATCATGCTGCAGTCCTATATGGAACTACACGCAAACCTTTACTGTACCATTGCTGTAATTAGAGAGGTTTATAGTGAATTGAATTAATGGAGGGAGAAACTCTGCGAGTTTTTCTGTTGAAAAAACATCATAGCGACATATACAGACACCCTAAAAAAAATTTCTACAAAAAAACTGTATTAGAGGTAAGCAGAGGCTTTTAGTCAGTTTTACAAATTCAGTGTTAAATGAATCTCTATTGTCAGAGTGCAAATTTCTGGCTGACCTGCAAACATTTCATGGATATTGTCAGCTACCATTACACATAGAAATGGATATTTATACCTTGTTTTCAGAATTGCAAATGTCCTCTGAGAGTATGTATTTTCTTATTTGCTTTTTCTGTTCAGACTTGGTTTGAAATATGGCCACAATAAATCCTCATGGGCAACATACTCATTTGAATTTTAAATTAGATACTGCCCAATGAGCACCTGAAAATTATTTGGGACTGTTTTACTTAATATTTTGCTTTGAGAACAAACTTAATTTTGTCAGAAACCTTAGTATTATTTATTTTCCTTGTTCGGATTTTAGAATTGAAACTTTGGATCAATTTTTACATCAAAGCAAATATTTACCTTACTATTTATGTCCTCTTCATTCATTAATATAATTTGCCCTGTGAAGTTTCATAATTCATATTATCCACTGGTCTGCTCCAGGAAGTAAATAATGCCATATTTTAAAATTTTCATGCATATTACACACGCAACATGTGACAACACCTCGGACCTGCTGTCCAGTGACCTCAAGGAATATATGTGTAAGCTCAGACAGGGATTTTCTCTTTCCATTTCTCAATATGTTACAGCAAACAACTTGAAGAACAGTAAAGGATTGTGCCTACAGAAAGGGCTAGGATGTAAAGAATGAAACCAATAAGCACACTAAATTAAAGAGCTTATAAGAAATGTCTAGATAAAATCTCAGTCGAGATCTTCCTTTGGATGCAGTGAATACCTTCTCTGACCCAGTGTTGTGTCTTAATGTTATAACTAAATTCTAAGAATCAAAACATGTGACTCAAGGTACTCCTGCACACTTTTAATACTGAGACTAAATTCACTGAAAGCAGCAACTGACAATTTGTACATTATTTTGATCACTGAGAAATGAAATAATGAAGATGACTGCATCATTGTTTGTGGTTGTTATTGGTTTATAATATGCAGCTTTGAGAATTAATTTTATCTCATGAAGGTGACAAAACATCTCTCCCCTAACTCTGACTTATATGTGCTTACAAAACCTAGTCCTATTTTCTATCTCATTCAGGTAGCTGGATAAGCTGAAAATGTTTGCTACATTGAAGGAGAAGAAAGTGATAAGGAAAGCTGAAAAGAACTTTGATCGTGTGCTTTTTATCTTACCATTCGAATTAAGATTTTTTTCAGAAATTAATGTCAACTTATTGTCATGGGGAAAATACCCATATTCTCTGAAAAAAATTGCCTGATAAAGGAACAATGTTTCCTCTACATGTAATTTTAAAATTGTTAACATTAATTCCAAGTGCCAGCTGTAATTCCCATGGATTTCTTCACCGACTGGGAATTTTTATTTTCTTTCCTTTTCTCACATTCAATCAGCAACTGGAATGCTATACTGCAGCCCCCTAATTATATCTGTTTCCATCTTTTATCCTAGTTGTTTTTTGCCAGGATTTAGAACAACTTTTAAATTTAAACTTGAGGATTCCTTTAGCACTTACTAGAGGCTTTGGACTAATACCTAAGAATTTATTATTTCCAGATGTTGTTCCTTTATACCTACACCCACATACTGCTCAGCTGTGTTTGAAATCAAGCAATCTAATCACACACACAAAAGAGAAAAAGAAAAAAATCCAAGCTGAGAAATGCTCCACACAGCTGAACTGTGGACTCATAAATTCCTCACTCTAATGTTTACATACCTCTGAATGGCTTCAATTGCTACCAGCCAGGGGCCTGGGTGTTCTGCTGGCCACATAGAAATCTGAAACCTGCAACAATTTCATAAACAATGGTTCCTAACCAAGAACATATGCTCACCAGGTCACTGTGTAAGGCATTAAATATCCAGGGAATATATTGGAGAGGAGAAGGGGGGGGGGGGGAATAGAAAAATACTAAATATTTTGTTAAAATAAGTCAGATTGTCAGTTAAAGATGTGTATTAGTTCTGTTTTGTGGGATTTTGAACTCTCAGTGTTCTACCTAAAATCAACTTTATTTTTTATGTCTATCTGTAACCATCTGTTATGAAATACTTATGCTAAACAAACATGTACTATAAAATATTCACGTCTGCCTTTACTGCTATTTACCAGGTTTACATACTTTTTATTTACTTACTTTTTGCCCAGTGAATTTTGAAGCTTACAAGGCAACTTGTCACAGCAGTAGAACACAGAATATTCCCCTCCTTACTACATATAAATTAGAGTCCAAAACCAACATTTAAACTCATTTTTCAGCCTTATTAAACAGTGAAAATTTCTTTCCACACCACTTAAACTATCTCCAGTTATTAAGATGCCACAATTTCCCTTGAGAAACTATTCCACAATCTAATAGGCTCTATCATAAGGAAATTCTTTTGATGTAATTGAGCCCACATTTTCTTACTATGTATTCTTTAGCTTGGAGAAGTCATAGAGGGGGGATTAATACTGTGGCAATGCCATGCTGATTGTAAACAAAGTTTGTCTCAAAAAGTGGAGAACTGATTATAAAGCATGACATCTTCTGCCAGTGATATATTCAATGTTTTGAACTTTGATGACTTCTTTCATTATTGTTTGAAAAACTTGCTGGCTTATCTCCTTGGGAAGGGAACCTTCATAGAATCCCTATTGGTTTTGAGGGATGATTATATCTGAGAAATGCTGATTCATTTTATCCTTCCATCACTGCTGTACAAGTAACATTATATGTGTTTAAATGTTTCCATGACTAAACCTTTTAACTGAATTTGACTGAAGTTTAGTAATTGACAAACAAGTTTAGCTCTCTGAATAATGTCCATTTAAGAGCATAATGTCATAGTTTGGCCCAGGATAGAATTAATTTTTTTCCTTTTAATTTTACTTTCAGCTAAGTCTCTTCTAAGCAGTAGCATGTGCTGAAATTATCAGCAAGTTTCTCAGTCAGTGTCTGCTTCTAGGAGTAGAAATGCTCAATGCTTATAGTTACAGCTTGAGAATGCTGTTCAGAACCAAGGCCAATGCTCAGTACTGAGGAACATCTTGTTCTCTGGAAAGAGAAAGGAATAAAGGGTCACACCTGCAACCCTCCTTTAGGGAGGACTGGAACAGACAGGTAACCAAAGTCGACCAGAGTATTCCATCCCATATATGTCAGACCCGACATAAATCTGAAGGATCACGAGGGTCAAGTTCTACTTCATCCATGGTTTGCATCCTGGGAGGATTCCAACTGTTCGCTTGCCTTTGATCCCCATCCATGCCCTCTTGAATCCATGTGTTCCTTCATCCAGCTCCTGTCTGATACTGACACATAGTTTAGCAATACAATATCAGATTATGCTGCATTGGTAGAGAGATTCCAGAGCTCTACTCAAAATACTCCCCATTCTGTGTTTCAGATATGCTTTTTAAATTGTTGATTCATAAATGCCTCTATATACTTCTTTGGTGTCTGGAGTATGACTATAGAAATCATTCTTACCTAAAAAATACATATATCTACCCAGAAGCACATTTGGAAAAGCTCTAAGAGCAGACATATTGAAATGAGTTTCAGATGTTCAGCTGGGCAAAAGTAAAATTCAGAAGGAAAATAAAACCAGAAAAAAAAAAAAAAAAAGCTGTATGATTTTTTTCCCCCGTTGCTTTAAACATTCTTCTGCTGACCCATGAGGTCTGCTCAGTCTCACTATGATTTTACTACAAGTTTCAGGTATATCTTCTTCACTTCTAACACTTGATGGCTCTTAATGAGTGGGTCTTTACAAACACTTTATGGAAGGTATTTCTACAAGAATTAAGCAAGAAAGAAAGGAATGTAAATCCATGACAGAGAGATCACAGAAATAAAAGAAATTATAGTCATATCTTTTCCACAGTAACTTCTTCAAATAAATTGTTGAAAAATTGCTAAAAATTCTAATGACAGTCAGCATACAAATAAACAATATAAATGTTAAGCCACAGACCACAGTCTGAAAACTACCTTTGTGAATCTTACGTTCTTGTACTTCATACAACCAAAAGTCTTGCCATCACTTATAAAATTGTATATTCTTGATTTAGTTATCTTGAAATAAAATCCCAGTGCAGACAAGGCAATTTATAGTCTTCACTATAACTTCCCTGTTGTCTGTGAGCATATGAATCATGTAAGAATTACATTTTGCCTGGTCTTCAGTAAAATTTGACATCATGAATAAGTCGTGTTGAAGATACACTTTTCCTTTCCCACAGAGACAACACAGCTGGTTAGATTTATGTAAGATAAACTTTCCAAATCAAGCTACAGTCCATGTAGGTCCCTTTTTACATTTCAGGTCATGGTGCATATTATAAACAGCAGTAATTTGATGGCCCCATTCGTATCGTCTAGATAGTTGTAAGTACTGTAAAGATAGTAGGCAATTTGCTGTGATTATTGTCTTCTGACCAAAAGACTGCAATGGTGGAATAATGGAGTACATGAGGTCAGGTTTGAACTGGAAGAGCAGATCTTGCAGCATCAGATAATGACTTAATTTTAATGTCAGGTTTGTGTATAAACCCTAGCAGTGAAAGAGCAAAGGAGCAAACCAGGCCTTGTGATAGTTTTACAACTGTACTTCAAGTATTCTCTTCTGGATTAGAGAGAATGAGACTAGGTCAGTGCTCGAGCAAAAAACATGTTCCTATTTCCAATAGTTGTAGCAGTCTTCAATCAGCTTTATAGTTATAAGATTATTGTTCAAGCTGGAATTATTAAAATAAAAACAATAGAATTTGTAACTGAATCTAATGAAATGACTAAATGAAAGATGAGTAAGGATGGAAGAGAGAAGTGGTGAGTTTTGGCTGAAAAGAGTGAATCTTGATTTTGTATATAATTGAGTTTATGTTTGGTTAAACAGTCATACACATATTCAGTGCTATTTTCCTCCTTCAAGTAAGTGGCACTGAAAGAAACTTAAACCAAGAACCCTGATGTCCAGATCACTTCTGTCTTCTTTTCACAGTAATTCCTTTTGACCTGTCCTGAATTAATTACCATCTGTCTCACACTGTTTTTCTAGCTGAAGGTGAACTAGCAGTAATAACATGGAGGCTGCAATAATGCCTACCAGCAGATTTCATTGGACTATTGACAAACTGACAGGGTCCCATCTGCTTTTTGAGGACATGGTGCAACAAACGCAGGTGCTATCTTAAAGATCTTACATTACTTTTTAAAGAGATGTTTATGATTTTAATATACTGGTCTCTTAATTACAGCAGAAGAAATGAATTCTTTTTTATGTTCTTATGTTTGTTCTTGCTGCAGTCTTCTTACTCAGCATATAAATTATATTCCCATATATGAATCCAAATTCAGATATGTTGTCTCAGAAAGTGTAATTTTTAATTTCTTGCATGAATGCACACTAGAATGGAGGTGTTTGTCTTCCTTAATAAGCAATAAATGTGAGAATCTTTACCGCCCTTAACTTAGTTTGGGTGCTATTAAACACATGGAGCATAAGGCAGATACCCATTTGAAACTGTGAATGAAACTTTGACTTCCAGTTCCCTCTGTCTCTGAATGATCTTTAAACAGAAATTGTGAAAGAGCAACTGAGGAGGTTTATCTTCCCAGGTTACTGGGAAAATATATGAAAAGCATAATTACCGAGAACAGAAAAATCATAGAAGGGTTTGAGTTGGAACTTGAGTGACAGCTCCTATAATTTATTAAGAGGATTTTGCCCTTTTGGAATGCTATCCACACAGGATGGTATCCCCTTATTGGTCAAATCATCTGCATATTTTCTATGGTTGCAAAGGGAGGTCAGGGCAACTGGACTTCCACAACATAGGTTTCTTCATGTGAGCTACAGGTATGTGAGGCCAGTAACACTTCTCTCTTTCATGAAAGTTATGTGTTTTGAATTTAGTGAAGATTCATCATTCTATTGACCAGTTATTTACAATAAGCTGAAAAGAACTACTGACATGTCATTTACCATACAGAAAGTTGGAGAAGGCATATAGGAGGAATTTCATTTCTTTTAAAAGCTAGGTTTATCTTCCTGTTTCTACATGTTTCTTAACTTCAGAATAAAAATATTCTATGCTCTCATACACAGCAAGATATTCAATAGCGCTAATCACCAGCTTAGGAAATATATGTCACAGGAACTTTCTGATGACTCTTCTTCACTAACTACTTTGTCATTTCTGCCAAATAGCACTGCTGGTACACAAAATGACTAATTCTGATTTTTCTTCCTTTTTCCTTTTTTTCTCCCTGAAGCTTTTTCCGTAATGACCTTATGACATAAGATGCTAAGCCATTTCTGCCATTGGAGTCAGAAATTGCCCCAGAATTACAACCCATTAGACTTGGGGTTTTTTGTTTTGTTTTGTTCTGTTTTTGTGACTTTATACTCACAGTTCCTTTCATATTTCAAATCTGTGAGTATGGCTTTTCATACATCTGGAGCATAGCCAAAGAGCTATGCTCTTAATTAGAGCCTATGGCACCCAAAAACTCAGATTTCCAAGCACTTGTGGACACACAAAGGCCATCCACAGAATACCCGTGAGAAAAATATGTTGATTTAATATGGGAAGGGAATAGAGTGTCCTCAGATTGTGGTTGCTTTGGAACTGCTTTTTTAATGGAATTTATTTTTCAAACTTTTCCTCTAGGAAAAAACTGCTTCTTTAATGGAATTTCTTTTTCAAGCTTTTCCTCTGGAGCTGTTGTAGAGATGAGAAAAAAAATGAAGATTTTTGTCTCTGTCCTAGTAGCATAGTAGCCTAATGCAGGCACCAAGGGTTGGAAAACAGGATACAGCCAGTCAAGAAAAATACACCACAAGCAACTTGTCATATTATCATGCAACATTTTCCATTGTATATGAGAAAAAGTAAAATAAAATAAAACACAAAACAAATAAAAAATCCACTTGAACAGTTTGTATTCTTTATTAAGATTACACAACTGTCCTTGATATTTTATCTTCCATAAAGCTGAGAAATCTTTCATAGTACATCAATTCACCAAGAATGGCTTCAAATGAACATTCTGCATGTATAATCAAACTTAAATTTAGATCTAACTATCTTCACATTGGTTTCCATATGGCTCTATCAGTGTCACTTCTTTGATGTACTCGCAGTTTTAGCCTTCACATATAGAATATGCATAACTTGTGCCAAGATCATTCCCAAAGCAGTAAATTTCACATTTGCAGTGTTAAAGAGGCCTATCTCAGTTTTACTGATGCTGTTAAGTTTACATCTCCTAATCAAAATCTTTTGAAGTGAGTATCAACATTCCCATTTCTACACAGATGTGCGCGTGCATTTGAGGTTATGTATCGCCAAACTCAGCTGCCCAGTTAGCTGCAGCTACAAGACTTCCACCAGTGTTGGAAGTATCTCTTATAGGCGACCTTTTCCTTCTCCATATTTTAAAATGTTGCTAAATGGACTTTTCTTTCAGCAGGCTTTATTATCCTTCTGTATCCACTTGCTGTATGTGGATTAGTCTAATAAGAGAAACTGTCTCATCAGACATCCATCATCTGCTTTCAAGGAAGCAGCTCTAACTACAGTCCCTTTAGAAGACAAAGGGAGTTAGGAAGGAAGGAATCAAAAGTATCAAACTATTTATTAGGCCTCAAAGGGTCAATAGTTTTTCATTTTGTGTGCTTGTGATTAACGTTTCTGTTTGACATTATAACTGAGACAAAGTCTAAACCCCTCTAAAACTTTTTCATATTGTCTTTATGATATCTTTTCTTAGGTAACAATGAAAAAAAATGTTCTCATCATAGACAGAGAGAAAGAGGGGAATGAAAGTGATGAAACAAGTGCAAGTATAACGCTCCTGTAATCATATAATCAGAGAGACAAATTATCCACAAGAGGAGTCAAAGTGAGAAAGGACATCTGTACAACACAAAAATATAAAGGCACTGGTATTTCATTAGAGTTTATTAGCTGCAAGGAAATGGAGCGTGAGAGAAAAGCATGGCTTTGCTGAGAAGAGGAAGTCAGTCATTTATTATTCCAAGCCTTATAGCCTCAGAATGTTTGCAGTCTCAGATTCACCTTTCCCACCCAATTCAACCTTGTTAAAAATAATGTTCCTTCATTGCTGTTTTGCATATCAATGTTTTCCCAGCCTCTCTCCTTGCCACTGTTTCTCAAAGGAAGAAGAAACTGTTTCAGTTATTTTCAGGTATGAGAATTATGTCTCTGATAACAAGGTTCCTTCTTTTCTATCATTTTCCCTTTAACTAAATGAGATTCTAAGACTTTCCCCTCATCTCCCATAGTAATAAAGTATAAATCTTTTGTGATCCCTGATAGGATGCATGATTACTGAGGTACTGGCCTTTACTAAGGATCAAACTTGATATGAGTCAGGTGAACTTGTGGGAGCAGCGATGAATACAGGATTCCTAATTACAAAGGTGCCAGCCAAATAATCAGCTCAAATTCCCTTCAGCCATTTTTATTGTAAATTATAACTTAGGTACTGTAATTACCCTCCTCACTTTCATCAGGAATATCCTTCAGTACTGAACCAGGTAACTCCCCAAATGGCACAAAGCTAATCTCACACAAACCTGGGATGGGTTCCAGGAAGTGCAATCCAGGATAAATTCTAATGCTGTGCTCAAAATTCCTGGCACATCCACCATCAGTCTCCACCTGATTCTTTTGTATAAGAGAAAGAGAAGCCATCCATAGAGGGCCTCACAGGAGGGGTTTAGCCTTATTCTTCTACAATGTAAGAAAAACATGGTTGTTAAAGGAGCATCTGAATTTCTACCATTTACAAGCAAAACATCTGGACAGAACAGCCAATTCATGTTACACTTATGCAACATTTTGATTACTGGAATTTTTATAAACTGTTGTCTAAATGTTGACAACTTTCCTCTAGTTTATCTCTTGGTAGTGATTTGTTGACTGTGGGTTTCTTTTTCAGATCTCATTTACCTCATCCATTACAGTTTGGGGGTTTATGTATTTATTCTACATTGTTCCCAGACTCACAGGACAACTTGTATTTTTACTATATCAAAATACTGAAATCCAAATATCCATATAGAGCTCTCTAACTCCTTAAAAAATTAACCTGTGATGCCAGAATATTTTTTTATAACATTGCAGCGTATTTCAGGGAAAAGTTAATCAGTCTTTCAAAATCTATTGTAACTTAAAATCATAAACTGCTATTATGGTTGGCTTCAATAACCAGCCTGCAACAACTGTATACACTTACTTGACTTGTATGTTGGCATGATTGTTGCAGGAGATGAACTTCGCAGCGATGATAGGCTCTGAATGAGGACAGGATCAGTAGAGAACCGGCCTCAACCAACACAGCTGCTGACCTGCTTCAGAATGAGCCATTTGCTGGTCTCAGGCCCCACCTTTTATTGGCCCTTGATCTTTGAGCATGCGCACTTGGGCCAGCCCTAACTGGGCACAGGTGAGGCTGAGCACCGACTGAGCTCATTACTCGGCAGGTCCTGCCACCTGTTGCCTACACATGATGTATGCATATTAATTAATATATTACATGGCTATGGAAAGCAAATTTCAGTGTAGGAAAAATTTCATGTAAAAAAGTACTAATGACCAAGGGTGAAAGGATAAGATTAAATATGATTATTTACTAGTGAGTCAAATGGAGCAGATGAGATCCTATGAAAGATTTTGTTCAGGCAAAGCCATGACATTGTTAGAAGTTACTGTGGCAGTTTGATATGGGCCCTTCCTTTTTTATAAATCTACAGATAAGAGATCTTTATGCCTTTTATTTATATTTCAAATAGAAAGCTGAGACCTCATGGATCAAGAAGGAATTGATTTTAAGTAACTAAAGGCAATTAAGAAAACCCTCTAGTATTCATTAACAGATTGGGGTAAACCCTTAAGGTCCAAGTCTTAGTATGTGTATCCCATTGATTTACTTATCAGCGGTAAAGAAGATTGACCACACATCAGGAAATCTGATATGCAGAACCAGTGCTATGAAAGAATGACTTTTACTGCAGGGTTTGATTAATCCCTTCCACAGGGGATAGGTCTTTTCTCATTTTCAGACAAACTTTCCCCTTGATCATGGATCAGCTGTAACTGACTTGTCTCAGCTAGATGATCTGTTTTGCCTGTAATGAATGACAAAACATGCTAATTCAGTAAGATGTTGCACTCTGTATGCAATTATGTCACCTGTGACATAAACCTAATCAGCCCTGTTTGTATCACATTGTAAAAAAATATGAGAGAGATGTGATATTCTCTTGAGAGAAAAGATATGGTTTCTTGAAGCTACCTGCAGCATGAACAGATCAATAAACATCACAGTGACCTGAAATTATTCTTGGACATACTAGTATTTTCATTCCAAAGATTTCCTGTTGTCTACACAGATACCAGAAGCTTCAGGGGTTAGACAAGGGTCCTTTTCAAATTTCATATAATCTTTAGCCCTTCATGCACTAGCTGTGAAAATCAATTAGCCTTGGTGAAACTAAGCTGCTGTATGCTCTTAAAAACAAAAAATACCAACTGCACTTTAGTAATTTTCTCTGTCTGTAAAAAGAAGGATGGTGCTTTTTAATTTGTTTCTCACACTTTTTGCTACACAGAATTGCCTTTTTACTTCTGCATTTGAAAGTTACCAGATGTGCCAGACAGATTAACACAGGACATTGTTTAGAAAGACAGGAAAGCTATACTTGAACAGTCCTGACATTTGTGATTCCCTAAGGCTAATATGAACCCAGGTCTCAAAATAGAAAGCATCTGATTGGGTGCCAAAGTGAACTTACACTAATTCCTTGATAATATTATGATACCCAACAATTCCCTGGGAATTTACAAGCTTTCCTCTTAACAAATGTCTTCTGCTTCTTTCTTTGCTTAGGAAAATGACAGTGTCTTTGGACTTGGGAAACTTGACGACAAGTGTTTGTAGAAGATGATAAAAGGAATCTTAGTCTGTACACTGATTACAACTTTAAAGCCAAATAGAGAAGGTGCATCTGTCTATCATCTGATTGCTCTGAATTCAGCATAAATAAGAACAGGAATGAAAAAAAATAATGCACTTTTAAGGTTCCAATGCATATAATATCTCAGCCACTCAAGGTGTGACTGTGATCTTGCCTTCTCTTCCCTTCCTCTCTCCCTCTCAACAGTCTAAAGTTTCTTTGTTTTCTCCCATTTGTTTTAATTTTAGGTCTTAACAAAACTAGGAATAATTCAGAAATGGAGGTGATTTAGATACAGTTCATTGGAATAATTAACTCTTTAGAGAGTTTTCTCTCCCCATTAAGAAAGAACTCACCGGCTTGCTGACAGATCTCCAAGGTGCCTTCCCCGTCTCAGAATGTTGTTTAGCAGGCAAATTAAATTTAGAATAAAATCCCCATATGTGCTTATTATCTTATAGGGTTATATAACAGCATCTTTTTGAGCTCTTATTCACACTTCAGTGATATCAGTTGCCTGTCATAGCAAGAACTGAAATACCACTGGTCCACTCAGTTACTTCAAATACCAGAGGTAAGAGGACCCCTCTGTAAGTTAATTTTCTGAATGAAATTCTGCTAGCTTTGAACTAAACTTGAAGAAAAAAAATAGTAGTAATACTAACCAAGAATACTAAACACTCCAACTGGACACATCTGAATACTGTGGTCTGCCCTCTCCTTAAAATCAGAACTGCAAAATCTTATTTGGAAGATGTATGGGGAAAATATTGAAAGTAAGTGTACAAAAACTGCAATCCCAGCAGAAGCAGCACAAATATAATTTGAGTTATCATTTTATAGCACTCTTCTGCCATTAAGAAGGTATATGACCAGCAGACAGAAGCATTCCAGTAGTTTCTGGATTCTGTGTTTGGAAGTGGAGAGAAAAGCAACACATGACAAAGAGGTTTGGGACCAGTTCTGACTTTGAATAAATATTAAATAATGCAATGGGATTTTTGTTCTCATGGTTACAGAATTATGGATCTGTAGAGAATCCGAATAACTGATATGAAAAAAGCAAGACAAGTTAGAAAAAACAGTTCTGTGACAATTTCACTTCTTTATATATAAAAAAAACAATTAAAGGCTTTATGAAAAAGTGATCAGTTATTCTTGTATAAATTCCTGTTTTTTCCTATTCTTCCCAGGTATGTATTGCTTCAGCATAACCATCATAAAATGAATCAAACTTGAACATACTATCTGTGAAGTTTATTAAAAAAATAATTTATTTACAATGTTTACTGAGAAAAAAACCCACAACTAACAAATTGCACCATAGATCACCTATGAATGAGTGAATTAGTCTTCTAACATTTTCTTTGGGTTTTGGTAGTAGAGGGGAATATATTGGAGATAGAAAAAGTCAGCTTAGTTTGACATTTAAAATAAATGGTATTAATATTGTTCTAGTCTGTGCAAAGGAGACTACAGAGAAAGAAGTCATGTTTCAAATATTTAAATCTTTTATGTCATATCACATTTTTTTCAATGCTTTCAGTGGTGTTTTCCTAGATGAGAGACAGAAAGTCTACATGAATAGTGATTTTAAACTACACAGTGTGAGGTTTTTTTCTCCATTTACAGAGCAGATTGTAGGGTATATCAGAGTAGGATATTACCTCCACAACTCTGTATCACTAAGGTAAAAAAATTCTAAAAATAAGCAAGACACTGCAGCAGTAATTGTCCAGGAATTTTTTTCTGCTCTTAATGTACTGATAAAATTTCAAACGTATCTTTCCTAATTTATGTAGAAATCTCTTTTATATGCTGTAATTATCTTATATTTCCATAGACAAGGCTTTTCTGTCTGACATAGGAAAAAGTTATAAAATTCTATCAATAGAGATGAAAAAATTACTTCAATAAAATACTGTAATGTATTTCTTTTGGAACTTTTTTAAAAATTAAAATTTGTCCAAGAACTACAGATTTTCATTTACTTGGGAATAGAGTAAATGAATGTTACCTGATGCTTTTTATCCTAACCAAATATCTGTTGCTTCCCTAGTGCACTTTGAATTTGTGGAGTGAGCTTCAAAACTTTTTTGAAACCAACCATATATTATAGCACATAGAGTTTACTCAAAAATATATGTGAATTATTCAAAATGACAATAAACAGAGACTTACTGTTTTAAGGCAAAGTTACCCAAAACCAAAAGCTGTGTGATCTTCTCCCAGTGACATCTGATCAAGTGCCTTGTGAACTGGTAGAACAATGAAAGTGCAGTCACATTATCTCTCTTCTTTTCAGTCTAGCTGATATATTAGTCTAACATAAATCTGTCCTCCCTGGATTGGGTGATGTAAGGAATCCTGACACAGTATTTGATTGCATGACAAGGAAAAGCTAATAATAGGAACCTAAGAAAAGCACCACTGGCTTTAACTAACCTGCCAGCTCCTCTTGTTCTTTAGAAATCCCAGTCATCACCATAGAGTATCAAATTTTTGCCTGCTGAAAAAAAAAGAATATCAAAAGGCTAACACTGAAAGAATCAAAAAGAGGTATTTCAACAACAGAATAATTCCATGCATCATCAAGAGAAAAATGAAATTTGTGGACAAAACTCTCTACTACTCTCTACTACTCTCTCTCTCAAGAGGACACCCGGCCCAACATTGTTATGAAGAATTACTTTTAATTTGTCCAGCCCTGCCATCATCAAGTAACATTACTGATATATGTTGTTAGAAGTTAAGGACTTGTGCTGCTTCACAAGCTGATTTTTTGCCAACTAATAGTCTATATACTAATAATTTAAAGATTAAAAAAAACATGCCTATCAAGTACTGGTTTTTGCACTTAGTATCAAAAAGGAGCCAGAGAAATTAATGGCTTTTTTCCTTGTTCCATTGGACATTTTTACATTTTCACATAGTTTCTAATAATCACTTTGTTCACCTCCTGAAAGTCCAAAGAATAGTTCTTTAAAAAAATTATTCCAGTCCTATTCTCATCATTCTTATTTTCTTTCAAATGGTAAAATGTCTGATCTGCCTTTGTAGCCCATTTTGGAAGGGGTTACATATTCATTTCTTGCTTACTGGTGTTGGATTTTTCTATTCAAGAAAATGGAAAATTCTACTTTAACTTTCTAGTGTCTGTCCTATGGGCTTCATTAAGTTCCAAACCACAACCCAAAACCCAGAAATAGAAGCTCTACTGATTCCACTGATTTCAGATTTTTACCTGAAGAGGGCTTAAACAAAAGTTAGGGAAGGGCCTTTTATAAGGGCATGTAGTGATAAGATGACTTTAAAATGGAAGACAGTAGATTTTGCTTAGATATTAGGAACAAATTCTTCACCTATGAGAATGCTGAAATACTGGAACAGACTGCTCATGGAGGTTGTGGATGCCTCTGTGGAAGGGTTCAAGGTGAGGCTGGATGAGGCAACCTGATCTAGTGGGAGGTGTTCCTGGCCTTGACAGGGGGTTTGCCACTGAATGATCTATAAAGTCCTTTTCAACCCAAACCATTCTATGACTCTGTGAAGTGAGACTCTAATAACTCAGTCTTTCACGTAACACTGTTCAAACTGAGAGACAGAGAGAGAATAATCCATTGACAAGAGCTGGACACTTGTCAATTTGGAACTGAATAGAAAACAATAGGCTTTTTAGAATAAACTGTATATTTCACTGGAAAAAAAAATTATGTCAATAAAATTGCAGCAGCTTTTTATGAAATTGTTTTCTCCTCATGATCATTTAATTCCAAGATGAATTTTTTCATCTTTATGAAGAGCAAAGAAGATAACTTTCAGATGTAAAGAGATCCTCTTTACCTCCTGTTTACCTGCAAATAAAATCTAGTGAAAGGCCCCATGTCAATCTCAATGAAAGTCACATATTTCCAATAAAACACTCTGATGCCAGTAACCAAAAAAAAAACCCCAATTAATAGAAACCAGTAATTCTGAAGCTTAATATTATGGTCCCCCCAAAAAAATCCTTTGGAGTGTATACTGACCTGTTTGGTTCTTTATAAGACAGTTTTAAAAGACTGCAGTTTTATACTGCTTCTGTAAGATTTTTGTTAGTGAGAAGTCAGTGAGAATCACAGTCTTTCAAGCAATAGAATCACAGTATCTGCTATCTCTGACACTTACAGAGAAGCCTTCTATGCTTGAAATATGTTGATTCTTCTCCTTGAGAACAGTAATTTTAGTCATTTATAGTCTTGCACAACCAGAGGGTACTGGCTGGGATCTTTGTATAAGCCACATATGTTTTTAATACTGAATGTTTCATGAACTTTGGATTTTGGGGCTTCATTTCCTTTTCTCATCACCTTTTTTGGCTCAAGGGGGAAATTCAAGGCATAAGAGTACATCAAATTCATCACTTCTTGGAAATGCAGTGAGCCCTCAAGACAGACTGATTGTTTTAGAAATGAATTTAAATAAAAGTAATTACTTACTGTTCTTTAAAAAATAATAATTTACCTCTTCAGAGAAATCCTTCAGGAGATTCAAAACATAGCAGAATTATCCCTGAGGGTGATCCAATAGCACAAGAATAAATACACCATTAGCCAATTACACATAATGACTCTAAGACATGTCAGTTGTGATGCTGTTCAGGTGATTTATTAGACTTACTACCAAGAGTTTATTACTAATCTGTAATTATTAGAGAAAGCACTGTATGCATGCAGTACATCATATGCATTTTTGAGTCTTGTGCCATGATACAATAATGCCAAAACTTCCCAAAAAGAGGAAAAACAGAACTTTGAAAACAGTCAGTATTACATAAAAATTATATCAAAGATTTCCTGAGTTAACCCAGATATTATGAGCTTAAAGTCTCATTTGAAAACTGTACTTCTGGGATTCCTGAATCCTCAGTTTGATTTCCCTTAGTGTTATCTAGCAGAAGAAAAACAAATGCAGGCATACTTTTATACTAGTAATTAGGAAGGAAGAGGAAGGATAATGAACTTGAAGAGAGATTGCCTGATCATGTCCTGAAGCTGAATAAAAGTGTATTTTTTGTTGTTGTTGTTGTTCTTTTTGTATCCAGAACATTAAATAGCTTTTTTTACTCAAAACTTCAGAAGTACAAGATACAAGAAATTTTTCTAAAAAAGAGGAATTCTGTTGTGCCATAAACCAGCACTTTCACTCTGATTCATTGCTGTAGCAATATATGCATAAACCACCTTGGATAGTATAGTTCCATGGCAAAATAGCATTAGTGGATAAAAGGACAAAAAAAAAAAGCAAAACTGAAAGTACTGGCCCAACATAGTGATCTAGAGGAGGAATAAATGATGTATTTTATTTACTTAAACTACATGGTACTTTTGAAAGCCATAAATATGCCTTCACACCAAATAGTTGACACTTTTAACAAGTATAACATAGTTCCATTCTTCATTGACCTCTAAGGGCTTTCCTAATAAATACTATTAATAATAAGACCTGCAACAGCCCAGGTCTCTTTCATAGTTGCACAGCTCTGTAACACTGTGAATTGCTGTGCTTTCTGTAACGAATTATAACTAGGGGTTTCTAGTATAAATCTGGTTAGAAACAAGTTTGTTTTCTTGTTTTCTTTTGATTACTGGATGTTTCCAATGTCTCTTGGTCTAAACAAATGTTCACTAAGTTAGTGTGTACCTCAATTTTTTTGCATAAGTCAATTCACTCTAACACGAGGGACGTGACAATGGAGAAGACATTAACATAAGTAAAGCTTAATCTTGTTATCGTGGGTAATCTGAACCAAAACTCCTTGTGTGCAGACATTCCTGCTGACCAAGAAATATCAGGGCATTGAATTGTTGAAGAATGACTAAGTAAAGACTGATTTTTCCCTTTGATATCTTAATTACCTGAAAGAAATCAGAATGGTATGACACAGGGTATTAGAGTTCCCTGCTTTTCTCCCAACTCCAAAAGAAAAGGGAAAAAATTGAGGAATTAAACATTGTTGAGTACCTCCTCACCATGACCTCTGTGCAATGAAAAACTATGAGATTACTCTATAGTCTCATATGTGGCACCTACATCAAGGGGCTACTACAGCTAAAGAAAATAAGCTACCATTTGGTTCTCTTGATCCATACTGAGACTTGGAGTAGGAAAACCCAAACAAACAAACAATCAAAACCCACACCAGAAGCATAATACTATATTGTGTTATATATAAATTTTTTTTTTTTAAAGAATATGTACTTCCACAAGCCTTCATGGTTTATTTTTAAAAAGACATGAATGAGAGTGATATCTCAAACTTCAGTTATTTTTGTGATTTTGTTTGTTGAAGTTGAACTTTAAAGCAAAGTAAATTATATTTTCATTTGCACACTGTAGCGATACAGTGCAACACTGGAAGCAGTAAAATGTTCCTTTTTTATCTTTCATGTTCATCTGCACAACAAATATGCTGTTGAATTTATGGTCAGTTCAAGAGCTAAAAGTTAATGGCAGATCTTCAATTGATATAAATAATATTACTTGGATGATTCAGTCCTAATTTCCACCACCAGAGAAAATGTGGACTGAAATATCTACAATGACATATCTCATTTGAAGGTAAAATGCAGAAAAAAGGATTTTCCAAAGAGCCACACTATAGGAGATTAATGTAGTATAGCTTTATGTTTGCAGATCTGGCCTGAAATCTTATCAATACAAAGTTTGATATCTTGTCAATTAACAATAGATTTAAAATCTTATTTTGTTGTTTTCAGGTTTGGTGTTTGTTTTGGTTTTTTGTTTGTTTTGGGGGATTTTTTTGTTTAGTTTGGGTTTTTTTTTCCTCTCTTTCCATATTCAACATCCCATTATTCCAATATTATGTTACATAATGTACAAATTAATGTATACAGATAACGTGATACAAGAATGTGATAGTCTGACTCTAATATCATAAGGGTGCTTGTTTGTGAAAGCAAAACTTTTTCTTTCCTAGTTAATTACAGACACTATCTTGTCTTGATATCTCATCCTGCAAGTGTGAATTCTTGTTTATATTTAATCATCACTAGAGAACTTTTTGGGCAGTGAAATTAGGGAAGTTCTCTTAAAATTAATTAAACTCTCAGATAAAATTTTCAAGTTTAGAAATATATCTCTATAAATCTGTGCAAATAAAGTAATTTTACTAACAAAATAAAATCTTTCCCAATAGTATAAAAATGAGCTTGCATTTAAGAGTACTGAACTGGAATTTTATATATTTGGATTCAGTTTTTGCTTTTTGTCTGACTGAGCTACTATGACAAAGAGCAATCTTCATGGACTAGGAAAGCTCTCATCAAATACAGCTTAATTCTGTTATGCTATGATTGTGATCCTTCCCACTTGTGAAAAGAACATACTGAGATAAAATCTAGAATCCTTTGAAGGCATGAAAATTTTGTAATAAAAATAGTTCTACATAAGTGCATAGACAACTGTAATTACCTAACTTCTTGTCTTGTGTGTTGAAACAGTTGTGAAAAGAGCATCTTTAGTACTCTGCACAGTGTCAGAGTGAATGTTATTGTGTATTAATGACTATTAACTTGACAGAGAAAGACACATAGAATTTGCCCAAACTCCTTACTATTGCAGATATATGATGATGCCCTATGAAAAAGAAACAAGTTGAGGGGAAAATACACATACAGAAATTAGATGCTAAAATTGTTAGGGAAAAGGGATTTTCCACACTCTGCTCTGTTTGAAGAGAAAATATAATGCAGTTTTGTTTAGGAAACTAGAACTTATACATATATATATAAAATATGTATATTATATTACATATATATTACTGAAATCAGTCTTTATTAGAAATAGATTCCTGAAGTTAAGGGAAAAACATTTCATCTAGCTTTCCCAGTAAACTTTACCCAAAAGTGGACATGGGAAATACAATCTAATTTCATGCTAGTAATGAAGAAGTCTAATAGGAGGAAGCATTCTGAGCTGTTTTGGATGCCCATCAACTTTTGCCATGCCTTCAAACTTGGAATATACACTGCTGATAATTATATTTTTTCATGGAATTTCTACTCCTATTTGTAAACTGAGCTGCTATCCTAAAAAAAAAAAAACCAAAACCAAAACCAAAAAAACACCCCAGATTAAGTCAAAATAGCCAGCAACTTCCAACACAAGTTTAGCTCACATTTGGTTCCAGTTTAAACCTAAAGCCAAGGCTGAGAAAAGGGATTCAGTGTTTCTAATTATATCACTATTAGATCACTCATATCTACTTTATGTACGGAGTCTCAGAAGCCAAAGCAGATAAAAAATATCAAATTGTTATCAATTGCTAATGAAATTCTGCTGATGTGATTTGATATAGTGCTTAGAGGAGACAATGCAGCATCTGCTTCATCAGCAATTTTAAGACCCTACAGGCTAATATTTATCTTTCCACACAGCAAGAAGCAGGGTCCTATATCTTTGCATACAAAGGAGATAATAAATAGCAGGTATTCTAACACTAGGATTTGATTGTTTTTCAAACTGTCTTTTTACTGTTTTATCTTGATAACTTTACAGCAATCAGAACTGAAATCTGACAAAGAACTGCACATTATTGCCTTGCTGGTACTGTTATTTCTGAAAGCTCAAGGTTCAAAAAGCCATGGACACCCACCTTGATAAAAGACGTAAGAATGTTGTTGCGTGTCTGGTTTAAATTTCTTATCCTTCATTAAGCAAATGCATAGCTTCATGAATAGTGTAATAATGTTCTTGAAAAAACAGACCTCATCTACAAGAAAATACTGAAGTTTCACATTTTGTTTCTTGTACATGAATTAAGTCTGGCAAATAAAGCCTCAGTATATTAATGTGTCAATAAAAATACCTCTTAATGACCTACAGGGCTCACTAGGCATTTTGGCTTTTGTTTTCCTCTCCATATTTTCTGGGATTTGATTTTATATGGGTTCTGCTAGAAGTTTTGAAAAAAAAAAAAATCAAAGGAATGAACTTTTTCTATCTTTTAAATAGGTATTGGATTGAACTAAATGATGAAAATATATTAAAATGCAACAATTTTAATCAGTGTTCTGTTAGACATTTAGCACACTTTTAAAAGTGAAAAAAAATCAGAAGAAAATTAAAGTAAGATAAAAACAATTTACTGGATAATCTAGGCTACTTCTAGGCATAGCAAGACACTTTTCAGCATAACATGTTGGAAATATAACATAACATGTCTTATGCTGTTTCTTGTGCTGCAAATACCCTGAAAAAAACCCACTTCTAATATCTTCTTTAGAACTTTTCTGCTACGATGCTTTAAAAAAAAATTGATGAGCATCTGCTTGAAAGGAATTACATTTCATGCTAACTAAAATGATTCTACTTTCTGATAGTCTCCTGACTGTTTCTCATGATTCCCCTGCTTTGGAGGAGACTATTCTGTCTTTGTGCAGAATTTAATGGAAATGTTTGCTGCACCAGAATACAGCCTGCTAAACAGTAACACAACCAATAAAGAAATAAATAACTTCATAGGTAAGGGAGATTTGTGCACACATATACTCTGGCATTTTTTCCACTAATTTAATAACTCAGTGGTGCTGGAGCACAAATGCTAATAATGTAAGAGGTGTCACTGTAGTTACCAGTGTGAAGGGAAATCTCACTATAGCCTGAGGCTGACAGAGTCCCTGTTCTTTTGACTGTCACCATGCATTTTCAATGATTAGGAAAGAAAGTTCAGTAAACAATGCAGGACAATGAAGTCATATTTACTTGGAATGGGCAACTGATTGGAAGAGATTAAATATTTTGTATAAAACGAAGAGAGTCTTCTGTAGTTCTTTAATAGCTGAACCTACCTAAGGAACCTTAATATCTCTGACATGTCTTGTTTTTATTATAAGAAAATAAATAAATATAATTCCACAGCTGTAAGTTGATGTAATTCCTTCATGTACACAAGTCTAGTAGACACCTGGAGAAAACCCAAAACATTTCAAATATTTCTCCTTTAAATAAACACAAATTTTGGAAAAAAAGAGGCATCTTTATGTTGGCAATAAAGACCTTAGATGAACTAAAGGACAATTAAGAGCTCTGGTGTTTCTTCTGACTAAAGGAGTGGCACAGAGCAGACATTGTGATAACTTTTATGTGTTAGGAAAGTGCTAAAGTTAGGTTCAATGAACCTGAGATGCAGTTTCTGTGAACAGCAAAAAATTATTCATTATGCAAATTAGTTGTGATGAAAACATTTAAGACTTTTATTTTTAATAATTATCAGCTCCATTAGCTACGGTATATGTGATTCCAAATCCATACTGCATTAATATTAAGAAGTAATAAATTCACATGCCTAGTAACCCAGAAATAAACAGAAATTTATTTCATTATGTCACTTGCTTTTCTCACATCTGCCACCAAGTTTATTCCAGTTCAGCAAAAAAGAGATAGAAAGATATTAGGGCATCTCTCTTTGTCTTTGAGGGAAAAACCTTTGTAAAATAAATATTACACGTTCTCACTGTGTTGGTTTGCAGAAGGTACAGAACCCACCAAGAGCTCCAGAGGAAAAAACCCATTAAGTTTAATAATTCATACCTTAAGTCCTAGATATCTCTGGGAGAAAGATAACTAAGGGAGTATCTAAGAAAAGAAAGTTAGAAAACTAGGTCTCTGAAGGAAAGAGATTATGATGAAAGGGCAAAAAAGAGGAAACATTGAAGGAAAATATACATAAAACCTCCTGTAATTTTGAAATGCATGGCATGCAAGCTGAATATGTTACCCAGGACTGGGCTAAGTGCTGTAAGTAAATTCAACCAGACATAAGCTAGACTGTTACCACTCATGTTCAGTCTCCACTGAGATGACAACTCCAGCTCCCAGGGCAGCGCACCATAAGGCATCAGGTACCACCAGTCTAAATCACTGTGGGAGACATTTGATAGTTTCAGGAGTGTGCACTCTTTAAATAGAAATTTCTTGTCTTCCTTGGGGAGAATGCAGTGGGTTACTATAGCATTAGTAACTGCCACTACATTGTCAACATCATAATCATATGTAAAAGGAAAAACATCTACAAGAATTTCCCAGTAGACAATGAAAATGTACAGTGTCAGATGCCTTGCTGCTGCAGAATGTTTTTTTACCTCTTTAAAGTGTCAAATTCTATAATCATTGGAGAGATGCCAAATTCCATGAGCATGGTATTAAAGAATTTGTGACATTTTGAGTGATATGACCTTGCAAAGTCATGCCTCTAAAAATTATTGAATTTATATTTCTACCAGTCTTAAAACTATTTTATTTCTAGACTTATTCTGGGGCAGCTTTTAATGAGGATGGGGACGGTGCTGCCAGGAGTGCTGGCTCTACCCATGCCACCTCAACAACTTGCCCACAAGCTGCCAGTCCCTTGACACAGGCTATCCACTTCACCAGCTCCAAAATGGCCCCGAAAGCACCCTTTGCAAGCCCTTTTTGCTGCAATATTCATCAATAACATGGACACTGGGATCAAGTGCACCCTCAGGAACTTTGCTGATGTCACTAACCTGACTTGTGCAGTCGACATACCAGAGGGACAGGATATAATCCAGAGGGACCTGGACAAGCTGGAGAAGTGGGCCCATGTGAACTTCATGAGGTTCAACAAGGCTGGGGGATGATGTGTTGAAGAACATCCCTGTGGAATGGAACTTGGGGGTACTGATGGAGAAAAAGCTGGACATGAGCCAACAAAACACGCTCACAGCCCAGAAGACTCATTGCATCCTGGGATGCATCAAAAGCAGTGTGGCCAACAAATGGAGTGAGGTGATTCTGCCCTTCTATTCTGCTCTGGTGAGACCTCTGGTGAGTCCAGCTCTGGAGCCCTCAGCACAAGAATGATGTGGACCTGCTGGACTGGGTCTAGAGGAGGGCCACAAAAATGATTAGAGGGCTGAAGCACCTTCCCTATGAAAACAGACAGAAAACATTGGAGTTCTTCGGCATGGAGAGAAGACTCTGGGCAGACCTTAGAGTGACCTTCCTGTACCTGAAGGAGGTCTATAAGAAAGCAGGGGAGGGACGGTTTACAAGTGATAGGATGAAGGGCAATGGTCTTAATCTAGAACAGGGTAGATTAAGATTGGATTAAAAGAACTTTATCTGGGGGTGGCAAAACACTGGAACATATTGCCCAGAGGGGTGCTGGAAGCCCCATCTCTGGAGACATGCAAGGTCAGGTTGGATGGGGCTCTGAGAAACCTGATCTAGAAGGCCATGAAGATGATCAGAGGGCTGGAGCACCTCTCCTGTGAAGACAGACTGAGAGAGTTGACGTTATTCAGTCTGGAGAGAAGGCTCTGAGGAGACCTCATTGTAGCCTTCCAGTATCTGAAGGTGCCTATAAGCAAGCTGGTGAGGGACTTTTTAGGATGTTGGGTAGTGATAGGACTAGGGGAAATGGATATAAACTGGAGGTGGGGAGATTTAGACTGGAAATTAGGAAGAAGTTCTTCACCATGAGGGTGGTGAGACACTGGCACAGGCTGCACAGAGAGGTGGTGGAAGCTCCATCCCTGGAAGTTTTTAAGGCCAGGCTGGCCAGGGCTCTGAGCAACCTGATCTAGTGAGAGGTGTCCCTGTCAACGGCAGGGGTGCTGGAGCTAGAGGATCTTAAAGGTCCCTTCCAACCCTGAAAATCCTATGAGTCTCTGATAGTTGACTATGTCCCTGCTCACTGCAGGGAGGTTGGACTAAATGACCTTTCAGGGTCCCTTCCAATCCAAGACATTCTATGAGTTCTATGATTCCATTCTAAGAATTCTATGATTCTATGATTAAGTAACAGCTGATCTTATCCATAGCAAAGTATGTAGGATTTTTTTATGTTTTGTGTGCGGTGTTAACATTTGAAACTGTAAAGTTCACAGTTCATATATGTGGAATCTTTTTTTACAGATACTGGTTTTACAGATAGAGTTTTTTTTTAAATGCAAAGTTAAAATGTAGCATGGGAAAAAGGAAAAATAGTACTTGATTTCAAAGTATTTTTTACTGTTTAAAATAGATTATTTTAAAAATAATATTGTATTTTCCTGATATAATGCCAACAGAAGAAGGAAAAGAACTGCAGTATTTGAGACAGATTTTGAGAAGTATCTGTAAATTGTATTCTGCATATCAGATCTTGAGATATCTTCAAAGAGCATTGCTTTTTTTACATGAATTCCTAGTGCAGGGAGTTGAAAACAGGTCACCTGGCCAGTGAAAAACAGTTCAACATATATCATGATGAACTGCTCAGATAGCTGTATCTTGCTCTTTTCCAATATATTTTATTTCTCTTTTGTTGGCAAATAATAAGCACTAAGGAGAGTAAAATTATAAATATGACTCTAAAATCATAAAATCTAGAGCAAACTTTTAACAACTGTAAGACTTGTTGATTTATGATGTGATGCACTACTAAAAGGCATGTTTATCTAGCTGACTTCTAATTAAATCCAGTATTTTTCATCCACTGAATATTGAGTGTACTCTGAAGGTAAATAAATAGTTTTTCTACCTAGGAAAGTAATTATACTATATAAAATCACAGAGCTTTCCATCTATGTGGCGTTAAAATAATGAAATAAAGTTATGGGTGTGATCCTCTTTTTCCTCAGTATACATATTTGATTTATCTAAATAAGGATTACAAAATAGAAACTTGAAGCTGTCATCACTTGAGAACTAGTGTTAACATAAATGAAATTGTCTCTCATTCCAGTGATATAAAATCAGATACTTTATGATACAATTCTTGAGGCATAATGTTTCTTGTTACTACTACTGCTCAGTAATGACAATTCAAACATTTCACGTCACTCAGGCAAAAATCCTCACACAGCTCTCATCATGATGTTATCAAAATGCAGTTGAAAATCATTAAACACCAATCTTATTTCCTTCAGAAGTTAGATAGTTGTTGAATCTTAATCTCAAGAATTTAGATTGATATCTATAGCAATTCCCATCTGCATATTTCCTACAGTTATGCAGACAATTTCAACTTTAGCAGCAGTGGATTTGGGTGAAATTAAGACTGTGACAATATGTGGGCTGACCTTTTTATACCATAAACCATGCTATTATATATACATCAGTTTTAGTATGCTGAGGATGCTTACTCTATTGTAACTCAGTAGTAACACAGAAGGGCCATCTGGCAATTATGATATTTTCTCTGGATGCTCTTCTTTGCAGAAAGACTCTAGCAGTAGTAGAGGGGACAAGTTGCTAAGAAATGAATATGTTCTTTATACTTCTATACTTCATCATGTCATCTGCATGGGTCTGTTTTCAGTACAAAAGATTTAGCAAAATGTGTCAAAAATAAATACATTTAAGCTATACTACACATACGAATATATACATATATTTCCCAAGGAAATACAAATGCAAACAAGTATATAATAGAAAACAGGTGACTAACAACTTCTGAAGCACTAGGGGGTTACAACTGCTCCCCAGTGAAAAAGAACAAAGTGTTACCAAAGTATTTCCAACACTTTTTTGTAGTTTTAATACTTTCTTACTCGGGTAATTTAATTTCTCCTTTGTGAGCTCAATCCATGAACCTTCCTCTTTTCTGTCACATCAATACAGTGCTCAACAAAACAAACTGTATATATCTGTGGGGGTATCAGAAATTGTTTGCTTAATGACATCTCGCAGATTTCTCTGTTAGATGTAGCTGTTTTGCATATTTTTTGTTTTGCAGTTTGCCTTCTAGATACTCATCAACCAAATTCACTCTCTGGGCTCTCCAGAGTATACTTAACATTTGTATTTTGTGGAAACACACACAACCCACATAACATCATTTAAAAAAATATTAAAAAACCTCCCAATTTTCATCCCTCATTTGCATGAAAAATATTTTAAATGCTCCGAAAAAGTAGTTTCTGGCATGTTTCTGTTACCAGTCTTGCAAACAGTTACCTTGGAAATCTTTATTCTAGTGATTAAAGACCAACTAGATTGAGGAAGAACCATTCATTTAAGATTTAACCATTCATTTGAAAATTATTAAAAAGGGATATTTAAATGATTTCAGAACTTTTTCCCAACTATTTTCAGAATAAGATATATATCAAAGTCAATATCCACAAAAATATTCATGCAGCTCTAGAAGGATATCCAGTTCTGTAACAGCCAGGAGAATGACAACTTTGTATAATAAAATTAATTATTTTAATCCTGGGTTATCAAAAAATATAAACTTGAGGTTTGTTTTTTTTTAAAGTAGTACTTTTGCATTACATTTCATACTGATAGCAAGCTGAATAGAAATTTGCAATTGTCACCATGCTGAAGTTATAATTCTTGGAAGGAAATTAGATCATGTAGAAAAAAATTCTAAAAGTCAGGAAAAAAGGAAAATTATCTATTTGCATATGGATGTGTGTATAAATGCACGAATGTAAAAGATACAAACATATACACGCATTTAGTGTAAGTTATAAAAAAGAGTTTATCTCTTTATTTGTCTTAATGCAGAATTCTTTTTTACCCCATTAAAAGTTTCTGATTTCTCATCTATGCACCAGACATTGCAAAATTAGTCCCCATTGTGCATGTTTTAGTACTTTGTCCAGTCTAAACATCTTGAGCAATGGAATGTCCATTGGGAGACTTATTTTCCACAGCCTAATACATCTCACTGTCAGAAAATTGTTTCTGATATTCAGCCTAATTTTTTCCTTCCTTAATTTCCTCCCACTGCTCCTAATTATGTCTCCTTATGCCACCCTAAATTTCTTCCCCTGCTTAGTGTTTATGGCCTACAAATACTTGTAGAATGTTATAATATCCTTATGACTTGTCATTTAGCCAAATTCTGTATAGAAATTTATGTAAATTGGCACTACTATATTGACATATGCTATTTATACCACCTGAGGATATAAGGCACAGCGTGCGATTCTCATGGGAGGAGAATTTATGCCATTTTGTGTCATGACTCACGCTTGCCTGGAGAAGAGAGAAGAAAAATATGCTTAAAATATTACCAATTTCACCAAGCCACCACAGTCTGCTACTACTGCCTCACTATGCAAAACTGTGATCGGGTTCAAGTACAAATATGCGTGTACAATATAACTCAAACACTAGCCACAAATATTGTGAATAATCTCTGATGTCAACACTATGAACATACCTGAACAAACTATGACCCTGATAGGGAAGACTTTAGGCTAGCAAAACTCCTCTACACATTAAACCAGTGATGAACACACTTCACTTCTGGACTGGTAAACTTCTGAGAAATATCATGAACCCAGACAGGAATACATTACTGTATGTTTGTCCAAGCTAGTAAACTTCTGTAGAAAACAGTAAGTTCATGACAAACTTACCAATGCACTTAAAGGACAGTTGGAGACTCTTTCAGAATACTATTTAGACTCCTATATCCACCCATTCTGATCAGACAAAGAAAGGAATTTGATGACAATTCTGAAAACATCACTAATTGCTAAGGTAAATCATTGTGCTCGTTTGAGAGAACCAGGATAGAAAAACCACTCCCTGATACACCCCCAGCCGTTGCCAGTCCATTGATGTGGGAGTTATCATTGGGAGCAGCTGTGCCTATCAGGAGGAGAGGATGGGTCAGGTGACTGAAATGGACCAATCACAGTATTCCTTTCCATGGTGCTCAGTAAGAAATGGCTCCCAAGAGAGCAGTCAGCTGGCTTTTCCAGTTGGTGTGCTGGCTGGATTGGAGCCTGTTTGCTGCTGCTTCTTCTCCAGCTGCTTTCCTCTACATTCACTGGAGAAGAATGTACTTCACCAAGACACATTGTCTTTGGTCTTCCCAAGCAGGACCATCTTGGTTGCTCTGAGACCATTGCAAGCAGGCACTGAGATCCTGGACTTGAGGCACTCCCATCTGCTGCCTAGTCCATCGTGGGACTTCTCTGGTTGGGAAGTAATTGCAAGCCGAGGAGGGTGAGTTCCATATTTACATGTTTTATACATACTTGTAAATTTGCTGTTACTACTTCATAGAATCATAGAATGTTAAGGTTTGCAAGGAACCTCTGGAGATTATCCAGTCCAACACTCCTGCCAATGCAGTATAACCTAGGTCAGGCCACAAAGGAATGCATCCAAGTGGGTTTTGAAAGTCTCCAGAGAAGGAGATTTATGAGCTGTGTGTTTTTCATATCATTCAGGTTATGAGCAGAGCTGATAGCCTGAGAAGCAGTTTTCCAGCTCTAAGAAATTCATCACCTTCATTCATTTTGCAAACTCTTCTCAAATGCCAGTACCGATTCCAGAACTTCTTAGTACAACTGCAGCTTCATCTAAAGAAGCACAACCTTGAAGCATCATAGTAGACAGGTAGTGAAGACTCCTTGCTTACCTCTTAAAAAGAGCATGGTTCTTTACCAAATGCAAATGACAAGACAAATTGTTTTCAAATAAAGAGTATCTCAAAGGGTGTTGCTCTTACAAGCATACCTCCTATACATGACTTCTTTGTCAAAACTCCCACAAGAAGAGAATTAGGAAACTGTGCAACGTGGCCTAGGTACTGTCTGCAGAGGATGAAGTGTGGATGATAGAAGGCTGAAATGCTCTTTTATTGACACAATGTCATCTTGCTGCAGTTTGCACTCATCCCGATCTGTGGAAGAACAGGTAGGGAAGATGATAACGACTGGAAGTGACAGGAACATGTAATTGTGGTTGGTTTTCAAGTTACAGTGGCTTTTCTGTGTTTTTCGTTTTGGTTTTTTTTTTCAGTTTAATTTTCCCTTTCTTTAATATGTTGCTTGCTAAGGTACGTATAGCTTCCCATATAGCTTGGCCTCAGCCAAAGGTGGGGACAGATTTGGAATCTGGGAAGCATCCAGCAGCTTCTTACAGGAGCCACCTCTGTGGTCCCACAGCTTCCAAAAAACCGCTGCATATGAAATTTAAGATAACCTTAACAGTTTCTTCAACCTTGCAAGCACAAAGTGAGAAATAGATGAAGGTCCATAAAAAGTTTAAGTGTCAAATTTAAAGAAGTTTACTGAAAAATTAATGGGCAAGCATGGCTGACCTGCTGAAAGCTCACAGCATGAGAATATCACATTCATACATACAGTGTTTTGCAGGTTGAAAATTGAGCTCTGTGTAGCATAAATTATAAGTATATTTAATAATAGTAGAAAAACTACTTTCCCTGTGTTTAATTTGTCCCATTACAGAAAACCATAGAAACATTTTGCTTACTTTATTTTAAATACATCCGTAGGAAGTCAATACAATTAAATCCAGACAGAGTATTTTCATCATCAGTAAAACAGGTAGATGAAAGGCTGTTGTTTTATCTAAATCAGTAGAAGTCATTGAAATTATTTTCACCTAAATTTTCAAGTGGACAGTACCTGAAATTTATGTTGTCACAATGAATGTAATAATTTCTGAATGGATACAATGAAAAAAAAAGAAGAAGCCGAAACTTAAATTGCAAACCAGTTTTTTCATTATTTAAAAAAAAAAAACAAACAACAGTAATAATTTTGATAATAGGTCTAATAGGCACAGTAGGTTTTTTTGTTTTTTGGGTTTTTTTCTGAAATAGAAATAATACAATGCTTCAATATTATAATATTGTAAATATGTCAAAGTTTATACCATCGTGCTTTTAAAACAACAGATTTAAATTATTTCCTTGAATACATTAATATAACTGTACTGAGTTTAATAGTAATTTTATCCCTCAAATAATTTGCCTTTACAGTAAATGAGGATCTTACTATTAGCCACTATAGAGTTAGGATTAGAAACTGTGTTGGTGACAGACCTGTGAGTACTCCTTTTTGATGTCAGTAAATTACGTGATAGCATTCCTGATGCAGTTCACAACAAAAAAACAAGTAAAGAAAATTACAACTTTTGGCAGTCTCTGTTTCATTCTTGCTTGACTTGCAGGTGTTCCCTGGCTTTCAAATACTTGTGGTCTGGGCATATTTTCAGAGTAGAAGAAATTAAGGTTTTCCTGCTATTGAAAGAAAAAAAGTAATTAACATTCCTTCTTTACATTGCGAAGCTTAGCAAAGAATGCATGTTAGGCTTTTCCTTCTATTTTTCCTCTTCTTTTTTTTTAAAGTTACCAATTTTTGCATCTGAATTGTTTTAAAACTAGATATGGAATGATTTTGTGGTCTCTTGACAACACATTTTTCACTTTTTTTAAAGGTTATAAACAATATTTGTTTCCCTTTCATGCAGTTCTTACATACTTGCCTTTTAAAATCTTAACATTCTTAAGAAGCAAAAACCAGACTGTCTGTGTTTCTTTAGGATAAATAGGGGAAAATTCCATTTGCTCCTATACATTCCTCACATGCTCGATTGTGCATGGTACTGGAAAACACATATACACAAGGTTGCCTCTGAAGTACTGATATCTTTTCTTCACTATGCTGCTAAAAATTTATGTCAATACCTCTGACATTAATCTGAAAAGGTCAGGCTGTTAAATATATAGAAATAATATAGCTCTTCTTTAGCTCTATCTGAGAACAGATTGTAAATCATACTTAGAAAAACAGAGGGTTTGAGTTTTGGGTTGGGTGGTTTTTTTGTTTTTTTTTTTTGAGAGAGATTCATTCCTGAAAGTTTCGTCAAGGCTGATTGGGAAAAAGCGAAACATGAAACATAAACTATTAATGTGGCATTCTTATGCCATGAAAAGATAGTTCCCATCGTGTTAGACGTCATTGCAACAGTTACAATAATTTAAGACTAGCTTTGGAAAAACTAATAGAAATAAATAATCTATTTGTGTATTTCCCCTCGTCTTTTCTACCTACATATTTTCTCAGAAAAAGTTGCTTCCCAAAACCTTATAAATCATTTCATAAATGTTTCATCTGAACTTGAGATTCAAAGTGAGAAGTCTATAAATGCATATACATGTCAAAAAGCATGTTTATGCAATCTGTTTGGATAAGTTGTAAATAAAATTTGAAATTAATTTGAAATTAATACTCTATTCAATTATATTTAATTTTTCTAGTTGTTCTCAATTTACTGTTTCTGTATGTCCGTCTAAATATATTTTCTTATTATTGTCTTTCATTTTTGGGAGCTACACTGTATAGTTATCCTTTCTTTTTAAGATTTGATAAATCTTTAATGGTCAGTTGGAGAAACCAAAGGCAGATTTGTGGTTTGCATGTCAATCTTATGGAAGTTACCATTCATGCACGTCAATACATATACATCAAAAGTATTAATACAACAGAGTATTAATACAACAGTGTTATTAAAAAAAAATTACTATTTATAATTAACTTTTTCTCTTTTACATGCCCTATATGCCTAGAGAACATCTAAAGAATTGTATGCTCTTGAACTTTGTGGTCCTTAAAGTGGTAGTATGTAAGTTTCTTCAACTCCTTATACATGTATAGTATTTTCTGACTCAAGACATGCAAATGCTTTACACACACCTGTTGTTCCAATGTCACAGACAAAAAATAATACCACTTCCCACTTATGTAGCATTTTACATCCATTACTCACTGACCAGATAGGCAAATCAAGATAAAGGAGAGCAAATGGCAATGCTGCACTTATCTCAGTGGCAGAAATATTTTCAAACTCTGCCCTTCTGACATGTAAAAATGCACCAGTGCTGACTCCCATGTATAATATTACTTTTAATATTAGGAGAGGTGAACACAGTTATGTAATATCAAAGAAATAAAATATTGGGAGTGGGAAGCTGGCTTTAAACTCCAGTCATGCAGGGGGTGTGATAGGCATTAACTATTGCCAGATAAGGCTGTGATAAAGGTTGACTGCAATGACAAAAAGGAGGGCAACAGAAGTCTGTTATTACAGCCTTTGTACTGAAGCTGATTTTATTCTGTTTTTACATGATTCTGGTGACTTGTCTGTACTTTTTATCTCTTCAGTGAGTTCAGCTCTCAGAAATAATGAGTAGAAGATTGATTGTGCTCTCCAGTGCAGTTTGGATCAGTCTATAGCACAAAACTTAGTGTCAAGATTTGATATCAGGATGAGGATAGAAAAGGCAGTGAACAGGAATGTGGGAGAAATGTTTACAGAACTGCATGTATTGGAAAATTTTTTTCAATAAAACAGATTTCAGTTAATTGTATTCTGTAGGATTAATATATACTTTTTTATAATTTTATTTTATTCTATAATTTTTATTTTAGTTTTTATTTTTAAATTTCTTTAAAAATTTTAATTTTAAATCTTTTTAAAAAGTTTTTGGTTTTGAATTTTATTCTTTAATTTTTTAAAATTTATTTTTATTTTCTTTTTATTTTTATTTAATTTTTTAAATTAGTTTTATTTTAGTTTTATTATTTTTATTTTTAACTGTGAAAAAATATTTCTCTGCATGTAGACCAACTGGGTCTTAGGAAACAAAATGAAAAATCAAGCTACATTTCTAATTAATTAAGGTGTTTCAGGACAACAGAATTTGAGAGTTACAGTTACTATTTTTTGTTATCTAGAAGAAGATTGTAAGGGACACTGTTCTCCTTCAGCTGTGCCATAAAACCTTCAGGCAGTGAATGTTGGAAGAGGAAGGGGAAGGTGTAGATTTAAGAAGGTGAACTTCCTGTCTGCGAGAAAAGTTGAAATTGAGGAAAAAAATATCCTAGATTTAATTCCTGTAGAAGCAATCTAGAAGCAGGTACTTCTTCTATTCCTCCAGTCTACAAATTCCAAGGCACCTTAGAGCTGTTTTGAAAGTAAAATACTTATGCCAAACAGGAATGGAGGATATATCTACCAAAAGCCTTCTCCCATATTTCCTTTTGGCTGGTTTACATTTGTTGCCTTTTAGCTCCCCCACTTTGATATTTTGTCCATTCAATGTACAGGAAGGGCAGCCAGCAGTTTATATTCATAGATATCTATAAGGAACCTGGATTTACATATGTAAAGAACTAAGGTAGCTATGTCCTTTGTAGCCATAGCCTTCCCATACCTTTACTTCTTGCTTCTAAAATGTGTAAAATAGCACTTTCCTACCTAGAGAGTGTAGCGGGAGTGTAAATACATTAAATACAAGGGACTGTGTTAAACTGCAATAAAAAAGAACTTTGATGTATCTAAGTCAGACACGGTAAACATTACACCAGACTTCAGGCTGCCAAAAGACCATCTTCTTGGTGATCTTTCATAACTTTTAAGGTTTTGCAAAAGCAAAGTCATCATGGAAAATGAAAGCGTGCTTTGTTACTTCAATGTCACTGGCATAAATAGAGTTTCCTCGGTGTGTTTCATCTTCCTTTTCCTGCCAGGTGTCAATATCAGCACTACAGAGTGTTGATGAAAGAATTTAGCATTGCTAGGACAGTGAAAGAGATGTTTTGGAAAAGGCTTGGATATTTCCTTGAAAATAATGGTGTAATGTTTAAAGGAAATTACCTAAGTGGTGATGTTACATGGATGAACGTTCACTTAGATGGTAGCATTAAATGTTCCCTCTTTTATATGCTGCTTCAGCATTTCAAACTGGAGACAGAATGTCAGAACTTGCATGCAAGTTACTGTAAGCCCTTTGATTTATAGGTTGATCCATCTAAATACATTATATTAAAAAGAGCTATGATATTTGTGCAACATTTTAAAGTTTCAATCCTTTTTAATTATTATTCACTAATTTAAATTTTAAAAGATATATTATATTAGGGTAACTGTTTTTCTAAACACTGAAAGAGGAGAAATTGTTTCCAGGATTGTTTTTCATGTTTTCCTCTAAAGGTTAATAAGAATAAAAAATATATTGGCTTGAGGAATAGGCAAATAATGCTGTTGTGAATGTCTGAAGATTTTTATATACTGTCAACACATGCAGTTGCTAAAGATCCTATAACAATTTTCTCCAGAATTAGGGTTGATTTTCCTGACTCAATTTCAATTTAATTAATTATCATATAAAACTCAATTTGTTCATTGTACCCAAAATCTTGGAACAAGGAAGGCTCTCCACAAACTATGTCCTAGTTAACACAGGAGGTGTGGAAAAGATTGTAATGCTCTACTTCAGATGTTCTGTCTTCAAGATTTAGGGAAAGCAGAAATAAAAGATGCCCTCAAACTATGGTTTTATTATGATTATTCCTATTTAAAATGCAGAAATGGAAGAACCACAATGGAACCCTAAGATTAATGCAAGTTTTGTTAAAAAAAAAGTAGTAGCACTGAATAAGTATTACAACTGAGACTGGGGAATCACAGTAATATTAAAGTTGAACCAAATCAGTAATTAGATAGCTACATAACACTGTAGGAAGATGTGTGGGAGGACTGCATAAATAATTAAGACCTTTTGAACTGGCATATCCTGTCCAAATATACATTTATTATCATCATTGCTCTGCCTTGTCTTTTAGGTGCTGAACAATGATTCAGTCTCTGGAGTCCTCCTGGAAGATTAGTCTTTGTAACTGGGATAAGAAAAAAGTGTAGGGCAGGGAGAGCTTATGTTGCATTTTGTCATAAATTCATGCTGACACTGCTTGTTAAAACCAGTGCCAGGACATTCTCCTGAGAAGTGTGTGGAATACTAGAATAAACTAACCAACACCTCTATAAACCACCAACCCAGTATCACCCATTTGCAGTTCTGCCAGTTTATATTTTGCTTGTGTAAAGGCAGGATATTTAGCAGTATAATAAACACAGACAGATTGGACACTCTTGCAGATCCAGATGTTGAATCCCTTTGATTCCAAGAAACAGCTGAATCTAAAAGAAATCTCAAAATTATACTCTGGAGTCTAATAGGATCATGGTAGAGTGAAGGTTTATGAGATACTTTCTAGAAAGGACTGGGAGAAAATCAAGTGCATGAAGGAGGTGCCCAAAGAGGAAGTCCTTCCTAGGTTGTACAGCTTAGGAATCTGAGTCAAAGTATTTGCCTGACAATAGAGGCATATATAGATATGTGTATATACATGTGTACAGGAGTGCACTTTCAAAGTGATTCTCACAGTTGTCTCCACTTGTCTTTGGCCTACATAGTGAAATGATCTCAGACTCAAAAAACTGGTTTCCGAGAAGATGTGACCCAGGCATGCATGTATTTCATTCCTGCTACAAGTGGTTTATGGGACCTAACAGGAACAAATGTGAAGTAATGTCCTCTATATCAAAATGAAAAAACTTTAGCAATGTGGGTCCTAGATTTTGGTCCTGCTCTGCCAGGGGAGTTGGACTTGATCTTCAGAGGTCCTTTCCAACCCTTGGCATTTTGTGATTCTGGGGTTCTCAGCACTGGTTCTACGTGCTGACCTTGTATTTTCTGTCTTGCTAATATGGACGTAGTATTCACTCCCAGCCACAGGATGATAGACTTCCCCCCCCCCCCCCCTTTAAGTTGCATATTTGATAAAGAAAGTTTAGAGACAAGCTCCACTACTTAGAGCCTTTCCTGGTTTCTTTATTCAAGAAATTACTTTCTGTAGCTTCTGGAAAAGGCTTTTTAAATGTCCATCAGTGCTATTAGATTCATATTCTGATGCAATTCTTGGAGTATTTCTTATTCTGCAACAATCATTATGTAAGTTAAGGAATACACTGTGAGAAGTACAAAAAAAAAAAACAACAAAAACCCAACAAAAAACCATGAAGAAACTTGGTTGCTCCAAAATCTGGTCAATGGTGGTATTTCTTCTCATGTTTCAATAAATTATAGATATCCTATTACTATTATAGTAGCTAGTTCTTCTAATACATGACCTCTTGAGTCTTTAGGCTCTTCAGGGAACAGTGTAAGAATGAAAATGACTGAGAAACCTTCTGCTCTCAGGATGTGCAGATTTTTCAACTATATGGTAACATTTTCTTGAAATGAGATACCTTAGTGATGAAAGTTCTGCTCTTTTTCTGTCTATAGATTATAAATCTGTGAACACCAAGAAGTCTTAGCTGCAGAGCTGTTCGTAGACAATTTTGAAAAGCCCGGTTTTACTAATCATCATTATTCCATAAAAATGTCAACCTCTCCTCCAACTCCAGTCCCATATGCTCTTGATCACAATCTTCTGCCTTTCATCAAAAGAGGCCCTAAATGAACTCCATTCAGTCCTGTCACCCCAGAGCAGTTCACCCAAGTTCAGTGATAAGTTGTAAAAGGCCAAAGAAGTAAATCTGCATTGTATCTGTATCTTTCCCAAACTTCAAAAAGCATCCTGTGTCATGAATTAAAACTATTCATTAATTTATTATCTCTTTGTTTTGGAAATAGAAAAGAAATGGAAGCCCTCAATGTAATGTTGAGGTTTTCTTCTAACTATTCATACTTAAGAAAAAACAGTTTCATTTTCATTTGCTTTGAACTATTTTCTTTCTAGACCCTAGGATAATACTAGGGCACCATGGTTTTAAACAGGATCTAAGTGACAGATGCTCTCTGTTATTCACCCACTACACTCCTGTGAAAAGATGAAGACAATAAGGGAAATATACTTTAAAGTTGGAAGAAAAAAACTAGGATAGTTTTAATGAAACAGTATTAGGGACAGTGGATTACACACACACACACACACACACACACACACACACACACACACACACACACACACACATATATATATATATATACATACATATATATAAAATGTAAATTTGTAACTCTTCTTCCTCAGCTGGTAATTACTTTTAAACAGAAAAATCCCACATGACACTCAGGAGCAGATGGGAGTGCTCAAGTCCAGGGTCCCAGTGAAAGTTCACAGCAGCCTTAGAACAGCCAAGCTGGTCCTTCTTGGGAAGGCAGAAGGTGAACTGTCTGGATGTTCTTCTCTGGTTAGGAAACAAGAAGCAGCAGGAAGAAGAGAAAGAGCTTCAGGAAGAGCAAACAGGCCTCAGCACAGCTAGCACACCAGAGAAACTTCCCAAGGGCTCTCTTGGGAGATGCTTTATTTTGACCAATGCAGGAAGGATTACTGGGGTTGGTCCTTGGTCCATTTAGGTCACCTGGCCTATCTTCTCCTCTCCGTGGACACAGCTTCTTCCCATCAACAGAGTAGCAGTGGCAGTGTCCCAGGAAATTTTATTATCCTGGTCATCCCAAACCAGGGCAAGGGAATTTTACATCTCAAAAAGGATCACCAAAGTCCCAAAGCATCAGAGATCTGGTTACTGAGCTATTAAAATCAGCTCAAGCCCAAAGTGGACAATGAACTAAATTAAATTATATTATTGTTGAGAACAGAAATAAGATTTGTACAACTATGTCTATCCAGAAGTCTCAAAGACTCTTAGGCTCTTAGGTGTGAGTCTTAGCCCTAGGTCTTCAGATATGACCTTTTGAATATCATCTGGTCCAATCTCTCCCATTGTTTCACTAGATGAAGTAATATCAATGGCTAAAAATAACACTATGTATGTTTGAAATTAAGAAAGGCTATTTTTGATACAGAAAAATCAGACATTTCCCCTTGGGGGTTTCATTGTGTAAAGGGATTTGTATTCTGTGATTCTTCCCAGAGAAGCTTTAAGCACCCTCAGTCTAGTGTCAAAAACACTGAAAGACAACAACAAGTGGTGTAACAGGAACCCAAAGAGTATGTGCATATATGTGACCCTTGGTGTGTGATTTTCCCATAAATCTGTCCAAGCTCAACAATTGTTTTGACAATGCTACCAGTATGATCTGGTAGATTAGATCTGGCATTAGACCAAGTAGTCCTAATGATGAAGACAGGACTTATGTGGAGAATGGAAGCATAAAGAAAAAGGAATGTTTATCCATATTGCAATGTGCAAATGCAAAGTTTGTATGTACATTTAATGAAGTACACTGTGCTCTATCTCCAAATGTTTCCAATTCCAGCATACCATCCTTTTGGCTGAATCTCATTTCTTCAGGCTCATTTCAAGGCTTTTGGGCTCAGAACACAGCATGCTGGTAATGCCAAAATGGAGCAATGTACTCCTTTAATAATTCTGAAATCACAAAATTACCTTCAAATGAGACAAGGTCTAGCTTCTAGTATAATACCTATTCCTTTAATAGTTCTAATTTTAACTCTGTAAAACTAAAAACTATATTTGATATTTTTACACTGAAATTTGAAAAGATAGTTATGATTAATGAAGTTTATGAAAACACTCTATTGAACAGATGTCTGTTAAGCTCTAGCAGCTTTAACAACTTTCTTCACCAGTTTTGCTTGTTTATGGCCTTTGTTAGCTATGCTATGCTGTATTTAACTTTTAAAAAGTTCTGAAAAAACATTTTGCTTCTTTATTTTTACTTTTTATATTTTGGTATTTTCTAGTAGAATTAAAATATCGGTCCAGCCTCTGTGATGGTATAAATTATCCTAGCAACACAAATTTATACCAGCTGAGACTATTGCACAGTAATTCCACTCTCTCTCTCTCTGTTATATGCAGTCTGTATATCTTCTGCACTGGTGAGTTAGCCTAACCAACATCTATATTTTCCACTTTTTTTCAATTAGGAGAGAGGTCATTAAGGGTAGAGCTTTGAGAAAATACAGAAAGCAGTGTAGAAAAAGGTCCTTAGCTCATAAATGTTCTTAATTATATATTGTGTCCTTAGTGTAAAGAATTACCTTTAGGTCAATCCGTCTCTTTTATCAGAATAAATCACCATCATCATCTATTCACTTGTGCATTCAATTCATGACATAATAGTGTCAGAGGTGGCACAGAATATATACATATATGCTCAAATTCCAACACGGTGACCCAAATTGTGTCTACAGCTGCCAAGCAGACTGCCACAGACATTTAACAGAAATTACTTGTTTTAGAGTAATATTTGTTCCCACTGAAGGGAGGTAAATGGAACAATGGCTTAGTGAAATAGGTTCATACCCTATTTATCTCGTAAATAAAAATAAGTTTAAATGCCTCATCCTAAACCTTGGTTCATATTAGAAAAATAATACAGTAAATGCCCTAAATGACATTTTTTGCTTCAAATAGAGGGGATACTGGAAAAGAGCAGTGTGCTAAATTTTGGAAAGGAAGCCAATCAGCAGAATTGCATCATTTTTCTTTCCATGGTGGAAAGCGGAAAGTACAAAAAATTCTTAGGTTAAGCTTGCGTGATATTTTTATAAGTTAGAAGAAAAAAAGTCATTCTCCAGACATAAACATCTAAGCTCAAAGTTTCTGTATTTACACACCATTCCTACAAAAAAGAATTCATTTCTGTCCTTGTTAGTCCTATGGTTATGGACCATAATAGTTATTAAAAGTTTTAAGTTCAACTGCTGCATTTTCTAAAGAATTTTTCTGAAGAATTCCTATGTAACCACATGCCTGTGTTCTATTTCCAAACCAGAGAGTTTCTGCATTTGCCCAGTGCATCTTTACAAGTCTCCTGGGGATTGCAAGGACTTGGGCAGAACAGATCTGTTATATCTGATTTCACAGTACGTGTAACATAAAGTCTCTCTACAAATGCAGAATAGCTTTCAGGTGTTGGACTTGTGTACCTGCAGATCAGCTGAGTGCTAGATGTATGTCCAGCATACATACACTGAGGTCTCTAACACACCAGTCACCTCTGGATATAACATGAAAAAAAAACCCAAAGTGTTCTTGAGAAAATTTATTATTATTTCATGGATGACAATGTGACACTGAGCTTCCTTCTCCACATGCAGTTTATATGGATATGTAAGCATGCAATAGCTCCAGTCCCAGCACTTAAGAAAGATAAATCATGAGATGTAGCCTCATAAAAAGATGTGCTTTAGAAAAAGCTGGTAATCCAGCATGTATATTTACTATAATTAACTTCTTTTAAAAAAAGGAAATAGTTACACTAGTTTTTTTCAGAACTGATCATTTTAGTAGAAACTCAGCGAGCAAATCAAAAGAGACTGGCATAAACAATAATATTAGTGCATTTAATATTGTTTATGTAGCTCATTATGTCCTTTGTTTTGTTTCTTAAATTTTATAGGGAAAGAAGTTTTCTTAAATTATAAGTAATTATATTGCTTAAATTATGAGAAAAAGATAAAATATAACAAGCAATCTAAAATGACACCTAACCTGTGTTTCTGAATAAGTGCCTGTGTTGATAAATCATACTAAGTTTACATAGACATGTAAACAAAAAGCTATTAATTTGGGGAAGAGTAATTCTTCTTAAGTAGAAAAAAATTGAGAGAGAATTTCCTGATGAAAAATAAGTTATTTTCATTATTTATGTTATTTATTTATTTATTTACTTCCTGTTGTGTAAGGCTTTCTGCAAGACTAAAATGAGGCTGGGCTTCTTACTTTATTGAATGGTCCAAACCTTAATATCATCAAGAACTTTCTGCATTTATTTAATTTCATTAGGCCATGGTCTCCCCAGGATCAATGAGCCATGGCAAAACTTGATTCCAACACTTTCAAGTTACTTTTTGAAGAGGCTCTGTAGATAAATTTAGACTGTTCTGTCAACATCCTGAACCCGAACTGCAGCCCCAGTTCAACAGAGTAAGCTTATAAAAGACATTATTGTGATAAGTATTTTTATTTCTATGTCTGCTTGATAATACACATGTAAAAATATGTTTAGGGTATTTTAGTTCTTTGGAATTCTATTTTTTGGTTTGCATGATTTGTTATTGATAGTTGGTGAATCACCCTGAGCACTGCAGAAAGGAAGGCTTGTTTCATTACATGTTGTGAGTAAAGAGCAGTTCCATGACACATTATTCCCTGTTTCTCATAATTTCTTACTAATGAATGTTGACATACACAGAAATTTATGACAGTTGTGTACTTCAGAGTACCAAAACTCATGAATTATTTTACTTTTGCTAATGCAACTGAATCTGGATCTATGTCATCCAGATCCTACCTTTACCAAAGCTTACCTTCAGTAGAGTATTCCATGATGCGCTGTTCTAAAGCACAGGACAGGACCCTTCCAGTGCCCTGTTCCCTCAATACTGGCAAAATTCTTGCCAGCTGACAACTAGCATCAAACCCATTAATGCCAGATATTCTCTATAACTTGATATGAGACATGCTAAAATTACCTCTAAGTAAATAGAATAATCACTCTCCTGAAGAATGGATGCAATGTGATCTGAGCTGGGTAAAACATTCTTTGTAAAAAGAAGAAAAATCACATATTGCAACAAGACACACATTGGCAACAGGATGCCAATTTAAAATCTAATGAGATTCAAAGTAGCAAAGACAGAAACCTATGTCACACATTTTTAGTGGCCAGGAAAAATGTGAGTAGTGTAATGTCTTACCTTCAGTGTACTCAACAACATCATGAGATTTGGTTGACAAGCACAAAAGGGGACTCTTGGGGTGTTCTCCTTGTTGTAAATTCACTGGCTCAATTTCTGTCTACGTGGCGAAACAAATACTGAGACGTTGTTCAGACTTGTCAGAGTCCAGATCATCAAAATATCCAAGCCTTTTTCATCTAATCACACCAGCTGTACACTGAGAATGCCAGCAGTGAGGCAGGAGATTCCTCTGACTGTGAAACAAATCAAAATAAAGCACCCATTTATTAATTTATTTGTTTCTGAAGGAGAATAAACTACAAGACTACTTTTCCAAGTAGATTTAAATCATGGGTCAGTGGTGACCTTCTTTTACCCAATATGTTGCCACTGCGTGAGGAGGAAGAACTTATTTGTTTCTCTTTATACTCATTTTACCTCATTTTATTAACTAGGAATAGTTACCATCATCATCATCTATCTGGTTCTTGTACCAGAAATGTACCTGTAAGCCACAAAGAATGACAGGAGACCTATCTTTAGGTAAAAATGCCACTTTGTCAGCTGTTTAAGTGACAACAGATGAAAGTGCTGGTGTCTCAGTACTATGTCTCGAGTCTGTGTAGTTGTAACCCACTACCAGCAACAACAAAACTTTGAGGAGACTTCCAGAATCACAAAAATTTTCCATTACTTTCAGGAGGCACTGTGCATCAAATCTCCTTTCACCCTAGGGATTTGTTTACCTTTTTATAGCTACATTTTAGGTATGCCAAAATACTTAGATATCCCACCCTGTTATGGCTAGTTCACTCCATTGACAGTTTGAAATAAATGAAATCAGACAAGTAAATCCTAAACTCTGGTGTGAAATTCTAATCCCCTTTAAAAAGAAGATGTTTTTAGTTTTTTCTGGTTTGTTTTCCAGTAACTACAGTAGGACAAAAATTTATTCTTGATTGTGCTACCAATGTATTGTAAAGTCTTCACTGAGTAACTTAATTCCACAGACTTGTAGTTTTTCTATTACTGGGTAAAATAATATAATGGAAAATATTTCTTTGGTTCAGTAAAACTGCCACTTTTAATGCTTTTATTATTGCTATAACACCTTATGTGTGTTCCATTCATCAGTAAAAATCATGTAATATTTACTTTTCAAACTAACAATCCAGATGTAACATGACAGACACTGACAAAGAAATCTAAGGTGCATAAACAAAGACAAGAGATAGACAGTTTAAAAGCACAGTTACAGTAATACAGTACAATGCTGTTGCTGTGAAAGATTCCAATTCTGAGCACAAGGACGTGGATGGGGGGTAGCAGATGGGCTCAGAATGAACATGTTGATTCACACCCCCTTTGGTGGGACAAAATACTTATACCAGATATGACTTTGTTCCTGGACGTTAAAAAGTACTGCAGTAGAAGATGAAAAACTCTTTCTAAAAGATAGCAATTTTATTTGCATGCAGAAGGATGAGTAACAGACATTTGGCTTAACAGGCACGGGCAGCAGCAGTGGCAGCATGAAAAGCAAATTTTTTTATTATTAGCAATTCAAATGCAGGTATCAGGTTTGTTTCACATTTGAATCGTTTATCAGAGTTTGATCCAAGGCTAAAATTTTCTGAAAGTTGTGTAAAATTTCAGTCAAAATACTTTTACTTTTTTCCATATAATAAAGTAGAGGGGGAAGGAATAGGGAAAAACACCTCAAAGAACATTTTCTGAAACTATTAAAATACTTTTACCTTTAAAATATAATGAAGCATTATTTACAATCTAAAATATGGCACAGTCCCAAGTCTATGAGACTTCTCAAGAACAGTTCTCTAACTTTCATCAACATGTGAAATTTCTTGTGATTTGCATGCTTGGAAGACTCACCAGCTTCTCATCTTTGTTATTAACTCTCCATCAACCGTCTCGTTAGAAACTCTTATTCTGTGATTACAATGCATAGGCTTACACCAAATGGCTCTTTCTGCTTATGTAATGATCTTTCAATACTGAATTTTACTAAGACAGTCAATTACTAGCCATTCTCTCCTGTCAGAGCCATGAAGCATTATGTACTCAAATTATTCAAGTCTGAAGCTTTAGTTTTAAATCTAAGAGCTCCCCTCACCTTCTGAAATGTTTGCTTTATTAAGTGATTTGGTTACATAAAGCCATTACTGAAGGAAAAAGTATTTCATTATTCATTACTTACTATCACCAAAAATCTTGAAAGTATAATAGAAAACAGTATCTGTTTCAGCGTTCAACAAGGTAGATAAACCATTATCTCAGTACATTAGGAGAGACAGCCAGAATCCCATTTTAAGCATCCATGAATGCTTGCACAGTGCCATGGAAATTTGGGCTGAGTATGGATAGATAGCCAGATAAATTGTTTCTCTGAAGACGTGGAATGGCAGTCAGTCAAAATAGCTGAGGAGGCTAAGGAAATTTTGGTACCACATTTTTTAAACATCAGTCCCTATGACCCAGCCATCACAAAATGAGTAGTCATATTCCTGAATCTGTGTGATGGGCTGACCTTGGCTGGACACCAGGTGCTGTGTTATAACTCCTCTCCTCATATGGACAGGAGAGAGAAAATATTTTTTCATTTCTTCTAAAAGGCCATTTCAAACAAGGAGCGAAGCTATGCCCACTGATTTGAATAGCTAAAGGTCAGAGCCAGAGTTCGTTACCACAAACTGTGAATAAAGATGGGAGAAAAAAGGCTGTTATTGGTCCTCATTTCAAGTTTCTTATCTCTCTTGATTTTTCCAAGTCAAAATAGAAGCCAAGATGTCATTGGAGGTCTTAATAATCACTTTATATTTGATTCACATTCACAGTCTAGATTTTCACTATACTGAAGTATGAACAACTGACTCTGATCCTGGGGGGGAAAAAAAAAGCAAAAAAAAAAAAAAGCTGTGATTTTAAAAATAACCTGATATTATTTTTCAGTTTGTATGCAGGTATAAGCATATTATATACAGCCCTTGACCTTAATACAGGAATAAATAGTACCTGAGCTATTTATGTGTTGACAGTTACATCTGTTCCACATCTAAATGGAAATATCCTTGAATTAATTCAGCATCCTGTGTCTCAGCTACTTTTGCTTTCTAATCTCCTTCCAGGTACCAATACTTATTACAAGACTTTTCATAAGTCATCTCTATTCATGCATAACATAGTATTACAACAAACAAAACATTTGCTCTCTAGTCACTGTATATTTACCATGTGTGGGCTATACCATTCACTTCCACTGTGACATACTTTACCAAACTGCTGAAATTCATTCATCTTAAGAAAATACTTGAATAACTTACATCTCTGTTATCCTTTCACTGCTATAAGGGATGAATACATGGTATCCTTGGAAAAATAGCCAGACATAATTTGCACAGCTGTGTCCTGGTGGGACTTTTACAGAAAGATATGCTGCAAGGAGTTATTGTAGCAATCTTGTCTTTGGAATGATATATTTGGTCGAGAAACAAATTAACATGGGTCAAGCAGCATGGAAATTCACTTTACCTACCTCACATGTCTACCTCAAGAAATAGCTGCCTAAATTGGAATAAAAGATTAAACAGTCTCTGCCCCGAAGAGCCTAAGAAAACCACAATAACACAAGGCTATTGCAGCTCAGAAATGAGGCAAATTGTCAGTGAGAAAATGAATTCATATAGCTATGTAGCTTGGCATATATTCAAAAAGTGAATCTGGTCACCTTTTTTGTAATGTATCATGTAGTACATTAAATTGAGAATGAAGATAAGCAGAGAAGCCACCTGGGATTTGTAGCTCCTCACTTGCTTATTCCATATATTAACTACTGTTGCCAAATTTTTCTATTGTCATTTTTATTTTATTTTTAACTAGAAGAAATCAAAGTGCTTTTGTGATTTATTTTCCTTCCAACAGTAGTTTTAGTTTAATTTCTAATCTCCTAGCACTCATTTTTCTTAAGCTGCAGTTTCCCATTTGCACTCTATAGGCTGTACAAAATAAGTACCTGTACAGAAAAGGCTCTGGGAATTTTGCCATGACCAAATAAGCAAGGACAGAACTGCTGTCTCATCCTTCCAGTCACCACATTCAATTTCTTTTTTAAAATGTGTTACTAATACCTTCTACTGTATTAAAAAAGGTCAATTTTAGCACGTAGAGTAGCTTTCTTTAAAATGACTGAGGAGAAAAATGAAAAAATAAGGGAATAAAACCATTTTTCCTTTAAGTGTGAGCACCCAAGAAATTTCTTGCATGGTGTTCCACACTATGGTTATTAGACATACACTAATTAGACTAATTGTCATGACATTTGGCCATCTCCTTTTGGAAGTGAGAAACACCACCCAGCAATTTTTTTTTACAAAAACTATTCTCAAATTAAAAATTGGAGAGTAAAGATGATTAATTACCTAAACAACTGACTGTGGAATTCTCATGATTCCTACAATTCAGCCTACCAGGGGAAACCTGTTGAGAATAAGGACTTATAATTGGAATAAAGATATGTGAGTGTGAAAGCACCGCAGCTAAATGAAACACATGAGCAAGGGTTAAATCGCCTGTGCCATCAAAGTTCTTCTGGTAGGACATTGAACATGACCTGAAAATTTTTTTGTTACCAACCCTGTATTTCAACAGACTTCCATTTTGCTTTCAATACCAGACAGTTAAGTTAAATCTCACTTTGATAAACCTACAGCTTTGCAGCCATCCTTTTGTCTGCAGATTTAGAAAAAGAAAGAAAAAGTGAGGGGAAAAAAAATGAGAAATACGAGTCAGTTAGGATCTGCTAAGATTGTAACAGCTGGGTGAATTCCCCACCCCTTTCAGTATCACACATGGGATTGGAAAATTGCTCTTTTTCTCTTTCCTTCAGACTGAGAAGCACAAAAACTGTTGCTTTTAAATGACTACTTGGACAATTTGCATAATGGAGATTCTACCTGCCTCTCTGAAACCCAGAAATTGCTTCAGGAGTAGGCACAAGATTGTTTTGAAATAAATAAATTAAAAAAATACTAATTACAAGGTATTATGAGCTCTTTCTACAGTTTTTTCTCTGCTCAAAGAATTTGTTCTTTCATTGTCAAAGAGGCAGCATTTCTGAGTTGTGACATTGCACAAAAACAGGCAATTAAATATGCACTTTACAGTCTTGCAGAACCTGCCTTCACCAAACAATATTAGCACAAAGTGCAGGAGGAAATATTTGACATTTTTACAAGGAAAATATTACCTAATTGAAAACATTTTCATATCAAAAACTTTTAAAACTATCACTATCATCTCCTGCTATATCTTGGTTACAGTGAACAGAAAGTTAGGTGAGATTCAGCTAATATGAATTAATCAAATGGAATGAAAAGCAATTTTCTTAAATGAGTAGGGGAAAATAGCTTTTGCAGGTCATATTTTTAGTCAAGAAGAGACCCAGACACTAACTAGAGTGTTTCCTGCTTATGATTTCTGAACAATTTCAAAGTGATGTTGATGTTGGGTTGCAACAGAGGTGTCAGAAATGGGAACAGCACCAGTTTGAAATCTGACTTGTATATTGTTAGGCACCAGGGATGTCCTTAGGCAAAGCAAGAAGCTGCCTAGGGCAACAATGTGATGGGATTTTGATGGCAAAATCTGTAGAAGTGGTAGAGGAGCTTCTGCAGACAGCAGTCTCTCAAGAAATACAGTGCTCTGCCTCAGTAATCCTTGGCCCCTGTTTTTGCACATCCAAACTTTTCCTTTTTTAACCCCAAAAGCACTCTTATTGAGGAAAAATTACATTTAAATAGCAGTTAATCACAGTGCAGGGAGAAGACAGCAGTGGGGCAGAGGGTTATGATATGGCCCTGTAGCCCCTAAGTACCTCACTAATAGCAGAGATGATACCATGTATCAGCAAAGGCCAAAAAGCTGATACAGGCATAAAGTCTACAGCTATTCTTTGCATGGGCTGTGGATCTTACTCTGTCTCACCACACTGAATTGTTTGTGGAAAACTAACCCAAAGCAACTGGGGTTTTTTTTTTGGTTGTTTTTTTTACCATTGTATAATTTTCTACATCCATTAAGAGTGGAGTCCTCTTGTCCTCATATCTGTAGAAGCAGACTTCGATTTAATCACCAGTCTGGCTGTAATCTACTTTGTCTGCAGAGCTGGAAGCAAGGTCAGGGGAGGAATGTGATATTTGTGAGGTGTGGCTATAGTCTGGAAAATTAAAAGGTCTACCACAAATGTTGATAGACTACATGGTGAAGGCATAAGCATGACATGAGCATCTGATCCTTCTATAAAAATTGGAAAGAAACATCTGTGGGAATGGAGAAAATGGGTTGAACACAGAATAAGGACCTTGATTTGAGATAGTAGAAGATTGAAACAGTGGCATATGTCAGTAAACACAATGCCCTCTGCTATTATTACACCACTAATCTAAAATTGTAATCCCTCCTCCCAGGCTAAAAACCTGGCAAAACTTCTTTTTTGTATTTTTTTAAAAAGGAATAATCTTTTAAATACTTAAAGGAAGGAGTTGTATGCAAATTCTGGATAACTTCTACCTGAATAGATCTGTTTTCACTGATATGAAACGTTATTCTTTTTTTTGTTCTGAAACAATCCACCTTTTTAATCAACCAACCACTGCTTATGGTTCCTGTTTCCAAAGCAGATATTTCTGCCTTAAAAAATCATTATGTTTTATAATGGGATATCTAATCAGGCATAAAAGTGAAAATGGAATAACTAGAGTGCAATATCTGTTATTATTATAAATTATTATTTTTTCACCTTTGATTTGTTGTGAGTTCTATATTACTTCCTGAAGAGAAGACTTAACTCTGGAGTGGATATACTCGTGTAGATTGCAATGCAGGGAGAACTTCAAAATGGTTAGTCAGGCAATAATGTCTGTTACCAAAAAAGCATTTAGGCATTTACAATGAGAATTAGGCCCCTGATTCTTGATTTTCCTGAGCTGGATTATTCTGTCACCACATACTTCACTGAAAGGCCCTGCAGTCACAGATTTCCCTTCTCTCTAGCATATGCTGGTGCTCAGTACTGTTACTGGTTCCTCTGAATCCTCTGCTGGTTAGAGCACTTGTCCAGGACCAAGAAGACCTGTGGATTCACTGGGAGGTAATCCAACTTGATGGTGAGGCTGATTCTTATAAAAGGCAGAACTACTCCTGGAAAGAAACCTGCATCCAAGGGATCTCATCTGGTGGCAAAGTGCCCTACAGTTCTAGTCATGGTGTCTCTTCAACTCCCCAGTCTTCATTTATTGTCTTTCATCTTCACTGGGAGTAGTAGTTGAACACTTCCTTCTTAGTCTCAGAATAAATCACTCAGTAAGAATAACTGTCTGCTGGGAGGATAGCTAGGAGTGCAAGTCCAGCCAAGCCAAGAAATCAACCTGAACTTCTTTCTTGCCACACGTTATTTGGTCTGTCTCATAAAATGGGACTTATTTCCTCTATTTGACACTGAAGAGAGGCCTTTAAGCTTTAGTTTCCTAAACTAAAGCTTTAGTTCCTCTAAAGAGCATAAACCTGGGTGCATCAGGTCCAGGCAGATTTCAAATACAACTCAGTTGCTTGCCCAGGCAGCTAATTATTAAGTTTAAAATCTTCATACACAGAGGTCCCACTACCTTGTGCATTCCAGTCAGAAATCATTCATGACTGCTGATGTCCAGGTTACTGAAACACAGGGCTGGCTTGTGCTCTAAAAGACTGAAAGCTTGTGTTGCTTTGAAGAGCTTTTAGGAAGAGGAGTCTTTTTTTTTTTTTTTTTTTTTTTTTTTTTTTTTTTTTTTTTGTAGTGCAAGATGTACTATTTGTCATGATTAGGGATTGTTAGCTCCAGGGACTGTTGGTAGCTCAGAGCCCTTTCTTAATATAATTCATTAAAGAACACAGACTATACTCTCAACTGTCAAAAAATAGATGAGAACACCTTCAAACTTATCCACATCTCGCACTAAAGATGCTTTGTTTGGTTTTTTTTTTTTTTAGAAACGGTGTCTTCCAAGAGATTTCATTGTGTATCCTATTTCCTTTTTCAGTCTCTCTACTGGTAAGATACAATGACTCAAAAGTTTAATTATTTAACCTGTTATGCAAATTATAACAATCTGTAGTTCCAGCTTGCTACCAATAGATGGCACTAGCAATTTGTGGATGCCCTTTTAATGATCGGTCCTACTTAATTTTTTCTCTGATTTTGATGTTTTGACAACATTTTTATAATAGGTGTACATATGTGTGCATTTCCATGTAAATAAATGGCTAATTAAAGATTTTGAGATTTCAACAACAAAATGGGGATGGAAAAGAAACAAATTCACAGTTACTTTAGAGAGAAAAGCCAGTTTCTTGCCAGCAGAGAATGCATCAATATTTCTGAGATGCATCCAGTCTCATATAAGTTTTAGTCATGTTTCATTTCTAGAGCTAGAATCTCAGAGAACTATGGAGTATACTGTCTTTTACATTGGACACTACCAGAGAAGAGTATTTGCTTATAAGCAGTGATCAAGGTTATTAAAATCCTATTTGCATGGAGTCAATTTCCCATTTTGAAGCGGAAATTGTATGCAAAAGCGAGTCTCTAAGAAATATGTAATTTATAAGGAACTTTTAACAAAAGACCATCTGTGAATCTAGGTATGAACCTTTACAGCATTGAGCCATTTTTATACCCAGTGTTACTTAAAAGGATGAGTTGTGGGTCTATTCACTGTCCATTAGTGGGATTGGGGTTTACATGATGATGATATCACTCTCCATTGTCTTTCTGTTTACAAAGGAACAAGTAATCTCTTCCTACAAGGGGGTGGATTCCTGGCAACAATATAACATTTTTTTCATGTAGTTAGGTATAGATTTGTCTTTGTGTTCTCTTTTTCTCATAACTGTGAATAATTTGTCTACTAATTATTGCTGTATAAAACCTCAGAGTCCACAACATCAGTGCCTTCTGAGACCCTTCTGAATTTGAGAGTTATATTTCTATTAGACAAGTTGCTATTACGTGTGAAGGTGGTGTTTGGCTTTACAATCAGAAAGTGGTGTGCTAGAGAGCTGGCAGATTCTGCACAAGTTAAAAAGAATGAAATTTTAAGATTTAGTTGATAGCTTTTTATACTGACTGTGAATTTGACACAAAATATGGAAGCAGCCAATAAAATTGAAGTAATTTGAAAGATACTGAAAATTAAACAACCTCAGCTTCAAGCATATTTTCCAGAATTTGTCGAGGCTGACAAGGAACAAGTCCATTTCTGTTAAGAAGTAAATGAGACTCTGGTTTATGATAAAAAATTCTGTTTGTGCTGTGCATTACTTCGCAAAAATGATGAAGCAACAGATGACCTGTAAATTATGCTATTCCCTTTACAGAAAGGAGGTGATAGCAAAAGGAAAGTGCAGTAACAACAAATAAGAAACAGCTGTCTTTAAAATTTTATTAACAAAGTTTTTCATTAGTTAGTAATTCCCCTAAAGGACTGTAACGAAATTGTTCAGATTATGTTTCTGGTATGAGATAACCAGTTTCATTTGAACTAAACAATTATTTTAAAAATTTATTCATATGAAAATGTATAATTTTTTTAACTTGTACTTTTTTATTTGTTTTAATTAACAAGAGATAATCTTGCAGACAATGTAATTTCCCTCTTTGATCAATTCTGCCCAGATTTAAAACTTAGGTCTCACACTGACAGTAACTGGTCATAAAAATTAAAAAACCCTAAATTTTACCAGTCAACAATGAAATGCTTTATGCATACCATGGCATGCATAAAGGGTTACAAGTCTAAGTAGCTGTATGGAGGAATTAGAACTGTATATGTATATGTATACCAATATCATATTACCTTGTTATATGTTTTCACTTGGATCTGTTTTGATTTGTCCATTTATTACCATGCATTTTTTCACATATATGTTGAGAAAATAAGAGTAAACAAATTAACTGTACCACTATCAAAGCAAAGATGCTTAACTTGGTTATATGTGTGTGTCTGGAGACTGTTTGCAATCTTACTAGAGGGCAGCAATCTTGAATAACTTGCTGGAATTCTAATGGTTCACAGTCACCAACATCTTTAAGTTCTGTGCAGAACTTACCAGCAAATAAGACATACATAAGCAACCCAAAAATAAATGATTCACTGATATCCTTCCTGTTTCCTACAGACTGATAAAATGTGTGGTCCCGCTAAAGGATCAAGGAAGAACAGTTAAAAAATTGTATGCTATGAATGTGTCCAGAAAAAAACATTAAAAGAACATTACAGCTGTTTCAGGAAATTCACAGTTCAGGGTGAAATGTACCATATGTCCATCATTACCTAGGCATGGCAGGGTGCATTAAAAAAGCTATTTAGGTGGTTCCCCATTGTGCCAAGGCTTTTGAGGACATATGGTACCTTTCACCCTTGACTAACATTGCCTTTCATTCATTGTTTTTTGTAGCCACCTTAAACATTCTTTGAATGTCATTTTTGTTTCCAGTTACATATATGAATGAACATGTATATGAGAAAGGGAGGCAGTATTGTCTTAGAAGACTTCCTGTTCTTTGAGACTGAAAGGTTCTGTGCCAGATTTAGCAATCCTCATTTCTTCATAGGCTGGGAACAAATGGTTTTCTGACAATGTATGCAAGGTATTAAAGAGAAAAATAAGTCGCATCCTTAGACCAAAAAAAAAAAAAAAAAGAAAATAAGACAATAAGATCCTTGTTTATGACTAGAAGATGAAATAATAATAACTACAATAATAGTAATAGTACTGGTAAGAGTAGTAGTAACATCAGTAGCAAAGACAATAGCAAAACAGTAACGCTACATAAACCATATGATTATTACTTATTAACTATAGTGAATTACCTGCATAAATATGATAAGGAACGGGCAGTTCTCTTTTTAAGAAATACATAATAGATGGATAATTTATCTCTGTGTTTGAAGAATTTTTGATGTCAACAAACCCACTGAGAGGAATACACCTCTTTTGTGTGTTCTGTGTCATCTTTCTAGAAAATGTTAAACTGAATATGTGCCTTTTGGATGTATAAGCAAATAATTTTCCTGTGGAAAGTGCCACAATTTTTTTTTCAATCTTAATGTTGTCTTTCTCAGTAAGTCTTGTATGTCTCAGAATAAGATACTTATAAGCACCCTAAAAGGGTGCAGCAGGACATCTTGCAGATGTTTATTGCTGGAAGACAGGGAAGAACTACTCTCTGAATGGTGTCACAGAGAATCTGAAATGTAGATTCAGAAAAGATTCAGAAAAGAACAAAATATTACAAGACTGATTAAAGACACCAAGTGTCAGGTCCCTCTACTTCCTAGCACTGTGTGCTTGACTGAGGTTCTTACTTCTTAGCTTCATGCTTAGAAGGAATTAAACATGTGGGAGCTGGAGAAGGAAAGCTAGCCTACTAATGCAGTGGGATGCCAAGGTAAGTCAAAAGGGTGTTGTCAGAAGAGGGAGAATTAAGCTCCACTGCTTTGAACACAATGGTAGCTTATTCATTGCTATAAAAATGTTCTTATCCCCCAAATAGGTTACAGAGACATCTGCCAGTTCACAGGTTAAGTGCCAAAGGTGATGCAAATATGGTATCCACGATTCTTTATTTCACAGCTTTCTCACTCCAAAGACTGAAAATCTGTTCTGAGAGGATTTGACTTCTCTTCCATGGAAGAATATAAAATGTAATATAATTTCATAGAATAGGGAATTTTCATTTTCCCCTGGTGTATTTAATTCTGTTCTCATGAAGTGACCAAGTATTTAGGGTAGAGAGAAGAAAAGGATATGCAGGAATTATTCATTAAACTGCCTCTTAGACCAGTTACCCAGGGGAGAGACTTAGGTTCAACTTCCAGAACAATATTAAAATAAAACACCTAAAGATTTAATAGCAGACTGAGAGGTGGGAGCAACTTAAACAATTACTCATTATTTGTGGACATCTGTTCCATATAGATTTTTCGTGACAGTTTCTGTCATGAATTATTCTTCCTCTGAAGTCTCAGAACACTACTTTTAGGTCTCTTATTAGAAAAAATATATACCACTCATCACCCAAACTCTTTTACACAGTGAATAGGCTTCCTTCTGAGCTTCAGGGGCAGGAATCAAAAAAATCAAGACTGAGTAAAAACTTAATTCTTATGATTTGGCAAAATATAAAAATATCAGTTAATCAGTGACTAGAGAAACTTCTATAATAAGGATTGAAAAGGCATTTGCAAAAATAGTCCAAAACAAAATATAAAATATTCTGTAATTGAATCTGAAAATCAATCTGGTATGTGTGAGAAATACTTTTTGAAACCTCTATAAATAAAAAATCCAATAAACAAAAAAGAATAATAAATAATAGATCATATTTATTCAGTGTACTTTGCATGAGGGTTGCAGCAGAAAGAACTGCTGATCAACATCAGCTGCTTGCTTAGTTTTGACAGCTAAGTATTAAACAAAGCTGACTGGCTACTAGAATATTTACTCCAAAATGATTTAGCAAATTACAGAAAATGCTAGAACAGTAGACAGCTGAGGCAAATATCTTTCATATTCTTTGCTCCTGACATAAGCTGAGCAATTATTAGAAAGCACATTAGGAATAACACATTGTAACTAAGCACTATTTGGATGTACTAGGGACTGTTGCTGAATTAAAGTTGGCGAGCACTTTAAACACTTTGAAGAAATGAGCCATTAATGAGCAATACCTAAGATATAAGAAACCAAATCTCCCCTACATATTAGTGATTAAATCATTCATCAAAAACTGTATTAATGAGCTAAAATAATGGCAATCTCTCAGAGAAGCAAATGCAGTCATCTCTAGTCACTCATTTAAATTTTGTATCTCCCAGGGATTCTTCCCTCATACTTGAAAAAGTCAAGCATCTTGGGCAAAGAACTGAACACACAGTTGCTCTGTGTTGTAAAAGACAAATCTTTCCTAAATGTACCCACTCTGCTCCTTTTAGAGATCTGTTTGACAGATCCTATACACCAGGAAGTTCTGACAAAAGATTTTAGAGTTTATGAACTTGGCAAAATCCATTGGTAGTGTCATGAAAGAGGTTTTAGCAATTCTGTATGAGGTGACAGTAAGGGCGAACTATGGGCAAGAAGCACAATGCTGACAATGAGGTCAAACCTGTAAGGAAATTATAAGTGTTGAAGTCTACATTTCACTTCAAAACCAAAATAGAGACAGGCTTCTTTGTTTATCCCAATTATTTGTCACAACTGAAGCTTGTTTCTGGAGGAAGGAAGATATTAAGATGGATTTTCTGGGCCCACATACACCTGTCCTCTCCTGTCCCCATTTGGAGCTGAAGAGTTTTCATGGCGATTGTTTAAAAGCCTCCCTTAGCCCATCTGTCTTCTTATGACTGATGTTATATTTTGTTACCAAATGTAAAAAGCCTAAATGACTGTCCATTTCCTTTATTTGTAACTTTTGTTTTCTAACTGTAGTAAGTTTGCTATTCCATAACAAATTTTTAAAACTTTGGACACATTCCTCTTCCCTTTCTCTTTTCTTTTTCTTCCCTTTCCTTCCCTTTCCTTTTAAAAGCTCAGTGCACCACTGTGGAAAATATATTTTCCAGTTTCATCCAGGTTTTACTTTTCCCGAGACTTAACTCACTGGCCAAAATCTATTTTTTCCAATGTTTAATTCAGTGGAACAAAGAAAGGAAGTTTTCCCATTTAAGCATCTCCAAGATTATCTGAGATCAATATTCAAACTTCTGATTTTTACTAGGGAAATTAGGAATCAAAACCTTTGTATCCATCACCTGAATGTTCCAACTGTCTTAATATTCTGAAGGTAATTCTTGATCAGCTTTCTATTTTCAATTCTGTGACTATTTAAAAGGCCAGGATTCTTGAAAGTCTCTAAAGCTTCATTAAACACAGAGAACATATGTTTCTTTGATTTCTTGGCACTTTCCTGTCAACTACCTTTAACAAGAAAAAAAATAAATATAAGCACCTCAGTGCATATATGCGTTAACATGTTCAGGTAAAAAGTCAATTAATGCACCTGTGCATACTGAAACAAGCACACAGAGACCTTTATAGTCCTATTAAACACAAATTTAAAAAAAATTCAGATATACATATGCAAAAGGAGGGGGTAAACCTCCACAGAATTTCTTACATTATCTATAGGTAGGACAAAATATATCACAAGCTTTAACAATTAAGACAACAGAGTAAAATGATTCCCAGAGATATCGTGTTCACCAAGCAGAAAAGAATCTTAATTACCTTTATCCTGGCCCAAACCAGGACAAGCAGACTGCAAAACAAATCTGAAAATTAAATTTTGGGCAGATACTAAATAAATAAGTACATATATAAATCAACTGTCAATAAAATAGTAATTCCTTTTGCGTCTGTAATGATCTGTTTCTATTTTTGAAATTATTTATTCTAAATCACACCAAATAGGGAGTAATCACTAGAAATTAAAGAGACAGGGTGAATATCTTTTCAAAATATGTGCATAAATTGATTTAGATTATAAAATTAATAGATTTCAAATTTGTCAGGCTTTAACATCTGCAACATATACAGTGGATAAGAAGTAGGATTCCTATGTATCTAAATATTTCTGGAAATCCAGTACTCTAAATCTCCTTTAAAACTTTTTCCTTGTTTATAATATTGACCCTATTTCTTTGCATAAATCTACCTTCCACTCTCTCTGCAGCAGATATAGAATTAAAGAATCCTATTTACAAAAAAAACCCCAAAACAAAACAAAAACCCCCCCACAAACCGACAACAAAAAACCAAACCAAACCAAAACCAAACCAAAAAACCAAAAAACAAAACACCACCCCACAAGGGATGAAAGCAACAAAGCATGAATAAGTGAAGCCCTAAGGCTAATCAAACTTCCCCTAGCCTTCTAGGTGAAGATTTTTAAAAGACACCGAGGCTGTTGACATAAAAAAATCCTATTGTAAGTCACTGAGGTTTCAGTACCTTTAGGCTTCTTTGAAAATGCTTCTTGATTTTTTGCTTTAGTATCAATCTACAAGGAGAATTAAAGAAACTTACAAATCAGTGCCTAGACCTTCTATTTGAATAGAGTGCTCCCCCTCTCTTTTGAATGCACATTCCCAGTAGCAATCCTTCAGCCTGGATGTCTTGTTGTAGTTAAAATCATCTCTCCCCTTAATTTTTATGATGATCATATAAATAATAATAAATAAAATCATAACTGAATCATATAAATCACCACAGTTTGCAGGAGAAAAGAATCTCAGATTATCTCACGTATTACATTGGCTTGAAAGTGTGATTCCTATGGTTTCTGAGTTTATAGCTCTTTCTTAAGAGCATATTATTTTGATTGCTTTTCACAAGAAACCTATATTTTTCAATCCTCAATTTTTATTAATCCCCTCTATTTTCTGGTTTCCTTTCCCTTTTGTCTTGTTGGTAAGCTCTTTAGTATTATTACTCAAGGCCACACTAAGTAGCAGCCATATGTGCACAGGCATCCTTCTCAGTGGTATATTCAATGGTGCAAGTTCACACTTATTCCCTTGCCTGCTCTTTTATCTTCCTTTAGGGAGTAACAATTCCAGAGGCTTAACTCTGAGCTGCTGAAAGTTGAATCACACTACTGGTGGCTTTGGCTGTACTTTCTTCACTCACAGGCAAGCCTCTGGAATTAAACCACAGTCTCACTTGACAAAAGCAATGTGTTCCAAAAAGGAGCTGCTGAGTTGAAGGAAAGAAGTCAGATTTGGGCAGCAGCCCAAGTCTGTTTATTTTCTCTATGAGAACTTGAGTGATTCCTTCCTGTATGGACAGAACTAGAGCAAGGCTTGGACAAGACTCTGAAGGACATCAATACATTTCTCTTAAAACTTTGCCCTTTGTACATATTCATCTTTATAGACACTTGCCCTTTTAACCTTCAGTTAAGCTAAGTTTGATTGCCCATCTTTGAACTAGTCCCGTCACTGAAGAGTGAGACAAAATGTTCCTAGTATTCTCAGAAAATATAGCACATTAGATTGTGAGAAAGTACTTGGGAAATAATTTACTGTCTGTAAATACTCCGTTTAGTATCTGACTGCACTACTGTGCTTGGAGTGCTTCTGACCACCAGATCCAGATATGCCTTCCAGTGCCTTCCAGACACTTTGCAACTCTGCTGCGAAGCCTGGGTGTTCACCAGCCAGTTTCAAGTTCTTAGATTGCTAGGAGGGAAATCCATATATAACAACTAATGACAGTCATTACCCACTGCTTCTTCATGTGACATCCCTTGTTTCCTGACAGCAGACTGACAGACTGATACTCCAGCATTCACTTCAGATAAACTGACCATGGGCAGTGAGACTGAATATACCTCACAGACATTGTCAATATGTTATCAGGGCTTTGGTAAATCAACACATCTCTTTTGCACCAGTCTACTCTAGCAGCAATGTTACTCTCCTATTTGTGTGCAGTACTGGAAGATGTCTGTCAAGAATGTCAATAGAAAACTAGTCTTTGCTTTTCTGGAACGGGTCATCTTCGGTTCATGGAATTCATTGTGTAGGAAGGAAATAGATGGTGCTAAGGACATGAAGACCTGAGTATAATTAACTTTCACAACCAGAAAAGCATTAGATTCTCTATATTTTAAAAGAGTCTACATATCAAGACTATAATTGTATGGAAATAAAAGAATTTTTCTCACATAATTTTTTTTTGTCCAGAAGTTGTTTACTTGTATCAAAAAGGAAGATGCATAAATATTCATAACTGTACTTCTTCCATGTAGTGGTGTCTACTTTCAAACAATGCATGGAAAATTGTCATTTGTCTGTGAAGAATATAGTCAAGTATATTTTTGTTCCCCTTCACACAACATGCGAAACTTTTTTTATCTTCTTATCAGTCATTCTGCAAGAGCTCGCCTGGTTGTTCTTGATAGCTTTTTTTCTGTTTTTTTATATTCAAGTGAATTTTTGTTTTGTTTTGTTTTTTGTTGTTTTTGTTTGTTTTGATTGGGGTTTTTTTGTTAATAGACTATGTAAGCAGTCTTAATTAAGCTCAATTGATTTACTACTTGGGATTTCTCACAATATAACCTATTTCTTGGTTATAGGTTAATGAAGTCTATATTTTGAATCATGTGATTCTGTAAAGGAGTTTGGTCATTCCTTTCACTTACCTCAAACTGAAGATAGTGGCTATGACTGTGGAGTTCAACAGGGTTTTCTTCACAGCTTTTAATCACAGTTAATACACATGGTTTAGTCAAACACCATTTACCAGAGCCAGAACAGAAAAATTACAATGGCTAACCTGTATGGTCTGAGTTATAAAAGACCTTAGATCAGGTGACATTTAGTCCCCTGATGGCCTTAAAATGTATAGATTAGAAAGAATAGCTCTCACGAAATACTCAGACACCTCCTCCATTTTTCATCCAAAGCCTTGTTGTCATATGTGAAAAAAAAGTCCCAAAAGTAGCATCTAGTTGAAATCAAATTAATCTAATGCTACATCCTAAGTGTGGAAACTATATTTCTGGAAGTGTAAAACTAATATATTTGGCATACGTGGCAAGGTTTTGGTAGCAAGGAGGAGGAGAGAAAACGGTGTGAGGCTGCAGGGCCTCTGTGGGCCCACAGGCCTCTGTGGGAAGGGGTCTGTGTATGCCCTGTGCCAGGCACAGCCCTTTCCAGCTGGCTCTGCAACCAACCCAGCACAGGAGACAGCTGAGCTCACTGGCCAAGCTGGTGTCACCTCTGGGCAAGCATATTTAAGAAAAGGTACAGAGCAGTGCAGAGAGAGAAGGAGGAAGGAACTAACAGACTGACAAAAAAATAGAGGTAATACCAAGGTCTGTGAAACAGAACTTAGTTCATGACAGAGCAGAGATCTCCTATGGTCTGGGGAGGGCTTTTTCTGGAGCAGTTGCATATTCCTAAAGGAACTGTGGCCCATGGAGAGCCCACACCAGAGCAGAGGAAAAATCTCACTAAGGAACTGCAGAGAGAAACTGATTTGTATTGACTATAACACACACCGTAAACTGGTCCAGAGCATGCTGCTCAGAGTGGTCAGTGTGGAGGGAAGGATCTGAAAAGTGTCAACAAAGGTGTTGATTTAAGGTTTATCTTCTTGTTTCTCACTACATGAATTGGCAATAAGTTAAATTCATGTTGTCCAAGTTGAGTCTATTTTACCTGTGATGCTAAATTGTAGGCAATGTCACTGTCTTTGTCTTCACCTACAAGTCTTCTCATCTTCTTTTCTCCTCATGAGATGTTGAGAAGCAGGAATGTGTTAGCTAAGGCATGTTTACCAGACCTAGGAATAACAGTTACAATATCAGGGAAAAAAAAAAAAAAAAAAAAAGCTTTCACCTCTTAGCATATGAGAAGATTGAATCTGTACCAGTCAACATTAAGCTTCTAAGTAATTAGAGACAAGGTAATTGAATAACAGTCGCTAAGTGGTATTAATGAGTTTGACGAGATTACTAAATGGACTTTAAGGATTATAGTGGATGCTGACTAACACTCTCAGAGTATTACACTGTATAGGAACTACATACAGGGAGAAGCGAATGGCAGTAGAAATGGGAGAGAATTAAATAATAGAAAGTGAAAGCTCACCTGAAAAAACAAGATCTCAAAAACTCTCCAGATATTATCAGGTGGAAGCTTCAATGTTCAGACAAGCACATGATACAGCTCTAAGGGTCATGGAGGTTCTTGTTTGTGAGAAAAAAAAAATGTTTGTATGAGGTACAGTGCACCACAAAAGCAAGTGTAAAAAAATCCACTAATATTTTTATATTTATGTGATGAGGAGAATTTAGATTCTGGGGCACGTCTATAAAAAAGTGTACAAAGGTATGTGCCCACATTATGCCAGCCAGATGCTGTTTAACCATGATAGAGAAGTGTTATTCCCAAGATAATAAGATAAGCTGAAGCACTGAACTTAACTGGCTTGGCCTTTGACTTGTTTACAGATGCAATTAGGCTGTAGCTTGCTTGTCATATCAGGTCATATCATAGTACAGACATAGCAGACTGAAGATACACACACAATCAGACATTTCTGTGCACAGTCTCAGGCAGGTAATTTAAGCAGGCACAGTTCTGAATTTCGGACTTGATTCAGGTCACGCTTCCTTCCTTCTCCCACAATACATTGTACATAAAATCTGATGTCGACACTAGGGGAAAAAACCCAGAGGTTAATATTTCATTGAATCATAAAATAATTTGGATTGGAAGGGATCTTTGAAGGTTATCTACTCCAAACCCACTGCAGTAAGCAGGGACACCCTCAACTATATTAGGTTGCTCAGAGCCTTGTCAAGCCTCACCTTGAATATCTTCAGGGATGAGGCCTCAAGTAACTCCCTGGGCAATCTGTTCCTCTTTTTCACCACTCATATAGTAAAGATTTTTTTCCTAATATACAATCTAAATCTACTTTTCTCTAATTTAAAAACATTGCTCTTGTCCTATCACTACAGGCCCTTGCAAACAGTCGTACTACAGCCTTCTTCTAGGACCCCTTTAGATACTGGAAAGTCACTATTACATCTCCCTAGAGCCTTCTTTTCTTCAGGCTGAACAGCCCCAGCTTTTTCAGCTTGTCTTCACAGGAGGTGTTTTAGCCCCTTGATCATTTTTGTGGTCATCCTCTGGACCTGCTGCACCAGAATCATGTCTTTCCTGTATGAGGGCTCCAGAGCTGGACACAGGACTCCAGGTGAGGTCTTACCAGGGTGAAGTGGCAGAATCACCTTTCTGCATCTGCTGGCCACACTTCTTTTGATGCAGCCCTTTTGGTGCTTGGCCTTCTGGGCTACAAGCATGCACTGTTGGCTGATGTCAAGCTTTTCATTCACCAGCACCTCTAAGTTCTTTTCTGCAGGGCTGCTTTCCAACACCTCATTGAAAGTTGAAAAGAACGTCCTAATTATTAATATGTGTTTAACAATGAATAAATGTGTAGATAGCTGTAGGAGGTAAATGGGAAGACCTCAGATTACAAGATTACAATCATGTCAACTTGGTTTCCTTACTGGGGGCTCTAGTAATGATTATAGTTATCACATTAAATTCAAGTTCTCTCTGTTTTTCTTAAAATGTATTAGCTGTCATGTATACGTGTGTGCACACAAAATGCATGAATAACAGAAGCAGTATTACAATTCTGCACCTACGTATGCCAGGACAGACTGTGTCATCAATAATTCCATATAGGAAAAAAAAATGGATTAATCAAAGAATTTAGTGTATTATGTGAAAATTTTTGAAAGCAAAATTAATTTTTTTTTGTCTTCTTTATCATAAAAACAAAATCTGAAGAGCCTGATACTATATTGGATTGATTACCCATAGACAAGTTTTTCGAAGTGTAGCTTTGTTTATCTGTCCAAATAAGGCCATGTTTTTTGTGTTGTAAAGATGAATGGTTATTCTTTCTGCTGGCTATTCCATCTTATTGACTTTAGGAAGATCAGTAAACAAATAAAAGTGTGTCTTCCTAGTCTAATTATATCAATATTAAGTGTTTCGGATTCTGTGTTTTACAGAAATCTGGATAGTATTCAGTGTCCAGAAGTCAGAGTAGATAATATTTTACAAGATAGTTTATCACAGATCTGTACAAACTACAAATTAATGTATTTGTTATAAGCACTTCCTTATTTCTATTCCCTCAAGTTTGGTTTGCAAGCTTCTGAGAATGACACTGCAAATGTTTCCATTTAGTATAGCAAGGAAACTACATTATCACTTTTGCACAACAAACCTGAAAATGCTTTCAAGTTTTTGTTCTTTTGTTTCTTGGGTTTTTTTATTATTATTATTTCTGCAATTGGCACAACCTCTCATAGAGACGACAGTGGTTGCTATATTGGCAATACTGATTTAACCGTTCTGGATTTAATCTGGTTTTATTGAAAAAAATTTAATTTAGAATTTAAATGTGAAAGTTCACAGCATTTTCTTTTTATATGTGTTCTTTACTCTTTACTATATATTTTTATCTTTATACATATATATTATTTTCAAAGATCACACAAATGCAACTTTATTATATGTCATAACAAACACTGAAGGCTTGAGCTTTAATAGGTTTCTCACAGAAAATATTTTTTAATTGCACTGTCTGTCTTACTGTGGATTTAAACAACCCTTGAGAAGATGAACTGAATGCATGCAACATAGTTCAAGGAAAATGTAAGTGAAGGATAAAACCTAATCTGGACTATAAATAAGTGACAAGAGGATTGATTTTACTTTTCAGCAACGTGTTGTAAAATATTTTACAAATATTAACAACCTATGAGTATTTCCAAAGACCTATTGGATTCTATAGTAACTTTTTTTTTTTTTTAGCTGTTGTAAATCTTGTGAGAGGACAGTAACAGTTTTGAAAGAAATTAAATAGTTTCCAACATCTCTCTCTGATGATTATCTTACCATACTGTTTTAGAGCAACTGTACCCCTCTATAACATGAAAAGACTCAGAGACACAGTCATTTCCTAGTCATAAAAGATTCAGGGACACCACAGTGTCGTAGTCATAAAATAACCACTGAATCAGAACGTGTTACGATGTCATTCTCAGCAGTCCACAAACAGAAATTGGAAGGACAGAAATAAACTTTATTTTTAGTCTCAGTGGTCTGAAACATTAAACTCATGGGAAAATTCTCTTCTCTCTTCTCAGATCTGTTTATCTCTAGTTGAGGCAAAAATTTATTGTTATCTTTTCAATTGTTTCCTTTGTCCTCATTTCAAATAAATATCATTGTAAAAAAGAAACATTTGAAGAAGAAAAAAGAAAAATTTAATTATTTAAAGACAAAACATATCTGGCATATCTACCTGCAGTATCCATTATATATCAAAGCTTGTTACCTTTTCTATCAAATCAGAAAAACTGTTAAGAAAGTGAATTGCTAGCCAATATTTGTCAAACCCACTTAATACACAAAGTGCAGCTGTGAGATAGATGATAAAGCTTGATATAGATGTGGAGGCACATGGAGATGTATAAAGATCTAGATACACATACACGTGTAGATATAAGCTGGTGACTGTTGGATGTTATACTCTCACCTGCACTTTTGCATGCACCAATACACTGAAAAAAAATATTTTCCATACATAATCTTATAGGTAAAGAGAAACTTTTGACTCTGTGACAAAAAAACCTGAGCATATGCTAAAATTTTCAGTAAGTCCTTCTGGCTAGCACCTGAAGCAGAGAAGGAGAGCCCTACCTTTGTCTGACACCAGCATTTTCTTGGCTGTCAATGCAGTGGCCATAACTATTCCCCCTCAAGTATTTCCTTGGCCGTATCTTTGGTTGGGTTCACGTGTCAGAAATTGTCCCCAGATTTCTCACAACTCTTAGAGAAGGGGTTCATCAGTCTGGTGAGCAGTTTGTATAGAAATACCTAGGAAACATATTTTTAAAATTTCTAGTAAAGTAAAATTATCATAAGTTTATTGTTAAAATAACAGACAGAAAATTGTGCTATGTATTGACACACAAAAGGTAATGAACTGACATATATTTTTACCGGTGCTTTTTAAGAGACATTTTCAGTTTATTTATTCTGGCTTCTAACAAAGTAAAAAGTCTGGGGTACAAACAGACTTATCACAGATGGCAGGAGAAAGCATCTGTTTTCAAAAATATTTCAGCCAGATTAAAAATGCATATTATCTGCATATATATGAGGCCTCTAAATTGTGAAGTAATTATGCAGCTTAAAATTAATTTGTAACTTTTTCATGACATTGACTGTGACTTTGCTGTTTCCTTGATTCTTTTGGACAAATCTCATCTTAAATTTAAAAGCTGCCTATATGTTATTTGAACATTTCAGATTCCCTCTGCCCTCTCTGCTCTCTATAAGAAGATAGAAGGCAATTATTAAGAAATTCTAAAATGATTACTTGACTAAAATGTAAAAAATAATTTTCTGCTACGAAACTGTTACCTACACTTATAAAATGCTTATTCAGTTGCTGAGATTGCAGTTAATGTTGGATCAGAGAAATATTGTGAGCACACATAATTACAGCAAAACAGATTATGGGTTTAAAGAGCTGACCCAGATGAAAAATCTACTTTAGTTTTAGAAACTACATGACTGGATGATTGGACTAATAGTTATACAGTCAGAAAAATGGCTAAAATTCTTAAACTATTTGTGAAGTTTTTAATTCAAGATCTCAAAGAGGCTGTAGTAGTATATTAAATCACATCTAAACCCTTTTATATCATGCTGAATATTAGCTGCTTCATAAATGGTTGAAAGGCAGATATGAGTTCATTCATTCATTACCATAGGGAAGACAGGTGTCCTCTTGTAAACCTCCTGAACTCCCCTTAAACCAGAATGCTTCCTACACATTCTTCACTACATTTCTACATTCTTCAGCATATACTTTGAATAAGCCTGGTAACATCTAATGGCAGACAGTTAGGATTACACCTACCTTAGATTTGTTTACATACAAAACCAGGATAACTATATGAACTTTGTCTAGAGAAGTACTCAAGATAGGTGAAATGTTTAAAGAATTCTTCAGACATCTCCGAAGCTCCAACTCTTTTGTTCCAATTAACTTACTCCTTTTATCTTAAGGTTTTTCACACATTCCTACTGCTGACTGACCCAAATATACTGCTACCAGTTCGATCAATTTGTGAAATTTCAGCAGCTAGTGTAGAGAATTTTAGGTTGGTTTTTTTCTTGTATTGAAAGCACATGTTCCTCGTGGGTACTGTCTTTACCATCAGGTGGTTGTGTAAGAAATGTCTTGCAAAAGAAAAAACTATTTCTTGTGCTGTGACATACACGTGGTTGACAAGTTCCTTAGCTTGAAAACCCATTCTGATATAGACAGCTGCATATGTTTATCTCATTCACGAGCTTTGGACACTATTTACAAAGCACACATGCTATAAATATATTAAATGAAATATAAATATAAAAAAATCAAAAGTCATCCATTTCACCATTTCATCTAATTATTAGTTATTTTTCTCTATCTATATTTGTCTCTCTTTTCACATTGAAAATATTAGAATTATGATACTATTTAAGCATCAGGAAGAAAAAAATACTGTTCAAACAGAGGAAATAATTCTCTGGAATCTGCAACTTTTAATTTGGATAAGTTCTGAAATTTAGACCATGTAAAACAAGGAAGTTTTTGAAACTTTCTATAATAACTTTTGAAACTTTCTATAATAAAATAGAAACAATTCTCTATGCTCACATAGCTATCATTTTGAAGATAATTCCAATATACTTGTACTGAATAGGAGTTGGATGTAGCTTAGAAAAAGTGTCAGACCAAACTTTGCATCTCTTAAATGAATTCTCTCAGATTCAGCCACTTAGACTGGTGTGTTTCCCTTTAGTCTTCACACTTAAGTAAGTTCAATAGTTTTGTTCCCTGTGAATGTCATCTGACTTCTCTGTCTATTTCTGAGTGCAAAATATGTATTGAAAATTTACTTAGGATTTTAGATGGGATATCTGAAAGCCTTTATGAAAATCCTGCCCTGGGTAAGATAATCTTATGAGCAGTAGAATCATGCTGACCTTATTATGGCTTAAAATAGATGGCAAGAACAGACCACAGTGGAATATTATTAAATGGATTCAAGTTCTGTTATGTCTTTCTAGCACCTTTCTGACTACATTTAAGCATTTTTTGTTTGCAAGACTGATGAATATAGCCAAAAGGCAATTTCTATCCATGCTTTAAAGAAAGCTAAACAAAAATAGTTATTTCTAATGTAATGTTCATGTTGAAAGTATGTTGTTAATCACTAGCTGTGAAAAATGCCATTTAAATTTCTTATTGTGTCAGTGCTAGGACTCAGTTTCTTCTGTGTATACATTTAGTCAGTTACCTCCTCACTGAGCAAAGGAACATTCCTCTTCATTCCTCATCATTAAGTGTTCTGGAGTCTTGCAAAAGTACCTAACTGCATAGCTAAATGAAAACCTTCTATTCTTTCAAGAAAATGGTTGCTAAGGTTGCAGTGCTTTGTATAAGTAATTAATACATTGCTTCTGTGGATTCTGGGAGGTTTGGGGAGAGTTAAGTGTTCATTTGTTTTTCATCTGTGTACTAACACTGATGGAACTGAGAACTGTTGATGCTGAGCACTTCTGAAAACCAGGTCAGGCACATTCAAACACTTAATAGTGGATTTAGGACTGTTAATTGACTCTTTCAAAAATGTATTTACTTCTGAAATTTCCTGCCTGACTGTTTTAAAACCCTTAAGAGGAAAAAAGAATTATTTTTTTTTTCAGTAGCTCAGTAAAGGATATGGGAAGGTTGCAAACAGCGTTCAGCCTTGCTGAGAGTTTATTCATACCTATTTTTAATTCCTTGACACTAGAGATGGTAGATCTAAACTTTTCTGTATTTTCCAGTGGTGCTTCAACTTTGTTATAGATTAAAGCAAATCACCAGTGCTCTTAAATTTGAGGTCTTCACAATCCAGATGCATATGAGGTACCTGAAACATCAGTCTTTATTTCAGACAAATGCCTGATAGTGTGCTAGTTAAAATAAGTTTTTGTTGTCCTCACTAAAAGACTAGGTTCTTTAACACTTTGTCACCAATCTGTTAAGTTGAGAAACACCTTTTTCTTTACTACTCTGCCCTAGGGCAAGAAGTGTGTTGAGTTCATGAGCAAATCCATATTCATTCAGACCAAGGAAATGGGGAATGAGAGCTTCATCTGTGAACTCATTGATTAAGAACAGAAGAGCCAGCTGGGCTAGCAAAGTAATTGATTGGAACCCTGCAAGTGTACACTTTGTTATGTAGGTCAGTAAAGACAGGAGTGTTATCACTCATTTTGTTTGCTTAGGCATAATACACCCTCTAAGTGGAAGTGAGTAGTGGAAAAGGTTTGTAGCACTCAAACCCACTTAAAGCATCTATTCTTGTCCAAGATAACAGTAGCTCCAATCACCAGTCTGCCCAGACCACCACCAATAATTAATACTGCTGGCATTGATTTTGGGTGTTTTCTCTTCCCATGCCTGTTGGAAGTAAATGCAATGTCCTCAGTACCTAATAGTCATTGTGAATGCAGATGTTTATATTCAGCATATGTACTCTGTCAGTGCTACTCTGTCTTACCTAAAAAAAAAAAAAAAAAAAAAAAAAAAAAAAAAAAAGAAAAAAAAGTTAGGATATGAAGAAAAAAACAAAACAAAATAGTGTTCCTTCTAGAAGATATATAGCATGACCTCAGGTTTTAGCCAATATTTGTTTAGTGTTATACATCAAGGAGTAGTTGAGGAAGACTGTCTCCACTCCATCCAATGGTTTTGCCATTTAAAGCATGGGCTAACATTCACGATCCCACCAGCTCACAAAAATTCTAGTTGTTAATTTTGGATTTAGCTGTCTAAGGAATGCAAAATTCCCTCCTTACCTTTCAAGTTTAATACTTTTAGACTTATGAAGTACTGAAATTAATTTCTTGTTATTTACATGTTAAATTTACCATACATTACCTTACAGTACCCTGTTCACTTGAGTTTAGAATGACCCCTTTACTCCACTGTCATGTAGATCAGACAGGAATATGTTTGTTTCAATCCTGATAGTTAAGGTGGACTCTACAAAAGAGAAGGATAGAAACTGGCTAATGCTTGTCAGATCTTATTATGTTAAATATAGCTTTGTGAAACTATCCCACTGGATGTCGCAATTTGCATATCCCTATAATCTTCCTGGATTTCTTCATTTCATGCTAGTTTTATTATACGTGTTTAACGCACTTTTTACATCAGTCACTTGAGTACAGAGGGTGAATCGATCTGCATATTCTCATAGGTATTTTTACCCAATGAGTTGTTCAGTAAAATGCATATGGTAGAAGCCAACAAAGGTCTTGCAAGTTTACCCCAGCTTTGTGCCATATATGTCTGCAGTTAAATAAGCAACACTTGTCAATGCTGAATCTCTCTTTTATCTTAATTTAGGCTATTCAATATATATAACATTTAAAAAAGACAAACGCGCTGTAAGTTCAAGAAAGTTCGGAAGAGAAAATAAAATCACCAGGTTAAAGTGGGTGGATGGATAGGTTATTGCATCTAGTCTTTATGACAGAATATAATGTGTTCCTGCATTCTAAACTATGAAAGAGGTTTAGATTTTATACATTCCTTCTCTTTCTTTGTTTTTTTGATTGAAACTCCCACTCAAAAGGCTGAGTTTTTGAACCTGAGGCCAGCTACTGGCTCTCCAGTCATATGGAGTTCATAAGCAATTCAAATACTGACTCTCTTCTAGACCTACATTCCTGAGTGTGAGAGTAAACAAGATTGCTGATGACAGGCTTTGGTAGCTTTTCTGAAATTTAGCCAAAAGCCAGCCCTGGAGTCTCAGTATCCCTGCAGAACCATCATCTCCAGTCTCCTCTGTAATATAACACTCATGTCTCTCCCAGCAGTGCAATGTGTATCTCTCAATTATGTAAAAATTTGCATATGCAGTCTCCACAGTGATAGAAGTTGGATCCTTCTGCTACACAGACTTTCTATCTGCTTCACTTTGGTAATGTTTCTGAAGCAGAGCAGTTTGGTATTCTTAATCTGAGTGTTTAAATGAAGCCATTGCACTAAAGTCTTCTCCCTTTTTAATGTAATTTCTAACAGCTCCACATTGGAAAGAAAATACCAGTAAACACTTTAGACCCTATAATAAAAGTGTCAGTCTTTATATCCTCTTTCCAACTAGAAAGATATTCTGTCTTTATCTGCTCTCCCCTTTTCTCTCTCTCCTCTCCCCTTGTCCTCCCCATGGCCCCCCTTAATACTAAATTAGCAGATCTTCTCGCAAAAGCAAAGATTAATCAAAGCTTTGATGAGCCAATTTTTCATTATCATTTAGACAAGCCTTTGATCTTAGTCAATGTGGGATCTCTCAGAGTCACTCCTTGTATTCCATAGATACACTCCACCCATTTCTTGACAATGTCAATTGTCTCCAACGTCAAGCCAGTTTTAATGTGGACAGTGCATGAAATTATGGACTGGATATACAGAGGTGACTCAGTGGACAGGGAGGTAATGGGACATGATTGGGTAATAGCACAGTTTGTCACCTGTGTAAATTATTGTAAAACATAGATATCCTGCAGTGCTCACGTTGTATTCTAGTACAATTAAATGGCTATATGACTGCTGGAGTCCTGCCGAGGGTCACAAAATCCTGTCCCCTGTTAAAAAAGGCAACTATTTTATGCAATTTTTTCTATAAAATTAATTTAAACTGTTGCTTTCTAGATCAGTGCAACAAATGTAATCTGCAGAAGAAACTAATCAAACCAAGTAATATGCAGTTTACTGTTATTTTAAAGTATTTGCTTATACAACAGGTTTTAGAGACAGACTAGTGAAAGCACATTACATAAATGATGAGTTGAAAATTAACTTTACAAACCAGGTATTGTACAGATGTGAATGAAACACTTTCATACTTTTTAAGGGATGTATTCCCTCAGGGAGAAGGAATTTCAAAGTCAAACGTGAATTTTAAAGATGCATAACTACCACTGAATATGATTAGAACAGAGATATGATGCTTAAAGTTTTGAAAATACATGGATTTGAATAAATTATAGGTGCTTTTGGGATCTGTTTTTTTGCTTATTTTAATCTTCATATCAGGCATCATCTTCATAAGCCTTAGTTTTCCTCATTTTAAACAAAAGATGTCTTTTTTTCTCAGTTATCATCAAAACTAAGGTTCTTCAGAATTTCTATGTCATAGTAATATTTTTTTCTAGTTGTTGTTGAGAGTTCTCGTCACTTCCTTGTTTTCTTGCTGCTATTAAATTATGTCAATTAATGTTCAAACTCACAGTGTCTATCCTAGCTTGTCTGAATGCCTGAGGATGTCAAATAGGAAAGATGGAAACCATGCATTTGATGACTGAGTATATAAGGCTTGGTACATGGAAAAGTTTGTGTTTTCCTCTTCCTCTGTGTATAGTAGAGAATTCACACCTGTTACTTCATGGAAATAGTAAGCAAAACATCAGCAATTTACAATCTGGTCATACAGGAATAGCTGTTTTTAATTAAGTACCTCTATTGTCCAGTCAAGGATAAAGTTAATCACAAGCTATAGTATCTTATAGAAAGAAAGCCTGTGTCCTGAGTTGTTGAAACCTGTTATTGCTAAAGTGAAACCCTAATCATTTGATGCTAGTGGCAGACTTCTGTTTGGAATACTGCATAGGAGTAAGCCTAGAAGGTAATTATGGAAGTAGAAAAAGATACATTATCTCTTTTTACTACTTCCAGATGTTACTGGTTTATTGCATCGTGTCACTATTGTAGTGTAAAAATAATATAATTTTTTTTTTATATTATTCAAAACAACTATAATTTTCTTTCCACTTTCAGATTTCTCCTTAGTGGAGTGACTTTTACTCAAGCTTTGTGGTTGACACGGATAGGAAGAGTGACAGATGAGGATTTGCTTATCACAGTGTATCTCCAGTCTTACACTGTAGTGTTTGAATTATAGAGACATAGAGTCATACAATCTCTCAGGTTGGAAAAGACCTGTAAGATCACCCAGTCTAACTTTTAACCTACCTCTAGCAGCCCACTGCTAATCCATATCCCTAGGCACAATATCTATACAGGTTTTAAACAAATTCAAGGATGGTGATCCAAATACTTCCCTAGGCAGCCCATTCCAGTTCATAAAAACCCTTTCTAGAAGTTTTTCCTTCTTTAGTTGCATAAGGCAAAGACTAAACTTTTGCCAACTAAGCTTTATAGTATGGGGGTTTTTTTCATTATATATACAGTTGCAGTTTTCTACAATCATAAAATTATTGAATTGTTTTGGCTGGAAAAGGCCTTTTAAATCAAGTCCACCCATTAACCTAGCACTGTCAAGTCCACAAATTTGAAGGCCCACTTGCAAGCCATGTATTGAAATTATATTTATTAAAACACAACAAACAAAGGAAAAAACAAAAAAAAAATATGACTAAGCCTGAGAACTAGTGTAAAGATGTTGACATACCTGTTTGACCTACTGTACAAACAAGAGTATTACCAATAAGCAGATAATAGAAATAGGTGTTTTTTTCAAACTTGCATATTTACTTGACTAAAGACTGTCATAAGCAAACAAACAAACAAAAAATATCTTTCACAGTCCTATTTTTTACTGCTGTGGGATTCTTAATAAAAGAAAAGAAAGCCAGACAACTGGCTTTGTTGAAGATTTTTTATTAAGAAAACAGTGGTCTTCTAAGTCTGAAAAATTAGCCTTTATGGCTAACATGTGCAGAGTAATTAGTTCTGAAGTAGTGTGAAATCTTTAACTTCAGCAAAACAGAACAAAACAAAACAAAAATCTCCAACAAAACACTAAAACAAAACTTATCATAACCGAATAGTCCACATTCGTGCCATAGGTGTTTGGACTTTGTTCCCCTACAACGGGAACACATTAAATACTCTGCTACTGCACTCCTTGTTCTATCTATGCTATGGGTATATGGAATTCACCAACCACAAATTCTGCTCTTTCCAGAACACCAGATATGCTGTTAGTACCTTGCCATCACTTGCACTTGAACAGAGAATACCAGAAGAACCTGTCTGTTTCACTGCCAAACATGGCTTAAAACAACCTACCCCAGGGGAACAAAACAGGGAGAACATAGTATGAATAGTAGTGCAAATTTTTAAGGAATGAGGTTATTCTGTTCAGTTCCATCATAGACATTAATGTTCAGAGTGGTAGGACAGCACTAAGGTTAATAGAGTTAAAAGCTTTGTTTGCTGAAGAATTCTCCATCTCATTTGTGAGGCTGTGGTAAAGTTGAGTTGATCCAAACCATTTGACACACAGAGCTGCAGCATGCTTTACCCCTATAATGTTGTCTGAACACTTGCAAAATTTCTCTTAACCAGACTTTTCTCATGCAATTTCAAGCTTAATTTAACTCATCTTGCAAACAGACATAATAGAGGGATGCCTTACCCCATAGCAAACAGAGCTGAGCACATATTATGTGACTGTGTGTTTATCTAAGTAAATTCACTGTGGCTCTGTGGCCCCTACTTTAAATACAAATTATTCCAGACAGCTGTAACTAGGTCATGGATGATGAGCTCTATTTTAAATTTTTGTTTTCCTTCTTCTCAAGCCTGATAAGACAACATCAGCACTAATCAGTTAAAAAATAATAAATTAAAACTAGTTATGCAAAAAAAAAAGTGCTATACAAAACTCTTTCTGTTCTAGCACATTGTGGAACTGGAAATGCCAAGTTTGGAACACCTCTTCTACTGGTTCACTTTTGCTTTCGGAAATAAAACATTTATTTTGGATATAAAAGACCCCTGACTTTGGAGCTTTCCAGATTCTCAAAGCAATCAATCCAGAAACATCCTCACTATGGGAACTTCATTTACTGATATCTCACACTCACCTTGTAAGGAAGACTAAGGGTATAGACCAAAAATTTTTACTTTGCCAAGCACAAGTGAAAAATATTTCCTGTATCTGCTCACATGATGAGAAATGGACATAACAGAAACAGGAGAGGATACTGAAATTGGTAAAACTGAGCAACAGATAGCTTGATTAGCAACTGTTGTTTTCTGTCTCATTTCAGGTGTAGAACCAAAAAGTTAATATATTATATTTAAAAAATGATGCTTACTCCTCTGTGTTCTCATCTAGGTCTACTTTCCATAGCTTTTTTATCCTTCCCAACCAAGCACCTACAACTTAAGTTGTCACTGACTGTGTCCTGTTGCTGTTACGTCTCCTCCATGTTGCTGTCATGTCTGCTTCATGAGTAAATGTTAAGTTTTCCCATTTGCAATTGAATGATGGGATACATATATTTAAAAGTACGGTGCACTGTGCGAAGGTGTGAGGATGTTTTCCTCCCAGCTGAAGTCTCTCTTTCTGGCACCTCATTAGCTCATTTTGTGAACAATGGGGCAGATTTTAATGAGCATTTCCCTCTGTGTGCTCTGTGTGCAGTGCATACATGGGATGGAATATTGTTTTTAAAATGATGATTTCATAACTGTGTTTGTACAGGACAGAGAAAGCACATGAAGATGTAATGGAAAAATGTACTTAAGTGTTAAGAAAGGGAACTGCACATAGTAATGGAATGTTTTAAACACTATGGGTTGGCATGGTTTGTACTAAAGCTTCTGTTATAAAAAACTTTCAGTCAAGCAACCTAAGAAATAGTTTGGCTTAATTTGTATGACTTGTCCAAGGGCTGGTTGTGTTCAAATAATATCATTGGAATCAACAGGGAGTGTCTGTGGTGTAAAAAAAGCAGAGAAAGAGCAAATCAAGTAAGTGGAACAAACTAGGAGAAACTTGAAAGCAGGAAAAGTGAAAAAAGCATAATCTATAAAACAGGAGGGAAGAAAGCACAAACAACATAAGGGAGACTTTGAAGTGTTCAGATACAAATTTGAATTTGTAGTGTCTTTCCAGTTTCCATGGACAGACCTTGCAAATGTCACAAATTATGAATTGTGCTTTTACTGTGGGATTATGCAGAAGGTTAACGCAATTAATAAGGAAGAACCAATGTGATTTTTAAAATACTAAAGAAAATTAAGATAAATTAAGATAACTACTCCGTAGGAAAAAGGAGGCAATGGGACTGCTGCTTACATAATTCGAAATGCTCAGCATGTTTTAATGTCATTGCAAATTGAGAATGAAGCAGACTTCCATGCTTCATGAAATTTTCATGTTTAAATTAAAAGATTTCCAGGAAAAAAGGGCAATTTCATCAAATAAATTGTTCTTATCTAAAATAAATTGGTTTTTAGATTTTCATATCTAAAAATAATTTGAAAAAAGGCAAAAAAACTCCCACCAAACAAAAATGCCATCTACAGACCTCACAAATTGGCAAAATAAAGTTACAGGATGTATCTCTGAAAATTTTCTATGAACTTGACAGCATTCACTGAGTGTTATATATTCTCCAGCTCTAAGAAAGTATTTGTGAAACAAGGAGATTGTATATGTGAACAATTTCAAACATTTTCATTATTCTTAAAAGATCTTTCTTGAAGGTCTCTTTCACTGAGTAGGCATGTTCCTTTACTAAAGTTCTTCTTGTTATCTTGGATTTAATAAAAATATAACACAGTAATACAGAGATTACACTAATATGTATGAAGTTTCACAGTGAAACCCCAACTGAGCTCCATAACTGCCTCTCTGATTCCTATGAACAGATTGCCTTCCTCATACTCTTCTCTAAGTTTTGTTATTTTAGTGTAGGGGTAGTCCTATACCATATACTTGTACATTAGTATTAATTTCTATGGCTTTCTCTCAAAGCTCAAAAGGTTTTGTATGACCTAACTGCTGTTAAAACAACAAACATACTGTTTAGGATGATTCTTGCAATTTCACTCACTTGTATGAATAATTCAAAATCTTAACATATTCTCTCATTATGGATCTAAAAAAATTATAAAGCTCATTTCAATAGCTTGTCAGACTAATGACAGCAGTTCTTTACATTGTGCAGAGGATTTTGTGGATAAGTGTCCTGAGTTATGAAGAGGGAGTGGCGAGAAGGAGGAGGAAGAGGTAGTGGTGGCAGAAGAAACTATGACCTTTCTTGGAGACAATACTGGTAATATAAAGTATTTAATAAATCTGAATGGCAAAGAATCAAATAACATCTAACTGTATAGCAGGTTACAGAAAACAGAAATTTTCATATCTAGGATTTACTGTTCAGATCAATGCAGTGTAAAGAACTGACTCACAGAGAAAGAGTGGAGATTTATAATAAAAATAGTTTTGCTATTTGTTTGCTAACAAGACGAAACCTTAACTAAATAAAGTTTAGTAAATATGGAGACCAGCCTGGACCCTTCCAGGAGTTAAGTAGGCAGAAGGGACACTGCCCAAGAGGCAGATGGTGGGGGATCAGAAAATATCTGTGTCACTGCTATGACATTGTCTTAAGCAGGGACCTTAAAACTGTTGCTCAGGTAATTTTTGAGGTGTGTGAGCATTAACCATAGGCAGTTGCCACCACCCCATGTTGTTTCCCCTTCAGGAGCTTGCTCTCCAAGGGCTTGCTCCCATTGTACTGCCTTCCCCACTGGTCATTTCCATCATCTCTGTTCCTGTGAGAAAGGAGTTTGGCCTTGTTTTGCATCATCAGGTAAGTAAGCAAAGCATTCACGTATTTTATGGAGGCCTTCTTTCATTTGGTTGTTTGGGTTTTTTTTACATTTCTTGGTTGTTGTTTCTGTTTGTTTTTTGTTTGTTTTGGTTTTTTATCTAGTGCTTAATTGCATGTATTTTAAGAAGCTTACACGTCCCCATGTACTGCAGTAGTAAAAGTGTATGTATTGAACTCCCTATTTCAAAAGAAGAAAATGCATCTTGCATGTCAAATCCCATGCTAAACATGAGGGCACTGTAGTCAGATTTATTTTAACACGAGAATTACAGAAATCCACTTCCAAATAGATAATGGTCCTGCCTAAAAAAGCACTTTCAGGAACAATAAAGAGATCAATCATTGTGGTTGTTCTCTAGACATGACATCTCATAAAACCTCTCCAGTCCAGCTTCTGACTTTGATAGAAGGTGGATTTGATCCTTGGAGAGATGGCTGAGTATTGCTGCATCTGAAGGATGGATAACCACCAAGGAACAGAGACAGAAGTGATTAGACAGCTTATATTGCAGAGCAGTTCACTAATATGATTGTGGTATCTAGCTCCAATTTGTGAAACTTAGAAAGCTGACAAGGTAAGAATTCCTCATAAGTTCATAGAACAGTCACACACTGAATATTGAAAGTATCTCATTTGTAAGTAGGAAATTCTGAGCTACTTACAAAGAGATAAGATATGACAATATATTATAATGAAAGCAAGGAATCAAGAGCTAAGTTTATAAAAGGCAAGATGAGTCAAGGTAGGGTAAGGCAAGGAAAAAGGAAGGAAGTAAAAAGAAATCAGAAAAGGCTTCAAGGCATGTGTCTGCATAATGGGCATGAGACAAAGGAAGCTGATTCAATGCCCCTTCTGGAACACTTATCTACCTGTAAATTCATTAATAGTAAGAAATTTCGTCAGCCTAGCATTATAAAGCAGGTCCTTTGCAAGGAATTATTTATTACTACATGGTAATATCATATCCCAGTACACATATATTTCTCATATAAGTCATAGAGACTATAATTTGATAATCAGAAGAAATCTTCTCAGAAAGGAGCCAAATATTTATACATGAGTTCTCTATTATCAAAAAGGAAAAAGAGCACACTTGTGTTTTCATCAAAGTTTATCCATCAAAAGAACAGCTGGTTATTTTTGAATTACTAAAATTCTAGCTCCATTAATATAAAGTATCTGCTTTGTTCCACAATGCTTCTATTTGATTAATTAAATGGATGCAGAATGATTAATTGATTAATAAATTATTTGTTTATTGCATCCTCTTTCCGAATATTTATTTTTATGCTTATCTTCATAGAATAATCTCTTCCTTTCAAATTTCAATACATTCATAAGTGATTAAAATTAATAGAATCTTTTAGAGCATTTTTAATTTATGTTCCACCATGAGTTCAATGAGATGTGTTTTCAGATGTAATTATAAATAGGAAGGATGACTTATCTTAGTAAAAGAATAAAGCAATAAGAGTCATAGAAAAAATGGCTGCATAATTCAATATATAAATATTATATCAAAGCTACACAAAGATTTAGGCATGCGCCTAAGATGTCTTAGTAATGTGAACAAATAGATGGGGAAATGTGATAAGTTTGAAAAGTAGAACGTTACGTGGCAAAAACCTGTTGAAAAAATTTTGCAATTTCAATTGAAAGCGTCTCGAGGAATGGAATTCTGATGATTGGTAACAAAATTCTTTGTAATTGGCACTTGATGTTGACCAAAACTTTATCAGATTTCTAGTCTCATCTAGGTTGTTAATTTCCAAAAATGTACCTTGAGGAACTGAGTTTCAATTGTACCTGCAAGATTCTGATTCATGATACAAATTGTCCAAATATTATTATGTGTTAGTTGTAAAAAAATAAAAATATACCGAGAGCCTAACACAGTTTGTGGGAAATATTTTTTCTTCTTTTCCATCAAGATGAAAGAAAATAAATAAAGAATGATTGGCTTGCAATTTCTACTTTCTTTTAGAATTCAAAATATAATTAAAAATAACAATCTCTAAACAACTTTCTTTATGATACCATTCGAAGATGTAACTGAGCATTGTATATTGGAATCAGCTCACTGTCCATTTGAATTAAGACATAACAGTGCTCAGTAGCTCCAAGAGTCACTTTGGTCTCCTCTATCCTCTCACACGCCCCATACCCTCAAGTCTTATTGTCTCCTATTATTGAGCATGGAATTTTCATTTAATCTCTTTTAAATAAACTATTTGTATCTCATAATTTCATAAGCTGCACACCCAATATTTATTTCAGTCTGAACAGTATCTTCTGCCATAAGTTGTTAAAAAAAATTATGATGAGAGCATTTGTAAAGTAGATTTCTGTTCAGCTGGATAAAAAATATCAGCATTTAATCCAAAAATATTTACCTTGTGATTTAATAAAGGTGATGTTTCTGTAATGAGATTTCTAGGTATTTTATTTTGTGGCTAATAGGACTGGAAATGATCGTCAATCATTAAATATACTTAGCTACTGTTTCACAGTAGCCACATCTTTCCATCTATTTCATAAAAAAGGTTTTTGCCATTGATAAAATCTGAAAGGCCGCAAATTACCTTCTTACTATTAGGCAAATAAATGCAGAACAAGATGAACCGTGAACAGAAGGAATATATTGCTGTAAAAGATACTGGCTCTTCAGTACGTATTTTTAAATCTTATTATGAAAAAAAAAAACCAGTAATTGGTATATTTTCTTTTTCCTAAATTAGTTGGACTGTGTCCAGAGAACATCTCCAAAAAAGAAATAACAAGCAATTAAAAAAACCAAGCAAAAACCCTTATGTCAGAATTCCAATACATAAATATGTATTACTTTATATACTACTTTATTCTTAATTGAAGAATCAAGAAGACACATTAGAGAACTCAGCAAGGTGTGTGGTTATAGGCATTCAATGGGATAAATTCCATTTTTTGAGGAAAAAAAATTCTAAATAAAAAAGACTAAACGCTCACTCAGTTTTGCATCCATACAGAAAATGAATACAGGTACCTAAACTCAGTTTTTATTCTAAGATTTGGTCTTGTTGTTTGTTGGGTTTTTTTTTGTTTTGGTTTATTTTGGTTTGGTTATTTCTTTTTCAAGAAGAGAACATAAAACAGACATGTCAATATAGTAAACTTTCTGCTAGAATGGCAAATATATTATGAATAAAAGATATTTCAAAAAGGTTTCACATGCCTTGTCTTTAATGTAAATTTTTCTTAGAAAAAACCCATAAAAATAAAAAATCTTAGGATTTGGTCCAACATTATTTCAAGTCTCTGCAGTGAACAATTATGAACAAGCAATGTGGAAGGTAAATAAAATAAGTTAATATAAAATAAGTAAATAATAAAAGTTCTCATTTTCTATAAGATGGTGAGACCTTCAGACCTACCTTTGGAAAAACTATTCTAGATCTTTTGCAGATCCTTTGAAATCAATTCTACCTTGAATGCAGTCTGCTTTTGCAAAGCCTGCTTCTAATTAGCACACTTCTAATTTGCTCCACACCTGTGATTCTGAGAATGTTCTCTTGAGCTCTCTGCTTCTGTCCCTCTGTCTTTAGCCTCATTGTGGCTATGTGGAAAGGGAAAAACCCTTTTCCAGTAGGACACCTGAGACTCACAGGGTTAGCCTGGCTTACTCAATTATTTCCACCAAATGCATGCCAAGCAGTGTGGAAGAACCAAAGACACATCAGAAACTGAAGAATAGGAATGACAAAATACAGATGCCATTATGAATGTTATAGCATTTGATCCTGTGTTTTTCTTAAGTCAGAGCTTTGTTGATGTTTTATTCAAGCATTGGAGCCATATGATAAGTCACAACAAGGGCCAAGCTGTAATTAAAGGTCACTACAAAAAGATCTGGCTCAAAAATCTGGCAAAACCCTCTGAACTTGGAGAAATTATATTTAAATTCAGGTGTCCAGTGAACTCATTTTCTCATCTTTCAGGCAGGATCCAAGTGGTTTGTTAAACAATTAAGGAGAAAAAAGCTCTAACCAGAAAGCTTAATAGAGAAGAATACTTGATTTCCATAACAGAGATAAACCAATTTATCCTCAATCTCTAGGAAGCCACTGGGAGGCCAGCTGGTTGCTTTACTGCTCTTGAAATAACTTCTTTTTTTCTTTTGGTATTAAGGCCTGAATGTAGTTGATGTGATATGACATTATGACTTGTTTTTGTTAGCCTCTTTTCACTCCATTAGCCTTTCTCTCTAGCCGTGCCTACCAGCAAAAGACAGTGTAAATAACTCCCACAGATCTGCCCACAGTTTTTGTTATTTCAGCTCTTGAAAAAGAGTGTATTGCTTGTGAACTAAACCATTGCTCAGCTTACAAGAGACTGAACTGCTTCAGACGTTCCTGCTCTTGCATTAGGTTCCTTAAAATTTTAGTTCAGGCTTGGGCATTTCAGCATAATACTAAAAGCCATTGCTTTGGATTAAGGAAATCACCACAGAACTTTGTGTCTTTCATTACTTGCCTACCATTGCTTCATATGAGGCACTGAACCCCTGTACCAGCTAAACATTTGGTGCCTTTACAGAATATTTCATTCTGATGCTCTAATGCTTCAGAATGAAAGGGGTGTTCTTGCTTTTACTGAATGGCAATATCAGCTGAATAATCTCTTCTCTCTGTCATTTAGCACAGTGGGTCTTCATTATTTGATTCATCTCACATTGTTTCTGAATGTTGAATGAGTTTTTTCCTGCTTCTCATATACCATACAATCTATTTTGAGTAGGCCAAAATGAGATTAGAGATCAGTGTTGTTTTCATCTGTCTCATCTAATTGATTTGGTTAATTTTCTTGCTTTTATTCCAACTTAATAAAAGTAAGGCCATGAGCAAGGACTTATTTCACAAACGTAACAAAAGTATAAAAGTTTAATAATTATCGATTTGCTTGTTGTTGTCACTGAGCATATTTAAACAAATGGTCCTTAAACTCTGACTTAGTAGTGAACATTGTGGTGTCAGTTGTGTCTAGCTACTCTGATATTGCATCCAGTTCAGATTTATTTTTCTGAATATATTTAAAAAATCAAAACTATTTAAGGCCCTTTTTAACAGTAACTTATTTCAAATGTCAATGATTGTTTTTATCATCACTAAATTTCCACAGACTGGGAAATTCCTGGAATTTGAAGATATGCCTATGAGTGCAAAGCTCTTTAGTATTGCATCTCACTGGTCATTTTATGGCAGTGACATCTGACTGCCATCATTTATCTGAGAGAATACAGAGAGGTCTGAAGTCTGTGTGGATGCATAAAGAGCTGATGTATCATATGGGACATATGAGCCTGTAGCTGGAGAATCATTTGGGATTGTATACAGGGGCATATTAGAATCTGAAGCAAACAGAAGGCCAGCTGCACACCACCGAGTGCTACATTTTAAAATTGTGACCTGTTACAGCACTTGCTTGGGCTCCTAAATTTGAAAAGGATAATGGTGAAGTAAAAGTCTTGGTTTAGATCCTATTTCATTTTATGAAAATGATCATTTTTATGGTCCTCTATAGAACCAATGTCATGTCTGCCTATGTTCCAGCAACTGACAATATCACTATTTAATCTCAAAGAACATTCACATCACATTCTCATTTACTGCATAATAACAGAGCTTATACCAAATGAGACTCTGTGTTTTTCTGTATCTACTTTCAGACATTATAATTTTGTCAGCCAACATGTAGTACAGAAACATTTGAAAATAAGCACTTTTATTTCTATTTCCTAATAACTGATGGTTCTAATTATAAAGCCTCCAATTTTTTTTTTTTTTTTTTGCAGTTTTCCCCTAAAACCATAAGCAGTATTTATTACCTCAAGCAGTTCTTTATTTACAAATTATGCATTATGTGTCTGATATGCATAAGCAAATATTGCATCAATACATTACACGGTATTAGTGACACTTCATATTTGGCTATTTTTTGTGACATTAGACCCCAGGTAGGCTGGGTACACTTCTATCCCTGCAAGACTTTGTCTAAGAGTCCACAATTCAACACAAATGGAGGACGAGTAGGAAACAGGGAATAGAACTAGTAGTACCTGTCCTTCAAACAGGCTTAATGCAAGCTTTGAATTTGGCCTGCCTAAGGTCTCTAAAGATCTCCATAAGGAATCTAAACCTGTGGGGTCAACAGAACTCTTAAGTCATCTTGAAATATTGGTTAAGCTTGGACAAAATTTTCAAGACATCCTGGACCAGATTATTCTGTTACACAACTGACTGTTTTAAATGACAGAGACTGAGTGACACAGATGTAAGGATAATTTGTGGAGTATACACTGGAAGGAAAAAAAACCTCTCATTGTTTTCACAACATTTAAGACACATACATGAATAAAATAAAATATTGTCAAAATATTTTCTTCTACTGCTAGATAAAAGTAAGGACTCCATGAAAATTGTGTGCCAACAAAGACCAGAGATTTGATCAAAACCACCTAACTACTGCAGGTTGGGGCTGTAGACAAGACAGTTGCTGCATCACCCAGCAGTCTCGTCTCTACATTACCAGGCATTTTCTTTTTAGCCCCAAGCTAATCAGAACAAATGGATGGTATAGTCAGTTTAGCCTATCCCCTATCAGTTTTGTTTCTCATCTGGAAAGTTAAAGTAAAAGATAAAGTAAAAATATACTGTGCAGCCTGACTACACACTGCTCTCCTTTCTTAAGAGTTCTTCTTGAAAGTAAATAAGTCATGCAGTAAAATATTGTAGTTTGATACCTACAGTACATTTGGACTAGCTAAGACACAGAAGACATTATGATTAGTTCTATTCTATTTATCAGGACATTAATAAGGTAACTTCAAGGCATGTTTATTAAGTCAGTAAAACTCCACTACAAAAATTACATCACTAACAGTGTTATAAAAATATTTTGCTATTCAGTAAACCGAGGCACACAGAGATCAGCTGTTTTTTTGAATTATCAAGAGAACATAATTTCCACAACAGTAAATCATTGATTACTAAAGCAAACTGAATGTTCAGTCTACAGAGCCAGTTGGGAAAAAGTGTTCCTAGCTACAATGAGGCTAAAATAAGAGGATAATTTTCCCAGTATACGTTGACCAAGTGAGGAGGATCCATACTGGTTTGAAGCAGCAAATTTGTTTCATCAAGGATCAGAATGATGATGATGGACTCTTTTGGAAACTTACTTGCATAATAGTTTATTTCTTTACACAGCGACATTGAGTTTTTCTACTGCTGCAGCATTACTTTGAATTATTGCATTGATTAGCAGGCTTACAGTGAGCTGCAGGCATATTTATTTGCCTACAGAAGACCTTGTGACAGTGTTACAAAACATTGCCTGGGCAGCATGGAATTTCCCACTGATTTTGGAAAAAACGCAGGCATTTGCTGAGTCCTGATTCCAGGACTTCAGAGGGCTGATTTTTGGTGAAATGCCAGACTGGTATTGAGCTTTCAGAAGCAAGGAAGGAGGTGATGGTTGATGGCAAAATCTAAAGTCAGCTCTGGTTTTGGAAAGATTTCTTTGTTTTGGTGGCCCCCTAGTCATTGGTATTGAATCAATACAGGGCTATTTTTAGCTGGCTGATGATTAATGTTTCAAATGATTAAGTAATCACAAAGGGACAAATAACAAATGGCATATTTAACCTACATTTTATCACAGCCTGGAGACCAAGCCTGTCCTCAGACTTCTCATAGCAGAAATGAAGAGACTATTAGCTATAAATCAATGGCATTAGCCATTTAGCACTCAACCTTTAAGACACAGATTTTCCTTATTGAAAATAAAGACATATTATTGAGACTCCTGTAGACAAATCAGTTTATTAAAAAATGTATTTTCAAATGAGAGCATTTTCAAATATCAGATTACTTTCAGTCACCAAAATCAGACTTTCGTATGTACTGATGTTTGAACAAGTTCCTAGAAAAAGAAAATGAAAACATGTAATATTTGGTACCTATTACATACATATGCCAGTATGTCTATAGATTAAGGGAGAAGTATATTGAGCTGTAAATGGGTAATGTATATGAAAGTATACATTTAGTATGCATAAAAAGAGCCTTACTTTAACTAAATACTGATGAAAAACAATTGTGAGCTGCAGCAGCTTCAGGACAGATTAATGTATCAAGGATGAAAAATAAATAAATAGGTAAGTGGTGTTATCATTTAATTTCAAGTTCAGCATACTTCTAATGTAATTGATATAAGCACATCATTACTTTGTTGCTCTAGCCTTGAACGTATGCATAAAAACATATGCATGAAATTCTCCAATATTATATATTTTTATCTGAAATCAGAATGGGACTAACCATCTTCACAGTGTCCGAATTTTTATATAAACACTACTACTTGCAAGTCTTCAGAATTGTATCAGTCTTTTTATTGTTTCAAATGTAAAAAAGCATAATATGGAACAAAAAACATGCTGGAAACACCCTCTATCTGTAAGAATTTTCTCCTCTCATCATTAAGATAATTTTCTTCTATTTCCAAAAAAAATTATTTTATGCAGTAATTCAGATGTCTGATTTAAAATATCAGTCATGATAATGGCTTTTTGCATGACCTGAATTTAAGGAAAATATTAAGTGGAAATGGACATATATACATATGTCTAAATGAGATCTTACTACACAGAGTAACTACAGAATAGTTGCTCTTTGCCACAGAATTTTTTTATTTTTATTTTTTTAAATAATAAAACACTATCAGCCCTCCCTAAGGACAGCTTTCACAGGAAAGAAAGTAGTAGGTGCTGGGTTTTTATATTTCTATTTGTGACAATTCATATCCCCTATTAATTACCCCAGTAGAAACACCCTGTCATTCACATCTAACTGTGCATAGCATTTGATGATCTGTTAGTGAAGTAAGTTTGTACTAGTTTGTACAAATGCTGCCAGCATTTAAGTATTCCTTACTCGATTCTAAAGAACAAGTTGCAAGCCCCATGAAAACTCACCCTCCCATAGTATGAACCTGATCATCGTTCTCAGCTCTCTGATCTCTCTGTAAGTTGATCTCACTTTTTCCCTTTGCCTTTGGGACAGAAAGCTGTGATTTCACCTATTGCTTGATCACCTTTTTATGACTTTGAATCTGTTTTTTGTAAACAATGGGACTCATGAACAGTTTGTAACTCATTAACAGTTTAATGTTAAACAGAAACAATGATTCATTCAGTTTTTCTGTTTCATCTTTTCTCCTTCATGGTGATTTCTAGAAGAGTATATAATGAAATTGTCTACTTTAAAGATGATAGTCATGAATACAGAGAAGAGAGCTTCAGCAGAAATAAGGTTAAAGTCTTGTAACTCCTACCTTATTGAAGACAGAAATCTCCACAAAAGAATAAAAGTCTTGAAAACAAGACTCATTTACAAGACCCATTTCTTCCATTTAAATTTTCTCACAGATACATTTTCCAGTATAAAATAAAATTAAATACCCCAAAAAAAAAACAAAAAACAAAAAACTGAAGATACTGATAAGGACAAAAATAAGGAAATACAGTAAGAAACTGAAAATTAAGCAAATAAAATTTGTCCTATCAAGTCCCAAGATCTCAGCGTGGGACTTAATATCTATTTTTAACTTCTGTGACATGTTCTGGTGCCACAGCAGCATGACTCATTGTCATCCTAATACATAGCTAAATAGGAAAAACCACTTCATGGATTAATTCACAGGAAGCAATCATCAGTGTTAAATCCTCCCTCTTCAGTAAAAATCCTTTGCAGTCATATGGGAGTTCCTGGCAAGGTGAAATGAGATGAGATAGTGTGCTCATGCTAAGTGACTACAACTTAGTGAATGCTGTCCAGGAGAACAAATTAGAATTATAGGTACTTAAAACAAGGGGACAAATAGCACCTACAATAAATAAATAAATAAATAGAAAGTAAAATACTAGGACAAAATCTGGATTTGATGTGATAATGGAAAAGAAACTTAGAAGGTACCAGTCTAGTAGCCTTTGTCCCAGATTACAGCACATATGATTTTGTCCCAAAAAGACAAACCATCTTTTTGGTTTTAAAACAACTTGGTTGTATTAGCATATGATTTCCCTCACTTTGAATCTTAGGCAATTGTCATGTATCAAAGGTGGATTTCATCAGCTGTTTCTGTAGTGGATCATTAGGAATCCCTTTTTCTCTTTTTTACTTAGCACAGCTTTTTTCATAGTATTAGCTGATGTTCACCTTTTCTGTTGTCTTTTATTTAGTGTTTTGATTAAGTCCTATCTCTACTTGGTTATACTGCTATATTCAATTCATTATATGTTCAAGTAGGACCTTTGTACTCTTTTTCCTGTGCTCTCAGAGGTGTTTTAAAAATAATAATTAAGACCAGTAGCATTTCACCATCTGATATGCGCTAGTGTCTGTTTTCCACATTGCTTAATATTGTATCATATACACAGAGATCTGCTTGTTTCCTAGATTATAAACTGAATGTGACAAAGATATATTCTCAATCAGTATATTGTAAAGTGTTTCTTAGAGTAGAGGTGTGATTGGGATACTTGTGGTAGAAAACCAGCAGTTTCTGCTGTTGGAAAATACCAGTACAGGTGTGCATACCCTACCTGCCATTGATAATCTGTATTCAAGTAGTATTCAAGCTATTCAAGTATGGGATGAAACAAAATGATGACTTTAGTTTTGTCAGTTGCTAGAAGTCATTGGTATAGTAGCTATACTAATTAATTATTTTTGACAACTTTGGCAGTATTCACACTCAAAGATCTATTTCTACAGGTAAAATTTCCATATTATGTCTGTCAAGATCAAAACCTTAACTTCAGCATAGACATGAGAACTGAATTAGCTACTGCAATATCACTTTGAGCCGTTGTACCCAACAGAGGTCCAAAGAATATATATATGATTCAATGTGGTGGAAGCATGTCCATTCACTTTCCATGCTTTCCTCAGAAAGCACATCAAATCCATTTCAATCTCTGTCCTTCCCCTGATACTGCAATATTTCTGATTCGTTCCTTATTGCCCTGTATATCCGCATCTAGTTAAAATTTCTTTGTTATTTTTTTATGACATATTTGTTTAAATGTCATTTGAACATTTATTTTCTTTTTTCTCCATTGTTCTCCAACTACAAGGCCATCTGTTCTGCTGGCAGATGCATGCAAATTTTGTAATTGTTGTCATTCTTAGAATAGTGTAAACCATCCACAATTCAAAGGACCAGGAATGCTATATTTGTGAGCTGGCCAAATGGGTATTGTTGTCAGAATTGCTTAACAAAACATTAACAGAACAATATTTGATTTTCTGACTATTTAGGCTGTGCATCTGTGTTACCAGGGTTAGAAGGGAGAATTTGTTTGAAACTGCTAAATAGTGTGTCCCTCTCTCTTATATTTGTCCACTGTTTATGATGTGAGATGAGGTTTTTTTGTCTTTTGCAATCTTAAGTTTACATTTTGGATTATTCTGGATGTGGAGGGCATTGACACCAGTTAAAGGTGACAGACTGTTTGCTTAAAAGGCTGACCTCTTCTATATATGTACAAGCAAGAGCAATGAAAATTTCCTCCTCTTATTAATATCCACGCCTCAGCTTGTGCTGGAAAGGAGAAAAAGGAAGCTAGACCCTTGAACATAGCAAAAAATCAGCACACAAGATATCCTGAAAAGAAAGCCAGGGAAATTATACAGTAAAAAGACTGAATATTTCTTCTTAATATTTTTCCTTTCAAAGCAAGCCAAAACCTGGAGGTGGTAGTAAGAGACTCACATAGAGTTTAGTTCTGATAATAGAAAATCATTAGACTATAAGGACTCCCTTCTTAACATGGTCACCCTTGGATACAGAGATGTTTCCCACCTTTTCTATACTTCTTCTTTATATTTTAAATATGAAGGAACATTTATTATTCTGCCAAATCACCAACAATGGAGATTTTAGATCACCTTTGGTGGGAAATTCACTGATATTCTTGGGACTTATAAAAGGTACTCATAACAATTCACTGTAATTTTTATCTGAGAATTAGCATATCTCCCCTTATGGAATACAGACAAAAGTGGCCTAAAAAGCACTACATTTAGCAAATCTTAGAGAATGAAGCTTTATAAGCTATAAACATCAGTGCACTGTCCATTTTACTTATAACTCCTTTCCTTTCTCTATCAATTTTTAATTTCATAGTATTTAAATGTATGAGATTAAAATACAGAAACTTAAGATAAATATGAGAATACAATGCAACATTCTGGTGTTTGAAATTAAGATGTATAATCCCTTCAGAAGTACTTCATAATTTAGATTTGGTTAGGATGATGAGATTACTTCTAAATTGAGATAGCTTTTTCTAAAAGACATACCTAAAATCTACTAATTTCTTTAATAGAAATAAGTTTCAGTGATTTTAGCAAACTTTGGTTCAGTTCCTTGTTGAATATCTGTTTACTTTCTATGAAAACCCTGGAGATCCAGAATATGGTCTATGTCAATTATCTTTATTTCCCCATGTTGATTTAAGTTTATGACTAACAATGTACTTCTGATTCCCCATTCTTATACCAAAACCACCACTCACATCATCAGATGTGCAAATTGAAATAATGATTTATAGTATTATTTAATGTGGGTTTTGTTTGAGGGATTTTTGGTTTTGTATGCTTGCTTAGGTGTTTTGCTTGTTTTCTTGGGTTGTTGGTTTTGGTTTTTTCAGTTTAAGCTTTTAATGTTTGAGTGTTAAAGAATTTGGTCAGCTCAGTTTATCCATCTGCAAACTGAATGAAGGAAATCATGCTCATCTCACAGTGAGAACTGAAGGTCAGAAAGTTTGCAAAAAAGACTGTCCTGTGGCAAGCAATTATTAACTTTCCATGATGTGTAGCTGGTTCCTTAATTTTGCAGGGACTTAAACCCATTGTTAAGCCTCAGGATGATGTACTCATACACATTAAATAGGAAAAGAGATTATAAAGAATACAGAAGGATCTGTCCAGAAGCCGCATTTTCTTCTTTGAAGTTTGTTTGCTCTTCATACCTCTCAATAACAGTAAGAACATGCAACCCTTTGCAGTAGTTACAGGACTCCAAGACCACTGCAACTCTTCAAAGCTAGCTCAGATATATAATTCTTCCTTCTCCCCCCTTTTTTTCTACACTAGCAGGGGCTGAAAATGTATAAGCACCTTTGATCAAGGATACTTAAGTCATCAAATAAGAATAGGCATCTTTGATGGTGGAATATAATAAAAGAGGAAAAGACAGACAGTAAATTACTGTCTTTAGGAATCTATTCAGTAAGGCTTTCAGAAATGGCATCGTAAATGAACTCAGCTGTTGTTGTGAGCAATTCTCTCTGAAAGTCTTGTATGTGAATGTAACATCCACCTGGTGCCACCCTGCTGGTTAAACAGAGCATGGGGGGAAAAGGTGCAAAATCCAGTGGTGCTTGTTCAACTTCCATTTCTTTCCATGACTGACACTGAAGCTTTTGTACAGTCTACTGGGCTTTTTTTCCAGACATATTACACCCATTGTTCCCAAATCCAGATCAGTAGGTGACAATTTACCTGAGTATATCTTCTTTGGAGAAAGACAGTTATTAAAAACTGCTGGGATAGGAACATGTCATTTCTCCTATTAAAAATTTTGTCTTCCAAAGCTTATAATGAAATGTTTTCATGAGTTTTAGTTGAGAGCACATAGTTCTCTCCCTGAAGCTCCTGGCAGTTGTTTCTTCTGTATATACATCTCCAAATAAGAGACAGACAACTTATAATATCTCTTCCACTACAAAGGCACAGTTGAAGATAAAAAATAAGCTTATTATGCCAGGAGGGATCACTTCCTCTTTTCTTGTCATTGTTTGATGTTATACAGTCCATATTAGAATCAAAGTGGACAGTGGAAAAAAACCTCTGATATGAATAAATTGCAGATTGGTCACCTGGGAACTGGTGATAAGCAGACCTGCAATGTGTCTCAGAGTTCAGCTGTGATCCTGATTGAAGCAGAGCAAGCAAAGTTGCTAGGCACTTGATGCTGCTCAGCAACATTTGGGTTTTGGGGATTTTTTTGCCTTTCAGTTAGCCACAAATTAAAAGAAGAATCACACCCAATTAGGTGAGCATTTCTCTTAGCTTTTTAAAAGAGTTTTCTTAAGTTTTGTTAGACTTCTTGGTTAGGAAATAATAATCCTTCCTTCTTAGATTTCTGATGACAATAATCAGGGAAAAAGCAATTTTATTTTATATTTTTGCATAGTATTATGAACCAAAATATCTTCATATTCTAATCATGACTAATTTCATTCCCACAGTTTTTTGGAGCAAACAAAGCTAATAAAACAAACAAAGAAAAAACCCCACTATGTTGTTCCAGAACCTTTTTTTGAATGAGTGTTAGGACCATACAACACTTTTTTTTGTCTTTTACAGCATTATAAGACAGTGTTGCTAACTTCCTAATGACAGAAATAAACAAAGACGATGCTGCATATTAGTAGGTAAGGAAAAAAAGTAGCAGCAAAAGATTGAAAAATAGATCATAAATAGAAATTTATCTGTACATTTTTTGAAGTATAATCTAATTCTCATTGCTAATATTCCAAATGCAAAAAATGATGGAGCATATTATTAAAAAAATAATAATCTTAGCGGAATATGTCACAAGTGTTCCTGTCTTAGATGTTTTTTTGGAAAGTGGCCATTCATGTTTATGCACTTAAATTACAAAGTGCATGGACGAGTAAATACAATATTAGTATTATTCTGTTGTATATGCTTTCTAGAATCTTCCTTAGGTGCTTTCTAGAATCTTTCTTCTTCATTTCCTTAGAATGAGCTAATAATGTATGTGTATTGTTTACAAAAGCAAATTCAATTAATGCATTATCAAGCTGTGCAATGGCCATCAAAGTGCTTTAGGTGAGCTATTAGTGTCATGGAAGTATTATGATAACAAGTGCCCTTTTTGATGTAAAATTATTGTTTGATTTATCACTACCTATGAGGTACAGATTTTAGCTGTCAGTGGTACAGAATGGAAAGTGAAGACTTTGAGTTATATCTGCTAGAAAACAAAGCAGGAGACCTCCAGTCAAGGTTCATGGTCTTCTTGGATGATTATGAAAACATGATAAACACTAAAGACAAGGGTGTGTTTCCCAATTCACTGAGTGGAAAGCATGAGTCTAAATAGCTATGACTGCACTAAACTATAGTTGACTGTGCAGGCAATGATACAGCATGTGGGCTCTCGGGTCTGTGGGGCTTAGTGTGAGACTGGTTTATGTCAAGAACAGAATCTCATGGCTTTAATTAATTGCCAGGTGTTCACAGCACTACCACATACTGCTGTACAGTTCCATTAAAGGAAAGCTTTAAAGCAACTGCAGAGCCCTGAGGAGCACAGCACCTGCCCACACTTGTTCTTTTCAGACTGACACAAAACCTACAAGAAGCTCATGAGAAGCTATAAAAGGAATGTTTGTGTGGATTGCATGTTGCTGCACAAGTCTGTAGCAGTATGGGCTATGGAACTCATTCTCTGCTCTTTTATGTACTAGCAATCTTTTGTGTCTCAGTGCCTAGAAAAAAGTGTAGGATATGTATTGCCATTCAGGTTTTCATTTTGGTGGATGAAATCTACCCTACCATATAATAGAGAAAGTTTTCAATACAACCACCGTTATTTCTTGTAAAATTATGATGTCTCAGTTGACTCACTGAATTATTAGAGAGACAAATAGGTAAGAATTAATACTGTGTTTTGTAACATAAATCGGACATAAACATAAATATATAAATATAAATAAAAATATTAATATATATATTAGTATATATATTAATATATATAATAATGGCAATAAAAGTGATGGAGAAATAGAAAAACAATTAAAAAGCCAGTAGCTGGATGTAACTTTTAGCTGTTACGACTTGGCAGCAAAATCTCAAACTTGGATATTTAACTTCAAGGTATGAAAAAGTCATGATTTATCCAAAGACTTGGAGACAAAAATATCAAAACCCAAAATTCACAGATTTGTGAAATATTTGTAAATAAGGAAGATTTGTGCAGGCAAGGAAAGAGAAATCAAAAGAGTTAGCACAATGTTTTGAACACTGGACAATTTTATGAAGAATTCTAAACTGCACAACTCAACCAGTAGTTTGAACAAAAATGTGAGTTGAATCAGAATGGAAGCATCACCATGACCTACATGGGAAAGAGAGATTCATTGCTCATTGTCCTGGTTTGGTCCAGGATAAAGGTAATTTTCTGTCTTGTACTTTTGCTTTCAGCTAAGTCTCTTGTAAGTAGCTGCACTTGCTGAAATTAACAGGAAGTTTCTCAGTGTCTGCTTCTAGGACTGATAACACTCGATGTTTATAGTTACAGCCAGAGACTGGTGTGCAGAACCAAGGACACTGCTCGGTTCTGAGGAACATTTTGCCCTCTGTAAGGAGAAAAGGAGTAAAGAGGTCACACCTGCAACCCTCCCTTAGAGAGGAACAGACAAGATAAATGACCAAAATTGACCAATCAGAGTATTCCATCTCATACATGTCATACTCAGTATGAATTTGAGGGATCACGAGGGTCAAACCCCTTCCTTCTTCACCTTCTTCACCTTCCCTGTTTGCTTTGGCATCCTGGGAAGGTTCTGTCCATTCGTCTGCTTGTGGTCCTGATCCATGCTGGCCTGAATCTGTGTATTCCTGCCTCCAGCTCCCGACTGCTGCTAACTCCAGGAGTCCAGCCTGGACTTTCCCAGGGCTGCCCTGCAGCCTCAGTGGTGACATGAGAGTAACTGGGGAAAGGGGGGGAGGGATGTGGTTTCAATTTTCTTGTATGTTTGTATATATTTAGTAATTTTTCCTTTTTATCATTACTGTTTCAACTAAACTACTGTGCAGTTTAGTTTCCAATCCATAAGTCTCTCTCCCTTATTCTCTCTCCTTTCTTTATCAGGGAGGGGAGGGCAATCAATAGAGAGCATCTGTCATTTGGTTTAATTGCCAGCCCAGTGTCAAACCCATATCTTCTGCTAAAGTTTCAGAATATTTTGATGATGTCATCTGACTTATTTTGGCCCTGCGCGTATATTACTGCCAACAGTATCTGGTCAATCAGATATAGCTTTGGATTTGAAAACAAAACAAACAAAACAAAAAAACCATAAAAGCAGTGTTTAATTTCCCATTGTTTAAATTAAATTTGAGTTTTTCTGCTCTGTGAGTGGGAAAATTTCAAGCACATTTCAAAACAACTTATTATTACAGTGATGACCCATTCACAAATTACTGAAAATCACATAAGTTCTAGAATAATATCAAACATACACTTCTTCCTTAATAGTCATAAAACTAAAACTGGGATTTCTCTCTGAAACACTATCAAAGCCCAGTCTTCTTCTTCAAGAAGGATGGTGTAAGAGACTCCTATGCCAAGAGCCAGTCATGAAATATAACATCTGCTTGTCCCGTAGTGACTAGAGATTTCCCTCCTCTCTGCCTCCTCTGCTCTACAGCTGCCAACTACATTTTCCTCTCAACTGATCTAATAAATTGACATAAGAGTTCTTGAACTAAAAATATTGTGGTTTAATACTCTTATTCCATGCTTCAAGAAGGTATTGTATTCTTGAAAGTTTGTGTGCTATTTCCAATTATATGCAAATGTTGTAGTAAGAGATTTATTTTTCCTTCCAAGGTTCGCCAAAATCATCTAATCTGATATATCAGATACTCCGAGGGACTAGCAGAGAAGGATCACTGTTAGAAATGGGACGAGGGAGAGGGAACATGATGCTGGGCAGAGCAGACTATCTCCACCACGTTTGATAGTGCAGAGCAAAAATTAACAAATGAAGGTTACTCTGTAGAGAGAGTAGATTAAGTAGTTAACATTTGCAAAAGTTTTTGTAAATAGCACATTTAAGAAATGTGCCAACCTGTGCAGTAAAGCAGGCTTCTGCTATAAGGACTTGGATCTTGCTAATTACAGATTTGGAAAACAGTAAATAGTGACCAGTGAAGGAAATAAAAGAACTGGAAAAAGCAAGATGCTCTTCACAGAATCTCAGAATTGTCACAGTTGTAAAAGACCTCTAAGATCACCTCATCCAACCATCAGCCTCTTCTCCTCCCTGAATAAAATAAATAAAATACATTTATCAATATCTGTATCACCATGCTCACTAGAACATGTCCTGAAGTGCCTCATCTACATGGTTTTTAAATACTTTCAGAGATGAGGATTCCACCACCTCCTGAACAGTCTGTTCCAATGACTAACTACCCTCTCAGTAAAGAAATTCTTCATAATATCTAGTCTAAACCTCTCCTGAGGCAACTTCTGGCCATTTCCTCTTTTCCTATCATTATTCACTTGAGAGAAGAGAACCTCCCTCCAACCTCCTTTCAGGTAGTTGTGGAGAGCAATAATTCCTGATTCTACAAAAGGAGTTCTTCTTTGTCAGGCTAGGCAAATCATCAATTTTTAAATCAAAACCTTTTAGGGAGAGTCCCTAACCACATATTTGTTTTGTCTGGTTTTCCTATGTTCTACAGTCACGCAAATACTGTTGAGGGGATCTGCCTTTTGGACATAGTCAGTCCTTACACATACTTGAAAAAGGTAAAATTCACAACACATGTACACCAAGCAGGAATGAAAATTGGTTTGCCTTTCAATTCCTCTGAATAAAATAAGTATTGGAAAGGGGAATGAATTTCTGCAAAGTGCTTATGTACTGTAGAAAATAAATAACCCTTTCTGCTGAATATATTGAATAATCATGCAGAATAAAGGCATCATCCATTTTGAACACTAAGAACAAACCAATACTGTCAATAGCAGGTAAGAAGCATTGTCTCTCCTCTACACTGTGACAGGAAGCTTTCTCAGTTTTACGGCTCATAATACAATTCTGCATGTGATGTGCAAATAAAGTCATATTAAGATTGCACAGCCAATCTTATTTGTGGAGTATGTCAGATCATTCTGGACTTTTCAGTTTTCTTTACTGCTGTGCTTAATTTCACAAGTTCTAAAAGGTCTTTTTTTTTATCTTTTTTTTTTTTTTTTTGTCCTTAGGAGCTGCTGTTGTTTGTTGGTTTGTTTTGTCTTGTTTTTCTTTAGGAATTTAATTCCAACTGAAGTTGAACAACAAAAAAAAAAAAACCCCAAATCAACCAACCAAACAAAAATCTCAACAAAACAGGAAGGAAAAAAAAAAACAAACAAATACTTGTCTCATAGGCCAATACCTAGTGGTGCTGAACATTACATTAATTTCAGAAGCTAGCAGTAATTTTGCGTGTCTTGATGTATAATTCCTTAAATATATAGTTTTTTCTTTCCTCTGCTGAATGAAAATCATAGGTCTGTGCTTAGGCTTTTAGACAGAAAGGTAAAAAACCCATATGTTTTATTAATGCAAGATCATCTAATCTAAAGTGCAAGAGCCAATGAATAATTCTTTAAAATTTTACATACAGAATATTCCAAGGAAACATTTTAAGAGCAGTTCAATAGGTACTACCTGGTGGTGTAAGCAGCAGCTCTTGAAAGCTGAGCACCTGTCCTTCAAGCAGCGTATGATAGTTTTCTGTAAATTGATCTTCTAACCAATGGCCTTTACAAATCTATAGCTAGGGGTACATTAAACCCAACTGAACGTTAAAAAGAAATAAAATCCTAAATTAACAGTAGCTAAGGGTTAATCCTCTGCACGTCACCCTAATATTCTGTACTCCTTAAGATGACTATTTGAAAATATAGCAATATCTCTATGTGGCCTCTTACCTTAAAAACATATCCTGGGATATATATTTTTTCCCAGCATCCTTTCCAGGAGACAGAGGGCAGGGTGCCTCTTCCTGCCATGTTGCAGTGAAGATTCTTCAAGGCAGGCCCGATGGCTGCTGGTGGGTGGTGGGGACCAGTTCCGCTTCTTTTCTCCCCTGTTGCTAAAGAAGGGGAGGCTGCGGTGAGAGGAGATGGCTGCAGACCAGCAGACACCCTGCCTGGGCAGGAGGAGGAGCCATAGGTGGTCCCTGTGCCCAGCCGGCCTGGCAGAAGACAAAGGGTGAAGTGAAAAATACTACACTCTTAAATTTCCAACTGGTAGCAAGTCTGGCTAGAGCAAGGGGAGTGCTTGGCAGTGTTGGCATCTGAAGATTCCTAAAGCTTCATCTTTTGTGGGTTCAAGCATGGTCAAAGTGCAGGTAGTGTGCTCGTGAATGTTTGCTGCAACCTCTGAACTCAAATATCAGTTAAAGAAAATAGCATTTTTTTCTGCTCCCAGTGTCCTTTCTGCTTTTGCTGTACTGCTGTTGAATAGCTGTAAGGTCTGCAACCTTGCCCTTCTCCCAGCCACCTCCTCCCACATGCTGTGCCCACAGCCACACTCTAAAACACAGGTCTTTCAATCTGTGCTAGCTCTACATAGTCATTAAGGACCTAAAAAAAAGGCTCAATAAAGATGCCACCTAAAGTAAGTCTGAAAATAAAATAAAATAAACAAATAATAAATAAAATAAAATAACATAACATAACAACATAACATAAAATAAAATAATTAAAATAAAATCCCTGTTTACTGAAGGGGGGGTTGGAATATATGACCTTTGAGGTCCCTTCTGATCCAAATCATGCTGAAACTCTGTGATTTTTACTCCATGATTTGATGAAAAGTGTTTTGCAGTAAATACTACTCTACGCTCCAGCTGCAAATGATGACTTCTGTTAGTGTGCTCATTAATGTGCAATATTCTCCTAGTCTTATCTGAGTTTTGGGACAGAGACAGGAACAGAGCTCCAGCCCTCACTCAGAAAAAGATCAGCACAGATCATTCCATATGTGCTAGGTTTACAGCCTTCCTTCAAACAGAAGTCACAGTAAACTAGCATAGGATCAGTCTGTTTCTCTACACATTGTCAATTTACTGAAGATCAATTTACTTTAATCTCTGCAAAAGGCATTCTGGTAGCCACTGTTGCATCCTGAACCACACTGTCACTGGTACAGCTGGATAAATCATGCTAGAGATTCTCAATACTTGAAATCTCTGGATGGTACAAGTAGGAAGGCTATTACACCTTCTGACATAGACTGTAGTAACAAAGGCATTTCCAGTAGAGTTGGGATGGGACAATGGTATAATGATTTAGATTTAGATTTAAGATATTTTGTACTTATAATTTTTTTAGCTCACAGAAATGACAATGTTTAGGTAGGGGATAATATTGCTCACAGAAGTTGCTCATCTCCAGGCAGAAAAAATAAACAAACAACACCCCCCACAAAAAAGGGAAAAGAAACAACAAAACCCATCCCAAAACAATCAAACAAAAAGCCAGACCAACAAGAAATTCTAATTGAGAGTAAATAAATTACAAGCCACAAAATAATTATTAAAGCCTGCTTATTCCATTTAGAAAGGAAACTTCAGGTACTGAACCCAGTGAAGAGCCCTTTTAGCAACACATCCCATGGATCATGATGTTTAAATAACTATTAAAGCATGAGACCTACCAAATGGTTTTTATTAATGGTAACTACAAAGATTTTTTTCTCTGGATCATGTTCTAGCTAGATACCTGTAAAATCTCAGCTGGCATGTGGAGAGAAATATGTAATGTGTTATGTAGAGATTTCCTACATTTTCTTTCGCAAAGATAAAATTTGGTACTGCTAATATTCATATATAGAAAAATCCTTCATAAATTTTGTAAGCTTTTAGCTTCTTGCTTGTTGTCTTTTAAAAGCCTCCTTCCCTTTACAGATGTGAGGAAAATGCATTTCTGAAAGCTCAGAAACTAGAAATAACTGCACGGTAGCTTGTACTGCAAAAGTTGAGTGCTCTCTAGCAATAAAAACTGTCCTAGTCAGTAGATAACATACTGCATTAGGTGGTTTTTAAACTTGTGGTAAATATATTTGATTACATCTCTACAACTGTAACAAGATAAATCATAAATTTAACACTATGCTAAAAAAAAACCCAACACATATCAAAACCATTCCTTTCTATGTCTCTATCACTCATCCCTTCCTCAAATATAAATAAACACAACTCAGATCATTACCAAGTTCCCCATCAACTTCAGCCAAAAATCATCCTTGAAAAGGCATGCTGTAATCAGAATTGCACAGAATCTTATCTTTTCTGAACTCCAGCTGTAGGTGATTCAGTTACTTATGAATTCTGCCACCCACCTTCAACACATTTTTCAGTTCTGTAAAACTTATTAACCATATTGGAGCCAGACAATGCCACACAGTTCATATTTGTGGATTTAACTTCTCCTTCCCTCCATCCCAACAGTGAAGATGTCATTTTTATCATTAAGTCAGTAAGTTAGATAAGCCCATGTCATCTCTCTGCCCCAGCTAGAAAATTCAGGACAAGTTTTGGGCTCATCTTTGGTCTTTGCCTAAATCAGCAACTGGCTCCCACTAAGCAAACTGTGACTGATCCGCTGCTTTGAAAGACAAGAGCTTCATAGCATAGCATAGATAGATCTTCCTAGTTGGCCCAAAGGGCAAGAGTGGGCTCTAATACTGTTTGTTTTGCTAACACACAATGGATATAGCCTAGGTTTCTTTCTTCTGTCTCTTGACACCGATCAGACTGTTATCTAGCAGGAAATTCTCTTAAAATGTAATATAATGAAAGGCCCTTTGCAAAACTCTGCAAACAAATCCATAAGACTGTATTAAGTCACTTGTTGCTAGACACCATTTAAGATCTGATCAGGGGTTATGAGACACAAGTTAACACCAGCCCTGTCTCACTACTCCTTAGACATGGAAGAATCATTTGTTTTCCCTGCTGCATCAGGTAAGGAGTTGGGCAGAGTGCTGCAATGAAGGAAATGTGGCTACTGGGAGGTAGTGTGACAAGGCCAGGCCAGGATTTCAGTCATAACTTCAGCCCATTTACTTGAGTAGTTAGAGGCACTTTAGAGAAACTGTTAAAATTATACTGCCAATGGAAGTTCGGAGTAGTTTTTTTAGGATGTTGTTCCTTTTGTTTGCTTTTCACTGAGTAATATACAGAAAGAATTAAGAGTCAAGTCCAGAAGCTGACATATTTTGAAAAAGTGTCTGTGGATATTCACATCATCAGAAGTATTTTTGGGTTTCTTTTCGCTAGTGAAGCTCTCTTTTGAATTATTTTGAGTTCTCTTTACTTGTTGGTTTATTTGTTTGTTTTGTTGTTGTTGGTTGGTTTGGGGGTTTGTTTTTTTCTTATTTTTTGTCTCAGCAATAGGCAGCAGATATGATGCAAAATCCAGGAGTCATGTGGAGAAAGTGAAGTATGAGTAAATGTCTTGTGTGAAAAAATATTCAGTGTTTTCCAGAATAGCCAAAGCTATTTCTATCATGTATGGAAATGTGACTATTAAAAAAAATTAAAAAAAATGTACTATTTGGAGATGTTAGAAATTACAAATTTCATGGCTAATGTTGGTGAGAAGATAGAGCCATTCCATAAGCTATTAGAGAACACAGTAATTTGTTCTTTGAATGTTTTTGCTAGCTTAATGGCTGCTTAACTCTGAATCTTCTCAAGTCTTTAGTATGTGATAAGCATTCTTTTAAACAGTTTTCTATTTTATGAGCATTTAGATGTCTAAGATTTAGTAAAAGGAACAACCCTGAGTAAGAATAGCTTCCAGAGCTCAGTTAGCAGAAGAGGAATGAGGAAAAACAACAAGTGTAGTGACTTTTTTGCTGTGATGAAATCCAAGGAGCACTGATAGTGTTTACTTTCAAAACTTTTCTATTTATTTTGGAGTTAAAAGCAAGACTTGAAGGAAAATTTCCTACATGTCTGACTTTCTCTTTTGCTTTCAAATTACCTTTGATTTCACTACATATTTTAAAAATTTAGTAAAACAGCTGCACCATGAGCATGACCATGAAGAACCGCAGACTTCCTTATGAGCACTGCCAAGAGGAAGGAGATGTTATCTTGAAAGAACAGACATGAGGAGACAAAATCCTTCAGTTTCAGAAACTCTTTCTTTGTTCCTGAATTAATCAAAAGTCTTACCTAAAATTTAGTCTCAGGGGTCAATGTAGGAATCAAATTCAGGAGCTTGCTTCTGTCTGCTTGCTGCTTCATGGTTAAAAATATTCATTAAAACTCTATCAAGAGTAACTTACACAGGTGTTGGTTATAAATCTAGGTCTGACTAAATGTGAAAAAAAGTACTTGCCTGAAATAAGACAGTAGATGCATACATGAAGTGGCAATACAGAAGCAAAAAAACTCAACCAACCAAGCAGACAAATGGAGAAGCTGAATAAAATCAGAAATAGAAACTTTAACTCTTAAGCAGTTTGTTAGAAAATCAAGATAATAACAAAATCACAAACTTCTACTCAGAAGTCATGTGTTTTCTTCTTAAGTAATTGCTTTTGTTTTAGAGAGTTGCTTCTCATTTACTTCAGTATAACCAAATAAAACTCAGAGTTCAAGAGGTTTTTAGCTGGACATCCTTCATAGCCACCATTTCTGAAGCTCAAATTATAGTGGAAATCAGATCTTACATCCCTCTTTTTCAGATAAATTCCATCATTTATTAAAGGAACACCAAATGATTTTCTGTAAGTGATGTGCTTCCTGTTAAATAGCTAATATCTGTGTGGAAAAAGAAAAAAAAATATGGAAAAAGGGAAATTCATACTCTCCATATCTGTCTTGAACATCAGATTAAATAAATGGCTTTACTGGAATTTATCTTACCTGTGACATCTAAGCATATAGTAGATGACTGTGAATGTACACATTTCTCAAGCCATAGCCAGTAAGTACATGAATAACTTAATTATTTTTCCACTTACACAAGTGTTTATAGAACACTCTATCTCAAAACAAAACAGTTAAAATCCAGATGCAATTATACAGCTTTAGCTTCATCACTACAAATTGCAGTGTTCCTTCTCATCATCACATACACATCACATACAAAAAATCGAAACAAAAACCAAAACAAACAAAAAAACCAAAAATAACCAGCAAAATAACCTCCGTGATTTTCAAGTGTGAACTCAAAGCACTTAATTTGATTTAGTCTCCCCAATTTGGGTATAATTACTGATTTAAAGTCAAAATCCAAAATCTCACAGGTACCCAGCATCACTAGGGTCATTATTAGATTCTTGAGTGGTGGTAAGAAGAGAAGAAATCTGTCTTTGGATTTCTGTTCTGCTCTTCTCATGCACCTCTTGATAAGAAGACAAAAGAATACATGCAGAATAAAATTCTGCTTCTTAATATGATTTTCCATCTTCCCCTGTTGTCTGTTTCTGCTATTCCTATACTTACTCTCCGAGCTCTTCACCACCCAGAAATAAGCTGGTTTTTTGCATTGTATGCAGTCTTTTTTACAGAACATCCCACAGTGGTCTTGTGTCTGGAAACCTGAAGTCTAGGGACAGAATTTAGAGTGCTGTAAAGGAAATTAAGTCCTACATTTACCTGCAGGACTCCCAATCTAACCTTTGGCCACATTCTTCACAGAATATTTGCCTCCTTGGTATGGTTGCTCATATAAATTATTTGCCACAGTTTCTATAATCAAAGTATTGCATGGAGCGCAAATGTTTAAAATACTTATTTAACAGTAAAGTGCTGTAATGTTTTTTGCTCCATTCTTAGCCCCCAGGAAACCAAATCTGGATGCAGTTCCTTCTATTGATGTACATGGAAGCTTGCATCCTTTTTCTCAGATGTTGTTTAACCTTTGTCAAATATTATCACAAACATTAATTTGATAAAAGGAGTCTATCAAATCTCTATTAGTTCTTATGCATGTATTACAAAAACCTTTGATAAAGTAAAAATAAAAATGGTCAACAGGAGAGATGCTTATCTTACCTCTGAACAGAAATCAAGCAAGACTCCAAGTCAAGAATAATAGAATATGGGTGAAAGATGGGAAGAGTTTCCGTAAGCTGAAGATCCAGAAAAAAAGGTTACAGGTTTTAACAACATTTTTAAAATATTCCCTAAAATCAGTGGCATTTTGCAGTTCTTTGGTGATGATGATCAGCTTTTGTCAAGAACAAATATTAAATAGTGCAGTAGTGATGCAGATACTTCCATGCTTTGCCAAGATGCTTGCATGTTAACTGGAATTAAACTATTGATAAAATTTGACTGCTCTATTTAGGAGCAAGATAGCAAGTCAGCAGCTATTTGCAGTGTCTTTAAGGGCTTACACAGTTGTTTCTGGTCAAAGCAATGAGGTCTGTTGTTATTCTTACCAATTTATAGCAGCCACCACCCCAAGAGGTGATTAAATAAGGAGATAATGACCTGGGAGTTCAAGTTTGCCAGCATTAGTGACCTCTCCAAACAAAAGGGTCACGAGTCATGTTGTGATAAATGCTGGACTAGCTTGCTGCTCTCTGTTTCCTGGAAAAAATCTTTCTAGAAAAATAGGCAATGCACTTGCTAATGGAGCAGAAAACCTTCCTTCAGGTCAGTTCAGCTTAAATGATAAATTAAATTCAGCTTAATATGATTTCTTCAGCTTAATAAATGAAAGAAAGTTTTGAAAGATAGAATGAAAATCTTCATTCAGTCTCATATAGCCTGACGATAACTTCTCATCCTCTCAGCCCTGACAATCTCTTGAGGCTTCTCTGAGGCTTTGGCTATACACATGTCTGAAAATATAATTTCTGTAGCTTTTGGTGACCTGGTAAAAAAAGATAATCAGTGTAGCAAGGTTAAGAGGCCTCTAATTATCAAAAATGTCAGTAAGCAAAGCTGTGCTCTCTGACTGTGCTTTCACAGGGCTGTTCTAAATCTTCTAATCTGTATTCTGGACACTACTGATAATGGGAAGTTGGTGGTAAGCCCTCTTGTATATGTTCAGCACATTTCTATCTATTTTGATCAAGCTTCCAAGTTTGACCATCAGCAGAAGAAAAGAAAAGGTCTTTTCCAGCCCTCTCCCTGCTAAAAGAGGTGTTGAGACCTTAAACTACACTGAAATAATAGGCATGTGCTGCCTCCTCAGTAGTCTGCTGTCTGAATCACAATGCCACATTGAGACAGCAAGACCTGAAGCAGCCTCTGGAAGACAAAACCAGAATGACTAAAATGAAAGAGACATGTTCCTGTAAACAAATATAGATATGTTCTATGTAATAGTTTTACTACCCTACTGTATAACTTCAAAACCCAGGCACCTTACAGTTATTGTTTCACGGGACTAAGTCAGTCAGCTATGCTGTCTTTTTACCTTTTCTGGAATAAAATTACAGAATTCAATATGAAATACTAGAGTCTTAGAGAACTGTCAAACATGTATCACTGTTGCATTGCAGTTAATTCTTAACATTATGGTGTGGGTACCAGAAAATATATTATCCACAGCCATTTCATATGCTAATTTAAAATATACATAAAGAATGAGGAATAAGCACAGCTCCCCTCCCTGCAAAGAGTTATTTAGTGCCAATCTTGAACATCAGTTCCATTGTGTTGTTATCACAGAGCTGGAGTGTATGAATAAATGCCATCAGCTGCATTGGGAAGTATGTATTTATTGTGTTAAGATTAAGGAAGAAAAAATTCAGAATAATAGTATAGATCGCAAAGACATGAGACAAAAATATGGCCAGACCATAGGAAATGACCACAAGTTTGTAGTAAAGAAAGGATAGTTTATGTAGGGTAAAATATGCTTAAGTTAAATTATCACACAAAGAAACTTGCAGAAGTTTCATCACCATTTCTTGGTGCACATTACAACTCACATGTGCTATTGCTGCTTCAGAAATGATTGTTTTTTAATTTAGAAAGTGTAGCACTCTAACAGGTCTCTAAACTGACAGAAAAGACAACACCAATCCTGATTCACTTTTAGATTTTATAGTTCAGACTGTTATAATTCATTGAGCTTGAGAACAATTTCTTTATTCTGTGGGAAGTTGTAATATTTTTTTCCTGATGGGGACATTATTCCTTCATATAATTCTGGTACTTCACAGGTTTGGTCTCCAAATATACAGAAATAGCTTTTTAAGACACTTAAGGCATTTTAAAGTGTTATTAGTATATTATATACCTTTTACAGATTCTTGTAATAAATAAAGCACCTGGCTGCACAGGTGGGAGATAAAGACATGGGTTGCATTATATTTTTATTTTAACTTTTTAAAACACATTTATAAAACATCTTGCTTTCTTTCCTGTAATATACATAGCACATTCATATTGGTTGTAGCATGGGGTGGTATTATAACTGTGTTAATGCCCTACAGGGACAGCCTGTATAATTCATTCATTATTTTCCCATTTATGAATGCAGTGGTTTCAAATGCATACTTAGAAAACTCTTGTGACAGCACAATGTTTTTCCTAGATGTCAGTTAGTGAAACTTACTGATGACACAGACAAATAAAATTTTACCACAACACAATCATGAATGTATTCATACAACCAGTGAAAAGATAAAGCTCCTTTTTACTCCTTGCAGAGATTCCCAGGATGAAGAAATTATATCACTGGTAAACACAGAAATGTCACAAAAAAAATGGGGAGCGACAGAGGAAGAACAAATAATGGTGAGAAAATTGCTTTTAAAAAACTATCAATTGTTACTGAGACTTCCAAAGTTTTAAAAGGTCCATTCCAGTTCAGTTCAGCATTGATTTGAACAGGAAAAAAAAAGGAAAAAGAAAAAAAGAATCTTTGATATGTTGTTTGAGAAAATGAACGGTGAATTAAATGACAAACTGTGAAGCAAAAATATGAGTCACAGGCTTTACCATTAAGACTGAGAAGAAATTATGTTTGGTTGAATAAGGAATTTCCACAGAAGCTCCTTGTTCTGTTTCATTTATACAGGAAAAATTATCAGGGTGTTTGTTATAGGCATTCCGTACTTTAGAGCTGTATTCAAGAATCATTCTTCCAAAATTTGTTGTTTTATCTACTGCAAGCTATTTAGATTGGAAATCATGCATCCCAAGAAGAGCTGTGATGGAAAATATTATGCTGAACAACCAATCCCTCACCAAATTTTCTCCAATCATTTTATGGCATACAATTCTGAAGTTTTTACTGTATTATTTGTGCACCTGAGCATCAAGGAAAACATGTCAAGGGTGGGAAAAAGCAGTGGAATGAAGTGGTGACTGCTGTGAGCTGGCATAGGCTATTTTGGTCTGTCAGCAAAGTGCAACATATTCAAAGACAAAACTGAAGTTAATGTTGTCTGTTGCTCTTGGCCCTTGTTTAGCATGGTGGAAGGACTAGCAGGCTTCTATCATCCAAGGCTTTTCATTAAAATAAAACACAACTGGGAAGCCAGCCATGAAAGTTTCCCAAGTCTGGGTGGTATTTTTATAGATGATAAGATGGTAAGGCAGTTTACTGTACAGACTAATGGTTCTGGCACAGGAGCCATGGCATTCACATGTGCCTCACTTTCCTGGATTTAAATGGAACCATGATATACAAAGCAATTTGAAACGTACAGAGGTTGGTATCGCTATTGGTGAGTTCATTATAGTGAGCGCACTATTAGTGTGTGGAATTCATTTCATGTCAACAGGCTATGGGTGTGAAATACCTGGAAAATGTTATTTTGTCTGCACTAATGATACTGTCAGAACTCAGACTGTACCCTAAAGCAGGACCTTATTAGATCTTTGGCTCAGAAAGATGACTGAACAGCAGCAGACAGGTAGCAGCAGTAACATCCATCCTTCTAAAACATCCATTCTATCAGACGGTTTTCACATGGGCCACACAATTTGTCTGGAAATTTAGAAAAGGTCCTTGTCCAAATGTTATTAGGAGGAAATGAAGTATGACATACTCCACTATGAAAGCAGAATAATTTAAAATAAACCTTGTAACCTGGACCTGAATGAGGCAGGTATTGTCCCAGTAGTGAGATAAAAATGGGTACCTGGAAGAAAAATGAAAAATTTGTTTAATTAGAGAACAGACTTCTAATACATAAACTTTTATTAATCTATGTTGACTCATAGTTCTGGATGTCCAGAGTAGAAATGCTTCTGTGATCATTTAGCACCAACATCTCATTGGTTTGTGTTCCTGCCCATGGTACAGAGGGGATATAGAGGAGAGCAGGTTGCATTTTATGGCTTTGGTAGGTCAAGCCCAAGATGTTTCCTTTTGTTTATATGAACAAAATTATTTTGAGTCAAGGTTATATTGGCTTTAAAATGTTGCAAACATAGCCCAGCTGCTGGAACACATCAAATCAGCACTTGGAGAAAAAGCTGAATGGTACATATCTTCTCCTAATATTTGGAGTGAGTGCTGCCTGCTCCAGACAACTGCACTGTCACAGCAAGTGCTGTTTCCACTCTCCAAACAATTTCAGTGTTCCACTTTACATTTACACTTCTTTTGTCCCAGAGCAGCTACAAACCAGTATTTATAGCTGGAACAGCCGTATAGTATGGTCACATTTTATTTTCTCTTCTAGATGTGCAATCATTTGCAGTTTAGAGCTAAGATTGGTTTTGTTTTGTTTTTTTTTTTCTTAAAAGCCAGTACTGCTTATAGATATTGAGATAATATTAAAAAATATGTAGTGTATAAAGCTAATGACAATGCAAAAAGTAACAGAAAAATTTGATTATAGAAAATTAGCTTAACCTTGATGAGCAAAGCTATAGTTATAATGACTTTGACATTTAGTTTTTGATTTGAAAATCACTTTTTGAGATACATTTGTTGTATCCAGGATACTATAATATTCTTCTTTAAAGTAAGAAAATTAAAATGTTGCCTTCTGTAGCTATTTTTGTCTGAAATAACAATGTTCATGTTACTAAGAAGTCTATTTATTACTAAAGCCATATGTTTTGTCTTGTTCATTCTTTTGAATTCAATCATGACTCCATGGCATGATATGAGTGGAAAGAGTTTCTGTGGAACTGAACAACACATAAAACAAAATATGCAATTATACATAATGTATATATATATACACACATATAAAAAATAAAAATAATATAAATAATTTTTAAAAGATATATATCAGGATTCTACTTTTAAGAATGTTAATTTTTAAGGAAATTTTTGTAATTGTAAGGTGTAAATAAAACCATTCTCTCCACTTTTATAGCACTTTTTATGATAAGGAAAAAAAGTTTTAGAATGCATAAGGAAATGTACCATCTAGAAATATCTTTTTTTACATTTATCCTTGTTTTTTGTGGACAAGCATCCTTCACTTGTGCAGTGTTGAACATTAGAAAAAGGATAATAAAGATTTACACAGCTTAGTTTATAAGAGGTTTCTACAATCTTCCCTCCATATGACTGCTACAGAAATAGACATTGTAATGTTACAGGATATTGTCAGGTCTGTCAGCACACCATTAGAAAAGTGAAAGATTGAGGTTCCTATGGCATTTTTCATGACGTATATGTAAAGTTAATAATAGGACAGGCAATACCGGAAAAAAATATCAGAAGTTTCTTTTCTGAAGATTTTTTTGCTCTACTCGCACACACACACACACTGTTCTAATCCATCGGCTTTTATCACTTTAATAAAATATCTATTTTACCACTATAAAGTTCAAATATCTCTTACTGAGAGAAAAAAAAAGAGAGATGAGTGTAGAACATTTCAGTTGGATTTCAGCTGTGATCTTCAAATCAAGGATTATGCCCAACCTCTCAGAGCTTTTCTTACTTGCCTACCCCAGGAAACTCTTATATTTCACACATAAGAAAATGGGCATTTCCCTGTTCCACCTACTTAAATAAGAATCTTGATCTATTTTACTCTTCTTCCGATAGCCCTTTTCAGATGTTAAGGAACATTAATATTTAAAAGGCCAAATGTTAAGTCTACAACCTCTGTTAAAACCCTGCCTTCATCTCCTCATTCTTTAACTTTTTAAAGCTTTCATTATACACCTTCTACTTTCCCATCTACTCATATCTATTTGACTTGGTTTATAGAAGCCAATAATAAAACAAGATGTTCACCTTAATTTCCCTCCCAGCCTGCTTTCATTAGCCTCCCAACTGCTCAAGTAGTTTGTCATAGCTTATAGGTAATAAAGAGAAATGTGTTTTTTAATTACTTCTGTTAAAAAACAAACAAACAAACAAACCAAACACAATTAAAAAAAACAACAAAAAACCAAAACAACACCCAAAAGAAACAACCACACACACACCCCATCAAACTAAAGAATGACCTTGAAATAAAAACAGCCAACCAAACAGAATCTGCAAAATATCACTGCAAAATAATATTTATGTCACAGTTTGCCTTGTTGGATAGAGAAGTCTGTCTACGAAAGTTCCATTGGGATCCCCATTGAATTTCATGGCCATCTAGTGGATTATAAATATACATATATATAATATGTTATTACAATATTATGTTATATTATATAACATCATTATATATTATTATATATTATTATATATTATATAATATATAGAATATTACTATATATTATATTATCTATATATATATATAAATAATATAAATTACTGAGTTGCACATATTCTTTCTGCTGTTGGATGTTCTAGAAGATCTGAAAGACAGTACTGCTTCATCTTGACCACACAACTGTGAGGAGCATTTGGAACTTCCTGGGTTTGGATACTTATGGTTTTCAACTAAACAATGTTATTTTGCTTGGACAATCCTGACTTCCAGTGGAAAACACATAAACAAATAAAACAGCTTTACAACAGATGCAGCTTACCAGGATACACAGCAGATCCACTCTACATGGATGCTTTTGGCACACTTTCTAGTACAGATGGTGTTTGCTCAGCAGCAGAGACAGAGCTCTCTACCTGAATCTACATGGATAGTTCAGAAGAAATCAAGTGTTTAAAATAAGTCTAGAAATACCTATCTTTCCTGTCAAATTTCTTCCACGCCTATAGCTTGTTCTTCTAATTTTAGTGGCAGAACCAAATGCTGGTTTTCAACCAAATGGAAACCAGAAAAGAAAGAAGAGGCAGACCAGAGAGATTCAAGAGCTTTTAGAAACAAGTATAAAAACCCACCTCAATTCCACTGTAATTTTTCTTTTTGTTTGTTTGGTTTTTTTTAATTAAATTTTGGAGGCGGAAAAGAAAGAAAGGTAAGATTTATTGTGCCTGAAGGGTAAAGGTTTTTCAATTATGCAAATTCAAATCAATAACTTGTGTCTTATAGACATCCAAATATTTGGTATAAGTTTTTTGCTGTGTACTCTTTTTATTTATAAAAATAAGTTTGTTGGGTGGTTTTGGTTGGATTTAACACTTGCAAACACATGCATCTGACTTTGGAGCATTTCTGCATTTTTAGAAGTAATTATTCATTTAGGATCCCAGAGATTTGTTTCCATGTGAAAACCGACTAGAACAGATCTCCTGTGAATACTTTATTTTAAAAGAGAAAAATCTTTATTCCAGAATCATTTTTCTGCTCATTACAAGCCCCTTATAATGAAATCACTGTGGCAGCTAACTTTTCCCTCTACAGGCAAGTGCTGTGTATCAATGGAGAGCCAATCACTTGTTTCTAAGTAAAGATTCAGTGACATTCTGGAGCCCCACAGAGAATGTTTGTAGAGAATTTAAGCACTCTGCAAGTCATATCCATAGATCTGGATGTGCTGGTGAAGTAAGAATATTGCCACATCCCCATTATCTCAAACACCTGATACATATAAGAATATGAACACACACAGTGCACTAAATTTTGCCTCCTTGCTCATTTAACCACCTCTTCCAGAACTCATTCCTCAATTTTCTCCAGTTCATCAACAAGAATAAAAGCAATGGAGAATTTCATGTCCTCTGTATGTTCTTTATCTTTATCTTTATCTTTATCTTTATCTTTATCTTTATCTTTATCTTTATCTTTATCTTATCTTTATCTTTATCTTTATCTTTATCTCACCTGTGTAATCAACCCTACTTTAAATCTGAAATCCATTTGAGGAATTTTCAGCAGTTCAGAAATGTAGTTTAGCATCTTATTATATTTCAGTTTAGTTCCTGAAAAGAGAAAGATAAGAAGATTTTTCTCATGATGTTTCAGGAAATTTGTTTGTGATCCCATTTCTTAAGAAATTTTTGCTTTGAAATTTTTTATTATGTTCAGGATAGAAATTAGCTCATTTAGAAAGACTGTAAATTCTAAAAAGCTGTTCCTTGAAACAGTAAAGGATTCGGCTCATCCCTTGAGAAATCTTAACCAAGAGACTCAGTTGTAGTTAACAGTAAAATCAACGTCTAAATAGTTTTCTTACTATGTTTATCTTCTTGATTTCTTACCAATACTGTCAGCAGGACTGAAACAATCTGAAGAGTTGTGTGATTAAAACAGCACCATCCCATCCATATATTGACACAGAGTGCTTGGTAGGCTTGTCAGAATCTCTTTTAACTGCTGAGAAAAGAAAAGGAAAAAAAAGAAGGTGTAAACAATCTCTTCTACAACAAACAAATGGTCTGTCTGCAAGATGCTGGGACGACAAAAACCTCTGTGGTGAGGACTAAATGTGTCTGCTAGAATCACAGGCAGGCACATAGTTTTGAGTGCATTTGTGGTTGTGTCTTTTCAGTCTAAGACTGAATCAAAGCAAGCTTGTTAGCTTCAGAACTGATAACTGGAAAGAGTAATTTTTAGCACAGCCATTTAGTATGTGGGAAATACATGCAGAGGAGAATGAATGCAGAAGGGAAGGAAGTGGTACTCTGCTTGAAATGGAGGATTGTGGCTTTGACTTTGGAAGACAGGGGAGGGCTTAGTACAAACGGGAACATGAGCTGTGACAAAGGAAATAGTTGCCTTTATTCAGTGGCTTTCATTAAATCAAACACTAAGTGGCAATTACTGAGATTCAATAGGTACATTCAAACTTTGACAACCTTCCTCCCTCTCCAAATATGGCCTTTGTATTTAATTTGTCTTGGAACACCTGATGGCTGTGTGATGTGAAACAACTATTACTCCTTACTATGTAACGAAGTGTGAGAAAATCAAGCAATCCATGAATGGTTCTTCTATTTCTTGGTAATTTGAGACGTTTTAATTTATGACTTGTTTCTGATTGTGTGAGACAGTATATGTGAGTGTGTGTGGAATTATGTTCAGAGATTAACCTTTTACATTTTCAGACCTAGCTACTGTCATGTAATATGTGGGCTTTTTTAATATAAAGTCAGTTGTCATTCAGATTATTTTTCACCCCAGTCATCTACATCTGAAATACTAGGTTTGAATGTTTGCTGTGTCAAGAAATATTTCATGAGAATAAAAAAAGTGCAATGCATGCATTTGTTACAGTATTGTGCCATTATTCTTAGTTGAATAACTTACACCTCAAACATAATTTTGCTTATTTAGCCCTATCTTCTGGATTGCAATCTTAGTTCAAAACCTCACAAAGATATGCATATCACAAAGATATGCATCTGGGCTGCCCCGGGAAGTAGTGGATTCTCCATCCCTGGAGATATTTAAAAAGAGACTGGATGTGGCACTCAGTGCCATGGTCTGGTAACTGCAGCGATAGTGGATCAAGGGTTGGACTTGATGATCTCTGAGGTCCCTTCCAACCCAGCCAGTTCTATTATTCTATGATTCTATGATTTCATTTTGTTTTTAGCTTATAGTATATCTGTCCCTGAAGAATACTGATTTTCTGATACTTCTAATATATTATTTCTACTTTCTACAGATTCTTGGGATTTATGTATGAAGCACCCATCAAAATAAACATCTAACCTTTGGTAGCTTTTGATAGTTACTGGGATCAAACTGCACAGCTTCTAGAAATATGTCCCTTTCAAAACTTTTATCTTTGCTTTCTCCTCTTTTTCTTGGTCTGTAGGACCAAAATAGTAGGTCCTATTAGACCAAAAGGCCTAATAGACACATGATATGTTTAATGCCATATGAAAAAAAAAAAAAAAAAAACAGTCAGTGATTTCTAGTTTGCATCCAGATGCAAATAAAACAGCATTTAAAAAATGATAAGCTAATAATTTTGCTTTGCAATTAGCTGTAACAATAGGGCTGCTGATTACAGTGGAGCTAGATGGATAGAGGAAAAAAAAAATCACAGAATGGTTGGAAGGAACTTTGAGATGCCTCCTCCCTGCCGTAGGGGAGGAAAACCTCCCAATAGAGCAATTTGCTCAAAGCCTCATCCAGCCTGTCCTTAAACACTTCTAGAGAGGGATTATCCACAGCTTCCCTGAGCAACCTGTTTCTGTGTTTCACCTGTGTTTATGTGTTCTCACAGTAAAGAACTTCTTCCTAATATCTAATCTTAATCTAGATAAAACTGTATGCACTTATAAAAAGTCCCTCCTCAGCTTTCCTGTAGGCCCCCCTCAGGCACTGGAAGGATACTCTAAGGTCTCCCTGGAACCCTGAAACAAAACATGCTTTTTCTTTCACTGTAAAAAGTGACAAGTTTTCAATGAACTTTCTTCAGTCTGTAAACATCTTCTCAAGCAAAATAAGACTTTGATTTTTTTTAATAAATAATATGCATCTCTCCACAAACTCTTTTCTAAAGTGGAGACAAGTAAGCAGAATAAAGTGGTTGCTTCTTCCTTGGTTTCTATTGTACCATCCAAATCACATCCTATTCTGTTGGAATACAAGGTTCATTCCATCTGTAGTTCTTGATTTTGTTGTGATTTTTTAGATGGATTAAGTGCAGAACATCTTGAAGAAGGAGAACACAAATCTAGCTATTGAATCCAACTTTAAGTACTCAATTATGTTTAAACGTAATTTTAAAAATCCCACAAAAAACCTACAACCTTTTATTTTTATAATTTCATGTTACCTGATCTGTCTACTCAAAATTATACCTAAAATGGTGGTAAACAACCTTTATCTTTCTCTTTTAAGATATGAAATCAAACCCCTTGCAGTTTCATATATTTTTTCTTTAGTTTTGTCCTTAAATACAGGTCCAACAACACATGTGTTCTTCTAGGGCAATTTTAAAAAATTCTGAAAAGCATATTAGCATATGGAAAAAATTATGAAACAAAAGAAAATAAAGAGAGAGGGGTTTTTTTCAGATTTCAGAAATATAAAATAATTTTACACTATTATTTTTGGCTTTTGAAACAGTGTGTAGTAGTAAATGGTTCAGCAGGAAGAAAGTTCATAGAGAGTTCATTCAACATGCGTGCATGACCTTACTCTAGCATAAAAAATAAAGGTGAAATGCAAAATTCTTTAACCAAAAATAATATGTCAAGTTGTCTTGCAAAATGGTGTCACACAGGATGCTATAAAAATAAATTATTAATTTCCATTCTAATTGAGCTTTTTCCTTCCACTGTTTTGAATCAAGAGAGAAAATCAAGAATGAAACCTTAAATCCTGTACATCAAGGCATTTAACAAAGCAGTTAACTGTAGCCTCTAGAAGTCCTTTAATGTTCCTCAGTCTTTTGGGAAGGCTGTACCTTTTTCTTCTGTATTTTATAAAATACAGAACAGACACCTGACTATGAGCAGGGAGTGTTTCTTGTCATGAGCACAGATTGAAAAGTAGTTATAATCAACAGACGAGTTTGAACAAATAACATTGATTTCCTAACATGCTAGAAAAATTTTAAAACTTACAATCAAACAGTCATCACGTCGGCTTTTATCTGTGCCAGAGGGAAAATATGAATGCTTATCAAATGGGAAAAATATATAAGAAAAGAAAAACATTTTCAAACTTGTAACTGGATTTTAGGGAAGAAAAATGTGTTGAGCACAAATAAAAATAGTTGACATCGTTTCTTTAATCTTAAGCAGCAGATCCAGAAGTATACTTGAAAACAATCATACTTACTATTGAAATATGGAGTTTTGTTCTTCTTTTTGTTTGTTTTGAATAAGGCGTGTTTTAACTCGTACAGCAGCAAATGTTTATCCTGAACAGTCCATCAGTGCCTCTTGACATCAGCATTTTGGAGATATTCTTCAAAAGGATTGTAAAACTGAAAAAGTTGGAAAAAAGCGTTCCAACAAACATGCATCACTGAAATTGGTTAGCATTTAGTTGTTTATTGTTTTCTATTTCTTTAATATGCATTCATCTTACACATGTGGAATATTTTGGTTTTAAATTTTGATAATCTGAGCCAGATTAAATTGTCTCCATTCCACATGACATACTCAAAACCAAGAGAATGTTACAAGCAAGTTTTGAAAGAAAAGTAACACTGAAAGATCTACACCAATCACTTATTTCTCACTATAGTGAGTTGATTGGTTTCCCTGCTGCTCGGGCATCCTCAGAGCTTCTGCTATAAGTAGAAGTGAAAAGAACTTGTCTGATCAGTCCTAACAGCCATGAAAACTACCATGAAAATATTTTTGCAGAAAAAGTGAAATATTTCTTAGTTGATTCAAGGTAGCAAGGGGACACAAAGGATGGAAGTTCCTATTTATTATACACTTATAAAGGCACCAATAATCCTTCCTCTGAGCCTCAGGAAGTAACATTTCAGACTAAAAAACACACAAACAGAGGCTCAAAAACTGTTTCTGCTCTCCAAAATTGATGTTCAGAATCCAAAGAGCATGTCTGCAACCATAGTTCAGATTTTTCTAGAACTATATGTTCATTTGGGTTTCCCTCTACCACAGTTAAAATGAAATATTGTCTTATACTGAATTATGGCTAGGAAGGTCTGATGAGATATTCTGGTAGAGATATATATTCTAGAGAGATGCAAAAATTACTCCTATTGATGTTGTGGAACAGGAAAACAAGACAGATGCTGCAATCTCCATGAACTGGCAACAAATTGCATAGAATTCACATCCTTGGTCTCTTTGGGACCAGGTATTGATTGCTGGTGAACACACTCTGAATCCTTTTCAAATTCACACTTTTTCTCTCATGCAGTAAGACAGAAAGTATAAGAGCATTCTACCTTCTAAATCCATGCAAATCACATTTTTTATATTTAAATAACACCACTTAATACAACCTTTGAAACTGGATATAAGAGAAACATAAAATAGGAGTCAGATATGAGCCCAACTTTTACCAAATTTTAGAAATATTCTGATGCCCAGATTCAAATTTCCTCTGGACACTTTTCCATCCTCAGTGAGAGACCTAGAGATATTATTTCACTCCACTCTCTTTAGTATTCCCTTCATTTCTTCTCCTCCATGCTTTCTTGGTAATAATAATCAGGCACTGGATAGGTGGCTAGGGCAGAGTGCCCTGACACATCTCCAGTCTCTACAATTGGAGGAACTACTGCAGCATAAAGCTGCAAAGGCCACAAAGCCTTATTGAATAAATTCTCATGTACTCTGGATTATCTTGGGTCTAGTTGATAAATGACATTCCCATCTTAGGTCCACTTCCCTAATAACAGTGTCAGACCAGCTTCCTCATAACTGCAAGTAAAGATGAATTTTGAAACACTTATCCCAGCTACATGCCAAGATTTTATAACAGCAAAGCATTTCAGGAATCTTGAAAGCGATAGACCCACATTACTTTATGATTCTTCTGTTTAAATTTGAAAGGCTGCAGTACCTACCCAAAACAAACAATAAGTAAGATAAACCATTTCCAAGGATGAATGGGAAATGCTAGAGGGTTTCAGAGGTATTTAACTACTAGAATTTTTAGATCTTCTGTTACAAATTCAAGAACCACTATAACTTGGACTGAAGTTTTATTATTGAAACTTTTGTCATGAGCCCAGATTCAAGAGGATTACTGAGGTTTTTCTAATATTTAAATGAAAGCCAGGTTCAGACTGGAATGAACCTGGGAAAAATTTGTGGTTATATGTCAAAATCAGGTCAGACCTAACTGTTCTGTATAGATTTTGCTTTTTATTTTTTGAATTTAACTGTTCTTGAAGTTCAGAAAGGGGAGATAGACGAAGAAATGAACACAGCTTTGTGAAATGTTTTTAAGAAAGCTAGCACAATCTCACAGACTTCTGCTTTCAACTTAGATCAAGAAAAAGTGCAATCTTCTTAAAAAACATATATGCAAATTTCACACTAATAACTGGGTATCTCTGATGGTTTATTTTCATTTATTTGTTTATCTTCTCTCATTCTAGCTCTATCTTTCTTAATTGTGCCACAATTAATTTAACTCTGTGGGCTAAGATACGCCTTGTTTACTGTTCTGAAGTGATAAATTTGGATCGTGTAAGTATCAAACACAATCTATGCCCACAGAGAGAAAACAGTTTAAAGCTTTCTTGTGAACCCAGTATCACATGAACTTGCAGTCAGGGAGCTGGTCTCAGTACTGTGGTTTAGTCACAAACTTTCTTCTAGTTATATCACAATGTTCTACCAACAGAAATTAATCCCTGCACTTTGATTTAAAGCCCTTCCATTCTTGAAGTACAATGAATTCAAAACTTTTAGCCCTTTGCATCTTCCCAGGCTCACACAGACTCCCTGACCTCACCCTCCTTGGACAGGATCTTTGGAGCCAAAAGCAGCAGCTGGTTAATCCAAGTTTTAAAGGAAGCTCACTGCAAACATTTGCAGCAGTAAACTAGTCAGGTTTGATCAATGAGTGCCTTTTCCTGCATAATTTTAAGAATTCTGGACAAGTGCTACAAATATTTCTGGCTTTGGGTATGGTTTCACTTAGGAATTTGCAAGGGGTGGGACAGGCTCAGATGGATAAAATGGGGTGTGATGAAAGTTTTCCATGAAGAGAAGAATTAAAGGTTCAGTAAAAGAAAGACAGGGAGCTGAAAACTTTAAGCCAGAATTATTTGTTGAGGGGAACTCTTTTGTGAAATGTACTTTATTTCAGAAAACTTACCATCTTCTGAGAGGAATACAAGCACACCCAAAGACAGTTCTGAGGGTTTATGCTTAAGAAATTTTGTCCTTCCCTCCTGAGTTGTCTTGTTTACTTTGCAAAGTCTGGAAGAGAATAACAAACACTTTTCCTGATTAGGGCTTGGTGGAGGCTTCAGGGGCCATAATTGGTTGGCAGCTGTCAAAGCTTTTCTTACCATTGCAGGGAACAGCTGATTATTCTCTTCAGTGGCTGAGTAGGACACCACTTTACACATGTACATAAGGCTGTGGGGTTTGTTCTGTTTATTTTGTTATTATTTTTGCTTTGATTTATTTCTTTTTTTAACTTGACAGAGAATAATGTCTAATCTTCCCACACATTGAAAAGTTTCTCATCTATGCTGATAAATAACATCTTTTAAAAAGTTGTTTCTCAGATCATGAGCCCCAGTTTCTGGATGATTATTTAAAACTTTTAAAATTATTTACCAGTTAATTCAACCTGAAATTTGTAAGAAAACAAAATTCCCAGAAAATACTATCCAGTTTTGACTAGTTCTAACTAAAATATAATAACAAAGAAACTTTTAAGAAATTAAATTATTTTACCTTCAACTTCTGGAAAAAATAAAACTGAAAAAAAACCAGCAGAAAGCCTAGATTTTCTGCTACTAGGGGTATATAAATACACCTGACAGAATACTATTTGTACATTCCTGTCCACATATTGACTTAATTTAGTACCACTGGGACAGGCTAGAAACTGAATTCTCTGTTCATCTCAGGCTACTGTGTCTTCAGCCTTTCTTTACATCAGTGCAAGATTGCCAGCAGACATTACCATAAACTCTCATGTAGCTGATGGGAATAACCAAAAACTTTTTCATTAGGAAATCATGGGATTTTCTTCATCTGTTTTCAAATGTCAACAAAAGAATCCAAGGTACTTCAGAACAGTGCACTTTACCTTTCTTAGGGTTCTTCTTTAGACAAGTTTAATTCTACAGATGACTGTTTTCATTGACAGTATTCATTTGATTACAAGCAAATATCACATATGTCTGTCACTTGTTGCCTATAAAGAGACAATTGAACCAAATTACTAACTCAGAGGTTACCCACAGCTATCAAGTTCTGTTGATCACACCTGAAGTGAGGCAACAGCTTAGAAAGGGGAAGACGAAATATGTGACAGTTAAAAGAGGTCCTACACATTTCAGTGATATTCTCTAAGTAACAGGGAGTGTTTTAGTTCAGGCTGCTTTTAATTTAGGTTGAAACAATAAACCAATAATTGATTTAACTGACAAGGCTCAGCCATTCTTCCTTTTAAAATGTCCTCTAACTACACAATATAAGCAGACTATTTTATTGTTAATTAAATTTAAATTTTCAAAATTGATTTGGGAAATAACTTTGTTAGTGTTGTGTTGCTTTTCTTCCTCTCCTCTCTGATTCAACAAGAGGATTTAATGGGGATTTATGCTCACATTGTGACAAATATTGAAGGTCTGCCAATAAAAAAATAAAAGACACAATGTGATGGCTGAGTTGATAATAGTGCCTTGTTTCCATTTTTGCTGTGTGTGGCAATGTTTCTGCCTAAACCCTGGAAAAGGCTCAAAGAAAATTTAAGCAACATCTAAACTTATTAAATTGTGAAGCATTCAAATCTGCTAACAGGCTTGTTTCTGTATTCCAGAACTTAAACCTGACTTTTCCTTTAAGAACTCCTTAGGAAGGCTGGGGTATACAGCTTTGAGTTGGCGGTATTAAATGTTTGATCTTTGATTGTGAGATCAGTAGCTATATATTTACAGAGAGGCTCATCCATTTCACTTGAGTAATAAAAATTCATACATATGCATGTGCATATGTAAAGTATGCACATACATGTGTATATGTAAAGTATTTGAGCAAAAAATCTTGGCAAACTTATTTTAAAAAGTCATATTTGAAACTGAGTCACTAGATTTGCTTGGAATATATTTGTTTCTTCTAAGGAAAATTCAGGAATTTAAATGAGCTTTCCTTGAGATTACTTTATAGCTGGTCTAAATTTTTCAGTTTTGAAAATAAGGGAATACATCACAGTCTGAATCCACATAGAAAGTTATCTGGATTGCTAAAGTCTTTAAAGTAATTGATACCTCACTAGGGGACTCACTTTTAGGTACCATGTCTTTGTTCATGTTGCAGAATGGAAACTTAAAAATGGGTAATAGAAGAGTATCAATAGGGTAGGAAGAATCTCTGTTTACTAGGTATTTTCTTTATCTGCTAAAATAACAATGATGGAAAGGTATTGTCTCAAAGACATCTTTCTCCATGGCTATGATGGATTATTTTGTATTCAAGGACACATATATCTCTGATGGAGGTTGACAACACTGAATACTTTCTCATATATTTTAAATTTTTCTCATATATTTTAATTATTACCTTAATATATATTAATTATTACCTGTCAGACAGGGTAAATTCAGGCATCTAAGATAGATGCCTACAGGTTGGTGTCTGAATGTGAGTGTGGTGACAGACATTCCACTATGATTAATGAAGAGCTATCCAATACCAGAGGAGAGCCACTAAAATGGTCAGAGGGCTGGAGCACCTCCCCTGTGAAGACATGATAAGGAAGCTGGGGTTTTTCAACCTAGAGAACAGGAGGCTCCCAGGTAACCTTGTAGTGACTTTCCAATATCTGAAAGGGGCCTACAAGAAAGCTGGGGTTGGGCTTTTTACACAAGTGTGTAGAGAGTGGACAAGGGGAAATGGTTAAAACTTGAAGAGGGAAGAAGCGAGACATCAGGAAAAAATCTTTCCTGTGAGGATGGTTAGATGCTGGAACAGGTTGCTCAGGGAAGCTGTTGCTGCCTCCTCCCTGGAAATGTTCAAGGTCAGGCTGGGTGGACCTTAAGCAACTTGATCTAATGGTGACCCTGCCCATGCAGGAGGGTTGGAACTACAGGATCTTTAAGATCCCTTCCAAACCTAGGCATTCTATGATGATCATACAGCCTAATAAACTTTTTCTGCTGACTCTACTGTAAGTATATAAAGTTTTGACTTTATTAATTAGGTCTTGGTTAACTGGCATGGCAGCAGATATTCTATGTTACAGGTAGATACATAGGTGACTTAGCCTGGAGCTACATCATGTAGTAGTTCACCAACCTATTTCATTTCCAGATAAAATAATTTCTTCAAACATGGTGGAGTAGGTTCAAGGAGCATTGCAATCAAGAAAGGAAAACTTTTTTTTTTCATAGCAGTGGAAATAAGTAATTTGGTTGCCTTTTCAGGTGAAGTGATATTCTCCTGTTCACATAAAAACACTGAAGGAGCACAGCAATAGTTGCCTGGATTTATTGACCAAGCTTCTTTCAATCAGTTTGCATTCTGTATGCATAACTTAGTTCAATAGCTGTAAATCCCATATGCTATCCGTAGTAATGATTAATAATGATTAATTATTTAATGCTTTGGGTGTACAATACCCAGAAGCATGCTTTGTGGGTTTTACCAATAAAAAGTTACCATAAATGTTTAAATTATAGCTTAAATCATCTATAAAATTACAAACTACCATTTTCCTGAGGTCACAGTGAAAATGATTGGCCCAGCTAATGTAGCAGGCCAGACTGGAGTGCCACTGTAGCATTATCCTCCTTCATAGTCTTGTGGAAATTAGGTAGGATCCTAACAACTGTTACCCAGGTCTTTGAGAGGAAAATCAAAAGATATGAGATGCATTAGATGGTATTGCATAAATAGAGTACTGAATAATGGGAGAGGTTAATTTGACTAATCAAAGCTGAGGGAGTTGATGGTGTGAAGTTAATACTATCTGAAAGGAGTTGAAGAAATTGTGGAAGAAGTTTAATTAATGACTTCTATATTTACGTGTGTTAAGAAAAATACTTATTTGAATCTGCTGAGGTAAACTGCCCTATACAATTAGATACCTTTATATACAGTTAATGATTTCTTGAGATTATTGAATGTGAAGGTTGTGGAGGTGTTTGAGCTGGAGCTGGACCTGAACACCTTTGAAGTCAAAGTCTGTAGCTTTTATTTTTTATGACCACAGTAACATCAGTATACATATCCTCTACACTTGCTCTTGAAATATCTCACTCTCAACTCAAAACAGGAATGAAAAAAATTTTAAGTAACACATCACTGAAGACAGTTCTTACTATACTAATGCATTAGGAGAAAGTAAGGACATTTCAGTGAAAAGGCTTCTTTTTTTCCAAGGACCTATTTAACTGCCTTATCAAAGGCCATGAGTCAACATTTTCTAAGCCATTCCACAACTGTATACAGTAAGAACAAGGCCACTGGTATTTGCCAGTATTTGTCTGTCCAGGGAAACCTGTAGCATGAAGTCTGTCCTGTTCTAATGCTTATCCCATACTCCTGCATGATGTATTGGGTAGCCAAGTTTGTCATATGTAGCCTCTAAATCTGACAGACACTAAATGGTCTCTATACAGTCTGTTAGTCACAAAAAAGTTATTCTGGTGTTCCAGTGTGTGAGAATGAAGGGGTTTGGTGCTGTTCAGTTTGCCTTTTTTTATTCCATCTGTGCCTGCTTGCTTGCGTAGCTATTTGCTGGTCATAAAAAAAAAAAAACTATTTACAACTGCTGGGAGGAAATAATTATACCTTTTCAGAGAAAAGACAGAATTATTCAGTTGTGTATAACAAACTGAGCTGGGTGGGAAAAGCATCAGTCAGTGGGTACTATGTGGCTTTTTTGGCATATCAATGTTTCCTATAGTCTTTTACTAAAATCATTACTTGTCACGAGAGTAAATTTTGTTAGCCAGAAGGTGCTGGTGTTGTATGGGTAACAAAATAAAGAGCAAAATTGATTATCAAGAACAGTGCATGCTATAATAAAAACAATTTATACTCAATAGCCTATTCAAAACATAGAAGAGTGTTGAAATGCCAAGATTTGAGTTTTTCGAACATAAAAGGCAGCTTTTTTACTGATGAAATATGTGCCTGCTGTTGAAATCACTTTTTTCCTCCTCTTGTACAAACATAATCAATCTCAACTGCAATTACTTACAATAATATTAAGCTCTATTATATTTTGCATATAATCATCTCAATACTCTTTGCATGTGCACAAAGATGTGGAAAGTAGCAACAGACCACAAGGGCAAACAGAGAGTAACTTTGGTTAAAAGATACCTGAATCAAAGAAGAGAAGAATAGGGTTGGGAATTATGCCAGAGCCAGGCAGAAAAAATCTAAATAGAAACTAAAGAGAAATGCCCATAAAATCCAAGTCTGAAAAGATCTCAATGAACCATCAATTCTACAGTGGTTTCAATCTTTTTCTTGAAGCAGGTTCTTAGCAGAACTAGCAGAAATAGTGGTAACTGACACCTGCAGGGGGACAAAGATAAAACCACAGAGATATGAAATGTCCAGTCTTCAGCATCTGGATGTGGAACTTTGCTGTACTAGATGAAGAAGAACATGTGTTTACCCTCTTTAAGACACATTTTAAGATTGTTTTTATTACAATCAGTACAACCTAACCCCCTATGGAATTTTAGAAAATTAAAACATGCTGAAAATGAAAAAGAAAGGGTTTACTTCTCATATTTCTGGTTGATAAACTGTGCTGATTTAAGCAGCAAACTTAAATGCACTCAGTCAGAGATTAGATGGAAAAGGCGTCTCCTGCATCCCTCAGGAACTGTAGATATATCTACCCTGTATAATATTTATATATTTAATGGAATGAGATATACTGGTGAAAACTATGAAGTAAAAAGTGCAAAGTAGGCATTGCCTCCTGTTACTTTACAGGATAGAGAAGAATGGAGTGAAAATGACCATAATAACAAAACATAAATATAATCAAAGATGACAAAATCTGGCAAAGCTCTGAACTTGCTATAAATGTTTGGCTCAACCTCTGTCTCTGTGATGGATTATATTATGGAACAGATCTTATTGAAGAGGTTTACCCTCATCCTACTGAAATCACAGCCTTAGCTTCTGTCTCAGAAGAATGTGTTCTTGTAACTTCTACAAAAAAAAAAAAGAAAAAAAAAAAAAAAAGGATTTAAAGAAGGTATTGAGATGGAATGTAACATAAATGTGATTAATATATAATTTCACAGAAGTGGGGCATGTGGAAGCTCAATCAGCTACTGTTTTTAGAAACCAGAATTGCTGACTTTCCTGAACACAATAGGAACTCCCTGGGTGGTTCTCTAGTTTGTACAGTAATTGTAAATTGTGCAAGATGCATTCATAAGCAACTAGATTTAATTGCCAGCATTAGTGACTATGGAGAATACATCTGTTTTGATCCAGATTTTGAAAATTCCATGATAAACAGAATTTCAGCATAGTTAAGGCAGTTTTAGATCAACGTCTTCATGGGGGGGCTTTACTTATGAATGCTTCGATGTTTGACTGAGCTTTTCACACTAGTCTGACACTCCTGCAGAAAAGAAGATAATTTAATTAAATTCATTGAACTTTTTTCTTATTAATATCTTTAAAATAATAAATTTGCTTGCAACATATCTTTATTTCAGGATACTCACTATTTAGATTTTTATTTTTGAACTGCAGGACTTCTAAAACAAATGTCTGAATACTCAATTCTACTGCAGCTGAATATTCCTTGGCTAGAGATTAGAACAGTCAGAAGTCAGTTCTTGTTTCATTTTCTACTATACAGTTACAGACAATCTGTCATAGCCCAAATACAAAGTCTGGGTGATAGATTTATCCATAAAGGTTACAATTTCTTCAAAATATATGAAGGTCTTAAGTGAATTTGAATATTTATTTATTGTCTTTGTACCTCAGATCCATTAATTTTTTTAGATAGTATAGACACGAGATCATCTAAGACACAGAGCTTCTGAGATTATGGTGCTTGTAAAATGGTGATGTTACTTCTTCCCTGTCTTTCATGCATTGTTTATCTGAATTCTGAATGCAGATTAAGCACCTATCATTTATTTTAGGATAACCTAGTTTTCAAATGCATGTGAAACCTTATATAGTTTTATTAACATAAGATGAAAAATGGCACTTAATAAAAGCAGAACTTCAATTATTCTAAAATCATGCAATAAAACATCTTAAATATTAATAAATAGCTGTTTATAGACCAAGTAACCATTATCCTTTCATGTGTTTCTACCTTGAATTGTAAAGCTCATTTGTCTAATTTATTTATAAACTACTCACATCATTGGAACAAATGGTTAAGGTCATATGTAACTATCTGAGGCTGATATGAAGCCAATAATAAAGATATTATCTTACCTCTGTACTTCCAGAGTTGTATGGAAGGGCTTCTCGGGTTAACCTTCATTTTTTCCCCAGTTAATTTTTGTATAAATATCAGCTTTAAAAGCAGTTTGGTAGCAATAACTAAAAACACAATAAAGCAAACCCATACAACCAAAGAAGCAAGCTGATTCTTCTTTCTCTGTAGGATTCCATTACTTATTGTACTTTCATTTGACGGGACCACTTGTGGTGGTTTTGGGGCTTAGCTAACTTTGTAGATGAATTCAAGATACACAGTTTATGAAGGTAAACATAAATTAGATGGAGCGAGCTCCAGTACTGGAAATTTATTCACTCTTTTTCAGTAGCACTCTGAAGACAAGTAAGGGGCCAAGGTGTAGTGAAATGAGGCAACCAGGTGTTGCTAATTACAAGGTGGGAGGCGTGAGCTTGTGTTAAGCCCACCTGTGCCCAATTAGGGCTGACCCCAGCTGCGCATGGGCAGGATTGGGCGGCCAATAAAAGGTGAACTTCCAAGTACATGCTCAGTTCCCTCTCCAGCAGCCAGAGGAGGAGGTCAGCTGAGTCTGGAGCAGAAGCACTGAACAGGGCCAGCCAAGTCTAAAGGCAGCAAGGTTGGAGCACTGTTTGTGCACCTTGGCAAGAACACCTGCTTGACTTCGAAGTGCTGTGCCCCAAGAAAGGTTCGTCTGCTACACCAAGGTATGAAAAGTTGGTAAAAGCTTCTGTCAAGAAGAGAAATACTTATATCTCACCTGTCAATAGACTTCTTCATGGGAACCACAGGGAACTGTAGGCCTCATAGATGCTGATGGGCGTGGACCAAAACCCCAGAAATATATAGCTAGAGAAGATGTCTGAAGAAAAGCATAATAGTTATAGACACCTTGTATGATATCACACTGCTGTAAATGATCATTTCAGAAGCTAAAAAACAATTTATCTTTTTGTAGATCCTAAATTATTTGATAGTATTACATCCCCCTGATCATCAGAATTTTCATGGAAAATTGTTCTAGCTAGTTCTCAAATTCTGTTTAGTAATCATGAGCAGAAAGGGTATGAGAATTGTATATATGAGATATTCAGTCTCAGAGACAGTGGTAGTATTAGAATATCTCACTAAGAAAATTTATGGAGAACTGTTTCATTTCTACCATACTGAGTCTGAAGTAAGTGTAAAGTTTTATGCTTCATCATAGAAAATTCAGTCCTTTCCATGAGCACTAATTTTATGCGTATATTATGTATATGTGCAAACATTCACAATTAATGAATAATAAAATGAAAAGTGGTGAAAGGCTATGTAGAATTTGCCAAGTCTTGACTGAATAGTTGCCAACAACTTTTTAGTGGAAGAGTTAGTTGGTTGGTTTACCCCTAAAGTCTCCTAGATTTTTGCTTAATTGTTTTTGTTCCATCTTTCTCACTCTGAGAATTTTGTGTAAAATTTATCCATTTGAAGACAAATAACTCCATGCTGACTGTCTGCATTTAAGGTTTCTTAACAAATATTTTAAATAATGGGGTTTAGAAAAGGACTTGGAAGGTCTTCACATACAATGATGCCTTCATAGACTGTTTTACTCTGCTGTGTTATGGTTTATCTCCAAACATCTGCCTTGCTCTTGCAAAGTCTGTTAATTTTTTGGTATTAGGAAGTATGTTAAAAGGTGGTTTTCTTTTTGCTTTTCTTACTTTTCAATCATGAGGCTGCATGAGATCAGGAGATCAGACATACAACCTGGATCATAAATATCAGTGCAGGTCTGAAATGGGTGCAAATAACTTCCCTGAAAGAGTGAAATCAATGAGCTAAGATTAAGATCAAAATCTTGTCGGTACAGTGTTATATATTTCTGTATCTGTAGAGGTCTTAGCACAATATTGAAGTATGGAATGAGATGTTGAAATAATGAGTTTCCCTGCCAAAAAACCCATAATCTATACAGGCATTTCTACATACGGACAGCAGTGTGCTCAGCTGCCCATACTGCCCTTTGAGTCACTTGACTGAATGGTTTAACTTCCAGAAATCCCTTTCACACACCAGCAATCATCTGACTTCATGTTAAAAACTAACAAATTCCACTTATGGAAGACTCTAGTTGCTACCCAATTTGCTTCAGCTTATTTGTGATTCCCCCTGCTATTTCAGCTGGCAAAAGCAGCTTTAACTAAAATTCATGCACAAATATTATTTATGCTTACAAAGTACTGGTAAATTACTGCTTTCTTCCATGCTAGTGGGAATGTGAATACAGTAATTCTTACTGAGATTTATTGTTGTTATTATTTGTTCAGTTTATGACAAATGAAAGTGTGCTTTTGGATAAGGATAAGGTTTTACAAAATAACACTCATAATTCCTTCTTTAAAGAGACTGTAGTCTGTGCTCAGAAGAGAGAAATCTCTCACTTTATACATATATAATTTTGTGAGAAAATAAAAGCTACAACAATATATAGTGAGAAAATACTGAGAAAGAAAATGTAACATGGCAGAATGCAAATCTTTTAACTTGCATTAGGTACAATACTATGTCTAGGACTAGCTCAGTCACTTTCCCTCTAGGTGATTTTAAATAAATCACATAACAGATGTAGGCCTCTAATTTCTCAATCTATCATTTATATATATTATACCTACTGCAAATTCTATTAGGAAAGACAGTACTGGGACAGTGACTTGGGATGTGATGAGGCTGGAAACCAGTTTAGTACTAGTGAAAGGGTCAAGAGGTAGCCAAAGGAAATGACAAGAATTGGATGACCTTCTTGAAGAAATAATTAATTCCTAGAGTTGCTTACCTGCCTATGAAAATGAAGCTTAACACTGGTCATTGTTCTGTTTGGTATTTTTATTTGGTTGTTTTTCTGGCTAAAAAAGGAATGTTAGCAGTTGTCATCGGCAGAAAAAAATCTTCTGTTCAGTGTGACTGATAAGGATATATTGGAGCAGGAGGGGGATAGTAATGTTTTATGGAATGGTTCTGAAGAAATTAGTTCTAAACAAGAAAGGAGGGAAATAGAGATAACTTGTCAGGTTTTATGATTTACATGATGTGCAGTAGAATGATATAGTAACAAGTAAAATACCACATTTATTAACTTAATTTGTAAAGGCAATCTATATATTCTCTATTTAAACTGAATAAGCAAATTAAAACTCTGTAACATCTTCAAAATGTCCGGAAATATTCCAAAACAATAACAGTGACACCAATAATAATGAAATGCAGTCTGATTGCAAACAGTTTTTATTCTCCTTTGTAACTTCAGATCTTTACAATTTGGAGAAATCATTTGAACAATGATATATGATAGTTAATTCTACATCATAGTTCACAATTGTTCTTCTCATAAATGAGATAGCTCTGGTACTGCAAAATCTTTCAGTTATACATTCCATACATTCTCAAATTTTTAGTGGCACTTTTTTGTTTGTACCTGACCTCTTTATTTTTTTATTTTACTAACCCATTCTCATTACTATGTTTTTGTAAATATTTATCATCAAAAAAAGTATATAGCTTTTTTGTCAGATTAACCTTGAAATGCTAAACAAAACCAGGAATAAATGTGAAACTTGTTATAAAGAATCATAGATCTTATCTGAGATTCCTTAAAGACTGCATATCGGACTAGACAGTGTAAAGGAGGCCTGTAAAAGGTGTAGACTTTCTTGCTTAAGTTCTAGTACTCCCATATAGCAAATGCCATTTTTTTCTTTTGTCTCTGTACTCTGATTTCGAAGAAGTTCCATTCACCAAACCAGTTCAAAGAAACACTACAGTAAGTTGAAAATGTTGTTCAAGGATAAGACAAGGATATGAATGAGCATGTGACAGGTTCACAAATTAGTTTTTCTGACATGAACAAGTATCCTAACTCATGAGTATGTCCTTTGCTTTAGATCAAGGAGCAGATGTTTATTGAGAGCTGTCATCCTTAACAATTTTAAAACACACCATACCAAAACCAGAGGAAATGTCGTGGCTGTATGGACAGCCCTGGCAATGAGGCTTAAAAGATAAAAACAAGCTCTGGATCAGAGGATGTGGTCTGACACCAGACACATGTTCCCCCAGTAAGATTTAATGACTTTCATCTTAACATTGTAAGCTAAACAAAAAGGTCTTTACAATGTATGCACATTTAGAAATCTGCATACCTTCTCCACTGTGCAGCACAAAAAGTGAGTAGAAGAGGGAGAAACACATCCCATTAAGGCACAGCTGTCAGAGGAAATGGTGCAGAGCACTCTGCAGGACCTCGCAGCTGATGTGCTGTGACTTCAGGAGAATTTGTCGAGGTGGGGAGATGTAAAGACATTAAGCAGTTACACTGAGCACTCTGGGGAATCTTGACAGCCCAGCACACACATACTTAAAAGCTTTGGAGAATTAACACTCATTGAACTCTGTTACTCCGTAAGGGAAAGAAGCTCTCAGGAAGGTGTGATGAATTACAAAGTGTAAGTACAAGACAACATAGAGATGGGTATAGAGCAAAAAGGCTTTCATGATTCACAAGCATGAAAAGTGATTACCCAGTGCTCAGATCTAGGAACAGAACTTCTTCCCTTCCCAACAGCATGTTATGATGAGAGTTGTCTACCTTCATCCACTGTATCATAGAAAGTAACACTGGAGGTTTCAATGTGTGAGTGACATGAATGGTGGGTCCTTAGTACAGAGCAATTAAAACTCCTTCACTGAAGGAGAAAAGTACTGAAGTTACCTATGTGTTTTATCTATTAGATAGATACTACAGTATCTATTACTTTCAGAATTAATGGAATACAAGTTTTTTGTCTGTGATGTCCACGCTACAGTTAGCTCAAACAGGATATGAGGAAATATTATAAATAATGTTTCACTTCTTGATACTAATTTCATACACCTGTGGTATGATGTATTTATATATTTTAAAATATTTCTTTTATATCTGATCATGTATACAAATGCATACAGACTTATATCTGCCTATATATTAATGCATGTATATTGTTTATATAAATCTTGCTTAAAAGAATAACGTTTAAAAACTTGGCCTATGTCTCTGTGAAGCAGAACGTTAGTCTTAGGGTGAAGTTAGTGGTGAAAGATAAGGTATGATGACTTGAAACTTGTTCCAAACCCAGAATCTACACCCATTGATTCAGTAACTTTTAGAAAATGGGAGTAATTGACTAAATCCCTTTTATATATGTAATTTAGTGTGCAATTACCAAATTGGTTTTAACTAATCTGTACTAGATATTCTGTAGATATAGTGTACCTGAGGCCATTCCTTGGCCTTGAGGACCAATGTTCCACGTCTGCTATCAAACTTTCCAAGTCATCAGTACAGGCTGCACGAATGTGCTTTGCCTGCTGGCAATGCTCACTCCTTTGCAGTAAATCCCAGTTTGTACCTGAACATTGTGAGTGCTATGCACAAAACATTCTCACGCTATTCATATGATCATCCAGTGACTGGAAGCTTTCTCTACTAATAATTACTTTAATAGCATAAATCTGCATTGACACTCTCAAGATCCTTGGTACAATTTACTTGTCTCTGATCACTTCTATACTGCAGGGGTCCTACTGCCCCCTCAGGACTGGAGTAGATGCTTGAGCACCTTCCTTTCTGGGCTTTTTACACCTTATTGTTAAACTCAGAGGATCACTGAATAAGTACCAAATGGTTTGTAACAGAAGGAGTATAACTGCATCAGTAAAACACTATCTAGTCTAGCTGGTCCTTCTTTTAATTGGAGTTAAACTTTTGCTATAATAAAGGTATAAAATTTGGCTTCAATGTTGGTTGGATAACTTCTCAGTGCTATATCCTTCAGCATGGACAATGGCTTTCAAATACCAACCAGAGTAGAACTAGAAATGTTTCAAAAGCTGAGCAGTTGTCTGAAGATACTGCTTTTGATCATATTTAAGGAAGTTAAACCCATCTGTATCCCAGATTTGTTATGTTAAACAGTATTTTGAATCATTTATCAGACTTTATTTAAACCCCAAGTTCACCTCCATCCTGTTTATTTTTCAATATTCCTTTTTAACAAGATCTGAATAATTATTGCTGTGATTTTACAGTATTTATTCTCTATTTTGAGGGGCTCATTGAAAATAATACAGGGAAAGGCAAGTAACAGTAACATCAACACAAGAATACAAATAAAAGAGCATCAAAGGCTCCAATTTTTCTTCCTACCTTTTCATCAGTTAAAATATTGATAATGGTTGATTTAATTTTCGTTACCAGCCTTTGTCAGGATCCCTTCTCCCATTAAAAGTTCAGCTCCTTTATTTGTAACACCGAAGAGGAATTGGAGGCTTCAAACACATTTTTACAAATTCTACCAACATCTCAAGACCTTCTCACCAAAATGGTACTTTCATTTATCTTTCTTCAAGATTTTTTCACTATCTATGAGTGCCTACAGGGCTCCAAGAGAATTTAAGTGGGTCTATTTCAGGGAGGAAAACTAATATTAATCTCCTGTTGCAGATATGTTTGCTTTGTAAACAGCAATATCACAAACTCGCACACACACACCCTCCTCTGTCTAGAAAAAGTAAGAAGGAATATTAGAAATTGAAGTGTTCTTTTCAATAACTGTCTGGCAAGGTCTTTTCAAACTGGCAGTGAAATTGTGTTTTCTTTAATTTCTGTATCAATTGGCAAGAGCCAACTGCTGCTTTCTGCTGCATTGGGATAAATCTGGGGTAACAAAGGAAAGTCAGAAAAAACTAAGTGTAAAGAATATCAAAGTAAACAAGAGCGGAGTTTCCCCTGAAGACCTCACAGTTGCTATTTATCTGCAACTGAAAGAAAAAAAATTTCAGACTGCGATCACTTCTACCAATAAAAAAATGCCATGAATGCTTAGATAACCATTCTCTTCTCATTCATCAGTGCACTTAAGTCTAGGCCTATTCATTGAATTTAAATAAATAAATGGAAGCTAAAAAACAAACAAAAAAACCCTCACTTTATGGTAGGTTCTGCTGACTGGGGGTAGACATTAGACGAGCGTTCAAAATTCAAACCTTATTCTAAAAGTTCAGCTCTGGCAGCACCACCGATGAGGGAATATTTTCATTTTCAAGGCTGATCAGTAGGAGGAAGAGCTAGGCCTTGTTGTTTTGTCTCTAAGTTTAACAAGCCTATCTCAAAATATTCATAGCAAATAATAACAGATAATAAGTTTATTTTAGAGACTAAGAAATTTACTGACTCTTAGCTTTCTCTGGAACAAGTACTTAAAAGTTCTGAATGCTTATTTGAAATGGATGACCCACCTTATAATGTGAAATGTTCTGTATTTGCAACCTGCAGTCAGTGCTATGCTGTTATCAGTTGGCAGCTCCAAAGAGATTTTGTCTCCATGCCATGTTTCTTCTTTTTAAAGATAATTAATAGCATTTCATAGTATATTCTTGTTCTACTGCCAGTGCCTACATAGATTTCTGCTGCCCAAGATGTGGAAATAACAGGAAATAGACAATTTAAAAGTACTAGAAAAAAATAAGGGAAGCATAGGCAAGGGAGTGGAAATTTGGACTTGGATTCTTATTTTCTCATTAGTTCCAGTGAAAATTAAATCTAAGCTTCCTAAATCAATGGAATTACAACACTTAATGTGCTATCAAGATCTTTTTGATGAAAACATATCCTGATAAAAACTGTCAGCTGATGTTCTCCAGGATGGTTCTGTATTAGCTTTGTGTGTCAAGGTGTTGGCAGAAGGTCTGCAGGAATGGCCTATGGGAAAAGAGTGTGGACTGACTACTGGGCACAGCCATGCAGCTCAGCAGACCTGGGGGTAGCTCTGTAAAAATGTTATTAAGAAATAGCAGAAAACACTGCAACAGTTGAGAGAAATAGGAGTGGAAAAAAATGTGAGAGATACAACCCTGCAGGGAAAAAGTGTGAGGAAAATCAAAATAGATTGTTATGAATTGACTGAAAGTCATCATTCCCAACCCCCCTTTGCTGCTCAGGGAGCAAGGGGTAGAGGAGTCAGGAATGAAGGAGTGAAGTTGAGCCTGTGAAGTAGTGGGCAAAAGGGGGAGGTGGTTTTAGTTTTGTATTTGTTTTTCACCATCCTACTCTATTTTTAATTGGCAATAAAATAAATTATTTTTTCCCAAGTTGGCTCTGTTTTGCTCATTACAGTACCTGGCAAGTGATATCCTGGGCCTTTATCTCAGCCATAAGCTTTTCCATCTTATTTTTCTCCCCGTGTGCTGTTGAGAAGGGGGAGTGATAGAGAGGCTGAGTAAGGGTCTGGCAGTCACCCAAGGTTTACCCACACAGGTTCCAACAAAACCACTGAAGGAATGAATGAATCCCTTCCAACCCAGCCAATTCTATGATTCTATGAATTTGTGTTGATTTATACTAGCTCCAGTATTGGTACCTTCTTTTCTATTACTACAAATTTAAAATACTTGTGTATAAAATAAGCAAGTACTGTTCAATTTTGAATGTTGCCATTGATAGGAATGTTTATTTGACAGAGAAAAGGGACAGCAATAAGAAAACCCCACTATCAACCTGAGTCCTTAGACAGACATTTTGGAAATAGTTGCTATATTTAGGAGCTAAGATCCCAATATGTTTTACATTAGCAAAATTCTACAGTCTTGTCTAATCGGTGCTCCATATAGTTTATACTGGGCTCCTTGATACTGAGAAGTGATCCTCTCGGGTCTGCAAAGCTAAAACAGTTCAGTAGTGTTAACAGCTTCTCCACTACATTAATTTTGGTACTATAATTTTTCCTTGGACACACCACATGGCACCTTCGTTTAGAATCAAGAAACACACATCTTCCAGATGAATAACTATTTTAATAGAAAACAGTATTTTAAATTCCATCAGATGTTCAGGTTCAATTTGTCCTGAACATTTAAGACTTCTCTCCCAAACAGACTGGCAAATAATCAACTCTTAAAAAGAACAATCTTTCTCTAAAGATGGTGCTACTGTTGTTAAAGAAGATTATATTAGTGATTGTAGTATCTGCTGAACCTCTGTGAAATCATTAGTATTTAAATAAATTCAGTCTTTTTTAGAAAATAAACTTCTAGCTCAGAAAAATCTGTTTTTAAAACAGAATGTCTGATCCCACAAATCAGTTTCCCTGAAATCACTGTGTGTACAAGAAACAACACACTGGAATCATTGCAGGGAATGATAAAATGTCCTTTCACCTGCCATTACAGAAAGAAAAGGAAGCAAAGGGAAAAAGTACTGTTCCTTACTTGGTAATTTTTTAATAGGAATGTTTTGGGTTTTTTTTAAATTAATTTAGATTTCTGAACATTTTTATTTCTAGTTTCTAGAGGATTTTACAAAGTCAAAATGGGTATTTACACTGAATTTGAACATTTTCCATCTTTCATCTGCATTTGGTTTCTCTCAATGGGACCTCCTATATAGGAAATTAAAAGATAAGATCTTCTCTGGGCATTGATATATACACCTTTGACTATGTAGTACCAAAGCAACAAAATTATTGGTGGAATAAATATTAATACGAAAACTTCCTTACTAAGTCATTATTAAAGGGGAGCAGTGTTTCATCTCTGGAAAAATTGCTGAAGCAAAGATACACATTTCAAGAAATAAGCAAGTAGAAAGACCCAAAAGAACATATGACCTTACAGATCCTTTCAAACTTTCTTTTTTGTTAAAGATCTTTATTAGTAATACAAAACTAATTAAACTGGAAAAATAAACTTTTGTCATCAAATGATTAATGAAAACAGAAAAAATCATTGGCTGAGTTATTCAATGCAGAAATACCTGCTATGTTTGGTAAGGCTCTATGAACTTCTGTTTTTAAGCAGAAGCTTATTTGAGTTAATTTCTTTAAGACATTGCTTTTACGATTGTAAACAAGTAGTGATTATTACCTTTTGAAGTCTATCACACCTAGTACTTTGCTAGAAGTGTTTCCAAGTCCCGTCCTTGTGCTGTAGAGTATGCAACATCATTGTATAAAGACAAATTAAAATGGTCAACTCATGCATTAGGTTTCCAATTAAATTTCAGGATTACCAGAGGCTTCATTCATGTAGTTCTTTGTTCTGCTGTAGATTTTATAGTGCTTTTTGAGAAAAGAAAAAGTGTACCTGTCAAAGTTTCTATCAGCCCATAATGAGAAAGGGCTTTTAAATTTTTTTTTAATCTTTCTTCCACAAATAAAATCAAATATGCCCTTAAGTTCTTCCTGTGTACCTTTTTCTCCCTCCCATCTAAATACATAAACTTCATTATATACGTGCCATTAATTAGCATGCTAATTCCCTTCCATTTCATAATATATATTTTGGTTTGTCTCAGCAAAAGGAAAATTCTGAGTACTCCACGAGAAAAAAAAATCAGTCTGTCGTCTTTTAAAAATTCTCTTTTTTAGCCTATTCAGTTTTGCATATAGATTGCACTGCAACATGTAAAAGTTCTCTAGAAACGTATTTAATTTTTAAAAATATATGTAAAATAATTTTGTCTGAGCAAGGTCTTGCTAATAACCTGAAAAGAAACTCTGTAAATCTTTCCACCCAAATCAGAAACAAAAGTGGAAACCCTTGGATAAACAATTTTTGCCATTCCTCTATTGTAAAAAATGTTATGTATTATGAATAAGTTCCAGAGTTCACAAACTGTTATGTTTATTTTTCAGTCTAATACATGAGGCCTTCCTCTTCTCACAAGCAGCTGTAGACTTACCCTTTGTGTAAATAGCATCTATTTGTAGTTGTTTATTTAGGCTGGAGAAAGAGAAAACATCAATTATTTATGGGGCGGGAGAAAGGACAAAACCTACATGACCTGTCAAAGTCTTTTCCTGCCCATTTTTCTGTGGCTGTCCTATAAAACTGTCTCATTTTCATAAAGAGTAGGTGTATGAAGAAAGTGATGACTTAAGGTTTCCCACTGCTTCCTGTTGCTGAAGAGGAGCCCAGCTGCTTGTTTTGGCTTGGTTTGTGCAATGCATTGCTTGTTTACAATTCCAGGGCCATTCCAAGAGGAATACATGGGTGTCTCTTCGCTTCCTCACCATTTCTCACCCCCTTTTTTGTCTTTCTCTCTTTGTCTTTCTCTTCCAATAAAAGATAAACTTGCATTTCCCAGGAGAAATTGTGGTGCTGGGAAACCTGCATAGGTGGAAATGGAGTATTACATACAAGGTAAAAGAATTTCAATGGTGATAATCCAGTGAGGACCATGAACAATTAATCTGAATTTATTGATAATTCCTGTTGTTGAAGTTTTGCCATTTAATATGTCTTATCTTAATATGGTCAGAGCAATATGACAGTAAATATTGATCTGTGCATAGAAATGGGGGTTTTCAGCTCCCACCTGCTCAAACTGGCTTTTGAAATGACTGATAACTATAGTTTTGCAGAATCACTTAGATAGATATCTCAAAAGAGGAATTAGGGTTAGGCATCTCCAGAGGAGAGTCCCAAGGGCATGCCTACACTGTGCAGTATAGCATCACACTTAACCTGGAGCAGTGCAGCTGTGTAAACAGAAAGCAGAGTTAATTAAATGGTGTGTTTGTACTGCTTCCCAGATCAAAATTATTATCTTTCAGTGATGCATCATTTTACTTTGTAAAAAAGCCCAACTTCCTCAGAGATGGTTCAGTGATCCCTAGGAAAATCCGTATTACACTGTAGAGACGTGTCTCGTGACCCAAGCCACCGTGTCTTACCACACTGCCTTCTACAGAGCCTTACTCACCCAGCTGGCTTTTCTGACTCACTATTCCATACAAAGTCCAGAATAGCTAAAAATAACTAATTTGCTACTGCTAGTTCCTATTTCCAGTTTTACGAGACTTGGCACTTGCAAAATGAGCACCACCATGATTTAGTGTCATTGTGTATCTAACCCAGAAACTACTGAGAATACTACTTGGGTTGCTGTTTCAGAAGACAAAGCAAATTCTAAAATACTTATATATTTGGAAGTTATTGTTTCATCTCTTTAAGTAGGAAAATTATGCATTAACGTATTCAGACTTAAACATTAAATCATGGTTTCTCTTAATATTATGAGTATAATTTAGCCAAATTCACCCAGTGACAGTAATTGTAATACATGAAACCATGCACTGTCAGAGACAAAGATGTTTCTTTAATAACTAATTGAAGTTCTTACTCATTATAAAATATTGTAGACATTTTCTAATATCAGGTGGTTTTTGTTTCATATTGTTCTTTTCTCCAATTTTTCCAGACAATATTTCTGGAATGAAATGGATATGAATTACCTCATTTATAAAAATGCATGTGTGACTGATAAATTCTCAATACATCATCTCCGTTGTTAAATTTGTTAAATTAATTCAAGATGATGCAATCTTTGTAAAGGCAAGCCTATTAAGAAATATATATCCTAGGAAAAAGGGAAAGTAAACTGTTAAATCACAATCTCATCAATTATAGTGAGTAAATTTTCAATTACATGAAGATATTACCAAACTCAGATACTATATTAGTGGTAGTCAACAAGCACCAAATTAACTTTATTATGTGCAATGTGATCCACTTGCCAAAGTTAGAAAGTCTGTCTATAAGGAGGAAATAGTTTTCCTAAGGTAATACACAAAGAACGAACCAAAAGGACAGCTTCATATTGGTGTAAAATTGACATCTAAACCCTCTGTGTGTACAAGTAAGAGAGTGCTCCTTTAATGAATTAGAGATGGTAACATAATTTATTTAATCATCTAATCCTTTACCCTTTATAGTCTGTTTCTTCACCAACAAAATAATACCTTTAACAAATTTCATTAAGCCTATTTTGTGTAATTTAATAAATGATGTTAAGATGTCCAAATTAAAATTAGTACACAAGAATGAGGTGTTTTTTTCTATCACATTCAATATAGTCTATCATGGAAAGCACTTATTTAACAAACCTATTGAATGAATTTCTATGTTTAATGAATACCTTTGACAGGTATTGGATGTGCACTGAATTATATTTCTCACTCACAGCCCTCACTGAAGAGAATGTGTAAAAAGTAAATGCAAACCAAAAAGCAAATTATTACCTCAAGTTAACAGATGATATTAAAAGGCTGAGCTACAAAAATATGTGAATTGAAACACGGAATGTATACCACATTGCTTCCATTAGGAAAGCAATATTGTAAGGAATATGTTAGGCTACTTGCATACACAATAGCAACATCATAAGTAGCAAAAAAGAAAAGACCACATCTGCAAACAAGAGAAAACACTAAGCAAATTCATAATAAGGATGATGGAAAGCTTTCCCAGAGACAGAAGGGTATAAGGTCAAACAAAAGTTACATTTTTTTGTCAACAATAGTTTTCAAAATTTACATGGAAAAGTGACAGATACTTTTAATTACTGTTCAAATGTAATTTAAGGAAAAGGAACTCAAAACACGATTACCAGAAAAGAAAGGGCTTATAAAAAAAGAGATATACATTGTGCTAGCTTTGAAAGGATTCATGTTTACAGAGCAAAAAGATAAAACTGCATTTCCTTTCCTAGCATTGAAATAAGACATTGGGGCCCATAAGAGCAGAAGCCTTGAAGTCTGTTCATTAATGTTCATTGGCAGTGAATCTGACTCTCTGAACATATAGCTGAGGAAAAATCAGTGTTATTCAGAACATAATTTTTCATTAGAGAATGAAATTGCCTTAAAACAATCTATCTTCATGCTAATGTTTAAGTTTTAAAAACTGTAAGACATCACTGTTCCTGGTAACTCAGTTTTGCGGAGGTCGTATTTCATCTTTCTGGTGAGCTGTAATGATGAGACAGAGTGTGTAACAAATCAGAAAGCTCAACAATAGACAATCAGAATAATAATTTACTCAAGTTTCCAATGTGCAATTGCAAAAATTGTGTGCTTCTCCTACCACGCTTCACTAACTGAGGTTTATTTTCAGTTTAGTACCAAATACTAATGTTCTCATGTATTGCTGCATAATTTCTTAAATTAATCAAATTAGTATGGTAAGTAAAATCTAGATGGGATAATCACCCTGTGCTTTAGCTGAAACTTTTTGAAGTCAATGAATATTATGCCATTTAAGACTCTTAGTCCTAAACAAAAGATGGACTAAATAAGGCATTATCACATGCTTTACAGAAGAGGCACCCTTTTCATCAATCTGATTTTTTTTCATATTAGTGTATATTTATCTAAACCAGCTAAGAAAATTATCTGTGACCATGGTACAATCTGAATGATATTGCTTCTGATTTTTAATTAGAAAATGTAATGTCATTTCAACATTAGAAATGCCAATACATACCTCAAAAGCCCCATTTTCAAAGTAAATTTTCTAAGTCAAATTAAGTTGTAAGGATATCACTTTGAATAACATTAGATTTGAAATATATATTAAATCAGTGGGCTTTGAGTTATTTATCTGCCAGCTTTATCAGGGGTGTGGAAATTCTTGTGGCCTAAGATCCATTTTTAATTCCCCAGGTGAATATTATGCCTTCAACATATACCGTTGATGAACATACTTGTTGGATAAGTATGCTCATATCCATCTGCCAAATGGCCTCTTGCCTGCTAACATATTGGTAAGACACATGTCTTTGGGTGTAAGTGCCAAGAAATTTCTAACACTTGCATGCTGTGTCTTCTATGGGGAGCAGGGCTGACACTTTATCACTACATACAGCTTTTCTTTTTAGCTTTGCCACACATTTTTAGGTGAAGTCCCCAAGCAGCACCACAGCACAACAAAAAGGAAAGTGAGGAGTTTGCTGATGTTCATGGCTTATCATAGTATAAGTAGCAGGTTCTTCAGGACCCTTTATGTAAACATATGCAGTTATACTTCTGGGGAAACTCTGATCCTGCAACTCTTGGCTCAAAACACTTCAGCTTGGATGCCTCTGAGTAAAACTGTTTGGAAGGTGACTGGGAAGAGCAACTTCAGTAGGTGGCAGTGTGCTTCTCCCCACCTTCTGCTTCCCAAGCTCAGCCCTTCAGCCTTTACTCCACGCAAGGGCAATAATCTGCTGAGATGGAAGAATGCTAATAAGCCATGAAAAGTGTGTGTTGCTGTTTTATATTGAATGAAAACAAACAAACCAACACACAAGCACACCTGTGAAATTGAAGCTACTATAAATGATTGAAGTCATGGCCAATGGTGAAAGAAGTTAATTAAACAGGCTGTGCAAGTCCTTTAACAACATTCTGATCTCAGATGAAACCTCTTAACAAGTCTAGAGAATAGGATCTCAAAATTTTAGAGAGCAAATAAATGCACAGAAAATATTCTATATGAAATCAAATAAGGCTGTCTTCTTTGCTTCATATGTAGGCAATCAAAATATTTGGGTTAGCTGTAGTTAAACTTTTGCTGTTTATAAAGTACATGTTTAAATAAGTTTTTATTGAAAAAAAAATATACCAAATTAAAAGAATGATGTTTTGAATTTCACCTAATGCTTACTTTTTATAAAATTAAAAAATAGTTATTTACATATTGCTTTAAAAATAGTAATATTTTACTCTTACAGACACTGGTCAACTCTGTCATGGTGGTCAGTAGCCCAAAATGATTGCAGAGCCAGCAGCTTAATAAAAGAAATAGAGCAGAACTGGAATCAAAAAGCAAAAAGTTCACCATAAAAAAAAAGTATAAAATATTAAAAATTAGAGCATCTACTTGTATTTTGAAGAGAACTTTCACATTTGGAAGCAATTTTGTGTCTAGTCTCTTTTTAGAATTCTAAAAAGTGTTTCAAAGTACTAGGGAATGGAAGCAAATGTTAAGAAAAAGTGAGAATTTACAATATTTTGGCTGGTAATAGAGTCAGAAATGTGAACAAATCTCATGAGAAAACTTTTTATTTCTGAAACTGCCAGGCTGATTTTATTTTGGAATAGCCGATATTTGTGTAAGCATAAAAAGTGCATGATTGATCTGATTTGAACCTTTAGAGATTTGTCCTTCACGAGCATGAACTGATCTTAATCAGAGTACTTCATGAGGTATAAAAATGAGTTACACGCCAATCTATATTTCACCAATACTGGGGAAGAAGAACTGTTACAGCATTAAGAAGATATAGATCTGGAAAACAAAAAAACTTGGGTAGAGATGCTTCAATAACAAAAGCAGTGATAGACTTTCTGCATTTCTTGTGTATGAAAAAATTACATGAAATACAGAATTTTGCATTGATATTATTGTGTCAGAATGTCCCATTGAAACAAGCCCCAAAAGATTAAGCATTTGGTAGCTGCAACTAAATAACGCACCAGTCAAGAGCATAAAATAGAGAAACTGAGACTACAATACATCAAATTAAAACAAATCTAAATTCACCAACTTTTGCATAGCAACATTCAAAATAGGTCTTGGGGGGCAGAGGTGCCTAAACTGTACCTTGATGAATGAAAATAGGGAGAAAGTAGTGTCAGACCCCTTTCCCACCACCCCATTCAACATTGCCCCAGAGATTAAAGAACTTCAGCTCTGAAAAAATCCTTCAGTCATCTGTGTCAAACTTATCTATTGAAATGGCTCAGCATAGTGAGGTACTTGTCAGACATAATATAGTGATAAATACAAAGCAAGGTGGACTTTATACCTGTTTGAAGACAAAAGGAGAATTTTTCAGAGGCCGTTGGGTTGTGAAAGTTGAAGATTTGTGGCATTATCTACTTTCTAATACAATTTGTGGGATAGGCTAAGATGGAAACATAGCAGTAATTAGGTGATTAGAACACATGGTGTGTGGGCTTGTTGAGAAGGCAGCAATATTGTCTAGCAGAGAGCAACTAATGAAGTCGCATGACTGACTGCTGTAAGCTAATTGACCATGGGGGTCAGCAAAGGATCCTCCTCCTCACCTCCTCCCCCTCTACCCCCCACCCTCATGTTTAGTATAACTGTTAAGCTTCACACAGTTTTTTTTTTTTACATTTCCCTTCATTTTCTCCCCTGCCTAAAATGCAAAGAGAGAGATCTAAACCTTTGCTAGAAGACAAGAATCTCAGTCTCTTTTTGTTTTATTTCTTATGATGAAATTCACAATGATACTGATGTCAAAGGGCAGAGACATCTCCAGGTATCTTTTTAGGATGTTTGCACATATGCTGTACATATGGTGTACAGTATCTCTTTAATAGGATCTAGAGGTAAAGGAGATGGAAAACTAGAAGAGCCTCTCTGGTAAATCCAGCTCTCTGAGCAAAGGGCTCATGGTTGTTTTCAGGTAACTGATAAATTTGGAGGGAGATGAAACAAAAAGGAAGAAAGGGAGGGGGTCAGATAGATGTCATCTAATGTCACTAATTTAACTGAGGGCCAAAAAAAGAGTTGCCTGTTACTGAAGCTTTTCTGTTAAAGGTTCTGACATCCAGTTCCACAGAAATTGGAACTGGATTTAATTTAAAACTATAGACTTGTTAAACCAGCAAATATTTTTATTTTGAATGACATTTCAATCCCTGGGTAATTGCTTAAAATATGTCAAGGCAAACTGGTAATTACTGTTCTTTTTCATTCCATTTTCTGGAAAGAGTAAGGTCTGTCAGTCACATCAGCTCCTTACCCTGGCTGAACCTGTAGCCCCGGGAGCCATGAGCTAAGTCAAAATGTGAAGATAACAATTACAATGCAGTCAATGAATGCCAGTAAAATACATCTTACCTTGATCAAGAAACCAGACATTCCTGTAAGATGAAATAAGTTTGTTTCAGAATCTCGCCTGTCTCCCCAGCTTTCAAAATTTCTTTATATATCTCTATTAAGGGATGCCTTCATCAAGGCCTGCAGTAATACAACCTTACTTTGATTTGAAATTACTCTCTGAGACTCTATCTGGCATTCACTCGTAGGATGAGTGCTCTTAATTCCACAAGAGTTCAGACTAGTAGGCTGATGGTCTGATTAAAAACAAACAAAAAAAACCCTACAAAACACAGAAAAACCCCGAACCTATGGTTCTTGTAACTATTTTCTTCTGGTATACCCAGAATCCAAACTGCTACTTTTACTTCTCTGAAGCTCATATTTCAGGTTTTTATTCTTTTTCAGCTCATGTTTTGTATTTACTGCTTCTTAAGTGAAGCGATATTTTATAAAGCTACATTACATACCCTATTTATAAGAGATCATTTCAAAAGAATTGGTAAAAAATAGGAAACTCAGACAATCTAGTGTCCTGTTTTTCAAATATATTATCTTATTTTGTATTATTTTCCCTTCATATCATACGTATATACATTCTATCTCTGTCAAAAGTCACTCTTGAAACTGGTGAGGCAGTTATGTAAGTCAACCTTAACACTGATTAAGTTCTTGAAATGGAAAATCTTATTCTAGTACAGTGCTTCCATGAGGAATTAAATAGTTGTCTGAACACTGCCTGAAATCATAGATTGACTAAGTATTGATTGTTCTCTGAGCAGTCTATCTTTCCTTACAATGTGAAGCTCTCGGTGTGTCCATGTAAATAAGGACAATGCCTCAACTCCTTAAAAAAACATTACTAAAAAGTGTTCGATACAGAAAAACAGGTTCAGTCAAAGCCATCAGCTATGAAGAAATATCTCAATAACAATAATTGTAATAAAAATAATAATAAGACTAGGAATTTCCACACACTAGCTGTTTGAAGTGCAGAAAGCAGGAAAATATGAGAAAGTTTCAAAAATAGAAAAAAGTGTAAAAAAGGGGTTTTTTTTAATTTGCTTTGTTTTTCAGGAAATCATGTACTTACCATTATTATTAGTCTCAGAATTAACTTTTCAATCCTTTCTTGAGTCATGCCTTGCTAAATGCATCAATTCACACACAGAAATTTAGTCAGACAGCTCTAGAGTTTAGTATTACATATAACTCATGCAACCAGAATATACTGTTTCCTAATAATCAAATTGTGATATACAAGAACTGAAACATGTTCTGTCCAATGTCCAGTTGTAATCAGTTCTAGAGAGTTAAACTTGATTAGAGCTTTCTTAAATATTCATAAAGCTGGTAATGACAGCTTAGCAGTAAAAACATATGACAAAGGTTTAACTGGGTTAGCAAAGATAATAAAAAGTTGTCTATACAACAGCTGAAAAGAAGTCCAGGCTGTTATTGCATTTATGAAAAGCTTACTCTGACTTCTCATGTTATAAAATTCTACTAACCATTCTCAAAAGCATGAATCTTCTCTGTCTATTTCAAAGGCAGCACAGCTCAGTAATTGCCAGGAGTTAATGAGATGTTAATAGTGAACTAAACTCAATGGTTCCAGAAGGCTGAGTATGAAAATGTAAATAACCCAAAGCAGGTACTGATTGATATCTCTTATTGGTGTTTTTTAGTTACTTCTTGGAAACTATAATGCATGAGCAGTACAGAAAGGGAGGAACTGATTGATAGGAGATAGCAACAGAACTGTGGGATGAAATTAAGGAAGGCAGAATTCAAGACAACCTTGTAGAACAATGTGCAAAAGGTCAGAGCTGTCTTCTGTAAGTCCCTTCACCCTGGAAAAAAACCTCATCTTTTAACAGTGCTGTCACTTGGCTGTGTGAAGCCTCAGTTAATTGGTCCGTTCAAGTGGGATGATGATGATGATAATGATGATGATGATAATAATGAAGATTTGTTGCCCTCCTCTGGATTCATTCAAAGACCTTCACGTGTTTCATTAAAATCATTATGCCTTTTAATAATCTAATGCCTTTTGTGCAAGAAAAAAACAAAAACAACACCACATTCCATTTCAAATTTGTTTTGGTATCTCAGAAGGGTTAAGTTATGTAAATTTTGAAAAAAGGTTTGCATAAATTAAAACTTGATTAACTTCTGCAGTTGAAAGTTATAAACAGTGAAGTGATAAACAGTGTCAAATCATGCTCTGTGCTTTTGTAAATAATATTTTAACACACATGTTTAACACGTGTTAAAATATCTCTAATTACATGGCAGAACTCAAACTATCTTTGGGGATCTACATGCCTCCTGACCTCTTTTTCTTGGGATTGGAAAAGTTGACGTGAAAAGTGGATTAACATAGACTGGAGGAAAGTAAGGTCTTCAGAGATTTGAACAGCTGTGCAGTGGGGAAATATGAAATTTTTTTTTCACTTGGAAATTTTTATTATAGGAGTCACCTCCTCTTATAATCAGATGCAAGATCCTATGTGAATGGCATCATAGTAGTTTGCAGGTTTAATAACTATCTTCTAAGAAGTCCAATTCTTTTTATAAATATTTGTGAACAAAAGCTCAGTAATGTCTCTGAAAACAGATTGGTGTCAAAATATCCAGCAAGTTGCTGTGCCTAATCCCTACAAGGAAGAATCAGTTCTATAAAAAGAAAAATCAGTTTGTAATCTAGAAAAATTTCTGAGCCACAGTGCTCAAATACTTCTGGAACAGAAAGTCATAAATCCACAGTGCTAAGAAAAAATGCTGGATGTCTCTCTGTCTGCACTGTACCTGAAGCATCCAGGTGTTATTAGCCATCATTTCCATTAAAACTAGAAAAAGAAAAGTAATTGAAAATAACTATGGCAAAACAGACATCAATACAGATAGTGCCAGAGAGAAGCATTCCTTGTAACAATAAAGATGCAAGAAAAAAAAAGGAAAAAAAAAGAAAAAAGAAAAAAACAAACAAACAAACAACCCACAAACAAACCAACAACAAGAAAGAAAAAAAGCTGGAAATCTGACTGGTGAAGCCTTTGTTTCCTCCAAAGGATACTTGGGTTTGGTTTTTTTTTCTGTGTGTTTGGTTTGTTTCCACATAAAATTCCTTAAGTACATAGACTATGCTTGCCTAAATATGATGACAGAGTGTGTGAAAAAGCAATGAAATGTGGAGAGGAGCATTCAGCTTAATTACATTAACTGTCTCTATAATGCAAAGTCAAAGGAGTTCTTGTGTTCTTCTCACATTTCAATTGGGAAGGATAATTCATCAGACATAATTTGACTACAGTTATGGATGGTAAAATTAATATGAAAAAATCCTTATGTTGGAAAAGAAACCCTGGAGGAAGAAAATAAAATTGGAATAGAAACTTGTGTGGCAACAAAATCCTAGTTAATTTTAAAAAGGCTTGAGAAGAGCATATATTTTCACTGAAGCAGCTGGAGAATGTGGTTTAACCACACACAAGTTGTAAAAACACAAAAGAAACTGCAATATAAATTTGTAATACAATGACCATAAAAGCTACATGACACATCTGTGGTACAAAAAAGATGTAAAACAAGATCACCATTAATATGTCATGTGGTCAGAGGAAGAGGAAAAAGACAAGAATTCATGTTTCCAATAATCAAAAAAGAACTACTTCAAAGCCAATAGTATTGTGTGTATAAGGAAGGGAAATACATCTGTCTGAAAAAAGTTTCTTAAATTTTAATGTTGATGTTCCAGCAAAAGGGAATGTATCACATGCATATAAATACTGGAATATGGCAGGAAGAATACCTGAAATTCCCTGGAAAATTCAAAGCTGCAGTGTGGTATCTTGTTACAAAGGCAACATTCCTCCTCCAGATGGAAAAAGACTTGGACACCCTCTCACCACCAACACTGTTGATATTGCTGCAGAACTTGGACAACAGCTTTGGCAGTAGAAGACCAAACATGGTTTTTGTGTTATTTTGGCTTCATAAGTCTAAAGACCAAGGAAAAATATATTCCCATGATTCTGTGTTATAGGTATTAGGTATATCTCACTATTTTGTTTTTTGTTTCAGTCACCTACTACCTTTCAGTCACCTACTATTCATTCCTTTCATTAAAAAAAAGAAATTAAAATGGAAAAGAAAGGAAACAAAAGAAAAAAAAAAAAAGACAAGACAAAAAGTAGCTGCTATAAAATAGCTATCAGTAATAGTTGCTTCACATATATTTAATCATATGTGACCTGAAATATGTCATTGAGGGAGACCGAAGGGAAAAGGGCAACACCAGTTTAATACAATAAATGTTTCTACCAGCTATTTCTCTGGGAGGTAGTGTTTTTCTCTGTAGAGCTTGCTGTGAAAAGAAATGGATTGTTAACAAGTGGTAGAAACAATTTCTTTGAGAGATATTTTCTATGTGATTAAACCACAAGAAAGGGGCTGTTGACTCATAGACAGTCACAGAACAGATACCAGGAGCAGTTCATTGGGCAGCTTCTGAGTCAGGGAGCATCAGCAGGAAGAGATAAAAGATTGTCATTATGTTAGCAGGAGAGGGCTGTCTCTATAGATAAGCACAATTAAGCGAAAACTGCTGCTCTCGTTAGTGAGTTGGTGTCTTAGATTTGGATAATATTTTAGGTTATGTCAAGCTGAGTTTTATTTTGCTTTCTGTTTTCACCTCTGTAGAGTGTTCTTGGGTTTTCATTTATAGTGGTTTTGGTTTCACTGGTACCTTGTAACCTCTCAAAGAAAACTGTTTCAGTGGTTTATGTAGGAGAATAAAAACAAGACAAAAAGCAGTAAGTTTATTTTACCGTGATATGAAAGTTAAAAGAAAACAAAAGCGCATTCAAACAGCGCATCTGTGACCTCCAGTTTATTGTGTACAACTTGTGCTGTTACACGAAGTGCCACTTCTGTGCAAAGCAAACTGTGGAAAGTATTAAAATAAGTAATGTTGGGAGAAAAATGCACAGTTTTGTGCATTTTTGTGGAATGATCCATGAAAAAGTCTAATCATAATCCTTTCTACTTTATGATTAATAAGGGAGAAGGAATAACCTCCAGCACTGTTTCCTTCTGCCATCCATATTGGTTTCTCTTAGAAGTAAAAGAGAAAAAAAGACATAAGGCAGAATGGTGGCACTGTAGGGACTTCTCAGCTAGTGCAGGATTTGAGAATGTTTTCCCATATTGGAACATGCCATATTTCCCATGCCTAGCTGAAGCACATTCTGATTTGAAGGAAATATGCATGTGTAGCCTGGATAATTTGAATTATTCATGGACCTAGGAGCCAAGGCACATCCTAAAGTGTCAGAACCACAAAATCTAGTTGTAGCAAAATAAAATGAAGCTATGTGTTAGAAACTGAAGAATCTACATTTGTGTTACAATGTCACAATGTTATCTGCAGAGTGTACTGTGAATGGAAATATTAATACAAGTTTAAATAACATAAACCAATAATCCTTATATAAGGGACAATATTTTTTTCAATCAATGCTTTTTGCTTCTTTTTCTGCTATCACTGAAAATCCTTTTTTTTTTTAAATTTTTATTTAAGTATGAAAAATACAAAAAATATATTTTTTCAAAGACTGAAACTTTTCACTTGACTCTTGAGTCACAATGATTTGGGTTAATAATTCCAGATGAAATTGTATATTTTGTTTTTATATTTTGGTATAAAACCAGTTAAACTAGAAAATACCTGAATTTTTCAGAAAATTTTATCATCAAACATTCCTTAACCCAAATTGGGCTGTAATATTGTACAGGTAATTAAGGGATAGCTGTAGATCAACTTGGGTGATTTTAACTTCTGATGCATCCAGTGGAAATGTCATAAGGTAACCACAAGAGGAAATTTCTCAAGCATGTTGAAGATAACTTGTTGTTGCAGGTAGTAGGAGAACTGACTAGGAAAGGTGCCCACCAAGATCTGTTGTTTGCAAACAGAGATGGACTGGTGGGCAAAGTGGTGAGTGGTGGCTGTCTTGGCCACGGTGTCCACAAAGTATTGAGCTTCAAATCATTGGTGATAAGACAAAAACAGCAAAATATTTACCCAATATATGGGCAGAGAACACTTCAGGCTGCTGAAGGAGCTTGGTATCAAGGTAATCTGCCTTTGGAGGTATTGGGGTCCATGAATGCTGATCACTTTTTAAGAGACATTTCTTAGAGACAATACTATGCAATCCCAAGGTGTCAAAAGTAAAGGAAGAAGTGCAGAAGGCTGGCTTGGCTGAGAAGGAATTGTCTCTGGATCTTAGGTGGATAAAATCAGTCTCAAGGAGAAAAGACAGCTCAGAAAGAACCGTGCCTTGGCTGTCCCCTCACAGGAGCCTTTCTGCTGGGCCTTTTGCAACCCCACTTCCTGTCCCACATGGGCCTTATCAGCCCCCAGCGCTTGCAGCAAGCATGGGGAGAGAGAGCCCTTCTGAAACCTTTGTTTGTGAAGCCAAGACATGATGATTATGAACAGGAGATGCGGGAGCACTGTTTGCAACTATGGGGAGAAAATTCATGTGGCCAAAACTCAATTACAGTTCAAGCTGTTATTGAAAAACCTTTGAGAGACAATGCGGTCTTTGATCATAGCCAGCAGAGTTTCATAAAAGAAAGTCCTTAGATGACAAAGAGAAGCCAGTTGGTGTGGCACTTTTAATGGTTTTTGGCAATACTTCTGATAAACTATCCAGCACACAGTTGGACAAGACACACTGGGTGAGCAATTGCCTGACAGGTTGGGCTCAAAGAGTTATAATAAATGGGGTTAGATCAAACTGGTGGCCAGTGACCAGTGGGGTTCCCCCGGGTAAATTTTAGGGCCAGTGTTCTTTAATGCTTTTATAAATTATCTGGATGATTGAATTGAATGCATAATAAGTAGGTTTGGAGATGATACTAAATTAGGAGGAGTCCTTTATACTGTATGACAGCAATTGTATAACATTAGGACATGTTCTTACACAGTCAAGGACTTTCTTTCTCAGCCCATTCCACCAGTGAGCAGGCTGGGGGTGAACAAAGAGCTGGGAGAGATGATCCCAGCTGACCAGAGTGATATCCTATACCACATAATGTTGTGCTCAGCAATAAAAGGTGGAAGAAAGGAGAAAGGTAATACACAAGTTTGGAATTATGGTGTTTGTCTTTCCCAGTAATTGTTACACATAATGAAGCCCTGCTTTCCTGGATAACTTCCTGTTCAAATTGATTTAAAGTTACTAAGCATGAAACTAGAGGCAATAGAGCAATACACAATCTAAAAATTATTTCGTTAACTGCAATGGCTATCTATTGTACATAGAATAGAACTGCACCTGAGAATGCCCTTTTCATTCTGTTAGTTTAGCCAAAGCACTTCACTTTTAAATAGCTGAAGTCAGATGACTTAGATAGATATGTATGGCAAAGTCATATATCACAATTAAAAATAATACACAGCAGATGACTGCATAGCTCTTCATGAATACTCAAATAACGAAAATACCTATAGCAAGAGTGTTCTCAAGAAAGCAGAAAAGAGTATTTATTATCAGTGGCTGTATTTCTCTTGCCAAAAGGGAATAATCTTCTGTCGAGTGTGATCAAACTTGTGCAATACGGCCTGAGGCTTTGATGGATTTCTGAGATTTTTTTCTGATGTTCAACTAAAAATCAGTTGTTCAAGGAATCTATAAAAAGTAGATTTTTGTACTGCAAGTATAAAAAGAACATCAAATTCCAATCTATATATTAAATAAATGCCATGGCAAGCTTTTGTGTCATAGTGAAGTGACTACAAGAGGACAAGTGAGTTTTTATTCCTACTACAGGTCCTATGGAATTTCTTTGAAATTATGAAAAACATATTTTTCAATTTGCAGAAAAATTACAGATGACAGACTTCATTTCTCTGGAGCTGTCCTCACTAGGGCAGTGGCAGAATATTTGCCTATGGCATACTCAATTATCAGGGCTGGGTATGCAGTCCACTATGTGAAGCATAACACATGGCCATTTTGGGCTTACAGATTTTTCAGTATTATTTTCAATGTGTCAAATCATATTCATGTCAAATAGTAGCTTTCCTGCGTGGAAATTCATTTGAGACAGCACTTACACAATATAAATAAATAAATAGTGAAAGATGCAGGAGCACAACTTGTTTAACTTAGGCAATCTGACACAACGGGCTAAATGAAGGAATATAATTTAAAAAAAAAACAACAATTCTCCTCCTGAAACTATTTTAAACTGGTGTAAAAGACTTTTCTTCAGAGCTCAGAGGGAAAACAGAAGAGTTGTTTCTCTAAGCAGAGCAAGTATCTTCAGCTGTGCAAATCAGCTTCCCTCTTTTGCTGAATCTTCTATCTCAGTAATCTGGGAAGATGGAAATTACAGGAACTTCAGTACAAATATAGGGCACACAGATCTCCACAGCTAAGCTAGTCTGAACATGTTTGTTTTGTTTGTATGTCCATATGCAGCTGGGTGACTAATTAGGGAACCCTATGCACAGGAACTCCACCAAAATTGTGGCCATTCACATGCTTAGTATGTCACATGTTTGTGATCTTAGAAAATATATGTTATGACCTAAGACCAAAGTCATTGAAGAAAAGAAGTGGATTCCCTTTTTCAGCTAACTTCTAAAGCTCCAGTGATCTCAGTGCAGCTGTGACAATTTATCCCAGAGGCAAATTTAGTTCACACATAAGAGTCAGCTCAAATGAAGAATACCCATGTTAATACCATTGTCACAAGTGAATGGTGTTGGGTTATTATTTACTTATTGCACAACATCTGACAATTTTGGCACTTTCCTGTATTGATCTCTCCCTTATCCTGAAAAATTTGGAAGTGTCATTATAGAATAAGTAACCCTCTTATGGCACTGGTCTAAAATAAGTTGTTGTCAGCTAGAGGATGTTATTAACAAATAGCTGTTTTTTAGTTTGTAGGATATAAATGGATGTCTCAGCTGCTGATTTCAACTAATAGCAGTCCCATGCTCACATCACATGAACAGGGCACAAAAAAACTAGAAGAATAAGTAGCACCTTATTGGAAATCCTATCAGACACCAAAAGATGCAAGGGAAAGGGGCACATATTTGGAGCAATAGGATATAGTCAGATTACTCCTTTTTGGGCTCCCTGTGAAAGGAAATCTCTTCCTATCTGTTCCAACAAGATGTCAGGACTGTGAGAGTGCAGTAACTGTAGCTCATACACCCCAATCTGGGTTTGGTGAGCACTTGCACTCTTCAGCCCTGTCCCTGTTTAAACCCCTGCCACAACTAATTGCCTCCATAAAGACCTCAAAAGGTGATCAGGGACTACTAGTTTCACCCCCTTTCTCTCACACATGAGCAAACATCTTTAATGTTTGAAAATAGGTTATTAAATACCGTCACCTACGCGGCTTAATAAACACATTGAGAGCGTTTCCCTGAGGAGGCCAGGAATTAAAGCACACCTGGGCTTTCCTCAGCCTCTTCAGCATTCTTATAGCAAGAAGGATTAATGAGTCAACATTTCTTAAATAGCAGAACCCTGTTTGCCTTTTGTCTAATCAATGGATCCAGTTCTAATTTTCAGTTGAAATGATTTTTCAGAAACTGAAATGTGCACAGAAACATGAACCTTTAATAAGTACAGGAGTGAGACTTGAAGGATAACTATTGCGTATTAAACTGTTAAATATCCCAAAGAACATTGAACTAAGACAATCTGAAAATATTGAGACGACCCAGCAAATAGCTCTTGTGGCTATTTCTGTTATCCTTACCATTTCATAGAGCAAATTTCTTCAGTGCTAATCTGAAAGGGAGATAGAAGTAGAGACACAATGAGTGTATAGATACTCATACATGTATATACGTACATTATAAAGATAAAACTTGTGTACAAACAGATTAATATATACTGAGAGTAAAATAAATATGAAGCTGTATCTGCTATGTCAAATGCAATTTTGGCTGCACTCTATTGGAGGTGACTGCTTTTCTCCCTCTTTGCTCTTAGCTGAAGCAGTTTTTTCCTCCTATGTACAAGCTTGTCCTTCTGAAGATGAATTAAACTTTCTCTTTTCTTTTTCTTGATATTCTGTTACTCAATACAAAGCCTCGTGGAAGAAATTGCAAGATACCACTGAATATTTCTGTGTAAGCAAGACACTAGTAATACCACATGCCATCTTGTCTCATATCTAAATAGTGCTGTCACTCAACTGTCTTGATGCATAGAAAAGATACTTGACTGAGTAAAAATCCTTTCATAAAGTCTTACCTTGACAACACAGGAAAGATGTTAATGTGAAAAAAGAACATTATCACCAAGTTGACTGGTGTTTGGTGTCACCACTCTCTCTGCTCTTGGTACCAGTCCTCAGAACAACATTGTGGAAAGCTAAAAGACTTTCTAAGTTAAGCTTTTCCTAATGACAGAGCATTTTGAAGGCCTGCAGCTCTATATGCTTTAGCTTAGTGGAAACATAAAGGAAAACAGATGCAATCAGGTTTATCTACCTATGAAAAAAATCCTATGAAAAGGAGCATTATATCCCAATATTTTATATCCCACTTTCTTTTTCTGAAACAAAAAATAAAGATAAGGAAAAAAGGGGGGGAAATGCATTGAAAAACATCATTATAAAATATGCCAATTTTGAAAAAAATGTTAAATTTCTCATTTCTCCTCTACAATAGAGCCACTACTGGCTTCCTTCAAGCTCTTCATTGTTGAAGGAACTCTACGGCCTAGCTGTCACCTGTCTTTCAAACACATAGAACATACATGTTATGTAAACTACTTGTATTGCTTCTAATACTGCTGTTTTTAATATTAACTCCTGTTAAGTTTTATTTTATATGGTACAGTAGATTCAGTTGACCTTAGTGGATATTTCACATGTCTGTTAGAAATTCTTACCTGGTCATACAAAGATCCTGAAATTCCTCCAAGATGCAAAATTATCCAGTTGATAGTTAATGGCTGGAGAACTAACCTCATATAGGCATATGTTGATTTTTCTCCCATATGTTTCTATACAGCTTGAGCCTTTTTTTTTGTTTTTTTCTGTTCCCATTTCTTAGATGACTCTTTCAGCTTATAGGTGTCAAGCCCTTTTTAAAAAAAAAAATAATAAGAAAGCAATTAGTGAAGAAAATGTAGAGTACACACCTATTTTCCTGTTATCTAGCAGTGTTCAAAAAACTCTAAAAGATACTTAGCTATTTCTTTCTCTGTAAAGAATGCTGCAGAGTAAAACTGAAAAAGCAAAAAAAGCTTTCTTGTAAACTTCTGAGAATGATCAAGATACAACCTGTACCTATGTATACATGCCTAAGCATGGCCAAAATGTACATTTGCTTAGTACTGAGACACTTTTCAAAAGTAAGTATTTTTTTCTTATGGCTCCAGATTTGCTAGGTCCTGTACAAAGGCAGTAATTGGCCATTCTTGGCCCCAGAAATCCCCTCCAGTGGGAGACTATAGGCAGCCATTTGTTGTGGAAACAAAGCAGAAATAATGAAATTACTTGTCTAAGATGCCACAGTCTATTAGTATCAGACTAAGGCAAATTTAGCAAGTATTACATGACAACTTCTCTTATATGTGTATAATATACTCATATTCATTACTAGCACTTGTATGTCCTGAATAAGAATTGTTTATACCTGGAAGTAATTTCTTCATTTTTATAAAGAAAAAAAAAAATTTAAAAAAAGAAAATGGTAAGGTTAGATGGTATGAAGCAAAGATCCCAGTTCCTTGGCTCAAGAATTTTTCCTGGGTAGACTCTTTCCAGTAATTGTAAGTTATGGTTCTAACCCTAAGACCTGTTGCACATAATCTCATATTTCAATATTTTGCTTCTTTAAAGGATATGAATTTGACCATAAATGCACAGCCAATCAGACATAAATTTTAGACCACAGAAAAAATCCCAGGAATAAAATTTTTGCAGATTTTTTCAATTTGTTGCAGAGCAGAATTTCTGGAGTATACAACATGAATAGGTAGTAACAACATCCTCCCATTCTCTCCTTTCACAAGCTGAAATTCACAAGTGAATTCCTTTCCCTTAGAAAGGAATTCACAAGTCATATTTATTGATTATTTGTTATCTAAAAGGCAATGTATTTCTCTGCCAACCAGATAAAAACCATGTATGTACATCAAGAGAAAATAGGTCAGATGAGGACGAGATGTGTAATCTGAGACAGGTTAATGAGACTGTAGCTGAGCTCTGGAGAAATGGACTTTCATATTCATTGATTTCAGCTGACACCACAAAAATTCTCTAACATTGGAGAAAATTTATTGTGATCTAAGCAACAACCTACTTTTGTTTGTTCGAACTTTTGTTTTGCTTTCCCCTACAGTATTTCTGCTACCCATTTTAAAAAAAAAACAAAACAGGCAAGTCATTAACATGACCAAATGTTTCTGAAGGAAGGTCTTGCAACAATTATTTTAAGTTCTATCATGTGTGCACCTGGAAAGAAAAGTAGAGAGTAACTCACTCAACTTCACTTTCCCTTAAAGCCACAGAATCCCCAAAAGAGAAGATTGCTAATGTACATGTGAGAAACAGAAAAAAAAAAAAAAAAAAAAAGGAAAAAGAAAAAACCCACAAACATAAAATCAAAGCAGACTCCTATTTACATTCCTATTTTTGCAGGAAAGAAGTGCAGTTATTCTATGGCAGTGTAGAAGATATGGCACTCCCTGAAATAAATAATAAATAACAATCTGAAGCGATTGTTGTTGCAGTACAACCACATTAGTGCCCTCCTTCTTCCCTGAATAGAACAGGCTTGGTTAGATTATGAAAGAATTTGAGAGAGAACATTCAAAACCCATTGGTGCTGAACGACCCCATGACAGTGTTCATGCTTAGCAGAAATCTTCCTGGGTTCTTTTATCTACATTGGCCCCTCCAGACATTCTTTTGTTCTCATTGCTCTATGGCTTATGTTTTATAAATTATGACAGGCCACCAATAGAAAATCAGTCAGCCAAGAAGGGCATCACCTCTTATGGCTGGAGCATTCAGATTACTTTGGCAGCTTCATTATCATCTTACTCTAATCCCATCTATGAAAGAAAACTTTAGTTTTGCGTTTTCCCTGTCTCCATCTTGGCAATATTTCAAATTTATGCTTGACATGTTAATTGAAATAAGTTAGTAAGGCCTCTGGATGATCACATGCAGGATAACAAGCATCAAAAACTAACATCATATGCCTCAGTCTCTAGTTTAAAGGCATTACTATTGCTATTATGTTCAAGAAAACAAGTAGCTATGAGTGCTGATCTGTATGTATCTGTTAGGTGAACACCTGGAGAGATGCAGAGGGATATCATTCATATTATGACTTCATTTCTTCTTCAGTATAAAAAGTCTGCAATCTCAGGGGAAAAAAAATCGAGAGAGTGATAAAATCATCAAAACATAGACGAAACAAGTTGGAGTTGAAACAGGCTCATAGTACCAGATTTAACTTATTATTATTATTACAATTATTAGTAGTAGTATTTAATGGGTGTTGATATTCTTATCACATCATTATTACATTATTATTCCTATTATTATTGTTGTATTACTTTAGTTGTTGCTGTTGTCTTTATTATTATTTCTGCCCTCTTTTCCTGACAGAGTGAAATAATTAGAGCTGGGAGGAATTTAAGTACCCAGACTACTGGGTGTTTGTCTCCTCATTGAGTAGCTGATAACAAAATTCTTCAAAACAGCTGCAAATGGCAGGGAATGGGGGTGGAGTGGAAGAGGCTGAGAGAAAACATAAACCTGAGAAAAGCTCAGTTCTGAACATTATTGGCATGTGCCAGGTCCCAAGGTTAAAACATTAGGGGGAGTCATGCTATTACTGCATGCAAGAAATAATCTCGGGCAAAATGAGTAACTGATGCTTTTGTCTTTGTGGTTAAGGTTTTGGGCCATATATAACGTCCTGTAACTCCTTATCTGTTATTATTATGTAGTTTTGGGGGTATTTTTAAATCTCTAAAGATAGTTTAAAAGGTTCTTTAGTAAACTTTTTTTTTCATATTCTATTCGTTAATATGCGGGGTTGTACTTCTTATATGTATTTGAAGCTTTATTAATTTTTGCTGCTATTTTTTTCTTATTTTTATAGGTTTCCAATATCCCACCACACTTCTTGTATGTAAGTGTCTTTAGGAAGTGCTAGAGTGACTGCAAGAGATATGATCAAAATAAAGGTGTACAGCAGAAAAAAAGGGAAAAGATATTAATAACATGAGCCATGAGTGAAATTTCACTTCCTTGAAAACTGGTAGACATTTAACTAGAAAATTCAGTGGAAGAAGGAATTAAATACTGGAGTCAATACCTGTTAAATAAATATATCTCCATATATTCTTGAATCCAGAATAGGACTATATTAGAAGATAAGTCAATGAATTAAAGGATATATGAAGTGCAGAATATCATTATTGTAACTGCCACTAAAATCCATCCGTCTTCAAAAGAAAATATGGCAGAACAATACACACCTTAAACATCCTCAGAACACTGGAAATGGATAAGGGAATTTACAGGTTTACTTCCCAATTAATCTAGCCAGTCCAGCTCTGTCAGTTCTTATTCTCTTCTTTCCATAACAAGTTTCCATGATTTCCTGCTTTATTTATTTATTTTATTCATTTATTTATTTATTTTAAAATAAAGAGTTATTTTGCCTTGTTAACGGGAGGAAGTGAGCATCAATAGCCTGCTGGTTAGATGGCAGAACTTAAAGAATGCTGTGAAAATGATTTTAGAAAAGAGTGAACCTAAATGCAGATGAAGGCTCAAACAGTCAAACAAAAGTCCTGCAGGTACCAGTCTCTGGAGCTGAAAGACTCCAGTTCCTTATTTTGACTAAAAGGTGGTTTGCTTTAATTTTTGCTTTTAATTTCTACAGGACAATATATTTACCATTTTTCCCCTCTCATTCTATCTTTTATCCTGATCTCACCTGAATATCTGAAATATCTGAAATCTTCAGTGGCAACTAATGTCTACAAAAGCAAATATTCAGTGTAAAGACTGCAAGTTAATGTATGACTGGTGCCAGCAGAACATTAATTCCTGCTTGAAAATCAATAGCATGTACATAATATTCCTCCTGTCTATTTGGGCAGCTGTTCCATCAGATTCAATGCTCAGCTTTGGTGTGTCATTTAATTTCTCTGACATCCAATGGCTTTGCATGGTTTTGCTTTGCTTTAGGTTGGGATTTTTTGTTTTGGTTGGTTTGTTTTTTTTTTTCCTGAGCTAGTGTCCAAAAGTAGAGTTCTGATTGCAGAAGACTATTTGTATGATGTTCAGTGAAAATCTTTCAAGACAATATGCTGCCCTAAGTGTTTTCTGAAAATGTTTGAATTTTCCCATAATTTTCTCAGAACCAGTTTTGACCCTGCTCACTGGAGAACAACAGGATGGCAATTGAGAAGGAAATATCTAAATCTAATCTTTCTGATGTTCTTAATTTGGTCTGACATAGTTCTACAGGAAACAGAATAAGCCCATTGCTAGACACTTGGAAAGCACATAATAGATACAGAGTTATAAAGAAAAACATGAGCTTCTGTTAAAAACTGTATGGTAGCCAACAACAACTTAGGGAAAGATTAAAGATGATTTCACCTATTTCAGAAAGAGAAAAAAAAAACATCATCTCACTTGTTCTTAGACAAAAATATGCCATAGACTGGCACAAATAATATTCAATGTATCACTTATCTAAAGAGTTGTGTCTTTTCTTATTCAAGTGCAAGAGCAAAAGAAGTTTCATAGTCATTTTTACAGCTGTAATTACTGAGCTACTCTGAGTTTGTTTACACTATTCCCAATGATTGAAAATATCTGAAATCCAATCTTTGCTAAGCTAATCTGCATGAAATGTATAAATCACATTACAGGGTTTTTTCATGTCTGATTCTATAATACTGTATGCCCTTCCAAATGGACTATGGGTATATTTGAACTGAAAGATTTTTTCATAAATATTCATACTAGAAATACTAGAACCTTTTCTCTTCATCTTTAAGATAACTACAAATTGTTCTCAAAAAGTCTATGTAAACTAAAAAAGTCTATGTAAACTAAATGGAAAAACTCCAGAAGGATAACAGCAGTAAATTCTGTTCGTGTACATTAAAGTTTTTTGGAAAATGATATTCTTCTAACATATATATATTAGAATGTATACAACATCATTACAATTAATGAAAAACGTGAAATATTGTTTGACAGAACAGTTCTTGCAGAACAAAAGAATATAAATCAATCCAAAAACCTAAAATAAAAACTCTCCACCTGTTTTTAAAATATTTCTAAATAGATACCCTTGAAGGTGTCACAATAGTGCTTGAGGATAATTTTCTAATAGAAAAAAGTTCCTAAATTCCTTCACCACACATCTGCTGAATTTAAGGACAGTTATATTGAGTAACTGTATTGATGTCAGTTCAGTAGTGAGAAAAGATTAGATGGACAAAGTGGTCTAACCACATTTCAAGCATCTCAATTGTAATCTCTTAAGAGATTCCTTGATAGGAGGAATAATTAATATTATTCTGAAATTACCCAAGTCTTTATAAGTCTGAGTAATTTAGCACCAAACTTATAAGGTATTTAGGAATAGACTTCTTCAATAAAGACATATTTAATTATACTGAGTAATTCCAGGAAGCTTAGCTTTGAATACATATGACGGGCATTCTCTGACTGACTCAAAAATCTGAGTCAGAAAGAACTTTTTTTTATAGCCAGTAGCCAAGCTGATAAAACATTGAATCAGATATAAGAAAGACTGATACTCAAAACTGGCTTTTTCTACTGAATATATCTCTCATGTCTTGACGCTGTGAGCTGAACCCTGATTGCTATCTATCCTTGAGGCATAATTTTCCCAGTTCCCTTCCTAAAAGATATTATTTTAATCCAGTATTCATTGAAGGACAGAGAGGGAAAAAAAAATTGGTAGTCTGGAGGTTGGATCAATCAGTGGAGCCCTGTTTCCAACTTCTGCTTCACCTCCAAAAAATCTGACTTAAACAGTTGAGAAGCAACCTCAGCTAATGTTGGTAATTGATCCAGGGTGCAACGAGTTATGGTTCTGACAAGCAAAGTTGATCTAATTTCCTCTCAACTTTGCAATTTCCTCCCTTTTCCTATCCCATTTTCTCTTGGTTGTCACAATGACAAGGCAATTCCATGGGATGTTAAAAGTCTGGAAATGCAATTGACCCAAATGGCTTCAGTGTGAAACTAATGTAGCCTTTCAGTGCCATGGGATCTGCAAGGAAGTCATCTTCTTCCATGTGATCCTCTTTTCTAGCGGTTTAAAACCAGCTATTTTACTATTAAAACTTTGCTTTTTCTTTCAGTGAGTCATCTTCTTCCATGTGATCCTCTTTTCTAGCGGTTTAAAACCAGCTATTTTACTATTAAAACTTTGCTTTTTCTTTCAGTGAGAGGACAGGAGTTAGGTCAATTTTATCACATTTTTGTATTGTTACTATAGTATTCTCATACAAAACCATGGTGAGACTGAAGGACCCTGACCACAGAAGCCTTTAGCAATATATATTCTCATGTGGTAACAACTGCTACGTATTCAGCCAGCAATTTCATGCAATTCACTTGGTGATGATTTGAATCTGCCCTACATGTACACTGAATTCTTTGTTCTCAGGAAGAAATTACACCCTAAGAAAGTCTGTTTTAGAGGGAACCACACGAGGCAAACAGCAGTGCTGCAAATCCTTTGACAATGTCCCCATTGCTTCAGCATATACACATTTGCTTTATATGAGGTCAATGTGGGATACCTTCATATTCCTACCCAAATGTAAAGTTCATATAGCTTAATGGTGATTTTGCTTATGAGCAGAGAGTAGAGAGATTTTTGATGACCGGTGAGATAAATTTATCAGAATCAGTTGTTCAAATCATGGTTGGCTACTGAAACAACTATTAAAACATGCCTCCTCCAAATTTCACTCTTCAATACTTTCATTAATGCTTTCCTTTTAAGACAGAGACCATTTATCCCAACAACTTTCTCTTTTTGTCATCTGTTCAAGTCAGACTCTAAAATTCATACCACAGTTACAAATCCTATGGTGCATAGTCTTGCTCCATAAGATGCTTATCAGCTCTGTCTCTCCTGTATGTTCTTGTGGTTTTACAGGGATGAAAAAATACCTGAGGAAGAAAGGTTCACTCTCCGGAGGAATGGAGACATCCACACAGCAAGACACAATTATTTATAGCCTGGAAAAGAAAGAATTCTTAACTTAGGCCAACTTTCCATCTAAGACTGGCCACTTGTTTGATGTTATCTGTTTTGTCTTTGGTTTAAATTCTGGTAAGACTGCAGAGGAACTGCCATTCTTATATGAGTCACTAAAAATTAAATTAAAAAAAAGAACCAAAACCCAATTTTTGTATGAATATGTGTGATCACTAATACAGAACATGACTGCATAGTGCCACTGTGAAACTGACTTATGTATTGGTGAAACAGGTAATAAAATGAAATTCAAACCATCTTGAATTTCTGTGGAAAATATATATCTTTATATATCACAGATATATAATCCTCCAAAACAACAAATACAAACCTGACATTTAATTTACTCCTCAGATATGTTAAATAGGAATGAATTATACTTAAAATTAAAATTATAGGAAGAATGAAAGAAAGTAAGAAAGAAGGAAAGGAAAGGAAAGGAAAGGAAAGGAAAGGAAAGGAAAGGAAAGGAAAGGAAAGGAAAGGAAAGGAAAGGAAAGGAAAGGAAAGGAAAGGAAAGGAAAGGAAAGGAAAGGAAAGGAAAGGAAAGGAAAGGAAAGGAAAGGAAAGGAAAGGAAAGGAAAGGAAAGAAGAAAGGAAGAAGAAAGGAAAGAAAGAAAAGAAAGACAGTCTGTTCTTTGTTGATGTGAAATATCTTTCTTCTTTCCACCAAGTATGCATAAAGGCTGGGAAGGAAAGAAAGATCTCAAGTTAGACATTCTGATGGGACACTGGAACATATTTGGAATCTTAAACAAAAAAGTGGGGGTTACAAAATATGGGCTGCATTGAGCTTAACAGCTTCATTTTCAGTTCTGCTGGCCTGTGACTTTAAGCAAATCACCTTCAAGTCTGAGCCTCCCTAGAGAAATGAAGTCAGTTATATCACTCAGTTGAAGGAGCTTAGGTTAAACATAAGTAGTACTATTATTATAGCATTGCAGTCTGACCTGCAAAGGTGAAGGGAGAAAGTAGGTAGGATTTTTTGAATTTTCCTTTTCTCTAGAACCCAGATGGCAGTCTAAAAACACTTGACTTCTGAACTCCAGGCTTCAACTATTATTAGCAGCCCTTTGGCCTCCCATTAAACTTCAGCCTGAAGACTACATGTTATTAAAAGCAAGTAAAAAAATAAGTGCTCAGTTCCAAGCTGGAGCAGCCATGACATGAATATGAAGAAAAGGATGAGAGGAAGAAAAGAGAGGAGGAAAGAACATGAAAACTGCTGTCACAGGGGAGCAAGAGGCAGGAGGTATCATACCACAAAGCAAGACAAGGGAGGATCCAAGGGTAATCACAGCATATCTGGGGATGGAGACAACGCACCTAGCATGTAGGTCCACAGTACCTCTGAAAAAAACCTACTAGTAATCTAGAACAGCAGTAGTAGGGCTGCCCAAGCCACCAGGGCTGCCCAAGCCGAAGTTGTCAGGGAGATTGAGATCCAGAACAGAGGGTGCCTGGGTAAGTTTCCTGGGGGCTGACTAGGGCAGTCATATTCTATGGGTGTCCTCAGTACCTTGAAAAGTGCAAATAACATTTCCATATTTTGCTTGACAGGTATCTGCTGCGCAGAAGTACTGGCTGAAATAAGCAGAACTGCCCACACCAGGATATGGGAATGCTATACAAGGGTTTTGCTGTTGTACAGCACAGGCAGATGTGTCCCACTCCACTATCTTCACTGTCTAGATGAAAGAAAAAATGGCATTAACCAGGAGGTTTTAACAAATGTTAGGTCTAGATATAAGAGAGTGAATGTAACTGAAGATTCCTATCTTCTGTGTTTGGCTTTCTCTGACCCGTACATGAAATACAATGTTACTCAATTTTCCTATATGTGAATGAAGTTTAATACAGTGTTTCATTATTGTTTGTATTTTAATGTCTCTATAAAATTCATATAAGGTTTTGAAAATTCTATATCTTCCACTTTGGACCAGAAATATTTCTGAGTCTTTTGGGACATCCTAAAGAAATGCACCTAGTCACATGAATTCAGTTAACTTGTGGATTTTTCAGAAGTCAGGGTAAATGTCCTTAATAATTATAAATTTTGAATAAGGATATATATTAATTAAAAATTATCTGAGATTCTTTATTCTGCATTTTTGTGACAGGAGCAGGCTTTTCCCTTGTGTTTCTTGTAGGCCTCATTATGATAGAAATAGGGAAAAGAGAAATTTCTTCTCAAAATTTTGATTATTCTTTCTTTAATAATATTTTCCTTTTAGTCCTGTCCCCCACACTGGGCTCATTCTATCTACCTTTTCTTAGTGTGAAGACGTAGTTTATGTTAATAAATGAGGCATCTTCAGCTGTGAGTGGCAGAACTGGTGCCAATTATTCAGACTGTTCATAGGTCTGGCAAAAGGATTTATGTGTTTTCAGGCTTTACCATTATAATATATATAGCAGGTTTTAATCAGGAAATTATATATATATATATATATATATAAAATGTAATTCTAATTCCCTTATGAACTCCAGTAAAGCCTTTGCACTTGCACGGTCCCACTACTAACATTACAATGGCTAAGGGTCTGCCTGTCACTATTTCCATTGTAAAACCCACTCTGCTTCCAGCAGGGGCAATAATTTAGTCATAAAAATTCACATAGTTCTGAAACATGGATCATTCCCCGAAGCAGATCCTGATTATGTTAATGAGTTTAACTGAACTCACTTTAAAGGAAGATTGGGCAAACAGTTTGGAGAGAAAAGAAGAAAAAAAGGGAAAGGGAAAGGGAAAGCAGAAAGAGGGAAAGGGAGAGGGAGAGGGAGAGGGAGAGGGAGAGGGAGAGGGAGAGGGAGAGGGAGAGGGAGAAGGAGAGGGAGAGGGAGAGGGAGAGGGAGAGGGAGAGGGAGAGGGAGAGGGAAGGGTAGCTAGTAAAAAAACCCAATATATTATCTGCATCTATTCCATAGATTAATGTCATGCATGTAATCTCCTCTTAGTGTTTGCATTACCTTCTCCTTTCCCTTGACTTCAAATTTGGTCCTAGTCTCCTTGTAGAAAGGCAGATGGGAGACTGAAAACTGTGGGGATCATGGAAGACTCTGCATTTGTAGAGCACCTTTCACAAAGGTCTGAAGCTCTGTTGACTAGAATTTATGGGAAATGAGAAAAATAATTAATTAGTAAAAAGAAATGTCCAAGGTAAAATCATATTTGAAAGGACTATGAAAGTACTGTTGTGACAGTACAAGTGGATATATTTCAGCTGATTATTCAAAAGACAAAGTTAGGCAAAGTTACTGTCAGCAAAAAACAATGTCCTGCATACTTTCACGTGCCTTGTACCTTTCTTATTTTAATGATCAGGATTGAAATTCTAACTGAGAATTAAAATATAGAAATATCCCCTAAAGAGGGTTCACTTATCAGACAAAAAAGGAAAGAATTATAGACCTTATTTACCCATATCACTGACACTGCTTAACTAAACATCTTGTAAAGATCTGGCTGCCTTTTTAAATATTACTCAAGAGATAAAGTTTCTGCTTTTTTTCTAGGGAGACTGCTTGAAACTCCTGAAATTTCTTCATTATGAAATGGTGCCTGACACAGAGCATATAAATAATTTGGCTGTTATGTATCCAGCTATTCTTGTTTGTATCTTCCCCTACCACTGCCCAAATCAGAACAGATCATTCCTGTGCCTCATTACTCTCCAACTTTCTAATATATATGTGTTTACTATAGCCCAGTTTATACCTGCATGGCTTGGAGGCACATCTTTATTGAATAACCCACAAATGGATTGTATCACAGGGGCATATGGAATTATATGGAATTAACCCTAACTTAAAAATTTAGGCAGAATGAAGCAGAAAAAATGAGTTACATGGAAAACATTAGGATTGCAATTGTGTCTCACAAATTAGTGAACCAAAGCACTTTATCTGCAATTGTCTTAATTGTTCTTATAACTGTTATACTCAGTGATACCTGCTCCTTGTCCACATCCCAGCATTTAAGGACTAGGGTCCTTTTATTGTTTTTATCCAGTTTATAAACATTCTAAACAATGTAACTAACTAATGTAAATTAAATGTAAACTAATGTAAAGAAAAAAAGTAACCCTCTTTATCTAGGCAATGTGATTTTCTGGGTGGTTGGAAAATGTCAACAGGAGGACAATTATGCTCAGTATTCCTTGCTCATGGTAGCCTTAACCCTTTAACTCACTTGGTTTATGTTTATCCATAAATGTAAGTACAGCTTTGAGACAGGTATATATTTTTAATTCCTTCTAGTTAGCAATTAGTTTGTGATATGTATACTTACTTTGTGTGCATTTATTTACATTTAGTCTCAGTCTTCAAATATTCAACATCACAAATTGATTTCATACTCATGTCACTCAGACACAGTGAAAAAAGATGTAAAGCATAAGTGAAATCACTTACACTAAATTCCATAACTTCTTCTGGGTATAAGTCTCAGTTTCATAGTGTTACTTCAATAGAGCTCTTGGTATGTTAATATGATATATTCCAGCTATTAAGTTTTAACATGCATATCAGGGGTTTTATGAGTGAGGGTTACTGCACAAAATATGAGACATATTCAGACACCTGCTTTGGCATTTCAAGATATATTCCCTGAAAAGCAATGAAGTATACTTATGATAAGCTACTAAAAAAATATGTAACTCCCTATCCTAACCCCCTCTGTTAGATAAGAGATTTCTTGAGTTCCTCTATTTGCCTAAGAAATACTAGAGATCATCCTTTCACTGAGGTATTTCAAAGATAAAGAAAAAAAAAAGCCTAGCAGATTTATCCATTTGTGGATAAGAAAAAATGTACACATCAGTCTAATTATGCCCTCCTTAGTTTCTGCCCCAAAGACATTAAATAGACATTTTAGAAATTACAGTCTAAGCACTGGATTCTTTAGCTGCTTTAGACAGTGATTTAAAGCTTGCCATTCCAGCTGTTTATACACTCTCTATGGAATTTTAATTAGAAAAAATAGTTCTAATAGTAAGGAAAAACAGGTAAACCACAGACATTTGGTTCTTGGTTCCCATTCCACCCCCCCAACATCTTAGATTTCTGGAATTATCTGATTCTGATACTTTGTCCTACTGAAAGAATATATATTTTGTTCCTGTGTGCTAGAAGCAGTGATGTGGATTTCATAGCTTCAGCTTGTATGTTGAAAAATCTGTATGTTTACCCTCTGAATCCATGGCAACATAGAGTTTATTAAATCAAGGCTGGGAAATGCAGTAGCAAAGTCTGTAAACTATGCACATTATTGATAGCTTCTACACTATATCAGTATTCACATGGTACAGACTAAACCCTCAAGTTCTCCCTTGTAAGGAACTGAGTCAATTAAAAATGGTCTCCGATTGATGATTCATAGATCTGAAAGCCAGAGGGCAGGAGCAGGTGATGTCCTTTACCTGGACTTTTGAAAAGCATTTGACACTGTCCCACACAACATCCTGTTCTCTAAACTGGAGACATGGATTTGACAGATGGACCACTCAGCGGATAAGAAATTGTCTGAATGGTTGCACTCAAAGAGTTGCAGTCAATGGCTCAATGTCCAAGGGGACATCCGTGACAAGTGGCTTTCCTCAGGGGTCAGTACTGGGACTGGTGTTGATTAACATTTGTTAACACCATGAATGGTGAGACTGAGTGTGCCTTCAGCAAGTTTGATGATGACACCAAGCTGTGTGGTGCAGTTGACACGCTGGAGGGAAGGGATAGCATCAAGAGGAACCTTGACTGGCTTGAGATGTGGGCCCATGCAAATCTTGTGGAGTTCAACAAGACCACTACAAATGAATTCAAGCTGGTTGGTTGGATTAAGAGCAACCCTGTGCAAAAGCACTTGAGGATGTTGGTTGATGGAAAGCTCAGCATGAGCCAACAATTTTTGCTTGCAGGCCAGAAAGCCAACTGTATTCTGGGCTGTATCAAAAGTATCATGGCCAGTTTGTGAAGGGAGATGATCCTCCCCATCCACTCCACTCTTCTGAAACTCCACCTGCAGTGCTGTGTCCAGTTCTGGAGTCCCCAGCATAAGAAAGACTTTACCTGGAGCAAGTCTAGAAGAGGGCCTCAAAGATGACGAGAGGGCTGAAGCACCTCTCCTGTGAAGACAGTCTGAGAGAACTGGGCTTGTTTAGCCTGGAGAAGAGGAGTCTACATAAAGAACTTGTAGCAGCCTTCCAGTACCTGAGGGTGGCCTACAGAAAAGCTGTAGAGGGACAGTTTAAAAGGACATGTAAGGACGGGATGAGGGGGAACAGTTGTAAACTATATTTCTATCCAATTTAGACTGGATTTTAGAAAGAAATTATCATCTGTGAGTATGCTGAGACAGTGGAAGAGTTTGCCCAGAGGTTTTGTGGATGGCTCCTCCCTGGAAGTCTTCAAGGACAGGTTGGTTGGGGCTTTAAGCTACCAGGTCTAGTAGAAGGTGCCCTTGCCCATGCATGGGATTTGGAACTAGATGATCCCAAACCAGTCTATGATTCTATGAATGAAGGCCAATGTTTAGACTGTCTTGTGCCTAAAGCATGCCCTGGGATTCTTTTCCTCTTTGCTACAAATACTGTACCTTGTGTACAAATATCCCAATATGATTTAAGCATTTAGTATACTTAAACATTGGTAGACAACAATTGTTTAAAAAAATATTTTTGAAAGTTAATATCCACAATATGCTGCTCTGCATTGTCATATAATTTATATCTGATATATAGTATTCTTTGAAAATGTAAAGATTCGGTTTCCAGATTTTCTGATCTGCAGCTCTCTTGTCACCTCAGCTGATGGACAGTTGTTGAATTTGAGTTCCCAGTGTTTATTTAAACATGCAAGTCTTTTCTGAAGGAGAGATCAAGCCACCAATTAACATTTTTCATAGCTCATAGAATCATAGAATAGTTTGGGATGGAAGGGAGCTTTAAAAATCATCTAGTTCAATCGCTCTGGAGCTGGACAAACAGTTTAGAAATGGTTACACACAGCTAAAGATTATAATGATATGCACTGTGTCAGGTTCATCATTTATGCATTAAGGATCACTTTAGCTTTTTTAGTCCATATTCAATTTTTCATTTTAGGGAAATATTATTAGAGGATTTCTCTAGCATCCTGGTTATATATCCAGAGAATATCCCAGTATCTTTTAAGGAAAATCTTATACATCCAGTCTAATAAAGTATCCCTTGTTCTTTACTGTCCATTTCTACTATTAACTTTTTCTTTTCAGTAACTGAGCTAATTAAACTTCATCTTATGCCCTAAGGCATTTCACAATTTTATGACCAGACTTGTTAGCAAAGTAAACAAAAGACATTATACCAGACCATGTATGAAGGAGGAAGCAGAGCACATCTGTCACTGGCTAACATGTTGGCACTTAATCTGCATTGTAAATTTGTGTCTAACAAATCTCTGCATGACCTTCTCCATAGCTCGCAAATCTTTAATTCCTTTGGTTCACCAACTAGCCATATTGGGTCATAAAGACAGAAGAAATTGCACCAGGTTCCAGATAAAGAGTGTATTTTCATTGCATATTTGAACCTGAATGGTAGCAGAGGAACCTGGAGAATTCTTGGTGTCATTATTATTTCATATACTCCGACTTCCCTGTAATCTTCTGCAGCTATTTTCTTCTTTCTTGTACTTGTTCCCACACTGGTATAATTTCAGACAACAGTACATAACCCAAAGAATCTTTTCTTCAGCTTCACTTTTCTCTTGTGCTCTCCCAATAAATATACCATTCTGACATGTCTGCCTTTCTTAAGGAGAGACAGTGCCTTTGTAAATAGGAGGTCCAAGCAAATTCTGAGACCCTCAGAGATCTTCTGTTGTCCTTCTCTTTCTCCTTCCTTCTGCTGTTAACAAGAAGATAAAGTGCTCATATTATTTCATAAGTATGATTGTTCTAGATACCATATAGAAATCGTAAGACTAAAAAATATTTGCCTCTTTGGCTCCATTCTTCCACTTCAGACTCTTTTTTCCTTCTTCTGGAGGACTTTATACATGCTGCTTTTCTTTATCATTTAACAATAGGCAAATGAGACACAAATTGTTTTATACAGTGACTGATTCTCCATCTGTGTTTTCAGTTTAAGGGTGTAGAAATGGCAAAGAAAGACAAAACTAACAGGCTATGTCTGTCTTACTAAAGAAGATTAGGAAAAGCTCTTAGTCCTGAGATTTTGTGGGTCTGTATCGAGCTGTCCTTGATGGGTTTTCATCTAGAGTTCTTGTGACTGGACCTCTCTTGGGAAGATTTGTCTTTGAGAAAACTACCCAAAGAGACAAGTAATGACCTGCAGTAGACTCTACCTGTTCACTAGACTCTGCAGCGTATCTCTACCTGCAACACAATGTAGACAGATATAGTGATGAATTTTCTGGACAAAAAGCACACCCACTATCTCATATTGACTTGAACTAAGAAGTCACTAAGGATTCCTCCTGGAAAAGTGCAATGTAATTTACCACAGGTTTCAAGAGAAGCCACAGGCATCTAATCTGAAGCACATTACCTCATTGCAGTGTTACTGCAAGGAGCATCAGTCATGGGTTTATTATACTCTGATATGCTCTTTAACATACACTCCTTGAAATACTTGAGGCAGAGTCAAAATCACAAAGAGACACATTTAGTTTATGTTCTTAAGGCTGCTGTTTCCTATTTTCTGGGCAATTCTGAAGGATGTGCAAATGAAAAATGAAAGACATTTGGATGCAGAAGTATAGCTGGAATATTGTCTGCTTAGCTGTTCTGGAAATAACTATTTTCCTGAGCCCTTTAACATTTAAATATTTTTATAAATCTGTCCCCCAGTCACATTTGATAAAGGGAAAGACATTACATTCTCCCTTTGTTGGAAGTGTCATTATTTGATTCAGTCTTATGAACACCCTGTAATATGATAAAACACCTATTCTGTCTCAGTTATGTCTACAACAGGAGCAGATCATGGCACTAGGAGCAGGAAATTTTGACTGGATGCCTGCCAGAGACCTATAATCACTGAGTCTTTTACAGGTACAACCCACGGGCAGCCTTCAAATGCTTCTGGCATTTTTCAGAGCACTGCAGGAGGTGTTCCTTTTGGTCTCCCCTCAAACTCTTTCTTTCTTTTTCCAATTACTCAGATTTCAGGATTTGCCTTTTCCCCTCTCCTTCTGGGAAAGGTTTTTATTTGCTATTAAGAATATGATCATCCTGTCTCTGTTAGATCCACACAATCAACACATATAAATTAAATTGAGTTTTGAGGATTTGTTCTTTTGTTTGCTTTAAACAGTACCTCACACTGAAAAAAAATGGTGAGAGTTGCTTCTTCGAGATGAGATGAAACGAAATCCTTCATCATTTCATTAGAAGAGTTGGTTCAGTTAACCTGTTGCATAATTGATGTATTTAATATCACAGTACTGAAAAACAGAAACTGAAGTGCTCTAGGAACAGTGGGATTCCCCTCAGAGGCAATGAGATGCACTTTCTGAGTGGCCCAATTTCAGGCAGCTTCATTTGGTTCTGCAAACCATTTAAAGAAAGGAATACACAGAAAACTTAAACCATGTAATAAACTTTTATGATTTCCCTTCCAAGAGAGTATGCAAGCTTTGTAAACTGGTTTACGTTTCAGAATGGAGAGGATATGTGCAAAATCTACTAAGGCTGTCACTCTCAAAGGAAATTTAAGTACATGCATATGGCATGGGGGAGGAATTTTAAATATTATTTTATTTCTACAGTGTAAGTAAAATACCTAAAAAGGTCCATGGTTAAAATTAAAAAACAGGAAAAACAGAAAAAAAATATGGTGATAGTCATATATATATCCCTGTACATAGGATTTAATGAGATTTTAATTTCCTACTGGAATTGATGAGTACTCCTCATATAAATTTTTAGTCTGGCACCAAACTACAGCCCTTATTCTTACCTGTAACATATGATTATGTAAAATATTACCTGCCTTCATCTGACCCACGTGTAAGTTTGAAAAATGAATATGTGAGGCCCAACAAATCCAGACGGTTTAGAGAAGGTGAGCTGTGGTTTATATTTAACTCTGTGTATTCTACTAGTAGCTTCCTGGTGTTTCTCTGTTGTGTGGGACATTCATTTAGTATTCTCTGAGCAACTCAGAAAAGACAGTACAGCCCTACTGAACTTCCAGTGAAACATTGCATGAACTGAGTTCTCTCAATAAAAGCAGATGTGCAAATTTTTATAAGCATTCATACTTATTTTGTTTGAGTTGTAAAAACAAAAGTGTGTTATGCAATCAGTTGATTTCACACTGCAAAGACAAACTGGTAACTTAGCTAAATTTGGAGGTTACATATTAATTTAAAATAATTCTTCCACTCACTGCAATTCTCACTGCTTGAGACCCATTAATTCATACAAAAGATATCCTGACTGAACTAAAGCATTTTTAATGTAATATTGTCATCCTCAAAACAACACTTGAAGACAATTTTTCTCATTTTTATTGAAAATCCTGACTTACTATATGCCTTTTCAAATTCCATGACTTCTTCAGATGTTTAAGATGCCAGATCTTTAAATATACCTAAGTCACAGTTAGAAACCCATGTGATCTGTATTTAAAAAAAAACAAAAAACCTATTATGTTTGTAGTATAAGACTACACTTCAAATTTCTGTTGATGTCACAAAATTTTGATTGTCAGTTGTCATTTGATGTCACAGATGGATATTTTGTCTTTTTATTTTATTATACTTGCAAATGCTGCCTGAAACCAAAAAAAGTTGAAGATTTTTCTTTGTATAAATGTCTACAAATGTGTGGCATTCTGTGCATTTCTACTTCAGATGTACATTTGCTTTTACACTAAATTCAACACAATAGAAACAGCAGGAGAAAAAAAATAAGAAAAAAAGAAAAAGAAAGCAAACCTTAAGTACTACAAATAATGATGGTGTATTTCATGTCTTTACTGCTCTAATTATTTTGTAACTAATGTTCCCATTTTAGCACTGAGGTTGTAATCATATCAGGCATGCAAGAGGGCGTTAATATTTGTGAGTGTAGTGTCTCAGTTTTTATCTATATCAAAGGAAATGATCCGATTTGGTCCTTTTTGCAGGACAAAAAAAATCTTTATTTATGCACTTGGTAAAAAAATTAAAGAAGAAATATTACATTTCCCCTCTTTCATGAAGATTCACTTAAATAAAAAATGTTGCTTTTTCTGAATTATATTCATCTCCTACTGCCATGTTTGATCAGTTTGTTTGAGCCATGTATTTGATGTTCTTTTGGATCATTAATTCTTGTCTTCTCTGCTCACATAACCAATGTAAAAAAAGTGAAATGCCCTTGAAGGTATTATAAGGGTCTTTCTGATGTGAAGCCAAATTGCACAGAGCCAAAATATCTTTAAAGTGTAATTCAGCATTTCTAGCCTGTGGTAGAAAAAGAGTATTTAGCAACTCACAGTGATATTAGTTTTCCAAAGTGATGGGACAGACATTTCTTGATGGTCCTAACTTTTCTACCAAAATCTATGAAGCAGTATGTAAGCTTGATAACTAATGACATGTAGGGGGGGGGAAAAAAGTATTCTGAGCTGTACTCTGAATCATGTCCTTTTAAAAGCATAATGTAATTAGCAAAGTAAGCAATAAGTACAAAATTGGAAAGAAATGGTTGTAAAAATCTCTTTCTAATGGCACTAAAAGCTGATTACCTCAAACTGTTCATTTTATATCATTTATATCATTTTATATCACATTCTTTATTCCCAAACACAGAAAAGATTACGTTTCAAAGTACCAGTTGCTTCTCTTATAATTAATTTGCATTGTAGTCAATATAATGAACTGTTATTTGTTTTTTTCTAAAAAAAAAAAAAAAAAAGAAAAAGAAAAAAAATTATACACAGAGACTAAACTCTTAATTGAAAGCTTCTCTTTGAGGAAATGGAAAAAAAAGATCCTGCCATTCTCAAGAGGTATCATATCAGTGGTTCCAGAGAGGAGCTCTCACTTAAGAGAGTAGAGAAATGGGATGATCTTACAAACTTCACAAAAATACGTAATATTTAAAATCAGAAACTTGGTGTTAAGCATTTTAGAAACTATTTTTGTTCAGGTTTTTGCAGTACCTGTTGAGTACTTACCTATTGGCAAATATTAAAAAGCATAACTCTTTTCTTCATAATTTTGAATCAACAATCTTCTGGGACTGAAATGCTAGATTTTGTGTTGCTCTCTAAATATTATGCCTCAATGCTTCCTATTCTTTGTGTATTCTTTGTGTATTCCTTTGTGATATATACTTGTGTGGACTAAAACCTGTTTCCAGTTAAGCTTGAGTGTGATTTATTGAACACCAATGGAAAAATTATATTTCTACTAAGACACCAAAAAATACCAGGGTCATCCAGAGAAAGAGTTGTCCTCATTCATTCCATGCAGGTGAAAGATTATTTTATTGTTTTTGAGTTCAATAATAAAGCATATAAATTCTGTGCATTTTAACCACTTGGGAAAACAATATTTTCTTCTGAGTAGTAACTTCAAATATTACGATTGTTTAAACTTAAACAAAAAATATGAGTTGTAACAGCACTTGAATGAAGAAGCTTGTACCAACTCCATAATCTACCTGTTCTATATAATTCTGACTATTTGTAGTCAAATCTGCTTCCTGATACAGGCATCTTTTGTCACAAGCCCCCAACACTACAGAGCTTTACTAATGTACAACTGAAAGGTGGCTAATACTACTGTAAGAGTTTAGATATAATATGAACAAGGAATTTAAGTGATATAAGGCAGTGAAATTATACCAGGCTCTCCATGAATTAAGAAATGCCTGGTCATTTGTTAGGGATTTATTTATCGTGCCACACATTTGATGTACGGATGTGATACCAAGTGTACTCAGATCCATACTGGCAATAAAACTAGAAATGTCACAAAGCTTGTCAGTCAGTATCTGTAGTAAATGGTTGCAGTAGGTTGTATTTTTATATCTGACCATGTGGGAACTGGATAAAAAAAATCACTAATTATTATGAATATAAGCATCTCAATAAACGCATTTCAGAGTCTTTGTTTCTCAATTTTCTTTTTTGTTTACAAAATCAATTTACATCTTCCAATTATTTATATAAATTGTACATATAGATTTCACTGTTTCTATTTTAATCAAGTAGCTGCAAAGAGTCAGCAGTTTACTCTGTGTTTATGATTGTGCAGGCTTTTATAACCCACTGATTATGAGGTACATCACTTAAGGAGCAAACCAAACTTCTAAGGAGTGCATTTGTAAGAATCCTCAAAAGCAAGGCAGTATGCATGCAAACTCTTACTCCTGAGAGATAAGGTACCCTGCAATGCTGCAGTGCTTTAAACATCTGAGTGTTTATGAAAACAGTGGCACAGAAACCACTTATATCTAGACTGTATTGTGGTAGCCATGACTATCTTTCAGGATGTGAATATGAGTATGCAGAGTTGAGCAGTTCACAAGTGACTTTTAACAACAAAGCAGAATGCCCTCAAAAATGTTCTGTCAAGAAAACAAAACAAAACATAAACATTGTTCAGATTTAAAATTAACAAAATAACAGTATTGTTGTAAAGGTCTTGAAGTTCTGCTCATCAGATAAATTTCAGTAATAGCATCTATTAAGAAAATCATAGAATCCTAGAATGGCTAGGGTTGGAAGGGATCTTAAAGGTCATCAGGATCCAAAGCCCATGAATGGGGAGGGACATAGGGACACCTCCCACTTGCACCCGATTGCACAAGGCTTCATAAAACCTGGCCTTGAACACTTTCAGGGATGGGGCATCAGCAACCTCCCTAGGCTACATATTCCAGTGTCTTACTACACTCATGGTGAAGAATATGGTTAGTTAGCATAAATTCTGATAATATAAGATGTATCTCCTTTTGCTTGCACAAGAACATTTAATGTTTCCAGTAATATTTGCACTTATAAAAATATACTGTGGTGCAAGAGTAATATATTACATCATGGTTTTTTTAAATGCTTTATTTTCCTTCTAAAGTTTAATTTTTCAAACCACAGTAAAAAAATAGCACTGGCTTCTTGATCAAAAGACCTACTGCAGCTTACCTCCTTGCCATACTTTCTTGAAAACTACCTTCCTCATTCTGCTCCATTTAATAGATCATCTATCTGATGTTTGAATGTTATATAATGTTGAATGTTACCATAAGATCTTGTCCTGCTTTTGACCTCTTTTATATTTTTAGATAACTAAGGAAATTCATTGGAAGTATCATTCCTTTATGCCTTTGTATGCTAGATACTTTCTTCTATATTATCTGAAGTCTGAACTCTGAGGTCATTCCTGGTGTAAGATAGTGGAATAATGTAATTATTTTAGCTTGGAGAATTATTTTGGAGGTCCCATGGAACAGATCTTGTTCCTTAAAACATATGCCACACATTATGTCCCTGACACCTTAGGATGGGAGCACTTTGGAATAACTTACATTTAAAGTGGGGTCTTTTCTGAAATACAGAAGCAGATGGAGTAAATATTAACTGAAAATCTAGTGCTATATTTCAGGTCTTGGAATTGGTTCAAGCTTGGTTTTATGTGCATTGCTGCACACTTTTTTGAATATAATAATTTCATGCCAGAGGAAGACAGTGGAAGGGACACATAACATTGTTAGCTTTTCCATTTGTTAACAAAACTGAGAGAATTTCCTGTAGACTTTACAAAAATTCAAATCATATTCAAAACCATGGGAAAATAATATCTTCTTCGCAAATATAGAAGTTAAAATAAATTCAACAACAACAACAAACTGTAGAAAAAGAACAATGCCATTAGATTAAGGGCTTTCACTATGCAGTAAATTACTGCTCTACGAAGACTTCTTACGTTGTTGATATTCAGCTGCCAAGGCCAAAGATATTCTTTTCCCAAAGAGCATTAAATTTGTCTCAGCAGATTGTTCAAGCAATTCAATTTTGTTAAGAACTGATCAAAATCTATCATTTTGTAATGATGGATGGTATGGCACTTCTTTCAATCCCTATTTAGGTGCTGAGTATAGGCAGTACGGTAATCCTTTTAAAAGAGAGGTACAGGAGAAAGATGTCTCTTTCTATTAATGTTAACGTTGAACCACCAACTTGCAGAATAGCATGGCCATCAAATAAGATATATTAATGCATTAGCAGCCTGTCCATCATTGTTTCAATACGAACATAGATGTTATTATCAACATCAAGTTTTATATTTATCTTGTATCTGCTCCTGAGATTCTATCATGACAGATATCTTGGCTTCTATTTATAGTCTGTGTGAGCTAGTGGAGATGGAAGGAGCAGACTGATACACTTCATTTTCAAATCAATCTGGTAGGCCACGTTAAGACAGTTTTGGGGTGTTTTGTTGTTTGGTTTTTGTTAATTGTTTTTTGGTGTTTTTTTCATAAATGTATGGATGTGGCTAAATGCAACATGGGCAGAAATATTAAGGGGATCTTCTAATAATTAAATTCCTTGACACTTTTCAGATAAGAAAACAATATGAAATCTCATATCTATTCCTTCTGGTCTTGACACTATCAGGAGGTACAAATATGTCATATTTCTTACAGTGCTTAGTCATATTTTTAGGGAGAAATTCTTAACTAATGTAAAGAGTTAGCTAGCACCCCACCTCACACCAGTTATGTTTAAGAAATGGCAAGAAAACATGAAGAATATATTAACTACTTGGTCCTGTGAAGTCTACTTGATGCATAATGTGCTGTGAAGGTGTCAATCACCTACATTACAGTCTTTAGCACTGCAGCACATACTGGCTGCATTCTTAATGCTTTCAGTAGAGAGGACTCCATGACCTTTATAAAACTAGCTTCTTATGCTCATGGTTCCTTATAGCTGTTTCAGAGTAGGTCTATAATACTGGGACATGGAGGAATTCCAGAGAAGCTTGCTGCTAAAACCCTTCTGCCTCAATTTCTACCTCATTCACATACACATTGGACAACTTATTTTGAACTGTTGATCTTACATTTTTTTACTAATGTTGGGTTTTAGATAACTTTGAGGTACACATAAGACATACATAACTTGTTATAACAATACGGTGTCTATTAATGTTGAATTATTTCAGTGCTAGGAATATTTTTTTTAATCTGTTTACCACATTATCTCAAGGAAAACAAAAGATTGTGTTTAGGTTGTGCAGAATAATACTTGTACAGTTTCAGAACAAGTATATTACACTCATTTGACATTTCTTGGCATATGGAGAAAGCATATTTGTATTCACATGCTAAATTAAACAATTTCCTTAAAAATGGATTAAAAAAAACTACTGGTTTTCTTATTTATTTAATCTTTTTTCTTTTTCTTTTTCCTCATTTAAAATACAATCTAGCTGTAATTTTTCTTATCCTCTTAAAATTTTACAACTATTTGGCTGATCTGACATTGCTACATAACAGTTCTCTTTCAGCAAAGTGTTTGAAGTGTCTACAAGCTGCAAAATTAACCATGTATACACTTGCAAGCACTTGAAGAATAGGGTGGTACACTTTGATGGACAGGGTTGAATAGCTGAACATAGTCGCCAAAAAAAAAAAAAGGTAATCTTTCATGTTCTTACTCTAAGTACATAAAATGACACTTGGTTGTGTGTGCATCTAATTGCAGTGGCAGGTTTAGCTCATTGATATGATGCCAGAAGTGATGATAAGCATTAGAAAACCATATCTCAATCTGTTAATCACATTGGTTCATTGCACTTACAATTATTAAATCAGCCTCAGACTTTCCACATCTCTGTTATCTTACCCTGCTTTTTCTGTGCCTGATGCACTAGAGACAGTGGGTTACTCTTCACAGGCTATAACTGTTTGAAAGATCTCTATATCAACTGTGAAACCTTTTCCATTTTTATATGATTTTTTGTCACACTATGAAATAAAAATATAGTGATGAAACTTGTGGGATTTCAGAAACTCTTCATTTGACATTTGAACAGTAAATGTTCAGTGGGTCATTTATTTCAAAGCCAAGAAAAGGTATTGGTATTGTCCCAGAAATTTGAAACATACGGTATTTTCCTTTTGAATGATGTGACACTACAGTCTTGCCCTCATTCCAGTTCTGTATTTTTAACTCTCTTAGAAATCTTGTTGTGGATGACTTTGAGATTTAGGGCACAATTCATAAAGCTTTAAAGAGCAAAAAAGTAGGTCGCAAGCCATTTATTATATTCTCCTCAATTGCTGGAGTTAAAAGTTAAACCTTCTTAGAAGATCTTCAGCTGAGATTGTTTTCAAAGAGATTAATATTGTACCTTCTGACTTCTGAGCAGTAGAGCATTCCTTTTTGGAGTAGGAGGAAGAGGAGCAGGTTGAATGTGGAAACATGATCCTTGAGTTAAAAAAAAATCCTCCTGCCAGTTTCCCATACTGAACCATAGATTTGTCTGACCAATAACATTTGGGACTTAGGAAAAAAAGGAGGGTTTACCAACTCTGGGAAAAGGGACAGGCAACTCAGGAGGAATACAGAGGTCTTGTTAGGTATACAGAGATAAAATTATGAAGGCAAAAGCGCATCTGGAACTCAACTTGGCCACTGACATAAGGGACAATTAAAAAAAGAGAGCCAGGGGGAATCTCCATCCCTTACTGGATGTGGTGGGGAACATTGCAACCAAGGATGAGGAAAGATAAGGACAGAGAGCTGAAACCTCTACTGGGAGAAGGGGCTTAATCCAGGAGGAAGTAGTTAATGATCTGCTTCTGCACCTAGACACACCTAAACCTATTTTACTGACACAGAGGTAAGACTGACTGGCCTGTAATTCCTTAAATCTTATTTAAATCTTATTTTTTACCCTTTTTAAAAAATGGGCATTATATTTCTTCTTTTCCAGTCAGTGGGAACTTCACCAAACTCACATGACTTCTCAAATATGACAGATAGGGAGTTAGCAACTTCATCCACCAGTTTCCTCAGGACCCATGAACAGATCAGGTCCCATGGACTTGTGCCCTTCCAGATTCCACAGTTGGCTCTTCATCCACCCCCAGCCAGAGTTCCATGAGCTCCAGCTGCTCACTGACATCAGCCATCCCTTCCTCTTCTCCCTTGCTTGTCCTTATAGAGCCTGAATCCAACCATAGAAGTCATCCCACCATGTCTCTGTGATGCCAATAAGATCATATCTCTGCAGGCACATGCACATCCCTAACTCCTCTTGTTTATTGCACATGCTACATGCATTTGCATAGACGTAGTGAAATGAGGCAATCAGGTGTGGCTAACTCTGAAGTGGGAGGCATGAGCTTGTGCCAAGCCCACCTGTGCCCTATTAAGGCCTACCCCAACTGTGCATGAGCAGGATTGGGCAACCAATAAAAACCTTAGGGTGAGCTCCAGTGGCGCAGCCGGTTGGCATGCAGTACTTATACAGCAGTACAAACCCGAGCAATGCTGAGGTTGTGAGTTTGAGCCTTACCTTTGGGTGAGCTCTGGTGGCGCAATCAGGTTAGCACAGTGCTTATAGAAGCAGTACAAAGCCAAGCAATGCCGAGGTTGTGAGTTCGAGTGTGAGCCGGGCACGTATTCAGAAGCTCACTTTTTATTGGTTGCCCAATCCTGCCTATGCGCAGTTGGGGTAGGCCTTAATTGGGCACAGGTGGGCTTGGCACAAGCTCATGCCTCCCACCTCAGAATTTGCCACACCTGATTGCCTAATTTCACTACACATGGAGGCATCTAAGTTGGTCCCCCAATGAAACTGACTTATTTGCCAGGGATGCTGGAAATCACTTGTGGTATTTCTGTGGTGCTTCCCTGTTCACTCCAATTGGCACAGGATCCCCAGGCTCATCTCTGTAAGACTTCAAGTGTGCTGCAGTGTATTCAGCACTTCTCTGAGCAACAGGCTGTGGGCACTTGCTAGGAGCCAGTCTCTTACCTCAGTCTATCATCTCAACTTCCACAATTTTTGTTACTTTCACTGACTTTGAAAAAGGGAAGACATTTCATTTGTTTTAAAAAGCTAGTGTAAATATGAATCACATTAGTTAGAATCTTAATTTTTTGCACTTTGGCTTGCACTGTTCTACACTTTCTTTCAGAGCCCCTTCTGAAAAGTTGGGGCAAAAGCATAAAAAAGACAAAAAGGTATACTTCTCTTATCCAAGATAAAAGGGGAAAAAACTATCACTTTCCAGTGTAAATAATTATAAATTTTGTTTAATTTCCTTTAATAAAAGATCTTGAGGAAAAACAATTTATGTATTAAACATAAATGTGAAAGTTCTTACAACAATATTTACTCTGCAAATATAGCAGTGCATACCTGTGTTTTTAAAATAGTGAAGTTGTCTTATGTCTGAAGTAGAGGGCAATTCTTTCACCTTCACTGAGAATTAAATTTTGAACACAGTTCATCTGGAATGCTTAAAATTCTACTACAGGAATATTGTTTCAACTTATCTCAGCTGCCAAGTATGTAATTTATGTTCAGAGAGAATTTTTCCTTACTGGAACCATTGGAAGTCTGCGAAGTTTACTGTCTCCTAGAGAAAAAACACGAATTACTCTAATGGACCCAATCAGTTCTGCTTCACTGCACTTAGGAAGGAGGTTTACTTCTTAAAGATCAGGTAACACCCTAAGATGTGATTTACTTGCATCTTACATAGTGTCTGTTTCCATAAATGCCACAACTGTTCTCCTTGCAAAAAACTGTAAATAAGGCCCTTTTAAAAACTTAGAACAGGACATATCTGTGTTGTAGTGATACTTAAAAAAACTGAAAATGGACTACTCTTTACAAAAATATTGCCTGGTATTTTGATCATTACTAGAATTTCACATGGGCAAACCCACAACAATGTAAAAGAAGAATCAAGCAGCAAGACAGAAAGTACTTTACTCCCTGAACCATAACAAGACATAAAATACCTTGCTGTATGAGCAATTTACCAAACATTCATATTCAAATCATGTGTTAATGCTATTTAGATTTAGCCTTAATTTGTTTAGGAATCAAATCTATCCCTGCCTAGAGATTTTCAGTGAGGATTGCATTAATCTCTTAAGAAGGGATCAACAGCTTTAGACAGACATACTCAGCAAAGTTAATTTTAAAATACTGGCCATTATATTAGTCAGCCTTACAAATAGAATTACTGACATTCATATCTACCAAAAATCTTACTAAAAGGATTCTTCCTTGCTAGGAGAGTTTTTGAAAAAACAAGGCACAGGAGAAAAGTTCAGGGAGGAAGGAAGAGATTGCAATCTTCATTTTAATTATTTTATGTAATTATATATTGCTGTAATTGTTTACAAAGTCTGGGTTTTATAGGAAGCAGGGCCCTTTTTTATGTCCAGTGCTAGTATAGAGATAATCATTGTTTACAATCTGAAACACGTGGAACTTGTAGTCAGCTTGACAGCTGTAGATACATACAAACTGTAGTCTGTGGCAGAGAATTAGATTTCCATCTTATAGGGATACAGGGTAACAATGCTCACTCCAATGAATTGCTAATATAGGTATTAAATGAAGTTTCTCTTAGCACTTCCAGTCTTACCAATTCCTACATCTTCATCACTTCTCTCATAGTTTTCCCTCTTCGGGAAACTTTCTTTTCACTAGAAAGGGTAATAGCTGTCCAACTTGGTAAGATCTCGAGTAAGACACAGATGTTATGTATGTTCCACAGGACATATGTTCTATGACTCACCAGCAATGCAAACTCATATGGTGAATGGGACCTGCCCTTTTAGAAAGAAAAGTGAGTTCAGAAGACACAGAGATGTGGGATGCCTTGTAAGATCCCAAACTGGGATACTATGTGGTTCTCAACATAAAGTGTATCTGACTAGAAACACAACCAAAAAAGTCCTTGCCCAGCTGTTGTGTAGCTTCTGAAGTTAATACGAATTATATTCCACCAGGAGATGGCTATGAGGTCCTATTGTTTGCCTCCAGCAGAAATGAACAAGAGCAAAAGACTTGGCATAGTGAGAGTTTTCTTCTTCAGAGGAATAAAGCCTATGTCACTCATTTTACATATCTTGTTATATAGTCACTCAACTTCAGTTCCTTCATTTCCAGTTCCTGTTACACATTCACAGATATGTTTAGACAACTCCAACTCCCCAGATTAGAAGGTCTTATACATCTCTTCTTGGTTTAATGGAACCCTAGTTCCTACATCCTTGGATGCTATTTGGCTGTCTTGTTCTTCAGGATGACTAGCAGCATGGTGCTCAACACCCAAATATAAAATTCAAGCTCTTGGTCTCAAGATCCCAAGATATATTAAAAGCCATTTGACAGCCTTGGAAACTTACCCAGTTACTGTGGAGAATATATACACAAAATTCCATTTTAACAGATGGAGGATATATGAGTAAAATTTAGTTACCTACACACAGAGTTGATCAAGTTTTCCATATGTTAGTTAAATTGTTTGCATGCAGAACTGGAACATACTCACAGGAAAGATATTCTTTAGAACTCAGTAAAAGCCAAAGTGATTCCAAAGGGTTGCTGTGCTTTACTCCCATATCACAGCCTTAATTCTGTCTCTCCTGTCCATGATACTGAAACAGTTCTTTTCGATCACTCATTCTTTTTCAAAGAAGTGCCACTTATTCTATTTGTTTAATTACTTCTGTTTCAGTTAATTATCCAATGTCCTCAATATATTTCTTAGTCTATTACCTCTAGAATGAGATTAAGGCCTTGTAAAGCACTTGGTGAGGGACTGCCAAGTAATCACCCGGTTTCACTGCTACAGGAGAAAAAGAGGACTAACTTCAGTCATGAATGTTTGACCACAATTAAAATAGAGATTTTATTTTTGTGTGATTATTCTTAGTAGAGTGTATGTACCATTATGTCACAGTTCTGCTAGCTAATGTGTATGCTATTACTGTTTATGATGGAATTTTTTTATTATTATTATTATTATTATTATTATTTATTATTATTTTTTGTAGTGTCAGCTCAAAGTCAGAACCACGCAATTTCCAGTGCTTGTTTTTGCTCTTGAAGATTTACATCCATGCTCTCCAGCCATGGATGGCCACATGCAGGTTTTTTAAATGAGAAGTATATACCACCATTCTACATGTTTCACCTAATCCCAGCCAGTGATCAAATGTATAGAAGGAAGAGAATTGTACATCTGAAATGAATTTTGCCTGATGATTCATGTGCTATTGGTTAAGACTGAATAGATTCAGCTTTTGAAGGAAATTGCTCTGGTGGCACCAGGCCATTCAGACCACGGCTGTTGTATTTCCTAGGTCTCACCCTCTAAGGATTACTCATACCTTACAGAGCTAAACAACAGCTGCGTAACACATTTACCCTCCACTGTAAGCACATATCAGAGTTGTTTTCCTCTTTACTGCCTACCCACAAGCCCTTTGTACCAACAGCCCCCAAAACCAGTAATACCAGAAGGGTCAAAATGCATCTCAGATTGCAGAGAGAAAGGCAGAATGATAAATTTAGACTGGCATAGCTACAGTCTGGTTGGACAGACTGCCAACAATAATTTTAAGCCCTTCTTTCTCAAGTTTTCTACTTTTCTAGCTGAGTTTTGTTAACGTTTGTTATTTGTTACATAGACTATCACGTTATCTTAACTATGCAGGGATCTAAAACATAAGCTCTAGAGTAAGACTATCATTCACACCATTTGGGAACTACTTTCCACTTTTGTTGCAGTTCATACAAGCTCAGAATGAAATTTTAGATCAGCAGCTTTTCAGTATTTCATTCTGCAATGTAAATTGCATTGACTTTAATGAAAAAGGGTTGTCAAAGAGATAAAACTAACACTCACCTGAGTGAAAAGCAGATACCAACTTTGAAACCTGCTGTATTGAATTGCCCTATTTCATCCTACCACACAGCTGGAGAAAACATTGTATCTTTCCTGCCACAAGTAGCTAAAAACTAACCAGAAACATCTTACAAGGCTGGGGAGGGACTAGAAGATGTGGGGCAAAACAGAGATACAACAAGGGTGAAGAAAGAAAAGGTTTATTTGATATTTCCTGGAAGAAACTTCTCGAACCTGAAGGAAACTGAGCACATCTCACATGTTCTGTAAGTGAATGCTCTCAGAATTATTAAGAAGATGCTCACCCTGATCCAGCCTTCCTTGTCCTTGAGTGTTGTGTCAAGTTGTGTGCTGCCAAAAAGTTGTCAAGTTCCACACAGGCATGGATGTACTTCATGGATTAAGGAATGTGTTTAAGGATCCTGCCCTGCTGAGTTCTGATATATATAATGCAAGCCAATGTTATGAACAGTAGAATAATTTTAGGGATGAAAGCAGTGAGGATAAAGAGAAAAGACAAAAATTTTCTAAAATTGTAACAAAATAATCACAGTAAAATAACTTTTCCCATATAATAGGTTTTTTGTTTGGTTGGTTGGGTTTGTTTTGTTTTGTTTTGTTGGGGGTTTTTTGTAGCAGCTGAAATTTAATAATGCTAGACAGAAATACTCACAAAGTATTTTGGTTTGGATTAGGCTTTTTCTTAAATTATCACATTTCATAAAAATTTTACTTTCTTCACAATTTTTTAATTTGTTATTTCCTCTTAGAAATGCAGAGATTATACCTTATTGATCCAGGTGTCCTTGATTCTCAAATCCATTTTTATAATTGACAATTAATCCGTGTAGTCAATAGAAAACACCTTTACTATACTAGCACAAAATTTCTTTTAAATAACTTCCCCCTCTTCTTTCCTTGAGATCATGTTAAACTTGCTCAGTAAGCAGCTTTCCAGGCATGCACCCATAGAGCCCCAAGTCACAGGAAAATGACTGCGATGAGTGTGATCTGGTTTGAGTCTGGCATCTGAACAGAAACTCATAAAAATTATCTGTATTGTAATGCCACATGAAAAGGAACCTCCCTTCTTACTAGTCAACATGTTTCTGCATCTCTGCAGACAGCCAAGATTAATAAAAATGTAACCACTATATTTTCAACAATGACTCTATTCATTAGAGGGAGGAGGTGAGGCATAAATTCACCACAAAATACTGTGTTGCACTAAGGTTAATAAAAGTAAGAGGAATATATTTACAAGGAGCAGGCAGAGATTGGTGGAAAAGACAGGTACATTTTCATGCATGCCACAGGGCTGGAAACCCTTTTCAAAGAATAAAATTTGACAAAGACTGACATGTAGCATGGGTATAATTAATAAGAACAAGGAAACCTGAACTCCATTGTTTCTTCTTAAGTATTGTAAAAAATAAAGCAGGTTTTATGCTTCCATTAAATCTGTAATAAAAAAAAGATATTGTGCCCTTTCTTTTAAAGCAGAGACAGATGTATTTGGATTTACAGTTGAGAGGATACAAGTGTTGTGTTTGTTTCAGTAGAGTGACTTCTTTTTCTCTCTCAGTGCAGAAAACGATTAAAAATAATTAAAGAAGAAATAAAAGTCCAAACAACTAGAATCTTAGGTGGGGGTAGAAAGTTAAAATTCGAAGTTGAACTCTTTATTAAAAAAAAAAAAAAAAAAAAAAAAAAGACAGAGCGAGACCTGTTACCTGAAGTTTACATCTGTCTCTGGACATTCCCATAGATACATTTTCTATTGTGCTTCTATTAGAAAATTTTAAAAAAATTACTAACCAGTTGTCTGCTAGAGTTATCATATAAACTAAGCAATTTCACAAACATAAACTGCAGATGCTAATGGAAAACTGCACGAGCAAATCCTGGAATGAATTTTCCGTGGCACAGTTTCCATTTTCCTGAAACTAGTGCTGTGTTACTCTGCCATTGCAGCAACTTCTGCAGGCAATACAGATCTGTAGAAGAGTCTGAAACAAAGATGCAAAGGAAAAATACATTGTCTTGGATACACGATTGAACAGAGTGTTGAAATTTTACTTTTTTTTTTGAACACACAGATTTGAAAATATGTTTTGATGAAAATAGACAACATTCCCTTTTCACTAGTATACTCCATTTTAGGAGTTGTTTTTTTCCTTCATGCTGCATTCCTTTTTTACATAGAAATAGGACACGACTTGTTACCATATGTGAAGTATTGCAAATATAAGCAAGAATTGTGATATTCCCCAAAATGGGGATATAGCATAGATTTACATGGGCATATATACATATACCTTAGTATGCTATTGAGATCTTCACTTCCACTGTGCTGCATTCTGAGAAGTTCAGGGAATGAATAAAAAGATTTAAATAAGAAATCTGAACCTTTCCCACCACTGTTTTAAAGAGAAACCAGATGATTTTGAACTGTTAAAAACAATTTTCCTATTGATCAAGTTTAACAAGGGCAAGTGCCAGATTTTGAACCTAGGATGGGGCATCCCTGGTGGCAAGTACAGACTGGGGAATGAGTGGCTGGAGAGCAGCATGGCAGAGGGGAACCTGGGGGTCCTGGTTGATGGCAAACTGAATATGAGCCATAAGTGTGCCTTCACAACCAGGAGTGCCAACCATGTCCCGGGGTGCATCAAGCACAGCATCACCAGCCAATGATTGTTTCACTCAGCTCTGCACTGGTACAGCCTCACCTTGAGTACTGTGTGCAGTTTTGGGCACCACAGTGTAGAGAAAACATCAGGCTATTGCAGAGAATTCAAAGGAGAGTAACAAGGATGGTGAAGGGTCTGGAAGGGATGACTTATGAGGAGTGGCTGAGGTCACTTGGATTTTCCACTTTGGAGAAGAGGAGGCTGAGGGGTGACCTCGCTGCAATATGTGGCTTCCTCATGAAGGGAAGAGATGGGACTGGCACTAATTTCTTCACTCCTGTGACCAAAGACAGAATTTGGGGAAATGGTAGGAAGCTGAAACAGGAAGTTTAGGTTAGTATCAGGAACAGGCTTTTCACTTAAAGGGTAGCTGAGCAGTGGAACAAGTTCCCCAGGGAAGTGGTCACAGAACCAAGCCTGCCTGAATTCAAGAAAAATTTGGATGATGCTCTCAGGCACATGGTGTGATCCTGGGGGTGCTCTACACAGGGACAGGAGTTGGACTTGATGATCCTGATGTGTCCTTTTCAACTTGGTATATTCTACAGTTCTGTGATTATAGAACCTCTGCAAATCATCCTGTTTGAAATCCTTCTTAGGGTTCAGGCTGGGCTGGAAAAGGCAATGTTCTTATCAATGTTTTTTTTCTGTAATGCTGTCTTATGGAGAGGAAATGTCCATTGTCATTCTTGAGGGTTTGAGTCTCTCTCTTGCTGAGAGTCCTAGCAGTCCATCTGACTGCACATATCTGTAAGATCCTGTCAAACATATTTGTACATTTTCCACAATACCACAAAGCATCTTGCTGCCAAAAGTTTAATGACTTGTTGTTTGTAAATGCAGATATTCTTGCCCTTCTGAAAGACAAAATTACATTATCACACTTTTTTGACAAAGTTTTTTCTGCCTATCTCTACCTGTCAGTTCTGAGTATAGGAACAATGTAAGGAATATTGTATCCAGTTTTAAGTCCCTCGTTATGAGACAGGTGGCATTAACTGTCACAAGTTAAGCAGAGGCTCCCAAGATGATTGGAGGGGATGGAGCACTTGCCCTGCAAAAAGAGGCTGATGTTCTAGGGCATGTTCAGTCTGTAGAACAGGAGGGGAATGTAACACTTGAATTGAGTGTGAGTATGGATAAGCTGGAGCAGATTCTTCACAATGGTCTGAATAGGAGAGAGAAAGGTAGGCCAAAATTGAAACAAAAGTGGTTCAGACTGGATATAAGGACAACTTTTTTCACCATGACAACAATCAAGTTTTGGAAGAGGTTGTGCAGAAAGGATAAGTAGTTTTCATCCTTGGAAGTCTCCAAGATCAGACTAGATACAAGCATTGATTTCATATCTACTGCTTTGAGCAATCTTGGAATACAGATCTCCTAAGCTCCCTTCCAACCTGAATTGTCCTAAAATTTCATGATCTTTACTGAATGTGATTTATCTGTCAATATTGCAAATTTGTATTAATAAAGAAGACAAATGAGTTTTGATCTCTTAATTTTAGGTAAACCTCTACTATTTGCCGGTACTTGATATTATGCAAAACTAAAAAAAACCCAAAACCTGAGAAGCTGAATAGTTGAGCTTTCTTGTCATAGTCACAGTTAGATGCCATGAAAACAAATGCAACTATTCAAATCATAGCAAGCTCCTTTTTGCCCTTCAGCCTTTTAGATCATATATACAGCCATGCTTTTTATTCTGTGTGAGTTTTTTTGGACATAATCTTGAGAATGTTTGATTGAAGTAATGTTTATTTCAACTCTAATGTTGTTCTCCTTATTTAATTAAAATGAAGTATTCAATTAAGAATTAACCCTCTAATTCAATGACTACAGGATTCTGTCACTTCCCACTAAACTTTTCTCATGTGTTTGCTGTAACTCATTCCTTTTTTTTTTTTCCCCATCAGCTATAAATTGTAGATTTTGAGAGTAAAGGAATTATATGAATATACTGTCATTCACAGCTGATCTTAATTTGAATGGAAATGCTTAAATTTTAATAACACCTTCACTGTTCTGAAACAGAACAAAAGGAAGATAAAAATATTTACTGAAGTCCCATAAAACTGTACTGTGAAGAAAAAAATATAGATTAGATTTTCTCTTTTGGAACTGGCACACCTTTACTTTCTACATAGAAAGATCAGCTGGAATAAAAAATTGAAAGCCTATTTTGGGTTTAAAGACTATTTCTAGCATAACTTTCTTGGCACAAAGGCATCAACATTACTGATACATCTTTTGTACGTGAGATGCCAACATTTGGAGACCCCAAGCAACTTAGAAAGTCAAATAAACATTTTGTTTTACCTTGTACCACTCATACTGCACATACCTGGAAAAGAGGCTCTGAAATTCAGTTCAGAATAAGCATCTAAACTGCTCTGATTCCTGCAGTAGGCTGCTATTCAACTATTTTATTCAAACAGCATTTGCCAATGTATACCAATTATTTCCTGTCTTACAAATAATTTGATGTTCGTATTACTTTCCAAATGATTTCCAGTTCTCTGTGCTGTTCTCCTCTTCTGAATAAGGAAAGCACTATTCATAAAATATAGACTAACAAACAGTTAATAATACCAATCTGAAAAGTGACTCTTTAATAGCTCCTATTAAGGAAGTAAAAACAAAGTGATATAATCCTGCTATTCATGACCTGTTCATGAATAGCCAATGAAGGTGATTGTAAGAGAAACTGTAAGTTGATGGCTCGTGGCTGGGGCTCATCCTAAGTAAATAAATATACAGTGTATGTGACTCTCACACACTTTCCCCTTCATGACTTTGGACTGTAGTACATTTTTCTCTCTTTCTAAATCCTAAGTGACTTAAAACTAACAACCATATATGCAATGAACAGCAACTCATTGTAATTGCAGGTGATGGGTGTGAGCCAGGTTTGTATAATGTCATTGATTCTGCTATTAGGATAGAAGTAATATAAAACTTAAGAGCTTACACCCCACCACCCATCTGCAAGCAGACATGCAAGCTAATGTTTCTTTCAAGTCAACAGGAACAGGAGGGAGCTTCTTAGAAATGACTAGTGCAAAATATCTTCATAGAAGAATAAATTATTTTGGAACAGATTTCTGGATAGTTGCTTGAGACCTCTACCTTTTTCCTATTTCTACTTTGACATTTTTATAATTTAATTTATGTGATGCTCATTTTTAAAAATGCTTTTCATGGTAGTTAACTGGGCTTAATGCATAAAAAACACTTAAGTCTTTTAATTACATTACAAGCTGCAAAATTAATTCTCCTTTCACTATTTCTCAACTCACTGGGTCTTCAATAAACGGAAGATATTAAAATATACAGATTATTTTCTTACAGTGAATTGGTTCAGACAAATGTTTAATACCCAGTAGCCACCAGGCACTGGAATGAATACCATCTGTTTTCTTCCATCCCCTGTGTTTCTATAGCCAGCTTTCCCAAGCTAACCAACTTATTAAGTAGGAAAAATAAACTGTGATACCTGTCTGACAATTCTATTTGAATATCTGTCTACCTGTCTGACAGACTGCATCTTCAAGGAGGGTTTAGAAGGGCAAGATTTTTTTAATAATTTGCAACATACAGAAATTTAATAGAAATATTTTTGCATTATTACAGTATTTTTATTTGCCAAGTTGAAACTATTTTGTGACATAGAAAAAGAAAATACATGTAACTCTAAATAACCATATTGAAATTAAAAAGTACTGAAGTCTTGAGTATTTAGATAGATTTTTATTGACAATTATTGCCAGTTAACATGAACAGAGAAAGCTGGATTTGGATTTTTACATTCTAAAATGAGTATAACCAAGCTAAGAATTACGGTCTGAGCCACGAGTAGCTGTCTTCATGTCTTTGAAATGCTTTTTGTGTAAAACTGGGCTTTTGATTTACTTCAAAGACAGAAATAAAATGCCTAGCTTTAAGTAAATTAGTTTAATTGAGAATCGATTAAGGAGTTTCTTATCTCTTAGAATCATAGAATCATAGAACTGGCTGGGTTGGAAGGGACCTCAGAGATCATCAAGTCCAACCCTTGATCCACTACCGCTGCAGTTACCAGACCATGGCACTGAGTGCCACATCCAGTCTCTTTTTAAATATCTCCAGGGATGGAGAATCCACTACTTCACTGGGCAGCCCATTCCAATGTCTGATCACCCTCTCTGTAAAGAAATTCTTTCTAATATCTAACCTAAACTTCCGCTGGCACAACTTGAGACCGTGCCCTCTTGTCTTGTTGAAAGTCACCTGGGAAAAGAGACCAACCCCCACTTGGCTGCAACCTCCTTTCAGGGAGTTGTAGAGCGTGATGAGGTCTCCCCTGAGCCACCTCTTCTTCAGGCTGAACAGCCCCAGCTCCCTCAGCCTCTCCTCATAGGATCTGAGCTTGAGTCCCTTCACCAGCCCAGTTGCCCTCCTTTGGACCTGCTCTAGGACCTCGATATCCTTCCTGAACTGAGGGGCCCAGAACTGGACACAGTACTCGAGGTGTGGCCTCACCAGCGCTGAGTACAGGGGCAGAATCACTTCCTTGGACCTGCTGGCCACGCTGTTCCTGATAGAGGCCAGGATGCCATTGGCCTTCTTGGCTACCTGGGCACACTGCTGGCTCATGTTCAGCTTCCTGTCAATCCAGACTCCCAGGTCCCTTTCTGCCTGGCTGCTCTCCAACCACTCTGTGCCCAGTCTGTAGCGCTGCATGGGGTTGTTGTGGCCAAAGTGCAGGACCCAGCACTTGGCTGTGTTGAACCTCATCCCATTGGAATCAGCCCAACTCTCCAGCCTGTCCAGGTCCCTCTGCAGAGCCCTCCTGCCTTCCAGCTGATCCACACTCCCCCCCAGCTTAGTGTTATCTGCGAATTTGCTGATGATGGACTCAATTCCCTCATCTGAATCATCAATAAAGATATTAAACAGAACCGGGCCCAACACTGATCCCTGGGGGACACCACTAGTGACCGGCCGCCATTTTGATGCAGCACCGTTCAGCACCACTCTCTGGGCCCGGCCCTCCAGCCAGTTCCTAACCCAGCACAGAGTGCCCCTGTCCAAGCTGTGGGCTGACAGCTTTTTCAGGAGAATGCTGTGGGAGATGGTGTCAAAGGCTTTGCTGAAGTCCAGGTAGACTTGTCAACAAATCTAATTACAAATGAATTTCAGCAAAATTTCTAAAACATGCATAGAAAAATGTAAGACTGGGTTATTCATGTGTAACTTGTTATTAGTGCTACCCACAAACATGCAGGCATGCTGACTGCACAGTTTTGGTTTTGCTATCATTTTAATGATATAGAGAGATTCACAATGTTAAAACATAACAAAACTAAAATTAAAAAATGAAAAAGAAAAAGGAAAAAGTATGCTATGTAATTAATTAAAAAAAAAATTACAGCAAACTGAAAAAAATGTTCGTTTTTTTCCCTGTCACTTGAAAATGATAGTGGCTCCTTTCTGAACAATACTAGATCTCACAGCACAAGTCAAAAAGGGTAAAGTTACTTCAAAACCAGGTACTTGATTTTGAAACCTGTGGATGCATCCAAATGTTAAACTACTTCATGCTACAGTTTGTGGGAAGTAGAGCCTAATCCATGGAATCAGTTTTTGATTTTCACTGCAGTCAGCTTTATACGACACTTCTGAGTTTCGTTGTGGCAGTTTCCATCTGCATAAAAAATACTTTTGAATTATTTCATCACAATTTCCTATTTTTAATAAACTGCAGCTCAGAGTCTTTATATTAAAATCTAAATCAGAAATGTATTGTAAACATGATTTTATGTAATTTTTACACATTTCTCTGTATTTAGTGATTGCCTAGTAGCTGTATATCAATTCTTGGTTTTATGTTCATGTTAAAGATTATCTGAAAGCATCTGAGGGATATCAGGGCATTTGATCTCTGGGAAAGTGACAGCACACAGATCAGGATACTTTTGCAGAACCTAAAGCATTATTGCAGTTACTGCAGACATGAGAGTTACAGAGGACACATACTGGCTTTTCAGCTTTTTGTCCCCGTTTGGGAAACGATGCAACATCTCCCAGTGCCTAGCATTACCCAGTGTCTTGTTTTACCAAGAAAGGACTGAAATCCCTGAAACTCATGGATCCTGAGTGATTATGCAAAGCCAGGGTTTATAGCCATAAATATAAAATCATATGAATGATCATGTCCACAGATAACTAATTTTCAGTTTTACTTATCTCAGTGGTTCTGAAGCATCTAGGGTTGTGTGAAATTAAGAGTATCTTCTAAATGATGACTGAAATGTGCAGCCATGGTCTTACCCTTCTAGAACTCGATACCTTATACAAAGGTGATAAAGATACCATCTGCCTTCAAGAAACAGATACCATAGCCTTCAAAAATCAGGTCCTTTCTATAGAGCCAGAAAATTTATGGGTAGCAGCAAATGCCATTTTCTATCTGAATATTTTAGTATATACCATACATCATATTCCTTGTTAATGATAGCTCCAAGGGAAGATCCTTTCCTGATTAACTTATTGTTTCTTTTGGATGAGACTAAAAGGAGCATGAACCTAAGCCACAAAAGAAATCAAACAAGAAGTTAAGGCCAGATTGTGTGACATAAGGCATGATTACGTGGCAGTCACTGTAGATAGCAATAGTAGCACAGATATCAGTGTTGACTAAACAACTTAATATTTATTCATTTTTCCCAGTCAGATTTGACAGTCTGACTGTGCTCTGTGCTGCCACAGCTACTATCCAGCTTCCTAGTTCACAGATGCCTAGAGCAGTGCTGTTGATGTTGGGAAACACAATGGGTAATATACCCACAACAAAAAACTAGTTTGTCACTTCAAGGATATAGAGGTTTTGATCCAATTGTCAGCACCTATGAAATCAGAATTTTGTTTGGAGGAGCCCAATGCAGGCAGGCTTTAAATGTTGGCTGCACAGAAAAGAAAAAAAAAAAAAAAAAGCTGGGGGGGGAAAGGCAGGGAAGAGCTTCAGAAAGTTATATCATTCATTATTTTATCTCTAACATTTATAACAATGAGAAGATTCAAAAATCTGTTCATCTCTCTAGTGCTCATGATGAAATATAGAAAGTCAGTCTCGAAATTAATGCCAGCCAAGCAAATGATCCCTCAAATATTCAAAATTCTGTTAAGTATGTCTCACATAATTTCTTCCTTCAATGGTAAATAATAATTTCTTAATTTCAATGGTAAAATAAACACCATTAAAACATATATCTGTTGATATAAAAAAGGGTTAAATATCCTCAACAATCAAGACTCATATGCATAATTCAGTAACAGTAATTAATGTGCTGACTAGCCCTAAGTAAGAGGTTTCATGACTACCAGATAATACACTTTGTTATGTCATAGCTAATAAATTTTTTGCCAAATAAATTTGGTTTTAATTCCTCGTTTGTGGCATGAGCCATATCTGAAACTCTTCCCCTGGCAAAACTGATTTGTTCAAATGGTACTGCTTAATAATGAAAGACTCTGCAAGAGTTTTAGGAGTTAACTCCTGTGAAAATTCAACTGAAAATAAAAACTATTACCCACCACACTCAAAATAACTTGTAGGTCATATTAACTCAGTCTTAATTAATTTCTTCCTGTCAGACAGAAAAAAAAAAAAAAAAAAAAAGAAAAAAAAGAAACAAAGGAAAGAAAAATAAATTAAAAAGAACAAAAGGCCATAGCTAGCCTCTCAGTAGCTATTTAATGGCAGATTATTAAAATACAAGGTCTAATTAGTGCTGCTGATAAGATAAAGTTCTGAAATTCAAAATTTATCCTTTCTTCTCCAAGAAAAATTAATTTCAATGATTTCTTAATTTTTTCACAAGTTCTTTACTTATTGCAATTATATAATTAGCAAATGAAGTCATTAGATATCCAGGCACTTATCATGGCAGAATTACATGGAAATAGACGTCTAAAACATAAGCATTTCACTATGAAGATGCCTTTGTTGTGTGGCATGGAAGAAGGAGGAAGTAAATATCTATTAAAAAAAAAATATTTTTAAGCCTAGGAATTCATAACTGAGAAAACACAAGCTTATGTGGGTTATGTGGTTAAACTCTAAAATAGTTCACTGAACCATCACAAAACTCCACTGCAGAAATTGCCAGCACTGATGACTATTACGTCTAAAATGTACACATCACAGAAGAAGTAGATCATCTATGTTGAGGTCACAGTATTACTGCTACTTAGTATAACCTTTTTTTCCATCAACTGCCTTTACTTACTTTAACTGAACTACTGGAAGATTGGATAGTGAAGCATCACAATTTGACACGAAGGACTTTACTGAAAAAGACTACCCCAATTCTCATACAGGTAAAAGAGTGAGGGAAAAATTTTTTAAAAAACAGAGATACCCGCTATTATTTTTAAAAATAGACTTTGTTGTTGTTGCTGTTGAAAGTCAAATAAACTGTGAGCATGTTGATAATATGGAAGTCACTCTCTTAGCTGTAGGTGATTTGATTTGAACTCTCAACTGAGCAGGAGCAGCACTACAGTGCTGACTGATATCTATGGACATCAGTATTCTGTCAGTTGAATATATAACCTGGATCAACTTTTCTGAAAAAGTGAGACTCTGTAACTTTAGAGGAAGACAATACAGGGTATGTCTTACTGGAAAGAGTATGAAAGGTATGAAACTGAAGCTTTGTCCAAATGTACACATACATTCTCAAGTAATTTTTATGTAGTATCTGTAAGTACCATTCAGATAGAATATACAGTTCAAAGACTCTACCTGACCTATAGTTTTCAATCGAAGATGCCTGAAGTAAATGGAATTTATTGTGTGAGAGAATGCTATTTGCATAAGCAAGGGTACAAACCCAGTATAGGGAATTTTATTCCTTTTTTTTTTTTTTTCTTTGAAAAAATTTCAATACTGAAGTACTGAGATGATTCAGTCCTGCTTCTCCTTGAATTACAGGAGTTTTGAGGAAGCCAAAGAAATAGGGTGACATAAGTAGCTACTTCTGTAGGCTGAATTTCATTTGCTGATAGTGATGTAATTTCATTAAAATTAATTGAATTATTCATAGTCTACAGAAGAACAAATGAGTGAGTGCTAGGACCAACATTCAATGTTTCATCTTGTAATTAAAATGGGAAAGAAATATTTAAGAAAAACAGTATTTAAGATGAAAATCCTCTATTTTTAATCTTGCATTTTAAAACCATATTTATAGATGAGAAGGTTCATTGCAGGGAGATGGGAGATAACATACAGAACATTGATGAATGTATTATTCTGGTCCATGAGTTGTTGTTTCAAAAAAATGCTGTGTGACTAATGCTTCATGAAGACAATAGCAATCCTATACACTTCACAAACAGATCTACAAAATTTTAGACAGGAAAAAGGCAGCTTTCCCCTCCCTGCCCACACCCTAAGCCACACATTTATGTAATTTGGATTTTAAAGTTACATTCCCTGAAGGAAGATTAGAGTCTTACCTTGGATGATACTTCAAAGTCTCAGAATTTCAGAGCCCTAAAGCCTTGGCATGAGGTTTGATTCATTTTAAACACCACTACAGAATTAATTCATAAGAGCTTATACACTGATAGAATCTTCCTCTTATTGTACTGACAAAATTTCCCTGTTCTTCTCCTGGGACTCATTTTTTCTGTCCCGGTGCTCCTTCTGGGAATTGTGGAAATTAACCTTTTCTCATCCTATGTGTTCTCTAAATACCATGCTTTCATGAGTTCTCTAGAGAAGTCTGAGAGTCACTGCAAGCTTACACTTATAACAAGGGTTGCACCCTCTGTCCTGAAAGCATATTCTCCCTAGGAGTCATAGCAGCCCTTGCCTTTATGACCTCCTCTACAACTCCTCTACTTGCAAAATGGTACCTTGAGATCTATAAGATACCTACTCAACACTACCACGCAGAACTTGTTTCAAAGACCAGAGCAAAAAACAACTCAAAACGCAAAGAGGCATGATGAATGCAAGGTTTCTAGGCATTTTCTTCCAGTCTCCATATAAATATGCATTGCTTCCAAGGTTAACAATTTCAGGAATAAATAGCTGGGAATGTGTCAAACAGAAAAAAAAAATCTGTGTTTACAGTGAATGTATTGCCTTTTAAAGAAGGGCATGCTGTACTCAGTAACAGTGTCTTTTGCCAAATTAGTGAACACATTGTTTCTCCTTTGCAACAGAGGTTAAAAAGGTGATTAAGGTAAGGGCTTCAGGTTATATGACCTGTAGCAATGCAAATACCTAGTTGCAGAGGGGTCAAAAAGAGCATCCCAATCTGTGTGGGAAATGGAGGTGAAAAGAAAGGTGGATGCATTATAATCATAGACTGGTTTCGGTTGGAAGATCTCTAAAGATCATGTATTTCCAACCATGCAGCCTGGACAGGGAAAATGCAGCAGGTAGCACTGAGCAATGGCATTAAAGGGCTGTTGTTAACAAAGGAGTTGTTCTGAACAGGACAGCTTCAGAAATAAAGGCTATGTCAGCACTGGTTCAGCAGAGATTTCTTTCAGAATGATGTGTTTTTAAATTATTAATGCAACATCTGTCAGCATTTTTCACATACCTATTAAAAATACCAATGTGTTAAATATTAGCAGTAGACAGCTAGAGAGAAAAAACAAAATAACAAACAAACCAACACAAACAAACAACCCAACTTAAAGCCCCCCAAACAAAACAAAACAAAAAAATGAAATAAACCCAAAAACACTGAAGTTTTAACTGAAAAGAATTAGACATTGGATATAAGTTACTAAACAAAGATAAGGACAGTTACTCTTGTTATAACTATCTCATTTCTAGGAATATTTATATTCTCTGCTATAATCTTAATGTCTTGATAGCATAGAACAGAAATATCACTAACACCATCCTGTACAGTAGTGTCTTACCAGCTTGAAATCAATATATTCAAGGATTATATAAATAACAATCATGATACGTAAGCTTGTATAAAGCTTCTTGTTTTTGTGTGCTAACAAACTTAGAAAAAAGCCAAAACAAAACTAATTTCCCTGCCCTTCACCAAAGGCAAACTGTGCCTCACAAATTTAATGGCCTTTTATGACGGGGTCACAGTGTTGGTGGATAAGTGAAGAGCAACTGGAATCATCCACCTGGACTTGAGCAAAGAATTTGACATGATCCTGCATGGCATCCTGTTCTCCAAATTGGAAGGATATGGCTTTCATGGATGGACCACTCAGTGGATAAGGATTTGGTTGGATGTTCACACTCAATGAGTTGTCAACAGCTTGGTGTCTAAATGGAGAACAGTGACATTCCTGAAATTCCTCAGGACTGGGACTGTCACTGTTTAACATCTTTGTCAGAGACAAGGAAAGTGGGATGGACCCTCAGCAAATCTGCTGATGATACTAAACTGTATAGTGTGGCTGATATGCTGGAGGGAAAGGAAGCCATCCAGAGGGACCTTGACTGTCTTGAGAGGTGGGCTCATGCAAACCTCATGAATTTCAACAAGATGAACTGCAATGTCCTGTGCCTAGGTTGAGGCAATCCCAAACATAATTAAAGGCTGGGGGGACAATAGATAGAGAACATCCTTGAGAGAAGGACTTGAGGGTGTTGGTTGATGAGAAGTTCAACATGAACTAGCAGTCTGTGATTACAGCCCAGAAAGACAACCAGATCCTGGGGTGCATCAAAACAAGTGTGGCCTGCAGGTCGAGGGAGGGGATTCTTCCTCTCTACTCTGTTCTCATGAAACTCCACATAGAGTAATGTCCAGTTCTGGAGCCCTCAAAACTGGAAGGACACGGTGCTCTTGGACTAAATCCAGAGGAGGGCTACAAAGATAATGAGAAGGCTGAAGCAACTCTCCTATAAGGATAGACAGATAGGATTGTTCATCCTGGTGAAGAGAAGACTCCGAGGACACCTTACCGTGGCCTTCCAGTTACCTGAGGGTGGCCTACAGGAAAGCTGGGAAGGGACTTTTTACATGGACATGTAGTGATAGAACAAGGGGGTATAGTTTTAAACTGGAAGACGGTAGATTTGGATTAGAAATTAGGAAGAAATTCTTTAGTGTGAGGATTGGATCTGGATGCTCCGGAAGGTTGCGGATGCCTCAACCCTGGAAATAGTCAAGGCCAGGTTGGATGGGGCCTTGAGCAATCTGGTGCTGTGGGAGGTGTCCCTGACCATGCAGAGGGGTTGGAACTAGATGACCTTTATGGTCCCTTCCAACCCAAACCATTCTATAATTCCTATATTAAGTGGGATAACACTAATCAATAACCTTCTTTTCTAATAGGATAAACTGATACAGAAAGCTAAGGTGAATAGAATCAAAGAATTATTGAGGCTGTAAAATACCTCCGAGATCATCAAGTCCAGCCTATGACTAAACACCACGACATCGACTAGACTGTGGCATTAAGTGCCACATCCAGCCTTTCCCTGAACACCTCCTGGGACTGTGACTCCACTGCTTCCCTAAGCAGTCCGCTCCGATGTCTGATCAACCTCTCTGTGAGGAAATGCTGCCTGATATCCAACCTAAACCTCCCCAGGCATAGCTTCAGGCCGTGCCCTCTCATCCTGTCACTCCTTGTCCTGGGAGAAGAGCCCAGCCCTCACCTGACTACAACCTCCCTTTAGGTAGTTGTAGAGGGTGATAATGTCCCCCCTGAGTCTCCAGGATAAACAACCCCAGTTCCCTCAGCCTCTTCCTATAAGAAGTGAAAGGCCCAGAACTGTACACAGTACTCGAGGCGAGGCCTCATCAGAGCAGACTTATAAGGGGAGGATTACATCCCCAGTCCTGCTGGCCACACTGTTCCTGACACAGGCCAGGATGTCATTTGCCTTCTAGGCCACCTGGGCTCACTGCTGGCTCATGTTCAGGTGGCTGTCAGCCAATACTCCCAGATCCCTCTCTGCTGGGCCACTCTCCAGCCACTCCTCCCCCAGTCAAAGCACTGCATGGGGTTATTGTGGCCAAAGTGTAGGACCCTGAACTTAGTCTTGTTGAACTTTATACTGTTGGCCTCATTGACCCAGCCTCTCCAGGTCCCTCTGCAGTGTCTTCCTAACCTACTCCCCAGTTTGGTGTCATACATGAAGTTACTAAGGGTAGGCTCAGACTTTATTGATGACTCATCCAGGTCATCAGTAAAGATGTTGAATAGGACTGGGCCCAGTACCAACCCCTGAGGGACACCTCTGGTCACTGGATGCAGCACCATTCACCACCACCCTCTGGGCCCTGGTGTCCAATCAGCCACAGCCTTCCCCTCATACACTAGGTGGGTCACCCAGTCATAGAAGGAACCAAGACTGGTCAGGCAGGACCTTCCTTTCTTAAACCCATGCTGTCTAGGCCTGATCCCCTGGCTGTCTTCTTGCTGCCTGATGGCACTCAGGTTGATCTCCTCCATAACTTTGCAAGGCACCGAGGTCAGGCTAACAGACCTATAGTAGTGACACACTGCATCATCCAAAAAGCAACACTTCCTGGATGCTACTGGAAATGTTCCAGAAAAGTCCAATCTGGAAGCCAAAGGAGATCTAGGGATCTATTAATCTCAGGCAGTTTATCAGAATCCAGCTGGAAAGCCTGGGGGGTGCAGTTCTTTGGTTTTGATCCCTGTGGAATCATACCCACCTACACACACAGCAGAGTGTGTTGTGGCTACATATGAATAAGGGTCCAAGGTTCAGGGAAGTGTAGCATATGCTGAAAACTCTAAATTGTTTTTGATTTGCTGATCACTGGTAACGTGCCCATGGACATTCTGCAAGATGCTGATTGAAACATATTTGAATGGGTGCCTTTTGTGAAAATACTGTAGTGAAATAAGGTACTCAGCTGATAACCAGGAAGGTCATTATTTCTCTTTTTGTTAATTAATAAGGCTGAGAAAAATAAACGGTCTGATTATAGGAAAAAATATATATGGAATTGTACAGTTCACCCACAAAGAGTCAGTCTTTTGTCTAAAAATTAAAGACTTTATGTAAAGAAAGAAGACATCAATTTTTCAACCCCAAAACTTGGAACATTTTAAGGATGCTCTGAAAAGAAATCTGTGACTCACAGACATCCATTATCAGAAATAAACAGAAACAGAGGTTACCTAGAGAACATTTTTTTTTTTTTTTTTTTTAATTTTGCATGGTATTTACCTTTAGAAATAGGAAGACAACCTATATGCCTAGTAATTAAGCAATATTAATATCCACTATGTTATGCAGATTACAGGGTCATGCATATAGAAGACATCCAGTTGGTTGTCTTCAATAGCTGAATGAACAGCATTGACTCGAGGACTTGAACTTAAGCAGACAGATGTCTCAAAATACTGTGCTTCTGAGAAAGTGATGAATACCAGAAGCAGACAGAACATTACTTACTGTCTTTCAATGATAATCTTATTGCTAGACATCAGTTTCTTAAGCAGAAGCTCCCTCTTTGCATCAGGGACCAGATCAGTTTTATGTTCATTTTTTAAAATTTGTCTGTGACCAATGGAAAATAATTCTATGACACATGCTCTATATTACAGTGGGCTAGGGAGGAAAATCACCATACAATATAAATTCAGAAAGAAATTTCTACATTGAGATTTGTAGAGTAAAAAAGGCTTACAGTATTCTAGCTTAGTAGTTGCTTGTTTTCTTGAGCTTAATTATTTTAGCACTTGCTTTTTAGATCAGATCACATATCCAGATATACCTGCCAGCACATCACATGCAGAACCCACAAATGAAAAATGATCTTTCATATCATGTCTGAAGAGAATACTTGATATAGTTTCACAAACTCCTTTGACTTTGGGGTGTGAATTTTAACACATGAGAAACAGTTGTTCTTTGAGCAGCCCTGGAAACCCACAAATATTTCTAGACAAAGTTCTGCTTTCAGCTGCGTTCACGCAGCAGTAAATCTAGACCTGTTCCAGATTTAGTGAGATACAAGGGAAAATAGAATTTATTTATTTTTTCTCATTACAGATTCTGTTGCTTTGGCAGAGAGTAGGCCAGAGTGTGCTAACAAAACAGAAAGAAAAAGTTCACTCTTTTCGTGCATATTGGGTAGAAAAATATCATTCAATAGTCACATTCTCAGGGGAGAGGAAAACAGACGTAGGGGAAACATTTTATATCTTTGTTGCTCTGAAAGATAAGACGGTAACAGTGCTACACACACATGCGTATACATATATATATATATTTATCCCCAATGTTTATAACTGTGATTCACTCTAACTTTCCAACTGTTCAGGCATGTGGGTATTTGTTACAGTAATGCAAGCCCATTGCCACTCAGATTTAAGCTACACATATCTTTTTTATTTCTTTTCTGGCTAACAGCCCAAATCCAAACAGCAGGTGCTGTCTTAGGAATGTCACCATCTAATAAAACTACCGTAACATAACACAGAGCCAATAAAAATTTCTTTGCATAGTCTTTGTTTTTCCTGAAAGACTGGATTCCTAATAATAAGTTGTCTACAAAATCTAAGGAAGATGAAAATACAAGCTTTATCTTGAAGTGTATAATTTTTTTCTTCCTTTTTTAGGCAATGAACTCAGATACCAGGTGACAGAAGCTGTGCAAGATTTGCACAAACATTTCTCTGTCAGCAAAACAGCCAGGTAGATGGGGAGCCCTGGCATTGCATGGTGTTTTTCATTATTACTTGGCCACAGCTATGATTCCAGTCAACGTTGGATAAAGGGCTTAATTAAATGGAATACAATTAAAACAAGAGGACTGGGGGAATTAACAAATGGGTAAAAGATTTACAGATAATGTTATCCATAAGATCTGTATGTATTTTAGGAAAAAAACCTAGCATTTTTTTAGGATGCTGCTTTTATTTATCTATTTTGAAATGGAGAGCACTTCCAGGCAGATCTAATCTGTGACATGATTTAAACATTCGGTATTTCATAAATCCCATGTACACAAACTAATTAGCAGTTCAAGCAAAGGAAAGATTTCAGCTTTCAGCAATATTTTAGAGGCTCTGAAAATGAGAAAAAAAAGTCATTGGACATCACACTGAAATGCTGAAGTGCAGACAAGACCGTATTTTCAAGTTGGATGCACAGACAGCAGCAGTACATGCCTAATGACTGTTTACTTCAGCTGTAGATGCTACTCATTGACTTTTTTATTTTTTCAAAGACAGACATTAAAAACAAGCTTCAGAGGTGGAATATGTTTAAGAAGTTATATACAACAGAGTAGGATGCATAAGATACACATACATCTGCTTGTTCTCCTTTTAAAACTCTTTCTATCCTTCTCACTCAGAAAGTCCTCCAGCACTCAATCCATTCTGGATGTGAAAGATATATTAAAAATGCCACAAGGGCAAAAATGTTTATTTTTGGTGCACAGGGTAGATATTTAGCTAATCACTTCACATGAAGTATAGTTTTCAGTGCAGTAAAACAGGTCATGTTCAGGAACATGGTGTTAAACTTTGAGAAATTGTAACAGAATACATTTCTGCCCAACACAGGGCAAATTTGTATGTAAATCTTCAACTTCTGAATTACATATTAAAATCGTATTTTAAAATTTGCTCCAAGATGTCAAACCTCTTCAGTTACAGTAATTATATTTCAGAATGTGTTTATAGAATAAAAATTAGCATAATCACTATAAAGACAGCTACACCATGGGAGAGATTTGCTATAAGAAGTACCCTTGTTCAAGACAGAACCCAAAACAGATTTATAAATGTCAGAAATCAATGGGGCATAAGCACGAGTTAAATATCAAAAACATACTTAAATTTATCCCTGAATCAAGGCCAAAACAATTAAGTAGTTTTCCCAGATTTCCACAGTGACCCTAACACCTTATTAGTAGGCTTTTTTTCTAAAAAGTTGGGTGGTACTGCAATCTTATAACAGCAATCTGGGGATCTTGCATATACTGGGCTCTGCAGGGAAGTAAAAATAGTTATTGCAGGGCAAGATAGCACAGACTGGTGGTCTTAAAATATTAACTGCCCTTGAAAGTTATTATTTACCTGACAAAGCCTTGAGTACTAATCTTAAATATGTCAGAAAATGTTACATTAAAGATCCCATGAAATATAAAGCTGCATAAGCAGTCAGCAGCTGTGCTTTTTAGTTGGAAATGAAGAGCTGTTATTTTTAGTCCACAATTGCTGATCAATTCTGCTTTTCTTTGAAGTGTGTGTTTTCACTGGCTCATGGCTCTGAAATCTACAGTATACTCTGACACACAGGATGCTTGATGGGGCACCCCTTTATTCATTTCCTTTCTTCTTGGCAGAAGCAAGCACTGTAAAATGGAAACATAAGTAACTTTCCAAAGAAGTGGAAATTGCTAAGACACTTCCCTTTTTCCATCTTTTTCTCACATAGTTTGGTTGGTTTGTTTGTTTGTTTTTCTTGGCTTTTTGTTGGTTTTGGTTTTTTTTTCATCTTTGCTCAGATAACATAAAACTTTTTCTGTGCTTCCTTTAATTAATGGAAACGGTTCAGTGAGGGAGAAAATGCCTGAAGGAAAAGGTTTACTTTTTGGTAAGGACTTTGCATTGCAAGTAGCTGACAAAGGATTTTGTTTTGCAGTGGTACCAGCAAATGGAATAAGCTTCATTCATTGAATCTATCTGATGAAAAAATTTCTGAATATGTGAAAATCTTGGGATTGATCGTAATGTCATTCATTATATGAAGACACAAATAACATATCAGCATTTCATGGTGTTAGTTCTGTACATTTATATAATGAAATCTGGTCCTGGTACAGAAATACAGTGTTCATGAAAGTATTATACTTGTTATACATATGTAATTCTTTGGACCTTTTAAAACATCAAAAAGCTTTTTCAAATCTAGGATGAGGAAGATTTTTGCAAAAGTATATCAACATGTGTATTAAAGAAAACAAAGTTCTTTAGACAAGAATCCTAGCAATGACTGTTTTCACAAAATAGTTTTCTTAAAAAATAATTAGAGAAGCTTTCAAATTTTAAGGAGAGGAAATAAGAGGAGAAAAGGAAAAAGAATGAGTGGGAAAAAAAATTTAAAAATTTAAAAAAAAAGGAAGGGAAGGGAATGTATTTTGAATTAGCACAGGAGATTAGGAAATAATATTTCCAGTTTCCCAATATTTTCCTGAAGAAATCTGGAATGTAATTGTAAAATGTATATACGGAACAGATGGGATAATTTAAATTGTTTGCTGGTTTTGTTCTCTTTTCCTAATTCCCAGGTTTCAGTGATTTAGGTTTGTGTATAAACAAAGTGAATATCCTCCAGCAGTTCAGAGATATCCAGTGGACTTTTTCTTTCCTTTGGGGAATCAGACATGTTTGTGGAATTTTACAAGCTGCTACTAAGAGGTGGGACTGTGGTGGTACGTAAGTATTTTTCCATCTGTTTCATTGTGATTTACCCGAATTCCATGAAGATAAAGAAGAGTTGTTACATCTGACAGACCTCCCTAGGCTGCACTATAAACAGCAGGAAAGACCACCTGCTACACAAAAACTTATGTTACATCAAAGCAGCAAGGACGGCCCAATCCCAATCAGATAGCTGCAGAACTCCTAACCACAGCATTTGCCTGGTGGCTAAGAAAAATTAAAAATAGATCTGCAGACTAGACATAAAAACCCCTTCATGGTTTCTCAGGAGAGGTGTAAATATTTTTCCTAAAATAAAATTTGTTTAAAATTGGTCTCGCCTGCTGTTAATAATTTGTTTATGTACGGATAGCCCCCAGATTTCTTCCAGTTACATATCATTGCTTCATCAAGCTCCATTTACATGAACTAAAGACCAGACCCTCCCAGGCCATTGAAACATGAGAAATTCACTACCATTGCTCACCTGTCTCCTTTCAATAAAAGAAATTATCTTTACTGAGACAAAGAAAATACAAAGTCTTGATAGCAAACAGAAACTGGCCCTTTCTTTATGTAAGGTCTTTTGTCTTGGAATATTTTTTTTCTCCCTTTAGATAGAAAAATAACAAGAATAATGGTGAGATGTAATATGGTTTATTTCTGAAAGTAGTGCTTGCTGAAGATGGTAGTGTTAGAAAATAATCCCTTTCTTGTTCTGCTAATGAAACAAGAGGTTTAGAACATCATCTCTACAAGTTTCCCCATGTATTCCAAAACTGGACTTCTGAAACCAGTCTATATTTTTGTTTTTGCTGTTCATCCCATTAGCTGGAAATGTCAAGATAATGTGCAGAAATTTTGTGAGCTAGACACTTGAGACTGGGACTGCAAATACCAAGGCATATCTCCTGAGCTACAGAAGAGTCATTAGAGAGTAACAACACAGGAGTTGCTGACTATTGACCTAGGCTGGATTCACACCAACAACTTAGAGGTGAAAAACTCCATATGCTCTTACCAATCCCATGAGCAATCAAATCTGTCATATTTTACACCTGGACAGTTTAATGAATTGCTGCAAGAACAGCAGGTCTGGGGTAATAGTGTTCTAATTAATATAACATTGCATGATCTCAAACAGCTGTGTTCAAAATGAACAAAACCAAAATTGTACTTTACTTCCTTGTTACAAAAGAATTAAATTAATAAAATTGTCTAATTTTAATACATTTTTTTTTAATCTCCACCATGTTCCCTAGAAGTAAACCTTTAATAACTGAAGTGTGTACACTCTGAGACTGACTTTTCTTGAAACAGAACTTTTTAAAGGAAGACAAGGTAAAACTAAAAAGAGCTACATAGACAGAGAATGTACACTTCAAAATATCATCCAAATAAGTTTAAATAAGAAGACCAATAACACAACTGTCATTGCTACAGTAATGCACGTGTTAGTCCACCCTCTCCTACAAGCTAGAAGTATTGCCTAGCAGAACTGACATGACAAACTTTGATTAGAAATGATACCAAACAACTTTGTTAAAGTGGCTGCAACACTGATACTAAAAATTATGAGTCCTGAGAGAAGATTGAAGGAAACCCTGAACAGTTCCCAAGAGTTCTCATGGGTTTGTCATTTTGTCACATTCACTTATTTATGTTTATACACAGTGTATACAGAAATGAGTAAACCAAATGCACTCATATAGAGTAATTCTCCTGAGATAACTTCCAGAACTGAAGATCAAGTTGTCATTCAAATAAAAGACATTTTCATCTCCTAAAATCTGTATAAAATGTATATATTTATTCTGCTTTCCAGATAATCATACCAAACCACTTGAGAACTGGAAATAAATGAACCAAAGAGGATTAATATGCATTTACTTGAATCATTGTAATTTTGTTTGTTTGTTTGGGTTTTGTTTGTTTGTGCTTTTGGTTTTGGTTTTCGTTATTTTTTTTATCAGGTTAGTCTAAAATTTTAGCTAGTGGAGACCAGAAACAAGATCTGTGTCCTGATTGGGTAGGAAGATAGTAAACAGAGACTGGTTTTTTTAATATATGTAACTTTCAATTTCATATTCAATTTCATTTAAAAATAAACTAATAACAACAACTAAACAAGTAATATAATTGTCACTGGTATCTAACTTTTTTATTTAGTGAGATATAGAATACAACTACACTTAACAGATATATCTATCTTTCTTGTACACAGGCAATCAATCACAGAAATTAACTTTCTCAGAAAAAAACCACAGCTGCTGCTGTGAGTTCTGCTTTCTTACATTACTGATGTACAGACAAATTTTTTGAGTTGAAAGAATTTGCAGCAATTGATATATTAGTATTTGGAAAAATTAATAGTTTTAAGCAACTGGAAAAAGGAAGGAAAGAATTAACTACAGGGTCTACAGAATTACAAAACAAAATCTCTTGGTTCTTGGGTGTTTTTATTTTTTCACTCTGAGGCAAGACTCAAGGAATAAAAGAATTCAAAATGCTAAATCCTGTCTTGAAGTGTGTACTGCTCTAATGGGCATATCACACACTCATAAGAAAAAAAAAAAAAAAAAAAAAAAAAAAAAAACAGGGAAAATATTGGATGGAACTTTTTTTTTTTAATTATTATCCTGTGGAGGTTTTATGAGTATTTTATAATTGAAGCAAACTGTAGAAGCTCTCAATTGGGTTGCTGTGGAAAGAATCATGGGGAAGGTCATTGTAGTTCTCTGATCCTGCTGCTGGTTTGTGCCAAATCTGCCCCTTAGAGAGCAAGTAATCTCTTCTAACAAGATACAGCCTCAAACTAAACACGATATCTGAACACCCACGACCTACAAGAAAGTTCAGATTCAAATGTTACTGTTTGTTGAAACAGCCTGACAAGCCAAACTAAAATCCCATATAAGTTGCTACATTTAATTTTTCTTTTCAGACTACCCTGTTTTCTATAAAGCCAAATGTGAACTCTAAGAGTCATTACTAGCATACATCAAATTGTATCTTGGAATCTGTCACACGCCTGTCTCAAAAATCTCATTAGAATGTGCTAAGTAACCTATTAAAAAAAAAAATTGGAAAAGATAGAACCTGTCAGTCAACCTTTTTCTAAATAAAGATGTTTTCCTCCCTTCTAAATACTGAAGAATTTCCTGGTATAATATAAATATCAGTGTCCCACACACGTACCCTAGGTGTCAAGATTATCTCATGGTTTTGCTTCTAATAAAAATTAGAAAATTATATATATAAATTTCAGTCTGAAGAGCAGGTGGCAGGAAAGTTTGTAAATCTTTCTGGAAAGGTGAGGCATATATTTTTTGAGAGATGAGGGCACTGAACTCACCTCTTAAGCACTCTGTGTGATCTATTTCTCACATCACATTTATAGTGGATGTGGGTTTGGCTAGCAAAGATTTCAGTTTTTAAGCATACAGAATTTGAATTCAGAATTGTTCTGTCCAATTAATGCAAAATATTAATGAGCTATATATATTTGCTGTTTTTAATATGATCAAAAATTGTGTTTCATTAATTTTGAATGAGTAGGCTTTATGCCAAATCATGTATCATCTGTCCTTCTACAACTGGCACAATACCATCACTAAGCACCATAACATGTACTCTGGCTAATTTGACAGGAATGTAATTGTCTGGAATCAAATATGTAGTGTTATTCAGTGGCTTTACAGATGACAAAACCAGAGTCCAAGTTCATGTCATCACTCTCCTTCTTCTGATATTCTTAAAATGCCCTAGCAGAATATAAGAGGTTTTTATTTTGTAAGAATGTGAAAAAAATACCTATTTTTAACTTCATTCAAGATATTAATTCAATTTCAGTTTCAGACATGGCTATTAAAATAAATCAAATAACTTAGTTATTTGATCAACTGTATATGAAGTTTTTTTCTGATATATCAAATGGTCTTTAGACATTTACTTACCCATCCAACAGCAGTTTTCATTATGATTTATTCCTTCAGTTATTTAGATATCCTCAGCATTAATATCTTTTACAGAGACCTTTGAAATGTGAAAAGAATCCTCATCTGAAACAACAAAAGATTGCTCAGAATAGGTCTTACTTTACAGTTAATCTATAAAGGCAAAGAGCTGTTTTATTCAGAGCATTATCAGAAGGTGTTTATGTATTTCTGCCTTTATAGCATGCTATAGCTTTCTGACTAATTTGTAGTTAATATAAACCAAACTACAGAGTCTTTTTAGACATCTCCAAGAAGTAATTTGCAATGTTATACATTTGTATTGGCTTTGTAGTTCCAATTAGACATGATAAAATCCATGTCACAAAACATGATTTGAACAAATACAAAAAAGAGCTCAAGGTAGTATCAGGAGGTTAAGAATATGAAGAATGGAGAACCAGATCTTCCCCTGTGTCAACATGATTCAAGTTACAGTGAAGTTTAGATCCTTGTAAATGAAATAGTGCTGGAGTCTCTGAGCTCAGACCACATGTGAGTTGCAACATTTGGCACAACTTTTACTCTGCTCTGGAAATTCCTAACGATGATCTAGAATTTCACGAGGTTGTTGTCCCTCCCAAGGAGGAAAGCAACGAAACTCAAGACCTAACTTTCTTCTCTTTCACACATGTATAAATTAGGAGTAACATCATCTAAATCATGCTGCTATTAGCTACCTTTATAATAGCCTATATATTTTCCATTATGGTTTCATGGACCTTCAGGGTGTTAGAAGTGCTCTATTCTTAGATGAGTTATATTCCAACTGCTTGCATTTTTTCATGATCTCATAATGTATATGAGAAGAGCTGAATGTGTTAATTTCAGTGACCTGGCCAAATTCCATTTCATACAGTCATAATCTCTCCACCTGATATTTTTTTGAAATTCTGCATAGCTCTGGTTTGCTGTGCAAACCCCATGCATTTGGACACCTCTCCTGTAACACCTAGGAGCAGAACAGAGTGCTTGTGGTATCTTCAATGACATCACTCTGTATGTACTTTGGAAAACACCTTGTGACACCTCATAAATATCTGGTTAACGTACACAGAGATCTGCACCACTCTGCACACTCTGCACACTTTTTACAATAATATTCTTGAAAGATGAACATCACCACTACGATCAGTAGTCTAATCTTAAAATGAAGCTGATTACCAAATATCTGACTGTCTTATAAAGACTTTATTGACACAAATTTCCTTATGAGCAGACTAATATGTAAAATGTATTCAACTTTCTAAGGAACAAATTCTGTTTGGGAAATCTTTTACAGAAAAAGAATAATAAAAACATGTTGTGAATGTGATTGCTTTTTTATAAAGATTAAAGTTGCAGATCTTGAAAAATTTGTCTGAGTTATATTGCTCTCCTTGCTTTAAGAAGATTTGTGCTCAAAGATTTTCATGTTCAGAAATTTGAAAATCAGTTATCCTTAAAACAAAGAGATCATTGTGGTCTTATCATTAGATCTTTAATCATGAACAGGAAAGTTGTGTAAATACTTTATACAATTTAAGACGTACCCCAAACCTTCATCTCAGTAACTATTCAAATTGTGAAGCAAGAGACTGAAGTGATTTAGAATTAATTCTCCCTTAAAACCAATGGTATCCAGATTATCTGAACATCTCCAAAACTCAGATGTTCTCTGTAAGTGGTTTTTTTTAAACAATTTCTGAGTTTCTTTTTTAAAATTACCTTCAGCTAGTTTTGGCTTCTTTATCATGTTGCCCTTACCCCTTTGCCTTGCAGACTAAAAAAAAAATCTGCTCTAAATTACTTTTTTACTGTCATTGCTGTTGGTTTACAAAAGTAAATCTGACATAGTACCAAGGTTTCCCTTTTCCTTGGGAAAAACCAGGGCCCACTTCATTTTTTCTCACATACACAATACACCAATGCTCGTATTCTATCAAAAGTATGTAAGAATTCATTTTGGTTTTATTTGTAAAGCAATGATTCTATAATGATATTATTGTATTTTAAAAATAATAACTATGGTAACAGATTGCTCATTACTGAATGTTTTACAAAGTCAGTTTGATAAACACTTTTCAGTTATCACCCCTTAAGCTGAATAGTTAGAGACATTTAGCATTCATACAAAAGACAGAATATCAAACAAGAGCTTTGGAGTTATATAATTTTAATAAGAACTGAGAGTCTGATGTGAAAGAAAATAATCATATGAATTATTTCACATATTTGAATAATTTTCATTCAATCTGTCAGGCATATAAAGCAAATCACAAGTTGGAATTTTCCAAGATTGTGGCAGTATTGTATTTTAGTTTTCTGATGTCTGTTTTTCTTTAGAATGAATGTTCTGTAGGCCTAATGCACAGTACCCCACTGAAAGACCATTTCACTGAAACACTCAGCTCTCACAGATTTACCCCAAATTTAAAAAAAAATAATAAAGATCTGAAAATCAAAGTTTTAACATTTGGCAAAGTATTATTTAAAACAGTTTTCTTAACATTTTGGTGCTTGCCCTACCATTAAATACAATATTCTCTTGTGTGTCTTATAACGTCAAAACACAACGTTGCATAAACATTTAAGTAAATTATGTTATTGAAAGCCCAGTGCCTCAGTATAACAGATTGCACATGGGCTAAATGAACTACACCTACAAGGCTAAGCAGCAGGTCGTTGACACATCCAGGAATGAAACACAGCATTGAATGTTGGATGGTCTAGTAGTATGATTCTGTTGATTCCTTTTGAAAAAATATCAGATGTATTTGTTGCATGACTGGTAGAAGACAGTATGGCTAAGTGCCAATGAACAAGAGGTTTTCTATTTAGTTACTTCAACTATGTAAGATACAAAAAATATATTTCTTCACACCAGTGAACTGTTCAATAATGTTAACAACACCAGTGACCCATTTCCTTTAAATCTTGGGAACTTTTATAAAGGTAGGTTGTTAAGAATGTGATTTTCTTTTACTTCATACTTAAAAAAAATGCAACAACTCCAGTACCCTAATGAGAATGTTCACAGTCTAGTGCCCCAGCTGCAAAACCAAACCAGTTTCTCTCTAAGAAGAAATTCAGAGAACGAGTGGCAAATAGATTTTACTAATTAACTGAAACCAACCATTATTCATGCCCATAATTACCAAAGAGAATTTGACAACCAAACAATGAATGCATGTAAGTATATATGCAAAATAACTTGCTTTGTGTGAATAACCAAAGCTATTTACCCACTAAAATAACCAGCTGCACAGGTAACTAAGATAGCTGCATGTCTGTGGAACTACACAGCTTTGAAAATCAAGCTATAAATTCTGGTACAGAATTAGTCTGGAAGCATTTTATGATGATATTCTCAAATAGTCGATGATTCCCATCATAACACAGCATCATTCCAGTTTAATTTCATTAACATCTTTCAAATACACAGGTTCCCTATTTAACTTAATTTATATTACAGAATGAGTCTCTGCATGATGAATAAATGGAATCAATTTTATGAGATGACACCTGTAAGGGGTGCTTTTATGCATTTTTTATACACTATTTTTTTCTGTGTTCTGCAAAGAGTTTACTTTAGGATTAGAGACATACACACTAAGCCTATGCAAAATTTGTCATTTATACCCATGTCTTCACATAAGCACTCACAGAGTGGATAATATGGTGTTAGAATGTCAATAGAAAGAAAAAGAAGCTTAAATTCACAAGCCTGAAAAGAGCTTTTCAGATTATTTTGACTTAATGAGCCACGGAGTGGGAAGATTTTGCCCTAAATGTAACAGCATCATTTGGAGAGACAAGGGAAGTAGGTGCAAGTGAAAAGATCAGAGAAGTGGGAAGCGAGAAGTCAAGTCATCAACTTCTCACCCATTGATAATTAAAATAAAATAAACAGCATATTGTAATATGTTTCCTGGTTTGTTAGGTTTTTCTGACAGAGGAGATTGTGCATTTCAGTATTATCACAGTGTAAGATATTTTTATTAGTCTTTACAAAAACTTTTGAAATTAATATACTACTATTATTATATGAAAACATATAGTGAACAACAACATATATTGTAATCATGCTCATAACTGTCATTTTGTTCTCTATACAAATATATCTTACATTATAATTGCTATTTATTATTATTGCTATTATTATATAGCTCTTATACATTTATTTTTCTGTAGATATAATACATTTAATAGCAAATTAAATTTTTTTTTTACTGGCTATAGCTTAATATTTTGAGTTATTCTGGCATGCTTCCAGTTGGCTTTGTCCAGGTGAAAGTCCAGAACCATCCTCTGACGTTGTTCACCACAGTTTCTCACACTTATCCCTGTCTTTCCCCTTCTACTAGTAACATGCTGACATAGCTTTTGGGGCCTGGGAGATTGAAAAATCTAGATCATCTCTTGAAATCCCTTGGAGGTCTGTTATTTGCCTTATTCTCGTGCCTCTGTTAACATAATGCTAATTAATTTCAATCCTGATACAAGAGCTTTCTGCATGTATTAACAAGCTCATGTTAACACAGGTTTTCTAGATTACTTCATTATTAAAATGTTCCTTTCCCCATTGCTCTTCTGTGAATGTCCTGATATCCTTACAGTGCAACTTACCTATATTGGTACTGTATATAATTTTTTTTTATTAATTTTTTTTTTTTAATATAGAAATTCTAATTTACAAAAAGACTGCACTCTCTGAGTCAGTCACATCAGAACTGTAGCTTAGGCTGGATCTAAATCTACTTTTGTAGGTATTGTAGTAGTGAACCAGTACTACCTCTTAACTTCTCTAGTGTAAGGAAAAAAGTCTCCAGGTGCTGGTATGTAATTATCTGCATTTTTTTGTAATTTGCTTTGTAGCATGAATGGCCTTTGAAATTACTTTTGATATTGCTGAAGTTCTGATAGTGAAACAGTACCACAAACTATAAAGTTGTATGTGTACAGAGTAGGTATTTGTGCTTTCTGATTCATATATAGGTACTTAGTAGTATGGCTTTAAATACCCAGCTGACAGAAGTTAAAAAAACCCAAAGTCCTTTTTTCAATTGGGTCTGCTTTAAGCATGTAGACTTATACTGTGCAAATTACAATTTTCTTTTTATTTTCAGTGTCTGTGGCTTAGGTCAAGTTAATCATATGTTCATTTTATGCCAGCCATTCATAACATCATCAGCACTGGTGTGAATTACCTAACCTAGGATCATAAAATCTGAGAGTCTTATGCAGAAGTTACAGGCTTAGCAGTAAGTTACCATGCACCTGAGGTTCAGAATCAGAAACAGAGCAAAGTTTAAGAGAACTGCCAAATGAATATCATAAAAACATTGATTAGAAAAAAAGAAGTGTTGCGTTGTATTGTATTAATAACAATCTGACTGTCTGTACATAATTTCCAAATTTTGGCTAACAGGGGTTAGAGTATTGCTGTAAAAGCAGACAGTTCCATGTTTAACATGCCTCTTCCTCTCTGTGTACCATGTCTACAACCATGTTCAGCCATACTAGTATGGGTATTGCAGATGGGCTTAGGAGGTTCAGAATTTTTTACACAGTATTTGGTTTAATATGTTATGTCAAATAACAAAAATACAACAATATAACAAAATCACTAAATGTAAGATTTGTATAACAGGCAGCTAATTTATTGACACAGAATATTTTTTGGTTAGTATTCTTGATTCACATAGTTCTAAAGTTTTGCCTTTGAAAATAGGTATTCTGTCCTGATAAAGCCACTAGTTTTTGAGTATGATTAATTTTTTGAGTGTCTGTTTATAAGGACCCTGTCCATTTTTCTTACTTCCAATAGTACCAGAGGTGACTCCAGTTGTTATGTGGGGAAGTTGCAAAGCCATATAAGTAAAACAAAGGTATGTACTATTCCAGGCAGTCCTTTTATCTCTGCTTTTTCTGTTTTTCACCTTGGGCATGTGAGCTAAACATAAGTTCTACTCTTTTCCTGTATTTCTGAAGAGTTTCATATACTGGCTCTTTTTTTAGTGATGGTTTTGTTTATCAATATGAGACCTTCCTTATACATACATGCATTTTCTGGTTGCAGTATTGTGAATAAAATAATTGTAGAAATGTCTAGACAACTCATGTCACAGAAAGACACAGAGTAATTACAGGCCCTTTTGCCCCCAGAAAACTTGAAAATCATTATTATGTTTTTCATTATAACATGAATTTGTAATAATATAGAAAAAAATCCTAGAAGCAATTTCATTTTTTTTCTGAAACTAAAATTTAAATTTTGTTTTGACCACATGGATGTGTCTGCTTGTTTTCTTTGAATATAAAATGGAGACAGTTTTATAAATATAAACATTCAGGGAAACTGTATTCCACTTCCAATATTCAGAGATAATTTTTTTATTTATTTATGGATTTTTCATGTGCAGGTTAGCCTCTCTAGGGACTGTATCTGGGAACTGAAACAATACTGAGCCCTAAATTCTCTTGTAGGACACAAGTAAGGATAAGAGAACTTCAGTGCTGGGATCTACTTTATTTATAGGGGTAACTCAAGTGCACAGAGAGGAAGTAGACAGTGGAGCAGAAGTGAGGGTATATCTGTTCCTTGTGTACAGCTTACACAGGATAAGAAGGAAAGCAACCAGGCTGATGAAGGATTGAGATAACAAGTCCTGTGAGGAGAGGCTGAGGGAATTGGAATTGTTTAGTTTGGAAAAGAGGGGGCTGAGGGGAGACCTTATTACTCTTGACGATTACCTAAAAGGAGGTTGCAGTGAGGTGGGTTTTAGCCTCTTCTCTCAAGAAAGGAATGATAGGACTAGAGGAAGTTTAGACTAGATATGAGGAAGAAATTCTTTACTGAAAGAGTAGTCTAGGATGCCCAGGAAGGTGGTAGAGTCACCATCCCCAGAGGTATTCAAAATTTGTGTAGGTGAGGCACTACAGGACATGGCCCAGTGGCATGGTGGGGTTTTTCTGGAACCAGCCTCAGCTACAGTGTGCACAACTGAACTAAAAGAAATCTGATGCAATGTGTGTGATAGAAGTTTGCTGCTCTGAAAAAGGATGAAGTTTCTGGTGGACTAGAAATAAATATGAAGCTAGAAAATAATCTACATAATATACCCATTTACTGAGTAATAATCCTGTAATCCAAAAATTGAAATTATCCAGCAACAAGAATGCATGAATTTTCTGAATAATAATTATACATTTAAAAAAATAAAATTAATATTCCAAAACAGAAGAGGCACTGAATATCTACTAGACCTAAAAAGCATAAAGAAAGTTAAATAAAGCCACCACAGAGGTGGGAGGTTTGAAGTGTTTACAGAGGATTTTAGAACAGGAAGCAAGGAAGCATGTTGAACCTCCTTAAACCAAATGTACTATTTTCTATTTTACATACACATAAAATAATTTTCTAAGCAACTGTCTAAGCCCATATATTAGACTAAATCTCTGAGGCACAGAAATCAGTTTATCCAGAGTAGTGAGTGCTCACATTCAAAAAACCAAAAAAGTCTTGGAAAGAGCTCATACTAAAATGAAGTGTGGAAATCACCATAATAATTTTGTGTGCAGTTATATTTGATATGTCCCAATAAGATAAGTTCTACCTCTCACAGTAGAATCACTTCATGTGTCTTCTTTAAGAGCCAAAAACTTCAGCTTCAAGTATGAATTTCATGAGTTGTTAAACTGGGTCTTATTCTTGTCAAAGACCCTGATGACACCTAGCAGTCCTGAGGACATTTTAACTTAGTCTTGGTAGGAATTCAATACCTAGAACAGTAGTTCTGAATCTTTTTCAGTTTATTAATCTGTTGGTTTTTTTTTTTCAGTGATTGTCCAACATGGACTCATTTACAAAGTTACACATTTGCAGACTTCAACACAGGTTATATAGCTTTGTTTTCTTAGGCACAGTTAATGAAATTTTAAGAAGCCAAGGAAATCTGGGATTCATGCCATCCCAGGTCTGCTTTAGATAAGATCTGAATAAGGGTTTAAAACCATAGCAAGGACCTAAAGACATGACCTAGTTGGAAGGGAAAGTGATTAGACTCTTTGGTTCTCCCTTGATACATGTAAGCAGCTTGTACTTCAATTTGTTGTTCTCTCCAAGAAGAACCCATTTCTCACCTCAGAAATGTGAGTGTGAGGATGCTGGCATCCTTTTTTTATTATTATTTTTTGGTTCGGGTGTTAAGAATCAACTTCCTTTGTTTCCTTAATCAACATCTCCATGGGTTTTCTAAACATAACCTCTTCACCTTTTCCATTAGGTAGCACAACAACAGCAGCAGGGTAATCATTTGCTGACATGATATAAACAGCCTTCTGTTTGAGGAATGAGAAATGAATGGATTGATGAATACTTCCTTTTCTTTAACTGCACTAGAGCTGCAAGCACTGGTGCCTGGTGTTACAGCTCCCATCTGTCATCAAGATGCGGCAGAAGCTCTTAGATGCCTTGCTACCCTTCTTTACAATTTGTGTTTCCATTTCAAGGCTGCTAGCCACATTTTCTTGTGTAACTGATTTCAGTGTCAAAAGGAAAACTTGAGAGGTGAATAATTTGTTCTGCCAGGAAGAATTGAATTTGCAGTCACCTTGAATGGGAAAACACTGCATAGTTATGGATTGCAACCTAAGCCCTTGTTATGCCCCAAAAAAGGGGAATCAGAAACAGCCAAAGAACAGGCATACTGCTGTCTTCTTATTTTACTCTTTTTTAAAAATTCAATTTCTTTTTATTAATGATTTTTGAACAGCAGCAGACTTGACCGCAAACAAATACAAGGATACAATGCCACTCAAAAGTGCTGTCTCTGACATTAGTATCCCTTGATAATAAGAATTAAAACAGCACTGAAGACCACAAAGACAAACATAACTGGAACGCAGATGTTGAGAAAATAATTTTAAAAAATTGGTAAAGTTAGTAAAGCAACAGATGGTGAGGAAAAAAAAAAAAAAAAAAAAAGCAGCATGGATGGAGTGGGTGACAGAGCACTTCTTTGGGGAAAAGGACATTTTGGTAAAGTTTCTGCAGATTCCTGGTGCATTGCAGTGGATCTCCAGGATCTGATTTAGATATGGAAGACTATGCTATACAATATGCAATGTGATGTAATTAGGTGATTCAGAACAAAATTCAGGCAAAACAATGGGAAAAAATACAACAGTTTTCATCCAGACAGGTAGAATTCCATCCAGCTCCATAGTGAATCATATTGGCTTGATCAACCCTCTGTGTACATCTTAACAAAATTGTATTTTGATACTAAAATTCCAGTGTTTTGGTGTAATCAAAATGTTTGTTTTATTTTGTTTTGGGTTTTTAAATTTTTTTTTTACTATCAATTAGATACCATAGCAGTATTTTTACTTTTTGCAATATGTCTGCAGTATATGTTTGGATTGTAGAAAAGGTTTCAGAAATAAACCTAAAGTAAATGGACAATAACAAAAAGGAATATTTTTTTCATAAAGTAGTATATAACTAGGTACTCATGCACAGACTCATAAAAGGCCTCAAACCCTTAACTTCCCAGATGCATATGGGTTCTGGCCCTCATCTGAAACCTCATTAAGTTTGTTTGTTTGTTTGATATTTACTAAAAACTTGAAACATGGAATTTTTAAGTATTTTGCTGTGTATGTTCTACATCACCACATTAATGAGAAACCGAGAGACCTAAAGGAGAATGGACTATGTAGCAAATTCAGTGGAGTTTAAAAAATTTAGTTGTCCAAAACTCTCTGCTAGCTAAAGTTCACAGCTGAGTTAATGTGTATTTCCCTTGTAGTTGCTTGCAACACATATGCACAGCTTCTGTGAACCATTTTTGCTGGTTGGGGAGCCCACCTGTGTAGATTTTTAGTCACCTCATTTCTAGTCTTCAGAGTCCCAATTTCAATCACATGCTTCATTTCCCTGGAAAATAGGCAAAGGGTACTAGAAAACAAACAAACAAACAAACAAAAAAAAGAAACACCAAAAAACCTGCAAAATTAAAGAGAAAAAGAGTTTCTACAAGTACTTTACAGTTTTTAGGAGAAGAGTCTAAGGGAAGACAGAAAACATGATTTACTCCAGATTCAAATGAAGGCAGAGGATGAATTTTGGGTTTTAATTAGCTTTAATAACCTGTTCATGTAGTTACCTATTTTATGTGCCTTAACATTACTTATATTTTCTACACATAATTTTAATAGTATTTTCAGTTGACAATATTGGAATTTTTTTTTCCTAAGACACATGAGTTAAGCTGTATGGAGAATTAATGCAAAGTAATTGAAATGAAAAACTGTAATTGTATTTCAGTACCAATTTCCACATTGAATCACATTTTTAATGAGTTCATCCTCCAAAAATGAACCTCAAAATCATTATTAGTGGTCTTCACTGTATCAGCAGCAGGGATCCCTGGAGCTACTGCAGAGCTACATGACATCTGTGCACATGGCCTAATCCTAAGGTTTTTTCCTTAAGAGAGGAAAAGAAGTTGATCTCCATGATGTAGAAGCATCTACCTCTATGGCATCCTCAGTGTTCAGTCACAAACTCCCTTATCACACGTCACCAAAAATGCAGAATAACTATATACAGAGAAAAAATATCCCACATGTTTTGGAGGATGGCAGGAGAACCAGGTGGTATTTTAAAATCATCCCAAAACTTCTAAACTAAGGTACAAGCCAAGAATTTAGACATTTTTTGCTGTTAAAGTCTTTCTCTGTCACATAGAATTAATTATATTAGTAAGCACCTATGCTTTCTATATCCACAGATATAGTAAACCTCAAATGTATGGAACTACTACTGAATAAGTAGGCAGTTTATTAGTATGTGCATACACATTCAGACTCCACATTAATATGTTTACTCTTTAGGGAATTGTCCCTAGAATTTTATAGAGGTTTATTTCGTTAAAACGCCAGGCTAGGATGTGCAGTTTTTTGGGGTGGTTTGTTTTCCTTTTTAATCCTTTATTGTCTTCTAAAATAAATTATGTATCAAATTATTTTATACATGCAACATAGAATAATTAGCAATTGTTAAAAAAAATTTATATGGGGGCATACAGAAAAGTCCATGGGGAAACTGTCATCATATTAATTCCCTAATTGCTTCACTCTTTTCTTTTTTCTTTTTTCTTTTTTTTTTTTTTTTTCCATTTAGGTCCCTAGACAAAGGTGTAATTGCTATGGAGAGTAACTCTTTTGATTGTGTGTCATCCTTTTCTTGGTTTTAAAAGTGAAGCTTTCAGCTTCTGAATATTAATGCCAGGATCTTCCCCAGGAGGTGTATATAAAGTGGCAGCACTGTTTGCTCCAAACAGTGAAAACAGCGGTGTTCTGAGCACATGTAGACATGTCCAGTGGTATTCTTGAATAATAATATTTCTCTACTGAGTAACAACATTTTAGTATACATATGACATTATGATTTTAGTTATGGTAATCTGGTTTGTCTTTGTGCCCTCATTGCAAGGCTGTTGTAGAAATGAAGCCACTCAGACATGAGCTGAAAAGGTATTGTACAGGCAGGTGTTTTCAGCAGTTCAGAATTGCTTTGGATTTCAGGTGGTGCAATTTCTCAGAAGCTGAGGAGGTCTGGGGAACGTGCACCTTCTCAGACTTTGGTTCTTCACAACAGACACTTTTCATCTATTTGCCTATATAGAATTTGATAGCAGAACTTAAGACTCTTAGTGTGTGAAACAAGCTAATATTGCTCTGACTGTTCTAGTCACAGTAATTACTTAAATTTAGTAATATTGCATGATTGTTTTTATTAAAGATTTGTTAATTAATACTATAGGGTTTTTTATTAATATATCTTTGGTTTTCTTCAACATGATTTGAAGTAAATTGATATAGGAATGGTGAAATCCTAAAAAAACTGCAATGCTTTTCTCTTGAGGCAGTAGGAACATAGATTAAGCAGTAATGTTGCTAAAGGATGGGTCAGTCCAGGCCTTCCATTTCAAGAAAAAGTTTTAAATTGGTCAGATCTAAATAATATATATCACCCTATGTGTTTGGCCTGAATTTCATAAGATAAAATAAAAAAATATAAGCTCTAAAGAAAACACTTTAGGCAAAGTCCTTTTAAGACAAGCATTGATTTCCTCAGGGAAAAAACTATGCCTTCATATTCAGAACTATAATTCCAGAAATATGTGTGGCACACTGTCCACACAGAAATATGAAAAATGAAATGTTCCACTTTCTGAGCTTTTCATTTGCTGTGATTTCTGTTTTTCTGACACTAGTTCCTTTAAGCTTCATGACAGCTGCTCAGTGCTGCTCATAAATTCTACCTTAAATTATGCTCTTCGGAAACCCATTTCAAACACAGTTGTATGAACATGATGCAATGCATTTTATAATGAAATTCTATTTGGTCTTCCAGAATTCTTTTTTTTTTCTCACTGATAGAAAATGTACAGTTTGATTGAAAACAAATAACTTTACAGACCTAAATCTGTAAGGGTTGTTGCAACTGTAGATCAGCCACATTTTCTTTGTATGTTTATAATTACATCTGTGGACATGAAGAATGAAATTAAATCCATTATTACAATTACTTGTTCTCTTTTCTTGGACTTTATGAATAAAAAAATAATTTTTTTAATTGACTTGGCAATTAACTTTTCAACTGAATGCTTGTTTTGCAACAGAATTATTTCTTCTGTTCCTTTTGCTACCATGGGACACCCGAGTGATCCCAAGCTAAAGCTGAGGATATAAGCAAATTACTTTTCAGTATAACATTGCTGTGCTAAATACCTGGACTTATTTACCTGTATAGGTAAAAAAATGGGACTTGTTTACACTGGGACAAACCAGAACAGAAATGTCTTCTATTACAGTCCAATTTTTCCGTTCATTCCTTAACACAGACAGAGGTATAGAAAATAATTAAATTCATTATCCATTGCCTGGAGATGAGAAGCAACGGAAAAATTCAGCTAGACGAGAAGAGAAAGGTTGTCAGCCTCACCAGGAAAGAAGGTTCCTCAGCATTGTTCCTGCATCTAACAATCCTAGAAGATTCTAAATTCCCAAGCCATTCCAAGTATAGCCTGTGTGTACTTGTGTGTGTTTTGTCCTTTTCAAAAAAGACAAACAGTATGGCAAGGGCACAGAAGGAAGTGAATTATTACAGCTCATCATTTTGTTACTTGATGCTGTTTTGACCAGAAATACAGAATTTGCTGCACAACAAAACTACTATTTTCCCACATATAGAATTACCTTTGGTAGGAATTTCAATTGGCTTCAGTGCCAGTCTTTATGTTTAGAGCTCACATCTGAATGGTTTTCATAGATTTGTTGCCACACAATGTAAACATCATTAAGAAGTGATGGTTTATTATACTTAGTTCCATGTACTAGTAATTTACTCCATGCTGATAAAGCTTCTGCTTCTTATTACTTAAAGAAAACTGGATTAATTTAAAATCTTGGGGTAAAAAGAGGGAACGACCTCTTGGCTTAAGATGTATAAATAAAGGGTTTATCAACCTACTCAATCTCAATTAAATACTTATTGTTACAGTGAAAGTTTATCAGGAACCTTGAGAGAAATATTTAAAATTTAGAAAGAAAGCTTTAAAATTTACACAAATAAAACCAAAATTATCTTATTCTGATACAACAAATAATTTATCAGACATTACATATCTAATCCTGGTTTCTGTAAGTTAATATAAAATATAAAAATATTTTAATTCATTAAGCTTTTCTTCAGTTATTTCCTTGAAGGTTAACTTGAATGAAAACACTTTAAAACCACTGAATATACTTAATTTTTAAATACAAAACATACAGTCTTTAAAATGTTAAGATTTTATTAAAATCCTTAGAGGATAAAACAATGGGCCTGTTTTATAACATTGTCTTCATATATATAAATACCTAAGAGATTTTCTTTGCATAGTTAATAATACACAGTCATGCATCTATAAACAAAAACAAACTAAAGGCTTTTAAGAACTTCAATATATATTGATTACAAACAGAAATGGAGTCAGACCTCCATAAATACAAACTGAATTACAAAAACAAATAACATAAAGGAAAAAAAAAAAAACCAGCTAGTATCCTGATATTTAACTCTTTGTAATTTTCAGCACACACTGTTAGGTCATGATATGCTAGTGTTGTCTGTTTTAATTATTTATTGCTGCTTTTACTGCCTTGGTTATCATTTTCCCAAAATATATCAGTCATTGAAAAAAAACCCCAACCCTCTTTCAATTCTTTTCTTTAATAATTTTAAATGCCTAGGAAAAAAAAAAAAAAAAAAAAAAAAAAAAAAAAAAAAAAAAAAAAAAAAAAAAAATCAAAGGATCAAAGGGAAAGAAAGAAATATAAGTGTATAACTTTTACTTTACATTTCATGATGTTCAATATAATCTCATGATTTTTAGCTCCATTTTTAATAAGAATATTGAAACTGCCAGAATTAGATTGGATTCTATTTGAAGGTTAAGAAAGATAGGCGGTGTCTTAACAGTATTTTAATACCATCTTATAAAATATGTAAAACACTAATCCTCTGATGATTTCATTATATGCAGTCATTTACAGTGCCATTCAGTGAATTAAAGTAGGTATAAAATTCTGCACATTTCAACAGAACTGTCCCTTGCTTATTGTTTTACAGGAGATCAGAATACCGTAGGTATTTTATAATCTTTCCTGGTCTCAGGATTTTTTTGTAGGTCACTAGCCTGCATGATATACTTTTAAAGGAATAAGTTCATTGCATAAATACTGAAAGTGTAGCTTGATATTTTGTTATGTTACTTTTCTATCTATATTGTTTAGATAGTATTGTCCAAGCAATTGTTGTGCATGAGAACAGAACCATCAACATGATGAGGAAAAACTGTTTGGTGTTCCTTTCAGTAGTGAAGATTTTGCTTAGATTCTGATCTACATTACATCTGTGTAAAATAATCAAACATAAAAAGATTAACAGGGCTAATAAGGAGGTGAATGAGGCCTTCATTTAACAAATTGAATTACAGAGGACACAGCAGGAAAGGATTAATGAGGTTTAAAAGGTTAGGAAAGACCACGGGATAGTGGAGCAAATCCTTAGCTATGGATCAACAATGTCCTGAAAGCAGGGTGGAAAGGCAGGTTTTTACTTTCTAGTCACTCAAGTTCTTACGTTTTTTTGTTTGTTTCTTTTCAAAATTTCACTGTAGTTTTGAAGGCTCAACAATACATTTTAATAGAATATCGTGTACATCTAAAATTCAAGCTAAAGATGAATCAAAATTTTCCTGGTAATTTAACACAGGCTTAGTTAATATGTAAATTCTTCCTTTTTTTTATTTCATTATGTTTTGGAAAGTAGAAAGACAGAATTTTTCAAACTGCCCTTTTTTATCTGTTCCATAAACAATAGTGAGTAACTATCATCTCTCCCCATCAGTCTTGTAAAATGCATGGCTCACACATAGGGTTTTCTTAGGTGCATTTTACTAATCTCCTTCTGCAATGCAAGTGCCTTATGAAATTATTACTCCATTAAAAATAGTTGATTGGTTGCCATTCTCTTTTCACAAATTTAATCAGAAAGTTGATTTCAGGAACATAAGAATACATAAAGTACTATATTCATCTGCCAGAAGTTTTCATGAGATCCGCTAATAAATGATTCTCTGCTGATGGTTGTTAGAACTCCACTGCTAGAGCAGTGGAAGATGATGGAATGAAGCAACAAGAGATAAAATTGATTTTCTACCCTTTCTGCTAGATAATAATACTGAGCATACATCCTAACTTCTAAGAAAAAAGCTAGAAGCTAAGATACAGCTAGAAGGGGGAAAATCCACCATATTAATATTATGCACTATAATCCACCTGCATGCAGCCAGTATCAAAGTAATACTGTGGGTACAGTATCACAAAGATTGGGCATTCTCAGGGTGGCATGGCCTTATGAAACTGGCATAATCAGTTTAGCATTCCTTTTCTCCAAGTTAACATGAGAGTATCACATTGCATTCTGCCAAACCATTCCTTTACTGAATGAGTGATATTTTAGCCCAATGGCATGGTCGTAAATTAATTTGCTTGCACAAAACTTGCTCTTTGCAAGCAAACTTTGTCTTCCCAAATCTATGTACCTGTTTCCAGTCAATATCTATAACAAAGAAAAAATGTTTCTAAAATGAGCCCTTTGCACTATCCACCAGCAACCTTTGGCTAAAAAACAAAACAAAATAAAATCAAAATCAAAATACAAACAAAACCCAAAAAAAACCCAAACAAACAAACAAAAGAACCCCAAGAACCCCAAAAACCAACCAACCAACCAAACAAACCCAAACAAAAATCAAAAAACCAACAACCAAACAGGTCCAAATCTAGATACTGCTCCTGTTACTTTTAAGAGGTTCTCCTTCCCAAAACAGATATATTGTACAGCAAACTCCTTTCATGGAGGCACAGGGAAGCATACTGACACAGTATAACAACAAACTGATAATATGCTAAGGTGATGGCATGGTGAGGTGCTTTCTCAGCAAAAGGTTTCATGCTGCCCATTGGGTTCATCACTCTGGTACAATGCATAAAGTTTCAGCTGTCTCCTTTCTCCAGTACATCCATGTGTGAGGATAGATTACTTGCCTTGTTAAAGAAGGTGACAGTGATCAACTGAAGTGATAACCTTTGAGCATCTGTGCCTAATTTGGCTAATATAGTTCTCCTATCCTTGTGCTTTCTATACTTATGTAAGGTTTAATGACAGGTAAAGGTTGCTGAAATACAAGTTATAACAAAGGCTTTGTATCTTTCCAGGAAAAAAATGTGAAATGCTTACCCAAAGGCCTTTAGGTATGCTTAGAGAGTTTATTTTTTATTTGCCATCTGTCACAAATCACTCAGGGCCAAACTGTGGCCTCAGGCCTCTTCTGAATCAAACAGGAACTAAATGTATGCCCCAAAACAGAAATGCTTATTCTTGAGCTAACAATCTCCCTCCATTACTCTTCCTTTGTTTTCTAAAAAAACACTGAATTAATAAAAAACCTAATAGAAAGTCCTGATGGGACAGATAAGAAGTATTTTTCCACTGTTTTAATTTTTCACCTTTCTTATTTTAGCTAACTTGCCCTGCAACTCAGGACTTGGCTTTAAAGCATCTGCTTTGTTTATTTGCTTAGTCCTTTGACTTCAGCTAAATTTCCTGCTGTGCATGGTGGTAGCATGAGTTGAAAACTGAAGGAGTAAAACCAACCCAAAGGAACACACAATCTGGTAGGATTTTATTTTCAGATATTAAATGTGTTTTCAATCCTCTAAACAACAGAAAAAAATTGTAAACTAATGCTAGCTGTTAACATAGGCTGTTTAAGCACACATATTATATTTGTATAATAAAAATGTATACATTACTTATGTGTATCTAGGAAGAGTATACATCATTCTCTGATGGCAGTGTGTTATCTAGAAGTGATCAGAAACTTGTGACTAAATGTATTTTCAATAAGAAGTGGTCATTTATAAAAAGTAAGACTTTGGAGGCAGCTGATATTTAAGGGGTAGAGTCATTAATATAGGGTGATTACCAATAATAAACATATTTAAAATTTGAGAAAACCAAGACACAATGTCAAATTACTTTCGGAAGCAGCTCAGACCAAGGCTTAATAGAGGCTAAAAGTTCCTTGCCCATTTGATGAGATTTTTAATTGAAAATGTAGGGCAACATTGGAGTAACAGGTACACAAGAAGCGAAAAAAAATAAGGCTATGAAGAAATAAAATCTCATCTCCTAGTAACGATAAGAAATTCAGGAAACAGCCTTTTAATTTATTTCTTTTTTAAAAAAATAAAAAAATAATATTACAGAGTTTGTACTTGATGACAAGGGTAATAAATGTCTAAATTCACAGATCTAGGTTTTAGTATCTTCTGTCTTTCCATTTAATCCCTAGAAATAATAGAAGGGGGGGAAAAAAGGAATGGTCAGGATGACTCAATGCTTTATATGTGATAGAGGTGTGTGTTCTATTTTAAAAAATGTTTTTAAAAAATTAGAGAATAGTCTAACCCTAGTTTACATTTGAAGAACTTTAGCATGAGAGATTGACAGTGACTCACAGTTCAAGTGACAAAGGTAAATTTTAGGATTTCTCATTCTCAGACAACTGTCTTATCATCCTATCACTTTGTCAAACAAAGAAAAACATTACCTGCATTTAGCACAAATTAGCAAGATATTTAGTCTTTTTTTCTTTCCTTTCAGCCCTTCATTTTCCAGTATCCAACATGTGATATTTCTGTCACCTAGCTGGTTTCAGAAAGTTTATTTGAGAATGAAGCTGCTGCCCCATCAGACCGGGGTTTTGGATTCAAGTGATTATTTACAAGCAACCTTGCCTTCCAGAAGAGATGTTCAGTGCATTAGAAGAGTTGAGGAACTCCACCCATAGGGAGCTCTTCTGAGTATAAATTTACTATTTCTTGTAATTTTTGTTTCTTGAACTAGTTTCTCTCTTGGGATGTTAACATTTCTTTAACTTCCTGATTTTTAACTACAGCTTAGAAAGACGGATAGAGAAAGAATCAGAAGAATTTCCCAGCTTGAACTGGAAAGACAAGCAATGGTGTCTTCTCAGTGCCAAGGTCCACCACTGTCCTTTGGAAATCCACCTTCTGTGACTCATTTTCCTGCAATGTTGAGGGTGAGGCATACATTCTTGCAAAGGCATCAGAAAGATCAGACTCATAAGGAAACAATCACTCCAAGAACAGTGTGAAAAACATTTTCCTCTAAAAGATTAGGGTGTTAACAACTGCCTGGAAAACAAAACAAAACAACCAATAGAACAAACAAACAAAAAACCAAGCAAACCAAACATTGAGAACAGAAGTTCATTAATCTTTACTCAGTACATAATTCCCATGCAAGATCCTTGCAGATTGTTGCAAGTGCCTTGAGTAAAATATATTAATCACTTGCAAAAAACTCCATTATTACTTCCATCCAGAGCAGTTACAAATCCTATTTTCTACAGTGGAATCTAATGTGGTTGAAGGGATTTCTAAATTAATATATGTTCTCACAAATTATATCCTATTAGGGAAGAAAGAAAACAAAAAAACAAACAAAAAAAAACCCCAAAAGTGAGTACATGGCAAGCAGAGAACTGACTGGGTACAATTTTTGGAACAAGGTAGCACAGGGCAGAACAGATTTCTTTGCCAAGATCACAAGTGGAGACAATATTCCTGTGACCACGTTAGCCTATTAAGACAATTGCAATATATTTTCTACTAATTGGAAACAAATAAGTACTGTCTGGAGAAAACAGCAACAACATTGAACTCTAGTCTCCTATTTGAATATGTCATGTATATTACCTAGGAGATTTTTAGTATTTTCATGTACTGATACAATTTTTCTCTTCCTTTTCATGATTTCATTTTGCCTCTGGGGTTAACTTTTAGTCAGACATTTACATTCATCCCTATTTGAAAATCTTGAACTGCAGGTTCAAATAAAGGTAATGTCATTTTTGATAACTGCAAGATTGTGTTTTGGAAGCATTTTAGAATTTTTTCATCACTTCTTGTTGACTCTGTTGAATGTCTAGTTTAGGGGAAGTGTTTGATCTGCATATAACTCATCAGCTTGATATTTTGTAAATAGTCTGTTTGGATCTCTACCATTTTAATTCAAATTTTTGTGTGGGTGGGTAGAAGGCATTTGCATAAAAATCTACAATTCTACTGTGTGAACCCCTATTCAATATGGCATTGAGTAATCCTTTTTTTTTTTAAATCCTGTAACATTCTTATGCAATGTGATCATGTGGGTGTAGCCACGCGTGTCATAGCCTGGGCATTATCATGAAGGTGTCTGAAGTGTAAAGCTGAATGTCTACCAAACCCTTAAATTTAGTCAACTCCTAACCCTTTCATTCTTACTGCACTATATTTTAAGCAGAAGTGCTATGAGAGGTGCTGCATAGGTGAACTGGAATGGAAATATATTTTAATTCCTATAGTTATGTAACTGCTTTATACGCATCTTCATTATACTTCTGCTCATTCTAGAAGTCTATGTAGCTACCAACTACAGAGGTACACATAGTCACCAAAATTGAGCTCTCTGACAGGAGTAGGATGTATCAAACAAGGACAGTGTTGTTGGCACATCATGGACTGTTGGTTTTTCTGAGGGCTTTGTGCATGTACGCATGTGTGCCAATACAGTAATCTTTCCTTGTCTGTGTGCTCTGATTTGTTGAATGCTCATAGTTATTCTCAGAAAATGTATTTGCTGATGTATTGTTATAGATTGGATAGAAAATATAAAGTCATTTTCTTAAACTTCGCAAAGAAACCTAACAAGCTGTTCACTATGGCAAGGGAAATGGCTAAGAATACTAAAACAATTTCCTTATTTTGGGATATTAACTTCAGACTATTGAGGCACAAAGTTATCAAAAAAGAGAAACTTGAAAAATCAAAACAATTACTTATAAATATTTTCTCAATGTAAACTAATTGAAATTCACAGTCTCACTTTGTTCTTATGCAATATGCATAATTTCCAAAATAAGCTCTTAAAGGCAAATCAGATAATTGTACACTTAATAATAAATGCCAGTAGATGCATTAGTATATTACACCTGCATGATCATCACAAACGTATCTTCAGAGATACAGAAAGCTTACACAAAAAGCCAAAAAATACTTGTAATTTACTATGCAACTGAGTAAAATGGCAAGATAGACAGCTATGTTGATGCTAATAGATCAGACCTTTACAGAAAGAATTAGTAAAATAAAATGTTAGAGGCAAGCTCCATCAAGGAGTGTCCACCAAAGGATGTTTGTTGTGTTTAATGCAAAGCATTTCAGCTTTTCTAAAGGTTGTTAAAATGTTACCTTGTCCTGTTTTGTGGGAAAGGCCAAGATCACACAAGCTCTGCAAACAGCAGTTTGCAGCTACATACTTACATTATCCTACCCTACCTTTATCTGCCATCCTTCATAAATAAGAATACATACATCTTAACTTGTTCCAAGTCTTAAAAGCACTCCAGCTGTGGAATTTCACTCCGGTTCATATTCTCTGATTTCCAGTTTTAGAGGAAAAGAGTTGGTCCTGCAGAAAGTTAAAAAAAAAACAAAACAAAAGTAAACTAAACAAAAAAAAGTGCTCTTATTGCTTGATATCTTTGATTCCCCGGATGGAGAATGTGGGAGATGAAAATCTTCAATGTATAGGTGATATATAGAAATGTACATTTATAAAGTGATATCTGAATGAACTGATGATAAATGAGATCCCTAGCATGATGAGTATTTAAAATACCTTCGGTTAGTCTGAAAGCAGAAGTTGTCTTTGTTATGTCTTTAACACAAATACAGACTTTTCAGATGGGACGAGGCAACATTCCAGAACAGATTAGCACATTTGTTCTGCAGTGCTTTGTGATCTTGACTTACTATGAACTTTGTGAACTCAGATTCTGTTATAACTGTCACAGAATCACAATGAAGACAACACAGCTCTACTACCAGAAGCTTAAATGCTGTGGTTTCAAATAATTTTCATTTTAACCAAAAGATTCACTAGTGAAGAATTCCATGTATTTTATTCATGGTGAACCAAAAGAGCTGGCAGTGTTGCCATTGTGGTCAGGAAGGAATTATTTTATTTTTAAAACACTGAGATTAGCTTTGTGTGTGTATGGGTGGGTGGAAGGGTGGGTGTGAGCTGCAGTAGATGAGTGAATGCATATGTAGACACAAAGTGGTAGCCAAAGCCAAGAAAATTAAATGTCCTTCTTTTCTGTCCTTAGGAGTTTTATTAACTGTGGAGGCAAAAAGCATTGCCCAACTGAATGAAAAAAACCCCAAACAAACCAAAAAACCACAAACCCACATCTGCATTAGACATAGTTAGCTATTATACACAGTAGATTCTTCAAGGTAGGTACTTTTTTATTGTATAGTACCTGAAGGGAGCTATTATTGTTTCTGGAAGCAATGATAAAAAATATGTAAATAGTGTAATAATCTTGATAATATTTAGCTGATACATTAGTGTTGTGATGTTAGAATCAAAACACCAGCCTCTACTCTGCCACAGAAATGTGTGGGAGTCCCTGATGGACCACACTGCCAAAATACTGTGTGGAAGGCTGAGGACAATGCTGTGGCTGCCCTCTTCAACACCATCAATCTTCTGACTTGTATACAACTCACAAAATGTGTAAAAACTATTTTATATGGTTTTATGGGGCCTGGTAAAAATTAAGATTTATCTCCACTTTAACAGTATTAGCTGTTACAGAATTAATCTAGACTTCCTTCAGATGCATTTAAACCCTATTGTTAATAGTAACAATAATAATTGTGAACATGGTGCATAATTATCAGAAATATAAATACATGCAAAATATTTATTAACTCTAATGTTAGTAGCATTAAAGAAGTAAATTTAATATTAGTGCATTAACAGATGATATGTTTTAGTGTGCTCATATCTTAAAATAGTTCAAACACTTCCCACAAATCATGAATCCAAAACAATTTCTTTTCAAGATGTTTTGAATTTGTAGCTAGTAATTGCAAGATTAAAAAAACAAAACAAAACCCTTTGACATAACATTTATGGTCATGGGACTTCTAAAGGGAAAAATAAGGTCTTCTGAAGCTAAGCCAAATATAGCTAGGAGAAACTAAAGAAAACAGGCAACAGTTCCCTATACCCTGAGGCTTCTGGGAAAACCCTAGCTTAAGACACCTCTGAGGAGATTTATCATCATAACATGTCAAAGATATAAAAATCAACTGTATGAAATACACTGGCACTTTCTGCTGAACCCTGACATATTTGGAATTTCAGGTTTTTATTTAATAGGTATTCATTACTCAGCTATCTGGATTAGGAACTGAACTGGAAATTTAATGTGATAAAAACTCTCTGGTGAGATACCTTGCATCTATTTGTTCTTCTTAAATGTAATAGTTGTAAGCACACATAAACCAAAATCAACAACAACCAGCTAACTAGAAAAACGTGGAACCCAGGGACACATTTAAATTTGAATGATATATTTTACTATAAGGAAAAATATAAATTGAAATAAAAATAATGTCTCTATTAGAGAGTACAGTGAATACTTATTTGTAACATGCTGAATGACATCTAGCTCACAACCCCCCTACAGACAGCTACATAAAAAACCAGTATGTAGTGCTGCCACCTCATCTATTATTTCATAGCCATACATATCTCAGAAAGGTTATATTAAAATCCAGACATGTTTTTTAGATTCATTTGGTGGGGTTTTCTTCACTGCATTCACCAGTACTAGAATCTTATGAGATCTTCATCACAGTGTTTTCTAATACTTAGAACTTAGTTAAGAACATATGTCTTTCTTACTTAAAAATAAAATTGTGATTTGACTTCTTGGAAAAATTTGATTGAGATTTGACATATCCTCTTGATTGAGTCATTTGTTTCTGATACCAAAGTCTTGAATCAGTCTAATAATTATCCACATGCAATATCAGTGGATAGAAATCCAAAAATACTGTTTATTATATCGAAAATGTGGAAAGATGGAAGCTGTTAAAGACTGTCTGTTGCTTACAAAAGACTAGCTTACCATAAGCTCTAACCAAAGCTCTTGAAAGATAAAAAATTATTTTAGGCAACATTTTTTTTTTATTTAGAAAACTATTCTTTTCTACCATCTCATTCCAAAAGGTGGAGGTCTTGAACATTTAGTTTACTGCTGGCACTGTATAAACAGTAAAAAGCCTATCACTGGAATAAAACCTTTCAAATAACTACTACTTTCTTTCAAATAGCTACAACTTTCAATAGCTAGAACAGGTCTTTAGTTTCAGTTGGAAACAAGTCTAACAACTCCTGAACATCCTTAAGGGGCAATTGATATCACCAGTGAGTTTTCCTCAGCTCAGAGAGAGCAAACGTCTCAGCACAGGAGAAGAGAACAGTGAATAGAACCTCAAGACATTACTGACAGGAAAAAAAAATCCATAAAGTGTCTTGGCTACTGATACTTCCTGATGGCTTGTGAAGTCCTTATGGCTTGGCTTTTTTCAAAATATTGATCTGTCCAGTCTTACCAAGGTGAAAGAGATCATCTTTCTCATGAAATGCTGACAGAAAAGAAAATCTAGTGTGACCTTTCAGAGCTCGTAAAGTCTCTCTCGAACAAACTCATACAATTTTCAAACACAAGGATTTTTATATTTCTGGCTTTGGCATAACTTCCTCACTTCTAAACAGGCATATGGGTAGGTGGTTGGTTTTTAGCAGAGTTGTATGCATTTAACACCTTATAGGACTGTTTAGGATCTCTGCAGATGAAAGCCATTACAGAAAAAGCAAGACACTATTAGCACATTCCAAAACAGCTTAGTACTGTGGGTGTGGGGCTGTACATGTATGTGCATATAGCAGCCTGCTTCTCCCAAACATCCATCCATAGATATCTGGAAAGCACTTGAATATTTCTTTACACAATGTTTTTTTTCTGTCCAAGAACAAAACCAAATTTCCAGACGGAAAATGTGATGAAGCATAGTAATGGCTGAAAACTGTTTCTTAATCTAACATTTTGCTTAAGTCACTGTGACACTTTGGCCAAATCTTAATTGCTGTGTCTTGGGTTCCTCAGCTTTATACCACAGATGATAGCTTTAATCTGCCTTGCAATGGTGGTGTCAAGATTGGCTTGTATCTCTGCGGCCCATAGAGAATGCAAATACACTCTGAGTAGTCATAATATGGGAAAAGTCTAGCAGCTGCCTGAATGAATCTCTTGCTGTGGATGCCCTATGTATCCCTCTTGAATTAAATGCCACTATTATTAGTCTTTCTCATCCAAAGTTGCTTTTCCCAGTGACTTTTCAAAAGAGTTTTTGAACTGCAGACGTCTTTGTGGAGAAAATGTCACGCAGAACTTCCAACTCATTTTACAGAATTTAAAGGAGAATATTGGTTTGCAATACAAAGCTCAAAGCTCAAAGTATACTATGCTCAAAGCTCATAGTGTACTATGTGACCAGTCTCCACAGTGATAAAATAGCATTAAGCAGTAGAAAATAAGTGCTGCAGTAAGTGAAGGATGCAGTCATGTCCAACTGAATACTTGAATTCTAATCTGAGTAAAACAGATTAAAAAAGGACTTTCTATAGAAGTACACTTGATTTTGTCTTAGTGGGGGATCTCACTGAACTCCACCCAGGTACTTCTGTGTGAACCTGCATAACTGCCTTTTGTCAATTTTCTCAATTTTCTTTCTTCATTTGAATCAGAAGACTCTTATCATCCCCTCTCCTACAGAAAGATCACGTTTAGGAAGAAAGGTAACCTAAAAATTATTTAATCTTAAACATCTGGTTGTTTTATTTTAATTGGAGAATCCTTTGTCTTCCTGATTATCCAAGTCCTGTTATTGTCATAAGAAAACACTTAAAAATATACCTATGGTAAAAGCTTTTTATTTATTGTCTTCAGACCTTGACATCCTTGGTCTCTACCTCATATATGACATGGGTAACTGTGTCTTTTAGTCAGCAGTGGGTAATGAAAATGTGAATTTTTTAATGCACATGTGGATTTCACTTAAGCTTATGTGGGAGTTTTGACAGAAATTTGGACCATAAGGCATCTATATGTCTAATATTAATGAACTGTTAATCCTGAAGATACAAGACTGATAACAAAAAATACCATTGGGATAGAAAAAATGTTCATCTTTAAATCTGTCATCCACTCCTCCCCCCATCTATCAGGCAGCAACAGATGCAAAACGGATTTTCCTGACTAGTTCAGTTTTTGTGATTTAGTACATACCTGTTTTGGCCGTCACTTTACAGATAATGGTTCCTTTATCAAGGTTTTCCAGCTCTTATCTGAGTAGGCTGACACATATTAATGCAATACAGTGTGGGCAAGTTCATCATTTGATTGATGAATCAGAATACCAGACCCAGTAGTAATTAACTTCATTATATTGTCTGGTGTCTGTGCTCTTCACAAAAACCTATGACACACTTTGTTGGAATTTTTTCAGTGAATTACACCGCATGGATTTCCCTTTTTAGTCCTGCAGAGAGTAAATGTTGGATCCTTGCTAAAAATGTTTCTTGTTAACGAATGAAAATGTAGTTTTCTGCTTTTACGTGTCTTTTTAATGTAAATAGTGGACTTCAGACTGCAAGTTCAGCCCGTTTCCAATTCAGTAAAAAAAAAAAAAACCAAAAACAACACCATGAGATGTGAATAGTTATAATGAAAATAGCTCATAGTCAATCTCTTCACTGTGTAAAGACCATAACAGATCAATAATACTTTAATGAGACTGCTGAATTATCTTTTTTGTTAAAGACAGTAACTCTTGCTTCATAAATGGAAAACTAAACTCTTACATATGGGACTTTTTTAATCTCTCACTTTGTTTCTTTGAAAATATGGCATATGAATTGAAAACACAAATAACAAGGGCAGGAAATATAAATGTATTTTACAACATAATATCAAAAAAATCATTAGGCCTCTTTTCACTAAAGGTTGGTTGCAGATGTTGTTGTTTCATGCTTGTAAAATTGCTGGTGGTAGGTACACATTCTTAGTGCAAAAGCAAAGGTTCATTAAAAAAAAAAATTATGGGAGACTAGGGACAAGAATCTAACAGAATCAAGGAAAGTCAGATAAAACAGTGGGATTTTTGTGTTACTTTTCAAAGTGCATACCCAGCTTAATAAAGTCTATATCATGCTATTGTCTTTGCTACACATACCTTCTGAACAGCTGTCAGAGCCCAGTGGCCTCGTGTAGCTTGCCCAGGTCCTGCCTTGCCAAGCAGCCCCTCTGACACCCACCTGTAACTGCACAGCCCACACACCCTGTAGCAGATTCCCTGAGAGGAGACTTGTGAAAGACTTAGATTTTATTCACAGATTTAGCACTCATATGTAGGTAGAGGAAGGAATTCCCTTGCTTTGCTTCCATATCTATTATTTATGAAGTATACATGTTCTAAAACCAAGGAGAACTTCCTGTCACTGATTAAAGGAGCAAAGTGTTCTTTGTTGAACTCTCAGGTTTTAGGTTACAACTAGTAAGAATCTACTGCGAATCTCAGTATATAAAATAAACACAATTAGAAAACCTAAATTTCTAAATTATCCAGATACACCTCCATCTATGTGCAACCTTGTTTTAAGGTACCATAAAATAGAGATCAGCACAATCAATTACTTTTAGCCCCCCACCTTCTTTGTTCCCATTTTTATTTCTTGTTTTTTTAGCTCTAGATGCAATTGTTGGCAATACCAGGATCATAATCAGGGAGAAGATATTCAGTAACAAAAATATCCTTCATATAGCTTCAGTATAGGCGTATACATATGTATTTTTTTAAAATGTATTATATATATAACCATTGAAGACATGGTTTAGTTGGTCAGTGGTGTTGATGGCTGGATTTGATGTTCTTAGGGGTCTTTTCCAACCTTAACAATTCTACAGTTCTATGATTCTGCATATATAACATTAATATATCAAATACAAATATATTATTAAATACAGTCATCATACACAGTAAATCTGGAGGTTCATTGCATCACCTGACTGAAACTCTAGGCCTGCAGGCATGAGTAAGGTACCTCCATCTCCTCCATCTCCTTCTCAAATAACATTTCTTGAGAAAGGTCAGAAAGGACCAGAGCATACAAAAGAGCAAGGTGAATAGAATGAATCATTCAGGTTAACAATAGTGAAATAAAACTGAATCAGAGGTCAGACCAATAAAACTACCAAGTTTCCATAGGATATAAGATCTGCCTGTATTTGTGTAAAACTGATAGCTTTTAGTATTATTCCTAGAAAAATGTGTCACCAAGTGACATGCCTTCACCTTTAAATCTGAGGTGAAAAAGAGAAAGTCTGTCTTTCATTAATCTAGCAAACATATTTTGGAAATTTTGCTATGTTTTGGCTGGCTGAAGTTTCCTAAATTCCAGGAGGAAAGCTCCCTTTCCTGTCTTCTGCCATAAATAATATCTTTTTCTTAATGTATTTCACTATTCAGAACAGTTTCTAAGCTTGTTCAACAAAGCTGTCAGGGTAAATGAATTGCTCTCCCCTGATGTTTGTTATTAACAGATTGTATACTGATAGGATAATAACCTCTTTCTTCATACATGAAAGGCATTCTTGTGAGCTGGATTACAACTTGAGATATAAAAGACGTGCTCTGTGGATAACTTCCAGGCTACTTTACACCACATTGCTCTCCCATAATTTTGTGTTTGTTATCTTGAACCAGTGACAGTAACCACTGATCAGAAACTGAAACTTATGTAAAATGAGTACCACATGGATGATGTTTACTTCAGACCGGGCAAAACAGGGACAGACCTTTATAGCCCACAGAGCTCTCTGTTTTAGACTGTATGCAATTTAATATCAAGTGCTATAACTTGAATATACAATAGGAAAAAAGAGACTGGTATGAAAAATAAACCACTTGTCATATCATGTGTTAGTTTCCAGAAAGGTTTTGGGGTGGTTTTGTCAAACAAGTACTTACTTGTTTGTTTTAATATGTTAAAGTGATCATTTTTCTTCTACGGTGGAAAACTGTACATGTTTTTAATGTATGTAAGCTATTGCTGCTCATTTAAAGATTTGAAGGAGAGTGGCAAAGGTTTTGCTAATAAAAAAATAAACTTCCCAAGATCATTAGAAAGTACAAGTGAAGATGTAAATGATAAATAGCTTTAGCTAAAAGTAAGGTATTCCAGTATCAAAAGACCTTTCTTGCAAGCTGGAAAAGTCTAGAGTTCAAAGTTCATTTTTGCCTCTGCCACATCACTGAAATATGAAGTACAAGACTGCATGTATCCTTCATTCTTGGAAAATGGTAGCATTTTGTTGAGAATTATGAAACCTTGCTTTGAGTACCTAAAAGAAACACTGTCACCATTCAGCAGGTTCAGCTGACCAAAAACCAGAGGACAGAATTGCTCTCTATTGCCACACCCCCTCCACCCTCACAAGGGAAGAGAAAACCAGAATAAGGATGAGAGACTTAAAAGTTGGAAATTAAAACTGAAAGAGGTTTACTAGAACAGGGGAAGGGTGGTAGCACACAGGACAAGGAACAAATACACAAATAAATACAGATATATATATACATATACAACCTAATCTCAATGCTGGCAGGGACAGGTGCCTGAGGGCCCTCTGGGGCAGAGCCAGCTCAGGAGGGGGCTCCAGGGCTCTTCCCAGCACCCAGTGGATGTGGATTCAGAAGAGCAGGAAGGGAGCTGGGGGTAAAGGAGCGCAGGGAACAGCAGCAGAGAGCAGCTTCTGGGCTGCCTCACTTTTCCAGATCATGAGCAGGAAGTGGGAGAAAATATTGACCCGCTCTGTGTTCCACCCTTCTTGGATCTGTCAGAGTCCTAAGACCCTCTTCCTTAGTTCCTCCACCCAAACTATGACAGTTAAAGTAGGCACTTACTTATAAGTAGGCGCTACATAACTACTAATAAGTAGGTGCTTATTACTCTTATAATAAGTCTAATATAATGGACAATTCACCTTGAACCTGAATTACAAGTTTAGTGTCCATCTATATATTAACTATACTGGAAACTTACCAAATTTGCACTCTAAAGTTAAAGTGACTGAGATTACGTGTCAGTCCCATGCTGAGCTACATAGGTGTCACTTAAGATATCTAAAGAACACAAAATCTTCAGGCTTTACTAAATTACCTGCACTTCTGAGTCCAATGCTCTCCATCTTCTTGAAATTCTACAGATTATTCATTGGTGCCCACATGTGACAGTAGCAGAGGATAATAGTCAGTGGGGCAGGTCAACAAATGAATGCTTCCATACCTAACAGAAGAGAGTCTCCTACCACTACTATCTGGTTTTTTTTTGTGGTCTCCTATGAATACAGGCTGAGAGAGCTGGGGTTCTTCAGCCTCTAGAAGAGAAGACTAAGAATTTTAATACCACATACCCAAGAACATGCTTTGAAGTTCTTACCTAATTCTTTCCATATTTAGTCCCAGAAAGTCTGCTTTCTTCTGAGGTTTTGAGAATTATGACCAAATTCTTAATACCAAACTTTTGGCATATGGTTAATAGGATATTATCTGTTTGAAAAAACATTTTATTATCTAATTTGTAGGTAACAGCTGCCATTCTCATAATGAATTTTTCACAAGTTTTTAAAAACTTTCTTCTGAGAAAGATTTTGGTGAGTAGCCAGCTTCAGTTTTTCTGTCATATAGACTATCAACATCTTCCTTACTGAAGATTGTATAAATATAATAAATGAATAAGATACATATTTTGTCGATTTGTTATTTGATAATCAAATTAGTATCATCATTTTAAATGGATGATGGATGAATGGATGGCAGAAGAGAATTTGGGTTTTTGCTTTCAAATTGTATACATAAATTGCATGTGATTATCAACAAAGTTGACAAGAGACGTTAGAGTAAGAAAGGTAGAGAATGAAAAAGAATAGTCCCCATTCTCTTTAATAAAGACTCCCTCTCCATATACTTAGAGGTACAGCAAAGAGATGAAGCAGACCAGTGCTGATGGATGTTAACTTCAGTGTTAACTCCAGTGTGACACTCATGCCAACAGTCTGATGAGGAATTAGGTGATAGTCTTATCATGAAAGAAAAGAAGCTTGAGTATTTCTAGGGCTGTGAAAAGTGTAAATACTATCTCAGGCATCCATTGTATCAGTGACTTGACCAGCATCATAACAAATTAGGAAGTAAATTAGGAGGAAATTCTTCAGTGAGAATGGTGAAACACTGGAACAGGTTATCCAGAGGAGTTGTGGGAGCCCTGTCCCTGGAAGTGTTCAAAATCAGGCTGGATGGGGCATTGAACATTATATAATGGGAAGTGTCCCTGCCCTGCTCATGGAGGGGGGTTGGAAATAGGTGATCTTTAAGGTCCCTTACAACCTGAACCATTTTATGATTCTATCATTCTAAATATATTCCGGATTGTCAAAATTCCCTGTACTTGCCCAAACAACAACTGCCTGTTATAGAAGGACAACATTTGCACTCTCAGTGGAGGAGGAGCTGCTCTGTCACACCAGCACTTGCAAAAACTAATAAATTAAACAATTCTGACAAATCATCTAGCATGGAGTATGGACAAAGATGAACAACCCAAGTAGATAAGGCAGTTCTGCACAGAATTTACTCTGAATTACCCTGGCTTACTTGCCCTGAAGGTCTCACTAGAGAAGACCCACTGCTTCAAGTAGCAATTAAAATTTTTATTAAGTCTAAACGATGTGCATAATGACTCATAAGGACCGGACAAAAAAATTTGCATGTCAAAGCCAAATATTTGGTCTCACACCCTGTTTTCCTGCTCTCACAGCTCTCCTAGGCAGAGACGAATCAACGTCTGCATGTAATCTTGATTGCTCCAAAGGCAAGGTTTTTTTCAGCTAAAATCATTCTCACAAGTGTCATGACCATTTATGTGTAGCTAGGGGACAAGTGCATATGTAATTGCATGGCTTACATCCATCCACAGCAGTGATAGCTGCACATAGAGTTCCAAGTGAGTTCAGCTTTGTGCACTTACTCTTAAAAGTCAGAATTCCTTTGACAGGGTTTGGGACAGTGAACTAACATCTTAAAATTTATAGACTTAAAAGCATGAAGGAATTTTAGCCAAACAAGTCTCTTCCTGGGTAACTCAGGCTTCACAATTTAACTCATCTACTTCTTCAACAAGAACAATTTTTTTTCTTAATGATTTTTTTCTATTGGGAGGGAAACAGCTAATATAACAATTTGTTATTTAACAACATAAAGAAGCCAAAAGCAAGTTAAACAGAAGTTGACATCTTGTTTCTCAAAGGGTTAGTCAGTTGAGGGAGGAAAATTGTCCAATACATTCAAATGATTTCTTCATTTCTAACTCTTTTGAGCTCTTTTGAAGATAATTGACGTTGACATAGCTGCCTAAAGAAACAGTTAAGCACTGGACTTCATATTAACAAATTATAATTTTTTAATACACGTGCATATACTATTATTACCACCCTATTTCTCTTCAGACCAGGAAAAGCTTATTTAAAATCAGCCTGATTTTAAGTTGTGAATTCACACAGAACAGCGATTTTTTTTTTTCAGAATATACGGCATCTTAAGTTTTACCTTTCAGTTACACACCAGATAATTGAATTTTGGTTTTAAACTTGAGAAATAAAAAAATTAAATCTCAGACTCAGCTGAAGAAAGTGCAGTAAAAAAACCCACTTCAAATAATAATTGCTTTTCACTCCACAAAGCTGAAGAAAAAAAGAGAAAATAATGAGTGTGAATTAGATCAGCATTTCTACCACTATAAATCTGGAAGACTCCATTACTATTTACAATTAGGAGTCCAGCCCAGCACATCTTCATTTGAACAGCTGTGGGTTGGAAGAATTATGCCCTAAATCGTGTTTCATTTCTCTAAAATTGAGCTTCAGTGGAGTTTTATACTTTGATTCTCTGTTACTGTTGGTCACAGGCTGCTAACCTCTCCCTCAGGCTAGCCCATTCTTTCCCTTGTCCCACCCCATGTCTTCATACTTTTCTGGCAGAGATCCCAGGTACAGGGAATACTCTGCCAAACCCAAGTTCAGAGTGAGGACACATCTTAGTTGCAACATAAGAACATTTTCATAGAGGAGAGAATCCTATATGAGGAACCTGTTTCTTACAGAAGGAAAGATGCTTGCATATGAGTAGTACACCCAGTCACAGTAATGAGGCTTTCCAATTTAAACCATCTGCTCATGAGGATTCATGTAAATAATTTCTAAATCAAAAAACTCCTTCAAATCTTTAAAAAAAAAAAAAAAAAAAAAAAAAAGGAATAAAATCGTGTTCCTGTCATTTCTATGACTCTACAATGAAGAAATTGTACAACATTTAATGAAACAAAACATTGTGATTTTAGGAACAAATGTTTTAATACTGTGAAATCTGAAACGTAAGACAACACCCAAATCACTACTAAAAGCTCCCTATGCCCAGAATTTGATTTAGTTAGCTAGATTTTTTAGACATATGCCACTTTGACATTATAGTAGTAATGCTTGGTGTGGCACAACTTCTTCAGTGAAGTAATCTTTTCCATTTCTTTATAAGGCTCAAATCATCTTGTTCAAACCAATCCTAGATCATACAGACATGGTGTAATGAGGTTTTATTGCAACAAATTACTTATCTATAAAAACTCTTCCTTCGTGCCTTAACAGAAACCAATTAATCAAGAAGAGTGAGAAGGAGCAATCATGTTTTATGTTCTTGCCAGTACCGAGAGCTTATGTAGATTTTACAGTTGTGGGTAGTTTCAAGCTGCACTTAAATCTGTGTGGGCCTGTTTAATCCTCCTCTGCCCAAAATGTCCTGCTGCTGAGAGGCTAAAGATAGAGCCTTGCCGAGCTGTGAAATGTGATGTGCTGGAGCAGGTGGAAGCCAGGATTAGAAGGCTTTCAGCAGCCCTGGGAAAGGCCCAGCTCCCCAGCACTTCCAGGCAATAACTGCAAAAGAGGACTTTATTTGCCTTCTCTTCAAAGCAGAAATCCAGCTCCTGCTGCTGGATTTACCAGGGTCACCACGGAATTTTTCAGTCTGAATCAGAATGATATGTAATGCACTTGTGTGATTTCTTCTGCTGCTTTTAACTTTCTTCTATTGACAGTCTAAATATTGATCCTAGTATAAGCAAACCATCTCCTGAGAGACACAGAAAGAACTGATATTAGAAAACCTAAAGACAACAGGTCTCCTGACCATTATTCACACTTTGGCTTTACCTCTTTACCTCAAACTCCAGAACTCCATTTTCCTTGAGCTAGCATGAAATGAATAAAACAAAGCTGATGGGTACTTCTGCAAAAATTGTCTGCCTCACACCAGCCTGAACTGTATTATTTCTGTCCATTTAAGCCATTGCAAACAAATTTAGTACTGGGGATGCTCACTCTGTGATGTTTTGAACTCATAGGAGGAAATGGAGCTACATTCTAGGGAAGTTCTTCTGGACATTTAAAATGCCTTATTTGGTTACATTGTTAGGAGCTGCTGTTTCAACTGGATACAAGGTCAAAGAGAGCCCGATAAGAACTGCCACACCCTGTGCTTTTGACTGGGTGAGTAGTTATCTGTCTGCATCCTGAAGAGATAAAGATTCAGTTTCCCCTCTGTCATTTTCCTGTTGAGTCACCCCCATATTGCTGACACAACTTCTTTTGCCTTTTGAGCTGCCTAGCCCATATTTCTTCTTGATAGATGTGTTCAAAGTGCAAGAGAAAGAGGAAGCATGCCACCACATTGTCTTTGTATGCACATGGTAAGAAGGTACATGCTGATCAATGCTCTATTCATCTGATAAAGAAGAGTGACAGCCATTTGAGGGGTGGATGAGGACATACTTACTTATCTATCTCCCAGTCATTCTTCACTGCTGCTCTTAGATCAGCAGTTGTAAAAGAAAAGGTAGTCTGGTGTGCTGAACCAACAGGCGAGACTCTAAGCCTTGATCTGGTAGTCAAACTTTGCAGCTCTAAGTTATACAAGGAATGAATGTTTCAAGGAGTAATGATAGCCTGAAAAATCCAGACGGATTCATCAGGAAGGTTGCTGTTTCAGTGTTAAGAAGCATCTGCTTTCTCTTTACTCATTCAAGATCAACTTTGCTTTTGGGCTTTTTACCATAAAAATCTGAACAGCGTTTTCCCTAACTTTTTGGAGGGAAGCACTGTTTATATATTCAGCTTTTAATTCACTTTCAGATACATAGATGGACATAGAGGAGGAAAAAGTGCACACATGATACAGCTCTATAGGGAGGATATTATGACTGTCATCAGGAAATGCATTTTCCTTCAACATGCTAGAAATAGAATCAGTAATTTTAAATTGAAACATTTTCTACATCAAAAAATAATTATTTGTAGGCACTCTACTAAATGTTTGAACTCTAGTGAAGCACTGTAGGTCTAAAAACCTATTTTCAAACCTTGACAACATACGCCCATTTTGTTTTGCAGTGGCTCAGGGCTCTCAGCTGCTGTGGCTTGGTTCACTCATCATGTAAATTGCATTGCACAGGAAACCTCAAGGCTGACGAGATCAGGAGCTCAAACATTCATAGGGTTTCATGTTTCAGTTTTGCCAAAATAAGCCTGGAAATCATAGGAATACCAGTTCAAGCCAAGACTTAAAACACCCTTTGTGGTTTTATAGTGCCTTGATATTTAAAAATGCCTGAACTGTTCCTAACTTTTTTCTTCTTTGCCTCTTCTTTCCATATAATAATTAATTTTAGATAGATATGGAACCAGGCTAAAAAAATCTTATTTTAGGAATTCAGATTCTAAGCAGAATTCCCATAATGGCCTTTTTTTGTTGCAGAAGAGATCTCCAAAGAGGAAATAAAATATTATTTCCATCATTAATGGTAGGACAAGGTACGCATTCTAGAAACTCATTTACTTTTCTTACTTCCAGCTACTTCAAAGATGACCTTGAGTTAGCTCCATGTGAATATTTACTGTCTTAATGCAGGAACCATACCTGCAACGAGATAGGCAAAGAAAACTGAGGAAGAAACTAAAATTCAGGGCAGGATATACATGGCTTTGCTGAAGAGAGAGACAGTGATAGTCACAGAGCAAGTTTTGAATTTATACTTCTAGTTTCCAGGCACTACCTTCTAGACTATGTCTTATTTTTTTCCCTTTTCAGAGGCAAAAATGGAGAATATTTTATAACAAGTTCTGTTAACTGTTAAGAGGGATACAGGAAAATAGCAAACTTTTATTCTTTCCATATATCTGGAAGAACAGATTTGGTTTACAGAGCAGTTTTTTGGTAGTTGTCATTTTGTCTGTGTGTATGTATCATTTAGCTCCAGAGAGAGGGTGGTAACTCTCATGAAGTGGGATTTTCCAACCAGACTTCCAGAGAAGTACAAGAGCTTCCATCAGACTTGCAATATAAACACATTAAAACTTTTCTGAACACCCATGAGTCAAATGATTGTACCAGATCTTTATATATAGTCCCTGTGACCAACCTAATCTTTATATTTTCCAGGTTAAATTTTTTATGGCTAGACATATCCTCTTGTTTCTGATATAATGAATTTGCAATTCAATTTTTAAAAATTAATTCCTATGATTCTATTTCAGGCTGTGCATTATGGACAATTTGTAATCGGTTGCGAAAGATTAGACCCCAGGCACACTTAATGGGGATGTTTTAATAGTGCAGATGGTGAAACAGCCTGTGAAAACAGGTCTGGTGGGCATTCTGCAAAAGCTAATTCAGTCAAAATTTATCCAAGATGACATAATGTACAATTGCTACAGTGGGAAACACTATTAAAATTTCACACGTTTAAATCTCTCCCTTCTCTTTTAATTAGAATTTTCCAAGAGAAAGTAGAAGACATGCACCTCTCTGAACCCAACAGGAAAGGTCAAGGATAAACAGCACGATGCATGAAGTTTCTTTGTGTTCAACATGTTCAGGTTAGGAAGAATGTGTTTAAATGATTGTGGGGAAAAGACATGTCTGGGAATGAATTTTCATTGTAAACCAGCAGTGGCACTGGGATGTTCTGCCTGTACATGCACACCCACCCACGCCTCCTGTTACATTATTCAGTGTGTGTGCAGCTCTCCAAAGCACATTTTTTTTTTTTTTTTTTTTTTTTTTTTTTTCAGGACTAAGGAAGGCTTTTTCCAAAAGATTTCCAAGTTTTTATCTTATATGAGATGGACTTTTCCAGGAACTGCAAATGGGCATTCCGAGAGAGATTGTGGAAAAGGTGACTCTGGATTGTCATTACAATGCCCAGTTCATGATTTATGAATGTTACTGTACTGAAAAACGCAGAATCAATCCCCTTTTATTATAATATTGAATCAAGATAGTTTGGAGGTTTAGGGGATTTCTGTTTTGTTTTTTTTGTTTGGTTTTTTGGGTTTTTTTGGTTTGTTTTTTTGGTTGGTTGGTTGGGTTTCTTTGTTTGGTTTTTTTGCTTTGTTCTGCTCTGTTTTGTTTTTCCTGGTCCTATGACTCCTGCACTCCATGCCATGAACTAGCTTTGACAAAAAAAATGTAAAGTGTATTCAGCAAACTCTTTTGAAAAACACTCTGGGAGAAAATGTAGTGGCTGAAGTGGAAGATAGGGGTTTGAGATTTTTGAGAAGGGCACCCAAATGTATACTTCTCACTCATGTATAACTTCTTCAAACGTAAGTGTATTACAAAAATGTTTTTGGCTCTCTCCTCACATTCTTACTTATGGACAGTGATTTTTTAATTAACCCTCTGTGTGTGTAAATGCTTACAAGGAGACTAACAATGTGCAAGGAGACTAACAATGAAGGAAGACTTTTGTGTGTCTTAGGAATCCTTAACAATTAAATAAGATTTGTAAGTTGCTGTTAGAAGTGAGCAGTAACATCGTAAATGAAGTAAAACTTGCTACCTATATTTCTCAGAAAAAAGTAGGATGCATAAGATTATCTATCAAAACTCCTGTATTCCATGACCCAAGGATTTTTAGTTCCATGTACAAGACCATAAGATCTTTAAGAGAGGACTTATAATTCTGGTCTATAAAAGAAGTAACAGTCCTTAAGAGTTCTGTGCAAATGAAACTATCTGAGTTAATCCACCACTAAGGCTGCAGCAGGGACATCTCTTGACAGTTCTTTGAGAAATTAGAAAAGATTATTTTATTTCCTAGAAGGTAACTAGCATATCATAGCATACAAAAAGATTAAACAAGACAAAACATCTTCCTATTTAATATTAACTATCAAATTTTACTGGGATGGCTTCAGAACAAAACAAATAAAAATCCAAAAGGTTAATTTTTCTCCTTTGCTTAAAATTTTCATTGCATTTTACAGATGAAACACAGTGAACATGTGTCTACAAATCTTCTCCTATCCAAATATGAGCACTATAAAATTTCTGCTTACAATAATCCACTTGATAGGCATTATTTAATCAAACGGTACCTGTTGTGGTGTTTTGAAAAGGGCAGCTACATACTCAACTAAGAAATGACAGGCTTGTTTTCTGTCTTTTTTAAGACTATTCCCCATTTATTATAAATGTTTTACAGTCACTAAGCTGTTAAACTGCTAATATAGAAGCTACCTTTGTACAAAGGAAAGTTCTTCATGCTAAAAATGAAAAGGAATTATTTATAAATTCATCAGGTTAAACTCAACTGGGATCAGCACTGCTGTACCTTCAACAGAAAAATTGTATCTAAAACTACATATTTTTATTCCTATATGGGAAACAGGGAGATGCCAGTTCCAAAACATATTATTTAAGAAAAATATTATGCCCCCATCACTGCATATTTCATCACAGCATATTTCATCACAGTAATTTAACCATTGGGAGTTTGTTCTGGATTGCAATTTAAAAAAAAAAAGAGCCATTTCCTATGACTGTTTGTTCATTATTACTAAATGTTTTACTTGACCAGAGGAAAAAAAAATTATCTCACTCTGAACCTTTACACACATCTCTCATAAAACTGATGCCAAGGTGTACACGTCTTTCAGCTGACAACTACACTGCTAACTGAGAATGTAATTTTCATTTTTGTCTTCAACCAGTAACTCCTATTGGGTCATATCCTTTAATTTTGTGCTTGCAGGAAAATCAGAGATCATTCTGCTGGCTGCATTCACTGTTTTGCATCTATTTGTGAATCTCAATCAAAGCAATTAGAATGTGTAACACACAAAAGATAAAAAAGAGTGGAGAATATCCTGCTTTTATGGGCATGTTCTACCCATCAATCTGTCAGTCTGAATCATTTCTACAGCTGTGTGAATAATTCACACTGAATAATTCTGGAGTGATCTAATTTTTCTGCTCATGAGAGAATTCTGACCATTACTAATATTTTTATTAGATACGTATTTTAAATTATCCAATTAATTATTATTTACTTTTTCAAGCTTGGTCATGAAAGTCTCTTGTCTGTAGAAAATACGGATTAACCCTCAGTCAGTACTCTTGCTTACCCTGAATAGCAGCTTCTGTGGGAGCCTAAGTGTAGCAAACAAAAGGACTATTCAAATATGTCAATATAGATTTGCTGTTTAAACTGCTGGATGTGATTGGTCAGTTAATTTGCCACTCTCTGATTGGCTGGCTGTGTTAACATTGAACAGTGGATGTTAATTTTGTATAAATATTAAATTCAGGTTTCACAAATGGTCTGGCCACCTAAACCTACTCATACAAAGTGCTTCAGAGAATAAGCACTTAGAGAAAAGGGAACATAAGCTTGATTAAGCTTGATTCATGTGAACTGATGTTAAAAACAAAAGGAAAGAATATTTGAAGAGGTACTGTTTTACCTCTATTTCTCACTGTGAAATTGATATCGTTGTAACAGTTGTAGCTCTCATTTACTGCTATACCTTAAAAATGAAATTAAAAATTAAAATAAATTAATTACCTAAACCCACAGCATTCCTGTTATTGTAGTACCTTGCTCCTACATTTAGAAAAAATTAAGCGTAAAAATTTTTGAAGTTATTTACATTGTTTGAGGCCATATAAATTCAGTGAAAGATTAAGAAAGAAAATTCTTAGAAAAAAACACAAGACAGTTTTCTTTCAGATCTGAAGGTTGAATCTATTTTCTCCATATGCTTCAGAAGTACCAAAACCTCATCCAAGTTTTATATGCCAAAGAAGGATTCAGATTAAATTTGGCAGAATTTTGCTCTGAATCTTTCAAGTTCAGTCAGGCTTGAAGCTCAAAACAGTTTTGATGAAGGAGCAACTTTTTTTTTTTTTTTCATTATAACAAGGAAAGTGTTCTAATAACTTTTATTTTAAAAAATCAACATGTCCTTCCACCTAAGTTAGTTTTAATCACAACTCTAACCTTCAAGAATTAATACAATGTCATATTGTTTTCTTTGTTTTAGTTTTTGGCACTTAAGAAACTTTCCTAGAAGAAGGCTAGCAAAAGCAGGTGTAAAAAGAATTCAGTGAAATACCTCGCAAGCTTAAGACATCACAACAGAAATAAATGTGAAATCTCTCTGATCAGATCCAAATTTCTTGGACTGGTTACTCTGCACAAGTATCTAGCAGAATGAAGTTATCCTTCCTTATTAGTTATTTTTTATTAATTAGTAACTCTCAAGGGTCCACTGATTTCAGAATAGGCTTTCTAACAAAATACATGTACCATAATCATACAGTAAAATGTTCTAATTTCAGAGTTTTGATGAACACATACACACATACTTGCCAAGTTCCAAAACTAGAACATCAAAGATACAAGTGCACTGGAATTTTCTTTCTTGAAACAGGATTCAATGTACTAAAGTCTCCCAGAAAATGGGATATGGTTATGAAGCAGCTGTAGTTTAAACAGTGGCTTCTCTCATGGGCTGCAGTGCAGGAGCAAGGGGGGAAAGTGGATGGAGACTCAGTGATCTGGTGGGTTTGGTTTCTACCAAGCTGAGAATGATTTATCCACTACATTTTGTTCAAAAATGCAACTTTTGGCTTTTAATGTTACGTTACAGTTATGTAAGACAGAAAATATTGCCCTGTCATTAGAATCTGTATGGATTTTATTTTGTTTTCCTCGTTCTTTTCTAAGGGTTCTACTACAACAATCTCCAGTATAATTGTAACTACTAATACATTAACATTATTGCAGCTTCTGGTATGTATGAACACAAGGTCTGCAAGAGCAGGTTCTAGCAAGCAAAGGTACTTTTTAAAAAAGGTTAAAAAGGGATCAAAGCATTCTGAATTTCAATAGCCACAGATGAAAATACTAAAACCACAGTGTTGTAATTTTAATTTCAGAAGAACACCTTGAAAGCTGAGCATCAGTTGCTATATACAGCTATGGACTATACAGGTGTAGGGGATCCAGTAATGATTCTTAGCACAAGATTTTGGATCCGTTCCTAGATTATGTCCCAATCTGGTCCTGGTATGACAGCAGCTCTGAGATCATCTCTGTTACCACACTGTTTTCCATAAAAAGAAAATCTGTCTCTTAAACTTGCTGAAGTTTCCACAGATGAATGATATGACTGAAGGAAGACCAAGCACCTAAAATATGCATGCCACAATACAAACCCACAAGCTGACCTGGTATCTCTTTTCTAGTATGGGAGAGTCTACAGAGATCATAGTTTGTGTTTGTTTAGGTTATGAGCAAGAAAAGTATCACAAAATTTGTCTGACAAGATTTCCTGACAAGTGATCACCCTTTTTTTCAAGTAGGGGTGATCATTAAAAGAAAGGTAAAGTAGACCATGATTAATGGTTTATGAAATCCTGTTGTAATTTCTTTTCTTACTGTGAATATGTTTGGATTGTTATGAGAGTAATTAATAGCCATCTTCTGAGCTAGAAAAACTTCTTACCTTCTTTGACGTTCTTACTAATGTGAATCTATCCTTTATCTGAACTTCACTGAGACACATTTCTGCAGGTTATCCCGTGGCAAGGAAGTGATCATGTAGAATATGATTTATATCATTTTTCTTTCAGTTTAAAAAATTATATTCCCACAAATCCCTTTTATTCCACCAGAGAAAGTCTGTAATAAAGACCTCAAGTGGTCATTCCTGTGCTTTGTAAAATGTGTGCTCTTCTTCTTATCTCTTCCAAATATATTCACAATCATTTTGCATTCTCTATTTCATGAACTTTTCCCAGCCCTTGTGTGGCTCATTGATCACAGAGCAAGTTAAATTAAATTGATTAATCATGTTCCAGTACAATTAACAGGACTGTTCAAGAGCTATGAATATTCAAGGATAGCAAAATGAAAATGTCTTCAATTATCAATTGTTGTCAAAACTATGTTCAACATCCATCCAAATAAATTTACCACTTATTCTTAGTAGAAAAAGACTTGCATGTAATATATTTGCCACCCAGTTATGAAAAGCACATTTCAAGGACAACAAACAAACAAACAAACAAGCATACAAAAAACAAAACCCCAAAACAACAAAAATAAAATAAAATGAAAAATAATTAAAAAAACCAACAACCAATCAAACAAAAAAACCTGAAAAAATACACCAAGATGCTTTGATTTGTTTCATATTAATTTCATAAAACTTTGAATGGAGATAAACTTCTATTAGAGGCCACAGGCTACCTCAGGTCCCAGATGCCTTACAAGAGGAAGAGTTCTCCATAAATAACAGGGATAAGCCTTATTTTACTGAAGCCAGTGGCAGCTTTGTTATTCCTTGTAAAGGGGTTCATAGAGAAGCTGAAAGAAAGTGGATGGTATATTATATGTAACAGTAAGTTTGGAGCTTTGAACTACCTTCAGCACTAGAGAGCCAGCATTCAGATACAGGCATTCATTAGAACATTCACATAAATTGTATAGGAAAGTGAAAATATGGATTAAATAGTATAGTATGTATACCATGCAGTACTAGGATTTTAAATCTATATTTAATATAATATACATTTTAGTGACAAATATTTTTCAACAAACTTGATGATTAGTGTTCCTTTAAATACTGGGCTATCCCCCTGGCACTCTGGTTCTGCAGGCAAACTCATCAGCTGCTACTAAAAACTTTGGTCAATCTAAGACACTGGTAGTACTTACCACTTGAAAATAAACATATTTTCCCTTTAAAATGAAAAAAAATAAATAATCAAAACACAGTGAAACAAATGCTGCCAATTCCTGTCAGAATTAAAGTTTTAGATTTTATAACATCTTTTTCCCCAGTAGAAACACAACCACATAATTCTATTTTCCCTGATCTTTCCACATGACAAAGAATTGATAGGATGCTAGTGAAAAGTTAGTCTATTTTATGGGCTATCAACTTTGTCCATTTCACAGACAGTCAAGGAAGAGAAGAGTTTTAACTTCAAGGCTGACCAAATAAAATAAATTTTCAATCAAGCAATTTATATGTCACTTTTCCTAATAGTGCAGTAAGAAGAAAAAATGTGAATGTGTTATAAAGTTAAAAATTTCTTCCTGCCAGTCTCCTTTGCTTAGAATCTCTGGTGTGTGAAGCCAAGTTTTAGCAATTGACTCTGTGTGTTGAATTGGCTAATGGATGAAGCAATCAAAAAAGATGTCTGACCTTATTTTGACTAGTGTGTGAGACCTCTGCTTTCAGACTGTCATTTATTTGGCAGTTGCTGCCACTTTTTTCAACTATGAATATCACAAATAATTGCTGCAAATTATTATCAGCTAGGGATCTTAAATCTATTTTAAAAATTTATGTGTAGCATTATTCCATTGAACAGTACTGCCCTTTATATAACTGTTTTAGAAAGATATTTTTGAAAGACAAAAATATCTAACAATAGCTAATCATCACATATTGGAAAGTGTGCAGCATAAGTGTTATTTAAATCTTTTAAATCATTGCTTTAAAATATCATTTTAAAATGCCTGTAAACCTTTTCTCCATGGTGTCAGAGTCTGTATTCACCATAATTCTATACTCTATTTGACTCCAAGCAGTCTTTTTGACACATATAACACTCCTCAAAAATATATCAATACTGTTATTACCTATATTACCTATATTACAGTACTGCCTAGAGCATGAACTAAGATCTGGGCCTCAGTGAATTACATTCTGCACAAGTACCAATGCACAGAAAGTTCCTTTACCAGAAAATTAAACGAATAAGAGAAATAAACATTAAAGAAAAAGCCACTGTTATCATCTTTAGGAAAGAAAAATTCAGGTGTAAGTAGATTTATTCATGATCACACTAGGAGTACAAAATACAAATCTTTGCAGTCTTCAGAAAATACTCAAGCTCTCCCAATCAATCCAGAGAAATATTTTATTACTACTAAATTTAAAGTTGGCCACATGGTTGGATCTTTAGCTCTTCCCTATTATCCTCAAGCGAAGGGGAACACACTTGTGTATTGGTATAATGATGTGGTTACTTACAGAAAGTAGGGATAGGGCATTCCCTTTAGTTGTTCCTGGCAGCTTGCAGTTTAAGTCCAAAATATCAGTGGCCACACTTCACCAAATCCTCTGCTTTCTCTCTGGTAGTTGTCCATGTGACTTTTGAACAAACCTCCATTCTTCAGGCCTTACGTAGGTGAAGAGTGTGCACATGTAGAGTACATACACCTGCACCAAAACACATAGGACCTCTCTGAGTGTGTCTCACAAGCCAAATATGAAGTCATCCTCCAAAGTAATTGCAGAAGATGTACCAAGTGGTTTACTGCTGATAGAAACTTTTACCTGTTATGTACAAAAGTAGGTGCATCTTTACTACAAAGAAAACAGCCAAGTTTGTCCCAGCTTTCAGCGATGGGTTGTGCTGCATCAGGTTGTGTCTCCAGGTCATCCAGCCACTATTGCCTCTGGGGACCAGTTCCAGCAGTGTCCCATCTCCCTCTGACACAGGGCCACTGGAAGTACTGCCACTGCTTCTGAAAGATGGAATTAAGGAAATATTTTCCCAAAGGCTGTTTCCACCTTAGACCCCACTCCCAAATCAGTATCCAGCAATCTGACATTTTAGCATCACCTTTCTTCACATTACTTCCAGAAGTCACATAAATGTGGTAAGTTGAATAAGTCTTTCAACAATTAGAGTTATTTTCACAGGACTTTGAAATACAAATTATTTTTCTAAGCATATAATGTAGATATGGAAGAAAAGGCTTTCTAGTAGCAGCACCACACTCTGGCAACAAGCTGGCTAATCCTTCAATGAAAGCAAAAAACAATTAAATAAAATATAAAATTTGAGAGATTTCTTCCATTTCTTCTCCCATGAAGTGCCCCCTGTGATATAATTGTAGTTCCCTGGGTTTCTTGCTTTACATGAGACACCCCTAAGACAGCCTCTGTGTGTGGCTCTTCCATGCAGGAGATGGGCCCATACCCATTCCCCTAAATGAGGAAGAAACCACCTAAAGAGTGCTACAAGATGGGTACAGGGCTTCAAGGATAATTATTATTAAAACTATCAACAGATTGTACATTAATAAATTTCAGGCCTTTCAAAGTTCAAGACAGAAGTTTTTTGAGCATTTCTTAATGCCTATATATATTCACAGGAGGTGAAGAAACTTCACCAGTTAAAATAATATATGTCAGGATATATCTATCAATGCTATAGCCAAAGACCTGGTGAAATGTATCTAACTTATAAAAGGAAAAGCATAGTGGTTTTCTTCTTAAAAAAAGAAAAAAAAAGTTTAAAATTTTTTTTTCTCCTTCAGAGAATATTTTCTTAAGCCTTCTGGGAGATTGGCAGCATATACTGACTTGTAGCCCATGAGGATTTTCTTTTCCTGTTTTTCACTTTGCCTGTATTATGAACTACTGCTTTTATTCTTTTATTAGAGAAATCTTGGCAGTCTTCTATTTCTAGCAGTATTTGCGGCTCCGTAGTGGGGTTTTTTCCCTTAGGAATTTATATATATATAATATATATATAGACATATATATATATATGTCTCGTTCAGCTGGTTAATATTTTCTCAACAGATATGTTTAGCTAGGGAGACTTGTTAGAAAACTACTTATTCCTAAGTGCTGTAAAGATCAATATGAGAGCAAATTAAAGTGTCTTAACACCCGTTCATCAGGCTTCATACATTGCTTATGTGCTCAAGAAGTGGGTACATGTGAAAATAACCTGCATAGTAATGGTTCCAAATTCATGTTGTTTTTATACAAGAAAGTGGTAAAAAAAAAAAAAAAAAAAAAAAAAAAAAAAATTAATAAAAAGTTCAGGGTGTCTTCTTCAGAGAAAAAAAAGCTTACATTATGTCCTTTCACAAAAGTGGGATGTCACTTCAGGAAGAAGATTGACATTACATTACATTACATTAGCTGTTGTGAGATAATGGAGTCAAGGACAAAAAAATTAATTATAGAATGCCAGACAACCTAATATTCACACCATACAAAGTAGGAATTCAAAGGGATCAGGAACAGGGCAGAGCATGGTAATGTATCACTCTGTTTATTCTCCTGTAAAAGAGATCATTAATGTTTCCAAAAGCACAATACAAGACAGAGTATTAAAATTTCAGTAACAATTTCTTAAATCTGCATTCACTTCTTCTCTTCTGCTGGTGCATCATGGTGCATCCACCATCAGTAAAGCAGAAGTCACATCTTCTGATCAGCTTCACTCTTTCCTTTGCTGCCTCCTGTTCTCCTTATGAACTCCTGACAGCTATTGGAGAGAGTTTGCAGAGTCAAGGACCCTCCCATTTCCAGGTTAACTCTTGGTGATGTAAGCTGAGGAGCTTTTCATTCTTCTGAGCCAAAGTACAGCAGATAATTTCTGTGTAGTCCTTTCTAATGTTTAGCAAGGACTTTGATAAGGTCTCAACCACTATGTGCCATTATAAAGATGAAACCACATATTTCCAAGGTTATCTAGAACAAATTACTTCATACATTTCTTCTTTGGTTTTCTCTGTTCCTAGACAACATGCAGCAGACACAACATAAATCAGGGTTTCACATATTTCTCTTTTCCATTTATCTACCATGCAAGCCACTTACTGTCTGCTTTGTTATTTCTAAGATAGTAAAACAGTAGTAAGAGAATACAGAACTTATCTGCATATATCCACAAAAAGGGAATTCAGTTTGCTCTCTTGGGCAGCACTGACATTTGTTTTACATCCCTTTAATTAAAACTGCCATAGCTGGGATTCTTTTTTTAATCTGAAAGGCTTTTGTGTAAGGTAAATACTCATGTTTTTTAAAAGCGGGGGAGGGGAGGGCAAGGGAGAGAGAGGCCCATCACTTGCATTTAATCACACTAAACAAGCTCTTTAGACAATTTGTTCTGAAATTCCTCTAATTAGAGCTTGCCCTCCAGGTAATGCTCTGATCTGATTTACCAGTGAGTATAAATTAGGGACATTATGTAATTAGTCCTAATACCACAAATGGAAGTAACAGCTGGATGGCTCAGAGGGGAAGCAAATAAATAGCTCCCTTGAGTTTTCTTAATAAAAAATTATAATAAAAGTCCCTTCTCCTATATTTGAATTTGCTTTGAAAGATGGTACTTGGCATTCTGCATTAGCCTGACACCTCATCAGATACTGACACCATATGAAGGGTGGCTGTAGATTCATATCACATAGGAACCATCTTATTCAGGAGATATTAATATTTCAAGTAACTGGCAAAAATATCTTCACTGATTAGCAATTATGATGTCATTAATTCCCCATGAGTAATACATAAAGCCACTTCTGCAATTTCTGCCTTCATTTTGACTCCTGCCTATCTCTACCCTGAAGTGTTATAATCTCATCTGAGACAAGGCTTAAAGAGCAAACACCTTCCATTTAGTATACAATAAAATACAGAGTGTTGAACTAACTTAAAAATATTTTAATGTTTAACAGATTCTTGATGGTAACAACAGTAATCCATACAAGTTCTGCTCATGGCCTGAATTTGTTTTCCAGAGGAAAATGATATCTCCACAATTTTCCTGGAAAAAAAAATCAAAGTTCAAAAATATTTTACCAACTCTTAATACAGCTAAATACAGCTATGTATATATTTTTCAGCTTTCAAATATTTCCTGCTTCATTGTAGTGTATGCAGCAGAGTCTTAATATATGCATCACAGCTCTCATGTACTACTCAACTGTGAATGGCTCTAGATAAGTGCTGTGCTTCCTCACACAGTAATTCCTCCAAGGTTATTACCCCTGTGGATGGAAGATATGCCAAAATATGGTTTTCTTGCACCTTCTTTTCTGCAGGTAGTGATGATCAAAACAAGATCACCCAGAGGGAGAATCCTGAACTGGTATCATAGTATATTATATTTAGTAGTCTATAAGCTTTTTATTTAGCTTATTGTATAATATACTTAAGACAAAAAACATCAATAAATCATGCCACCAAAACTGCAATGTCTTTTGCAGCTGGTTTGTATTTCCATAACTACCCCCTGAGCCTCTCTGATCCACAGACACTTCAACCAGTGTGCCTAGATAAAAGACATTGCCTCTATATTCTGTACCTGGCCAAGCGGTGATTTAGACACCACCTCACTCAGCAGCTTAAAATCAGGTGTAAAGATTTGCTCACTAAGTAAAGCCAATAAAGCAACAGATAGTATGAAATACAGGAAGTGAGGTATTTGTCTAATTAACTGATGCAAGCAGAAAGATTCATTGCTTTTGTCTACAAGAGATTCCTAAATACTAAATTAGATCACAAGCCCCTGAAGGATGTCATTATTCCTCTCCTTGTCACTGCGTAGTTCTCTCCCTAAGAAAACAGGCAGGACATATGTGAGGGGAAAAAAATGGAGAGCTCCTCTCATACACAATATGGTGCAACTGATTTAGGTTAGGAATTGCAATTTGCCATTACTATCACACTGTGTCCTAAGACCCAGAAATTCCTTTTACTACGCATAAGCTGCTTTACTTTATGCATGACTTGTCCTCAGGCTTCCAGGCCACACAGAAATTTTCCATCACAACTGGTCCATAAAAGATACAAAATTATTTCTAAATTTTACCCTAACATTTTTTCACTAGGTGTGCTATTTCACTACTTAATTTTTATTTATATTATCATAATTTATACAAAATTAATTTTAATAAAATTATCCCTACTATGAACCTACCAAGTAATGAATTAATTTCAGAGGCACATCACATTACACATCATCATAACACTGATTCCATGTATCATGCTCTGAATATTAGACTCAGCAGAAAATGTCAATGATAGCACAATTTCTGTGTATTTTTGTTACACTAAAATTGTAGATTCAATTAAGAAAAAATGTACCGTGTTAATATGTATAACTTTTACACATGTATGCCTATGCATGTGTATATATATATATATATATATATATATGTATATACACACATATATATACAAAGCACTTACCAAATCCTCAGAGTATCCTATGATTTGAAAGAGATTTTGGACCCGTTTCCCAATTAGAAGTAAAATTACATGGCCCACTTGGCTACATGATACTGTATTTATATTCTACTCAAGCCATTAAGATTCATCAGAAAACCAGGTAGATACATGCCTTTTGAAACCACTCTTGCTAGAGTAGAGGTTGCAGTGCATCCTACATTACTGTTTTAATTTTGATCTTTGATAAAATGGCTTTTTGCCAGGAAAGACTCATTCAAGCCATCAGACAAAGACCTTAAAATTTCTGCTTCATTTGAATCAGTCCTCTTGTTTTTTTCCCCTCTGCCCTTGTATATATACTTTAAAAGCATAATAATTTCAAATTCAACACACATTATAAACATAAGTGAATAAATGAATCATAAACAGAAGTGAATGAGTTACTCATTTCTCTGTTCTTTGAAGTGTAAAGGCACTCTGTCATCAGTGCAGAATAAATATAAACCTATAAACTAGAACCATTCTGGTTGAGGGAAAAAAAAATCTGTACCAATGACCCAAAAGACAAACAGAACAGTTTCACCGTGGAAAACACACGTTTTCAAGTGAACAAAGTCAACCTCCTTCTGTGTCCCAGATGTGCTAAGGATTGACTAGTACTATTTTATAAGATGGTGAAGTCCCATATTATTCCTTCACTGCACCATCATTTTCTGATTCATCCTTTGGCTCTTAGTTATTATACTTCTAATACAACCTAGCTGCAGAAAGACATTTTTGCTGTTTTTCCTTTTAGTTAAACTCAGAATTTTTCAAAATATTCACATATTGATAAAACATACAGATAAATCTTGAACTTTCCAGAGAGAACAAGTGACTTTTGCCTTTAATGTGTCTGCTTGCCTAATTTCATCAGGATATATGTGTTCTGACTTAAATAAATTGAAAGTAAGATGCTTGCACATTATTCCAAAGAATAGTCGTCCCAAAATTCAGGTAAGTTTAAAAGTATTTATGTTTAAACCAATAGAAATTTCGAATTCTTTCCAGTTCTGGGAAACCTCAATGGAAACTATTGAACAAAACTTTTCAGAGAGCTCTGCTGCACATCTGATGTTTTGGAGAATCCATTGTCTTACCAGTGAATGGGCTGAAACCTGAGCTGGACACAGAGTGCTCTTAGAAAACAGAAGTCTGACATAAAAACACTTAAAGCCATTTCCTTTCTGGGACAAGCAGAATCATATTCAAGCCTGAGAGAATCTTGATTAAAAGAAACACTGCTGAGAGGTCAAAGCTTTTTCCATTTAATCACTGAAGATGTTAGGAAAAACATGTAAAGTCATTAGTTTGGTAAAGTATAAAAGTGTTAACAAAAACCCTACCATTCACAAACGAATAACAGAAATGTTCGGTTGCATAATACCAAATAAAACTTTTAGAAGGCACAAACATGACGAAACAAAACCATAACAAGCAGCACTGCAAGAATCAAATACCTTCTTCTAAGAAGTTCAGAATATCTTTCTTATAGCATTGCCCATGATACTACTTTCTTAGAGAGATGTAATCTAGCCAAGAAATGTTTCTAAAAAAATAGTTTATTTACACACACAATTAAGAGCCCCATTCTTGGCCAGAGACATTAATTTTCTTCTTGTCATTGAGAAAATTTTGGAAATGCTTTTGTGCACAGAATGATGGCAAGCTTTCATTTTAAGGTTATTGATTTATGAAAGCTTGTATAAACTTGTACCTTACAGAGGTGTGAAAAGTCTTTAACCTATGTTATGGATATAGCCTGATGTTTTCTTCAGATTCTTCAGATTCTTGCTTGGAACAGCAGCAGTGCTGACTAAAGAAATGTTCTGAACAGATGTTTGTAACTCAAGTGACATTGGTATTACTACAGTTTAAAATACAGCACGCCTTTGAACCTTTTTAAGAAAGTGTATTATTCAGAAGCTAGTATTTATAGACGATATTTATGTCTAACTTACAATAAGGTCATTTATAGTACTGTATGTTTCAGTATAGCTCAGTAAGTTCATGGTTCAGTAGGGCATGGATAAGTCTTCTGAAATGAATGAATTCTCTGTTTGCCTTCTAATAATTTCTTCCTATTTTATTCCTAGAATAAACTGTGAGAGTGAGTAGCAAAAAAAATAAGCCCTTCTCTTTAGGAAAGGACCTGCTGTTTGCCCTAAACAAACAAACAAACAAACAAATCAGAATAATTTTCTGGGTTTTGTTTGGGTTTTGTTTTTGTTTTTTTTAATTATTATTGTGTACATTCATACAGATTTGCAAATAAAATATTTAGTTCTTCAAGGCATCAGCAGAAATAAACTTTGGAGTCAACTGTAGCAGCTATTTCCATTTCCACAGTCTAAACAAAAAGTGCAGTCCAGGTGCCCCCAAAGCATATGTCCTGTGCTAGAAATCTGTTGTGGAACAGGAAAGGAAATATGATCTAATGGGTATGTAAAAGACACACTGGTTCAGAGACATGCTTTTTTACAACCTTTCTCTGATGCTGTAAAGTGACTTCATTCCATACTGAGGAAGAGTTTAACATGAATAGTCATAATTTTCAACTTCAAAACTGTTTGAATTTAGAAAGTTTATTTAGTAATCTACAAAGAGTAGGTCATATGTTTATGCATTTACCTGAATCCATATGGTATTTTTGAGGATTAAAGTGAAAATAACAATAGGCATCTTGTTGAGCAGGGTAGTAAGCAGTGAAAAACACTGAGAAGAGACTATCTGACTTTTTCCTTACTTTGAGTTGACTATACATTCAAAATTAAGCATCTCTGGATTCACAGCCTGAATCTGTGTAATATGTATATGTCAAAACCAGAGAAATCTGTTAGGTCATGCCTACATAAGGATAAGCCTGAGACCTGCTCTGAGCCTGCCTTAGCACAGTGCCAGGGTGCCAGCTCTGCCAGGATGACTGTGTTCTTAAGTTACAAAGAGGCAGCACACTCAGAAATCCCAGGTACCTGCCTATTCTGTTTCACTTCTGGTAAAGTTATTAGAGGGGGATAGCAGGGGTGTACTACCAGAAGAGAATCATCTCATTCCAGGGATGGGAAGGGGCCCTCTGGGAGCAGAGCAGGTGATAGGGAGCTAAAGGTCTCCCAGGCCACCCTCCTGTCTCTGACCCAGAGAAGGGGCTTTCAGGAGGTAGGACATAACCCAGTGGGAAGAGGGGTGGCATGGGCATCAGGACCAAACACAGCTGTAGCTGGGGTTTCCTCACAGTCTTTTTTCCTGGACTCTGATGAAGTAGTATACACTGAAAAGAGAGATGACAGGCCAATAGTGATCATCTTCACTATTCTAAAGGGATGAGAACACTTGTTTACTATTCTTTTCAATATATTTTTACACAGATTCAGTGAAGTGCATATAGAATCATAGAATTGGCTGGGTTGGAAGGGACCTCAGAGATCGTCAAGTCCAACCCTTGATCCACTACCGCTGCAGTATTATATATATATAATATATATATAATATATAATATATCATATATCATATATCATAAATCATAATATATCATATATAATATATCATATATAATAAATAATAACATATATATTATATAATACATATTATATAATATATAATGTATTATATATAATACAATTTTTCAGAAATTGCCATAGAGGTATTAAAACCAAAAAGAAGCATGTTATTTCAAATCCAAGGTGGTTGATATGAAATAAAAATAAGTTTGAATCTGTAAGTCAAAAGTTTAAAGACCTAACACCAGTAATTTCTGATTCTATTTTAACAGCATTAGGTTAATATCTTCCCATTTTATGGTAGGTTAAGTCTTGTTAAACAAGTTGACAAGAGATGCATTTACTGCCTTTAAAATACAGTGAACAAAGTTACAGATAAAATTCCTTCTTCAGTTCCTTTGTGGCTTGATGCAGTCCATAATAAAGTGGTATGGATAGTCCATAATAATAAAATTTTGGCTGCTGCTATCGCAGAACACTGTGAGGACACTTTGGACAACCCCTTGCATATGTCCCTGAAACCACTGCTAGAGGCTGTGCAGTTGAGGATCTATCAGTACACCTTCCCAACACAGAAATAGAACTTGGAAGCTATGAAAGTGAATTACAACTTCATTAAGAGTTTTTGAAACAGTGTGTATGACATTTCCTAAACTTTCAGTACCTTAAAGCGTAATCCAAGGTCCAACGAACTCAGTGTCAAAACTGAAATTAATTTTACAAGGTTTTGGATCAGAGTCTGGACTACATTTATACTTAACTGCTCATTTTAATGAATACCAATCCATAGCTTCATAAAACGTGTCAATTAGACATCATGTCCTAGCAGAAGCTGAAAAACTAGATGAGAAATTAAGCTGTGTCATTTTTACATTCATGTGATTAAGTACTTAAATACACAGTGAGAAAAAGTGCAATTATCTGTAGAGCATCAATTCAACAACTACTTCTTTACTTCCTCCAAATCAATTTGCCCATTTTCAATTCATAAACCTTCAAATGCACACACCAGAGAGGTAAATGGTTCCTCTAATAAATATTTCCTATAAGCCAATTGGATCAGGACATTTCAAATTAAATAAAATCCAAAAGCATTTATGATGAAATGCTTCAGATAAAGCATCTGGAAAAAAACTTGATCTTTTTTTTAAAATGGGTCACTCATCACTAATGTATTTCCAAACATAGAGAGACTGAATGTGCAAATATGTGAATATCTCCATAATCAGAGTAGTTATGAGATTGGAATACACACGTAGGTGGAAAGGGTAATGCTTCTTCCTTCAATATAATGCAATATTATATTCTGATATTAAATTGATACCTAGCTATTCCCTTTCCCAATGTTCTATTACAGGTTGACCCATAACCCTTATTGTGTATAATTTGGGGTTACTGGAATATTGTAGTCTAGAGTATTTATTACTTTAAGTGAACTTTTTCTTTCCAGGCAATGATATAGCATATAAATAAGATCATCATTGCTCTTTCCAGTAAGTAATATCTTGTTCTCACATTTCTACTATATATCTAGGTCATATTAAGAACTTGAATAACATAAGAGGCAAGGCAGTATACCATAACAGCCCACAAAGGATAAAATCAGAAAAGAAACAACAAAAACAAAATTATGAATTATAGTGTTGGGATAGAAGGCTGCAGAACAGATTTTACCTGACAAATTAGTCCTTGGTCCAAGCTCAAATCTGTTGTGTAAACAAGCTTAAAGGAGAATAAAGTGATGTAAATTACATCTTCTCTCATCCCCTAAATTATGCCAGCCTGCCCTCTCACAACCTAACAACTAAGTCTGGAAATATTATCTAGACTCTCCCCTTTTGGTTCCTTGTCCATACAATTTATTTAAAAACTTTGTAAATATAGCAAGAAAAAAATATGTAGAAGCAAAATTGCATACAATGCTAATTTAACCCCACCCTTTTTCTTTCTTTGAAATTATTACACGATGTAAAACTGAAGTTTTACACATGTTAAGGCTTACATAATTCTTTTAGTTCCTAGTCAGTTTATAAAGAGATGGTACACTGTAATTTGAGTCAGAAAAATATTTCACTGTCCATAAAAAAATATGATAGATATTTTAAGTAAAGCAAATAATATTATAATACAATTAATTACCTTAACGTAAAATCCTTTCCTCCCCTCCCCATAAACTCTTTCACTTTGTTACTCATCCAAAAATATAAATACTCCTGCAATGCAACTTTCACAGCTCTGCACTGCAGTGTGTGCACACAAACATTCCCTCTTATCATTTTCTTTCGTGGGTGATTTATCAAATATCTATACTACAAGCATTTGCCAGTATAGACAAGTAGAACTTTAGCCCACACTAGTGAAAACTTTTTTGAGAGCTGCATATTATGACTCACCCTAAGTTTTCCCCACTCCTCAGTGAAACTCCTGGTGTTGACAAAACAGCTTTTTATCTACATAGCTAAGGTAATTAGTGAGTACAATTGTTCATAACCCCAAGCAAAATATACTTGAAGTCTGTGTTAAAGTCAAGTTTCAGCTTTTTTTAGCATAGCTGTAAGATTTGTTTTGTGGCCCTGTGGCTCTTCAGAACTAGAACAGAATGGCTATCACCCACTTTTCCCCCCACCCCCCAGCCACAGAAAAATCTTGCAGCAAGCAATCTGGAGCTTGTGTAATCAGTGCCAGGTTAATAGATGACTGGTCCTTAGTTGCTGCAGTAATTTTTTTAGCATGCATCAAAAGTTATACAGGTACCAGCATATAAAATATCAATTACTCTTATCTTACAAAGCTCTAACTTTAGAGACCATTATGTTTCCCATGTAAACCCAGTGAAGGCAGGGAGGAATAATTAAAACTTCACCTCAGTGGCTTGTGCTGTTGCTTTTCTGTTAGCAAAGGCATAGGTCCAGCTCAGAGCTAATAGTTAATCTGAGTTTTGCAACCTCTGTAGCCTTGAGACTTATTGTTCCTCTTCTGGCTTGTCTCTTTTAAGTCCATAAAATACACAAGTGCAGACCAAGCATTAGATAATAAAGGATTACCCTTATAAATAAACCTGAAACAGCAACTATCCACGTCTAAGTGGCACATAATAAATTCTAGCCCCCTCCTCTAACACCTCATTTGATCAGGCTTTGATCGCATCAGAAGTTCACAAGACTGTTTCAACTCCTACAAATACAATTGAAATAGTTTGAATAACTCCTTTTGCTCTGGGGGTAGTTCTGGGGTAGATTCTGCTAGCAGAGCAAAAAATGGTTTTCTTCAATGGTAAAACCAAAGCATCACTTCGTTTAGATTGTTTATAGCAGCCCAAATAACTGTTATGAGTTTACAAGATAGGGGTTTTAAAAATGCTTTTAAGTCTAGAATGCAAATTATTTCATTAGAAAATGTTAAAAATTTTAAGTTTTCCAGATTTCCCTACATATATAATGTAGTGAAGATGATTTAAGTGACATTTTAGAGTCACTGAGTGCATTTTCTGCCAAAATAAAGTCTGGTCAAAATATTTCACTTCAGTTTATTTACAATCTACTTCAATTCTGATGAGCTCAGGTATCAGATCATACATATATGTATACATAGAAAACATCTTTTTCATGATAAACCTCCTACACGAATTCAGAAAACTGTCTCTTAAGAATGTTATAAGTGGTATCTTTATTGCTTGAGTGCTTCTGTGATCTATCTGAATCACTAGATCAGGAGTTCTGGTTAATTGCAAAAGTATTATATTCTAGATAAAGTATATTCTATTGAAAGTTCATCTCAGCAATTACTCCCTTTTCTTGGCTGGTTTCTAATATCCTGTGCAGTCCTGCTATGTGTTCTTTATCTAGGCATTAAACCTGACTCATTATGGTAATGATATTTTTTGCTTTTTTTTTTCTTTAGGAGTAAAAAACTAATATTAAACTGATGTTCAATTATATTTAGTCTAATTATTTTCTGAAAGAAGCTACATTTCCCAAACCCACACATTTCACTTGCAGAATCATTACGCATCATTTAAATAGCAAAAAAAGTAATCAAATTTTTTTTAATGTTTTTGCCTTTGGATATGAAGTAATTCAACTGAGAGTTCCTTGCCTCCTTATTGACCTCACATTTAGGGCCTTTTCTACACATTTTCAATTCTTGCTCACTGTCTCAGGCCTATGTGTTAAGGTTTTGGTAGAATCAGGGCTGCAGGGGTGGCTTCTGTGAGAAAAAAAGATTCCAGAAACTTCCCCTGTGTTTGACTGTCAGTTCCTGCCAGGCGAAGAGGGTCCTGCCACTGGTTAAAGCTGAGCCCATCAGCAATGGTGGTAGCACCTCTGTAACAGTATCTTTAAGAAGGGCTAGAAAAACACAGTGCAAAGCATCTTGAAGATGCTGATGGAGGGTTAGGGATAGGGTGACTTGATGAGCACCTGGCAACCAGCCAAGGTCAGTCCACCTCACTCACGTTCTGCCTCTCTAATCTATGAATTTGGTATTCCTTCCTACCTAGTCATAATGCATCAAGATGAGGCAAGGGTACAGCCTCCATTTGGTCAGTATAGGCCACTGCTTGAGGAATTCTTGCATTCTAGTATAAATCCCAACATTTTAAAGAAAGCCAAAAATTAATTATTGAATTATTGCCACTTCCCAGGTATCAGCAGTAACTGCCAGGCTGCAGGGAAAAAATTACTGAGGGGAACATAAAGCTACAGTTTCTGTTTTGGTTTGTTTTCATTTGAATGATTCTAGTTATTTTGCTCAGGTGGAAGTCAGGGGCAAGAGGTAGTTTGAAACGTGTTTTTATCAGATGGAGTCTCCTGGGACCATGGAGAATTTATGAGGCATTGTCAATATGTAGAGCATTTGCAGTTATCAGGTTATCAGCACAAGGTGCTTTAGGAACATAGTTCTGAATACATGGGGCCTAAACTCAGTCATGTCCTCTTCAGGCACGTGATGCTTCCTCTAAATTAGCCCTGAGATGACTTCCACTGAAAGCAACTTGAAGCTTCATGTGCTCACAAAGCAGAGGTCCACTTGTCCACACTGACCACTACCAACCACTGACACCCATGGGTACCACTCTCCTTTACAGTTGCCATTGGAACCTTCCTCAGAACATCAAGATTGTCTCATTGTCCTGAGACTGACACCTGTGTAAAACTCAGACATTATCAGATTAAGAAAGTTTGAAAGAACCCTTCATGTCACAGAAAAACAAGTATGTTTTGCCTTGGTGTGCTCATTACCTTAGCCTGAACCCAGATTAAGAAAGAACCTTGAGACCAGGAAGTTTTACACTAAGGTATTTTTTAAAATATAGTTTAGAAGTAGCATAAAATATTTCTTTCAGTTTAACTCAGACATTAATTATTTATCAGAAATATTCCAGTTTAACTCTACCTTTTATGATTATAGGACATAGTCAAAAGCCCAGCAGAGCTTTTCTTCTATGAAGACCTGGCAAAAAACTTTTAGCATTTCAAGGAGAAACAACCAACACAGGAAGCAAGATTTGCCTCAATAAATCTGATCATCTATCATTTTTCTTTGTTATATAGTGCTCTCACTCTAAAATTGGCATTAGACACATTAGCTGTTCGAGGTGAAAAAAATAATTCAAGCCCACTGTGCATGAAAAAAACCTACTTATATTTCTTATCTCTGCAAACAGTTCTCTGAGATCCTAAACATGAGAAAAATTAACTTTTGATTTATTTTTTTTTTAATTACCAACTTTAGTGATACTCCAAAAGTATTGGAAAACAGGCAGAAAATGCATAAGGCAGATATGAGAACGGATAGAAAGTAACTTTGATTATATGCAATTTTTAT